>NC_140140.1:3015000-5415000 GCF_964035555.1 Netta rufina
TGAAGACCTGGGGGACATGGTCAAAAGACAAGCTCATTTTGCAGCCAGCCTCGCTAACTCTTTTGCAGCATTTCCAGGCACGTCTGTGTTGAGCAGCAGTGGCCAGGGCACAGGTTGGAAGCACGGAGGGGATGTTCTGTGTGCAAGGAGATGCCCAGGGAAAGGCACAGGCTGAGGGAGGGTGGCCCTGAAGGGATCGAGGCAGAACAGTGACGGCAGCAAGGCTTTACACTGACTGAAGGTCTAGGTTTTGTAGAGGCATCTGAGAAAACTCATGATGATGTGAACCTGGGGTATGTTTTACCTGCTAGAGGTAGATGGGAGGCTACATCCCAAGGGATTTCCACTAAACACCCAAATATTACCCTGGGGCTGATGGATCAAATAAGACTGCCACTGTTTTTACTTCCTCTGTGTCCACAATGAGATAACCCTTGCCTTCCCTTCTGTAGTACTTGATTCTCTCATGCAGAGTTAGGCAAAATAAATTGCAACCATTGCAAAGCTGATCTTAGGTGTTTAACACAGCACTTCTATAAATGACAGTGCTGTGATTTTTGATGTCTAACATTTAGAAAAATTTATGTCGGTTAGAAGCTATAACCACGGCTCACTGCAAACCTGGATTCCTGGCTTTCCACGAGATATCGTAAGTTTTGCTAGTCCAGATGGCAAAATTTAAATCTGTCACCAATCTGGGATGAAATATTGCTGAAGCTCAGAGCAGTGTAGTTCTCTGGCCCATATTTTAGCATATCCTTATTTGTGGGAGTAAGCAAACTTCTCTCTCTTCTTCTACGTGACAGCCTGGAAGTCTGAAATACTGGTCATTTCAACAGAAGAGGATTAGTAGTCAAGGCATGGGTGAAGAGTAAATGCTGAAAAAAAATGCTCTTTATCACATGATGTATGGAATGAACTGATTTGCAGTATGGCTACCAGCACCACGCAAGTCATGCATGTGCAAATAAATAGAAGGATTTGTGTCACTTCCATCTCCATATGTCAGTGTGGATGATGTACGGATGCACATTTTCCCCCTGTAAATCCGGAGGGCCAAGCTCTGGCTAAGGGTGGCATCCACAATAAGCCTCCTGAGTGATTTGCAGCCAGCGTGAAGTGCACGAGACCCAGCTCGAAGAGCTTGGGATTTCAGCACAGTTTTCTGGGGTCTTTTGTCTCAGGGTGTTTTTGCAGGTGGAAGCTCTTGGACTGGCAGCCCAGGTGCCCCATGCCATCTGCCCAAGGGAAACCTGTTGGAAATGGATGATGCTGCTCCCTCTCCCAGCATTTCTTCCCTCCTTGTAGCTAGGGAGACAGAAAACAGCTGAGCCAATGCCAGCCACATGGGACACCCACAAGCTGCCTGGGGTGGCCCCAGTCACCCTGGGAGCCAGGCAAAAAGAGAAGCTGGGTTCGCTGGGGCTGCTGGACCACGGGATGCAGGGGGCAGATGTCATCCTCTCGGCTGGGTCTGGCCAGTCAAGAAGTCCTATGAGCCCAGGTGGGTGGAAAAGTGGGGAAGGAAGTGCTGGTCCTGGATGGCAAGAAATGTTCACCTGCAGAGAAAGAACTCAGCTGCGAGGCCCAGGGAAGGACTCAGCAGGTGCCCTGGGGGTGTCATGGGAGGGTTTCGGAAGCTCTGGAGGGTTTGCCTGCATCAGAAGCACGTTGCCACTGCTAAGGTTTGCCATGTACTAGCACACTGGTGTTGGGCTGAGTCTGGATCACAGTTTTTTCATTTCTCTTTATCCCTCTCACTTTCCTTTTTATAGAAAAAGCCACAGTTCTCTCATGATTTTCTTTTGTTATAACACCCACCTATAGCACTGATACTAATTTTATTCCCAACATCACACATTCTAAATCCTGACTCAGTGCCCCAGTCTCCATACCATGAAACTGGTACAAAAATCACGAGAATTTATAAATAAAACACATTTGGGGATCTTGTTATTTGGTTTTTGGTTCTCGAACCTGTGGGGCATTCTCAAAATACCTTTTTAATTTTCCTTTCTGAACCTCAGGAGCAAGAACATAATGAATTTCTCCCATGCTCCCACAACTCCAGGCTGTGAGGCTTCAATGAAAATCTCCAATTATTGTGAGAATTATGATGAAGTCTCTAGAGGTGGCAACAGTGACATTGAAGGCTCTCTGTCATCTGTGACACCCAACGTCTCCCACAGACCTATGTCATGTACCATTGTCCCTTCTGTCCCTTGTTCTCTGCCCTCTTCACTGCTGCTGCCAGCACAGGTTCCCTCAGGGCCTCTCCTGGCCACCTCCCTGGTCTACCTCCACTTGTTGCTCCAATGCCTTCCCACCTTCTTCCTTTCTTGTCTCCCTTTCTGTGTTATTCTTCTCTTGCCCTTTTCTCCAGCATCTTTCCCTAAATTACCCCTGTTGTCCCCAACACCTGGCAAGTGCCCCTACTGCCTGCGCTCCTCCAGTGTGCTCCAGCCCCAACAGTGCCCAGGGCCAGGCCATGCCCAGTTGCAGTCTCACTACACCACGGGTCTCGGCCAACCCTGGGTCTGCCGTGTGGCCTCCTGCTGGCTCTTCTCCCTTCAGCCTAGCCCTGAGGGGTGTTGCAAAGGCCAGGCTCAGAAAAGGCCACGGGAGGAAAAAATCTGACTGTGCACAAAAGGCCTGGGGGGCAGTTCAGGAAAATCAGCCCTGGCCAGAAGGAAATACCTGCCCGGAGACCTCACTGCAGGGAGGTGGCACAGCAGAGACCTACCTGTATAACGCGGAGGCTGCTCTCTTCAGCCCTTTAGGTCTGTTGGGTTTGGGCTCCCCGGCCATGTTGATATCTGCAATGAACAAAGCTGTAGCATTACACGGCTGTGCCCAGCAGGAGCCGTGCCCGGCCGCACATCAAGGCAAGGTCAGACAGACCCACTGCACTCCTGTCTGCCTTTAGCTGGTCCCTGCCGGGCACGCATTCCCGTACTTAGCCAGCCTCTCCCTTTTCTTTTACAAAACTTCAAAGCATTTATTTTCAAAGTCAAGCTCCCCAGACACGATCTAACCCGTGTACACAAATTCAGGGCAGGCTTTCCAGGAGAACTCAGTGCTGTTGTGATAAGGCAGAGACTACAGAAAACTGCTGCATGCTGCTAACTGGTAGTTATGATTTACCCCTTGCTCCTTCTAGAATAAAAAATGAATGTTAAGGACAAGCCACCCAGGCATGGCTTTGGACTGGGCTGCATTAAAAGGTGCACAGAGTGCAGGTGCACGCCTGCAGGCACCCCAGTTGATCTCGCGGGCACGTCTTCAATGAGGGAAGGTGAGAATGAGCTGCTCTAATCTGCAGAGGAAATTCCTCTCCTCGGCTTCACTGTCAAATGTGCTTTTGACGTGAGAATAAAGAGGCAGAGCCAATTTCATGCAGCCTGCAAAGAGCCTGGCAATCCAGTGCTGAGAGTGACCACGGGTCAGCCTCTGTATAAGCGCCTCTGGGCAAGGCAGATTCAAGCACACGAGGCTGGATGTCCTCAGGTAGCCCAGAAGTACTGCTTGCATGGGGCTGGGCATGGGCTGCCCCACAGCACTGGTGCAGGTCTGTGTGCTCAGCCAGCTGCATGGGCTGCAGCCTCTGAGATGGACTTGAGGATGTACACCTGGGGCTCAGGGCTTGTGGAGCTGACATTGCCAGCTGGGGGATTTAAGTTCTCACCTCTTCAGGACTTGCAGGATGCGCTGTGAAACTCAACAGCTTTACGTCCCAGTCCTACCAGTCACTGCCTTTTTCACGCTGCATGAAGTGAGCACAGGACTTCATGGGGAAATAATGGGGCCCAGTTGGGCTGCTCACCACCAAAATAAACAGCTGGCAAAGTGACCAGAAGTAAGTGCTCATTTTCTTTGCGGCCTTTCACCCTTCATCCTTCACCCAGAAGAGTGTTGAGCCTGAACAGGGACGAGCATGGACACAGGACAGCTCTGTGGGCAGCTGCTGCCAGTGTGGGCCTGTTGGAGCAATGCAGTGCTTTTGGCAATGCTATAAAGGAAGAGAGGAATAAACTCTTCTTCGGTGCATCCCAGAACACATCCCTGTTCAGCTCCAGTTCCCCTACTGTGAACCCTTTCTGCTGTCAGGGTGCATCTTGCCAGCTGCCAGTCACTTTTCTTGCACAACGGAGAGCTGATGACAGCACCATGCTGATCAACACCCTTCAAGGGAGACGCAGCGGAAGCCCAACGGTGGATAATGACAACAATTAGCTCAATTTGTTGGTACGCGCTGCCAGAAATAGCACTACAGAGCCTTCATCAGGGCATGCAGTCAGAGCAGGAAATCTGTACTTTCAACCCATAGTGGTGATGAGAAGTAAGATCCCCCAGGACTCCCTTGACAGTGAACAAGGAGAGACAAGAGCTCAGCATGCACACCAGCCTGAACAGATTTTGCAACCCATTGCCATTCTGGCTCCCTCCTCAGCATCGCTGTATCCATCTGCTCAGCCCATGGCGGTGTATGTCCCCCCTGCTCATAACCAGGCATCTCTGCCCACACTGAAAGCGGAGGTGGCAGGGCGAGCTTACTGGTGTGGATCCAGATTCCAGTGCAGAGCTCCCCCACTGAAATGGTGATGGGCTCCTGCAGTGGCTGGGCTGTCCACACAGGTAGCCAGGAACTGCCTGGCAAAGCAGTCCGTGACCCAGGATGGGCTACAGATGTGGCTTTCAGACACCTCCATTTCATGATGCATCTTGCTGATCAGTTAAAATGGAAGCCTGACAGTTTGCCTGTCCGCTGACCAAAGGAAGAAGAATCAAAACGAAAAGATGGAACAAATGCTACTAGACCACCTAGCTTGAGAGCTGACTTTATGTGGGAGGAGACAGCTAGAAAGACAAGCTGCTGCCTTGCTCATTTGTTCTGCCATGGCACCAGAGATGGCAGGGAGACTGCCGCTGGTGCTCGGGAACAGGAGCCACTGAGAGCCACAGCCCTCCACCTGAGGGGCTCTGCAAGTCCCGGCTTTTCTACAGTCTATTTGAAGGGATTGCAAGAGCCCTAAGGGGAAGCTGGGTGGAATACATCCTCCTTGGATTATGCAAACTGTGCCATGTAGTGCCAGCAGAACCGGGATACCACAGCTGGGGCCTGGCGTGCAGGAGTGGCTCTGGCTTTGGGTGGGGATGCTGTCCTGCCAAGGGACCTGCTGGCAGTGGGGACAGGAGGCACTGCAGCACGCCGCTGCCCCAGTACCCAGTGGGGGTGCTTTGTCCCTGCACCGGGCACTGTCCTGAGTGTGTGGGTGGTGACTCCCCACGCAGGATGCAGCTGCGATGGTTTGTGCCTGCAAAGAATGGAGCTGGAAAGGGACATCGGTTCCAACAGCCATGGTATCACAGCTCACGATGCACATCCAGAACCCTCCTTTTGAAGCTTAACAGTTCTGGTTGTATCCACAGGTTCTGGCTTGAAGATGCCTGCCAGGGCAGGAAGCAGGTGGGCTGGGGAGGGCAGTCCTACCACAAAAAGAGGCAGGGGCAGCCTCTTCAGCAATGTGCCTACTGTGCCCCCTGTCTGTCCGATCCCATCCTTCCTCTCCACATCAGCACAGCCTATGGGGCCGTGACTGCCTCTTTCTGTGCCTTCTTTCACGGTACACTTTCAGAGGCATCTCCTTCTTCAGCACGGTGCCAACGTGCTATCTGCCTCCCAGCTGCCCTGCTGGCATCTGACCCGAGTGCCACGAGAGCTCCTTGGCTCCCTGGCACCTTGCTCTCGTGTCAACCAGCCCCGTGCACGTGGACGACGTCTGGGCTGGAACAGCTGGCACACTGCTCCTCACCTTAGCCCAGCTTTGTGCTGACGGGAAGAGAAGTGAAGGAAAGTTTCTGGTATTTGAGTAAACCATGTATGGAAGCAGCACACTGGCTTGAAGACCAGACTGAGCACGTAACTTCTTTCTGACTGCTGTGCTGGAAGCAGAGTGGGAATGGGCTGCAAATCGCTTTCCTGATTGTCCAGTGACCACTGCCTGTAGCAGGCTTGGAAATAACAAATTTTCATTAAAAATACTGTCTTCAGTTCCAATTCTCAGCTTAGAGCTGGTGACAAGGGCTTCTCACCATGTGACCCTTCAGAGCAATCTGCAAAATAATGATGCAGCTGGGAGCAGTTGGGGCGGTTTTGTTTGTTATTTCTTATCACACAGCAGCACAGAGGAGAGACTGTCACATATCAGGCGGGGAGAGAGTTACCTCAGTTAACATCAGCTGGCTAAAGCTAGTCTGTGATAGTCCAAGTGAGATTATTGCCTCTTTTGACAGGCTAAGGCTAAGGCTGGTACCTCCATCCCAACCTCAGCCGGGCCCAAACCCAGAGGTGTCTGTCTCTGCTGACCACAGTGGATGCCCTGGTAATGGGACATGATGAGACACTTGGCTTTTGAATGGTGAAAGAAGGGGAGGTGAAGTCTCTTGTCATGGTAGGGGAACCCATACAGGTGCTGTGGTGCTGTCATTTCGGTCCAGGCACCCTGAAATTAAGGGTTCCACACCCTTAATTCAGGGCTGGGCTTTTATCTGGAGCCCCCACTGCCTCTCCTAAGCCCAGGCAGCGCTGTGGTCACAGCCCTGCGGGTGCCGGTGTGCCCCGTGGCCAGGACCAGCCTCACAGTGCCTGCCACCCCTGCGGGGCCCAGGAACCTCCATCAAGTCCCCGTTGAGCTGTGCTGTAGGACAGCTTTGTTGCTGCTTTCCAGCTCTGTCACAGCCCTGCCTGTGCCTGCTGGATCACTGGGGGTTGCACTGGACCTGACCCTGACCTGCAGCTCAATGTCCCACCTTGACCTCGGACTGGCCACCCCTCGACCATCCTTCAGGGCTCAGCCCGTCCTTGTTGCACCTGGACACCTACAAATTTTTAGGAACGACTTACCCAGCGTCTGGCCAGCGAGCACGCGCCCGTTCTCGCCCAGGACCGCGGCGCGTGCGTGCCTCTCATTGGAGTACTGTACGAAGGCATAGCCCTTGTGAACAGAGCAGCCCACCACTCGTCCGTACTTGGAGAAAATGGTCTCCACATCCGACTTCTTGACCACGGCTGTGTTGAGATTGCCAATGAAGACTCTGGAGTTGATGGACTTGGGGTCATTCTTGTTCGTGATGTTGCTTGTCTGCACCTTCAATGACATCTTGAACACCTGAATGAACAAATGGGGAGTCAGGGAGGTGTGCAAGTCTTACAAAGAGAGGTGGGGGGTAAATCTCTCAGCAAGCCTGGAGCAAGGGAACCAGCTCCTTGACTTCAGCTGGTCTCTGGAGACCTCTGTGTGCTGGGGAGGGGACTCTGTCACACACAGAACTCAATGGAAATAAATGTATTTATCGGGCTGATCCTCGGAGCGCAAGCTGGTTGCTCCTGGGGGACCAAAACAGCATTTAAATACATTGTACATCCAAATATAAGGTTTAATGCTATTAAAGGAAAGCTTTTACCTGCCTATACTTAATAACAACTCAAGGGCTGCTCTTTTTAAAGCAGTCTGCATTCAGCACTTATGCTCGTGCCCAGCTCCTGTGGCTGCCCTCTGCTCAGCACCCCGGCGCAGGCTGGGTCTCGCCGTGCACAAGGACAGCCCTGACCAGGGCTTCGTTCTCCTGGGTGCACACAAAGAGGTTTAAGTGGCGAAGGACCCCACGAGCTCCTGGCTGACGCCTGGACTCTCGCATTGCCGTGCCGGGCTTCGAGCTGAATTCTGTGCCGACAGGAGGTGTCACTGTTAGCCTGGGAATCGCAGGCTGCCTGCTTGCTGCTGCTGCAACCCACTTCCCCCAGCTGCAAGGCACTACCCTCTGTGTTCCTTGCCTGGGTATTTCAGGGCAGCCCCCGAGGAAAGGCTTCTATTCTCAGGACAAAGAAGAGGAAGGGACAGGTCTGGGAACTGCGGTAAATCAAATCTGGTCTTGCTGCCTATCGGGCAGCTTGCTATTGTTGCCGCAGCCAAAATTACAGCTGTCCAAAGATATCAGTTTGATTTTCATCTCTCAGAAACAGAAGGGCTGTTTTGGGATCGCTGTTGAGCACTGCACACATATAGTGTGATACTCACCCAGGAAAAGGGGGTGCAGAACTGGGGCAGGTACTGACTTTCCGAGGCACACCATGGTGCTGCTCTCCCCCAGGTCCCCCCAGCTCTTGCAGAGCCATCCTATCCCCTCCCAGAGACCCCGATATCTGGCCCGATGTGGGTCTTTGGATCTCCAGGCTGAAGAATCGCATTTGTCTGAGCTGCCTGCCCCAAGGCTGGGCCGGTGTCTGTCCCCCAGTCCTCACTGGGCACAGAGGCAGTTCCTGACATGTGCTTTGCAGTTGCACCAGGACTTTCAAAGAACCCAAGTCCTCCTTTCCCTTCTTCTTCTGCAAAGAACTTCTCCCGTAGGACACGAACTCTCCAGCTGCTCCTCTCTTCCCCTAAACCTGCAGGAGGAGGGCAGGGGGGTCACTATCCATGTCACCCCTTCACCCGCTGTGCCCCACTTTGGCTCCTCAGGTGACAGATGTCCTTCTGAAGGACTGCTCAGCTACCGGCCCCTTGGGACATCTGGACAGGTTTTAGGGCTTGTCACCGCTAGCTCTCTACCTCAGGATCTGCAGCTTCAATGAGACAACCGAGGAGAGCTGCCTGACCCAGAAGGTGCCTGCAGCCCGACCCAGGCAGACAGGGAGATGGTTAATGCTGACTGCAGTCACTGGCTCTGTCTGGACACACTGGGGCTGCCAGACCTCTGCCTTTTTGATTCTCAGAGGACAAAGGACCAGGCACTCAGTTCCTCTCATCGGTTAAAGCCAGACCCAACAGGGTGCTGGGGACGCCTGGCAGGGCAGATGCTCCATGCAGAGCAGGGGAGGATGTGACCGTGCAATAAATCTTACCCAGCTCTCACCCCCATGATTCTATTAACCTGCCACTGGAGCTGGAAATGATCTCTCTGCTAAATCCAAGTGAAAAAAAAAAAAAAAAAAAAGGTGGAGTTTGAGCCTGGCTCATTTCATTTTCCTTTTCACCTTTATGGATTACAATAGCCAGAGACTTTTATTGTATTATTTTTAAAGCCATTCCTAGCAGACACAGTACTCCCAAAAACCCTGGAAATAATAACTAAGAACAGGATTGTTTTTTCCCTAGGAAATTTCTGTACTGACCCCCTGGGACAGCTGAGGCTGTGAGGGACCTTCAGGAGCCTGCACACGCAGAGGGTGCCCATGCCCTGGTAGCCCCGGACATTCTTGCTTCCCAAGGATGTGCCCAACCCACTGAGCATCCCTGACTCTCCCTGCCCCATGGTATCAGCGATGTCACAGGGCACTGGCGTCCTAGTTTAACTTTACTCTCGGTGACTCCCTTTGCTGCTGTTGCTGTATTTCTGCCTCAGAGCAGCTCTGCCCTGGAGCGTGGTCTCCAGAGCTCTCAACCTCACACCATCCTCACTTGTCTGGCAGAGATTGTGCAAGTCCCCAACCCCTTCTGATTGCCGCCCATGACCCCTGTGTGCTGAAGCTACATCCAAGCCCTGCAGAGCCAGCAGCACTGTGCTGGGACGCCCCTGCCCTGCTGCAGCTTGCTGTGGCACCCGGGGCTCCCACTTGAGAAACCACAACAAATTCTGGGTGCCTATAGGACCTGCTGTTAAAGCCTGTCTCTCGGTCTCCTGTGTGATCTCCCTGCAACAGTGTCTCTGAAGCTGCCCTCGTCTGGGTTGTGATGGCAAAAATGGGCATTTGCATCTTCCAGCTCCAGTGCTAAACAACCCAAAATACAGCCCTGGCTCTCAACACCTCCTTTCCGCACCCCGGCCAATTTTAAGCTGCTACCCCAAACCCCAGCTTAGGGAAACCCCTAAAGCTGCGGTAAGCCCAAACATTTCCCAAATTGTGGCAAGCCCAGAAGTGGGTTATTTGCATTTATCTGATCTCTGCCCAGCTGTTTGCAGCTGTAAACTCCAATTACATCAGTGCTGAGCTGCTTAAGCCGGCGTGGGAGGGATGTGGGTTAAGCTGCCTCCGTGCAAAGGGAGTGCAGAACAGAAAGGTCTGGCAGGAGGTAAATCAGGGTAAATCAGGGTAAATCAGGGCTTTTCCTCTCAAATTTAGAGGGCTGCCTCCTCTCAACGGGAGCAACATGATTCGGCTCTGCTGCTGCAAGTGGATCTGGTCCACACTCTTTGTCTTCTCTAAAAACAAAGGAGCTGGATGAGGATGTTTCTCAGGTGGGCACTCAGGTATCATATGTATCTTCACTTTGAGGAGGGATAAATTACCAGGAACAACAACCCTGACACCCTGACATCTCCATGAAGGTGAGACATAAACCCCCTGCCTGCACACTGTGCCGGGATGGCAGCAGTGCCACAAGACACATCCTGTGCAGTTCAGCACTGTGCAGGGTCTCCTCAAGCTACTGTCTCTTTGATAAGAGGTGCCTCTTATCTCCTCGAGATACTGTCTCTTTTGATACTGTCTCTCCTGGAAAGAGTCCAGCGGAGGGCTGCAAAGATGATACAGGGCCTGCAGCATCTCCTTTTGAGGACAGGCTGAGAGACCTGGGGCTGGTCAGCCTGGAGAAGAGGACTGAGGGGGGATCTCATCGATGTGTATAAATACCTGAGGGGTGGGAGACAGAGGGATTTGGCCAACCTCTTCTCAGTGCCAACATGCCAAAGAACTTCTGCACGGTGAGGGTGCCGGAGCGCTGGGACAGGCTGCCCAGGGAGGCTGTGGGGTCTCCTCTGGAGATATTCACGGCCCGTCTGGACGCCTCCCTGGGCAGCCTGCTCTAGGGAACTGCTTTGGTGGGGAGTTGGTGATCTCTGGAGGTCCCTTCCAACCCCTACAGTTCTGTGATTCTGTGATAATGCCATGTAAAAACCCGCAGGAGCCCCTGCGGAGCATCTTGGCGATGTCTCTGATTAGAAAAATACGTACAACAGAGACAAGTACCACTGGTGATATATTAGTATTCTAATAACTACAGCTGTCTTCAGGGGATGCATTTTCACAGCTATTATTTTACTCTTCCTCCCCCAGCTCCGGACTGCAACAAGCCAGATCTGAGTCACAAAGGAGAGTAAGAAAAAAAAAAAAGAAACAAAAAAAAAACCTTGCAGTGATACTTGTCACTTGGACATAGGTAAATCAAACCTTCAGCTGTAGACCTCAAAGGAAACAGAGCAAACGTTAGTATGAATCTCTCTGTTCTCTGGAAGGGAAATTGAGGGACGATTTCCTTCCAGTTACTGAGGAACACTGGCAGTCTCGGTAGACCTTGCAGTTTTGCTGAGAAGTCCCTGACATTTGCTGTTTTGCTTAAGCTTCAGCTGCCAGCTTCATGTGATGATGTTAAATCCCACAGATGCATCTTTTTGCACCTATGGCTGCGGGTCCCTGGCCGTGCTCCCTTCCCCTCCCTGCAACATGACCCTACCAAAAATCCCCATGGAGTCAACACCTGACTCCGCATGGCACAAGGAACCTTTCGGCTGCTGCCAGGCTAAGCAAAATAATAAACCTTAAAAATAAACACAGTAAAATACAGTAAAATAAAATACAGTAAAATAATAAAAATAAAAAAAATGGAAATAAAATAAAATAAAATAAAATAAAATAAAATAAAATAAAATAAAATAAAATAAAATAAAATAAAATAAAATAAAATAAATATAACCCCCAAAGCCCCAGGAGCCCTGGTGCAGTTTCTGGGGGTCACAGCGATGGGGACTGCCTGGGTCACCCATGGAGCCCCTGGGCCGGACACTGCTGCATTCAGGGTACGTGGTGCCACCAGCAGCATCCCCTCCCCGTTCTCCTCACGTCCTAGGAAAGAGCCCAGCTGGAAGCGATGTCACGGTCCCCACTGCCGCTCATGTTCAAGAATCCCTTAAAGATATTGATATTCAATCCGGTAGCGGCCCAAGGCCAGAGCTGGTTTACTTGATAAGCCATTTTTCCTTCCTGCTTTAAGTGCCTTGCTGCACAGATTAGCTGTTTAATTGAGAGCCAGGTGTCTAAAAACCCCAGAGGCCTTCGTCTTAGTGATGAACTGTCAGAGAAGAAGGCGGTGAAGAAAAACAAGCAAGCCCCACCACTCTCTCTTTGCAGAAAGCTCTCTTTATTTGTGTGACGGCGACACGCAGGCAGGCTGTTATTTTCCTCTTATCACGCTTGTTCACAAAATGGGAAACACAGTTTTTCATCCTGTCCCTGGCTCTGTCCAAGTTTCCTCAACTTGGTGACTTTGTGCTCGGAGCCAGGTGACGAACGAGGTCCTGCAGAGACCTCGGGGAGAGGGTGTGGGCAAAGCTGCTCCTTGCATTGCTGCCACAGCCCCAGGCTCTGGGAAATGTTGGTGTTTTGGGGTGCCCCGGCCAGCCAGAGGGTCCCCAGCATCAGATCTGAGGGCTGGAGGTGGCGTGTCCCCGAATCCTCCATCTCCCTTGCTGGAGGAAGCCACAGCTGTGCAGCTCAGGTCTTTGTGCATCCCCTGTAGGCTCACACGGGACACAACCCAACTCTGCACCACCTTTCGAGGGTTACCTCCCTGCTTCTATCCCAAACCATTAACACCCATACCCCTTACTGGCACGGAGCCCCTGCATTATTATTTCTGGGGAGAAACAGGGCCGTTGACCCACCCCAGCACCAACAAGCTGGGGCGGCTGTTGCACAGTGATGGAGCCAATTTTGACTCAGACAGCCCTTCTTGTACCTGAAAAGCAGTTTTAAAAAGAAACGTGGCCTGCTGCAAGATGCAGGGACTCCACTGATTGCCTTGGCACAGACCCATCAATAGCAGAGAAATGCAGATGCATCTAAAAGTAAACTCGCTGCTGCCCCTGGTGCCAATCATTCCTCCCCCGAGACCTGGGAGTAATTTGCTGGTGAGTCCCCACACACCGGAGCCGAGCTCCGAAGCACTGGTTTAATAACTATCACAAGCCCTGTAATCTTTTTAATAGCGTCTGAGTCCCCAGCAGCTCTTCCATGGAGATCCAGAGGGTCTCAGCCTTGCTCCTGGAGAGTAGAGTTCCCCTTTGTACCATCGTGTGGTTCAATAAATAGAATGAACTGGAAATATACCAGTCCTCCGGTTTTCTGGGGAAAAATAGCTTTGATTCTCCCACATGTGATTGTTACGGGACCAGGAGGTTATTAAAAGAAGGGGGTAAACAAAGATGTCAAGTTATTGCACTAGTTCTTCTGGACCAAGGTTGCTGCCTTTGGGGAAATCTCTGCTATTCCGAGTGAGCTGGGAGGGTGAAAAGCTGGCAATCAGCTCAGCGGGTTGGGTTATGGACTGGTGTGCTAGGAAGCTGCAGGTTCCCTTTGCAAGATGGAGAAGGCACTGAAGACAAAGGAGCCCACCGTACATCCTCCCTGTCCCCTGGCACTCAAGGTGTTTTTGCTGGAGGACGTCAGCAGTGAATCGCTCTTTGCTCTCCACCAAGCTCTCAGGACTGAACTGACAGGGTGGGCAAGGGGCAGGCAGCTGCTGCCTGCCCTCCATCTCCTTCACCCCTGCTTAGATGGAAGCTGCATCCGACCTGGGTGGTACAGAGGGAGACAAGAAGCTGCTGAGCAGGAGAGAGCCAAAACATCAGCTCAGTCTGGTTCATTACAGCACATCTGCTGCGGGATGTAGGAAAAATCATCAAGGGTGGCACCATGATTTTGTAGAAGATCCCGAATTCTGCAGGGCTCTGCCAGGAGGGGTTGACTGTCCCGCTGTCCCACCTTGCTGTAGGTGCACTGGGAACTTTTACATTGGTGCATCCTCTCCTGGAGCTGCCCTGGGGTTGGCACAGCTGCAGCACTCTGCAGTAATTACGCGCACGTTCATGTCACCTCTAACGAAGCAATGGTCAGCACAGGGATGTCTGAAGACTCCATCTGACCCCAAATCAACCAGAAATGGAGTTTGCTTTCCCAAATGATCAGCATTTACTGCACTGAATCAGTTTCCTTAACCTCTCTGGTTCTGAGTGGTATCTCCACAAATTTGGGGCCCACAGCAGCTGACACAGGGTGTTCCTGCCCAGATGCTGCATGCACAGCAGCATGGACAGAATTAGCTGCTTTATAATCTTCCTTCAGCTATCAGTCTTGCTACGCAAAGAGCCTTCTTTTTTAATTTTTAATTAAAACAACAAGCCATTTTGAACTGGATAAATACTGCCAATCCTTTGAAAACATGGCCTGATTTAAATTTCAGTGCAACTGGCAAATCCCTCATAAAGGAGCAATAAATAATCAGTAGCTGTTTTAATAAGTATTTAATGAGTTGTTAAACTACAATGGTTACAAAGTCTATCAGGTCAGCATGCAGTTTATAGCTGTGGCTCGTAACCATCTGTCCTACATAGAATTCATGCCTATGGAAAGCTTAAAAATCTGTTTGTCAGGGTCTTAAATCCTGGTAAGTGGGAAAAAGGCACGACCTATGGCTCGAAACCCTGAGATAAATCCAAGTGCAGCAGCACCAGCCCTGCCCACGTGTCTGCTCATCCCCTTGCTGAAGCCCAGCCTGGTGCAGGTGGCCATGGCCGTGCTGGAGCTGGGGGGCTCCTATAGGCAGGGCATGGCTCCCCCGGCGAGCACCTAACCCTAGGTAAGCTCAGAAGCTGAGCACATGGACCTGCTCCTCGTCTTGTGCTCATGATGCTTGGCCTTTACACCAAGGCTGCTGCTCTGTGCTGGCTTTGGAAGCAGTGCTGTCACCCACCTGCTTGGCAAAGCCAAGCTCTCGCCCTGCAGGAGTCCCCGACATGCCAGCGCTGTCCCGCACAGCACAGGGTGACAGCGAGGGGCATCCAAGAGCCCCCCTGCCCCTCAGTCCTGCCCCTCAGGTCTGAGCTCAAGCCCTCTGAAGATAAAGCTGTCTGCTGGGCACCGTGCAGGATTGTCACAAAAGCAGAATTAAGGCTGGAGACTGGCAGGTATCAGCCTCAGCAGGTTAAATTTGGGTTTCCACTCCCAAGCTAACAACAGTGCATTTAAAACATGAGAAGAGTCCTGACAGCATAACATCCCACTCCCCCCACCCAAAAAT
Source organism: Netta rufina (assembly GCF_964035555.1). Taxonomy (NCBI): domain Eukaryota; kingdom Metazoa; phylum Chordata; class Aves; order Anseriformes; family Anatidae; genus Netta; species Netta rufina. The sequence goes on from NC_140140.1 coordinate 3,030,072, forward strand.
AAACAAACAAACAAAAAAGCACACACAAACCCAAACAACCAAAAAAAACCCCAAACCCTAAAACACACCATCAGTGCTGTGCTAGAAGCAAAGATTTGGGCATGTTCTGGAGCCTACACAGCCCAACCTACAGATTTCAACCTGTGAGACACAGCTCCTCAGCAGCTCTTTGTCTCCCTGAACGTGGGCTCCCCACTCACACCAAACTTTTCTGGGCTCTGCTTCTTCCATGGATATATTTTTTAAATGAAGGCATTTTTCTTCTTAAAAAAAAAAGAGTTCACACCATCCTTTGATTGCAGAGTATGCAACAAGTAGACTTTTCAGGAGTCTCTGCTCCTAATCGTCTTGGGAATCTCTTGTGAACAGACTCACATTCTTTTTGACAGCAGCAAAATAAATTTTAAAGGTCAATTGAATCAGATAAGCCCAGTCTGGCAGCACTTGCAGATGCAGAATTCCATGGATAACATTTACGTTATGCTCAAGAACAGAAACAAAATTCTTTGGAGAAAAGAATCTTTAAAAGAAAAAAAAGAAGAAGAAAATGAAAAGGAAACAGCAATTAAATAGAATGTCATCTGTAGTCCCACTGGTGCAAAACCTGATGATTACCTACTGGGCTATGGACAACAGTACATGTATTAATCTAATTAAAGTCCTTTTTTACAGGCATCTGAAGCCAGCTCATTAGTGTGTTACCGAGATGCTCATTAATGGCTGGCCATGACTAATTTCTTGAGAATTATACTTTAATTCTTTATCATTCACAGCCTAATGGGAAAACACAATGTTTCCATCCCCCTCTCCTCCACCTGCGCAGTGCAGACAGGTTCCCATCAGCAGCCTATTGACTTGATATTCCTTAATGAACAGCCCCCCACACCAGCCCAAATGTTGTTTTAACAGCAAATGATTTATGCATGAGGAAAGTGGGATCTTCAGCCAGCGAACTTTCTGGGAACTTCCTTAGCTTAACAAACTGGCACCATCACTGCTGCTTTTTGTGGCTCTCTGCTGGCAGCTGAGGTTTCCTGCACAGGGAGCAGGACGCTTTGGCTGCAGAAGAGCTGCCTAACCCAAACCAGGAGCCGGGTGCTCAGGTCCTCGGCTCAGCCCCCTCTGTCAGAGACCCAGAGCACCCCCTGGCTCCAGCATAGCCCCCCTGCATGGGGCAGGATGCTGCAGCACCCCCTTCGCTGCTGGCTCCTGCGTGGGGCACACGTGGACCCTTACCCCAGGACAATGCTGAACTAGGGAGGAAATCTGGGCTGCAGGTGCGACCCCTAATGATAATTTAATCAACCACACAGCTCCTGAAGAGGAGTCCCCAAAGATGGGGCTTTGCTGATGCAACTGCCATTATTCACCACCATGCACAGCTGCTGCATGCGATGGCTCCTCCAGTGTGCAAATGCCCCATGAGAGGGGTCCTGCTCCCCCAGGACTGCCATGGGAATTAACACCATTAGCACCACTGAGGCCAGGCACTTGCAGTGGGGGCAGCAGAGCCTGGGATGGGGAGCCTTAGGAGCTTAGAGCAAGAGCACGTTACGGGTCCTTGGCACACTAACCCTCTATTTTTCAGCAGCTGAGGTTTTTGACATATTCTTTTCCTCTCTCAGAGTCAATTATCAGCTGACTGCCTTTGAGAATTATTTCAGACACTCTAAATACTCAGAATGACACCAATGATTAAGACACATATCTCCGTACAGTCACTGGGACGTGGGCTCCTACTTCACTGGCAGTGGGATTTGCTGAATTCTGTCTGTCTGAACACTACATCGAAGGCTCGGAAGAGACTGGGGAGGCAGTGGCACCCTCAGCCAAAGAAAAGCATCTCAGATGGGAGGCATAAGTGGCATCATGCAGCCAGCGGTGACAGGACAGGGAGACCTGAAAAGCTACTGAGCTGTTTGGGGTGAAAGCTATGGTAAGACCTATGTTGGCTACCATGACCTTTTCTCCTGAAAAATAAAAAATCCTGCTCCCTGTCTACTCGTCTTTGCCTCTCCGGCTCTACACAGATGCACAGAGTCAAAGAAAGCTGGGCTCTGTGGTGGGGACACTCGCTGCCATGTGCCATGCTGCCCGCTGCATCTGCCTGCCTGATGCCTGCGGGCACTGATGGTCTGGCCACCTTCCCACTGGTGTCGGCGGGTCTGGGCCAGAGCTGGAGCTGAAGGTACGTCATTTGCTGCTCTAATTCTTCATCAATAACATCAGTAACATCATGCTACTGACAGATTCCCTCTTGTGCACTGTGCTTATGGGTGATGGCTCAGGACCGCAGGGACTCTCAGCTCCCCACCGGTGCTGTCCTCACCCCTTCACACTGCTGGCCCTGCTCCAGGCACCATCACCTGCCCCTTTGCAGCATTATGCTTCTGCAAGGGGGGTAAAAAACACAGGCCCCTTCTTTAGTAATACAGGAAGATTAGTAACCCATCATTGTTTGTTGATTACGGTCATCCTTTCCTATAAATGAAGTTTAAAAGTCATTAAAAGATTTGTCAGCTGTGACTTATGAGCCCTTCTTGCTGCAGGGGAGTGAAGCAATGACAAATGCCCTCCACCACTGTATCATCTGTTATGTGTTAGAAGTTGCTGTGTTCCAATTACCAGGGACCCACTGAATCTGTAAACGAAAAGCAACTCAAATATCCTACGCAGCTGCTGGGACCATTAGTCAGAGCTGGCGGCTTTCACTGCGCAGCATCAGGCTGAGAGGGAGTTAGCAATAAATAACACTTTGCATGTGTGCAGGGCATCGCTGGCTACCGCACGTGGCTTTATCAATGTTAATTATGCCTTTTGCCTGCTTCTGGGGAGCAGGGCAATTCCTGGCTTCCCAAGACAGGGTTGATGGGCTGCAGGGTCTTAGGCCCCTGGGAAATGACCAGATAGCATGTCAGATAGTCCACCTAAAAGTAAATAAAAAATTACCAGCATGTTTTTTTTTTTTTTGTTTTTTTTTTTTTTTGCTTGCAGCACAGCGGCAATGGGTACAGCCAGTTCCAAGCCTTGTCTGCCACTTGCAACAAAGCATTTTGCCCTGGAGCAACCACTGAAGCCATGAGGGGCTCAGTGCTGTGCCCTGGGTGCCAGCAACCCCAGTGGGCAGCGGAGCCTGGCTTGCCTCACACCCTGCCTCGGGAAGCTGCTCCACCAGCCTTCTGGGGGGCCTGGGAGGCTGTTCCTGCTTCCCATGTCCACTTTGCCCTGTTTCACTCACATAACGGAGCACCAGTCTTTGCTTGCACCTATCCACAGAAACACTGGCCTGTAGCGCTGGGACCAGTTATGGCCCTGCTGGGGGATGGAGCACAAGTCCACATAAAGCCCACCTGCACGTCAGGACAGCATCAGGGGGAGGAACGTGAAGCACAGCCTGTGCTTGCTGGGAGAGCAGCCACCCCACTGTGCACAGTACAGACGTACACCCAGTTTTGGGTGCAGGACACTGGGCCACCTTTCCTGTCCTGTCCTGGCCCCATGTCTCTGCTCTGGGATGGGGGCACCGCCCTCCGCAGCCTACCCTAATGGAGGGGCAGGGACCAAGGCTGGCCGCCAGCCCTCTCCAGCTCCATGGAAATGCTGTAGATCTTTTACAGCATGGGCTGCTCACCCTGCCTTTCTCAGGGGACGCTGGACAGCTTTCCTGCAGCAGACGAGCACTCTTTCTGCCCCCACCCTGCAGAGCTCCCAAATACTCTGGAGAAGTCAGGACCAAGCTCCTGGTCCCTGACCACCCAGGGCGGGAGAAGCTCCCTGGGTTTCACGAGTGTCCTCCCTCTAGCCCACCCTGGGGACCAGGCCCGGTGCATGGTTTACATGCCAAGCTGGGACCTACCAGGATGAGAGCAGGCCTTGGATCGAGATCCGAGCCAGGAAGGCCACGCAGCAGATGTCACCGAAACACCTGGGTGATGCAGGGGGAATGACATCGAGCCTCTTGTTAACACAACAGCTTATAAAATCAATTAGATCACATTACATGCCAATTTGGTCCTCATCAAACTTAACCTCCTCTGTGAGAGGGGTAATGGTCCGTGGCAGTTTACTGCCTATTTGGCTTTAATTTGTTGGGCACGGTGGAAGGAGCATCGCAATGGCTGAGCTTATTTTCCCAGGCAGCAAAGCCTCTTCCTGGCCTTGAGAAGAAGGGGAGCACCACTTGGACACTGTACTAGCAGGCAGGTATGGATGCCTGACTCCTGGGTTAAGGCCCAGCTGTCCCTCACAGCTCCCTCCACATCAGCAAGGAGGTGGCTGGCGGCCCAGGGCAGGGGTAGGTGAAGGGACACCAGGATGGTGACCAGGCAGCTTGGTCCCTGTCACCAATAAGGGATGTACAGGGTGGCAAGATCTGACATCACTCACCCTGACATCACTTGGTCAATCTAGTAAAATCTAAGATTCTTCTCAAGCTTTTCCCTACTTGAGCCCATTGGAGGTGTCCTGGAGTGACATCAGAGCAGGGTCGTGGTGCTGCAGATGTGACTTGGTCATGGGGATGTCATGAAGGACCAGGCCACTGTGTTAGAAACTCTCTGTCCTGCATCTGGCAGTGGCCAACACCTAACCACCTCCCACACTGCCAGTAGAGAGGACCAATGTTCCTCCTGGTCTGGGCAATGAGCTGCCTTGGTGTCCCCTGGAGTGACTGGCTGACATCCACAAGGGTTGATGACCTTCCATGCACCCTCACTGCCCACGCACAATAGCAGGCAAGAATTTATCCTGCCCTGGGTAACACCCTATCCAACCTTACCTCCTGTGAGCAAACTGGCTGCCTGGGGCTCTACCATCCCCGACCCAGAGATCTTTGGAGGCTTACTTGAGCCAGCATGACTCAAACATGCTGTTTGCTTTCCTCAGTGTGTAGGGAGGGCATCTCTGACTATCACCAAGAACTGTGAGCAGGAACACATCTGTCTGGACATGGCTGCTCCACAACTACTCATTCATTGTAACAGTAGCAGCCTTTGGAAAAGCAAAAGAAGAATGATTTCATTTTCATAACCTTGAGTTCCCCCTGCCCTGCTTGGATGAGTTTGTCTGAATCACTCTCACCTCCCAGGGACACAGACACCATGAGACACCGTGCTGCTCCTACAGCAGCGCACACCAGGCATCGCCCGGATGCCAAAGGTTTGGACTTAGTTCTCGGATGCCCAGGGCTTGTTCCAGTCTGACAGTTGACAAAAGCCCCCAGGAAAACTGCTAATGGCCCTAACAGATAACCCCTGGATGGCCAACCCACACCTGCATCCCCCAGTCAGTGCTCCTGTGGAAGTGCTGGCTGAGCCAGGTGCTAGGCGTGCTGCCCTGTTGGGCTGGGCACTGCACCACAGCGAGGGAGTTCACCCTGTTCAGCCCTGTGCTGCCATGTTTTTGTATGAGCTGAAGCTCATGAAGTTAAATCGGGAATTCAGGACGGTTTGTGAAAGCTCCACGGCTGAGTGTGGGGGGGTGTCCGCCAGTCCCTCCTTTTCCACTTTTTAAGGGTGCTGGTTGTGCACAGACTGACGTGCCTGCCCCGATCCACGAGACAGCCAAACCCTCGTGATACACAAATTGCCTTTGTCTGCCTCTGAGAATGGCAAGGGGAAGGTTTTGTAATTTTATGCATTTATATTTCATAGAAGAGTCTGAAACATGCCAACATCTCTCTACATCACCAGTTACTGCTTGGAACTCACTACTGCAGAACACCATCAGTAATTTAAATAGAGATGGAGAAATCAAGGATAATTCATTTTTAAGTGTTTTCCAACCTCTCATCCACCCCAAGACTTTAATTTTGATAGGCTGAAGTGATAGGTGTTTTATTCTTTGCAGCTGGAGTGTGTAATGGAAAAAGGGCAGTACTTGGCGTTCACGTTTCATGACTGTATTGGGAACCCACTGCTAACCAGCATTTTCTCCTGGCACCCGGTGATATTGTGAGACCTTCTGAGTTGATTTTGCTTAAGGTAACTCCCGTTGTGCATTTTCAGAGGAGAATAGCAAATGCACCCTAAATACTTTGGCAGGAATAAAAATAAAAGAAAGTTCACTTTAAAAAAAAATCTCATTTTAAAGCCAAAATAAGGAGGTGAGGAGGGAAAGACCAGCTCCTGAGCCCACGAGGTTGGCAAGAACCCTCCTCATCAGCTGGTACAAGGCGGGTGATCTCCGTGAGCTTGGAAGAACCCTCTCTGGGTTTCTGGAAGAGGCAGGGTGGGCTCAGAAGACTTCACCAAGGTCATCTGCTGAATGTGTCAGCCCTTGGGGGTCTGCACTAGGCTGCTCCATGGTAATTGGTCCCGTGCTGGTGGGAGTTGGTGCTTTGCATAACTGGCTGAGGATGTCCCAGCCCTGGGTACATTCTGCAGCTCCACGAGACCAGCACCCCATGGGAGCCTTTGGGATGGACTCATTGTGAGCACAGCTGGACCAGAGATGTGATGGGGAAAAAAGCTGGCTTGCTTTCTGATACCTGCAGCTTCAGCTTTTATCACATCAGGCTTTTTAAAACATTTTTTCCCCACAGAATAGGAATTCACAAGCAGTGATGTTTATCTTTCTAGTTTTGCGGTGTCTTTTTTCATGGTCAGCTCACCTCTCACTCCTGAGCATGGAGGACTAAATATCACTGCAGCCATTAACTTAGTCCATATGGCTCAGATGTGCTTTGTCTCTGCAACTGGCTGCCAATCCAGGAGGCCAACTGAAACTGAGAGGTGGACATACATGCCATCAGGGCTCTGCATTACGGGTGCTGATCATCCTTAATGTGAGGAGGTCGTAACCTCGGCCTCTGAAGCACCCATGAGAACACCTCACACAGGAAAGCTGGGAGAAATCCCCTTTCTTTCACTCTCATTTTTAACCCTCCTATGCCCACATCTGCATAAAGAGGTTGCTTTTTTGGGATCAATATAAAGGCATGAAGATTTGTTCATGGTTGCAAATCACCTTGATGAACAGAAACCTGTAAATGCAAATGATGACAGTGATAGCTGCTATATATAATGTCTTTAAGATAATTAATGTCAATCAACATACACATATGGAAAACTGATCTTGTCAAAGTATAGCAAGATCATATCACAATAAGATCCTAAGTTGCTTGTAGAGTCAATAATAGTATCAATGTGATCAACTGAGACTTAAGTTGTTTGATTGGGAACATGTTTTTGTTGAGAAATCTGAACACCACAACATCATCCTGGACTAAAATCCAGCTCAACTGAGAGGTCTCCATGTGAGAGGACACCAACAGCACGCAGCAGCTCCTGGTATCTCACCACAAGTGGGTTTTGCACCCAAGAGGTTTTCTGTCTTTGTTAATGATTTGCAGGAACACATTAAACCATCACTGCTGCTGTTTGCAGGTGAGACAAAACTGCGGAAAGCAGAAAATAATAAAGAGAGTGGGTCACAACCAAATGCATGGTGCCTGGAGTACAGCATGTGGGCAGGACTCACATGGTGAGGTGACCTGCTTTGGGAAGTAGAAAATTTGGAAAGTCTTTGTGGACCCCAAAGAGCTTATGAAGTGCTGGGGTGATCAGGCCAGGCAATGCTTTGAGGAGGCATCAATAATTCTGCTTTTGGCTCTGGTAGAATATTCCTAGGCAAAATTCAAAGCTGGCAAGGAAAACACAGACAGACTGGAGCCAGCTCAGGCATAAGAACTACTTAAGGATTGGAAAACTTTTTTTTTTTTTTTTTGACATCTCCAGAACAAAATTTCTGTAGCTGGACAAAGAGGATGTTCCATGATGACTTGACCAGGGGCTGTAAGTGCCATTACAAAGACCACAAACAGAAAGAGAATTTATCCATCAAATAGACAGAAATGCAACACAATCCATCAGCCCATAGTTGAAACTAGACAGGCCCAGATAACAAACCAAAAGTATAAATGCTTAACATTGCGGGTAATCAGCCTGAGAGACCACTTATTTTGATAGTTTCTTTCATGTTTTTAAAACCAGATGGATTGTTCTCCTAAAAAAACCTGCTACCATGTATTTGTCAGTATGGAATTCAGGGCAGTCCCAGGACCTGAGTGGTCAGATGAAGGGATAATTTGATTTGATAAATTCATTCAGCACCTTATTATACATGACTGCTCATGCACATGATGCATCTGTTTCCCTCCAGTACTTCTCCTTCCTTTGTCATCACCAGGACATGCTGGTGATCCAGCAGGAGGTGATCCTGTTGCCTTGCTAGGGCTGATGTTGGTTTTACCACTTTACCTGGACCTGTAGTATCTACAAGAATGTGCCCTTGGCTGTCAAATTACACTTTAAAGCCCAGCTTCCCCGTTTAAAGAATGCTCAGGTCCTACTTCAAATGTCAGTGAAGCTAAATCTACATTTTCTTTCAATTTTTGACAGTCATTACTACAGATGAATCCTAATTTCAGTTCAGCACTACAACTGGGAAGGGAAGGGATGCTCGTGTTTTGTTGAGGGTTCAGTTCTCATCCAGCAGGAACAAAGAACTGTATGGTTGAACATTGGGAGCCACCTATGCAAAGAGATATGGGTATTTTCAACTGCTCCTTTCCTGACTGATGAACCCTTTTGTGTGCCCACCTAGGGACTGTCACCCACCACGTGCCAGAACAGGCAGTCAGGACTGGCTTGGTGTGGGGAGCCTCCCAGGCCAATCTGCTTGGTGCAGCCTCAGCAGTACTACTGGGAAAGGAGACTGCTGAGCTTGTGATCCTTGCTCAGGCAAAATTCCCTGGAAGGTGGGACTCAGCTTTGCCAAAACAAAGATCCACCATTGCCAGACTGAGAGGCTGAGCGGTCTTATGCAGTCACCACGTCATTAAGCCATGGACTAGGCAATTCATGCTTCCAGCACATTAGTTGTCTGTCATTTTGAGCTTACTTGCCCATTTAGATAACAAAACACTTCTAGAACTTCCACTATTTACCTTTAATGAACCAGTTCAAATCTCAGGGAAACACACTTTAGCTGAATGAAGTGGAGATGGAAAAATATAGACATTAAATAGGTGCAGGTATTAAATAGGTGTTTAGGTACCGCCCTTCCTTGATCTGCCTTCAGCAGCTGGGCAATGTGTCACTGCAGAGTGACCAGGAGCACAGAGCAGGAGGGCATTACACAGGAATTTGATGAGATTTCCACACCTTTACACAGTTCCCTGCTGCCTGGACATCTCCTGACGAGAAAGATTAAAGGGATTAGAAGCTTACAAATGATGAGGCAGGAAAGTGAGGGGCTTTAGAAAATACCAAGGTCTTAATTTACAAGAGATGTTTGAAAAATGAATGGACTGAGGATTTTCTCCCACAGGGAAGTGGGAGAATTTACTCTGAAGTAAGGTTATTTGACCAATAAAGCGGTTTGCTCATCCCACGTGAAAGTACTAATGTATATTTTATACAGTACGGAGACAAAGGCATCTCTCATTTGCTCTTGTACAAATTAGGCGAAGAGAGTGAACAGGGTTAGTAGGCTGGGTAGAATATGGTTATTTGAACACAATGAATGAAGCACTGCTAGAATAAAGCTGGGAAGCAAGTTTCCAGGTGAGTAGTTCATTGACTAAAAATTAGATTTTGGGGTAGGCTAACAGCTACTGCCAAAACATGCAAGAAGCCTGATTACAAAATGAGTGCTTGCAGAAGGAATAAAGTGCACTTATCTTATTTTCCCCTTTCCATCCTCCCCAGGCATGGATCTAGCAGAGGGGAATGGTCAGGGATAGGAGCCTCCTGCACAAGCTGGAAAATCCCTGCCTCGGGACCAGCTCCTGGAAGCAGTCCTCCTAAGGCTAACTTAATCATTAGAATGAGTCGGGTTGGAAAAGACTTCTAAGAACATCAAGTCCAACCATCCACCTAACATTGAAAGTCCACTGCTAAACCATGTCCCTAAGCACCACATCCCCATATTTCTTAACTACCTCCAGGGATGGCAACCCCACCACCTCCCTGGGCAGCCCATTGCCATGCCTAGCCACCCCTCCCATGAAGAAACTCTTCCTGCCATCTGATCTAAACCTTCCCATGGCACAACTTGAGGCCTTTGCCTCATGTCCTAGTGTTCCCACGAGGAGATGAGGCACACATCTGGAGACACACGTTACCTCTGCCAGTAAAAAACACCTGAAGTCCAGATACTTTGGTGCACAGAAAACTGTGATGTGACATCAGAAGGGAATGGAAAGTGGTGAAAGTTAGCAAGTGAGAAAGACCTGGCTATCTGTGATCAACCTTGTGACGCTTCTCAACAGCTGACAGCGTGAGATGTTCAGATGTACTTTTTAAATGATTCAGGATTTTTGTTGTAATGCAGATACAGTCAGATTTTCACCAGAAAACCTCCCCATCCTCAACCTGGTTGATCCAGTCTTCCTCTGCCCACGTAGCTAACTCAGCATTTGCTAAAGTCTCCTCCTGGTGCAAACCACACGTAGGCAGTGTGCAACCTCGCCGAGGAGCCCTGATCGTCACGGATGGCACCAAAGCTCACGGCAGCAGCAGAGCTAAAGTGACTGCACCAACAATTCAGCCTTTGTTTTAAAGTAGCAACAGGAGTGCAGAGTCATATAAAATGTGACATAAAAAGAAATGTCTCCATGATTTTATGGTTGTGTCTACTAATTTTATGTAGTTCAGTCTTGCCTACTGTCATAAACCATAATGAAAATAGGCCCATGCCAGGGAGTATGAACTGGAGCATTAAACCCGTTAACCTATTTATATTTCAAAAACCCCATGCAAAGCTGTAAGAAATTAAGACAGATTGCTGCTGTTAATAGAATGTAATGGTTTCAGGTGTTCTGGTTAAATTTCAAAGTCCTGTCTGCAAAACCCAAGAGGTGGGCAGCAGACAGGGCTGCTCACCAGGGTCTCCAGTTCCCAACTGCCCACCAAGGGCCACAGGATTGCAGCAAGATTGTCCTCTGGTTCACTTCCCCATGCCACACACAAAGGGGCCCTATTTCCTAATCTGTCCTGCAGTTCACACCTGTAGAAAAAACAGTAATTATTCTAATCACATCCTAGCAGTGACAGCAGATAGCTCATTGCTCCTGGTCTCATTCTCTCATTACCTTAATTCTGGAGGTGGTGCAACTTTGCTGATATCCATGACTTGCCACTGATTTATTTCCTGGGCTGTCACTTACTACTGTTTTCCAGAAGCCTCCAGCTTTCAGAAGGGACTTGGTGGCTCCAGGGGAGCCCGGCTGTGAAGGCAGTGGTCTCCACCCAGGGTACTGGGTGCTGTGGCTCCAGAGGAAGAGCATCCTGCACCCCACCACACCTAAGACCAAGTCGGGTGGCCATGTCTCAAGAGCTGGGCTAGAGCAGGGGAACAAATGTTGCTGGTTGAGCACAGAGTCCCATTCTCCAAGGGTTCAAGTCCTAGGGTGGCTTTCATGTGTCCCTGGGTGCAGGACGGGGCCACAAGCACTGCCAGCAGCTCTCAGCCCGGCTCTGTGCTGAGAGCCAGCCTGAGCAGAGAAATGCAGAGAGGCTTTTCCCAGTAAGCAGTTCAGCCCAGAAGAGCTGCAGGAACAAGGCTGCCACACCAACCTGAAGATCTGCCTTGCAGGAGAAGCCCTGGAAAGGGGATGGAGAACAGTGATGAGCTGGCTGAGCTGTGCAGCTGCTGGGGCTGCACCATCAGCTCCTGTCCCAGGGTCAACCTGCAAGAAAGTGCAAGACAGGACAGAGGCGCCTGGGGGAGCAACAGCCTCCTCGCCAGGAGCTGGCAGGCACATCCACACCAGGCGGGGATGTCCTCCCCACTGCCCTGCAGCTCCGGAGATGTGCTGGCTCCCACATCAGTCGTCCTCACCCCTGCTTTATTCCCACTCTTGCCTTTTCCACTTATTTGCAAAACCCATGTAAAAGGCCAAAATGCTCTTGCTCAGGGCACCATCTCTGCAGGTTCTCATAGCAGCCACAGGGTGACTTAAGAGAGTGCTTTTAAAGCTTTCTGGGCCTTGTGTGAGATTTACAGAGCACTGGGTGTAGGAAAGTATTTATTGTGGAGAAGAGGCAACAGTGAACCTAGAGAGTGTGCGACGTGAAAAGGAAGGCAGCATGATTCATCAGCCAGGAAGAGCAAGACAACTTATCTGTTTTCTGCAATTCCACTTACAGCCAAGAAAAATGAGCCATCGTAACAGAAATTATGTGTGACAGGGAAGGACAAACCACTCTAATCAAAACAAGAGCAGTTCAGATAACTCCTGGAAGAACCCAGCCACAGGCGTCTGACTCCATTTGGGGATATTGGACCAGGAGGACGCTCCTGGCAGGACAGCAAGGCACAGATGGTGACACTGCACACCCTCACCTCCTCCAGGATGGATAAATAAGTATTCAGAAAGAAAGCAGGCAGGGGAGCACTCCAGCATACTGATTGCCTGGTGATAATGTTTTCCGTCTCTCTGATACAAAGCCAAGGCAATTTGAGTTAAACCAAAGCGCAATAAATACATGAGAACTTCCCAGCCGTAAAGGCAGAAGAGGAGGGTGGGGAGTAAATAAGAAAGCAATGAAAACAAACGATAGTAGCACAAGTCAGTGAGAACAACGGGCTCCCAGAAATGCTTGAAGTGGTTCCTAAGGACAACGCTTTCATCCGGGTTCCCAATGCACTGCTTATTTTACTCAAGTGAAGTGTGTACCTTGGGGTCCACAGAAATACCATGAAGGTCCTCTCAAGTTAGCTGACTCCTAAGCAGCAGAGAAATGCCTTCTGCCACTGCTAGAAACAACCACATCCCAGACCCAGATTTCTATCCAGGTTTCTATCTTCTTATGATGGAAGGAGATGACTGGACAGGTGAGGGTATGTTGGGAGTGCATGCCAACTTGAACTACATTTTCCTTAACTCCTGTTTGGATGCCAGTTAGTAGCCCCTGCTATAAAGTTTGCTTGGAGAACACGTTCAGAGAAGAGGCAAAATCTAGGAGACAACTATCCGAAGAACAGTGCAGACCTTAAGTCAGATCATGGAACAAAGACCCAGGCACCACCTGAGTCTAAATCAAACTATTTGGAAAGGTCAGAGTGATTTGGATGCTGAAATTTGTACTTATGTTTCAAGTCTGTTTATTTTCAGCTATCCCAGAAATCAGCTGGGACCTCAGGCTGTTTGATTTTGCCTGGAGGAAGTGAAGAAGCGAGCAGACCACGCTTCATGGGAACAGCTGATCTCCTATTGCAAACGCTCTTTGATGCTTTCTTCACCTTTGCCTGTGACAAGGTACAAAAGCTGGAGTTGAGCCCTGACTCAACTGAGCCCTGGGTCCTTTTGCCATCTTAGACTGATGTGACTTGTCCATGTCCACATAGTTCAGCTTTGAATGAGGGGAACACATCATGCACACAGCAGGCTGGGGCTGAGCGCTGGACCATCCTCTGAAGAGCAGGTTTGGTAGTTTTGCTGGCACACCCCCCCTGAGCAATCCAGGAGGCAGGCATCGCTCTTCCCTGCCTGGTGCACACAGGTGATCAGGCTGGGTGTAGTCAAAAGCCATCTGCACATGGTCCTGGGCATCCTGCTCTCTGAGGCCCTGCTTGAGCAGGGGAGTCGGACCAGATGGCCTCCAGAAGCCCCTTCCAACCTCAACCATTCTGTGTTTCTGTGACCATGCTAGCATCCAATGATTTTCTAAACCTTTTTGGTTTCTGAGTCTCTTGCCTGGGCCTTTGCTGGTGTCCTGCAGCCAGAAGAGCTCACCTGCTCGGATGGGCACGAGGTCCAGCCCAGCCTCCCCTGGCTCACAGCCTTCAAACGCCACAGAAGCGGGGGGGAGGCAGGGGGGGACGACACTGAAATCCAGCCAAGAGCTTAATGTGAACAAGCGCTCTCATTTAAAAATGTAGATCCTGTACCTGGTCTGCCATGAAGCATGACACAAAGCTGAATGTCCTTTCCCATCCCATTTGTGCAATCTGGGTGTTTTACCATCTCACCGGTCCCATCTTATCTCTCAGCAAGCGCTACGTGCCAAAATCTTGTGATGAATTTATTCTTGATATTCTAAAAAACTTGTCTTAGAGTTTTTGAGTTGTTTTCATTTGCCTTTTCTTTTTTTTTTTTTTTTCCTAACCTGCAAGACCAGGTTGAGTTTTCAGGCTTTTCCCCATGATAGGCCAAAATTACACTACTACTTTTTTGAAAGTGAGGAAGTTTGCAACTGATACCCCTATAGGAACTCAAGTTTTAAGAAGACAGACTTGAGGCCCGTGGTAAAACCACAAGGGCTGGCAAACTTGCAGGAGACAGAGACTGCAGCAAGACACATTTGCCCCCTTTGGGTAATTTATTCTAGAACTGAAATTATGTATTCATAAAATAAACACTGCTTCTAGTCATACTTTATTACTAACCCCCCCACACCTCAACACACAATTCTCATAGCTACAATACTAATAAAAATATGAAAACATTAATGAAGATCCAAGGAATAAAAACCTACTGATAAAAAAGAAGATTTGGCCATGGTTGGAGATTTGTATAATATTAGGAGAGGACTAGCAAGCAGATTTCCAGTGGTACGAACTGAAGTGAGGAGAGGTGTTGACTTGTAACAGCCAAGAACCGTATCAGATGCTTTCCAAAAAGTAGAGCCCCAGTGATTAAGCTTTATCTTGGACAATTTTTTCCAAATTTGAAAAAAAAAAAAAAAGGGGTAGGGTGGGGCAAAAGCTCCTAGAATTTAATGCAAAGATGAGGAAAGCTTTGGGTCCTGCAATGCTCCTCTTTGAGGAGAAACAGCCCCATTGGGCTGGGAGCCCTGATGCCAGCCTGGGATGAAGTATAGCAGAGGGTAGATCCTGCCTCAGTTGTTTTTTGCTGCTCTCTGTTGTTTCAGCCCTTGTTCAAGGCTCACACTTTGCCTGAAGCATAAGGGAATAACCTGTGACAAGCTGGCACTGCTCTCAGCAGGCAGAACTGTCTCCACGAGCACATGCTCTCTGCCCAAAGCTTGCAGGAGATCTCTGGGCACCTTCTGGAGAGGGAGCTCAAAGGGGATGTCAGCAGCCAGCCTCATGTAGGCAATGGATGACGGGGGACAAGGAACAGGTGTAAAAATTAATTCCTGAGTTGATGCCACAGGTCAGCTGAATATATTGGTAATGACAGCAATTAAAGGCAAGCCTCTTGTCCTTGGTCTGCGTCACGGATCTCTTCTCCTGTCTTGCTTTCTCCATAGCCCCTTAGCAGGTTTGTCAGACCGTACTCTTCCAGAGCCAGGCAGCACTGGCTATCCTCACAGCTCTCCCTGCTTCCCGTGATGCATGACATCTGGGAACGCTAAAATATCCGGTGGGCAGGCTCATTTGTACAGTGGTTGAAAAATAGATGGCATATGAAGTGCAATTTGGTGTTGTAGCAGAGTTCTGTCCCCCTTGGGGTGTCAGGGCATTTGATTAAAACCCTTTTATGGGAAATCAATATTTTACTCATTATAACTTTCATTCTTAGACCTAAAAAGCACTGAGATGGACTTGTAAGATGCTGCGCTACATGCATGCACACACAGGTCTATTCATTAGCAGAGTAATCCCCTAGCACTTACTTTTCTTTCACTAGCACAGGTAAGCAAGCAGCAAAAGGGTGCTTTTATAATGGGTTAGTGACAGGCCGCAGCGGGGGTGCACTATTTACTGCTAAATCAGAGACTTCCACACTGAAACGCTGACCCAGGTCATCCCAAGGTCTCGGCCAAGGTGAGAACAGGTAATCTTGGAGGGGTTGTACAAAGCTCTTCCAAGACCAAAACAGCCTAAAGCTTTGCATTCCACCCAGGGGAAATCACTGACACGGGAGATGAGAGATGCTCAGTTTAATGAAACGAATGAAGCATTGACTTGAGATTGAAAAGACCTCGATCTGACTCCTGCTTCTCTCTCTGGGGACCCTGGTGAGTCACTCTGCAGCTCTGTGCTTTGTTTTTCCCATCTGTAAAATGGGCCGATCTCCTCTGGGGTAACACCTGCAGATACACTCACGGTAGGTGGCTGAAAAGGAATGAGACTGAGGCTTGGATTTGGCCATGGAGACTGCGGTTGGTCAGTCCTGGGGTTTTCTCAAAAGTAGCTATAGGATCTGCAGGCAGCACTGGAGGCAGCAGGACACAAACCACCCGCACGGCACACCAGGGGCGGGTGCTTTTAATCACCACCCCTGCTAACGCCCAGCAGATGAAGGAATGAAACCAGCAGCAATAATAACAACAAAGTAATATTTAATAATACCTTCCCAAAGCAGCACTGGTTTATTTCCTCTCAGGGGTTGCTTTGCCTCCTACAACCTGATCCGTTAGTGCTGAAACCATAGCAACAGCCCAGACTGAACCATTAAAAATAAGGATGCACAACCATTGTCATCCACACCAGCACCAGCAACCTGCCTGGATTTTACAAAGATGCGAGATGTTCAGGTTTCACATCTGTAAGAGAGAAAAGCCAACATGCTGGTGGGCTGAAAACAGGTGGAGAGCCAGCTCCCTCTGCTCTCTTCACCTTTGTTCTTCTCTCTGTAGCATGGGCTATGGGCCAAATCCTCAGGTTAACATTCTGCTGATTTTTCACAGGTCTATCAGCCCAACTAGAAACTTGTCTCTGCCCTCCTCCTGCCCAAGGGTGACCGTGCAGCTTGCACTGCTGGGTCCCAGTGCAGAGGGCTGCGATGATGTGTCACCAGGACGGGGACGTGAATCTTGCTATGGTAGAAAATAGTCTTCTTTTGGCTAAACAGAGTTCATCACTGAGAAGGAGGCAGACTGATGTGTCCAGCACTTCTGTTGTTGGTGGTGGTGGTGTTCATTTTATTTTAACATTTAATTAAAAGTACCACATTCCAGTTTTTTTTTAGTTATTCTTTATGGTGCTTTTGCTCTTGAGAGCCAGAAAAAAAAGGACGTGACTGCAACATGGCCTATGATGCTCAAGGAGGTAAGAGATGACAGGTCCTGTCCTAGAGGGCTGAGTAGTTCCCAGTCCAACTGAGACCAGTGTTGCTTACTCCTCAACACTCCTCCCCTGTGCATCTCCACTGCAGACTGACTCTGTCCTGCATGGACTGGAATAAACATTATTACCCTTTGTTTAAAGAAGCTCAGCTGCTCAACCTGTCAGCAGAAACAGCAACGTGTGACACAAGGATGAACTTCTCAATGAGATGAAGGGAACGAAGTGACTGGAGATGGCAGAATGCAGGGACAGAGTCACTGCATTATTTGGGGAATATTTTTCTGTTTGCTTTCTTTTCTTTCAAAATACAAAATTTCATTAACATTTGAAAGCACTGAATATTTTCTACTTGCTCTCTAGAGGTTAGAAAGTGGAAAGGAAAGGTTTGTGAACATTTCAGAGCCATTCTATTGTTTATTCTTGGAAAAATGTCACATGCTTAAAACACATAGGAGAGTTTTGTGCACAAGCTACACAACAATAATTACGATTTTGTTGTGAGAGAAATGCATATGAGAAATACCTCTGTTAGAGAAAATTTAGGTCTGTTTCTACAGGATGAGTGGGATCAGGCAATGGGGATTTTGAAGGGGACCTCTTTGGTTATCTTGGACAATCTTCCTCCCAGTGAAGCAGAGCCCAGAATGCTTTTAGCTGCTGAGGACAGTTAACAACAGCCTGAATCTGACGTGATCTTCATCTGTGCTCTGTTATCTTCCAGCGGCTCCTCTGCTACTTCAGTCTTGCAACACAGAAAGAAATGAGTAAATTGCTCTGGGTAGAGACATCCAGACGAGGAATCAAAACAAAATCAGGCATCACCTTTCCAAGGGAGAGCAAATGACTCCTCCAAAGACATTACTCTTTTGCACTTTAAGGCTGGCACATGATTTGTCCCCTTCCCTTTCTGTGATGAGCAGAAATCTTGCTCAATGTCCCCCCCGCTGGCCACAATAAATCCCCAGTGCCTCCTGATTCCACATGTGACGATGAAAATCTGAGTAGCCGTCCCCCCCTAATGCCAGGATTTGCCACTGAGGGATTTTTGTCATTTTGAGAAGCTCAGAAAGCAGAGGGGGCCCTGCTGCTTCCCAGCACCGGCAAGATTTACAGGCAGGAGTTGGAGAAAGAAACCTCGGGAAATTTAAACATTTTTACTTTAAAAAGTGTCATTTTGTATTTACTGACCTGGTTTCCAGCCTCGCATCTGCACATGCTCTTAGAGACATCCAGCTTGTGGATTAACAGCAAGCAGGCTGAGTGCTTTCATTTTTTAAAAAGTATTAAGCATACAAGCAGGCCCCTCTCCTGTGCACCCCAATGAAATGCACCTGGCAGGGTCCCCACAGTATGCAGGGCCAGAGGCATCAGAGGGATTTGTGCAGGTGCACTTAGGAGCTGCAGCTCCAGCAGGAGCTCCAGGATGCAGGAGGCACCTTGAGGGAGGCTTTGGGCTCTGTTTCTCACTGGGTGCCCAAGGAGATGCTCAGTGCCAGGGTTAACCCACACGTGTGATGGAGGTGGCCAAGAGCTGGGGTGAGATAGGGCCACCTCTTTTAAAGGGCTGGGTGGTTTCCCTGCACCACCTCTCTTCTCCTCATCTCTCCCAGGTGTGTACAATACAGCGGTTCTCAGGACCTTCACAGGATGGACATGGGGAAAAGCACAGGTCAGGGATGAAATCCAAGAGAAAAGCATCAGACTGGAGCAGCATGTGTATTCTGAACCTGCTCCTAGCAAACCTGCTGGCTGCTCATGCTGCTGCACCTTAGACCTGAGTTCCTACCAGTGGTGGGAAGACAAGACTGCTAAGAAGGTCTCAGAGACTCTCCTGAGTAAGAGTCTAATGTGAGTACAACCCTCTTTAGACATCAGAGAAAACTCACTTAGATCCACCAGTTTCTACAAAAAGTCAGCTTGTGCTGACATCTTGGTACAATTCAGTCAAAAAGTCGATTAACTGAGACCAAAAGCGACTCTGCATAACCTTCAGTGGCACCAACTGCTCCTGAAACTCCTGATTCTGCCTGGTGCTCACAGAAGTCAATTAACTATACCATTAATGTCAGCAGTGCACAATTAGTCCCTAATGAAAGACCAAAAAGACTTTGTTTGGTGTCATTCACCTCTGGAAAACACTGCCAGGTGACAATGTTCAGTTAACAAATTACTACAGCATCATTGCCAAGCTACATTTACAGCCCTTCCACTCCAGGTACCTTAACCACCTTCTCCAGAGCCTCTTGCCATCCCAGGGTTAGCATAGCAGCACGGTTTGGGTGAAACACTGCCTACTGTGCCATTCAGACAGTTTGACTAGCAAAAATGGTTCCCAAAAGCCATGGGGACTGTACAACTGAGCAAGTGTCACAGCTGTGTACAGATGGCACTTGTTCAGGAGGACACCCCACCACCTAAAGGCAGCTGCAAAAGGGGCCTTCCAAGTATTTCAAGAGCTAGTTTGAGAAGGAAGTGTAATTTTTTTTTCCCTTTAAATTGGATCTCCTTGAGGATTGTCCCAGGCGAAAACATCTTATCTTACTGAAGTGTCTTGAGCTAAATGCCAGGAAAAATAAACTGAGAGTAAACCTCACTTAAGGAATGGGCCCCTCAATGCCAGTAGCTCAACCAGCTGTTCGTACTTTATTCTTTACCCAATTTTCACCCAGGGTGAAAAAGCATTGAACCTGCTCCAAAGACAACAGAGAACAGACCCAGAAAAAGCGCAGGCAGAGCAGCGATGGCAAAGCACAGCTCGAAGGAGCAGGCGCTGGGGGCTCCTCACACACACGCAGCTGGGCCGGGCCTGCTGGTCCTCGGGGCTCCCAAGGCACCCAGGAAACAGCTCAGACAGCGGCCACAGCCTGAATATCAACGAGATTTAACACGACGAGGAAAAATGGGCAGCACAGCGCCTGGCTCCACACTCTCACCCAGCCCTCGCCTGTCCTGAGGCCCTGGGCAGCCAAACCCAGCCACGCGGCTGAGCCCATGCCTCGATACGTTCTGTTGGGGCAGGACATGCGATGTTTTCATAACCTGAAGTCAACAAAATTGCAGCAGTTCTCTAGGAGAAAAGCAGTTCTTCTAGGACAAAATCATTTCTGCACACAGAAATGATTTCCTGAATAGGGATACTTTCCTACATGGGAGCCATATTAGAGGGTTTGATGGCTGAAGGCAAATCCTACTGTGCTGTGTATGTCTTGTAATACAGTGCAAGCCCACTCACAGTTAGTTTTTAAAAAATCTCTTCTAAATCTTAATCTGGGGTTTACCTTGATACCACTATTTTTCACTTTTTTTAAAAAAGAAGGTTTTAAATATACAAAATTCCACACAAATCTGTGGTTAAAAAAAAAAAAAGAAAAAAAGAAAAGATGCCAAAATTATTCTTCCTAATTGTGGAAGCTTCTGAAATTCCTGAGAGGTTCTTCATGGCTGCAACTGACAGAGCTAATAACACCTTCCACTCCTACAATCAGTGCTGTGCACTTTGGATAAGATACATTCCAAACAACATTAAATTAAGTTCGTTAGAAAGATCATTAAATTTCTTTTGAATAAGTGTCTGGAATAAACTGCAGATGAATGATGGAGTTTTTTAATGAGTTCAAAGTCTATGAAATAGTTTTCTTCCCTGGGTCAATTATAATTTCAAAGCAAAATTCCTATGGGACCAATTTATTGGGAGTGCAAAGAGGCTTTTGTTCTGCAGTTCCCAGCTGCTCTATACGCTGCCTGACCCTGCCTATGTTTGCTTAGCTGTGATTTCGCTTACTCAGATAAGATGCTGAATGCCCCAGCAAAAAGCTCTGGGGAGCAGCTTTCTTTTTCTGGCTTATAATACATATTTTGGTGTATAACCTACAAAAGAAAAATGATAAATGTCCTGCACAACGAATACTTCCCACTGATTTCTGAACCTATCCAGAGATTTTTGCAGTCACACATAGACAGAGCCCTTCAGTGTAATCTGAGTAAAAAGAGATCTTCCTCAGACAAGGAAGGCAGGGGATTGTTGCTAGAATACCTACAGGGAGGTCTTACTGCCACAGGTCACAGACTGCCTTTCCTGGTGTGGTGTGGAGTGGTGTGGTGGCACTGCATGAAGAAAGCTCTGAACCTGAAGCATAAAGAAGAACATGCCCAAGTTTTAGTCCCAGAAGTAAGTGTAAGCCAGATATTCACAGTAAGGGTGATCAGAGAAGGTGGCCAGTGAAAAAGTCCATGTGTACATCCATTTCACTGTCTTTCCACAGGACCTTGAAGTTGTTGTTGAATGCCTGTTGTGAGACAGCCTTCAGCCCCCCAGATCCCAGCACAAAGACATTAGCTAATGTCTTTGAAAACCACTTAGAGAAACTTGACATCTCCTGCGTACTAGCACTGCGTACTAGCACTAACCACAGGAACATCCAGACTGCTGAACTGCGGCCAAACAAAGATCTGCCCATGTATCCAAGGCTTGGAGAAGAGGATACGAGACACCACATGCGCAGGGTGGCACTGAGTATATCAACTAATTTAATGGAGAAACTGAAGAAACAGGGCAGAGAAGGCAGGATGTGTGACTGCAGTCCTTCAGAGGTGGCCACAGCCGTGACAGAGAAGAGGTTCTGCTGCAGGTACCTGAACCCTCACCAATTTGTCCTTGCAAACCTGGTCGTGGCATCTAACAAGCACAACCTGGACACCAAACAACATGCTTGTCCCACAGGAAGACCACCTTTTTCCACTCATGGGACAGGAAAATAGAACTGTTGCAGTCTCTTCCCTCCCTGTCCTCCCCTTTCTGCTGTTTTTCCTGAACACTGCCAGGCTGTCATCCATGGAGAGCTGGGGAAAGCCTAGCACCTGATGGCAACCAACACCCCGTGATCCATCAGACTGCACTGGCTCTTGGCCATGAACCATTGCTTTGACCACGTATAGGGCCAGGCGCCACTCTGGCATATAACAAATCAGATCTGATAATGAAAAATAACACAGCATTATTTCTACTAAATCCACACCTTGCTCAGTAGATCCATTCTTCAACATCTTCCCAGCATATCACCCACTGCAAACCCTACAAGAGAGCACAGCGCCAGACTCAGGGACAAAACAAATGTCCCTCTGCTTGAGTGCTGACGTTCTGAATCCCTTCCTGGAGGAGAGAGTTCCGAGATTTCTGCATCCTCAGCACCTTCGTCTGCTGCCCTCACAGCCCTGCCCTGCTCCCTGCTGAAGGCTGGAGGCTGCCACCTCTGCAGTGGAGACCAAACACAACCTATGCCTCAGCAGCCACTGTTCACGGCCCGCAGTGTTCAGATAAATTGCCATCGATTTCCACTTCCATCAGCACAGCAAGGTGGACACTGCCTTCAGACCAGGCTACGTCTTAATTCTGGCCTCGGATTAGAATGTAATTAATTATCTTTCCAGATGCATGGCCTATTACCCCTCCCTGCTCCTTCAGTGGAAATAATATATAGGATAGGATCCGAACTCCACCTAATTCTTTGTTACAAGCTCATATCCACAGAATAATCCTGATGGGCCCCTTGAATCTTGCTGGTGGCCTGGCCTCATCTGCACTGCTCAGCTGCTCATTCCACGTGTCATTTCCCAGCACTTTTTCCAAGGCTATGCATCCAGAAAACACCGCTCAACTGCCTTGTTATCCAAAGTGCTGGCATTTTTGAAAACATTCCCTCAAAGCCATCACTGAAATGAAGACACTACTGCATGTTCCATCTCTCTCTCGGAGTGAAAATCTCATCAAACCTGTAAACCGAGTATATTATCTACCTCATCCCATAAATATGGATCAACGAGCATTCACAATTTTATTGCAACTATGCCATTCGTTTACCACAGGTCACTGAACACCTGCCACGTGCTAGTAATAAAATTCAAGCCCTTCTGCCCCAGGCTGGATGGAAACTGCGCCTCCCATGGCTGCCCCGGGCTGGGTACTGCGGATGGAGCCAGGCTGGCAGCTCTGACAGACAGACACTGTGTCCTGCAGAGTAATGGTGTGAGCTGGGACAGCAGCTGGCTGAGCAAAGCAAAACACTTACACATTTCCTCTGAGTGTGACTATGGACTTTCCAGTGAGTTCTCCTTCGCTGGGCTTGCTCCCTTTTGCTGTCTCCAGAGAGAGGGGCTGGCACAAACCTGTCTGCAGGAAGGAAATTACAGGAGTCCTACACCCTGCTGGGGTCTGCATGCATAGACCAGAGGCTGTACGGCCCAACTCAATTCACAGGCAATGCTCTGCTCCAAAACATGAACAAGGGGCACTTTACAAGGTGCTCAGTACCCTGATGCTGATTCAGAAAATCAGTTAATTATTTGTTTAAATCCATGCAGATGAGCAGCCTAATTACATGCAGCAGGATACCCCTTCAGCCTAAGTGTTTTGCTGGACCAGGTCCCTGATATAAAATGCATAAAGCCAGAGGCTCTGTGCAGCATACAGAAGGCTTTTGATTAAATTCTTCTGATGGGGAGGAGGCAGGGAGAAGTGTAGCCTTTATTCAACACCCTCCTCAGTTTACAATTTATCTTCCATAAAGCTGCAAGCTATCATATTAACTACAAAAAGAAGGGATCTGCATTGCCCGTGGCATCCCTCCCTCTCTGCCCACTGACATGAAATCTAAAGAGGAATCAACCTTGCCTTGTCTTTTCTGTGGAAAAGAAAAACCTGAAGGCTCATGTTTCACCGAAACAGAGATGAGAGCTTGTGACCAAAGCTTTCTGACAGATTTTGGATGCCCCCAAGGACACGCACACGCCTGCAGAAAGCTGGTGCGGAGGAGCGAGCCCTGAAGACCACCATGAGCACGTCCTGCGGAGCATGGCCAGCTCCACCTCCACTGCCAGCCTCACCTGGGGCTAAGCACAGTGCGTGGGGAAGACGCTTCACACGTGGAGACTTCACTGAAGGCAGAGTTGCTGCATATCCTGAAGGTGTTGAATTTGCCCAGTAGGCAGGATGATACCATGGGATTATCTCCATCAACCAGCAACACCCAAACTCTCCACCCATGTATGAACCAACAGCCTGCAACCCTGGATGGGCAGAACCGACCCCATTCCAGCTCCCTGCTCTCCATCCTCCCAGCTGCTGCCCTGGGCTCGGTGGGGCTGTGGGACAAGGATGGGCAGCCCTCGCCCTCGCCCCAACACAGGCACTTGGCTCTGCTGGAAACCAGCAGCACTTCAGCTTCTGCAAGGCAGCAACTCCCTCCTGGGGGTTTCCACCAGCACTTCAGTAGTGGTTTTGGTTTTTTTTTTTTTTTTTTTTTTTTTTCCCCATATGGTTTTTAATTATTTATTTCTTTTTTTTTTATGAACAGGAGATGCCAATTTTTATCCTTCTGCATGGTTTGAATGCACTGCAAGCGACCGGCAATGTGAAAACATTTTTACAAAGGTCAGCAGGTGAACAGCAACCCCCCATCAAGTGCTGCTCCATTCTTTTTTTTTTGGCTTTGGACTTGCAGACTTGCACTTTATAACACATTCATATCACTGCACGTGTAAAGGTATTTCATAATGTCAAGTTCAGTAGGTAAAGGGAAAATGCCTACTACCTTCAGAAAATAAAAATGCCACCTTTGCATGAAGTAGTAACGTTTTTCACCTCTAAAGCCATTTTGCATCTTCCTCAACGGGCACACATCCACAGTGCTGTTCAGAGAGGGAGCTGTGTAGTCTCAGCAATCCTCTGCCTACAAACAGGTCAGAAACATCCACCAGGAGCAAAGAGAGTAACAAATGAGAGCTGTTGAGCAGACCAAGAAACTAAAAGCAACCTTTCACAAGTGACCAAGGCCAATAGCTGTGACTCAGAGGCAAGATTAAACTTCAGGATTATCCCACTTACAGCCTCAGAAGAAAATTAAATTAAATTACTGTCTACCTTGACTGCCACCTTTGTCAGGACAAAACAGGCACGCAGAGGAAGGCCAGTCTGGGCCAACTAATTGAATCGAGGTGTTGTGAGCTGCAGGGGAGGAGAATGAGAAAGAAAAAGGTTGAGTCGAGGGACTGGAGGTAGGAGATGTGCAGCCTGAAGCAGAAACTGGAGCAGCTGCCACATCACAGTGACAGGAGACAATTTAAAGGAGGGAATTATGAGACAGACATATCTAGTATCTCTAAGAGATATCTTAATACCAATACTATCTCTACTAGAGACTAGAACAACAAAAAAACTGGGAATCTGCGGGGAGATGCCGGCTCGGGACGCAGCAAGCTGGGGAAGTCATGGCTACAGCTGCCCCTGCAATACCCCATCCTCACGGAGCTGGTCACTGACAGCAAAGCTGGGTGATGTCTCCATGTGTCGCTGGCATGTGGCTGATGGGAAAAAGCAGGGGGCACACACAAACCCAGACATCTCACTGCGATTCACTGCCCTGGGGGTTCTCTCACCACCCAACCTTGTTCTCTCCCAGGATCTCTGCACACCCTCCCCTTCTAACCCAGCATCTCTTTGTCTCCAGTCCAAGCTGTGCAGCCAGAACAGCTCATTTTGGGGTATTTCCCTACCTCCTCCTCCCGGCCTGGCTCAGCTGGAAGCAGGGACATCCATTGCCCGTCCTTCACTTCCCTCCATCTGCCCTCCTAGCTTGGCAGGTCTCTCCCTGTGGCCGATGCAAAAGCGATGTGTGGTGGAGGAGCAGCACATGATGCTTGGTTTTGGCTGCCTGGTCTCCTTGCTGCACACCCCGTAACTGCCTGGGGAAAGGAGCACCAGCGTGTGATCCACAGGGCAGGTCCATGTGCCCTCAGGTGCCTTCCACCTAGATGCGTGTCCATGGGGAGACTGCCTCCAAACTGCTCCGTGTCCAGCAGATGGAAATACCGGAGCCAACATTGCAGACAAGAAAAGCATGCTGGTGCCTGACAAGGGGCTCCTTGCTTGTTATACAAACACCTAAAAGATTCTCTGGTACTTAAAAAATAAAAATACAAAAAAAAAAAAAAGCCTAACAGGCTACAAGAGCATTCAAGACCATATTCTGGCTGGCCTTTAAGTGCTGCCTGTTAAATGGACAGGCAGTCTTTATTAAACAACAAATGCAGCAGAAAACTCAAGTAACAATGGAGCTCAAGAGCTAAAATAAATCTTTGAGACTCTCCAGCCACTGCAGTAGAAACACAAGGGTTTTCCAGCAATCTGTGATGCCTCTTTAATAGCAGGGTGAAGGACGTTAAGAAAAGAAATTGGCTGGGCAAGCTTTAACTACATTGAACAGATCACCTTAGGTTAGCAAAGCTGTAGTCAATACCCAAGCCTTCAGATTCAGACTTTCAATCAAGTGCCTAATTAACAGAGCCTAGGAAAGCAGGGTTCTGAAATTTAATGAGGCACTCAACACTGAGCTAAGCGCTTCAGATATCTAAGCTTTCAAAAATCATGAGAGGGTGATAAAAAAAAAGTCAAGATTATGCAAATATAACCCCTCTTTGGGTCCACTGTAAGGTTTGCTGAAAAGAAATGAGGATGCACCACCCCTGGAACGGGTCTGAAACTGCAATGGGAGTTCCTTACTATGGAGCTGGTCCTCAGCGGCTGCAGAGCTCTGAAGTTTTTTTGATTTCAAGAGCACACCCGGGATTTCTACCTGCTGCATGGACTGCTTGCTGCAGCCCCCTTTCCCTAAATATATATTCACAGGCAGGGAGAATGCTGCCCTTGGGTGAATCATGTCATAGGAACAGGTAACACACGACAGCCATCGTGGCAACTCTGAGGGAGTTTCAGGGAAGTTTGAGTCACTTCCTTGGTTCTCCTCATGAGTTTTCTGAGATCAGAAAGCAAAATGCTGAAGTAGAGCTGGAGGTGTCCTTGTTCCCCATGACAAGGGAGCACTGTTCGGCACGGGCAGCCTGGTGCTGCCACCCTAGCCTGGCAGATGCCCAGGGCAGGTTTGGGTAAACACCTCATCACTTCTGAATTCAAACCTTCAATGCACAATTCAGTATCTCCTGTTCACAGATCAAAGAAAAGGAAGGAAGTGCAGAATGCAGCCACAAAAATGATCCCAGGGCTGAAGGAAATGCTTGACATAGAAGAATTACAGACTTTGTGCTGTTTAGCTTATCACAAAGCAGATCGGAAGGTGACTTGATTACACTAGGTGAGAACTTCCACATGCAGACAGTATCAGGTACATGAAAGCTCTTAAATCAAGAGGGTGAAGATGGAACAGGAACAAACATCTGGAAACTGAGGCCAAATTCACACAGGATAAATGGCTCACATTTTAGAAGGGACATGATTAACCACAGGCACAAGTTACAAGGTGAGGCAGGGGATTCTTTGTTGACATCTTAACTGTGTTTTTTGTGGGGAGAGATACTTGGATCAAGCACAGGTTCCTGGGCGAGGTGCACGGTGAGCAGCGGGACGGGCAGCGGGGACGCACAGTGCGCAGGAACAGCTGTAAGCACGTGCCTGTCCCTGTAAAACTGCAGCTCCAGGTGAGACATTTTATTTGCTTCCTAAAATCACAGTCCTGCCTTTTTCACACTGCTCTAAACATGAATGCCTACCATTATTTCCAGCATTTCACATGCAGGGAGGATATATTCCGGCAATTTTTCCCCGTTCTGGTTTTTAAATACAGCGAACAATTACACTCAACTGCGCTCATAAGGCAGCGTTAATGAGGCTCGTCGACGTGCCTTACCGACAGCAGCTGCTGCGCAGCACGTTACTGATCTGTGCGCCACAGACACCGCAAACCCACTCGCTAAAACGCAGTCGCCTCTGATGCTGGAGTCAGAGGTGCATGAGCCCCCGTCTGCTGCTTCTGTCACCGCCACCAGTCCCTGCCCACCCTGCGGGGCCGCCCCGGGCACCCATCGCCCACGGGGCACCGCAGGGACCCACGCCGAGCCTCAGCGTTACACCCACCGTGGTGCAACCCCACGCTGCTCCGCTTAGCCCAGGCTCAGCCATGCTGGCAGAGGATGGGTCTGCATCCCTGGGGCTGCATCAACAGAGTCGCTGGTGCTCATGGCTCTAATAGTGCTTGCCAGCTTCTCAGCAGAGCAAATATTTGTGCATTACATCCCCACCTGTCTCACTGACCACAAAGAGCATCACCATGTCCTGTGCATTGCATCACCTTGCAACTTTTTCCATACATAAACCCTTAACCACCCTCAGAGGTTTCCTGCGTGCTGCTAACTTGGTTTTCTCAGCTGCCTCGGACATCCCAGGGGTTTATCCTGCACCCCTGAGGGTATGGGAGCTGTGGGCTGGAAAATAAACTAATGACCTGGAGCAACTCATTTGGGCATTGTCACCCAAAGCCAGTGGCAGGGTGGGGGACACTCCTGGGGACATCTCAGGGAAACCTCTGGGGGTCCCTGAGGCTGCTTCTTGCTGCTGTAGGGCTGGTCCCCAGTACAAGGATGCTGCTGGGCTTCCCAAAAATCCATCGCTGAGCAGACAGGGCACAACTGGAGGTTAACAATTCCCTTCTGAAAAGCAACAGCCGAAAGTGAGAAGCTTAAAAATCTTTCCATGGGCTTGATGCATAAAACATCCTAGGAAAAGCTCCTTGGAGCTGTTGGTGCCAGGGGGCAGAAGGCTTTGGAGTCTCCATCAAAGCAATTGTTCCCCTCCCTACAAGATGCTGGAGGTTGCTGCTGGCAGTAACGGTCCGGTCCCTTCCCTGTACCCGTGGGCTGCTGTGAGGAGCTGGGTCCACAGGGACGGGGTGGAGACGAAAGGCTGTGGATATGTGAACCTGAGCACAGATGAAGCACAGCACTAAGGAAACAAAGCAGAAGTCTCCAAAGCATCTTAAAGAGGGTGTTTTTTAAGCTGTGGTCCGTGAAAGTGCAGTGCCCCTGCTTGTGTTGATCTGAGGAGCAGCTGGGGTACGGTGATGGAGCTGAAGGACCCAAGTTTATTCCCCGTGTGCCAATTTGTCATTCTTATCTTCTGCAGCCCACGCTCTTCTGGCTGAGCTTGAAAGCAAATTTTGCCCTTGAAAAATAAGTGTGTGCTGTGAAAAGGGATCCTCCGAAATGAGATGCATGAATGTCTGCTAGAACGAAGCGGCGATTGCTGGAGACCATGAACGCTGCCCCGGGTCTGCGGCTTCGCAGAGACGTCTGCTCACACGGGTTAGAGAATTACCACGGCCTGGCAGAGAGCAGCTGGCAGGAACTGGAAAGGGCTTTCCATGAAAAACCTGATATATGATCAAAAAGCTCATAGAAAAACATATTTACTCAGTTATCTTTTTTCTTAGACTAAAACCCAAGTTGTAATTCGTTGTTTCTCAGGTAAATGCTATGGCTTTCCTTCTTCTTACTACAAACACAACAGCTTTGAAATTAAATATTTTCTACAATTTGTACTGAAAAAGTCATTTTGAATTTAAAAACTCCTTGAATTAAAACTTACTGTCTTTATTTTTTCTTCCGCAGAACAATGTTACTGCTACCGAGAACTACAAAATCTATTAAAAAGGTGTATTTCCCACCAAACGCCTACGATCATTGCATTATTGATGTATTACGCTCTACAGGACTTCCCTGCAAAGGGAGTGATAAACACAGATTATCTGCAGCGCCGGTCAGCAAACTGTGAAGTGATAGACCGTTTGCTGCGCTGCTCCCGCGATAAGTAAATAATACGGCCACTTTGCCCTTTATGGTATTGATCAGATCTGGTTAAAACAAAGAGGAAAAGAATCACAGGAGAAACTTTCAGTGGCTCGTCAACTACATCTCCGCCTCAGGCAGGAGGTGCTGCTATTAATTAGACGGTGTCACAGACAGCTGCCATGGGACAGCAGGGATTTCACGCTCCCCAGCGGCGGCTCAGTGTTGCTCTGAAGCTAACAGCAAAGCCCTCCTTGACTTTCAGGGTGCACGATCAGAGGGGTTTATGCACAACCCTGAGCTGGGCACAGAGGTACCCAGGCTCAGCCCTGCCTGGATTGCCCATCCAGCCACCCAGAGGGATGCAGCGCTGGCCTGAAGGATCTGGAAAATGGAGTCCGAAGAGGCAAAGCAAGCTGGAAGCTCACGAAACACACCGGTGAGCAGCAGGAAGGCAGGAGAGCCACGTTCTGGCGTGCTCCATCATAGCACCTGCCTCCCTAACACATGCCTGGCAGCCTCTGCCAGCAAGGCCAGAGGGCCCTGGCTTTTGGCCTTTCCCATCCTTCTCCAATAACCCCATGCATGTTGTAATTCATGAGCCCTCAAAACCTTAGTGGACTCACACGGACGAAATATGCGAGAGGGGAAAGCAGCCAGGAGAGCCAGGTTTGTACCCCAGTGTGCCTTTCCTTCATCCCTGCTCCCTTCCCAACATCGCCTCATTTCACCGCCAGGCTCTCACATCCACCCCTTCGGCATCTCCCTCCTCCTCCTCGACTGAAAATAATTACAGAGAGCCACCCCAATTGCTTTCTCTGCAAAGAAATCATTTGCTCAATATTGTGATTCATCAAATGAGTAAGAGCAGAGCCTCTTCTTAGTCTAAATGTTGGTCTTTCAGTCTACAGAGGCCTTTCCCACCTGCAATATAAGCTTCACTTCTAATTAATGGTGTTGACGAATCTTTCTGCACTAGGAAGTGCTCAGTGGTGTTTGTCCCAGGGCTTTGTCAGAAGGAGACCCTGGTGCCTGGTCACCTGCTGTGCCCCTGCTGAGCCCTGCCAGGGGAAGCCGTTCAGGACACCACAGCCCCTGGCACTGTGCTTGGACCCTCCTGCTCCTCGCTGTATGCTGGGACGCCTGGATCAAGGCAGTCCTGCTCCAGAGACCTCCTCTTCCTCCTGTGCCTTCAGAGGGTGTCCGGGTTTTGTCCCCCAGTTTACAAGCTTTACTCTCCTCCAACAGTGCAGGAAAGCAGAGTGCTGTAGGCAGAAGGTTTCCCTTCCCATGGGAAACCTGTGTGAGATGGGAGGAACCACTGCTTGGAGAAGTTTCTGGTTCTCCAAGGACCAGAACAGCCTCCTGGATAAGCAGGTCAGCCTTTACTATTGATTTTTTGTGGGAGATGAAGCTCAAACCGCTCTTTGCAGCCAGAAACCTACAGCTTCTCCTGTGCCAGGAGCTCAGCCTGTATCTTGCCAGGTGTTTAAGCTCAGGCCACCTTAGCTGGGAGCTGCTCTGTTTTTTCTTCCTGAGGTTCAAACCACCCAAAGTCCCACTTTCTTCTCTTTGTCCAGCCACCACCAGCCCACCCGAGGCAGTGCATATCTCACAGCTCCTCACCAGTCTTAGCTTTTGCAGAACATGGATCCTCCCCACTCTCCACTTTGCTGACTCAAAGGAAAGTGATCTTTAATGGGCCCCTGGATAGCTGTATTTTTCTTACCTAAGTGCGCACAAATTGCAGCCTACAACCAATTAAACAGGCGGTTTCTCATTTTTTTCACAACAAACATAATTTGTAATTCCAAAATGTCAATAAGAGCCCTTCACTTTTATATTCCACAGCATATGAAACTCAGCCTAGTAATTTTGGAGCCTTTTTTTTTTATTATTTTTTTAAAGGCAATTAGGGCATTAATTGAGAATCACCAAGTTACTTCACAGAACACACTGCATATTTTCTGACTTGCATGCTTTGCCCTAACTGCTGGAGGTGCTGCTGCAGCTGTGATTTCAGAGCTCTGCATCCCTCCCTCCCCAGCCCTTCCTCCCAGCCGGGCTCCTGCTTCCAGTGCCAGGAGGCAAGGGACGGATCCAGCCCAGGGAGGAGGCGTGAGGCACCGCAGTGGGATAAGCAGGATTTTCCTTGAACTGCATTTTCTGATTGCAGTGAGGTGGGAAAAAGCCTGTTCCTTATGGAGAATTTTAGTGAGAAAGGAAGAGCTTTCCAAAAATGTTTTCATCTACAAGAACCGCCATTGTTTCATTTCATAAATTATACATCGTGTTTTCTGCTTACTGTTCTGGGTTATTTTTTAAAACTGAAAGATACAAGCACACCAGTAAAGGCCAGTTCTTGGTGCTGAAACCCTCTGGTCTAGCTACCAGCCCCAGCCTCCCTTCAGAGCCACCTGAGCCAAGGTCCCCGCACCCCTTCTGCTGCTCCTGCTGACACAGGGTCTGGGTGCGGGACCCCCATGAGAAGAGTGAAAACAAACAAACAAACAAACAAAAACCATGACAACAAAAGTGAGTATCTTTGTCAGAAGGGGCTGCTCCTAAGCCCCCCAGTCCTGTAGATGCAACTAACAGGGAACAGCCACCCCGGTGGTGTCCCCTCCTTCGCATCTTCCTGCCTTGGTGGCTGTCTTGCCACCTAACGTTTTTGGAGATGGGACGTTTTTCTTTTTTTCACACTAATATCCGAATTCATAGGAGGCATTACTGATGTGACAGATTCTTTGCAAATTCAGACATGAACTCAGAAGAGCAGCGTGCATACACATGCCCAGAAATGAAGGCAATGCACTCTGCCTTCCAAAGCTCCCTGTTGGAGGGATATTTCTGACACCAGAGTGCTAATACAGTGCAGCATTACAGGGTTTGGCAGCACACCACCTGCAGTATTAAGACTTCCATCAGCTGTCTCAAAACACAAAGAGCAGCATCTCCACAAAAACTTAATACCTTGCAATTTTACAAGTTTGATATTAATACCAGGGCTTAAGAAGAAAGTAGGAGTCAGCTGAGTACAGATGGTTCTTCCAGTTTGGCCACGCCATTCCCTGTGGACAAGCTTCACTGCACTAAGAAGGCAGCTCTAGCATTGTGCTGGTGGACTCAGACACTACAGAAGATGAAGACAAAGAAACCCAAAGCATGGTTCAGAGACTGATGCTTTACTGTAGGCACTACAGAACTGAGGGGAATCAGCTTAGGCAGATTATAGGGATTGAGGAACAGAGAAAGGAAGGCCAGGGTGAGAAGGCCTCCCTGCCCAGACGGGGGCCTTGTTTGTGATGCGGCATGGAGCATCCAGCTTCTGCAGCGCTGAGATGACTGATGCCAGGTCATGGTCACGGACCTCATGGGCTTCCCAGCCTGTCATTCCTGGGGCTGCAGTGGCATTGGTCCCTGCTGAAGCTCTCAGGGGGGCAGGAATTTGGGATAAGCCATCGGAGTACTCCCTGCTCCTGCATGGCTCAGCCAGTGCCTCTCTGTGGAGACACCAAACCCTCCAGGCCAGAGACAGCACCACTGCTCCCCATCTTGCCTTCATGCAAGGTTTCCAACACAGGCCTGCATCTAAAGAACCTGAATTTGAGGCACTGTGTTTGGCTGGCTCCACTAGGGTGCTGTGCCACCTGGAGGGACACTTCCAGGTGTGCAGACACAGGTGACACGGGGCCCTGCCTGCAGCTGGTGCCATGTTTTCTCCCTCTGGATGCCACCAGCTGGAGTGCGAAAGGCAGGAGTGAAAGCAGAGACAAAGGAGAAGCAGGGTGGGTGAGCTGCCAGCAGAGCCCATCCTGTGGCTTTGTTTTTCCTTAAATGGAGTAGATGCTGATAAAAGATGGTGAAGGATTTTTGTACTGCACGCAGCCCTGCAATGTACATGTAGGCCCAGGCCTATAGATTGCCGAGGAGACAGCTCTGTGGAAAAAAGCTTATGAGGAAGAAATGCCAGTGTTGTAAAGAGAAGCTCAGGGAACCATTTTTCTATGGTCATTTCTCTTGGAACACCCTATAAAGTGACATCCACTGCCCTGCTGAGCACAGGCAGACTCTGAATGATGGACTCAGCACCCTGCTCAGAACAGGATAACCCCCCATATCCCATGGGATTTGGCCCTCAGACCCAGTCATCCACCTTGAGGCCAGCGGGACCGAGCTTTCCCTCAAGCACTTCACCAAAGGAACAAAACAAAGGCTGTGTGGTTTTACTGCTGAGGTGATACTGAGCAAGCAATGGCCCCAGTATCTGCCTGCGATGGCCCATTCATGGCTTATGCTGTGAATTAATCCTGTACCTTTTTGACAGCCAGGCACACCTCTGGCCTTTTGAATTTACCGAATTACTTTGTGGTCCTGGAGACTTGAACCTCCGGGACCGCGAAGGACTTTGTCTGTACTCTGCTTGTGGGCTCAGAAACACAAAACTTACTGGAAGGCTTGGCCTCTCCCCATTATAAATTCTGCACAGCCTTAAACTTTTTCCTCTAACTGCAAAAAAATATGAAGTGTTTTTGCAGTACCATAGGTTTTATGTGCCACAAAGCAGCATCTGGGTGAATTCCTGATTTCCACACAGCTTTGACTTACTGCATGCCTTAATTGTCCATTTTTGTTTACAGTGTGCAAAGGAAAAGCTTAAATGCAGCTTTCCACCCCCTGCAAATACAGATATTGTTGTTTATTTATAGCTCCTTATTTGCAGAGAACCCACAGAGACAAACAGAAATGTCATTTACCGGGGAAGGCAGATGTACTGAATCAATCACTGTGCCGAGGGGCCTGGGGTATTTCACAAAAGAACCACAATTCACAATGTAAGATAAATTACCCAAACCTTTATGCTTCCCTTCCTGTCAGATGCTGTCTCAATACGAAGTTGGCGAAAAATACGGCAAAGCCCCTTTTTAGAGCTCGAGATCTGTTCCTCAGCCTTGAACTTGACCAAGCTGCAAACAAAAAAGGAATTGTCTCTGTATTTACTCAGCTGTTGAGATTACACCGAGGTTTTGATCTCGAGTCCCATCTAATGGCGTGTGACGTGAGATGGGTAGCGCTCATTGACCACCCAAGTGGGCTTTACATTTCCCTTTGCAGGTTGGGAAAAAAATCTGCCAGCACGAATCGGTGTAAAACTGCTCTTAGTGGCAGGGCAAGGGCTCTGCCTACGTTAAAAAAGAGATATTCCTGCATCTGCAGACACAATACAGGAGAGATAGCAGGGAGCTGGGCTGCTTTTCCTGTGCAATGGTAAAAATTGTTGCAAGATAGACAGGGAGGGATTCTTAATTTGGAAAAAAAGGCCAGCACTTCATGGACACCTCTGAATTTCCCTGAAAGCACTGGGAAATGATCTGTTTTCAGAGTTTATCTGAAGGATCCTTGGATGAAGAAGGGAGAACAGAAATTAGGAAGAACCAAGACAACTGTGCACAGAGAAGGGGAGAAGGAAGTGGTGCAACAAGGTGCTGCGGTGTTTACCTTCAGGTGGTGCTGGTAGACGGACGGCCAGCCTGGGGCTGGAGCTGAGCTCACACTTCTCAGCCCCTATCTACAAACCTCTACTGGATACAGCACCTTACACAGGTCCTATATTTCATTTCCTAGCCAAACAATGCTAACACCTCACCACAGAATTAGAAGTATTTACAACCGACCCATCAATTCAATAGCATTCAGCCAGTGTCCCAGGGCAGAGACCTTCACGGGGAATGTCCTTTGCCAAGGCTCTGCTGTCCCTGGGGCAGATGTGTTCAGGACCACCCTTCTCCAGACGTTTTTACTTTCTTGGCCTGATCTCTCAGTGCAGGTATTCCTGTTCTGAGCTTTCTTCTTCAGGAAAAGCAAGCAGGTGATAACCTGTGCATCAGTGCTGCTGCCCTGCGATTTACCAGCACCACACAGGGACTGGAGAGCAACCCTGAAGGCTCCTCAGTATCCATCTCGTTACTTCAATATCTGCTCTCACCGACCTGATAGCCAGGAGACAGGAGGTGGTACATCCAAACACACCCTTTGTACAGAGCATCAAATCCTCCTTGCTTTGCTCTGGCCCTGCATCGGACACGACCAGCTCGGTGTTCATGCAGACAGACACCAGGTATGCGAGCAAGACTCTAAACAGAGCGTTCCCTTGGGTGGACAGCTCTAGAAATGTGGGTACATTATCACAGTTTTGAGCCACAGCATGCCTATACCTTATGCTTGTTCTAGATGTTAAAACCATGGTTCCTGCCACCGACCCTCTCCTGCTCCTGGGCTCTGACTGCAGATCACACAGCCACAGATGATAAAATAACCCGTGTACCTGCAGTAACTGCTTTCCAAACCCGCTGTGGTAATGGAAGGAACTGGTCTGTAAGTAGATGGGCCATTTATTTACAGATCGTACATAAGATCATACGTAAGTTCTTCCCAACAGAAAGTAAAGCTGAATGTTCCCTGTCCCAGCCATGCACACCCAGTACCTGCGATCTGGGCTGTGGCTGGTAGGGAGCAGCTGGAGCGCCGAAGGGCCATTTACTCCCTCTCCCCTTCCTCACCACTTAAATGCAGACTGGCACCAGCTTCAGACCAGAGGGACAGCTGGGCGGTGGGCAGCCCAAGCCTCTCCAGGACAAGGAACACTTCGTCAGCACCAGGGAAACGGCTGGAACAAAGAGCCCCTGAGAGCACCAACCTCTGCCCTTGGTCGGAGCTGAAACCTGGTGGCATCTGCCCCTGGGGGGTCCTTCTTTGCCCCCAGGCTGCCAGCAGAGATGCTGTGCTGGGTGGTGGCCACCAAGGCTCCTTGGTTTGGCAGAGGCTTGTAGGAGAAGCACCATTTCTTTACGGCAACTTGGATGGAAATTACGGTTAGTTAATTCCATGTGGAGGACAGGGAGAAAAATAACCATGAGCAAGGTGGGGACCTACCAAAGAGCAGGCTCAGCCCTGTTGGGATAGTGCCCACAAGGAAGCAAGGTCGCTAATGGGGGGAGAAATTCAGCCAAGCAATTTTTCTGGGGGGGAGAGAAGAGCATGAGACGGTGCTGGCAAGCACAGGGTGAAAGCAAGCTGGAGAAATCAATAAAGGGAAAGGACAGAGGGGGGCAATGGAACGCGGGAAGAGATAAATTAAAGGCTTGCCCAGGGGTTATGATGGCTAGTGAACAATAAATTAAACAAAAGAGGGCAACGGGGACAAGCAAGGTAGTGTGAAAAATTAATTAAAAGGAAGGGAGGCATAACCAAAGCATAAAACATGGGTGCTGGCGGAAAGATTAGAGAACCCAGGGAATGAAGAGGCTTTGGAAAGTGTAATGAGAACCAAGGCAGAGGCTGTAAAGGCTGTGACCACGTGCAACAGCCAGATAAACAATGCAGATGCGTTTTTAAGAGGATGAGAAGCACAAAACCACTGAAGAAGAAAGTAAGCATCTTGCAGAAGGAGACAGCATGGCTGGTGCTGGTACACCAAGCCTCACTCCTCGGCTGTGCGCTCCCCTCACCTGCCTGCAAGTGTTCTCCATCCAGCCCTGTGCCCCCAGAGGAGACTGAACAGGGGCTGCCCGTGGGATGAGGCATTGCAAGGTGGAGTAGTTTGGCCAATATAGCCAATATTTCCTAAATATTACCTAAACCCTAATCACGCCTCACTTTTCTCAGGAGCAGTAGGGATGCAGTTTTTAGAGAAGTATCTGGGGGCATATGCGGAGATGGGAAATAATTGTGCAGGTATTTTCAGGCCCTTCAAATCACAGAGGAAGAGGACAAATTGGGCAAGCCTGGATCTCATCTTGTCTTTAAATCAGCATCCTTTGAAATGAATGGCCTGCCCTGGTGCCTGGAGAAGGTTGTGATTTTAAGCAAAAGGTACACGTGCCAGAGGAGGGGAGAAGAAATAGTAACAACATTTAAAGCTGTGAGAGGCAAATTAAAAAAAAAATAAATAAATAAAGGCAGATTATTTTCAAAGAGTAAGATCAATGCACTGACAGTGGCAGTCAAAGTTGGACAAGGAGCAGCACCGTGGCACAGCCGGCGGCAGCGGGCCCCCGCGTCTCAGCGAGCACTCGGAAGGGAAGTAGGACAAAAAGCCATGGATAATTAATAGCACTGCAGAAAGCTAAGTGGGTTCCCTGACCTCTCTCCGCCCTCACAAACTTGTCTTTGGCTTCTGGTTAAGCTGGATTATAAATAGCTAAATTGATGGTGCATTTTAGCTGACAGTTATCAGGAAGCAGGTAACTTCTCAGGGACGCTGTAGTGCAGAGAGGCAAGGCACAGGGTGTGTTCCCAGTCCCTTTTAACACACCAGAGCAGAGCCACACAGGGCGATAAGGGTCAGATCAAGGAAATATTCATTGTGCTGTGATCACAGGCCAGCATTGGGCTGAGATGGGCACTGAAGGATGCTGATACCCCAGGGAGCCTGCACTGGACCTGACCCCACTCAGCATCCCCACCAGACACCACCCGTCCCCTTTTTGTGTCCATTTCTTAAAATGCACAGATCCAGAATGCAAACACAGACCCCTGGAGTATTTTCCCTGTGCCTTCAGCACTCCCTCTAGGATTTGCTGCTGGGACTCAGGGGAATTTCAGCAAGTGACAACAACAGCTGCTTTACTCTCGTATATGAAGGTAGAAGCTGATGACGGAGAGTCTCTGGATTATCGCAGGGTGAGGTTTTGCAGCCCAGCAGCTGGCCCCCAACTTTGCAGTGCTTTAAATTAATGCCACAGTGCAGGACAGGCGCCAGCAAAGCATCCCTGCAGCTCACCTGGAAGTGGGAGCTTGCTCAGCAGCTGCAGGACACACGGGGACACTGCTTGCAGTCCTTCCCCCAGACCTGTACTGCAGCAAGATGTCCCCGAACTCACTTGGGAGGCAGATCTGAGGAGGACAACATCCCCTTCCAATGTTACTTCTCTGACTACACCTGTGTTTTAAACTTATGCCCTTTAAAACACTAATTCCTGCAACTAGCAACCTTCCTAGCTACAAAGAGTCACTGTTCAGCACTGTGGTGTGTGTGTCACCTTCTGCTCAGACCGTGCGTGGCTCAATCCAGCTCCAGAGGCGTGAGTCTGCCCTCCTGACCTACTGCTCCTTTGCAGCACTTTCAAAAAGAAATGTTATTCAAAAGGATTCATGCAAAATCTGTGTTATTTCCCAATTCTATCTGAATTAGAAGAAATTCAAGAGTAATGCCTGTATCTTCCCACAAACACACACGCTGAGATGAGTAGCACGGAGCCACCAACCCTATTTCTAGCTAAGCAATTCCTAATACTTGCTGCAAGCTATGATGCCACAGCCTGGAGAACCCCAAAACCCAACTGTATTCAGTTTGGGGCTTGATGCAACACAGAGATGTGTTCAACCATCAGTCACAGTCTGCAGGTGGGGTTATTTCATC
This sequence comes from Netta rufina, assembly GCF_964035555.1. Taxonomy (NCBI): domain Eukaryota; kingdom Metazoa; phylum Chordata; class Aves; order Anseriformes; family Anatidae; genus Netta; species Netta rufina. Next base: position 3,069,103 of record NC_140140.1, read on the forward strand.
TGGAGGAGGAGAGAACCCAAGGGAGGTCAATGGGATGTGGGTGCGAGACCTGTGCCTTGCCAGAAAGCAAAGCCAAGGTTGTAGGGATAGATGATGAAGAACAAAGCAGGGTTTGATTACAAGGCTTTTCCCTGTCGCTCTAGAAAGAACGAGCAAGCAGAAGACCAAAGCCAGAATTTTGGAAGAAAAGCGCCCTTCCCAAGACATGGACCGTGGACCATTGGTGTGGGGACGCGTGGCACTCAGCGCTCGCTGGCTGTCACAGCACACAGGGGACAGGAGCCCAGCCCAGCCCCAGCAGCACAACGTCCCCCACATCAGTGCCACCTCTCTGTGCCACCGCAGCCTGCAAAAGGTCACTGCCTCACGGGGGAAACGTGCATGAAGATGAAAATGCTGCATAATGGGAGTGGTAAAATAAGTGAGTTCTTGGCTAATTTTCTAAAATCCCCAATTCAAACCACGCTGAAAGCAAGTCCCAGGCCCAGATTTCTATTGATGAAGGGTGCAGCCATCTGTTTGTTTGTCTTCTCTGCATTTCTTGCTAACTCCTATTTCTCGTTTTAAGAAAATCCACGCTCACATGTCATGTTTGATGCATCTGACAAGGTCAGAGCCATCACATCCCATCAAGCGCACGCTGATACAGCCTTGCGAGGGGAAACCAAGAAAAGATGTACAAAAAGAGATTTATTTTCAGGTTTTTGTTTTAAGGCATCCCTTTGCCTTCTACTTCCTGACTCCCCTTCCAGCTCTGGTACTCAGAGGGGCAGCCAGAAAGCTGCACCTGGTCTGAGCCCAGCATCTGAGCACTGCACAGGGTAATGTCTTTGCAGTTACAACAGCAGGTGAAGCTGGAGCAGATAAAAATATTCCCTTGTAAAGGTTTAGAATTGAAAAATTCAGGCATAGGCCCTCAAAGGTGACTGGATACCTCTGAAGGATTAAGCACAGCTGACTGGGCAGGGAACCTAGGAAAATTACGGTGGAGAACTTGAACTGCAAGGCATAGACTTGAACCTGCCTTCATCTGGTATTAAATCCTGTTCCCTGGCTTATCTCTGGCTTATCTTATAGCATGGAATAATCCTTGAGTGGGCAGCAACTGGCTCTTGCCAGGAGAGGGAGAAAATGCCTCCTGGGTGAAGGAGAAACAAGCCAAGATGGTTGGGACCTGGTGGTTCAGACCCAGGTGAGAAGAACTTGTCCTCAGTCCTTCTGGCTATCAGCTTGTTTCTCTAAGAAGCCAGGGTGTCAGTAAATACAACCTCCCTGTGCCAAGCCTGTGAGCACTTCGTTGGGCTCTGCAGTGTTCAGTGAATGCCTATTTGCAGCTGGGGGACACGTCTGCGACTGACCACTCAAAGCTTAGAAACCTTTAAAGTTTCATTCTGCAAGCATTTGTGCCTGAACTTTGAGCATGGGAGCTACCATTGGCCATAGAAGTGACTCGTGTCATCATCTGTCAGCTGGTGCCTACACAAGCAGTTACTTGGGAAAAGATTTTACATTTTTGATTCACGCACTACCTCAATCTGAATTAACCTTCAAGCGTGGAGAAGCTCTGGGAAGCAAAGATAATTTCAAACAGCAAATCCCAGAGTTAAGAACCAACCCTCCCCCCTGCCTCCCAAATCAGATCATTTAAATTGACGTGTTATTTTGATAAGTTCAAGATGTGCAGAGAACTCAGCTCTCAGCTCCAGCGCTCACTTGCTCATTTCGGCCGATCGCAGAAAACCACCTCAGCTCCAGCACTCAATCACTACCTCGGGGAGGTATTTTAACCCCAGCAGGCACAGTGCACCGCATCACACGTGCTGTGTGAAGGCATTGCTCAGGTTCTGCTCACCCCCAGCAGAGCAACAGAAGCTTGGCGCGGGCAGAAGCGAGGACCGAGCTCCTCAGCCAAGGTCAGTGCCCACCTCTGGGAGCTCAGCACACCAGGAAAACCCAGTCCGTGGTCGGGGCTGCTCAGGTTCCTACTGGGAGCCAGCGAGGCCCAGCTCTGCACAGGTAGGAGAGATGTGGGGGCAAGGGGAGGGGATGTCTCTGTCCTGGGGAATTCGGTGCTGGCCAGCAGCAGGACCTGCGTTTTGCAGAGAGTGCTCGTGGTGCTTGCAGCCACGAAATAACTCCTTAATAATAATCATCCATCAAAACCACTTTCAACGAGCTCTGCTTCCGTGACAGCTTCACTGCCAAGAACATGGCTTTTCTAGCTCAACACTCACCCAGCCCGTTGTGAGAGCGGTCACAGAGCAAACCAAACACATGCTTCGTTTTATCTCCTGGGAATCATCTGAGGGTACTTTCAGGTATTTGGGTTTCTTTTCCCTTCCCTTAGGATATGGTCTCCACCTGCACGGCTCTGCTGGCAAGACGATTGCATTCAAAAACTTCCTCTGCACATGTTTGACAAAGTAAAAATAAATTAAGGCCATGTGCGTGGACACCTCAGAACCCACACTGCAGAAATCACGTAATCTAATTGCCTGCAGAAGAATACAAATTTTTTAAAAGGGAACAACCCACGAGGGGCAAAGCAGGTCAGCGCTGGGCGTGAAGCGCCTGCCCACGCTGGCTGAAATGCGAGTGCTGCAAAGTGCTCGCTGCAAGCAACGGGCCCAGCAGCTGAGAACCTGCTCTCAGGGCTTCACACGCTATCGCTGCTCCCAAAGGGCTCAAGTTGTCTTCTTGTGGCTCACAGCACCTGCAGAGCCTCTGGGAAGAGCAACAACTTTACAGTCACTCGAGGTACATCAGTTCCTCAAGCTGATTCTTTTCCCTGACCGAATTATCCCAGGCACAGAGGGTAACTCAGTCCCACGGTTAGGGTTTTGTAGCCTCATGCACAGCCCCTAGGAGTGCAGCCCCCATGTCCTGCGGCACCAGCCAGGGCAGCCCCATGCCTGCCCCTCAGCCACGTCTCCTGCGCCTGGGACCAGCACCTGCGAGTCCCCACCGACCCACCCCATCTCTTCTAAATTAAGCAACCTGTTACATCGCTTCCTTCCTTGGCCCACAGTGTGCTAAGAAGGTCACTGCCAGATCATAGCTTAAAGCGTGACCGAGCCCCGTCCTAATCCAGAGAGGACAGGAACTGCCAGAGCTGATAAATGACCTGAGCGAGTGATTACAGTCTGGATTTATTTGTGATTAGACACTGTGATGGCCCCCTCTGATGCTGTCTTCTGAGATGACAGACAGGAACCTTCATCCACACAGTTTTCATTGAGCTACTGAAACCCTTATAGGATGCTCTGGGTCCTCTCACTATGGGACACTTCCAAACCTCTCTGGGTCAGCCCTGAAACAGGTGTTTCTGTGATCTTCCCAGCATTGCTGAAATAACAGGCATTTTCATCAGCCCTCCCCATTCTCCATAGTTACTCTCAATGCTCTCCTTGAGTTGCCTGAATAACAGATATTTTCACAGCTTTTTGTATGTCCCCCAAGAAATAGGCAGTTTCACAGCTCCCTCTGGAATCAACCTTTATTCTGTGAGCTGCCCATAATTGCGACAAATAATCAGCCAGCAGCATTCAAGGGTTCACAAGCCCTGGGAAAGCACAGGGCTCGCCAATTGATGAAGGTGCTGCAGCTCAAGCCCTGCAGCCTCTGTACGCAGGATAAAAGAGACTTTCTTCTGCTTAGGGACAGCACAGCTGCGCCTAGCTGCAATTAATACCCTGTAGGAAAAGAAGGCTCCATAGTTGAAAACAATATTTAATATGCCAGTGACCAAAACAAAAGTTTGAAAAACTTCTGGCAGAACTCTTCTTAAAATGCCCTGAATGTTAAAAAATGATGTATTTCTGAAGAGCCTGGAGTCGGACTTAAGCCATGTGGGTCTCTTCCCACTCAGGATATTCTGTGATTCTATCATTTTCCCATGCTGCTGAATCACATAACTTAATTTGCTGAGTTAAATCTTGGTCTCTGGAATTAGGGTATAGTACTCCTCTTGGTCATGAAGAAGGAGACTTTCAGTCCACTTGTTTGCTTAACATGTCCACATCAGAATTCATTAGGCAACAAGATGTTTTCATTACTACTAAAGGGAGGTATATTAAGCTAGAAAGAGAAAGAGGTTTCAGCCAAATTGTAAACAAAGCCAAATTCCCCTTCTCTTTCAACATCCTGCTTTCGGTTTGAAAGCATTCAGGTGAATCAGGGGTAGCCCTCTGTTATCTTGGAGTGTCATGTATCAGATTTCCAAATATGATTGAAAGTGTAAACCTGAGCATGGTATCCCTTGGTGTCCACCAAGCAACAGCAGAGCTCTTACCCACATGGCAAGAGGTTCCACCTGGTAACACTTATTTTTTCTCTCTCCTACGTAAGTTCCCAAGGAAAAACTCAACCATGCTACCAATTAAAACAGATGTGTTACACCGTGGCTGCAAGCCCAGCAGAACTGGAAACGGAGAAGCTGCTTTTATCTGCCTGGGAACTGGAGGGGAAAGTCCATTGCTGAAAACATTTCACTACCTCATGCTCGTACCATGCATTGTGCATCGTACAATTGCTTCCCATAAGTCCTGAAATCTTCATTCAGTCTCTGCTGAAGCAAACTCCATTTTTTATTCAGCTGGAGCCCTTTTACTGTGTGCTCAGTGAAACAGAACTCCCACAAACACAGCAAGAGATCTCCCAGCTCAGGACTACACTGACTTCGGGTGCTCGACAAGCACAGTGAGTTTCTAATCGCACCAGCGCTCCCTGGAGCAGCATTCCCAATGCTTAGGGCACAGCATCACTGATCCCCAGACCCTCTTCCATCCCTCCACAAAACTTCTTCTTCCATGAGGTGCTTTCAGCCTGGCCTGAAGCCTGTGTCCTGGCTGCCCTTGGACCAGAGCTGTCCGAGTGCCACCTGAGTGCTTTCTCCATGCCCCCCACGCACCCGTCACAGCCACGCTCTTCTGCCTTACCCTGCAAACACCACAGATTGGGGCTTGGCTTTCATCTTCCCAAGCCCTGACACGGCAGAATCAGGAATTAAAAGGTGCTGAACCCCACCACATCCAAACCATCACTATCTGCACATCCAGGCGTGATGAAGGCACTCTCACCTCTAGTGCTAGCAGCACAGGTCCTCACCGCAGCCATCAGCCTCTGACCCCCTGAATGCCTGCACCAGGCCAGGATGAGTGTGCACCCAGCAGGCTCAAAAGGAAAGCCTTCAGCCTGACTGCAGAGCAAAAGCAGCCAGAATATGAAGCCAGGTGTTCTTACAGGCTCGTGGTGAGCCTCTCCTTGCAGAGCAGCCACAGGAATTAAGGGCAGGGTGCTCCCGTACCACTCACCACCTCCGCGTGTAACGCAGAACGCAGCTACTCACCGGGAATGGTGTGGGCACTTGTGTTTGTTAGTCCTTCCCGTCACCAGGTCCGGGAGCAGGCGCAGCACCCCTCTATGGTCTCAGCTTCGCCCTACAAGAAGCAGGACACACAGTTTTCTACCAGTTGTGGCAAGCAGATAATCCAGTACTTTCTAATCCATGGCAGAGGAGGGTATGGCGCATCGGAAAGATAAGCCTCTGGCTGTTTGTCTGCACGGATCAGACCCAAGACCTTCGGACTTAAGGCTCTGAGCTGCTTAGCAAGGGGCTCAAAGCCGGAGACAGAGGCAGTTGTGTTTGCAGGGCTGAATACTTGGGATAGCTTGCTTCAGATTGGCTCAGGCTCAGGAAATCCCACAAAACCTGCTACATCATGTTAGTGCTTGCAGAGAATGAGGTACCCGACGGATAGAGGATGAGAATTTTCTGTCATGATGGCTGGGATTTGTTAAGGAAAAAGAGAGTTTCTTCAAAATTAAATATTTCACAGTAAAGCAAGCATTTTGTTCATTGAAATGAAATGCTATCCTTTAAGCCAGTTCCTCTGGGTTCTGTTTGAGCTTCCAGGACACCCTCCAGGACTGCAGCTAGGGTGCCTTCCCTTTCCTCCCACAGGCTGGGACACCCGGTTGGACTGTGCAACGAGCTGCTTTGTCACCTCGAGAAGCCTGTGAGGCAGAAACTAACTCAGGGAGTTACAGTTCAGAAGTGGGAGCTACAGGATTACCCACGGCATTTGTTATACTGGGCAACACCAAGTGCCTGCTTAGCACGCTGCTGGTGCAGCACCATCGGCACTGCCAGCCCAGCAAGTGGCTCCGCTGGCTGGGAAGGCTGTGGCCAAGACAGCAGAGATCACTGCTCATCCCCAAAGTGGACTGACCGCTTTTTCAGTGGTGGGATCCAGATTCCACCAAAACACCCCTCCTCTGCAACCAGCTGAGGCCTCAGCCCCGCAAGTCCTGGGAGAGGACCCAGGAGCTGTGCTCAAACAGCTGGGGTGCAGCGAGACATCCCCGTGCTCTCTGGCCCCCAGGCAGCAGCCGCACCTCTGAGTTCACAGCCCCAATAGTCTCAAGTGTTCACGAACTGGATCCAGTCCCCATACTCCGAGTCTTAAACCATTAACGAGTCCATTAATTGGAACCAATTCCTTCAAATCAGCCTGGGCAAGCTGACAATGTACAAACAAGCAACAGAGCAAGGTGAGGTTCCTGCGCCTCCTGCTCCACCCTCCTGAAGTCGGTGATGATTCCCAGCAATGTCTCCTGAATGAGCACCCAGGGCTCTCACGGATGGAGCAGTACTTTTACACCCTGCTCTGTGAAATACTTGGCACCCGGGCTGCCTGCTCTGACGGGGAGGAGCAGGCAGGGATCTGCCAGCAGTGGCTAACAGCAGGGTGAGCGGTGAGTGCAGCCAGCTGCCACCAGCCACGGCCCCCCGTAATTAGAGGCTCACTTCAGCCTCAGATGTGCCACAGCACTGCAGAAGGTCAAACTGGAGTGAAGCTTTCAATTAAAACAGAAAAAGTACTAAGGAGACAGAGAAAGATCAGCAGCAGAACAGCGGCTTTCATTGCAGAAGTCTCAGCTCTCTGGCAGTGCTGAAGGGACAATCCCTTCTGCATGAAGAAGCTACCACAGTGACACAGGCTAAAACCAGGTGGCCATGGGACCACTTTTGCTGTCAGCCAAGAACCCAATAAAGAGTTAACTTGACAATGCTGTTTCCTCAGTTCCCCTCTGTTTCAATGGGCCCTTCATCCAGGTTTAGTGGACCTCTCAAGAGGTTTGGTTGCATCTCTCAGTACTCAATGAGTTCAGAGATACCATGAGAATGGGCATTCGTGCAAGAGAGATGTAGAAGAAGGGAATGAATGAGAGAAATTTGGAGATAAACTGGGTGGGAGCAAAGCCCTGAACATCAAAACTCTCAGTGACGCTGGGGATGTGGCAAACAGAGAATTACAGGAGCAAATCCCAGTAAGGAAGAAGGAGCAGATTTTTTACCAGACATCTGGATGAACTGCTAAACGCCTTCCCCCATCCTTCTCCCAAACTCACCCAGGTCCCTTGGCTTAAGCAAACGAACTTTATCTTGCTCCTAAAATCTTCCACTTTTGATAAGAAAAACCCAATGTTTTTTCAGTGGGGGCTGGAGGGAGGAATGAGGAGCAGAGGGACACTGTGCAAAGAGCATCAGAAGCACTTAGTTGTGGTATTGGCACCATGCGCTGGTGTTGCTGTGAGACCAAGGGCCAAATTACTCATCTCTGTGCTCCTTAGGATGTGAAGTTTGACTCAGATGAGCTCTACGACATTCACCTCAGATGGAAGGTGTACAGGAAGTGGCGCAGAAGAATCTCACCACTAGCAAGGTCATAGGGGCTAAGAAAAGGAAGTCCCCTTCTGTTGCTCTGTAACCCCTCGTTTCTCAACGCACAGCTACTTTGAAGACCAAATTGTCCTGCTCTTACTCTAAGACCGTCTTTACTGCATGAGACCGAATGAACTCGGCAGGAGGAGCAGCAGGCTCCAGCCTTTGCAGTGCTGGAGTCCACCCGTGCAGTGCAGCGCAGCATCCTGTGATTTTTCTAGAATCACTTCAACCCATGATGGAAAAGGAGGAAGGAGGTAAATACCCTGCCAACATACAACAACATCTTTCAAACTAAGTAACTGCACCAAAATGTGCTGTTTTATTTTCACTCTGGGCTCCCAAAGCATTTCCCGTCTCTCCCTGAATGATAACGGGCATAAAAATTAAATATAAATTCTCCAACAAAAAGCGAAACACACTGAAGGGTAATAAATCACCACTACTGGATGGCATTCAGAGGAAGTTGGGGGAAGGAATAAAGGATGAAATAGCATAGATACTGACTAAGATATATCATAGACCCTTACAAAACCAAGAACTCATCTTCAGGGCAGGGGATTCACCACAGTGGGCTGAATTTTGATAAAGAAGCAAAGGGAAGTCGCAGAGAGAAGCGGTGGAGCTGGAACACAGCGCAGCCCCAGAGGGCATGGAGAACCTCACCCCAGCATCCCGATCGCATCCCCACTTCATGCTGGGATGAAGTCCGGAGGGATGCGAAGACCATGTGCCAAACATGACCCACTGGCACCAGTGGGATCAACTGGGATCTCCGGAGACAGCGAGGGAGGTCCAGCCCCACGCTGAAGTGGGGCTGCTGGCAGCTCTGAGCAGCAGCTGTCACAGGCTGAATGCTCTCACCTGATGACCTGAAATTCCTACATCTGCATTTCCAATAACATGAAACACTCCCTGGGGCACCACACAGAAGCACAATATTCTGGAAACATTATATATCAGCACTGATCTTTGTCTTACAAACAAGATCACCTTTAGTTTTGCAGGCACCTCCTACTTCATTAAACTCAAAGATCTTGCTCTCCAGGGGTTTCCTCCTCAACTGGGGCAGGAAATGAAAAGACAGAAAATGCAATTTAATTGGGGATGAAGCTTCATCTTTACGCTGCCTATCATCATTATGTGTCATTTAAAAACAAGCACGGAGCAGGTGTGAAATGGCACCGGCTCTGGATGCACATAAAAAAGGTTGACACCAACAGCACGAATCAGATGGTGTGACCTGAAAACTCCTTTTCTCTTTTCCTTTTTTTATTTTCCTCAGATAAAAATCCTTTTGATATGGGATAGAAGAAATGACAACTCTGTGAAGCCAAGTGGTTTGAAAAGAAGAGGAGCCAACTTCAGGACATTACCTGGGGCAGCTGGGGCCGTTACCCTTGCCAAAACCTCGTGGTGCAGGGCTAGCGGCAGCGCAGAGGGCAGGCGAGCGGAGGTACCCTGGCACAGCCTTCACCTCACACAGAGGTGCTAACACTGAAACTGCTGCTCCTGCTTCTTCCTTGCCAGGCATCACTTTGCTTCCCCATGCCCTGATGAAGTGTCTGACTGGGTTTGATGCACCCCCTTCTCCTCGCAGGTTACACCGCAGCACACAGCCGCAGAGGGGACCCCGGGATTTGGAAGCTGCCCTGGGAATCCAGTCAGGTGGGAAAGGGCTCTGCTTTCCCTCAGGTTGCCCAAACCCTTCCTTCACACTCCAGGAGTAGGGAAAAAAGTGACTAAACTCTCTTGTCTAGTCACTACTGAGGATACAAGTCAACTTTGTGCAGAGAGCAGAAGAAAGGAGAGCTCAGAGGACAGGTGGTGCTGCTCACCGGGGGTTCTGCTAACACAGGAGCGTTATAAGTGGAAGGAGACCTGGACTTCATCTCTTGGACTGACAGAGTCTGAGGGTTTAGGGTAGCTTGTTTGGCTCAAGCCTTTGCAGAACAGCCTCCACCACTGAGGCTTTCAGTCTGAGGATGCCCAAAGTCAGATGGGCTTGGACCTGCCTGTGCCCAGGCTCTGCTCTGCCATAAATGATGGTGCTTGTGGCACCCAGCTGCCTGTCAGGGTACTTCCAATACCTGCTGGTGAAAAGGTGCCAACCCAAGTGCTAAGAGAGACAGGCAGAAAATGCGGATGAGCTCAGCCACTTAACCTCAAAACCACAGCAGCCTGGTTCAGCTCGGAGCTGGGTTTCCAGGCTCCTGGGTTGTTGGCTGGGTTGGTTTTACACGACGGCGTGTCTCCTGAAAAAGGAACGACTGAAATGTAAGATCTCTCAAAGGCCTTTGTGTCGTACTGGATGGCATCGGTAACACTCTGGAACTAAATACTGACTGTTTTTCTAACAAGTGCCATTTCTGTATCTCTGGCTCACCAGAGATAAAATAGGGGTGAACTATGTTAACTAATGCGCTCTAATTAGTAGCTGCCCCTCATTTTCGAAGTCCTGCCCCACATTCTGATGCAAGTTCACTGCCTTTCATTTTAAGCAATACACTGGCGTGGTTTTAGTCTTCCAGTGATCCTTTAATGTCATATCTTCTCCCCAGTGAATCAATATTCAGATCCCCTAATTGGAACTTATCTGCTCACCCAGCCTTGGGCTAGGTTTGCTCAGCCTCTGAGTGTATCAGACACTCTCAGTGACTGCATCGGCAGCGCCCAGCTTTGCACCATGGCTGCTCTGCAGGAAAGCAAGGGGAGATGCTGAGCGCTTTCTGTAATGGAGACATGAAACCCAAAACCATTTCTCAGCCCAGGATGGGATCAGGGACAAGTCAGTTTTCCTGCTCCACTTCAAGAAGTAAAGGCACAGCTCCCCACTGCTGCTAATTTTAAATCACATCTCCATCTTCTGCCTATAAATTCTCTCCTGCTGCCAGAAGGTCACCAGGCCAGCTGGAAAGCTATTTTTCACAACCTTGCTAATCCAGAGGCACCTTGCTGCCTCCTCCCACCAGGAAAATGCTGACAACAAAACTGACTGGTGGCCAGCAGGACCGCAGGTTGGGCATGGCATTGCAGGGAGGACTGGCCTTTACGGTACCAGCGAGGAATCCAGGAGACCCAGGATCAGTTCCCGGCTCCTCCCCAGCTGTCCTGCTTGACCTTGGGCTCCAGCTCTGTGCTTCACCTTATCTCTACTAACTGAGGCTAACAGCACTTCCCACAACTGGTCATGCAGATAAATTAATTTTTTTTAGGAAATAGTTTATTATAATGGGCACAATGGCCCTGTTAAAATAAAAGGGGATATTTTTTTCCCTTGCATCACCACTAGCTTTATAGGAATGAAGCCAAGGACGACTGTAACACATCATGTCTAGGGCTGAGATTTTTATGAGATTTGTGCAGGCTCAGCTCCAGGATCTTCTCCCATCACCTGCCATCATTCCTTGGCAATAAATATTTCCAAGGAGGAGCAGCTGCAGGGCACAAGGAGAGGCCGATACCTCTGCAGTGGCTCAGGTGCTGCAGGCATGCAGGAAAGCTGGTGGAGCAGTGGGGTCCCCCCACCCCTTGGAGGGGCTGCTGGGGTCAGCCAAAGAGACAAAACTTCGGTCTCATTCCTCTGCAGGCCTCCAGACCCTGCTTGTGAGGAGACTTTTGCAATCGCCCAACTGACCTTTGCAAGCTCTTGTTCACCCAGCAGGCTGCATCGTTGCACCTCCCCTAACGCCTGGTGCATCAGGTCCTGCGGGAGGGACACGGGGTGGGAAGGAGAGCGCTTGCCATGAGGCTGGGGGCTGCTCTGTGCAAGCACTCCACCAACTCCTTCTCCCAGAAATCCAGCCCGATGGCATCACCACCATGGTGGACTATGTCCGTGCCCCGGGACCACCCTGAGGCTTTTCCAGGCTGCGGGGCTGCGCACACAGAGCTGCTTCTGCGAGCAGGGCTGATCCCCAGGGGGACCCCACCACCAGGATGGCACCGGGCTCTGAACCAAGTGGCTGAACAGAAAGCTTCCAAGCTGCTCCGCCGCATCTGCACACACGGAGCAGTAACAGCATCCAGCGCACGCAGCCCCAGGGAAGGCAAAAATAACTTTAAAAGCTTCCATGTTATTAAATTTTTTTAAAAATGAAAAGAAGTGTAAGAACCCCACAGACACCCCCTGCTGCCCCAGAGCTCCAACCATGCTCGCCAGCCCTCACCCAGTGCCAGCAATGCACGTGGGGCCCATACTCCAGCCCCGCCACCCTCCCCACACCTTGTGGGACCTCCCCACTTTGGCAGCAGAATAAAAATCATCTCAGCATCCACTGCCAGTGGTGATTCTCCCAAACAGAAAGCCCAAGCAGCTAGATCCTACCCGTGCAAGAGGTGCTGCTGAAGCACAGCGCAGCAGAAGCCCACAGAGACAGCGGGGAAAGGAAAGGGAAACCTCAGCCACCCGTCAAAACCCCAGCAGTGGAGATAATTGGCTTACACACATTTATCCCTGCACCCAATTATCAGCTCAGTTTAGTGTTTGATTTTCCACAAGTCCGGTCCGGCAGGCTGGCTGTTGTTCTGCTCCATTCTGCCTCCCTCGCTCATTTATATATATATTATCCACTCCTTAAATCATTTTAATAGCTTCTTTACTCGCATGCCCTCCCTTCTCATTCCAGCACCATCAGCACAAGGCAGGTTGCAGATATGAAGGAGCTGACATTTCCCTTTTGAGTAATTTGCAGTGGATTTCTTGCCTGTTTGATGTAGTCGTTTTGTTCTCTGCGATGATGTGACATTAATTATTGTTAAATATTCTTATCTGTTACATACAGTTCTGTTTAGATAAAGGTCAGTGTGTGAACCCCTGACAGTGCTCATCGCTGCCACGCTCTAAAGCCAATTTGTCATTCTCTGCCTTCAATTGCCTCACTTTAGTTTCAGTCCATTTTCCTGTTAATTCAGGCACAGTGGAGAACCATTAAAAACCGCAAAATATCTCAGCTGCTCGGATCAGCATTTGGATGGGAAATTACCACCTTGGGTCACTCTGGCTGCATGGGAAGGTCTGGAAACACTGCCCATGCAAATCCAGCAGCAGCCACTGCCTCTGCGCCTGGCCCTGGGCACCACTGAGCGAATCCTGGCTCCATCCCCTCCACACGCTCCCTTTGGGCAGTTACAGACAGCAGTGAGTTCCCCCTGAGCCTCCTCTCCTCCATGCTGAGAAGTCCCCGCTCTCAGCTCTCTGCCAGCAGTGCCCCAGTCCCTTCCCCATCTCTGCAGCCCTACATCTGGACTCTCTCCAGAAGCCCCTTGTACCTCCAGTTCACGCCCAGTAAAACCTAAGCCTGCATCCGCTCGGTCTCACTTTTCCCTCTCTGCACCTTCCCACGATGCCAGGGTGGGGATGCAGAGGCCAAGCCCCCGGGCACAGCCGGAGCCCAGCAGGCAGATGTGCCACGCCGGGAGCTGCAGGAGAGCAGCTGGTGACCTTGGGTGGCTCCCCAAGGGACAAGGTGGTCACACAATCTCATGCAGACACGTGTCAGCACAGCACAAACAGCAGCCCGTGGGACATCCAGCCTTCGGCAGCAGGGAGAGGTCACAATTACATCTCAGCTTACACCCACAGCTACTGGGATGAGCAACGGGGCTGGCAGTCCAGGTGCCCCCCAACAACCTATATGTTGTGGCTTGGTTGAAATGCAAGAGCTTCCACACCTCCATCCAAAGTGCTTCAGTGTCTGCTTCCCCCCAGGCACACAAATAGCCCTAATTGCATCAAGGCAACTGCTCAGATGCTTAAACTCAAGTCCAGGCTGAAGTGAGTGTTTGAATGAGGACTTCAGTGGAGATAAAGGGAGGTGAAAGGATGGTGGAGAGTTGAGCCTGCAGCCCCACGGAGCTGAGGATCAGGGGAGCTCAGAAGGCAGGTGTGTGTAAACGCAGACACTGAGCTTGCCAAAACCAGGGATGCTCCTTCCCGAGTCCCACCCGCAGCAGCAAAGCACCAGAAGCACCACAGAGAAATGCATGCTAGCTCCAGCACTTTCCACATGGAAAGCATTTGCTCAGTTAGCCAAAGCAATGTTTAATTTTGCATTATGCTAAATTATTTCCTATTTTTAAATAAGAGAATAAACTCTAAACCCCCTCCCTCTCTCTGTAAGACACAAAGAAACATCACATTTTGCCGAATGTAATAAAATGTCTCTTTTACTCTATTTCTTTGTATGTGAGTAAGACAAAAGATAGAAAGGGAATACACTTAGGGCCCCCTCAGTTCTAGACTTGAGGGAGTAAAGAGGGCCTCCAACATGCTGGATCTCATGGGTTGTGGCATGACGTATACCTAGGAGTTGGACTCTGTGATCCTTATGGGTCCCTTCTAACTCGGGATATTCTGTAGTTATATAATTAAATTCGATAATCCCAGCCCAGGAGGAAGTAGGGCTCCTCCACCACTACTCCATCACATCTCACAGGGAGGACAGAAACCGTCCCCAGATGCATTTATTCAGCACAGCCACCAATAAGACAAGCTCCAAAGAGAGATTCACACCCCAGGCCCTCAGCTCAGTCACGTGTTAGGGTGTAAGGGGGAAGACATGGTGCTGACCGACATCTCCCCTTCCCCTAGGTAGGACGTGGTGAAGGGCGAGAGCTGGCTTCACGTGTTCAGGGAGGTATAAGAAACCTCGGGTCCTCGCCAGCTTTGGGGACAGGGTGTCCTGCAGCTAAAAATACAGAGACAAGTCGAAAACTCAAGGCTAGCAAGAAGCAGTGGTAGGTTGGCTGAAGACAAAAACAGATCTTGTTTATTTATTTAGCCACTGACTATCCAGCAAGGATAGTCACACATGCTGCTTGCATGACTGACAGGCTCCTGCCAACTGCAGGAGTCAGATTTCTCATACAGACCCAGGGCTTCCCTCTCCCCTTCTCTCACTGCAGGCTCACAGCCGTCCCTGTGATTATTTCTAGCTGTGGCACCACAGCAGGACATTGTGCAGGAACACTGTGAAACAGCACAGGATGGGCACTGCTACTCCCTGGAGTTGCACTGACTCAGTGCCAGAGCACCCAGGGACTCGCAGGAGGTGCTGGGTGCATCAACCCCATGAGCTGCTGGTAAGGCCCGTAAAATCCAAGCCCCTGCAAGGCCTGGGCTCAGACCTGTCAAGAGTTTGGGGCATCCACGCTGAAAATCCATCCCACCTGTCAACTCAGAGCCAAGCTCTCAGGGAGGCTTTGGAGTAGCATAGCCACATGGCAAGTCTGGGAACACGTCCCAAACTGTCCCCAGATGTGCAGGGACCTGTGTCCTCCTCCTAAGTCACTTCCCTCCTGCCTTTTTTCCTTCCACCTGGAGCGATGTACTTCACAGCTATTTCTTTCTGGGCAAACTGGCCCTGCTTGTGCAGCGTGTTTGGTCCAGGCACTCTCCAGAGGTCCCTTCCAATCTCAAACTCTGCAAGAAGAGCTACTTACAGCGTGCCCCAGGTGCCCTGAGCTCACCGGCGTTTTATCCTTTGCTATTGCTGCATCACCAGAGGAAGCTCCAGTGTGAACAGACCCATCACAATCAAAATATTACCAAAGCATTTTAATAAAGCAGGTTGATGAACATCCCGTGCCACCTGAGACACAGCTGCTACCAGCACACATCTGCTTCCCACCTGCTCAGACCGGGAAGTCAAACAAACACGGCCAGCCTGAACCACGGGAGGGCTGGATATCATGATCCAAATCAGAATTTAATCTCTGATCCAGAGCAAAGACTTGCCAAGATGCCACAAGTACTTCTGCAACAAATATTTGACACCTCATCCAGAAGAGGCTACTTATAGCGACGCCTTGCAGGGCTTCTCATGGAATCGCAGCAATGCGGGGATGGAAAGGCTCTGGCTCGGGGCTGGGCACATCTAGCTGTGGGGCTTGGCAAGATCACCAGGCTGAGTGCTCCACAGGTCCGCAAAACCACTGCAAGATCAGAAACAAACCCAGTGAGCACACAGACCCAAGTATTTAAGTAAGGAAACAAGGTGGGAGGTTTGCTTATGACTTGCAGTTTTTCTTGTTGGGAGTTAAAATGGTTGTAGGCATTCAGCTCCTTTCAGCCAGCGCAAACGAGAAAGAGCTGACACCAAGACAGCCATCAAAAATAGCAAAGGAGCACCATGAGGAGCCCCTGAAACAGGCTACACGCCAGCCTAAGCTTTCCATACAGGGCAATTCAATTTAATTTGCCTTACTTCATTAACCTCAATGGATTTACACCTGAGACCAGAGCTGAAAAAAAATCAATTATCTATTTAACCTCAATGCCCTGATATTATTTCCTCCGCCCAATATCTGGCTCCCCACCCGAGAGATGAATTCTTGCAGACCTGCCAGAGATTCGGGTGCAGACTCCATGCTGTGGGATAACTTCACGCTGCGCTACCGTTAAGGAAAGCAGAGCCCAAGTCGCTTTTCCAAGAGCGATTTCAGCAAGAAGCTACCACAGCAATATTAATAGAAAACTCCACTCAGGCCCACAAGTGCATCTGTTGCCCCTGCAACTGGTGCTCGATTGCACGGATTAAGGCTCGTGTCTTGCTGTAGGAAGCTGCCCCCTGGCCAGGACACTGCAGATCTCCTGGGAGCCAACGGGAGGAATTGAGAGCCCAGCAAAGGGAGCAGCCAAGCCCTGACCAGCTCCCTGCTGTGGTTGGTGGTGGCTCACCAGAGCTTCCAGGAGAGCAGACATGGAAATTCAGCCAAGGCGCATCCACTGCTCCACAGCTGCTGAGCTTCAGACAGAAAACTCACTAAATCCCAGCTCAGCGCCCACCCAGATGCTCGTGCACAGCCCCATGTGCACCACAGACCACTGTCCCTCCAAGCTGAGCACCCCCTGCCCACTCAGCAGGGTCTTTTAACCCCACACACCACGCAGACACCTCCTGGGACCCTACCTGCAGCAGAGGCAGAGTTTCCAGCCCCACACAGCAGTGGGGCCGCGTGGGCCTCCCGGGAACACGTGCCCAAGCTGCTGCTTGCACTGCTCCAGCTGGGGAGGCGTATATTAATCCTGCACTAAATTGGATGGTTTGTTGTACACAAGCAATTTCTTTTTTTAATGAAATGGGTGTATCATTATGATTAGGCATAGTCGTTCCATTCAGCCTTTAATTAGATTTGTGTAATTAGAAATTCACCGAATTATTTCACAGAGTGGAAAAAACATTGCTTGGATGGGGTTATATAGCATCGCGGCAGGTCCCGCCGTAGCTCTCAGGGCTGACTGATAACCTGAGAAAAATGACATCTTCCATTTTGAAGCCATCACGCGGTGCGCGTAATTCTTAACTTCTGGCAGCTTCTGCATGGCTAAGAGGCAGAAATCAGGCAGGAACAAGTGGAAAATATGATGGCCCGTTCCTACAGGTATTTACTGCTGTCACCTGCCCACCTGGGGACGTTGATGCAGCAGCTGCACAGGAAGCACCAGCTGGGCTCGCTGCGATGGCAGTGCCAGCAGGAGCATGGCGCTGAATAAAAACATTCCCCAGGGGCTGAGATACCTCCACTGCACAAAGAACTGAGCCCAGCCCAGCCTGCAGACTGGACAGTGCTGCAGCCGCCAGGACACCAGTCCTGGGGCTGGGCTGGAAAGTAGACAGCTTCACGTTCCCGAGTTGAAAAGCAATGATATCTAGAAAGTGGTTGCCTGATTTGGGCTTGTTTAGCCTAGAAAAGGAAGGCTAAGAGGTGACACAGCTGCTTTCCAACAGGCTAGGCATCAGACCTTCACACTGGAGCTAATGGAAGGTTTGCCACACAGCCATAAGCTGGCAGTGAACACTCAAGCAATAAAGCACGCAGCTACCAGTGCAGGAGAGCTGGACTGGCTCCCCTCCCACGTAAGGAGGCAGAGATGCCTAAGAAAAGCCCCCAGAGCTCATGCTTGGGGTTGCTCATGGGCAGCTGCGAGATGGAAGACCTGACACCCAAGCTGGGTGCTGCCTTGCAGTCCTTACAGCCCACATCTAACATGCACCAGTGCAAGAGGCTGATCCAGGCATGTCTGATTTAGTGTTCAGAACTAATTTTTTAATTCATTCATTTACTGTTTTCAAGCATTACTAATCAGAAAAATAATCCTGAAAATATATTTCTTACTGTAAGGTCATTTTCAGGAAAGTACCTTCATCCATCCATCACATCCTGTCACCAAGGCAGGAGAGAGGACATTTTTTCCAACAAATACACTACTTGCTAAAGGTCCAGATACAGAGTGAACAGCTATATTTATAATATATATACACATTATAGTAGCTATATATATATAAATGCAGCTTGGAGACCGTAAATGTGCATGTGAGAGAAATACAGTTCCTTCATGGCCTCCTATCAAAACAAACCACCTTACTGCCCCTCATCTCAGCACCGCCCTTCCTGACACCACCACCCCTCTTCAGAGCAGTATCCTCCTCTCTCTGTCCTGGATCACCAGGCACTGCTGGCTTTGTAGCAGAGCAGTTCACTAATTTCAAGATAACCTGCCCGCCACAAAAAATGTTAACATAAAACTAAGATAATATAAGAAGTTTATCTGATCATCTTTCTTTGGACAAACCTGAATATAGACTTTTCCCCTTAACCCCCTCTTTCTTGAAGAAATATTTCTAAATTTGAGATCAACATAATCTAGCCTCATACGTCTGGAAACACTGTATAACTCACACTTTACCTCCACATCTCACTCGGAGGCGTGGACGGAGTGCCACCACCAGAGAAAAGCCAGCTGACAGCACACTTCACCCTCCGGACTAGCACCAGTCGCAGCCTCCTGCCACCAAAGAAACGGAGTCTCACTTTAAACATTCCTGTGCTCGGCCAAAAATGTGGAGGGAAGTCCAAGCTGGCATCAAGTGCTGCCTTGCTCGTCCCCTCTATCCGATCAGCACGTGTGGGGACCCTCCGGCAATGTTCTTCACCCGTCCCCACCCACTAAAAACACCCCCACTGATTCCCCAAAGGGCTTACCTGGTGCAGCGCACAAGCTTAGGGAACAAAGGATGGAATCGCAGGGAAATTGTCAGCTGAAGGACGCAGGGAAGCATAAATTCAGCATTTTTCCCTTCACTTTATGTGAATCCCTTAACAGTGCTGCTGCGAGCAACACCAACCTTGCATCTCCATGTGTTTGCAGTGACCTGCCCCAGTGGTTATTGATTTCTCGTGAAGTGTTCATGGAGCCCCTGGATGTCTCGAGTCTCATGACAGCCCCAAATCCCTACCCAGGGGGCTGAGCCCC
This sequence comes from Netta rufina, assembly GCF_964035555.1. Taxonomy (NCBI): domain Eukaryota; kingdom Metazoa; phylum Chordata; class Aves; order Anseriformes; family Anatidae; genus Netta; species Netta rufina. The sequence continues at coordinate 3,088,086 of NC_140140.1, forward strand.
CAGAACAAGAGGCATCTTCTTGCCCAAGATACAGCCATCACCAGGTGCTCCCTCCCTGCTGCCCACCAACTGCTCCTTCCAGGCACAGGAGGGAGTACCCTGGGTGTGAGTACCCTTTACTAGTCACTAACAAGTGGTAGTAACTGGGACAAAGCAGTGGTGAAGCTGTGAATGCCTCATCCCTGGAAGCACTCGAGGTCAGGTTGGATGGGGCTTTGGACAACCTGGTCTAGCGGAAGGTGTCCTTGTCTGTAGGAACCCAGTGGTCTGTAAAGTCCCTTCCAACCCAAACCATTCTGTGGCTGTGGTGACAGCCCCATCTGTGCAAACCTGGCACCTCTCCCACACACTCCGCTGCCACCTCTCCTGTTTGTGTGGCCTGTGCCCTCTTCCACTTGGGTCATGGATGGGCATCCACAGAAATCTACTGGCCAGATTGCCTGGAGGTCCTGAGGGCTCTGAAATCTGCACTCTGGCTCAGCTGTCTGTGCTGAGGTAAGGCAGGACTTGAAAGATGCTGGAAAAGACAGAAAAAGGATGTTCTAACCTGTGGAATCACAGAATCACTAAGGTTGGAAAAGCCCTCCAGGATCATCTGGTCCAACCACCCCCCTACCACCACCATCACCCACTAAGCCATGTCCCCAAGCACCACGTCCAGCCTTCCCTTGAACACCCCCAGGGACGGTGACTCCACCACCTCCCTGGGCAACCCGTCCCAGTGCCTGACTGCTCTTGCTGAGCAGAAATGTCTCCTCATTTCCAACCTGAACCTCCCCTGGTGCAACTTGAGGCCATTCCCTCTAGTCCTATCACCTGCAAGAAGAGGCCGACCCCTAGCTCCCCACAGCTTCCTTTCAGGCAGTTGTAGAGATCATTGAGGTCTCCCCTAAAGCTCCTCAGGAGCCTTCTTATTAGATGTTTCCCATTACATTGCCTCTCGAGCAGCAGTGCTGCGGTGGGTGGGAAAACGGGGAGTCAATTACACAAACAACAACGATACACAGCATTTGATTAAGGAGCACTTTAAAGAAACTCCTTAACAAACATTTGAAGGACCCCTAATAGATGTTTGCAGTCATATTTGGAGCTAGTTTAAACAAAATGTTTATTTGCACAACCAAGGAAGGGTCAAATTATGAAGCAAAGTCTTGTTTTCTCCCTCTTCCAGAGCCCTTCCCCAGGTCCCTGCTGCTCCCACATCTCCCAGCCCTGTCTGCAGGGATCAGACTCTCCCACCTGCAAGTTTTGAGGCCAGAAGTGCTCACTTGCTCATTGCAATCACAACGCTGAGTGACTCTTAGAAACCCTCCAACTTATCAGGCCAATCACAAATAAGCAGCACGGCTTGAATTTCAAACATTTTTTGAAGTTGAACAACTCTAAGAGCTCATCAACAAAGCCACTTGATGAACATGTCTGGGAGAAGAGGTGAACAAGTCTGGCAGAAGTCTCATCTCTGAAGCCATGGCTGGTACGGTGAAGGCAGCAGTATCCACAGGAGCTCCTGGCCATGCGGTGTAGCTGCTTGCCCCAGCATTAGGCACATTAAACCACGTCTCCTTCCTCCAAAAGGAGAAAAAAAACAAACCACAAAAACAACAACAACAAAAGGGTGATGGGAGCACAGAAATCTAGTGCTTTAGCGCAGTACCAAAATCGTGGGCAGCCATCAAATGACGTGACTTTTTCCAAGTTTCGCTTCCTCCAGACATCCTACGTCTTTGTGCAGGATGCTTCACAAAGCAATATAACAATCAAACAATAAAGTAAACAAAGCGTAGGTGCAAAAGGTATTTGTACAGTAAGCAGGGACTTAGGGCAGTGCATTTTCACTTTACTTAAAAGCAGAAATATTGAATTGTAGCACAAAGCTACCCCTCAAAACAGTCCCTACAGAATATGCATGAGGTGAATGGTTCTAAAAGGAGGAAAATGAAAATGAACTTGCAAAAATAAATAAATAGAATAAATCAGGGCTGAGTAATCAGCTGGTCCCAGAAGAACTCAGTCCCACACACCTGAGACAGACCTTGAACCTATGTTTCTATGAGCTCCAAGAACGAATCCTGGATATTCAAATACTCAGTCTTTCAGAACTTTACAGCTCCCTGGTGCTTTTCCTCTGGAATAAAGTTTCATCTGATCAGGACTAAAACGAAGGGCCATTTTCATAAACGACTAGCTGGATTGCCCACAGCTGCCAAGGCCTGGGCAGGGTGCTGGCTACACTTAGGTCTCTGGAGCCAGCCCCAGGAGAAAAAGGATGCTGAGTTTGGCCACTTTAGCCAGTGTCCCAACCTGAACCCATGCTGGGCTCTTGCACTATGTCTCTGGTGGCCTCCCCACCTACACTGGGCATTTAGGACCTCAAGGAAAGAAGCCAACGATCACCACTAAGCCCCTCTTCCATAGACTGGGGACTGAATTCCTAACCCACAGAAGCTTTTCACATCTCAGCATACCCTTTTTTCTGCCTGATTTGAATTTAATGCTTACGGAAAAAAAATAAATAAATAAAGCAAAAAGTGTCTTCCAAATTTCCTGCAAATCAAAAATGCTGAGAAGGCATGGTTTAGGTAAATTCTATTTGAGAACCCCAAACTTATACCTGAGAACATTTGAAATTGCTTAGATTCACCATGATGCCTTAATAACAGAAATACAAACACGAAAAAAACCTCTACCACAAGCTGTAACTTGAAACAAAGAAGCTGAATTTACAAAACAGACTTTGGAGTGGGCTGGGACTTTTTTTTATTTTCAGTTCAACATTTTTCCTGCAGGAAACTGGCACTGAAATCATTTATGTTTTTCCAAGCATTTCAAATTTGATTAAAGAAACTATTTTATGAAAAAGATGGCATTCAGGATCTCTCTTGGACCGATTATGTGAAACAATCTTGCAGTGACTAAGTATTGATTTACCTGAAGGTAGTAAGTGGGTGGTAATTAGAAGAGGGCAGCTTTTTATACACTCGGGAGAAATGCATGTTCCAGACAGTGCATCCCACACGGTGCATAACAACGCCAGGGCCACCAGAATAGGTCCGCCCTTGCCAAAAATCCTTGCCCAGTAAGGTAATCATCTTTCAGTTGCTATTTCAGTGTTCTCAGGAATTTCCTGCTTTCTTAAGATTTTGGGGGTTTGTTTCTTTTTCTTGCTAATCACTCTGGAACCAGTCACTGGAGCTTCCTGCAGCTTCTGGGAGAAGGTCCGCTACCCTCCAGTGACACAGGACAGCTTCAACTCTCTCCAGTCTTCCAATTACAGCACCTAGGCCTTAAATGAGGCTCAGCTGCACGCTCAGGGCAGCGCAGGAAGGCTGCAGGAAAGGGCCAGCAGGACGGAGATGGGGAAGCCCAGTGAGGAGGGGCCACCTGCGTCAGGCACGAGGCAGCACTCACAGTCTGCTGACAACCACAGGGCCTTTCAAGTGAGCAGCAGCCTGCAACACCATTCCCAAATCTCTCCACCATGTCTTTGGGAACGTGACCCTGACACCTAGATGAGCTCTTTGGAAATATGTAGGAAATGGGGTTTGCTAGAGGAGAGCAGCAGCAGGTCTGCTTGGATAAGGCACAGGGAGGATCTCGCCGCCCTCCTCAGCTGCACAGCCGGAGGCTGGGGAGAAGATGGAGCCAGGCTCCTCTCAGCGGCATGCACAGACAGCACAGGAGGCCCTGAGCACAAGCTGGCACATGGACAAGCACGTTTACCACGAGGGCTGTCAACTGCATTAGCAGAGGCCCACGGGAGTGGTGATATGCCCATGGCTGGACATATTTTAGCAACCTGTCCTAATCTGTTTCTGTTTTGAGAAGAGACTCAACTAGGGACCGCCACAGGCCCTCTCCTACCTAAACTACTCCATCTTTTGAGGTTAGGAGAACCGTGTTGGGCTGACAGAACCTTCCTCTTGGTCCTGAGATGCCTGAAGGACAGCAGTCCTCCATCTGCAGAGCAACAGGCAAACCAACAGGGAATCTTTTAATTGTAATTAAAGGTGAATGTCTTTTCTGAAGGGCTACAAAGGGCTACCTGTTGAAATCAGAGCTGATGACAGACCCCTAAACGAAATGCCAGGCCTTCGTTTGGAATACCACATGTAAAACAATCCCTGCTACAAGAACTAGAGCAGTCCTGCCCCCCACCCTGCTTTCTGCATTGTGCATCATCTACGAAGCAACTCAGAACTTCCAGGAAATCCAAAACACAAATCGCTCACTAAGTCCCATAACTCGATGGCAGATTTCGCAGCTGGTTCACGTTCACGGACCTGGTGCGAATCCTCCACCTCATGGTCACAGCAGGAGTGGCTCCAGCAGCTGGAAAACTCCAGCAGGTGAGGCGCTCTGCCCTGCGAGACGGCGGCGTCTAGAGAGCCCTGGCAGTTCAGCCAAGGTCGAAGCAATAAGGCAACCACAACTGTCCCCTGCTTGCTCAGCAGCTTTCAGCTGGGTCCTCCTGGCTCGCTTCACTGACACAAACAGTATAGACCCTGCCAGGACAGACAGAAGCAGCTGTGCACAGAGGGAACATCCTCAAGCAGACATCCAACATTTTGGAAAGGGCCTCGCTTAGGGAGCACCCCAACACGAGTTTCTTTCCCACAGGAAATACCTACCGTGACTTCGGAGGATCTAACCCACGTCCCGAGCTTCTTCCTTCACCTGAGCATTTCCTGATGCCCTGATGCCAGCTGAGCTCCTGCAACAGCCGCAGCACTTGCCTCCTCCCTCCACCAGCCCTGGCTCCCCCAGACTCATAGCTGTCAGGCCCCTGCTTTCCAGATGCTCAGCACACAGCAGGGGCGAGCCATTAACAGTTCACACCAGGCTACACAACCCTATGAACAAACACGAGCTGGGATCCTGGGAATGCTATCTCAGAGAGTGGGAGAGGCAGCCCCCGTTGCTACCTTCACGATGACAGTCCCACTGTACCCTTCAGTGAGGCTGGAGCTGCCACGGATTAATGGGAGTTTGTCACCACCTGCTGCCTTCTGGTTCTGCACCCAGCAGATGTGACAGCCCAGCTCTGCAGGGGTCCTGACACATTGCCCCACCATCCCTCCGCTCTCTCCTGGGCAGACTGACTGCGCATCACCGTTGTGGCTTTAGGAAGAGAGAAGGATGCTAAGCATGTGTCTGCATAGCCAAATGGAGGAGTGGGGGAGGTGTAACGATACGGTAACGAGCTTGCAGGAGAGAGCATGGCTTATTGCTGTAGTGGTTGCTGGCAGCCAGAATCTGCCCTGCTAGCTATGCTCACAGAACTGTGCCTTTCATGGACTACAGTCACACCATTTTCCCCGGCAGCCTTGTCCCAGGAGACAAAACATGCTGACGTCTGTTTCTTAAGACCACGTCCCTCTTCAAACAGAAGCTGTAAGTGCTTGCAGCTCCCCCAAACTTCAGTGGGACTTCTGGCATCCTCCAGTAAGAGCCCAGCACACGTGGCACCAGTCCACAGATGCCCAGCTCAGCAGCTTGGTGAGCAGCTCTGGGCACAGAGATGTGAGGAGCTGGCCCTTCACTGTCTGTTGAACACAGAGCTAGAAGGCTGAGAAATAAAAGATCAAGATCATTCATGCAGCCAAGAGCCCAGAAACCCCCCAAGAGTGAGGACTGGTCTCCACAAACCCAGGGGTCAAGCAGCTTTTCCCATCACTTCTACTCTAAATACAAACAGGGCAGACTTCCAGATACACGTGCTTGAGGCATGTGAAAGCAACTGTAGGACATATGATTCCTTGATAAAATCTTAGTTATGGTCTTAGTCCCATCTGGGAATTGCACTTGTGTGCAAGAAAGGTGGGTTTTAACTGCCAACAAGAAAATAAAAATAATACAAAATTCAAGCCACCATAACAGGGACTTTCATGCCTTCCAAATCATTATTTACTTGCCAGATCAATGTACAGACTAGGCCTAGGCACTTGGCCCTGCGAGAGCACTTCTTGAATGAGGGTCTCTGGAGCAACATAAAGGGAAAAATAGCCAAGAAAAATAACGCAGTATCAGATTCAAGGATCTGCTGATAGGGACTGAGACTCTCAGCTGAGTAAAGGAGCAGGGAAAAGCAGTTGTAAGCTTCCATTTGCTCTCAATTTTTCCAGCAGTGATTGATGGACGGAGGGCTGTTGGGGCTAGGCAAGAGGAAGAAAGGCCACGGCAGCACCCCTCCAAGATTTAAAAAGGAAAGTCCAGATACAGGCACACAAGTGATCGATACCCATGGATCTCTCAGAACCGCACCAGTCTGAACAGGGCCTGTAACGCTGTTCCTGCAGCAGGACCTTCCTCCAGGGACACCGACCAGCTACATTTACACCGCTGCTCTTGCCTTATGCCCAGCCACCCCGTGATGTCTGCAGTCCTATAAGTTCCAGTTATATCTAAGCAAATAAAGAACATCTGAGAAAACCTGTTGCCTCCAGACAGCCTCTTCTGTTAGCACGGCAGGTGGTGCACAGCCGTTGAAGACCTCTCTTTCTCCAGCACGGCAACGTGCGTTTTCATACCAGCCACCACTTACCCTCAGAGCAGCAACCAGCACCGTAAAAAGGAAGAGCACAGAGATGGAGACAAAGAAAAAGTACCCAGGTACTGCTGGAGATACCTACAAAAGTGTTAATGCCTTTTTGCTGCCCTGCTCATGGGCTGGGGAGCAGAGGCATGGGCAGATCGGGCATCACCTTGGTGCTGAGCAACACCCCCGGCACACACTGGCCCAATCTGATGGGCTTCCTCAGCAGCCTGGCTTAAATAAGCATTTCCCCAATGTCAAAAAGCATCATCCCTGGTTTGATTTCAGAGATAGGTACTTTTCTAACTCCCAGATTTAGCCAGATTTGTTCAAAATTGATTTCCCATTGGCTTAAGGGAAAAAGAAAACAGGTAGGAGCTAAGCAGATGCGTGCAGTTCAGAAAACAGAGGTCTTGTTTTGTGCTGAAGATGCAAGGCAGGGATATCAAGCTGGGATTTCTACTTCTGCATGCAAGCAGGAGGGGCAACGCATCTCAGTCTTTTCCCTGGTGTCCCCACGCTTTTGGGATGAAGGCAGGACCACAGCCCTGCTCTGTTAGGAGCCAGTGCCTGCTGCCTGCCAGCGCAGGAGGTCGTGATTTAGCAAAGGGCAGCCTATCTTGCTCTGCCTTTCTACCCATTCTCCCAGATTTTAAACAAATTTTATAGGTACTAAGGCTAGATCATGTGAAACGTATGGCAGAATACATCAGAGAGGAAGCCACCTACCTTTACATGACAAATGTCTACATATAAGGTTCAGCACCTAACTTCATTGTTGGCATTACACGCCGCTTGTCTTTCTGCCTTCCCTCCATCTGTTGTTAGGCTTGGCTTTTCAAAAGTGCCCAGGGAAGGCATCTGTGACTACTACATACCCTTGGAAGTCACTAAGTTGCAAGTCAGTAGATACTTGGGCTCTACTGAAAGTCCTGCCTTAAACATGTTGTATGAAATTTAATCTTGCCTTCACATTATGCCTTGCATTGCAAGGGAGCCCAAAACACTTTGCAAAACACAACGTATGCTGCTGGATCTTCACCTGTTGAGGCACACCTGGACTGCAGTCAGGCTGCTACTCAACGCCCCCCGTGACTGCAGAACTGACCTTCCCCAGAGCCACTGAGAAGTCATCAGCAGGGCAGCATCCCAGGCACCCCCGGCCTCCTCCTGTTTGCCAGGCTGCTGCTCCTCCTCTTGCAAAAAACAAACAAACAAAAGCAAACAAACAAACAAAAATCTTTCAGTGAAAAAAAGTTTCCATGAGAAATTATGCTCAGCCAAGTTCCTCAGCCCATCTGCTTACAGGGCACAAAGGCTCTTCTACATCCAATCACCACTGAAGTTCAAGGCTGACTTTCTTCCTGGGGTCTATGGACAGGAGGAATAACAATTACAAATATATAGATTCTTTTTTTAATGTACTTTTCTGCTACACACATTAGCAAGTGTTGCATTGACACTGCACAGACAAGCACTAGAAATCCAGGGCTCACCAGAGAAGGAAAGATCAGACACAGGCTTGAGACGTTTCCCTGGCTGCACCATGTCTCCACAGAGAACCAGAGAGGTCCACAGAGACACCACTAGACGCCAGGCACCCAACAATTATGTTTCTTATTTCTTCCCATTCATAGGAAGGATGCTTTTTACCTAATTTCTTTGTAATAGCGTGGATGGTGCTAGAAGTACCCTGGACCCTGAAGTCCATCCATTATTTTCACCCAACCTCATGCCTCCTTAAAACTGCAAGAGCTGAGCACTTCCTTGGGATTTTTGTGCCAGTCCAGCTCAAACCTCCCTGCGATCTTTTGTCTCTGCCTCATCACTGATGCAGAAATGCTACAGAGATGCCAGACTTATCTCTATCGCTGTCACTCCAGTCTATTATCTCAGCAGTCTCAAATGTGCATTTTTCCACCATGAAAGCAAGTTGCACAGATGAGCAGCAACAAAGCATTTTGCTTACACCAGGAGCCCGGAAATCTTCTGTGACACCAGAAAAGGGTTTCTATGGGGCTCTGACTGATCACGGCCCGATAATCAGGCAATAGCTTGCTGATCTGTGTGTATCAATTCACACCCACATTTTAAGCTATGAACAGCCACAGCAATATCCAGGTGGTCGCAAACCGATGCGCCCCTCCTCTGTTCAATACCTCTGCCTGTTGCTGGCAGGCTGGAGCGTGACACAGCAATACTTCAGAGCAAGGCAGCAAAATAAAAATGCTCACCATAAAGCATGATGACAGCACTAATTCACCAAGAAATTGAACATTTTGGGGGGTGCGGTGGTGTACAGAAAAGGCTGGTAGAGAGAGGTGAAGGAGAACAGTTCAGAGGAGGCAGCTGGAAGCAGAGCAAATGCAAGCCCTCGCTTGCTGCTCGCATCCCGAAGATCCTCGTGCTGCAGAGGCAGGGCACGCACGGCACCCACGGGGCTGTTCCACACAAGCATCCCTCTGAAGCACACACTTCAGGAGGTCACAGACGGGTCCAAGCAGCTGGACCTGCATGTAGAAGGGAATCGGTGCCGACTTTCTGTTCCCCTGATGAGAGCACAGGCAGCAGCTGACAGCCCAGCTCCTGGACCCATCCAGGCCCTGCCTCCTCCTCTCCTAGCTCAGCACTCAGGATGGGCAGAGACCTGACCATGCTGCACCACCCTGGGGGCTGCTGCCCTTAACTCACCCCAGTAAATGCTGCAAGATCAGCCTTGCACCCAGCCAGAGGTAGGATTCACACGCACACCCTGCAGTCTTTCAGTCCTCCTTGCCTTTAGATGGTCTTAAAAGCAGCTCAGCACTTCTAATCACAAATGCAATCGCATGGAGCCTTATCAAGGGGTCTGTGTAAGCCAAGCATGTCAGTAAAACTTGGCACACCGCATGCATTCCCCCAAGATGCTGGATGTGGGATGTTCCTCTGGCAATCTCTCACCGAACCCACCTCCCTCTAATTTTACCAAACGGCAAAGGACTCACATCCAAACCTCATCTCCAGCAGCACAATATCCTGTTTGATCCAACGCAGACACGCACAACCACCCCTATGTGCACACAGAGCAGGAGAAACAAGGCTTAGAAATATGGTAGTGAAGGGCATATCCCTACCACCTCACTGCTATCTGGTCTGGATAGCAGCATCTATACCAGCAGCACAAGGAAAAATGGTTTGGAGGGAGGCCCTGGAGAGCCAGCCTGGGTGCACCTGGCTCTCCAGGTCCAGCTGCAGAACCCAAGGACACAGTGGTGCCTTGAGGGTGTTATTTACAGTACAGATGTGAGATATATAATCAGATAGAAATAGGTAGCTTTGTCCAACATCTTTAGGAGAAGCAGGATGAGAACTCAGCTCCTCGGACCCCTTGCAATGCCTCTACTACAAGTCCAGCAAGCTTCTCCTCTTTTTTTTTCATGGCACTCTCACCTGCATGTTTCAGACTCTGTTCCCTGCTCACCCACAGGCAGGCAGGGATGAGGAGGAAATTCACGGGCCTCAAAGCAAGGCTCTGCACCCCAAGCACCTTGATTTCCAAGAGAAGTCTGGATACAGGCATTGATCCTCCCAAACATGAACCCCTCTGCATTCAGAGATGTTCCTCTGGACAATGAATTTCCTTTTACTGCAACTTTCTAGGCTGAAAAAAAAAATCTGAAATGGCTCAAGAGAGTATTTGGGATGGTACTGTGCTCACCCCACGCCCAAGCTGGAGGTTCCATCTCAGTTAACACCTCTTGAGAGCCAGGATGAAGCCTTGGTTTCCCCAGCTTTATCCAAAAGATGAAACACCAAATATTGAGCCTTTCATAAATCAGCAATCGATGTTAAAAAAAAAAAAAAGTAATTACTTTACAGCTATCTTTAAGGCCATTGCTCATTTTGGTCCTAGCCCTTCTGCAGACTTCTCAGAGCACAATGAATTAATTGGGGTATTGAATTAGCGAGGTTAGATCCAATTACCTCAATTTGACCCAGATGCTTTAACCAACATTTTTCTAATATATTGGAGCTCGTTATCATGCAGATTCACCTCTGCCCCAAGTAAAGTGATCCATTCCAGAGCAGACTTCCCACGTGTGCCTTGCTGACCCTTGGGCGCATTGCCATCCCTCGGGTGGGGGGCAGCCCCACAGCCACCGCAGCACCTCAAGGGAGCACTCTTCCCATTTCCACTGAAATTCAGAGCCGGAGGAAGGAGAAACACACTTCTTGCAGCAGCTGGCCCTAAGAAAACTCAGGAGAGCCAAAGAGGTTTCTTGGTACCAAGGGGCAGCTGCTGGGAGGTGACAGCACCTGGGGCAGGCGCAGCAGGCTGCACCGCTCCCCTCCACATCCCAGAGGTGCTAACATTGGTCACCAGCAGCAGCCACAAATATTTAGGCACCTAAGGGATGTGTGTTAGCTACACCACGTGAGCCTCTTCTCCTCACAAGGATAAAGTTCTTAAAAGATTAGCAGGCGAGGAGTAAATTGAGGGAACAGCAAGGATATCGTTGGAGGACGAGCAGTGGACTCGAAGGTAAATGCCAATGCTGATGTTGTCAAAGAAGTCACAACTTCAGCTGGACTGACACAGATCACATCACCAAGCTCACAGCAATCCTGGACAACAGAGATTTTGGCAAAATAAATAATCCTCAACAGAACAGTTTCCGTTTTCCTGAGAATATGTGCTAATATGTTGTTGTTACTTTTTTTTCCCCTCTCCTCTCATTGCAATAAGAAATACAACAGAAAAAAAGAGCTGTTTGTGTTTTCTTTTATGAACTAGTATTTCAAAACAACAAACTCATCCCCATTTTGATATGCTGTTTAATGGCATTCAGCAGCATGCTCTAGGATGGTGCTGCAAAACAAAACACTGCAACGAGAAACACCGGATCCTCTGAATTTATTTTCATTCTGCAATGACTGCTTTTCCTGTTTCAGGTGTTCTTGTCAAAATGCCACATATTGAAGCATTAGCCTCTCCTGCAGACAAATTCTCATTTCCAGAAAACCTCTGAAGAGGGTGGTGGGGTGCTGCTCTCCGCCTGACAGCGGCAGCAGCTCTGGGTAGGGCTGCAGCCCACAGCAGGAGACCACCCAGCTCCTGCCCAGAAGGGACAACTTCTGCTAGGCTGGGTTGTCCAAAGCCCCGTCCAACGTGACTCTGAACACTTCCCAAGGACGGAGACTACTGGGTCCACAACTTCTGAATCACTAAAAACCAGCCCTAAGCCTTGTCACTCCTAGCAAGGAGGCGTCGTGCAACAGGGCCCCACGCATGGCCTCCCTACGGGAGGTCACTCCACCTCCCTGCATTCATCTGGAACCCCCAAATCCCTGGCTTGGATGCCTGAGGTCCCCTCCTAGGGCTTCCTGCCCCACCGCAGGACTGACAGCACTGGCATGCCCTCCTGCAGCCTGGAGCAGCCCCCAGCTCCTTGCATCTGCAGCACCCACCACGGTGGGAGGACCTGGTCAGGGTCTCACCTCTCCCTGGTCCCAAAGGCAGGAGTTAGAGCTGAAGATGCAACTGGTGCAGGGCTGGGATGGCTTCCCCCCACTAAATATAAATGTGAAATAGATCAAAGCAAACACGCTCATTGAATAAGTGCTCAGTGCTGTGAAGAAGAGTTGCGTAACCCAGCCATGAACCCTCCCTGCCTACTTCTGATTGAAATCATGCATATGTATAAATATATATTTTATCTTCCCCTGACATTCTCTTATAACAACTGCCAAGCCTACCAAATGCAATTAAAACTAAAAGTCTCTCTTAGTTTCCTTCCCTTCTTTTGAGCAGGTTTCGTCATCTTTGTTATTTATTTATTTTTTAAATAAAAAGCCCTGCAATGGAATAGCAACTGAAGTCAAAACCTCAACACACACAATTTGATATGCAGGAACAAAACCCCAGCCGGAATGAATAGCTGTTCCACCAGGATTCCCAGACACACAGCCTTAGAGATCAGGGGAGCAGAGGGGCTTTGTGCACAGAGCTACAAAATAAAAATGAAACGTTGTGTTGGGCCAAGAAGAAGGCAAATTAACGAGGGTATTGCTTTCTGCACGTACCAGTTTCAGCTGGCTGTGTTCCTTCCTACAAGTCTAATTGGGAGGGGAGGCAGGTAGCCCAGCAGCTGCTTAGTAAACTTTATCATTTTATTCCACAAGGTCTCAATTTTCCCTGCTACGTTGGATTCACTGTGCCTTGGCACACTCTACTGTTCTTTACTCTGTTCTCCTTCCTCATCTGCCTCCCTCCATTTTACTGTGACATCCAGGTCTGCCTACCCAGAGCCTTCCCAATCCCTGTAGGACCAGGCTGGAGAAATTCTCCTGCCCAGCCCCAAGAGAAGCAGCAGGACAGCACGTTGGAGCATCATGGTGTGGTAGCGACGCCATCTGCTTTATGAATGCAGCTACAAGGCTGCATCCCAGGCCCGTTACGCTGTGACTATCTGTCAGCAAAGGCTGTGCTGGCCAGTCCAAGGCAGCCCTTCTCCTCCCTGCACAACCCCACAGAGTAGGTGGCTTTGCATATGTGGAAGGAGCATCCTGCACATGCCTCTGTGTTATGGCAAGAGCAGATGGTCTGAAGATGGTAGAGGTAAGGGTCAGGCAAAAGCTGAAGCCATAAAATTAATGAATTGTTCATCTGTATCTGCATCAATGCATGCACCAGGCACGGCAGAGCTGTGCTGCAGCTGGCACGGCCATCAGCACGTGTACAAGTGGAAAAAGCACTCCAGCATCAGGAAAAGGGAACAAGACCAGGGCAGACAGCACCTCACAGCTCTCCAGAGAGGTCTTGGCTGTGTTCCACTCTCTGCATCACCTGGGTCGGCATCACCAAGGTCCTCCCCGCAGCAGAGCTCTCTCTGTCCCTCCCAGCAGGGATGGAAAGGTGATCAGCAGCCCCACCTCAGCTGCTTTTCTTACCCAAGGAAGTCGTTCATTCACGACGCCAGTTCTGGTGGATGGCAAGGCAGACACAATGGCTTTGCTGAGACCAGTGTCCCAGCATACTTCCTGCCAACACGAGCCTGTGACCAGTTTAACTGCACCTCGTGTGACAGTGTCGCTGTCCTCAGGTCCGTGCTCTGATGGGTCATCTTCGCACACAGCCTGGCACTGAGCTGGTATTGATCATTTCCTAATTAAGCTCAAAACCATCCACCACTCCAACCATAAGGTCACAAGCAGACTGTTCTCTGGAGGGACTCCTCACTGGCTTGCCGCCAGCTTCCATGCGTGCCTCTGGACAGTGCTGAGGATTTATACACTTCAGCTTCTGTCATTTTCTACCCTGGAGGAAGCAAGCCTCCAAATTGAATTATCACAAAGAAATCAATTCCAGATCAAACCTCTGTGAAATTATAATTGCTTTAATGATCTGCAGGCTGGAATAGACAGGGCCCAGGGAAAGCGCCACATAATTTTCCCCTTCTATTCATAAAACTCCTATAGGAATCAGCCTTTGTTCGCAGGGAGCATTAGTGTTTTCTAATTATGTATTAATTTAATCTACTATTAATTTTCAATTATTGTTATTACACAGGCACTTCCTTTTCCCCCTGATGTGAGTGCAATGTAAGATGCTGAATTCCAAATAGCTCTGTGGTAAGCTGACAGGCAGCAGATTAGCCTTTAAAAAGAAAAAAAAAAAAAAACAAAAACCCCTCAACAACTAATTTTGATGAAGACATTCCAACCAAACAAAAAGAATATAAAAAGAGAGAAACAAACCTTTCTGACTCATCCGAAAATGCTATCAGCAGCCTGATTTGCCTAGAGGCTTAAATCACTCAGGTACAGCATGTCTGTGAAGTCTTTCATTACAACTGACATTTTGACAAGTATAAAAAAAAACCTGCAACAACCCAACTCACAACATCATGGGCAGTTTAAAAATAATTATCAACCACATAACAAAAACATGCAAGGAAATGAAGTTTCAGTAACTTCTTTCCTCCCCAAAGATGCTACTGGATGTTGTACTTAAAAAACAATCAAGTATTCTCCCTTTATTAATTGTAGTTGCAAAAAGAGCTTAGAATTTGCTTCATTACATGTTAGGAAGAAGATAACTGACACTGCTGTGACCAGCGCTGGCCTGGATGGAAGGCAGGAGTTTCTGCAAACACGGATGGATTTAATTCTTGAATTTCACATTCCAGAGATTCTGCTCATCAGAAAGCTGCTGGCTGCGGGGGTAGACTCTTTACTATGTAAAAAGATACTAAGGGGGAAGAGGAGACACCTGGAAAGCACAGGACACTTCAACCCCATCAGCTCCTCCTGCCTTTTTCATAGATGCTGGGGGGAGAGGCTCACAAGAGGGGATGGCGAACAGCTGCTTGTGGGCTCTGGGCCAGCCCGCACTGGCCAGCAGAACGCGCTCACATTTGCCATACACAGCGAGAATCACATCCAAGAACCAGTAAACTAGTGAGACTTTCCAAAGGTTTCAATCGTTTCATATCAGACAGATTCACACACTTCCAGCGTGCATTCAAACAAAGAATTAAGCAATTAAGGAAATGCTGTGAAATAAAGGCCTGGAAAGTGCCACATCCTCTGCTGGTATAATACCGTGCGAGGTGAGCCCATCAGAGTGGAGAGCAAGCAGCATCGTAACGATGACCAAAGCTCCTGCAACAGCACGTACGTGCGCCTCCTGCTAGGGCTGTGCTGCACCAGCCCTGTGGAAGAGCCTTCCTGCAGCTTCCAGGGCCGGGACACCCACCTTGCCCAACCAGCCCTGGGAACTCACTTTGAGCATCACCGAGCTGCGATCAACCTCTCACCATTCAGTGACATGATAAAGCTGGTCTGACACAAACTTGGAGCGCACAGACCACCCCAGAAGCACGCAGCTATCCCATCCCTGAAACACGAGGTCTATCAAGTGCACAGAAAGGAGAGGACTTTGATCAAAAGTCCAGAGGACAAAGAAGAAGAGATGTCCATTTCTGCATGAATAATATAATATTCAGGCTGACTTCGGAGGTCAGATGATGTCTTTTGAGCAGCGTGGCCCAGGACTACAGGCAGCTGCTCTGGCTCCACTGGGGCACTATTTATCACAGAGCTCCATTCTTCTATTACATTATCGTGAAATCAAAGCAGCTCTAGCGAAATCAGAAGAATAACACCCAATTCATACCACAGTATCAGAAAGCTAAATCTGGCTTGTCAGCTATAAAAGTGCTTTGGGATGAAAAAAAAAAAGTTACACAGGGAATAAAATATTCTTGATGAAAGGAAATGGCTCTTTTTGTGTGCTCTACCTGGCTCCCCATATCAATGCAGCCTCCGTAGGCAGCCTGAGATCAGCTGGGTTTTGGCCTGCCTGGAAGCCCGGTCCGCAGTAGGCGGCCGCAGCCCTGTGAGGACGAGCACTGGGCCTCCCAGTCCATCCACCATCTGACACATGCCATGAGCAAGCAAAATAGCAGGGCAGATTATCACGGCCTGTCCACAATGCAGACAGCGAGAGATGGAGACAGCTAAGATTTCCCTTGGAACACCAGTGGGGCTCGCACAGCCAGTTACATGCTCCAGCCCATAAGTGATAGATCAATGACAAATTTGTCCTGGAGACCATTCATCCAGAGCAGAACGGTCTGCCACCACAAAAACCAAGAATTCAGCAAACTTTGAAGTCAAATTGGTCTGTTCTAGAGAGGAAGCCAACAAGAGAGGGTATCTTCAACAAACAGAAATAACTTCCTCTGCCATTTTTGTGCTAATCCCTGTGAGACCAGATCCTAATCCTGAAGATCTATGGCATGGGTCAGGAGAACAGTTTGAGTTCTACATCCTAAATAACCCCCCTGTCTGCGCAAGACAAATCTCAGGCACCCAACTCCTTTGGCTAAGGAGTGAGCTAGGATGAACATCAGGCTGTTCACCGATGTGTTCTTTAAGGAGGGGACAAAGTGACACCCACACAGCCATCATGCAGAGTCACCTCTGTCTGGCATTTTGTCTGCCTTTCTAGGAACGAGGTCAACCCTGCTACTTGAGAGGGAATAATGAGTAGTAGATGAGGCTGGATCAAAGCCAACATGTTCTCCAGCTATCCGTACCCACCCTGACCCGTGCAACCTCTGCTCATTGTCCAGACACAAGCACTGTGTTACTAATGCCAAGCTACACTCACTCTCTCATACGCTGCTTCTGCACTGCCAAGGATCCATGCACAGACAGTGGGTAAAGCTTAACAACAGGCCTACAGCATTTTAGTCACTCAAGTCGTTTATTATACCCACACAAGCAATGCTGTGAATTGGAACAAAACGCTAGAGTCATAAAAGCCACCTTGCAGTGCCAGTGCTGAAGGGGCTTGCTCACCAGCTCAGCTGGGAAATTCAGCCACCAGGCTCCAGTTCCCTCTGCACGACGTGGGAGAGCACCGGGGAAGTCGTCAGTTCGCTCCCAGACAGCAGGCAGCCAAACTGAACGGGAAGCAGGGCCGTGAGGGGCCCTTACAGCACGGAGACACCTGACGCTGAAGCAGACACGCTGCTCCTACAGAGAGCATGGTCGATAACACGTCCTGCCCTCATACCCCAGAGCTCCCCAAACAATGCTTATGAAACTTCTTCCTATCTGCCACAATCGTTTTCCCATGCTGTCTTTCCAAGATCACTGCTGTCACCTACATTACGGCTGCTCACAGCGACATCAAAGCAACAGTTAAAACGCACTCAGGACAGAGGAGCTGTAAGGAGCCTCAGGGCTGCAAAGAAAGGCACCTAGCATTGCCTTCTGGGGCCTAAACAGGCTGGTATTTTTCTTTTAATCTAAACCCCCTTGATTGATCTTACACAGAGGTGCAGCACTGCATTTCAGAAAACACAGCATGCACCTCCGCCGCAGAGACCTGGAAGCACCACGCAAGGATCTCCAAATGCATGCGTGTGGCACGGGGTTGCCAGCTCCCAGCGCCTTCCCAGAGCCTCAGCAGGGTTTCCTGCTGGGTTTTGACACCTGGGGCTCCTGAGGTCAAGCGATGTGAAGCTCTGAGGGTTTTTTACATCAGTCTGTTGCTGGCCATCATGCTAAAATGGCTGCAGGAATGGATCTTGCATATATCTTTGAATAAATTGTAGAAAAAAGATCCCTGGAGAAGTTCAGGCAAAAAAAAGGGAGGAGATAGAGGAGAAAAGTGCCACACTCAAATAGCACAGAATTAGTAGCCACGAGAGCACTTGTTATTTAGGGGAAATTTGTTGTCTTGGAACAGAAAAGGGCAGAAAAAAAGCATGTAAGAGGTCTCTACTGAGAAAAAGAGGTTAATGAAATGTATTTTTACTCTGGAAGTATGTGAAGTAGGAAATGTTGTTTGGCTCAACTTCTGAGTTGGTTACGCAAAATTATTACCTCCACACATATAAAATTCCCCCCAAGGGGAATGGTGCAATTGCGAGGGGACAGCACAGACGTGCAGGGTTCTGGCTGAAGTTTCATACAGGGCTTTGAGCTCCCATTTTGCATCCTCCATAGGGACCCAGTCCTGCCAGCTAGCCTGCAGGAAGGCGAGACGCTGTTCCCAGGTGAGGATTCCCATCCCTCCTGAAATCACAGCTCATGTTTTTCTCCAAGGACAGAGCACAGGGGAGCGTGAGAAGCCCCTGAGCTGACACCGGGGTGGCCCCAGCTCAGCCCCACCGGGACCAACACAGCCTGGTGACACCATTTCATTCCCGCACCTGTACGAGACAGGAGAAGCCGCTTTTCTCATCTCCAGAAACCTTTCCCAAGTGAGAACCTGGATGTGGATGCACACACAACCACCACCACCGGCAAGCTGGGGTACACTGCAGCGCAGATAAAAGTAAAGTTTTACCAAATTGCTTGGTCTGGCATACTTTAATTCATTTAAACCAAATAACTCATGCTAAATTGCAGCCAAATCACACAGTATAGGAGACACTGATAGCACCAGAAAGGGTTTGATTCCTATTCCAAGGGACAAGTAAGATCCCACAGACTGCATCCAGCTTTGTATTCTTATCTTATGAAGTCTCAGGCTATGCTGAAGGAGCAGGAGATACCTTGCTTTAAACATCGTTTCAAAGATGGGCAGAACTACAAGTTGCCCACGGAGGAACAGGCTGGTTTCTGCAGGGTCATGTTTTATACATGATCCAGCACTGCAGTGTCTCTAGCACACTGCTTTGAAGAGTTATTGTTTATGAATTTGTTATTTTAATAAACTGGAGCCAGCAGGGAACACAGGATTTCCAGCTCTAATAGCATTCATATGATTTAGGTCAAAGCAATCCACATGCTCAGAGCCAAATCAAAGCACACCCTTGGCTGCGGGCTGCCGTACCGATGGGGAGAGCAGCAGCAGGACTGGCTGGAGCCTCTGGCCCAGCACACCACTTGAACTCACACTGCTGGTACCTGAGTGCCATGGGACGACAGGGACAAGCTCACTGAAGCACTGGAACCACACAGGCACCTCCCGGACTGACCGTGAGGGCTCTGATTCTCTCCCACCCCAGCGGCAGGGACGCATTCAGCTCCCACCGGGAAGCCGGTTTGGCAAGGCTGTGTGGCTGGGCAGGTTTAGTGGGTTTATGTGGCAAGATTTTGGTAGCAGGGAGCCATAGGGGTGGTTTCTGTGAGAAGGATCTAGAAGCTGCCCCATGTTTGGTAAGGGCCACACTGTTTTCCAGAGCTGAGCCAATAAGCGATGTTGTTTTGCACCTCTGTGAGAGCATATTTAAGACAGGGAAAAAAACGCTGCACCACACAGCAGCTGGGAGAGTGAAGGGAGTGAGGAACGGCCTTGCAGGCGCCAAGGTCAGTGTAGAAGGAGGGGGAGAGGTGCTCCAGGTGCCGGAGCAGAAGTCCCTTGTGGCCTGTGGTGAGGACCATGGTGAAGCAGGATGTCCCCCTGCAGCCCATGGAGTACCACGGTGGAGCAGGGTTCCACGCTGCAGCCCGTGGAGGAGACCACGGTGGAGCAGGTGGCCCTGCACCGACGGAGGCTGCCGCCTGTGGAAGACCCCTGCCGGAGCAGATTCCGGGCCGGACCTGTAGCCCGTGGAGAGGAGCCCACGCAGGAGCAGGTGACCTGGCAGGAGCTGCTGCCCGTAGGGGAGCCAGGTTGGAGCAGTTTGCTCCTGAGGGATGGACCCCGTGGTACAGACCCATATCTGGAGCAGTTCTGGAAGAGCTGCTGCCTGTGGGAAGCCCACGCCGGATCAGTTCATCAAGGACTGCATCCCGTGGGTGGGACCCCACAGCACAGGGGACGAGAGTGACCGAGAAGGAGCGGCAGAGAAGAAGTGCTGTAGACTGACCATAACCCCCATTCCCCCGTTCCCCTGCGCCGCTCGCGGGGAGGTGGTGGAAGAGGGTGGATGGGGGGGGAAGGTGCTTTTGGTTTCTTTCCTTTGTTTCTCACTTCTCTAGCTTGTTAGTAATCTTACTATCTCCTTATGCCGAGTCTGTTTTGCCTGTTACAATAATTACTGAGTGATTTTCTCATCCTTATCTCAACCTTTGAGCCCTTTTCACATATTTTCTCCCCATTCCTCTTTGAGGAGGGGGAGTGAGAGAGCAGCTGTGGTGGAGCTCGGCTGCCCACTCGAGCGGAACCACGACAGCAGGGTACGGGACACCCAGCCCCTAGGGCAGGGCATTTCCCACCCAGCCCTGTGCAACCAGCTGAGGGTCTCACGCTGCCCCAGCTGCTTCGAGCAGCGAGGGATCAGACAGAAAATAACTGCAGGAGGTTTACCAAGTCCTTGCACAGCAGCCGGGGGCATGCTGCGAGGCTGGTGGCATCGGTCACCCCAGGGAGCAGGAGCAGAGCTCTGCAGGCCTGTGACACCCCAGGACCTCAGCAGTCCTTGCCCCCCACATGAGATGTCACGCTTGGTTGCCAGGGAAGCTCCCGTGCCAGCCCAGGACTGCAATTTACTTTTAATTATAAGGAGGGAGAGCACTAAAGGGCCAAAGCCCAACCAACACAGCAGCTACAAGCACACCTGATGCAGAGCTGCCTGCCCCGAGCAGTGAGCGTGACAGCAGCAAGGAACAGAGTTCTTGGAAGTGTCGCTATACCGAAAGCTACGTTTTCCAACACTTGAACTTCATCACTTTTAGCAGTTGAGACCTTCAAGCCAAAAGTCTTTGCTAGGGAAAGCCAACCTGAAGATCTGTGGGCAAAGCAATGGTCACTCGCCCACGACTAGACGTCCTGATGAACGAGCAAGATAACAAAATCTGCTCTCCTCCAGACTCTGGGGCTATCAGCAGCATCAGAACTCAGCCTTACCCCAATTATCTCCAATCTAACTCTGAATTTACACAAAAATAATAAAGGCTTTTTTGAGCTGCTGGAAGTCTCAGCCAAGCTCACTCCCCTTCATGGGCAAGCTTCATCCGAACTACTCTTAAATGACATTTATTGCCACAAAACTGTCCAAGTTCACTGGTTTCAGACAAAACCACCATTTCATTTCCTATGTAGATGCAGAGCAGGAAACAGCTTTCTTTACTCTCTTTCTTACAGTCAGAAAACAAGGATTTTACACCCTGCGTTTAGAACCAAGTCAGGTGAAAATTGCAAAACACTTCAGCGTCTCTATTTGCTTTGTAACCAGAATAGCTGAGAGACACCTGACAGCTCTGGGGGCTCCACTTCTGTGCTCATGCATAAACCAGAGACAACAGCATGGCAAGATTTGTGCACGGCTCTGATCCCTGCCTTTATTTTTAAACTGGCACTGTCACCACTGCATCTCAGTTCACCTTCTGCCTGAAACAAATTGAACAGATTTCCCAGAGGGTCTCCTGACTCACCAATGCATTTTCCTTTTAAAGGTCAAAAAAATATGTAGTGACAATAGGGATTTCATTAGTTTCCTCTTAGTTTCTGTTGGTCAGCAGGGACTTAAGCAAAAATTGGTTGCACTCGGGAGCTTCCACAACAATGCACAGTTCATATTATATAGGATAAAGGGAAAGAGCAGTTGTAGGATACATCTCACCCCTTGACTGCCAGCTGAGCACAGCAAGAGAGCACTTAGCAAAGCGGACTCTACAGCAGAGATGTCAGTCCTAAGACATCTCCACATGCTCAGTTCACATATGTACACACCCAGAATAGGATTCCAGCCAGAATTCCTGCACAGGACATACAGAAATTTTGCTCCAATTTCCCTTTAAATGCTCCATCACTCCTCTTTTCCAAGCAACTTTAAACAATTCCACGTATTCCAGAGCTCATCTCCCGTGCTGGTGGCCTGGCACAACTCCTCCCCAACATGTAAGACCAATACTTCTAAATCCATGACTCAATGACAGCCAAGTCCGCCGAGAGCTCTCCACCTCCTGATATTTACTGTTCAGTCGCAAGGATCTGCTCACCACTGAGAGGCCTCCAAGCGCTGGGTACTCATCCAGCTGCTTCAGAGTGCAGAACTTCATATTCGGTTTCGAGACCCTCAGGAGCCTGCAGTGCTTGTAGGCGCTTGTCATCTGCTGAAGGAAGGAACAACAGGTGCAGCCCTTCTTCCATTTCAAGTGTTTCTTGATAGTATTGTAGAGCAAGCAGATCAGCTTTAATACTAGAAATATCTCCCACACTGCACCGGATTACAAGGACATTCATACATCCACCTTCATCTACGCTGATCCTTGTCTGCTACTAGTTCAATTGTGATTGCTCACAGGCTCATCTCATCTGGGAAACGCAATTCAGGGAGCAGAGTCTCCACAGAGAGAGCCTTGCAAAGTTCCCTCTTCAGCTGTAAAATAAACACTAGATCCCCTACGTATCTGTTTTTAAGGGATGCTTGGAGTCCCGTGGTGTCACACCTCCAGGTTCTCCTTCCACAAAGCTAGGAGTATCCTTCTTTGGGAAACAAAATTCTTGCATCCTTCACATGCCTTCAAGACAAAAACTGCCAACCATGCAAAAAACAACCAGGTGGGTTTAGGTCACCTACTGCATGGACCAGTCAAACTACGATCAGAGGACAAAGCTCCAGCTGGGACATCAAGCCATGGCTTTGATACCTACTGATGTAACCCTAGGACAGCATCTTCCCTGGGACCACACACATCTGTCTCTGACCTGTGTCCATCGAAGCAAAAAGGAGACTCAGCTGTTTTAAAGGGCGCTAGACTGGGTTCCTCACATGCTTCTGTTAGGAAAGCTGCTTGTTTTCAACTCAATTTATCCTCCACCGAAACAGCCTGAGTGAGAAAAGGTCAAGAAATACCAGAACAAGATTGGCTGGGGGGAGAGCAAGGCGGAAGGAGAGTGATTTGTGTTTTAATAACCCCTGCTGTAGAAACACAAGCTTCAGAGGTCGGGAAACAGGCTCTTTATTCAGAGCAAAGCAAGAGGCACCTGCTACGCAGCGTAGAAACATTTAGTATTTTGAACCGTGAGGCTAATCTGATACGACGCTCCGTCATCCCTCGGTGCACAGCTTGCATTAATCTTTCAGCGGCGAGGCTCTGTCCCAGACCCGCAGCACGTGCCGAAGAGCACGCACCTCTCGCCCACAGCCCTGCCGGGGCTCTGCCCTCGAGCACGGCCCCGCCGGGGCTGGCACAGCGCTCCCCCCTCACCGCAGAAAGGACGCGCTGTCAGGTTCGGTCTTGGCAAAGCAGCCAACACGCATCTGACCTACATAGAGCGCACAGATGCGAGCAGACACGCACGGCGCTCCCCGGGATTTTAAGCAAAAAAAAAAAAAAAAAAAATTAAGTGCCACCTGCTTGGCCTGGAAAGCCACGTGAAAAAGAGGCGGCCGCGCAGAGAGAGGTTTCACCGGGTTGCAAGCTGGAGCTTGGTACCACCACCTCCCTCTTAATACACCTCAGTGGATATTTTTCATGATTGAGCTATCTGTTGTACCGAGACTGGAAGCACTGAGCAAGTCAGCTGTGAGTAGTGCCCCCAGCTGCACTGACGACCACCTCAAAAACCCCTTCGGCCATCGAGCACCGCACAGAGCCCAGGTTCTGTCCTGGAGCTCCCATCCCTGCCCCTGCACGAGGACGTCATCCACCAAGCGATGTGCCCGGCCCCAGGGCAGCACCTGGGTGACCCTTTAGAAGGCTCGTTGTGTTAGGTGCCTGTTTCTGGACCAGTTTAATCTGGAGGTAAGAAGCAGATAAGCAGATGCAGCAGCACAAAACAAAATTAAGGCCACCGAGACAGAGCTGCCACATTCCTACGCTGGGAGGGCTTACAGCAGAGGTCACCTCCTCGCCAGCCACCGCCAAGGCTCACAGAAATGACTGTACGCTCCTGGGCCAAGCGAAATGTCACACGCCAAGCATTGCTGAGACTCCTGTCCCCTGCGGGGTGCCAGCCCGAGGAGCCACAGGGTGAGGGGGGAGGCTGGGCTGGGGCAGCCAGAACACCCCCACCGCCCCCCCAGGTCAGGTTCTGGAGGCAGGGGTGCGGAAGGAGGGCTGAGAGAGCCCCACAGACCCCGAGAGGCTGAACCACGAGCATGGGGCCTGGCGCTGCTCCCAGCCCTGCCACTGCCACAGTCCATCCATGTACGTGCTCAGAGCGTAAATTCTGGAGCCACGGCTGCTGGTTGTAGGCACAGATCTTCAGGCACTGTTATACTGTGTGGTAGGACACCTACACAAGGCCTCCAGACTGCTGGTATCTGCTCAGTTCCCCTCCAGGAAGGGAAAAGAACCACATGGGGTTGTTTTTTTTTGGGGGGAGGGTGGCAGGGAACCTTACCAGTTGCTTCCTGGTCTCCTTTATTCCTACTGGATGACCTCAAGTAAAAATAAAGTTCAAGGAATAAACTAGAACAAGCAGACTAATCAGTTCACATTTATTTCATCAGCTGGTCTTTAGTCTACTTGCTAGAGACTTCCCTTACTCATGACAGTGATGCTCTGGAGGCAAAACAAAGAGAGAAATTTTAGGGTCAGAAAAACCCAGACTTACTGCCTCCTGCCATCTGAAATTTTAAAAGCCAGCCCCCAGAAGCAGAAGTCCTCGCTGTGTTCAGGCACCTCCCCAGCATGAGCCTGCTTCTGGCAGGACAGGACACCACCACAGGGCCTGTGCTTCCAGAAGTGTTTTCTCCTCAGGCATCCATTTACCAGATCTAACACTGCTTTCCATCGTGGCACATTCCCATCGTTGTCCTGGGTCACAGACACACTTGGCAATACCACCCTTCTCTCATGACCACAATAAAATAAAAAGCAGATCTGTATTTATCACATTGCATGGGCTGCTGCATTTCATCCCAAGACACGACAAGTTCCCAACCTGAGCAGCTTGGCAGGACACAAAGCTTATCCCACCCCCTTTTTTTGGGCTTCTGGAGAAAAGGCTTTGAGTAATCACACACTGTGTACTCCCTACACATGCCAAAGATCAGCAACCCAGCTGTGAAGACTTGGGGCAAACTATAAATCACCCGCACTCCTCGGTGGGCCAGAGCCTCCGACTTGCAAAGCCACAATCCCATGCACCGCTCCCCCACAACAAGCTATAACAGATAGACGTTTACACTATACATAGGGCTAAAATCTATCAATTCTGAGGTCATGAGCACAGTGTTTTTCCCTCTTGCAAATCAGTACTTGAACAGACATGTATCATCAGCAAGAAGCACAAAAAAGTGGAGAGCGATACGACATCTGCAAATTGAAATGATAATAAAAGCAATGAATGCAGAGGAAAGCCTGAAACACCACTTCACAAGCTGCCCTCCTCGGCTGCTCAGGCTGTCAAACCCACCCCTCTGCTCCGAGCTGTCCAGAAGCTCCTCTCGCTGTCATTTTGAGACACGGGATGGGAGCAAAGATGAGCATGCACCTGCATGACAAGTCAGCAACGCACTCCCTCCAGCTGAGGTCAGGGAAGACGCTATGAGAAAAAAAAAAAGTACCTGTGTGCACGAAGTAGCCACCAGAAGCAGGCTATACAATGATTAATTAAATCTTGTTTCTGTTCAGCCGTAGCTTCTGGGCTTTTCCACACTGAATTAGCCCCCTCTACCATCTTCTGGTTTCTACAGCACACCTTGCTGTGGCGGGATGTTTCACCCCAGCCCACCACATGTGTGACAGGGCTCGAGAGAGAAAGGAAGGCAGGGGCTGGAAATTCTCCAGACAATAAACAAAGCAGCCCACGCTGCCGGGCACGCAGCGCCATGGGGCAGCACGGAGCAGCAGCAGCAGCCCCATCACTGCCACATGCGGGGAGCCAAGGACATGGATGTGGGACCCAGCCCACCAGCTGGAGCACCAGCAGGTTTTGCTGTGAAATAAAGAAGCGCTGTGGCCTTCTGTTTTCCCCCAGCCACTGCTGCTTTTCAGATTTACAGGTTCAGAGGCTGTGCTGGAAGGGGAACTCAGGAGAGGCTGGAGCAGTGCACGGAGCAGCAGCACTGCCTGGCTTATACTTGGGCTGAAAGCACCTCGTTCACCAGGAGTACGTACACAGCCTGTTCATTCGGAGAGATGAGGCAATTTAAGACAGGTTTTGTAGCATTTGCCAACAAAAGATGAAGGACTATCCGGGTGAACAGCATTCACGTCCATCTTCAAAGTGATGAGCTGCCAAAAACAAACATGCAAACAGGGCCCAGGAGCAGGGGTAAAAGCTGAAAAATAAATTGCTTTTTTTCCTATGCAAACAGAAGGCAGCTAATAGCTCGGTGCACGGAGGCTGAGCCCTCTCCGCTCGTCGTACAAGCAGGGCAAGAGACCGTGTTTAATTTCTTCCTCACAATAACTTTAATTAAAATCATCTAAGCCCTTCCTATCCCTCTCCTACCACAAGGTGTGGTTCTGCTCACAGGAGGTATTAGCAAACCCTGGCTTATTAATGCACCCTCCCTGAAAACGCTGTTTGTACTGCAATAAAACGGCTGGGGAGCCCATCTGCAGGCAAGCACTCTGCTCCTAATTATGAGCCAAGAAGTCCAGTGCCTACTTCTGATGTACATCCATTGCAACAGTCATTCCCCATGTGCCTGTGAAGCTGTTCTCCAGTATGAGCTTCACAGGGCATCCTTCAGCAGACTTCACCTTCAGAAGCTTCTCTTCACCAGCCTATGCCCCGTGGGTGCCGAGATAACTACTGGAGGTAAAACACGCACCCTGGCTGCATGAGATGAGCTGCACCAGAGCTCCTCCAGGAGTTTTATAAGCACAGAAGTTCCCAAACCAGCTCTACATTCTCACTCCTCTTGTGATGTAATCTGCAGTGAGAGCTCCTCTGCCTGTATGGAAACTCGCTGCAAGGGTGTGGGGAGGTGGCGAAAACACACCGGACCTTCCAAGCCATCCCTAGTGCAGCTGGGACACACACAGGCCAAAGCTTCACTGCCCTGCTGAAATGAGCGAGCACAAATCACGCAACAGAGCAAGCCTGGTAGCAAGAGCAAAGAGAACGAAGCCTCAGTTGCTGGAGAGGCTCAGAAGGATTTTCACAGAGCTTACAGCTCTCACCAGCCCTCGACAGCAGCCCTGCAGCACCTTCCTCTGCAAGGTGCCCATCCCTGGGCACTGGGACATGCGGCTGGGGCTGCAGCACTGTGCTCTGGGGCACCTGAGCACGGCTGGGAGCCACCGAGGGTCGAGGGGGCCCCACTCCCCGGGGAAGCTGCCCCGTGCCTGGCACCCAGCACCTGCAGTGCACTTCCCCTGACCCAGAGCAGAGGGATGCTTGTTGCCACGCAGTCCCACACAGCCAAGGGCCAAATGCTGGCACTGGACAGCCCTCGCTTCTCCAAGGCACTCAGCTTCATCTACAAGCTGCGGTCAAACAGAGCCCTCGCCACGGCACCTGCACCATGCAGCTGGCAGAAGCAGCAGGTCCCATGTCCTAAAGCAGCATTTTCCCCCTCACAAATGCTCCTAGAGCATCTTTCCAGAAGAATTCGCTCAAGGCAGGATAAAAGCATGAGGTTTAAGCAGTCTTGTAAAGGCACTGGGAGCCCAGGTGAGGAGCACCAGCTTCCCATCCCTACCTTGCGTCCGCTCCAGTCTGCTCCCCAGCTCAGCAATCCGTGCACCAATACAGATTACACTGCTGATCCACTCCCAGCTCCCACAGCAAGCAGCCACTGCCCTCATTTCGTCAAAATATCTTTTCTTGGCAGAACTGCCACCCGTATTTCCACACCCTGCTGCCACCAGAAGGCAGGCCCCGTGCAGAGGGCTGTCCTCCCCCGGGGGTGGCGGGCACAGTGGGAGGACACCGCAGCGGACACACGGCTCCAGCCGGTCTGTCCGTCCCCCAGCCTGCAGCAGCAGCCAGAAGACAAGTTCATATTTTTTCCTACCATGGCCACATTTGTCAAAACACAACCTGCTTGCAAAAGCCCCAGATGAACCATGTCCCACCTCCCACTGCTCCGCGCCATCCCACGGGGCAGCCGACGCCGCAGACTTCACCTGGGAATTGCTGCGTTCATGCGGCCGCAGCCCGGAGGCGCCCATGCCATTCACCTCGTTCCTCTTCTCTACGAACAAACTGGCACCGTGTTTCTATTTTAAAAACTGACTTTTCAGATCAAAAAAAAAAAAAAAAAAAAAAGACTGTTGTGCAACATGACTGGTAGAGGCTGCAAACGGATACGTTCAGTGAAGGAAGCGCTCTGCTGCAGAGGTGGGAACGCTGCTGGAGCCTGGCACCCTGCCTGTTAGCACAGGCCCCCCAGAATCAGTGGGAGAACCTGCCCCACAAAGCCAAGGCTGAGTCCTGCCTCATGCATGGCTTTCTACACATTGCAAAGGTTTATTTTAAAAAAGTGTATTCCCGTGAGGTGCTGCAAGAGGAGGACCCACCCTCTCCCATGGAAGCAGCAGCTGCCTTTCCAGCAGAGCTGGTGCACCCACTCCGGGCCCTCCCACGCAGGAAGATCCGAGCGCCCTCAGTGAGGGGAGCAAACAGGACTGTTTGTGTTGAACAGTGCCACACGAGAGCCAAGAGATGACTCACACCGCCCGTATAGCCTTTCCCTGGGCATCCAGAACAAAGCAAGGCAGGGCAACAGAAGTCGGAGGGTGAGGTTAATTCCCACAGTGTCTCCTCTAGCTTTGGACCATGTTAACAGGGTAAATGCTGCTTCCTTAAGGTTTCCCAAAGACAAAACCTGTTTTCATTTTACTTGGGAAAAATAAGTCATCATCAACACTGGCAGTGCTTCTTAAACGAGGGACCTCGCCGAGAGCTTGCAGAACTACAGATTGCAGGCAGCCTGCTTTCCCACATCCAGGCTGGGGCATCCTCCATGGTACCCTCCGCGCAGCTTCTGCTGTTTGCCTGCAGCCCAGCAACCCTGGGATGCCAACTGCAATCGCTTTCAGCTGCAAGGAACACCACTAGCCACAAGAAAAGCTTAAGACCTCCCATTAGCATGCATACTTCTCGTTTCCATGCAAACTGTGGATTTCCTAGGATGTGCAAAGAAAAGCAGTCTTTGCCCATTGTTACCAGCCTTTGCCTTGAAAATTCCAGTATTTCAGATGCAAAACCGGAGACTTGCATGCAGGTGTTAATTCCCCAGAACAGGGCTTTTGTGTCAATCTCTGCCCTGGTGTCACCTCCACTCTGCCTTTTGTAAAGTACATACAATTAATTTTATAACCGAGATGCAGCTGCAGACACCTGACCTGCTAATTAAATACACACTCACAGAGGAAAAGCACTAAAGAACATTACTCACTTGAATTGAGCTGAAACAGGTAGACGGGGACTGGTGGCAAAAATAAAAATAGACCCTGTTCACACTCCTGCGAGGAAGGCAGCAGCGTTTTGTGCACAACAGCAAAATCAACTTAAACACAAATGACAACTTCTGAAAGCCTCTGCTTTGGATTCATCCTTGACATTTTTCTAGGCCAGCTGGAAAACAAAAGCTTTGTCTTCTTAAAATGCAATTGCCTGAGGCACCTCTAAAAAAAGTGACATAACTCAGGTCTGAAAAATGCCTCCTGGGTTTCAGATTCTCCTAAGAGCCTCTTTGCTGTTCAGCTTGATTCAGATCAGAGTTCACGCTGATTACCCACATCAGCAGGAACTCTGCAGATTTAGCCTTGGCTACAAACACAGGTATAAAAAATAAAACCTAAACATGTGCTTTACGCGGTATAATAAAAATTGTACAGTTATATAAAAAAATAATAAAAAACTCGTTATTGATCTGAATGGTTCCTCCCTCCCTCCCTGTTCACCAGCAGGTTCCTGAATTTCGAAGCAATCCCCGATAAGCGTTTATTCTGAAGTTACCTCCGTTCAGTCTGCTTCCTCCTAGCGTGTTTCCCAGGCATTTTTAACCTTCCCATCGCAAACCTCAGCCCACGACCTGAAGGGATCGTACCTTGACCCGAGGTTTAACCCCTCGCTTCTCCCCCAGCCCCCCTTGTCCCAGTAACTGGAAGCAAAGCCTTCGTGTCCCTGCCGAGCCCCGAGCCGGGCAGGACGGTAACTCAGCGGGAAGGGAAAACACCCGCAGCCCCTTCCAGGCACAGCACCGTCCTTCCCACACGCGGGCAGCCCGGCGGCACCTGCTGCAGCATCCCCCCAGATTTCCCCCCCGATACCGGGCACGGCAAACCCGGGGCGCTCCGCGGCTCCCCCGGGAGCGCTCGGGACGGGCGCGGCGGCTCTGCCGGGACGCGCTCGGGGCCGGGTTTTGGGCAGGATCGGGCCCAGGGCTCGCCCCAGGGGGGCTCAGACCTCTCTGCACGGCCCCAGCCAGCCGCACGGAGCAGGGGTCCGAGAGCACCGGGGCTCCCGGAGACCCCCCTCCTGCCACGGAGCCGCCCCCGAGCCCGTCCCCAGCCCCTCCGGACGGGAGCAGGAGGCGCCGGCCCCGGGAGGCTCCCCCCTGCCGCTGCTTCGCCACGGGGCACCGGGGGGCAGCGCGGAGCCCGGGCCGAGCCCCGGCAGCGCCCAGCTCCCTCCCGCCGCGCCTCCCGGCGATTCCCGTTAAACGCAGGATTAAGGGAAAAAACCCCAAATGAGAGAGTAAAAAGAAACGACCACGGACCAAAAGGAATTAACGCGGGGGGAGGCTTAAAGGAGGGGAGAAGAAAAGCGGAGCCCACCGGGAGCCCGACTCACGCGCAGCGCCACGCCGGCTCCGGCCGCTCCCGGGCACGCCGCGCCCCGCAGCACCCGCGGGCGGCGGAGCCCCGCCCCTCCCTGCAGGCCCCGCCCCTCTTCGGCAAAACCACGCCCCCTTTCTCCCCCGCCCCGCCCCTCCCGCCGACCGTACCACAGCGGCGCGACGAGGGGGGCGCTGAGCAACGCCAGCCTCTGCTGCCTGCCCTGCCCCGCCTCGCCCCGCTCCGCCACCACGGCGCTGTTTCTATCACGACACAGACGCGCTGTCGGGACACGGCCGAGGGAAAGCGGCGCTTGCCCCGCGCCGCCACCTCCGCCCTCGCGCTCTCCTCCCCCCGCAGACAGCGCGATGGGAGAGTCCGGCGGGAGGGGCGGGAGAGGCGCTGAGGGGAGGCGGTGGCTGAGGCGGGGCTGAGGAGCAGCGCCTCCCCCGGCAGCCGCGCGGCCCCGAACCCCGCCGGGCCCCGGCCGTTAGAGAGCGGCGGGGCCCATGGGAGTGGGCACCGGGCCCGCTGAGCCCGCTGAGCCCCCGAGCAGTGTCCCCAAGCACCACAGCCCCGCCTCACGCAGCCCCGGGGACGGGGACCCCCCCGCCGCCCCGTGAGGCGCTGCCTCGCGTCACCGCCCCTGGCGTGACGGGGCTGGCGCCTCAGCCCCTCTCGCCCCCCGGGAGAAGAGGCGGGCACCGGCCTCCTGCCGCGCCGAGTGGGTGTTCAAATGCTCGATTCTGCTTAAATGTGAGAAAAAAGTTGGCGGTGAGGGTGACGGAGCTGCCCAGGGGGCTGTGGCGTCTCCTCTCATCCAAACCCCGCCCGGGCGCCTCCCTGTGTGACCCGCTCTGGGTTCACCACCGCCCGGTGTCGGGGCATCCAGCTTTTAGACCAAAACTCACCACACAAAAAGCCCCCGTAACATCTTTAAGCTTCTGCAAAAGCAGGTGTTGTTCGTACTAGTCCAGAGTTAAGTTTGCATCCAAACCAGCTTTACCCCATTTTTCTTTAAAGTCCTGTTTATTGTTGCTTTAAAGTCTAAGGGGGGGCAGCAGTACAAAAACATCTTTCATTATTTATTAAGGACAAACGATGCAGGGGTTCTGGAGGAGAATGGAAAGTACACATCCTTTCCTGCACTTAAAACAATTATTTCTTATTAATAACCCTGCAGAAAGGTGTCCCACGGAGAGCTGCAGGTTGGATGCTTTTGAAGTTAAGCCTCTTGATCACAAAAAGAATTGCTCTTCCCCTGTGTCGTTCCTAAGCAAAGATCCTGGGAAATGTTTTGGATTGTCACTTTTATTTTTTAAAAAGATGTAGGTCTTTGTTTGGGGTCTGTCCCTGTCATGGGGTGGAAAAGTAACGTAGGGGTAATTACAGAAGTTGAGGCCTCTCATGAGGAAAAAGAAAAGCTACGGCACAGTAAAGCAAACCCACAGCAGATCTGGGAAGAGGATCAAGGATCCGCAGAACCCCAGGAGAGTTCAGGTTGGTAGGGACCCTGGAGGGCTCAGCTGGATGTCTCTGAACTTACCCCAGTTTAGCACCATGTCTCGCGCCCCGGTGGGTCCTTGTGGCACAAGCTGTGCCAGACGTGGCTGGTACGCGCCAGTGAGATTCCCGTTCCTCCAGCCCATGCACACCCTGCTCAGTGGCAACCATACTCTCGAGCACCTGCGAACTCCTCTTTGGTATTCCCTGCAATCTGTTGCATTTTATCTCCTCCTTAGGTTATCACTAGGGCTGTTAGGACACATCCCTGGAAGACTGCTGAGAAACACTCCTTGTAACTGGCCTCCAGGTAGGGCACAACCCACCCTGACCCCTTTGGAGCCCAAGCACCTAGCTCATTTCTCAGTGCTGTACAAAGCCTCCATCTAGCCCCAGGTTGGATGCCAGGATGCTGTAGGAGACTGTGTCAAAATCATCGCTGGCCCCAAGGTGGCAAGTCTTCCTGTGAGACCTTTCTTCAGCTCCTAATTGGACAGTGGTTCCCTGGAAAGGAGGCAACTGTTCCTGTTTATCAGCATAGATTGCTTGCCCAGGACACTGAGTGTCTGGTTATGAACCTTTCAGACATTTAACCCTCCCACCCCTTTCTTCCCATAGCCCTGATTTCAATCTCCTACATTTGATTCTTGTGCTGGGAGATAGAGAAATGCCAGTGCTTTGCTTTCCTTCCCTTTTTTCTCTGTTTTTTAATGAATTTTTCATTTTGTTCCACCAGTACAGAAAGAATAACAATGAAGCAACAGTGTCAACACAGAAAAAAAATTCTCCAAAGTCATACCGTAGCCAATCTGAAGAAACAGTAATAGATTTTATGAATCCCACTAAAGAGAATAGTTAGTGGAGGAGGCTAGGGGTGCCTCTCAAAAGGTCCTAAGTTATTTGTACTTTCCACACCATGAAGCCCTGTTATAAGCAGCTATTTGAAGAAAGAGCAAAAATGATCATTCTGCGAAAGGGGTTTTCTAATAAAAGAAGAACAAAAATATACATGTGCTTTATGATGTTTAAAAAGAAAACAGTTTGTCTAAAAAGGCAGCTCTTTCCTGCTTGCTCTGGGTGCCGGGATGGATGCTTGCAGGGGCTGAGGATCACAGCTGGACTGAATGGGCTTTGGATTTTGTCTACACTCGCAGTCCTGCTGTAGTCACGCTTCACAGAGTCTGCCCTAGTGACGGGTATGCCTCCAAGTGTGAACAAGGTTCTCTTTTTATATGGCTTTTATTTTTTATTTTTTGTTCCAGGAGGCGTTAACACCAATTTATGAGCTCGGTGGGATGACAGAGACGGGTGAGCAGCACTGACCTTGGAACTTACCGCTGTCACATTTCTTTTTCCACCCCGTCTCAAAGTCACTCTAAAAGCAATAAAAGGATGTTGGAAGGGGGGAGCTGGGGCTCATCTAACTTTGTGTTAACAGAGAAAAACTCTGTGGACACAGACGCAAAAAGCAGATGACTCTTGCATGGCTCTGCTATATGCGCACAGCTGCCCTCATGGGGAAGGGACACACATTTTGGGTCAGTCCTGCACAATGCTGCTGCCACGAGTGCAGGAACGCCCGTGCAATATGGCATTATTACTGGCATTATTTTTTGTTCCTGTGTACACACCGTGTATATCCAAGTGTTTTTCCTTCCAGGAACTATACACTACATGCGGCTGAAGATGGTCTGAAAACAAAACCTGTGCTTATTTTTATGTTTTCTTACTGTCGTCAAAGATACGCTCTTAAACAGTTGCTCCACCTCACCCATGACATGCACCAACTCATAAGGTGTGAACGTGAGAACAGGAGCAGGATTCTCTCTAAAAAGAAAAAGAAACAATTAACATGGTGGGGAGTGGGGAGCAAATAATATTACTTCCAAGGATCATTCAAAATGAATCTCTTTGCCTGGACTTTGGAGGTTAAACAATTGAGCTGAGAACATTTCCTTCTTAAAAACATAACACAAGGTGCTTTTTGGCCCAGAAATGCTGCTCAGCTCTGATACTGGTAACTGTTTATGAGTGAAGGTGACTGGTTTAAAGGGTTGTGCCGAGGGAAGGGAGCAGTGGCACATGGCAAACTCCTGCCCAGGTCGCACTACTCCTCCCCTGGATGCTGTTTGGGCACAAGCACCAATAAATCTGTGACCAGGGTGGGTATCAGCAGCGTTTCTGGAACTGACATTTCCCATGTTTGGTTCAAGTGCCTGACAAATGACAGGGCATAGAAGCGCACGAACAGTAATGACTAAATCTTTTCTTAATAGTCTTTCATTATTAACTGTCTCCGGATTTATTCATCACTCAGTGCAGGAGAGAGCAAGCCAGACACGATGCTGGTGTGAACCCAGGCGAAGTTTCTGACGTTACTGGAGCTGTCTGATTTCCATCAGTGCAAATCTGACCTTGCTGTTTGCTTCTCTTCCATTGCCTTCGCTGCCTGCAGAGGAACACTGCCCAGATGATGCTCTCACCTCCTGCTGGCTCATGGCTGCCCGGTCCCTCTCTGTCCCTCTGCGCTGCCCCAGGCTGCTCTGGAGAAAAGTGGGGCACCGGTGCTCTCTAGTCAGTAGCTAGGAAAGAAGAGCATTGAGGTGCTGGATAATCCCCATCAGTGTGCTGCCCTCGGCCTTTTCCATGCTCTAGGAAAGGAATGTGAATGTGCTGGATGAGGCTTTATTTTCCAGCACTTTAAAGTGAGAAATCAGAAATTTTGGGGGCAGTGGATAAAAGAGGAGGAACCTGACAGAGGAGGTAGGGTGCTAAAACCTATGGCCAGCAATCCCACTAACTGCAAAAGCCTGTGCTGATGCTTTGCAAACTGGTACAGCAGCAAGGAGACAGCAGTACAGAGCAGCTCAGGGCAATATACGTCTGCCCCAGTGCAAAACCCAGCACCCCCAGGCAGCACCTCACAAACTATGCGATGCTTGCACCCACTCTAAGTGTGGGATCACTTTTCTGGGCAGACCTTAGTTTATGTTTCCCTTAGCACTTCTGCTTAAAAAGGACAGCTTCTGCTGAAGTTCCCACCCTGGAGTTCCCTTTCTTAGTTGGACCACGTCCACTTCTCAGAGACCTGCTGTCATTTGGTGCCCAGCTGGAATCCCACTGAAATGCTTTAATTAAAATGGACATTAAGAGCTCACTTTTTCAAGCCAAAGAACATTAGGAGGAATTTAAATGAAGAGGTTTTTAAATCTATGGCATTTGTTCTAATGAGAAAACACTTTCTAATCCTGAGTGTTTCCTAATTCAAAACAGATTGCAAAAGCTGTAAGTGAAAACAATTTTTTTCTTTAAAAAAAGAAAAAAAAAAAAAGTCCTGTAATTAGTAGACCTAACTGGCAAATAAGATTCATTTTTTCCCTACAGCTTCCACATCAGCTTGAAAGCAGGCAGTGAAAAGCAATGTGTGGGTGCGCCCACACATGTATGCATTTTCTCTTAGGACAGGTAACAGAACTCACAGAAATTGCCATCGCATCAATCCCAGCATCAGAGGAGGAAACTATTATGCAGGATGCAGAGCTCTCCTGGTCCACATAATGAAAGGCGTATTGCTGCCGCTGTATGCTGAATGCTGAGGAAGAGCAGGGAAACAATCTGTTTGCAACAGAGGAAAAACACTTCCAGTAATTTGTTGGAGCAGGACTACTTTCATCTGAAAACACCAAGATAATGAAATGTAAAATAACAGCAGAAAGAAAAGTGTGAGACCTCAAATGATGGTGACTTGGGGATCAAGTAAACCATTTCAGTGTTGTTACAGAGATGCTAGGGAGGTGAAATACAATCCCTTTCTTCATGGTCTATTTTTTAAATCATAATCCTTCCCCTGTTCTGTTTATTTTTATTATTATTTTTTATTTTGGTTTGTTTTTTGTTTTGTCAGCCTGCTGTATTTTCTGACCTTCTAGGGCTGGGGCCCATCTCCCTCTTGTTCATTTCAGTGCTTAGCGCAGCACTGAATGGATTTTGTTGATGACAGAGTACTGAGAATAAACAATAGGAGTAAACTATTTTTGGTAACTTGCAAATACTAAGGGAAGGAGAGAAGGCAAGCAACCAACCTACTTACTTGGGAAAATTGTTGTCTGCTTATTTTTCTGTACATTTCACAAATGAAAATCCTGAGCAGGGGAAGCTGAGGCGACCTGCCTCTCCCTTGGCTGCCTTTTATCTGTGTATTTCAACCTCAGCATAAAGCAGTAAGGCAGAAAACGTGCTGGATACTTACTACTATATGGGGAACACCAGTCATCCATGGTCCATAAGGACTTTCTCCTTTTCCCTAGGAATGAAATACTTGAATGTACCAGCAGAAATCCTTAAAATATCATAAAATAATCAGTTCTCCCAGTCTCTGCTATGCTGGGACAGCAAACTCACATTGTGACAGCTTGTCCTGTTCTCTCCTTTGGGTCCTCACTTCCACGTTTTAATGCCCTGTGACCAGAGGCAATGCAGGGCTGTTTCACGTGCAGCACATCTCCTCTGCGCTATAGCCTGGGGATTTCTGAATGAAGGCAAAGTGTTCTGGGGTACTCAGCAGAGGAGAGATGCATCAGCCTGAATCCAGTTTCCCACCTCCTTCAGATTTTGCAGAAGCTGGCTCCAGATTTAATTCCCTGGCAGTCTTATTTCTCTAATGGCAAAAGCAAAAATCTGTTTCTAAAAAGCCACATCCTGAAGCCTGGATGAGGTGTGAAGTTTGTGGCAGGTATCCACCTTTGGTTCAATACACAATGTTACCTTCATTAACAAAGAAAGCAGTTGCATACAATATTACCCAGGCCTGGCTGGCTGTTGCTATTGAATGGATGTCAGTGCCAGTGGCTCAGACGGACTGCCCTTCTGTTGCTTCTGGCTGGTTTGGTGTAAATTCACTAGCATAAAAGGCAGAGATGTTCCCAGAAACACCTACTTTTAAGTGTGTATCTGTAACTTTCTTAAAGTGGCTCTGAATTCATCCTACTGAGTATTCACTTTGGAAATACAAAACACGTTACCTGCTAGTCCAATTAAAACAACTTTGGTTTTAAAAATTGGATACTCAGACACCTTTTTTAAAAGAACAATCTTTTGTTGGCTTAAATGGGTAAGAATTAACAAATTTCAAGGGACTGATACTCATTTACGACAACCAATGACTCAACCTAGATCTTACTCAGTAAATCGCCTCAAACACTGTGGAAAAAGATGGAACTGTTCTGGAACATCTGCAAAGAAAGAGACAGAAAAAGTGTCTCCTAATTCAGTAGGAATTAACTCACTGGAAGTATGGGGCTCCTTAATTTTTGGATGCCCAATCAAGCACCTCCAGTCATTTTACAGCTTTGAAAATAGATCTCTTAACCCTGACTGTCCCCTCTGAAAGCCCATCTATATCCCCAGGCAGCTCTATTGCTCTTCTTCCAATGTCCTCCCCCTGCCCCTTTGACTTTGTCACCCTGGTTGGATGCTCTCACTCCTGACCTGTTGGGCAGGAAGACTGCAGAGCCCCAAGGGTCTAACTGAGGTCTCCACCCTGTAAGTGAGCCTGCAGTTGCCTCCTGATCCAGTTGAGAAGATAATGATGCACTCATGAGCCCCGATGGGACCAAGGCAATACTGTAAAGGCTGCCAATTTCAAGCCTGTTCCCAAACAGGTAGCAGGATATTTCACCAGCAAATGCCTAGGAAGACAGATTGGGTGAAGGCTCAGTAGGTGGTCACAGGAAAGATTTAAGGATCTAAGCTTTGAATTTCTGCCCCGCATTTCTCATCCCAGTCTGCTCCAGCCCTGCACCCGAGCACAAGGAGGGGGCAGTTTGTGCCAGACCAGCGCCAGGTTGAGGAACACAGACCTGGCCTCTGCTTCTCAGATTTAACCAGTGACAGTTTGCAGCCACGTGGCACAAAACAAGGTTAGACCTGAGTTTGGACCCAGGCCCGTGCTGGCAATGCTGTGAGGTGTGCGGCAGACGTCAGCAGCAGCCTGTTTTTTACTAGCACTTGGCTCGTGCAGGACCTGCTCTTACAGGTTTAAACTTACCTCCCTGAAAAGAACAGAACCGAGAAACTGAAAAAGAACACAGCTAAAATTTACTTCAAGGAGAGGGTAACCAAGAGAAGGTCTTTAGGCTGGCATCGTGGTGGCCCCTTCTGGTTAATCTGGCTTTTAAAAGGTGTCTCGTTTCCTGCAGAGGCTGCAGGGCTTACCTCAGCTGTGCTGCAGCCCCCACTGCTGGGATCACTTACCCACCGCAGCCAGGTGCCTCCTGACAATGTCAGGCGCCCCTACAGCCTCCCCTCTCACGGCCATTCTCCAGGCTTCATGTCCTTCGAGGGCTTGGCTCTGCACATGCTCTCACCTCTTGCAGCCTTTTAAAATGTCCCGTGCTAGCACTTGGTGCTGAACAGGGCTGGCTTCCTGAGGGCTGAATGGCACGTCCCAGCCTGGCTGGTCCCCCTGTGGGTAGATAAGAACCAATCTGAACAAACTGATTTCTTATCAGTTTGGGGTCTGATTCCACACCCGTGCTACTGCCTGATGCTTTCCTTTGGAAGTTGCCTTGCGGGAGCTGTGGGGACAGCTCATGGGTTGTCTTACTCTAAGCAAATAAGGGTGGCAGAACTAGGTCTGCTGAAAGGAAGACGTAAATGAAATTCACCTTCCAGCGCTCACTGCAAGTGAGGCTGATCTGCATTTCTTATACCAGGCAGAGGCTACAGCTCAGATGCTAATTTTATCTTGCTGGCTTTGTAGCATCCTTGATCTTCAAGAGAATTCAAAATAACATGTACCAAGTGTATAACTAAGTCGTTTTAAAGATGTAACTGCAAAGTGCATAGCGCTGCTCAAGGCGAAAGAGCCGCTGTGCTAAACGCGGGGTATGAAATCAGATCACACTGACAGCCTGAACAAACAGACTCTTTTAGGGGTTATCCTCACAACCAGGCTGTTAGGGGAGACCTCGCTCTCCATCTGCCCTACAAACCCACCCACAATGGTAGCGTATAACAAGGCCAGGCCTCTTAATGGGCTGGGACAACACGATCCCTTTGCCGTGCAGACACAGGGTGGTTGCCTGTCAGAGCCATCACAGCTGCTTTATGCTACATCGGACACAGCTGTTGCCAGAGACCCTCCCCACCCCGAGTGTAAATACCTGATGCGAAGTGCTGTGGGGTGGGTGGGGTGCTCCTCGCCCTTTGAAGATGGGCAGCAACCCTGCGATGGGCCAGCAAACCCAGGGGAACCAGCCGGTCCCACTGCTGTGTGCTGGCTGGGGGCACACTCAGAGGGAAAGCACCAGCCCAGGGGAGGTGGGTCTGGAGAGCTTTAAGCCCTGCCAGCAGCTTTTCGATGCAGCTCCTGTGATCAAAGCTTGGGCTTTTCTCCCCTGCGGAGCCCCAGGCAAGGCAGGATTTTAGCATGAGCTGTAAGGCTTGATGCTCAGGTCCCAGGAGGAGCGTCAGACCTGTGCAACGCTGCCCGTATAGACTTCTGCTGCAGTGGTTTTCCAGGCTGTCTGGAAACAGCACAGGCTGGCAGAGCAGGGCCAGAAAGCAGGCAGAAGCCAGGCGGAAGGCAGAGGACCCCATACAGTGAGTGGTGCCTGTGTTTCAACCAAGATCCCAAAGAGCACGAGGGCAGTAGGAAAGACAGAAGAGGGTGAACAGGCAAGGCGCCCAGGCACCGTGCCAGCTATCTCGCTGCCCACACGGATGCCCAGCACCGCTCTGGCTGCAGAGGTGGGGTTTGGGATAATGCAGGCACCTTCCTGAGGCTGTGGGCAGACCCAGCCAGGCAGCTGCTCTCAGCGGTGAGAGTGAATAATCCTGCTCACCCCATGGGGCCGCTCAATTTAACGGTTACAAAACCGGCATGGACGCCAACATCACAGCCTACCAAAACATCACCAGCTCTGCTGCTCATTCACTGCTGCTGGCCCCACCACGTTTTGTGAGCACAACGGCAGTTACTGGAAGGAATGGGACCTGATTAACCTCACCTCCAATGTCAGGTCACAGGTGAGATTGTGAAGAGCCTGGACACGCTGCACACAACAGGCATGGTTCCAACCCCCTTCTCTGGGACTGCTGCTGCTCTCCTGGGAGCCCCCCCGAATTATTTCCTCAAGCTGTCCCAGGCAGAGCTTTCTGGCAGGGAGGAAAGAGAAGATTCCCAATGTAACAAGGAAATGCTGGTTTGGGGGGCAGTCAGAGAGAGACACAGTTTTTCTTACTCTGCTCCACATTCACCTCCATGC
The DNA here is from genome assembly GCF_964035555.1 of Netta rufina. Classification (NCBI taxonomy): domain Eukaryota; kingdom Metazoa; phylum Chordata; class Aves; order Anseriformes; family Anatidae; genus Netta; species Netta rufina. Next base: position 3,128,466 of record NC_140140.1, read on the forward strand.
TTATTTTTGAGGGTGTTTGGCCATCTTCCTTCCTTCTTAGCCAACACTGCCATCTCACAGGCTTATCAAACATAAATGCTGGGTCATGGACACATCCAAGGAGCTGTGTCCTCCTGAAGATGGAGGTGAGGAAGGATCCGACCTGGCAGCACTGACACCTAATCCCCACACCTGCAGAGCCGAGCTGCACCTGGGGACATCTGCCGTGCACAGGGAACCAGGATGCTTGCCAGCAGAGTTGGACTTTGCCCTGTCTGTAAAATGAAAACAAGGGACTGGAAAGGCTACTGAATTGAAAATGAGAAAGGAGATGCATTTGGTTTGCTCAGTTTTTACAGTGCTTGGAACAAGAGAGGGGAGAGCCAGCTATCCTCTTTCCGAGCTGCTCCTGACTTCCCCACAACCCACTGCCCTCTGAGCCTCTGCACATCGAGGGGGCACGCTGCACACAACGGCGCTGGGAGCTTCAGAACTTCTCTTTTTGAGCTCACTTGCACCCAAAGTTCTTCCTCTGGTCTCTCAGTTCCTTCACAAAGCAGTTCCCTTATTTTCAGAGCAGTTGCTTGTTCCCATTCCTAATGAATCATACTGCTCACTTGTAAACAAGAACCTTATTAGCTCCACAAGCATGCGTTTGTTTCTATTTATACCTTTTCCATATCAATATTTGAAAGCACACTGCCCTATGCTGATTTTTTTCCCTTTTTTCCTCCCTGCTGCCTTTTCCATCTTTTTTTTTCTTCCCTTTTTGTCCTCAGTTTGCCCTCTCCCAGGTTTATCCATGCCAATAAAATCAACTGTAGATTTTCTGTTTCCTTTGTTGCCTTGAATTAAATAATTGGCAACTTTCATTCATGCTCATTGAAACGGGATTTTCGTATCCCTGTCTAGGTGCTAGTCCTTTGCGTTCATTAGAAATTGGTGGGAACTGAATGTACAAATCCTCCAGGCAGATCTCGGAAGGTCTACTGTGCACCTTGCTTTGGAGAAAGCCACACGCCTGCTTGTTTGCTGGATGCTTCTGTACCTTGTATTTTAAATTCTGGTCTTAGTAGTCCAGGGAATCAGTGTTTTGGGGCTTAAATACATGAAAACAAGGTACTGCTTCCCTTCTCCCATCAGCTGTATCCAGGGACAAGACTTCAGTTTCCTTTATCGGGGGTGCTAGGAATAGCTTTGTAATGTAAATAGGCACTTATGGTATTTCAAACAAGCACCTGCTTCATCACACTGCCTAATGAGAGCATGGAGAGAAATGCAGTGAAAGCAAAGGAAGGTAAGACTACTATTTAAGCTAATTAACAGCGAATTAAATTAAACTGACACACACATATATTTTGGGCTCCTGCATCTAAGGAGAGAGAGTGCTGCAGAGATTTCATTATTCACATTTCTCATCATCTATTTTTTCCTCAACATCTACCTACCCAATTACCTGGGGAAGGAAGAAGGAGAAAGACACTAAGGCCAATAAGATAATTCTCATTTACATAATAATTTTTCTGCATTGTGTTTAATAGTCTGTGAGTAACTGTAGAAGAATATATAGTCCATTCTTTAAAAAGCTCCAATGCACTAATTGAAATTAAATTACATGGAACTCAGTCTCTGTCTTCTGTTCATTGGGAGATAATATGCAAGCCACAGTTTTATGTGTTATTATTAATATTGATAGATGAACCACAGTACTCACCACAGAACTGCTTCCCAGATGTTTTTCCCCTTCCTTCAACTGTAGGTGAGATGAGAATGATGTTTTTCCCCATTAAAATATCTCATTTGATGCGCCCAGGATTGTGATCCTTTAGCATTCAAGACAGTCATCACTGCAGGTAGCAGTGCCTATTTGCAGCATTAACACTGGGTAATGCAACTGCATTCTTTTCTCCCATTATTTTGCATACGTTATAGCTCAATTAATCTGTCAGGGTGACATTTCCATCACAAACAAAGATTTTAAAGAGAATTTAACACTAAATTGGCAGGCCTGGAAAGTGAATTCTGATGTTAGGATCCTCGGAAGAAGTAAAACATCAAGACACTTCCCCTGCCTCGCAGCAGTCACACAAGGTGCTGGTGCTTGCGGGAGGTTTGGGCTCTGTGGCAGCTCGCTCCTTGCCTTCACACCGAGGCTGTTAACAAGGGAGCCAATTAGTGCCAGTTGTTATGGGAGCACTTTTTCCACCAGGAACTGGATTGAAACCTTTAATTCATTTTGCATGAAATGTTCAAGCATGGAAAAATCCACAAATTCTGAGGTTTTATGGTATCCCCATAGATTCTATTCTTTAGAAGGTGTCTTGCCCTTTTAATGGTGAAGCTAATTTTCTGTAACTAAATACCAAGCTTCCCTGAACTACCTGAGCTGAAGTGGCCCCTTTCTCTCCCTGGTGATGCTGGGACCTTGGAATAACAAGGTGCCAAAGCTGCCGTGGTGGTTTCACACTGATGGGCAGCCATGCTCCACCACACCACTCCCTCCCTGCCCCTCCTCAGCAAAACAGAGAGAGAAAAGATGAAAAAACCTCGTGGGCTGAGATAAGGACAAGGAGATCACTCACCAGTTACCATCAGGGGGTAAAACAGACTCAGCACAGGGAGATTAACATAATGTATTGCCTGTTGGTAGCAGACCAGAGCAGTGAGAACTCAAAGCAAGCTAAAAATGCCTTCCCCCCATCCACCCTCTTCTATGTCCTTCCCCTGAGCAGGGGAATGGGCAATGGGGGCTGTGGCCAGTCCCTAATACTTTGTCTCCACTTCTTCTTCTTGGTCCCTCCCTGCTCCTGCTCCCCATGGGGTCCCTCCCATGGATGCCGTCCTTCCCCAACTGACCCCATGTGGGCTGCCCACAGGCAGCAGCTCCTCAAGAACTGCTCCCACACGGCTCCGTCCCATGGGTTCCATCCCCCAGTCCCAAACTGCTCCAGCACGGTTCCCCCACGGGCGGCAGCTGCCCCCAGACCCCTGCTCCTGCGTGGGCTCCTCTCCACGGGCTGCAGCGTGGAGATCTGCTCTGTGGGGGACCCACGGCCGGCTCCACCAGGGGCCTCTCCTTCTGCCCTGGCACCTGGAGCCCCTCCTGCCCTCCTTCTGCACTGACCTCGGGGGCTGCAGAGATGGGTCTCTCTGCATTTCCTTCACCGTCTCCAACCCACATGGCCCAGCTACACCCTGAGCGCTCAGCAGGTCCTGGTGAGGAGTGCTGCCCAGTCCTCGCTTCCATCCTTCATGGGAGGGACTTTGATATGCTCCTCTGCACCAGCGCTGCCTTCTGCTTGGACCTCTTCAGGGTGAAAGACAAGAGAGGCTGTCTTTTCTCCCACAGGACTACTCCAGGACCTATCTCTCCTGCCACACACATCCTAGCAGGTGTAAGGCAGACCTCCACTCTCTGAGAATCACAAAATCACAGAATTTCTAGGTTGGAAGAGACCTCAAGATCATCGAGTCCAACCTCTGACCTAAGGCTAACAATCCCCACTAAGCTCTATGTCTAAACGTCTTTTGAAGACTTCCAGGGATGGTGACTCCACCACTTCCCTGGGCAGCCTGTTCCAGTGCCTCACAACCCTTTCAGTAAAGAAGTTCTTCCTAACATCTAACCTAAAACTCCCCTGGCGCAACTTTAGCCCATTCCCCCTCGTCCTGTCACCAGGCACGTGGGAGAACAGGCCAACCCCCACCTCGCTACAGCCTCCTTTAAGGTACCTGTAGAGAGCGATAAGGTCGCCCCTGAGCCTCCTCTTCTCCAGGCTGAACAAGCCCAGCTCCCTCAGCCGCTCCTCGTAGGACTTGTTCTCCAGGCCCCTCACCAGCTTCGTCGCCCTTCTCTGGACGAGGATGCAGAAGGTCCACCAAGACTTTGCAGAAACATCCCAGGGGATGGTTTGCAGCACGCAGAAGTCTCACCCACACCAGGGAATCTGGCTGGAGGCACAGCAGCACTGAATGGGTCAGCAGCCACAAATGGGGCTACAGGGGCTGGCGTTTTATGAATGCACAAGGTGCCACCTCCAGCTCCCTTCCATCAGCAGGGCCTGGGAGTCGGCACTGACTTTGAAGAAGGCTGCACCTGGTGTGGGTTGCTAAGCCCTGCCCTAAAGACTTGAAATCTTCTAGAAGGGCGAAACTTCCTTTCAAAGAAACTGATTCATCAAAGCCTGCTCATGCACTAGCGGGAGGGGATCATTTTCCATCCAGGTAAACGGGGCCGCAGGCTCCCCCCGTGTGCAGATGAGTCACCAGGAGAACGTTCCTGAAAGTCAAAGCACGTTCCTCCTGTCAAAGACTTTGCATTATAGGCAGTATCAGAGAGCACAAAGTGTTTTTCTCAGGACACATACCACGTCCTGCAGCTAATTAATCCATACATTTACAAAAGAAATGCTTGACAATACACACAGTTCAACTGAGTCCAGGTTACAAAAGAAAATACCAGAAGAGGAAACCTACACATCCCTGGTCCATAACATCTCTCCTTAGCAGCAAGTCCCAGAAAGAAACTTCACTTGTTTTATTTCTTTTTCCCTTCAGTAAAATCCCATAGTAACCTGTTTTGTATTATCGTTGTTATTTTACTCAGCCCACTGACCTTGTGAATGTGCAAGCCCCACGTAAGGGCTCCAGGTTCTCCAACACTGACTTATCAGGAATTCACTTGGGAAAGGCCCTCACTCCGGTGCAGTGCGCGGAGGAGCTGTGAGTGTTGGTGCGCAGAGGGGCAGGATGCAGGACTTCTTCGTGAACACAGCAGGTGGGGCTGAGGGCCGGGCTGTACTGGGTTTGGCTGGGATGTTAACTTTCCCTGCAGCAGCCCATAGAGTGCTGTGCCCTGCACTTGTAGCTGGAACAGCAGTGGTATCACACCGGTGCTGTGTCTGGTGCTGAGCACTGCTGGCACAGCATCGCGACCCTTCCAAGGGGTGGGCAAAAAGTGAGGAAGAAACATCACCAGGGCAGCTGACCTAAACCAACCAAAGGGATATTCCATACCATACGGGGTCATGCTCAGCAATAAAAGGTGGAAAAACGAAGGAGAAGGGAGGGGTGGGCTCTCGTGACAATATCTGTCCTCCCAAACACTGGCTATGTGCGTTGAGGCCCTGCTTCAAAGAAGTGGTCAAACATCACTTATTTGTGGGAAGCAGAGAGTAATTTCTTTCCTCTGCACGTCCACACAGCATTTACTTTTTTTTTTATATATTTTTCCCCTTTTCCCCTTTCCCTTTTTTCCCTTTGGTTAAATTGTTTAATTAATAATAATCTTTCCTTAATAATTATTTTTCCCTTTAATTCAATTATCCTTATCTCAACCCATGGGTTGTTCTTTCCTTTACTTCTTCCCCTCCTCTTCTGAAGAGGGGGAGTGAGAGAGAGATTGTGGGGGAGTTCAGCTGCCTAGCACGGTAAAACCACCACCCTGGCTGGCACAAGGAGGAGGAGGATCCAGCTGGTGGGCAGTGGGGATGCAGCACTGAGTGCTGGTTCGCTCAGGTGCAGCTCTGGGCTTGGGCGCTCACACCAGCATCCCACGGCTGCTGCAGCAGCAGCACAATGCCCCATGCAGGGCCGAGCCCCTTGTCCTTTGGAGGATTTCCAGCCCCGTTGTGGGAACAGATAGGGTGGAGAGACCTGGTCAGCAGAGAGGATGGCTCTTATATAAGTGACTTGCTAACTTCCCCAGTCTTCAAGAAAAAACAAAGTGGCAGCAAAGGAGATTGGAGACTACAGCGCAGAAGGGAAGTAAGGCCCCTGCTTGTTTCAATCCAGCTTGTTACAGCAGATGCTACAGCCATCGGCTGTCTCTAATAGCACGGCTGTGGGAGCTGTGCCAGTTCAGCTAATGCTCCCTGTAAGCAGTGATGATCTCTGCATCCAGTGAAGCCTTCCACTCTACAGGCACCTCCAGCAATGGGCAGAAAGCTGCGAGCTCTCACGATGAGAGGAACTAAGCAAAGCATAACAACATCCCAGGAACATAATGATACTTGGCATGGGGGAGGAAGTACAAAGAGGCAGCAGACTGGAGATTTCAGAAACGGCAGCAGCCATAAGTGTGACCCCAGCAGACTCCATGGCATGAAGAGTGCTGCCCCTTGCTTTCCGTAACAAGCAGGAATGTTCTCTGCCTAATTCTCTGAGTGGGATTTGGAGACAGTAAGAATTTATTGTTCATTGGTTTTATGGTGCTTCTGTAGGTTCAATAATTCAGTTTATAGCTGTATTGTGCAATTATATTGCTCATCGCCTTTGTCAACAAATCAGGACATTCAGAGTTCTGGCTTGACCATGTGGGGTTTAAAAGCTGACCAGATAATGAGGACAGGGAAAAGGGATATGAAGGATAATAGTGCTGGTGCCATTGCTTCTCCATCTGTAAGTTCCCCAGCACAGGGACCTTCAAGCACTCACACCTGAGCCATGAAAACAGGCTCAATCTTGATGGCACCTGGAGGGAAATGAAGTGCCTGGCCCTCAGGCACCCCTCAAATGAGCACCCCGTGAATGGGCACCCCCCATCCTGGGGCTGCAGCTGCCTCTACCCCATGCACACCACCGCTGGCTGGGAGCTGAGCCCAGCAAAGGGGCTAAATGCAGCCCTACTGCACCCCCTGAGCCAGGGTTTCACTGCAGGGAACACATCAGGTGGCCAGTGGGAGTGGAAACAATCCCCTATATCACTGAGCATCAGTTACAGCCGTGCTGCAAGCCATGACTTGCAGGACAGCCCGTGGGGACGCAGCTCCCACACCGAGGGCAGGCAGTGCTGGAGGAGCTGCCCTGCACCAGCCGGTGCTGTCGGGGGCTGGCACCAACAGCGGGTCTGTGTGGAGTGCACAGTAAGGTGGGAGAATTAAACTTACTCTAGTAAATACCCCAGGCTCATCACTGACATGATGGGTATTCAAGCAACTAATTTTTTTTTTTTTTTTAAGTTTCCCAGCTCTCAAAGGCACAACTTGCTTGAAAAACTCTAGCTTCTAGTTCTCAGCAGCAGAGTGAATATATCTTCTCTTCATGTTCTCCAGTCAGGTACTGAACAGATTTAAGAATGGATTAATCCACTCTTGTCATTTCTAAGTTCAACAATGCTTAGTCTACACAAAAGACCCCTGGAGAAACAAGTTGATACCAGCCAGCACCTACACTTGCATGTTCCTTATGCTGTGCATGTGATGAGACTGACCTGTTGTGCCAGGGAAGGCAGCTCTGATGCATCCTGAGGGCATGGACAGACCCTGAGGTCAGGAGTCAGCAGGCTCCAGCTGGTACAGCATCATCCTGAGCAAACACACACAGCTCACTGCACCTTTCCTGCCCAGGTTAGGCAGGCCAGCACACAACGCAGCAGGGCAGTGGAAGGCTAGGACCATCCAAAGGGTTTGAGTAGTGCTGCTCAGAGCTGCTACACTGCCTTCTGTGTAAGGACCTCAAGAGACGGGGGAGATGGGGCACGGAATAGATCTCTAGCTATTCCACATTCCTTAATTATTTCATAATAGCGTCTTTAATGCATCTTAGAAGCTTGGAAAGATTCCTTTCATGCCTAATTGCAAAGCTTTCTGAGAAAGCAATCACTGCTCAGAGGCATTTTCCAAGGATTTTTCTGTCTTTCGCCTTTGTAACATCAGTCAAGCAAACCACTATTCAGCCGTCTCTGTAGCCTGGCTCCTTTTTAACCTCTCCTGTAAAACCCTTGGATATTATTATCCTTTCCCTATTTGTTCATGTCTTACGAGTACAGATGCTTATTTGGAGCTTGCATTAGTGCACCCGCTACACAAAGACGACATGAAAGGAGCAAAGAGAGCAGCTAAGTTGAAAGTCTCTTGGACAGGCTTGGAAGTTATTTGTTACCAAATGAGAAGCAATCTTTCATCTGCTTTCACCTGGCACTGCTCCGCAGTGGTGGGGAGCAGAGGAGGAGGGCAGGCATCCAGCCGCAGGTGAGCAGTCTCTGCCGATGGCTCTGGCTCCTGTCAGATGGGAGAAGGCTCCCCCAGGGAGTGCATTTGAACACTTTATCCCCGTGCTGCAGCACTACAAAGACTCACGCTGAGCAGAGGCATTTTCACCATGTCAGTCACTCCTCCTGGCTTACAGGAACAGTAAAGTCAAGTCTAATACCCCCGCTGCGCGCGGGCGCGCTCGCACACGGCGCCAGCAGCAGCTGTGTGCCTGGCTCCCCGGGGTGGCCGCAGCACCAGCAGGAGCCCCGGCCACCACGGGCACCTACTGAACGGCCAAACTACGGGAAGAACAAAACTTCCCTCATGCCCAGGTCAGCCTGGCACCAGGCTGGAGGGACAGGCAGGGCTGGCTGAGGAAGGGCAGCAAGAGGAGCCTCACGCAGGCTGTGGAAGCTGTGCCCCCGCAAGCGGGGACGTGATGTTCCCCATCCCTCACACCACTGTGGCATCGCAGACCTCCTGGGAGTAAACACAGCAACCATGACCTTTTGAAGCTTGTCTTCCTCTGTGTAATAGTTGTCTCTAATCGTGCAGCCGTTAATTGCTTTGTAAGAAGCATGCTGCTCAGCCAGTGGGAGTTGGACACAGCGGCTCCGCTGCCTGGGAGGGTGGTTGTGATCTGTGGGTCTGAGCCCAGACTCCCTGTGTGGGGTCAGGCCCCCTGAAAACAGAGGGGTGAAAGGGGACTGGGTTACTGCATCTTACAATGGTGGTGCCCCAAGGGACATTAACTCCCCTCCCAAACTTCTCATTTAGCTTAATTTGTCTGCATTGTGGCTGGAAAGCCAGCTGGTGGTTCCTCAAAGTATTTCATGAGTACTCCTCAAGAGCTGCTGGGTCAGAAGCACACAGAGAGCCAGTCTTAATGCCTGTCCTGTGTGCTCACACTTCTGTGGAAAAACATGGAGACCATGTTCAGTTACCTCTCCCCGTAAGTAAACTCTATGTCCCATCACAGGTGCAAACACAAGACCAGATCAGGTTCACAGCTCAGACGAGGTGAGCAGAAATTTCAGTGCCCCAGCATGTACCATAACCATGGGACATGGCACTGCTTTTGCTTCAGCCCCTGCACAGGGGCTCAGAGAAGGGGCTGGAGGCTGTGCACCACCCTGTGTATTCTCCTGATCTATAGAAGCAGTGATGGTGGGGATTTTATTCTGATGAGGTGTGGATGAAGTGTGGGGAATTGTGATCACTCTGATAACCCTTGCTGTACATTTAAAACCCAACCTGTAGCATTGCTTTTCCCACTGCATCTTTTCATAAATGACAGAACAAAAGCAAAAAAGCAAAACACAGGAATCATAAGAATGGCAAACCCACACTGGGTCCTTGCACACAACCCAGTGAAGTTTGATCTATTATCAGACCATTACCCGACCACACTGTGACAGGGCACAGTGACAGTCAGACCCTTTAGATTTCCCTGTGATCTGTCAAAAGAGATAGCTGATCTGCTGTTCAAGGTGTCACACACACCTGGCACACAAAACCACAGCCGGCACCAGCTATGCCTCTGTTGAAACCACACACAGAAGATACATTGCTAGCAGTTAGGCTGTTACAAATACAAGCTCAGAAAGCCAGGATTTTGAGAAATGTTCTTGGACAACAAACATAGGTCCACCGAGCATTACTGCTTTAAATCTGATGAGGATCTCCTAATGCTCTCTCCCTTCCCTGTCACCACCTGGCTGGGTTTCCTGGTGAAGCTGCACAGCAGATCGAGGAGGAACATCCCTGGAGATGGCCATTGCCATCTGACTTCTGCTTCTCCAGGCTGCTCATCAACTCTGCCTTCCAGGTGCTCCTAGTCTGCCTGGATATGGTTTCAAAACCCAAAGGGAAGGCTTTTTTTTTTTTTTTTTCTGTTCAAGCTTTTTTATTTCTTGTTTATCTGTTCATTTTAGTTTGGAAAGGAGACAAAGCAAGGCAAGGCCCCCCCAGGTCCGCAGGGCATGAGAAATGGAGTCAGTGCCAGCCTCCCAACCCTGTCAGCATTGCAACAGCCAGGAGCACTCAAACATACCATGAATGCCGACTCCTTACCTCCTACATGAGACCAGTACCACACCAGCCCATGGGCCCTAAGGCAGGAGGGAGCAGTTGTTGCCATACTTTGAGCTTTTAGCCAGGGCCAGATCCCCAAACCTCTCATTTGTCCAGGAGTTTTCATCACAAATGTGGGAAGCTTCTCAGTTGTCATGCCTTTGTGGGCTTTGTCAGTCACCCTAACGCTCATGCATTGTAGAGTTGGTCCAGAAGTTGAAATAACAGTCGGCAGTGGAATTAGAAAAAAGGGAAAGAACATGGTGATGATATTCGAAAAATGAAAGCATTCAGTCACGAGGCCAGAAAGATTTGCATCAGAGGGAGCTCGGAATAGAAGTGGAGCATCACAAGTTTTGGCCACTGGAGTACTACAGAGATTTAACAACCCAAGTGTTTTCACAGCCAGCTCTAATAGCCAGGTCTTAGCCTCTTTGTTGTTACTCTGTAGTCAAAGCACTTCATACAGATTTTTCTTCTACAAGTCCATCAAGTGCTTCACCTGGACCAGCTCCAGGGGTGAAGGTCCCACCAGACATCACAAAGCTGGTTTTGGAGAACACTTAGTTGAGCGAGATCTGCAGGAAGCTCTCCACTTATATTAGTGTCATCCTTCACCTTGATGATAACTAAAAATAAAGTGCTGCAATAATCAACTAGATTGACTAAGACAGATGCAGCTTTTAACATGTGTACTGTAATTAACTTACACAAGGCTAGAAAGCTCCATCTCAGCCTCTTCCCACAGTGGAGTAAGTTTGGCTTTCTAATAATAGGAGCTGGTAACACATGTTGAATTATAAAGTAATCAAAGTTGGTTTTGGCAGGAACAATCTAGATTTGTCGTGCTTCCATTTAATCTCCAAGTCTGACAGGCGCTCATTTCCCAATGGACCTGCTGCTTTGCTCTTAGCTCCTTCTGAATCTTTCTTTTCTGGCATAAGGTAGGGCACAAATTCTTCGTGCGGGGAGGGGAGGATTGCTTTCTCTGACTGTCCTCTTGACAATGCATGTGCTGACTCGCTCTCACTTGCCATATGGTTTGCACACACGAGGTAGGAGCCATACACACACATCACGGCTGATCTGGATGCATGTTATGTGTGCACACCCACACAAAAGCTGGCGCAGCTATAAACCGTACACTACGGAGTGGCCTGGCCCTGAACTGTCACATATGGGATTACACAGGGCCGTCTGAGCATCCTCTTCCACTTTTGCAGCCCGCATGCATGCAATACTGTGCAGTATCCTTTCACTGCCTTTCACTGCTGCTTGCATAGACGTCCCTTGTTATTCTGGGACACAGCGTTGGCAGTAAATGCACTTTCTAGGTTATCATCTTTCTTCAAAAATTCTCTCCTAGTCTCAAGTTTCAGATCGTGAATCTGATCAGCCTTAGCACCCTTCATGGTATCCCAGACATCTCGGGATCACCTCTGGTACCACCAGCTCCCTCCTGCACCCCAGACCTCCTCCATCTATGACTCCTCAGCTGTGCTCTCCTTTCTTACTCCCTCATCCCTTGCTTGGCCAAATTGCATCTCTAGGCAGTGACTGAGCAGGACTGCTGCTCGGGCAGCCAGTCCCTTGCTGTCTTTTATCTCATCAGCTCAGCAAACTTCCACACTAGCCAGGTGACAGGAAGTGTCACTTCGTATAGGCTAAACCCCATAGTGAACTTTTAATTTGGGATACTAAACCATGTCCTATGCCCTCTCACCTTCTTGATAGTGTTTCTTGTCAGGTTAAGAAGCCCATAATGCCCTCGCATCTCTAGTCTTGTCACAGTGACCCTCCCTCATACATCCCAGTGTATGCAGAGTATCCCAGAGGGAACACCAGAGCTGTCCCTCTTTGTCTCACCACTTCAGATCAGCTGGATTCACAATAACTGACCCTCATTCTACTTACATATTTGCTGCTTCCATTTCCCTGTGCTCTTAAATTTGCAGAACAATTATCCCTATCTGACTCCCCATTGTGCACAAACAAAATGCACCTCCACAATAACACCTGTCTGCTACTCGTGTGTGTGTACCAACAGCTGTGAAAGTCCTCATTCCTGAAGGGGCATCCCTAAGGCAGAAAAGCTCAGCTGTGCTGGGCCAGGAGCATGCTCATGCAGACAGCCCTCAGCTGCAGAGACCGCACCTCCCAAAGCCAAGTGCTCAACAAGCACCACGTGCAGAGCCTTCAGGTCACTGCACACACAAGGGAGCACCCTCCCAGCCTGCTGCACCTCCACAGGTTCCTATCTTTGGGGATATCCAGCTTTGCAGACCTGATGGGGACAGCCAGCGCCCAAAAGCCTCACCTCAAGCTCTTTTAAATGTTAACTTGGAAGTGAGCAACAGGGAATTTATTCAGATGCAGTTGGAGTCTAAACTTGCGCTCTCTTTTTTTTTTTTTTTTTTTTTTAAATCTCATCTGGATGAGAGAAAATTTTTGCCCATGTCCACAATGTGTAGCCCTGACCTGGCTTCTCCAAGCACCATCTGCCTCCTCTGACATCTGGGGAGGTGGAGATCCACCAAGCAAACTGTGCCCTGCATGGACAAAGGTACAAATCGTGTTTTCTGAGTGCCTGCTCCAGTGCAGACTCAAATTCAGCCTTGAATTTGCTTTGGTGTGAGACCTAGCCTACCTCTTGCCACTTACCTGTTATTTATTCTGTCTGGCCATTATGCCATGCAGCGGTCACTCACAGCACATGTGCAGTGCTGAGAAGAGGCAGTCCAAGAGGATTGGAGGGAGTAAATCAGTGTAATTTTCCTTCTGATGTATTAAATAAGAAGAAGGCATAAAGCAGAAAAGCATTCTTGTCATGGGAGAAAAGGACACGCGCAGAGACGGAGAGGCTGGCTGTAACCATGTTAACTAAACAAGCCCTGCAGAGTTTACTGTCCCTCATGACTTTCATCCCTTTCTGTTGAGCTTCCTAATGAGGACACATGACTTTGCTTCGCTCTCAGCTGAACTGAAGTGACGTGATGCAAATCAGGTTTGCTCCTGTCTGCTTTCTGCATTAACAGCAGCAACAGGGAGGTTGTATCCCTGACGCCCTCATTAGATGCAGCACCACCAGCCCTGGGCAATCTGCTTGCTTGCTTCACTGTGCTCAGGCACAGCCAAGGAAGGAGGGCTTAGCAACAGGGCCTGAGTGCTCTGAGACCATCGGAGAAATGAGCCCCATGAGCAGACAAGAGTTTCTCAGCTGGCCCCAAAAGGCAACAGCTCCGTTTGCTGCAGCAGCCTGCGTGCTGGGGAAATAGCCCAGAGGTCTTCTGCTGCGCATCAGAGGGGCTCTGTGTGGTGCCCCTGCTACAGCTGCCTGTCCTCCCCCTTCCCCATAGGAAAGAGCAACCTGATGGGGAATCCAAAGCCAGAGGACCCTCTGCTTCCTGATCCAGCCTGCTCCTGTGCTTCCCCAGGGCTTTATTTACAGCTCTGCTCTTCACCACAGATGAGTGCTGTGAACTGTGCTGTAATCCCCTGCAGCTTTCACTGAGACGAGGAGCAACTGCCTCACATATGAGAAGATGGTCAAAAAATTGGAGAAAGATGGAGAAGTGAGCACACCATGTCCCCACTGCATTGTCAGTACCCAGAAGGTGCCTTTTCAGGTCACACTGGAAACCAAATGCTGCATTTCAAAGCACAATGTTTTGATTCAGACTAAGTGCACGCACCTAATTAAAACAAAGTGGTGGTAGTTTGCTTGTAGCAGATAAGGAAGTCTTGAAGATGGTCAAGTTGCATGGCATTGAACTTGCCTGTTACACAACATACAAGGTGCTGGACATTTTTGGCATCCCTTGAGGCACAGCCAGCAGCACAGTACCAGCATTTTCTGTATTGCACTTTATATGCATGATTTTCAAAAGTTCTTATTTCAATTGAATCAGAGCAAGTTTGCATCCAAACATTTTTACCTGAGAAGTCTTTGCATAAGTAATGCAAATGTAATTCTTCCAACTCTCTTTCAAGCTGGGAGAGGAGCAGCATTGCTTTTTCCTCAGGTTTGTGCCTTTGGACAAAGGGTAAACCTAAAACAAACTCCAGCCCATCCAAATGGGAGTTAGATCCATAAAGGGAAAAGCTGAAATGGAAACACGTGGCAGAGACCCTGGCTGCTCTGACTTGATTTTCCAAATGGTGCCAGGTAGGAAACACTGCTCTGAATGCTTTTTTCAGTGATTTCTAGAAGACAACCCATACCCGCAAGTGTAATGCATGCGTGGTGAATGCCCAGGCAAACGGCCATTTTAACCTTCACCCATGTACTCTAGCTCTTTATTGTAAGCTGCTGTTTTTCCCTCATGCTTTTCACTGCAGGTAAGCAAAGTTAGCAGGAAAGCGGTGTTCAGGAGGCTGACCAGGCCAACGCTGTAGCTGGAGCATTTTGTATTCAGTGAGACTCTTCCCCTCCAGTGATTAAGATCAGCAGGGAAAACCTGCGTACCTGGACCAGAATATTTCTTGGGTGAGCATAGTTAGGACTGGTCTTGGCAGCTGATCCAGAAAGAACCTCATGCCCAAAGGGAGGGCACAGCCCTGCGCAAGCAGTACCAAGTCACAGCTCACTAGCCTGGGGCTGGTGGCTGCAGGGGGAAGAGGCACAGAAACCAGTAAAAAGGCAAGGGAACAGAGAGTAGAGACTGTGCTGGTGGGCTGAACCACCAGAGGTGGCTGGGGACCAAGAACCAGCTCAAGGACAGGCTGGACCCCAGACAGTCCCATGTTCCCAGAAACAGGGATCTCACAAAGTGCTCCCATGGGAGGGCAAGGGGCAGCTCCCCAGGATGAGCTGGGACAAGGGACTTGCCAGCACCAAGAAATAGCAAACTTGGCACTTGGAAATGCCATGTCCAGCTGCTGCAACGGGATCCCCAGCCTGGAGGGTACAAGAACCCTATTGGTATTCTTTACCACGCTCTCACCCAGGCATAATCATAACCTCTGAATACTTGTTCCAGTGGAATTACCCCTCATGTTAAGATTATAGTGTGCAGCTGTAAATGCAACAAAATTTGGCTGGCTGCTTTTTCTGTAACTCCAAGTTCTCAAAACACAGTCAAAGCCACTTTCAGCTAGTTTCACTTAAAGAAAGTCTAGCAAACCTGTGAGTTACACAAAATGCAAGCCATAAACCATCAAAGGTTCTGTTAGAGGGTTGGTGAACTTTAGCAATGCCTTTGATGAAAATGGTCTGAGTTTCAAGTGTGTAATGAAACCCCAAATCATTCAAGTTTCACATGGTTGCAAATATTTCTCACAGTTCTGATCAAAGGTGCATTCAGCAGGGAAGAAGCTTTGATTTTGCAGTACAGGGGATGTGCTGAAATTTTCAAAGCCAGGCCCTGGGATTTAGATGAGCAGTTCTTCTTGGAAGCGATGCAGCTAAACTTAGCAACGCTTAGGGGGAAGTTACATGAAGATGGCATATTTGGATTACTCCTGTTACCCCTAACCCCCTTCCCAGGGGGGACTTTTAATCCCCCACGCTGACATTCAGGAGGCTGCATGCCCCCGCAGTGTGCTCGGGTTCAGCAGCTGCCCTCCCTACGTATCTATTTCTAATGCTCTTCCCTGATTTCACTCCATCAGCTGCCAACATTCCTGCTCCGCAGCACTTCCGAGGAAAAGCTCAAGTGTGTTTTGGGGAAGAGGCGTTAATGCTGCAGGACTAGTTGCTGACCCCCACAGCAACAGGGAGATGTGGGGGCCACGCAGCACAGCTGGGGAGGTTTCTCCAGTGTCTCTATACAGTCCCACCACCGCCCTGTGCCTCCCTGGCCAGCACCACCCTGGGAGAAATGGGAAAGCAGCTGCATCTTTCACTGCAAATGACAAGACCCAAATCCCCCTGGAGCCAGAGGCATATGTAAATGTCTGGTTTTAATACCTCTGCCTCGCTGTGAAGTCTTCATTTGTGACAAAGATTTCCATAGCAACAGACTGATCTTGCTAGGAGGACTGTGGTCCCCTTGGAAGAGCAGGTGGAAGGAGGGAATAGAGGAAGCACAGCGCTGCTCAGAGAAGTGGATGTAGGTATTTACGTAACCAGAGTACAGGCTTCAGCGCTTCAAAACTCCCCCAAAAGAGTTCACCAGAAGAACTATGCAAAGGGCACTCTGAAGGCATTACACAGACTCTGCACAAGCCACATCTCCCCACCTGGAGCACAAGGATCCTGATGCTGCTCTCCTCTGCTGTGACTCCTTGTCTCCGTCAAGGGGCCTGGTACAGGTACCTGAGGCCAAGAAGCAGCTTTGGGTGCTGCAGCCCTCCAGCTAGAGGTATGCAAAGCAGAGGAGAGATTACACGCCAGGCATCAGCAGGTGCTCTTATCGCAGCCCTGCCAGATATTTGCTCTATCCCCAGATCACCCTACTATCCTATTTCTGTCCTCCACAGGCAGCAGCTACTAACACTGACCCACCAGGCTGTTCCATAATTAGCCACAAGCTAATCAATGTTTAGATACTGCTTTTAAATCCTTAGCTACTTAGCTCTATGGCAATGCAGAGCTGTGTCATGCTGATAGATCCAACTCTGTTAGACCAAAGACACATTGCTGGGCCCACAGATGCTATTTTTCCCGAAGAAAAACCCATTTTACAGGCAGTCTGGCATAATATAGTGATTTATTCCCACATCCAGCTTCCAACCAGTACAAATAATATGCACATGCATTACAGAGCCATCGGCTGCTTCCTAAGAGGTAATAACAGTGTTTGGTCAGAGGGGGCTGGGGCAGCCAAGGACTTTTAAGGAAGCAGCAACTTTTTCTTTGCAGCAATGTGTTTTGCTTCCTGATAATTTTATTATTTTCACTGAGATATTACAGTAAGTGGCTTGGTAGCACCTTGTGATTCTGACAAATAAATCACATCACAGCAATTTAAGTGCAGAGGTAGCACCTTTGGCTGGCATATTTCACTTTAATGTGTCTAGAGGCATTTACGCAGAAAGCCCTGCAAAGGCAGAGCAGATTCTTTTCCTCCTGTCTATGTAATTCCCTACTCTGTTGTTTTTATCACCCAGATAAGAGGCTACTGTTACAGCAGGTTCAAAGACGAGAAGCTCCAGGGGGAGAGAACAAGATCCAGCATCACAGAAAACTTTAGTGTCTTTGGCTTTAGTATTAGATGACTTAACACTTCACCCAACGATATCAAAACCCACCCTGCCTGAAATTCAAGCCTATTAAAGCTCTTCATGGTTTCTGAGACAGACAGATGTTTCTAAGAGCTTTTCCTACTCAGATCGCTCTAAAGTCCTGAATGATTTCATTTCTGAAGGCAACATCCCTACAAGCATTACCATTATTCTCTTTACTTTACAAAAGCAAGTAGAGGATGCCCTGAAACAACACACTCAGTTTTTGGACAGCTGATTGAGTTAGCTTATTTATAAATGATTCCTACGTAAAACTGGTCTTGTTCCTTCTACCAGCAGCATCCACCTACCAGAAGAGCCCTGCTGCTTTTCTCTTCTACCCCTCATCTCTCCCAAAACAGAAAGTTGAGTTAAACAGTACCAGAAAACTACCCCCACAGAAAAAAAAACCCTAAACACAGGGAATGCTACATTACCACCCCACCTTGCAAAGCCTTAACGCAGACTTACTACCTCAGCTGTTGTGCCTGCAGCAGCTCAAAAGATACTAGCCTCCCCATCTCAGAGCAGCACACTGAACACAAAATAACTCTCTCCTTATACCAGCAAACCTACAGGCATTTTAGGATCCAACCTCTTATTCCTCATGAGGGTAAACAATCAGCTTCTTGTCCAATTTGCTGAATTTGATATTTTCTCCCCCTGCATGCAAGCAAGCTGTTAATTATTTATAAGCCTGTCTGTAATGCTCTAGTTTACATGCTGGAATTTACATGATTTATTAAACAAAATAGCATTTAAAAAGAACTCCTGTCATAGATATGTTATCCTTAAAGGAAACCAGACATTTTTTACTTAAGAAAATAACTAAATTGAGGAATTGCTTAAAAGAAGATGCCTTCTTTTGTTTACAGACACTTACCCACTTAAATAAATCATCTCCCTCCTCCCTCTCATTCACAGGTTTTGCGATGAAGTCTCATTAGTTGACTAACCTTTGTGAGTACGTTGGTGTCGCAGCAGCAACTGCTTCATGAAGAAGATTATGCATTAATCATGAATTCCTAAGTGACTGTCTTAAAAAACTGGGAAGGTCAGCTGGTAACTGTACATTGATTAGTGGCCCAGAAAGCACAACAGTGGGAAATTAAAGGGGTATTTGACCCTTGTTAGGTGTTGTTTTTTAACCCAAATTTACTTACTTTTTTTCCCCACCACCACGAAACTCAGATTTGGTCTGACAAAATATTTCATATTGATCATCATGCATTTTTTTTTTCCCAATAAAAACCCTTAAGAATGTTTTTTTTTTTTTTAAAAAAAAAAGAGAGAGAGAGATTTCTATTCCAATTTTTCTTGAAACAATATCCCATTCAGAAGAAAAGTGCTGCTGCCAGTTCCTAGATGTTATTCACTACAGAAACAGACTGTGATGCTGTAAAGCCTGACCCGTTTCTCCCTGGGAAATACTCCATCCCCCTCACAGCTGGACCTTCTGTATGTTCAGAGTCAGAGTCCTGAGCCTCCAAATACAACCAGCTGAGCAGTGTCTCCTAAGTAGAAATAAAGCTTAATGCATTTAAGGCTGAGTCAAAATGGTTGAAACTGAACTTCAAATAATAAACATATCAATCATTTTTCCTTCATTGGATTACACCTGTATCAATCATGATCTTCACAGCAACCACAGAAACATTGCTACTACACTTTCAACATTGCTTTATGTATCAGTGTCCTTGTACCTGGCTCTGGAGACCTGCAACCTCTAACTCATCTTTTGTCAGGTAAAATGACAGGTTTTAATTTCCTTTCTTGACAAGTGGATATGATCCATAACTGCTAAAACAGTAGGTTCATTTGTGAATGCAGGGAATTATGTAATTTAGTAGAAAATACCCCCTAAATCCAGTAAATAACAACGATTTTGCTATATGTAAAAGCTAGATATATTCAAATAGAAATAAAGTTCACATTTGGGCAGTGGTGGTAATTAGATTATGGACTCAGGTTACTGAGAGATGGATACAGAGTCTTTGAACTGAGGCCCTGTGTCCTTTTCCAACACACATTCTGCTGCCAGTCACTGGCTTTGATGTAGAAATCCTGGTGTGAACTTTGCTTGCCTGGGTTATCAGGAAAATCAAGCCAGATAATCACAATGGTCCATTTTGGCCTTAAAATCCCTGACAAGCCAAAGCTGTGAATCTGAGTATGAATTTTTTGGCACTGACATTAACGTCTCTCTTCTCTTGGGGAGTTGAGCTATGGAAATTCTTGACAGCAACTGAATCGGCACAGCAGCTCACACCAGAGTAAGCATCTGTGGAGAATTCTTTAAGCAAGATTATTGCAAAATATTGCTGTGCGTCATGTTAGGGATATAATCAAGAGGTTTATTCCTTTCTTTTTGACTGTTGACAGTAGAGGAACGCTCGCAGCCCACTCGCTCGCAGCATGGCTCCCCTCTGATTTTGGGAAGGCTGGAAATAGCCCAACTAATGGAGTGACTCCTGGCTTTTGTGAGAGTGAATGGAGTGAGACTCCAGCCTCAAGGGATGCAAAAAATAACCCATGTTTTCCTTGAGTCTCACAATACAGGAGAAAGATGTGTGTATAATCACAGATAAGGACGTGCATCTATTGTGAGACTCGAGCAGTCCCCAGGTGCATGAGATAAAGCTGTGCCTACTCCTACTCTGTAACTGTCGAACCCAGGCAGGGGCCCAAGAGCCCCTATAGCCTTAGAGGACAAAGGGACACAATGCAACAGACATGACGTGGGAAACAAACCTTACTGAGTGAAGAAATGGGTCCCTCCTGGATTGCAGCATTTGTCAAACCAGAGAGTTGCCACCTGCTTCTCTTCTCTATTTAATGAATATTCCCTGAACAAAAGAAAAGGATGAGCAAATCAGCTTTACATGAAAAAGAAAAAATATCTTCTGACATTGTCATCTTCTTCCCCTGTCCACTAGTAGCTGTGTTTAGGATTTGTGAATAGGAACTCCCCCTTTGAGTGGGGAGTTCCCCTTTTTGGTTTTGTTCCTGCAAAACCAGCAGCAGCGACATGAGCTTCCCCTCTGACTCCCTCTGTGTGCCTGAGCTGTTACCTGAATGCCCCATCTCCTTAACAAGATGGGAGCTTGGCATCTTGGGCTCAGATAATTCTTGGCCTGGACATCAGGGGTGACAGACAGATCATGATAGCTTATTTGTAATGAATGTAATAAAAAACTGAGAGCACCGCTATATGCTGATGGCTTCTGAGCTTTCAGCAAATGGCCTGGGCCTGCGGTCAGCAAGAACTCCGGAGAGTCACTGGGAGCTTCTCTGCCAACCCCAGGGGGCATTGGATTGGATTTGTAAGGTGATAACACAGACATCTGCATCCTGTAAAACTCTTCTTTCTGTATGACCTGTAGCCCCCAAGAAGTGCTCAGGAGATGCTCTGCAGGCTCAAACCCTTGCTGATCCAGGCTGGGACTAGGTGGAGATGGGAAAGCTGAGAAATGTGTTTCTCAGTCCTAGACCTCTGACCCTGCTGATGGTTTGCTCACTTTCTGAACATGTGGTTTGCATTTATAAGGCTTCCCTCACTTGCAGTCATTTGTCCTCCTCCCTGGGTAGTCAAAGGACCTGTCTCAGGCTGGTTTTATGCAGGCTTTTATTGTCAGACCAGACCCTTCCTGCAGTCTCCAGGAGGGAAAATTCTCTGAGAGGTGAGGAAAACTGGAAGGTACCATTATGTCACCTCACACCGGGAGCCTTGAGAGGCCAGCAGAGACCCCCAAGATCAGTGCCAGGTTGATGCCGTTATGAGCAGCTTGTCTGGAGCAGGCATTACCCTATCACATTGTTCTACGATGCACACATAAAACAAAGCTGCCCTCCTGCTCTGCATGGCTGGAGCAGCTTTCCCCTCAGTGAGAGCACTGAGTTGGCAGAGAGAGAGAGAAAACGAATGCAGAAGTTGCTTTGGACTCCAGCTTCTAACATTGTCTTTGGAGCTGAATCCTCCTTGTCCCTGCACTGTTGGCTTGAGTTTACACGGGGTCTGCTGATTCTTCATCTCATTTGCTTCAAACACGGGATTACGCAAAGCATTCAAAATCAGAAACAACCACCAAAAAAAAAAAAAAAAGAAAAAAAGAGAAAAAGAAAAGCCCTCTGCCATTGAATAAACAAATACAGGCCTTTGCAGGGTGAAATCAATTCCTGTTAGTATTCTATACATGCAATAGAAGCAATTCTACTTAGCTCTAACTTAAATGCCACTGTATGTCACACTTTGCAGAAACTGATAGTTCCATTTTC
Source organism: Netta rufina (assembly GCF_964035555.1). NCBI lineage: Eukaryota > Metazoa > Chordata > Aves > Anseriformes > Anatidae > Netta > Netta rufina. The sequence continues at coordinate 3,149,930 of NC_140140.1, forward strand.
AGCGTATTGATCTCCAATTAAATCAATGGCTTTGAGCAAGTCCACCTGTCCAATCCATAGAGCAGATTTGAGATACCCAATCTTCAGCAGGTGTGTAGAGAAAGGGCTGGCTGAAAATGTAATTGGAATTGGAGGAGTCTGTGGTGTGCTGTGCATGTATGCGGCATCTCCAAGCTCCAGGCCAAAAGAGACATTTCTTTTGTTCATTGAGGAGCTCATTTCTGTAGGAGCGACCACAGATCCTCCCTGGCAGGAGCTTAGACACAAACAAGGGAACCTGTCCAGTGACAAATATGTACACTGGATGTGGCCAGCAACCTTCTTGAACAGCAGACACTGTGTGAGACCTCCTTTGAAAAACAGTCTTAAAACTCTTCTGGACCTCACATTCAGCAAAAGTATTACGTCAGTGCCAAACACTGAAAGAGCAGCTCACGCTGAAGTGCTAATATTTATTTATTTATTTTTTACAAAGCCGGGATCTTCTGTGTAGGATGTATGTTGACCAGCTAAGCCTGCAAGATCGAGGGACAATATGTCAGGAGTGCTATAGTTAATGCACCCCTGGGACAAAGAGTCATCTTCGTTCCTTACTGAGGAGTGCATTTAGACAAGGGGGATACTGATGTCTTTCCTCAGAAAAAAGTCTGCCTGAACACATATACCTTAAAGTTTGCATAGAGAGTACTAGAATAAAGCAATCTCAAGTTGCTGACATAAACTAATCACTCATATAACTCCAATCCCACACTCACTGCTCGTTACTAAGCACCAGGCTGAATGTGGGCACTTGACACAGCAGGCAGCAGCAATCCCGGAGCCCTGGGCTGGAACCTTTGTGTTCCTGTTTGTTTGTTATTGTTGTTGTTGTTTTAAATAAATGTAGCAAGAAATACCAAAGGCTCCTAATAGTCAAGGCTGCATCTTATTAGAACACAGAAATAATAAAATGGAGCAAGACTAGCAAAATTAACTGTAGTCACACACACAAATCTCTCTTTCAAATTATATCTGATATTCTGGGTTGAAATAAATTCTTTGTGGGTCCTTCTTTGTCTGTCAGCTCTGCATCTGGGCTGTGAGCTGTTCCCTGTTGCAGGCCAGGAACTTCCCCGTCCATCCCCTAGCCACGCTGACGGCTCTTCATCACCATCTCCTGTCCTCTTGCTCTTGGCACCATCTCCAAGCCAAAATGCTCTCAGAGATCTCCACTCCATGCACCAGTATCAAGGACAAGGAGATCAGACAGCCTTTCCCTTCCTGCCTGGTCATACCACCACTTTGGCAGGCTGTCTCTGTCCAGAGAATATGAACAAACAGTATTACTATCTATCTCCTGCAGAGATGCACACAGACCCTCTTCTTACTAGGACATTCTCAGATTACGCAGACGTGACAACTAGAGGACATTCCCATACAGAACATATAATTATAGGGGTCAGCTGAAATTAGTGACAATCTTTAGCCCAGAAAAAGGCCGAGCAATTACCAAGGACCGTTTTGGATTGTCTCTTTCCTAGTGGGAGAACAGAAACACAGTGAACAAAAAACTTGCCTGTCTTGTCCCTTAGGGAGAGCAGGAAAAGAGATGAGGCTTGAAAAAGGACTTCTGGGGGTTACATGGAATATCTGTTAAGGAGCATCTTTCCCTTCTCTGCTAGGCAAACTGGGAATGGAGCTGGTGAAAAACACTGAGGGAGAGGCAGAGAGTGCTCTGGAGGTGTTCACGATGGCTGAGTTTTAGACAACATGCTTTTACATCCTTCATTCACATGCCCCTGATGCTATGATGGGTTATATTTATCAAGCTCCTCTGACAGTCTCCTCTGGACTCTGACCATCAATTCATCTCCTTTCACCTGCTTCCAGTCACCTCCATTTTTTAAGAGCTGTCTGTCAGAGGAACACGTCTCTCTCTTCTGCAGAATTTTGTCACTTCTTTCCTTTTGTGTACAGACCCCTCAGAAGGTGAGATATAAAGTGTTGCTCTGCTCCCTCACTAGACCTTTAATCTACTGGGTATAAAGCCATCTCCTGGAATATGAACCCAAGACTGCCGTGTCCTAACCTTGTCTCTGTTAGGTCCCCTACAGCACACACAGGATGAGAGGATGGCTCCTGGTTTCCATGGACTTATGGGGAGGGGAGTTGCTGGGCGGTGTGCTTTCTATGACTAGGTGGGCTGATGTGCCACACGAGGTACTCTGAGAAACAGGCAGCCCAGAGGCAGGCATTCTGTCCCTATTCCTAGTTGCAAAACAGATGTGCTCACAGAGCCACGACAGGTCCATCACTGTGACAATGAAAACAGGGCAAGAAATGAACAGGGGGCTTCCAGCACCCATATGAAGCCACATAGAACAGGCTGCAGCCCATAAGAGCTCATTAGATTACGTGCAGCCTGAAAATGCCTGCATTTGTTGCCTGAATTGTGTTGACGTGGCCTGAATCAATACTGTTGTGAAGGTACAGCATGACATCCAACCTACTGAGTCCTTTCAGATCTGTGGTGGCTTTGCATTGTACCAGCCGTGGCAGTGCTGCTTCCTTGGCACAGTTCCTCTCCATAGGCATTGCCTTATCCCTGCATGCTAATCTCTAAGCCCTCCATACTCTAACATCCCTTGCACAGTAGTAAAGAATGGGCTGAGTGGCACAAGTATTTTGATCAAATATGTATGGAAGTAACTCTGATACATTTGCTATGTTCTTACATACCTGCCTTCAGCAGAGTCCCAGTTCGGCAAAGACTATCTCCATATTTTCAGAGACTTCCGTGCAATCGGCATATTTCCTAGTAAATAAAGAAGTACAACTTGCTCAGTGGGGATTAGATGTAAGAACTTTAATCTTTCAAGTCTGCTTCCTGGGCTCGTGAAATGGGTCCAGCTCCATCCCACTCCGTGGCTGCTTTGTCCTCTTTCTCAACACGCTCCTGGCTATTGTGGGGAAGTCTCCCCTGAAGACAGGTTTGTGCTCTCTGCCTGGGCATTTTCTCATGCAGCTGAAAACATGCCTGAGCAGCTCACATACTGAGCCCAAGGTTGGAAGCCTGAGAGTATTAAAAGTGACAAACAAAAACATTATGGAATAGGAGCTGGAAGTTATTTCCTCCTTTTCTGACCTATTGTTAGTACAGTTGTGGGGGAAATGGCAAATTTTACTGCTCTGATCTTTGCTTGTAACAAGCTCTCCAGCACCCCTGCAAGGAATTTTACTTTAGGTTGATGAGTTTTAGAATTTAATTTCCAGTGGCTCAGAATTTGTGACCCTGAAGCCCACCTAAACTCAGGGAGCACAAAAACATTTTTTTCTTCTCTTCATCATGCTGTACAGTATTTGGCTGAATTTCACTTCCAAGTTTTAGAGCTGGAGGTAGGAAGAAAATAAAGTGCTCATGAATATTCTCTTCAACACACTCTGCATATTCCTACAGGTGGGCTTCAGAGCTTGTCCTCTTGCTTTCCAATCATTTGTGGAAGATGGGTTTTTCATTTGGAACAAACGTTGGCCAGAGCAAAAGTGTCCCGATACTCACGGTGTCTGACTGCAGCCCTGCAGTTGCAGGCTCATAGTGCTGGATCCCTTCACAACCCATATGTTTCCTTGCCAGGAGCAAGTAGCATTGGTCCTTTTGATGACGGACAGTCTGCAAACAGTCAAAAAGTCCAGATAGGTTTTGCAGAGCACAGCAAAGTGCAAAGTGGACTGAAGGGAAGCGCTGATTACTCTGATTTTGCTGTTTTTTTGAGAGAGCCATTTTCCCTGGCCTACACTGTGCTCCGTGGGGTACAGGCCAGGCTTGCGCTAAGCTTTCCACCCTGTTACCCAAACCTTCCAGCAGACATCAAATAAAGGTTAACACAGTAAAGGCAGCAGGATGAGGGACCCCACCTAGCCCCCTGGGGCTCTATGTCTGCTCCTACCCCAGCACCAGTCCTGAGCTGTGCTGATGCTGCCTGTGATGGCCCTGTCCCAGGTGGTGGGCAGAGGCCTGACCCTAGGCTGTACCTCAGGGATCACAGCCTGTCCCCACGCCTGTCTCTGCTCTCTCCCAGGGACCCAGGGCTGTCCCCAGCTGTCCTGCCACACTGACCAGCCAGACCCTTGGCCTGCCCTGCCCATCGTGTCCCACAGCTGAGGTGAGGGGGGGCTGTGAGTGGGGGCCCTACCACCACCACACTCAGTAGGACTGCATTTATTTACATCTCTTTTATTTCCTTTCTGTCTCCTGCTGATTTTTCTTGGCTTCATGCACCCCAGATATTTATGACTGAAGCAGGGGATTGGTTCTGATGAAATCTCCCTCAGGTGTGATCTGTGGGGCCAGTGCTGAGCTATGCTGGCACGGCACCTGTGAAGCTGTTTTTGTAACAGGTGCTAGAACCTTTGAAATGTTTGCTATTCAGGTTTGAATCTTGCTTTTAATCATTTAGCATGGTTTAATCATCTTGTCCTGACTGCATATGGCTCCCAGGTATCATTTCCACAGCAGAGCATTTTGCTCCACCCCATCCTCCTCCCAGCTCGGGCAGTGCCCGGGGCAGGGCCAGGAGCAAGGCCTGCTGAGCGCTTTCTCAAAACTCTCCCATTCACATGAGAAATAAACCCAAAGCCAGTGACGAAAATGCAACTGCATTAATGTGGGGGAGACATGGTGGGATACACCGCAGGATGAGCCATTAGCGTTTGGCTGAAGCAATGCTAATACAAGCCTGAAAAATATGCAGCCCAATTACTGCAGATATACCAATGAAGTAATGGGGAGCTTGGGAGAGGGACTGATGAGCAGCTTCGTAACGGGCTAATGAGCAGCCTGGCTGCTCTCCATCAAAGGCCTAGCGGAATTTGGTTCAAGACCCCAGGGGTGGTACAGGAGGGGAATGTGCAGACTGGGAAATGTCCAAAAAGTGCATTAAAATACAGCAGGAGCCGAGTGGGAGCTTATGTTTAGCACGTGAATAAAATAACTTAAACATGACAGGTGCATGAGAACCAAGATATTTCAAAAGGAGCTATATTTGCATGATACAAAATATGAGGAATAGATTAAATGTATTTTTAGGAGAGCACTTTTAAACTTAGAGCTTCTGGGTGGCTGGAAACACCTTTTATTCCAGATAATGGAAGAAGGTGCCAAAAAACCCAGCCTCTTAGGGTTTGACTCATAGGGTGTATTAGAATAAAAAGGGAATAGATAAATAAAGAAGGGGGAATAAAAAGGGAGGAAAGAGCAGGTATCATGGATGGGAGGTGGTTTGGGAGGAGCTGCCAAGGATGTCTGAGGAGGAGGTGGGCAGAAGGCAAAGAGGAGTTTAGGGAGAGGCTGGGGATGGCCAGAAGCATCTGACACAGGAGCGACTGGACCCATTACTCAGGTGTTTGCATCTGCTGTCTGATAAATAGCTGAAAACCATCTCCATCCCTTGGTCTGTAAGGAAGCTAACAGCTTTCTGCTGCTCCTTGTTGTAGTTTAACTGAAACAACTAAAACAATTGTGGCAGATTCAAATTCTGAACATTCAAATTCTGCTGATGAAACATGTGAGAAATTAGTACAGCTGGATTGTAGGATAGTTCCTCTCCTCAGCCTTTAATTCTTAAAAAAAAAAAAAAAAAAAAAAAAGAGCTGAGGGCATTAGTAGGTTGGCAAAGTCGATCTCAAAACTTAGGCACTGTCTACAAAGCCTAAATTTGCCTCTCTGCTTATGCATTATGTTATCTATTTTAATGAACTGTTTGTGTGCATCCAAGGGCTGACCTGCATCTGCTTATGCTCCTGACAGCATAGCCTCTGCAGGTGTTTGGTTATCATCCATTTTTGTTGTAGCTGGGCAACAAGAGGTTACATGACTGATTAACTGTTATTCAACATACCTTTCCTTGACAGGAAACTATTTCAGCATGTGCTAAAGTGTGTTTGGGAATCATATCCTAAGGTAGGTCAGAACTGGAGTTCCAAAGGATGTGAGCAATTCTCAGATTAAGATAAAAAAAAATGCTCAGGTGAGCGAAATAGTTGACATAAATGATAGTTATTCAAGAGATGATTGAAAAGCATCTCTCACTTCTGGACATGCAGTGTAAGAATAGCCAGCACATGGGTGAGGTCACAGCACATGGGTGAGGTCCCTGCCTAGAAGTGCTGATGATCTTTCTTAATCAGTCTCTAATGTCTTCCTTCCGATTTCTTGCATTGTAATGATCTTGTTGCACTGGATCTCTAATTCCGCAGTGATCTCTCAAAAGCCTTTGATGGAGGCGCTAGGAACCTGAGAGCAGTGACTTGCTTTGAAGTGGCTGGGTGATGGTCTCAGAGGGACATAGAATAGGGTAGGTATTTTGCAGTGTATCATCACTTGCTATTGAAGTGCTAACATGAATCCCTTGCCAGTCATAGGCTGCAAACAGCAATCAGATCCTGCCTGTTATACTTTTGATAAGGGAAGTTGTAGTGTCTTGGAAGTAAAACTGTCTGACTGACGTATTTTGCTTCAGCTGCCACGGCTATAAGTTACTTCAGTGCAAAAACTGAGATGTAATTATTCCTAATGGTGTCATGTTGACTTGCTTCTTGTAATGCTAGGCAGAAAGGTAGCTTCTGTAAATCAGGAAACTAAAACCAATTAATAATGAAAAGGATGACTTCTGCAAGTATATGCTTGAATGAAGAAAGTGAAGAGATGTGCGTGAACACTTACTCCAATCAAAATAACAATTTTTCCAGCAAGTTTTTTCTGATCCTTTCTGTCCATTCCTCATCAGCATTCACAGAAGTACATACTGTTTGTGAGAGCGTTTGTAAGGAAAAGAGCACATGAATATTTATAGAAATTACAAAAAATGACATGCAACTATATGTGCAAAATCTGTATGAGAAGCACTTGGGTGCCCATCGTGATCTTGGTAGAGTCTGCACCACTCAGCAGCATCTCTAGTAACAAATGGGGGTGCAAGTACCAGGGGACTGATCAAACCTTACAGGCACTAAGTGGCTCACATTCAAAGTAAATGAACTCTGGAAAAATCCTTGGCTCAGATATCTCTTGCTTCCAACATTTAGCTAAGAAATAAATATACATATATTTTACTAGGATTTTAGGGTAAGAAGTGGAGAAAACAGCTGCTGACTTCAAGAAGGTCAGGTTTTTACCTTAAACTCTTCATACACAATTTGTGAACTGAATTTGCAAACAAAATACAGCTGAATTTATTAGTTAATCCTGTGACTGAACATCTATGCAGAATTTTATACTTGGGCTTGGACTGTTTTTTCTGCTGCTTTCAAGTAGATAATGAACCAGCAACAAAGTAGGGCAAAGCAATGGCTCTCTCAATAAATATATATAAAAATCTACTTTTTAGATTTCAGGACTGTTTTCCTGTTTTGAATCAATACATAACCAAGATAGGCTGACACTGAGAGGTTATGATTTATGATTTCACTTTGACTCCCCCTCCATCTTCCAGATAGTCAGTGGGGTGATTATGCTGATGCTAACTGAGGTGCTGTTACAGTGCATATGCTAGAACAAGTGTGTTATTAACCCTGTTACCCTAAGTTGCAGTATTACACGCAGTTTCTCCTGAGCTTCTAGCTAAATCCAAAGTAGAGATGAATCTGTAGTGCTCTCCTTCTTAACCAGCTGCTCTCTGGTCTTTGCTTGGTGCAAGTTCACATTGATGGAGTGTGTTGTTCAGAATCATTTCCTATTTTTTTTTTTTTTCAAGCTGTGTTTGCCCTTGACTTCTTTTTTCATATTGAATGACAAAGTGTTTGAAACTGTTTCATTTTATTTCACCTCAAAAGAGTTCTAATAGCTTATCTGCATTGCTGTTCCCACTCCTCTCTTGAATGGTGTACTCTTCTGGCATTCTTTGAATCTACAGGCTCCAAAGTTGTTTTCTGTGGATGTGATGTAACTTCTTAAATGAGACTGCTTGTAAAATGTTTTTTTAAATAATAATAAAATAAAAAAAAAGAACTATGAAAGGGCAAAGGTTAATTTAATGGGGTGTAAGTTCATTGGAACATTTGGAAATACTTGCTTGACTCTGAAAGCTGTGATTCATAAGTCCTTTTCTACAGTGTCTTGGGAAATAGAAGCAGGAACAGAGACAAACAAATTAAAGGTGGTTAGAGTGCTGCCACCTTTTGGTACAAAAATAGGGAGAGCTCTTGCCAATACAAAGAGAGAAATGTCTTTTCAGTACCTAAACAGCAGTGAAAAGATTACCTGGACATAATCTGCTTAGCAAGAATGTTATTCCATGTAGCTGTTGTGGTGTTTTTTGTTTGTTTGTTTTTTCCCCTTTGTGCAGTCTTTCCATCTGCATGTTCTTTATTTGCTAGTTCTTTTCAATAACAGTCTTCATTCCATTGTTTGTCATGTTTGTATGTATGAGGAATGCAACATGAAATTGCTTGCAGCATCCCATAGCCTTGGGAAAGGATGCTCCGATGCTTCTTTTTGGAGGTGCAGTGGCTTAAATCAAAGACATAGCAGCTGAGCAGGTTGTGGAAAATTGCTTGACATGGAAAAATGACTTGTGTCTAAGTGTTGCTTGTCTCCTGGCACTCTAGAGCTAGGGTGAGGAGTGAGCTGGTTTATCAGTCTCGCTAAGAGTCAGCAGTAATATGCAGTTAGACTTGGAACACTGCTTCTTCCTCTGTGCACCACTCAGAGACAGACAGAGATAAAGGGGACAGTGTGTGGCATCCACATGCAGTTTTACTTCCTGCCACAATGTGTTTAAATGCTTCTGGTGTAAATTTTAAGCAGTTTAACCCATACGAAAAGACAGACATTGTATAGACAGAACATAGGATTTTTAGTTTTATTTTTTTTCCAGTGTGTTTGTCTGCACAGCTGGAAGGAACATGGGAACAAACCAGAAATCTCACTTCCTTTCATGAGTAACTTCTTAGAGGGGGATAAGAGATGAGGGGATAAGAGATGCCACCCGTGATGTCTCTTCGCAGAAGCTGGGAGGGGGAGGTTGGTGTTGGACATGCAAATATCCGTGGGGATATGTAATCCCTCATTAATGGACCTTGTAGGAGTGGGGGCAGTGCCTTTATCAGGAAATGGCTGATGCCCCCCATGCACCAGTACAGCACTGGGCTCTGGTTTGTGCTGGGAGCTGATCCTTCATGGAACAGTGTGCTTGGGGGCTGTTACCTGGGGGCACTGCCGGCTCCTCCTGCCTGTGGCAGTGCTGTGAGCAGTAGGCTGTGGATAACTAGTGGGTATCTGAGGTTTTTAATAACCATTTTCATGGTAGGCAATGACAGTAATATTTTAATAAATGAGAAAGCTACCCATTTCTTTACTCCGCAGGCTCCAGCTTATAAGTGATAGTTAAATTGTGCTATAATTCTATTTTACAATACGTTCAAGACCTGTTTTTGCAACTTTGAGTCATGCTTTCTTACAGGAGTAGGTTCTTTGACTATAAAGCAACAGTCACACGGGTAAAGATGCAGAATCATGCCTTGTATCCGTATTGTACATGCTGCATCTAAGTCATTGCATGGATGCTGTAATTATTATTTCTGTAGATTTTATGAACTCAGCATAAATGCTCTCAGGGTAAGAGTCCTGACAATGAACAACTGAGAGGAAGCTACAAAGGGATCTTAGTTGATATGCAAAATACAAGATGTCAAGATCTGACATTCTTCATCACTTATAAGAAGACATCTAATAACTCATAAGTGAATGTAAATGTCATATCACTGCTAAAGCATTATGCATTCTCTATCAACCAGAATAATGAATGATTACAAATGTTGCAGTGCACAAAACACCAACAAAACAAAAGTGAGGCATGAAATTAAATTAAAGAAATAAAGCGGAAAATAATGATAATGCTACTATACCTTGCTTTATTAATACTTATCATCTGGAAGGATCTCAAAGTGCTGTGGGCAGGACAGCTGCTTGCTGGTCCCCAACAAACCTGACCACACAAATATAAATACTCATACGTCATTTATGTGTAACTGTTGGCACAAAGAACAGTTTTGTTCTAATTCTTTATGGACTTGCAACAAGGCAGACACAGTATTCTGGAAAAAAAAAAAAAAAAAGGCTTTTTAAGGGTTTCTTTGCAGTTGCAAGCACTGGAAAATTAGTTTTGGCAGCAATGGCATTTGTAATCACATGACTGCAGGAGCTGAATCCTGTAATTCCTCCCTTGGAGTGACCAAAGAGGGCATGTTCAGCTTTCTGAACATCCTACAGCTATTCATTGTAAGAGTAGCTGAAAAAGGGAACATCTTAACTTCTTAATTTTCTTTCTTTCTTTGTATACCCTGTGGCCAATCTTCTTCTAACATTTAACATATTCTGTGCCTGAAATGTCTACACCATCATTTCCACCCTTTCTTTTTCTGTCTATTTCTAGTTTCCTGCTGGGATGTGGGTAGAAGACATGGTTACTGTTGTTAGTTGTTGTGATCTGTTGGTTTTTTTTTTTTTTTTTTTTTTTTACTTAAATGATAATTAGTTTATGATAATGATAATAAGTTTAGTCCTCGGGAACCCTGAGAAATGTTCAGCTGAAAAACGTTTGAATATACACCTGAAATCTATGAAAAAGCTGGTTTTAAAAATTGGTCATCATAAACTTAGACTAGAGAAAATATTGAGTCTATTCTCTTTTGTATACTCCTGGTGAGCTCTGCCCTTTTTAAAAAGTAACAATGAAAAAAGTGCATGTTTTTAAAATCATAATAGCAAATTCAGAGACTACTCAGAGGCATCATAAGAACATCTTCTAGCGATGTATTGTGGGACTCTGGTACCTGACTGCAGGTTGCCATTAAAACTCTGCTCTCTTACCATACATTTTTAAACGAATATTTCTTTCAGGGCAGAAGTAACTGGGCTAAGCTGGCTTCCGGGACAGAGGAAGGTAATCAGTATACAGATGTTTCATCAAAAAACACTGAATGCTGTACACTGACCATATGCTTCTGCAACTGTGCTCCTAAGGGTCCCTGATTTAGAATAAGCACTCCTGTGCAGATATCCTCATAAAAAATGAATGAAGCAGTTATCTCACATCAGCACTTACTGCAGCAGCCATCAGTGTGTTCCCCCCTGTGCCTGTATAATGCTGTTACCATACAAAGGGTGAGGCCAGGGGAAAAAAGGGCTAGGTTGTCCCCAGGCAGGTTTTAGAGCATGTCCCAGGCTGGGCAGCACTGCAGCTGCATGCAACGTGGTTGCTGGTGCAGTGTGCCTGGGGTGAGCTGTGCAAGCATGCCTTGGCTGGCAACTCCTTGCTGATGCTGTCACGTCGTAGGAAATACCAGGAAAACTCCACCAGGCATGAATAAACCCGGTTCTTTGACCAGCTTCTTCAATCAAGTTTTCTTCCAGCCCTGTAGGTTGCCTTATAAATCAGCAATACAGCTCTTTCTTTAGTTTTGTTGGTGATGTTCTTCCTCTCCAATGTTTTTCTCCTCTTTCCATGTCTGCCATTACTAGATGACATCACCTTCTGTCTTGCTCATGTCTTGTAGTGCCCTCCTGGATCACCTTTTCCTTTTTGGCTCTTTTCTTCCTCTAGATCCATGAAAGCCCACTGCCCTAAATCCCTTCTGCTTCACAAGAGGAGGGACATTGGTGGTAGGAGGATGGTTGGACCAGATAACCTTGGAGGTCTCTTCCAACCGTAATGATTCTGTGATTCTATGAGATGAGAAGCCAAGTGAATTAAGCCAGCATACCTGAATGACTTGCATCCTGCCTCAAGTTCAGTTATTTTCCAACTTCTATTTTAGTCTCTTTTCAGATGTTTCCTCAATGGATTAATCACAGGCAATAGGCACAATTTGAGTCATAGTTTCATGCAGAGGCCTGATGAGTCACAATGCACTTTCAACAAAAATATTTGCAGGGTGAGATTTTCTACCTCTGCCCACAGTGGCCAGAACTCTGCTAATGCTGATAGGCACAAATGTTTGTGCACACAGTATCAAATTCATGGCAAGAGGCATTTTATTTTTACTCAAGAGCTGGTGTATCCGAAGAGCTATGCTGGTACAAGTTCACAGCATGGATTGCAACTTTAATAAACCAGTGTAATTTTTGCAGAAGAAGCCCTCTAACAGCACATTGACCTTGTTCTTTCTCTGCTGCACACAGGGAGCATTTTCAAAATCCCTGTTTCTACCTGCTGGTAACATGTTATAACTGATGAACAAATGTTTTGTGGTAATTCCTAGGTGGACAGCAGTGTTTATAAACAGATATTACAATATGTACTAAATCATTCAAAATGAAATAGTTAGTACACCAAATAAAGTAAATGCATTTCATTGTTGTCTCATTATAAATGCTTAATCACTTCCAGCAAAGTACTGTATATGCACATATAAATATTAGATACCTATTTAAAAAAGCCTTATGGGAAAATGGACAAACCTGCAAATTAAATCAATGCTGTAAATTCTGTGGTAGTTCCACAGAGGTTGCCAGAGCAGTCACTGCACACTAATATTTATCCAGGATGATCTCCTTCTGTTATAGATAGTGAACTTTGTGAAACGACCTCAGCTTTTCATTGCAATTCTGGTTAAGCCTTTTTGAAAGAAACAGAACGGTATTGATTATGGAAAATGTTCATAAAGCATTTTATGGAGGAAGAATGGGGGCACTTAAAAACAGGCTGCTGGGATTTGGCTAAAAATTGAATTTTTAGGAAGAACGAGAGAATGGCTTCAAGCCATCTCAGCTCCAAACATTTCCATCAGCTGTAGCTTAGCTCTCCTGTGTCCTCCTTTTCACCTGCCCGTTGATGTTCTCCACCAGCTGGTGTCCACCAGTGGCTGACCTCGGGCCAGGGCTCTCTTGCTGCGCTGTGATGTTGGCATGGCCAACGGCCTCTGCCGCCCGGAGGGAAGGGCTGTCCTCTGTGGGATCTCATCCTGCGGTGTCGTAGGGTGCGCAGGTGGTTGCTGGCATGTGCTTGTAACCTGTGAGCTGTTAAACCATGCTGACGGATGCTTCTGAAGGTCTAATTAGTAAACAACTTGGTAGCTAACATGGGGAGAGGTGGGGGGGGGGGGGTTGACGGCCAGATTGTCAGTTATGCAAGTTGAAGTCCACCTGATACATTTTCCTCATGCACTTTAATGAAAAGAACAGTTATAAAGGTTAATTGGAGTGCTGTTAAGCTGATGGTTCCTCTCCTGAAGCTGATGCAAGGTCGACCATAGGATTCTGTTTATTTATTTATTTATTTTTCAGAAAGTGACAGAAGGAGGAAAACACGTGCAAATAAGCAGATAAGCAAATAGATCAGCCCCAGCCAGTGCCTGTGATTTGTTTTGGTGAGCCCTTTGATATCTGATGGTTCACTGGTCCTGGAGATAATGTGACTGTGTAAAACCTCTGGTTTATTACAGAGTGACCGTACCACAGGGCAGTAGAAACACGGAAGCTTATCTAGCCTGGTGCTCCTGGGGTTGTCCATACCACTCTGCCCCACTCGACATCCCTTACAGTCCCATCCTCCAGACTCCTCTGGCACTCTCCTCATCCTGTAGCTACTGGCAAACCAAGAGGCTGCACACTGCTTCTGAGTGAGGTTTTGCTGGTCAGCAGGTGAAATGAAATGGGGTAACAAGGGGGCTGAAGCTTTTTCTCTGGTGGGTGCTAATTTAGGTCTCTCCCTCTGTCCTGCTTGCAACTTTCAGGAGCTTGGTGAGATAATCACGTATCTACAAAACAGCTTCTCCTTTGCGACTTCATTAAAATTTAGCGAATGAGTTTGAAAATCTTTGGAAAAATGGGCTGGGAGAAGCAACACAGGCAGCATAACTAAGTAGATCAAATTCCTCTTTGAATTTGTCTCTGGAAAGACTAACTGTTCATCAACCCACATTGCCCAGAGCAAAGTCTGCACTGATGGACAGTGATTAACTATCCTTTCTTAAAAGCCTCTGAAGGGGATTTCACTGTGTATTTTGGCATAAGCTGAGTTGACAAAGTCTCTCTTGGTGGAGTGTCACAGATTTAGGGATGTACTGTTGACACGTTTTCTTTCAATGCCCATCTCCTAATCTATAGTTCCTCCTCTGATTCATATGCTGCCAAGGCAGCTCTTTAAACACCAGATGTCAAGTTGGACACATAAACATTTTTTGGAGTAGGCAGGTTTTAAGTAAAAAATCTGTGCAGAGTGCTTCTCTTCTCTTGGCTACTACATGAAGCATTCAGAGCAAAATTGGAAAGTAGCTTAAAAATTAAAGAATTTATGGTCCTTTTTAAGGGATAAAGTGGAAAATACTTCATTGGTTACCCCAGATAAAAATGAAGAACTAACCTGAGATCATTCCCAACCACAAATGATAAAGAAATCTGTGAAATCCTGGTTATAAATCTCAAGACAATGCTAAAATTGCCATTGAAATGAGTGGGAAGAGTCCCAGGCTTTGCTTGAAAGAAAGCAGAAAACAAGTTTGTTGGCTTTTTCCTTCTTGATGCAGGAGAATTGTGACTCTCAGCGGAAAACTGTGCTAGTTGAGAAGTGCAACATAGTAAAAGCTGTGCTAAAGGTTAATACAAAAGTGTTAAGCCTTCTGTGCTTGGACTCAAGCCTGGAAATTGCCTTCCAGCTATATGGATCGTTACCAAAGGGAGGCACATTATGGAGAGGATCTTGATGATTGTGTGACATAAATAGATAAGCAAGTTCTGATAAGCTTTTCTCTTCTCTCCCGTGTAGAGATTTCCTTGCACAGTTGCTCTCAGATGGCATAGCAGCAACCAAAGCAAGACAAAAAATGGAGTTAAAAAAAAAAAAAGCAAAAAAAAAAAAAAGCTAGCAGTCAGGTATGATTGTCACCAAGTTCATACCTAGGCTGTGCCCAAGAAAGAGCAAAACTGCTGTGTCTGTCATCTTTGGGGATGCTGAAGGAATTCAAGCCTTTCCAAAATGAAAAGGTGTTGATGGACAGTGTCCCCAGCTGAGGACAAAACCTGACAAGTTTTGTTTTGTAAATTTTCCTTTAAGTTAAATAGCAGCAATTAAAAATAAAAATAAAAATAAATGAAAAAAAATAATGGTGGCAATGCTAGAAGGCACAAGGCTAGGAAGAACGAGTGGTGGAGTGGGATATACATGCTGCAGATAATGGCTGCTGTTCCTGCCACCTAAATACAGAGAGTAAAACAAGGGAAACAGATCCGTGGGTGAGATAGAAAATTACACCCAGAGAATGGAAGGTGTCAAGATATGGCACCTCTTGTTCATTCCAACATCTTTTAGGACAACTTCTTCGTGTTCCCCATGGGTCAGTATTGGGTCCCATCCTCTTTAATATCTTTCTTGATAGTTTGGAAGAGAGAATTGAGTGCATCCTCAGTAAGTTTGCAGATGACACCAACCTGGGGGGAAGTGTCGATCTGCCAGAGGATAGGAAGGCCCTGCAGAGGGACCTGGACAGGATGGGTCAATGGGCAGAGGCCAATGGGGTGAGGTTCAACATGGCCAAGTGCTGGGTCCTGCACTTGGGCCACAACAACCCCATGCAGTGCTACAGGCTTGGGGCAGCGTGGCTTGAAAGCTGTGCAGAGGAAAAGGATCTGGGGATGCTGACTGATGCTCACCTCAACATGAGCTGTCAGTGTGCCCAGGTGGCCAAGAAGGCCAGCAGCACCCTGGCTTGTATCAGGAATAGTGCAGCCAGCAGGAGCAGGGAGGTGATCGCCCCCTGTACTCTGCTCTGGTGAGGCTGCACCTCAAGTGCTGTGTTCAGTTTTGGGCCACTCACTACAAGAAGGACACCAAGGCCCTGGAGCATGTCCAAAGCAGGGCTACAAAGCTGGTGAAGGGCTTGGAGCACAAGTCCTGTGAGGAGCGGCTGAGGGAACTGGGGGTGTTTGGTCTGGAGAAGAGGAGGCTCAGGGGAGACCTCATTGCTCTCTACAGCTCCCTGAAAGGAAGCTGTGGGGAGCTGGGGGTTGGCCTCTTCTCGCAGGTAACCAGTGATAGGACCAGAGGGAATGGCCTCAAGTTGCACCAGGGGAGGTTCAGGTTGGAAATGAGGAGACATTTCTTCTCAGAAAGAGCAGTCAGGCACTGGGATGGGTTGCCCAGGGAGGTGGTGGAGTCACTGTCCCTGGGGGTGTTCAAGGGAAGGCTGGACGTGGTGCTGGGGGACATGGCTTAGTGGGTGATGGTGGTGGTAGGGGGGTGGTTGGGCCAGATGATCTTGGAGGTCTTTTCCAACCTTAATGATTCTGTGATTCTGAAAAGTGGATCTGAAATAGCACATCTGAGAATACAAAGCTGGAATAACTAAGGGTGACCTCCACCACTTTTGTTCGCAGAGGTCTCTCCTGCTTTTTCTGTGTGCTGGCCTTGGCAGGTGGCAGGGACCAGGCCTTGGAGAGACATCAGATTGAAATCTGGTTTAGGGGATACTTGCTCTGCTCCTGCCTCACTTGTTTGCTCTTCTGAGAAGGCCACTCTGATTAGGAGGATATATTTTTAATTGTGCTTTTGTGAAGCCTTTTGATATGAACAAATTAACTTTGATCTCCAGCTGCTTTTGCCTGGATCAGATGGAAAAAGCTCCCTTAAATACTGAGGATGAAGAAAAACATGGGGTGATGGGGGCTAGTAATACTTCCCACATCAAATGGATAGAAACAGAATAACCTCTCGACACCAGCTTAAGGCAAGGAGAGCTCTCTGAACACTGAGGCTGATTCACCGTGTGAGACCAGACCTCAGTGCAAAAGCTGGAATGGTAGTTGCAAAAGCAATTACTGTTGATAATTACTTGTGTTTGGACATGAACTGCATTTCTGCTTTTACTGCAAGACAACGTAAAGTAATGGCCAAACTTCTTTATTATGGACAGGTCAATTGTCCTTTCCTGGCACTGTCTGCGTGGTGGTTAATGGCTGTGTTCTCACCTGCCTGACCTGCCTGAGGACAGACAGGTCTGCATGGTCAGCTCCTGTTCCAGCTTGCTTTAGTTCTCTTCTTCCTCTTCCTTGTACCTGTGCCCATAAACTGGGCCAGCAAAATGTGTGTGTTGATATCACCAATGTTTAATTAATGCTCCCGGTTGCTAGCAGGTGTATGGAACCAAGAAAAATGCACTGACTCATTCCAAATTTGCAGCTCACTTTCAGGAGTACTTAGAGGATGGGTGTGCGTTTGCATATGAGATCTCTAAATAGATGGACCCAGATAGATCAGGACATGAAATAGGGTATGGGAAAAGCATGTTCTTTTTCCAAGCTATTTGTGATTGTACAATTTGGATGGGCAATCTTAGAAGAGATGGAGATTTTTAAGGACTTCTAGAAGTACCCGGAGAAGTGGTCCCTTAAGGATGTAGTTCATGTTTCAGCATGTCTGGATGTAAGAAAAGGCCTGTTACTACCAGCATGCTAACATTGTCTTTCAAAGCAGATTTCAATCAGACAAGATTCTCATATGGCATGGAAACATGGGCAAAGGAAATAGTCACCAGACAGCAGTCGTGGAGAATTTTTTAAAGAGCTAAGAGAAAATCGGGCTTTAGTAAAGTTTTCTGTAGCCTTGATTTTCACTTGAGCAAGACTAAGAGCTTCTTCCTTTCCACCTTTAGCATCAAATCATCCATTTCCAGGAAAAAAACTAGCAAAGAAGGAGTGTTTCATGCTGGGAGATGGCCTCACGTGCAGGCTGTATGTTAGCTACATAGATAAAAATGTTTTAAGCCAAAGAATATTTTGTTGTAGCTGAGAAATGCTTGCCTAGTGATTTCACTTATTATAATGCTACATAGCAATTGCTGTGAAATAGCAGCAAAGGCATGTTTGTGAAAGACTTGGCTCCTATTCAGATCTGCAAATGAACATGAGATCAGTGGAGCAAGAGATGTTATTTCTCCCAGCTTGGCATGCTCACCCCTGCTAGCAGGTATGTGGTTCAGTTTGCATCCATTTAATTAAGGTACTTATGTTACACTAAGGGAATGGGAAGTTGTTCACAGGACACTAAGAACTGACGATGAACAAGAAAACCAAGTTACCAGCTAAGATGGCCTAAATCAAAGGCTTTTATTGAAGTGTCTGGATGCTAAGATTGAGGATATTAATGAATCATCTGTGTATATCTTAACCACCTCCTGGCTTTATATCTACAGAAGCAAAGTTTGACTTTGACACTGGCTTTCAACTTATCTGAGGTTTTCATATAGATTTTCACATATATTCATATATATTTTTTCATATATATTCATATATTTTCATATAGGTTTTCGTATAGAAAGGGAAGGCACTTATGGTCACATTTTAGATGAAAAGATTCTAACAGGGGCACAAGGATCTTGTCTGAAAAATGTGAATTTGGTGTTACAGACTTTAATCACCCTGGGAGGAGCCATCAGTTACAACAGGTATGTCTTGTCTAGGTCAATTGCTGTACTGGTGTGCTCAGGAGGGACAAAGGACATTAACATGGACTTGTGCCTTTGAAACCCTTGACAAATAGCTCAAAGTGCCCTTCTTCTGGAGAAACATCTCAGCATTTAAGCCTTGCTTGTAGTAAACCTTGAACCGATTAAGCTAACATCAGGTTTTTAATTGCTTTGGTTAAGTTGATGCAGACCTCAGTGTGTGTACTCATAAATCAATTTAAAGGCACTCTGTCCCCTCTTAGTGTAACCTGCATTAAGGCAGCAGATTTTTTCTTCACCCCTCTTCTCAGGTGTGGCAATGTCAGCCTTGCCTTCGGCAAAGCCAGCTGGGATTTACCTTTTCTTCCCCAGCTTCTGGTGCTTTCACCCTGAGTCTCCTGTAAGTCCAACTTTGATTCGGTGATTTTTTCCTTATGAGATTTTCTGGATGGAAAAGAGGAAACCATGCCTTTCTTCTCTCTGCCATGCTCCATTAAATTAAACCTCCCTGCTTGGAGTTTCCCTCTTGGCCCCATCAGCCCATGCGCTCTGCACACTGTGGCTTCTTGCAGCTCCTCGGGAGCAGAAGCAGTTCAGAAGAAAGCTGTGATCAGTCCAGGAAAGAAAGAAAAAAGAAAACTTGATTGCTCCTGCTCTCACCTGTAGACACTCCAGCAATTCTCTATCCACACAGCCAAGTACAATGGCTAAGCTGGGTGAAACAGCCTACCCCAAACCCCTTGGTTCTCACTCTTATTCCATTTTTCCTGTTGCTTTCAGGATTTTGTCTCTTACGGTTAGTTAGCCAAAGCAGTGTGGAAAGAGTAAACACTGCCACAGCAAATTACTAAGCCTTTAAGCAGTGATTGGTGGTGCTGCATTGCTTGCTGTGTACTCCTCTGCCTGTGTCCAAGAGCCAGACCGACCCGGGGGCACAGTGGTGCTAAGAGTTGGTAGGTACAGGGAGACAACGGCAAGTGGAGCATGTGGAAGGGATCATTGCCCAAACCTCTTGCTTAGAAAGGAAAGAAGTGGTGAGAGAGGAAAATTTCTCCTAAATTTCTTTTTCCATTTTTCCTATGGAAAATTTTTTGGGCAAGCTTTTTCCTAGCTGCTCAGCAGCAAGAAATCCTGGTATGTTAGAGTACTCCAGTTCATTCTTTTACAGGTATATTGTTTGTGGGGAGCTTTTTTGTCTCCCTGTTAATTGCAGTTACATACTCACTGTGGAAAAGGACATTGAGTATACAGCAGGGAATCTGTGAGGTCTCTAGGGGTGGAATTTCTATGGCTGTGATAATGTCTCCTTAGTTCTTGGGATGCTCAAGTATGGGATTGGGTAGCAATCATTTAATAATGCACGTAAGCCTCTAATGGCTATGAGTGTGTAACAAAATGTATCCAACGGCCTTATCTGTACTAAAGAGGATATCCTGGGCTTCTTCAGCTAACATCTGAAGTAGAAATAAAAGTCTTAATGAATTACCACGTGTGACCTGAGCTGTTGTAAGAGGCCACGTGTGAGCTAAGAGCATACGCAGATGGTTGAAGTGGCAGAGCCAATGCACCATTACTTGCTACTTGCTTGTGGAAGTGGCTGTAGAGACAGCTTACTGGAGACACCCATGCTGGAAAGGACAGATAGGATAGCCAAAGTAAACTTAGTTCTCTGTATTAAATGCTTTGATTAAGTGACACTGCCTCAAGGCTTGGTTTGGTTCTTGGAACATATCGAGCATCCTGGAGGCAGTGGATGAGGAATTGCAGGACTTGCCAGATTTTCTCTACTGGATCTTGGGAGGGAGCTGGTGCGCGAGGCTGCGGTGGAGGAGGGTGTCAGCCTCATCAGCTGTGTGTCTGCTAGTCAGCAGAGGCAGGGATAGATAGACAGAAAAGAAACCCCATATAAAAAATACAAGGGATTAAGGATTAATTAATTACTGCCTTCTGACTGAGTTTTAAACTTCTCTGAGATGTCTCTTTGCTCTCCACCCATACTTTCCCTTCCAGTCCTTTGCAAGCTCTTTTCACAAGCAGAAGTTGTTTTAAGGTTGGAGTTGTACCTGCACACACTTGGTGAAGGGGAAAAGATCCATTCAAGCGGCAGCAGCAAATATTTGCCAGAGCTAGTCAGGAGCTTGGTTTGTGCTGGCCCAGAAAAAATAAATAAAAGGATACTTACAGAAAGCTAAGTCTTTCTTGTATACACAACGCATGTGCGAGAAGCCTGCGGGTGAAAGTGGACACAGTTTATCAGAGTTGTAACTTAGGGACTTTATCACAAGGCCATCAAGCAATTGTATTTTAGATCGATATCACATTTTTATATATTTTTCCTTCCTTCTCCCCCCTTCTCCTTAATTGGATGTCATCCACATGGCAAAGTTAGTCTGTTAGACAAGCTGGCAAATGACAATGACAGGATTATAATTAAGTGACAGGACATGCAGCCAACACAATTACCATGCTAAAAGAAGCTAAAGAAGCTCATAAAAATGCTGTAAAGAATATATGTCATGGGATATGTATATAGTTGGGGAAGAAAATGTTTCTTGCTTTACTAAAGCCCAACGAGTACTAGAGGACTCCAATGAAAGAGATGTTTCCTTGCTCTGACAGCTTTCCTCCTTTCAAAACAGTGCTTTTGTTCAGCTTCATGCGAGGTGCTGCAAATGTTAATACTTTTTAAGCTGGAATTTCTCCTTCTGTATTCAGCCACTGCTTTCCTTTGTACCTGCACCATTGTCATGTCTGGCCGAATCTTACCAATTGTCAGCCTTTGTGAGGGCATCTGTCAGTGCTGGCAATGCTGCTGATTTCCTTTGATGAAATAGTTAAACCAAAGCAAGTCTGAATCTGTTCACCGAAGGCAGAAGACCCAGGGAACTCATGTGAAAGATGCCACTTACACAAAGCACTGGTTAATAGCATTTGCTCCAAGTCCTATTTTCAGTCTTTATTCTTCAGATGAATGGTGAATTTGTGGTCGGCACTTGTCACCATTTACCTCAAGTCAAAAAAAAATTGTTTTTCAATTCCAAAGAGAAGCCTATCTGTTATCAGTCAGTTCCTTGCCCTCACGGACCTTGGGTCTGGAGTTGAACATTTCAAAAACGCAAACTTCCCAGAACAGAACTGGTCAGGAGGAGCTGTGGTGCTTTGTTTTCTATGTCTGAAGGCAGTCCTGCTGAAATTACAATGCCTCACCACACTGCCATTTTGATAATATTTTGTTTTGGATCATCTTCTCCTTAGAAAGTTACCACTCCGCTATCTTCTGGAAAACAGCAAAACCCTTTTTCATCTTTTAATTGGCATAGGTTTCTGCTGTGCTGTACAGAGCTAAAATTTCAAATGGTCAAATTTTATCAGTTTGAAGAACCCGGTGCTTTGAAATGAAGTGTAAAAGAAGTTAAATTTTCTCCACTGTCTGTTTTGATTTTTGATCTAAACATTCTGGTAATTTGAGGTATTTGAAGATATTTAGGGCTTTGAATTCTAAACTAATGTGCTAAACTCAGAGATCTTGATGTGCTCAGGGTCCTTCAGATCTGCTCCAACACCTCCAGTACCTAACTCCTCTCTCAAGGCTAATCAAGGACAGCTTAAGTCTGAAGGAATATATGTCGAAACCCCAGACCACTTCCCTGACTCTGCAAAAGATCCCAGGCTCCTCCTGAGCAATGTTGCAGGATTGGGCCCCAGGTCCTTCTGGCTGGACTATTCACCCCATTAAACTGAAATAAAGGCAAAGAATGGTTGGTTCTGCCAAATCTACATTGAACTATAGACCCGGTGAACCTGATTTATTGTCTCAGTAGCTGGTAATTAGCATGGCTATTTGTAAGCCTCGTGCTGCTGAATTTCTGCTGCTGGAAGTTCCGTCAGTTCAGTCTCTCCCTGATGCCAGCAGTTCCTCCTGCTCTGATGTTGCCTGGTGAGCATTTCAGGGGCATGGCCTGAGCTGGCTCGCTGAGGGAGAGAGGCTTGGGGGACTCGAGCAAAAATCACACGCCTCCGTCTGCCCAGGTCCCAGGGACATGGCAGTATTTCTCTGCAAGCTGCCCTTGTGACAGAGGGCTGCCAGAGGCCTTTGGTAAAGGCAGCCAGAGACAATGTAGCCTCTACTTTCAGGGAGTTCTTATCACACTCAGTCCTGCATAATGGAGAGAACTGCAGAGGTGACAGGGTTTTATTATTTCTTCTTATTATTTTAAACTTACTCTTTCATAAAAGGCAGGACAAGAGGCTGCTGCCTGACATTTCAGTCAATTTCTTCATTTCATATTTTAAAACATAATGAGGAGCCTGATGTACTGACTGGCAGCTGCAGGCGAGCATCTTATTCATCAAAAGATTTAAACGGAAGAGGAGTTGTTCGTTCAGCACTGATCTCCTGCTGGGACACACGAGTCTGTGAGGAACAGAATTCAGCCTTACGTGCTGGGGAGGATTTGCAGGTCTGTTCCTCAGGTGCATGAAGGCAGAGCACAGGGTTCGCTTGTAAAAGCAGCTCGATCAGTACCGTGTCTGAGTGATCCTGTGAGTGTGTCGGCACGGGATGGTCACTGCGTGTGTAAGGATGTGGTGCACATATGGGCTGTAAGTGCCATGGAGCAGCCGTGGGTTCAGGACTGTAAGTCTGAACCTCTGCCTGATGGATGAAATACTTACCACAATGAGAAAAGACAGTCCTCGTGCAGCAGCCATGAGGTTGGTCCCAGCAAGAAGGAGCTGGCTTCTACCTCCACCACTGCCATGACCCCAGCACCCACAGCAGCACCCATTTAGCCATGTTTTGTTTAATGGTTTCTATACTACCCTCCCTTTGTGGAAGGGAACAGATGGAACAGAGAAGCTGGGGATTTTCTGAGCTCCATGCTGCTTGGCTACAGCCACAGGGACACAGCAACCAGACAAATGCTGCGGCAAGCTCCTCTGCCCATGCACAGCCATCAAGGTGGCCCCTCCATGCTCATCACTTGCCCTGTATCTGCCTCTGATTCCCAGAGCTGCCCCTCTTGCAGCAGCTGAGCAGTTTCTGCTGAGCCTGTTCTTTCTGTTCCTGGTGTATTTTTGCCACTGACTGGATGAGTGGGCGAGTTACGCTGTGTGGTGCGCTAACGCTATCTGTAGCACGCTCATGCAGGAGGGGAGTGGGGAGCTGCCAGGCGGTGCAGGGCCTCCTACGGACTTGCCTTGGGTAATGCTCTCTCTCCATCGCTTTCTCAGCTTCTGAAACAAACAGGTTAGCATCTGGTCTTCCCTTCTGTGCTGGAGCAGGAATAGTCAAGTTACATTTCTGGAGAGACTTCTGTGAAAGGGAAGGCAACCGACTGACGGTGTAGCTGGCAAACCCTGCCCAGAGAGGCCATTCACCACAGCCATGCTGCAGGAGTACTAGAGACCAAAACATACCTGGGTCCACCGTGTTGGCTCTGTTCATCTCTGTATGGGATTTTGCCTTTTTATTAAAAAAAAAAAAAAAAAGAAGGAAAAAAAAAAGTTCCAGTCGCTGGAAACATGATTAAATGTAAATTATATCCTTTTCTCTTAATTTCCTTTTCCCTGCAAGTGACTTTCTTGTCTTCTTGCTCACATTTTGGTTTGAGGCCAGGGACCTGAATTTGCAAATTACACATTACTATATTTTTTCCCTGGCATTTTAAATGGTTTCTGGACACTACGTGTAGGCAGATGCTAGGCAGGATCTTTTCCCTAGGCCAGGTACTCATGTCCTCACAATTAGCTCACGTGGCCACAATTAGCCTATGTGGCAGTGGAGACTGCTGTGCTGTGCTCAGATGGCACCTCTGGGCTGCGTGACCACCAAGATGCTCTGCTGCCCCTGCCCAGAACTTCTGCCTGCTGTCTGTGCCACACAGCATGGAACAAAGTGAGCAGTGATTGAAGCAGGAAAGATCACTGAGTTTTATTTAAACAGGCTGTCTGAAAGCTTACCTCAAATTTTTTCAGCTGGGGTAAAGGTGGGAAGTGTCCGAAGGTGACTGCAGGGACTCAGCATGCATGACAGCAGGGCAGCTGACCTGATTTTCAACATGACACTGACCATGGAGACACGAGGCATGAAAGACCAGAGGCCTTGTCAAGACTGGTGCTGTCTGAGGAGCAGGTTCTGCCTTGGAAAGGTTCAGGAAGGTTTTCTCCCTTCACATCTCCTACCATCACCTGAGTCCAGAAACGTTTGTCTTCCCCTGATTGTCATGACTACTAATGCAGAAATGGTAGCAAGGCTAGAGACACCAAGTGGAAGTTGGTGCTTGTGTATGGCAACCCAAAGGAACCCAGGGCATCAGACTTTTGGGCTGAGCCATTTTAGTGAGGACAAAATGGAGGAGGAGGATGGAGAGCTGATCCTCAGCGAGGCTTGAGCATTACACCCATGCCACTGCACTGGTTTCAGTGTTGAAACAGAATCAGAAGAACATGGCTGAGATTCAGGCCTTTTTCCATTCTCCTTTTTACCCCCACAAAGATTTACAAAGATGCCCCCAAATGTACCTCATTCACTGCACTAATGGGCTGCAGAACTAAAGGGGAGTGAAAGATCAGCAGAAGCAACCCCCTCGAAACACAGGGGATGCCCTGCATGCCCCAGGCCTCCTGCTGCCGGGGGCAGTGGGGGGCTCCCAAATTCTGGCCCCGTGGCAGCTGCATGGGAGGATGCAAGAGCCCGGGGACACGGAGGTGGCTTTCTGAGACAGGGGTGCTTCTTCAGCTGCCACGAGAAATGACTGTCATGACCTTTCAAGAAATTCAGAGGGGCGGGGGAGGGCCTGGAGAAGAAGAAAAGTTGTTTTTTGAAGGGGAGGAGGGAGAAAATAGTAAGGGAGATTGTCCTTCTGTGGGCTGTAACCCAGTGGGATGGTGGATGGGGGTATAAATGGGGTGTTCAGCTGGAAGAGTTCACCGTGGTGCTATCCTCAAAGGAGGCTATTGAGAGAGAAATAACAAACCGGGCAGGATAATGACTGGTGGCATTCAAGGGGGAAGCTGACAGGTCTGTAAGGGCCAGCAGAGGACACTGCCAGTGGGGGCCTCCTTTCCAGTTGCTTGGAAGTGGGAACAGGAGACCAGCGTGTACTGGCCATGCTGGGGCTTCTGCCCACGCAGGCTGTTCCGGGCTTGGTTGTGCTCAGAGCTGACTGTTGTACAGCTGCAACATGGGGAATTTGTCTCTGTGCCATACCCTAGGAGTATTCGAAGGGGCTCACGGTTGGCCTCCTCCATGGACCAGCGCAGCAGATGCTGAGGTTTAACCCTGCTTGAGTGAGAAGCAGCTCTGAGCAGCTGGTGTGACTTGCAGCCGGTGCAGAGCTGCAGATGGTGTACGTGGTACAGAGCTTTGCAACAGCAGCAGGGCCGGGAGGGCTCCAGACAGCGGGACCAGCCCTTCATTCCCCTTCTTTTGTATGCAGTGTAAAAATCAGTCAAAACAGGAACAATGTCCCTACAGGGAAAGGCTGGGTCCTGCAGGGTGCAGTGCAGGGTATTTGCATGTCTGCCATTTTCCTCCAGTTGAAGGCTGGTCCGGGAAAGCAGCATGTCAGAGCCAAACCAGGGGGATTTGGGTCAGAGGCTGTGACTGATGTATGACATCTCTACTGACACGTGGACAATCCTTGCTGCTTTCTTTGTCAAAAAGCACAATGCCAGTGCTTTTTGACAAAGAAATGCAGTGATGGCAGTGGCCATGCAAAGCTCATGCACAGGTGGCTGGAGGGCAGCGGGTCGAAATGGCATGGCCACAGAGAGCTCTGTGCTATCAGTGAGATCTGGGGGGCCAGTTCCCTTTGCCTCGCTCATGTTTCTCCTTTTCCCTAAGTGCTTTTTCTATAGAAATTCAGCAAACAGCAAACACAGCCCAATTTGCCCAGTTGACTAGGAAACTGATGCTCCCAGAGCCGGCTCTCAAATAAATGACCTACTAAAAATAGCTTCACGGAGAGCAGGTGAACAATGCCATTGCAAAACCTGCCTAGCTGTTTTAGTAAATGCTGCTTACTGATCCCAGGGGCCGAGCTGTTTGGGTATGTTACCCCTGCCAGAGATGATTGGGGGGGGTTGTGTTGATTTCCAAGCCAAGGGTCTTCAGCTCTTTAGCTTTTAAGTGGACACACTGTTATGCCTCTTTGGCAATATGCTACCCTCTGTCAAAGCACAGTGGTCCAAACAGGGCTCTCAGGGCTCCAAAAGGGGCTCTTGAAGGACATGGGACTTGTCCGTGCTGTATCCAGCAGCACAGGCTGGTGTCAGACTGGGGTGTGGGTGTGAGCACAGCATTTTGAGCTGTCCCAGTGTTCATAGATCTGGGCTTTGCTGGCTACTGACAAGATAAAGCTGGGAGCTGGTGGGAAATGGGGCTTTGTCATCTTGACATGACAGCTTGGATAACCAGATTTGGTTGGCTTTTTCCTATCAAGTTCAACTGGCTTCTGTCGTGTCACCAGAAAAAAACTGTTTTTCTAGACTCTGGTTGTTCTGGTATTTTTAGGAATGGGAATTTCTGTGGCTGTGTCTGGCTGTTCAAAAGAAGCCAACCCGCAGGCAGATCTCTTTTGATTCCTTTTTCATGGCTCTGCTCAGCTCTTCCTCCTTCATCTCTTGATACAAGATGTTCAGAGGAAAGGTCAAAAGGTGCTGTGTTTGAACCCTTCCCAAGCCATCATCCCACTTTTTCTCTGCATGAGTGATGTGTTCATGTGTGTGATGGGACAGATGTCACCAAAGACATCGCTAGTCCTAGTCCTTGCACCAGTCTCTGGAGAACTCCTGCCTGATCTGAGTGCAGTGTTCGCAATGGAAGCCTAATGCTGTGATTTCTTTGCATTTTAGGGAGCTTGTCGCATGTCCAGGCCTTGTCCTCTTTCAGCAGTTGTGTATGTCGAGGCGTGCTGTAGGTGCTGAGATAATTCAGAGCGTTCTCACTCAGATGTGTTCCCACTTTACATTCACTCCTTTATGAACTGTCTCCCACTCAGGATGCCTTCTGGCATCTGCGTTCCTCTCATTTGCAGTCCTGGGAAGATGCTGTGAGGGTGTCTGCAAGGCTGTCTGGATGTCAATAAGCTGCCGTGGTGATGGAGTACAGAAGTAGATCGGGTGTGTGCAGCAAATAAACGGTGCTTGTGGAGACACTGCAGAGCAGATCAGTCACCTCTCTCCTCTGCCATGCCTGACATCTGTCCTGGGCATGCAAGCCAGCCCTCTGCTAAATGACTTATGGGTCACTGCAGAATGATAACAGAGAAGGAAAGGAAAGGAAAGGAAAGGAAAGGAAAGGAAAGGAAAGGAAAGGAAAGGAAAGGAAAGGAAAGGAAAGGAAAGGAAAGGAAAGGAAAGGAAAGGAAAGGAAAGGAAAGGAAAGGAAAGGAAAGGAAAGGAAAGGAAAGGAAAGGAAAGGAAAGGAAAGGAAAGGAAAGGAAAGGAAAGGAAAGGAAAGGAAAGGAAAGGAAAGGAAAGGAAAGGAAAGGAAAGGAAAGGAAAGGAAACAGAGTAGAAAGTCCTCTGTATGTCCCATTTTAGATTTTCCATTTCTGAAAACAAAGCCTGGATGGCAACACTGAAATCAAAGTTTTATTGTATTAATGGAATTGCACAGAGTACAGAGTTACTGAGCAAATCTGAAGGGCTGGCTTCTTCTCACTGACCATTGCACATGGACAATTATATATAATAATTATAGTATTAATTTAGACATTAACGTCACTGTGTCCAAAGGCATGATAGTTTCTTTGAGAAAGTTAACTGAGTTTTCTGTCTTATCTATTCTTCTCTGACTCCTGAAGATCTCAGCTTCCTTTCTCTGCTCTGGGACATTCTCATTATTTCATTTTCTCCTATATCATCTGTCTTTGTACTACAAACTGAAACATCTCTGCTTGCCCCTGTTTCAGAAGCTGAGCTAGAGAACTGTTCAGAGAACAGAGAATATCATTCTCTCATGGTGAAACAGAGCTGCAGAAGAGCACACTAAGTGGGACCAAGCAAACAAGCAGAGTCGATTGAAGGGTCACCCCAAGTGAAGCTGTCAAGTGCCATGTATCTGCACAAGAGAAAACATGTCCTCAGCCTGGAACAATCCCAGCAAAGGAATCGGAGGAATGAAGGAAAAGAGCATAGAGTGATTCCTGACAACTCCTGGAGAAAAGACGGAGCTCGGTGCTGTTGGGATCTGGTCTGGCTCCTCACTGCTGTGCTCCAGCGTTACGCATCTTATTAAATCTGTCCATTTCCTCTTTTCCCTGATAAGGCCCCTTGCTGTTCTCATCTCTGGGGAATACACCATCCTACGTGGTTTTCATGTAGATTGATTCTTTTCATCGACATGGTCCTATTTCTGCACTGAGCTCTAGTTTCTGATGATTATCCAGCTATGAAACAGCAGGAGAGGAGCAGAAGAGGACCGGCAGCAGATTCATTTTGAAGCCCTACCCAACCTGCAGAACTGGAAGATATGAATCATTTAAGTTGTGCTTTATCAGCTTTTTCAAAGTTTGCTACTTTGAAAGTAGCCTGGTTGAAAGTCAAGAGAAAGAGTACCTTTTTATGTTTCCTGTCAAACTGTGCCCTGGAAAGTACCAGGGCTTCACTGCAAGGGTGAGTTTTAGGGGACATTGGAAGGGCTGTACTATAGCCCTCCCCAGGATGGAGTTTTCAGACCTGTTTGTGTATAGTGGTTGTGCACAACAACTTTCAGTTCTGCCTTTTAAGCTACATTCCTCTGACCTACAGCAAGACCTGTACTCACAGCCATTTGTGTGGCTTTCCTCTGCCCCATTAGAGCGTGCAGTTCTGTTGTCCAGGGAGATAATCCTGAAGGATTAAGCACCTTTACTCCGTCACGCTTGGTCATGGTGAGTAGTGTAAATTGGCCTGAGAAGCTGGCTGGGGGATGCTGTTGGAGGAACATGATAGTCTGTAGTTGCAGAGTTCAGGTTTAAGAGACATAAGCAAAACCATGGAGAAAAGTGAAGCAGACTCGGGAATTTCCCCCTTTTTTTTGCAGTGCTTCAGCTGCTCGATTTTGGCATGGCTGAGGCATATGAAAAGACTAGGCTGTTTCCAAAGGTCTTTAATGTGCTAGGACTATTGAGGCAAATTAATATAATGTGATACAAATGGGTGAGCAGGGAGGCTGATTTTGACAAATCACTTTGCAGACAATCTGGGTGGATAAAGACATTTATTTTTGTCTGGTTTTGCACATGATACACAAGGTCAGCTCTGCAAGGCTGTACTAGCCAAGGGAAAAGCAAGTGTTAAAATCTTCTGAAAAACTTCCCTAAACCCTCTTATAACTATAGTTCCGTGGAGATGCTGGCATCTCTGTGACCAAAAAGATGCTGTGACCAAAAACATGAGTATTTTGTTGGTGACAAATAGAATCCATTCTTCACTTGTCTTACTGACAGCATACATTTCAAATTGGAGCAGATATAGTACTTTTTTACAGACACTGTCTGTCAAATACAAGACGATTATTTGAACCACTTTAGAAAAATCAAAATATTTAATCTAGAAAAACTTGAAACTTGACACTAATTTATCCATCCCCCCTTTCTCCTTCTTAGAGGACTAGCTGCTGATGCAATGGAAATCCAGGTAGGTCTGATTATTCTAAAACAGCATGTTTGGTCAGAAAATTATTTCTTCCCAACTATTAGCCTTTTTTTCTTTGCTTACCTCGACTGGAGAAAAGCTCACACTGAGCCATACATTACTGGTTATCCCATTTGCTTTACTGAGATACTTTGTTAGGCTGATTTTGCTATGGAGGCAGCGCGACAGAGCCCCCACAAAAGAAGTCTAATGGCTTCTAAAGAGTTGCATGTGCTGACACCAAGCAGCCACATGATCACTGTCCTGCATCCTGCTTCCACTTAAATGCTGACTGGTGGTTTCATCTCTTACCATCTCATCTGGCTCTTGCCTCTTTTTGCCAGAAATGAGTCAGGTCAAATATGGTAATTCCTGAGCCTTCTTCAGTTCCAGCTCCCTTTTCTGAGGCAAAAGAGGAAAGTCTGAGACTCCCTCACTGTGTGTTAGAGGCTAAGCCAACCCCACGAAGCCCTGAGCCCTTCATTTTAATAGCTGAGGTCTGTCTACATCTTGTAAACTAGATTTTATGTTCTTTTAAAAGAATCTCTTTAGTGTGGAATATTCACACTTCATTAACATGTCAAGTCTCTTCTTGTTTCCTAAGTTCAAAGCCTTGGGCATCCTGCACTGGAGGCTCCCACGGAGTCACAATGGTGTGGGAAGGGGCAGGGCAGTCTCCTCCTGAGTTTGGAACCTGGCGCGATGATGTTTCACCAGTTTTTAACTTGTTCCAGTGTTGGGAAATAACAAAGAAAAGTGCTTATTCTCCCCTTCCTTGATCTCAGGGTTTTGCTTAGCCTGCTCGTTCCCTTTCTAAGGCAAATTTGTGTTTTTGTTCTCTCTCCATAAGAGTGGAAAAAATCATTCCCATTACTGCACTGCGATTCTTTGCCAAGTCTTACTAGCTGTTCTGCAGTGCCTGGACACCAGGCAGGTCCAGATGAGGTCAAGCCACTGTTTTGCCTGGAAACACTGCACTGCTAACTGTATTTGCCATTTGTTCCGTGCATTAAATTCCCATTGGTCTCAAGGATGAAAATTTGAAATGTTAAAATTTGTAATGCAGCATGGGACCCTGTAGAAATAATATGCATTTGATATACACCATACAAATGACTTGTTTTAAAGCTGGATCTCTCCACAGGGCAATGTCCAAATTAAAATGTCATTCCGAGAGCATGGCATGGCTCTGAGCAGTGGTGGAAATCTGTGATGTGGTCCAGACCTTTATAAAATGAGGATTAAAGACTTATAATCATGAAGCATGTCTGTCATTCTGCTGCATTTTCTTGTTTCAGACCCTCCCCAAATACACATCCTTTCTCAAGTGCTCCAGCTGATCTCTCGTGTCCTCCATACAGAGTGACTTGTACGGGGGGGATACCACCACATTCAGCAGATGTATGGGCTTTCTGCTTTGTTAAAGTCTGTTAAATTTACACCCATTATTATAAGATGCAAATTCCTTGGCTATGAAGAGAAGGAAAAGATCATTTCTTTTCCTTTTCATAACCGTCTTTGCTAGTCATAGGGCAGTTGGAATAATGTGTTCTCTTTCAAATGAAAACAAAGGCATAAAAATAGATCTTCAGAACCTAGAACAGTGGCAAGAATATCTTTAAATAAACCCCCTCAGAATACAATACTCTATTATCAAATTTCCTACTTCAAATGGATTCACAGCCTCCCTTTCTCTCCAGAAAATGCTTTTATCAGATCCAAAACTAAAGGGCATTTAGTCAGAAAACCTTTTGTGATACTTTTCTAACAATCAACTGTAGTACCTTAGCCAAAATCAGGTGTCTTTATGTGCAGATATATATATACAGTTTCCTCTGCAGTTTTCAGTGGGTGCAGTTGTCTTTATCCCTAGCCACTGCTGGTAAATTGCTGCTGCATTTCCCCACAGAGAAAGCTGCATTTGGTTGATACATGAAATGATTCCAAACAATCCATTATCCATGGCAGTAACTACTTTTCTTTACAGAAAGCCCCTTAGCGAGAATGTGAAGCTTAACAAACAAAAAGCAATGCCAGGCTCACTTGTGGATGAAACAGGAGGATCTCAGGACTTAATTGGTGTGGTAAAATGAACATATTTCTGGGTAATGTCCATCACCTTATTCTACCACAATGTGGGTGAGTATGTGGGTCACCAGAGCAGGCAGCGGCAGCTGACAACTCAGGACTAGACATGCTTGTGGTGGCCAAGCAGAGGAGCAAACGTCCACTGCAAGCAGCCTCCAGGAAGGCAAAAGCATCCGTGAGCTTGCAGCCCAGAAAGGAAGGCACTCAGGCTGCATAAAGCTGCATCCTTGATTCACCGTTCAGCAACCCGGTGCCCCAGATGTATGTCCTGGTTCCTGAAAATGAGAGTTTCTTTCCTTCTCCTCTGTGGCTAATGAATTATCATGGGCATGTTAGTGCCTGTCCAGTGATGATGCCGAATCTTCTCTGTAATTCTTTTCTGCTCAAGGAAAATCCTGGATATGAGCAATGGAATAGGTCATAGAAATAAAAACATCGCCAGGTTGGCAGCTAGAATTTCACACTCGAGCAGATTGTTGTTGCCATTCCAGCACCTCCAGCAGTGGAGTGGCTTGAGTACGAATGCTTCAGCTCGGCAAATCTAGCTTTTGGTTTCTGGCTTTTCTACAAACTCACTGTGTGAATTTTGGCAACTTGCTTAATTTCCCTGAGCACAATCCAAAACCCAGGGAAGTCAAGGAGAGTCTTTCTTGGAACTTAAATGTGGTTTAAATAGGCTCTTCAGACTGTGTTTTTAGTCTATAAAATTGTAAATGCACTCTCTCTCCTCTAAAGGCAGCAAGCCCTGCATGACAGCATTTATTTCTTACTGTTAGCACAACAGAGCCCTGATTTGGGTTGGCATTCTGTAATTTGGAGGTGAACACAGCCTGTGAACACCCCACAGATACAGGAACTCAGATAGGTGGCATGCCTTGCGCTTCCACTGCTAGTGTATGGGAAGAAGTAAAGCTGATTCCCACTGCCTGGAAAGATATTTCAGGCAAAATTAAAAATTTAAACAACAGCAGAAAGGGGCCAGACATTTCCATACTTCATGGCTGTGATTTGCTTTTTGCTCAGAGATGCTGCCAAGCTACAGTAACGAATATGTTCATGCAAACAGCTCACTTTACCTGTTTTCTGTATACTTTGTGGGAGCAGAGGTACCAACAGGACCCTCTCTGTATCCCCCAGGCCTTGAACCACAGCACGGATCTGAAGGGCTCGGCTGATTTACGTGGCACGGCGTCTGGCCCCTGTTCTCATCACGGCTGCAGGAGCGCAGCCCGGCGATGTGAGATCGCTGCCTGCCAGGGTGCCAGGTGGCTGCAGCAGCCCAGTCCTGCCCTGCCAAGCAGTGTTTACTGATTGCTGGGCAGAGCATGCCTTCCAGATAGAGGGGCTTGGGTGGCTCATATTAACCCGTTACAACAAGCAAAACCCCACAAAACAAACAAACAAAAATACACCAAAAGGCTAGTGGTGGGATTGTGGTAGTTAGCTTGGTAGGCTGGTAAAGCAAGAACAAATACATTGGTAGGACTTAAATAGAAGGATGGATTGCTGCAGGCCCCCACTGCTCTGTAAGGGGTTTTTGCTTGAGTAGACAGCATGACGGAGCCCCAGAGCCCAGCACAGCAACCTTCACGTCGGAGCTGGATCCCTCTTCTGTCCCATGGTGCCTGCCATCAGCTGAAGCTGAGACAACACCTGCATAGGTGCCTAGCAGCTAGGCAGAAACTCTTGTCTCTGCCTGCTGTCTCCCATTTCTTCCCATCTTCTTCAGGAACCCAAAGTGTCTTATCACACCTGCCCTACAGCCTGACAAGTGTAGCTGAGCCCAGAGGTCTGCCGTGCATTCCTGCAGCGCTCAGTAAATGTCACGGTGGGGGACAGCCAAGTGATACTCATGCCCAGCCAGCCACGGGGCTGGGGACACTAGCTGCAAGCCAAGTATGTTCGAATTCACATCTCTTTCTTGTACACACTGTCCTTACGGCCTAAGGTACAGGAGACCATGACCATTCAGTCACCATTCTGCTCCTAGGAGGAGGGCACATCTGGGCAGGCTGTGAAGTGGAGCTGGTGCTGGTGTCTCCAGCTGGCTGGCTGGAGCTTATTTTGGTCACTTACGGGTTGGTACGGACATATGGCTGGTTTGGTCACATATGGCTGGTATGGAGATCACGGGGACAGCCCCGTGTCTCAGGATGTACCCAGGACCTAGCATAAGGACAAGGACTGCTTTCCCTGTGCTGTGTGCCTCTAGTTTGCTTCTGCAAATTCAGTAGCTCTGGGCACTCTGGCGTGGGACGCCAGGTCTTACACCTGAGCAGGTACACATTTGGCAGCTGCGGGAGAGACAGAGAGGAGGTTCAGCCATAAGGTTCGGTGCATTCAGCTACAAAACTCTTCAGGTTACCACGTGGCCTAGCCAAGAAGGAACAAGTGTTTTCTAACTCCCAGTATACCCCTGTGGCAATTTCTGTCACCCATTAATTTTGTTCATTTTAAAATGTGGCCTTGAAATTGTTTCTTAAGAATAGTATTTCTGGCATATTTGAATGGAGAATGAGTAGATGTATTTATTTCATTTCAGCTCTGCATTAGAAATCTGCTCCAAGCTTGGTGTGGTATTGTTGTCTGCCACCATGACGTGAGAGAGATGGGCTGCACTCTTCATCGTGAGCTCCTTCTTGCAGAGTGAAAGACAAGCCTATGCCAACCGTGCCCTCTGCATCGGTAGGTTAAATTTGGGGCTGTCCAGAGAAGCTTTGGAACTCTGTTCCTAAGGTCAAATCTAAGGTTGTTCAACTTTAAATGATCTCTGAAAAAAAAAAAAAAAAAAAAAAGAATGTAGATTTAGGATTCTTTGTGCTCGTTTGTAATTTTTATTCTTTCAGTACTACCATAAGTTCCATTAACCTGGATTTAAACTAAGGTTATGCTGTTGGATGAGCGTAATAAAATGCACCACCTTGACTACAGAAAGTATTTCTTTCATGGTGCTTTAAGAGGTCTATAAAGCTCTGATAAATGATGTTGAAGTTTAGCTCTCCTTCAACATTCTGCTGAGAGCAGAACCAAAGCCTTGTTGGGACCTTTTCTTTAATACGCCACAGTCGCAGCAGTGATCAGATCTAGCAACTCTGCTTATTTTAAGCCAGCAACAGCTGTGGTGCCAGCAGTCCCATTGCAAATGCTTGCAACATGATGCTCACGTAAGTAACGGCCCGATTCATCCTGCGGTTCTGGGGAATGTGCTGGTCTGTGCGGGGGGAGCAGCTGGTGGCAGATGGAGGGCTGGGGAGACTGAGAGATGCCATGAAGCAAGCAAGCTGGGCTGAGCTGGGTGCTGGGATGGGCACATGCTGTGCCATGTTTGTTAAAGTGAAACAGCTGCATGTGAGGAAACAAAAATAATTAAAAAACAAACAAACAAACAAACAAAAAAAAAATGGAAATGAGGAGGTCTTTTGTCCAAGCCAGTGGATGCTTGCATCTGCTTTGCGTGGAGGCTGCATTGTTTTTGTGGAAGAGCAGCAAGAAAAATCTTGCTCCTTTTTTAGTGTGTGTATGTGTGTGGTTTTGTTACCCAGGTGTTTCAGCTTCCCTGTGGTTTACTGGGAGCAAGGTGCTCCCCTGGGACTGAGCATTGCCCAAACACAGCTCCATGTGTCATTCGTGGCCACCACACCGCAGACTTCTGAGGTGAGAGGTTCACATACTTAAGTGGGTTCATGTCCCAGTCAGTGCGCTGTGCTTTTCCAGGGAACTCGAGCACAGCAGTCAAGTGGTCGTGAAAAATCAGAGCCACTTTGCTCTGTGAACAGCCAGCCATGGCAAGGAGCAGAAATCCATGGTTGGGAAGAGCTGGTGGTGAA
This sequence comes from Netta rufina, assembly GCF_964035555.1. Lineage (NCBI taxonomy): Eukaryota > Metazoa > Chordata > Aves > Anseriformes > Anatidae > Netta > Netta rufina. Next base: position 3,185,881 of record NC_140140.1, read on the forward strand.
CTCCAAGAGCTCAGACTCATGCAGCCAAAAAAGTTAAGTCAGACTTTCTCCTAGAAGTGAACTGAGTGATTGTCCTTGGGACTGAGAGAGTAGAGCTTGTTGCTGTGGTGGGTTTTCTTTTAATACAGTTTGTATAACTTCACCTCTCTCTGAACTCCTGGGTCTTTCTGGCTGGGAACAGGAACAGTGCCATAGCACGAACTCAGAAGCAAGAAGCCTTGGAAACTTCCCAGGAAGGCTGGTGAATCAAAGACGTGTAGCTTAATATAGAGACAAAGTTTAAACTGATAGCAGAACAGCAAGCTCTTAGAGTCTATATGAGCTCAGATTATTACCCACTTTCACAGCCTCATCTCCCTCAGAAGAGGCAGCTATATAAGAAACTCTTTATCTGGCAAAGAGTGTGGCCACCAAGCAACTCCCATATGATTTATCTGCCTGTGTGCAGCCAAGGGTTACACCTTATAAGACTGTGTCCCTGTGGTGCTGTATGTTTGAGACAGTCTTTGCTCAGCTTGTGAATCGTCCAAATGCTGTGTGGGATGGGGAAGGGTATCTGAAGGTGCAGGAATGATGGTGACTTTTGCATGGTCACACCTCGGGGAGTGGCAGAAAACTAGAGGGGACTTCATGTCTTGGGTCTGTCCCAAAGCCAGCAGGCTGCTTCTGCTTATAATTTCAAGGATAGGGAGGGAAGAGTGAAGAGGGCAGGTCCCCCTCCTGCCTCACCTTCACTTGGGCACACAGTTCTGCCCACCTCCGTCCCCATCCTGATGCCCCACCACTGTCTTGTGGCCTCTCAGGCACTTCCAGGCAGGACTTGCTTCCCAGAGTAGGTGTAGCCATGTGCTCTAAATCTTTCTCCTTTTAGCAGAGCCAAGAAATCATTTGTAAGTAACTTCTAGTCCCCTCTTACCTCTGTGACAGCTCTAAGTGTTTTAAACTGAGCAATAGGTGTTATCCACTTGAGAATCTTGAAATGATGGATATTGTGTGGGATGCGAAGCAGGACCTGCTAGCCATAGGCCATGGTCATGCCCTGCCAAAATGGTTTGAACTCTGAACTTTGTTACCAAACACATGCTTGCTGGGGCAGGTCACTCTTTTCACTACATTTGCTGCTTTCATACAGAGTAAGATGCGAGGCTTGAAAGAAACATCTTTTTCTTTCAAGCAAGCCTCCTCCTGGAATACTTGGCTGAGCTGCTAAATAGACAGAAAACTCACTCAGTTGGAAAGGACTTTGTGCTGCCCCTTGAAGCTCTGATCCTCCAAGTGCACCAGAAGAAATATCAAGGCAAAATCTTTTATGAGAGCTCACAGACATTAGGAGGAATAAATGCCAGCCCAGACACAACTTCCTGTCATTTAGTTGAGCCAGTGGTCCAGCAGACAGGGAAGAGTGGAAATAATTCCCCTCTCTGGAACATACTGTGCAGCCTCTGCTTTTTGGTAAGCCAGTCCATCCATTGGGAAGCAACTAAAGGGAGGTTGAAGTATACTTAGAGAATGATGCTGGTTGTTGTAAGTACTTGGTGGTGAGGAGAGGTGGAGCTGACACCTTGTGGCTGGATGCTCTGAGCTTTGCAAGCCAACTGCAGTAATCTGTATTTGCCATGGTTTTGGGAAGAGCATAGATTGTTAGCCAAATTGCCTTGGGAGGTTAGGGAGGATGAACATCAAGAGCAGGTGGATTTAGGCCAGACAGTTCTGCAGGATTTTGTTGAATGAGCTTTGATCTATGTAGCACCTTTGCCAGGCTTGTAAAACAGGTATCAACTAGTGGAGGGAACAGAGTTTCCAAGCCAGGATGAAGTGTTTTAGGTGTTTTCTAGTTGTGTGGCAGTGCTTACTACAGAGCTGCAGCACAAGAGCTCTCCTGGTTTCTGTAGGCATGACTGGCCAGATTTAGGAAGACTGGAACATTCTAAAATGTTGGGAATTGATGGGTCCATTGCATGTGGCAGCTCATACAGACACCTCCCTGCAGGAGGATTTCCCTGGATGTATTCCACAGACATCTGCTGGGTAAGCAACTCGGACAGGCACGAGCAGTCCAAACGGTTCCTACAATGCGTTGAGGACAATTTTCTGATGCAGGTGGTGGAGGAGCCGACGAGGCAGGGGGTGCTCCTGGACCTCGTTCTTACCAACAGGGATGGCCTTGTTAGGGATGTGAAGGTTGGGGGCAGCTTGGGATGAAGCGACCATGCTTTGTCTGCTCTCCCCTTCATTTAAACAAGATAACTTGTGATAAACAAGATAACTGTGATAAACAAGACCACCTGTGTTGGAAACCACCTGACCTTATTTAATCCCTCTAGATTGCCGAGGAGATCAAGGCCTGCACTGCGCCTGCTGGCCTGGCCGCAGGCAGGAGGCTCTTTGAGAACAGGCAGACTGCCTCCTCAAGGATCACCGTTGCTCGTTCCCAGCACGAGCAGAAAACTGAACAGCTAACAATGCCATTTGTAATAGTAAGCAAGGAGGTCTTCCATGCTAAAGAGCTTGAGGGCAAAATCCCATGATTTGCTTGCTTCCTGAACTAGTACACCCAGTTTTAGAATGGTGTCCTACGCAGCGTTGTTTGAATGTGGTAATGAATGGGCTTTCCCATTCTTGCTGCTCTGCAGTGGTTCAAAGACGGTGGCAGAAATATGGAAAATGCTTAGGTGTTGCACTAAATCCCCCAGTAAAGCGAAGGTTTTGTGCGCAGGTTTCTCAGGAGGGAAAAGGCACTCCTCAGACAAACGGAGAGAAGGCTTCTACCGTGCTGCAGCATGCTGCTGGAAAAGGTAAGAAGTGGCTCGAGAGTAAAGGCTCCCAGAGGAGCACAATGGACCAAGTTCTTGGCAACTGTCTTCACTCCCCCAAATGTGGGGCTGCTCTTAGGATGCAGATGGGGGACATTGCTCCAAGTTATTCAATGGGACTTAAGAAACAGCTTTATATGTTGCTACACAGAGAGGAGTTTGGGATGAGAAGGTAGCTTCAAATATGTGTGGAGCTGCTGGAAAGAACTGGGCATATGAAGAGTTGCCTGGAAACACATGCAAACGCTTGCCCCTGGATAGATAACATTGTGGACGATAAAGGCTCAATTGATAGCCAAGCAGAATAGGCCTGGAGACCATAAGCACCATGTTGAGGCGCTGCTTCTGCAGTTTAGTCCTGGGATTAGAATTCACGTGGTAGGTTACTTAGGTGAAGACCTAGGCCAGCTCTGAGCCTGGCTAATGCAGGTATGGCAAAGCAGCAGGCAATACCATGTCCCATGTCCCTCAACAACTGATTTCTCTTCACTTTGTTCATTCTGTTCTTTCTTTTGAATTATTTTTCTTTTTTCATATTCTTCTGCATTTTTTCCTTTACAGCTGTCAATGTGGGGGCACGGAAGATGGAAGCGCTACGCCAGCCAAAATCTACAAGACCTTCAGCGGCTTCCAGAATCAAAGAACTTAACGCAGCCATCAAGAATCAGCAGCATGCTGTGAGATGTCCACATCACCTCACAGCTGGTGCACCAAATCAGAACTGTGACAGAAGTGAATTCACAGGGGTCCAGGTGTTCCCTAATCTTCGGGAGCCACAGAGGAGGGAACCACTGCGCGAGCCAAAAAGGAAAATCAACTTTGCAGCTTCCAGACTGAAGCTCATCAACGAAATCCGTAAGAACGAAAGAAATGCTCAAAGATATCCATGCCAGCAAGAAGCTGCCTTACTGCTTTCTGACGTGCGGTGCTCTAAAACCCCAGAAGGTGATGGAAAGGACAAAGATGAAGCCCTCACAGGCCGCGTGTTGTGCAGCAATGCACAACACGTTTCCAATAAAAACCTGTAATAACTTAAAATTAACAGACTTGTCCGAATGTTTGCTGCCTGTCTCTCCTCCTAGGAATCTCAGCAGTCTTCTCCCATCTTTCTTTGGCTAAGGCATGTAGTGAAAGTGTGCCTAACAGATACTGAGGTGGAGGTTTAAAGCCTCTTGAAATCCTGACTGAGGCACTGGCCAGCCCCTGAGATGCACATTTCTGCTGGTGGTTCATGAATGCATGTTCCATTGCTTCATTTGGTGTCCCAGCCCTAAGAGTATAGATGGCAAATGCGGATCCCTCAGGAGCATTTGTTAAGACCAAAGCTTTGGGGTACCTGGAAGCAGGCTCTGACCTTTGGAAATGCAGGTCTCCAGCCTGGGTTGAAGTCGTGAAGGCACCCGATCTTTTGAATGGGGGTCACCATGATGGTGACCACCTCTGAAGTGATGTAAAAAGCAGGGAAGCTTTGTCCGACTTGTGCATCGTGGGCGTGCTTAGTGAAGCTGGCTCTCACTCAGCAGCATTTTCTTATGTGTGGGAATGAGGACGAGAGATGGAAAGTGGGATGGAATGGTTGGGAGTTCCTCAAGGAATGCGTTTGAATGAAACAAAAGATGACATTTCAATGCGGGGTTTGTTTCACTGCAGATTTTTGGCAGTAGACGGGGCCCTTACTGCAATGAAATTCTGTGGAGTTGGGAAGCCTTTGGGAGATGGTGCCCACATGCAGTATATTGGTGCTGCCTCCTGAAGATCAGCTCTGATTTGACTCAGGCACTGAGCACCGAGCTGCTTGATGAAGACCAGGCATGGCATTGCAACTACAGACTTCTGAGTTCACGTGCTGATTCTCTCCCTCTCGAGGTCCACAAATGTCCACGTTGGATTTCTCCCTTAATTCCCCATTCCGAAAGAATGGCTTGGCCTAGGGGAGAGTCCTTCAATAGTTTTGTTGGCCAAAGAGCTGGAGCCTGAAAGTCAGAAGTCTCCGTCATCCTACAGGAAGAGAGAACGCCTCAGGGGTACATGACCTGACATTTGGATATTTCTCTTCAGTATCAAAACCAACCAACCACTCACAAAACCGCCAACATGCATAAATGAAAGAAAAGCAAGCGCGGCGTGCCAGAGCTGCTCCAACCGTTCTTCTGGTTAGCTCGAAGATGGGATTTGAAGTAGTGGACAATAAGAATGACAAAGTGATGCTCTCTCTGAGGGCTCTTAGTATCTACGGCCATGGTCTGCCCAAGAACTTGTCTCTAAAGACACCAAGTTCTTTCTGGACGTGCTTCTGCAGCAGCAACAGGTTCTGCCCCGGGGGGCTCTGGCCGGTCTTTTGGGGTAAGGAAAGCCGGGGTGCCAGCTTGGCTGTCTCGCTTTCCGTATGCCCATAGATGGAGACTGTAACCTGGCAACTGTGCACTGATTATGTGCTCATAATGCAGCCAGGCAGGATAAAAGGCAGCGCCTCTTCCTGCGGTCATCACTTCTTGGAAGTGCAGCTGTGACGAACGAGGTAGGATAAGGCTTGTCTCCAATGTTGCCACCAGCTTGTCTCCAACAGTTCCATCCTGTGGACTGCTGATCAAGCTTCACGTTCGTTACTCAGATGAGACCAGTGAATACGAGAAGGTTTAAATTTGCCTTCCTTTTAACAGGCACGAGATGGGTGCAGCGATGTCACAGGCTAAACGGTCCACTGGGAAGACCCTAGCGGTAAGATTAGCTCCTTCAAACTGCAAAAATTCATGCACTTTTTTGGACATAGGTGGTCTAGTGCAAAGCTTGATACTGTTCGTATGATAACTGGGCAAAAAAAGGGGGCAAAAGAAATAAAAAGTGAAATGCTGCGGATACTCGAGGCTTTCCTTACCTGCAGCAGAAACTGCAAGCTCTTCATGTGTTGGTGTCCGAAGCGTGCAGCTAGCTCTCACGCGCGCTTTCAGGGAGTCTTTAGTGGAGACAAGATCCTCTAGTACCATGGGCAGTGAATATTCGTCCCCAGATAGAGGTCTATGGACCACTATGGTCCTTCTCCCATAGTGGACGTACTTCACTGAAACACAATAACTTCACGAGTGGCCAGCCAAAGTTAGGAATCACAGTCAGCAAAGATGCTATGAAAGGCTAAAGGCCACTGAAGCCCAACTCCAAATCTCTCTGGTTGTTCTTATTCCCCCAGTTTTCTCCCTGCATTTTCATAGAGGCTAAGAAGGCTCTACGAAGCCCAGGAAGCAATACAATCTACTGACAGTTTCAGATGCGCAGTCGCCACCAAGTATTTGACTTAAGAATGAATTCCCATCAGCATTTGGTAGGGATTTCAGTGACTGTGAGCAGGTGGAGAAAGTGGCTTAAACTCAGGTTGAGGCCTCAATTCAAACTCATTCCTGAGAAGCGCAGATGGCACAGTGCAGTTTCTTCCATGAGTAGCCTTGGATTGCAGAAACCTAGCGCTTCTCCTGTGCCTCTTCCTCCCCTGTGAACTACTGCAGACCACTCAACCCCTTAGGTATTTGTCTCAAAACAAAGGAAGCAAACAAACAAAAGGCCAGTCAGTCCAACACTGCAGGCTGAAGCTCAGTCTGAAATACAAGCTATGGCACGATGTACCTGTTTCCTCGGCAGGGCACGATGCAGTCACCTGACGTGACCCCGCAGAAGGGCTCTTTCCAGCTCCTTGTGAAGGAACGGGAGTCCGCCAGGGCCACAAGACCCAGCTTGGTGCGCCAGCGCCCACCAGTGCCACGGGCACGGCCACGGGCACGGAAGAGACGCATCCGTGTCAAATCTGTGGAAATACTCCGCGCACGGGGGCGTCTCATGGAAACCATCGAGGAGGAGCCCCTGGGCGCCCCTGGCGAGATTGAAAACTTCCCGGCTGCTGACAAGGAGCTTCAGAGCCACTTCGAGAACCTGGGTGGCAGGAAGGTGAGTGCAAGAAGGTTCTGCACTTGACAACGATTCCCCCACCATCACTGTGGCCTTGTGATTCTAGCACCTCTGTCAACATGAGGAAAGCATGTGCAACTGTGCCAAATCTCCTTGTTTTGCAAGGACACCACGGCAAATGGAAAGTGCGAGATACTGCTAAGCACCATGGTGCCATGAGCTATCAGCTAAGCAGCACATGCATGCACCATTCACAACCTGCAGTGCCACAGAAATTGACCATAGAGCATCCTGGAGAACACTGCTGCCAGCACAGCACCCCCTTCCAATCTGCTGCTGCTTCATGGCATTTCTGCCCCCGAGAACCCTAGCAGTCTCCTACCAGTAGCTTCTAACTCCCATCCCCTTGACGTCTTCTAACAGGGAGCAGAAAGTGAGAGCAGCTCACTGTCACCAGCTCGGACTACTCCGTCTGACAGCAACGCAGACGTAGCGGAGTCCACTGTCAAAGGGAGGAGGGCAGTCTCTGAGACGCTCTCAGAAAATGGACAAAACACCAATGCCAAAGGTTAGTCTGACCACTTGGATCTGCTTTCTCGCTTTAGTTGAGTGCACTCGATCTCTGTTGTGACGAGGGGCAACCACATTCGTGTCATCAGGGCAGCCCCCAGGCTGCCCAGGAAAAGAACGTGGTGTTCTTATTGATGCCAAACAAACTTTTCGGCTTTCTCCATTTTATCTGTGTGCTATGGAGGAGTGCCCGAAGCCCATTAAACACTTGTTGAGCAGAACACAACAGAACGGTGTCCTATGTTTAGAGAAGATAACTGATGATGAAGACAACCCAAATCTAAAACTAGGATATCAAAACTATGGGCAGCATTCATCCATTATGAAAAAGCAGGAACTTCCTATTCTCCGTTGGTGAAGATAGTTTGGATTTGGAGCCGTGTTGCTTTCGTAACAACACCTTAGCTTTCAAGCGTGGCTTTCAGGTTTCCACAAGTCGAATGCTCTGTGCTTGATGTGTTCCAACGTAAAAGTTGCTAAACGGTTGCTAAAAAGTTGGCGTTCCTGTTCGTTTTGCCTACTGCTTTTCTTTCAAGATTTGAAACACGTGCACCCATCTCCCTCTCCCCAACTATGATGTCTCTTTGTAGTTTCAGAGGGTGGCCGAAAACTTCTCAGAGGACTTCGAGAAGCGCGCCCTCCGAAGCCTGGCAGCACGCTGCAGCTCTTTGAGGAGAATGTCTCCTTCAAGGATAAAGAGGCTCTTTATCAAGCTGCAGCGGCCAAAGCAGAGAAGGGGAACTGCTTTCCTAATCAGGTAAGATCCCAATGTCTCATTAGCTTCTTAATTCTACGTTTGCTTTGCACAGGCTCAGACCCTAACTGTCTTTATTTCTACAAGCAAGCTATCAGATGGCTCATGGGGTGGATCAAAATTTAAATCCAAAATTAGGAAACTTAGATAGCAAACATACTCATCCTGCAGTCTGTCTCTACCAAATGAGATTTTTCATGCTACATACCTCTGGTCTTTTGGACAATCCTTTTTCATTCATGGAATTGCTCTTCTTTGTAGCCCACCTTGGCCTGAACTTCATTGATGCGGGCCCTAGGCGTGAGAGAGAGCAGCAATGCGCTTATCCTACTTCCTCATGTTAACAAAACACGGCAGTTTCTTTCCCACAACAACTATTCTTTATCGCCAAATACTAAAATCCTATTCAGATGCACAGTGAGCTCAGAGCTCTTGCTGCTCAAACTGAAGGATTTGAAATCGCTGCGTTATAAAACAGCGGCTGCTTCAGATAAGGTACGGGAAGAGTCCAGGTGTTTTCAAACCACACAGTTCCTGCCCACTGGCTTCTTGATTTCCTCATCGCTTTGGAGTATTCGGAGCAGATTCCTGCGGTTCCTTGGGCAGAGAAGGTTCAAATTCCCTCCTCCTGACACTGCAAAGAATGCTGCAGTTAGCTCTCTCTCCCCAAAAGGAAGAATTGGAGGAAGCCTGGCCCAACTGAACTGTGTGGAGAACATAGCAACTGCTTCATTTACACTCGAGAACCCCTTGCCCTTTCTTGTTGACACGGACAGGACGTTCTTGCTGTTGGAAGACCACCTGTGTTGGAAACCACCTGACCTTATTTAATCCCTCTAGATTGCCGAGGAGATCAAGGCCTGCACTGCGCCTGCTGGCCTGGCCGCAGGCAGGAGGCTCTTTGAGAACAGGCAGACTGCCTCCTCAAGGATCACCGTTGCTCGTTCCCAGCACGAGCAGAAAACTGAACAGCTAACAATGCCATTTGTAATAGTAAGCAAGGAGGTCTTCCATGCTAAAGAGCCTGAGGGCAAAATCCCATGATTTGCTTGCTTCCTGAACTAGTACACCCAGTTTTAGAATGGTGTCCTACGCAGCGTTGTTTGAATGTGGTAATGAATGGGCTTTCCCATTCTTGCTGCTCTGCAGTGGTTCAAAGACGGTGGCAGAAATATGGAAAATGCTTAGGTGTTGCACTAAATCCCCCAGTAAAGCGAAGGTTTTGTGCGCAGGTTTCTCAGGAGGGAAAAGGCACTCCTCAGACAAACGGAGAGAAGGCTTCTACCGTGCTGCAGCATGCTGCTGGAAAAGGTAAGAAGTGGCTCGAGAGTAAAGGCTCCCAGAGGAGCACAATGGACCAAGGTCTTGGCAACTGTCTTCACTCCCCCAAATGTGGGGCTGCTCTTAGGATGCAGATGGGGGACATTGCTCCAAGTTATTCAATGGGACTTAAGAAACAGCTTTATATGTTGCTACACAGAGAGGAGTTTGGGATGAGAAGGTAGCTTCAAATATGTGTGGAGCTGCTGGAAAGAACTGGGCATATGAAGAGTTGCCTGGAAACACATGCAAACGCTTGCCCCTGGATAGATAACGTTGTGGACGATAAAGGCTCAATTGATAGCCAAGCAGAATAGGCCTGGAGACCATAAGCACCATGTTGAGGCGCTGCTTCTGCAGTTTAGTCCTGGGATTAGAATTCACGTGGTAGGTTACTTAGGTGAAGACCTAGGCCAGCGCTGAGCCTGGCTAATGCAGGTATGGCAAAGCAGCAGGCAATACCATGTCCCATGTCCCTCAACAACTGATTTCTCTTCACTTTGTTCATTCTGTTCTTTTTTTTGAATTATTTTTCTTTTTTCATATTCTTCTGCATTTTTTCCTTTACAGCTGTCAATGTGGGGGCACGGAAGATGGAAGCGCTACGCCAGCCAAAATCTACAAGACCTTCAGCGGCTTCCAGAATCAAAGAACTTAACGCAACCATCAAGAATCAGCAGCATGCTGTGAGATGTCCACATCACCTCACAGCTGGTGCACCAAATCAGAACTGTGACAGAAGTGAATTCACAGGGGTCCAGGTGTTCCCTAATCTTCGGGAGCCACAGAGGAGGGAACCACTGCGCGAGCCAAAAAGGAAAATCAACTTTGCAGCTTCCAGACTGAAGCTCATCAACGAAATCCATAAGAACGAAAGAAATGCTCAAAGATATCCATGCCAGCAAGAAGCTGCCTTACTGCTTTCTGACGCGCGGTGCTCTAAAACCCCAGAAGGTGATGGAAAGGACAAAGATGAAGCCCTCACAGGCCGCGTGTTGTGCACCAATGCACAACACGTTTCCAATAAAAACCCGTAATAACTTAAAATTAACAGACTTGTCCGAATGTTTGCTGCCTCTCTCTCCTCCTAGGAGTCTCAGCAGTCTTCTCCCATCTTTCTTTGGCTAAGGCATGTAGTGAAAGTGTGCCTAACAGATACTGAGGTGGAGGTTTAAAGCCTCTTGAAATCCTGACTGAGGCACTGGCCAGCCCCTGAGATGCACATTTCTGCTGGTGGTTCATGAATGCATGTTCCATTGCTTCATTTGGTGTCCCAGCCCTAAGAGTATAGATGGCAAATGCGGATCCCTCAGGAGCATTTGTTAAGACCAAAGCTTTGGGGTACCTGGAAGCAGGCTCTGACCTTTGGAAATGCAGGTCTCCAGCCTGGGTTGAAGTCGTGAAGGCACCCGATCTTTTGAATGGGGGTCACCATGATGGTGACCACCTCTGAAGTGATGTAAAAAGCAGGGAAGCTTTGTCCGACTTGTGCATCGTGGGCGTGCTTAGTGAAGCTGGCTCTCACTCAGCAGCGTTTTCTTATGTGTGGGAATGAGGACGAGAGATGGAAAGTGGGATGGAATGGTTGGGAGTTCCTCAAGGAATGCGTTTGAATGAAACAAAAGATGACATTTCAATGCGGGGTTTGTTTCACTGCAGATTTTTGGCAGTAGACGGGGCCCTTACTGCAATGAAATTCTGTGGAGTTGGGAAGCCTTTGGGAGATGGTGCCCACATGCAGTATATTGGTGCTGCCTCCTGAAGATCAGCTCTGATTTGACTCAGGCACTGAGCACCGAGCTGCTTGATGAAGACCAGGCATGGCATTGCAACTACAGACTTCTGAGTTCACGTGCTGATTCTCTCCCTCTTGAGGTCCACAAATGTCCACGTTGGATTTCTCCCTTAATTCCCCATTCCAAAAGAATGGCTTGGCCTAGGGGAGAGTCCTTCAATAGTTTTGTTGGCCAAAGAGCTGGAGCCTGAAAGTCAGAAGTCTCCGTCATCCTACAGGAAGAGAGAACGCCTCAGGGGTACATGACCTGACATTTGGATATTTCTCTTCAGTATCAAAACCAACCAACCACTCACAAAACCGCCAACATGCATAAATGAAAGAAAAGCAAGCGCGGCGTGCCAGAGCTGCTCCAACCGTTCTTCTGGTTAGCTCGAAGATGGGATTTGAAGTAGTGGACAATAAGAATGACAAAGTGATGCTCTCTCTGAGGGCTCTTAGTATCTACGGCCATGGTCTGCCCAAGAACTTGTCTCTAAAGACACCAAGTTCTTTCTGGACGTGCTTCTGCAGCAGCAACAGGTTCTGCCCCGGGGGGCTCTGGCCGGTCTTTTGGGGTAAGGAAAGCCGGGGTGCCAGCTTGGCTGTCTCGCTTTCCGTATGCCCATAGATGGAGACCGTAACCTGGCAACTGTGCACTGATTATGTGCTCATAATGCAGCCAGGCAGGATAAAAGGCAGCACCTCTTCCTGCGGTCATCACTTCTTGGAAGTGCAGCTGTGACGAACGAGGTAGGATAAGGCTTGTCTCCAATGTTGCCACCAGCTTGTCTCCAACAGTTCCATCCTGTGGACTGCTGATCAAGCTTCACGTTCGTTACTCAGATGAGACCAGTGAATACGAGAAGGTTTAAATTTGCCTTCCTTTTAACAGGCACGAGATGGGTGCAGCGATGTCACAGGCTAAACGGTCCACTGGGAAGACCCTAGCGGTAAGATTAGCTCCTTCAAACTGCAAAAATTCATGCACTTTTTTGGACATAGGTGGTCTAGTGCAAAGCTTGATACTGTTCGTATGATAACTGGGCAAAAAAAGGGGGCAAAAGAAATAAAAAGTGAAATGCTGCGGATACTCGAGGCTTTCCTTACCTGCAGCAGAAACTGCAAGCTCTTCATGTGATGGTGTCCGAAGCGCGCAGCTAGCTCTCACGCGCGCTTTCAGGGAGTCTTTAGTGGAGACAAGATCCTCTAGTACCATGGGCAGTGAATATTCGTCCCCAGATAGAGGTCTATGGACCACTATGGTCCTTCTCCCATAGTGGACGTACTTCACTGAAACACAATAACTTCACGAGTGGCCAGCCAAAGTTAGGAATCCCAGTCAGCAAAGATGCTATGAAAGGCTAAAGGCCACTGAAGCCCAACTCCAAATCTCTCTGGTTGTTCTTATTCCCCCAGTTTTCTCCCTGCATTTTCATAGAGGCTAAGAAGGCTCTACGAAGCCCAGGAAGCAATACAATCTACTGACAGTTTCAGATGCGCAGTCGCCACCAAGTATTTGACTTAAGAATGAATTCCCATCAGCATTTGGTAGGGATTTCAGTGACTGTGAGCAGGTGGAGAAAGTGGCTTAAACTCAGGTTGAGGCCTCAATTCAAACTCATTCCTGAGAAGCGCAGATGGCACAGTGCAGTTTCTTCCATGAGTAGCCTTGGATTGCAGAACCCTAGCGCTTCTCCTGTGCCTCTTCCTCCCCTGTGAACTACTGCAGACCACTCAACCCCTTAGGTATTTGTCTCAAAACAAAGGAAGCAAACAAACAAAAGGCCAGTCAGTCCAACACTGCAGGCTGAAGCTCAGTCTGAAATACAAGCTATGGCACGATGTACCTGTTTCCTCGGCAGGGCACGATGCAGTCACCTGACGTGACCCCGCAGAAGGGCTCTTTCCAGCTCCTTGTGAAGGAACGGGAGTCCGCCAGGGCCACAAGACCCAGCTTGGTGCGCCAGCGCCCACCAGTGCCACGGGCACGGCCACGGGCACGGAAGAGACGCATCCGTGTCAAATCTGTGGAAATACTCCGCGCACGGGGGCGTCTCATGGAAACCATCGAGGAGGAGCCCCTGGGCGCCCCTGGCGAGATTGAAAACTTCCCGGCTGCTGACAAGGAGCTTCAGAGCCACTTCGAGAACCTGGGTGGCAGGAAGGTGAGTGCAAGAAGGTTCTGCACTTGACAACGATTCCCCCACCATCACTGTGGCCTTGTGATTCTAGCACCTCTGTCAACATGAGGAAAGCATGTGCAACTGTGCCAAATCTCCTTGTTTTGCAAGGACACCACGGCAAATGGAAAGTGCGAGATACTGCTAAGCACCATGGTGCCATGAGCTATCAGCTAAGCAGCACATGAATGCACCATTCACAACCTGCAGTGCCACAGAAATTGACCGTAGAGCATCCTGGAGAACACTGCTGCCAGCACAGCACCCCCTTCCAATCTGCTGCTGCTTCATGGCATTTCTGCCCCCGAGAACCCTAGCAGTCTCCTACCAGTAGCTTCTAACTCCCATCCCCTTGACGTCTTCTAACAGGGAGCAGAAAGTGAGAGCAGCTCACTGTCACCAGCTCGGACTACTCCGTCTGACAGCAACGCAGACGTAGCGGAGTCCACTGTCAAAGGGAGGAGGGCAGTCTCTGAGACGCTCTCAGAAAATGGACAAAACACCAATGCCAAAGGTTAGTCTGACCACTTGGATCTGCTTTCTCGCTTTAGTTGAGTGCACTCGATCTCTGTTGTGACGAGGGGCAACCACATTCGTGTCATCAGGGCAGCCCCCAGGCTGCCCAGGAAAAGAACGTGGTGTTCTTATTGATGCCAAACAAACTTTTCGGCTTTCTCCATTTTATCTGTGTGCTATGGAGGAGGAGTGCCCGAAGCCCATTAAACACTTGTTGAGCAGAACACAACAGAACGGTGTCCTATGTTTAGAGAAGATAACTGATGATGAAGACAACCCAAATCTAAAACTAGGATATCAAAACTATGGGCAGCATTCATCCATTATGAAAAAGCAGGAACTTCCTATTCTCCGTTGGTGAAGATAGTTTGGATTTGGAGCCGTGTTGCTTTCGTAACAACACCTTAGCTTTTAAGCGTGGCTTTCAGGTTTCCACAAGTCGAATGCTCTGTGCTTGATGTGTTCCAACGTAAAAGTTGCTAAACGGTTGCTAAAAAGTTGGCGTTCCTGTTCGTTTTGCCTACTGCTTTTCTTTCAAGATTTGAAACATGTGCACCCATCTCCCTCTCCCCAACTATGATGTCTCTTTGTAGTTTCAGAGGGTGGTCGAAAACTTCTCAGAGGACTTCGAGAAGCGCGCCCTCCGAAGCCTGGCAGCACGCTGCAGCTCTTTGAGGAGAATGTCTCCTTCAAGGATAAAGAGGCTCTTTATCAAGCTGCAGCGGCCAAAGCAGAGAAGGGGAACTGCTTTCCTAATCAGGTAAGATCCCAATGTCTCATTAGCTTCTTAATTCTACGTTTGCTTTGCACAGGCTCAGACCCTAACTGTCTTTATTTCTACAAGCAAGCTATCAGATGGCTCATGGGGTGGATCAAAACTTAAATCCAAAATTAGGAAACTTAGATAGCAAACATACTCATCCTGCAGTCTGTCTCTACCAAGTGAGATTTTTCGTGCTACATACCTCTGGTCTTTTGGACAATCCCTTTTCATTCATGGAATTGCTCTTCTTTGTAGTCCACCTTGGCCTGAACTTCATTGATGAGGGCCCTAGGCGTGAGAGAGAGCAGCAATGCGCTTATCCTACTTCCTCATGTTAACAAAACACGGCAGTTTCTTTCCCACAACAACTATTCTTTATCGCCAAATACTAAAATCCTATTCAGATGCACAGTGAGCTCAGAGCTCTTGCTGCTCAAACTGAAGGATTTGAAATCGCTGCGTTATAAAACAGCGGCTGCTTCAGATAAGGTACGGGAAGAGTCCAGGTGTTTTCAAACCACACAGTTCCTGCCCACTGGCTTCTTGATTTCCTCATCGCTTTGGAGTATTCGGAGCAGATTCCTGCGGTTCCTTGGGCAGAGAAGGTTCAAATTCCCTCCTCCTGACACTGCAAAGAATGCTGCAGTTAGCTCTCTCTCCCCAAAAGGAAGAATTGGAGGAAGCCTGGCCCAACTGAACTGTGTGGAGAACATAGCAACTGCTTCATTTACACTCGAGAACCCCTTGCCCTTTCTTGTTGACACGGACAGGACGTTCTTGCTGTTGGAAGACCACCTGTGTTGGAAACCACCTGACCTTATTTAATCCCTCTAGATTGCCGAGGAGATCAAGGCCTGCACTGCGCCTGCTGGCCTGGCCGCAGGCAGGAGGCTCTTTGAGAACAGGCAGACTGCCTCCTCAAGGATCACCGTTGCTCGTTCCCAGCACGAGCAGAAAACTGAACAGCTAACAATGCCATTTGTAATAGTAAGCAAGGAGGTCTTCCATGCTAAAGAGCTTGAGGGCAAAATCCCATGATTTGCTTGCTTCCTGAACTAGTACACCCAGTTTTAGAATGGTGTCCTACGCAGCGTTGTTTGAATGTGGTAATGAATGGGCTTTCCCATTCTTGCTGCTCTGCAGTGGTTCAAAGACGGTGGCAGAAATATGGAAAATGCTTAGGTGTTGCACTAAATCCCCCAGTAAAGCGAAGGTTTTGTGCACAGGTTTCTCAGGAGGGAAAAGGCACTCCTCAGACAAACGGAGAGAAGGCTTCTACCGTGCTGCAGCATGCTGCTGGAAAAGGTAAGAAGTGGCTCGAGAGTAAAGGCTCCCAGAGGAGCACAATGGACCAAGTTCTTGGCAACTGTCTTCACTCCCCCAAATGTGGGGCTGCTCTTAGGATGCAGATGGGGGACATTGCTCCAAGTTATTCAATGGGACTTAAGAAACAGCTTTATATGTTGCTACACAGAGAGGAGTTTGGGATGAGAAGGTAGCTTCAAATATGTGTGGAGCTGCTGGAAAGAACTGGGCGTATGAAGAGTTGCCTGGAAACACATGCAAACGCTTGCCCCTGGATAGATAACATTGTGGACGATAAAGGCTCAATTGATAGCCAAGCAGAATAGGCCTGGAGACCATAAGCACCATGTTGAGGCGCTGCTTCTGCAGTTTAGTCCTGGGATTAGAATTCACGTGGTAGGTTACTTAGGTGAAGACCTAGGCCAGCGCTGAGCCTGGCTAATGCAGGTATGGCAAAGCAGCAGGCAATACCATGTCCCATGTCCCTCAACAACTGATTTCTCTTCACTTTGTTCATTCTGTTCTTTCTTTTGAATTATTTTTCTTTTTTCATATTCTTCTGCATTTTTTCCTTTACAGCTGTCAATGTGGGGGCACGGAAGATGGAAGCGCTACGCCAGCCAAAATCTACAAGACCTTCAGCGGCTTCCAGAATCAAAGAACTTAGCGCAACCATCAAGAATCAGCAGCATGCTGTGAGATGTCCACATCACCTCACAGCTGGTGCACCAAATCAGAACTGTGACAGAAGTGAATTCACAGGGGTCCAGGTGTTCCCTAATCTTCGGGAGCCACAGAGGAGGGAACCACTGCGCGAGCCAAAAAGGAAAATCAACTTTGCAGCTTCCAGACTGAAGCTCATCAACGAAATCCATAAGAACGAAAGAAATGCTCAAAGATATCCATGCCAGCAAGAAGCTGCCTTACTGCTTTCTGACGCGCGGTGGTCTAAAACCCCAGAAGGTGATGGAAAGGACAAAGATGAAGCCCTCACAGGCCGCGTGTTGTGCACCAATGCACAACACGTTTCCAATAAAAACCCGTAATAACTTAAAATTAACAGACTTGTCCGAATGTTTGCCGCCTCTCTCTCCTCCTAGGAGTCTCAGCAGTCTTCTCCCATCTTTCTTTGGCTAAGGCATGTAGTGAAAGTGTGCCTAACAGATACTGAGGTGGAGGTTTAAAGCCTCTTGAAATCCTGACTGAGGCACTGGCCAGCCCCTGAGATGCACATTTCTGCTGGTGGTTCATGAATGCATGTTCCATTGCTTCATTTGGTGTCCCAGCCCTAAGAGTATAGACGGCAAATGCGGATCCCTCAGGAGCATTTGTTAAGACCAAAGCTTTGGGGTACCTGGAAGCAGGCTCTGACCTTTGGAAATGCAGGTCTCCAGCCTGGGTTGAAGTCGTGAAGGCACCCGATCTTTTGAATGGGGGTCACCATGATGGTGACCACCTCTGAAGTGATGTAAAAAGCAGGGAAGCTTTGTCCGACTTGTGCATCGTGGGCGTGCTTAGTGAAGCTGGCTCTCACTCAGCAGCGTTTTCTTATGTGTGGGAATGAGGACGAGAGATGGAAAGTGGGATGGAATGGTTGGGAGTTCCTCAAGGAATGCGTTTGAATGAAACAAAAGATGACATTTCAATGCGGGGTTTGTTTCACTGCAGATTTTTGGCAGGAGACGGGACCCTTACTGCAATGAAATTCTGTGGAGTTGGGAAGCCTTTGGGAGATGGTGCCCACATGCAGTATATTGGTGCTGCCTCCTGAAGATCAGCTCTGATTTGACTCAGGCACTGAGCACCGAGCTGCTTGATGAAGACCAGGCATGGCATTGCAACTACAGACTTCTGAGTTCACTTGCTGATTCTCTCCCTCTCGAGGTCCACAAATGTCCACGTTGGATTTCTCCCTTAATTCCCCATTCCGAAAGAATGGCTTGGCCTAGGGGAGAGTCCTTCAATAGTTTTGTTGGCCAAAGAGCTGGAGCCTGAAAGTCAGAAGTCTCCGTCATCCTACAGGAAGAGAGAACGCCTCAGGGGTACATGACCTGACATTTGGATATTTCTCTTCAGTATCAAAACCAACCAACCACTCACAAAACCGCCAACATGCATAAATGAAAGAAAACCAAGCACGGCGTGCCAGAGCTGCTCCAACCGTTCTTCTGGTTAGCTCGAAGATGGGATTTGAAGTAGTGGACAATAAGAATGACAAAGTGATGCTCTCTCTGAGGGCTCTTAGTATCTACGGCCATGGTCTGCCCAAGAACTTGTCTCTAAAGACACCAAGTTCTTTCTGGACGTGCTTCTGCAGCAGCAACAGGTTCTGCCCCGGGGGGCTCTGGCCGGTCTTTTGGGGTAAGGAAAGCCGGGGTGCCAGCTTGGCTGTCTCGCTTTCCGTATGCCCATAGATGGAGACCGTAACCTGGCAACTGTGCACTGATTATGTGCTCATAATGCAGCCAGGCAGGATAAAAGGCAGCGCCTCTTCCTGCGGTCATCACTTCTTGGAAGTGCAGCTGTGACGAACGAGGTAGGATAAGGCTTGTCTCCAATGGTGCCACCAGCTTGTCTCCAACAGTTCCATCCTGTGGACTGCTGATCAAGCTTCACGTTCGTTACTCAGACGAGACCAGTGAATACGAGAAGGTTTAAATTTGCCTTCCTTTTAACAGGCACGAGATGGGTGCAGCGATGTCGCAGGCTAAACGGTCCACTGAGAAGACCCTAGCGGTAAGATTAGCTCCTTCAAACTGCAAAAATTCATGCACTTTTTTGGACATAGGTGGTCTAGTGCAAAGCTTGATACTGTTCGTATGATAACTGGGCAAAAAAAGGGGGCAAAAGAAATAAAAAGTGAAATGCTGCGGATACTCGAGGCTTTCCTTACCTGCAGCAGAAACTGCAAGCTCTTCATGTGATGGTGTCCGAAGCGCGCAGCTAGCTCTCACGCGCGCTTTCAGGGAGTCTTTAGTGGAGACAAGATCCTCTAGTACCATGGGCAGTGAATATTCGTCCCCAGATAGAGGTCTATGGACCACTATGGTCCTTCTCCCATAGTGGACGTACTTCACTGAAACACAATAACTTCACGAGTGGCCAGCCAAAGTTAGGAATCCCAGTCAGCAAAGATGCTATGAAAGGCTAAAGGCCACTGAAGCCCAACTCCAAATCTCTCTGGTTGTTCTTATTCCCCCAGTTTTCTCCCTGCATTTTCATAAAGGCTAAGAAGGCTCTACGAAGCCCAGGAAGCAATACAATCTACTGACAGTTTCAGATGCGCAGTCGCCACCAAGTATTTGACTTAAGAATGAATTCCCATCAGCATTTGGTAGGGATTTCAGTGACTGTGAGCAGGTGGAGAAAGTGGCTTAAACTCAGGTTGAGGCCTCAATTCAAACTCATTCCTGAGAAGCGCAGATGGCACAGTGCAGTTTCTTCCATGAGTAGCCTTGGATTGCAGAACCCTAGCGCTTCTCCTGTGCCTCTTCCTCCCCTGTGAACTACTGCAGACCACTCAACCCCTTAGGTATTTGTCTCAAAACAAAGGAAGCAAACAAACAAAAGGCCAGTCAGTCCAACACTGCAGGCTGAAGCTCAGTCTGAAATACAAGCTATGGCACGATGTACCTGTTTCCTCGGCAGGGCACGATGCAGTCACCTGACGTGACCCCGCAGAAGGGCTCTTTCCAGCTCCTTGTGAAGGAACGGGAGTCCGCCAGGGCCACAAGACCCAGCTTGGTGCGCCAGCGCCCACCAGTGCCACGGGCACGGCCACGGGCACGGAAGAGACGCATCCGTGTCAAATCTGTGGAAATACTCCGCGCACGGGGGCGTCTCATGGAAACCATCGAGGAGGAGCCCCTGGGCGCCCCTGGCGAGATTGAAAACTTCCCGGCTGCTGACAAGGAGCTTCAGAGCCACTTCGAGAACCTGGGTGGCAGGAAGGTGAGTGCAAGAAGGTTCTGCACTTGACAACGATTCCCCCACCATCACTGTGGCCTTGTGATTCTAGCACCTCTGTCAACATGAGGAAAGCATGTGCAACTGTGCCAAATCTCCTTGTTTTGCAAGGACACCACGGCAAATGGAAAGTGCGAGATACTGCTAAGCACCATGGTGCCATGAGCTATCAGCTAAGCAGCACATGAATGCACCATTCACAACCTGCAGTGCCACAGAAATTGACCGTAGAGCATCCTGGAGAACACTGCTGCCAGCACAGCACCCCCTTCCAATCTGCTGCTGCTTCATGGCATTTCTGCCCCCGAGAACCCTAGCAGTCTCCTACCAGTAGCTTCTAACTCCCATCCCCTTGACGTCTTCTAACAGGGAGCAGAAAGTGAGAGCAGCTCACTGTCACCAGCTCGGACTACTCCGTCTGACAGCAACGCAGACGTAGCGGAGTCCACTGTCAAAGGGAGGAGGGCAGTCTCTGAGACGCTCTCAGAAAATGGACAAAACACCAATGCCAAAGGTTAGTCTGACCACTTGGATCTGCTTTCTCGCTTTAGTTGAGTGCACTCGATCTCTGTTGTGACGAGGGGCAACCACATTCGTGTCATCAGGGCAGCCCCCAGGCTGCCCAGGAAAAGAACGTGGTGTTCTTATTGATGCCAAACAAACTTTTCGGCTTTCTCCATTTTATCTGTGTGCTATGGAGGAGGAGTGCCCGAAGCCCATTAAACACTTGTTGAGCAGAACACAACAGAACGGTGTCCTATGTTTAGAGAAGATAACTGATGATGAAGACAACCCAAATCTAAAACTAGGATATCAAAACTATGGGCAGCATTCATCCATTATGAAAAAGCAGGAACTTCCTATTCTCCGTTGGTGAAGATAGTTTGGATTTGGAGCCGTGTTGCTTTCGTAACAACACCTTAGCTTTTAAGCGTGGCTTTCAGGTTTCCACAAGTCGAATGCTCTGTGCTTGATGTGTTCCAACGTAAAAGTTGCTAAACGGTTGCTAAAAAGTTGGCGTTCCTGTTCGTTTTGCCTACTGCTTTTCTTTCAAGATTTGAAACACGTGCACCCATCTCCCTCTCCCCAACTATGATGTCTCTTTGTAGTTTCAGAGGGTGGTCGAAAACTTCTCAGAGGACTTCGAGAAGCGCGCCCTCCGAAGCCTGGCAGCACGCTGCAGCTCTTTGAGGAGAATGTCTCCTTCAAGGATAAAGAGGCTCTTTATCAAGCTGCAGCGGCCAAAGCAGAGAAGGGGAACTGCTTTCCTAATCAGGTAAGATCCCAATGTCTCATTAGCTTCTTAATTCTACGTTTGCTTTGCACAGGCTCAGACCCTAACTGTCTTTATTTCTACAAGCAAGCTATCAGATGGCTCATGGGGTGGATCAAAACTTAAATCCAAAATTAGGAAACTTAGATAGCAAACATACTCATCCTGCAGTCTGTCTCTACCAAGTGAGATTTTTCGTGCTACATACCTCTGGTCTTTTGGACAATCCCTTTTCATTCATGGAATTGCTCTTCTTTGTAGTCCACCTTGGCCTGAACTTCATTGATGAGGGCCCTAGGCGTGAGAGAGAGCAGCAATGCGCTTATCCTACTTCCTCATGTTAACAAAACACGGCAGTTTCTTTCCCACAACAACTATTCTTTATCGCCAAATACTAAAATCCTATTCAGATGCACAGTGAGCTCAGAGCTCTTGCTGCTCAAACTGAAGGATTTGAAATCGCTGCGTTATAAAACAGCGGCTGCTTCAGATAAGGTACGGGAAGAGTCCAGGTGTTTTCAAACCACACAGTTCCTGCCCACTGGCTTCTTGATTTCCTCATCGCTTTGGAGTATTCGGAGCAGATTCCTGCGGTTCCTTGGGCAGAGAAGGTTCAAATTCCCTCCTCCTGACACTGCAAAGAATGCTGCAGTTAGCTCTCTCTCCCCAAAAGGAAGAATTGGAGGAAGCCTGGCCCAACTGAACTGTGTGGAGAACATAGCAACTGCTTCATTTACACTCGAGAACCCCTTGCCCTTTCTTGTTGACACGGACAGGACGTTCTTGCTGTTGGAAGACCACCTGTGTTGGAAACCACCTGACCTTATTTAATCCCTCTAGATTGCCGAGGAGATCAAGGCCTGCACTGCGCCTGCTGGCCTGGCCGCAGGCAGGAGGCTCTTTGAGAACAGGCAGACTGCCTCCTCAAGGATCACCGTTGCTCGTTCCCAGCACGAGCAGAAAACTGAACAGCTAACAATGCCATTTGTAATAGTAAGCAAGGAGGTCTTCCATGCTAAAGAGCTTGAGGGCAAAATCCCATGATTTGCTTGCTTCCTGAACTAGTACACCCAGTTTTAGAATGGTGTCCTACGCAGCGTTGTTTGAATGTGGTAATGAATGGGCTTTCCCATTCTTGCTGCTCTGCAGTGGTTCAAAGACGGTGGCAGAAATATGGAAAATGCTTAGGTGTTGCACTAAATCCCCCAGTAAAGCGAAGGTTTTGTGCACAGGTTTCTCAGGAGGGAAAAGGCACTCCTCAGACAAACGGAGACAAGGCTCCTACCGTGCTGCAGCATGCTGCTGGAAAAGGTAAGAAGTGGCTCGAGAGTAAAGGCTCCCAGAGGAGCACAATGGACCAAGTTCTTGGCAACTGTCTTCACTCCCCCAAATGTGGGGCTGCTCTTAGGATGCAGATGGGGGACATTGCTCCAAGTTATTCAATGGGACTTAAGAAACAGCTTTATATGTTGCTACACAGAGAGGAGTTTGGGATGAGAAGGTAGCTTCAAATATGTGTGGAGCTGCTGGAAAGAACTGGGCGTATGAAGAGTTGCCTGGAAACACATGCAAACGCTTGCCCCTGGATAGATAACATTGTGGACGATAAAGGCTCAATTGATAGCCAAGCAGAATAGGCCTGGAGACCATAAGCACCATGTTGAGGCGCTGCTTCTGCAGTTTAGTCCTGGGATTAGAATTCACGTGGTAGGTTACTTAGGTGAAGACCTAGGCCAGCGCTGAGCCTGGCTAATGCAGGTATGGCAAAGCAGCAGGCAATACCATGTCCCATGTCCCTCAACAACTGATTTCTCTTCACTTTGTTCATTCTGTTCTTTCTTTTGAATTATTTTTCTTTTTTCATATTCTTCTGCATTTTTTCCTTTACAGCTGTCAATGTGGGGGCACGGAAGATGGAAGCGCTACGCCAGCCAAAATCTACAAGACCTTCAGCGGCTTCCAGAATCAAAGAACTTAGCGCAACCATCAAGAATCAGCAGCATGCTGTGAGATGTCCACATCACCTCACAGCTGATGCACCAAATCAGAACTGTGACAGAAGTGAATTCACAGGGGTCCAGGTGTTCCCTAATCTTCGGGAGCCACAGAGGAGGGAACCACTGCGCGAGCCAAAAAGGAAAATCAACTTTGCAGCTTCCAGACTGAAGCTCATCAACGAAATCCATAAGAACGAAAGAAATGCTCAAAGATATCCATGCCAGCAAGAAGCTGCCTTACTGCTTTCTGACGCGCGGTGCTCTAAAACCCCAGAAGGTGATGGAAAGGACAAAGATGAAGCCCTCACAGGCCGCGTGTTGTGCAGCAATGCACAACACGTTTCCAATAAAAACCCGTAATAACTTAAAATTAACAGACTTGTCCGAATGTTTGCCGCCTCTCTCTCCTCCTAGGAGTCTCAGCAGTCTTCTCCCATCTTTCTTTGGCTAAGGCATGTAGTGAAAGTGTGCCTAACAGATACTGAGGTGGAGGTTTAAAGCCTCTTGAAATCCTGACTGAGGCACTGGCCAGCCCCTGAGATGCACATTTCTGCTGGTGGTTCATGAATGCATGTTCCATTGCTTCATTTGGTGTCCCAGCCCTAAGAGTATAGACGGCAAATGCGGATCCCTCAGGAGCATTTGTTAAGACCAAAGCTTTGGGGTACCTGGAAGCAGGCTCTGACCTTTGGAAATGCAGGTCTCCAGCCTGGGTTGAAGTCGTGAAGGCACCCGATCTTTTGAATGGGGGTCACCATGATGGTGACCACCTCTGAAGTGATGTAAAAAGCAGGGAAGCTTTGTCCGACTTGTGCATCGTGGGCGTGCTTAGTGAAGCTGGCTCTCACTCAGCAGCGTTTTCTTATGTGTGGGAATGAGGACGAGAGATGGAAAGTGGGATGGAATGGTTGGGAGTTCCTCAAGGAATGCGTTTGAATGAAACAAAAGATGACATTTCAATGCGGGGTTTGTTTCACTGCAGATTTTTGGCAGGAGACGGGGCCCTTACTGCAATGAAATTCTGTGGAGTTGGGAAGCCTTTGGGAGATGGTGCCCACATGCAGTATATTGGTGCTGCCTCCTGAAGATCAGCTCTGATTTGACTCAGGCACTGAGCACCGAGCTGCTTGATGAAGACCAGGCATGGCATTGCAACTACAGACTTCTGAGTTCACGTGCTGATTCTCTCCCTCTCGAGGTCCACAAATGTCCACGTTGGATTTCTCCCTTAATTCCCCATTCCGAAAGAATGGCTTGGCCTAGGGGAGAGTCCTTCAATAGTTTTGTTGGCCAAAGAGCTGGAGCCTGAAAGTCAGAAGTCTCCGTCATCCTACAGGAAGAGAGAACGCCTCAGGGGTACATGACCTGACATTTGGATATTTCTCTTCAGTATCAAAACCAACCAACCACTCACAAAACCGCCAACATGCATAAATGAAAGAAAACCAAGCACGGCGTGCCAGAGCTGCTCCAACCGTTCTTCTGGTTAGCTCGAAGATGGGATTTGAAGTAGTGGACAATAAGAATGACAAAGTGATGCTCTCTCTGAGGGCTCTTAGTATCTACGGCCATGGTCTGCCCAAGAACTTGTCTCTAAAGACACCAAGTTCTTTCTGGACGTGCTTCTGCAGCAGCAACAGGTTCTGCCCCGGGGGGCTCTGGCCGGTCTTTTGGGGTAGGGAAAGCCGGGGTGCCAGCTTGGCTGTCTCGCTTTCCGTATGCCCATAGATGGAGACCGTAACCTGGCAACTGTGCACTGATTATGTGCTCATAATGCAGCCAGGCAGGATAAAAGGCAGCGCCTCTTCCTGCGGTCATCACTTCTTGGAAGTGCAGCTGTGACGAACGAGGTAGGATAAGGCTTGTCTCCAATGGTGCCACCAGCTTGTCTCCAACAGTTCCATCCTGTGGACTGCTGATCAAGCTTCACGTTCGTTACTCAGACGAGACCAGTGAATACGAGAAGGTTTAAATTTGCCTTCCTTTTAACAGGCACGAGATGGGTGCAGCGATGTCGCAGGCTAAACGGTCCACTGAGAAGACCCTAGCGGTAAGATTAGCTCCTTCAAACTGCAAAAATTCATGCACTTTTTTGGACATAGGTGGTCTAGTGCAAAGCTTGATACTGTTCGTATGATAACTGGGCAAAAAAAGGGGGCAAAAGAAATAAAAAGTGAAACGCTGCAGATACTCGAGGTTTTCCTTACCTGCAGCAGAAACTGCAAGCTCTTCATGTGATGGTGTCCGAAGCGCGCAGCTAGCTCTCACGCGCGCTTTCAGGGAGTCTTTAGTGGAGACAAGATCCTCTAGTACCATGGGCAGTGAATATTCGTCCCCAGATAGAGGTCTATGGACCACTATGGTCCTTCTCCCATAGTGGACGTACTTCACTGAAACACAATAACTTCACGAGTGGCCAGCCAAAGTTAGGAATCCCAGTCAGCAAAGATGCTATGAAAGGCTAAAGGCCACTGAAGCCCAACTCCAAATCTCTCTGGTTGTTCTTATTCCCCCAGTTTTCTCCCTGCATTTTCATAAAGGCTAAGAAGGCTCTACGAAGCCCAGGAAGCAATACAATCTACTGACAGTTTCAGATGCGCAGTCGCCACCAAGTATTTGACTTAAGAATGAATTCCCATCAGCATTTGGTAGGGATTTCAGTGACTGTGAGCAGGTGGAGAAAGTGGCTTAAACTCAGGTTGAGGCCTCAATTCAAACTCATTCCTGAGAAGCGCAGATGGCACAGTGCAGTTTCTTCCATGAGTAGCCTTGGATTGCAGAACCCTAGCGCTTCTCCTGTGCCTCTTCCTCCCCTGTGAACTACTGCAGACCACTCAACCCCTTAGGTATTTGTCTCAAAACAAAGGAAGCAAACAAACAAAAGGCCAGTCAGTCCAACACTGCAGGCTGAAGCTCAGTCTGAAATACAAGCTATGGCACGATGTACCTGTTTCCTCGGCAGGGCACGATGCAGTCACCTGACGTGACCCCGCAGAAGGGCTCTTTCCAGCTCCTTGTGAAGGAACGGGAGTCCGCCAGGGCCACAAGACCCAGCTTGGTGCGCCAGCGCCCACCAGTGCCACGGGCACGGCCACGGGCACGGAAGAGACGCATCCGTGTCAAATCTGTGGAAATACTCCGCGCACGGGGGCGTCTCATGGAAACCATCGAGGAGGAGCCCCTGGGCGCCCCTGGCGAGATTGAAAACTTCCCGACTGCTGACAAGGAGCTTCAGAGCCACTTCGAGAACCTGGGTGGCAGGAAGGTGAGTGCAAGAAGGTTCTGTTTGAATGTGGTAATGAATGGGCTTTCCCATTCTTGCTGCTCTGCAATGGTTCAAAGACGGTGGCAGAAATATGGAAAATGCTTAGGTGTTGCACTAAATCCCCCAGTAAAGTGAAGGTTTTGTGCACAGGTTGCTCACAAGGAAAAGGTTACTCCAGAGACAAGCGGAGACAAGGCTTGTGCTGCGGTGCAGCATGCTGCTGAAAAAGGTAAGAAGTGTCTTGAGAGTAAAGGCTCCCAGAGGAGCACAATGGACCAAGTTCTTGGCAACTGTCTTCACTCCCCCAAATGTGGGGCTGCTCTTAGGATGCAGATGGGGGACATTGCTCCAAGTTATTCATTGCCTCCTTCTGCAGCTCAGCACATTTATTGATCTCAATGGGACTTAAGAAACAGGTTTATATGTTGCTACACAGAGAGGAGTTTGGGATGAGAAGGTAGCTTCAAATATGTGTGGAGCTGCTGGAAAGAACTGGGCATATGAAGAGTTGCCTGGAAACACACGCAGACGCTTGCCCCTGGATAGATAACATTGTGGACGATAAAGGCTCAATTGATAGCCAAGCAGAATAGGCCTGGAGACCATAAGCACCATGTTGAGGCGCTGCTTCTGCAGTTTAGTCCTGGTATTAGAATTCACGTGGTAGGTTACTTAGGTGAAGACCTAGGCCAGCTCTGAGCCTGGCTAATGCAGGTATGGCAAAGCAGCAGGCAATACCATGTCCCATGTCCCTCAACACCTGATTTCTCTTCACTTTGTTCATTCTGTTCTTTTTTTTTAATTTTTTTTTCTTTTTTTCATATTTTTCTGCATTTTTTCCTTTACAGCTGTCAATGTGGGGGCACAAAAGATGGAAGCACTACGCCAACCAAACTCTACAATACCTTCAGTGGCTTCCAGAATGAAAGTAATTAACGCAATCATCAAGAATCAGCAACATGCTATAAGATGTCCACGTCATCTTGGAGCTGGTGCATCAAATCCGGAGTGCGAAAGAAATGAATCCTCTGTGATCCAGGTGTTCCCTAATCTTAAGGAGCCACAGAGGAGGGAACCACTGCGCCAGCCGAAAAGGAAAATTAATTTTGCAGCTTCCAGACTGAAGATCATCAATGAAATCCACAAGAACCAAAGTAATATTCAAAGATGTCCAAACCAGCAAGAAGCTGCTTTAGTGGCTTATGACATGCAGTGGTCTGAAACCACTGAACGCAATGGAAAGGACAAAGATGAAGCCCTCACATCATCAAAGATGAAGCCACGTGTTGTGCAGCAATGTACAACACGTTTCCAATAAAAACCTGTAATGACTTAAAAGTAACAGACTTGTCTGAATTTTTGCTGCCTGTCTCTCCTCCCTCCTTCGAGACTTCCCTCCTGCAAGATGCTATCAGGACAAGGCGTGAAGTTGGATGTGTAAAACAGATTAAGAAGATTTTCATCAACATTGGTTCCCCAGTAAGTGCTGTGAGTAATTTGCAAGCTAGAGAAAGCGAGCCCCAAATCCCATTTTGAGTCGGAAAGGATGCGGGAGCAGAATTATGTAAAACTCTGTCTCAGACAGTAACAGAGTTTTGACAAGTGCATTTTGTGACGTGACCCTGCTGAGTGTGAGCCAGCACGGAGGCAGGAGCTGGGCAGGTGATCTACTGTGTTGCGTGAAACACCATATTGACAGCAGTGCTCATGTATAGGCTGTAGGGGTTCGCATGAAAGAAGTTTCCTACCCAGTAGAAGGCAGTGCTTGATATTTTCAGTTAAACAGAGTGAAGGATGGTCCCAATGACAAGGATCACGAGCTGCCGGGCTGTTTTCTGTGTTTGCCGTTACAAAGATAAGGATGTTTGTCTTCTTCCAGTTCCTCCTGGTTTTCTTGTGCTCCCCTTACTCTGTCTTGGACAACAAAGCCCCTGCTTTCTTTTTGGGAGGTATGGGAGACACGGTGGTGGGGGTCTACTGCAGGTCTCCAGATCAGGAGGAGGAAGTCGATGAGGCCTTCTATGAGCAGCTGCTAGTAGCCTCACGATCACGAGCGCTGATCCTCATGGGGGACTTCAATTACCCAGACATCTGCTGAGTAAGCAACTCGAACAGGCACGAGCAGTCCAAACGGTTCCTACAATGTGTTGAGGACAATATTCGGATGCAGGTGGTGGAGGAGCCGACGAGGCAGGGGGTGCTCCTGGACCTCGTTCTTACCAACAGGGATGGCCTTGTTAGGGATGTGAAGGTTGGGGGCAGCTTGGGATGCAGCGACCATGAGATGGTGGAGTTCCAGATGGAACTAGGCAAAGGAAGTAAGGCTAAAAGTAGGATTGCTACCCTGGACTTTCGAAAAGCCAACTTTGACCTCTTCCAGGACCTGCTTGGGAGTATCTCATGGGATAGGTTGCTAGAAGGCAAGGATGCTTGTGAGAGCTGGGCTACATTTAAGCAGCACTTCTTCCATGCTCAGGATCGGTGCATCCCGAAGAATAGGATATTGGGGAAGGGGGGGCAGGAAACCCGCGTGGATGAGCAAGGAGCTCATCAATAAGATCAAAAGGAAGAGGAAGGTCTATGAACGCACTTTCCGAGGCGACCGGCTCCGGGGCAGACGCGTTCTGCAGTAGATCGGGGGATCGGACAGGCAGGGCTAATTTTTCTGGCATCGAGCCTACTTGAGGGAGTCGCCAGGGCCTGGCAGCCCTCGTGAGGGAGGCTGACGAGGCGCAGGCGGAGCCAGCAGCACCCCCTCCCCCCCCGCCGTTCAAAAGCTGCCCCTAGGGAGCGCGGCAAACATGGCGGGCAAACAGGGAGTGGCGCGGAAGTTAGAGAGGCAGTTAGTTAGCGAGGCAGTTAGTTAGCGAGGCAGTTCGAACAGGGAAGGCAAAGCGTTCCCCCCTCCCCCCGCCCCCCGCCCATATGAATGTTATATATGGAGTAGTAATTCGTGTTGAGAAAATGGTTGATGTTAATAAAGAAGGGGGAGATTTGGGAGTGTGGTCATGGGGGTCGACAAGCCCCATGGTTGATGATAACATCAGTTTCTTAATGATGAGGCCATCAGGAATATAAAAGAGTTTAGAGGGAACAAAGAAGGGTGATTCAGGAGACTCCATGCAGTCTCTGGTTTCTTGTTTTCCAGCCTTTAAGGCATGGATGTTTCTGGGTGTTTGCTGTTGTTGTTACATTCAAAGTTGTTTGACCAATGAAAAGTTGTTTTGAAAAGAACTGCTGTGGAGAGAAGGGTATAAGAGGGGAGCCTGCCCTCAAGATAAGAAAAGAATGGCAACACGATGTGATGAAGTTATGTCATCAATAAAGAAGCAGAAGGAAGGAATGAAAAGGAACAGGCTAGCAGGATGGAGACCAGGATGGGAACAGGCACTTTGATTGCCTCATGAAGATAGGTTCGGCCAAACTCAGCAAACTGCTCAGAGAAGCTTGTACAGAAAGTTGCTGGAAATAGGTGCACTGGAGCTGGAGAGAAGCTCGAGCTGAGAGAAGCGGACCTGTGCACACAACTGCCTCTCTCTGGTAAGCAGTTGTGCATTATGGGGAATCATACATCCTTAGGAACAAAGACTGTCCTGGTTATTCTTCTTATTAACGATATTCTTCTTATTAGCTTATTCTTCTTATTAACGATCAGACGGTTTATGATCCTGAAACATGGAACCAAATTGATGTCAAGGTGTGGGACTCTGCAACTAAAAATGACAAGGTTGCAGTGGGATTGCTCGGCACCTGGCAAGCAGTCTCTGAGGCCTTAAAGAGCCATGTGGGACCACAGTCAGAAATGTGTGGTTTGCCAGATAGTGAGGGAGCTGCGAGCTCCTTTACTGATCCGACAGCTGCACCATGGGGCCCTCTGCTGCTACAGCCATTGCAGGCTTTTGCTGTTACCCCCCCCTGGTGACCTGGACGTGCCTTTTGACCCAGGCCTCATTGGCCTTGAAAAGTAGATGGATATGCTTTTTTTCGATCTGGGAAGAACGGGATACATAAGGCCCGAAGACTGAGTTGCCTGACAACTTAAAGCGAGACATGTTGTTCAAAAGGAATGGAAAATGGAGACTGTTAAGTCACGGTACTTAAAGGATTGTTTGTTACCTTTTCTGATTGTATAGACATACTCGGGATTAGTATGTAAAGCAATGTTCTGTATATTTAGATTGCTTGATGTTTGTGTGTGCGTGTTGGTGGAGCGTAGACTCCCCGCACACCCAGCACTGTTTACTTGCCTTTTATACCTTTTATAGATTTTATACCTTTTATAGCTTTTATAAGTATAAATATTACAAAATTCAGATTGAGTTGAGACTTCGTTTATAACACAAACAACTCCTCTAACGGCAGTCTCCCGTTAGCGAGGCTGCAGTGGTCTCCACCAGGCACGGTGCTCTCTCCAGGAAGTCAGTACACACCCAGACCGATTGCCTGTCCAAAAATGCAGCAATTCAGGTCACTGGATGCGGGGAGTGTCTGAGCCTGTTGCTGCCATCAGCAATAGGCAGAGAGACTGCGTGCGTGAGGTGCGAGCAGGTGGACAACCTGGTCCGCATGGTGGCAGAACTCAAGGAGGAGGTGGAGAGGTTGAGGGATATCAGGGAGTGCGAGGGGGAGATAGACTGGTGGAGCAACTCCCTGCAGGGCCTCAAGGAGAGGTACTGGGGTGAGACACCCCAAATGGGAGTGGACCCCCTGCCCTGTCGCCGTCGGGCAGAGGGAGGGGACCTGGGAGTTGAGGAGGAATGGAGACAGGTCCCTGCTCAACCTCGCAGGCGATGCACTCCCCTTCCGGCCCCACCTTCCCAGGTGCCCTTACGCAATAGGTTTGAGGCCCTGGAGCTTGAGAGACCCATGGGTGAGGATGAGGTAGGAAGCCTACCTAGGAGGATGCCTAGGGCGAGGAAGTCAACTCCACGCCTCTGGACTGCCTCCACCAAGAAAGAAAGAAGGGTGGTTGTTGTGGGCAACTCCCTTCTCAGGGAACAGAGGGCCCTATTTGTCGGCCTGACCCTACCTGTAGGGAAGTCTGCTGCCTCCCTGGGGCCAGGGTCAGGGACGTTGCCAGGAAGCTTCCCAACCTGGTTCACCCCTCTGACTATTATCCTCTTTTGATAGTCCAGGCTGGCAGTGACAATGTTGAAGACAGAAGCCTCAAGGCTATCAAAAGAGACTTTAGGGGGCTGGGACGATTAGTGGAGGGAGTGGGAGTACAGGTGGTGTTTTCATCTATCTCTACGGTGGCAGGGAGGGGTACAGAGAGGACACAGAAAGCCCACCTGATAAACACATGGCTCAGAGGCTGGTGCCAACAAAGAAATTTTGTGGTTTTTGACCATGGGGGGCTTTTACTTGGCACCCGGCCTGGTGGCTGCAGATGGGTCCCTATCTCTAAGGGGAAAACAGATCCTAGCCCAGGAGCTGGTGGGGCTCATTGAGAGGGCTTTAAACTAGGTAAGAAGGGGGATGGGGCTGAAACAAGGCTTGTTGGAGCTGTGCCAGGGGGAACAATGGCAAGGCCAGGGGATAAGGCAACGGCCCAGCTGAAGTGCATCTACACTAATGCACGCAGCATGGGTAACAAACGGGAGAAGCTGGAAGCCATCGTGCAGCAGGCAGGCTACGACTTGTTTGCCATCATGGAAATGTGGTGGGACCACTCTCATGACTGGAGTGCTGCAATGACTGGCTATAAGCTCTTCAGAAGGGACAGGCAGCATAGAAGGGGTGGTGATGTGGCTCTCTATATTAGAGAATCTTCTGGTGTTGTGGAACTCAAGGCTGGGAATGATAAGGTTGAGTCCCTGTGGGTTAGGATCGGCAGGAAGGCCAACAAGGCTGGCATCCTGGCTGGGGTCTGTTATAGACCGCCGAACCAGGATGAGGAGACTGATGAGGAGTTCTACAGGCAGCTGACAGAAGTTGCAAAATCATCAGCACTTGTTCTCGTGGGGGACTTCAACTTCCCAGACATATCCTGGAAACACAACACAGCCCAGAGAAAGCAGTCTAGGAGGTTTCTGGAGAGTGTGGAAGATAGCTTCCTGACACAGCTGGTTAGTGAGCCTACCAGGGGTGGCACCCCGCTAGACCTTCTCTTCACAAACAGAGAAGGACTGGTGGGAGATGTGGTGGTCAGAATCTGTCTTGGGCAGAGTGACCACAAAATGGTAGAGTTCTCTATTCTTGGCAAGGCCAGGAAGGGGACCAGTAAAACTGCTATATTGGACTTCTGGAGGGCTGACTTTGAGCTGCTCAGGACACTGGTTGGTAGAGTCCCTTGGGAGGTGGTTCTGAAGGGCAGAGGAGGCCTGGAAGGCTGGGCACTCTTCAAGAAGGAAATCTTAATGGCACAGGAGCAGTCCGTCCCCACGTGCCCAAAGACAAGCCGGTGTGGAAGAAGACTGGCCTGGCTCAACAGAGAGTTGCAGCTTGAGCTTAGGAGAAAAAAGAGGGTTTATAATCTTTGGAAAAAAGGGCAGGCCACTGAGGAGGACTATAAGGATGTTGCGAGGCTGTGCAGGGACAAAATTAGAAAGGCCAAAGCTCATCTGGAGCTCAATCTGGCCACTGCCGTTAAAGACAACAAAAAATCTTTTTACAAATACATCAACACAAAACGGAGGACTAAGGAGAATCTCCATCCTTTACTGGATGCAGGGGGAAACTTAGTTACAAGAGATGAGGAAAAGTCTGAGGTGCTTAATGCCTTCTTTGCCTCAGTCTTTAGCGGCAATACCGGTTGTTCTCTGGATACTCAGTACCCTGAGCTGGCGGAAGGGGATGGGGTGCAGAATGGCCCTCACTATCCATGAGGAAATGGTTGGCGACCTGCTATGGCACTTGGATGTGCGCAAGTCAATGGGACCGGATGGGATCCACCCGAGGGTACTGAGAGAACTGGCAGAGGAGCTGGCCAAGCCGCTTTCCATCATTTATCAGCAGTCCTGGCTATTGGGAAAGGTCCCAGTTGACTGGCGGCTAGCAAATGTGACGCCCATCTACAAGAAGGGCCAGAGGGCAGACCCGGGGAACTATAAGCCTGTCAATTTGACCTCAGTGCCAGGGAAGCTCATGGAGCAGATTATCTTGAGAGTCATCACACGGCACTTACAGGGCAAGCAGGCGATCAGGCCCAGTCAGCATGGGTTTATGAAAGGCAGGTCCTGCTTGACGAACCTGATCTCCTTCTATGACAAAGTGACGTGCTGGGTGGATGAGGGAAGGGCTGTGGATGTGGTCTATCTTGACTTCAGTAAGTCTTTTGACGCCATTTCCCACAACATTTTCCTCAAGAAACTGGCTGCTCTTGGCTTGGACTGGCCTTCATTGGGTTAGAAACTGGCTGGATAGCTGGGCTCAAAGAGTTGTGGTGAATGGAGTCAAATCCAGTTGGAGGCCGGTCACTAGTGGTGTTCCCCAGGGCTCGGTGCTGGGGCCGGTCCTCTTTAATATCTTTATCGATGATCTGGATGAGGGCATTGAGTGCACCCTCAGTAAGTTTGCAGATGACACCAAGTTAGGTGCGTGTGTCGATCTGCTTGAGGGCAGGAAGGCTCTGCAGGAGGATCTGGATAGGCTGCACCGATGGGCTGAGGTCAACTGCATGAAGTTCAACAAGGCCAAGTGCCGGGTCCTGCACCTGAGGCGCAACAACCCCAAGCAGAGCTACAGGCTGGGAGAGGAATGGTTGGAGAGCTGCCAGGCAGAGAAGGACCTGGGAGTGATGGTTGATAGTCGGCTGAATATGAGCCAGCAGTGTGCTCAGGTGGCCAAGAAGGCCAACGGCATCCTGGCTTGTATCAGAAACAGTGTGACCAGCAGGGCTAGGGAGGTGATCGTCCCCCTGTACTCGGCTCTGGTGAGGCCGCACCTCGAGTACTGTGTTCAGTTTTGGGCCCCTCGCTACAAGAAGGACATGGAGGTGCTTGAGCGAGTCCAGAGAAGGGCGATGAAGCTGGTGAGGGGCCTGGAGAACAAGTCCTACGAGGAGCGGCTGAGGGAGCTGGGCTTGTTCAGCCTGGAGAAGAGGAGGCTCAGGGGCGACCTTATCGCTCTCTATGGGTACCTCAAGGGAGGCTGTAGCGAGGTGGGGGTTGGCCTGTTCTCCCACGTGCCTGGTGACAGGACGAGGCGGAATGGGTTTAAGTTGAGCCAGGGGAGTTTTAGGTTAGATGTTAGGAAGAACTTCTTCACTGAAAGGGTTGTGAGGCATTGGAACAGGCTGCCCAGGGAAGTGGTGGAGTCACCATCCCTGGAAGTCTTCAAAAGACGTTTAGATGTAGAGCTTAGGGATATGGTTTAGTGGGGACTGCTAGCGTTAGGTCAGAGGTTGGACTCGATGATCTTGAGGTTTCTTCCAACCTAGAAATTCTGTGATTCTGTGATTCTTCACGGTGAGGGTCACAGAGCGTTGGAACAGGCTGCCCAGGGAGGCTGTGGGGTCTCCTTCTCTGGAGATATTCAAGGCCTGTCTGGATGCCTACCTGGGCAGCCTGTTCTGAGGAACCTGCTTTGGCAGGGAGGTTGGACCCGATGATCTTTCGAGGTCCCTTCTAACCCCTACAGTTCTGTGATTCTGTGATTCATTCAGAAAAGGAAGGGACATTTCTGTGAATATTCAGTAGGAGCTCATCCTCTGCATGTCATCAACTCCCCAAGCAGAACTTGACCTCAGTCTCTTTCCCGTCTTTGACCATCTGCTGAGGCCTGAAATATCCATGGGGCTCTGAAACAAAACCCAAGAAATCAAAACCAAAAAAAGGTGTTGAACTTCTGCATTGCTTTCTAGAGCAGGAATAGGCAGCTGATGCTGATACCCTTCTTGTTGTATCCGTCTATCTAAGCTGTTGTTTTTTTTTTTTTTGTTTGTTTGTTTGTTTGTTTGTTTCTCCACCCATTTCCTTGTCTTCTTTCTGTTGACCCTTACTTTCTCATTTACTAGAACAAGCCTGAGCTGCTTGTGCACTAGGCAGACTGATGCTGAATTTGGGAGGATAAATAAATAAATAAATAAATAAAAATGATATATTCATGTGATATATTATGATATAGTAAAATGATATATTAAAAGT
The DNA here is from genome assembly GCF_964035555.1 of Netta rufina. Taxonomy (NCBI): domain Eukaryota; kingdom Metazoa; phylum Chordata; class Aves; order Anseriformes; family Anatidae; genus Netta; species Netta rufina. The sequence continues at coordinate 3,221,360 of NC_140140.1, forward strand.
GATAACTTTAAGACTAAGCAAGAGCCATAAGCTGTAGCTAAAGCTCTGAGATCAGGCAGTCTGGAAGAAGAAGCAGTGGAGGCCAGGAGACTTACTTTCTTGGCAGTAGTGTGCCTACCTTTTAGTAATCTTATTATCTTTTTGTAAACTATAGTGTAATTTATCTTTTATTTGGTATATTTTAGGCAATTAAAAACCAAATTTTTTTTTTTTTGTATAAATTTGTAGCTGTTTGAATATTCTTTAAAATTATTAAAATCACTGAAGACGAGAGCAACCTAAATATATTATTTTTATTAGAGAAAGAATATGAAAAATACATTTTTTTCCTGTTTACCTAACACTTGCCTCATCTATGATTTCCCTCAGGTAATAATATTAGGAGGTAAAAGATAAGAAACAGTCCCCAAGGTTGTTTATTCCATTCTCCATGTTTGATGAAAAATGTTTTAAAAATTAATCCTAAGTGGTTGCTTTTTTACTTTTTTTTTTTTTCCTTTCTTTCTGTTTGTTTTGCATTTTGCACTGTTTTGCACACTGTGGTTCTGACAAATAGCAAAATAATGGAAAATGACCAGACCTATAGTGTGTCCAGAAATGGTTTAACTTAATTTTGCAGTAAGGCTGTGATAGACTTCAAGTAAAAACTTGAATTCAGCTTTGCATTGATCATTGTGGTTTTATGTATAAGGATCTAATCCAAAATCTGGCATTTCAGATGTAGAGCAATCCAGTAAACTGGGGCTTTGTCATAATTAAGGGAGGTGAGGGTGGGGGGGAGGGGTCACTTGCTTCCAGAAAGAAAAAGTAGGCTTTCTAAGCAGATTTCCTAATTTCTACCTCTTGATGTAGGTTATACCTTGGCTCAGGAGATCATATTTTGATCTTAGCATTTATACACTTTAAAAGACATAGTTCCAATTCAGCATGAGTGAATTATCCTATTCTCCCATTGCTGTGTTTTGGGGACCACCACTATGTCCAGCACATTTTTCTTCAGTAATGCCACTTCCATGGCTAGAAAATCTCAATTGCAAGTCATGTGTAAATTATGAGTAGTCATTATCTAGTTTACAATTTACAAAAATGACATGTAATTTAAGTAGTGTATGCAATGTAAGAAATCTTAGTCCTGAGTTAGTAGCCTTATTATTACCCTGTCGGCAAAATTAACATTCTATGAACACAAAGCAGCAGTTCAGTTTTCTTGTCTGCAGAAGTGAAGAGGCTGGGGTATGTGCTGAGGTGTCCTGACCACTGGGAAGCACTGCCTCAGATCTTCTAGGGATCCGTGGAAAATCCCACCTTGAATTAAGCAGGATTCCCAATCTTCACAGGTGATTCCTCACTTTCTCATCAGAGTGTTCTCTTCCAGCTGTTGGCCTTGTGCGTGCCTGACAAGCTTCACGCCATCTGTCTTGCAGAAACTGGCTTGAAAGTACAACCCAAGCCTTGTGTTATAAACATCATCAAGCTAACTAAAAGAACTCCCAACGTTTTTTTTTGTTTGTTTTGTTTTGTTTTGTTTTGTGGTTTTGTTTGTTTGTTTGTTTGTTGTTTTTTGTTTTGTTTTGTTTTTGTTTTTTTCTATAAATTTCCAGGCTATTAACACAAGGTGATCAGTTTTATATATATTTTTTGAACTCTTGTAATGCAGGATCTAGCTTCAAAACACTGGAGAGGATGGAAGCAGACTAGGGGAACCACAAGGAAAATGCACACTCAGAGAGCGTCATCCTCAATGCAAATTACATTTCCCTGTCTCTCCTTTCAATGAGAATGCACATGCCATGAACAGTTTTCTGGAAGAATGCTTGGGCACAGGGTTTAGACAGCTGTAAATATTCTTTTGTGTGATGGCAGGAACTTGTAGGAAGGAAAATGAACTGTCAGCTTGAGAACTGAAAGAACAAAGCCATAAGAGCTTCAAAAAGGCCAGCTGAGTGTGGCACTACCTTAAAAGTGAGACTGCACCGGGGGATAACTGCTGGTCCAATGCTGTCTACTGCAGCTTTTCCAGAGATCACACAGGCCAGGAGAGTCTTTCAGTAGATGCTCCTGGGCTTTGGATTGCCCCCCCCTGCAGAGGCTCTGCGATGATGGGTAGACAGATAAGGACCTCCCAGAATAGGAAGCATTCTCTGTGTTCCTTCAGTGAGTTACCTGCTGGTTCCCGAACCTTTTATATAGTCTTGGGTGAAACTGTTCAGTCACAGGAGTTGTGAAGCACCAGAATAGGTTGCCCATGGTGCTTGTGGGATATTCATTCCTGGAGGTTTTCAGAACACATTTGGCAGGGCACTGAATAACCTGATTTAACCTTGAAGTTGACTGCTTTGAGGTTTTCTACCATTCCAAATTCTCTCTGCTACCATAAGACTAGAAAAGAGATGTTTTATTAAAAGCTGAAGTGTTTATTCAGTCTCTTAAATCTCAAGAAAGGAAAGATGATTTCTTGTTATTTACGATGCAATTCTGAGATTTGAGGACTAATCTGATGAAGACTTTTATGCCTTCTCTGCCTTCTGTTTTTTCAGTCCCGAATGCTATGATAAGGTCTTTGAAAACTATAGGCACAGAAATTATATGTGAAAAGGCAAGTGAAGTCCACTCCTTGTGACCTTTGCTGTCGGTCCTCTGAAGTAACTATTGAAGTTTTGGGCTGCCTTGGGCTTTGACCGGGAGGTCACACCCCAGGAGCTCGGTTCTGGAAGTGCTCCTCCTGTGGGAGAGCAGAGTGGAAGGCTTTTAAGGGCAGGAAAAGTGAGTCAGAGAAGAGCAAACTTAATCACCAGTCAAATCGTGTTTAGAGCATGGTTCATTCCTGTCAGCATTATATCTACCACAGGGGTTTACCTGAACGAGCGATGTCGAAGGAAAAGCTGGAGTGGCTTGTCTGCACTGACTCTGTGGAGCTAGCTGTGTTGGCACCAGCTGTCCTTTCTCAGGGAAGGCAGGATGGCTCAGGGAAGGCTAGACAGTGCTTTTAGTCAAGTGTAAGACCTCCTAAAATGATCCAGTGGTGCAGCTGTGCAGGTCATTGTCCCTGTTTAGATCTCCCTGACCTGATGTGATCTCTGTCCTTTTAGAGGTGAGACATACACGTAGGTCCTCTGGAAAAGGATCTGAGCAATCTGTGTGAATATCTGCTGGCGACTGACGGGTGTTGGATGGGGAAGGAAGGTAGGCTCACTAACCAGCTGAGTCAGGAAGCTGTCCTCCACGCTCTCCAGGATCCTCCTAGGCTGCTTCCTCAGGACTGTGTTGCATTTCCACCACATGTCCGGTAAGCTGAAGTCCCCCATCAGAACAAGCACTGGCAATTGAGCGACTTCCACCAGCTGCTTACAGAACACCTCATCTGCCTCTTCATCATGGTTTGGCGGTCTATTACAGACCCCCACCAGGATGTCTGCCTTGTTGGCCAACCCCCTGATCCTTAACCACAAGGACTCTACCTTGTCATTCCCAACCCCAAGCTCAACAACATCAAAACACTCCCTAATACAGAGAGCCACGTCACCTCCCCTCCTAAGTTACCTGTTCCTTCTGAGAATGGCGCATAGACATCCATTGCAGCACTCCAGTCATGGGAGTGGTCCCACCACGTTTCAGTGATGGTGACTAGGTCATAGTTTGCCAGCTGCACAACAGCTTCCAGCCCCTCCTGTTTATTGCCCATGCTGCATGCGTTGGTGTAGATGCACCTCAGTTGCACCATTGCTCTGACCTCTAACGCTGGGACTCCTCCCCCAGGCTCACCTCTATCTAGCCTCATTTCATCCCCATTTCATACCTAATTCAAAGCCCTCTCAATGAGCCCTGCCAGCACCTTGGCTAGGACCTGTTTCCCCCTTTGAGACAGGTGGGAGTCATTGACAGCCATCAGACCAGGTGCCGAGTAAACCTCCCCATGATCAAAAACAAATAAATAAATAAATAAATTCCTGTGATGGCATAAGCTCCTGCCAATTAAAGCCTTTTACCATCCTTTTATGCAATATCTGTACCTATTGAAGAATATTCAGTACTACAAAACAAAAAAAAAATCCAGAGAGCCTGGCATTCAGTGTCCCTGGAGAAGAGGGACTTGTTTATAAATTAATCCTGTTAAATGTAGTAGTCATACAGGGATAAATGGGCAGAAGATAATCTAACTCCACATAAGGCATTTTGGCTTGCTGTACCTCATAGCTCACTTGCTGTGCTGTTTGGTTGCTGTGCTGCAGAACAAGGGCTCCTGAAATGCTTGGTAACACAGACAAAAATATTTTTTAAATTTCCCACCCTGCACAGTACTTCTACCTTTCCCCATTTAGGCCAGCAATGACACAGTCGCCCATGTACCTGTCTCTGTACTGTATTGTGTTATACTGGTGCTTACCTCTGCTGCTGCATATTGGGGGTGTTAACTCAGCACTGCAGTTCCTGGCAAAGCTGCAGAGCTGTGCACAAAGGAGAGCAAAGAAGAGGTTGGTAGGGAAGCATCCAGCAACTGAAGCATAAAAAACGTGACTTCATAAATCCTTCATCTGCTACATCTTCCCTGAGACATTTCTCAGCAACTTCCTTATGGAAAATTAAACACTGCCCTGTCAAGGTAAAAGCTCACGTACCTCCTGTGCTTCAAGACAGTCTAACTCTGTCACTTAGTGATAACAGGAGAGCGTGTCCTGGCTTCTTTCCTTGGTTTGCCATGTCTCAGAGCAAAATTAAACTAAGTAAAGCATCTTTCATCCTATCTGAAGATGTAGCCTGCAGGGTACAAGACTGGAGAAACATCAGAAAATGGGTTAAGAGCTTCTGGGATCATCATCTTGAATTAGCAAGAGTGTTGCTTAGTGCTCGTCTACCACCTGAGGCTGGCTGAGAATACTGTCCATGGGCTAGGGCATGGGTATGTGCCAGGTTCCCCACACCCACCACCCCTGTCTGTGCGCTTCCTGTTGAGGAGCAGACCAGCCCCATGACTGAAATACTCAGAGGACACTAAAGCTGAGCTCTCCTCATATTTCACCAGCTAAAGCCTTCTGGAGTTTCTGCCAGCACCAACAGTGCGCATTTGTCCATCTGAGAGTGCTAGCTATCCTGCTCCCTCTTCTTCTATCTTTCCTCTGGGTAACTGGGGCCATAGCCATTGGTGAAGTATTAGTCATTCAAGCAGAAAGACCAGGGCTGGTAGAAGCATTTCATAACTCAGTATCAAAGGCTTTCATGGGATTTACAAGGGGTACCAAGTCCTCTGGGCAGGGACTCTTGACCTGGAAGGTTTGCTCACTGGTGCATGCATTAGTGTAAGAACTCATGTTTTAGTGGACATCCAAGTTGCAAACTTTATTAACAAGTGGTTCTGGAGACCCTGTCTGAGGCCATATAGTTAGCAGCATTGTCCTAGACAGCTACCTATGAGCATCCTTGATGGCATGCACTCATTAAAACATCTACAATTCAAGAACATGAGCCTTGCTGTGAATAAAATGATGCACAAAGAAAATTGAACTGAGAACCATTTGTTCAGGGTAGTTGCACAAGAATGTCACTGAATAGGTCTCTCTCCAGCTAGAAGAAAGGGCTGACAGGACCTAAAGAGTCACAAAAAGAAGATACTAACAGGGTAAGAAACAAGGAGAATGCACATGTAAGGTGTGGGCAGGCTTGGCCTTTGACAGAGCCTGGGGATAAGCAGAACTGTGCTGTGTATCCATGGAGAAATGCATCCATGGAGAAAATCACTATCTCAGATCGGTGATGAGCAAATTTTGTGAGCTTCCAGCTTGGTTTTAATGGACAGAGCTCAACTGTAAAAGGAACAGTCAGCCATGCCATCTTTCGGGATCAACATGGCCAAAGGTCTTACACACTGTGGGCTGTAAAAGGACTCCTTACTAGAACAATTTCATGTCTGATAGATGCTGTTAGACTTTTCTGGGCTGAAGGGGATCAATAACTTGATGTAGAACTGGAGTGTAGCTTTTGGAAAGCCTGTCCGACTCCACATCCGTTATCTTTAATGGGCAAGTTGTGTTGATTTGCTGTGACTTACCATTGATTTGTGGTATATTTTTGAGAAAAGTGAGTGACAGAGGATACGGGAGACCATGACTCCCCTTCTTGCATTACAGAATAGTTTATTCTTTCACTTGGATGGATTTCTTTAGGGAGCACAGGATGAAGGAATAGCTGTTTCCATATGACTAGGATGTACCGCGTTTGATTTCCAGATTTTGTTGATTTTTCATCTATAATGAGGTGGAGTTGTCAAGGCTGGCATCAAAAACAACAAATTTGACAGGAACAGAAGAAATGCAGGTTTTTCCTGAAGTCTTCAATACCTTTTGGTTCCAAGAGACAGCACCCCCAGCAGATTTCTTGCCATTTGATGCTGTAGAGCAATTTTGATGATATCTTCTCTTATTACCACTTATGGGTGCTTTGCTTGTGCATCTAAATGACAGATATAAAGTTTAGAGTGAAATTCCACCTACTTCTAATCTGTTGCTGCCTGTGTATTTCAGGACCTCACCACAGCCTACAGCTTCCTTCTGAGGGGGAGTGGAGGCTCCCCAATGCAGTGACCATGGCTCCAAGCCTGCTGTAGTTCAAGGAGCCTTATGGCACCACTCTCAGACACATGGTCTGATTTTTGGGTGGTCCTGTGTGGAGCCAGGAGCTGGCCTCAGTGATCCTTGGGGGTCCCTTCCAGTTCAGCCTATGGTTCTGTGATTCTGTGAGTCTGTGAAATAGATCCTCAGCAAGACCATTCTTCAAGTTAAATGATTGTACTTGCTCTTGGCAAGTGCTAAACATGGGAGGGCAGGTCTTCAACTGGTGGACAGTGTCTTACTTCCCTTGGCTTAAGTCAGCCGTGATGATTTAGACAAGTGTGTCGTCCCCTTCCCCAACTCTTGAGAACCCAGGCAGGAAGGAGATCTAGGCCCCTTCTGTCTTCTGAAGTGACGTTGTCACAATACTTATCTCTTACTCGGGTTGTTTTGCTGATGCCATTGCTACTGAAGAGTGCTCTTGTCACTCTTGAAAAATTTTCAGTGTGTTTGCAGTGCCTAGAGGAATAAGCCTCCATGTTCATTCACAAGAATTGACTGAAGTACCACTGAGCTGATAAAATGCAATCCCCTGCTTGGCTAGATACCTACAACTTCTACATTTGTTGCTTGTGAAAAGCACCGATGATTGCAGCTGCCTCACAAACAGGCAGATAAAATGCAGCAATGTTCTTTGTGCGTTGGGCTTTGTGTGTCGGCCTATCCCCACCGTCACTGCCGGGCTGCGATCTGCTCCTGCTGAGCCTTGTTCCTTACAGGCCCGAGTGGCTGCGCAGGGAAGTCAGGCACTGTTGGGTTCAGCCCTGGCTTTTCATATTACATCTTCTCTGAAATAGTAACATAGAATTCCTCCCCCCAGCCCTCCCATTTCATCAGTCTTTCATCCTTCAGAGTGCAGTATGGTTGCCTTTCATTTATTTATCTAGCAATTAAAATGTGTGCCTAACTCTTCAAGCTCCTTAATTACAATACCATAAAAGTCTTCAGAAAAAAAGGAAAATAATTGGTCCTCCACTGAGCAGGTGTGCTTCTTGATAACTGAATTCTACAACAAGCTGTATCCTGCTTCTGTTGTTCTTTGTTTGTTTGTTTAATTAATATTTTGCAGTCTTCCTCACATAAGGTGATTTTTGTTCTACAAATTCAAATTTCTCTAAATGCTCCTTTCATTTATGCTTTCCTCCAGTAAAAGATGAGAGTGTATTACACCCCTGCACAAACTAATGCAGAGGATAACAAAAAACATCCCTCAGATGCAATTTGTTTAACACATTACAAGTAAGGTGAACAGGAAATGGAAGCAATTTAGTACATGAGCTATTGCTAAACTGTCTCTAGGTTTGAGTTATTATTTCAGAGAGGAAAAAAAAAAAAAGAGAAATGTGTTTCCCAATCTCATAATTCAGAGGCTGGGAGAAATGGCAGGGGTACTGGGCTTTCTACAGCCTGAATCTGCCCCTACTCCTGCATCCCTGTCCTGCTCTGCCCCATCCCTGTGTGGGAAGGGGAGGGCTGCTGGAACCTGTGCTGTCTCCTCTCGCACATGGACATTGTCCCTTAAGGAAACTTTACACTTCTCTCAGCAGCCCAGATTCCCGCAGGCTGCTGGAGAAAACCATAGCTCTCCAGAAGCCATTTCCATGACCTCCATGTGTACTGGTAACCTGTTTGCCAAAGTACTTGGAAAAGTCCAGCCTCCAGGTGATGGATGGGTAGGAGTAGCTAGAGCAAGAGTGGCTTTTGTTTCTGTTTCCTTTTAGCTGTTCTATTCACTTGATTTTCTTTCCCCCCCCACCCCCCCTTTTTTTTTTTTCTTTTCCCTCTCCACTGGATAATGGGAAAATAAAATGGATTTTTTTTTTTAATTTAAAGATTTATTTCAGTGTTAAGTCATTTAGCATGACCAAGAAAATGGCTCTGCCATCCAAAATGTTATCTTTAGATGGAGAAATGTGTATTTCCCATAAGAATATTTTTCACATATATCCCTAGACAGAAAATGTATTTGCATGGAGAATATGCATTGCAGAGCATCTACTTATGCATCAGTATGACTGTATTATTATCACTGAAGGAGAAATCTGAGGAACCTGTACAGCCTGAAATACCCTGACTCTGAGTGAACCAGGGAGCTTAAAGCACTTTCTGGGCTGTTTTTGTGTTGTTTGTTTTTTTGTTGTTGTTTTGTTTTGTTTTGTTTTCCCCTCTGGTGCTTCCATCTTGGTCTTGTCCATCAAATGTCCCTGTGAATAAGCTAGTTAAATACCAATACCTGGTTGAATTTATTGTGTAAGCCATTGGGCTACACAGAGGGGAAGGGGAGGAAAGAGGAGCAGGACAGAAGGAAAGCTCCACTGGTTTTTGGTATAAAGACAGCTAAAGGATTTGCACAAGCTCTGGGTGTCTACTTTGGTGTCATGTCAGTGTTACTGGCTCTGCCATCCTCCACCATCTCTCCTGCATTTGTAAAACACGTGGTTGTATGTCCCCATGTGTCCTCCCAGGGCATTTCCAGGCAGGTCACAGCTGTTCCAGTGTGTTCATATGGGCTTAAAAACCTGTGAAATGACTGACTGATGAAGTTTTATAAGAAAAGGGGATCTTTGCAGTGAGTCATGAATCACTCCTCTTCATCTGTCCCCACAAGCCACATGAGTTCTTTAAAAACCAGCACAAATTGAGCAATAATAGCTAATAAAAAAATGTATTCCCTAAGAAAAATAGTTTTCGAAAATGTATTCACAGGACACATTTATTGAGTCTAAATGAGGGGTAAATATGAACCCTGCTGTCTGCATTCTGTCCTCAGATAAAATGAAGCAAAAGGCATTTTCTTTTTTTCACCATTCTTTGCAGTTTTATTTTGAAAAGCAAGCAAACAAGCACACAAATTGTGCTCCTGTTCCTTTCATCCTCATGTACTTCAAGGAACAGCTCTTAGACATTTTCTTTTCAGCAGATCAAACAGCAGAGATTTCCCCTTTATCTTTTGCCTTCCTTCTTCCTCCTTCTCTTCCAACATTGCAAACCTGATCCAACCCCTTTTCACCTGAAACACAGGCAAGTTGAAAGAGAAGAGGTTTAGCTGCTTGAAGAGGGGCTGGCTTGGAGTTTTTGCAGTGATGGAGGATCAGTCAGCCCAGCTGGAAAACCAAAGCTGTGCGAGATGAGGGCATCTGTTTGAATCTTCATGTACTTTAAAGCAATCAGACAAGATACTGTAAGAACATTTGCCTGCAAACAGACTATTATGAAAATTACTTGTCCTGGAAACAGAGTTTTGCAGCTCTGGACTTCACCTTTACATAATTTTTAGACAACTTTGTCCTGGGGAGGGTTCCCCAGGGCAGTGTGGAGTTAGAAGACTTTAAAGTGATTTTGCTCAGTATCTGTAAAAACCATGCCTTACAAAGCACTTCATTTTCAAGCTAGTGATCAACTGGCAATATCTATGAGCAAATCAATGAGCTGGGGATGATCTGATGCAGAACTGATAGGAAACATTTTTTTCAGTCACTGAGACCTACATAAAGGAGAAAATCTGGAATGGTCATCAGTCAGTGGCTAAATCACCATGAGATCTGGTCACTGCCTCTGCCACTAGACTCCTTTCTTCTGAAACGTACGATTTCTCTTAGGAGTAGCATGTATTTTTAGATATTTTTGCAGGGTGCCAGGAGAGGTAAGACAGCCTTAACCTACAGTTTTGTAGCAATAATTTGAATGACACTAGAAGAAACAAGGAAATCTCAGCTGGAGTAAGCAAGCGTGATTTTAGGCAGAATGGGAATTGAATCTGCATCTCATATGTCTCGCTAGTGTCAATCTTGCTCTGATTTTGATAAGAAATTTTATCCTGCATTTCAGAAGCTGTTCATTATGGGGGTTCTGCAGAAGCTGACCTATTCTCTGCAAAGTTTGGGGTTAAACAGCTCAGGATCTGCTTAGCAGCCAAACACACACAAATTACCTGCTGTATTGACAGAAATATAAGGTGATGTTCTCTGGTGGGTCTGTCCGTAGGGGAAATCAGAGTCCCAGAGTGCATCTTCCGGGGGCTTTCAGCTGACAGAGTATTGTTTTGGGAACCGCCAAATGTGGGTTCTTGTCCCAGCCCGTTGCATCCAGTTGGTGCTTATGTATTTGTGGTTGCTTGCAACAGCACAGAGCTTCCCTCCAGGGGCAGTTTATTCTCAGATTAGAGCAAATAGCATTTTTTCCCCCTGAGATCTGTGAGAAATCCCAAGATCTTGTGCGTGTCAGGTGGCAAAACAGCATCTCTTCATCACCTTCCAGTGGGGACAAGTGCAAGCTCTGCTGCAGGTTTGCTGCAATGCTTGAGGCTCTGTTCAGCCTTGCTGGGAGTCTGCACAGTGGCTTTATTCGCATATCTTCGCCTTTGTCTTGTGATGGTATCAGCTCACTGTTCTTTTTTGGGGGAGGAATTTCACCACCTTTTCGGATTAAATTACTCCAAGTGCAGAACATGAGTGAGTTCAAGGGGATGGTTCATAAGATGAAGTCCTGTCCAACATGACCAGGAGCTGCAGAGTCTGATCCTAGCTGCAGTCACAGCATGCACTTTATCAGAAGTCTGAGCAATATGCACAGAGTCCTTTCAAGAGTGGGATTGGTCTCACCGAGCTTTAAGCATCTACACATCGAAACGATCAGCCCAGAGCAGAGCAGGCCGCGGGAAGGCCTCATGCCGGCCTGCAGCTCCATCACAAGGGGAGCGGAGGGGCAGGCACTGAGCTCTGCTCTCTGGGGACAGCGACAGGACCCGAGGGAACGGCATGGAGCTGGGACAGGGGATGGTCAGGCTGGAGATTAGGGAAAGGTTCTGCACCCAGAGGGTGGTCGGGCACTGGGACAGGGTCCCCAGGGCAGTGATCACAGCATTGAGCTGCTGGAGCTCAAGGAGCTTTTGGACACTGCTCTCAGACGCACGGTCTGATTTATGGGTGGTGCTGTGCGGAGCCAGGAGCTGGACTCGGTGATCCTTGGGGGTCTCTTCCAACTGGAGATGTTCTGTTCTGTTCTGCACTGCTCATTTTAGGGAGTAATTCATCTGACCTAGTTGTTACCTAGATGTAATTGAGTTAAACATCAGTGATAGTATGTGAACAAAGAATTTTCTCCAGTGGGTCATACAGAGAGTCTGCCCAAAATCTGTACTGCCTCCTGAAGGCCCCTCTCTATTCATGGAGCTTTGGGGGAACCTACAGTCACTGGATTGCTAAGGCAAGCACTTTATTTAACACTTGGCTGAGTTTCGTGTGGGTGTGTGTGTATTCAAATCACAGCTGTACTGGTATACCAGGGAAAAGAAAAATCCCTGGCACCCATTCCTGACATACCAGAACATACCTGCAGTAAGACCAGGACATACTGCCTGGGAAAAAAACCTTGCAGTTTTCAGCATAAGAGGCAGTTCTATTTATTCATCTATTGTTGCAGAGAAAAAGAAATTACTCATGTAGAATAATCTTGAAGACGGTTTGAACACAATCTGAATCTTTCCAGTGTTTTATATTTGAGATTGTCTTCAGAAATCCCGTTTTTCTGCCATTCAATTTTAAAGTTCCAGCATTTGTCAAGCCTTGCTAAAGAACTAATTCTATATCACAGCCCAAACCAAATTTAGCAAAAGTCAGAGAAGCTAAGGGATAGACTGGATTGTTGTAAGTTGTTGCATAAATTGTAAGAATTTATACAATACATTTATAATCAGTGGTATAGTTATAATGAAAGAAAGGCCAACCTCTGTTCAGAACAATGTATTAAGCACAGCATCACACAGCCATGCAAATAGGCGTCATTTAAAAAATCTGTGCAAAGAGGTGGCAGCTTATGTAGCTCCCTGGAGGAATTCATATGGCTTTATGTGCTGCGTGGTTGTTGCTCCTATTACCTTAATTCTGTTACACAGTGACAGGCTCGGCAGGACTTGTTGACTTGCCATTCTCTAGCTCAAGCTAAATCACAGCCAAGCTCTTAATGCTCTGCATCACATGTGGAAGCCTGCACCAGAGCCTGGATGGGTGCTGTGGGGTTTGGTAGTATCCTAGATCAAAACAAGCTTGAGTGCTTATATCCAATGGGAAAACTTCTCTTTAGGGGAAGGTGGAAAGTCTCTTGAGTCTTTTCAATCTGTATCTGTGTTCCTGACAGGTAGGAGCCCGTTTTTATTATTATTTTTTTAAATCATGAATCACATATACTATCTACTCAAGAGGCTACTGAATGTTTAGAAAGCTGCTCATGAAGTTCACAGGGACCTTTTCTCCGGGAATATAACCACTTCTATACTGTAAACTGAAGTGCTATAAACAAGAGAGCTGCAGATAAGGAAGTATGACTATCCTTTCTTATCTCCACTAGTATTAACAGGTGTCCTTGGGGTTGTAAATTTATGTGAAGAGAAGGTAAGAACAGTCTGAGGTATCTTTAACCTTATCACAAATCTTTCCTAGGGCAGAAAGATTGAAGTTACTATCAATAAAGGCTGAGTTGCGGTCCAAGTCCCTTTTCCCACTGAGTCAATTGCTCTGGAAAATGTGGTTGCTCTTACTTGGCTTGTGTGTGCTGTCTTGCAAATGGCTGGTAGTTGTATATTGCATGCAGTGCCCTAAAATAAAACCCAAGCAGATATATGCACTGAAATGCCTAATTCATAATTCCACAAAAGATAATTTGTGTGTACATGCTATTACAGTTGTTACAGTTTTATTGCAGCCAGGCCAAAAAGTCATCTCAGAAATGAGGTAGGATTATCCTTATTTGTCACTTTTGTGGGAGGAATGAATCGTTCCATGCACTTGCCATAGGATCCTCATTCATTCCAGTGCTTTACGCTTGTGGATATATGGTCTAATCATGTTTCTGCAAAGGAGGTGCTCAGGCTCACAATGTGAATGACTGTGCAGCAGTGGAGAAGCAATTGCTGAGTTTGCCACTCTTTTCTCTTCCTGAAAGAGGTAGTTGTGTTTGAATAGGGACTTTCTGATCATACTATCCTATTTTTTTTTCACCTTTCTCCATTAAAATGAGGATTTCCTCTCTTGTCCCTTCATATTGTCATGGGAATTTTTTTTTTTCAAGTAATCCTTTGGCAAAAAGTGCTTTTCTTTGCTTGCAGCCTGTGGCCAAAGCAGTTTGGTGGAGCTAATAAAAGCTGGGGTACATCCCACCTCTGCCCCAGCATTACCTTTACTGTCTTCAGCTTCCTCAGGGGTGGGGGTCTCTGCCTGACTTTTCTGCACACTGCCTCTCTGCAGGGAAATCCCAACAGTTTTTCTGTGGTTGGCAAATCCTCATGTAGGGAGCCATGTCCTGATTGTCTAGTCAACACCTACCTGTGGGATGGAAGAAGTGCTGCTGCTAGAGAGGAGAGACAGTAAAACTGTTTGTGCAGAGCAGGGAGCTGTCTTTCTGGAGCTGTCTTTCAAAGCCCTTCTTTAGTAGGATTTCGGTACTCCTTCTCAAAGAAGAACAAAATAAAACAGTCAGTGCCATTTTTGGAGGCAGCCTTGTGCTAAGATCCTAGTCACCTCCCCATTCCTCTGGACAGCAGGCTTCCTCATCAGGCAATTAAGGCCTTGAAGAACATGCCCCTGAGGGTGTGAACTCCCTTTCTGGAAGGCTTTGGTGCCCTCCATGGGCTGTAACATCACAGCAGTGAGGGATGCAGGAGAGCAGGCTAGCAGAAATGATGGGCTTGTACTCTAACCCTCGTAGTGGTCCTTGAGGCTGCGTGGTTGAAGAAAGAGATCTACCTCTACCCAATAAGGACAAGCGATTGCTATGGGATGCCATATCCTACCAGCTGAGTTGGTCGCTCCCAGCTTTGTCATTTCTAAGAGCAATAGCTGTTCAGTCACTGCCTTCTAATATCATAGTGTGGGAGTGAAAATTATCCAAAGCCTTGACTACTTGGTATGTGCAAGGGGACAGGACTATCTTTCAGATTCATGCAAACAGCTTCTCACATTCTGGGTCTGAGTAACCTCAAAATGCTTAAGGAGGATGAAATTGTCTGCCAACGATTTGGGGTTGCAGCCTTGGAGCCCTCAGGAGCCAAAGAGAATCCCAGAGAAGGTTGTCTGACAATGACAAAAAGTTCCCATTTTACTGTCTTGGGCAGTTCTTCCATTTGTAGATGAATGGGGAAAAAATACAATTCCAAAGTCTGCCTTTATACTTGGATATCACATCTACCCTGAATATCCTTTCCAAGGGCTTTGGGAGCAATGCTTCTGACTGTACAGTAGGAAATGCATGTATTTTTTCTTGTGCAGTATTTCAGATGAAACCAAACAATGAGGTGAACACACAGTGATGAGGTTCCCCAAAGAAACACAGACCCAGCCTGGTGGGGAAGCCAACGACAAGGTGGAGCTGTGGATGGTCCTTGTGAGGTTTTTCTTTAGGACTCATTTCTTTAGGATCATAAGGACTCGTGTCAATGAGTGGGTTCCAGTGCACCCACCTGGAATCCTGGCAGAAGTGTATCTAATTTTCTGGTACTCATGGAATTAGTTTACCCCTTTTGCAAAAATAAATAAATAAATAAATAAAAATTAAAAAAAAAAAAAAAAAGGAAAAAAAAAAGAACCACAGGACTTAATATAAACATTTCTATTAAAGGGAAAAATAACCCAACAGGCAGATGAAAAGAGTAGCATTCCCTAGCACCTAAATCAGAGCAAACTGGTCTGTCATCTCCTCTTCCAGAGGGTTGGTTGCTGGCTTTTACTCTCCTACAGTGCCCTTCACTTCCAGCTTGCTAGAGCTAAGTTGCTCAGGATAACAAGGCCCTGTTGAGGCTGGACACCAAAGCGAAGTGTTTCTTCACTGCTCCTCACTCACAAGCTGCATTTCCACCTACGAGCTGTTCCTGCGAGCCATGCCGCACTCCCTGCTTCATTCCCTTTTCTAATTCTGGCAGTTTTGCTAATAGTTTCTTATTTTAGCTGTTGGAAGACTATCTGTGACATTGAGGATTAAACATACTCTCAGCCCACAGGCTTCTTTTTGTGGGGTTTTTCTGCATGCCATGTGTCCTGTAGGAGACTCTCACTGCCTGTCCTTTGTCCTTCCCTGTTTTCTAGGCTCTGTTCTTCACATCCTAATATTGGAAACTGTTGTCCTGTAAGGATCATGGAGAAGTCCTTGCCCTCAGTTGGATCCTCACACACCAGTAAATGCTTCTAGGGTGGTGGGGAGATGTAGGGCTTGACTTAACTTTGATGCTGCCTGTGGCTTTGTAGGTATAAAAACACACCCTCCTTTGAATGAGGTGGTAGGTATTAAATTAGGACACACTACATGTATGTGTGATACCAGAAAGTTTGCATTTTTCAATGATAAAGGCTCTAACAGGACAAGTTCTTACATGTTTCTTTAAAATACTTTTAGCACAATGCCTCAGTGTGAGATGGTTTTGCATTTCTTTGTCTCCAAAAGCCATGATGCCAAGAAGAATTGCAAGGGTGAAAGACATTCTCATCTGACCCATATTGGCAAGGTTTGGTCACTCTCCTCACTAACACATTTACCTGCTGTAAAAGACCTGCATGCTGCATTTCTCAAAGGAAAATGGAAATTTCAGGCAAGCAGAAATCTATTTTTCTGAACTGAACATTGTAACTTCTCTGCAGGAGGCTTTAATTCTCCAAAAACTGCACCAAATACTAATCTGGGGTTCCTTGGGAAACAACAGATAGAAACTGAGGAAGACACACAGAGGGGCCCCATCCCAAGATGGTTTTATGTGTAGATGCTCTTTAAATATGGAATTGCCTGGGAATGTAGAGTAACTGCTTCTGCAGAAATCCCCACTTAGGTTTGTAACTCATTATTTATGTTTGCAATTATTAGATAAGTTCAACTTTCTCCTCCACTTTACAGGGTGAGTGTTGAGAAGTCCATAGGTTTTTGGAGAGAATCAGAAACTCTTTTCTCTGTGGGCATTGTTTTTCTACAACTTGGCTGTTTGATAAACTGAAATAAAGTAATTAAAGAAAGAATAGAAATAAGGAAACAAGATCCTGGAGCTTGAACTTCTGTAATAAATACTTGCCTCTTAGATCTGCCTATTGTTTGCAGCAGCCAGGTCTATATGGTGTATTAGCAAATGAGTGCATGAAAACATGTATACCCAAGCATTTAATTTCTCCTGTAGTTATTTAAATAATGCCAAATTGAGCATGAAGCTGACTAGATGCAATTGCTGCCATCAGAAAATAAGAGTGAGTGGGCTGAGGAGGCCATCCTCCATCCCAGCAGCTTCCCAGCTGGGAACGCTGCTCAAAGGCAGAGCGAGGATATGAAGGTGCTATTGCTTACGTGGTCCTAACGTTCACAATCATTTGATTACCAACAATGACTGAATGTGCTTTGTTTAGTTTCTATAAATCAAGCAGAATATATTAACCAGGAAATGGAACTCCCCTTGCAACCCCAAAGAATAGGGCTGTTCTTTTTCTTTTCAGAATAATCTGAACCCTGCTCCCCAGCTGGTGTAAAGCACCAGACAGCTCTGTTAGCACACCTCAGGCACATCTGAGCTGTCACAAGTGAAAGGAGTTTAACAAGATTAGGAAAAACAGTCAGAAAAGTTTTAAGGACCCTCCATGCTGATAAATAGTCTCATTTAACACCACATAAATGGTCTTGCTGTGCTGGTTAATTTCTGTTGCATCTGTCAAGTAGTGCTTGCAGTAAATTAAATCTGTATGTTAATAGTATATGTGTGTGGCTGATGAACAAGCGAAATCTGTCTACAAAAAGTGGATATCTCCATGTGCACCTGGACCTGGTGAAAAAAGGCTGGTTGCCTTTGTTACCAGGTAACAACAAAATGCAGGTTAAATGCCGAGGCACTGATTCAACTTATACTAAAAGCGTTTGTTGCAAAGAAGAAATTTAGATTCCCAATGTCTTGCTCTTTGTTTGTGTTTATTATTGTTTAAATCTATTATGGTTTATGTTCCAACTCAAAGCTTAAGCTTGCTGTTACTATACATATTTTTTTTTCAATTCCATAACAATTTTGTTTACTTAAAAATATTCTATGTGAAGAATATTGGGACAATACACAGTCTAGATAAGTTCTTATTTAAACATAAAAATAAAATTCAAGTGGCCTGTTGGGGTGGATCTTCAAAATAGTCTTTGTGAATAATCTGCTTGTAGCACAGGTCTTGTCAGAACAAGAAGGTTTTGGTTTTAAAACTCTGTAAACTCTGTGGCAGGAAAAAAAAAAAAAAAAAAAAGCTGAGTTTTGATCAAGTAAAACTTTTTTCTTTATAATTTTGTGATGGGGGCTGATGGGCACCCTTTTCTCACCGTCTTGTTTGTTTTTGTTTGTTTGTTTTTTCCAAGTCAAGGTTATCTAGACACTAAGTATTTCAAGTAATTTGTCTTTTTAGATCAGAACTTTTTCTTGGAATTTTTGTTTATTCAATATTTTTTTCTGTTCTTGTAAGATGATGGCCTCTTGGCCTTAACACTCGATTACCAGTATTTTTTTAATCACAAGTTCATTAACTAAAGGGATGAAGACAGCTGGTAGTGGCAATCTGAAGAGTTTGGGGCCTGATGTTAGCCTTACTTTTCAATATTAAATGCAAAATACTAGCATAAGCAATACTTCTTGCATTAAAAAAAAAATAAAAAATCATAGAAAATGTCTTTTCCATCTTGAAAATGTGCACGTTGCTAGAAGTATGTCTGCTGCTCATCACAGTGAAAGATGTTGTTTTGCTTTGCCTAGTCTTGATTCTGCCACCTGGATATTACAGCAACATTTAAAATGTGAGATGCCAACATGAGTGAAACAGGCAAGTGGCATTTGAGAGTGCGGAGCCAAAATTTAACTGTGTTTTGACAGAGAGGGACTCTTTCCTACCTTAATTGATAGAAGGGGCTCAACGCATGCAGAGAAATACCTGTATTTCCTATCCGTGTGCTACAAGCATCTTCAAGGGCAAAGAGAAGGTAGCAAGGAGGAATATGGATTGCTGTAACCTGTTGTTACTTCGTGCCCCTACTTATTGCACAGATGACGTCTGTCTGCATGGTAGTCCTTGAGTTCACTGTGTGAAGTTGTCTGAAGGTTTAATTAATCTTAGAATAATAGAATAATTTAGGTTAGAAAAGACGCTGAAAATCACCAAGTCCAAGTATCAAGCTAACACTACCATGTCCACCACTGAACTACGTCCCTTAAGTGCCACATCCATGATGTGTCCACAAAATTAAAAGGCACAAACTTGGAAGTCCCTTTCTCCAGAGGCAGGTATATGGAGTTACTCAGCAGTTCTCTCTGCACACAATCACAGAGGACAAGCCCAGAAAGAGCAATCAATCTACTTTGTTTATTCATGTCATTGGCAACCATGACTTAAATATTGGCTTAGTGCTGTGCTGCCTGCATTTTTGTGTGTGAGAGCAGTGCAGGAATATCACATCTGTTAAACATGCAGCATTGCAGCTATCGTGCTCCTCAGCACTGTGGATCATCCAGCATGTTTCCCGAAAAGTTTGTCTTAGTGGTAAATATTGAGGTTTTGTATAGTCTCAGGAACTCCATTTTCAAATCTCTCTACGTACAGTGTATATATATCATGTAGAAATATGTAAATATCAATAGATATTTGTATTTTATTTATTTTATTTATAATGCCTTTTCATATTACTTTTTTTTTTTTTTTTTTTTTTTTTTAGTTTAACCCACATATTTTGGATCTGAATCTTTCAACACCATAAAGGGGATTTGTGGTGAACTGGATAGGTTGTGGTACTCTTCCATCTTTTCCACTGATGTGTAGGTTACAAAATAAAAAAAATCAAGGTAGATTCTGACTTTTTTTTTCTGGGGTAGGGGGGATATCCACTTCCACTCCTTAGGATGTTTTACTGATTTGATAATTAAAGTTAGTCAAAGCAGGTAGGGGGTGGAGAGATCTGATTTGTCATACCAAAATAAGATGCCAGTGATCTCAAGTATGACATATTCTTCTGAGAAATATCTTCCTGTTTCTTTCAGAAATACTTTAAAAAGCTGACCTTGAAAACATCTTCTGGGTCCGAAAGACATCTTGTCTCCCTAAATCCTGGATTGCCCCAAGCACAGTTTTGGCACTTTGAGTCTGTTCACGTTCTCTAATGCAATGTGTTCTTACTGAAAGTGTCTTTCTTAAAGGTCCTACCATTCTTCCTCTCTTATTTGGTATAACATGTCCCTAAAGAGAGAGCATGAAGATTTCTGTACTCGCTTTCTAGGCTGACCTTGTGAAATGGTGCAGTTTCACAAGGAGAGAAAAAAAAAAAAAAAAAAAAAAAAAAAAAGCTGAACAACACAGTGCTCAGCAATGCTTTCTGAGAGAAATACTGAAAGATGGCCCAAAAGATTTTGGAAAAGGAGGAGAGAGAGGAAAAAAAATGCTGAACACATACACTGAGACCAGCCTAGAAATACTGCTCCAAAAATAACTGTTTGTATTATGCTTCTGCATAGCCCCAGCTCACAAAAGCTTGGCCCTGGGGCTGCTTTATGTAAAATAAGTGCAGGTCCCCAGCTGGTACCATTAGTGGCTGGTCTTGTGCTTGTTTCCAAATGACTTGTACATTATTAACTTGTGCTTTTGCCTGCCTCCAGATCCTGTGTGTTGTGTTTTGTTTTTTTTTGTTTTGTTTTGTTTTGTTTTTACTTTACAGGGGAAAAAAAGAAAAAAGAAAAGCAACAAAAACAACCAACTATAAGTGGGAATGGAAGTGAAGGGTACAGGAGGGAGAGCTGCCCAGGTCAGGCAGACAGTCATCGCAGGGATGGTGCCCATGTGTTGCCTACTCTCTAGCATGGGAGGTAAAGAGGATAAAACCCAGGTTGCCTCACCATCAGTGCTGGCTGTGTGCTGGTCACCCTCTGTTTTATGACTGGTCATGCCTACATCCCTGGGTTCCCTTGACAGTAAATCCAAGTGGAGGAAGCTGCTCAGAAAGACTATGGCACCTTGTTTAGAAAAATCACAGAATCACAGAATTTCTAGGTTGGAAGAGACCTCAAGGTCATCGAGTCCAACCTCCAACCTAACGCTAACAGCCCTCCACTAAAAAAATGAATCAGAATAACAGGAAAAAACAGCTTGGTGCTTCACTGGAAATGGGAGGGGATTCTCCATTTGCATACTCACATCAGAGCAAGCTTGGGATGGCTGAAGTGAGCAAATATCCTTGGCCTTACCAGTGCAGAGCTGTGAGAGCCCGTGCTGCATTGCAGTGATGTAAAGGGCAGCTGACAGGGGTCATACAGGGCTAGAGCATTGCCCAAATTCCCCCTTGGCCCCACCACTGTTAATTCCCTCCCAGCTGCTTTTCTGCTTCCAGCAGCTGCATGTCTTGAAGTTTGACACACACAATGAGTGCTGCCAACTACCTGAACGTAATGAATGTGTTTGGCAGGGGGGCTGGGAGAGCAGCGTGGCCTCCTAGGAAACCGGGTTTTATCACACATCTGTCACCGCAGAGAGGAAGCATTCAGCACTGAAATCTCCATGCTTGTTTTTCTTCCCCTTCACCAGTTAGATCCTATAAGCAAATGATTCTTCCAAAAAGCTTATTAAAGGAAAATACAAAACACTGTGAAACAGGTTTTAGGTGAATATCAAGGGAGCTCTGTAAACTGGCTGTTTGGTAGAGGTGACTCTGCACTCACAAGACTTACACAGCCAGAAGAGTAACACTCAACTGTGGATTTGGGAGGCTGGGACTCCCAAGCCTCTGTCCCAAGGACCTTGCTACTACTGTCTCACCCGCAGAGCTCTCTGGAACATGCTCAGCTCCCTGCATCAGCCTCTAACAACATCCCACAGGAGGGGAAAAAACACACAACCCATGGAGCCAAGCAGCGTCATGGAAGGATGAAACTTATGCAAACAGAGATCCACAAAAAAACAGAATTAATAAAATATATCCTGCCTATGCATTATGAAACACATCTGCCTGCAGAGTGAAATGCCAACTTTAATTTTTACTTTGGCTTGAGAGAACTGGCTGGGATGAAAATGACTGCATGCATTGATGAGCAGCCACCTGCAAATGTTTGCACACACCTTCTTTTTCCTCTTTGTTTGGATATCCGGGTCCAGCAGAGAATTCATGGAAGGGTCTGGAAGTACACCTCTGATTTTTGAATTCCTTGGAGATCTTAATTGAACAGTCTGTAATCCAGATGGAGGAAGAGAATAAATGCAGCAGCTGAGGCTGGTGGTCCATCTGCCTGGGGGCAGATTTAATGGGTAGGGTTACAGGAGTGATGCCTTCCCCTCTCTTTTCTCTCTTTCTTTCCCATTAATGATGCAGCATGTCTTGCTATGTGATTGAGACAAGGCCATGAAGCTTCACAACTCACCTCTGTAACCAAAGGAGCCATTTCCAGGCACAAGCTTTGTGTCTCAGGTCGATATTCTGGCAAGCTGCCTGATGATCTGAAATGGGATACCTGCTCTGTGCAGAAAGGTTTCTCTTGGTCCATGCCAGTACCTACCTTATGGAGAGAAACTGGATCCTTTCTAGCCCTACCACTCTGTGTGGTCTTCTTGATATGTATTCACATCCCTGGTAGCTACATGTATTGCTGATGCCTAACCTTGAGCAATGTAATGTGACATAGATCAGATCCTCATCATGTAGAAACATGAAGCTTTTTCTAGGCTTATATTTGCAGTTTTTTCTTTTCACTAAGTCTACAAAGCTCAGGAGAGAAAAAAGTCTATTGCTGGGGTTAGAAAGCTGCTCTGGATATATGACATATCAAATTTTTAAATCAGACCAGCCAAGTGCAGTGAAGTGTGTGTGGCACCCCCCAGCTGCAGTATTACAGCTCTTCAGTGAATCATTTGAGCCCCCCCATCCCAGATCTCCATTTATAATGAAAAAGAGGTTAAACTTTCAGGACAGCAAACAGCAAGAGGGAAATTGGGAAGATTAGAAATGAATGGTCCCAGAGTCCCCTCTGGAAGTGGGTGTTGCTGTCACTGGGGCTGTTTCTGTTGCAGTAAACGCCAGGCAGCTCCGTATGGGAGAGCACTCTGCTTGACAGAAAGCCAGGTTTTGTACTTTCAAAGTCAGTCTTCAAAACCGTATCAATGAGCAAGTAACAGAACTTTCCTGCTATAAATATTTGAACAACAGTTTGTTAATTTTTGTAACTCTCAATGTGGATTAATTGCTATTTTATCAACTTCAGCTTCTATTAGTTTAGGATTTACATCTTAAATGATGATATCAGCCTTCATCTTGAATAAAACATTTCGTAACCTAGACAAGTTCATTAAATTCTTGAAGGTGAACTGACAAATTAAAGGCAGCACGAAGACCCTGATGTGTTTTACAATTGCAAGAATACTCATTTGTAGTTTTACAGAACAACATCATGCATTTCAGATATTTCAACTTCAAATGCATTGTGATAAATACTGCTGCCTTTTGAAACGATACTGCTCCTTTTTATCTCCCATTAATAGATAGACTTCTGCACCTATCCTCTCCCTCTTCAGAAGCTAATGAGGTGTCAGTTTACATTATTAATCACACAAACAACTAAGGATGTAATGAAATAACCCTCTGCATGTTGCTCTTTTACCTAATTAAGCTCGACTGGCATGGGATTATCCTCGTGGTCCCAGCACTGACATTTGTAGTGGCACATTTACCACAGCCAACCGTGATTATCCAGTGCTCTGAGCTGCAAAGACAGAAAAGGGGAGAGACCCTGGGGTAAGGCACGTTTGTGCTGCTAAATCCGTTCCAGTAAGGGATGTAAGTGATTTACCATGAGGAAGATGGAAACCCATGGAAAACCTGCTTGCCTGTCACTTCAGGAAGACTTGGACTGTGTCTGAAGTAGTGCTGTTAATGGCAGTGTACTTACCACAATGTAGGGGAGGCATAATGAGACCCAGAGAGCATGCATACTTATCTACCAGGAGACATATGATAGTTATTCTTAATTACTAATATCTGGTGTGCTTAATTACCCTATACACACAGGATACTGAGTGTAGAGCTGAGCCTCCTTTTCTTTGTCTTTACATGTAGTTTAGAGCCTTGCTTCTTCTGCAGGCACTGACACCACAGGGCCACCAAACCGATGTGACTGATACTGCCACTGATGCCTGCCCATGTGATATAAGAGCTCTGCACTGCTGGTGTGTCTCCACACACAGCTGTGCTCTCAGCCTTCTGCTCCAAATCAGATGCTCGGATGCCAATGTCAGTGGTATCAATTAGCTCACTCCATCAGCAAGCCCATCGGCTGCTGTAATGAACGTTATCTGGAGGCTTAAGGACAAGGTCTCAAAGTGGGGGTTTGTTTAGCTCCTTACAGAATCACAAAATACGTGGAAACACAAAATAAGGTGGGTAGGAAGGGACTTCAGGAGGTCTGTAGTCCAAGCACATTCCAATGACCCATCAGGACCAACTAGATCAGGTTGCTCAGGGTCTTGCCCAGATGAGTTTTGAGTATCTCTAACGATGTAGGTCCCACAGTTTGTCAGGTCCCTTGTTTCACTGTTTGACCATCTGCATGGTGATTTTTTTCCCTTAACAGACTGCAGTTTTCCTTGTTTCAGCTTGTGCCTGAGTACATCTTAGAGGAGAGTCTGACTCTGTCTCCTCTGCACCCCCTCATCAGGCAGTTGTGGGCAGCAGTGAGATCCCCCCTCACTTTCATTTCTCCAGGCTGAACAGACCCAGCTCTCTCTACAAAGTAGTAGACGAATGACTCAGTGAAAATTAAATAAATAAAACAGGAAATACAACGTGGTAATCTTGTAATTTCTTAGGTCTGAAATCAGCTCAGACTGAGCACAGTTCCTATAAGAGCCATCCCCTGGGCAATCCAAGCCAGGAGAAAGCACTGGGAGAGGTAGGGTAAGGAATGAAGGTTTGGGGGTTACCAAGCATTGCATGTAAAAAACGGGAACTTCTGGCATTGGGAAAAAATATTTCAGAACTGTTTTTTGGCTTTGTCAGAAGATTTGGGATCCCTGAGCACAAGAGCTGACCTGCAGGACTTTGTTAGACATTTGCTTTTATTGTAAATCTGTCGCAGGTGGAGGACGGAGTCCTGGGAGAGCTCCTGGCTCTGCTCCTGTGCAGGACTTTGTCACGGGGATTGGGAAAGAGAGGGTGGGTAAAGGCAGAAGTCTGTGGTCTGAATTTAGATGACTAAAAAAATAAACACGTATAAGAAAATAGCACAGGTCTTAACAAAGAGACAGGACTCTCAGAAGTGTTATTGGTGGAGGTTTGTTTAATTCCAAAGGGATAATGACACAGGAATGGCTCTCTAGTCTCTCCTTACATATGCCTGCTGGAGGTTATGTGGGTTTTCAGGTGATCGATCATCTGCAGATCTGGGGGGAATTGGATAATCCAGATGACTAACAATGAGATCTAGGGTCAGATTTATTTCACTTGTGGTAGTTAAAACCAAACCTAATCCAAGTTAGTGACAAACACAAGATTTTCTTGTTAGGGGATGCTTAGCAACCTCATATGAAGTGGTCTTGGCTGACTAAAGAAGAGGGCTGATATAAGGGAGCATCAGGGTTAGCTGTTCCAGAACAGAGGTATTCACTGCTGGGAAAGCCTTTATTGCAACTGTTAGTGTAACTGGCTCAATGGCAGTACAGAGAAATCTCTCTCAAGGGCATAGTCAAATCAAGCACTGTATTTGTTTCTACTCCTTGATTTTGCCTTCAAAAAGGACAGCCTGGGTGATATCATCTATTCCAAGGTTAACCATATGTAGTCATTACATCGTTTTCTTACAATGCGTGAGGTTGGGCATGCTTCTCCAGTCCTGTTTCTGTGTTCCTCTGGTTTGACTTTTTTAAAAGAAACACAGAGTATTTCTTTGCCTGGGATTTCCTGGAAAAATCTTGAGTCTTGTCCTCCACACAGAGTGCTGATGCCGAAATCAGAGGCAACTATAAGCCATCCCCATTTAAAAAGAGATCACCTGAACACTAAGCTAGCCTGGTGTTTTTTCCAGGGTTTCAGGGTTTTGATGCCCTGAGACAGAAGCCCTGAATCCCTCATGACGAGTACAAGAGCGTGTGGTCCCCAGCTTGTGGTGAGGGAGCAGGCAAGGCGGAGGAAGGTGCCAACATCTGGAGGAGAGAGAGGAGGTGGGCAGCACATGGAAGCAGGTGCAGGAGGCGCGTCCTTGCCTTTAAGCTGTGCCTGTTGGCTTCTCCAACCAAGCAAAGAGCCTCCACCACCTCGGCTTGCTGCCACTGCTGAGCCATCCCTTGTGAAACCTGTCATCAGGACAGCTAAACTCCGCTTAATGCACGGGGCAGGTCTGGGCTCAGGGGGGAGCTGCAGTGATCCTCCATGCAGGCTCAGAGGTTGATACTTTAATTACATTAATTAGGTGGGCACGCTTTGCATTGCAGTTGTGTTTTCATGGCTATTTAAAGCCTGTTTAAATGTTTGCAGAGTTTCTATGGCTGTTAATTAACAACTGGGTGCAAATATGAGAAGGCAAGAACACACAGCATTTGTGTGCATGCACACGCGTTGCTCCCCCCTACCTGTTGCTGTCCTGCAGGACCCAAAGGTGTCCCTGCTGGCAGAGGTGACCCCAGCACCTGCCCGAAGGAGTTTAATCCCATGGGTTTCTGGCAATGGGGAGTCCTGCTTTTAGGGAACATGATGCTGTAGTCACTGAGGCATCTGGTGAAAACTGATCTAAGGATTCCCAAGGTTCCCAAACTGTGCTGGGAATCAAGGCACAGTGGGGTTAGTGTTCACATGGGGTTCACGGCAAGTGGAGGGGATGTTTAAGCAGGAGGAGCGATTTCATCAGAGAAGGCAAGGGCCAAAAGCCATTTCTGACACAGGATCTAAGCTAATCCAAATTCAGAGCGGTTCACACTGAGATCTGGTCCCATCTCAGAGTCAGTTTTAGCTGTCCTTTATGCAGAGACTTGGGTGAGACCAATCATGTCTCCCTGGCATAGTCTGGAGATCCTGATCGCTCTGAGGCCTTGCAAGAAAGAAAATACGCCTGTGGAAATAAAATACAACTGAGATATCTTGGGGTGTTTCATTAAGACAGCAAGTGCTGCTCTATTTTACTGAGGAAGCAACAGGTCCTCTCCAAGCCAAGTGAATCCACCTTTGAAGTTTTCATAGGAAATCTAACACAAAGTATTTTCTGATTATAGCAGTTAAGTTTAGGGCTCACCACCTAATTAGACCAGTGACCAATTTAGTCCTTCAGTTCCATTGGACCCACAAATTATGTGTTGTCATAAAGAGAGCAGCACTTCTGCTTCCTTCCGTCACTTCTGCGTGAGGTGGCGTTTACTTCAGGTTTAGGTGGTCTGCCTGATGGCTGCAGAATTTGCGTTTCTTTAAATAATAACAGGCTACAGAACTGGGGAATGGCAGCTGTAGCTCTTCATCAACATGTAAAGTTGAAAACAGGACAGAGAAATCCATGCAAAGGTTTTCCATGGCTGAACATTTCCAGGTTGTTTTCGTCTGTGACCTGGCAGTGCAGAGCATGTCTGCCAGCAGGGAGCTGGGCTGCATGAAGATCTGTTCTGTGCTCTTTGCTTTCTGGGAATATTGTCCAGTTAGCATCTTCAAGCAAAAGGCACTTTGTAGTTGTCTGTGAATTCCCAGATGTGACTAAAGCTAGACAGATACAGGTGTTTTCTTCTTCCATTTTGGTAGCCAAACTGAGACATCGGAGAAAAAAGGGTTTGGGTCAAAGAAAACAAGAAAATGGTCTGTTGTCATTAAATGGCAAATACCTGCTTCTGAATGCTTCTGGAAAGCACATCTTGTCACCCCCAAAGTGTTCTGTGTTCTCTAAAAGATATTTTTTTAATTATTATTTTGGAGTCTTCCTTTTTTTTTTTTTAATTTAAAAATATCAACTCAAAACAAAATGGAAGAAGTTTCTGTTAGATAACACTGACATGAAAAGTTTTAGTTTAAAACATTTTGCCAATACAATGCAAATCCAAATGGCACTGATCCTTGAGAAAACCTGACTTTCAGTGAATTGCCTGTTAACTGGGCAAAAAACCCATGGCTCACTCCTGGCTGTAGCAGCACAGCAGGGTGGGCTGGTGAGCTGGTCTGCTCTGATGTGGCTCTTTGGCTGAGGATCTGAGTCCTTCCCTGCACACTGAGCTAGGCGTGTGCAAGCACAGACGGGGAATTTGTGCTTCCATGTGCTCTGGTATTGCCTGCTTGCAGCTGCTCAGGGCTGTTAGCAGAGAAAAACACAGAAGCAGATGCACAAACTCGTCTCCTCTTTCTCTTCCAACCCTATCTCCCTCTCTCTTTTCCCAGCACCATAGATTCAAACTCTCTTTTGTGCTGGCAGCAGCAGCAAATGATGAAACTTGAACGTGTTGCTGCTACCTTCAGGGATGTCCCCAGCCCATCTTCTTGCCACCCTTGACATGGTTCTGTGCAAGCTTATGTGAAAAACTGCTGGGGTCTGCACTTGAGAAACCACTCCTCTCCTGTACTGCTGAACCAGATTCAGAAGAAATCTGA
Organism: Netta rufina; assembly: GCF_964035555.1. Taxonomy (NCBI): domain Eukaryota; kingdom Metazoa; phylum Chordata; class Aves; order Anseriformes; family Anatidae; genus Netta; species Netta rufina. The sequence continues at coordinate 3,249,523 of NC_140140.1, forward strand.
ATGTCACCTACTGCAGATCCTTTAGTCTCCATTAAAACTTCCTTAGAACAACTTTATGCATGCAGAAGACTGCTTTCAGTAGTCTGACTTCTCCCACCAGAAGCAGGAAAAGAGCTGTGAAACGGTGTGCCTGGAATGCCTTGCCCTGAGGCAAATATTCTCTCTTGGGCAGCCTGTTCAGATGGCTCAGTCTTGGGTTTTGGTGGCAGTAGGCGAAAAGAGATGGTGCCTAAGTGGGAGTCACAGGATTTTCCTCCTAGGGGGATGTACAGCTTGAGGCGTGGAATGCACTGGCTTGCTGGTACTCCAGGTTTCTTGCCTCTGCCCTGCTATGGGGCTGAGGAGGAGCAGGGGGCACAAAAGGTCCCGGCCCCCCTGTCCTTTCTGCTGCAGGCACACCAGGACCCAAGCAGTCTGCTTATAAGCTAACAAAGTTTTTATCTTCCTTTTCTCATCTTCTTTTGACTTTCAGTTTAAATTACTTCATCTGAGATGTCACTAGAAATTGATTTGTTATGCTAAATACTTGCCAAATAAATAATGAGCTCCCAAATTAGCCTATATGCAATAAGACAAGGAATGAATTATTTCTAGTGATTCCTTTTATCAAGCAAGGATTAAATTATTTCAGTGCTCTGATTCCCAGGGCTGGGCTGTCTCCGAAAAATGTGCTAGTGACACTTAAAAACACCAAACCCCTCTCTGTGCTCTTTTATGATATTAAATGTCACCACTTCCCTCATTTTATCACATTATTACAGCCTCTTCTTGCCTGGAAGGAATCAAATTAATGAAAACTGAAAGAATCCAAGGTGTCTGCCCGTACATCTCTCATAAAATCATTCTGCACATTACAGAAGTTCTGAGGTGATGCCATGAGGCAAAAGACCAAACCAATTTAAATAAGGCTGATTACAGCCTTTCCAAAAAAAAAAAAAAAAGAAAAAAAAAAAAAAAAGCTGAACAACATTGTTGCCTATTTTACAGTACTGATAAAAAGCCCAGAAAACTTACTTAGCAGAAATGCTATATTTTATTTGCTCTACTAAGGTAGAATAAACCTGTTGCTGAAACATCTATTTTTCAGCTAAATGCTCTACTCATTTTATGGACAGCTTCTGGAGGCTGGCTTGGGGTAGCTGTTCTTAGGTGGGTAACATATTCCTACCATGGCACTGCAAACACAGAGCAGAGGACGTTGGTAATGGAGTATGAAACTGCGCCTGGGCCAGTGGTGTCTGAAATCCCCCCGTATCTCCTGCCAGCTGGTCAGTGGGCATCGCTGAAATGAGCTGGGGACATCAAAAGCAGCATCACACCTGGCACTGTTGGCAGAAGAGCCAACGAGTGAATGAGCCATGGAGGCTGGGCAGCCCTGTGGTCCTTAAATGTGGTGGGTGGAAGTGCAGCAGCTGTAAAGTCAGCGGTTGTAAAGTCACCTCGTCCCTCCTGTAGCCTAAGTCTGCTGGGGCTTGAAGTATTTGTCCTTGCTGCAGGAAGATCTATTGTTTTTTTTTTTCTCTCATATGAGAAAGCAATGTTTCATCTTCTGAAACAGGTAAGATGAGGACACCTTTGTCAAAAGTTACTGACACTCAACATGTCACCTTCAGGGATATGAATTCAGATCTTCAGAGCTTCCTCCCTTTATGAATCCTTCATGATTCTGTGATTCTCCTGGTGTCCCTCATTGCTGGATCACAGCTCCTGTCTCTGCACCAACACCAGGGCCTGTCTCTCTTCTGCAAGCAGAGGTTTTCTCCACAGCCAGCAGCACTCTGTTCCTTAGCACAGCCCTCGAGAGACAGCCCCAGCAGCTAATGGTCACCGTGGGGGCCTGAGCTTTGGGATGCTTTGGGGGATGAGGCAGAAGACTCGGTTAGGATTGTTGCATTGAATTCCCAGCTTCTCTTCATTGACTACAAAAAAAAAAAAAATAATGGTGGGACTCTCCTACTCATGTGAAGCTACCTCCTTGCATGTATCCAACAGAGAAAAGAGAAAGAAAGAAAAAAAAAAAAGAAGGTGGAAAGCTTAGAAGAAAGCCTTATTCTAAAACAAGGAGAGAAATCATCGTCATGGGCCAAGTATGACTGACTGCTTATGATGCAGATTAGCTGTAAGTTGAGATATTATTAGGATTGCATTAAGCAGCTAATATCACTTTTCAATAAAGTGGGATGTGTCCATTTATGCTTGAAGATGCTTATTATTATTTATTGATATATAAAGCTGTTATGTGAATTTTATTTAAAAGAATGCCAGGCACCATTATTGTAATTTGTTAATGCAACAAAAGAGCTTCCTATTATACTAATGTCACCTTGCTGAAGTTAAAGTTCTCATGATTTTTCCTGTAATGTGTTGCTACAGAGGGTAATTCAGCCAGCTGTTTGGTTCAATATTGTCTTCATGGCACTCACGGAGATTAGTTGACTTTTGTGGGACTTGGTTTATGAATTGCATTTCAAGACAGTTAAACAACATATTGCTGGACAGAGAGTAACTAAATGATTTTTTTTTTTTTTTTTAAGGTAATTGCATGATTTTTTTTAAGGTGTTTGTGTTCTTTTGCAGTCTAACTGGCCTTCAGCTCTTAGGATGAACCCTTTATGCTCACAGCACAGCCAGAAGCTGCTGTGGAGCTGAGCACATGCTTGCTCACCAGGAGCTACAGAGGGTCCTGCCACTGGGAGAAACATTTCCCTGGTGCTCCACAAAACAGGATGTCTGGGAAGTTAACACATTTGAGCAGTTTTGAACAAGCATCTTCCAGAGCACTGCAGCCTTCTAGAGAGCGCTCTGCCAGCTGGAGATCTCTGGCTGGGATTTGATGAAGCATTGCAATGAAATGTCTGCAGCAACAAGTTTAAATTTCTTAGCCTGCAGTCCTCATACATAGCCAGAAATATCTTTGATAAAAGATCGGGCAGTTTGTCGAATAGCATTTTATGTTTCCCAGTTCATTCCTCCTGCTTGGTTTATAAACCCCTTGGTCTATAAACCAAAGAGTAGGTGCTTTCCACCCTGAATGTAGCATCCCTGTAAAATAATTGCCACTTAAAGCTTTTAGTGGCATTGACAGTCAAGCTGCTGTGGGCACACCTCTTGTTTTATATGATTGCCCTTTGAAATGAGCCCCACTGCTAATTCTGCAGAGCCATAAGCTGTCAGTATTTGGACTTCAGGGGACACCTTGTTCTCCACTGCTGGCTGTGTGGATCACCACCAAACAGGATTGCAAGTTGCTGTCAGCACCACTCTAGGTGCAGAATTGGTCCTGTAGGCAGCTTTGGGAGGAAGCACAGAGGATGCCAGTGCTGCACATGGAGCTGCTTTACAGAGACCTGCAGAGGGAAGGGTGTGTGTGGTAACTGCTGGTGGCCCTGTGGAACCAGAGCTGTGGCACTTAAGAGCTAGAGAATACATCCTACGCCTCCAAGGTACCACACACAGGTTCCTAGTGCCGTGCCTGTTCCGTACCAGCCAGCGGGTACAGGGGTGAGTGGCAGTGGCTGTGCCATTTCCTCACCCGGTCTGGGAAATTGTGCTCCCTGGCCTTGCTGCTCCCATAACCTGCCAGCTGTTGTCCAGCCAGCCCGCGTTTCCAGAAGTGATGAGTCTGAATGCTAAAAAGCTTGAAAATGGCTATAGCCACTTGGCAAATTCATGCCATAATGCATTTACCGTGCTCTTTAACTGCTTTCTGTCTTTTTTTTATATATATTTTTTTAATATAATCCCAATTCCTTTCTTTTCTCTGAGAGTAAAAGCACATGGTTTACATCTTTCTTTCTGATTTTTTTTTTCTTTGTTTGGTTTTGGGGTAGTGAGGGGAGTGTTTTTTTTTGTTTCTTTGTTTGTTTTTGTTATTAAAGAAGAGCTCCCATAAAGCTGGATTTCAATAGTGCTGGTCAGGGTTAGAAGCCAGGTGACTGCCTCCAACCATCTCACATTCATACTGGCAGATTGGCTCAGCCCTACCTGCTCAGGTCTGCCTGGCTGCCTGGCCCTGCCCTGCTGCTGCTTCTAAGGTGGTGTGGTGGGCAGAGCCACCACAGAAAGGGTGCCAGTTGTTGTGTCATATTATTCAGCTTCCCATTGCTAAATGGGTGTCCACACCAGGTGCGGATGGATTCAAGGATGGGGCAAAAGGAGTGGGAATGGGAGTGGGAATGGAGGTGAGAAGCAACCTCTGCTGCTGCACAGTGATGCTGTCTTCATCAGCTGCCCCATTCCCTCATTTGAAGTTGATGGCACTGCCCTCTCTCCATTGCAAGGATAATTCTAGTAATGCTGGTGAATTGCTTTGTTACCATAGTGATGGTAACTGGGAGAAGTTATCCATGAGCAAACACATCTCTCCTTTGCCAGTGGGATTTTCTGAGAAACAAGTGGCCAGAGCAATGGGCTGGGGCCAGATTGGATGGCTGGAGTAAACCACCACATTCTCCTTCATCAGGGGACGCATTGGGCTGCTTCTGAAAGCTCCAGACAAGTGCTGACAGTCAGTGATGGAGCAGACAGGGGCAGCTGCTGCCCTGCCAAAGCACAAACCCTGGGGACCCGCTGGGATGCCAAGGTCCTTGCCTAGTCTCAGATCTGGTCCTTCAGCAGAGGCAGCAATGAGTCGTTCTCTAGCACTTTGCACTTTGCTTTTGAATATCCTAGACTGCTTCTGAAGTTAGTACCTAATAACGTTGAATTATAATAATGAAATTAATTTCTTTCTACTGCTGTTTTGAATTGAGACAGGACTGAAACAGAAACAAGGAAGAGAGGAATAAATGCAGTGAGGAGAAAATCAGAGGTTTCCCACTGTGTTCAGTCTATACAGGGCCATCTCAAAGACAGTAAGCAATAAGTAAGTTTCCCAAACTGTATATATTAAATCCACCCCTGCCACATGCAGCTCTAATGGGCGTGAGACGACCTGCTGAGTCCCTCTTGCTGGGCTTCCGAGAGGGTTTATTAGCGACCTCACATAGGGGCATGCTGCTGGAGAGGCTGCACAAGGATATGTAGGAGTTATGTGGAGTTAATTTTTTGCAAAATTGTTTTTAAAACCACCACTGTGAGCTGTTCCTGTGGACACACTCATAGTACATAGGATACTACACAGCATCTTATGATATGACCAGACTCCTCCCTGTTGTGGGTACAGAGAAGTGTATGATGTCAAGATGCTTTTGAACTCTGTCTTTTTCTTCCTCTCATCCTCTGAAGTTACAAGGAATGATGCAGCTAAAAATAACTGACTCTGCTGCTTATGATATGGAACGAAAGTGTGGAAATGTTTTATGGGCTTCTGGCACCAATAGTTATGGAATGAGACAGCAAATATTTCTGCCATAAGCTGCTGCTTCTAACCATGGTTGCCTTTCTCCTGAAACAGAAATTTTGGGGTGATCGGTTGAGTCAGAAACAGTGGGAAAAATAAGGATTATGGATAAGAACATAAGAACTACAGGCAGAGACAAATGCAGGAGAAGGGCACAAGATCTTCTTTTGGGGGAATAGAGCAGTCTCTGTTCTCCATCCCTATCTTTGCAATAGTTCTTGTGATTTTACTTTCCCAGATTTTCAACAGAGAGCCAGCAAACACTGAAATGCCTTTTGAAGCAAACTTGTGCTCCCTAAATATCAAATTCATTCAAATTAGTGATGTTACAAAGTATTTTCATAAAGTAAGAACAAAACCTGAGTTTTCACCAGAAGCTCAAATGCTGAACTTTTCCTGTTTTTGTTTTCCTGTTTTACTTTCTCCTCCAATGTTTTTGATCATTTTTTGACTGTTTTAGAGGTTCTGGGTTCAAGCTGGTATGGTATGTTGAAATATCCTGAAGAAGTAAATGGTGGAGAAAACAAATAGCAAGTTAGAAATAGAACAAGGCAGGCATATGAGAAATGCAAGGAGGAACATTTTGAATAACGATGCATCTATATTTGTGCACTGTGCACATTTATATTCTTGCTGAGTTTTTATGAAAATGATAAGTTTGCTGCAAATTATGGATAATCGTGAAAATGTACCTGCTGTCACAAAGGAAGCATTCTGCTTTGAAAGGGAACACATTCTCCTTTGAGAGTTTTGTTATTGTAGGCTGAAAATACGTAAGAAAGTTGTATCAATTGATAATGTCCATGGGTATTAGACAAAGGGCAAGACTATGAGTGCTGCAAAACACATTGGTTAAGCATGCAGCCCAGGAGAGAAATTTGAGCACGTAACCTTTTAATAATACATCACTTAAATTTGGTTTCTGACTAATTATCATTGTCAGAAAGGTATAATGGGGAGATAAATGGAGGGGGGTTCAGGATAAGGTGTTTGTCCTGGTTTTGGCTGGGATAGAGCTAATTTTCCTTGTAGAGACTGATGTGATGCTGTGGTTTGGGCTGCTGCTGAAAGCAGTGGTGACAACACATCAGTATTAGCTGTTGCAGAGCAGTGCTCGCACAGAGCCCAGGGCTTCCTGGCTCCTCATGCTGCCCTGGGGGTGCACAAGTGGCTGGGGGGGCGCAGCCAGGACGGCTGGCCCAAATGGCAGAGGGAACAATAAAACTGGGGTAAAGGAGGACGGGAGGGACATTGGGAGTGGTGACATTGTCTCCCCAAGGAACAGTTCTGCTTGACAAGCCCCAGCTCTCCTGGCTGTGGCTGAGCACCTGCATGCTGGGGGTAACAGTGGATGGGTTCCTTGCTTTGCTGTGCTGGCATGCAGCTTTTGCTTTACCAACAAACTGCCTTTATCTCAACCCGTGAGCTCTCACACTTTTCCCTCCCCATCCCACTGGGGGTGGGCGAGCAGCTGGGTGGTGCTGAGCTGCCTGCCAGGTTGAACCACAACAGTCTTTTGGGCAGAACAGGTTTAAAATATCAAGCTAAATTTTAATGGTCAACATCCACAGCTCAAGCCAGGTACTCAAAAGCTGCTCCACATGCAGCTGATAAGCTGAGCTCTTTGGAAAACTCGGCCCAATGGCTGACTGGAAGATGATTGAGTGCTTTCTAAGGGATTAATGGGCTGGTTACCTGCAGACCACAGTGCAGCCATCATGAGAGAGGCTTTCCAAAAGCAGAAGACCAGTTTCAGAGTCCCCAGCTGGTCACTACATTTTTCCCAGGCTTCTCGGACATTTCCTGTATTTCTCATCCCTCTCCTTATTTCTATGGGACAAGGCACATGGGGCTGCTCCAGTTCTGGGTGGAGAGGATTCTGAGACCTTGGAAAAACTCCTGAGAGGCTGTGGTAAAAAATAAGTAGCCTTGCTGTTGGATTACATCATGCCTGACATGCTGAAAAATGTTTTTTTTTTATAGCCTATCTGGCCTAGAAACCTATTTTTATTTATTTATTTATTTATTTAAAAAGGAAAGCTGTGATTCTTGTGTACCTTTATGGTGGGAGATATAGTGAAAGCTGGGTCAGATTGACCAGAGTTTCTATCACTGACTACAGAGAACGAGGATTTCACCTAAACATAACCTACAGAAGATCTGCAGCACTGTCTGTAGGTGATGACATCTGAGGACTGGGGAGGACTTTGAGAGGGCAGCAAATGTTTCATTCACCATGGCAGAGTAAGTACCTTCAGCAGCTGGAGAAGGAGAGCTGTTTTGCCAGGAGGCACCGCAAGAGATCAGGACATGTCTCACCTGAAGAGACTCTCCTTGATTAGAAATGTTTTCTTATCAAGAAATGCAAATTTGGTGACACTGAAATAGTCTGTGATTTCATCTCTGACTTTATAAGACGTGCATTAGTAGGGAAGCTGCGAGCAGGGAGAGAGAGAATAAAAATACTTCCAAGATGAAAATGTCATTTCCAAGTTTGCAAAGATTTGAGATTTTCTACCTTTGAAAATAATTTTCATTTTTAAAGTTTCTTTCCCATTTCATCAGCATCAATACTCTGCATCCTCAAAGATCAAACTAAGATGCTTCTATCTAGATTAAATGAAACACGTCATTAAAAATCAGGCTATATATCTCTCTTTTTACAAAATTCTCCCTAGACCAGTCTGGATTTTGGTTCCTTAGATCTGCCAGTGAGGTAAAAAGGCATCTCAAGCCCTGTGCCTGTGCCCATTGCAGCCCACTGCCTGCCCTGAGCCCCAGCTGCAGCAGGGTTAGACTGTGGCTGCAATCACACCCAAAGTGGCTGTTTTGGGCAATTGGATGAAGAAAGGCTGAGAGAGCTGGGGCTGCTCAGCATGAAGAGAAGGCTCTGGGGTGACCTCATTGCAGCTTTTCAATACTTAAAGAGGGCTCCTAAAAAAGATGAAGAGCAACTCTTTGCTCGGGCAGACAATGACAGGACAAGGGGGAATGGTTTTAAACTGAAAGGGGAAACTTAGATTAGAGGTTAGTAGGAAATTCTTCATTCAGAGCTTGGTGATGAGGCACTGGAAAAGGTTGCCCAGAGAAGATATGGACATCCCATCCCTGGGGGTGTTCAAGACCAGGTTGGATGAGGCCCTGGGCAACCTCATGCAGTGGGTGGTGTCCCTGCCCATGGCAGGGGGTTGGAGCTGGGTGGGCTTTGGTGTCCCTTCCAACCTGAGTCGTTCTGTGATTCTAAGATTCTGTGATCCTAAGAGAGAGCTGATGTTTGCTGAGCATCCACAAACAGCTCTGTGGGGCTACCCTGCCCTTACCAACAGCTGCTCGCAGGCTGCCCGGAAAACCCGTGTCCCCCCATGACACCCAGCAGTGCCATGACAGCCTGTGGTGAGCTTGTCCCCCACTGCCCCTGCAGCTGAAGCAGGAGGAACGTGCTGAAGTGACCAAGGCAAATGCAGGGTGCTTGATTCCATCTGCACTGCGGGTCTGCTCCCTACCTTTGCTCCTGGTTTTCTTTCTGGGTGTGCTTGGGCAGCCTTGACCCAATCTGCAGGACGCTGGTGTGAGGAATGATGTGAGCAGTCAGCAAATGAAGCTTTTGACGCTTTGCTGAGGTGCAGTGTAGGCAATGAGAAGTAGAAAAGTTTTGATCCAAAACTCTACTGCTGCTCAGTGGGAGTGGGCGGCAAGAGAGGACAATGTCTTCATCCACTTTTTTTTTCACGTACACAGCCAAGCTCTCCCAACTTCCTCTCTTCCATGTCTGTGCCTTTGCTCTCTGCTCACCACCCATATTCATCTCTCTCCTTCCATCTTTTCATAGCAAGGATGTGCTGTGAAACATGGCTCTGGCTCAGTGGCCCATTGTCAAGCCTGCCTGCTGAAATGTATTACAGATAGGAGAGAATACAGCTAAGAGCAGGACTGAGGTGGATCTGCCTGGATTTATTTCTCTCTTCTGTGTTGTGCTTTCTATTTCTTCTGTACCACAACTGCCTGAATCCAGCCAATTTTTAATGGGTAGACATCAGTGAGCCAGGGTCACTCCATGAATCAGAGGGAGCTGAAATTCTGCAACACCAAAGACCGTTTTCAAAAGCAATCTCGCGGGCCATTTTTCCCCCTTCTAATTACAAGTGCTGTGTAGCCACATTTCTGCATGCAGCATGCCTAAGACATATTGCCAAGGCTCACACAGCAGCCAGGGTAGCACAGCCCCTCAATCTCACTGTGTCCTGCACCTCTGCAAGCAGAGGAAAAATGTCACCTTTATTTGATGTTTTCTTTCTTCCTAGGGATATTCTGGTGTGTCTCTGTATTGAACAGCTCAAAAGAGCCCATATTCTTGAAAATTGAAGCTCTTAACTATTTTGTCTTCATACAAAGTGGCTTGGGACAGGAACTACAAATATTGTATGCTGTTAAAATGAGGGGAAAATCAGAAGGTTATCAGCTACATTCAGAAACTGCCCAGGCTGTTTCTTTATGCCTTGGAGAAGGATACTGGGAGAACATAATTTTCTAATTTTACATCACACATGAGAAAAAGATGACCCTTCTTTAAAGAAATGGGACTAAAAAATTTTAGTACTATTATCTGTGTTTGCCTCAGCAGCTTTGTATCTCAACATTGGCCGTGCCTGGGGAACATGGGCAGGAGGTCGGCACCAGAGGAGTGCTTACTGACACTCTCATTAAATAACACAGACAAATTGTAGTAATTTGAAAAGACCAGCACAACCAGCAATTAGAGTCATTGGTAGGAAACCGCAAAGCAGCCGCATATGGACAAAAACTTTTACGTCACTGGAGACTGGAGTTCACATAACTCTATTCTTCAGCACAGATGCAATGAAAGGTTTGAGCTATTTTCATGTGGCAGCAAACTGGGGGCATTTATTGCATGAACCACAATAACTGGCTCCTATTACCCAGTTTATGGGGTGAGCTTCTGCATGCTCATTCAAATTCATCTGCTTGGCAAACTGGGAGTATTCACTGGTTCATGAATCTCCAGATCCGTGAATGCAACCAGCTGGGATGTCTGTGGGCTTGGGTTCTTTTTTTCCTTTTGTCTTTATTTTGCCTTTTTTAGCTGCAGACATTAGTTTAGTAAAGCATGAACAGAGGCACAATACTAGTCACTACTATGGAGCTATAAATTATTTCTCAGAATGCCCCTGGAAACAGGGCATGCCAAATTGCTTTACAGGGCACTTGTGATAACAGTACTGAAGCAAATGACATTTAAATAAAATTTCCTTCCAAAGTAAGTGAGGAATAAGGGAAAGCATAAAACAGGTAATTAACACTTCCTGGATGACTTCAGCTCTGTGCATGGAAGGACAACAGTGGAGCAAATAGTCGGATGGAAGGGTCTGGTTTTTGCTAGTAATAGTAAAACTTAATTTCTGCTTTAAGGAAAGATCAAAATCATATTAAACTGAATGCCAACTGGTTTCAACGGGGCTTAAATTGATTTCTGGAAAATAATGCTAGTGAAAAGTGCCGGGGAATGTCCATTGAGACTGACATCTTCACAACCAGCATAGCTGAGTGGGGACGAGAATTTCTTCTCTGAAATAACTTTACAGATATTTATATTACAAAGTGGGATGAAAACTGCTGTCTTCTAAGCACGGAGAAATCTTTTGTTTGGTTGCTTTACAAATATTTAAATAGTTTCTTCATTTCTGACTTTTGAAACCATTTTCTTAAGGCTCCCCAGCTTTCCTGGAGCCCAGGATCTTGTGAGGGGAGTTGAGGAGGTGATTTGGGCTGTGGCACCAGGGCTTCTGGCCTCCTGCTTAGCCATCACCTCACACTCTGGCTGAACCACCTCCGCTACAGTCTCCTGGACAGACTGAGGGTTTCCAACACTGGGAAATGCTGGGAGCCTGGACCCACAGACTGGTGTTTGGAGCCAGTTCTCCCAGGACCGACAAGCTTCCAATGAGCAGCATGGTCTGCCAAGGAGACAGAAAACCGTAACCCCTTGAAAATACAGCTGTGGAGCTGTTTTTTTGCAGGGGAATTTTCTGTCCTGTTGCTCCAGCTTGCTGCAACAGAAAACAAAGCAGTTTTCCATTAGAATTTCTGCAACATCTGCATGTTCCTGCAGTGTGTTTCGGAGTGGAAGAAATGACCTTTTTCACTGAAGAAATAATCTGTTGGAAAATTCCCAGCTAGTGCTAACATTTGCAAATTCTGTACATGAAGAGCATCAGGGTGGAGCTTCCTTAATGAACTCCTTTCCTGGTATGTGGATATTAGCAATCGTGTGGACACCTATCAGACAGGTTCTGCACTAGTACTGGCTGTCACGTTGCCTACAGACCACCAAACATCAGAAAATAATGAATTTTGAACCTTACTGACTCAAGCTGATTTAGCGGTAATAGAGTATAAGCTATAATAGAGTATCCAACAGCTGTTGGATAAAGACAAGATATTTAAATATCTGTTCTTTACTAAGGTCCATCCTTCCAAGCAGTCACAGAATGGTTATTAAGGAAGTATTCTATTCCCTCAAAAGCAAAAGCAACAAGACATTTAATATTCTTTCTTACTAATATCATGTCCCCTAACAGGCAAATCCAGACAGTTTTTATTAAAGAAATCCCCTGATTTAGTAGAAACAAGATGAGTAAGGGAGATCAGAGATATCTCTGAGCTCTCCTCTTAAGAAAAACCTCAAAGAAAACTTTTTTTTTTTTTTCTTAATTCCAGAACTATTTATATCACATGTATATTTGTAGGTTACTCATTTCCTATGTAACTTATATCCTATTAAATAACACATCTTCCTTTGGTTTACATTGTACCCACATCAATCCCTGCCATGCAACATCACCAGACTCACAGCATTGCTAAACATTAGCATTGCAAATACCTTGGAAAACCCAGTTGTACTTCACTGGAGTCTCATAAGGAGATTTGATGTAAAAATCCTTATTACACTGCATATTCAACATGTTAATACTCTCTAAGGCTAATTGTTCTTCTTCCTCTATTAGTGGGAACAACATGCCCAGACTTGTGTTAAAGAAGAATCAGAACATGTTATTTAACTCTTATGCCTAGAGTCTTTATTTTTTTATTTTTTTATTTTTTATTTTTTTTATTTTTTTATTTTACTTTATTTTTTTTTTAATCTTAGATGGAAATTAGTACACACAAAGTCCTTGAGTCAGGACATGACCAAAGCACATCTGTCTGAGGCTCTACCAGTCTTACAGCAAAGATTTGGCTATGTGAGAGGTCTCTTCCAACCTAGAAAATTCTGTGATTCTGTGATTCTGTGAGTGGATTGGCTGGTCTCTGGCACATGTCCCTGACAGATCCAGCTCTTCCCCAGGCTGGCTCTGGCTGGAGTTTCGTGGACATACAGAAACCTCTGCACCCCTCACCAGGAAGATCTGCAGAGCGTGGAGTCAGCCAGACAGAGTGCAATAACAGCAGGGATTCAAGTACCAGCTTCTCTTTTCTCATGGCATTGACTTCTCTTTGTATTTCTGAATCAAAACATCTCATCCTGTACAGGTGGCTTCCTCTTTCTCCTGGAGTGCCCTGTATGGAAGACTGGGAGGACTGGTCCTTGGCCATTCATTGGCTGCAATTGACCTTTCAGTTCAACAGTGGGGTGAAAAAGGAATATCAAGGACCTTGAAATGTGTTTAATGTCAACTAACACAGTGTGGGCTGTGAGGATGCAGAGCTCCTTTGAGTGCATATGTGTTCCCAGTCTATCAAGCTAGAGCTTTCACGTGAGATCTTCTGGCCTGGCTGACACCCTGGCAGTGGGGTAGCACTAATGCAGCCTGGAAGAGTTATGGTATCATTGTACATTCAGCAGTTATTGGGATAACACAGTTATAAGGGTAAGGCAAGCCAGAAAGAGAGCTCCCTGTGGCCTTCCAAACATCAGACCTGCTGCACATGACTGCCCTTCTGCTAAATAAAAGGAGTTAATGAATACCCAAAGAATGAGACTGTTTCCTGGCATTGGTGAGGGTTTCTGTCTGCAAAGCTGCTCTTTGAATTAGAGATCCAGACCCTGGTGTGATAGAAAACCTGTCAGCTGCCTTTGCTCTTCTGGACAGGGGCAGCTGAGGATGTCCTCAGCTTCCAGGTAAAGCAAAGAGAAAAAAAAATGTGGAAGAAAGAGCTGCGTTATCACTGTTTGGAGACACTGCACCTGGAAACCTGCCCTGCCCTGGCACAGTGTGCCTGGGGCATTGCCTGCCTTCTAAGGTCTGTTTGCATGACCACAATGCCATTCTGGCACACAGGTGTGCCGCTGCCTCCTGGTACCTGTCCAGAGACAGCTGAAATGAGCAGGTATAATTTGTCTCCACTCATGTTCAAGCAAATCCCACCTGCAAAACAAACGACCTGGAGTGGCTGCTCAAACCCACTCAGCACCATCTCCTCCCAGATGTCCTGGCCTAGAGCTTGAGCCCCACCAGCCTCCTGGTTGTCTCCAGCTGCTGCTCTGCCCTCAGAGTCTGATATAGCACATGGCATTGCTAGATTTCTATGCAGGCTGAGGAGTTTGGGGCTTGCAGCCATGGAGAAGTGCACTGAGGACACATGGGACAAAGGAGCTGCTGAGGGAGGGGATGCTCCTGCAGCCTGCTCAGCAATAAATATCAGAGAAGAGAGGTGGCTGCTGTTCATGGGAAAGAGAAAGCTTTGTGAGGGAGAGATGATTTAAGCTACAGTACAAGAACAAACTGACTAAGTATAAATTTTGTTTGCAAATGAGGAGATTCCTTGATATATGATGAGGGAAGCTCTTTAACAGCCTCCCCGGGGGAGCAAGGGAAAAGCCACTGCTTTTAAGACAGGCTTTAATAAGCTGGTGTGATAGGAATCAGAAGAAAGAGGGCTTGACAGCAAAGGAGATTCCTTCAGTCCCTTTCTTACTACTTTTGTACCTCTGTCCCTTCTCTTGATACTCCAGTAATGAGCTTCTCTTCATTTAATTATGTTATTAATTAGCATGATAACTGTGAAAGCTGGTGCACTGCTTTGGCTGTGTCGCTGGCCCCACCACCCTCTGCTGTGCACCCTGGGCAGCTAATGGATTTCCCTCTGTGGCTTATGTGTCTGAATGACATTTCTAGTAAGTAAAGTAAAATAATATTCAGGTTAATCCCAGGATCTTTTGTGCTCTTTAGACTCTGAAGTGGTTGTGTTGTGGGGAAGTGTTTGAAGGATTGCATACAGACAGGAGGAATTGAAGGGGAGATGGGAAGACTGATGGAAATGCAAATGAACATGTGTAGCATGCAGCACATGTCAGGGAAAATACACTTGATACAACCCATAGGCAGTTCTTGATTAACTTTCTGGGTTAGTGTGGCTGGCTCCTTGTTGCAACAGCTGTGGACACCCTGTACTTCAGAAGCTGGTGCAAAGAACTGACCCAGGAGGGAGCAGCCCTGCTCGGCAGTCAGCTGCAGATAGTGAGGGGCTTGTGAGGAGTCCCATTGTGGTAAGCTTTCCATCAGTGGGATCATGATGTTGAATGAACCTTCTTGCTGAGAGCACTGGGATTGGCAGAAGATATGAAACGACATGAGCATGTTGTGGAGATGCATGGGCATCCTGGTGAATAATGCTACCAGTGAGCCACCTAGCACGAAAAGCAGCAGCTCTGTGGAGGGCTGTGATGACCCAGATGAATTGAATATACCAGTTGGCATGCCCTGGGCTTCAAGACAGCTGTAAATCACAACAAAAAATAACTTGTTTCTTCTGTCTTGCTTTAGGCCAGTTTTAGGCTGAATGCCTTATCCAAGGCCCCTTTCTGTTCCTGTAAATAGAGCTGCATGAGTAAAAGAGTCACACTGGATTGTCCTTACCAGCCACTTGCATTTGCTGTTAATTCTCTGGAAGAAATGCTCCCTCCTGCCTCACCCAGGCTAGGATCCCTGCCTAGAAAAATGGCTTTCTCCTGAGCATTTGTTATATGCAGCTGTGTGAAACTCTCAGCCTGTTCAATTAAAGAGCCCGTTTTCCCATTAAATGTCTCCTTAGACAAATGTGAAGTGTATTTAATGTTCACTCAGGATGAAGCCAACATGTTTCTCCTGCTGTTTTACACTTTCTTCTTAGTAGGGATTTGTCGTCTCTGACTGTTCAAATACCTTGAAGTTCCCCAGCATTTACCATCAGGAAAAGGTAACAAGAGTGGTGACAAAGAGTGAGTGCCAGATGAGCCTGGGAAAATGGATGGCGTTAATAGATGTAACTGAGGCCCCTCTGCACCCTGCCTAACGCGGAGCAGCCACCCCATCCATCACGTTCACTCCGGTGGAGTAGCAGCACACCATCCAAGCCTTAGCAGACCTTTTCTCCACTCCTGCTCTCAGACAAAGTGCTGGATCAGATCCCTCACCTCTCCTGATGGTCTGAAGAGAGGCACTTTAAAAAGGAGAGAATCAGCAACAGAGCCTCTACCTCAGCTCAGCGTTTTTTATTAACATGCCTGGAGAATCAGCTTCTTCCTGTCATAGGTACCTTGCTGCACATTAATATATTAACTGATAAACTATCCCCTGAGCCTATACTATGCTTTTTTTTTTTTTTCTTGTTTCTTCATCACTGTTTTTCTATGAATCAAGTAGCTGTGAAAATTGATGTAGATTCTCACCTTTATGAAAATACTTTGGCCGAAATATGAGTCTCACATTGGGCTGAGGTATTAATCCTTCTCTCCTGGACAGCAATAATCACTCTCTGTTGTTTTTCAAGCTGTATTTCAGCACTTCTGCACTTGCCATTTGTGGCCTTTCAGCAGGTTTGGTGTGGGCCTCAAAATGGAGCAAGAGAAGGGAGGGAGGAGGAGGACTGAGCTACTTTGGGCCTGATCCTGGTCTTACCTACATCACCAAGATGTACAAGTGACTTGGCATCAGTTGCTCAAGCAAAAGCAGAGTCAGACTCCGCAGCAGCTCTGTCCTCTGGCTTCTTGGCTGTGACCAAGGCTCCTGGATGCTTTGCATTAGCAGTGAATAATAACCAAGGGAATTGCAGACAGCTGGCGAGATGTAAATTGGAGCATTCCAGTCTTTGCCTCATTCTGGCCTCAAGGCATTGTTCCTGCTCCCGGGGCCTGCCAGGCACAGGGACCTCCCCGCCAAGCTGTACTTTCCCCATGCAGTCCCTTTGCTGTGGGATGGGGCAGCTTTGAACTGACAAGAGAGCTATGCTGGAAGCACTTGGACGCTTTGTGCTTTGAGATCAGGTCCCTGCTCTTCAGTAAAATAAGACTTGATTTATCCCTG
Source organism: Netta rufina (assembly GCF_964035555.1). Lineage (NCBI taxonomy): Eukaryota > Metazoa > Chordata > Aves > Anseriformes > Anatidae > Netta > Netta rufina. The sequence continues at coordinate 3,266,164 of NC_140140.1, forward strand.
TGGATAAATATCTTCAGCTCAGAAGGACTCCATCACTGTCAAGAGCGAGGCACTTCCCCAACAAGTGGCAATAAAAACCTTTATAGCACTTGCTCAGCATGACAAATCCTCTTCATCCTCCTCCAGTGGTGGCTTTATTGCCTCATCCCCGTGGGGGCTGTTCCTGTCAGGCTGATAGTGCTGCTGGGGTTACTGGGGATGGAGTGTCAGTGTCTCTGTCCCAGGCAATGGCCACGAGGCATGTCTCTGGTGTGTTGTACTCTGCTCTTCCCTGCTGGGCCATGGATCCAGATATCCTGAAGACTCGGCTCTAAGCAGTTCTGGTTTGAGCTAAAATGGAAATGTATCTGTTAATAATCAAGATGATGCCTTAAGGACGGACATCTGTTTTCTAAGGTTTCAGCCTGAAATACTAAGTTCCTGCTCCATCCTCCATGGATGTCATTAGCTGGATTCACATCCTACTAATCTTAGCACAGAAAAAAAATTAGAGCTACAGCTCATGCCAGAGCGAGGGGACATTAATTCATTCTGTACCCCCAGATGTACAGCATCTGCTAATTCTTAGCTGCCCAAGAGGAAATTTCTGGCTACTGTTATCAGTGTCATAAACTTGCAGAAATGCCAGGAAGGCCCCTAGCTGTGAGAGCAGCTGAAAACCACCGAAAGTTACCCTGGAGAGAATGCCTGCTATTGTGTCTGGCCCTCAGAGCATGCAGAGCTGGTGGCTCTGGTGGCCCAGAGAAGGGAGGGAGATGTAGAACAGTTCTTGAAGATCTGCCATTAACAGGTTCATCTGACTTCAATTCAGGCACGTGGTGCATTGGCAGTCTGAGCTGTGGGGTAAGCAACAAGAGGATAAGCAAGATAAGCAAGAACGCAGACACGTGCTGCAGTGGAGCAGGGGATCGAGGTGGGCAGAGCTGGGCCTGTTTGGCCTGGAAAAGAGAAGACTGAGGGGAGACCTCATCAATGTGTATAAATATCTGAGGGCAGGGTGTCGGGAGGATGGAGCCAGTCTCTTCTCAGTTGTGCCCAGCAGCAAGATGAGAGGCAGCGGGCACAAGCTGAAACACAGGAGGTTGCAGCTCAATGTGAGGGGGCACTTCTGTGCTGGGAGGGTGGCAGAGTGCTGGGACAGGCTGCCCAGAGAGGTTGTGCAGTCTCCTTCTCTGGAGATATTCAACCCTGCCTGGATGCCATCCTGAACAGTGTGCTCTGGGTGATCCTGCCTGACAGGGAGATGGACTGGGTGATCTTCAGATTTCCCTTCCCACCTCGGCCATTCTGGGATTCTGTGATTAAGAGGAAGCATCTGAGGGACAGCAAAGCTGAATGACAAGCAGTTTAAGAGGTTTTGAAAACCTGGGGTTGCCAATACTGTGAGCACGGAGGACACAGATCACCTGAGAGAGGTGCAGCAGGAGGGGGCAAGGTGTGGAGGCCTGGGTGCAGGGCAGTCTGAGTCATCCAGTACAACACCCTCCTGCCACCCATGGCACAGGGCTTCCTCTGAGCCTATGTTCCTTCCTTCCTTCCTTCCTTCCTTCCTCCCTTCCTTCCTTCCTTCCTTCCTTCCTTCCTTCCTTCCTTCCTTCCTTCCTTCCTTCCTTCCTTCCTTCCTTCCTTCCTTCCTTCCTTCCTTCCTCTTCCTTTCTTACTTTCTCTCTCTCTCTCTCTTTTTTTCTTTCTTTTTTTTTTTTTTTTTTTTTGTAGAGCTGCCTTCTTCAGACCCCCAAGGTCAGGACCCTGGGGACACTAGCTTTTGCACAAGCCCTGCTCTTCATGCCTGTGCCCCCAGCAAAGGCTTTGTGCTGAAGCTGATGAGGAGGGACAGCCATCCCCAGGGAGATGAAGAAGGTGGCTGTGGCGCTTGTGCCTTCAGCACATGGGAGCTGGGAGCATCCTCCATCTTCTGCCCTCACACTAGCAGCAGGCATCCGGAGGGGGAATCACATCTAGTCCACCACCATCCTGCTTTCACCTTGGCTCTTCCATCGCTTCTCTTGTTTCACAACAACTAAACGAACATTACCAGCCCCTGTCCTCTTTTGTTGTTGTTGTTGTTGTTGTTGTTATTTTTTCATCTATCCCCTTCAGAAATGTAAATAACTGTGATTTTACTTTTTCAGGGGCTCACTTGAACAGGAAACCTTGTGATACAGCAGAGGCTTGTTGCTTCCCACCCACTCCTCCATCCTGTCCGTGCGAGGGTCCCAGCAATACTCAGAACAGGCAGGCTGGGAGATTCATTCACCCATTGCAGCCTTGCTGCTCTTTTACAGCAGTCCCAGCTCTCTCCATAAACAAGCTGGAGATCTTCCCTCACCTCACCTTTCTTTCCCATTGGCTTTTTGGCTTCTGCATTTCTTTGCCTGCTGGCTTAGTGTATGATGTAGTTGTTTGAGATATCCTACTACTCTACCAAATTTTACAGCATCTCTTGAGCTTTAGCAAGACTTCTTTGCTGTAAATAAAGTTTTATCCTTCTGCCTGCAAAGACCTATTTAGATTATGATAAAATCCACTTTGCTTAGATACCAGGTTACAATGCGAAGACTGTAGCATCTTCCAGCAAGTATCTCAGTACTTTTTACCTTCAAGACACAGGGTTTCCCTTCCCCTTTTTCCCTCTGAATTGCCACCAACATTGGGTTAGTCCAATATCAGAGAGGGTTTAATTAACACTAGTTACTTTTGCTGAAATTGCTATCTTAGAAATTATTGTGGAAAACTACAGATGTTCCTGAGCAGGAACCAAGATAGATCTAATGTACCTTTTGTTACTAGCCTCAATGCAGTGGTTTTCCATCAAGATGTCAGCCTGTTTTTTTGTTTATTCATTTGCCTTTAATGTGGTCTGGAGTCACAGGGCAACAAAAAATGTTCAGACAGTCTTCCTCTTCCACTGAGATTTTTTAGTCACCTACTGCACATACTCATTTATCAAGCATTTCTTTACTCATATTTTGAAAACATATCAAGGTTCGTAATCTTATTGGCTAATCAAACCATCACTTACATCAAGTTTCTATTGGCATTTACCTTATTTTAATTTTTATGTTATCATCACAATATTTGGTTACTAACCAAAACCATTTCCTAGCAAACATCTCATACCCAACAACCTTCTTGTGTCTTTCTTTTGTTTTCCAGTTCTAGTTACTTCTTTTGGCCAATTCAATGTTTCAGATATCTCATCATACCTAGTTCCCAGCTGTCAAAGAAATTTCTCAAGCTTGAATGTTCTGTGCTAAGTCACCACCCAAACAGCTCTTCTTCTCTAGATCTCCTCCAGAACAGGATCAGGATGGCTAAACTGCATAAGAAGCTGGGTTCAGGACTGTGCTTCTCCTATCCTGAGAGTTTGGGCTGAGTGCAGGCATGAGTCCCACCAACATGCTGGGTATGGTCTAGCACTGGCAGACCAATGGGACACGGATGCTCCTACAGGCCACCATGGGCTTGTTTCCTCACCATGTTGAGCAGGCAGCTATGGAGCTCTGTCTGAGGAACCATTTGCAATGTCAAAACACAGCACATTGTCCATGTTCTCCAATTTCAATGCTCAAGACGAAAGGGGAATCATTTACACATTACTCCCCACTTCCCCACTGGGGCTTTCATTCCCTTGGAGCTTCTCTGTGCCTTTTCCTTTAGCTCTAATAAACTGGCTGAATTTGAAATCATTTCTCCTTCTTACAGCCTATCTCAGCTTTCCACACCTTGTAGCTCTGCTATTAAGAGAGAGTTTCCTGGAAAAGGCTAGGAGTGAAATGAGAAATTCCCTCCCTGAAGCATATACGGACATCCTGCTGCTGCTCTGCAACCTGCCAAGGAAAAGAAGAGAAAACTACAGGCCAGGCATTGAGAAATTGCTGTCAGATGCCTGTTGCTCCATAATTATTTGCTGCAAGAGAGACTAACTAGTCACTGTCAAGTCAGGGAAGATGTTCCTTGAAGGCTTGATTTAATAGAAATGCAATTTGTCTCATGGGTCAGTAAAATAAGTTGAAGATGACCTACAATTTCATGTCCAGAGGGAGCTTTGAAACTTGTACAGGATGCACAGCTTCACATTTAATGGAGAATATAAACAAGAGGTAAATGCCATCAGCTACACACACCACCAGTCCTTTAATGTACCAAGTGTGATGAAAGCCCATGTTCCTGCTGAGCAGGGTTGTTCATACTGATGCACACCAGCCATGCACAAACCCCTGTGACCACGTACTGAAATGTATGATCATGAAAGCAGTCAATATCCTAAGACAATTTTTGGCACTATTTAGCCAAACGTGTAAAACCTTTTTGATGTACTATATTAGAGAATTTCCCAATAGATTAAGTACAACATAAGCAATGTTCCTTCAGAGTCAGGGTATAGTTTTGATTATAAAAAATATATTTTAGCCCCCATCCATACAGTGGTTGATATTACTTGTTGGAGTGAAAGGGAGCACATGAAATCTTAATGATTTTTGCAAGATCCAGAACAGACTTCTTCACAAGAAATTGCCAGATCAGTCTGGGACATTTTGTCCCAAGGGGCTTTCTGCAGTTTCAAAAACACCAAATGGCCTTCTCTAAATCATGGCCAACATTCAAAATTATCAGCTTTCCTGAAACAGAAAGCTTTATTTAAATCTACTCAAATGTTTGCAAACACTTGATTGAATAGATGGTTCAATAGATAGTAAAATAACCATCTAAGAGTAAATAAACAGTTAAATAGATGGGTTTTGTTTGTTTGTTTGTTTGTTTGTTTGTTTTGTAATTACATCTTTTTAAAATTCATAATTTGCATAAATCTAAACCAGAAAATTTTGCTTAGAAAATATTGAAATGCAGTACTTTGACAATTTTGAACTGTATTGTGGTAAAAGTGATTGTAAAAGCTAATTGACATTGTTTCCTCCCTTGAATGGCTTTGGTTTCAGTAACTGACATTTCCTCAGTGGAAAAGATTTATTGGAAAATACTCAAGTGGATTGACTCAGTTTTCTACTGAAAAGTGGAAACAAAATTTGTCTTTTTATTTTTTTTGAAACAATAATTTTTCCACGATTTGAGTTTTGATTATAAAATTTTAGTTTTGAACATGAAATTTTACATTTAGAATTTTCTGGACTGCCAGACCTTACTCTTAAGAAATCAGTTATTCACATGGCCCTTTTGATGTCTGGTAAGCACAGGAAGAAGATGAAAAAAAAAAAAAAAAAAAAAAAAAAAAGCCCATGAAGTGAAATCCAAGGAGGGAAAATGAAATAAAGTTTAAAATTATGTCCCTTTTCCCCTTTCAATTCACTTAGTCACCTGAGAGTAACAGATCACCCTGAAGAGAGGAGAAAATGCAGTTATCACTCTGCTATAGCACAGCATAGGCTAAAAAAAGTATTGGCTTAACATGGAAACATGAATAACTTGCAGACTATCTGAGCAGGGCTGTAAGGACACGCCAGTGCATGCAGTAGCAGAAGTAAAGTTAAGAAAAAAAGAGTTCCCTTTGAAACTTTATAGGTCTTGTTGTAAACAGCTAGTGACAAATTTATTTTAAAAATTATTAAAAAAATATCCTGTCAGGAAGCTCTTAAGTCAGCCAGAATATTTTCCCCCAGATAGCACAGAGTTATCCATTTTGCTGTGTTTCTGCCCAACTGTGATCCTGTAAGAAATATCCTCAGTTGTTCAATAAATAATAATGCTACAGAATTTAAAATAAGAATCTAGATTATTAAAGTTACAAATCTTTGTGGTCTTTATATCTTTAATAAAACATTTATCTATTAATAATGGATATTGTTTCTACCCAACTCATGTTTTAAATGAAAAAAAAAATAAAAAAAAGACCATTGGAATGTTGCCAATATTTCTTCATCCTCCCCAGCCAAGGCTGACAAAAATGCAGTTACATTGATAAAGTGTTCATCATTTACAAAGGTTTAAAAATTTTAACAGCTCAACGTAAATTGAGGACTAGATGTTTAGCCTTGGAGGCATGCAACAGGAAAAAGTAATCTGGAGCGTCTGTAGAGATAAATGTTATAACTTCATAGCCTTTTGCACATAGTTAATGGAACAGCTTGGCTCATATGGAACACAATGCACACATCAATACAGTATTAAACTTTAATGTGCATCATACCAGGAGACCTCAGGGCAGTTGTACCTTTAATGTTTGTTAGCTGAAGTGATCCTAATAGAATAATAACGTATTATGAAGAGGTTGACAATAATTTCTAAATGGCAGGATAAATAACTAAATGTATGTGGTGCGTGCGTGTACGTATGTGTATGTACTTCTATATTTGTGCATGTACATCGGTGTGTTCATGAAACTGTGAATCTCAGGAAAGGTATGGGAATGAGGCAGAGAAGCTTGCAGCAGCATCCCTCTAAGATGTGGAGACAAGAATTTCCATCTCCCTGAAGTTGTGACTGCCTGGAGTTTATCCTACTGGGACTCATTTTCAAGGGGACTCTGTTGAGACACTTGGGGACTTTGAAAATAAATAAATAAACAAACAAACAAACAAACTGAAAGCCATCAATTCTATATTCATGAGCACAAAGGCACTTACAGGACCTCCAAAAACACATGTCCTGGTCAGTCCTTTCTGCGTGTTGCCCATCTGCCACTTTGGCAGTGTCTCTGACATCAGTGGGGCATTTGCCTAAGAAAGGACCTCATCATGTTGCTCACGTAGTCACACATGCAAAAGGGCAGTTTGGGGAAAATGTGGTAGTCATTTTTTGCACACATGTATGGATGACTTGAAATATTGAAAATGCCCCATTTATTGAACAGACAGGTAAACTCAAGTTATCAAACGTCTTTATTCAGGCAGTGCAAATGTTATCAACAGCTGGGAACTGCACCAAGATCCTCTCACCTGTCTCCTCCAGTGGGATCACTGTAGGGATTTCAGAGCAAAGCCATGCCTATTTAAATCAGCAGCAGCATCGGGCTGAATCCAGAGCTCACCAGTTCTCTGACAAAGTCAGTAAGGGAGCAGTAGAGATAGAGCACTGTGATGTTTAATGTGAAGATGTATTGCACCTTCAGGTTCTTCATCAATCATCCCTGGATCCCGTTATTTATGGGACGAAGATGTGATTGTTAATTAAACCTCCTCCAGGGCTCATTTTTGACAGAAGTCACCACCTACACAGCCCCGGTGTGGAGGGAGGGCTCCACATGTCAATCTGGCTGGAGGTACCAGTGACACATCGTCATGTTATTCTTTACTTTTAATGAGTAAGATATGCCGCGAGTGACCTGCCCTTTCGGGCTGCAAGAGAACATTCATCCAACTGTCTACAGATGATAATTGCAGATGGTTATCAGTCCTGTACTCAAAATAGTTGTCGGACCCAATGAGAGCATTTTCTGTATGGTTGAAAGTGCCTGGTTTTCTCCTTCAAGAAAACGTGAATAGAGAAAATTTTGATATTATCTTTTCAGCAAAATATTCAACTATTGGTTTTGAAGTGCTATAAATATTTACAGTAAGATGGAACTTTTTTTTACCCACACAATAAAGATTTCAAAATCTGTGAGGGGAAGGAGGAGGAGACAGGTTTTCAATTTTTCAGTTTCGTGGTGGAAAAATGACTTACATTGAATTTTAAAAACAAAAATCATTTTTTTTCTGCTCTGCCACGTGCTCTTGCATCCGCTTCCCATCCTGATGCCTCCTGGGATGCTATGCACCAGGTGCTCACACCTGCAGTTTTGCACCTATTTCCCGCACTGGCACTCCTGGCGGTAGTTTTGGCTGTGATGTTCTCCCTGAGCTCCTGGCCAAGCCTTGCACCCTCCACCTGCACCCACCTGGCATGCCCCATCTTGGCAGCCCAAAATAGCTCTGCTGCAGGTGTGTGAAGGGTACAGTGCCAAGAGCAATTTGGGGAGCTGTGTGTCACCTCACACGGAGCAAAATGAACAGCTAAATGGATGTATTGAAGGTTAAATATCAGCCTAATCAGCATCTGTTTGGAAATTGACAGGGTTGCCTCCCTGGGAAGGGAGGAGAGGAACATGCAAGGACAGTTATTATTTACTAGTTTTTTATTTCTTGAGGAGTACTTAAACACTTAGCCAGCCTTTGCTGACACCGCTTGGCAAAGGCAAGCACCTAAGACCTGAGGGTTCAGGCATGAAAGATGGGAATTATTTTGAACTGTATCCTACAAGTCATCTGTGTTGCCTGGCACTTTCTTCTATATCCCTTATTTAAAACTTTCCAAAGCTGGCACGGCTGCGAGCAGTCAGAGCATCCAGCAGCACTATGCCCGTGGAGTGCAGCCTGCCTGATGGAGGGGCAGCAGGAGCTGCAGCTGCGCAGAAGGACAGACACCCCCAGTACAGCACTCCTGTGCACCAGTGGCCCCAGTGCAGCTCTTTCTGTCCATTTCCACTGCTGCTGCATTATTTACTGTGTTACTGTGTTTGGTTTCCCTGAAGTAATCTTATCAGTTACTGATTGATCAAAAATCATAACAGTGTGAATACCCTGGAGGCGCATGTCTGGAGGAGGAAACCGATAGATAATTTCTTATTTTGGTTTGCACCCAGCCAGTCAGCTGGCCACTCTGCACTGTTTCCTTTAGCTGTCCTTGAACCTTCCTCACAGGACTTCAGTTCCACTTATATCCAGAGAAGCATATATTTCATACCCATATCTCTGACAGCAAATACTGCCTTACAGTTGTAGGAAGGAGGCAGAGGATGATGATGAAGAATGAGCTGTAAGGTCTGGAGATGAAACTGATTATAAGATTCAGGTTTGCAAGGTAGGAGAAAATTCTGGTGACATCTAATGTTGCACTGCCTGGCAGCTGCTGGCTTTTTCACAGTATTTGTCTGCAAGGTAGAAATTACCATCTTCTGTGGCTCAGCACCTGGCATGGTCCAGACACAACACAGTCTGGGATCTCTGAGGAATAATAATGAAATAGTGTTAATATCAAGCACTTTTTACTACAGCTTTGCAGATGATTTTGAGCACTTTTCTCTGGTCTTGGGGACGCTCCATATAATCCCCAGTCACACCAAGAATGTGACCTGTGAAATCAGACTGAAGCAGAGGACCTTTATGGTGATAGCAGAATTTTTTAGATATGAAGCTTAAGCAGCTCAGTCATCAGGGCAACCCCATGTGCTTTAAATGTCTTCATCCAGGTGTTCATCATAATAAACCAAAGCTGCTGGAACTGGGCTGGAGTCATATGCAGTCCCAGCTGAGAAAGACATCACTAAGCTACTGGGCCTCCCCAGAGACAGCATCACAGTGACAGCTAGGAAATGGTTAATAACTAATTATAATTTTTAACACTTTGGGGCTAAAATTAGAGTGAGGGGGTGGGCTCATGGGTCTGTGCAAGGTATAAGGACATGCAGCAGTGAAGGAAAGTTGGTGGGATACAGAGCAGAAAGGTGGAGCTTGGGGGATTTCCCAAGATATTGCCCCCTGGGAAGGTGTTACCCACAGCTGGAAAGCATTTGTCTGTTTGCTGTGAACACACTGCATGAAATAGCAGAGTAGTACTATGGAGCAGAAATAAAGAGGATCTCTGAAAACAGAACTGGTATACTGAGGATTGTGCTGGGCCAAAAGCTATGTTCATTTCTGCATAAACATCACTGAAAAGGTAAGGATGGTAGCGCTTATCTGTGACTAAGATTAAAACACGTGACGACATGCTGCAATTGTTGCACAAACAAGCATTAGAAACTCAGGATTAAGGAGTTAAGTTTAAAAATATGGAAAATCCAAAAACATGTCACGTCCAGGTTATTAAGGACCAATAATGCTCCCTTGGATAGGAGACACCATTTTGATTGAATTATGGGGATGTTTGATCTTACAGACTGAACTAAGAGGGTTTTAAAGAAGCAATAGTTAACTTTATTTCTGTCTTCACATTTCACTAGCTTACTCTCTTTTTTTTTTAGTGGTAGGAGGACAGGGATATGACTGCTGTGAACGCAGTAAAAGAGAAACCCATGCATTTGGTTTTCATTCCTGGTCTTGAGTGTCTTGACTTTCCATTAGTAGCCTAGGGGACACTTACAGCAGCTCAGAAATCATTTTTACCTTGAAATGATCCTGTTCAAAATTAACATAGTTGTAACTAACTTTGAAAGGATCGCAATGTAAATACAGTGCAAGAAACAAAACCAGTGTGTGCCTGTAAGAATATGATGCTATGTTGTTATTAAATTTTCTTAAATTAAATTTGCCTTTAAAAAAGGAAAAAAAAAAAAAAAAAAGCTCCTTGACTGCTCTTTAGCTGTTTTACTCTGCTGTGGAGCAATAGAGAAAAGCTAGAGCAAACAAACCAGCTATTGTACATAAACATGCAAACACACATTTCCCTGTTGAGTTTTTCCTGTTGAATAGCTTTGGTTCACTGGGTAGTTCCCTAAGATGTATTTGTTTTCTCATTTTTTACTATTGGTTTTCATAACTGATGTTTTGTCAGTTGGCAGAATCTTTACAGAGAATATACTACAACCAAACATCCTCTTGCAAAACCCTGGGGTCAGCCCTGGGCAAGATCCATTTCCCCACCCTAGCTCACTGTTCCCCAGGGCTCCTCGTAACAGATAGAGCTTATCACTGATCTGCTTTGCTGGATGCTGATCATTCTAGGGATAAAGAGTAATGCTGAAAAATATTATAATGTTAGAAACAAAAGGCAAAAAATAGGTATACAGTAGTGGTGAGATTTTTCATGAAGGACAATTGAGGAAGCACCACTGAGAGGCTGTTACTGTTTCTTCAGGACCCCAACTGGGTTAGCACAGGATGCTGAATGCGTATTTAGGAATTAGCAGATGGAATTGTAAATTCTCAGAAAGTGCAGCTGTGTTACCAGGAGGTGAGGGTTAACTTGGGAGAGGACATCCTTATCCTCTGCAGAATGAACTCATCCTTGATTGTGGAACAGAGGAGCACTTCTGCATGTGGCAGAGAGAAAAGTGAGGAAGCAGGACCAAGCTCCTGGGAGAGTGAGGTGAAGTCTGGGCTCTCTGTTCAGGTGCTGCATGGAGCAGGATGCCTGCAACTTTCCTGTGTGAGTGGGCGGAAGCTGCAGGGTGCTGGGGTGGAAAACAGCTCTAAAGCACATAACAGGAATGGTGGTCTGTATGCATGTATGTAGTTGTTGTGTTTTTTTTTTTTTTTGTTTGGTTGGTTTTTGGTTGGTTGTGTTTTTTGTTTGTTTTTTTTTTGTGGGTTTTTTTTTTGGGGGTTGGTTTGGTTTTGTGCATTTTGTGGTTGCCCCGTCCTTGGAGATGTTCAAGACCAGGTTGGACATGGCCCTGGGCCACCTGATCTAGTGAGTAGTGTCCCTGACACCTATTGTCTGGTTGGATGAGTGGGTCTAGAGTAGAGTAGAGTAGATGCAGATCACCAGAGGTCTGTGAGCTTGACCTGCAGGATGCGGAAACAATTTATTTTTTCTTCTGTGAATGTATGAGGATGAAGAGGTACATGGTGTCTGCAAACAACCTTGAGGGCTGCCTGCGGCTGCCCTCCCCTTCTGTTGCCTGCCCTGCTCCAAGGGTCCTGCTGGGTCCCCTCCCTTCCCTTCTGCACAGAATATTTCCCTCCTTGTCCCTGTAGCTGCACACCCTGTCACAACACCCAGCCTTGGCTCGGGGACCTCTGAGCTGAATCAACCCACCTGCCAATGGCACACTGCTGCCTGCTGGAGCACAGTGTAACTGGGACACTTGTTGTTTATCTGCTGGACTAGAAGCCAGATGTCAAGGATTTCCCATCTGATCCAAGTTCATGGGAAGGTTTTGGGGTGGGAAAGTAATGTACAAGGACTGACAACACATCCCCTCCACACACACACACGCACACACACATTCTCTGGCCATCCATACTCGCTATCCCACACCTCCATGAGCTGCTGCTGGTCTATCAGGGAAATGCACTGAGCGGTAGCAACTTTCCCAGGGTCTGTGGGCAGGGTGGGCCAAAGAAACCTTCTGTAACCCTCCCATCTTCTATTGCTCTAACTTTTCTTTCTTTTCCCTCTCTCCTTCCTCTCCTGACCCCTTCCTTGTGAGTGGGTCAGGGTTTCAGCAGCTATTCTAGCAGCTTGTTTGGGTCAGCTGCATGCTCTGCCCAGTTCCTACACGTGGGCAGCTCACTGTAATTTGGTATTGCAGTCATGACCCAGCTCTGATGCTGAGTTCTAGGAATCAAACTTTGCCCAATAAACAGAATCAATAAGCTTCCCTGTGCATGTTCTTGCTGCTGTTAACAAAACCATCACATAGGCTGTTCTTCAAATATCTTCTCAGATATTGCTCTTAAGATATCAGCTGCAAAATGTTTGAAATGAGCACAAAGAGGCTTTTTGTGGAGCTACTAGTTCGTGCCTTTTACCTCTCCAGGTTGGCTGGAGATGCTGTACGCCTTTCTGCTTTGCCCAGAGCTCCTGGGAGACCTTGGGGGGAGCAATGCATGTGGCTTGTAAGTAAGCAGGCTGCTGCTGCTGCACTGGCTGCATTAGAAAATCATAAGCAGAGGAAGAACAAGGAATAGGGCCAGTGAGAGGAGAGGTTATGGGGTACCTTGGCACCTGGTGCAGGAAAATAAGGGTCTGGGCAGAGTGTGGAGGGGCAGGTAGGGATCAGTCTGTCTGTCACTTCTACATGCTGACATATTCAGAACTGAGCGAGTGTGTTCCACGTGTCTGCTTCCAGAAAAAATGAAAGCTTCAGCTTCTCAAAAGAAGATTTTCTGTAGATGAAAAACTTTGATAGAGCTCAGATTGAAAAAGTATCTTAGCATAAGAATAATTCTAGAGGAGAAATGAAGGGCTAGTTTACATTGCATGCTGCAGGTTTTCTTTTATTTTTTTTTTTATTTTTTTATTTTTTTAAAAGACTGATAGAGGATGTCATCAAAAAAGGGGAAATACTTCTAAAAAGCCGATAGTTTTTCATAAAACCTTTCCTGTTCTCCTGTAGGTCATTATTCAGCCAAAGGATTCTTTTTCTTGTCTTAGTCTTGAAAAATGTTAAGCGCTGCATCCCAAGGCCGTGCTGGGGAGGCTGGAAGAGAAGGGGAGTGTTTGCTGATGGGGCTCACAGCCACCGCAGCTTTTCACCGGGATGACTTTCTGGTTATTTCTTGCTCTCAGTCTTCACCTTTGAGTTTAGTTCTGCCTCTGAATTTCTCAGTGCTACTCCTAGCAGCAGTAGTTGCTCCGGCTCCTGCAACATTTCACCTTGGTGGAGGACTTTGCCTGGCTCTGTTGTGTGTGTGTTTTTGTTGTTGTTGTTTGTTTTTTCATTGTGTGGTGGCTTTTTTTTTTTTTTTTCACAGACATGGATTCATGCTCCAGTAGGTCAGGTCTGGATGATGGGGTGAACAAATGGGGCCCAGACATCCAGAACAGTCACTGGCAACATCAGAGAGGTCAGCTTGTGCCAGGTATCCAACTCCCTGCCCCTAAAAGGACCTGTAACAAAAAGCATTTCCAAAAAAAAAAAAAAGTGTCTGCTGCTCCTTACTTGCCTGCAGACAGGACCAAGGGACTGCTTCCTGTTTTGTGCTGCATTTGCTGCCTCCATTTATTGCCCTCATAACTGCTGTCACCCTTCAGAGTTGAGCTGTCTTCTTGCCAGGCCTCTGAAAAATGGGTTTTTATATGGTGCCTCTGTCTACTACAATGTTTACCTCTAACCTGAGCCAAGTGTGGTGCTCTTTTAAATCTGGCCATCCAGAGAGATCTTCAGTGAAGAGAGGAATCATCTCACTACAGAAACCGTGGTTGGAAATGAAGTTATTTTTCTAATAGGCCAAAAATATACATCAAAATGTTGCAGAAAAGACCCAACAACTGCAGTGTAAAGGGACTTGGCAGGATCTATTGACTCAGTTGTTTGCCACCTGATTTGTTGCCAGCGTGGGTTTGATTGTTAGAATGAAAGACCTGTAGCCAAATCTCTGTTGTTTAACCCTACAGTCCCGAGCAAGAGGGGAAGAGCACGGCAGGCTCCTGTCCTGCCTGCTGCCACACACCCAGGAGGCCTGGGGACAGAGGAGGGGAAGGATCAGCCTCCAAGGAAATCCTGGCTTTGCAATCTCCAGCTTCATTTCCTCTGGGCTTCCTTGAGATGACTGTTGGACAGGGTGACTAGAAGTGCCTTCAGTGTTGGTAGCCTTTTGTAAGGTAGAAAACAGACACAGTGTAAAGAAAGGACCTGACCAAAGGGCTCTGTGCACGTTTATTTACACAAGCACATGCACACACATTTGTTGAAAACTCTACAATGTCACACACAATTTGTGAACAATTTTCACCCGAAAATGTCATTGTGATTGCAGGAATGACTGTTTTCTTCCCCGGCACACTGCACCTCTGTGCTTTCTGTGTGGAGATCAGGCTGTCTCTCTGCCACCAGCCTGCCCCAGGGTGATGCTGATGCCCCAGTAGCAGGCCTCCCACCCAGCCATCCCGCAGTCCCACCAGGCTCCGTGCAGGTGAACTCCTGCCCTCACCCTCCCAGCCTGTCCCTCCCAAGGAGCTGAGCACACCCATGACAGCACGTCAGCAGTGTCAGCAGTCCCAGCATGTCCCAATGTGGCCATGGCTCTGCAGCTGTGCAGACCCCAGGCCCCTCCTGACTGGGATGGACTGGGAGGGAAGGAGCAAGGCTCCTTTTGCAAGGTGTGAGGTTCATTACTCAAAGCCCCTTCCACCAGCTAGCTGTTACTTAGCTCAGGTCTCGGCTGTCACTCATCGTGTTCATGCAGCATGCTTCACAGCTGGCATCCCCAGATGAAGAGACTTTCTCTGCCACACAACCAGATCATCCCCTTGTCCTTCCTTATCCCTGCTGGCTCCTGGAGCCTGTCAGCCTCTGCTCTCCTTGTGCTGAGTGACATTCTTTACTCTGGCTTTACACTAGCAGAAGGAAGCAGGAACACTTTTCCAGCTCTCAGTAGGAAGCTACTGTCAAACTCTACCATTTCTAACTGCTTTGCCTTCTGGACAGCCACATTTCTCCAGACACCTGCATCTTTGTGCAAATATGGTCTGAGAGGACCAGGATCAGACTTCTTTCTGTCACGTATTCACCAGGCCCTTGCTCACTGGTATCGGCTTCCTCCTCTCAGCTAGTTAGTGTCTTGTGTGTCTTCAGAATTAATGACTAGACAAACGTGTCCTGAGCACGATAGGTACTGACTTATTCCTGGCATTTTGCAAGGATTTTGTGACACATCAATACAAGCAGAGAATGCAAGATCTCCCTCCTTTCAGACAGGGTAAGACATATTTGGCACACTTAATTTTGGGGAATTCTGTCACTGATCTTTTTAGTAGAACTCTTGAGTTTCCTGAGAGATGTCTTATAGATTGTGTGTATGAAAAGGGGGATCTCTGGATCCAGTAGGAGATGCAGTCCACAGCATGACTGCTTGGGACAGCTGTCCTGGATGACCCTGGTGGCTCTTTCTGGAGCTGTCACTCTCTGTATCTGTTTGCTTAGTCTTTATATTTTTGGATCTTCTCTTTATTTACATTAGTCAAGACTAAAAGGATTGACAAGCAGGGCCTTGTGGTGGAAAAGCTTAAGTCAATCTAACTGTGATGGCAGCGATGCCTCTGTCAAGTAAATGTGAATGCCAGAGAACATTGTCTTTCTCCCTGACATTACTTATTTGGACTAAGCCAAAAATATCCATGAGCCATGTACATGTTTCATAGTGGTGTTTCCTTTATATCGATCAGTTAGCTTTAGAAATTGCTGTGACAATGCTGACATGTTTGATGGGCTGAGCAAAATGAGATGGTTTGAGGTCTCACTTTATCAAAGACCTCAAACTTTGTGACAGGCATGTGAAAAATGAGTAAAAAAAATCCACAAAACCCATCCAAGTTGATCTTTGGGTTAAAGGTTTAGTTCATGCCTGAGCATAGGGTGATGGTTTCCACTCATTGCTACTCTCTGCCAGTGCCTTTTTGTTTTCCTACTAAGTAAATCTGAGGAACTTTCTAGAGAATAAAGGATAGGCTAGAGTCTGAATTTAGGGTGTAAGCACCTGTGAGCTTTAGAAAAGAAAGGCTGAAAACTAGACTAATCCTCAAGCAGGCTCAACCTCAAGTTTGAACCTCTAAGTGGAACAGCAGGATGCACATCAAATTGAAGGGCTGCGTTACCATGCTACAGTGATGGCACTGCTTGATTCCATTTTAATGGAGCTGAACAAAACAGGAAGTATTTCTCTTAAGAAATCCTCAGTAGCTATATTTGGGGGAGAGTGAGTGATTTGAATCCACTTTGTTTGTTCAGAACTTCCTCTTGCTGCTTCCCGTCTCTAATGTGCTTAGAATCAATTTCCTATAGAGTGAAGTGCATGTGGATACGGAAGTCTGTATTTGACAAGTTTGTCTGCAGTATTCGACCTAGATTTTTCCAGAGACTTAGCTATACACATGCATGTACAAAATCTAAATTCTGCCAAGCACCTAGTTTGCATGAATGGTTGTGCTGGTAAATCAGATAACCAGTAATGCAAATGGACAGCCACTTCTTTTGCATGCAATTCCTGATCAGTCCACAGCAGTACAGAAAGTATACCTGCAAATTGGACATGCAGTTGAATGTGTTTTTTCTTGTTTGTTTTTTTTCTTATCCAGAACTAAGTTCTTTTGGAAAGTATTAGCCCTGCACACTAATTTGTCAGAGATCAGAATCTAAATTGATCCCAGGAAATATGCACACACAGCTAAAAACAGAAAAATGGTTGTAGATACATACATATGCATATATTTCTATTTTGCATGTACAGTTAACTCTAAATGCATACATATTTCACAACAGTATCTCAGATGCTATCTTTTCAATTAGGCTGGTGGCCTTATGGAATACTTCCAGTTCCAGTAAAATGCTAGGCAGGGAAAAAGAAAAGTTGTAGCTAGGGAATATATATAAAACTTTTAAAGCCTTGTAGGAGTCTGCAGGCAGAAGTCTGTGCCCCTAGGAGTCACCTGCATAGAGAGAGATCCCCAGTGTGCAAACTTTACAAGAGCTGACATGAATGTGTGTCTAAGTTAGAGAGATGTCAGTCTGGCTTTCAAGCACTGTCACAGCTGCTAAGTTACAGGATGGACAGACTTCTGCTTTGTTCCAGATGACTGAACTGAACTGCAGATCCCTGTGTGTTAACCATTAGTGGGCTCTGTCCAGACAAGCCGAAGACATCACCAAGAAATTGGGTGGCAAGCTATTTAATCTGACATAACAAAAAGATCTTCTTTATGGTAAGCACTTATTCAAATGGCTCCAAATCTAAACACTTACAGGCTTTTGTTGGCAGATGCTGTCACATACAACACGTTATCCCTGACTCTTCTTACAACAGGCAGAGTACTGCAGGCATGAACACTGCACTGCTATCAATGAGCATTGTTGACTTTATCATATTCTGGGCCTTTCCAAAACTTTGGAGAACTATTTTCTTACTGTCAAATGAGTTGTTAAATTAATAGTTAATAATTGCAGCAGCAAAAAAATCTGTGTTTCTGGTGTCCTGATCAAGATCTCTTTACATGTCCTCTTTCCCTAGCACCGAAGAGGAAAATGTGGTCCGAGTCTGGGTATTACAAAGAGCAGGTTTGTGACCCTTTGATATCCAGAGTGGTGCTTGCTTGGTTGTTTGGGGAGGATGGCTCTTGGAGGAACCACTTCCCCTGGTCTCATGCCACCCTCCACTTGCATTCCACACCTGGCTGCTGACATGAGTGTCTTCACACTCTGCTCAGACTTAAAACATTCATTAAAAGCATGACTTGTTATTCTCATAGTTATGAAACAGTAGAAATTAAATCCATCAGAAGTTCAAATTAAGGCTGTTTGTACTGGACACGACAGGTCTCAGATATGGGTCTGCTATTCTTATGTCATACCTTATAGAAATAAGCGATAGAAAAACAGTTCCTGCCCCAGCGAACAGGAAGATGCTACAGAGAGATGAGCAGAAATACGAGTTAGAACTTCTGACAGCAAAGTGCTGCAGTAGGAGGTTATTTTAGAACTTGCTGCCTCAAGGGAGTTTGGACTTTCTTGCCTTGCAGTCAGCTAGAGATGTTGATGCCAATTTAGTAAGAATTAAACATATTTTCTCAACTTCAGGCATTTCTCTTAAGTTGCCGTAAGATTTCTTTTTTCCCTTCAACTTTCTCTGGGCTCATGGCTTTTGATACAGCATAAAAACAGAAGGTTCAAATCAAACTTACAAACATAGCTGTCAGTCAGCTCCCCTTGGCAAAAGCTGTATTAATTTATACTGAAATGTCTCAGCTAGTGATCAAAATTTTTCCTGCATTGCCATGGCAATGCAAGGGGAACTGAATTCCAGTAAGATGAAATACCTCATCTTATACCAGTCATTATCATTGACATTGTGAAAACATACAGCACTGACAACAATTAGGTGTGTAGCAGTGCAGAGCAGTGTACCTGCCTCTCCTGAAGAGCACAGGAAATTTATTCCCATCTCACATCCTACAATGGATTTGGTTCTCTTTGTGATAGTTGGTGACTTGTAGAATCCTCAGCTCTCGGAGCTGCTTCCCCCCCCCCCCCCCCCCCCCCCCCCCATCTTACATTTTCTGAGCAAAAACCTGTTTGTGGCAGTGGTGGTTGTAGAGTAAATGCAGCAAGGGTACACACAGAAAGAGTATTTGTTCCTTCTCTCCTATATTCCCTCTTTCCTTTGTGTTGTCCGAGGGAACTCCATGCCTCTTCACATGCTCTTGTTGCTATTCATTGCTTTTCCAGAGTCTCTGAATTCCTGCTGGGCCCCTTGGTTAGCTGTGGGCTGGGCAGGAGGCTGTGAGTGCTGCTTGGTGGCCACACAGCATGCTTTGGAGGCAAATATTTTTCCAGGCTGTGCTCTTTCTAGGTCTCTTTTGAAAACTCAACAGAAGTATTCAATTAGAAAAACACTAAGAATAAATGTGGTGTTTGGTTTTGTTTGTTTTTCCCCTAGCAACCCCAAAAGTTTGGATACATTTTTTTCCAGTGTTTCTTTTTCATAGAATCATAAAATGTCTTGGGTTGGAAGGGACCTTAAAGCCCATCCAGTTCCAACCCCTTGTGATGGGCAGGGACACCACCCACTGCATTAGGTTGCCCAGGGTCTCATCCAACCTTGCCTTGAACACCCCCAGGGATGGGGCACCCACAGCATCTGTGGGCAACCTGTTCCAGCACCTCAGCACCCTCTAAGTGAAGAATCTCCTCCTAACATCTAAGCAAAATCTCCTTTCTTTTAGTTTAAAACCATTCCCCCTTCTCCCGTCAATATCTGACCGAGCAAAACATCACTTTCCATTGTTTTTTTAAGCCTCCTTCAAGTACTGACAAGCTGCACTGGGTGCCCCCGGAGCCTTCTCCTCTCCAGGCTGACCACCCCCATCTCTCTCAGCCTTCCTGCCCAGGAGAGGTGCTCCAGCCCTCTGGGCATCTTTGTGGCCTCCTCTGGCCCCGCTCCACCAGCCCCACATCCTCCTGGTGCTGGGGGCCCAGAGCTGGACGCAGGGCTCCAGGTGGGGCCTCAGGAGGGCAGAGCAGAGGGGCACGATCCCCTCCCTCCCCTGCTGCCCACCCCTCTGCTGATGCGGCCCAGGGTGCAGTTGCCCTTCTGGGCTGCAGGCACACACTGCTGGCTCATGTTGAGCTTTTCATCCACCAGAATCCCCAAGTCCTCCTCTGCAGGGCTGCTCTCAGTGAGTTCTTCTCCCACTCTGTGCTCATGTCTGGATTGCCCCAATACAGGTGCCACACCTTACATTTAGACTTGTTGAACCTCATTTGGTTCATGTGGGCCCTGTTTTGTACCAAGCCTGTAGTTTTTTGGCAAACCTACAAGCTCTAATTCTTTTGCAGGCACTGGCAATCATTAGCAAAGCTTGACACTAGCATTTATATGCACCATTGTAGAGATGGATGGCCTCCAAATACATGTACCATTCAATCCTTTAACTAGTCAAAGCAGAGGCCAAGACTCTGGGAACAAAACAAAAAGCAAGTCTTGCTCTGCCTTCCTCTAGCAGATGAAGTCCAGCCAGAGGGGATGGCATGCTCTCAGCTACAGACTCTGATCACTCTTATTTACAGATGTTTCAGATTTTTCCCCCTCTTTCTTAAACCTTAAAGCACTTGTTTAAAAAAATAAACAAAAACCACTCATGCTGCTATTTACACCTCTTTGCAAGCCCAAACCAGTGTTTCAGACAAGGACAAGTTCTTATGGCAGAACTGACAAGAGATGCAAGGAAGTGAATTTATTTCCCATTGTGGGGTTTCCTAACAACCTGATCCTTCTGTATACAATCTAAGAGTTCGTGGCAAATTTCTTTTAGACATCTGTGTGCATGACTTTCTTATGGCACTCAAAAAAGAAATTTCCCATCTGTATTATTTTATTTGAAAGAAAAAAAAGATGCAATACAGAAAAAGATCCTGCCTAATCCTATCTTGTAACTGGATTTGCTTTCAGAGCAAATGACACTGATCAGATGACATAGCATGGAAAAAAAAAAAAAAAAAAAAAAAAAAAAAAAGCAGGCTGAATTCTAGGGCTATGTTTCCCCAGAAATCAAAGCTTGTGGTGTTTTCAAACCTGTCTCCACTGAATTCCATTAAGACTACTGCATAACCCCTTGGTCCCCTTTATAACTTGCACATTGTTACTGCTTCAAACCCATCACTCCTAAGAACGTCTCTGGGAAGAGCACACAGCACTAATAACAGAAGCTGCACGTGAAGGAAATCCATTGTCAGGAAGATGTTCTGGAATATGCTACAGAGGATAGTATTGCAAAAATGTCACAATATATCCTCCTGATAATACATTTTCTGTGAGCTGTACAAAGACAGAGTCAAGAAAGAGAGGCATTTGTATGGCAGCAGACACCCCAGAACTGTGAGATGAATTTGTGAGTAGCTTTTATGTCAATGGGAAAAAGTTGCTTCCCTCAACTCTTTTTTATCCTCCCAGCCCCTCTCAGAGCACAGAGCAGAGGCTAGAGCAGGCAGAGTAAAAACAACCAGGCACAAGGACAGACCTGGTGCCTTGGTCCCACAGCAAGATTATCCTATGGGCCTCCAGCTGCCATCTCCCACCTCACTGTTTTCACACCTATCTGGCACTTAACATGAAACAGCCTTTGTAAGAACATATGGATGAGGAAAGGAGTAAAATTTAGCCTGTTTACTATAGAGCAAAGCATACAAATACACTGATCTATAGCAAACCAGGGGGGCTGAAAAATACATACAGAGTCCTTGTCCAGAAACCTTACTCATGGCAAGAGAACCTACCTAGAGCAGTAAGGGCTGCTGGTTTACATGAGGATAGGAGCTCTGGATGTGACAGCTACAGAGAAGTTATTCTACCATACAGAAATCTTGAGGCCAAGGCTTTTCTTTTCCTGATTTCCTGCAAAGACACTGATGTCCCACTGCAGAATACGTTGAGTTAAAGTCTGCTATCCTAGTGCACCTTATCCCTGCAATTAAAGACACAAGTCAGCTGCTAAAGAACAAAGATGCATTTTGTTGCTCAAAATCAAAATTATTGGCTAAATATTTACTTGCATTAAGATCTGAGCAGCTTGTGCCAATGCAAGCCATGATGCCTTGTTGTTTTACACTCAGCAAAACCACATGAAAGCTATTAATTGATTATACTTCAGTTGTGCTTTGCTAGGATATTATTTGTGGGCAAACAAATCCCTTTAGTATTCCTGCAGTCCATCTGCCTGGTTAATGAAAGAAGAGCTTATCTGAGGTGTGTGAAGCTGAACCACACCGTCCCCTGAGCTGGTTTCTCAGCCGTTCCTTGTCAATAAATGTGACGATTTCTACCTGCTCTGTCTCCAGAGATAGAGAGCAGTCCACTGCCATGTGCCCACCTGGGCCCAGTCTCCAGCCACCTCCCACTTCTCTTTTGAGCAACACCTGCATCTTCACATGGCTTTTTCTCAGTCAATATCAGATCACTTCTTTCTTCCCCATAGCTGCTGCATACTAGCTGCAGTACCTAGGTGGCAGGGCTGAGCATTGAGCATCCAAGTGATATTTCGGTGAGTAGCTGCAGGTTTTTAAAAGGAAATATGTTCTATGGTGTGGAATTCCCAAGGCTCCTCTGACCAAAGGAAACAATATGAATACAACCTCATTAAAGACTAATGCATGTTTCCAGGCATCGACAAATATCCAAGCAGCTCCTAGTGGGCCACGGGGGAGACGCGTGCAGAGCGCTATAAAAGCTTTATGAATGACAAACTTGCCAAATTGCTGTTTAAACAAGGAAGCAAATGGGAAGACCATCTGCATCAGATTGAAACTGCTCATAATCCTGTCACTCTTGCCAATATGGCAAGCTTAAGCTCTTCTGTTGGCTTGTGCCCAAGAGACAAATATTTGTAGCTTATATAGGAATGTCCCCCCAGTCCTAGGGTCTGAGGCCCTTTTTGCCATTTCTATTGGGATCCTGGCAGGGCAAACAGGGTTCCCTCTTCTCTTAGACCTGGATGATGCCTCCTCTGTGCCACAAGCTCTGCAGCCTGGGGAGCTGCCCTGGAAACCCCAGATATCCATCACTGCTCACTTGTTCCCACCCACTCCCGGTCCTTCTCTGCCTCCTCCTAGGACCAAACATCACATCCTCACCTGCCTGTTCTCAGCAGACCCCCACAAGGCCAGCAGTGCTGCTGTCCCCACTTTACAAATGAGAAATCAAGATCTTAAAATAACTTGTGTGGCATCATGGAATGAGCTTGTAAGAGGAAAGGGCTGACCCCAGCCCTGCCTCACAGAGAAGTGGAGTTATTCTCCTTCCCTTACCCCTCAGCCTGGGACTGCACAGCAGCTGTCTGCACCTTTCTGCTCACTACAATTAGTACAAACTCTAAAGAGAGCCAAAAGGAAAGCCAAGGCACCAGCCTACCACCCCTTGTGTAGATCTTAATCTTGTCTCTTCACAAGGAGCTTTGAAATAAAAATAAAACTAGTAACTGATAATTAGCTCTAAAGACACACAGGCAATTGTGCTTTATCGTGTACAAGCTCTTTGATAATAGGCCAAGCCTTGTGCCATGAATTGCTAATTAATTCTTTCTTAGCAAAATGTTTTGCTTAATTAAAGGGTGTACTGATTTATAAACATGTCCCTAAATGTTATTCACTCTGCATCTGCTAAAAAGGACACAGACTGTTCCTGCACTTTAGCATTTCTTTTCAAATTATTCCATTGCACCTAGCTACGCTCTTTTCAACACTGATTGTGACAGACTCAAAAATTATTAAATCATGAATACAAAGGGAAAAGCAAATGATATGTACATAATGGGAAATGTGCTCACTGCCCCCAAAATATTTCAAATGACAAAACCAGGAAGAGCTGGAAAAGCAGCTCATGGACCAGACCTGTTCTCACTCTTGCTGGAGCGAATCAGGACCTGCACCCCAAGCTCTGCCTGACGTAAGTTGGAGGAAGGCAAAGGCAGGGCAAACATGCAAGTGGTGTCCTGTCCCTGGGTGATAGTGGCTTTAACGTGGGGCTGATGGCAGCAGGAACCTGGCCACGAGGCTGTAGCCCAGCTTGCCTGCAGGTACCTGAAGCACCCTGAGGACAGCAAGCAGGCAGGTGGGGACCCCGTAAGGGGGCAGCTGGCCCAGAGGAGAAGTGGGAACTTCAGTGGGGCACAGAAAGAGGGAGAGAGAACTGCAGGAGGCAGGTCTGATCCAGAGAGGCCTTGGAGGTGGAAGGTTTTCAAGGAGCTGGGTGGGACACAGTAGAACAAGCCAATACAGCAAAGGCAGGGAGGAATCTGATCCAGAGCAGGCTCACCAGTGGGCTCAGCTGTAAGGTGCTGCAGTTTTACAGTGCCCCAAGGGATCCTCAGCTGAACATGCAGGTGATGGGAGCAATTTGCTTTTCATGAAGCCATGCATGAGTAACTCCCCAGCAGGATTTCATCCTTGCTGTGGCATTGCTACCATGAGCTTCAGCACCGTCATGTGCTTTGGGCTAGCATCTCTATATTCTTGCCTTATTCTGAAGGGTTTCCCTGAGCAGGGGCCACCAGCAGGGACAGGACATTGGGCTCAGTGCCCTCCAGCGTGACCCAGCCCAGACCCCCCCACAAAGAACAACACCTTTCACCCATGGCCGCTCTCCCACCTTCTTAGAGGGGTGGCAATCCCTTGGGGAGCTTTGCTTTGGAAAAATGCAGCGCTGGCAGAAGTTTCTGCAGGGACTTCTGATGCTATCCTACTGCACAGGTCACCCAGCTCTGCTCTGGACACAGCCCCCAACTCCAAGGACGAGCCACTAGAAGTATGCCTCCATCCTCTCCATTTGTATATGCCAACCAAGACACAAAGAGCTTCTATTTGCTCACAAGAAGTTAGTGATTTACTTGCACCCAGTTTACCTTACCTTTTGTGTTGTATTACTGCCTGCTGCATAAATCCACTCCAGAATACCTGAGGAGCATTTGATGAAACACTGCCCTCTGAAATGCATAGGTTATAGTTGTCAGCAGTTGTAAGTCTGTCAGCATTCAGGTATATATTCATTTTCACCCAGCATTCATAAATCAGACCAAATACCACCTTCTTTGTCTCTTCCTTCCTCCTCATTGCTGATGTATCATGTGGTGAGTTTGCTTGATGCAAGCCTGTGCTGTCAGAGTGGTGTGAAATAGTCAGAACTGCACATATATTTATAGGAAAGTCCTTTGAGCTGAGACTTTGTTGCAAGCTGGGGACTAATGAAGTGGATGGGGAAAGCCAGTTGTGAGCACTCCCAAGCCATTTGATGAGCTTAAACAGAAAGCAGATGAAACCAGCTGGTTGTAATAGTTCTGGTGTGACACCAGGTGAAACGCAGCTTTTTCCATAAGGCTTCCTATTGAGACCTAGATTTTCATCAGACATGAAACAAAATGAGACATGTGATATGTGATTAGCAAGCCCGAGTGATTGCAGAGGAAAGGGAAAATCCGCATGCACCCTGAGAAGCCAGGCTGCTGTTGTTGCCTGTTCAGAAGCAGCAGCACAGCATCCACACCCAGCCCATTTTGGCCATCAAATCCAACCTTCTCTTTCACTCAGAACAGGGTTTCCCCATGACCACTGCACTTAGATCCCTGTTTGTTTGTCTGTTTGTTTGTCTGTCTCTAGATTGTCTTTCCAATGGTTTCTTATCCCAGTCTGGTAATTTCATACCTTTGAGAACTTCTTGCCTTCCTAAGTTAAATTGCTCCAGTTAATTAGCCTCACTGCACAGAGCCATGGCCCTATTTCTCGTCTGAATGTTGGCTGCCTACAGAGACATTATGTATGCTGAGCACTGGACAGCCAGCACTTCTCTGAATGTATTTGCAACTTGATAATATTGCTCTGGTTACATCTTATACTTAGCCTCTGATCCCTGGCTGGGTTAGATCAGAATTGTCCTGCTCAGCTGGACAATTCTGATCTAACAATTGTCAGGGCAGCTGAGCCAGCTGACATGTCTGAATCTGCCCCCCTATTAACTGTAGTTTACAGTTGTTTATGGATAAAACATCCAGTGCTTTATTTAAATAAGGAGAATAAAAGGTTAAGCTGCTGCAGATATTCGTATTTAATCTGTTCCAATTACTACATGCATATCATTTTTCAAAAAGGATTTGAGACTTCTCCCACACAGACTTTAATTTGTCCACATGAAATATCAATGTTTTAGGCTAGGATTTTCAAAAGCACCTTAAGGAAATGAGGCACCCACTTCTTATTGACTCTCATTGACATCCCTGATTGCTTTGGAGAAATCCCATCCTTAATCATCATTATTATGCCATAAGAAATGGTCTCCTTCATCAACACTGACATATCCTAGATACTGTCAGCTGCCATATCTAATGCCTAAAATATAATAAAGCAAACCAAAACACCTAGATTACTTGATGGATAAGCACTCAGCACATAACTGGTAGTGATACTCAAGCAACACTTGAGGTTCTTGTGGCTAAGCCAGCAGCCTGAACACTGCATCTGCACCTGGGAAGCGCAGCCCAGGAGAGCTCTGCTGGACACCTGCCTTATGGTGAGCCAGACACATTTTCTCCGAGGTCTGTGCCCTGCCTGTGGAGAGGATTCCTGTCTGAAGGATGGCTGAGGAGCCAAAATGCAGCGCAGGGACTTGTTTGCCATGGAACCAGTGGGCAAGGGGCTGCAGCTGAAATCTGGGCTCCCTTCCCACAGCCTCTGGTGCTTTGCTAGAACAAGAAGCAGTCCAAACAAATTCCCAGAGTTGTTCACTTCTCTTTCTTAGTTCCTGACCACATTGCTTGACTGTGCTCACATTACAGCAAGAAAACCCAAGGGAAGCAGCACTCCCAGAGCTGCTTGGAGCTGCAGACACAGTCTAGGGTTGGTCTTCAGAGGTGTTGGAGGGTCAGGAGGTAGCAGGCATGGGAAGGCATCCACGAAGCTGCCTCTCGTTGGCATAATACAAAATTGTTTTTCCAGGCCAAGGTCTTTCTCTAGCACACTGAACCTGGAACATTTCCACCTTCAGCCTGATGCACTCAGACCCTCCAGCACCCTCCAGGACAAACAGTGCTACATCTTTTGGATGAGATCCCAAATACATTGCTATCTCTGCATGCTCCTGACAAGCTGCACCGACACAGCTGTGCTTAGAGATTCTTGTGCATTGACTGGGGATTACACTGCAAGGAGATCACCCTGGCAGGAACTGACATGGAAGCCTCCCAGAACATGAACCTCTGCATGTTCCCAAAAAGCTCATTATAGAGCCACCCTTCGCATTTGCACTCATGTGTGACTGCAGAACACGTTGCTTAAAGCTACAGACAGTTGTGTAAGCAAATCAGGGCTGACACTGCAGACTGCTGGCTCTGGGGTGACTGCTGCTCATGATAAGGTTGTTTGCCTTTTGTAGCACCAATCATGTAAGGAAAAGATGCAAGGTCTGTTGGGACCAGAAGAATACATATCAGCTTCTCAGCATCTTTGCTCCTTCACAGCTGGGTTGCAGCGGGCAAGCAGACTGTAAGTACAGTAAGCACTGTGTATTTTTGCTTTCAAATATCACCGAGACTTTATCTATTGATTGTAAGCAAAGGATCATTAAGAAGGGAAAGGGAGAAGTTGGTTTAGTGAGAAATGCAAAAATCCAAATTCAACTTCTCAGAGGCCTGTATGGATTAATAGAATTAATTTATCTTGCAGGGCATTAATTGAAGAATGTGCTGAGGTTAAGGACAAGGTCAGCTCTTCACAGTATAATGTCTCCTACATAATTCACTTACCAAGCCATCAAGACAATCTGTGCAGAATAATAGTGAAGGATGGGCTTTCTGCTCCCGGGATCTCAGGGAACATAACCTTGTATTACAGATAACTATAAATGAAAGTTGTAGGAAGGTACGTGGCAGATGTTCCATTAGATGAGATGTTTAACACCATCTTCTATCTCTTCAAGGTAGAGAGTTCCAGATCAGGCCTGGGCGATACAAAGGGACTCTTCTGACCCAGTACAGGGTCCCTCTGCTCCACTGAATATGCAGTGTCTGAGCTCGCAGCCTCACCCTTCAGCCCTCCAAGGAGGAAATACAATTGGGAATTGTTGCTGTGTTTCATTATTCCTCCAGACCAACACGAAAAGAGCTACAGCAACATTTATAACTTGCCCTCCAGCAACAACTGAACCACAATTTTTTAACCCTGGAAGTGTTTTCCAATTAGATTAATTAAATACCTGACCAGGGGCCCAATATTAAGTGTTTGTCCTCGGACAGACTCATAAAATAAGGCCCTCAAAAACCTGGTGTACATGGCCACCGTTCAGCTCAGTTTTGGGCCAGAGACCTCCAAGTGGTTCTTCCAGACTAAGTTTTTCTGTAAGCCACAAAAGGCAGACTGCATGGCAGAAAAGCAGGCTGAGTCACTGGGTCTCGGAGGCAGAACTCGGAGGACTGCAGCCTCGAAGCTGCCCCACAGAGCGGGATGAACGCCTGGCACTGCCGGGGGCTTGTGCCTTCCCTCGAGCCCCCCTGGCACATAGCCAGGCAAGGCATCCAGCCAGCCCTGATCCATTAATGAACACCAAGGAGATCAAAGATGATGCCATAAGATGGAATGTCTGCTTTGCAGCTCTTAAAAGCTTAAGAAAAATGAAAACACATACAAGGAAACTATATGAGGCCAATTTTACTGAAGATTGAACACCAGACTCAAAGGTGAGGTTTTGTGCCAGACTTACTGCTTTTTTGTGACCACATTTCATCTTCCTTCTTCAAATGCATTATGATAAAATCTAATTATAGCATCGCCTGATTTCCCCCAGACAGTGCTCTACACTGTAGGGCATACTGCAGAAGTAATACAGCCAACATTTTTTTCGTTTCACTTGTTTTTGTTTAGTTTTCTTGTATGCCTGTTATTTAAGGTTTTATTGCTTACACACTATTTAAACTAAGGCTGATCCATCTCCAAGTTGCTGAAAGCCGTATAATTAAGTTACTGGATTGCCACAGAATCTACCCTGCTCAACAGGGTGGTACAGGAGACGGTCTGGGAGCAGTCACAAGCAGGGGCTGACGGCAGAAGAGCAACTGCTGTGGGGTGAGATGGGCGCACAGCTGGGCTTTGGGGGCACCCCAAAATTGTTACCTCACCTACCTGTACTGCAGCAAAGAATGAAGTTGCTGAAGTGTACTGAAGTTAGCATAGTCCAGCTGCTGAACATAGGAAACAGCCACGTGAAATGAAGAACTTTATCTGCAGGCTCTATTAGACCCAGTTTCCTCAAGCTCCCACTGCTGGGGCTATGGCCAGGGAAAAGAAATTTAGATATGCAGCAACAAAACAGCTCTAACAAAATGCTGGCTTGTGATCTAGGCAGGGAAAAAGAAAAGTTAAATACACGGGGATTTTTATTATTATTTTTTTGACATAAAGTAAAAACAAACTGCCTACACTTTCTCTTACCTTTCTGTGAGGCTATTAGCAAGCACCTTGCCTTTAACTATTACATCACCTTGCCATCACTATTAAGATGGTCAGGATCTGCTCATTTCTCATTAAAATAAATTAGGTTGTTACTTTTATTTATTTATGTTGACTTTTTTAATGGAATATTGACTTTAGCTCAAGTGCGTTACTTTTTTTCTTTATTCTATGTATTTGCTTTTCCTTTTTCCTCGATATATGTATAGACAGTAGCTAGCTGACTCCTCTCAGCCTTCATTTTACTGTATTAAATGAATCAAGACCTTTTAATAACTCACCATAATGAGGAGTTTACTTTCTCTGACGTCCTTGTAATCTCCTTTAGCTTAGGTCTAACTCAGGCTAACCTAGGCTGGGCTGTGGTCTGGATTTGAGCTGAGTTTACACTAGCACCTTTTGCACTGCCTTTCATGATTCTGTACTTGCCATGGAAAAACTTCAAAAAATAGCTTTACAGGTGTTTTGTTCAGCCAAAAATTGATTGAGCTTGCAGTGTGTTGCAGCAAGTCTGTCAGTCTGCTTTGTTACTTCATCTCTGACAGCACTTCTTGAGACTTTGTGCACATCTACGTTGGCCTAATACAATTATAGATGATAAAAAAGTCATAGTAGCACTACTGGCTTCTGTCTCTGACCTCTGCTTTTAATGTCTTGCCCCGAGTGCATTAAGGATCTGTTCCCAGCCACCACTTTAAATTCTGCAGCAGAGAGGATATCCAAGTGCAACCTGAGCTGATTTTTTCAGGGCTACAGCTACACGTTATGAATTTGGTAAGACGTATATACTACTGTGGAAGAAATAACTCTTTGTCCCCTCACAGATGAGATTCCTGCATTGGCTCCTGCAGCTCGAGGCTGCAGCACTTGGAGCCCCTGCAGCCTGGACAGAGCCCAGCGCTGTGTTTCAGTGCCCTCCTGGGCTCAGTTCTTCTGCCAGAGCCCTTCCTGATGGAAAGGGGGATTTGATGTTCTTGGGCAGTAGTGTCAAAGCCCACCCTCTCCCAAAACACCAGCTGTGTAGGTCCTGCTGTTTTCCTGGGACATGTGCCAGCAAACGCAGGCAGCACGCACCATCTGACCCGTGCCTTCTTCCAGGTGACAGTGCACCAAGTGCCTGGCTCACATGAAATCTGGCATGGCTTTCGTTGTTTGTTTGTTTGTGGTTTTTTTTGTTGTTGTTTTTTTTTTGTTTGTTTGTTTGTTTTTTTCTGTTGTTTTTATTATTATTATTATTATTTTCCATCTAAGCATTCTGAACCATCTCTTGGGTTGGCAGGAGGCTCTCTGGGGTGGCCCAGGAACTGCCTGTGCCCTTTGCAGCTTTCTCCCGAACTTGATCCTCTCATCTTGCCTCTCCCACCCTGGGGCAGCTTCACAGCACATAAGTTATCCCTGCTCTGAAACTTCTCTTCTCCTGTTCTCCTGCCTAAAGCTTCTCTTGCTTAATGAGTCTGCTTGTACAATCCCCTGTAAAGCATTGGCTGTGTTCAGCGATGCTCCTGCCCCTGCAGGTAGCAGGATCTGGGGCTCAGGCAGCCAGCAGTAGCTGCACAATGAGCTGGTGTTTGGAAGCTGCTCTGCCAGGGGCTCAGAAGATCTCCTCTCTCTCCTGCCCACCAGGAGAAGGCAGGCTCCAGCAGATTCCTCCACTAGTTTTTAAGACACGCATGTTTTCCTTGATGGTTATTTTGTTTCCCAGAGAAACAGATGTTCTTTAGCTATTTTATTCTTTTTCCCAGACTATTTTTTTTTCAAGCAATTTTTTGTTGTCAGCTGTTGAAAACAAAATTCCTCTTCTGAGATTTTCTGCTTTCTATGGAAAGTCAAAACTTTGTGCAAGGAGGAAAAAAATCCCCTCTAACCTGTTCTACTCAGAATCTGCCTTGCTGCAGGCCAGTTGTGTTTCTGTCCTTTGCTTCTTCACCATCCTTGCTGTGTTGCTTTTCTGTTGTTTTCCTTTCTCTTTGTCAACCGATGTCCTTCCCCAAAGCAACTTGTGTCTTGTACCCTTTCCAAGGGCTTCACTACAGACATTTCCTTATTTTGACAAGCTGAAATGATCAGCAAGTGAATAGTTAATGCTACTAATGTCAGACCTGCTGTCTCGGATGAAGGAGAGGAAGCAGTTACCCCTCTGAGCAGGGCCAGGTTTCCTGCAGGCTCAAGCTGTTGGCACAGAATTGCTATGTGCCCATTTGAAAGACTGTCATGGGGACCATGAGATTTCCCAGCTGCATGCTGAGATCACATGTAGGGAGATGCAGGCTTGAAAGAACAGTCTAGATACATCAACTCGTACCTGGATACCTGTCTAATGAACTGTATTGCCCTGGAAGTGTGGGAACTGAGTACCTGTAGCAGCTCTTCTAGAATAACTTTGTGGTAGGAATAGCAAAGGGACTGCACCTGTGACCTGTGACCTGTACCTTTTAGAGACAAAAGAATTACCCACTGCACAAAAACTGGTTTCCTGTATTGGTTTTGGATAGCCTGGAAAACCCTCTTAAATAAAAGCTGGGCCTATGACACCAACTGGACTTCCTTAAGGTGTCCATCCATGTAGGTATATAAAGTAGTAATAGAAGATTATCATACAAATTATACATACTTATTGATCCTTATCTGACCTGGCTCAGTAGTGACCAAGAGAATTACCTTCTGCTGTTCAGTGTTTTGCACACAGTGAGTTGGAATGACGCAGGGCTTGTACATACACCTCCAAGGACAAAAAGCTTATCAGAGTTGCTGAATGCACCAGGCAGCTAGGCATCAGGAGGTCAGTGATGGCTGTGCTGAGTGTCTGTGTTCTCATTCACCTGACAACCAAGCATTCTTCACAACTTCCCATGGCTTGGCTTCGACCTATATGCAGGATGGTAGGAGCACCAGTCCTGCAAGACTGGCCAGACTTTATAGCCTTACATCCAGCATTTAAGTGTGGAGAGACACAAGATATGTATCTCCTACCTCAGAGGGCAAAAAAGAAGCAGTTGTCTGTAGCTGATTCACCCACAGGTGACATCTCACTTGAATGTAGGTGCTCCACAGGGGAGTGGGATTAACAAGATATTGACTAGGGAGCTGATGGGGGTTCTCTGAAAACCCCTTTGGGCCATATAAGCCCTCCCCCTAGTGCATCACTCTGGATTTTCCATCAGCCATAACATTGGTGCCCACCTGTTGCTGGTCAGATGACAACACAGAAGTAGCAATCATGTTCCTCATGAGGCTTCTGCAAGTGAGAAACTGGGCCATGTCTCGTACAGGTGCTAAGGCTTTCTGCAATCAGAATTTTGTGGCTTTGAACAACCCCTGTCAACAGGCATGAATTTCTCAGAAAAGCAAGCTGACAAGATTTTGATGATTAAGGTCAGTGTCTCTTAATGCAAATAAGTGCACATTAGTCACCTTATTCCTGCTGGGCCCCAGAAAGCAAATACAAGAACTCCCAATTTGTACTTTTTTTTTTTTTTTTTTAAGTACAATGATTTTCAGAATATTCTCCTCATGCTTTTTAGACCTGAACCATGATTTCTGAGTGTTTGGAGCCCTCGGTATTGCCATTACTCAGGCAAGAGAGGGTGCATGGTAAAGAAGAGATGAGAAGGGAGCAATATTCAGCCTGGACATTTCTGATGAAAATGACCCCTTGCAAATAGATCAAAGTTTCAGCACTTCTCATGAAACTAGAATGTGTCTCACAATGTGTCAGGACTGCCTCTTGCCAATGGGAGATATTATAATTAGAGGTTAGCAAGTGTCTGTGCTCACTGCTCTGTTCTGGCTGGCATCACACTCACAAGGCAGCTTGATCAACATTTTACTTCAAAAGTACAAGACTTACCTGTTGTTTCAACATCAATGAGACAGTAACTGATGTCAATGAAAGGTCAGACATGGCTTATAAATAAAACTTTGCTATTAATATTTTTATTAGGTTTAGTTGTTTTAATTTTTGACGGAAATTCTTTAGAAGATAACTAAGTCCCATCCATGCCTGGAGTGCTAGAAACAAAGGAGAGTTCAAAGGCTAGCAAATCTGTCTCTGCATCAAATTCAGAGAAATAGTTGTAATGATAACGCACAGACCTATGTTCTACAGTACTGTGCAATAAAATGCTTTCTTACAAACCTCTCTGCAAAAGACCAGATGTTGAGAAATCCTCACCCCAGTTTCACAGCTGGGGACTGACCTCTCAGAGTCTGACCCCCACGTGGTGGGATGGATGCCCAAGGGCTGCGCACCAGACTGGGTCACCAAGGCTGCCTGGAAACTCAGCTTGGATTCCAGGGCTCTAAACTCCTGGAAGAGTGAGGCTACCCTTCTGGGAAGAGGAGGGGCAGGTACTCCAGAAGTAAATGAACATATTATTTCTAATAGCTATGGAGACGAGACAGAAGCACCACTGATTGCTAATATTTAAATCCCTCAAGACTTTTTTCAGAATCTTCCTGTCCAGCTCATTACATTACATTACAGATATACGCAATGTGTATAAGACAATTCATCTCAGCAGTGTGATGGTTATTACCCAAATTCAGCTTTCTCTCTTATTAATTTGTTACCCCATATTTGCAATAACTAGAAAATTGCTCAGTTCAATATGTCTTCCCCAATATCCCTCACTGACTAATCCATTATTTTTCACTCCTTTTTCCTCCCAGATTGTTAGATATGATAATTGATCTGATAAAATGCCTGTTTCATTCACTGTCTGTTTCATTAATCCAGCAGGCACAAGAAAGTGAAGAGGTGAATTCTAAAAGAGACAACAGACTTCACTAACCTGCTAGATGTGTTGTGACAAATTTCATGAACCTGAACCCAAATCATGTGAGTCTGGGAAAACTATTCATATATTCAAATAATACTTTGTAATTTCAAACTGAGGGTTTGAGACCATGAACTTTATCTTCCTGGAGTGTCTTTGCAACCTCTTTATACAGTGGAAAAGGCAGTGGAGCGTGGCACAGGAAGCAGGTCAAAGCATGAGCACAAATGATGATTTGCTTTCCAAAAGTCTTAAAATCAATATGGAGAGAGTTCACTCTGACAGCCTCCTATGACACAGGATAGCATTGACAGATAGACTCCAGGTTAAAATTACTGAAACACCAAGCATTTCCTTCACAAAAATAGCAACTTTAATCCAAGTTGTGTACACTGTCATTTACTCTCCTCTCAGCCAAAGCAGGAATGACAGAAGAATCCCAAGAAATGGCACCTCTTTTGCACTAGGTTACAAGGAATTTTTTACTTAGTTTGGAAATGTATATGGGATTGTCTTTCAGAGAAGGTGACAGTGATCTAAGCAGGAGCAGGGTGGATGGAGCATTTAGGTAGTCTGGGAGCTCCTTTGAAATCTCCACAGGATAATCAGCTAGAGAAACTCTACATAGCTGCAGGTTTTATGTGACTGTATACAGTCAGATGTGTGTGATGGCTGTCAGATGATGAGGAAAAGCCCTTATGATTCCTTGTACAATGGAGACCAAACCAGAAGCAACCTCCAAGGAAGCTGCTGGGTTTGGGCCAGCTCCTACTTGGAGATGAGCAGCTGGCACGTGAAAGTGTGATGTTTTCTTGTGGTCCAATGTGCCTGGTGCCTCCTCTTACTCCATATGCATTGCAACAGCCCCACTTCAATCTGTAGAAACCCTGTTGTCAAGAGACAAGATGTGCTGTGCCTCCAGGTGCACCAGGCTGTAGGCATGCATGAAAGAATTGACTGAATTCTTTACTCTGGGGTTCTCCATGCTTGTGCCTCTCTCCTCTCTGTAGCTGCAGATTTGTACCAAATATAGTCTGAATTGTCTTGGAGCTTGCCCAGCAAGCAAACTTTTAATTTTTTTTTTTTTTAGAAAATTAGCTAAATCTGGGGGAAGTCAAATCTGTTCTGTAACACGATAAGTATCTGGACCACTAGCATGGGGAAACTGGAACAACTTGTTCAAATGGTAGACTCGAAGGGGGAGAAATACAGCATTTTTCTTTATTATAATGAAGAGTTGCTCATGCAACCCATTGTGCAGTTTAAGAGCACTATTAAACCAACATGACTAAATGTTTGCAGGAAAACCAAATATGCTGCAGAATGCCCAAAGCCCAAGCGTCTGCAGTGCTTCTGATTCATCAAGAGAATTAAAAAGACAAAAAATTTTCCCTCTATGTGGCTGAATTAGTGGAGCACTGCCAATTTGAACGGAGATCTTCTACACACCAGGGGGTGCTGTATAGGTATGTGCTCTGCAGAATTAAGTGGTCTAAAAGTGGCTGTTTACAAAGGTTTACTTGACCCTAACACATGTGCTGGAATTTGCCACATCAGTGAGGAGACCTGCTAAACAAGCCAGGATGCTGCAGCATCATAAGATCTGTTTAACAAATAAACTAAGGATCAGGCACAAATACAGCTCATGTAACACCTGCTGTGTGTTTTGGCTATGAGAAAGGGTTTCTCAATGCAAATGACTATTGATTTTTTTCTGCCAATCTTGTAAAAACTGCAATGAATCAGGGTATGAGTAGTAAATGTGGAGGTCAGTACATAATCACGGCTTTCAGAAGATGCTTCCAAAGGATAACAGTCCTTGTTTGCTGATGATAGGCTAAAGATCACCAATAATGATTTACAGTTTCCATTTCTCAGGCTTGAAGAACAAAAGTGAGATATGGCTGACAAATGGGGAGAGTAAATCCTGACTGAACCTTGTCCAGGGTCTGCTCTTTGAGTAATGTCTCAACAGGATAACTTGAAGGAGTGCAGGAAAACATCTCTGTAAGATTCTATGCAGGAGTTCCTGTGAATCCTCCTGGGAAAAACTGGTCTATACTAGATCAGCTATGGTTTATTTAGTTAAATCTTGCAGCGCTTCAAGCTTTCCTTTGTGCTGACTTGATCTGAGATCACACCACCCAACTGAAATGCTTTCCGTAAAATTAGTTCTTCACCTCCCAAGATAAATTTGATGTTATAATAATCAGTGTACGTAACAGGACCATAATATAATTATGGTATTCCTTCTTCTTGACACTACACATGTATTTCTGTTAAAGTTTTGATGTTTTTGTTGAAACTGTTCTTGAAAATACCACCCCTGAACTGGATACTTGTACTCAAATATGTCAGCCCATATCAAGGGTGTTTGGCAAATGCTAAGCAGTTTATACAGAATGTGGGGAGTTGAGAAGTTTGGAAATTTTATATCGTTTTTTTGTATGCCTGGTCCTCCCCAGATGCATACCAGGTCCAAAGGTAATGTAGCTACAGGTATAGGAGAAATACCTAGGATGCCATTATTCGAAGGGTGAGAGGGATTTACTGTGGATGGGTTATCAAAGTGCTTGTTTTCTCCAAAGAGGAATGACTGTTCCCAGTTTGAAACATCACAGCTGGTGGGTGAATCTAACCATCCATCTCCCATCAAAGTCAATGTGTGTCATCCAGCTGGAGTCCTCCTGCTTTTCTTTGAGAGGTTGAAGCATTGTCACTGCCTTCTACAGGGAAGGAGACTGGGCAAGCTGACATGAAGATAAATAGCTAGAGTTCCTTCAGTCAGGTAAATGAGGACAGTATTTCTTGAAATTTGGCAGTTCCATGATCTGATACACCAGCAGGCTTCAGAGGCTCAGGGGGCTCCTCAAGCAGCTCTCTGACAATCTGATTCCTGGGTACCTGTGGTGTGCTGGCAAGCAAAGACAGAACAGCACAGCAGACAGTTTGGCTGTCAGGAATCTCCTAGAGGAGAAAATCATGATGCATAGACACAGTCTCCTATGCACTTCAGTAGGGCTGTGTGGGAGAGCAAAAAAAAAAAAAAATTTTTTTTTTCGGGACTATCAGCTGTATCTTTGTGGAAAAACCCTGAACTCGAGGTTACCTAGAAGCATTTTTGAATCATTTTCCTTTTAGCTGTTTGATGCGTATTCATATTTATTGGTTTCTACAATCCATAAACAGATAAAGGAAAATACCTGGACACCAGCTATTTCCATCAAATGTTGAGTGTTAGAAATAACCAGCGAAAATGAGCCCTTATATCTTGTGAGCTGGCTGAGGTTTATTTTGTGAGCATTTGTGGAGATGGACAAAGGCCCTGAGGTTTTTAGCCTCCCCCTATTCTTATTAGCTGTGCAAATCTACTGCGTGACTACTAAATGCATCCAAAGGGAGTTTTGCCTGGGCATCTTCTGCTAAATTCCTGGAAGCCTGTGCTCCTCTAATAACCAATATCTCCCTGTGTTGCCAAACCCAGGTTTATGATGTTGCAAGGAAAGATCTGTAAGGCTGTAAGCTTGTGCACGACCAACAGGACCTCAGCATGGCTCTGAGCACTAACACTGACCTGTGCTGTTGCTGCCACAGGCCCACAGCAGCAGAAGAAAGCTTCTGACTTCAGAGAGCATGATATTCAGTTTTTGCTCTCAAAACAGACAGGCGTTGTCACCACCTTACTGTAAGTCACAATACAGGGCCATGAAGACGTTCCTGAAACAGCTAGAATTGTTTCTAAACTGCTGGGAGCAGTTGTACCACCACCAGCACACCATGAGCACTCAGGAGGCACTCAGATGGATCATTCTGGTGTCTGAGCTGCTCCAGATCCCTCTAAAAACCAAAGCCTGGCGCCATGGGGACAGACTTTCAACATCAGGGCCAGTAGAAGAAAACACTGATATTTCCCCTGGCATGGACACCAAGAAGGGTGGTGATATGTGATGCAATATCCCTGAAGGGATACTGTGTTTCCAGAGGCCTAAATGATGTTCAGCCATGCCTGCCCATGACCCTGCCCCTGTCCTGCTAAGCTCCTCTCACCTCCCACTGCCAGCCCTAATTGCTGGGTCTCTCCATCGCTTCTGTTAGCAGATGGCACTTCTCATTTAGCTAAAAAATTTACCATGAAGTCTTCTTATTTCAGATCAAACCACCAGCTAACATCAAGCGATTACTGTGTTTGCTTCTATGCTTATTTAAAAACCACTTCATTAGGATGTTAGCATTTAGACCTTTGGAGATGCATGACACCTGCTGTCATGGGGAGCAAAGACCCTGCGTAAACAGAAGATTCATCCCCTGAGCAAGAACGATGCTGCACTTTATTAATAAAAGTGTGAAGCACAGTATAATTCACCCGCCCACCCTGCCAGAGATTTAACAACACAACACTTCAGTCAGCAGAAAAGACAGACACGATATTTTCCAAATTGATAGAATATCTATTGAAAACCTATTTAGACACTTTAATGGGATAACAGGAGCACAGTGCCAATCTGTGGAGGAGGAGAGCTCATCAGAAACTTTAATACTTCCATATGCAAAAGAAAATATAATTTGCAGAGTTTCCTTCCTAGTTTCAACCATCTGCCTCACCAAGCTATTCCTTTTTGTCTCTTATTTATGGCTGTAATTTTGATGCCACAGTTAGTGTACATGAGCTGCTGTATATTTCTGTTATTTGTTTTGGAATTGCCCTTTTCAGCTCATATCTAAAGTCATTTATTTGCCCACAAAATAACCAGGCCCTGAACTTTTTCCTGGCAACCAGTTTTGCCGTGCCTAAGATTTTTTTTTCTGTAATGGTATATATACATACTTTATTATTGTACTTAAATGCTTATTAACAATTCATGGAATCTTAAATGGCTGGAAAAACATTCTTGGGTTAAATATTTCTGGAGGGTCTCTTAGCTCAGAGCCCTTCTCTGTGAATCTAGTCCTCACAGCAAAGGAGAACATGGTTCAAAGTTGGTATTTCCACGGTAATTGCATTTTTTAATTAACAATATATTTAATCCAAGTACAAAAGAAAGGGACACAGCTGCTCAGGGGCTGTTGTAACAGGCTAAAAATAATTTTGCACAGTATATACTTTGATTTTAACAGCTTTCATATTATGTTCACTGGAGATTTCACTACATCTTCAGTTGTGAGCATCCTGCTCTGAAACCACAAGGCTCCTGTGCCTATTGCCTTAGTCACATACAGGGCTAATATGAGTCCTCACTCAGCAAATTGCAGTCATGCTGGGGCTCTTGAGACTTCAATGCCCATGAACACCCTTGGGACATACAATCATTGTCCCCAGTGCATGCTTGTGTACCAGACAAGCAACAAATATTTAGAAAAGTCCAAATATTTAGAGCTTTGGATATATCAGGATCTCACTGCCTCTGGTCAAGCCCTTGGCTGGTGGCAATGTGGAGGGGGAAGAGGCTCTGCTCTTCAGCTAATTTTGACTCCAGCTGATGTGGCTGTCAAGATGAAAAGAGGAATTTGAAGTTTTCTGTATGGTTATTGACATACAAGTATGCAGCCCTTAAGAAAGTACTTTTAAAATTAATGTCTGATCCTTTCAAAGAAATAGCAGGTTCTCTACAAGCTTTTCTCCCTTGAAAGACAAGAGTGGGATGATGCAATACAGAGGCCTCTGGGGAATTGACACTTAAATGTCCTCCCAATGAAAAGCTGATCAATTTAGAGGCACTCCCTGCAGGGTCCTTTCTTGATCTTGACCTCATTTCATTACTTAGAGCATGCAATTTCACAGGCATCCCTCCCAGCACAGTAAGTTCAAGAAATGCATTTGTCTCCAGGTCCATCAGACCACTTTTTATCACTGATGAATGAGCAGCAGCACTGGTGGTTCAGCAACAGAGGCAATGAGAACTGCTTTACATCTCCAATGTCTGCACAAGAGCCACTGTCAAGGGATGTTGTATACAGATGCAAAGGAAAGAAGGAAGAATTTCGGTATCATTCTCCTAGGGACAAAGGTTGATTCCACTCAGAATCCTGCCCTGTAGGGACTGTTTAACATCACCTGCTGCCAGTTCCTGTGTACAACAAAAAACAGCATAATCTAGTAACAATATTTCTGCGTGCAGCACTGGCAGCAGTGGGACTCTTGGGGGTGAAGGCACAGCAGGGAGCAGGATGGGCAAAAACAAGGGCAGTCGCTGGGGGAAGGATGCTACAACTTGTGGTGCTGCTGGGGACCCATCCTGAGTGCTGGAAGCAAAGGTGGAGTAAATATGGTGTTGCT
Source organism: Netta rufina (assembly GCF_964035555.1). Taxonomy (NCBI): domain Eukaryota; kingdom Metazoa; phylum Chordata; class Aves; order Anseriformes; family Anatidae; genus Netta; species Netta rufina. Next base: position 3,306,287 of record NC_140140.1, read on the forward strand.
GGAGGATGTTGATGTGGATAGACCCACCCTGTGAAAGCTGGCAAGAGTTCTAGCCGGTTCCCAGGGGCTTGTCCCTGATGATAGTCTGGTGGGTTCCAGTCTTCTGCTTGATCCCAGATGACCTGAGGCAATCAGCTATCCCGTGTCATTGTATTTCAGCTAGTGCAGAAGTAGTGAGGAATGCCCCACCCTTCCTCATGGGCTCTTGACATTTCCCTGTCCATCATTTGGTGGCTGACTTAATTCAGTTGAGCATCTATCTATCTGTGTACATGCATGGTGCTAAGGTACCCCCAAGGTGAGAGCTCTGCATGGGGAGGAGGGGAGGCCAGTGTGTACTGAGCTGGTCTCCAGTGGGTTCATGTCCTGGTGGGCTCAGCACTACCCTCAGCACCCTGACCACCTCCAAGCACTGCCTCACCAATATCAATAGCTCAGGTCAGGCAATGGCTGCTAGGTCTGAGCCTAAGTAGCTTGTGCAAAGGTAGGCATGGCCATGGGGAGCATGAATAGCCTAAAAAGAGGACAGACCAACGAGGTACTGATCATGCTGGAGCTGATTTAGGAATGAGATGTAATTTTACTAGCCCCAGTTTAAGCTGGACTTGATCTTAATTTGAGGTGATTGTTCTGAAAGTGATATCAGGTACCTTCAATGGTAAATATTTTTACATGATTAGAGAAGAAAGTGGTTCAGGTCTTGCAGACAGAAACAGAAGGGTACCCACATACCTGCTTCCCAGCAGTCTGATCCCAGCTTCCAGCTGCACCATACCAGAACCAGCATCCAGCACAGGCAGCTGAAATGCCAGCACTGGGGAAGAGGCTGCAGACTTTGCTGGTGCACTCAGAGCCCTGAGAGCAGTCAATGCTCCCCTCTCAAAGTCAGTTTTTCCTCCAGGCATCTCATGATAACTGGAGCCAGTCCAAAGGGGACTGGGAAGGGAAATCAGAAGCTCCCATGATACATCGCATCAACATTTCAGAGCCAAAATAAATTTATTTGTGGGCTAGAACAGTTCAGATTTTGAATATTTAGCAAAAAGCTTTTTAAATGGAAATTATTTATGACAGTAGTCATGTTAGTGGCAGAGAAGGGATGCACAATAAAAATATAAAACTAGATTATTGCTTGCCTTCACTGTATATGACAGAGTACTCATCACAGCACGGAGTAAAGCATTTGCCATACTGAAATTAAAACTCTAATGCAATCCTTCCCCTTCAGTTTGCCAAGAACTTGATCCCCCGAACCCACAGGAATGCTGGAAAAAGTATCACATGTGCTGGTATGAGCAGGCTGTTTCCACGTGGATCCAGCAGCCCGACTGGTACTATCTCTGCTCCCTTCTGTACAGACTGCCCTTGCATACATTTGTTCGTTTGCACAGCAGCCTGCACAAAGAAGTCCTGACCTGTGATGGGGATGTCTTGGTTGAGGAACCAGGATAAGTTATAAGTAATAAGAAAATTCAGTCCTTTGCAGTCAGTGCACACCCTTTCTTTAGGCTGTTAGCAAGAACCCCCCAAAACCTCAATTCTTGCTTTCTTCTTCTGTAGATACCACTTGTCATTTAATGGGTCTTTCATCTCAATAGGACTTTTATCTTCAAACATGTCAGATCTTTAAGAACTGGAAAACATTAACAGGCAGGGAGAAACTTTATTCTAATTTGCTAGATGTAAGGGAAAGAGGAGGATGCAGCCACTTTAATGAGAAAAGACTGACTTTGGGCAAGGGCTCCTGTTCCTGAAGGTTCACTGGCTGCTTCTCAGTGCAGTGGTCCACTCTTAAATCAACAGTGGTCAAAGCAATTCACATTAGGGAGGAGTGACCAGGCTGTGCTGGATTAATTGCTCTGCCGGTGTAGTAGCATTCGATAGTTTTGATGCTGGTACTCTGTACCAAGCTGTAATCAAGCCTGTAAAGGGAGGAGGCTGCGTAACAGTGACCTCCCAATGGACAGCACTGCTGTTCCATACTAATGAGCTGCAGCAAAACATATCATTTAGAGTCATTAACAGCAATGGGGAAGTAATTGTAATGCTGCAAAGAAAGCTGTGTAAGCAGGAAACTCTTTTTTATGCCTGCTCCAAACACCAGATTCTAGAAGAGTGTTTGTGACTGTTGTTTGTTTACCTCAAAAGTGGCAGAAGAGCCTCTTTGATGAAGCCATATGCCATTTGGCATTAAGAATCCTCAATCAAAAATAGAAGGAAATTAGAATTTCCTTCTTTGTACTGAATTTGAAGTGAAGAGATCTCAGTCACAAGCTGAAGGGATAAATTCAGCTGTGGTGTTGTTCCTTCGGCTCTGCCAAAATTTCCCTGTGGGGATTTGCAGTAGTGCCAGTATGTTTACATGTATCTGAGGGACAGTCTCCTTTTGGAGAGAGAAAGAGTTGGGTCTGTGCAGTGGGAGAGATTTTGCTGTCTTATCTTAGACACTGATGATACAAGTTATAGCTGTGCTTATAGCCAAAGAACAAAAAGCATGGGGAGGGGGACACAGATTTTTCTAAATTTTCCTCATAATGAAAGATTTGGGCATTGAATAAGAAGACACCATACTGGCATTGTAACAGGAGACACAGGTTTCACTCTAGTTCTTTTCATAGTCATAGGCAAGTTATTTATTATGCTGCCGAGTCTTTTCATATTTATTACTCTGTTTGAAGTCCCATCATCTGGAGTCAAGTGAATGTCCTAGCTTTCACTTCTGTAATTTTTTTAGTCACTGTCATTGCACAAAATGCTTGAAATGTAACTGTAAATGAAGGTTAGGAGGATAGTAGGCAAATGAAAAAATAACTGCAGACTTATGCTATGGAGAACCAAAGGCATTCTGTGATTTTTAATTCACTCATAATTGAAAGGGTAGAATTAACTGATTCATGATTTTAGGATGTTCAGGACTGGCAAAAACATAATTAATCTCTTAATTCTTCTCTGCAAAATAGTATTAATAAGGCAGCATTTATCCATTGTAGACTGTAAGTGCTTCAGGGCACTGCCTAGCTCTTATAGCCATCATGGAGCGCCTAATGGAGAAGGGTCCTCATAGGCTTCAATTAGGCTTTAATGCAACATAAATGACACAACCCATTTTTATTGCAAGTTTGTTCTTCACTTGCAGCATCAGTGATGGAAACAAGAGTGAACAACTACATTTTAAGGCAAATAATTTAAAGCAACTAATTTTAAATACTATGAGGCGGTCATTTTAATAAGTCAAGTTTCACACAGCAAAATTATCGTAAGTGGGGAACGAGGTGAGTGTAATTGGATTTATATGAAATGCAGAAAACTAATTAATTTTTATTAGCAAGGTCTGGAAAAAGTCATGGAGAGGTCACACAGATTGTCACAGAGGATGCTAAATGCTGTAAATATTTAAATATCTCACAGAAATCACTCATTTACTCCAGAAGACGTAAATATTTGGGATTTGAAGAGACCACAACATGTCTCACCAGTTCCTTCTGTTTGAACACAAAGTGCATCTTAACTTATGGAGTGGTGGATGGGAGCTATTTAGGACTTTATGGTGAAATGCATGCAATAAAGAGAGGGGATGGGAAAGAGGTTTAGCCATGGGCTATGGAGCATTTCATTGCCAGGCTCTGGTCTTGTCCAGGCCAATAGAGATGAAAGTCATTACCAGCTGATGGCTGCTCAACAGCCTGTGTGAAATGAGGAAGTGGTTTCAGTCCAGCTTCCCTGTGACCAAGTGTCCTTAGCATCAAAACCCCGTTGTGATCTGGCAATGCCTGGCTGCACCCAATGAATGGGAGACAGGGCACTAGCTGTGCAGCAGTGGCAGAGGATTGCCCATGTAAAATGGGGAACTGACATTTTAAAGTGGTTTTGATTCCAATGGCCTCCCAATAGCTTTTTTTATATTTGCGCAGACATGGCTGGTGCTGTGGTTGAGCTGCTTCATGGACACGTTGAAAACTTGCCTGTATGAACACCTGTACAAATACAACGTGATCACTTGTTTCCTGGGAGCCACATCTTCAGATCAGCCTAACCTTTGGCTACAGCAGGTGGGTCCCCTGTTCCTGCCAGAATGGCCAGGTATCCCTCATGTGCTGAGCGCTGGCATGCTGCAACACTTGCCAGAGCCATGTGGACAGCTGGGTGCAGACCTGTGATGGACTGTTTGGTACTACCACCACCAGGAATCCAGCAAACCCCTTGCTCCAAACACAGTCCTCCACATGCTTTCATTGCTTTCTGGGAGGTGGGACAGTGTCTTCCCTGGAGAGGTCTGGCTTTCACCTAATTGACTACATCTCAATGACTGGTTTGTACTTGATGCCTACGGATGTTCAACAGCTCATACCTCCCACAAAGAACTAAAGACAAGCAGATGAGGGGGAGAACAGCTGACCAGGAAGATGTGGTAGCTGCATTTGGGACTTCTTGAAGCAGCAAGTAGTGGGCAGATGGAGATACTGCTCATGGTTTGGTCAGTCAAGAGCAGCAGCTGAGGGACATTTTTTTTTTTTTTTCCCCTGGACCATCTCTCTAACCATTTACTCCAGTCTAATTTAGCAGCCCTGTGAATACATTTGCCCCAAGTCCTTCCCTGCCTGATGAGGCTGAGGATTGTCTGGGACTGGAAGCGGGATGGCATGCCCAGCACATGGGCTGAGCAGACTGCTGCAATGGTTCGGCATTGGGCCACTCATCCTCCTGATGCCAAAATACCCATATGAATGCAGCCCTCAGGATCTGCCAGCTCTGTCACTGCTTCCATCCCGATGTATCCATTTACCTTCCAAAATCTGAACCCAGTTTGGTGCCTGAGGCACAGACAGGCCAGCCAGAAAATGTTCAGACTGTCCCTCTCTGCACTCTTGTGGCCTCACCTCAAGTACTACACTGCATACAGTTTGGGGTGCCACAGTGTAAGAAGGACATAAAACTAATAAGGAATGTCCAAGGGAGGGTTACAAAAATAGTGAAGAGTCTAGAAGGGAAGACATGAGGAGTGGCTGTGGTCTCTTGTTGTGCAGCCCAAAGAGGCCTCATGGAGGCCTGCAGCTCCCTCAGGAGGGGAGCGGAGGGGCAGGAGCTGAGCTCTGCTCTCTGGGGACAGCGACAGGACCCGAGGGAACAGCATGGAGCTGGGACAGATGAGGGTCAGCCTGGGGGTTAGGAAAAGGTTCTGCACCCAGAGGGTGGTCGGGCACTGGGACAGGGTCCCCAGGGCAGTGGTCATGGCACTTGGCCTGCCAGAGTTCGAGAAGCTTTTGGACACTGCTCCCAGATACACGGTCTGATTTATGGGTGGTCCTGTGCAGAGCCAGGAGCTGGACTCGGTGATCCTTGTGGGCCCCCTCCACCTCAGGATATTTTGTGGTTCTATTCTTCTATGATTCTATATCTCTGAGCTTCCCCTTTACATACCCAGAAGTTTGCACTGTAGGAGATTTTGGAGGTCCCTAACTTGTCAGGATGAGAGAAATTGTGTACAAGTTTTTGCTGCCAGTCAGGGAGACTCCAGAGACACAGACAACCAGAACTCCTTGTCTTTTGTGTCACACAGGAGCCATTCTGATCCCACCACTTGGACACATATCCTGGTGCTTGTAAGCATGTGAGTGCATAGAATCATCTTGATGAGTGATTTTGTAACTAAATATCACTTTTTCTTTCCATAAGATCACTCACTGAGTTTTATTACACTGATTTTCCCTAGAATAGAAGGATGTTCGCCATAGGAAAGATCTCTCCTTCACAGTGTTAAATTTGTATGGTCCCAACAAGAGAATAACAAGGCACTTGACAGCTTCCAGTTTCAGAATACCTTTGGGGTATCTATTTTCAGTCATTTAATTTCCCTGTCCCAAAGGGGATTCAGCAGAATGGCCAGCTTGCATATGTTCGGATGTGAACTGATCTAATCTGAAGAAGAGCCGTGTTTGAAATCTGTGGTGCTCCTGAAGTTGGATTCATTAGCCAGTTTCCCCCTGATTTTTTCAGAAAGTTTCTACCATTTTTGAAGGATAATTACCATCCCTCAGCCTCCAGGGAGGAAGAAACAAAGGACTGTGCATTTCCCTTTTGATTCAAACACAGATTGTGACAGAGACATGAAAAGAAAGAAAGAAGAAGGAAAAAAAAAAAAAAAAAGAGTAGGTCCGTGAAATTTTTCAGTAGCATGTTAATGGATCAACATCAAAAATAATGTGTAACACACCACGGGGAGCTTGTCTGGGAAAGAATGGGAGAGTTAGGACTGCCAGATCTTCTGCAAAAATGTCCCTGTACATGTGTCTCTACAGGAAATGAGAGGGAATATGTGATAGTCAGCCAAATTTTCCAGAGCAATGGTTTTGAACACACTTCAGTGCTTACTGCCAGAGAGCAATACACCTGAATACCTTTGGCATCTTTCTGCCATTGCCTTCCTTCCCTTCCATGCCTGCACAACCCCTCAGGTTGATCTCAGCCCACACCTATCAATACTTTATCACTTGCAGAGGTTAGAAGATAGACCTTGACAGTCCCGTTTTAATTTTATAGTGTCTTCATTTTTTCTCACTCTTCCACTGGCCAGTGCCTTTGTTCCACTGATTGGATTACTGCTGCGACATCTTGGTCCTGAAACACATTTCTTCCCTACTGCAAGCCTAACTCAGATTAAGCTAGCCTGAAGTCCTGTTTTTTACAGTTTATTTCCCCCAGGGAAACCCTCACAGGTGGGTTCTCAAACACATTCAGTGAGCAGTTGAATGTGTGGGGTGCCTTCAAATCTGGATCTTGACAGGTCCAAACTGAAAAGGATGAAAGAATATCACCCTACCCAGTAATTAAAAAGATGAGTAGAAGTACCTAGAGAAGGATGATTTGGTTGTCTAAAGAGCTGTTTTTCTCTTGTTAGCTTTATCATATCTATTTTCTATTTCATTACAGTTAAAATGTTTATCATGATTATTTAATGCCAATACTCTAACAAGATTCAGTAACTAGCTGTTGTGTTGTTTTTGGTTTTATTTTGTTTGTTTATTTGTATTTTTCTTGTTTTTATTTTTTTTTTTAAGAAAAGCAGTCAAGTATTTTGCACAAATCCTTCCATGATTAACACAGAAATTGTCTCAGTACAACTTCACCTATGTCAGCAAAGATGTGTTTTAGTGCTATATTGTATCTTGCATAATAGGTCTCCTAAGCAATGGAAGTGACACTATATTGTGTAAGAATTTCTTTAATGGCAAATATTATGTAGTTTTATAAAATATTTAAAGACACTAAAAAATCAGTGATTGTCCTGAATTAAATATTGAAAGCTGAGTTCAGTGCATCCCCCAGCTGTGTTCAGTGACTACTTAGCATCCATGGGCAGCATGAGATGCACCATTGTCTTGTCACAGTATGTCCTGAGCATCCCACCTTCCCCTGCTCCACAGAGCTTCCACCTGTCTGCTTCACTCCCCCAAGATATCTCGTTTTGTGGATAAAGGCAGCTCCAAGATAGAAGGCAACACATCCCTAGAGAACAAAACAAATCAAAACAATAACAACAACAAAACCCACTAGCTAGTGACCAGCCTTGGTGGGGCTGGTGATGGGTAATCCATCATGCCTCATTTTCTCACTTACAAAATGACGGTTATGGCACATTAGAAGGTCAGGGAGATTTTTGACAATCTGGTGAAAGATGTAGGTGATGAAAATCTTTGATTCAAGACTGGGAATTTTACCACATGGGATTTCTTCTCAGAGCTGAAAAGCATTGAAAATAAGCTTTCTTCCTAAAAGGTCATCTAAAAATCTGTATCTTTTACTTTGCTGCCTTTGCTGTCTTAAAGTGGTTTTTGAGAGAAGCTGCATTCCTCCCCCCTGAACAAGCACATCTCTCATCTGACCAAACCAGGAGACCTGAGAAACTTTGGGCTGGAAGAAGTTATCTGAACTTCCACTGGAGAGGCAGATCTGGGTGCCCTTGAACCGCCCAAATCCTTTGGGAGAACAGCAGGATCCAGGTGAAAACAGATGGGGTTAGTTCAAATTCTTCAGCCGGCTGATGCTGGCCATTCTTCAGAGTAAATCCTGGGCCTAAATAAAAAAATCCAGGCCAACCAGCCTGAATAAAAAAATCCTTCACCTAAAGCTTGCAGAGAAAGGTGTTTATAAGTGGTGGGGAGTGTCTTCAGTCTTTCCTGCAGGCAATACAAAGGAAACACATGTGAGCATTTGGGATCCTGTTGTATTTGGGAGGTAAACTCATACATAAGCCCATATACATATTTTGTGAGTTCTTCCTAAAGGCCATGGCAAACCACTGCTTTACCTCCTCTGGGACTCCAGGACAAGGCCTCTGGTGTAAGGACCTCCCCAGCACAGAGCTGGCAGAACCAAGTATGCAAACACTGCACAGATGCATTGCCCCATGCTTCTTCCAGAGCCTCTCACACTTGTCTTTATTGAGGAGAGCATATTCCAATTGGATTATGTCAAAATGTCTCATTTCGAAATTAAATGCATGAATTTTTCTGCTTAAATTAGATATTCAAGGACTGCACTCTTAAAAGCCAACAGCAAATTCTCCTTTTTCCCCCAAGCAACATGCCCTTAGGGTGAAGCCTCTTCTCCCAGGTTTCTCCCGGTAACATTCAGCAGCTTCCACGGTTGTAGCAATCCTGCAGGAACATCATGCCTGGGAGGCAATTCTGTTCCTTGCCCCAGGGGAGCCTCCTTCTTTTGCTAGGAGTCCTCTGTGCTTCACCTTGGGGGCTCGCTCCTCCTCTTCCTCTCCCTGCCCCTCCAGCTCTCACCTTTGCACCCTTCTCCAGCAAGGTGCCCATGGCCCAGCATCCAGCAGCCAGGACAAGGCACACAGGTAGTCTTGCACCCTTTCTAGAAAAAGGACACAGCACCTACAGAGCAACAGGTGAATGAACAACAAGGATGTGCCCTTGTCACAGCAGGTAGTTTCAAAGACTTCTCCCCGAGTTCTGATTTGGAATGAAGACAAATTGGAGGATGCTGAAATTCTCTGTGAATTTAAACTCCCACCCTCTGCACAGCCCTGGGGCTGGCCCAACACAAAAAGAAAGTGAAGGAATTTTAAAATGCAGCCAGTCATCCCTTGCATTAAGCTGCTTTTGCTTCCTGCTTTTTTCCCTTGCATCTGCGAGGGTTTCCCCCAGGTTTCACAGGAGAAATAATAAATTAATTCTTAATGGCTGAAATCTAGCAGAATTTGCTTTCCCTACTTTTCTCACTGATGTTCAAAACCTCTTTTTTTTTTTTTTCTCCAGCTCTTGCCCTTTCTATGTCCTTTCTCTCTGGTTACTGAAATTCCTCAGGGAAGCCAGATGCATGGAGTCAAATGAACCATAGGAGAAACCACCCTTGACTTCAGCAGGGTTATAACAGCTGTGAATTTGGCTACCTCTGTTACTTCAATGACAGCATTGACTTCCATAGAAACACAGCTATATTTGTGCTTGGTATTAGATTGTGCAATTATTATGCATTTCAGTTGCAATTAGTTTTATGAATCTTGATTTATATCAGACTTTAGAGTGCTGGCACCTGCAAATGCCCATAGCAAGTCATGGGACATGTAGGCAGCGGGAAAAGACAGGATGAAAAATAGATGGGAAAACAAAAGGAAAGGCAGGGGCTGGGATGGACAAGTGGAAACTGCACAAGGGATGCCCCTGTGTGGTTGGTAGAAAAAGGAGATGTAAAGGTAGTCTAGGCAAAGGCACCAGCATAAGGCTTCCCCAGATGCCACGTGGCCTGTCCTGCTTCGCTGAGTGTCTCTCTGGAGAAGCCACATGTGTTTGCCTGGTGTGAAGATTTTGAAGGCGCAACCTTGACTATGGGACTGAGGAAAAACTATCAGAGACCCATCTGTGCCCACTGGGTGTACAGCTTTAGTAGCACAGTGTGGTTTTTTTCAAGTCCACCCCATGAGGGATGTACACAGGGGAGGGGGTGACCACAAGAGCTGCCAAGAAGGTGCTGGAGAAGGACTGGGCAGTACCCCCCAAGCAGAGGAGCAGCGACCAGAGGTAAATCTTCAGGCAGGGCAGTGTCACTGCCTGTGCCTGGGGGTCCATTCACAGCTGTGCAGGAGCCCCTCTGGGGAGATGGAGACAGAGAGTATACTTCAACTAGCTTAATTGGCCAAGAGGCCAAGGAGTTAGTAAATAAAATAAATCCTTGTCAGTCAGGTTGACGCCAAGAGTGGCTTTTGTGCAATTTGTCTGACGTTATTTTACATTTATGAAGGAACGTAATGAAAGTAACAGCTCTTTGGGTGCTAACAAATAACTAAGAAGCACGCACACAGAACTTAAATTTAAGCAAATGCATCCTTGGAGGCTCATGATCAACTCCAGCTTATCACGCAGGCTGGCAATGCATTTCCAGGAACAGGAGCTGCTGTGTGCTCTCAGACAGGGCTGTGGAGCAGCAGCGTCTCACTCCAGAGGGGAATAAGGACCACAAAATCCTGATGAATGGGGTGGGAAGCACACAGCACATTCAGGGCCAGCAGAAGGAGCCAGAAGCTGGTGCAGGATGCAAAACAGGCAGGGCATATCCCAGCCACCGCTCTTCTGCACATTCTCAAGTGATCCCAGGTTCAGCACCTTACATCCTACGGCACCTACCCATCAGTGCACAGCAGCACAGATACCATGAGCGAGGTGTTAGCCTGCCAGGGCCACTCTGCCTCCCTGGGCAAGCTGGAAGCCACAGCCCACTCAGTCTATGTGCCAGGACAACAGGGGACCCCAAAAAGGGCAGGAAGATCGGCCTGGTGGGCAGCTGGTTACATGCCCCAGGATCAGGCCATGTGTAGTTAGGGCTGACAGCTTGATCATAATTTAACATACTTATGGGAAAAGCCTTAAAAGGTGGAAAACCTTTGTTTTGCTATATATTTGTCAAATTTTAAACCACATATACTGAAGTTAATGAGCCATTCTGAGTCCTACGTTTTGGAAGGTATCAGAAATTAAAACTCAGGGTTGAAGATCATATTCACTAGAAATTGTGCAAAAAAAAAAAAAAAAAAAAAAGAGTTTTAATGTATTCCACAGCTGCTCACCCCTGATGGTAAGCTGTCGTGGTTCCGCTCGAGTGGGCAGCCGAGCTCCACCACAGCCGCTCTCTCACTCCCCCTCCTCAAAGAGGAATGGGGAGAAAATATGTGAAAAGGGCTCAAGGATTGAGATAAGGACGAGAGAATCACGCAAGAATTATTGTAACGGGCAAAACAGACTCGGCATAAGGAGATAGTAAGATTTATTGCCTACAACTAACAAGCGAGAGAAGTGAGAAAACAAAGGAAAAAAAAAAAAAACAAAAGCACCTTCCCCCCATCCACCCTCTTCCACCTCCTCCCCCCGAGCGGCGCAGGGGAACGGGGGAATGGGGGTTATGGTCAGTCTACGGCACTTCTTCTCTGCCGCTCCTTCTCGGTCACTCTCGTCCCCTGTGCTGTGGGGTCCCACCCACGGGATGCAGTCCTTGATGAACTGATCCGGCGTGGGCTTCCCACAGGCAGCAGCTCTTCCAGAACTGCTCCAGATATGGGTCCGTACCACGGGGTCCATCCCTCAGGAGAAAACTGCTCCAACCTGGCTCCCCTACGGGCAGCAGCTCCTGCCAGATCACCTGCTCCTGCGTGGGCTCCTCTCCACGGGCTACAGGTCCGGCCCAGAATCTGCTCCGGCAGGGGTCTTCCACAGGCGGCAGCCTCCGTCGGTGCAGGGCCACCTGCTCCACCGTGGTCTCCTCCACGGGCTGCAGCGTGGAACCCTGCTCCACCGTGGTACTCCATGGGCTGCAGGGGGACATCCTGCTTCACCATGGTCCTCACCACAGGCCACAGGGGACTTCTGCTCCGGCGCCTGGAGCACCTCTCCCCCTCCCTCTACACTGACCTTGGTGCAAGGCTGTTCTCTCACTCCCGGCTGCTGTGTGGCGCAGCGTTTTTTCCCTGTCTTAAATATGCTCTCACAGAGGCGCAAAACAACATCGCTTATTGGCTCGGATCTGGAAAACAATGGGGCCCTTCCCAAACATGGGGCAGCTTCTAGATCTTTCTCACAGAAACCACCCCTATGGCTCCCTGCTACCAAAACCTTGCCACGTAAACCCACTACATAAGCGCACATCCAATATCAGGAGAAGACCTATTCAAAGGTACTTATTTTGCTTTCTCAGTGTTATATGCTTAGATTTGTAAAATTGGGTTAGATTATCTGTTTACTGTGTGCACCTTCATGGAAGATATCTGCCTACATCCCCCTTAACACTGGAAAGCAGAGATGAATTTTCAACTTCATGCATGTCTCTCATATGCATACAATTTCTGACACATTATATTTTTAAAAATGGGGGAGAAGTGTGCTTCACCAGCTGCCCAGAGACATGTCTGTGCTCTCTCTTGGCTTCCCAGCTCTGGCACCAGCATGAGGAGTGTGGGTTGGTCCCGCGCACTTTGAGAGCCATGACGCAGCCCTAGCTGACGTAGCAACATGACTGCAGGGACCTTGTTCTGCGTGGAGACAACTCATGAATGGCTGAATGAGCTGCAGTCAATTCTCCGAGTGACTGTGTAGGCATATGCCGTATCATGACGCATGCATCCGAGGGGATGAGTTAAGGTTGCGCAGCATATATGAGTGCATACACATCCATATGTGCTCAGTAGCGTAACCTAAAGCCTACAAAAGCATGACACAGGAGATCTGAGCATTTTGCTGCAGAGTTGCACTGAGCTGAATTGCTGGGAGCTAGACTAAGAAATAGGGAAAAAGTAATCAAATTGCATCATTACCAAAATATGCAAATTGTAGCAGCATGTGCTTTTCTCATTGATGTATTTATTTGATTGCACTAAACAGACATGGGAAAAAAGCACCGCAAGCACACATAATCAGTGCAGTCCAGCTGAGCTGATATCAGTAGCAACAAACCACTGGCTGCTGTCCATGCACAGCGTAGTTTATGCGCACTGCTTGGCTCGGTGACGTTTCCTCCTGAAGACCCCTCTCCATATCACCATGCAGCACAGACATGCAAGGTTGTACAAATCCAGAACAGCTGGTCTGAAACTCTTCTCATGAAATCACCTTTATGGGGGTATTCTCTGCACCAGCAGTCACTCCAGCTCATAACGTACACTGTTATATATTACCAATGTGAGTGCTGCTGGTGCCTTACAGCTGTTCTATTGGTATTCTGGCAATGCATCATCCCTGTTTTTTCTATTTATAATTTAACCAATGCCAAAGGGTTATTTTCATCAAAAGTAAAAAATGGACACTTATAAAAATGCATGGGTTTTAAATTGCTCTGCAGTTGGAGTAGTTATAAGAACTAGCCCAGGGAATAAATGTCTGCTTCTCACATTAAGCACGTATGCCATTTCCATACAGGCTGAAAACCGAATGGGATTCATCTCTGTTCCCACAGCACGCAACTGTTTCTCTGCTGTTACTTCAAGCTTCAGCATCTCTCTTAATGCTTTATTAACACCGCTAAAAGTCCATAGTTTTGAATGTGCTCTGAGTAAATCTGTCATGTTACATTTAAGCACCAATTGGTTATGTTTTAATGGCATTAATCTTTACCTTCTTTTTATGTGTAAGCCAGGATAATGAGAGAAGGTAATTCCCCTCTTCTTAAGCCACTGAATCCTGTCAGATGAAAACATAATACAAGCATCCACGGGTAAAATTTGTTTGCTGATACTTCCAAATGCTCCTTGTCCCACCAGCACGCTTGACCCTGCCCAGTGCTCCCAGGGCCATGGAGAGCATACGGTGACACTTGTCCTAGCAGGTGACAGCCCTGAAGCCTGTCTGGCTACGCCACACTCTGATGAAGGCAGGGGAAATCATGCAGTTTCCAGCTGAGGAGTGGCTCTACCAGGGTTACTGCTGGTGTTGGAGACTGGGACTTTGACCAGGACACCCTGGTGCTGTGTATTGTGCCAGTCAGCATGGCTTTATGAAAGGCAGGTCATGCCTGACGAACCTGATCTCCTTCTATGACAGAGTGACGCGCTGGGTGGATGAGGGAAAGGCTGTGGATGTGGTCTACCTTGACTTCAGCAAGGCTTTTGACACCGTCTCCCACAGCATTCTCCTCAAGAAACTGGCTGCTCTTGGCTTGGACTGGCGCACGCTTCGCTGGGTTAGAAATTGGCTGGATAGCCGGGCCCAAAGAGTCGTGGTGAATGGAGCCAAGTCCAGTTGGAGGCCAGTCACTAGTGGCGTCCCCCAGGGCTCGGTGCTGGGGCCGGTCCTCTTTAATATCTTCATCGATGATCTGGACGAGGGCATCGAGTGCACCCTCAGTAAGTTCGCAGATGACACCAAGTTAGGTGCGTGTGTCGATCTGCTTGAGGGTAGGAAGGCTCTGCAGGAGGATCTGGATAGGCTGCACCGATGGGCTGAGGTCAACTGCATGAAGTTCAACAAGGCCAAGTGCCGGGTCCTGCACCTGGGGCGCAATAACCCCAAGCAGAGCTACAGACTGGGAGAGGAATGGTTGGAGAGCTGCCAGGCAGAGAAGGACCTGGGAGTGATGGTGGATAGTCAGCTGAATATGAGCCAGCAGTGTGCTCAGGTGGCCAAGAAGGCCAACGGCATCCTGGCTTGTATCAGGAACAGCGTGACCAGCAGGGCGAGGGAGGTGATCATCCCCCTGTACTCAGCTCTGGTGAGGCCGCACCTCGAGTACTGTGTTCAGTTTTGGGCCCCTCGCTACAAGAAGGACATCGAGGTGCTTGAGCGGGTGCAGAGAAGGGCGACGAAGCTGGTGAGGGGCCTGGAGAACAAGTCCTACGAGGAGCGGCTGAGGGAGCTGGGCTTGTTCAGCCTGGAGAAGAGGAGGCTCAGGGGTGACCTTATCGCTCTTTTTAGGTACCTCAAGGGAGGCTGTAGCGAGGTGGGGGTTGGCCTGTTCTCCCATGTGCCTGGTGACAGGACGAGAGGGAATGGGCTTAAGTTGAGCCAGGGGAGTTTTAGGTTAGATGTTAGGAAGAACTTCTTCACTGAAAGGGTTGTGAGGCACTGGAACAGGCTGCCCAGGGAAGTGGTGGAGTCACCATCCCTGGAAGTCTTCAAAAGACGTTTAGATGTAGAGCTTAGGGATATGGTTTAGTGGAGGGCTGTTAGCGTTAGGTTGGAGGTTGGACTCGATGACCTTGAGGTCTCTTCCAACCTAGAAATTCTGTGATTCTGTGATTCTGTGATCATGGGAAGAAACAGGGCTCTCGGAAAATTTCCTCTTATCTGTAGAGCAGGGCTGGTGCTGTCAGCATGGTTTTAATGTCTATCAGTAGTAACAACCACTGTTGAATTTCCTTGGGAATTTTACTTCAGAAATAACCCCACAGTCTACATTATCTCAGGAGAGAACCTCTTAAAATACAGTCCAAGGCAGCTCACATGATAGAAAGGGTGATATAACACTGCTACAGAAAATGCTAACGAGCTCCAAATTGTGTCAGGAAAATCAATGTTCATCCTCTAGACAGTACTGGTTTATTGGATAACTTTCTTCTTGGCTTAGCTGTTGTTGCAGAGTCCTATAAAAGGATAGAGAAAGAGAAGGAAAATTAGTAAGGAAGTGCAATACATGATAAACGAGCTGATTCTTAAGTTCAACACAAAACTTCTGAATTTATAACACACATTATGTAGCTGATTATAAAATGAGAAGATGATGTCTGGACTCAGTAAATCAGGGTGAAGGACACAGGAAATCACAGAATATCTGCTTTTAAAATGTTTTGTTGAACAAACATGTTTTGATAAAATAAAGCCTTTATCCTTCTAAGCCTCTGCCATAGAAACCCAGTTCCCAAAAGCCTCTTGTTAATGTGCGGGTGATCAGGAACCAAAACCTGGTGGCCTGTTCAGCATCAGCATTAGCCATGTGGGCACTGTGCTCAGCGGCCTAGATCACAGAATGGTTTGGGCAGGAAGGAACAGGGGTTCTCCCATCTTTTGCCCATCCATGCAGAGTTCAGGCAGCATGCCAGTCTGGGCTCTCCTTGTGAGAACATCCTCCAGTCCCTATATCCCTATGAAGCCTCCTCCTTCACCCTCCTCCACCTTGTCATGGTGAGGAATAAATCTGCCTCCTGTTGTTTCTTCTAAAGGTTATATTTTTGCTATCTCTCATTCACCAGGAATTCCATGTTTGAGGCTTTTTAAACCTCAAAATCTTTTTTTAAACCTTTAAATCTTCTTCTTTTTTTTTTTTTTAATTTCTTTCTAATAATATTTTTTTTGATGCTCTTCACTTGGTTTCTTTTTGAGTAGCTGGCAGACACATAATGGATGGTAAGCATGCCCAGTCATCCCCATGGCAAAGTAGCCAAGTCTTCTGTTTCCAAGTGTCACAAGCAATGACTTGTAATGAGTAAGCCACCTTCTTAATTAGCAGCTCCAACAGCATCTGAATAAATTACTATAGAGCACATTAGATCTGTTCTCAATACACATCAGATCTATTCACAATGGTACCAATATTTCTCGCAATCAAGAATTGCACAGAAATAAAAAAGGAAAGAGTCCAGTATGATGTATCCGATGGCTGCCATACTCTGCTCGCTCAGTATGTAAGTGCTGATGTTCTGCAGACCCACTGATACATGAGAAGGACTTGACTTTCCACTTGTATCTGTAGTAATTTGCCTTGCTTGCGTGGTATCAATGGCACCTATATATACAATGAAATTGAGAATCATGAAAATTGGAAGGAATGTTTGATGAGGAAGTAAGGATGGATTTAGCCTCACAGCACTATTGTGGGAGACTGTTATACCTGGCTTGCAACGCTTCAGTGTACATGACACAGAATCATAGCTAATAGGAATGCTCTTAAATCAACTCAGTTGTCAGCTGAGTATTGCACGAGGATGAAGAAGGTTCTGGTTTGACGTAGGCACCACGCATAATTCCACATCTGAACTTTGCAGAGAGACATAATTCTAAACCCATATCTGGACTAAACATTGCAAAAGCAGCTTTGTCAATAAGCTGACTCAAATTCTCATCTCTAAACATGTGGAGATCTTGAAATACCACACTGCTTGTGGATTTGTATTCTAAATCTTGCTGATCTTTAAAGTGCATTGGTTTATTTAACTCATTTCAAGAAAGAGGACAAAATGTTGCTCAGCTTTACCATCCAAAATCCAGTTTTTGGGTTTCCTTCAGTCACATAACTTCTCTATAACATCAGTGGAAAGAGACGGGCACTTCTGAAGTGTATCCTGAGCTTGAGAGGCGAGTTGCTCTTCAGGGGTTCATGTTTTTTTTCTCTCATTCTTCATTGACTACAACTAGGGAACTTCATTAGTATCATCTTCTGATGGCTCATGAACAATTTTTAAAGATGCTGGAAAAAGAAACTGGGAAACACTATCCTGTTATCAATAAGCTGATTAAAATAGCCCTGTGGGTACTGAACTTGCTCTGGCAACGTTTAGGGGTCTGCTGACCAGAAGAGGTGGAAAACCACAGCTCTAAGAAGCTGATGTTCTGGAAAAGAATGGCAAAGTAGACCACAGTTAGTACCCTTGGGACTGCAGTCATTCAGCCCTCCTTGTTTAGGAAGTGGCATATTAACAACTTCTCACTTTAATTTACCAATGCATCCCTTTTTCTCACAAAGAGAATAACAAAATGGTGAAATAACTTTGAAAGTCAGGTTATTCCTGTGCTTTAACACCTTCCAACAGATGTTGTTCTTAACCAAAGCAGAGTTTCTTGAATTATTAATGGTTTCCAACAGCTCAGCTTGAAATAATTTAGCATTTGAAAGAGAAAAGTCACTCTCATTATTCAAAGTGCAGAAACATTTTGGTTATTAAAAATATTCTCCGTAAAAAAAATAAATCTGTACAATTTGATTCTTTTTCTCCAGATGCCAGCAGGAGCACCAGATCTAGGAAAACCTTTGTGCTTGCTGAAGGTTAATTGATAAAG
Source organism: Netta rufina (assembly GCF_964035555.1). Taxonomy (NCBI): domain Eukaryota; kingdom Metazoa; phylum Chordata; class Aves; order Anseriformes; family Anatidae; genus Netta; species Netta rufina. The sequence continues at coordinate 3,324,274 of NC_140140.1, forward strand.
TACAATGGAAGACAGTAGTCTATGCACTCCATTTAAATTTGAGAAACTCTTATCTGATTTTTTGGTGATCATAACTTTACCAGATGTGCAATTCTTGCAGCTGGAGACTATTACATTCATTCTGTGGCTTAAAGGTACCAGATTATTCGTTACAATCAAACTTCACAAGAGATGCTAAGTACCAGCAGCCCGCACACCTTTTCACCTCCCCGTGCACAGCTGACACCAGTGACAGCCTCGGCTCCTGTGGGTCTTGCGGGCTGGGTCTGTGAGCTGGTGTTGGGGTTCCTGTGTTCATATCTGATGGTGAGTCTGCAGTGAGGGCTGGAATATGTGGTTAGTGCTGTCGTGCTCTCAAAACCAATTTCTGGAATAATAATAAATAAAAAAAAATGTGGTCATTTCTGTAACATATGTGTAGTTCATCCTTACAGTGAAGCAAGAGTCAGTAAAAAGGTCCTGTGCTGGATGGGACCAGAGCTGGGAACCAGTGTCCTGAAAACTGGGTCCAGTTTTTCACAAAAACACCTGTGCTGCCCTGCAAAGTAGTCTGATTGAGGAGATGGGCTGCTGTTTGCTGAGCACTTATGGAAAGTAAAATGCAGTCTCTACAGAGCTACTCCTGAGAGTGAGATGGTTATATCTGCTCAGCCTTGATCCCACCCAGCATGCTTTTCCCATTCCAGCAAGGATTTCTTGTGTGGGATCCAGGGGGGCTCCAAGATCACATGCCGAGGAATCATTTCTGGATATAGCTATTGGTGTGCAGAAGACAAAATAGAAACTGATAGAGCTCTTCAGAGTGCTTTGGTCCTGTGTCCTCCACTGTCTCCTCAGCTCATTGAGTCATATTTTTATCAAATTCTGACAGTGTTTCAGAAATGAGGGGATTAAATATTTATTATTGCGATTATCCACCACTGTAAACAGCATTATGGTCCTGTCCTTGGTTGTCTTATTGATGTTTCTCTGAGGGTGGAAACACACACACAAGGACAGAGGGAGCCAGAGAAGGGTAAGGGCTGGTGCCTGAGCACTCAGCACACCTGTGCATCTTCCTGGGGAAATGCAGGCCTGCTGGTTGTTCTATCTCCCAGACACTGAGGGGCTGGCAATGAGAGGTTAAAGCAAATAGACACAGTGGAAATTTATCAAGCCCTTTCCTAACTCCCAGAACAGGGCTGAAAGTGTCATGAAGCTCAGCTCTTCTCTGGAGGAAGAGTGCTGAAGCTATTTAGAAGGGCTGATGAATGCAGACAAGCTGGCTCGATGTTTTCTTGGCTCTGGTGGTGTCTGGGGTGTGTTAGCTGGTCTGTAGGAGAGTAAAGCACCTCCGGGTGCAAGTCTCATGGACTCCCCGGAAGGACTCAGTTCCAGGCATTGCAACCCCTGCCTCCTGCTACAGGTTGCTTTGAAAAGTGGTGACAAGGGTCTGATCTGTTGCAGAGAGCAGTGAAATGCTGTCTTCGGGAATCTCTCCAGTAAGCATCTTTAGATGCGTGTACTTACCTGCCATTCACTTTTTTTCCAGTCCATACTGTTTCTCTATAAGCCTTTCTGGCAGAAGAGTGACCCTTACTGTACACATGGCATGGTGGAATCTGACCACATATGATGTTAAAAGAATGATTAATTTAAACCACACATTTCAATTACATCCCATGCTTTCCTCTGCTCACCTTTTACTAAAATTTTAGAAGGTAAGGAGAGAAGATTAAATGTGTTTAAAGTTTGTTTCATGTATTCTACATGTTTTCTCTTTTTGTTTTTTTTCTTTCTCCTGCTTTTTTTTTTTTTTTTTTTTCTCCTTTTTGCTTTTTTTTTCCAGCCTGCCCACTGCTATAGGGCATTCTCCTGGCTCACAAGCCCATGGGAAAGCTTTGTGCTGCTCCTCCCTGCTCACATGAATACAGGACATGGCATGGAGGACAGGAGGGAGAATGACACTCAGGATTGACTGAAACAAGAAAAAATCCTTCAGCATGGTGTTTGAGAAGCTAAGGTTGCCACCAGCTACAGCCTGCGCAGATGCCTCAAGACTTCCCTTTCTTCACATCAGATACATCAAATACCTGTGACTTTTACTGCTCTGTCCCCACCTCCCCACAGGGCAATGTGTCTACACACTCACAGCAGCTCACTGTTGGTGCACTCTGCACAGATCCTGCTTTGCCTCTGCATAGCCAAGTTAAGGGAGGGCAAAGTAAAAACTGTCTTTTTCAGCACTGGCAGTGAGGGGCTTGGAAGTGAAGGCAGGCACTGTGCTCGCACTCCAGGGACGTGAGGGTTTCTCTATTCCCCTCCCGGATCCCCAGGCTCAACACCACAGCCACTGTCCTGAGCAGCGCTGGTGTCCAGGGCAGGGAGCACACACGGTCAGTAGGCAGAGATGGAGATGTCTGCCCAGCCCCAGGATTTTGTACTTTCCCATTTCAGGCTTCCTATATATGGCAGGGAGAAGCAATGTGATTCCCTAGGCCAGCCCAGCCTTTGAAGCTGTCCATACAAACAGGAGTGTCTACGTACTGGGAAGGATGCTGGCCTGACCTAGGCCTCATAAACTGGAGATTAAGGGACAGAAATAAATGAATGATAAATATCCAGAGCTTCTCTTGCTCTGTCTGCTTGGATAAACAGCCACTTGCAGGAGCAGGCAAGATTAGATGTATGATGTAGCCATCGGTCTGTGTACAGCAGTGCATGTGTGCTCCAGGAACCTGACTGCACAGGAGAGCAAAGGAGAGACCACCTGAGTGTGTGTGTGTGCATCAGATATCAGAGCCCCCCCACACCATTTGATAGACACACATGTCTATATTGATCTTCTCCTGAAGATCTCATAAGCACTGTTTCAAAAGAATAACTTGGAGTTGCACATGGTTTTCTGATGACTCTGCAGAATTACGACCCAATTTATGCTTTCTGTAATGATCAGCACAATAAGGCAGTAAAGTTGTCGTTGCTGAGTATACTGAATTTATATTTTATCACTGCAATATAATCAATACAATAAGAAACCAATACATGCACATAGGCATTACGTAGGTTGAAGAACTTTATAAATTCGTATTGTCTTCTCATAGTGTTCACAGGGTCTCCTTTCTTGAGTTTACTTTGGGACTGAAGGAGGTTTGTGTATGTGTTAGCTATTCCTACTGCTGTTACATGATAAATATACCTTCCACTGCTGCTGAGATCTCAGACAACATGCTTTACAGTAATAAGGAAACATTTTTGTAACTGGTATTTTTATATTCAAAGCAAAAACATTGAGTAAATAAAGTTGAGTTTTCTCTCTCCCAAAGAAATGTAAATTACAATGTGTTACTGTATTTCAGTCTGTTTATTTAACAGCTCCTTGCATGCTCTGCAAAAAAAGAGCTCTGAAATGGCTAATAATGTTCTGCATTGCTTCAGCTGCTGTCAACAAAAGATTTCAAAACACTTTAAAAGCGTTCACTATTTGGCTCACAACACTCTGTAAAATATGCTTACAAACATGATGTACATACAGGCACACACGCACACTTATATTTGCATGTATACGCACACATATATTTCTGTTTCCAGAGGAGAAAGCAAAGTCCTCAGATGGCTAAGGACTATTGCCCAGAGCATGAGAGTGAGCTAAAGGGAGACCAGGTAGCAGACCCAGGAGCTGTGATTCCCATTTGCTTTGCTTTGCTTTAATCACAGAAAATCTTTTCCCTGCTGAATTAGCAACTGCAGGAACCATTAACTCTTTTCGTATACACGTTTTTAATATCATTTCTGTCCTCTGACTGTGGAAGCTTACATGAGGCTTCTCTTCCACTGGCACTGCTGGCTGCAGAGCTGCGTTTGATCTCCAAAAGAGCAACCTTGAGGGGAAACGATGTGCTCAGATCAATGTGCTCAGATCTAAATTATTAGCTCTGCACAGCCTGGTGTAGGTGGGGGAAGGAGATCCAGCAGACACTCATCCTTTTGGCAGGGAAGGCTTTCCCCAGGCAGGATGGAGCACGAATTGTTTTGGTGATGTATGGCGTGGTTTTGAGGTCTATCCAAACCTCCTTCCGTCACTGCAATGTCTTAGTGACAGCTCTCTCATGTCTAGGCCCCTGTCAATGTGCTTCTCCCTAGCAGATCCGTGCATCGCCTTCCAGAACATGTACCCTGAGAAGAAAGAGCTTTGAAATTCCTCCAATAAAAGATTTTTTAATTCCAGCAAAGCTTTTATCGTCACCAGATTCCTGGCTTTCTTCTCTCTGTAAAGCTCCAATTCTTCTTCTTAGATTTGTTGCTCTTTCTCCCCTGCTAAATTGTGTGTGCTCCCCCTTTCCAGTTAATATAATAATTTAGATGAGCAGTGGTTAGCATAATTCTAGACACTGAAATACTTGCTGCTTAAAGCTGTGTTTTAGGAGAATTCTATTTCTGAGAGCAATGTAGCGTGTAAAGCTCTCTGACTATCTGAAATTGCATAAAGTGAGACCCAGATAGGAGTCCAGAGGGATACTTCTTTGGAAGAGGTTATTTTACGGGATATTTGAGAGTCCACGTACAAGTATTGCCAGGGCTTCTCAGAGGCTGGGCAAAGCTGACCATGCCTGAGACTCAGAATCAAGAGGCTCCACCAGGCAGCCTGAAATGCCACAGTTACACCTGTGCAGGTCTGTGAACTCCTGCAGAGCTCTCCCAGCACAGCCCCGGAGTGATGCAGCAATGAATCAGGCCACCAGTCCTTCCTGCTCTCAGCACTGGCACACAGAGGCAACACGGAAATGGCTTTAAAAAAAATCATGAGGTTTAAAATAAAAATAATCTATTTATTTGCCTCCAGCTTTCTGGGCCTTTTCAATACACACAATTTGCATTTTTCAACTTATCTCTGCAATAAGAAAGCCAACTAGTTACTCTTCATTAAATATTAAGGCTACCAGAATTGACTAATCCCAGGAAGCCAGTGTCTGGGGTTTGACGCTCACCTCTCATGTCGTGACTGTGCTATGCCATTGCAATGCTTTCCGTGCCAGGGTTGGGAAGCACGTCTCAGAAGCAGATGAACACAGATCTTCCTTTTGATGCTGAAAGCCACAGTGGCTGGTGATGAAAGGGAGAGTCCCCAGCTGATGTGTTTTGGGGACAGAGGCTCTCCACAGAGGGGGAGGACACCCAAAGCTCAGGGAGGCTTTTGTATTGGTGGCAGTTGCATTCTTTGTGATAATTCTGGAGGTGGGCTTTCTGCGGTGGCACAAAGAGGCCCTCACATCAGTGTGCGCATGTTGCCAGCAGACTGGGGCAGGTTTCCAATAGCAGGGAAGTATTTCCAGCACAGACAGAGGCTGAGGTACAGGCAGGTGTCTCAGGAAACAGAAGTAGTATCTGGCTTTCTCGTGCTTCCCCGAAACACCAAATATCTCCGAGTGGCTCCTGCACACAAACGTATTTCATTACACCACCCATAATGCAGTGTCTTTTTTTAAAACCAAATCTTGCACCACAAAGAGTTCCCGTGCTTAAATCCTGCTCTTGGCTCTGCATTGAACTTGCAGTTCATGTGCAGAAGCATACACAGACGCCTAGATGAGTACTGGCCTGAAATTTTCTTATAAACATTTCTAAGCTTTATGCTGGTCCTCGGTGGCCAAGAGCAGGGTAGACTCCATTCCTGCACATGTAAAATTAGGATTGCTCTTCTCAGGTGTCTCATGCTGCATCAGTCGATGGGGCTTTTCACCTGCTGGCCAATTACTTGGATGATCAGACCTGGAAGGTCCACCATCAACTTTCCTCACCATCAGCTTTCCTCTTTACCACCCTTTTCTATATCCTTTTGATACAAGGAAGAAATGTGTAGGAAGGGCTGGGATCAGGACAGGAACGCAAAAAAAGAAAAAAAAGAAAAACAAACAAACAAACAAAAAAAACCACCTATGCTCAGAAAGGGGGTAAGGTATCAAACCACCTTCTCTGCTGATCCAGCATTTCATAGAAAGCCATTTCATACAATGTCCCTCAGTCACTCCTACGTGGTGGGGCATGCGAGTGCGCTCAACTGGTGCCCAAAGAACTGGCTCTGACACTTGGTTTTGCCCCAGCCCCAGTGTTATTCTGATGAAATATCTGGAAATATAATAGAAGACACCCAGTGTATGCCTCATTAACTGTTTAAATTATCTAGACTGACAAATTAATTTTAACTGTACTTGTTTTTCTCCTCTTTAAAACATCTCAGTCATTAGATCAAGGGATAAGGCAGTCCATGTGGCCCAGAAGGTCAGCCTGCCATTATGATGAAAGAGCAGTGAGTCAACAGACCAGAGGTGAAAATGCATTAATTCAGTCCATTCATTCAATAGCTACAAGTGAGGGATGAAATTTCAGAAATCAGGAATGATTCATGAACAGAAAAAAAGAATTAAATTTGCTGAAATGATAGGAGAAGGGGGGAAGCTAGTGATTTAAGTCACTGAACATGACTCACAGGATAAATTAATCGCAATACACAATTTCAATCTTCTATAACAGTGAAGAGGAGCTGTACAAATTGGTGGGATCATTCATTGAAAACAATTTATCATATGATTTTGGGTTTGTTGGGCTTTTTTTTTTTTTTTTCAAACCTTTCTCCCGCTGTCTAGTCTTCAAATCTTCAGCTTCTCAAATGGTATCCTGAAACTGAAGGTAACAGTTTGATAACTGCATTTTCCATTCACTGCCATTTTTTTTAGACAAATATTTTAATTATCTTAGGTGTTTCAGCACGATGTCCAACCAGAGAATAACTAAACCTGCAAATAAATTAGAATAATGGAACTCCAAATTTAGGGGTAGGTCTTCCTGTACAGGCAATCAAGATGTCTAATAGCAGTTTCTGTACTCTGTGTAACCTGGCTTTCACCAGTCCTCCTTAAATAATGCTAGGAGTCGGGTTGTAACAAAGCAGACTTCAGCACAGGCTCAGTATATCATCCCAGCAGCCGGTGGGTGGTGGCTGAAGTCCTTAGTGCCACCTGGGCCCGAATTAGCTAGATGAGTCCCAGCACAGGGAAGTGTCTTTGAATATCGTGGTGCCTCTGTAGGGCACAATGTAGCCTGGGCTGCAGTTTCCATTCCCAAGCATTCATATCATTCTAGTCGTGAGGATGTGAAAGGAAGGCTTTCAGGGAAAGGCAATATTTTTTATTACACTAACAGATATTCTTACTTTAAAGGACACATTTTAGACTCACATGACTTTTTTAAGGTCAGAAGTAGAAGCTACAAGTTTCAAGTTAAATGTAAGTGTCCCTGAATATGGGAAATTTATAACCCAGTTCCTCTTGTGTCCTATACCTTTCTGTAATACTTTTAAAAACTCTTCCAGACTTGCGCATCTACAGATATCTGATGTATGTGCCTTCTGCAGATGAATTACGAGCTACAGAAACATGTACAAATGAACAAAAAATTCCTTTCTCCTACTGAATACACTTCACACCGCTTTTTTTTTATGCAGTGTAACAGTTGCCAGTCTTTTTTCAATGGACATCTCTCAGTGTATTAGCTTATAACATTAGCCATGTATTTTGGGGTAAAAGTACAGATTGATCCTTCTGCAATCATCTGGCTTGGGAAGCAGTGGAGAGGGGATCCCTGACCATGCTGGGCAGCCCCTTGCTGATGCTGACTTCAGCAAACTCCTTGGGTAGAACATTTGGAAAGGAAAGTCATTCTTTTCCTCTAAAGGACTCTTAAACAAAAAGCAGTGGATTTTCTTCTGTAAATCTTTTATCCAAATTTTTTTCTCTGTACCAACAGATTGACCTGAAAGAGCAGAATCTTGATTGCTCAGAGATAAAGTAATTGAGTGGTCTCCTGGGCTCTATTTGGTACAACAAACTTCAATAGAGTTGACAAATGTTGATCCATAACACAGGATTAATAAGGCTGCGCTTGGCTTCCATTTCAGTTTTCCATTTGCTCCTTCAGTCTAGCTAACACCCTGATTGCTTTGGGAAAACTGACAAATCCTTGCAGTTAATGAGGCCCTCTAGTAATTTATCAAGCAGAGTTTCTAAAATAAAAAGGGCGCAAAGAACGAAATGTTGTTTCTGTGCTAAAGGAAGGAGAAATACTTCTCTCCAGATCCAGGAGAGGCTGGAAGACTTTGCACCTCTACCCACTGAGAGGTGGGAGCTGGAATAACTCCTATGGGATGTGTTCCTCCAACAGCACCTGGTATTCTGTCTTCTGTGGATGTCTCAGGCACCTTCTCATGTATCACCAGTGAGACTCAGCCAGCTGCACTCCAGAGTACCTCTGGGATGCTATGAAAAGCAGCCTTATTAGCAGTAAAAAAAAGTATCAGAAATGCCTGATTTTATAAGCAAGTGTTTAACCTGGGTCTGGACACCATGGCAGCAAAGTCTGAACTTTGTGTTGCTGGGAAATGGGCTTCCCATCTCACTTCTGCAAGCCCCGCTGCGCTCTCTCCATCAGCACACTGAAATGTAATTCTGAACTGGCAGCTTTCACATCTCTATATTTCCTGGAAAATGCCAACAATTCTGAAGAAAATCCATTTCTTCCTCGTATTTTGTTAAAATAAAGTTCCCAAATGGGAACCTGAAAGAGCCAAATTGCCGTTGCCAGTAATAGCTCTGCTTGGAGCAGCACGGAGGGTCCAAAGACAGCAGCAGGTTTCTCTTTCGTTTGTGACGGTTGTAAGTCTGTCCGTCATCCACTTTATTTTTAGTACAGCTCTTGGTTTTCTTTCTTAACACAGCAGCTTTCACATTAATGCAGAATAAGATCAATTTTACCTATAGTCTTGATAGGAAACAACTGCCATTAAGCTATAGAAATAACTCAGCACTCGCTGATCGTTATATCTTAGCGACAACTTAAGTACATTGGCCAATCTCTGAACCTGGGGCTTAATGTGAGCTAGGGGAGGCTTGGCAGGAAAAATTTGTTGCAGTTGGCAGGGATTTCTTCTCAAGGGCCATGTTTGCACCATATGAAATGGGCTGGCAGAAAGGTTCTGTAGCCTGATGTTCAGGAGAGGTTTGTCCCCAGAGCTGTTGTACATGGCTGGGTACACGCCACAGCCCCGGGCACCTGTGCCAAGAGCGGAGTAAGTGGGGCTGAAGTCTGCTGGGAATGGAACTTTGTTGCCTGCCCCCTATTTTTTACCCTGGTTTTATACTTTCGGAGATGGTTAGCAGCAAACCTCTCTCTGGCTGGTGCTGCACAGGGATGGGCGGCTTTGTGGGAAGTGCTGTGTGACCTGCAAGCTGCAGTGGGGAACATGGGCTTGCCAGTTTGGTGGTGTTTGCTATAGGGGAACTCAGAAGGCAGGGTCTGATTGCTCTCCTCTCTCTAAACACAAATGTGACTCCGGGGCTGAGGCTTTGTAAGGCAGCCAGGTGCTCAGAAGGACTCACGTTCAGATGTGGGTGCTGCATCAGACCTCCAGGGAAGCTGCAGATACCCAAACACACTGCATGGCCAAGAGCAGGCACGTAGCTGGATCTACAACTAAATGGAAGCATTTCCATTGTGCTGGGATTTACAAAGGCTGAACATAAACAGTATGCCGGGCTCCTCCTTGCTGCCAGACTAAGATGAATGGATACAGAACATACCAGAAAATACAAATTTTAATGTATTTAACATGGAGATGCATTTCACAAATGTAGCTTGTTCTCTTCTGGGGACACTTTTCCCTCTCTCTGTGCTTTCTTCTCAGCATGTGGGTGCTTTTCTATCTCTGCACTGCCAGTCTCAGGGTTTGTTTTTTTTTGTTTGTTTATTTTCTGATGAAATTCCACATTACAGCCTGCAGGCATGTGAAACACCATTTACACCTAAACGCTGGTACACTTCATATCTTACTCCCAGCTGTGTGAAAACATAAATGCCCTTGTCCTGTAACAGCAGTCAGTGAAAACAGCTCCATGCTCATTATTTGAAGAAGTGACCCATTTTGGAGAGAGCCTTGCCAGAATTATGAACTCCTGTTTAGGAGAGCAGGCACGGTATGATGTCTCCAAGGGGCAATATGAAAGGAAGAGTCCTCAAATCACTAGTTGTGATTAAAATCTGGAGGGACAGGATTATATTTTACCCTTAGGCTGCCTGCACCTCCCCAAAAATAAAAATAACCATTTCATATCAATTTTCTTCCTTGTGCTCACATCACCTTCCCCCTTGGCTGCTCAGTGCCACATCAGTGCAGGAAGAGAGCTTCTTCCCATTGGGATTCCTCATTTTACATTTTGGCAGCTCTGGGGATGCTCTCCTGTGCAAACCAGTCATCCGACACAGCTGGCTTCCTCCCATTGCAGAGCCAAACTGGGGGGACTGGAGAGGCCACCTATGGCTGAGCCTTTAATTGAGACCAGGATGGGGCAGATGCTTGCTGTTTGACTGGTGTTGCGTCTCTTTAAAAGGCAGGATAAAAATGCAAAGTTGAAGCATCATTTGTAGGAGAAAAAAAAAAAAAAAAAAAAAAAAAGAACGAGAAAGGATTATTTAGTCAATCATCCTGTCTGTTGTGGTTAGGCTGCGGTTTAGATGCAGAAAACCGCATTGCTGGAGGTCTTAGTCTGCATCTCGCATCAGACTTGTAAAATCTGCCGGTAAATCTTGACATCAGAATCCAGGCTGAGAAGCTGCTTGTTTTAATCACGGGATTTCACCAGAACATCTGACTCTTTTGTACGTCCAGAAGTGTATTTACATATTTGTCCCCTGCAAAGGGATTACAAATCCTGTAAAACAGCAGAAAATCCTCCAACAGTTTTACAAATTGAGAGGAACCGGAAACAAAATGTAGACCTGATGCAGCTTTGCTTCTCCCTTGCCAGGTTGCAAAGGACAGGCTCCAAATGAGGGGATTCATGATTTCCCTGCATGGGCAATTCTCAGAGCTCTGAGCCTCCCAGGGATGCTGCCGACTTCAGAAGGTAGGAAAGCAAAGCTGACAGGAGAAGCTGTGTTCAGAGCTAAGCTAAAGAGGAAAACAGGGAGCAGAGGCAGCCACAGAGTGACAGGCTCCTGCCAAACCCTTCTCTCATCTCTGATTAAATCCCCAGGCAAATATTGTTAATCCACATGATGGAGTGAAGTTGGGGGGGGGGGTGCATTTTCAGATGTCAGCTCAAACCACCTTAACAGACCTGATTTACAAAGCAAGAACCAGGTACTATTAAAGGCTTTCAGGCAGGTACTCAAAAATTGAGGTCCTTTTTCTACATGTTCTTTGGTTACCCTTACAACATCTGCCCTGCAGTCTACAAGTAAAATAATCAAAATAAACTTATTTGTTAAAACTGAGGAAGAAATGTGTAGGAAATGCCACTATCTTCTCTTTCCCAATTACCAAACTAAGTATTTAGAACATGATCTTTTTGATTTTGCTTTGAGTCCTGCAACAATTACTCTTTTTTCTTCTTAAAATTACAGCTCCTTGTAATAGTGTACAAACTTCAGTTTGCCTGTTGCTGGAAAAGGCTTGGGACAGACTCACCGAAGGTAAAACTGAGAGTGAAATAGAAGGAATTTTGATATATTTTTGAACCCATACAAGTTTTTAACCTTCACTTTCTAAAAAGCCTGATTTTTTTACTGTCCTGCCTTAGTGATGATGCAATTAAAGACTGTCATTCCCAGCTGCAGAGTAGCAGTACTGCACTGGAGCAATGGGACCTTGCTAGGTCTAACATCTCAAAAGCAATTTAAAACCATTATTTAGCTCTCATGTACACACAGGAGACAGAGGCTGTTTGTACACAGGGGCAGACAGGGCTGAACCATCTGGAAGTCTGAAGCCAGTCAATGCTAAAGAGTGTTGGGTCCCAGGGGTGCTAAATCACTGTCCCGTGCAGGCTGTAAGAAGGGCTTAGAGCTGTCTCTCTGAAAAATCCCTCCTGTGACTGCAGAGAGACTATTTATTGTCAGTCTTGTGCATAATTGCTGTTGTCATGTCCTTATCCTTTTAAAAATACTGCAAAAGATGTAGAATTTATATATTTATTTATATACATATATTTCTCATAAATGATTCCTTGGGCTCAGATGGAGCCTGCCAGCATGGCCAGGAGCAAGGACAGGAGTAAATGCATAGTTCAGGTAAAATGCTTGGAGGCATTTACCAGGGAAGTCTTCAGTGGCTCCTAATGCCTTCCTGGCTTAGTTTTTTTTTTCCTTCAGCGCTATCAGCAAAACACTATTTTGGGGGCAAATGGTGATAGGGAAGAGCAGATCCTCACCCCTGGACAGTGCTTTGGCTGGGCACATGGTCCATCACTGCCATTGTTGCTGCTCGTGTTTGAAGGAGTGGGATCTCCTCTCTCAAACAAGTACTACCAAGTGTCATGAGAGCTTTACTGGAATATTAATCTGTCTCTGAAAATATCCCAAATGCAAATAGCAAGCAGGCAGATAGAGAGTCCCTTGATGGGAGTGCAGAAATGGGACATTCAGGTCCAGCCACCTCTGCTGCTGGAAAAGGGCTATTACTGGGTGAGCCATTGAGTTCATTTCCATTCTTATTAAGCTGAATAAAATGCAGATAAAAATGGCATTAGAAGAAAATAGGATACAGTGTTTCAAATGTATGAATTTCTGCTCTTTCTCATAATCAGGCTGCACTGCACACAACCTGGAGAGCATTAGGGAAGGAAAATGATCTTTATTGCTATTTTTGTAAGAAATGAAGCTCATAGGGCATTCTTGGCCATGATTTCTCCTGGGCAGGAGTTGGCAGGGGAGGGGGAGACAATCTGAAATCTATAGATTCATCTCTTTATCTGATTTTAGCCAGAAATTCTTACTTTTTCCTTCTCACTGTGGGTCTAGGGATTTCGGTAGAGGTCTTCGTTGTTCGAGTCTCTTCTAAAGGTTGCCTTACAAAGCTTTATGGCAAAAGGAGCAGAACTCAGTGTATTGCAGGCACCACAACAGAGAATTGGGCATAAAACAGTTTGAAGAGAGACGTCCAGATCTGCTGGGCACAGGGGACAGCAGGGAGGGGAAGGGCTCAGGAAACTAGGGCTCTGCATCCCTCCTATTTTTCAGTAAATTTGAGCCAAAACTGCAGATCTTCACTGCTGCCCCTATGACCAAGAGCTCTGCATTTGTTAACATGTTAACAAGGCTCTGTACCGGTCTGTGTCACGTCTTCTGTATAATCAGGCGAGTATTTCTATATTGACAGCAATGGGGTTTCTGTTGTTTTTAGGGGAGGGAGGGGAATTCTTTTCTCATGAAAGACTACCCTTAAGAAATATGCTATGCGAAGTCATTTTAGCTTCCCGTGAGTCACATTGGAGAGTTTGCCTTTGCCATTACTGGGAACCTGCTGCACCTGTAATTATATACCTGCACAGGGTGACAGGACAATGGCAGGAGAAGGAGCGAACCCATTAACAATTTGCTGTTCAAATCTCTGCCTGTGAATTGTGTCCTGTTTTCAGAGCAATTTAAAAGGCTGAAGCACACATTATGTAATATCACAAAGCATTGTTTCACAGCTGCTGATGAATTCACACAGCGATACTCACTGACCACACCGCTGAAGCCTGATTTCACGCTCCATACTAGCACAGCCAGGAACTAGGACTCCAAAGTCAACACAATTACCTGGGAAATGGCCCTGAACTTCTTCAAGTCCGACTTTTGCCTTTGCCAGAGAGACTGAGGCAAGTGCTGCAGGAGGAGGAAGGGACAGGGAAAGGAAGGGTCAAGGAGCCGGTGCTTGGGACATGCTGCATATTCCAAAGCCCTGCATCGGTTCACAGATGCTAATTTACATTTCTTTTTGAAAGCCTTCTTGTGAGCAGAGCCTTTTTGAAAGTTGCTCTGCTGAGAAAGGATTCCCTTAATGTTTGCATCACAGCTGGCAAGACTTCCCAGGGAGTCAGACAGCAAGATTAAAGCAAGCTAAGCTGAAAGAGAAGGAGAAGGATGGGAAGACAGGGGAAATCTCAGACACTGTGCATGGGTGCTGGAGTGGGAGGGAGAATGAGCTCAGATATCTGCTCTCAGACACACAATAACATTTACCTGCAATGAGTTGCATGGTAAGAGGAGCAAAGGTTGACACAGTAAATGTTTTCCATCTCTTTGGCTCTGAGTGCTCATCACTGCATTTTGGCAGCTGAGGGTTTCTCCAGGTTGTGCTGGTACCTAGGGCTCTGCTCTGCAGTGAGACCTCTTGGGCGCTGTTAAATGCCCATCACAGCCATGTCCAAGGGCAGGACCTCTGCCACTCTCATTGTGTGCACTCTCCTGCTCTGGTTTTCATCCTCCGAACTACAATAATGTCTCAGGTATTGAGTTTACTGCAGAAAATCAATAAGGAGCATTCTAAGTTCAATGGAGTGGCAAAAGACAATTGCTGAGCTTAGGACACATAATGCCCAGGTGTGCCTTCTCTCCCCCTAAAACATCTGTGTCCCTAGAAACCTCTAATCTACACCACCGTCCATGTGGTAGAGTTTTTTAATACTACCTCCTAGCTGCCATCACAGCTTCAACTCAGGAGAAAAGAGCTTTCTGGATGGTTGTGCCCAGCAGGGTTTCCCTTTGCCTTCCAGCCTTAGCCATATAGCATTGACACTAGGGATGTATGAAGGACTGGGGAGGGGGGGCTTTCAATCAGTCACCCCATGATGCTGAAGATGCACTGAGGCACCCAGTGTCACCTTTGCTTATAGTTTTTCATAGGTTGGATTATTTTAATTTGAAAGAGTGAAAGACATGCCTTGAAACGGCAGCTGTTTTCAGTTCCACAGCATGTGCAGTAGTGGGATAATGCGTTTGGGTTGTGCTTTTTTTTTTTTTTTCAGGAAAAGCCTTGTTAGCAAGCTCACAGCACGTCCCTGGCAGGCGTCTTGCTGTGCTGCCAAAGCTCCCTGCTGCTGCCCAGGCAGTGAGGAGCAGCAAGAGGAACCTCCTGACAGCACAGCAGGATGCATGCCCAGCAGTCTGGGAGAAGGACAGGAGCTCAGGGCAAGGTGGTTTGGTAGAGACAGGTTGGGTCTGTCACTAGAAGTGTCCAGGTCACTACTGCAAACTTACCTCTGCATTATGGAAGGGAACTGGTGAAGCAGCCGGACACGGAGGGGTTACACAGAGCATCTCACATGGCAGGAGGTGCCTGTGCATGGCCAATGCATCAGCCTGCAGTTTTATTTACTCTGCTCCCCTCATATCTTTGGAGGGAGGAAGGTTGTAGCTGAGATCACAGAGGAGAAGTCCCATGCCCTGCTGGTCAGGTCCTTACATGTCCTTTTTCAAAGGGCAGCTGGTGATGGCTGGAGGACTCCAGAGGTTCTGCTGGATCCAGGTGACTGGTGGCCAAGAAGAGGGCTAATGAGCTGAGTTTCTCTTGCATGGTTCCCTTCCTCCTGGCAAGCGGCCAGGCCAGCAGTGCATCTTATCACCTGTCTGTTCCTGTAATGAGCCTTTCCACTTGCACAATTAACCATGAGTAACGAGTTTAAAAAAAAAAAAAAAAGAAAAAAAAAAGAAGCAATGAGAGCCCAACAAGCACAAGCACAGTTTCTACCTCATCCCTCAGCTGAATGGAACAGCTCTTCAGCAGGGATGATGCAGTGTGGGAAAAAGACCTCAGGTCTTTATCTTGCTCTTTCTTCAAGAGCAGAGCAGCATATGCTGCTTCCCAAGAGTACAGCTGAGGTCACCAGCCCCAGTCCACGAGTGATGTGACATTTGTCTTTGCTTGGTCATCAGGCAGCTGCACTCCTGTATCCCCGTCACTGCACTTAGCCCATCTCAGCCTGTTAGCAGCATGAATTCCTCCTCTTCAGAGCAACAATGCTTCATCAGCAGCTTTCACCTGGCTCCTGTGCCACAGGTGTGGTGGATTTTTACCTACCTGTGAGCAAGCACAGTACCCAGAAGCACTGCCTGGAGCATCACTCAACCCTGTAAAGTCAAGTGTAAAAGCCCTTATGCCCCAGGCAAGTTTTGCCTACACCGTGCATTTGAATGAGGGACTCCAGCACTGTCAGGAGGATCCAGCAGTAAAATCACCGCTGCCTTTGAGATGCCACAGCTCTCTCTGGGGAAGCAGCTTGTGTCCCTGGAAAAGCCAATGCCCCCAGCAATGCAGCAGTGCTCTTTCCTGAGCATTTCAGAGCTCTCACTCTACAGTTCAGCTCCTCGGACCCTGCAAACCCCGCCAGCCATCACCACCACTCTGACCTCTGCAGGTTCCAGCCCATCCTCTGCCAAATCACTGATGTTTGTGTGTGTGGAAGGAGTTTTGAGAACTGGACTCAGTCCTGTGACCTGGACCACAATTCCTGTCACTGGTGTTGTGACATAAACCTTCCTGGTTGTTCAGCACAGCACCCATGTAAAGGAGCCAGGTTGTCCTCATCCCAAAATGCTGACCACAGCTCCTTGTCACACAGAATCACAGAATCACAGAATTTCTAGGTTGGAAGAGACCTCAAGATCATCAAGTCCAACCTCTGACCTAACGCTAGCAGTCCCCACTAAACCATATCCCTAAGCTCTACATCTAAACGTCTTTTAAAGACTTCCAGGGATGGTGACTCCACCACTTCCCTGGGCAGCCTGTTCCAGTGTCCAACAACCCTTTCGGTAAAGAAGTTCTTCCTAACATCTAACCTAAAACTCCCCTGGCGCAACTTTAGCCCATTCCCCCTCGTCCTGTCACCAGGCACGTGGGAGAACAGGCCAACCCCCACCTCGCTACAGCCTCCTTTAAGGTACCTGTAGAGAGCGATAAGGTCGCCCCTGAGCCTCCTTTTCTCCAGGCTGAACAAGCCCAGC
Source organism: Netta rufina (assembly GCF_964035555.1). Classification (NCBI taxonomy): domain Eukaryota; kingdom Metazoa; phylum Chordata; class Aves; order Anseriformes; family Anatidae; genus Netta; species Netta rufina. The sequence continues at coordinate 3,341,071 of NC_140140.1, forward strand.
TCTCTCAGCCGCTCCTCATAGGACTTGTTCTCCAGGCCCCTCACCAGCTTCGTCACCCTTCTCTGGACCCGAGAGTTGTGTCCTCTGTTACACAGGGCAGTCCTCCAGGTGCAATCTGGTTTAGCAAATGCTGGTTTTCCCATTAGCAATATGGTAGTATTGCAAAGGAATTGCTGATGCATGCACGCTTTTGAACTACACCAGGGAATAGATAAGAAAGGAGTCTCTGAGATGAGCAGAGAGGGCAGGACCAGGCCTGGTTCTCTCATTCCTCAGTCTGGAAACCTTCAACTTAGAGCATGGGCCTTCTTTAAATTGACATCTGTCCCTGAACTTTCCTCTAGGAGCACTCATTGACACTGCTGCAGCTCCCGGAAACAATACTTGGAAGTCACACCAAGGGTTATGAGCATAATGGCATGAATTTCACAAATCCAAAGTGAAATTCATCAGCTGACAGAGAGAAACCTTCAAGGCACTGCCCCAGGGAGAGGGGAAACAGCAGACTGACCCTGCTGATCAGAAATGCGCTAAGATGGGCTGGATGGCCCCAAGGAAATCATGTGGTTTGGAGCTGGGTGCTTCCTGCATCGATAGCGTTCCCTGAAGCACAACCTTCTGCACATCACTGCATCTCACAGGGACAGAAATGTGTATCCTTGTCCCAGAGTGCTCCCAGGGATTCCGAAACAGCCAATAAGAAAGTGATTTCATTGATGGGATCCATCCATCCACCTCCAGTCACTGTGACTCACAGGCGGGTGAAATGTGTTCCCCTTAAACTGAATGTTTTTGCAGAACTGTTCTGTCATTTTACCAGTCTTTCAGCCTTATCCATAAAGGCTGCATGATGCCATTCCTGTTCAGCCTCTGGGGTTCTTCTTTCTGCCCAGACTGGAGTTGGGAGGGAACCAGGATCCCCTTCTTGCCCTGCATTGCAAAGTTGAGAAGCAACTACCCAAAGGAGAATTTCAACAGCTTTGGCCTTTTCTCTTCCTCACCTGCCCGCCTGCAGCACATTTTAGGAGATGATACTGAGTTTTGACCATGGCATTTTTTGTTCAGGCTTTGTCCCAAGGCAGCCTGAAATGCATAACCATGTGCAGGGCAACACAAAGCCAGTGCTTCTAAACCATTCCCAAGTGAGAAGATGGAAGCTGCCAAATGCACGATATGCATGGACGCAACAGCCCATGAGGGAAAGAAGCACTGCAGCAAGCCACATCGCCTCTAAGTCTGTGTGGGCATTTGGTGGTTTCATGAGGGCTACCTCAGCATGGTCTGGTGTGAAAAAAATGTTGTCACTATGGGCATCAGAGTCTTCGGCTCATGTTCTTATACGCTGTCTGAGGTCACCTTCCCGTTCATCTCTGTCCAAATTCCACCTTTTTCCCCACAAAAACACTGAACCTGAAGAATGCTGTCTGCTCTGACCATTTGAAGATAGAGATACAGGTGACGAGAGCAAGTGAGAGGGCCATGAGGAGAGGCACCTGCACTGCACCCCTTGGCTGCTGGCTTGGCAGTGCCAGGGGCTGCTGGCTGCCCTCAAACCCGGAGCATGAGGAGAGAAGAGCTCTGCTGGTGGTGTCGGGCAAGAGGAGGTGTTTGGGACCTGCTGAGCAGCCAGAGGGAAGCTGGGCGAGAAGGAAAGCAAGACAGGTTGCACAGGCAGCCCTGGCCCAGCAGCCTCCTGCGTGGCTGCTGTGAGCACCTCTGCTCCTCCACCTACATGGGTTTTACCAGATCCTGAAAGGCCAGAAAAGAAGAACCTGAAAGATTTTGCAAGCCCCGGGGCAGGAAGGAGAGAGATGCTAGCTGTGAGAATGCCAGACCAAAGTGAGAACTGGTCTCAAGGTAATTAAAGTCATTAGCAGCACAACCCAGGATGAGCATTTGTACACAACAGTGCTCTTTTCTGAAACACAGACCTCCTGGGCTTTTCAAACCGCATCTGCAGATGGAGCATGAATTGGCAACAGCAATTAGAAAGGCATGTGGGAGAGAGCAGAGTACTCACAAAAGACAGGGAAGCGGCGAAGCAGATCTCCCAGCATTTCAAGTGTGATTCTGGGTCCTGAGGGCCCACTCTGACTCCATCTTGGGAGGCTTGTGGGAGGGCTGAGAGAGGAGAGTTGGGCTTTGCGTCCACCTTTGTGCCAGGCTATACGTGAACACTCTGCCATAACAAATGAGGGCTGTTTGTTGGTGTACAACGAGTTACAGGAAGAGTCTAACACAGATCACATGCTAAATACTTATAGGTGCTGGGGCTGAGCACTCATCACACAAACATGAGTTTAAATTTAATTCAGGCTGTAGGCAGATGGATGCAAGGCAGGCAGAAAGACACTAGGCCCATGTTCAAATCTTGGGACAAGTGGGGCATCGCAGGAAAATGTGAATGTATTTCACCTGAAGCATGTTAAATATCTGTGATAATACCAGGTTCAATAAGAAATCTCTAGAAAGGAATATAGGTCTTGCCAAAACATGTGCAAAGGGTGAGACTCCTCGTCATGGCCTTTGTTTTACTGTTTTCCTGCACCCCTGCTAGTGAGGGAGAATAAGCAGAGAGCGATGGCTGCATCCTTCTTATCTCCAGAGAAAAAGTTTTCATGATGTTCAGAATGATGAAATACATTAGCTGGCTGAAGAAAGTGACTTTCAGATGTGCTCAATGTGGCCTATTTTCGTTCTCTGTAAAATCAATGGCAAAACTCCAGTTTGTTAGGTAACAACAGACTAGTTGGGGCCATGCTGAATGCTTTCATTCTCCCCTTCTCTTTAATTGTTAAATAACTTACAATCAGAAAAGGACTCTGTTACACCTGCATACAGCCTGTGAGGCCCATCCCTATAGACAAACATCCTCCAAGGAATTAAATTAGAAAATTGTACTTAAAATCATTGTTACAGCCTGGATATGACTTTATCAAGTAAAATTTCTAATGCATATTTGACAATCAGATATTTTCCTGCCCCTGAAAGTCAAACTTTTCTTACAAATAATTTGGGTCTGACAATTTGAGCTGTCAAGAATCTGAAAGCCCAAGGAAAAACTCAGTTGTTCAGTGCTGTGGAAAAGCAAACTCATTAATCCACTTTTCTACACCTTCCAAAAAATAGAAAAAAAAATAATTCAGAAGATTTGGAAACAATGTCATTCTTCAACATAAACAGTGGATTACAGTTCAGAAGGAAAAGAGAAAGGAGGGGAGCGAAGTGTTATTTAAATTTGTGTCATGTGTCATTTTTCTCTTGCTATTAAACTCAACAGAAAACAAAGTCCACTATAATCAGAAGTGATTGTTATGGTGGAAACATTTATAAGGTACAATGAATATAAATGGCCCACTTTTCCTTGAGCTGAGTGTAAGGAAAATACTGTTAAAAGTCGTTTCTTGGCGGCTTTGGCAATAAACCTAGTGCTGAGGACCTATTGAACCCAAATAAACAGAGCTCTGTTATACAGAGAAAGGCTACCAATTTTGCAACCCAGAGCTGAAGAGGATTCTTTAGGCAATATTTCCATTAAAATCACTTACCAAGGTCCCAGTAGCACTATTTATGCCTTTGGAAGGACCAATAGATTTAAAGTTACAGGCTGTCTTCTCCCCACAGACTGAACAAAGTTGTGGAGTTCAGCCCTTGGTGTTGGCTTTTTTGCATGCACAGGAGAAGGTTGGGCCATTTGTTTTTGGCATCTTGGGTGTTGGGGTCAGCCTGGCACTCTAGGAAATGCCCTCAGGAAAACACAACTCAGGATCAGACTAATGTTTGGACTGAAGGTCCAAATGCTCATTCAAAGCTCTTTTTGTCCAAGAACACAGCTTCTTCCTTCTGCCATAAACTGGTGGCAAGCTTTTGCCATAGACCTGGTGGCAAGCTGGACTCCTTCTGGGCAGTTGGGCATGGTGACACAGGTTTAGGTCAGCCTCCTGACCTAGCTTCTCAGAGCTGAACACTTCATGTGTCTGAAGGGAAGAAATGCAATTCTTCAAAGTTTTGTTGCTCCACATCATCAGCAGGCTGTGGAGATTTGGGCTGTGGGTTGGGGTTGCCCCATGCGAATCCACAAGAGCAGTGTGCATCTCTGCCCTCACCAGGCCTGCTGCCCTGGCCACCACACCCTCAGCCTTGCTTCTCACATTCCCCTGGAATCCTGACTGTTTCCAGCTCTTTCTGCTCACAGAAAGGAGATTTTTTGTGCAGAATCTGTAATGAGGTCCTAGGAAGATCACATGCAAGCCCTGCTTGACAAGCCAAAGGAGACCAAATACCTGACAGTGAGGACTTGGAAGAGGACTTTGGAAAGTCTCTGATAGCAAGGAGACTGTGAGCATCTGTGAAGTGTGGGATAGGGAAGGATGACTTGAACAGTCTCTCTGTGCCTTGGCTTCCGCATGCTGTCACCACTGGAGAGTGTCACCAGCACGATGCTTTGAGCTGGGCTGAGAAAACAAAAGCACATTAATCGAGGACAATCTTCTCTCGATTTCCCAAATCACTGGCTATCACCACGTTGACTTAATTAATTGTTAACATCTATGTAATTAAGCAGTAACATAAATGATTCCCTCTTGGTGCTGATGAAGATAATGAATAACAATCATGGTTGCTTTGTTTCACAGCACTAATCTGTTTTGAAATATACACTGATTTTATTTTGATTAGGACTAAACCTAGTTTCCACTCTGCAAATAAACCTCTCTGATTTCAGCAAATTGCTGTTGGCATTTACATTATGATAATCAGCTCAGAACCCATCTGATCGGCTGCTTTCTAACTGTGTCATTTACTTACTTCTTAGTCCACTATAATTATGATGTACTTCTGCATATTTAATTATGGCCTGCTTTCTTCTTTGCTTGGTGATTCACATTTCCCATCACCATCATTACACACAACATACTCCGGGTCTTGGCAAGCCCCACGCTGGGTCATGCAGGTTTGTTCTCGGGGACTGACTTCCCACCGGTGCCTCTGACAGGGCCCCAGGCAGCCCAGTGGGCTGCCTTTCCCCAGCAAAATTCATCTTTGGAGCTCTGGCAAGAATGGAAATTTGTGAAGACTCCAACTGGCTATGTTTTTCACACTGTTTTTAGGGCAGAGTGTATGTCTGGCAACACTGAGATATTTTTTTCATCTCAGTATTGAATTCTTCATTTGAATTATTCACAACATTCAGTTCTGGCATTTTCTAAATGACACTTTTTCCTATTTGAAATTACTTCTTTCTTTTGATTTAATTTTTGTTTTGGTATTTTTTTAGCAATAAAATGCATCACCTTCAGCAATTCTGTTTTCCCACTTTCCATTTCAAATGATCACAAAAGACCATCTTTTCTTTTGAGCTGGAAGGCAGCTTATGTGCACAGCTGCCTGAGAATCAAATAAGAGTTTGACCTAGCAAGTTTAACCAACATTTTCATGGTGTTCCTTTGGCAATAAGTTTCAATCATTTCTTGTCATGGTACTTTCCCCCTTCACCGTAACCCAAACTATCCAACAAGCATTTTATTTCTAATGTTCAAAAATATGTCCAGTTCTCCAGGATCCATGCTGGGAATGCTGTTGGCCTCAGACTGGGAGGAGGTGCTGGAGAGGATGCAATACCGCCAGCTGCTGTATTTTGAGAACTGCACCATTTCTCTCATTTTTTTTTCCTCTCTTTGCTGTTCCTCTGCCCCTTCCCCAGACCTTGATCAAGCCCTCCCAATGACCACCAGCCCCACAAGGAAGCAGGGAAGCAGACAGCCTGGAGGGCTTCTGATCCCTCTTGACTGTGTTTGGGCACAGGATGGTTGCTGTCAAGAGTAAGTACCTCCATTGACTCCTGCTCAGCCCAACATCATGCTTTGAGTGCGGACTTGGTGGCAATGTCCTCAGGGTGGAGCTTCATGCTGTGGTGAAATGCAGCAATGCAGGGTGAAGAGCTCAGTAGGTGCAGAAAGCCAGTCCTGAGGTCAGGCAGGAAGAGCAGTCAGTGCCATGCTGGGGAGCCACAGACCTAACGAAGCACAGACCTCCCCAGGCAGGTCACAGGTACAGTCATTGCCACACAGCCATTTAAAAATGCCCTAGCCAGGGCACCTGGGTGCAGGAGAGAGTATCTTTGTCTGGAAACAAGAGGACTGGGGTCTATCTCAGCTTTCTGGAGGCTGGGCTGTGGTCTCATGTAACAAAGTCCACTGGCATTGCTGGAGCAGACCTTTCCTCTAAATGAAGACTGGGCTGGGGACCTAAGAACATTGTGTTTCATCCCCTAAATCAAGAAACCTAAACTTATCTTTGACATTAGTTATAAAAATAATTTGATCAATCAGATAGTCCATACTGCCAAGTTAGACTCATTTCTTCAGGGATTAGGATTATACCCCTTTCTTTCAGAAATTGGCTTCTGGCAAATTTCGTTGTCTGAGGATCAAGCCCATAACTTGATCTACAGCTGCTCATCTTCATGGACAGGAAGGGAAATGAGGGGTGCTTTTTCTCAACAGTGGCAATGTCATCATTTTGTCTCCCCACCAGTAGATCCAAAAGAGCTTTAAGACCAAAGCAGCACCGTAATTCTCATTGTTCAGGTGTGGAAGCTGAGATGCCACGCAGCACAATCTCTTGTCCATCACTGGGACTGTCTCTTTTCCAAAAGCACTACACAGAGAGCAGCATGCAGTCAGAGGAAGAATGGTTTCCACCAACTTAAATGTGCCTACCGTATCACTAGGAAGAATAGGTTAGACACTGTGATCAAAGTGAACAGCAGAGAGATGGGACGGTCATTCAAGCAGAAAGCCGAGTTCTATAATTTGAATCATTTATGGCCTGGGGCATGCAGAAGCAAGCTTAATGCATAGCGAGGGGCGTCACAGAGAAAAAGAGGCTTTGAAAAATGCAAAGCCAAACTGCAAACATTCAGGGAAATCTGAACCCTTCACTTCAAAGCATTTAAAGTTGTTGTTAAAGGGCTATTTCCGGAAAGGTTTCCATTCTGCCGCCTGTTGTGCACAATTTTTGTTTAACTCAAATTCCCTCTCAGACACAATTTCTTGATTTCATGCTTGAGCTCTGCTGCTGGTTCTGGGGGAAGAGGTGTTGTGTCTGTGAGCAGAGGATACCACGAGGTACTGCTGGAGTTACAAGGGCAATATAAACACACCAGCCCTGCCGATGTGTCCCAAAGCTGCTGCGTTCCATACCAGCCTTGTGTACTTCAAAACACTGCAGCACTTTTCCACCTCTCCACAGGGAAGCTGTATGGCAACTACGGACACCACCGGCACATCTCTGAGGCCAGGAAACCCAAGCATCTATGCCCAAGCTGTGAGCTCAATGACAATGGGACAACAGCAATGCCAGCCAGAAACTAACCAGAATTTGGGCCAAGCAGCCTAAGATCTGCCTGCATTCATATGCATAGACATGCAATGAAGGAGGAAAAGAGAAATAGCAGAGAACAAAAGGAGTTCACATTTCAGTAGCATCTTTTAATTTCTTGTTGCTGTCAGCACAATAATTTCAGCACAATTGCATATCTTCAGCTTTGTTTTGGGGTCTAGCTCAAGAGATCTCATGAACACAAAGCACTGGGGTTTTACTGGTAAGCTCAGGAAAGCAGTATCTTAAGGTTTTTATTTAACATGTCCCAAGTCAACTAATTTCTGTTTTTCTGGAGCACACAGCACTGGAAGTACAACTGGTCCCAGCCTTGGACTCCTTGCAAGAACTACAGAGGGAGATGTTCTACACGCAGCCTATATGGCTCTTTAATGCCTCTGGCTGTGGGTCTAGCTTGTGTTTCTTATGGCCAAACCAAACCTGGAAGTCTGAACCCTCTAAATTTACAGCTCTGAAATCTGGATTGGTGCTCTCTTTTCTGTGTGTTTCTCTATGGAAATTTTAGATGACATAATAGAGCAACCTGAGTCATAATCACAAGTGCAATTTTCAAGCATTTGGTGAAGCACTGTTTTGCATTCACACAGGCATTTTGCTATTAGCTCCAGCAAGGGTAAGACTGAAAAGCCCTTGTGTGCCAGAGCTCCCATGGCAGCTCTCTGCTCAGAGACAAAACCCATGGTACTGAAATCCCATCCCAGCTTCTCAACAGATGGCAATGGCGCAAGGTCTCTGCACAGCGGACAGGCACATTCTCAGCCTGCTGCATGGCCAGAGAAAGGGGCGGCTTTAAGTCCTTTGGCTGTCAGAATTAATCAAGCTTTAAAGCCAGTGACAAGCAGATTTTGCTGATTTAATGAATAATTCCAGCTCGTTTGGTCCATCTAATTCAAACTACTAGAACTGAATCTGAACTGACTGCTGACTGTCCCTGCTTATCTTTGTCAATAGCTTTAGATACAGGTCAATGCAGGTAATCAGTTTTCAAGGGACTCAAACATAGCAATAGTTTCTATTTGCATTACCTTTTTTTGTTTAGAAATACTTTCTTTCCCTCATTGTTTCCATAGGCATTTGGTATGCCTTTTTTCCTTGCAAAATTAATTCTCGTTTCTTTCTCATTATGAAAGTGTTTTCTTCTATCTCCTAATTGAACCTCTAATGACATACATAAGAACCATGCCTTGCTAAGGCTCTCTTCTCACTGAAACAGTTTTTAACAGAAGGGAATGAACTCTGTGAATATTCACTGTGCTTAAGACAACTCTGTGAGTGATCATGATTAAAGTGGTTATTGCTTGATCAGGAGAAAATGATGAGCAAAGGACTTCAATGGCATCCAAGGAATGCTTTTTCACAGCAGAAGTGCTGCACATCCATTTTTTCCTGTGCATACAAACAGAAAACTACAAATCCAAGCCAAAAAGAATTTATAGACAGAGACATGCTGCTTAGTTTATCAGATAAAAGATGTTTAGACCTCATCAACCTTCCACAGTGCAGAAGAGAAAAATGATTATTTCTGACAAAGTAATGACATCTGACAGTTCTGTATACAGGTAAAACAGGTCTGAGACTACCAACACAGGCATCACATATAAAGCTGGAGCAGCAGTTTCAGAAAGTTTGGACTTCATATAAGGCTCCAAATATGATGAGGCACATAGACAAATATTCAACAGAGTCCCATGGTTCAATGTGTAGCATACTTAGGAGCACATTCTCAGAGACATCACAGCTTCTCCCTGAGCTGCCCCTACAGAAAACACAAATCAGGAACTTCTGCTACCAAATTTCTCACTCGTACCATTCCAGAAGGAAGAGAAGTCAAGCAAAGAGGCAGCGTGTCCTTTTTGTCTCCTGGGAGACATTATCCTTTATATTCTGTCCTGGGATTATAGATCTATTTTATGGAGAGCAGAATTTATTTTGTTCATTCAGGTAGGTCATAGGATAGACATGCCAGCTCTGGACCAAAGACTAAGTCTCTTGGGAATCTTGTAAGTCTCTTGTAAACTTGCAGGCAACGATGTATGAAGTAAAATGGGTACATAGGTACAACTTTTGCTGCAATGGAGGAGCTAGTATATTTGGGATTATAAGAAATTAGCTGTGTTGTATGTGGTCCGTAGCTTCTCAGAAACTCTGGAGCTGCATTTATCCAGCAAGACAAATTGTATGTATTTTCCTTGGATTTGAAATATAATGAGGATTTAAGAGCTCCATGGACTTGCAAGATGTCTTATGCATGCCACACAAGCTGGTAAGGCAGTGGTTATCTATCCTCATCAGTATGATTGATCTTAAGGTCACACTAGAAGATTCTTGACCTGACTGAAGGTAGCTGCCTCCAGGTAACTGTGGGATCTGCAGACTTCCCAATAATGAGACCAGCTCTTCCCCATTCACATGCCATCTCTGCCATGGGTTTGGAGCACATCTGGACACGTAGGTTTCATACAGAAGTTTTCCAGCAGTGATCCTGCAGCTTCTTCCATCTCACTGATAGTCCTGCGATATCCTGCCTCCACTCCCTTGTGTTGATGAGTGCAGACCAGGCTGGAGCAAAGACAGTCCACAGGTGGATTCAGAGCAAGGCTTCCAAAAAGGACTTGGGATTACGTACCTTTTAGAAATTAGTGGGGGGTCTGAGAATATCTTTTGTGCAAGGAGCAATACCAATAAACATAGGTGATATATACTCAGGATACATGAGGATGATCGCAGATTCCAATTTTATGCATGGAAAAGGAGGACAGCTCTATCTGAAGACTGTGGGAACTTGAATGGGGCTTGCTATGGCTGTATTTGAGAAACTATAAAGTTTAGTGGGTTTGGAAGGGTATGAAGAGCCCAGAGTCCTGTGATAATCAAATAGGCTGTAAGCTCACTAGAGAGATGAATAACAGTCCGTATGGATTTGTCAAGAACAAATATGTCAGGCCAATCTAATTTTCATTTATGACAGTGCAAAAAGCCTCGTGGACAGAAAAGAAACGGCCAATGTCATATGTCTTGATTTTAGAAGGGGTTTTGACATTGTCTCCCATGACAGTTTCATGATCTAGAAAAATATCTTCTAGGTGAATATATTATTGGGTAGTTGAAAAACTGTATAGAAAATTATAGGTGGAGCAATCATTGACAGATTACTGTCAAAATGGGAAACTTACTGTATGGACTAAGCATTCAGCACTTTTGTTAATGGTCCTGGTGATGGAATAGAGAAAACACTTTTCAAGCCAGCCAACAACGTCATTCAGAAAGGACTGCCAGTATTTTGGATGACTAGGCTTACAAATGGACTTGAAAAATCCATAGCTGAGTCAGAGATGATCTGAAAAAAAGCATGTTACTTGATGGGGATAAATTCATCTGGGCAGGAACAGTCAGCCGTATGAATTTAAGATGGGGAGCAATAGTCTGATGAGTAGGTCTGAAGGAAAGTTTCTGAGTTCATTGTGAATCAGATGATCTGGAAGCACCAACATCACACGGCTTGGCAAAGGCAAGCTTCGCTCCACAGACTTAACGGTGATCGACTATGGACACATGAAGTTAAGGTACATACAATCACCTTGCCCCTATGTATAAAGCAGTATTGCTTAAAACTATGTATCCTCTATACACCAGTGGCAAATTTAGCCTTGAACATATTGGGCTTCCTTGTACTTGTGTTTTGGTCTGCTTCTCTGTTTTCTGCTGCCATGGTACAATTTGCACCAAGTTTCTTCCTGAAACTTCAAGTCACATGCTATAGTCTCCAACTTCAGCAAGCACCAAACCATTCCCTTCCAGTCTTGGTGCAGTGCCAAATGCATGAGGGTGAAACTGGTTGGGTTCCTGAAAGAGCCACCGGCCATGGTGTAACAAAAGGAAGGTGTCCTCCATTTCCAGGAAGACAAGTGACAGATGAATGGGAAAAATGAGGAGAAAAACAACTTCAAGTGAGTGGAAAAGCAACTGGAAAAAAAAAGGGGGGGGGGGAAGGGAAGGGAAGGGAAGGGAAGGGAAGGGAAGGGAAGGGAAGGGAAGGGAAGGGAAGGGAAGGGAAGGGAAGGGAAGGGAAGGGAAGGGAAGGGAAGGGAAGGGAAGGGAAGGGAAGGGAAGGGAAGGGAAGGGAAGGGAAGGGAAGGGAAGGGAAGGGAAGGGAAGGGAAGGGAAGGGAAGGGAAGGGAAGGGAAGGGAAGGGAAGGGAAGGGAAGGGAAGGGAAGGGAAAGACTGGTGTGACTGTGGATCAAACCATCCAACTGTACCATTAGGTTGCTTTTGCTACCCACTTCTTTTCCAAAGCATATTGCTCTTGTGAGCCTAAGGGTGTAATCAACCTGGGGAACCAAGGAAGCTCCCACTAAAATCTCATCAGCTAAGAGCTTTACTTTGGTAAACAACCATGTCACACAAGGACAAGGTCCACTTCAGCAATAGCTCCCTGTTATCTCCACCAATACAGCATGAGGGTTGCCCTCAGTGCTTGCTCCTGGCAAGACCTGCCTTTCAAGAGACAGCAGTGGTGCGGGAAGCCAAACCAAGCCTTTCCAAACAAAATGTTGAGACAAATCTTTTTTCAGCTTCCTAGCCCTCTCCACATACACACGGAAAAGTCAGGAGTGCCAGAGCACTCAGATCCTCCCCATCCCTCCTGCTTACATTTTTTTTCCCAATAAAATCTGATTAAAGCTGTGCAGGAGAGAAGCAGATGGCAGTTTTGACGTTAGGTGAAGATGGCTTAATCTCCATCTGTGCTGACATTTTCACATCTCCCTGTGAGCACTGGCCCCCTGATAATCACCAATGCAGAGCTGAGGGGTTGAGAGCTGCCCTTTTGGGGAGGATTTGTCAGGAGAGAGGCTGGGAGCTGGCAGAAACTGGAAATGCATGGTGGCCCTTGCTGAAGAAACTGATAATTATTCAGCATCTCCATGATTGGGCTATCAACCTAATTAGCACCCCACACACCTAGGCATTGCTGAGCTTGAGCTTTCAAAAAAAAAAAAAAAAAAAAAAAAGCTGCTTCAGAAAGAAAAGGGCTGCTTCAGCGCTGCTCCGCTGGCACCAAGCACACTGCGCACTGCTCCGAAAAGGCAATTAGGGAACCTTCAGAGCAATGCTGGGGGAAAACGGGGCCACAAAAGCTGTGCGTAGCTTGAAGACAAGCTAATTACAAAGGAGTACGCCCAGGTATCTCTAACCCTGGGTACTGCCATAAGTGTTTCAGTAAGTCAGAAGGATCCTGCAATTAAGTCAGTGGTGTGTTTTCGATTCAGCATCTGAGGTAATACACAGCAGTTTGGCATCAAAGGACAGCGTGCATCTGACAGGGCTCTTCCACGGTGGGGCTGGCTGAGCAGAAATGCATTTGCCACCTTTTCCACACTTGGGCCGAGCATGGAGGTGAACTTTGGTGCAGCTGCTGGGGGCATGTCGGGGGAACATGATAGCCTGTGAGCACCTGGCACATGGGACCAGGAGATCCATGGCATCACAAGCCACTTGCTTACCTGAAGGAAGGGAAAACTGCCCGATAAACCCCCATTCATCACCTCGGACAGGTTGACACTACTGAAAATGTAGAGCTCAATAACAGCTCTTAAAAATGGCAAACTCATTAAATTCACATGAAGGTGTAATACTAACAAAAGAGATGGCCTGCAGCAGTGTACCAACCAGGGTGCTAGGAAACCTGCTTTTGGTGGGCTTATGTGCCCAGTTATATGTCAGCATGACTCAGGAAGGCTCTCTACAAAGGTTCTCCTAGGATTCATCCCAGGACTGCAAAACCTAAAGATAAGTCAGAGCTGCAAATTATTCCTCTAGACACAGACTGCCTGACAGCACCAGGGTATTAGACCCAGGGCTTGACTCTGACTGTGTGGCTGCTCATTTGAGACAGCCTTGAAAGAAAGCTTTAAGCCAGGGTTCCCAAGACACAGCAGGCACCAAGGCAGAATCTGGTGGGGGCATAGATGGGTATGGCATCAGATTGCTCATGGCTGCAGCTCCTGGGCTAAACAAAGCTTTGGATTTTGAGCAATACCAAGTCTTCTGAGCTTCTGTAGGCTTTGGTAAGAATCCAGCATGCTCAGCTGTTGGCAGAAGGTGACTTAACACGATGAGGCAATATTTACTGCAGTCCCAGCTTTGCTGTGTTACCACCCTATCCCATCCAGTGGCAACTTCACAAAGAAAACACCAGCAGCAGCCACTGTCCAGAGCACATTATGGTTCTTGATAGGATTCCTATGTCCATATATTTAGGAGGTTCCTCTGCTGATCTTAAGATATGAGTACAGGTCCCCAGTGAACTGCAAAGCAGACTCAGGTCCTGAAGACACCCATGACAGTGTCTTCTGATAGCACATGGCATCTGAGGCTTCTGGAGGTCTGTAAAATAACACAGTGTGTGCAGACAGGTTTAGGATGCTTCCTATGGCTGACTGACACCCAGATGAGCTACTGCATGGGGACCTTTCTTGGGCAAGCACAGCAATTTATAGTGCAATTGTAACTGTTTAGTATTCTACAGTTAGGGGTTGTGGCTTTAAGGCAGTGCATGAATTACTCGTTTCTCAACTTCACAGAGCATCCTTGAAATGCTACTTGTGCCATCTTGTGTTTTTCCTGCTCTAAATCAGTTTAAGTGTTTTGTTCTCTCTGGCACTTATTTTTATATACCTATCCCACTAAAACACACACAACCCCATATACACTGCATTTCTAGGCAGGTAAACGATCCTTCACTCTTTAGAAAGGCCAGCTCAGCCTGAAATAGATATTAGGGGTTCTGACCCTCTGTGACTTGTTCACATCAGTCAAAGAAAACATTCTGGTGACCACATCTCACACGTTTTGCCAGTTATAATCAGGCCATATAGCCTACTATCATGTAGATCTGAGAAAAGGTGTCTTTGTTGGGAGATTTGAAGACAGTCGAAAGTTTACCGTGAGGTGCTACTGCAATAAAACATGAGCATTTCATTCACCTGTGAGATTGATGCTTGTCATTTTTGCCCTGAATTCTGGGGACAATTCATTGCTAGAAATACCTGGGACTGTCTTATTTGGTTAAAATCCTTAATCAAAGTGAAATTTAGAAAACCAAAGGCTAGAAATAAATGAGCTAGAGATAAATCAGAGATCCATTCATGGTTTTAGTTCAAAATCATCCACAACTAAATTTTTTCTAGCATTTCCTTCTAATTTTAGACTAGTTACAGACAACCAAGTTGATCACAATATCAGTGAGCAGCCTTCTGTTTTACTTTGAACATACTACTTGTCATTGTCAAGGAACCTGGATGAGCCATGCCCATCCTGCAGGGTGCCAAAGAGCTTCTCACAATATGCTTCTGCTCTTTGGCACCTGGCTGCTGCTTGACGTCATGTCAAATCCTCCTTGCTCCCCGCTCGGTGAGTGACACTTCATAATCTCGAGAACAATGCGTGGCAACTAAAAATAGCTGTTTGCTGCATGAGACCTCAGGTGCCAATCCACTTGTGATAAGCATCACAGGATTTGTGAACGCTTTGACAGATAACTGATGGCTGGCTGAACACTTGCAAATAGTAGCTAAGCTGATCACAAGAAATCAGACCAAGGGCTTTGTCTAAGGAGATTTTGTGGTTGTTCTTCAGTACTTACTCAGATTTATCTCTATTTTCACTTACGCTGATAGCTATGAGATATCTTATACAGCCACCTGCGACTCCCTCCTGCCCAGTCTGTCCAGCCCCATCGCAACACCATGCTTGTCCAGGACAGGTGTCAGCCCCAGGACATGGCCACTGGAAGGGGCTGTCTCAGTTCTCCCTGTTGACCTCCATGCAAGGTCCTCATTGTTAACTGGAGTTGGTTTCATCAGGCACTGAAGCTAACCAAGCGCCAGGCACTGCAACAAGGGAGGAACATTCTCATTTCCTTCTGCTGGCTCCATGGCTGGAGTCATAAATACAAGCAGAGCAGCCATCACAAACAGCCTGTACCCCTCTGGGGGAAGGTTTTGGCAAAATGACTTACAGTCTTGGAAACAAAGATGGGCATCCTGGTACTAGTGGAGTTTGTGCCAATACTCCTGGTGATGTAGGAGAGATGCACAGAGCTGAAAAGCCAAAATGCAAGGATGGGAGGATAAAAGAAGTGACTTTTTATTCCACAGCAATATTTCAGTTCTGATTCACAGCTGTGTTGTGTTTTTTTTCCTCCCTGATATACACTTTTCCCTTCTTTGCAAAAAACTGTGGTCAGAATGAACTGTCTCCATGTGATGACAGAATAAAAGTAGTGACAAAGTATTGGGTGAGAATCTGTGCTGATTACAGCAGCCCCTTTTCACCCAATTCAGTCATCACTTTCCTGAAAATGATCTACTGTAAAAAATAGTGTGTTTGAACCTGGGGAGAAATTAGATAACTCTCTCCTTGGGCTGAACACAGTCTGCCAGGGTTGGAAAATAAAACAATGTGGATATTTTTTCTTTCTTTTCTTCACAATATATATATATATATATATATATATATGCAAAAAGAAAGAATCTAAGACCAAATCCTGATTTGGGATCATGCCTTTTAGCTTCCGGTTTTCAAGCTCTACATAGGGTTGTGGCTGACGGTTTATGATTAAATGACAACAACACAACTGTTGTAAACGCACCTTGACTCCCCCAGACTCCCAAACTTCACTCAGCAGATATAAAGGCAGCGTCCTGTACCCATGGAATGGGCATAGTCTTCTGGAGAAACTCTCCCTTTGTACCTCAATGATTATTATTGCTGGAGACCATTGTCTTCGTATTGACCTGTCAAAGCAAGATCTCATGATTTTGGTCTGAGCTGATATTTTTTTGCTTTATCTGCAACAGAAATTGATTAAAAATTCCCTAAATTTCTTTTAGTTTTGCTGTAATCTATGAAGACCAGGTAGTTATGCAGACTGAGCATTTTGACGCTAAAATAAAGTGTAGGGTGCCAAAGTGCAGAAATAGGATAGGATCAGCTGTCCCAGACTGTAAACACACGCCATGATGGCTCGTCAGTGGTCTCTACAGGAGAGCAAAGCAAGCTTTAGAAAAAGCAAAGTGAACAAGCAAACAAACAAACAAACAAAAAAAAAAAAAAAAAAAGAATTGGAAACCATTGGAAAGAAGAAAATGTATAAAGAATGTCCAGAAAATGCATGAAAACAAATGCAAGCAGATGTTAATGAAGTTAATGAAATTTGGTTTAAGTAGACAATTTAGACTGTGAGCCTTAGTAGCACTGTAATTGGACTAATAATAATCACAATTTGTTATATTCTGGTTACACTGTTCAAACTGTAAATTGGACCAACACTGAACTCTTGGCTTCACCATTAAAGAATGTTCCCCTTGCCTTCCCAAACAAGAGCAGCAGCCCTCCTCCATTGCACCCATGGATTTCTGGCTTCAACAATGGCTGTGGCAGCAATCTGCTCTTAGTTTGTACCTTTCTCATTTCAGTATGTCATAATTCCTGTTATCTTGCTTCAGATAAAGAAGGTAAGATCAAAAAGTAAAATGAAGATTCAGCAATCAGATGCAGATGTTTATACCTCGGGCTCCACGGCCTGAATTTAGTGTAAGTTTGTAACAAGTTGCTGACTTCCTCACCAGTCCTCTGATTCCTGATTTGTTATTTTTTATTTCATAATACTCCAGCACCCCTAGCTCCCAGGCATCACTTTGAACTCCAGCTACTGCTTTGTAAATGAGATTCTAGACTGGAAAAGAAAGCTTGAAAACAATGACCTGAGGCACCCCAAAGCTTCAGAGACAGGAAACCCAACACTAATAGACAGGATTGCTGGTGCTGCTGTTTTAACTCTCCCAGGTTTTCTGCACCATCTCCTTGCTGGGGTACCCAACACACAGTGCCCAAGCACCCAGGACTGGCTCTGACACAGGAACCACCACCCTGTTTGGATACCAACACTCCCCTGGAAAATGCAGCTGGTTTCAGTCCCTGAGAGGTGGTAGCATGAAGAACTTTGCATCCCACTGCAATGTCCCCATCAGACCCACCCTGGCAGGTAACCACGTTCTTTCTCCCCTTAGATAACTGCATCAGACTGCTCAATGCCTGCCTTCACCTCCAGAGAGAAGAGGTGGGGTAAACAGTAAATGGGAAACTACTGCTAAGTGGCTGTTTGCAGTCTTTTTGACAGCCTCTTTGGAGGCAGCATGCAGGAGGTTAATGAGCTTTGGCACACGAGCACCCCTGCTCAGAGAGATCCTGCCACACACAGTGATGATGAGAAGTGCCTGGGGTCATCTGGAGAGGCAGACTTGTCTGAGGGATCCCACACCTGGATGTCAGCAGGAGTTGCTCTGCAGGCAGTGCTGAGCATCGCTGCAGTGCAGAGGGGAGAGAGCAGCTTGGGAACACCCTGCCTGATGTTTCTCATGCCTTAAACCTCTTTTTGTTTAGTAAATGAGGTTTTCACTGAGGATGTTAAAGTTGATGCTTTATAAATCTCAAGTTTCATTCACTCTGAAGTTATTGCCAAGAAACCAATGTGTCTTAGAGAGACGTATACAGCGAGCACATTGGGGTTGAGTAGAAAGACCTCAGGTAGGACAGAGGAGAGCATGAAGAGACAATGAACACGTCTCACTATCACCGAGACCGTAATGGTCTCCTGTACATGGAGATGCTGGCACTGTGTCCCTGAGTGACTGGGGAGCCCAGGAAGCCAGTCCAAGGCTTTCACAGCTGCTCTGTGATCAGGGGAAGCCGGAGCAGGTTCGGACTGCGGTGGGACCAGACTTTGCTCTGACCAGGGGCTCTGCCCTGGCGGGGAGGTGAATTGGGATACTGTGGATGGTGATAAGGATGGTTATAACATCCGTCCTGAACAGGCTGCCCAGGATGGTTGTGGAGTCTCCTTCTCCAGAGATACATGTATTCAAGGCCTGTCTGGACACCTACCTGGGCAACCTGCTCTAGGGAACTTGCTTTGGCAGAGGGATTGGGCCCAGTGATTGGTTCTGTGATTCTGTGATAAGGCAAAGGAAGATAGATGTGCCCCCTATTTTTCTAATCATGTAGCTTCAATGAATATAATTTATTCTAGATTTACACGTATGCTTATAAAGGAAATGGGGAAAGTTCTGCCAGCTGCATCTTATGACAGATATTAGGAGAAATTTCTTTCCTACAAGGGCTGTGTGGCATTGGAATAGGCTGCCCCCGCAAGTGGCTGAGTCACCACTGCTGGAGGTCTTCAAGAAATATGTAGATGTAGATCTTAGTAGTATGGTTTAGTGGTGGACTTGTCAGTAAGTTAAGGATTGTTGAGGGTTGGACTAGATGATCTTAGTCTTTTCCAACCTGAATGATTCTGTGATTCTATGATCTCAATCAGATTCAGGTAGTGGTGCTGTTCACAGAGAACAAACTGGGACTCTGTGTCACAAGGGGAAAACATACCAGATTTCCTCCTCCTCCCTCCCCCCCCAAAAAATAATAATAATAATAATAAAATAATAATAAAATAAAGAACCAGAGACAGCCTGGGCCAGTTCCAGCAGAGCGAAGGGCTTCCCCACCCCAGCCTGGTCCTGATGCATGAGGGGTGCCCTAACCCACAAGGCAGGACTTGGCTCTTTCCAAAACAAATATGCTGACAGAAAGGCAAATTGGATTAGCTTGGGGAGTGCTCTACCCGCATCAGCACCTCGCTCCTCACCTGTCACAAGCTATTTACCTGCGTGGACTACACAGACCCAAGCAATTTGGCAGCTGAGACCAGACAAATGCCGTGGGCTGGGAGTGGTAGAGCAGCAGTGGCTATGCAGCTGACAGCACGTTGTTTTGCAGGTGGCTGAGAGGACAGGAGGGCACAAACCCAGCCCTGGGTGTTTGTACAGCTGTAGCTCTAAGGGTGGGTTGGCTCCTGGCCTTCTCTGCCCTCAAATGCCTGTGCAGAGTCCATCTCTTTCTGCAGGTGGAAGGAGGTCATTTCAAGTCATACTGCTCCAGCCAGGCCTGTCAGGGTGCTCTGAGCTGGGGCAGAGATCCAGATGAAGTGAGTACATATGGATTTTTGCTGGACTTATGTACTTCTTACCTCTCCACATATGCCTCCAGTTCCTCTGCTCAGCTGCCCAGCACAGGCCTGAGGACATCCCTGCCCTGCCAAGGGAAAGCACCAACCCTGGTGCTGCTGGATGGCTCCTGGGAATGGGGCTGAAGGCCTTGGTCTCTTGTGGGCTAATGAGCCTGGTTGTGCTTCCCTAAGCTGCAACATGATGACACAGCCACCAACAAATCTTTACTGGCTGGTTTTGTTCTGAAGCCAAGAGACACCGTGGATTGCAAGAAGTGGTGGCGTAGAAACCCTGGAGCCCGTGGAGGCGAAAGCAAGTGGCCTGTGCACATTCAGTGGGACAGAGGCTGGGCCATCCTGTCCAGGGGCAGAGACTGAGTGCACTTTGCAAGCACAGGGCAGTGCCACACCATGCCTTTTGTTGTCTGACAGCACAGTGGGCTCCACTCACCAAGACCTTGGATTGCACTCCTTCACCACCAGCCACGCTGGGGCATGCCATATGGGGCATGTCGTGAGTCTAAGGTGGCCTAAGGGAAGCTGTGGGTGGCCAGGCTGAGTGGATCAAAGCTCCACATAGCTTGGATACAGCCCCATACAGAGCATCAGTGGCTTACATGCTCAAAGTATTGGAAGAAGAAAACACGTAGGGCAAGATATTCCTCAGCACATCTACCTCCAGCCTCAAGTGATTTTTGCCTCAGGGACGTCCTCAAGGAGGCTGGGTTTCTCTTTCAAGAATTCATCTCACAATTTTTAACAGTGATGCTTTGATGTCTCCTTCAAGAGCCCCCAAACTACATCTCAATGTGCCAGTGTGGGGAATGAAACCTCGTTTCTCCAGCTGTGTGGCAAGCCCTGGAGGCTGATCTGTAGTTTTGTCTGCCCATCAGGATCTTGCCCAAGAATAAAGTTTATTCAAGCACTAGAAGAAATAAAGATTTTCTTCCTCAGTACCTTTACTGCAATACTTTTATGCTAAAGTTTCATTGTGTGAACCTAATCTGAGCACTGCTAGTGAGAGACAAATCTGAGCATTAAGCCTCACCCCTGCAAAGGATAATTGAAATCAATGTAATTGTTGTCTCACCCTGACACTGGCACAGGTGCAGAGTGATACTGCTGAGTATCCTGATAATCAGTTAAAGTATTCTGGCAAAAGATACAGCCCAGGGATATTCTTCCTACACCACCTACTTCTAGTCCATGTATCAGGAGCATCAAGACAAGGTCAGGGTTTTTTTGTTGTTTGGGGGAACACGCCCTCTGTTCATAAGTCTCAATGCTTTCTTAAGGTACTCTTCTGAACTCTGCTCTCTTATTGCACAGTCACAGGGAAGCAGATTATCAGCCAGCTGCTCTTCTCTATCTTTTTTTTTTTTTTTTTTTTTTTTAATCTCACTCCTTTTCCTCCAGCTCCTTGTGATTTTCAGGTCTTGTTGATCATTCAAGATGCTCCTTTATTATTCCAGTATCTCTAGTCTGCTCTTGTTCAGACTTCAAATCCAGTGCCTGCAGCTCCCTAATTCTGTGCTCCCTCTCAGCAGACAGCTGACAAGTAGCAACCTGTTTTTTAAAGGCTAATGTTCACTAATGTTCATTTTGCTGATTCTGTCCCTTAGAAATTTCCTTCTTCTTTCAAAAACTTTGCAGTATTTGTTTACATTCCAGCTCTCCTGGTGCACTCCTCTCCTTGCAGAAGAGTGGCAGATTGTTACTGACTTCAGGCAGCACCAGATCAGATGGTCTTGTTCACTCAGAGTGAGGCAGGGAGGGTGGCTTATTCCAGGAATTTATTCAAGAAAGAAATATTTTCAGCAGTTTCTGGGAAGGAAACCAGAAAGTGAGAAGGCAAGAAGGTATGGCCTGTACTTGCCTTTAAGCAAAAGCAGAGGATAAATGTATTTAGACTACTTTTTTTTTTTTAATATCATTTTTCTTTAAAAAAAAAAAAAAGAAAGAAAAAAGGAAGAAAAAAGAAAAACAAGGGACAACCTATATAAAACAATTAATGAAGGATCATGTATAAGGTAAAAAGAAAAATAATAGGTTAATGTGTTTATTATGGGTACAGCTCAGTTCATATTGGAAATCAGGGCAACCCGTGGTGGTGTCAGACAAGATGGCCCCTAGGGTCCCCTGGGACACTAAGGTTCATCGGGGTAGGGCTGTGATGCACCACAGTTATATGCTGGCTTATTTTACCTGTACACAGGCCAGGCTAACAGGGACCCTGTTCTCTCTTGCTGTGTAGTGGTAGCATTGCCATTTGACATAGATAAAACTGCCTAGTGATTTTAATATTTTAAACCTGTGTGTGTGCAGTACCTGAATCAAACGTCCTTCATCTTCTCTGGTGACTGGCACAAGAGTAAAGGTTTGCAGGAGGAAGGAAAGAGGTTTACCAGCCTGCCCTGTCACTACAACACCAGCTCTGCTGAGAATACTTGTGGCTCTGACCCACCTTTGTTCCATGGGGAGAAACCCCATCGAGAGGCTGAACTGACAGCTTTCCATCTTTACAAACTCTCTTTGCCATTTAGTCACAGAGGCTGTCTTGCATTTTCCTCCCAGGAACTGTGTACAGCATTGAAAAAGACGAGACTGTGAGACATGCTCTAACGCCAAACTCAACATACAAAATGCTTCTGTGGCTATGAGCTGTACAGGAGGGAAAATCTCCCTCCTGCTATACCCCAGGGCATGAACAAATGCTTTGGGCAAAGTCCATGCCCATCTTGACAGCCCCATGTTCCTGAAAGGGCTGGCTGCAGCACAGCCCTGGGGCCTCACCCCTCCACAAAGAACTGAATTCTGGAATATTCCATGTTTCTTTTAGTTCAGAAACTGCTGCTGTTTTGTCAAAGCTGCCAGAGTTCCTTGTGGAATTAAATGAGTATTTGTTAAGCATCCTGGCATGTGGGTTTTCTGGGTTTACACAGCACCAAGCAAAGGTCCCTCAACATGTTCGTCATAGAATCACGGAATGGTTCAGGGGAGAAGAGACCCTCAAAGCCCACTCAGTTCCAACACCCTGCCATGGGTAGGGACACCTCCAACCAGACCAGGTTGATCAAAGCTCCATCCAGCCTGGCCTTGAACACTTCCAGGAACAGGGCACCCACACCATCAAACTCATCATCTAGGCAATGGTTCTGATGAGCCCAGAAAAAGGCATGGACTCTCCCTATTGCTGAGTTTCTGGCTGACATGTGGGAATTGCCTCCTGGAGATGTGCTATTGAGAGGTCTGAGTTTTCCAGGGCTTTGTCCAGCACCTGAAAAACACGGAGCTTTCTAGACTACAAGCGCTCATCTTCCTGTCCAGCTCTGTAGGACTCGGTTGCTTTGTGCTGGGCATGGGCTGGGTACAGATCTGCAGGTGCTGCATATTCCCACACTAAGCCAGCCGAAAGCATCTTGTTCTGCTGCTAGCTGCAAGGAAGGTGAAGCCTCTGAATGACTCGTGCCTGCTGCTATGGCACTAATTTCATATTAGCCTACTAATATGCCTAGCCACACATATTAAGGACATTAAATGTGATGTATGTTATTAATTCTGGTGTTGAATTATAAATTCGCTCTGACTTGTCAAAGTGCTGTGGTGCCTGCTCCCCCTGACTGTACACAGAACCGTCCTGTCCCTCTTGCCACATCCCACAGTGCTGCCAGACCTGCACCTGCAAAATGCTGGGAAATTTGGCCGGGGGCTGCTCCGGGCACTGCTCTGGGCAAGGACCTGGGTGTTGGGGTACCTACCTAGCCAAAGCACTGAAAACCCCTCGTATCAGAACCTGCTCTTTCTTGAGATCCCCCATGTCTATAGCTTTGGGGATAGCAGAGGCACAGCCTCAAGTGGCTTCCAGAGCTTCTGCCCATGTGGGATGCCTGAGCAGTGATGCCTAAGGACAGCAGACCCCAAAGTTCCCAGGTCTTCCGTGTCTCTGTGCTGGTTGATGTTTGCACTGAGTTCTGGGCAAAAATTCACAGTGGTATTAACCTGCCTGGGCTGAGGTCCTGCTATCGCCTCCGCATGCTGCTTTCCCTATCACCAGCTTGTGGTGGCCAGACGTCTGCGCTGAAGAAAGCGGGGAGATATTACCTCCTCAGCGGCCAGCCCCCGTGGTTTGGATAGCAGAACACTCTTCAGAAGTCAGCATGCCATTTGTTCCCTATTACCACTGCCCAGGGAGGAAGGAGGCCAGTGACAAATACATTATATAGACCTGTGTGAATGCTATCAGGCTTTTATTAATATCTCCTGGCTAAGTTATTATTCTGCTCCCTGGATGATTTCTTCTATTCCATTTCTATCAGCATCTGTGTCTGCCAGCCTGCTGCATTAATACATGTGCTTCTGCCTCCTCGCCCTTTATTACTAATAGGAGCTCAGTGGGAGAAAGCAGGTTTGGTGATTTCACATCACATTAGAGAAGCACACAGCTTCTCCACACCGCAGCACCCCAGGGGGACAAGGGTTTGTTGGCTGACCCAAGTCTAAGGGATGTATGTGGGTATAACAGAAGCCACCTGCCGAGCCTTTTGTTCTCTCTGCACAAATGCCATGGGCTGTTTCCTGTGTTGTCGAACACACATAAGCATGAAACAAAAGCAGCCTGGGGAGATGAGAAGTGGGGAATGGTGTGTGTGTGTTGGGGGGGCGGGAGGTTCTGCTCTGCTAGAAACACAGGCCAAAAGTATTCAAAGGGAAGGCTCAGAATGTCAGTAATTAACGCTTGTGTGAGATGTCCCTCTAGTTCTGAGGCTCCTCTGTTACTCAGTGCTTGATGTCCAGGCACTGAATCAGTTCACAATCCATTTACTGTGTCATCCTGCCTGTGCACAGGGGAATCACATACTTCCAAGAAAGGTGATGGGGACACTAAAAAATCTACTTTTTAGCCCTGCTGTCTTGCTGGACTGACATTCAGTCACTCCTCACAGTGCTTCTGCTCCCTTATTTAGCAGCAGAGTTAAGGATACTCATGATTTTTCATGCAGTGAGATATTTAAGGGAGTCCTCACTGACAGCACTTTGGTTTCTTTATGTCCTTTGAATGGCAAGTCTTATGTCCTCTGTGTGGTAACAACAGAGCTGCTCAGGCATACGTGGCTCAGGCGCTCTCAGTAAGGGATTACTTAATTGCTTCTAACACTATGTCGTTGGAAGTTTTCTTCTCCTCCTAAATGAGAAGAGTTTAAGCTCTGCAGCAGCCAAGAGGCACCTACAGACACAGCCAAAGCCCCGCAACCTCTCCCCAGCCTTCTCTCTCACCCAGCAGCTGCACCCTGTGTGTTTTACAGCTCACCACCCTGAGACTGCCGGAGTGTTTTAAGCCAAGCAGCTAAAAACACAGCAAAATTCCTAAATTCTTCAGGGAACTGGGAAACTGGCCAAGCAAAAACCACTTATGCAGCTCTTCTCAGAGCTGCCTGCAAGGAGGCAGTAGTTGATATTTGTGGTCTGTCGGTGCCCCACTGGCCTTCTGCCCATGGCACCGCGAGCACTCATTTGTACAGCAGAGCTCTGGCTGATCCTCCTGCCTGATGGAGAAGCTCCCCGACTCCCTTCATTTCAAGGGCTGGGCTGTGCCACAGAAACAGAGATTTGTATTCATACCCAGCCATCGCCATGCTATGTGATGTGGTGACAGGCATAAAGTTCCTCAATAGAGTTGTTACATGATTAATAACAACAGGAGCAGCTTAATAGATAAAGCCATTTCCTTTACCTGGGATCCGTCCTGGGACTTACTGCTGTAGAGCTTGAATGAACTAAGCAAGGATGTTGCTGCTAATTAGTGTGCATGACCGCAGCCCGATACTGAAGGCTGCTGCTGAGTGGCCTGCCCCCTGCCCATACTGGGGTGCAGCTGCCAGAGCAGCCAGCGGCTGATTTCCTTGGTTTTCTTTGCCTGGCAGCAATGTGTGGTCAGTCCCAGCACTCATCCTTCCTCTTTGTAGAGTGTTCAAATGTATAAGATCACAAAGGTACTCTGGTGTAATTTGTCCTATTGAAGAAAAGATAAACTGTTCTTTCATGAAGGTGATATATGTAAATAGTGTCTCTTTTGAAATATCTGCAAACCTATATTTTAATCTCCAGCTTCAATGCCTTTCAAAGAACGTACAACAAAATACATCAGTGATATATTTCCCCAAAATCCTGACCTGCTGTTAAGCAGTCCTCAGGTTGGAGCATGCTGCTGTTGAACTGATAGAAATTATCCTGTCTCTGTAAAGAGGTGTGAATCAGAACAAATGAATAACATACTGAGGCTCTTCCTGAGAAGTCTGACTGGGAAATAGGGACCCAGGACACTTCTCTTACTTTTTGTATGGAGCCACTTTGCAGAGGTAGAAGTCTCACTTGAGACAGGAGAGTGGAGGGCAGCTGGACTGGGACGTGCAGCTGCAGGTCCCAGCATCTCTCACGTGGTAGAAGCATGAAGGTTACAAATGCACATCCCCAGCTCAGAATGCTGCACCTTTGGTAGCTGAAAGACCACGTCCTTCCATGTTCCTGACACCTTCCTGTAAGTGCTGAATTTCAAATTGCTGTTTCTCTGCTCCACAAAGTAAGGGGAACCTCAGTGCCAGAGGAGCACACAAACAAAATGCAGGAGGGAGAGTTTTTCTGTGTGAGTTCTCCTGCCTCATAGAAGTGATGTCTGAGTTAGGAACAAACTCAGCTGTCTGACCCAGTCACTGTAGAAAAAGACCTGGCGTGGAGCTCGACTAGGTCTAGGCTGGAGCATGAAACCAGCAGCTGAGTCAAGCAAAGGGCTGGCGGAAGATTTCGCTATTGCCCTATTGTAGGGGAAGTCTAGACTAAAATCTGGGCACAGATTGAAGGTCTTGGCTGAAGACACAAGCACGTAGCATCATCACAGTACAGGCTTGTGGCTGAACCACCCTTTCCTCCCATTGCCATCTTCTCATTTCAGTCCTGTTGCAGACCTGCCTGGGATGCCATTATGCCCTGTCCCTTCAGTAGCTGACCTTCCCTTCTCCTGCCTTGCCCCACGATCTGGGATGGGCAGACATCTCCCCAACAGCTCTGCTCCATAGGACAACATTTCTGAAGCTCTCCCCTCATTTCCAAGCAACACTGAGATGCATTCTCTTCCTCTCCCCTTCTGCTGCAACTGCTTATTTCACTCTTGTTATTGGATTATTTATAGTAATTCTGCAAAGTGTTTTGGAATCAGTAGAAGGGCACAGTGCTAAATACAATAGCATCACCTCGTGAGATCTGACATTTAAAAACAGGGGATCTAATTACTGAAACCAAGGGAGACGGCAAATGTCAGGAAAAGCCAGTGGCTGTTGGCTTGACGCTGTGACTCCTGAATTGCTGCCTGTGCAGCAGGCAGAGGAGCTGTTTGCAGCTCCTGCTTTCTCCAGTGGAGCTCACAGCCCAGGAGGACAACTTCAGCACCCCTTCAGGGGATGCAACAAGTGCTGCTTTTTGCAATGCTGCATGAAAGCAATGACAACGCACGGATAAGCCTGCTACCTCCACCAGCCCCACACCCAGACCCTTCAACTCAAGTTGGGTCAAACACATTGTGAGACCTGACCCCGAGGTTTCCAGCCAGACCCAGACAGTCCACAGCAAACGGCAGCTTCACAGCCTGCTTCCTTCTCACAGAGGAATTCCAGCACAGAGCATGTCCAAGCTGTCTGAAACAGCGCAGCTGCCTAAAAGCCCAAGTTAATATTTGTGCTTCGTGCAGAATTTCAAATACATCCACCTCTCATCGGCAACGTCAAACTGTCTTGACAGTTAATGAGCTAGGCACAGACTCTAAACCAGCAAGTTGTAACTGAATAAATATGATAAACAACCTGTTTCCAGATGGCTTTTTATGTAACACTGTTTATGCAGTGTTGATAGATGGCAAATTTTATGCCAATAAATCCTCGTATTTTAAAACATTTGCCTTCTTAATTGCCCAGTTTACATGTAAAATATGTTTATGTGCATTGCTAAGTTGAAAAGTGACATGGAAACATCTCTGGACTGAGCAAGCACCACTCATGTAGTGCCCCATCTGGCTGGGCTCACGAGAAAAACAGTGTCACAGGAATTTCACCTATGAAATCTCTTTTGCATATCAGGAGTCAGGCTCTGATCAAGACCTGCATTCATTTATCTGTTGCTGCTAAGCTCCATTCACTTCCTAGATGGCATTTGAAGGCAGCCTGAAGCCCTGAGCCCTCAGGCTGGTGGGACCTTGGGTGCTGCAAGGGAAACGCAGTGGAGGATGAAGCTGGAGCAAGGAGCAAGGCTGTGAATGAAGGTGGGTGGTGGTGCTGCAGTCAGCAGTCACTGGCCTCAGTTTCACACCTATGAAATGGGAGAGGTGGTGCTCCGTCTGCTGGGGATGGCTTTGGGGAAAGCCACTGGTGGCTCTGGGACACCCTAACCCTGCAGGCACTGATGTCTGGGGGAAAGCTGGTTGTATACCAGTACTAGACAGTCTCCTGCAGTCTCCCAGGATCTCTGTCCTGCTGAGGACACTGTGATAAAGCAAAGACACTCCAAGCCATTTGGATGAGAAGAGTGGAGTGAGTTTATGTCTTCAGAAGCTCCTCCGGACTCATCAGTGCTTTCCCCATCTGGGCCCCAAAACACCAGTTCTGCTCTCAGCTGCAGACATCCAGTGCAGCACCGGGACCACACACAGGTTGATGTGTGGTCTCTCTCTCCAGTTGTGGGGTCAGTCCTTGCCACTGCGTTTTGGCCACAGGTTGTCTCCTGGGCACTTTGCACTGTCCTACAGGGGAGAACTCCTCCTGCCTTGATGTGCTCTACCAAACTTTCTCTAGGGCCAGCTGGTGTCCCTCGCACTATGTGCAGGAAACAGGAGTTGGCCAGAGCTAGAGGTTGTGCATGGAGACCCACAAAATGCAGCAGGAGGCATTGAGCATCCTCCAGCTCCAGCGCTAGGCCCTGAGCCCCAAGTACCAATGACCATGGAGATCTTCACTGGGGTGCTTGCTCCATCCCAAGGAGCACGGTGGTGGCAAACACAGGAAAGGCAGAGCCCTATTAAACACCTCACCTTCTAATGCAATCACTTCATAGCTTATCTGTGGCCTTATTACTGGTTATTTGTTCTAATAGATTCAATCATGTATAACATTAACATAAATTGACACCAGGCAGATTTATCCCTTTGAGTGTGTTTACTCATTTAGGATTCCTGAGTTGCTCTGCAGTATATGGGGTGTTTTATTTAGCCTTTAACTCATTTATTGGGTATTTATAGAACAGGACTTCCCTGAGCAGTAAAACCAGATGGCTTCACACACAACAATATGTCCTCCTGACAGGTTTATATTGTTTTATTTCTTTAAGGGATAACTTTGCCTCACTCTGTGTTCACCTTAGCATCACCACTGAAGTCATTGCAACAAACTCTGCCCCTTTATATCTTTGGTGGCACTCAGGCAGTGTGGTCCTGGCTGGTCCTTGCAAGGCCAGGATTGCAAGGAGGCTGGAGCAGAGCCCAGGGCTCTCACAGCTCTGCACCAGACATGGCCCCGTTGTCAGTGCCCTGCAAATGTCACTAGCACCAGTGATTTTTTTTCAGAGAGATACAGGACCAGATCAAACAAACCATCAAAAGGAAAAGTTATTTTTGTTGAGTCTCAAAAAACAGGAAAAATCTTTTTAGAAAAAACTTGTCATTTTCCAAATTTTCCTTTCTGGTTTTCAGACATTTCTGGTTCTGAGTTGAGAAGGGTGTTGGTTTTTTTTTTTTCAAAACATTGGTAAGCTTGGACTAACCAACAGACAATGGATGAAAAAGGGAAGTCAAATATCATATTCACCCAGTCTCTGAAGATGAGATGTCTGACAGCCCATAACCATACATTGTTGGGGGGGGGGGGGGGGGGAAGGAGGAAGGGGGAGAACAAAAAAAAAGAAAATAAATAAAAGGACGACAAAAAGAAAAAAAAAGACAGATCTCCACTTTTTATCCTAGCTGGGTATGACATCAGAACACTTCTTTTACTCTTTTCTGAAATCTGAAGAATTTTTAACACACAAGAAAACCATTTCCCATTTATGCTCCAGTTACCACTGTGATGATAATTTATATAAAAGATTCTGATGGTTGAAGGGGGTGGAGAGAAGTCCAGGACCTTCTG
Organism: Netta rufina; assembly: GCF_964035555.1. NCBI lineage: Eukaryota > Metazoa > Chordata > Aves > Anseriformes > Anatidae > Netta > Netta rufina. Next base: position 3,370,700 of record NC_140140.1, read on the forward strand.
TGTTCACGTGTACGTTGTGTGCATCGGTCGGCTGACACACTGTATTAAAAACCTCAACGCATCAGGGCTGTCAGGGCAGCCACCCTCAGCCTTCACAGTACGTGACGCCCCTGAGGAAGCCTGCAGAACAGGAGGACAAAATGCTCACACAGCTCCTGTGTCCATCAGGAACTCTCTGGGAGACTGAATTAAACTGGGATTGATGCAGCCTTGCTTCATCTCGTTTCCCTGAGGAATGGAACCACCCCTTTAGCACCAAAACACCTCATCTCCAGCCTCTGTGACCAAAACTGCCTCCTCAGCCACAGCTTTCGACAGCCTGAAAAGTTGAGAGCAGCAGGAACCTGGTGTGACTCACTGAGGATTTCATCAGCTCACAGGGTGTTTGCTCTGGCCACTTTGTTTTTGGTTTTCGTTTTGGTTTTGTTTTTGTTTTTGGCCAGGGACCCTGCACTGATGGGGCTACAGGCTGTGTCCTCTCACTTGTGCAGAAATGCTCTCTAGGTTGGTCCTGGGACCAGTCTCAGGTTTGCAGAGCCCCTGGGACAGGCTTGCAGGGAGACAAGGTGCCCAAGATCCTGCAAAAGGCTCCAGTTTGGGCTGACCAAGGCATCTCTGTGTGCTGCCCATGTGGGGAGATGGAGGATGCCAAGTGCAGCATGTGCATGACCAAGGGGACAGCTCAGGGACAACTTTTGATCCCAGGATGTACCGGATAAGAAAGTGTCATTTATAGCCAGCTGCTCTCTGGGTTGGCATCTACATTTGTCTTGCAGCATTTGCTCAAATTGCCACAATAACTAATGGAAATATGACTTATGAAAAAAGCTAACTCACGTTGCATATTGTTATCCATCAGCACTGACCTGGAGAAGTCCTTTAGGAATCTTCCCATGCCCTGAAAAAAACACTAGCTGAAGGCAAAGCTTCCAATCCTGTTTTTTTCAATCAGTCCCACAATGCCTGGCCAAAAGAGAGGGAGCATGAGATGACTGCCAGCCTCCACCACAGGCCTGGGTGCATAAAGCGACAGCTCAGCTACAGGTTCTCCCATCTCCTTTTTTCATTCCACATTTCAGTGACATTTGAGAGTTCTCTCAGATTTTAAAACACATAGATTTTGACATTTTATTACTTGCCTGTCTCTGTTTTATGGTTATTAGGATGGGTGAAAAATTAAGGTTCCTGGAGTCTGCTGTGAAAACCTCTATTTATTCAAAGGGCATGTAAAAAATGGCTGCATTCCCTGTCAGCAACATAATGAGATTTAGGACCATTTCTGGCTCTCGATTGTTTTGCATAGTGAGCATGGCACTTCCAGTGTCAGAAGCTCAACCCCAAATCCCTTCTGTCCCCCACCAACTCTTGTTTCACCCCCTGTGCTTCCAGAGTGCCTCCGGAGTGCGACCAGGGCACCCACCTGGGGTCTGTGGGCACAAGGTGACGTCTGAATTCCTTCATATGTTGTCTTAAGCGCCGGTGATGTTGTAATTTCAAGGCAGCCTGAATGCTGTTGGATGTTACCAAGACAGCCCTATACACATTCAACTGTTCTAGTAGCTGAGGTCTGCGTGAAACTCGGGAGATGGACTTTCTGCTTAGACTTATGGGAGGTAAAGCAGAGGACAAACCAGTAAGAGATCCTATTTTTTTTTAGCTTGTTGCCTGATCCAGATGCAGGTCAGCATAAAATGCTCTTTTCAGAGTATTTTGGCATAAGAATCACGTTTTGGATTCCTGCAGTTCCACATCAGCTCTGGCAGGAGGAACCACTCGAGGCTCGGTGAGGTGATGTCCTTCAGTCTGGCCCAGCTGCTGAGAACACCAACGCCTAGGTGATGGAAAACCAGAATGAAAAACATTTCTGTTTTCTCCCATGAACTGCAGAGCTAATGTCAAGCTGCTGAGTCTGTCTTCTGAGAACTTTAAAAATACACAGGGCTGCTAGCGACAGTACCTTCAGTCAAACATCGCCTACATGAGGAAGAAGTTTTCTCTTCTTTGAAGAAAGTCCCTGCTTGCTGTGAAGCATCTGGAAAGCCAGATAACTTTGGAGTGCCCAAGCAACATGGCTGGCCAAAGGACACCAGGAGGTACCTGCTGGGTGTCCCCACAGCCTGACACAGCTGGGGACGAAGTGCTCCCAGCATCAGACAGGGTTCACACAGGGAGTGCAGAAATCATCCAAGCCAGCTGCAGACCAGGACAAAGCATCCTGGAGGCAGCAGGGGCTGGAGCACACCTGCCCATGGGCTGCTGGAGCACAATGTCTGTCTTGGGGTCTGCCTGTCTGCACCCAGACCCTCCCAGCACCTCGTCCCAGGACAGCCACTTCTCACAGACATCCTGAAAGCCTCTGATGAGGGCTTCCAGACTTTTTCTGTATATTTCTTATGAGACTGTCTGACTGTCTTTCCCTTGGAAATAGCACCAAGACCAAACAAAATAGGGAGAGACAGAGTAAACATACCCCTTTGATTTAAAAAATTGCCTGAAATGGCAAAATGTTTCATTTGGGTAAAAACATATTTCTGTCCTGTCTTTTCTGTGGGAGGCCAAAAAAAAAAAAAAAAAAAAAACAAGCAAAGCAAGGCTCTTCAGTCAAACCTGCTGCTGTATTACATGCATCAATTTTCTTCATCCGCCTTTTTGGTTAAAAACACAAAGAAACACATAAAAACTGTATGCCAGGTGCTATCTGCCTCTCCCAGGCTCAGGTGAGTGGCCAAAGAGCAGGATCCCGCACGGCCAGAGGAGGAGGACAGGCTCGTGGGGGCTGGCGTTGGCAGCACGGCATGGAGCTGCTCCTGCTTAGCTCAGCCGCGGCATCACTCGTGCTCATTGAAGGGTGCCTGACACAATTGCTGCTTCTCCCCTGGGCCTTCGGCTGAGCTCACAGACTGAACATATGAGCCTCTTCCCTTTCCATCTATCCAGCCTCCTATGAGCTATACCATTTTTACAATTCATGAGCCACACCGGGGGTCTCTTTAGTGCTCATTCGTTAGTCTTTCTAGCTCGCTGGCAAGGTGTCCAATTAGTCTAAACAGCTCTTAGCCTTAGTAGAGCTAATTGTTTTATATTGCAGGGTGACGGCTCGGCAAGCACCCAAAGTTTCCCAAGAGGATTTTTAATTATTGCTTCTGTGCTGCTGGTACTCACCCCCTTCCTCTCCCTGAAGTCTCCCATCACCTCTCCTACGTGTTTTCTTCCACCAGAGCGTTCTGCCGCAGCCTGAGCGCACCGCCAGCATTGCTCATCCACAATTAATGTGCAGCTCAGACGTCAGGGGGAAGAATTGCCAAAGTTGTTTTCCCCCTTGTTCTTTTTTTTTTTTTTTCCCTGAAGAACCACTTGTGGATTCAGGCAGGAACGTGACCGGCTCACGCTGCCAGCTTCTGCAATTACGGAAACCATCATTAGTGAGCAGAGATAAGGGCAAAAAAAATTAGATGCACTTGGGATTTGGTTTGCAATGTTTTACTTAAGAGTCTGAAACTCAGTTACTAAAGGCTGGTAAAAAATGTCTTGCATGTGTAGTATAACTACAAGGTCATAGTAGAGGTAGAGCCCTAAATCTGAAGCTCAAGGTGTAGGGGCTCAGTTTCCCCATCCTAGGCAGGGACTCATGATTATCACATATCTGGAGCATTTGCACCCTTCCCTCTGCTGTGTGAAGTAAGGCTGATATATTGATTTTCCAGCCACGGCACCCTAGGGGGACAGCCCTTTAGATGCTCTGACCCAGCAAGCTGACTACGTCGAGCTGAGTCCCAGCCCTCCCAGGGCACTGGGCACGGCTGTGCCCTCCCCGGGTGGGCAGAGCCCCCTGCCACTGCTGCAGAAGTAAGCAGCTCCTTGCCAGTTGTGGCTTTAAATTAGGCAAAAGAAGGAGAAAATATACTCATATTGTGTTTTGGAAGTGTTGTGTGATGAACCAGAACATAGGTGGTTTTCATTTGGATTTTCTATTATTCTATTTCAGATGTAGCTGAAGTTCATTTCCCAGCCTTGGATCCCATCCCTTCCATTCCTGCAAACTTGGTCCCCAGTCCAGATGCCCTCACAGATAACACATCCTCCCAAAACAGCCTCTCTTGCAGGTTTAGAAAAAGAAAAACCTTTCAGTGCAGTCCAATACTTTTCCGAGGAGCAATTCAGTCCTTTAATGCATTTTTATTTCAATTAATCCCATTCTTAAATTTAAAAATTCTCTAGAAATTAAAAAAAAAAAAAAACTCTCAAGGCACAAAAGGCTTTGCCTATAAAAGCCTGCTAATCAAACACAGTGCTGTTTCCAAAGGAAAACTTTTCATCTGGGAAATTCCTAGATTGCGTTTTTCTTCTCTTTTTTTTCTGAAAACTTCCTAGCTGAAATTGCCAGTGCTGTTTCCAGCTGCTCTTATGCATTTGCTCTTGTATTTGCTCTTCATGTATTTCCTCTGAAGTGAATTTCAAGCCCGTGAGTGGTACGAAGCAGTGCAACAAACTCATATCCCCAATGAGGTGTTTGGAAGGAGATAAGGAGCTGGAAGGAGCAGAGAGAGACCCCAGGGGTGTCCTGGCTGACAGAGGTGTCTGCGTAAGATCTGTCTTCTTCCCACACAGAAATGGTGAGGAAAGTGGATCCAAGTGCAGGAAAGCACTGATGAGATCAACACCTTGACTGGAATATTGTTAAAGACCTAGAAATGGGAAAAGATTGGAAACCTCTGGAAAACAGCTCTGCAGCAGGGCAGTCTGGGGTTTGGATATGACCGATTCTCTCCAGAGTCCTGAAGGAGCCTTCCTCCCCCTGTTCCTCATTTCTGCAGCATACTGCTGTAAGAAGCAGGGCTCTATCTCCTTCTTCATCTCCTTTCTTCTCTCATTCTTTTCCCCCTTCCTTTTAACAGCCACTTTCCTCATTTCTTCCATTCTTCTGCCCTTTTTCTTCTCCTTTTTCTTTTCACTTTCCTTGGGTTTTATCTTTGACTTTTAAAAATGGAGCCTGGCTGTAAAATTCCCCGTATAGATTATCCATTTTTCAAAGGAGTGCTCTTGACATTATGTGGAGAGACAATCTGGGAGGAACATGCATAACTGCAATCGAGCAAAACGCAAAAAATGCTTGCTCCAGAGAGTTCCTCACCATTCCCTAAGAAAAAAACAGAGCCTAGACACTGAATCATAAACTCCAGCTTAATTACAGGCACACAGCAGCACGGTGTAGCAGCACTGGTGGCACTGCTGCACAGACATTGTGTGTGTCTGCCCCAAAAAGCCAGGAGCTGATGGAGTGCTGGGCCACCTAATTCTTCAAAAATGCTTCATTTAGGAAAAGAAGCAGCAAGAACTATGAGCAATTTCAGTGTGTCAAGGAGCTGGCCATTTCATCTGGGGATGCTGGGGATCGGTCAAAGCCTTTTCGTCAATGAGGAAAGAAAAATGGGAGGCTGAGGAGAAAAATAGTAGAAGCTTGGAGGAAGCTAGGGAAAAAAGGAGATTGAAATCATCCATCCTGTGAGTGGAGCAGGGCAGAGGTAGCGGCAGCAATTTGGTGGAAAGTGAATGATCCAATTCCATTTTAGAATAACAGGTAAACAAATTTAGAATAACAGGCAAACAAATATAAAATAACAGGCAAACAAACCCACCCCTGGGGTGAGGACTTCTGGCCAAGCGCTGCAGCCTCATGCCCCTGCCTGCGGCAGCTACCTTTTGGCACCTTGGTGATGCCATCGTCCTGGGCACATCAGGACAAGGAGAAAGTGGACCCTGGGGGGAGCCAGGGGGAGGCACAAGGACACTGCCCTCCCTGGGAAGGGGCTGCTGGTACTTGAATGGGATGCAGGAGCAAGAACCACCACCACCTGCCCCCTCAGGCCCATCCATCATCCCTCTGAGCACCCTTGGCCACCAGCCATCAGTTTGTGCAGTGTGTTTGCAGACAGACAGGCATCGGCCAGCTTCCCATGGCAAGCCTGCACCTTTCATACCAGAAGTTAAATGTTGTGTGTTTTAACACCTTCCCCCTTTATTTTAAGAGGTGAAGAGCAGTGTCTCATGGACCTCTGCAACGTCTGAGTGGGAAACCCTCACTCTACAGTCTACGTCTTTTGTTTAATGATATGACCAATGCTGGAGGACCAGGTCCTGATCAAGTGTAAAGCCAAATAATGAATACTATCTCTACTCCGTAACATTGAGGACAGGTTGGACACAATATGAGCAAGGAGATGAAGGAGAGACACCAAGGAACATTGCACCAAATGCAATGACATCTCCAAAAGTCAGAGTGCTCGGTAGCACAACATTAGCATCTCAAGGGCTCTTTGCCTCCCACCAAGAGGAGAGCAGCCCGTGAGCATCCCCACACCCCCTGTCCCAGCCACACCAAGGGCTGGGGGAGGCTCCCAAAGCCAGAAGAGAGCTGAAGCCCCCATGGGCAGCACTTCTCTTTGGGTTGGCCCAGCTGCAGTCCGTCCAGCTCCACCCCATGCTGCCACCTCGCCTAAGGACAGGGTCCCCAGGCTGGTCTCGATGTTGGGCTTCGTTTTGGGTTAAAAATTCAAGCTTGTAACATGAATTTAGGCCAGTCTTTAACCTGGCTTTGGTCTTCATGCAACAGAGATCTGACTTCTTTTCCCTGGCCTCTCCGACACCTCAGTATGGATTGTATTTTGTCTTAAATCCTAAGTCTGTGATCTTTTCCCCATTACCCTTTTGATCAAGCTGGCCTGCTGTTTCTTTTCCTAATAAAGGAGCAAATTTAGCAGCTCAGGAGGAGCTAACGGGCAGGTTTCTCTATCATCCTCAGAACCACTAGTGCTCATCTCTTCCCTCTCAGTACAGAACATTTGTATGTTTAATTTAAGAAGGTGATCTGTCAAAAGCGCTATCTCAAGGTAGCACTGAGCTGGATAAATATGTCAGAAACAATAGTTCCTGCTGCAAGAAACAAAATGTTCAGAAAATTTGTATTCTGGAGGATCTTAAGACAGAGGAAATCAGTTCAAAGTGACATCCCTGTTTGGGAGCTGTTCCCTGCACTCTCATCATTCCCCTCCATGGCTTCATCAGAGCCATGAGATGTCTGCAGGTCAATCATGGAGGGCTTCTGCTGCCAGCAAAGGTCTCGGGCTGGCTCTGGAGGCACCAGCACCTCCACACCCCCACTTTGCTTCCCCACTTTCCCTGGGAGTTCCTGGGGAAGAAAAGCCCCCTCTGGCACAACGGGACTTGGACCTTGGGTAATGCCCAGGAGGTCAGGGCAAGGCAGCCTCTCCTGGGGCTCACAGAGGGCAGGGGTTTCCTTTTTAACTTTTGTAATGTGAAAAATAAAAGGATAAATAAATAAAATCTAACCACCACCACCCCAAAAAAAAATATATATGTATTTTCCACTGCTCCCAGCTCCCCCTTCTGAAGACAGATGGTGTCATAAATGTTGCATTTAGCGAAGAGTCAGGTCAACCAAGCAGGGTGAAATTCATCCCTGTAGAGAGGCAGCCCAAGTAGCCCTGTAGGATTCCCTGTTCTGCACCTCCAGCTAATTCTGTGGTTCCCTCCTGGCTCTGTGCTCCTCGTAGATGGCGAGGGGCAGGGACCAGCCTGGCTGCTCCTTCCCCTCGGCAGCGAGCAGTCCCCAGGGGAGGACAGCTGGGGCTGATCCCACCTGGCACATTGACCTAGCTCTTGGCATAGGTGGGAAAGGATTGGAGGAAATGGGACTTCGCCCAGCAGGGAGTCAGTGTTGGCCTGGGATCCCTCCAGTTTGAGTTCTTGCAGCAAAAAAATGTGTCCCAGCAAAGGAGTTTTCCCTTCTAGTTATAGACATAGTTAGAGGTAACCTGGGAGTAACAAAGACAAAGGCACTCTAGTCCAGATCTGTGCCCATGTGTCTACATGCCTGGCATCCTCCAAGGCATAAAAAGCCAAAAAGCAAGTCAGATGGTCTCCCTCCTAAGAGAGAAACCAGAATTTACAGCCTGCCCATGGCCACATGCCAGCTGGAGCCACACAAAGGAAGGGGGCTCTGGGGGGACAAGGGACCAGCAGGGAGCATGACAGGAGCTGTCTGCTGCCTTGGTGGGGAGCAGAAGCTCTCATCCATTCCTTTTCTCATCCAAAAAGCAGCTCTGGATCATGAAGAACACAACTCCAGTGCAAAACCCAGCTCTTCTGAAATACAAAACAAGGATCATGCACAAAACCTTGGTAAATATATGGGGGGAAAAAAAATATCTCAAGGCTAGCAAAAGAAGGGAACACATTCTCCTCTTTAATCCCACTCTAAGATTAGTGGAATTAAATATCTCTGTAGAAAACAGAGAGGGGATAGTGGGGCTGGGGGAGATGCTGCCTCGCACAGCATCCCCTGGGCTTCAGGCAGAGCAGGACCCCATTGACCCATGCTTAGGAATGAATCCAGGGCTGGGAAAAGCAGGTGAAGAAACCCCCAGCCCCAGCATAAACAAAGCTGGTTCAGCACTTGAAGATGAATACCTTAATCCCAGAAGTCAGTAGGCTAATGACAAGAAATATCAAAATTAAAGGAGGCAAGCACTTCAGTTGGGTAAGTGATTAAAATCAGTCTTCAAAACCCCCAAAGGTCCCTGCTGCTGCTGTCAAAAATGGAGAGGAGGAAAAAAATATATATTGGATAGAGCTAAAGTCTTCAAAGCATTTCCAGATGCTGGGGACTCTGCAGATGCCCCAAAACAGATCTTGCAGTGCTCAGGGTGTGCCAAAATATCTGGGGCCCTCACCTGCCTCCAGCACAGCACGGAGATGTGATCGCTCACCTGCAGGATGCTCCAGCTGGAGCAAAGGTTCTGCTTTCCCTGACGTTTCCCTCCCTGAGAGAATGGGGTTCAGAACCCACTTTCAGCTGCAGTGGTAAGAGCTGAACCTGGAGGATCTACGGCCAGATAAAAGATGCTTTAGCTGCATGATGAAAGACACTGCAGGCTTTCTCCACTGGACCCACATAGCTCAGACAGCCATATGGATTAGATGTGTGCTGGCTTTTTCCAAAACCAGGTACTGGTTTTGCATCACTGCATCACTCTCATGCTACATTAGTGTGGGCACCGTATGTCCTCCTGGTGCCAGCTGAAAGCCAGCAGGAGAGTTGGTTTTAACTTCTCATTCTACCGAAAGGTGATCAGGTGCTGGTAACTGATTGGTATCAAGCTGTTGCTGCGGACTGATGCTCAGGTTTAGCTTCAGTGGATGAGGACAGAGACTCGGCTCATCAAAACGATTGCAGGAGGGGAAGAGGTTTGCCCCAGCCTGGACTGGTGGTGAAGATGCAAACATCCTCTGGTGATGCCAACACCTCTCTTTGACTCTGCAAGAACCATTGCTGACTAGCTTGGACCAGACAGCTTGCTCTGAGGTGGAAGTGGAATAGTGGAGGATGTGATGAACAGCAAAGACACCCTCAGCTGTTTGCTGCCCCAGAGAAGTCTCTCACATCATTTGCCACCCAGGAGCACACTCAGCATTTCACCACCTGGAGTCGCTGCTCAGGGCTGCAACACCTTCATTTTGCAAATATGAAATAGTGTTGGAGTGGAAAAATGTTGTTGCTCTGCCCGCCCACATCCTGTTCTCTTGAGGAGCCATTGCTCAGACTTATTTGCAGGCTGAGACAGAAGTGTTTTGTTGGTTCCAGTGTAAGGCGGTTGTGAAAAGGGTAGTTCATTTACTGCTGCTGCTGCCACCGAGAACACTGCCTCTGATTGCTGGCAGAGAACAGAAAATTCACAGAATATTACTTTTGGAAAGATTTCTTGTAAATATATGTGTTTTGTTATAAAATTCATATCTCCCAGGAACGCCCAGCAAAAGGAAGTAGCGACAATGTGCAAACAGAATTAAAGGTTGGGAATAACTGGGGCTTCTAACAGCTACCTTGGAAGTAGAAGATGGATTGGGATCTGTCTTAGCCTGTCAAATGCAACTAGATTCAAATAATTATGAACTGCACTTAAAGTCATAGGGCTGAAACAATTTGGAGAATTTGTTATAGAAACGACAAAGATAACCTATGAGGAAATGGTAGGAATATTACAGAACAGAGCAGAACGTCTATTTTGCTGCTTTATGCTACCGCATAAATTGATGGCTTGCCTGAATCTTGAAAGCTGGACAATCTGGTCTTTCTGTTTCAAAAAGAATAAAGTGGAACTGAAAAAAAAATTCCAGAGGAAAGCAGCAAAAGTCATCAAAGGTATGAAACAGCTTCCAAATGAGGAACAGCTAAACAGATTGGGACCTCCCAGGAGGGGATGCAGTAACCAGAATTGAGAGGCACAGAAGACAGCAAGGAGATAGAAAAATGGCATGGGGACAGCAGATAGGAAATGACTGTTTGCGGTCTCTTCTAATATAACAATTTAGGATCGTTAAGTGAAACCAGTAATTGAAAGGTTCAAAACAGGCAGAAGGAGGCACTTCACACATTGCACCGCTGAACTTCTCACTGTGGGAGCCCACGGATATGAAATTTTATACAGGTTCAAAAGGCAGTTGGACAAGTTCATAGAAGAATTATCCATTGAAGTCCTTTAAACTCAACAAAAACCCAGCCTCTGGCTCAGGGAGCGCATAAGCTGTGTGTTCCCATCTCCTGGGACAGCAATCAAAGGAAGAATCATTATATTGGGTCCCTCTCGCTCGCTATCAAAAGCAGACACTGAGCTCAGTGGGTTTCTGCTCCAGTCTAATAGAGCTGACCTCAGCTGAGCACAATCAAAAAACACACTCTCTGATGTCTAAAAGCACTTTAATACTAATTTATCTCCTTGTGCTCAGGTTTTATGTTTGCAAGTATCCTACCTTGCTCTCCCCATGGCGTATTTGGGCACAAGCCCAGGTGGATGCAAGGATCACGGGTTTGTGGGCAGAGCACTGGACGAGGGGCAGCATCTCTCTGTCTGGTGATGTCATGGGACATGGTCAGCACCAACGTGGGGCAGGATGTTATTGTGCAGGGTATCAGATTTTCCATTTCTGTCTGAAGAAATCTAGCCTCAATATAATGTTTTACAACCTTGGTGCTGGGGTGGGTGGCTGGAGGAAGAGACAAGGAGAGATGGGAAATTATAGTTCATTTAAATATACGCTTTAATCAAACCTCATAAATTACTCTAAGTGATGTTTTAACAAGGAGCTGTTTTGCAGGAGCTGAGCAATGTTTCTATCATGTGTGGTTGTTTTTTTTGTTTGTTTGTTTTTGTTTTTAATGTTATTTATTTAACAACCAAAATACAGAATTCAATTTACAGGGCTTTAGCCATGGTAGATGAATTTTTATGGGATAAATTCACACTCTAGTTTTGTGTTTTGTTATCAGGATGCACTACGAGGAGCTGGGCCTTTTTATTATTATTAGGCCCGGCTGTCAATGCCAGTTATATTGCTCTCCTAAAACTAGATGCAAGATTGCTTGCTTCTGTATAGCATCAATAAAAATGGGTGTTTTCTTACAGCTAAGTTCCATTTTCCATTCAGGTAGAGAGTGGGATCATAATCTTAGATTCTTCTTTCACCTGAATAAGACCTGTTACCTCTACGGGGGTTCTTCTAGGCAGACAGACCTTGTGATGACTTGGTGCAGAACCAAAGGAACCACAGAAATGCCATCTGAAGGGGGTCTCCAGACGTCTCTGACCCAATGTTCTCTCAAAAGTAGGACTAACACCAACCCTAGACCAGATCAGGCAGGAGTTTACCCAAATGGGTCTTGAAAACCTCCAAGGAGGGAGATCCCAAGACCTCTCTAGGATTTGCTTCAGTCCATGCTGTCCATGCTGGGTTGCAGCAGTGGCACTGCTTCCTGCAGGAGAGAAATGGGGCTGCAAATGCCAGCATCTCCTAGCCAACACTCCCACTCTTCTAACAGCTACCCTAGGGCGAACGTCAACTTGCAGCTGGCAGGATCGGGGCTCAGCTTTTGGCTTGAGCCACACACAAAAGCACTAGATGGAAAACTTGATTTTATTGCATTCAGCCGGGAAGGAGAACTAAGGCATTGAAAGATGCTGACTCCTTCAAGAGATCTGAATCACTGTTCAAACTGGAATTACTGGGTTGCACACTGACACCTGCCCCCATCATAGCCCGTTCAGGAGAAACACCACTTTTCACCTTGGCCCAGGCAGGGTGTTTGGAAAACCAACATCGCATCCAGTGCAAATGCTTCCACCCCCCAGCTTCCCTGGATAGCAGTGTTTGCCTCCTGCCTCCACCCCAAAAACAAGAAAAAATCTCCACATCTCTGTTAAAGGATAGCTCCCAGTTTTAACTTTCTCTCTGGAGAGAATAGCACCAAAAGTGATAGATCCCATTCCCTTACAAGACATTCAGAATGACCCTGTCAAAGTCATTATCATTAATCAAATTGGGTGTAAGATCTAAATAAAAAATGTACATAGTAATTTATGCAGATTGCTGTGTAAGCTTTTAAACTGCTGGGCTGAGGAAAAAAAAAACTACACACATACACAAAATAAAACCTGCCGCTTGCTTTGCTCTAATTAAATCCATCTTGCTCTGCCTGCAGGTGAATAAACCCTTTTGCTCATCTCTTTCTGTGATCATATTCTGCGCAAAATGACAAATTAATAACTTGAATAACAACAGTTCAACAGAAACAGCCTGATTACAAATCTTGATAGGAAAAGGTATTGTTGCAGGAGTGGTTGCCATTTAAAATGCAGTAAATCAGATGTCTCTGGAGGAAGAACTGTGCAGTTTAAAAACTTATTTAAATGAAGAAATGGTAAATAGGAGAGGCAGTGCCCATTTCTCTTATTATATGTGTATGATTCAGCTACAGAAAAACCTCAGCAGAGGAGCTGGTTCAATTTACTGTTATCAGAGGGGATTAGAGCTGAAGATCCCTGATAGCCACAAGAGCTTTCCTGTGTTATTAACTAGGCTTGAAGGTATTTTTCCTCCTTTACAACACAAATGAAAAACCTCTTCATTTGCAATGCACATTGGACATTTCCTGCTTTAATGCAGCATTTCTCCACTGCAGTACTACCGTGAACTTCTGCTTTGTTTCCCCTGCTCAAAACCAGCAAAGCCAAGTCCCCCTGGGTTGTAGCATGTCTTGTCCATGGCCCAGGTAGCTCCAGCAAGATGCAGACAGTGGAACAGGACAGCTCCAGGTCCCTTTCCACCAACACAGCCCCTTCCTCAAGCACACAGGTCCCCTCCGCAAAAACACTGGGTCCCCCACTGCTGCACCCAGCAGCATCTGCTGGCAGACCATACAGCTGCAGCCCAGGTATCCCAGGGAGCAGTGCAAACCTGCAACAGGAAAGTCACTCCTTCAAGGGCCATCCATCACACTGGTCCCAGTTTCTTGCTTTTATTTCTCCCAGTCCTTCAATTCAATGCAGTCACAAGGACACCTTAAACCTATACAAAGAGCAGAAGTATCCATCTACCAGCTTTCCACCTTTTCTAACACACACAAAAAAAACAATAAAATACAGGTAAAATAGTTCTTTTCCTCCACCTTATCTAGCTTGGATTGCTTCTTAGCAAACACCATTCCCATAATAGGGAAGGCGTAAGACCTTTCTCACCCTTTACTACAACCTTACTCTCACTGCCCTGCAGGCAGAGCTGAATGCACTGCTCCATCTTCAGCTAATGCCCAGAAAGAAAAATCCAGTGAAAGTCTACATGGAGATAGAAGCTCCAGAGAAATGGGAATCTGGAGTATGTCTGGAGCTCTGCTTGGCTTTAAATTCTTATTCAGATGATGAAGGCTTCCAAAACAGAAGAAAAAATTAGAACTGACCTGTCACCTCCCAGGCAGAAATACTGCCTCTTTGAAAGTGGTGCTGGGACACCCAAGAACATGGTCAGGCATAAACATAAAACCCAAACCATCTGAAGGTGGTTCCCTGGCTAACAGAAGAGCAAGGGAAGCCGAATTTCATGTTTGCAAGCATGAAAACCCAGAAGGGGAAGACTGGACAGTTTTGCAGAGGAGAAATAGTATTAACAACTAAAAAGGTCCCAAAAGGATCAAAATACAGCTCGTGGCCATGCAGCCATGCTCTGGAAGATGCACATGCACATAATCTCCGCCTGGAGCAAGCTCCAGATCCAACCAGGACAGAGAGGCAAGATGAGGAGCTCTGCACAACCTGCCCTGCACGGCAGTGCTGGGGCTTCCACCTGGACATGACAAAGCCACTCCGAGCACCACAGGGCAGGGAGCCCAACACCAGGCTCAGAAGGGAGCGAGGTGGGACACCCCTGCCCTCCACCACACCAGGATCCTCCCCAGACACCACAAATTAACAGAAACAGGACTCTCTTTTATAGACCCCTCCGTCCACAGCTTGGCCTCATTCAAGGCTCTTGTAAAGAGCTCCTTCCCAAGAGACTTCCCTGTTAAACAGCCTCCTTGTCCTCAGAACAAACACCGGTTTTGTAATTAAGTGATAATCAATAGTGCTTGCATGCAGAGAGCAGGAGACAGGGGCGTGCTAAACCAGCCACCTGAGGAAGCTGTGCAGGGTTGCTGTAGGAGGATTTGTTTTACAGCCAGCTTCCTGCAGGAGCCGTGTGGTAAAACAACAACATAAACATGAGAGCACATTGGGCATAAACAATTAGCAGTCTTTTGTGACAACTAAATGCAACACATGGATTATTTTTTTCTTTTTTGTCTCCTCTGCTCACACAGCACTTCTTTTAAAAAGGTGCTGCATTACTGAAGGATGTGGCATAAAGCATATGCAGTTTGCTGGAAGGCTTTCACCCTCTTCCTACCCCTTTGACTGCATCCCCTTGGGTCCTGGCATCACAGGGCTGTAGATTGTCTGAACTTCATTTTTCTCGTGGAAGGTTGACATTTGGGGTTTGTCAGGGAAAACCAAAGCTGCTATCCCCATTCCACAAACAGGGATGCTGATGCTCAGGAGGGCACCTGGCGGCCAGACCCCAGCTCACCCAGAGCCCACCCAGGGCACAGACACCCATTGACATGGGGAAATGGGCTGCAAGATGTCTGTCTGTCTCTGACACCCCAGCATTACACTCACAAAATTTCTGTCAAGGACAAGAACAAGCAGGACTCTGGAGCCTAGAAAGGCAAAGATGTAAATCGTTCAGATGACTGGAGGTTTTAAGCTGTAGCATTAAAAAATTATGTCTCTCAGATTAATGTTCACCTGCTGTCCGGTTCTTGAGATGTCCGGCCCCTTGGGTATCTCAGCTCTCTCTTTCAAAGGTCAATTTCATCCATGAGCAAGTCCGCCAGCAGGTTTTGTACAGGGCAACTACTTTAGAGACTGCTACAGCTATAGAAGCAGTGAGAAAGAAACCTCATGGCAATGCTGCCCCCTGGTCTCAGGGGGTCCTTCCCAGCCCTGTTTGCAGCCTCTCCCTCTCACCCAAGGGACAAGCCACATGAGCTGCCTTGTGGTTTGGAAGGGGACCTGTGGTTCCCCTGGGCACACACTGCACCGGCTTTGCAGGAGGAAGGTCTCACAGCTCCACAGGGGCCACATGTCTCTTTTTAAGTCAACACAGACCCAGGTCGAAGCCCCAAAGGTGTTGCCCACACACACGTAGGTGCCTGCAGCTCCATTCTGCTCTGCCTGGTCCCTGCACAGCTGAGCAGGAGCAGGGCTTTTCACTGCACAAAATAAATTAAGATCTACGTAGAGGATGCACGCATAAATCTCCATTCAGAAACGGAAAGCAGCCCAAACCTCACAGACTTAATGGCAAAAGCTTGAGTGGAGGACAGAAAATGTTGCTCTTGCCGCGTCGTGATTTCTTATGAAAAATGATTCCCTTGGAAAGCTACCCACCACATTTACCTGCTCACAGCTGTAAAACACCCAGTGACGCCTTGCATAAGCTGGCAATGTTAGCAGAGCAACATACTCTGGCTGTTTTTTCATGTGATAAATAGGTGGCAATAAAGACAAGCGTGCAAACAAGCAGCAAAACCTGCCAATGAACAACAAAACACAGCCTGGGATCATTCCCCACTGCTTTGCCTCTGGTTGTCCTTTCTATCTCCCCAGGGGCCTCACCCAAGCCCTGGCCAGCACCTAGTTCCCCCAGACCCCGTAGGCTGAGCCTGACCCACAGCTTACCAGCAGAGCAGCACCGAGCAGAGACAAGGACAAGAGCCCCGGGAAAGCCAACAGCCAGCACAGCCTGGGCAGGAGCAAGGGGCTTCTGCATGGACGGCTGCTGCCCACCCCTCATGGCAGCATGGTGCCCAAGGGCCGAGACTTCAGTGAGCTTTGCGTAGAGCTTTTTACTTAACTTTTCACCTTTATTATGCCCTCATTCTTGAATTTAATGATGTAGCCATCAGATGCTATAAAACTGGCATTCCCTCTTTTTTTTTTTTTTGATTTTTTTTTTGTTGTAGAAATTTACCAAATATACGATACAAGTGGAAACAATATTACAGACCCACAATACCATAAATTGAGCAGGGACAGAAAGTCTTTCACCCTAAACCTTCTGAGCATGAGCTCTTTCATTTACCGCAGACTGTGCGTAGGTTAGAACGAACTCATAAGAGGTAAATCACAGCAAGCCTTGGTGAGAGAGGACAGTGAGTTATTATGTTGATGTTTTGTTTGTCTTTGCGAGCGTGCTGCCGCCATACAATTTGTGTTCCCAGGGACATTGCCCACATTCCTGCTGCAGGTCCCAAGGGAGTCATCAGCTTCTGGAAGACACTGTCTGGCCCCAAAGCGCCACTGATCTCCTCTGTGCTTTAGGTGATGATGGAAGTTTTTTGTGGTGGTGGAAGCCATGCCATGGCATTGAAGTCCCCAGTGCTGGGAGGACAAAGTGCAGCACCAAAGCTATTCTCAAACACTCAGTGCCAGGAGCACTCAAATGCCCCAGAGATGGTGCTCTCTGGGGGCATTTCTAGGGAAAGGCACATCCAAAGTGTAGGACAAAATTGCTGCAGAAATGGAAATATTGGTTCATAGCTATGAATAGGTAGGTCTGGTGGGAATATTCATTTCTTAAAAATTCAGCCTGGGAAAGAGATTAAAGAAGTATTCCTATAGCTATTTACTCATTTGGAGAAAATCAGCATTATTTACATAGGGGATAGGTCTAAGTTTTGTGTTTGCATAGCAGTTCTTGAAGGAATATCAGAGAACTCCAAACTAGATGGTCCATTTGGGGGATCTAGTTCTGACATCCCTGGTACAAGACAGATACAGACCACCAAAGGGCCACGGAGGTGATTAAAGGTCTGGAGAGCTGGATGTACAAGGGGGAGGCTGAGAGAGCTGGGATGTTCAGCCTGGAGAAGGCTCAGGGAGATGTGGTCAATGTGTAGAAATACCTGAATGGGAGAGTAAAGAACATTCTTCTGGGAGTTGCCCCAGCATAAGAAAAACTCAAATTGTGGTCAAACATAAGAAAAAAAATAATAATTCCTGTGAAAGTAGACAAACACAGGAACACATTGGCCAAAGAGCCTATGGGTCTCCACCTGTGGAGATACTGAACACCCAAGAGGACGTGGCTGTGGGCAGAGTGCTCTGCCTGACCCTGCCTTGAGCAGGGCTCGAGCCAGGTCCTGCAGCCCCTTCACACCCCAGCAGCAGCCCACCAGTGGCACAGCCAACACCACAGCTCAGACTTTCCTCCCGAGCGCAGGGAACAAACTGCTCACAAGTAATTAACAGAGTGGGAAAGAACATTAACAATTATTCTAGAATACCTTTTCGAATAACAAATAAACACAGGACATTCATAAACTGCTGACAAACAATTTATGGTCAAGAGACATAGCCAAATTCATTAAATAAAGTGTACATTATATTTTATTCCCCCCTCAGCTCTGTTAAAAATTATAATACAATATATATGCAGCCCTAGTCAGAGAATAAGGCTGAATTATAAATTTCTGTCAAAAATAAGTAAGAGAGTGTAAACATCCCCTGAGCAATCAACCAGTAGAAGTCCTCTGTAAATATATCAGTTGATTTTATAATTATAATGACAAACTTAATATAACAGTCTAATAGCAAATGCTTGCAATTAGCCACTTAAAAATAAGCCAAGAATCAATAACTAGACATTGAGTTCAATTGACAAAATATTTCAATTACTATTTCTGCATTTGTTTCCTATTTATTCCATAAACTAAACATCTTGTTCATTTGTTTCTTTAATGAATGTTTGTTCTCAAACAGTTTGCCAGAGGAAAAATGGAGAGAAAGCAAATTAATCCTGATCCAGCTTTTGTCCTCACATCCCACCATTCCATTCCCACCAAGATGTTAACATCTGTATTTTTCTCTACAAATTTAGATATTTCCTTGCTCTATTCTCTAACCTTCCAGAGATCTGTAAGTTTCAAACAGAGGTGGTACTTTTGCATTTAAATAGCCTTCCATGTATTCTCCTTTCCATTAATTTACTTAATTTTTGAATCAAAGTAAACCCTCTGCACCTGCTGCTTTTGCAGCAAGAATTTCCAGAGCTTAACTGCACACTGAGGCAGGAGGAGCTGCCCTCACTTGGTCTGGAGCCTCTTACATACAAGTTTCATTTGGTGGCAGGAGATCTTACATTGGAAGAAACGGTGAAATTTATTCCCCATTCAGCTTCTACATATCAATTGGGATTCTACAGCCCTGTTTAGATTTCTGAGGAATTAATTTCCCCAAAAAGTCATCCCTAACTTGGTGACCACTCGTTACTCATTAGTCTTAGCTTCCACCAAGGTGCCTGCTGGAGATGGCAGACTATCAAAAGTAGCTCCATGGATCTTTCCAATCCTTTTATACAACCAGCATCATATCGGTCCCTTTTCAGTCCTTTGGTATTGGGGTAGTCTGGAGAACAAGACTACACCCTACAGTAACAGTTCGTTATCTCATTCTTGATCTTGAGTGCACGTGGCTGATGTGATCTGTCCCTGGCGATCTTGCCATTCATCTCGTTATTTTTCTCTGTAACCTCCTCAAGCAATGCTTCAGTTCAAGAGAAGTTTCCATTAAAAAGGGACTCTGAGGTGGAGACATCCTGAGCCTTGTAGGATGCAGGCAGAAAACAATCCTTGCATAAAAGCACCCATCTCTGAGTGTTTTTGCACCTGGATTGTCAAAGATCCCAGAGAAAAACAAAGATTTTACTCCCGAAAGATTAGAGGTAGAAGAAAAAAATACTTTGCTCATTGTTCAGATAAAATATCTGATGATTGATTTTTTGTGACATGTGTATCCAGTTATGACCTCTGGTCCTAAACTCATGAAGGTAAATGTCATAACAGAGATCAGCTGTCATATATTTTTATGTACTTGGAGGCTAATGTGTCCACTGAAGAGTGTACATGGCAAGAATGTCTCATTTCTGAGGGTGCTTTATGTCAAGTGCTATTCCAGATGATCTCTTCGCAGCTCAGCTCCATGTCCTGCTGTTTCTTGGCAAGTACACACTGCCTGGGTCCTGCAGCCCCAATACGGACAGGCAGCAGGATGCTTATACAAAGAATCCAAAGTGGCAACTCAGCAACTCATCCATCTCCCTAAAAAAAAAACCCTGTTCTTTCCTAAGGTGCCACAATAATCACTAGAAATACATTTAAATCATCAGAAAGATTCAAAAAATAAGGGTTTCTCCCCATAACATCCCACCACTGTTCCAAAGAGGAGAGACACCCTCAATTTCCAGAATAATTAATATTCAGTAAACTGGTAGTCTTGGGAATTCCCTTTCATATTTTGTATGACTCTTCATGGCACAGAGCCTGTAAGCCACCTCTGCGGGATGCAGGCTCTGCACCTAAGCCAGATGCCCTGTGTGGATGCTCCTCCTGGGGAGCAGTTTTCAGTCTGCTCATGCTGCGAGTATTAGCCACAGCCAGCAGACTCCCTGCCCTAATTCTAAGAGAGTCGAAAGCTGGAGATGGAAAAGCACTTCCCCCCCACCTCCTCTTTTTTTTTTAATTATTATTTTCTTTCTTTATTTATTTTTCAAATGAAGGTGTTCATTCAGGTGTTCATCCTCCCATGCTTTCATTACCTGTTTGTGTTGGTTGTTGTTTTGTTTGTTTGGTTGGTTTTGTTTGTTTTGTTTGTTTGTTTGTTTCATTAAGCTTGCATTAACTCTTGACAAATGTAAAATGGCTGACAAACTTTTACAGAGCCTGAGACACCCCAGTAGCCCCAGCTTTGGGGCAGGACTGATACGCTCCTGGAGTCCCCCCAGCCTCCTCCTCTGCAGAACATTTCCCAGAGGGAAAATTTCCCGATTCCCTTAACAATGGAGCAGAGATCATACTGGGTTAATCTCAGCATTAAAGCCAGCTGCATTAATCTCTCAGTCTCTGTCATCTTCAGTATGTGTAGTGGGTTTACATAGCAAGGTGTTTTGGGTTTCTTTTCTTTGTTCATTACTTCTTTCACTTGTTAGTAATAGGCAGTAAATCTTACTATCTCCCTATTCTGAGTCTGTTTTACCCATCACAATAATTGTTGAGCAATCTCCCCATCCTTTTCTCAACCCTTGGGCCAGGCCATTTTCATGGTATTTTCTCCCCCTTTCCATTTGAGGAGGGGCAGTGAGAGAGCAGCCGTGGTGGAGCTCAGCTGCCCACCCAAGTAAAACCATCACAGTACGAAAGCAAAGACTTTTTTAAAAGGCAATGTGTATTTTATAAAAAACAGCATTCCAGAATATCACACGCAATGTGATTCTAAACAAAGGTTCTGGGCTGGGTTATTAAACTTGAAAGATTGGTAGTAAACTGGAGTCCCTCCACTGCCACAAATTGGGAGACAGATGTGTAGTCATTGTGCCAACCCCAAAACTGGAATGGTCTTTCTGCACCTGAAACTTTCTGTACTTGTCCTTATCTACTGACCTGTCCCAGTAATCCTTTATTTTTCTTATCACCAAGACCTGTGGAGGTGCCCCTGCCCTGGACCCAAGTGGTCAGTGGTATTTGCAGGAAAGGTTTCTGATCGGCACTGCTATTTCTGATCGTCCTGGCTTCCCTGCTGGGAAGTAATGACATTCATGGCATGGGGCAGATGAAATCATCATCAAGAGTTGACATCTTTTTACATCCTGCTATAAAACAGGTGAAAGGAGAAGAGCAATAAATCATCCTGATGACCACCTCCTTCCAGCCAGACCTGCAGGGTTTGAAAGGGAAGCACTTGCCCCAACATCACTGCAGAGAAATAGCTGCTGGCACAATGCGTGTGAAGGGAACAGTGTCTCGTCCACAGCAATTTGTCTTCAGTGCTCAAAACCCTTGTCATAGGCTATGGGATGTGCCAGGAAATTGCCCATGCCCTGTTCTCCCCCCCACAGCACTCATTCTGCCTTGTTCCTGCATCACAGATTAGGTTACAACAGGAACAATGTCAAAAACTGGCCAGAGGTTTTATTACATCCTCCCGTGGCCTCATATGGCTTTTTTCTCCTGACACAGCTGCACGCAGCCCTGGTGATGGTCTTGGAGGGGAGCCGAGGTCCCCAAAAGGATAGCAGGGCCAGGCTGGCACCACATCCACCTCGCACATTACTGAGACCTCTTGGGACAAATTCATGGGTTAGTGGCAGACCCAAGCAGGGAACATTTGTCATTTGGGCTGTAATGAAAGCACTTTAGTTAAAAAAAATAAAGCCAGCTTTAAAAAGAAGCATGAGATGGATTCATTCCAGGATTATTCAAATACCTTGCTTTGGGGGAATATACTTCACTTCTCTTTTAACTTTAATATCACATTAGAGACTGTTTCCCGGGATGGTGAATACTGTATTCTGCATACTTTATCGCCAGGCTCTGAGAGCTAGTGAAGTGTTTTGGATAATAGAAATGAATTATGTATCACACATTCGTTGCCTACCAGACTGATTTGTTTACTAATAATTTAGTTTAAAGTACATTATTGTTTTACTACTCACACTCTGATTTACTTCCAAACACTGACTGAACAGATATCATTAAATTAGAATAATTTTTTAACTCTAAAAGTATATTGTTTACAATTTGCTCCTTAGCAAGGCAATTGGTCTGAACTGCATGCATTTGTCTCTAGGGTTATGGGCCCAAAATGATCTTCAAGCTGATTATTTCCAGGATACCTCAAGATTTTCTTTTGTACCCAGGGTCCATTCCAGCCTTCCTGTTAATTAGCTCTTCAGCAAAGAATCTCAGCAGCAACAAGACGAGTCCCTCAGTAGAATAACCACAATAAGATCCTGCAGCAGAGGCTCCATGATGAGCTTTTCTCTATAGACTGGCTCTCCTAATCCTGTAAAGAATATTATCTGCATCATTCCATATATCTGTGCATAGTTTTGCAGTGCAAAATGAGTTAAAGGTAGATCCTTTGGCAAATTTTACAATGATCCTGTGTAACATTGTTGTGCTCATGAAATTCAGTAGCAGAATAACTCAAGCTTTGAAACCTTCCTCTCTAGTTAGAACTAAATGGAATAAACTTCATATGTTATAGCTGAAGAAATGTTGGAAGGTTTAGACTATGCTGCTAATAACTGCTGCATCTATTTGCAGAAATTTTCACTGCTAACTTTGTGGTGATACCATGAAGGCCAATACCTGATGTGCTTCATTTTCTGCAGAACCAAAGCTGTCATATGTGTTCCTAATACTTGCATGCCATTTGGAAACCTAGATAATAGGACCTATGAAAAAAGATGACCAAACTGTTTTTTTGTTGTTGTTGTCGTTGTTTTTTCCATTATAAGACAGAGGAGATGGGAGGAGGGGGATGATGTGGTAACATTATTTAAAGATGGAGATGGCTGCTGCAAAGAGAGGCACCAATTGTTTTCTGTTTGTGGAAGATAGGAATTCATGCATATAGAATGAAGTATGAAATATTCACTTTACTCATTTAGGGTTTTTATTTTTTTATTTATTTTGTGGCTAGTAGAGCACTGGAGTAGATTGCCTCATGCAACTGCAATGACTCCATCACAGGAGGCTTTAAGAAGGGGCTGGGCCAGCAGCTAAGGGGTGGGATGGGGGCTGATTCTGCTGGGCTGGGGACAGCCTAGCTCAGCTCCAGACTTCCACAGCCATTTCCCAAGCTTCTGTATTTATGTCTCGGGAGCACAGTGCTGCGACTATGGGGTGCACATCCATGACTTCATACATCTGGTTCTAAAAAGAGAGAGATGTATTCTGGATTGTTTATATGTTCAGTATTACATTTGGATAAACAGAACTTTGCTGGGAGGGGGTTGAGACTGGATCTGCCACTGGGCATTCTCCACCTCCATCACTTTTAACACAGCACAGAGACTTCAGACTGGTTTGGAGGAGAGGAAGGGTCATCTCTGTGCAGGCTGGACCACATTCATTCAAGATAAAATGAGGGTGCTTGTTCTAGAGGCAGGAAATTGCTACCTTCTCTTAATTTATTGCAAAGAACAAACTAAGGTTTTGCAAAACCTCAGAACTGGCTCTCCAGCAGGACAGCAGAACTGCTCACACATCCTCCAAAGTGAACATTGACACAAGATGTTAGTCTCCAAGAGTTTTAGTAGGCAATGTTTTGCTTATTTTCTTCCATGTTCAGACTTAGAAATGTTAACAGTGTCAGAGAAGAGGAAAACATCCTGACATTGCTCTCAGGAATAAGAACTGGGAAAAAATTGCACAGCTTACAGGATGAGAAAGAAATTAAATTGCAGCATACAAAAACCCAATATCCCAGCTGCAGGCGCATCCACTAGGTGAAACCAATCTAATTTGTTGGTCTCTTTATTCCCAAAGCCTCCTGAGACCTTGGAGTGAAAGAAAGCAGCTACCCAGAGAGAAAAGAAAGTTTCCAGCCCAGAGGAGCAAAGGGGATGTCACATTTATTTAAAAAGTGAGAGGGAACAGAGAGAAAGAAGCCAGTCTTGGGTGCCTTCAAGCACTGCCAAGCAGATCCTGAAAGATAAGCCTGTGTTGTCAGAGCTTCAGCTTTTCTGAAACAGTTCTGATAACATTGATTGAGGAGCTGTGCACGACAGCAGTGGTTTGAAAGCCTTGGAGCTATCGTTGATCCAAGCGTAGAGCAAGAGATAGAACAGCAGTTCCCAGCATATCACTTACAGCAAACACAGGCCTTGAGAGACCTTCCTGCTTTGCTACAGGCACCTGCAGAGGAGAAACCTGCAGCCCGGCTAACACAGAGCACAAAAGACTGTGTTGCTCTTAGAACTATCGAGGGCAAAGGGGAGAAAATGCATTGCTTGGGGGAATAAGGTGGGCAGGAGGGAGCACCCTGAAGGAGGAGGAGGAAGGTCACCGGGTACCTGAAAGGTACGGCTGTCCATGGGCCAGCTTTTGTGGAAAGACACTGAGATCAAAATGCTGTAGGATATAAAAATTATTTTCTTAACACATGGAGAAAACAGGCTTCCCATATATCACAGAGAAAGAGGGCTAGCTAGACATGTGCAATTGGCAAGGTCTCATAAACAGTTATCCTCCTGGGAACTGTCATGAATATTCCCTCCACGCAAAGGAAAGGATTCATTCATGGTCTGCCCTGCAGACGTACAATTTCATATGACAAACTGCTCCGCTTTCTTAGAACAGTCAAAGCTTCAACGAGATTATTCAACAGCTTTAGTCACTGTCCTTTGACGCAAAGCTCTACCTTTGATGCACTGATGGTTGGACATGAATCACACCATCATGTGTGCTTGGTCCCCAGCCCAAGCTCCTGCTCGGACCACAGCCAGCTAGAGCAGCCTGTTCCAAACCTTGCCCAGCTGAGTTGAGTTTTGATTGTCTCACAGCATCTCTGCACCCCTGGCCTAGTGCATGACCACTGTCAGGGTGATTTATTTTTTTCTTTCTATCCAATGGGGACTTTCCTTTTTCCAGTGTGTTGGCTCTCAGCCTCCCACTATGGGAAGAGCGCTCACAGCACCCTCCCCTTGGGCAGCTGCAGACAGCAGGGAGGTCTCTCCTTCACCTTCTCTTCTCCGGGCTGAACAGACCCACCTCCGTCAATCTCTCCTCACACATCCCGTTCTCCAGCCCCAGTCATTTTGGTGGCCTCTGCTGGACTCACAGGACTTGCACTGAGAGCCCCAGACTGGGTTGAGCACTGCAGGTGGGATCTCACCAGTGCAAAACAGAGCAATGATCCCTTCCCTCACCGTGCTGGCTGCACTCCTGCTAGGAGGGCTTTGAGGGGACATGGTGTTGATTCATGCTCACCACCAGCAGCCCCAGAAGCATTTTTTTCCAAAGCTGCCTACCGTGTCCAGCTGCATTGGATTATTCCCTCCCAGATCAGGATTTTACTTCTGCCTTTGTTGAACTTCATAAGGTTCTCACCAGTCCATTTCTGCAGCCTTCTCCTCCAGCCTACATATTGTCCCCCCCAAATTTTGGGGAAGGTACTCCAAAGTCTGTGCTATGAAGGAGAGAAATTTCATTCTGCAGTGGCTACAAGAACCTTGGTATGCTTCCATGCAATTTAAAACATAAATTAAAAAATATATATATTTTTAATTGAAATGTAGTGGAGCCTGTGTTTTGTGCTTCAAACTTTGCATTAAACAAACTAAAATTTCTGATGGCTGACCTATTCACATGCCTAAATCTCTCTTTCCTCATTCATATTAGAGATGGTAGAATTAACACATTATTCAGTGATTTAGTCCTTCCGTCCATGATCCAAAACCATTTTCTGCAAATGTATTCATTGCTTCCTCATGTTTGTTGACTTGTTATGCAAAGGACATTCAGCCTGTACAGAGTATCTGGGAACATTTTGCTTTGTTTGCAAAATCTTATCCATGGAGGGAGGTCACTGGAGTCTCAAAGTATTGTTTCCACCACCCAAATCTTTCTAAATGAAGGATTAGTGAATTACTAATGCAGATACTTAATACCAAGTGATGGCTACAGAATACTGAATAGTAAGTAGAAAATCCTACCTCCAGTTCAAGAAGTCCTAGTTGCCACAGAGATACTATTATTCAGGTTTTTTGGGGGGTGAAGGAGAGCTTGCTTCCTAAAGGCTGGTGGAAGTGAGCATCCAGAATTCCCCTGAATGTCCATGGCAAATGGCTAAGGAGTGTGAGACTGCACAGAAACCCACATCAAATGGGAAATTTTCAAGAAGATGTTTTCTTTTCATGAAGAGCCTTCCTTAAAACGCTTGTTATTCAGGTGGAGTTTGGATTGCATCCAATTGGAAGATCAAATTCTGTTTCACACACTGTTTGTGGGTACTCTAGGAATAACTTTGAGGAGTGTCTAAGGGTTACATGAGAGCAGAGGGGTGTAGAATTGCAGCTACGTTATTCAGGACAGCACTGAGACGTGCCCTGAGTGAAATCCCACCCTGACATGAATCCATGGTGCAGCTGAGCACTTGCTGTCTACGTGCCTGCATGCAGGGAGCATTGGCAGGGCTGAACTTGGTCTTCCTGTGTCCTCTGGGTGCTGCAGATCAGCCTTCCTGACACCCCCTGGGGAGCAAGGACCTTGTCCTGATCCGCTCCCCCAGAGAACACCCGCCTCTGGCAGCAAGATCCTGGAGACCTACACACCTGCAGCCCTGCCCACCAGCTAAAGAAATCCCAATCAATATTCCCCATTAGAGAGCTACTGAAGTGGAAGCAATTTGGCCATGAGTAGTTGCTGGAGGTCTGTTCTTCTTCCTGCTTCTGTCTGCATGGGCGCTTAGGGTGAAAGATTTACAGCATTTTGGAGAGACAGGGTTATCCTTCACAAGAGGGGAACATTGACAAGCCAGGCCTTTTTGTCTTCATTCCACTCCTGAAATCCCTCTTGATTCATTACAGTTTGTCCTTCTCATTGGTGTAATGAAAAATAAATGTTTATGTTGATATATAAAGATAGCAACATTGATTTTCTTTTCTGCAGTAGATTTGATTACTATCAAGCTTCCAAAGCCTTTCAGAGGTCTTTTTTTTTTTATTTTATTGCAACACCTTTTCAAGCTCACAGCTTTTCCTAATTGTATTTTCTGCTGAGAGAAGCACGTGGAAGAATTTGAAAAGGATGCAGGTGAGGTCTCAGAGGGGCCATTTCAATGCCTGAAAATGTTGAGATGGTCTGATTTTACAAAGACTGTACTTTGCAAATTATATATATTTGCAAAAACTTGAGATGAAATTATAAACATAACACTGCAAGCAGTTTTTTCACCTTTATTATTACTTCCTCTAGATTTTTGTCTCATTTTAGATCCCCAGGGTTCTGGAGGCTTGCCAGTATTTTGACACTATTCATATTCCAATTTCAGTGTATGATACCTTCAGTATGGTTGTACGAATGAATGAGCAGGTGTGGTTAAAATGTACAAGTGCCTTAAATATGTTCAAAAACAAGGACAGCTTTAATGTTTAGATAACATGTTTGTCTCATTGTGTTAAATCTGCATTAATCATGAACCTGAAAAAGAATCTCTGGATTAGAAATCTTTGTGAAAAATGAAGAATTTGGTATCCACAAGCAAATCTCATGCCTCGGTCTAACTCTCACTTTTATATGCCCTATTCTGGACTGTAGAATGGGGAAAAAAGCAAAGGCTGAGGTTGTACTATTGTAAATCCTCAAGGTGCAAAAGTGCTAGAAAACTTAATAGTGTTCATGGAACTCCAGAGTAAGACATGGAAATCATCCAGAGGCCAATGGGACAATCTCTTGCCCAGCTCTTGCACTGCTCTGTCCCAGGTGCTAAGCTGGTCCTAGAGCAAACACTTCCTTGTTAAGCTGCTTAGAGTTATGGAATTACTTAGACAGAATGTTAATTATTATAGGATCCATTAAAAGGTTTGTTGATTTGTTCTCTTCTTCTTCACAAACGGTGTTCTCCAATTAATTTTAGCTTTGTTGCGAATGCAGGAAAGATTCTTCCTAACTACCAAAGAAATTGATTTTTCAGGTTTCGGTGTGTTTATGTTCAGCACAACTTCACTATTTTCTTGTTTGCTAAAGAAAGGGATACAGATAAAATTAGAGCAGGCTTTCCCCTGGGGGTGATCACTTAGTGGCTTAAACTTCAGCTTCCCGACAGTGCCTGGAACTACGCATTTCAATGTAGTGGCTTGATTCAAAATGTTTAAGGGAAGTGGATTAAACTCAAGTGTTTTCTTCATGAGCTTTCTGGAAAGATCCTGAGTGGGCCAGTAGAGGGATAGCAAATGTGCACAGACACGGGTCTGAAGGCCAGAGGTCTCCCTAAGGTCTCCTGTAACTACACGTGGCCACATGTCATTGCCATGGGCTGGGTGGCCAGTCCCTCGCTTCTTTCTCTCTGTCAGTGAAGACATTAAGTATGATTCATCAGCCTACATATGTTCACAATCCCAGTTGTTCGGATCTAAGAAACACAAGAAAGAGACGTGACCCTGAGCCTTCACACACACCCTGCAAGTCCATGAGCAGCACAGAGCTGGAGCTTAAGGAAAGCCAGTCCTGATGTCCCTGTGCTGCAGATCTGTTGGGCTGCAAGCCTGCAAGGATCTGAACTGCTCTTGGTCATACGGACTTCAGCAGTTACATGTGGGTCTGCAGGCAGAAATTTTAGCACTTCGGGGAGATAAATGATCATGTTTCCTTATGCACCCCTAAGACCTATTGGAGGAAGTGATGGTCTAGTATTCCAGCTCTAGAGTGGCAAACACCTGCATGCCTTCACAAATCTAATCCTAAGCAAATGTGCACATCTTCACTTTTTTCCTTAGTTTCATCCAGGATGCATCTGAATCCTAGATGAAAACTCATTCAGCATTAAACATTTTGTTAGCTGGATTAGCCTGAGGGGATGCTCATAATTACAGTGTTGTTAGGGCTGCTTTTCATTTTAAACCACTCTGTTAAAGATGCTTCCACATACAGAGTCCTGTAATTTTCCTAGTAGTGGGCTGGGTGTAAACTCCTTGCTAAGCTGATAGATGTCTTTTTCTATAAAGTCAATTACTGGCAGAAAATCCACTAATACAAAGGGCATAATGCAATTATTTGGAATTGATTTCTTATAGGCATATGAATAGACATTTGGGCAAGTTCATGTTTGCTGAGAGAGTTTATAGTAATAACTGTCACATTTTACATTAGCTTTCATCCCAGGGGACTTCAAAGCACTTTACAAAACCTGAACTTGCATCTCTAAAGAGAAAGTATGGCCCAATGCCCACGTGTCTTTTGCTCAGAACATCTGCATTTGATTCCCTCTTTCACCACAGCCTTCTGGCACAACCCATAGCAAGTCTTCAAACTCCTGCTAGAAAATTAGAAAAAATAAAAATAAAAATGCATGTTCCTCCTGCAGGACAGCCAAAGGAGAGACAGCGTAATGACTGGCAAGGATAAGAAGGTGCAAAGCAGTGTGGAACAAGTCCACTTGGACCAAGATGAGCCCTTAGGATGAGAGGGTGCCAGAGGATGCACTCGATCCTATTTGCATGCCTAAAACGGTGCAGATGACCCACTGCCACAGGGTGCCTACTTCTCTCCATGGACTTTAAAAGGGATCTAAAGCTGAAGAGCACGACTTCAGCTTGCAACTTATTGCTATCTAAAGTTAACAGAATCCTCCTCAATATGCCATGGAAGTCCCAGCAGTTGATTTAAAGCTTTGGGCACTTCAACTTTTAAGAGTAAAATGCAGGGGGTGATAATGATAGTAACAACAGTGATGATAATGAGCTGTGAATGTTTTCAGGAGGACATAGGCACCTCCCAGAGTGTCATAGAGGGAAGCAAAATCGTGACAGCCAAGCACCAGCTGTGGCTCAGAGGCACTCACTGATGGCTAAAATATGGCTCCTTCTCAGTGGTTCATTAACAGCTCTTGGTGCTTTTATGAGAAACTTTATTTGATCACTTTGCAAAGATCCAAAGTTAAGCAAAGGCAAAACCTTCACAAGGAAACGTGAATGACGTACTGCAAGAGGCTTTAATGAGGTTGCCAGTGTTATTGCTGGCCTTTCCTGTCCAATGCAACCTATAGCTGGCAGAGATTTCATTAAAAGTCAAAAGCTGAGGCACTAAAGTAAAATTGAGGCATGTATTCCCTATACAATAAATATATTCAGCATGTCTGGAAGGAACAAGAAGGAGTCATATTTTTATTTATTTTCCCATCGGACTCTAAAAGCAGTTTCACATAAACTAGGAAGAAAGGCATTGTGCTAAGATAAGTCCATTCCTCATCTAGTTTCCCCAGCATCTGGCATTCTGGAACAGTCTTTTTTTCTTTTTTTTAATCAAAGTTGCTGTGGACATAAAATAAACCAACCCCTCTAAATTTATTTTTGCATCAGTTCATACCATTGGAAGAATAGTTTTTGCTGCCTAAGTAAGCTGGATGATATCAAATAGACTAGATAATTGCACCATTAAACATACCGTCTTGTAAGAACGAGGATGTACTCCCTTAATATTTAAAAAGTTTAAAATTTGTTTTAAAGTTACCTGGGGATTTTTACAATATTTACCATGAAGCACCACAGAAGCCTGTCTAATGAAGTACCAGACATAACTGAAGTTATTGTAATTATGCCACTTCAAAAAAAAAAAAAATAGAAAAAAAAAAAGGACCTGAAAAAATATGCATTATAGAGAAATATTGACAGATTAAATAGATTCCATGATAGGAACCAGGAAATTGCTCAATTAAAGCATGTGTGTATTACAACATTAGGCAATTATTAAATTAACAGATGGCAGAGCTCTGAAAATGGATCCTAGCAGCATTCAAGTGATAAAGGGAAAGTCGTATGATATGCAGGCATGAGTCTGAATACCACTCTGAATCACTGGCACGTGGGAATTCAGGGGATGAAACTGGTAGCAATAACAGAGTAACTCATGTGGTGAGGAAGAATCTGTGTACTTGTCTCATTCCCCTGGTTAATAACAAATTAGTCCCCAAAAGGTGAGCTGCCTTGCTCCACAACTTACAGAAAAACTGCTAGAGGACAAAAATGTAGAAAGGTAGAAAGGCTAACTCACAGCATAGGGTAAGAAACCATCCTTTTACCCAGGATCTCAGTCTGGGGTTGCTCACCGGAGATGCAGGAAGCCCAGACCCACTTCCCTCCTGCCCTGCAGGGGTCCAGGCCACACTCTGCACCTCCACAACAACCTGCTCCGCAGCAGCGTAGCAGTGAGCACTTTGCATCTTTCTCCCCTCGCTTAAGGGATTAAATTTCACTGGAGCAAAGACTGAGTGCTTCTTAACCAGCACATGCTCTGTGTGGCTCTGGAAATCTGAGCAGTACAATAACCTTGATAAGAGTGGGTGGATTGAACCCTTCTGGGACAGGATGATTGAAAGAGCCCTGTGACACATGAAACACTTCACATCCCTGGCATGGGAACATGGAAGAGAATAAATTTGATTTTGCCTCCTGTGTTGGCTTCCAGGAGATGGGTTCTGCTGGGGCTGAGGGCCCCTCACTCCTTGCCGCTGGCATTTTTCTTAGCTGCAAGGATTTTTTCAATTAAATACAATAGTAAAACCTTGGGAAAGACTCATTAGCCTAGAGGCAGGAACAGTCACTTGGGTAGTTGTTTTACTTCAGGGAGCGTTTAATTGTTTATAGAAAGCTTCACAGTGTTGAAAACTGAGTTTTACCACACAGGATTTCTCCTTGGCCTGGCAGTGGTCAGAGCACCTTCCTGGGCAGCTGACTGATCCCTTAAATCCCCCCAAGTAAAGAGAAACTTCAGATGTCAGCTTCTAAACCAGGCCTTCATTTTCATCATGAAAAGGGAAACTGCATCAAACCACGTGCAATGCCTAAGATTTGCAATTTGTGGAAGATGGAGAGTGTAGTTTTGCTTCAGCTCTCCAAAGCCCAACAACTTAATATTTTGTTTGTTTGTTTGGCTGTCACATGCAAAAATGTATCAATCATTCACAGCATTTTAGCAATTACCCCCTTTTCAGATTTAATTTATCTAAATTGGAACCCTGGAGTAAAAGCAAATCCGAGATAGCTATTTTATTATTCTGGCCCTCTTAGCACCTCATAATTTCTAACACAATAAAATAAAAGTGAGATTTCCCATTTCTGCAACAGTATTTTCACTGCTGGCAAGGTCAGGTCTGCACGCATTAGTTCCCTGGATGACAATGGGGAACATGTCATTTATTTCTAGTAATCAGTTATTTTTAAGAATTAAATAGATGACAAGTGGCTGATGGATTTAGTTCTGTCTCACCCACAGATCGCAGGTACAAAGTCAAAAACTGGCAGATGTTCATCAAAAATCTCAGAAGTGCCCTGGAAAGATGTTTTAGTGTTCAGAGGTGTTTTACACCAGTACATGTATGTGTGAATTCAGATGTATTTGATAAGCACAAGGAGAAACATCTTTGTAGGCATAATAATCTGCTCCTTGACAGCAAGTAGAGCTGAGCTGGAACATACCACAAACTGTGGAAGAAAACTCTCTAAAACTGCTGTTGAGAATTAGAACATAGACCCAAATAAATAAATAAAAACATTTTCGGCTTATATTTTCTGATTTATGGTCAAACCATAGCTTGGCTTAAAATTCAGGATTGTTTCATTCTCCCAAACAGTGACCGAGGATATTATTACCTGTGGGAAACCACCAAAAATCACTTTGATGATTCAGGAGCCAAGGTTCTGCTTTCAGGAGCGATCTAGAAACCAAGGGC
Organism: Netta rufina; assembly: GCF_964035555.1. NCBI lineage: Eukaryota > Metazoa > Chordata > Aves > Anseriformes > Anatidae > Netta > Netta rufina. The sequence goes on from NC_140140.1 coordinate 3,403,375, forward strand.
CCAATTGTCAAGTGCATTTTGGGGTTCAGAGATGCACATGGATTCAGGTCAGCCTGATGCATAGTAGTCAGCAGAAAGAATGATCTTTTAATCCAGACACAAGAGGTCTGCAAGAGCACAAGCACTGGGCAGCAGTTGCCACCCATGCTCCGAGAGCTGTGCGTGGGAGCATAAGCACGAGGAGGCTGCCAGCAATCCAGAAAGTCTGTAAGAAGTGACTTAGAAAATGATCTTCATCCACACCACAGTGCAGTTCACAGCACTGACACACACAAAGCGTCTGCCTCTCCATCCAAAGCAGAAGCAGGATCCACAGGTTGAAGACATTTGAAAACTTCTGGTCTGACCTATTTGGAAGACTAATATTGCAGGAAGAAGGGCAAAACAACTGTAATGATCCCGGTCTCCAAAGAAATCATTTATGCTTACAGAGAAAGTAAAAATTGAATTGAGCATTATGAAAAATTCTCTGTGTAGCTGAAACTATAACCTGGATAATTCATTTAGGCTAAATATATGGTTGTAATTGAAAATCCAAATAAGGTATGCATATGCATTGATCCATATGATTTAAATCAAGCCATAAAATATCAACATTATCCAGCAAAAGCTGCCGAAGAAATGGTAGCCAAGCAGAGTATGAAATTCCAGGGAGACCATTGCACTGGCTGGGAGAAGGACTTAATTGATTTTGACAAAAAAAAACCTATTTGCTGTTTAGTTGATTCCTACTCTAAATTCACAGCGCTTTCACAGCTAGCAGAGAGAAGCAGCAGCATAAGTGATTACCCATACCAAATTACAGCTGGTGGGGTCGAGCATACTGCAGGTTCTGGTTATTCACTATGCACCAAATTGCTACTGTAGATTTTCAAAGAAACACTACAATGTACTCACATACACAGACAAATCTCTCACTGATGAGTTACAGGATAACTGAAGGCTATTCAGAACACCAAATAGACTGTAGGAAAAGCAAAAGCAGTGAGGAACCTCACTTTGTTCTTGGTGTTCATACACCTCTATAGGCCAGTGGGAGCTGCATTTACTGGGTTGCAGGGAGCGGGCAGGACTGCTTCACCAGCCCCACATCCTCCTGGTGCTGGGGGCCCAGAGCTGGACGCAGGGCTCCAGGTGGGGCCTCAGGAGGGCAGAGCAGAGGGGCACGATCCCCTCCCTCCCCTGCTGCCCACCCCTCTGCTGATGCAGCCCAGGGTGCAGTTGCCCTTCTGGGCTGCATGCACACACTGCTGGCTCATGTTGAGCTTTTTGTCCACCAGAACCCCCAAGTCCTCCTCTGCAGGGCTGCTCTCAGTGAGTTCTTCTCCCACTCTGTGCTCATGTCTGGGATGGCCTTGGCCCAGGTGCAACACCTTGCACTTGGACTTGTTGAACCTCATTAGGTTCACGTGGGCCCACTTCTCCAGCCTATGCAGGACCCTCTGGATGCCATCCCTTCCTTCTGGTGTATTGACTGCCAGCTTGGTGTCATCTTCAAACTTGCTGAAGGTGCACTCAATCCCACTGTCTGTGTCATTGATGAAGATATTAAACAGTGCTGGTCCCAGGACAGACCCCTGAGGGACACTGCTTGTTACCAGCCTCCACCTGGACACAGAGCCACTGAGCACAACGCTCTGGGAGTGACCTTCAGGCCAATTCCTTATCCACTGAATGGCCTACCCATCAAACCCATCTCTCTCCAATTTGGAGACGAGGATGTCAAGTGGGACTTGCAGGAGTCCAGGTAGATGACATCGGTTGGTTTTCCTCTGTCAACTGATGCAGTCACTCCACCACAGAAAGCCACCAATTGGTCAGGTATGATTTGCCCTTGGTGAAGCCATGCTGGCTGCCTCAGATCATCTCCTTGTGTGCATGTGCTTTGACATTCTTGCTTGCTCAAGATGCATCATTCAAGATGCTCACAGCCCTGTGGGATCCCCTTGAATTTCCTACCACAGATAAGACTGTGGTGAGAACCTGAGTAGAAAAGGAGCCTCTGAACCAGGCCAAGCAGAGATAGAGCCTGGGGATTTCATTCCTGCTTCCAACAGAGCAACCTCCAGAATCAACTGGTCTGCAATCGAATGAGAAAGAGTAAAGAGAAGCGCGTCTTGTGACTGCTCTACCAGATGCATTTCCTGCAGTATTCTTCACACATTTCAGAGAAAGAGAGAATGGAAAAATGAAACTGTTAGGAGGACTCTTTTCTTATACTGACCTCTGGATGTCAGTGTAAGAGTTTCCCAAGGAAAGGAGCTAAGAGAGACTTGGCTTCATTAAGGGGGATAACCAGAAAAGACTAAACTCCTCCACCTCCCTGCAGTGCTGTGGGTGTGGATGGATGCTGTGGTCTCAAGGAGCATCAAAGGACACCAGTTAGGGCACCTGCTGCCATGAACAACATTGTGAGAAGTGTATTGTGCCCGAAATAAGAAGAACAAGGAAAAAGATGGACACAATGCTTGCACCATGCACACCAGCCTGTCCCAGCTCCCATTGTTCCCTAGAGAGGAGGAACGGCCCAGCCCCACTCCACCATTTGCATTTTCCTCCATCTATGAGGAGCTCTCTTTTCAGAGCTCTTAACACCAGCCAGCTCATCCCAGCCATTGCCTGCTAGTGGGCTGCTGCAGCTAAACCCCTAATTAGGGTGAAGAAACAAACTCAGAGATTTCCCGTAACAGCTGCGTAGTGCCTCCTGAAATCACTGAGAAATTGCAGCAATCAGTGTCCCTGCAAGGCCAGGAGTCATCCAAAATCAGTGGTTTCATTTTCTCACTCAGGTATCTCCCCTCCCTCCCTTCACAAAACATCCAAACAGAGGAAGGACAAATAAATAAATAAATAAATACATACATACATACATACATACATACATACATACATACATACATACATACATAAATAAATATGAAAGCACCTTTCTGGTTTCTCTCCACACTGAGCTGTTGCGGTGAGGCGGTGCCAACAGTTTCTGTATTATGTGCATGTCTTTGATACAGTGGGCAGCAAGGATCTGGCGTTTGAAAGCAATGGGCTTGGAAACCCCCAGTGGAAGTCACTGGAGATGACAATAAGCCCTGGATACTCATTTGCCACTGCTCCAGTAGCACATTGCACTCAGAAACAAGACAGATCCAAAGAATGGCTGCATACCCCATTTCACCAACTTTCCTGCCCCCTCCCTCCAGATTCAACTCCCTTCTAACACTTTGGCCTAAACACCAGTGCTGGAGATCCTCTGGGAACCCTCACGTTGTTATATTCTGCTCATCCTTCAGCGCCTTGCCAATCACACTGGAAAATGTCATTTCAGGTGTTGCTGCCGCCAAGGTGTTCGGACAATGTGTTAGAGATTAACCAACAGCAGGAATTGTCAGGGCCTTTTTATGCATGGGTGGGAAAGGAAAAAATAAATTACAAAATTAAAAGAATAAAAGAATAAAATCAAACTTCAGGGCACCCTGGAGCAGCACCTGTGAGAGGGGAGTTCGTACCAGGTGGGGAGAGCTGTGGGGTCTGTCAGATGCAGTGGCCATGCTCCTTCCCAGGACAGACAGAGAGCTCAGCCAGGAGGCTGGTGTCACTGAGAACAGAGCACCGTCAGGCTTTGCAGAAAAACCTCACAGCCTTTCCAGTTGCTGGCATGTCTGCAATAAGGGGAGAGCCCATCCAAAATCCAGCATGTGCAAAAACAGAGGTGGGACTGCTTTAGCTGAAGGATCAGCCATCATGTCACTTTTGGTAGGGTGAGGTCCTGGAGACATCCCCATAGCCCAGCACCTCACTGCTGTTACCGCTGGCTCTGAGAGCAAACGCCCAGGCAGTGGCCTGGAGCTGGAGGATACAGCAGGTACCAGCATCCAGATTTGGGGACAGCCTTAAACGTGGTGGCTTCCCTTCACCACACCAACATTTGACCTCTCCCCTGTCCCAGGGCACATAAATTGCACGTAAAAGGCAAATAGATTAAAATAAAAATAAAAATAAATAAATAAATAAGACAAGAATTAAAACGGGCCACAGAATCACAGAATTGTAGGGATTGCAAGGGACCTCCAGAGATCATCAGGCCCACAGGCCCTGTGGATCAAAACTGCAACGATCATTACCCAGACCAGTGCCTTTGTGCTTCAGGCCATCCACGCTCATTGCTCAATACCACGAGCTTCTTCCCAGTGCATGGCTGGAAGGTCCAGCTACCAGCAGCACCGCAGGAGAACAGGGCATAGGGACACAGCGTGCAAAGGCAAACAAGACCCTACGGGGGGGGGCAGAAAGCCCAGCACGGCAGTTTTCCTAATGCTGCATCCCTCACCCACCAGCAGCAATGAACATGAGAAGGTGCAGCTGGAAGCAACGTCTCTGCTTGTGTGCTCTGCAGGTGAGGACTCTGCTGAGCTGACCCAGCTTTGTGCTGGGTTTCCCCAGCCCATCTCACAGGAGGCAGAGCTGATGCTGCAGCAGGGATGTTGCTGCAACACTGGAAACAGAAGTGTTTTGTTTCAGTGTTTTCCCAGCAAAAGCAGCTGATCAGGCAACATTTCCTTTACTGTTTTCTAGACTTTGATGTTAACAACTGTAACTGAGCATTCAGAGCCCTGATGCTCCCCCAGAGACAATGAAACCGAATTTCAAAGGGGAGCAGCGTGCTCACAAGAAGCATCAGGGGAGCTTCAGCCACTCTCGGGTTTCCAGATTGTATCCATTACCCACAAAGTAGCACTCAAACTGCACGGGGATGCTGACACTGGCATGGGGCTGTGCTTTGCTGAAGCTCTGGGGGAGTGCAGAAGGGATGCCATTACAGGAATCAGTCAGATCCCACTGTTTCCTGCACCTAAAAGCAGAAAACCTTTAAAAACCTCACTATGATATAAAACCAGCTTACCTTAAATATACAGCCTGACAGCAAGGTGAAGCTTTAAACAAGCAACAGGGGGTAAATAATCAGTATTTCGTATATTAATTTACTGTCCTTCCTCCCAGCACTGCAGCCGCTACAGGGGCCAGGGCCCAGGAGCACAGGTCGTTCAGCTCCGCTGCCTTCTGAGGAAAGCATTATAAGATGCAAATCTAAGGGTTTGGGCCAAAGGACAAAATGATTTTTGGTGGCAACTTCTGAAAAGAACCATCCACATGGCACTGTGGTAGTTATAGCATACAAACAGGTCGTGTGGATTTTTCCCAGGCTGGTGTTCAGGAGCCAGCCAAACCGTGGGCTTTTCGCTGGTGCTACACCTCATGGGAAGTTGCAAGGCATGTTGATTTTGCAATCAATCAACCAAAAAAAAAAAATCTTATATTGAAATTTATTTTCTCTGCTCTGATTTTTTTCCCACATAGGTACTCTGGTGAATGGGATTCTTAATAGAAAATAGAAATGGCCAGTTGAACCAAGAGGGAGAGAATGAAAGCACCCTCATGGGGCCTCTGTCCTTTGCTCCCTTTATTCAGTAGGATTTGCTGCAGTCTCTCTTCTGAGCCAAGCTCTTCCCAGCACTATTGACAACAGGGAGGCTGGAAAACCCTCCGCCAGGATCTGCAGAACCAACAGGCTTGAAAGCGATATACGCTGTGTGCAGGGCTCTCTCTTTCTTTTGTGCTGTTTCATTCCACAACTTTTAAACCTGAGATGTGGAAATACACTAAAGCTTCCTATCTGTTCAAGACTCTCTTGTTGTGGCTGTAAACCAGAACCAAGATAAGGAAAACTCCTGAAAGTCTGAGACTGGCAACATAAGAGTGAAAAAGAAGTGCAAAAGCCTTCCTGGAGGCTGCAGCTGCTGTGGCTCATTTGCCCTCCTCTACTTATTGCTCATCCTGATGGTGAGAATTCAGGGACCCAGTAGAGAACCAACAGCCACAGCGCTGCACAGGCTGCATGTCATGCCCCCACTTGCCAAGGATCAATGAGGGAGTGAGACTTGTGCAACAACAGACATTAAGAACAAAAATATCTAAAAAAAAATTAAAATTGCTTTCCTCTATTCCACAAAATGGCAGGTGTTTCCAATCAGTTTCTTACAGGGTGAACACTGCACTTGGCTTGTAATTTGTTTGGTAAACCTTACATTTGCAGCTGTAATTACCCCATCAAGGCAGCTAAATTATGATGACATTTAAAGTGACCTTCAGCTTGCAGCTGCGATAACCATCCTGCGGGAGAGGTGTATCAGGGAGGCAGCATACTGCTCCCTGGGTGAGATTTGCCTGCGAATGGGCCAGCCAGATGTTCCTCCAAAACCAGAGAGCTGTTTTAGCAAGCGCAGCTTGTACAAGGCTGAATAATCTGATTTCTCTGCCGGGGGAAGGACCACCACAAGCTGCACGCAGCTGGTTGTTTCGTCAATGGGAGAGCTTGGGATGTTCTTCCTCCTAGGGAAAAACAGCTCCTGCAAAACCACGGTATGCAAGGGCAACTCCTTGCAGGATGTTTCATGTATGAGTGGTTACAGGCACTGAATATCTCAGTGCCTCCCCCAGAGTGGAATGTTCCTGACCAAGCCTTTCAGTCATCCAGCAGGTCCCAGATCTGATAAGTTCACCACAAACCCTTTCCCACGCTCATTTCCTAAACTTGCTTTGCTTCTTCCACAGCACCCACACCTGTCCCCAGCCTGCACCTCCAGCCCCTGCTGTCTGTTTCCTCCCTTGTTCACCAGTGGTCTCTACCTTGCCCAAATCCTGCCCAAACTGAATCCCCCCATAAAGCACTCCTGCTTTTCTGCTCCAAACGTTGAGATGCTCAGTCTATCCCTCCTTCTCCACACGCGTTGGATTACCACTATTAATTCTGATTCACTATTTTACATACAGCCTTTTCCCTGCTCTCCAGTGTCCCCCAGCACTCCCTGCCCTCCAGCTCTCTCACCCCTCTCACTTTCCCATTCCACCTCTTCCCAGACTTAGCCTGAAACCCCTCCACAGTGTTTCATGCCCTCACTTAGCTTTCCCAAACAATCACCTCCAACAAGCCCTGTGTCCTCCCTCCCAGGGAGGCAGGACAAGCACACAGGCTGAGCGAGCCACAGCAGACAGCAGCCCTGCCTGCTGCAGATCCCATCCCCATGCAGCCAGCCCTACGAGAACAACAGGACCCACAAGCAGCTGTAAGGGCCCTTACTGGGCTTACTGATCTTGAACTGCAAATTTGCTAAACTCTAGAAGTATCTCTGCGGCCCCAACTCTATCCTCAGCCCTCCCAGGGCACCCAGCTCATTGATGAAATGTTATTTTGGAGCAACAAACTCAGTTTGGTCCTGTATGCCAAAATCCCTTGCCCTCCTCAGGAGCTGCAGAGTTGGGTAAGAGCAATCAATTGAAGGAATCTGCAACAAAAAGGCAGTTAAGACTTGCAGAGATGCCCATGGGAGCATATGGGGAGAGATGGGAAGGAATGCACTGGCCTGTACCAAGTTTACAAAGCAAGCTTAACACAAACAGACAAAAAGAAAGTATCAGTACTGAGGATGGCATAAAATCCAACTGTGCCAGCATTCAGCTTGTTAATTATCCTCCAGATCACCTCCCCTCTAAATTCACTGCCGGAGCAGCTCAAGTTGAATCTAAATAAATATGAGAATCAGAGGGAGACTCGGAAGTCAATACTGTGAACTAACTCCTTCTACAAATGGATTTTCATTACCACAGGGGCAGGCGCCAGTGTCCAGAAAGCACCACAACAAGGGCAATTATTTGCTGGCAGTGCTCTGTATTCACAGGAGGTGCTTTGCCTGGTTTGCAGCAGTAAAGGGCAGCTGGGCTATCGATCAGGTCAGACGCCTGTCGCTCCTGGAGGCATCAGGGGTTTTAACAAGCCGCACAAAGGCAGTATTGGAATTGTCACAAGTTCACGCTTGGTTTGTAAGGCAATTTGAAGCAGATTTATTGACCCCCTTTCCCTTTCCTGCCATCCGCAGGGTATGGAGGAAAGCAGAGCTGTCCAGCTCAACACCTCATCAGGACCTGCCAGAAGAGGTCCCTGACAGGAGCCTCTGGAAGGGGGAAGAGCTGAGTGCTGATGCCTGCAAAGATTTCAGTAGGAAAAGCATCCAGTTGGGAGCCCAGGTGACTGCAAAAGGCTGCTCATAAGATGTACTACTTCTGTCCTTCTACAGCAAAGCCCTTTCCCAGCTGTTTCTATACCCACCGTGATCTCACCTGAGCATTTCATCCTGCCCAGCAGGGCAGGATCCAAATGAGAGCACAGGGAACTCCCTTCAGGTTTTCCTCTCCCATGCTCTGAAGCCTTTGGTTTCCTCCTCTGACACAAACAGAGGTAATAATAGGAGCAAGAGAGGACAAGGGGTTACAACAGGAAAGCACAGGGCCAGCCCACAAAATGCAGCTCCTGCCTGCCGCTGTGTGATGTGGGGAGACTGGAGTAGGTCCCACAGCCTGACTCTGCCCCCACACTGGCCAGTCACAGCATCCTCATTTCCCAGCACTGAGAGCAGAAGCTTCCTCCAATTTCCACTGTAGATTAATGCCAATAAGCTCTGAGAGTCTTAAACTTCTCCAAGCAGAGACCTTACAGGTCACATAAAAATAGAATTCAGATCACACCTAATCAGGGCACCAGCTACCCAAGCAGTCCTTCAGGGTGATAACAGCCCTTCAGGGGGATCACTTAAAAAAAAAAAATTATTTTACAGTGCACAATAAGTGGATTTTTTTAAGACTTGACAATATACAAATATAACAAGAAATATGAAAATTAAAGAGAAATTAGACTCCTTGTGAGCAGCAAAAGAGCTTTCATCTTTCAGCACTTGCTAAGAAGTTTCAGTTTCCCAATCTAGTGCCTTCTTGACAAAGCTGCTTGAGAGGAAACCCTCCTTAAGCAGTTACCCTTGCCAATTAGAGGTCACAGTAACACACTGGCTAATGCCTCCTAACTCAACTTGTGGAAGATGACAGCTTTTTGGAATATTGCCCGAGGCAGCCTTCAGCCAGTGCCAGCACACTCCCTGACCTATAAACCAGGCATTTGAACGATGAACAGCAGGGACTGAATAAAAAGAGGCAAGAGTATGAGTGAAGAATTAAATAATTAATAAAGTGTTAAGTAAAATGGCAGAGGGAGGTGAGGTGGCATCTAGCAAGAGGGGAAATGAGGAGCAAGTGCCCCTGTGATTGCATTTAAAATTCAAATCATCCTGCAACTGAGCTATCACATGTGGCCACAGCCTAAGTAGGCAGGAACAGCAGTAGGGGAGGTTAGGGTGTAATTACTTGGGCTATGATTATCAGAATTTGATGATCAGAATTAAGGAGCACTACAAAATTTCCAAGGGCTACTGAGAGCCAGAAAAGACATCTCAAAGCATATCTTTCCAGCCAAGGTGTTTGTCTAGGATTTGATTCACTTCTCCAAAGTGAATCAAAAGAATAAGCATAGACAAACAGGTCTAGATAAAAATAGAGAACAAATTGGGTGCACACCCAGAGATGAGAGAAGTTTACACTTCAGCTGTTTGCAAAAAGCCCGTCCATTTCTCATTCCCAGTTTCTTTTCAGCTTTATCTTCCTGTCTCTGCAGCACAGACAAGACCAAGAGAAGAGCTAGGGAGATGGAAATCAAACTATTCCTGGCCACAGCTAGTCTTGGTGAGGGTTTTGTCCTTCTCACTTGGTCTAAAAGATCAGTGGTTCCCTGAATCTTTATAGAGATGAAATAGAAAACAACACATGCAGGGGCTTCCACTCAGACACTTCTTCCCAACCTGAGCTTGGAGCTGCCACAAGAAGGCTGGTTTAGCCTATCACAGACCATGGAGTCTATAGCAGTAGCATAGAAGGGCCACAAAAACCTTACAGGTATTGGGCTGCCCCCCACTAGCTCCAGCACAGGGAACCAGGGATACCCCAGCCATGTGCAGCATTGGAGTCCCCAGCTGCCAAGGGGGCCACAGGACAGCACAGGTCAGTACTCCTTTAAGTTACAGCCTGGATGCACAGCATCCAAGAAGGTGGAGAAGGTTATTTCTGTTCTGTCCTCACAAGGTTATCGCAAAAAGGTCTTAGGAACACAGATACTTTGGAAAGCCCTACCCTATAGCGCCTGTATTACCCAGACAGATTCTGAGGTACAACTGTGCAATGGATCTGACACCTGCAGTTTTTTACATTACCTCCAGTGCTATCTGGTAACTCCAAGGTGCCTTAAGTAAAGGAGACTAGGTGGGAAACAGCAGCCAGAGATAAGGAGTGCTACACAACAGTCATGAACCCTCAAAACACAGCTAGAGGAATTCCCACGATTCAGGGCAACTTCAAGTGAGGAAAAACTAGAGCAGATCCTTAGGAAAAAAAAGTCACAGGTGGATTTTTTTTAACCCTTAAATATATCAACTGTTAAAGATTCAATACATCCTTGAGGGATGTTTTTTTCTGGAAGCATCTGAAGTAGCTGCTCTACTTTGCACAGGGAGGATGGTCACTGATGTAAGAGATCCACACTCATACAGTCAACCTCCAGTGCAGTTTTGTAGCCTGTAACTTCCCCTTATGAAACAAAACATCTGGAAACAACTTCTCCTGAGAACTTGACTGATTTGCTTTCTCCCACTGTACAACAGGCTCCCAAGGTAAGAGCAGTCAATAGTGACTACAGGAACTGGGTTTAAGCAATAAGCAAGTATACGCCCCAATGATCCATAAGCAGAACATGCATGATTTGCTAGGCTAAGCACTAAATTAATATAGATCTGATCAGCTGCACTGGTAAGTCAGTGTGGAATACAAGGATGTCCAGATAAGTTTAGCACCTCTAGGTAGCTCTGTGCAGCTTTGCTGTAGAAGAATAGAGCATACAGCATATTTCCCACCAAGCAGCAGGACTAGCTCCAATGCTTCTTCCAATAAGTGCCCCACTTCCCTCCCTACAGCTTCAGCAGTAATTACATCACAGAGACTGAATTTACCTCTCCTTGAGTTCTTTGCCAAAGAGAAATTGGTCAGCAGTAATCAGAGAGCATGCAGTGGAGAGGTGACACCTGCAATTTATTTCAGGTCTCAACAATAGCTCAGCCTTACAACTCAGGTTGGTTTATTGTTTTGCCTCCAGGACGAGCCAGTTGCTATTTAAGGAGTGCTGTCTAATGATCTCTCACTGAATCTAGACCTGAAGCTGCACTGTATCAGAAGTTCACATTGCATCAGTGGATTAACTGAAGCCAGACCTCAGGGATCACATGGTCCTGCCACAGTACAGCAGTAAGCCACCACACATAGTAGTTGCAGCAACAGCTATTTCTACTTGGGAGAAAAAGAGTAGAAGACCATAGCTGTGGTTCCTCCATAAGCCTCACCACCACTGCTTAGAGGCTTTAAAGCAAGTTTTCAGAATCCAGATCCACCCCTTTTTTCCAGCTAAGCAGTGATATTGCCCTTGAAGATGGGAAAATTATAGCTCACATCTGATGAGCAGCACTCACAGCACCTCTCCAGAAAAGAAGAGAAAGTAAGCATTTTTGCATGCAGTGGTTTTATTTTAAACAGTTATGCTAGGTCATATACATCCAGCTTCTAGAAAGAGTTCTTTACATTGCATACTGTGTTGAAGGATTAAGACCAACAGCAAATATTTCATGAGTACAGGCATTACGTGGATACACCATGGAAGGCCATACCTTAGACAGCTTGCTAGGGAGGTGGGGGCACTGGAGACCTTCAGGTCTGTATCTTGAGCCAATGCTCAGCCACCAGCACCAAGGAGCAGGTCCTACTGACCTCCATTACCACCTGAAATTTATTACCCAATGATTATTCAGTGTGACAGCTCCACCTTCAGCTAGGAAGTAGGGTAAAGCTATCAAAGTCCCATGCCTGCGCTCAGGGCCTTGCCCTTCACAGGGAGGAGGCAGGAGCTTCATGAGCCCCTGCCTCCTCCTGCAAGGCCTCCTCCTGCAGAGTTTCCTCCTCCTCCTGAGGAGAGAAGGGTCCCACCAGCCAGGACAAAGGCCGGTTGTCCTTCAGGTAGTCCAGCAGCTCCTCCATGTACTCCTGGATCACAGCCAGCTTCCCCCGGCTCTGGGCCAAGACACTGCTGGACAAGTCCTGGAAGGAATTTGCTGCTGAGAAAGAAGCACGAAGCTCTTCTATGGTATTAAGGGATTGTTTCACCTTATCCTGAAGGCTTGAGGGAAGGCCTTGGATTGCAGACACAATTTTACAACAGGTGATTTGCAGCTGCTGTGTGATGCTGCGTGCCATCAGCAGGGCCAGAGACTCCATCTCCTGGGAAGAGGCAGAAAGGACAAGTTCAGGAGTACATTAATTAAAGAAAAGTAAAAGGGCTCTGGGCTTCTCCTTGCTTTCCCCCAGGGAGATACCTCTGGCTCTGCAGAGCTGGCAGATCTGCTGTCTTCAGGAAACTTCCTAGTCCAGTCCAGCCACATCTGGCACAGTTTCTCCTGCCCTTCCTGAAGCTTTTTATTAAAGCCTTGCTTAAACACCTCAATCTGTGCCGGGGGAAAAAAAAAAAGTTGGTGTCAGGACACATCAGCTTGTAATCACAGGATTTTTAATCACAGCAATGAAGCTGAGGCCAAGACAACCTCTTGGTCACCTCCTGCCCTCCAACAGGGAGGCCAGGCTCTGCCTACCAGTTCAATGATGGAGTGAAGCTGTCCAAGAGCCTCCTGCATGCCCTGCCAGATCCGCTTCATTTTATCTGAAGAGTGCAGGTAGGCAAACTGGCGAAGTTCATCAGAGAGAGAGCCCAACCGCACAAAGTACCTCCTCTTCTCCTGCTGCTGCTCCACAGACATTATACCTGCATCCTCCTCAGATGCTGCCAGTTTGGCTGGGGAAAAAGACAGTACCTGTAAGCAGCTGATCAAAGGTTCTTACCAAGCGAGCTAAGAAGAGTCAGGAAACCTTGGACTAGGAGTCAGGAAGCCTCCAGCATGGCACTTCCCACTAGCCACATTCCAAAGGAATGGGGCTGACCACCCTCCAATTGATGATCCTATTACAGATAGTCACATGTTGTTTCCTGACCTAATTCCTCGTTTCCAATGGGGAGAGAGTTGTCTTCTTCTGTTCTCCCCAGCACAGCCTCTGCTCTGCTCACAGCCATCTGGCCCACTCTGGAGTCCATGACCATCCCCACACTGCTGGTTACTGCAGATCTGGCAGCTTCCACACTGCTGTGAATAGCGCCCTTAGTTGCATCTATCACCTCCATCACTCTGCTGCTCACAGCATCCTTTGCCTCTGCCACTGTGGATGACACCAGCTCTTTTGTTTCAGAGATAACCTGCAGAAGAGATTTATGTCAGGTAAGGGTTTAGGGTGAACTGCACTAGAAGGACTCTGCAGTGTCTGCTTATTATGTGCTCCTATAGGAGCTTGTACTGTGTACCTAAGGAGTATTTCATTCCTTCTGGGAAGCTACCTCACTCCCAAGCTTAGAAAACCTGCAATGACCAGCCTGGGATGCACTACCTTTAAGTCTCACCTGGTCCACTGGCTTTTGAAGGAGTGGGACCTTTTCCCCTAGTTTATCCAAACCTTTGGAGGCATACTCATTTGCTGCAGCAACTGTTTAAAAAGAAAAAAGGTGTTAAAGCTTGTGGGATAAAACAGCAGGAAAAACCAGTCCTATCTTCCAGAGGACAGTGCTCTGTAAGGAGCCTGGATCAAAGTCTCCATCCAGGCCACCAGGCCAAGCATACTCTGCTGTAAGCTGAATTTGTAGAGCAGCTTCTCTTGGTCTCCACATAGATCTATTCACTTTGATAGCAGCCAATTTTTACTTGCATGGACATAGCCACCTACACGGATTTCCCTCCTGTAGGTCCTTGAATAAAGTTCAAGTGTAGTCCTTACCTCTATAAAAGGAAAAAAAAAATGCCCCAAACCCCAGTATGCCAAGGATCCAGGATCAAGTAGTAACCAACAGGATAGGGATGACCTCTTTTTTCACTTTAAGTCCAGAGAGGGTTTTTCCTGCAGCCTCCGCAAAGGTGCAAGAAGCTAGCTATGAGCAACTGATATACAAGACTTTGGACCTGGCAAGATCAGCTTTAGAGCAGCCAAACTCAATACTTATCTTCCAGGGAGAACATCCCTCAATCACATTACCCAGAGTAAGACTCAGCTTTTTGACATTATAAAAAAGTCTGGAGTTGTCCTTTTACTATGGAGAAGGAGAGGTGCATTCCCACACCCTAGGGCTCCTTTCAGAGCTGGAAGGAGAGAGAGACCTTCAGAGGCAGGTGCAGACCTCCCTTTCCCCAGGGAGTTACCTTGAGGCTCCAGTGTAGTCAGAAGTGGCTGCACACAGCTGGCTGTGGCTTCTGTCATGCTCTTCACTCCTTTCTCTGCTGCATCACAGACAGACCTGATGTAGGGGTAGCTCTCCTTAGTGGATGCATAAGCTGTAGAAACCATGTCACAGGCAGAGCTGACAAAGGTCAGGCTACCCATCTGATTTACTGCATCCTAAAAGGGGAAAGTAGTCATGAAGCTTGCAAACATGACACTGAGCATGCAACTATGTGGTGTTGCACCAAAATTTCAACTTGCCTGTTCAAGTCACCTGCCATTAGGTAAGCAAGACAAGCCTTGCTTAGACATTTGCCTTAAAGTCCACAAGCAGACTTTAAAACACCTGTGGAGCGCTGACACTTATATCCAGTCCATCATGGAGAGGTTTTCCTCCAGTGCAACACTACCCAATGGACTTCTGAGTCCACAGACAACCTCAGTGCTTCTGGACACATATCCAGTTCTAGTTCATTTTGTAGAGCTATTTAACAACCCAGCACCCCAGAGAGAGCTTCACCTAAACAGGATCAGGTAGGTTGTACACAAACAGGCTTTACACTGCTCTGCAACAAGCATGAAGTTGGTCATGGGGAACAAGGCAAGCACAGGGGGTTCCTGGGCTGCTGGAACATGGAAACCTTTCCACAGGAGCATTGCCAGTAGCAAGCCAGGCTCTTGGCTACAGTATGAGATGAACATCTCCCCTAGCCAAGGACCAGGCCATTTCACTTAGCCTAAGAGGTTATCCCAAGGGCCCTCATGCGTACCTGGGGCTGTGCTGCCACCCCTATTTGCAGAGGGGCGGTAAGGCACAGACTGAGCAGAGACATTCTTTCCTCCACACAGGCCACAGCAGGGCCACCTGCTCATACATGCACCCCAGAGCTGCCACTCATTTCATCTCACACAAAGCACCTACCTGTTGCTCCTCTTCCTTCATCTCTGGGGAGCTCTTCACAGCTTCCTCTTTATCAGGCATAGCAGAGGCCATCGCAGCTGCAATGCAAGTAGTACCATGGTTTAAGAGAAATTCAACCAAACCACTAGCAAGCCTCCAGAGGAGCTCCCCTTCCTAACATAATCAGGAGATTTTTTTTTTGGTGTCCATTAAGGACAGATCCCAGAATGAGTCTCACGGAAACAAAGTTGTGTTTTTACAATAGAAGGTGTTTTTACAGTGGAAAATTCCACTAACCTTGTACATTCAAAAGTGATTGTGCAGGCACAACAGTAGCATAGCAGCAGGGAGTATGTTAAGAAGATAAGGTCCTGCTGTCCCAAAACAAGGAGGATAGCTAAGAAAAACAGGATGAACAGTGTGAAATCAGTAAGAAAAAAAAAACAAGTCACAGGCCCTCTAATCACAACAGAAGGGGAAAAAAAAGGAAAAGGAGAAATTAACAGTTGGTTAAATAGAGTTGGACACATACGGTATAGTAGTAAATGTGAAGTAGGTTGTGAACCTGTAGCACTCAGCCAGTGAGGAACAGGGAAGGAATCAAGCATCAGGTAGTAGAGAATGTAAGGTTTTGGTATACTTTTAACATGCACCCCTGCTTGCAGGATGTCTGCCATTGCAATCCAATTGCAAATAAAAATAGCTTCAAAGACGACCCTGTCTGAGAAATTGAGATACTTCTCACAGTCCCCTCCCCTTATAGGGGAAAAGGGTCTAGGGAATTTCCAAAGCCAGCTAATATTTAGGTTTCACATTGCCCTCATTCCCCTTATATGAAGGAAGCCTTTCCCCATTCTAGATCTCTGTTAGAGAGAGATCATATCAATAGTGAGCACTCTGCTTAGGAGAGGGATCTGGTACCTCTTTCCTCCCCACCAAGGCTTAGAGAAGCTTTTGCACTAGGGGAGGGGTAGTAACAGCAGATTTAGAGGAAAGAGGGGAAAAAAGAAAAAGAAAAGAGAGACACAGAGGGACAGCAGAAATCTGCTCTGCTGCCAAAAGCACAGCCCAACCCCACCCAGCTTTCCACACAACACCAGCACAGGCCATACCTAACCTTTCAATCAGGATCACAGGCAATCATGTATTAATTAAGACTCATTTCACTCTGTGATTAAACAAGGTAAGACACATCTAAACATGAACCTGGAGGTCACAAAACAGTTACAGCCTCACCAACCAAAAGCTTTCCCTCCTGTAGCAAACAGTACCTTTTTCTCCCTGTTGAAGGTAAGCAGATAACCAGCAAGAAGGAACCAGGCACCACACCATGCTGCCCCCCTGCTCCCTGCCTTTATATGCTGGATGGGGAAGTGAGCTGGGGAGGGACCCGAGTGACTGACAGCTCTGGGAAGCAGCAGAAAGGACCCAGGGTCTGTCCTGGCCTATGAGAAGTGGAAAGGGGCAGTGATGGGTCCTGCAGTGTCTCATTAATTGCTCTGTAATCAAGCAGGTACACCTGGCTCTGGGCAGGGGAGCTTCTTTCAGAGGTTCCTGCAAATGGAGAGAAGCAAGGTTGGTGTAGCCTTCTATGGCCTTACATGAGCTTCCACAACCTTTTGTGATCATCTTCTAATATCTTGCTTCAGGTCATGGGTACAGTCTGGAAATAGCAATTTGTTGCCTTTTTTTATTATTATTATTGGTAAATAATAACCAGAAAAGAAAGGGAAATAAAGAGATCTAGAGAAGGGCTTCACTCCTAATGTGGGATTCCTTTTGCTTTTATCTGACAGTGCTTGAAGTTTAATGCTGGAAATACTGGAAAAAGGGAAACACCACTCCCCTTTTAAAAAGGTAGAAAGGGGGTCCTGGGAAACTACAGACCAGTGAGCCTCACCTCTGTGCCTGGCAAGATCATGGAAAATATCCTCCTGGAAGCAATGTCAAGGCACATGCAAGACAAGGAGGTGATCCGAGACAGCCAGCATGGCTTCACCAAGGGCAAATCATGCCTGACCAACTGGTGGCTTTCTATGGTGGAGTGACTGCATCAGTTGACAGAGGAAAACCAACCAATGTCATCTACCTGGACTTCTGCAAGGCCTTTGATATGGTCCCACATGACATCCTGGCCTCCAAATTGGAGAAAGATGTGTTTGACGGGTGGGACATTCAGTGGGTAAGGAATTGAAGGAAATTGAAGGAAAGGAACGTCATTGCAGCCTTTCAATACTTGAAGGAGGCATATAAAAAAAGATGGAGTGCAACTCTCTGCTCAATCAGATATTGACAGGAGGAGGTGGAATGGTTTAAAACTAAAAGAAGGGAGTTTTAGATTAGTGGTTAGAAGGAAATTTTTCACCCAGTTGATGGTGAGGCACTGGAACAGGTTTCCCAGAGAGGTTGTGGATGCCCCATCTCTGGAGGTGTTCAAGACCAGGTTAGATGAGGCCCTGAGCAACCTGATCTAGTGGGTGCCATCGCTATGGCAGGGGTGTTGGAACCGGATGATCTTGGTGATCCCTTCCAAACTGAGCCATTCTGTGACTCTATGATTCTAGGGGAAACTGGGGTCCCATGATCCATCCCCGTCAGCAGAGCTTCACCTGTTTGCAGAAAGACTCCTGAGTCTCTCACCAGGACCAGGGTCCTTCCTGGTGGTGGTGGGCATGGTCAGCAGGAAGGGGCAGCCAGCAGCATCTGGCTCCTGCAATGATTCTCCCTGTATGCAATTTAGTGGCTTTAAAATACAGAAATACTAACATCAGCTGAGAAGCTTATACTGAAGCTGCTTGTAGTCCCATCAAAAATTTCTGAGTGGGGTGGGATTTTCATCCCACCAAGAGTCACCACTTTACTTATGCATCATCCAACATTTCAGCAAGCCTGTTAATGAGTGGGAGTTCAGCACTGAACCTGTGCAGGATCTGGGTAGATGAGAGTTTGCTTTGTTTGCAGGAGAACACATAAAACATTTGTGTTACAACCTGCATCCAGCACCCCAGCTCCTCGAATACAGCATCTGTCATTGCTTTCATTTAAAAAGAAAATCAAAAGAAAAAAAAAAAAAAAAAAAGCTGTGAGTAGGTGGCACCAGTGAAACAGCAACATGGATCTGCTCCGTAGTTACCTGCCAGAGGAACGTGGATCCCAGCAGCAGAGCAGACAGGACTGGCACCCACCCACACAGTGAGTTAAATTGCCTTCCTCTCTTCCCAGTATTCATGAGCTCACTCCCAGCCAGCATCCATCAGGATACCATGGCAGCTACAAAGCCCTTTCCCTGTGCAGGGAGCTGCCTGTTCTCTGCTCCCACAGCAGAGCAAGTGCCCCAAGGCAGCCTGTGCCCCACACCAACCTTTGCAACCCCTGTTTCCCATGTGCACAAGGGCCGATGATGCACAGAGCCCTGGAAGCCCCTCCAGAGCCTCAGGTCTCAGTCAGGGCTTTAGAGGCTTCAACCGGTGCTTAACATTTGTGGTGTGGTCCCTCCAGGAGCCAGTCCTGTTACCGGGAGGTGAAATTGAGAAATACAGCAGCCCTGTTTGCCCGCAGGGGCAGAATTTCTGCCCACATACACCAAGCTAATGGAAAGGAGACAGAACAGCAAGGGTGGCTGCAAATGATGCTTGTGTTGGCAGTCAGCAAACACAGATCCTTTTGGCAGGAGCTGAGCAGGACTCCTGCTTGCTGCCGGAGCCAGATAAAGATGGTGGTGGATTGGTATGTGGCAGAACAGTGGGGAGCAGGAAATGCGAAACCTGGGAGGAAAACAGACTTTAGCCAGTCCTTTATAAACACAAAACAGCCACCCTCGTAAATCCAGACAGCTCAAATGCAACAGAGGTAATAACAAATCCTTCCTAGTGAGATGATTAAAAATAAATCTAAGATTTCTATAACCTCTCTCCTTTGTGAAGTTTAAGAGGGAACCCAGGCAGTCCTTAGCCTGTCCTGACCCTACCCACGCCCCAAGTGCATAGCGCGGTGGCAGAGATGGGGTGAGTGTGCAAGGATGAAGGGAGTGTGCCAACATGGTGCAGGATGGCCTAACCACAGGGACACAGGGGCAGCTCCAGGAAGAGCAGGGGTGAGCAGTGGCTCCCACCTTGCGGTGTGCCTGGTGGTAGAAAGTCCCCTGGGCCTGCAGAAGGAATTGAATACAGATCTACCATAACTGTAGTAACGCATTTGCACCAGCAATTATATATCACTACATGTATTTTTGCATTAAGGTAGGGCTACAGGTTTTGAGAAGAACATACAGGTGCTGAATATCCACTGGGGGGGGAAAAAAAAAAAAAAAAAAGGTGACTTGGAAAAAATGTTTGGCTGGATGAGCTCAAACAGACACTGACTTGGTTGCTTCTGTTTTGGCAGCAATGGTTATAGGCATGTGTAAAAACAGAGTTTTGTGTTCCCATATAACATTATTGATGAGCTATAAGATCTGAGGTTATTTCAAGGGCTCTTCATTTCTACCTAAGTCTTTCTGATGTGCCACTCTTCAGGTCTGGGTGCATGTGCCCTTGTACCTCTTATCTACAGTTCTCCTTATGTCTGTGGATGGTGAAGATTATCAGTAATTTAGCCACTGTGATGATGGACCCTAAGCACCGTACATTCTAATTTTTATACTAAATAAAAGGCATTACCTGTGGTTTCTTGAGTGCATTTAATGGCAAACTCAGTGTTAGAAAAAGGAAAAGCCACTTCTGAATGGCCCTAGCTGCACAAAGATCACAATGTCATGCAGTTTTCTGGATGATGAGCTTGGGCAGGGCTGTAAAATGAGCCTGTTGTAACAGCCAGAAAACTGCTGGCAAGTGAGATGCTGGAAGCTAGTCCAACAAACCTGGAGGTTCTGACATACCGTCTTTCCTCAGAGCTCGCTATCACCATAACAGAGAATATGAGAGCAGTCAGAGTCTAAATTCCTGTTGTGCTCCCTTGTAACTTTCCTGAAAAAGAGGAAAAATTCCTCCGAGTACTCGCTGTCCTCCAGACGAGCCCTGAAGCGGTGGTGAACATCATGTCAGAGGATCCAGCTCCCCGGAACACCTCAAGGAAGCAGTGTTTGTGCCATTTGCCTTTGAGTTTATATTTCACTTTCTGCCTTGGGACAAGACAGCAGCATTGCTGAAGCACATCACTCCCTGCACAGCAGTGGCTGCCAGCACACACCTCTCACTGCTCCCTGTGTCCACAGCCTCGAGTGCCCTGCGTGCAGCAGTGGCATTACGCCAGCCGTAGTGCCCAGGCTGGGTCTTGTGGTGTTGGGGAGTCAGACAAGTGGGTCCTCCACCCGACAGAACAACAGGCAAGGCTTTGGGTGATCAGAGTGATAATGAGGTTTGTTCCCTCGTATGGGGACAGAAAGACCTTTGGTGTCTTGAGCTGTTCATGCAGCTTCTCTGCCTGAGCTGAGTCTCCCAAGGATGTTTACTTCCAACTTTTTTTTTCCAGGAGATGAGCTCCATCTGTCACAACAAGAGCCTTAGGAGGGCCCCAGACTCTCTCGGGAGGAAGGCGGCTCTTGCTGTCCCACACCTGTCAGGTGCACTGAGGCACTGAGGATGGATCCCGAAACCCTGCAGGTTTCCCAGAGAAAGAAGACATTCATGTTTCTGTTCCTGTGCTGAGCTTGAGCTGCTTTACAAAAGAAAGCCAGGCAGCTGGACCTCTCTCTTAGCTCCCTTTAGCTGCCTTCAGAGGAGAGAAGAACTGATTACAAAGAGGCAGATGCATCAACCTGACTCAACCCCTGAACTCCTGCAGAAAGCCCTTCAAAACCATACTGACTTCCAAGAACCTGCTGCTGTCCCCTCTCATGCCCTCTCTTTACTACTTAGTTCATTTTGAAAGCAGGATGTTTTGCTAAGCCCTCTTGGCAGAAGAAAAGCTCCTACAGAGGCAGAAAACAGCGAGCAATTTCATGTTACAGGTCTGCTGGCTTTAGGACCAAAAGGCATGACCTAGTGCTTTGTGTCACGGGGGAGCAGAGACTTTCTGCTTGGAAATTGCTGCTCAGATCCTTTGTAGTATTGACTGAGCCTTTCTGTCTTGGAAAAGTGTAATGAGTGTGATATCTGTCTGCCTGCTGCAGCTGGGTTTCAGCAGCTGGGTAGTTACAGTGACAACTGCCCAACGCTGCCTTCCTTGGCCAAAGCTGCAGAGCAGCTGTGCCTGCAAGGAAGATAAAGATGAACATTCAGCATCAGAAATGGGGGGGACAGAAGAGGGGGACAAGAAAAGGCAGCCAGAATGGGCATTGCCATTACCTTTTTCTCATAGGCAGCACAATTCATGCAGAGAAACTCGGGAAGCTGGTGGTGTTGAACTGGAGAATCCTCTGCTGCTTGGGCATTGTGAGATATGTTCATCTGATTCGTGTCAGTATGGAACAATGCTAGGGCCGTGTGGTATGATGAATGCGACCTTCTGTCTTACATACCCTCGTATAACCACAAGTCTAAGAAAAACAGAGTGGTTAATGTATATAATTCTTTTATCTTGCAAAGGAATGTTTTAGCAATTTGTGTCAATAGAGAGCTTGAAGGGAAATGTATTTGTAGACTTTTCCTTGGAGTCTCTGATATCTGGGGGGGGGGGTTCAGAATAACTGCTAACTATTATGACTATTGCATGGGACACTATGCAAGTCTCTGCTGTCTGGCCAGGAGATTAAGGAGACGGGGAGAGCTGAAAAACAACTAAAAGACAAAGCTTGCAGGGGATGTTGCACACGGCTCTGACATACAGCCAAGCTGGACAAAGGAGAAGGACAAGAGGGAGGAAGACTATGAGCCTTCAGCACGAGAGACCCCCAGACACTCCCAGAGGGACCACCTGAGACTGATACGCATGCTCCAGTAGGAGGGTTTGGATTCTGGAAACTAATTATAATAACCCTTTTTTTTTTAAGAAGTAGTAATGAATATGTATTAGACTAGGAGCATAAAAATCAGCTACTTGACGTAACTGGTGTGTGTCTTGGTGGAGCAGAGACTCCTGGTGCACCCAGCGCTGTTTG
The DNA here is from genome assembly GCF_964035555.1 of Netta rufina. NCBI lineage: Eukaryota > Metazoa > Chordata > Aves > Anseriformes > Anatidae > Netta > Netta rufina. The sequence continues at coordinate 3,425,595 of NC_140140.1, forward strand.
CTTACCTCTATTCCTTTAATAAATTGTAAACTTTGATTATAGTCCTATTTTGAAGACTGAACCATTTATCACAGGCACTGATGGTCAGGGTAGAAAAAAATGTTGTTATTTCTGTTTTTGTTGTGTGGTTTTTGTTTTTTTTTCATTTTGTTTTGTTTTGTTTTTTTTCCTTTACTTGGTGGTACTCATCTGAACTACGCTGGATAAGGAAGAAAAATATGTTTGTCTGTAGGCTGGCAGTGAACTCCTCAGCACTGCAGGTGAGTGCTCAGCTTTTCCCCTCTGCATCTGAAATCTTCTTGGGTTGTGTGTGCATGTGGCTGGCAGATTGGTTTTTCTTCCTATCACTGCTGAGACCACCTATAGCTGGGGAAAGACACTGCCCAGGGTGGGGATGGGGAGGGCGCAGGTGCTGCTGTGCTGAGCAGGCAGAAGTCTTGTGCAGAAGTTGTGGAGGGCAACTGGACCCAAAGGTCTGCTCCAGCCCATGCTGGAGAAATCAAAGAACCAGATCAGCTAATCTAAGAGGGCTACAGCTAACTGGTTTTTCTGTCTTTGTATCACATCTCGAGCATTTGTACTAGATGCAAATGAATGCCTTTTTCCGTGCTCATTATTGCACTGATGTTTGAAGACCACGGAGCTATTGTGGAAAAGAAGGGCTCCAGCCAAGCCAGAGGAGAGCCTGTGGATGCTGTATCCATGGCGACAGCTCCTTCCACTTTCAGAGCTCTGACACCAATTAGAGGCAGTCTTTCCACTGCTAATGATGGGAATAGGGAGGCCGGAGCACTGGGCTGGACCTGAAGGCTGTGGGACTCCATCCCCGGTTCTGCCAGCTGCCTGTGGGTGGCTTTCTCTGAGGCGGCTCAGCTCCATGTCTCTCCTTCCCCATCTTTAAAATGGGGATCATGATACCGGCCTTTTTCTGCAAAATGCTTTGTGATCTGCTGATGAAAAGTGCCAGGTGAGAGCTATGATAACTGATAATAAACTCCACACTTACCATTAGAAAGGCAGTTCCTGCTCAAGGCAAGTCACAGTCCCCTTAACCAGAGACACAGTTTCTCAGTGCAGATCTGGCCAGCTACAGCTTCTAAGCCCATTGCTTTGCTTCATAGAATCATAGAATGGCCTCAAGGATCATCTAGCTCCAACCCCCTGCCATAGGCAGGGATACATCAGGTTGCCCAGGGCCTCATCTAACCTGGCCTTGAACACCCCCAGGGATAGGACATCCATGTCTTCTCTGGGCAGCCTGTGCCAGGGCCTCACCACCCTCTGAGGGAAGAATTTCCTCCTAACCTCTAATCTAAATCTCCCCTCTTTTAGTTTAAAACCATTCCCCCTCCTCCTGTCAATATCTGAGCAAAGAGTTGCTCTCCATCTTTTTTAGAAGCCCCCTTCAAGTACTGACAAGCTGCGATGAGGTCCCCCCGGAGCCTTCTCCTCTCCAGGCTGACCACCCCCAGCTCTCTCAGCCTTCCTGCTCAGGAGAGGTGCTCCAGCCCTCTGGGCATCTTGTGGCCTCCTCTGGCCCCGCTCCACCAGCCCCACATCCTCCTGGTGCTGGGGGCCCAGAGCTGGACGCAGGGCTCCAAGTGCATGATCTGCCCTTGGTGAAGTTGTGCTGGCTGTCTCGGATCACCTCTTTGTCTTGCATCTCCCTTAATTTTGCTTCCAGGAGGATTTTTTCCATGATCTTGCCAGCCACAGAGGTGAGGTTCTGACTATCAGTAAAGACTGAGGCAAAGAAGTTGTTGAGTACCTCAGCCTTCTCCATGTCTGTCGCTTCTGTGATAGCAGTCAGTTATATTTGCCTAATTGAACCATGGTTTCCAATTCCTCTTGCTTGTTTCCAATTCCTCTTGCAGCAGGAGGAGAAGGCATGTAGTGTCTCATGCATGGATGTGCTTACCCAGACCCTTGATTCAGCGAGCAGAGCTGTCAGGGGGATGAGTTGGTCTCCACTGCCCTTCAAATCTGTTTCTGCTAAGATCTGGATAAACTCAGACAGTGGCTGTGTGAAACAGCTGCCTGGCCCTTGAGGAAGTGCCACCAGCCTTCTCCCACCACCCCTCGTTACTGCACCAGGACTGCAAGGCAGGTGGGACCAGAGTGCAGTTCCTGGCTGAAGAAGGCAACAGGGGGTTACCCATAGGAGACCCCAGAAGCCCCTCCAACAGTGTCCTCAGCTGGAAGGCTGATGCTTGGCTAGCTGTGCTTGGTTGCAGTGTGGGAGATAGATCTGGAGGATTTGCAAGATGCATGTGTGCAGAGGGGGTTATTGCCCTTCTGCAATGCAAGCCAGGAGGTCTGAGCACACTAAATACACTTGCTTGGATTGTACTGGCTTATGTCATCTGTATAACACATGATCAGCAGGTAACTTAGGGCCAGCATTTGAAGAGAACACCCACTGAACTGTCAGAAAAATGCTTCAGAAATTTCATTTGAAGTCCCTCCCATGTAAAGAAACTGGAACTTGAAATATGTACAGAGCACAAAAGAATAGGCTCTAGCAGCAGATTTTAAAAATCAGTGCTTTAGGCAATCTCCTTAGCAGCTTGTTAGATGTTTTATAAGTGCCCTTCCCAGCTCCAGAAGAAATAATACTACTAATGATCATGTCAGATGCAAAATAATTTCACAGCCTTTTTTTCTCTGTGAGCTTTCCAACTTCAATAAATCAAGTTCCCTTCTATGCAGATGGAGAAATCCAAAACCCATAGTACAGATGTTTTAGGTGGGGAAGGGAAGGGAAGGGAAGGGAAGGGAAGGGAAGGGAAGGGAAGGGAAGGGAAGGGAAGGGAAGGGAAGGGAAGGGAAGGGAAGGGAAGGGAAGGGAAGGGAAGGGAAGGGAAGGGAAGGGAAGGGAAGGGAAGGGACATCTTTTTCTGCATTAGTTCCAGCCAATACTTTGCATTCGCAAGTCAGGCACTTGCTGAGCTGTGATACCTTCTCATTAGCACAGCTGAGTGCTCTCTGGGATCCCATGAGGAGGTGTTAGACTTAAGCATGGAGAAACATAATAAGGGAATCTGCATGTGCCTGCATGTTTCACTGCTCTGCAAAGTGATCTGGTGGCCCCAGCAGAGGTGGTGAGCATCCAGTTTTCCCCAGGGTTGGGGTGGTGAGATTGTCGTGCTGTGGTATGATATTCCTTCAGGCTGAGAGGTGATTTACATGCCTGATGCACCGGGGGAGGGTTTAGCCAGTGAACTGTGGGAACTATTATTCTCCTTGCAAATAGTCCTGTGCTCAGGATGATTGTCCTTGAGGACATAACCACACCTGAACGATTATCTCAATCCACCAGGAGAAGCTTTCCTGCTAGTGACACACTTGGGGATGGCAGAGATGAAGCAGGGCAGAAAGGACACAGGCACCTTCCTGTCTTCTGCCCAACAACACACGAGGGGGAGTTTTACTCCTTTGTTTTTAAAGATAGAATGTTGTATAGGGGAGGTGGCAAACATATTTTAAATTTCTGCCTTGAAATTTTTGGTTTATTTCTAACAAAATCATTGCAACCCAAGCTAAGGTAATTTGAACTACCCAGAAAATGCCTGTTTAAAGCCACTTTCCCAGATACATCTTGAAACTCTGTTGAATTTTCACAGGGGTTGATGGAGAAAAGGTCCCAGAAATGACTGATAAAAAAAATGCATTGAAATGAGCAGAGCAGTATGAATCTTCAGTGCTCAATGTAGTTGTAGAGCAAGAATAAATAACTTACACTGCCAGATCAATCTTCCAGTGTTGATTGCACTCATCTACTCTCTTTGTTCTGAATAATAGAAAACATCACTCCAGGCTCCTGCAGAAAGTAGACTAGGGCCAACAGCTCGCCAGCATCAAGGCTTGGGCCTGTCTGTAGAGCACTGGAATAGGGTGACGGCCTCCTCTTGTGCTCCTTCTGCCCTGCAGGTGCTGCCTCCTACTCAGTACAGCTTGATGCAGGTGTTACTTTGGGCTGGGATAATTAAAGCTGCTCCATCTGCATTTGTGGGTGAGAAGGGACTCCCCCAGTGCTGCGTCAGGAGCAAGACGAGCACACCTCTCCCTCGACAATGCATGATCCCTGAGCAGGGGAGCAGGTTTGTGTCTCATGACGGGTTGCAGATCCTAGATGCAACCAAAAGCTTTGTCTGGAATTTGTATGTCTATAAAGGCATTCGCTCTCATCCTGTTCTCTGGTGCCTGCTAGACTTCGAGCTCACACAATGATTCTTCTCTCTGTTGGGATACTTACACTACCTTTTTCTTATTGAGTTGCCTATTTTTTTCACATTTTGCAAGCATGTAATTACCTTTGAAACCTCTTCCCTGCTCTTGAAGATCTGATTGAAATTTAGTCAATGGATTCAGAAACTTGCACAGGAACAATCTGAAAACCCAAGGAGATAGTTACACTGCAATGTGAAATAATCCATAATCCATCTGAGATTAATTTATCCATAGCATTTACATTTTTTTTCCCTATATGTCAACTGATGCAACTTTGATAAATTCATTCCAAGCCTGTATGTCCCTTATTTTTCCTTTAAACCACCTGAAGAACCCAGCACCACCCTGTAGCTGCTCCCCCTCAAGACCTGCCATGGACCCCATGGTGAGCAGAGCAACAGCCTCCACTCACGACCTTTTCAATTTGTCTGCAGAGCTAGAAAATGCAATTAAAATGAGAAACAAAAGGTCAGAAACCAGAAAACATGTGACTGAATAAATCTAATCTTTTGGGTGTGGATATTTAATCTCTTAATTGTTAAAGCTGTACCTGAACTCCAAGCATGGCCATAGAGGTAAATGAGAAACACAAATGTAGTGATCTTCTTCAGGTCTTCATCTTCCATGTGAGTTGTTTTCTCTCTCCTACTTAGTCTAAGCTTTGGGTCTTATTTTGGTTATTTCCCTGCCTTCAGTTGTGATAAACCTCCATGGGGTCCCTGTTTGTTTCACACATGGCTCAGAGGGTGGCAGGGAGCAGCCCATCCTTCACATCAATCCATCATAGGCCATGGTGAGTAGGAGCTTTTCTTTCTAAACGAAAAGCCTCCCAGTAACTGCAGGCTGAGATTAATAAAAATGACTAGTTGGGGCAATTTGGTGCTATCAGCCATCCCATATATCCCCCTCTTTGGAAAGCCTCTGACCTTTACTGTCTTTCTTCAGATTGTCTTCCTACTGTCCCACCGACTGATCCCAAACAGATGTCTTTTTTTTCCACATAGCATATCTTGAGGCTTTCACAAGAGACTGATGATGCGATATCCAGTCCTTGAGGTCTGGAAACTTCATTTTAGAGGAGAGAATCTGTGTCATACTTCTTGGCAGGGAGACTGCAGGGCAGGTGTTATAAACCATAGATGGTTTCCGAATGCAGATTGTCCACAGTCAGTTATAGCACCCAAACGCAAACGCTGAGGCTTTAGACTATCACAGCTTATTTACAAAGCATTGCCACCATTTAAGCTGAGTTGGTAGATTAATTTCACTGTGTTTCAATTTGCAGTTTAATGACGTCAAGGTTAGAGTGGATTACAGCCATCTCATTTGGCCTCCAGCTTTAACTGCGGCACAGGGTGTTATTCACTGAATTTCACAAACATTTTAGGCGTATCGCCGGTATGCAAATGGCAGTCTATGGACTGTCCCAGTTATTCTGCATTTGAATTTAAGAACTAGGGGCCCACGGGGCAAATAGTTTTTGCAAATAAACATCCAGCCTTACGTGGCTACATGAGGCCTGGCAATCAGGGTCGTTCATAAAGGCACATGTATTATGGCATGATCCCGATGCAATCAAAGGTAACTTGACTGTAACATCCACATATTGTTTTCCTCATCTGCCATCAGCTTTTTTATTTTTAATTCTGATTGGGAAAGTTAACTGTAAAGATGTTATGGGAGAAATGTATTTGTCTACACCATAAGAGCGCCTGCCTTTAAAGTGCTGCCCTAGCTATTAAGAGCATTGCATTTTCCAGGAGCCAGCATCCCACTGTCGAGGCTTGGTGGCCATACCTACACCATGGACCTTGGGGACATCTGGCTCAGCTCTGCCCTTGGGAGGAGAAGGTGCCTTTCTTTCTCCTGCTGTAAATCTCCCTTCTGAGCTCTCTGTGTGGTCAAAAGCCCAGTCCTGTGCAGTCCTGGAGGCTCACAGCTCCAGGGATGGTCACGGTGGGCCATGGCCAGGAGCGTCTCTCCTTGCTTCCACAGGATTGCTGTTTCTTGGGGCAGACTTTTCCAGAAATCCCCACAAATCAGGGAGACATGCTGTGGCTTGGTTCCTAGCTCATGGTTTGCTGGTGCTGTATTCGACCATGTGCTCTCAAGTAGCCTTCGTTTGCAATATTATCTGGAGCAGCACGATACGGCTGTCCTACTTTGCCTCCTGTAAAAATAGCAGAGAAATAAGGTTTGATCTTCTTCCAACCACAGAGATAATTGTGAGCTGTTTGCATCCAGGATCTTCCTAGTCTGTTGTTATAGCTATTTTAAAATGATTCTTTACAGCTTTCTTTTTTTTTTTTTCTTTATTTGATGGGGTCACTGAGTTTGCTGGTAAATCTTGATACACCTGTCAAAATACTTTTTTTTTCCACTGACAGAACATTTTGTATTGCAGGGTTAGTGTATATTAATATGTATCCCTTTCTTTTGCCATTCTTCAAAGTAGTTTGGAGGATACAATTTTCAAATCTTTTATTGTACATCCTTTTGTAAAAGTGTCTAACTGCTTCTTTCTTTCCTTTGAAATCATATTTCTTTCTTTCTGATAGGATCAGATCTGAAATCATTTCTCATGTTCCTGATATTTTTCATTTTTGAAGTCAAGCATTGCTTTTTACACTGGGTTTTTTTTAGGCTTTTGTACTTCTTTTCTCCACTTTTAATATGGATTCTAATGTTTGCCAGACAATTTCATTTCTGTCATCTTTATTCTCTGCTTTATATGATATTTCCTGTTGGTTCCTTCCTACAAGTTTTCTAACTAAATTTCTTTAATTTCCAATTGATGTACTTTTTCTAAGTACTGTTGTCATGGATGGCAAGTGTAAGAAACATTATAGGCTTTGTGCTAGTGTGCCAGCCTAATGAGACAGAAACAAGTAGTGCACACTGAGAGAGGCAAAACATCTCCTAGTAAATCTAATAGGCTTCTGAACTGGCTGCCGTGACCCTGTGGAAGAGGAGATGAACACCTTGCAGGTGGCTCTGCTCATCATGGCCAAGGACCAATGCTCTCCAGTGAAGCTCCTGGGTGGGAAGACGGGGATGCTCGGGGCACCCCGCAGAGACCCAGCCAGCTCCCCCATGTGTTTGGGACAGCACCAAGTCTGCAAGTGTCTCCAAGAAAACCTCCTCATCTTCCCATCCAGAGACAGGGGCAAGCCCAGTGATATTTGGGATGCCTCAGTTAATTTTCTCTCAATGCGTGTGTTTCTCACCAGGCAGTGAGTTATTGCAGGCTGCAGGGTATCAATGATAATAACAGGGTGAGCAAAGAGGGTCACCTCACCGTGGCATCTTTGGGGAGGACCCTCAGGACAAGAGGTCAAAAGAAAGACAAGAACATCAAATCTCATATCAAATAACCTCTAAAAAGTTTGAAGCAAAGGCACTGGAAAGTCCATGGTTTGTTTAATGTCATCAAAACCAAGTAAAGGAGCAAGGTTTGTAAAAGCACAAGTGATGAGCACAAAGGAGGTGTCTGGGGAACTGCTCTACTCCATTTGCCAATGGGGGAGTGAGGGGGTTCCAGTGCTGCTTGGCAGTGACAGAGTCCAAAACCAGAAAGAAAAGTTGTTTTTCTATACAGTGATTAAATGTGGAACCTGGTGCCCCAGGGAGGCCTGAGGCCAGGAATATCACACTGAAAAATGGTCTTAGCATTCTGTATAACTGCTGGTACCAGGTGGTACCTGGTGTAATTAGTAAAACGGAATTAGAGAAGGGAGCTTATCCTTAAGGTTAGGGCTGAGAGCAGAAAGGATCACTCTGAGAACCCACAGCTGTGGATTTTTTTATGCTGTCTTCTGGAATAGCTGATGCTGGACACTGTACAGACTAAGTTTTTGGACAAGATGACCTCAGCTGCCCGAGAAAGTGCAAAAACCTCATTCTTCAGCACCTCTTCCTCTTACAGTTGAACTAACATGTGGCCGTGCACAGCTTACAGAGGAGCCGTGCCATGAGCTTAGCCCTCCCCACAAAATCAGTCTGGCAATACAGCATCTGCCTCTGCCAAGGGTGAGAGCTGTGACCCCAAAGAGTGGACGATCACCTCCTGTGCTGCCCATGGTACAGCCTGGTGGCTTCCTCTTAATGGAAAAATTGTGTATCTGACAAACACTAGTGACTTCCAGAGTAGCACAGCAGCAAGCTGTGGATCCAGTCAAGCCAGCACGGGAACATGAATTAACACCTGCTTCACAAAGAAGATCTCCTCCAGGAGAACAAGCAACTTCCACCGGGTCCTGGCTGTCAGTGGGAGGTGATGTACGGTTAGCTGAGGTCTGGGTGGAGATGGATCTCCTCTGTATTTCCACAGGAATGAAGTTGTTGCTATACACCAGGGTGAAAATCCAAGCACAGTAACACAGTAGCTGAACGGCAATGTGAAAAATTAACTAGCAGTTTAGAAAAGCATATTCAGCTACTGAGGAAAGCTGGAATGAATTGTACTCAGCTGCTGCTGCTTATGTTTCTTGTGCTCTGCTTGGTTCTTCAATTTCTTATGTCCTTTTTCATGTGTCCCTCTTTGTTTTTGCTGTTTCTCTTCTTGATGCCACTGCACAGCCCGGATGGGCTTCAGCTATGCTGGGTGTGGAGAGAGCAGCCAAGGATTCACACAGGGCTCTCGTAAGCCATTTCTGCTATAATACCTAATTCACGAGGCTTGTATCTATAATGTTGAAGTCTAGCTGAGAGTTACGGCCATACACACAACCGAAAGCGAGAAGAGAAACTGCTGCAAACACCTGCAGTCCAGCAAAGGGTGGGCAGCAAACATAAAGCCATGAGATATGATAAATAAAATTAGCAAGAGCCAGAGTTGCTGCTGAATGGCAGGGCCTTTATGGCTCTGAGCCAAGCCAAGGCTGTGGGCTAGGGTCAGCACCCCACTGCATCCCACCCCACCCCATCCCACCCATGGGCTCGGGAGTTTTGGGGTAGCTGACCATGAGGGTAACAGCCCAGGGAGGAGGTGAGTTCAGGACAGTTTGCATGTGCTGCCTACAGAGCAAAACGTGTGTCCTCATTTACATTAATGACAGCCAGAAAAGCTGTGCAACTCTTTTCTTTTCCTTTTTTTTTTTTATATTTTTTATTTTCCCCTCAAAATACTGCACTTTCCCTTGGAAGGGATTAGCAAAGCCAGCCCTCGCCACCATCTCCCCAGGGCCTCCCTGGCTCAAGAGCTGCTCATTTTAAATGATTCAAACCTGGGCTGTAGGAAGGGGGAAACCTCCAGGGTCTCCCAGCAAAATGGAGCAGCAATATGACCTTTTAAAAGCAATATGTTTTCTGTGCAAGAAAACCAAACTATCCACGGAGAAACTGTTCCCCAAAGAGCAGGAACATCGTGAGGTCTTTCTATGTTTCCAAGAACCACTGCTACCAGGTAATGCTTGCTATTGATCAGGCACAGCCTAGGTCCATTTCTTACTCTTTCATTTATGAGCATGGTTTAAGAACCTTATAACTCCACTCTTGGGGACAGGACAAAGGAGAAAATTGCAGGTGCATATAAGGCAGGGATACCCACCAAAAGATGCCACTTGCAGACACCTTGGCAAGCCCAGCCTGACCTTTCCTGAGGTCAGGGTTGTGCATGACGATGTCCCCTTGCCCTGCCTGATGTCCCCTTTCAGGGCCAGGTGCTGCTCCATCTCCTGCAGTTGCTGCTGGCAGTGCTGGGAGCATCTCCTCTCCTCCTAGGCCACCGCACAAGGCAAGTGGTAGAAGAAAACACTGACAGTGGGAAAATGAAGCATGAAGGAGTTGCAGTTTCCACCAGCGAGACCTAGAAGCACAAGATAAAAGTTTTCAGTCAGCTACAATATCGCACAGACACTCGCGCCCCGGATCACAGAGCTGGACTCTTTTCAGCCTCATTTTCTATGACATCTCAAAATACAAGAAAAGTTTACCATCAGCCTCAGTGAACAAAAAAATAATGCCTGACTCTGCAGAAAACACAACTGAAAGGCCAACACGCCTTTGGCTCATTCTGCAAATCAATGTCCCACACCTCAAGGAAAAAATGGTTCCCAAAGTACCCACCCAGCTCCTGCCTGTGATGTGAGACTGCTCCCTGACACACAGACCCTGTTTAAAGGTTAAAGGAGCAGGAAAGGCTGTCCCCTGGGCTGCTGAAGGCCAGGTTTGGCCTAAGGCTGTGCCGTGAACAGGCAGGACCAGACAGAGAGGGAGCAGGATAAATTCATAGCCAGCCAGAGTGGAGTCTGGTGAGGTTAAAAAAAAAAAAAAAAAAAAAAAGATTTTATAAAATTGTGAGATGTAACTTGTTTGCTTAGGAGAGACTTTTAGATTTGTTTTCTTCTTTTGCACATCTACTGCCTCATTTCATTAATTATAAGTAACAAAATGTGTTGTTTTGTTTTGTTTTAAGATGTCTGGAAGTGTGGCACGTGCCCCAGCCATGCCAAACATCTCTGCCATTTATTTCTCCAGTTGTTCCGGTGCCCAAAGCAATGGGCAGTGAGACACTTGCTAAGTCCTGCTAAGTGTTCACCCTTGGGCTGCCTCTTCATCTTACAGGAGTCCAAGATTTCAGCCAAAGAGATTTTTAATGCTTTGAGAGGGTTCTGAGATCAACAGCCCAAAGCCAAAATTGGCCATGGTCTTCTTGTCCCAGCTCTTTGCCTCATCCTGCTACGTGTAATGATTTATTGAAACACGGCTGGCACGAGGCCCTAGCCATGCTCCGAGCTGCAGCAGTGCCCAGAAAAACAAACACTGGCAGAAAATAGATTTGCTGGAGGTGAAAGAAGCTGGCCAGTAAGTCACAAAGGCAGGGGCTGCTCTGCAAGGCTGGGGCTCTGGAGATAGTCAGTTTGGGGAAAATATTGCAGGAGGGAGTGCAGTTGTTCAGAGTTTGGGTTTTGTATGCATCCTGCAGTGCCTGGTTCATGTTTGCAAAGCCCCTGCACTGGCAGGCTGTCTCCTGGCACAGCTGAGTGCTTGCAAGCACCTGCAGAGAGCCGCACAGCTCGGCCCCACCGCTGTCCATCTCCATCAGAGGGAGCACAGGGAAGGAGGTGTCTACATGGCAGATATCGGCATGTCCTGAACGCCAGTGGGCTGCCCAGGCTGTATGATTAAAATAATGATAGGGACACAGCTAGGTGTTGGCTGGGAGCTAGCACAGCCACCCAGCATAGTGGTGGATCGCTTCATTTACGAGAGCGCTCTCCTGGCAAGGAGAGGGTTCAAAACAGGGGGAAATGGTGTACATTTTGCAGAAAACATCACTAATCTGAAGCTGCTCTGCAGGCAGGAAAACAAGCCACTTAGCCATAAATGCCACCGAGTGCTGAGGCTGCCGGTGGCTCCTCTCCCCGCACACCAGGTGAGATAACGGGAGCTGCGAGCAGCTCAGAGACCTGCAGAGACCTGCAGGGACCCCTCAGCTGCTTGGCACTCCCATGATTAAAGACCTTTGGGGCCCTGGTTATCATTTCCAGTCCATCCCCAAGCTGTGCAGCTCATCCCGCAGGAGCTTTATCACCAGCAGCAGCAGCAAGCAAGGACGTGTCTCCCACCGGCAGGGCTCACCCCGCTCCTTCTGTTTGTGGCTGCTGTGGAAGCAGCCCCCCGAAATGACCATGCAATGCAGGAAAACCACATTACACTCCAGGCTGTGTCACGCTGTGGGGAGGAAAGCACGTGCTGCCTTACTGGGACACACACATTCACCAACCCACCCCACCAACCCCAAATGCAAGATCCCCGCAGCCAACACCACCCTTAGCAAGTAGGCGGTCTCTGCTGCTGCCTTCATCTGTAAGTAACCTGGAAACAAAAACACGTAGCACTCTTAATTCACTGGTGCTAATCTGAGAGCAACATTAGGTTTGTCTTCATTGGCAAAAGGAAGAAAATTCCAGGTGTTTTTTTTTTTTTTGGACAAAGCTGTGCAAAATAATGGAGATGCAAAACACAGGCTGGGCAGGTCAGAGGGTGGCTGGAATAAGTCAGTGGGGTGGCAGGAGGGCAGAGTGTGTGTGGGGATTCCCTGATTCTGCAGAAGCAGGAGCACAGCTTCCCACAACCCAGGCTGCAGCTGGCTCACCTCAGCCTGAAGGATTGGTCTGGAGTCTGAAAAGCAGACGTACAGCGACCCCAGCACCTTCACCCCAGCACTCATGGACTCTTCAGACACCCACAGCATTTGGACCCCCAGTGCTGCTGTTTTACCCTGTGGCTGGAGTAAAAATTTCTGTCCAAAATAGTAAAATTTAACACACACACACACATGCACAAAAGTATGTACCTTTTCCCTGGAGGTGTTTCCAGAAATTCCCTTTGAAACTCAGCCCAGAGGCACGTGCGTGGCCAGTGACCGAGGTTTAAAGCCTGCCTGCACGTTAGCATTCCTGCCAGCTTTGGCGGCTTTTTGTATCCTGCCACCTCCCATTGAAGACAACCACTTGTCTGCCTGCAACTACCTCCTTTGTACCACCAGCAAGTAGCCAGACACCACCAGCTGGTTTCACTCCTAAGAAATAAACTTTGCCATCATTACAAGTCATTTATGCTTTCAGTTTCTGCACTGCCATATGGTGAGAGACGAGCGGGTGGCGATGACCTGCGCAAAGCACCAAACTTCACAGCTCACGGGGAAGGTGCCCCTGGAGAGGGGTTGGTGTGGCTGCTCACAGTGACAGTGAAGTTCAGCAGCCACCGAGCCCTCCCTCACTTCCTGCAGCCCAGAGCAGTGGGAACCACAGTCTCCCTCCTGCCCTTTTCTCCAAGGAAGGACCCCAGCCAACTCAGAGCTGCTCTACTCCTGGTAATGCTCCTGTCCTTGGGTCTTCCAAGGCTGCAGCACACTTCCAAGACTCCCTGTCCCCCCTGTCTCCTTCCCCAGATGTCTCTCAGGGGTCACTCGGATTGTTGCCCCATCCCTGCCTCCCCCCAGCTGCCTCCTCCAAGGGCCTCCAGCTTGGCCCCCCCTGCAGCAAGACCCCAGATCTGGAGAGCTGCTCAGGATCATCCACGCCTCTGGGAAAGGCACGGGCATCCTGACAGCAGTTAGCACCATGCTCAGCTTTGTTTGACTGACGGGTAAATGAGATGTTTAGTGATTTCTCTGCGGTCTGGTTTACAGCAGAGAAATGGCTCTATCTGAGCTGCTCTGCTTCATTAGTAGTTTAGAGAAGAGGAGAGGGAAAGAGAAAGCTGCCTCGAGGTTGGAAATTAAATTCTTTTGTGTCTAATCCCCCCTGGAAATATAAAATAAAATAAAATAAAATAAAATAAAATAAAATAAAATAAAATAAAATAAAATAAAATAAAATAAAATAAAATAAAATAAAATAAAATAAAATAAAATAAAATAAAATAAAATAAAATAAAATAAAATGAGCAGCAGCATTTTGGCAGATCCCTCTCCCTCCTGGCTCAGGAGGGATGCTCACAGCAGGACAGCAGAGGGGCCACCAGGAAACCTTGGGCCTCTGCCCAAGTCTGCCAGAGCCCCTGCCAAAGCTGCTGAGCGGCAGCCCTCTGCGCATGGATGATTGTTGTCTTGAGCATGTGAAGGGAGAGCAAAGGCACCCTGCTGTGCTGCAGACGGGGTTGGATGGACCCTGCTAAGCCATGATTCACAAACCCATGCCTGTCTGTGATCGCTGGACCTCAGCAGGGCACCGAATCCCCACTCCCCTGGGATTCATTGAGAGGAAGAAAATAAAGTTTCTGTTCCTAGGGATTGCAGAAAAATGTCTGCATTTCAGGTCATTTGGCATTTCATGTACCTTATTAACCCTTTTCCATTTTTCATTTCCCTTTCACTCATTTCTCTTTTGAGTTGGACCCGATTTTGAAGAAAAAAAAGATGCCTTTGAGCATTTTAAAGTGAGGTTTTTACCTTTGAGGTTTTCAAAGGCAGCTTTTCTATATTGCTCTTTCAAAGTATTTTATGGCAGTTTTCTTTTAATTCTTTTTAATCATACAAAACCCAGTCACCAAACATGACCTGGGGTTGTGCTACACCCCTAGAAGCACCACTTGGGGGCAAAAACCCTCTTCGCTGAGAGCACATCACCCAGCTCACGTTTTATGGCCAACCCAGCATCAGCACGGCTAAGGCCAGAGCCACACACAGTGAGCCCAGAGCTCTGCAGTGGCTGCTGTGAGTGCTCCTGCAATTAGTGCAATTAGTCCTCTTTCACCAGCAGAGTGACAACCCCCCAGACAGCAGTGGGGTGCTGTGCAAATCTGGCCCTCTTGGAATTGCAAAATGGTTGAGGATGGGAGGCGCTTCTGGAGAACCTCTGGTCCCACTGCCCTGCTCAGGCAGGGACACCTGGAGCAGGTTGCCCAGGACTACAACCACATTTTCTGAAACTCCAGCCCTGAAACACACGGCCCCAGGAAGTTTTAGTTACCCACGTCTTTGGCTTTCTGACTCTGAAGAAGATCTCAAGGATTCAGATGCTGCCATTCTCGGAGACCAGCACCATCTGGCCCCTGTCCTTACTCGCTTTAGATTAAAGACTAGAAAGCTTTTATGAAGTCAAAAGAAAAAAAAAAAAAAGGAGCGATATGTCGTCTGGATTTCCTACTGTTTGCTGGTAATTAAGTTTGTCACAGTCTTGACAGAGCTGGGAACAGTGAAGGGAATCAGAAAGAAAAGACGGAGACAGAGAAAATATAACAAGAATCTCTCCAAAGCTGTTTCCTTATGATTCTGTTACCAAAGAAAATGATTAAAAGAAATAATGATATTTCCATGGTGTCTGTTCCCCAGTTCCACTACAGATACAAATTAAGCTTAACAATTAGTCTTTTTTTTTTTTTTTTTAAGCTCAGGTAATGTCATTCCAATATTTACTGGGCTGCACGCCAAGTCCTGGGTTTCATATCAGTTCAAATCTAGACTCTCCCTCTTCATCCCTCTTTGTTGTTTTCTCTTGATTTATTTCCTTTCTTTTACTCGGAGAGTCAAAAATCCAGCCAGCTCAGTGGCACAGCACCTCAGGAGCGGGGCTGAAGGGCGTCTCAGCAGCAGGATCTGCCCGTCTGTATCTCCCTGCAGGAAGAAGTGGTCCTTAGAGTTAATTTTCATCTTTCACTCCGCTGGGATAAAACCAAAATCGCTTGAAAGCCCCAGAATGCTTCTGGGGCATTATCTGTGCTTCAGTACTGCCACAGCCCACCCTGCCAAACCTCCCTCCTACACCGAGCCGATGGAGATGGAGGTGGCTGCAGTTCCAGACTTAAGCTCATCAACGAAATCCATAAGAACGAAAGAAATGCTCAAAGATATCCATGCCAGCAAGAAGCTGCCTTACTGCTTTCTGACGCGCGGTGGTCTAAAACCCCAGAAGGTGATGGAAAGGACAAAGATGAAGCCCTCACAGGCCACGTGTTGTGCAGCAATGCACAACACGTTTCCAATAAAAACCCGTAATAACTTAAAATTAACAGACTTGTCCGAATGTTTGCTGCCTGTCTCTCCTCCTAGGAGTCTCAGCAGTCTTCTCCCATCTTTCTTTGGCTAAGGCATGTAGTGAAAGTGTGCCTAACAAATACTGATGTGGAGGTTTAAAGCCTCTTGAAATCCTGATTGAAGCACTGGCCAGCCCCTGAGATGCAAATTTCTGCTGCTGGTTTGTGAATGCAGGGAGACTCAGAAATTTGTTTCCGTGTTTCAAAACCTAATTGTACAGTTTCAAAACCTAATCGTAAACTGTACAGGAAGCAGTGCACATTGCTGCACGGTCTCTTTCATACTGCGTGAGGCTGCATTGAGATGGGATGAAAGCAAGATCACAGGTTTGGCACTTATGCAGGCAGCTTATTTCAGGACAGTTAGAAGAGCTCGCTGCCTGCCCTGCCTTCACCTTTCACTACAGAGCAGAACACGGCCATCTGCTCCTTTCTTTCAGTGACATTTTACAACAGTAAAAACATGATCATGCCCTAAAAAGGACGGGCTGACCACAACACAGATTATTATGAAAAAAAAAAAAAACACTATTATTTTATCATGCAGCAGGAAACACGTGCTGCAAAATTACTCAAAGCATGAGAGTCAGCCTAACACCATAGCTAGGACCAAACACTGGCCAGAGACAGCCAACTTCTCACAGTTGGATCTTTAACAGCAGATCTATAGTTTTCCAACGCAAAGTTCTTGTGTTTTTTTTTGTATTTCTGTTTTGTTTTTGTCGTTTTTGTGTTTTGTTTTGTTTTGTTTTTTCCCCAAGCAGAAGACCTAATTTTTCTCCCAAAGTTCTACCTCATTTTTACTCAGCCACTGTAACCAAAAGCAAATGCTTGAGGCACAGCCGGAGTTAAGATGCACAGACTGCCATGGTGTGGCCTCCTGTCCTTCTCAAATTACCTTCGTCTGCAAAGGAGAGTAATTCTGGAACTGCAGTGATGACACCAAAAGGGTGACGGTGATGGTATTGGTGTGTTGCTGCTTCAGGGACCATGGATCTATGAAGTGTCTCATTCCAAGTCCCAGGAGAGATGCTGGCACTGTTTTTTAATGTGTCTTTTTAGATTCCAACAAAGACTTTGGATTAGAAAATCAGATCCCAAAGCCAACATTTAAGCAACCTCCATAAGTCTGGCAAGTTCTTTTTGCCAATACATGTTGCTTTACTCATTAGTGAGTTTCCCAGCCACCAAGTGACAGTGAAACAGTAGATTGGGGTTGTTTGTTCATAAAATAACATGTTCTGTTCCTTCAACATATAAGAACATGTTCTGTTCAAATCCACTTTGCAGCTTCCAGACTGAAGCTCATCAAAGAAATCCATAAGAACGAAAGAAATGCTCAAAGATATCCATGCAAGCAAGAAGCTGCCTTACTGCTTTCTGACGCGCGGTGGTCTAAAACCCCAGAAGGTGATGGAAAGGACAAAGATGAAGCCCTCACAGGCCGCGTGTTGTGCAGCAATGCACAACACGTTTCCAATAAAAACCCGTAATAACTTAAAATTAACAGACTTGTCCGAATGTTTGCTGCCTGTCTCTCCTCCTAGGAGTCTCAGCAGTCTTCTCCCATCTTTCTTTGGCTAAGGCATGTAGTGAAAGTGTGCCTAACAGATACTGAGGTGGAGGTTTAAAGCCTCTTGAAATCCTGACTGAGGCACTGGCCAGCCCCTGAGATGCACATTTCTGCTGGTGGTTCATGAATGCATGTTCCATTGCTTCATTTGGTGTCCCAGCCCTAAGAGTATAGATGGCAAATGCGGATCCCTCAGGAGCATTTGTTAAGACCAAAGCTTTGGGGTACCTGGAAGCAGGCTCTGACCTTTGGAAATGCAGGTCTCCAGCCTGGGTTGAAGTCGTGAAGGCACCCGATCTTTTGAATGGGGGTCACCATGATGGTGACCACCTCTGAAGTGATGTAAAAAGCAGGGAAGCTTTGTCCGACTTGTGCATCGTGGGCGTGCTTAGTGAAGCTGGCTCTCACTCAGCAGCGTTTTCTTATGTGTGGGAATGAGGACGAGAGATGGAAAGTGGGATGGAATGGTTGGGAGTTCCTCAAGGAATGCGTTTGAATGAAACAAAAGATGACATTTCAATGCGGGGTTTGTTTCACTGCAGATTTTTGGCAGGAGACGGGGCCCTTACTGGAATGAAATTCTGTGGAGTTGGGAAGCCTTTGGGAGATGGTGCCCACATGCAGTGTATTGGTGCTGCCTCCTGAAGATCAGCTCTGATTTGACTCAGGCACTGAGCACCGAGCTGCTTGATGAAGACCAGGCATGGCATTGCAACTACAGACTTCTGAGTTCACGTGCTGATTCTCTCCCTCTCGAGGTCCACAAATGTCCACGTTGGATTTCTCCCTTAATTCCCCATTCCGAAAGAATGGCTTGGCCTAGGGGAGAGTCCTTCAATAGTTTTGTTGGCCAAAGAGCTGGAGCCTGAAAGTCAGGAGTCTCCGTCATCCTACAGGAAGAGAGAACGCCTCAGGGGTACATGACCTGACATTTGGATATTTCTCTTCAGTATCAAAACCAACCAACCACTCACAAAACCGCCAACATGCATAAATGAAAGAAAAGCAAGCGCGGCGTGCCAGAGCTGCTCCAACCGTTCTTCTGGTTAGCTCGAAGATGGGATTTGAAGTAGTGGACAATAAGAATGACAAAGTGATGCTCTCTCTGAGGGCTCTTAGTATCTACGGCCATGGTCTGCCCAAGAACTTGTCTCTAAAGACACCAAGTTCTTTCTGGACGTGCTTCTGCAGCAGCAACAGGTTCTGCCCCGGGGTGCTCTGGCCGGTCTTTTGGGGTAAGGAAAGCCGGGGTGCCAGCTTGGCTGTCTCGCTTTCCGTATGCCCATAGATGGAGACCGTAACCTGGCAACTGTGCACTGATTATGTGCTCATAATGCAGCCAGGCAGGATAAAAGGCAGCGCCTCTTCCTGCGCTCATCACTTCTTGGAAGTGCAGCTGTGACGAACGAGGTAGGATAAGGCTTGTCTCCAATGTTGCCACCAGCTTGTCTCCAACAGTTCCATCCTGTGGACTGCTGATCAAGCTTCACGTTCGTTACTCAGATGAGACCAGTGAATACGAGAAGGTTTAAATTTGCCTTCCTTTTAACAGGCACGAGATGGGTGCAGCGATGTCGCAGGCTAAACGGTCCACTGAGAAGACCCTAGCGGTAAGATTAGCTCCTTCAAACTGCAAAAATTCATGCACTTTTTTGGACATAGGTGGTCTAGTGCAAAGCTTGATACTGTTCGTATGATAACTGGGCAAAAAAAGGGGGCAAAAGAAATAAAAAGTGAAACGCTGCGGATACTCGAGGCTTTCCTTACCTGCAGCAGAAACTGCAAGCTCTTCATGTGATGGTGTCCGAAGCGTGCAGCTAGCTCTCACGCGCGCTTTCAGGGAGTCTTTAGTGGAGACAAGATCCTCTAGTACCATGGGCAGTGAATATTCGTCCCCAGATAGAGGTCTATGGACCACTATGGTCCTTCTCCCATAGTGGACGTACTTCACTGAAACACAATAACTTCACGAGTGGCCAGCCAAAGTTAGGAATCCCAGTCAGCAAAGATGCTATGAAAGGCTAAAGGCCACTGAAGCCCAACTCCAAATCTCTCTGGTTGTTCTTATTCCCCCAGTTTTCTCCCTGCATTTTCATAGAGGCTAAGAAGGCTCTACGAAGCCCAGGAAGCAATACAATCTACTGACAGTTTCAGATGCGCAGTCGCCACCAAGTATTTGACTTAAGAATGAATTCCCATCAGCATTTGGTAGGGATTTCAGTGACTGTGAGCAGGTGGAGAAAGTGGCTTAAACTCAGGTTGAGGCCTCAATTCAAATTCATTCCTGAGAAGCGCAGATGGCACAGTGCAGTTTCTTCCATGAGTAGCCTTGGATTGCAGAACCCTAGCGCTTCTCCTGTGCCTCTTCCTCCCCTGTGAACTACTGCAGACCACTCAACCCCTTAGGTATTTGTCTCAAAACAAAGGAAGCAAACAAACAAAAGGCCAGTCAGTCCAACACTGCAGGCTGAAGCTCAGTCTGAAATACAAGCTATGGCACGATGTACCTGTTTCCTTGGCAGGGCACGATGCAGTCACCTGACGTGACCCCGCAGAAGGGCTCTTTCCAGCTCCTTGTGAAGGAACGGGAGTCCGCCAGGGCCACAAGACCCAGCTTGGTGCGCCAGCGCCCACCAGTGCCACGGGCACGGCCACGGGCACGGAAGAGACGCATCCGTGTCAAATCTGTGGAAATACTCAGCGCACGGGGGCGTCTCATGGAAACCATCGAGGAGGAGCCCCTGGGCACCCCTGGCGAGATTGAAAACTTCCCGGCTGCTGACAAGGAGCTTCAGAGCCACTTCGAGAACCTGGGTGGCAGGAAGGTGAGTGCAAGAAGGTTCTGCACTTGACAACGATTCCCCCACCATCACTGTGGCCTTGTGATTCTAGCACCTCTGTCAACATGAGGAAAGCATGTGCAACTGTGCCAAATCTCCTTGTTTTGCAAGGACACCACGGCAAATGGAAAGTGCGAGATACTGCTAAGCACCATGGTGCCATGAGCTATCAGCTAAGCAGCACATGAATGCACCATTCACAACCTGCAGTGCCACAGAAATTGACCATAGAGCATCCTGGAGAACACTGCTGCCAGCACAGCACCCCCTTCCAATCTGCTGCTGCTTCATGGCATTTCTGCCCCCGAGAACCCTAGCAGTCTCCTACCAGTAGCTTCTAACTCCCATCCCCTTGACGTCTTCTAACAGGGAGCAGAAAGTGAGAGCAGCTCACTGTCACCAGCTCGGACTACTCCGTCTGACAGCAACGCAGACGTAGCGGAGTCCACTGTTAAAGGGAGGAGGGCAGTCTCTGAGACGCTCTCAGAAAATGGACAAAACACCAATGCCAAAGGTTAGTCTGACCACTTGGATCTGCTTTCTCGCTTTAGTTGAGTGCACTCGATCTCTGTTGTGACGAGGGGCAACCACATTCGTGTCATCAGGGCAGCCCCCAGGCTGCCCAGGAAAAGAACGTGGTGTTCTTATTGATGCCAAACAAACTTTTCGGCTTTCTCCATTTTATCTGTGTGCTATGGAGGAGTGCCCGAAGCCCATTAAACACTTGTTGAGCAGAACACAACAGAACGGTGTCCTATGTTTAGAGAAGATAACTGATGATGAAGACAACCCAAATCTAAAACTAGGATATCAAAAATATGGGCAGCATTCATCCATTATGAAAAAGCAGGAACTTCCTATTCTCCGTTGGTGAAGATAGTTTGGATTTGGAGCCGTGTTGCTTTCGTAACAACACCTTAGCTTTTAAGCGTGGCTTTCAGGTTTCCACAAGTCGAATGCTCTGTGCTTGATGTGTTCCAACGTAAAAGTTGCTAAACAGTTGCTAAAAAGTTGGCGTTCCTGTTCGTTTTGCCTACTGCTTTTCTTTCAAGATTTGAAACACGTGCACCCATCTCCCTCTCCCCAACTATGATGTCTCTTCGTAGTTTCAGAGGGTGGTCGAAAACTTCTCAGAGGACTTCGAGAAGCGCGCCCTCCGAAGCCTGGCAGCACGCTGCAGCTCTTTGAGGAGAATGTCTCCTTCAAGGATAAAGAGGCTCTTTATCAAGCTGCAGCGGCCAAAGCAGAGAAGGGGAACTGCTTTCCTAATCAGGTAAGATCCCAATGTCTCATTAGCTTCTTAATTCTACGTTTGCTTTGCACAGGCTCAGACCCTAACTGTCTTTATTTCTACAAGCAAGCTATCAGATGGCTCATGGGGTGGATCAAAATTTAAATCCAAAATTAGGAAACTTAGATAGCAAACATACTCATCCTGCAGTCTGTCTCTACCAAATGAGATTTTTCATGCTACATACCTCTGGTCTTTTGGACAATCCCTTTTCATTCATGGAATTGCTCTTCTCTGTAGTCCACCTTGGCCTGAACTTCATTGATGAGGGCCCTAGGCGTGAGAGAGAGCAGCAATGCGCTTATCCTACTTCCTCATGTTAACAAAACACGGCAGTTTCTTTCCCACAACAACTATTCTTTATCGCCAAATACTAAAATCCTATTCAGATGCACAGTGAGCTTAGAGCTCTTGCTGCTCAAACTGAAGGATTTGAAATCGCTGCGTTATAAAACAGCGGCTGCTTCAGATAAGGTACGGGAAGAGTCCAGGTGTTTTCAAACCACACAGTTCCTGCCCACTGGCTTCTTGATTTCCTCATCGCTTTGGAGTATTCGGAGCAGATTCCTGCGGTTCCTTGGGCAGAGAAGGTTCAAATTCCCTCCTCCTGACACTGCAAAGAATGCTGCAGTTAGCTCTCTCTCCCCAAAAGGAAGAATTGTAGGAAGCCTGGCCCAACTGAACTGTGTGGAGAACATAGCAACTGCTTCATTTACACTCGAGAGCCCCTTGCCCTTTCTTGTTGACACGGACAGGACGTTCTTGCTGTTGGAAGACCACCTGTGTTGGAAACCACCTGACCTTACTTAATCCCTCTAGATTGCCGAGGAGATCAAGGCCTGCACTGCGCCTGCTGGCCTGGCCGCAGGCAGGAGGCTCTTTGAGAACAGGCAGACTGCCTCCTCAAGGATCACCGTTGCTCGTTCCCAGCACGAGCAGAAAACTGAACAGCTAACAATGCCATTTGTAATACTAAGCAAGGAGGTCTTCCATGCTAAAGAGCCTGAGGGCAAAATCCCATGATTTGCTTGCTTCCTGAACTAGTACACCCAGTTTTAGAATGGTGTCCTACGCAGCGTTGTTTGAATGTGGTAATGAATGGGCTTTCCCATTCTTGCTGCTCTGCAGTGGTTCAAAGACGGTGGCAGAAATATGGAAAATGCTTAGGTGTTGCACTAAATCCCCCAGTAAAGCGAAGGTTTTGTGCGCAGGTTTCTCAGGAGGGAAAAGGCACTCCTCAGACAAACGGAGAGAAGGCTTCTACCGTGCTGCAGCATGCTGCTGGAAAAGGTAAGAAGTGGCTCGAGAGTAAAGGCTCCCAGAGGAGCACAATGGACCAAGTTCTTGGCAACTGTCTTCACTCCCCCAAATGTGGGGCTGCTCTTAGGATGCAGATGGGGGACATTGCTCCAAGTTATTCAATGGGACTTAAGAAACAGCTTTATATGTTGCTACATAGAGAGGAGTTTGGGATGAGAAGGTAGCTTCAAATATGTGTGGAGCTGCTGGAAAGAACTGGGCATATGAAGAGTTGCCTGGAAACACATGCAAACGCTTGCCCCTGGATAGATAAAATTGTGGACGATAAAGGCTCAATTGATAGCCAAGCAGAATAGGCCTGGAGACCATAAGCACCACGTTGAGGCGCTGCTTCTGCAGTTTAGTCCTGGTATTAGAATTCACGTGGTAGGTTACTTAGGTGAAGACCTAGGCCAGCTCTGAGCCTGGCTAATGCAGGTATGGCAAAGCAGCAGGCAATACCATGTCCCATGTCCCTCAACAACTGATTTCTCTTCACTTTGTTCATTCTGTTCTTTTTTTTGAATTATTTTTCTTTTTTCATATTCTTCTGCATTTTTTCCTTTACAGCTGTCAATGTGGGGGCACGGAAGATGGAAGCGCTACGCCAGCCAAAATCTACAAGACCTTCAGCGGCTTCCAGAATCAAAGAACTTAACGCAATCATCAAGAATCAGCAGCATGCTGTGAGATGTCCACATCACCTCACAGCTGGTGCACCAAATCAGAACTGTGACAGAAGTGAATTCACAGGGGTCCAGGTGTTCCCTAATCTTCGGGAGCCACAGAGGAGGGAACCACTGCGCGAGCCAAAAAGGAAAATCAACTTTGCAGCTTCCAGACTGAAGCTCATCAACGAAATCCATAAGAACGAAAGAAATGCTCAAAGATATCCATGCCAGCAAGAAGCTGCCTTACTGCTTTCTGACGCGCGGTGGTCTAAAACCCCAGAAGGTGATGGAAAGGACAAAGATGAAGCCCTCACAGGCCGCGTGTTGTGCAGCAATGCACAACACGTTTCCAATAAAAACCCGTAATAACTTAAAATTAACAGACTTGTCCGAATGTTTGCTGCCTGTCTCTCCTCCTAGGAGTCTCAGCAGTCTTCTCCCATCTTTCTTTGGCTAAGGCATGTAGTGAAAGTGTGCCTAACAGATACTGAGGTGGAGGTTTAAAGCCTCTTGAAATCCTGACTGAGGCACTGGCCAGCCCCTGAGATGCACATTTCTGCTGGTGGTTCATGAATGCATGTTCCATTGCTTCATTTGGTGTCCCAGCCCTAAGAGTATAGATGGCAAATGCGGATCCCTCAGGAGCATTTGTTAAGACCAAAGCTTTGGGGTACCTGGTGTAGTGGGTTTACGTGGCAAGGTTTTGGTAGCAGGGAGCCATAGGGGTGGTTTCTGTGAGAAAGATCTAGAAGCTGCCCCATGTTTGGGAAGGGCCCCATTGTTTTCCAGATCCGAGCCAATAAGCAATGTTGTTGTGCGCCTCTGTGAGAGCATATTTAAGACAGGGAAAAAACGCTGCGCCACACAGCAGCCGGGAGAGTCAAGGGAGTGAGAGAACAGCCTTGCACCAAGGTCAGTGTAGAAGGAGGGGGAGAGGTGCTCCAGGTGCCGGAGCAGAAGTCCCCTGTGGCCTGTGGTGAGGACCATGGTGAAGCAGGATGTCCCCCTGCAGCCCATGGAGTACCACGGTGGAGCAGGGTTCCACGCTGCAGCCCGTGGAGGAGACCATGGTGGAGCAGGTGGCCCTGCACCGACGGAGGCTGCCGCCTGTGGAAGACCCCTGCCGGAGCAGATTCTGGGCCAGACCTGCAGCCTGTGGAGAGGAGCCCACGCAGGAGCAGGTGACCTGGCAGGAGCTGCTGCCCGTAGGGGAGCCAGGTTGGAGCAGTTTTCTCCTGAGGGATGGACCCCGTGGTACAGACCCATATCTGGAGCAGTTCTGGAAGAGCTGCTGCCTGTGGGAAGCCCACGCCGGATCAGTTCATCAAGGACTGCATCCCGTGGGTGGGACCCCACAGCACAGGGGACGAGAGTGACCGAGAAGGAGCGGCAGAGAAGAAGTGCTGTAGACTGACCATAACCCCCATTCCCCCGTTCCCCTGCGCCGCTCGGGGGGAGGAGGTGGAAGAGGGTGGAT
This sequence comes from Netta rufina, assembly GCF_964035555.1. Taxonomy (NCBI): domain Eukaryota; kingdom Metazoa; phylum Chordata; class Aves; order Anseriformes; family Anatidae; genus Netta; species Netta rufina. Next base: position 3,450,457 of record NC_140140.1, read on the forward strand.
GGGGGGGAAGGTGCTTTTGTTTTTTTTTTCCTTTGTTTTCTCACTTCTCTCGCTTATTAGTTGTAGGCAATAAATCTTACTATCTCCTTATGCCGAGTCTGTTTTGCCCGTTACAATAATTATTGCGTGATTTTCTAGTCCTTATCTCAATCCTTGAGCCCTTTTCACATATTTTCCCCCCATTCCTCTTTGAGGAGGGGGAGTGAGAGAGCGGCTGTGGTGGAGCTCGGCTGCCCACTCGAGCGGAACCACGACACCTGGAAGCAGGCTCTGACCTTTGGAAATGCAGGTCTCCAGCCTGGGTTGAAGTCGTGAAGGCACCCGATCTTTTGAATGGGGGTCACCATGATGGTGACCACCTCTGAAGCGATGTAAAAAGCAGGGAAGCTTTTTCCGACTTGTGCATCGTGGGCGTGCTTAGTGAAGCTGGCTCTCACTCAGCAGCGTTTTCTTATGTGTGGGAATGAGGACGAGAGATGGAAAGTGGGATGGAATGGTTGGGAGTTCCTCAAGGAATGCGTTTGAATGAAACAAAAGATGACATTTCAATGCGGGGTTTGTTTCACTGCAGATTTTTGGCAGGAGACGGGGCCCTTACTGGAATGAAATTCTGTGGAGTTGGGAAGCCTTTGGGAGATGGTGCCCACATGCAGTATATTGGTGCTGCCTCCTGAAGATCAGCTCTGATTTGACTCAGGCACTGAGCACCGAGCTGCTTGATGAAGACCAGGCATGGCATTGCAACTACAGACTTCTGAGTTCACGTGCTGATTCTCTCCCTCTCGAGGTCCACAAATGTCCACGTTGGATTTCTCCCTTAATTCCCCATTCCGAAAGAATGGCTTGGCCTAGGGGAGAGTCCTTCAATAGTTTTGTTGGCCAAAGAGCTGGAGCCTGAAAGTCAGAAGTCTCCGTCATCCTACAGGAAGAGAGAACGCCTCAGGGGTACATGACCTGACATTTGGATATTTCTCTTCAGTATCAAAACCAACCAACCACTCACAAAACCGCCAACATGCATAAATGAAAGAAAACCAAGCACGGCGTGCCAGAGCTGCTCCAACCGTTCTTCTGGTTAGCTCGAAGATGGGATTTGAAGTAGTGGACAATAAGAATGACAAAGTGATGCTCTCTCTGAGGGCTCTTAGTATCTACGGCCATGGTCTGCCCAAGAACTTGTCTCTAAAGACACCAAGTTCTTTCTGGACGTGCTTCTGCAGCAGCAACAGGTTCTGCCCCGGGGGTCTCTGGCCGGTCTTTTGGGGTAAGGAAAGCCGGGGTGCCAGCTTGGCTGTCTCGCTTTCCGTATGCCCATAGATGGAGACTGTAACCTGGCAACTGTGCACTGATTATGTGCTCATAATGCAGCCAGGCAGGATAAAAGGCAGCGCCTCTTCCTGCGCTCATCACTTCTTGGAAGTGCAGCTGTGACGAACGAGGTAGGATATAAGGCTTGTCTCCAATGTTGCCACCAGCTTGTCTCCAACAGTTCCATCCTGTGGACTGCTGATCAAGCTTCACGTTCGTTACTCAGACGAGACCAGTGAATACGAGAAGGTTTAAATTTGCCTTCCTTTTAACAGGCACGAGATGGGTGCAGCGATGTCGCAGGCTAAACGGTCCACTGAGAAGACCCTAGCGGTAAGATTAGCTCCTTCAAACTGCAAAAATTCATGCACTTTTTTGGACATAGGTGGTCTAGTGCAAAGCTTGATACTGTTCGTATGATAACTGGGCAAAAAAAGGGGGCAAAAGAAATAAAAAGTGAAACGCTGCGGATACTCGAGGCTTTCCTTACCTGCAGCAGAAACTGCAAGCTCTTCATGTGATGGTGTCCGAAGCGTGCAGCTAGCTCTCACGCGCGCTTTCAGGGAGTCTTTAGTGGAGACAAGATCCTCTAGTACCATGGGCAGTGAATATTCGTCCCCAGATAGAGGTCTATGGACCACTATGGTCCTTCTCCCATAGTGGACGTACTTCACTGAAACACAATAACTTCACGAGTGGCCAGCCAAAGTTAGGAATCCCAGTCAGCAAAGATGCTATGAAAGGCTAAAGGCCACTGAAGCCCAACTCCAAATCTCTCTGGTTGTTCTTATTCCCCCAGTTTTCTCCCTGCATTTTCATAGAGGCTAAGAAGGCTCTACGAAGCCCAGGAAGCAATACAATCTACTGACAGTTTCAGATGCGCAGTCGCCACCAAGTATTTGACTTAAGAATGAATTCCCATCAGCATTTGGTAGGGATTTCAGTGACTGTGAGCAGGTGGAGAAAGTGGCTTAAACTCAGGTTGAGGCCTCAATTCAAATTCATTCCTGAGAAGCGCAGATGGCACAGTGCAGTTTCTTCCATGAGTAGCCTTGGATTGCAGAACCCTAGCGCTTCTCCTGTGCCTCTTCCTCCCCTGTGAACTACTGCAGACCACTCAACCCCTTAGGTATTTGTCTCAAAACAAAGGAAGCAAACAAACAAAAGGCCAGTCAGTCCAACACTGCAGGCTGAAGCTCAGTCTGAAATACAAGCTATGGCACGATGTACCTGTTTCCTTGGCAGGGCACGATGCAGTCACCTGACGTGACCCCGCAGAAGGGCTCTTTCCAGCTCCTTGTGAAGGAACGGGAGTCCGCCAGGGCCACAAGACCCAGCTTGGTGCGCCAGCGCCCACCAGTGCCACGGGCACGGCCACGGGCACGGAAGAGACGCATCCGTGTCAAATCTGTGGAAATACTCAGCGCACGGGGGCGTCTCATGGAAACCATCGAGGAGGAGCCCCTGGGCACCCCTGGCGAGATTGAAAACTTCCCGGCTGCTGACAAGGAGCTTCAGAGCCACTTCGAGAACCTGGGTGGCAGGAAGGTGAGTGCAAGAAGGTTCTGCACTTGACAACGATTCCCCCACCATCACTGTGGCCTTGTGATTCTAGCACCTCTGTCAACATGAGGAAAGCATGTGCAACTGTGCCAAATCTCCTTGTTTTGCAAGGACACCACGGCAAATGGAAAGTGCGAGATACTGCTAAGCACCATGGTGCCATGAGCTATCAGCTAAGCAGCACATGAATGCACCATTCACAACCTGCAGTGCCACAGAAATTGACCATAGAGCATCCTGGAGAACACTGCTGCCAGCACAGCACCCCCTTCCAATCTGCTGCTGCTTCATGGCATTTCTGCCCCCGAGAACCCTAGCAGTCTCCTACCAGTAGCTTCTAACTCCCATCCCCTTGACGTCTTCTAACAGGGAGCAGAAAGTGAGAGCAGCTCACTGTCACCAGCTCGGACTACTCCGTCTGACAGCAACGCAGACGTAGCGGAGTCCACTGTTAAAGGGAGGAGGGCAGTCTCTGAGACGCTCTCAGAAAATGGACAAAACACCAATGCCAAAGGTTAGTCTGACCACTTGGATCTGCTTTCTCGCTTTAGTTGAGTGCACTCGATCTCTGTTGTGACGAGGGGCAACCACATTCGTGTCATCAGGGCAGCCCCCAGGCTGCCCAGGAAAAGAACGTGGTGTTCTTATTGATGCCAAACAAACTTTTCGGCTTTCTCCATTTTATCTGTGTGCTATGGAGGAGTGCCCGAAGCCCATTAAACACTTGTTGAGCAGAACACAACAGAACGGTGTCCTATGTTTAGAGAAGATAACTGATGATGAAGACAACCCAAATCTAAAACTAGGATATCAAAAATATGGGCAGCATTCATCCATTATGAAAAAGCAGGAACTTCCTATTCTCCGTTGGTGAAGATAGTTTGGATTTGGAGCCGTGTTGCTTTCGTAACAACACCTTAGCTTTTAAGCGTGGCTTTCAGGTTTCCACAAGTCGAATGCTCTGTGCTTGATGTGTTCCAACGTAAAAGTTGCTAAACGGTTGCTAAAAAGTTGGCGTTCCTGTTCGTTTTGCCTACTGCTTTTCTTTCAAGATTTGAAACACGTGCACCCATCTCCCTCTCCCCAACTATGATGTCTCTTTGTAGTTTCAGAGGGTGGTCGAAAACTTCTCAGAGGACTTCGAGAAGCGCGCCCTCCGAAGCCTGGCAGCACGCTGCAGCTCTTTGAGGAGAATGTCTCCTTCAAGGATAAAGAGGCTCTTTATCAAGCTGCAGCGGCCAAAGCAGAGAAGGGGAACTGCTTTGCTAATCAGGTAAGATCCCAATGTCTCATTAGCTTCTTAATTCTACGTTTGCTTTGCACAGGCTCAGACCCTAACTGTCTTTATTTCTACAAGCAAGCTATCAGATGGCTCATGGGGTGGATCAAAATTTAAATCCAAAATTAGGAAACTTAGATAGCAAACATACTCATCCTGCAGTCTGTCTCTACCAAATGAGATTTTTCATGCTACATACCTCTGGTCTTTTGGACAATCCCTTTTCATTCATGGAATTGCTCTTCTCTGTAGTCCACCTTGGCCTGAACTTCATTGATGAGGGCCCTAGGCGTGAGAGAGAGCAGCAATGCGCTTATCCTACTTCCTCATGTTAACAAAACACGGCAGTTTCTTTCCCACAACAACTATTCTTTATCGCCAAATACTAAAATCCTATTCAGATGCACAGTGAGCTTAGAGCTCTTGCTGCTCAAACTGAAGGATTTGAAATCGCTGCGTTATAAAACAGCGGCTGCTTCAGATAAGGTACGGGAAGAGTCCAGGTGTTTTCAAACCACACAGTTCCTGCCCACTGGCTTCTTGATTTCCTCATCGCTTTGGAGTATTCGGAGCAGATTCCTGCGGTTCCTTGGGCAGAGAAGGTTCAAATTCCCTCCTCCTGACACTGCAAAGAATGCTGCAGTTAGCTCTCTCTCCCCAAAAGGAAGAATTGTAGGAAGCCTGGCCCAACTGAACTGTGTGGAGAACATAGCAACTGCTTCATTTACACTCGAGAGCCCCTTGCCCTTTCTTGTTGACACGGACAGGACGTTCTTGCTGTTGGAAGACCACCTGTGTTGGAAACCACCTGACCTTACTTAATCCCTCTAGATTGCCGAGGAGATCAAGGCCTGCACTGCGCCTGCTGGCCTGGCCGCAGGCAGGAGGCTCTTTGAGAACAGGCAGACTGCCTCCTCAAGGATCACCGTTGCTCGTTCCCAGCACGAGCAGAAAACTGAACAGCTAACAATGCCATTTGTAATACTAAGCAAGGAGGTCTTCCATGCTAAAGAGCTTGAGGGCAAAATCCCATGATTTGCTTGCTTCCTGAACTAGTACACCCAGTTTTAGAATGGTGTCCTACGCAGCGTTGTTTGAATGTGGTAATGAATGGGCTTTCCCATTCTTGCTGCTCTGCAGTGGTTCAAAGACGGTGGCAGAAATATGGAAAATGCTTAGGTGTTGCACTAAATCCCCCAGTAAAGCGAAGGTTTTGTGCGCAGGTTTCTCAGGAGGGAAAAGGCACTCCTCAGACAAACGGAGAGAAGGCTTCTACCGTGCTGCAACATGCTGCTGGAAAAGGTAAGAAGTGGCTCGAGAGTAAAGGCTCCCAGAGGAGCACAATGGACCAAGTTCTTGGCAACTGTCTTCACTCCCCCAAATGTGGGGCTGCTCTTAGGATGCAGATGGGGGACATTGCTCCAAGTTATTCAATGGGACTTAAGAAACAGCTTTATATGTTGCTACACAGAGAGGAGTTTGGGATGAGAAGGTAGCTTCAAATATGTGTGGAGCTGCTGGAAAGAACTGGGCATATGAAGAGTTGCCTGGAAACACATGCAAACGCTTGCCCCTGGATAGATAAAATTGTGGACGATAAAGGCTCAATTGATAGCCAAGCAGAATAGGCCTGGAGACCATAAGCACCATGTTGAGGCGCTGCTTCTGCAGTTTAGTCCTGGTATTAGAATTCACGTGGTAGGTTACTTAGGTGAAGACCTAGGCCAGCTCTGAGCCTGGCTAATGCAGGTATGGCAAAGCAGCAGGCAATACCATGTCCCATGTCCCTCAACAACTGATTTCTCTTCACTTTGTTCATTCTGTTCTTTTTTTTGAATTATTTTTCTTTTTTCATATTCTTCTGCATTTTTTCCTTTACAGCTGTCAATGTGGGGGCACGGAAGATGGAAGCGCTACGCCAGCCAAAATCTACAAGACCTTCAGCGGCTTCCAGAATCAAAGAACTTAACGCAACCATCAAGAATCAGCAGCATGCTGTGAGATGTCCACATCACCTCACAGCTGGTGCACCAAATCAGAACTGTGACAGAAGTGAATTCACAGGGGTCCAGGTGTTCCCTAATCTTCGGGAGCCACAGAGGAGGGAACCACTGCGCGAGCCAAAAAGGAAAATCAACTTTGCAGCTTCCAGACTGAAGCTCATCAACGAAATCCATAAGAACGAAAGAAATGGTCAAAGATATCCATGCCAGCAAGAAGCTGCCTTACTGCTTTCTGACGCGCGGTGGTCTAAAACCCCAGAAGGTGATGGAAAGGACAAAGATGAAGCCCTCACAGGCCGCGTGTTGTGCAGCAATGCACAACACGTTTCCAATAAAAACCTGTAATAACTTAAAATTAACAGACTTGTCCGAATGTTTGCTGCCTGTCTCTCCTCCTAGGAGTCTCAGCAGTCTTCTCCCATCTTTCTTTGGCTAAGGCATGTAGTGAAAGTGTGCCTAACAGATACTGAGGTGGAGGTTTAAAGCCTCTTGAAATCCTGACTGAGGCACTGGCCAGCCCCTGAGATGCACATTTCTGCTGGTGGTTCATGAATGCATGTTCCATTGCTTCATTTGGTGTCCCAGCCCTAAGAGTATAGATGGCAAATGCGGATCCCTCAGGAGCATTTGTTAAGACCAAAGCTTTGGGGTACCTGGTGTAGTGGGTTTACGTGGCAAGGTTTTGGTAGCAGGGAGCCATAGGGGTGGTTTCTGTGAGAAAGATCTAGAAGCTGCCCCATGTTTGGGAAGGGCCCCATTGTTTTCCAGATCCGAGCCAATAAGCAATGTTGTTTTGCGCCTCTGTGAGAGCATATTTAAGACAGGGAAAAAACGCTGCGCCACACAGCAGCCGGGAGAGTCAAGGGAGTGAGAGAACAGCCTTGCACCAAGGTCAGTGTAGAAGGAGGGGGAGAGGTGCTCCAGGCACTGGAGCAGAAGTCCCCTGTGGCCTGTGGTGAGGACCATGGTGAAGCAGGATGTCCCCCTGCAGCCCATGGAGTACCACGGTGGAGCAGGGTTCCACGCTGCAGCCCGTGGAGGAGACCATGGTGGAGCAGGTGGCCCTGCACCGACGGAGGCTGCCGCCTGTGGAAGACCCCTGCCGGAGCAGATTCTGGGCCAGACCTGCAGCCTGTGGAGAGGAGCCCACGCAGGAGCAGGTGACCTGGCAGGAGCTGCTGCCCGTAGGGGAGCCAGGTTGGAGCAGTTTTCTCCTGAGGGATGGACCCCGTGGTACAGACCCATATCTGGAGCAGTTCTGGAAGAGCTGCTGCCTGTGGGAAGCCCACGCCGGATCAGTTCATCAAGGACTGCATCCCGTGGGTGGGACCCCACAGCACAGGGGACGAGAGTGACCGAGAAGGAGCGGCAGAGAAGAAGTGCTGTAGACTGACCATAACCCCCATTCCCCCGTTCCCCTGCGCTGCTCGGGGGGAGGAGGTGGAAGAGGGTGGATGGGGGGGAAGGTGCTTTTGTTTTTTTTTTCCTTTGTTTTCTCACTTCTCTCGCTTATTAGTTGTAGGCAATAAATCTTACTATCTCCTTATGCCGAGTCTGTTTTGCCCGTTACAATAATTATTGCATGATTTTCTAGTCCTTATCTCAATCCTTGAGCCCTTTTCACATATTTTCTCCCCATTCCTCTTTGAGGAGGGGGAGTGAGAGAGCGGCTGTGGTGGAGCTCGGCTGCCCACTCGAGCGGAACCACGACACCTGGAAGCAGGCTCTGACCTTTGGAAATGCAGGTCTCCAGCCTGGGTTGAAGTCGTGAAGGCACCCGATCTTTTGAATGGGGGTCACCATGATGGTGACCACCTCTGAAGTGATGTAAAAAGCAGGGAAGCTTTTTCCGACTTGTGCATCGTGGGCGTGCTTAGTGAAGCTGGCTCTCACTCAGCAGCGTTTTCTTATGTGTGGGAATGAGGACGAGAGATGGAAAGTGGGATGGAATGGTTGGGAGTTCCTCAAGGAATGCGTTTGAATGAAACAAAAGATGACATTTCAATGCGGGGTTTGTTTCACTGCAGATTTTTGGCAGGAGACGGGGCCCTTACTGGAATGAAATTCTGTGGAGTTGGGAAGCCTTTGGGAGATGGTGCCCACATGCAGTATATTGGTGCTGCCTCCTGAAGATCAGCTCTGATTTGACTCAGGCACTGAGCACCGAGCTGCTTGATGAAGACCAGGCATGGCATTGCAACTACAGACTTCTGAGTTCACGTGCTGATTCTCTCCCTCTCGAGGTCCACAAATGTCCACGTTGGATTTCTCCCTTAATTCCCCATTCCGAAAGAATGGCTTGGCCTAGGGGAGAGTCCTTCAATAGTTTTGTTGGCCAAAGAGCTGGAGCCTGAAAGTCAGAAGTCTCCGTCATCCTACAGGAAGAGAGAACGCCTCAGGGGTACATGACCTGACATTTGGATATTTCTCTTCAGTATCAAAACCAACCAACCACTCACAAAACCGCCAACATGCATAAATGAAAGAAAACCAAGCACGGCGTGCCAGAGCTGCTCCAACCGTTCTTCTGGTTAGCTCGAAGATGGGATTTGAAGTAGTGGACAATAAGAATGACAAAGTGATGCTCTCTCTGAGGGCTCTTAGTATCTACGGCCATGGTCTGCCCAAGAACTTGTCTCTAAAGACACCAAGTTCTTTCTGGACGTGCTTCTGCAGCAGCAACAGGTTCTGCCCCGGGGGTCTCTGGCCGGTCTTTTGGCGTAAGGAAAGCCGGGGTGCCAGCTTGGCTGTCTCGCTTTCCGTATGCCCATAGATGGAGACCGTAACCTGGCAACTGTGCATTGATTATGTGCTCATAATGCAGCCAGGCAGGATAAAAGGCAGCGCCTCTTCCTGCGCTCATCACTTCTTGGAAGTGCAGCTGTGACGAACGAGGTAGGATAAGGCTTGTCTCCAATGTTGCCACCAGCTTGTCTCCAACAGTTCCATCCTGTGGACTGCTGATCAAGCTTCACGTTCGTTACTCAGACGAGACCAGTGAATACGAGAAGGTTTAAATTTGCCTTCCTTTTAACAGGCACGAGATGGGTGCAGCGATGTCGCAGGCTAAACGGTCCACTGAGAAGACCCTAGCGGTAAGATTAGCTCCTTCAAACTGCAAAAATTCATGCACTTTTTTGGACATAGGTGGTCTAGTGCAAAGCTTGATACTGTTCGTATGATAACTGGGCAAAAAAAGGGGGCAAAAGAAATAAAAAGTGAAACGCTGCGGATACTCGAGGCTTTCCTTACCTGCAGCAGAAACTGCAAGCTCTTCATGTGATGGTGTCCGAAGCGTGCAGCTAGCTCTCACGCGCGCTTTCAGGGAGTCTTTAGTGGAGACAAGATCCTCTAGTACCATGGGCAGTGAATATTCGTCCCCAGATAGAGGTCTATGGACCACTATGGTCCTTCTCCCATAGTGGACGTACTTCACTGAAACACAATAACTTCACGAGTGGCCAGCCAAAGTTAGGAATCCCAGTCAGCAAAGATGCTATGAAAGGCTAAAGGCCACTGAAGCCCAACTCCAAATCTCTCTGGTTGTTCTTATTCCCCCAGTTTTCTCCCTGCATTTTCATAGAGGCTAAGAAGGCTCTACGAAGCCCAGGAAGCAATACAATCTACTGACAGTTTCAGATGCGCAGTCGCCACCAAGTATTTGACTTAAGAATGAATTCCCATCAGCATTTGGTAGGGATTTCAGTGACTGTGAGCAGGTGGAGAAAGTGGCTTAAACTCAGGTTGAGGCCTCAATTCAAATTCATTCCTGAGAAGCGCAGATGGCACAGTGCAGTTTCTTCCATGAGTAGCCTTGGATTGCAGAACCCTAGCGCTTCTCCTGTGCCTCTTCCTCCCCTGTGAACTACTGCAGACCACTCAACCCCTTAGGTATTTGTCTCAAAACAAAGGAAGCAAACAAACAAAAGGCCAGTCAGTCCAACACTGCAGGCTGAAGCTCAGTCTGAAATACAAGCTATGGCACGATGTACCTGTTTCCTCGGCAGGGCACGATGCAGTCACCTGACGTGACCCCGCAGAAGGGCTCTTTCCAGCTCCTTGTGAAGGAACGGGAGTCCGCCAGGGCCACAAGACCCAGCTTGGTGCGCCAGCGCCCACCAGTGCCACGGGCACGGCCACGGGCACGGAAGAGACGCATCCGTGTCAAATCTGTGGAAATACTCCGCGCACGGGGGCGTATCATGGAAACCATCGAGGAGGAGCCCCTGGGCGCCCCTGGCGAGATTGAAAACTTCCCGGCTGCTGACAAGGAGCTTCAGAGCCACTTCGAGAACCTGGGTGGCAGGAAGGTGAGTGCAAGAAGGTTCTGCACTTGACAACGATTCCCCCACCATCACTGTGGCCTTGTGATTCTAGCATCTCTGTCAACATGAGGAAAGCATGTGCAACTGTGCCAAATCTCCTTGTTTTGCAAGGACACCACGGCAAATGGAAAGTGCGAGATACTGCTAAGCACCATGGTGCCATGAGCTATCAGCTAAGCAGCACATGAATGCACCATTCACAACCTGCAGTGCCACAGAAATTGACCATAGAGCATCCTGGAGAACACTGCTGCCAGCACAGCACCCCCTTCCAATCTGCTGCTGCTTCATGGCATTTCTGCCCCCGAGAACCCTAGCAGTCTCCTACCAGTAGCTTCTAACTCCCATCCCCTTGACGTCTTCTAACAGGGAGCAGAAAGTGAGAGCAGCTCACTGTCACCAGCTCGGACTACTCCGTCTGACAGCAACGCAGACGTAGCGGAGTCCACTGTTAAAGGGAGGAGGGCAGTCTCTGAGACGCTCTCAGAAAATGGACAAAACACCAATGCCAAAGGTTAGTCTGACCACTTGGATCTGCTTTCTCGCTTTAGTTGAGTGCACTCGATCTCTGTTGTGACGAGGGGCAACCACATTCGTGTCATCAGGGCAGCCCCCAGGCTGCCCAGGAAAAGAACGTGGTGTTCTTATTGATGCCAAACAAACTTTTCGGCTTTCTCCATTTTATCTGTGTGCTATGGAGGAGTGCCCGAAGCCCATTAAACACTTGTTGAGCAGAACACAACAGAACGGTGTCCTATGTTTAGAGAAGATAACTGATGATGAAGACAACCCAAATCTAAAACTAGGATATCAAAAATATGGGCAGCATTCATCCATTATGAAAAAGCAGGAACTTCCTATTCTCCGTTGGTGAAGATAGTTTGGATTTGGAGCCGTGTTGCTTTCGTAACAACACCTTAGCTTTTAAGCGTGGCTTTCAGGTTTCCACAAGTCGAATGCTCTGTGCTTGATGTGTTCCAACGTAAAAGTTGCTAAACGGTTGCTAAAAAGTTGGCGTTCCTGTTCGTTTTGCCTACTGCTTTTCTTTCAAGATTTGAAACACGTGCACCCATCTCCCTCTCCCCAACTATGATGTCTCTTTGTAGTTTCAGAGGGTGGTCGAAAACTTCTCAGAGGACTTCGAGAAGCGCGCCCTCCGAAGCCTGGCAGCACGCTGCAGCTCTTTGAGGAGAATGTCTCCTTCAAGGATAAAGAGGCTCTTTATCAAGCTGCAGCGGCCAAAGCAGAGAAGGGGAACTGCTTTGCTAATCAGGTAAGATCCCAATGTCTCATTAGCTTCTTAATTCTACGTTTGCTTTGCACAGGCTCAGACCCTAACTGTCTTTATTTCTACAAGCAAGCTATCAGATGGCTCATGGGGTGGATCAAAATTTAAATCCAAAATTAGGAAACTTAGATAGCAAACATACTCATCCTGCAGTCTGTCTCTACCAAATGAGATTTTTCATGCTACATACCTCTGGTCTTTTGGACAATCCCTTTTCATTCATGGAATTGCTCTTCTCTGTAGTCCACCTTGGCCTGAACTTCATTGATGCGGGCCCTAGGCGTGAGAGAGAGCAGCAATGCGCTTATCCTACTTCCTCATGTTAACAAAACACGGCAGTTTCTTTCCCACAACAACTATTCTTTATCGCCAAATACTAAAATCCTATTCAGATGCACAGTGAGCTTAGAGCTCTTGCTGCTCAAACTGAAGGATTTGAAATCGCTGCGTTATAAAACAGCGGCTGCTTCAGATAAGGTACGGGAAGAGTCCAGGTGTTTTCAAACCACACAGTTCCTGCCCACTGGCTTCTTGATTTCCTCATCGCTTTGGAGTATTCGGAGCAGATTCCTGCGGTTCCTTGGGCAGAGAAGGTTCAAATTCCCTCCTCCTGACACTGCAAAGAATGCTGCAGTTAGCTCTCTCTCCCCAAAAGGAAGAATTGTAGGAAGCCTGGCCCAACTGAACTGTGTGGAGAACATAGCAACTGCTTCATTTACACTCGAGAGCCCCTTGCCCTTTCTTGTTGACACGGACAGGACGTTCTTGCTGTTGGAAGACCACCTGTGTTGGAAACCACCTGACCTTACTTAATCCCTCTAGATTGCCGAGGAGATCAAGGCCTGCACTGCGCCTGCTGGCCTGGCCGCAGGCAGGAGGCTCTTTGAGAACAGGCAGACTGCCTCCTCAAGGATCACCGTTGCTCGTTCCCAGCACGAGCAGAAAACTGAACAGCTAACAATGCCATTTGTAATACTAAGCAAGGAGGTCTTCCATGCTAAAGAGCCTGAGGGCAAAATCCCATGATTTGCTTGCTTCCTGAACTAGTACACCCAGTTTTAGAATGGTGTCCTACGCAGCGTTGTTTGAATGTGGTAATGAATGGGCTTTCCCATTCTTGCTGCTCTGCAGTGGTTCAAAGACGGTGGCAGAAATATGGAAAATGCTTAGGTGTTGCACTAAATCCCCCAGTAAAGCGAAGGTTTTGTGCGCAGGTTTCTCAGGAGGGAAAAGGCACTCCTCAGACAAACGGAGAGAAGGCTTCTACCGTGCTGCAGCATGCTGCTGGAAAAGGTAAGAAGTGGCTCGAGAGTAAAGGCTCCCAGAGGAGCACAATGGACCAAGTTCTTGGCAACTGTCTTCACTCCCCCAAATGTGGGGCTGCTCTTAGGATGCAGATGGGGGACATTGCTCCAAGTTATTCAATGGGACTTAAGAAACAGCTTTATATGTTGCTACACAGAGAGGAGTTTGGGATGAGAAGGTAGCTTCAAATATGTGTGGAGCTGCTGGAAAGAACTGGGCATATGAAGAGTTGCCTGGAAACACATGCAAACGCTTACCCCTGGATAGATAAAATTGTGGACGATAAAGGCTCAATTGATAGCCAAGCAGAATAGGCCTGGAGACCATAAGCACCATGTTGAGGCGCTGCTTCTGCAGTTTAGTCCTGGTATTAGAATTCACGTGGTAGGTTACTTAGGTGAAGACCTAGGCCAGCTCTGAGCCTGGCTAATGCAGGTATGGCAAAGCAGCAGGCAATACCATGTCCCATGTCCCTCAACAACTGATTTCTCTTCACTTTGTTCATTCTGTTCTTTTTTTTGAATTATTTTTCTTTTTTCATATTCTTCTGCATTTTTTCCTTTACAGCTGTCAATGTGGGGGCACGGAAGATGGAAGCGCTACGCCAGCCAAAATCTACAAGACCTTCAGCGGCTTCCAGAATCAAAGAACTTAACGCAATCATCAAGAATCAGCAGCATGCTGTGAGATGTCCACATCACCTCACAGCTGATGCACCAAATCAGAACTGTGACAGAAGTGAATTCACAGGGGTCCAGGTGTTCCCTAATCTTCGGGAGCCACAGAGGAGGGAACCACTGCGCGAGCCAAAAAGGAAAATCAACTTTGCAGCTTCCAGACTGAAGCTCATCAACGAAATCCATAAGAACGAAAGAAATGCTCAAAGATATCCATGCCAGCAAGAAGCTGCCTTACTGCTTTCTGACGCGCGGTGGTCTAAAACCCCAGAAGGTGATGGAAAGGACAAAGATGAAGCCCTCACAGGCCACGTGTTGTGCAGCAATGCACAACACGTTTCCAATAAAAACCTGTAATAACTTAAAATTAACAGACTTGTCCGAATGTTTGCTGCCTGTCTCTCCTCCTAGGAGTCTCAGCAGTCTTCTCCCATCTTTCTTTGGCTAAGGCATGTAGTGAAAGTGTGCCTAACAGATACTGAGGTGGAGGTTTAAAGCCTCTTGAAATCCTGACTGAGGCACTGGCCAGCCCCTGAGATGCACATTTCTGCTGGTGGTTCATGAATGCATGTTCCATTGCTTCATTTGGTGTCCCAGCCCTAAGAGTATAGATGGCAAATGCGGATCCCTCAGGAGCATTTGTTAAGACCAAAGCTTTGGGGTACCTGGAAGCAGGCTCTGACCTTTGGAAATGCAGGTCTCCAGCCTGGGTTGAAGTCGTGAAGGCACCCGATCTTTTGAATGGGGGTCACCATGATGGTGACCACCTCTGAAGTGATGTAAAAAGCAGGGAAGCTTTGTCCGACTTGTGCATCGTGGGCGTGCTTAGTGAAGCTGGCTCTCACTCAGCACCATTTTCTTATGTGTGGGAATGAGGACGAGAGATGGAAAGTGGGATGGAATGGTTGGGAGTTCCTCAAGGAATGCGTTTGAATGAAACAAAAGATGACATTTCAATGCGGGGTTTGTTTCACTGCAGATTTTTGGCAGGAGACGGGGCCCTTACTGGAATGAAATTCTGTGGAGTTGGGAAGCCTTTGGGAGATGGTGCCCACATGCAGTATATTGGTGCTGCCTCCTGAAGATCAGCTCTGATTTGACTCAGGCACTGAGCACCGAGCTGCTTGATGAAGACCAGGCATGGCATTGCAACTACAGACTTCTGAGTTCACGTGCTGATTCTCTCCCTCTCGAGGTCCACAAATGTCCACGTTGGATTTCTCCCTTAATTCCCCATTCCGAAAGAATGGCTTGGCCTAGGGGAGAGTCCTTCAATAGTTTTGTTGGCCAAAGAGCTGGAGCCTGAAAGTCAGAAGTCTCCGTCATCCTACAGGAAGAGAGAACGCCTCAGGGGTACATGACCTGACATTTGGATATTTCTCTTCAGTATCAAAACCAACCAACCACTCACAAAACCGCCAACATGCATAAATGAAAGAAAAGCAAGCACGGCGTGCCAGAGCTGCTCCAACCGTTCTTCTGGTTAGCTCGAAGATGGGATTTGAAGTAGTGGACAATAAGAATGACAAAGTGATGCTCTCTCTGAGGGCTCTTAGTATCTACGGCCATGGTCTGCCCAAGAACTTGTCTCTAAAGACACCAAGTTCTTTCTGGACGTGCTTCTGCAGCAGCAACAGGTTCTGCCCCGGGGTGCTCTGGCCGGTCTTTTGGGGTAAGGAAAGCCGGGGTGCCAGCTTGGCTGTCTCGCTTTCCGTATGCCCATAGATGGAGACCGTAACCTGGCAACTGTGCACTGATTATGTGCTCATAATGCAGCCAGGCAGGATAAAAGGCAGCGCCTCTTCCTGCGCTCATCACTTCTTGGAAGTGCAGCTGTGACGAACGAGGTAGGATAAGGCTTGTCTCCAATGTTGCCACCAGCTTGTCTCCAACAGTTCCATCCTGTGGACTGCTGATCAAGCTTCACGTTCGTTACTCAGACGAGACCAGTGAATACGAGAAGGTTTAAATTTGCCTTCCTTTTAACAGGCACGAGATGGGTGCAGCGATGTCGCAGGCTAAACGGTCCACTGAGAAGACCCTAGCGGTAAGATTAGCTCCTTCAAACTGCAAAAATTCATGCACTTTTTTGGACATAGGTGGTCTAGTGCAAAGCTTGATACTGTTCGTATGATAACTGGGCAAAAAAAGGGGGCAAAAGAAATAAAAAGTGAAACGCTGCGGATACTCGAGGCTTTCCTTACCTGCAGCAGAAACTGCAAGCTCTTCATGTGATGGTGTCCGAAGCGTGCAGCTAGCTCTCACGCGCGCTTTCAGGGAGTCTTTAGTGGAGACAAGATCCTCTAGTACCATGGGCAGTGAATATTCGTCCCCAGATAGAGGTCTATGGACCACTATGGTCCTTCTCCCATAGTGGACGTACTTCACTGAAACACAATAACTTCACGAGTGGCCAGCCAAAGTTAGGAATCCCAGTCAGCAAAGATGCTATGAAAGGCTAAAGGCCACTGAAGCCCAACTCCAAATCTCTCTGGTTGTTCTTATTCCCCCAGTTTTCTCCCTGCATTTTCATAGAGGCTAAGAAGGCTCTACGAAGCCCAGGAAGCAATACAATCTACTGACAGTTTCAGATGCGCAGTCGCCACCAAGTATTTGACTTAAGAATGAATTCCCATCAGCATTTGGTAGGGATTTCAGTGACTGTGAGCAGGTGGAGAAAGTGGCTTAAACTCAGGTTGAGGCCTCAATTCAAATTCATTCCTGAGAAGCGCAGATGGCACAGTGCAGTTTCTTCCATGAGTAGCCTTGGATTGCAGAACCCTAGCGCTTCTCCTGTGCCTCTTCCTCCCCTGTGAACTACTGCAGACCACTCAACCCCTTAGGTATTTGTCTCAAAACAAAGGAAGCAAACAAACAAAAGGCCAGTCAGTCCAACACTGCAGGCTGAAGCTCAGTCTGAAATACAAGCTATGGCACGATGTACCTGTTTCCTTGGCAGGGCACGATGCAGTCACCTGACGTGACCCCGCAGAAGGGCTCTTTCCAGCTCCTTGTGAAGGAACGGGAGTCCGCCAGGGCCACAAGACCCAGCTTGGTGCGCCAGCGCCCACCAGTGCCACGGGCACGGCCACGGGCACGGAAGAGACGCATCCGTGTCAAATCTGTGGAAATACTCCGCGCACGGGGGCGTATCATGGAAACCATCGAGGAGGAGCCCCTGGGCGCCCCTGGCGAGATTGAAAACTTCCCGGCTGCTGACAAGGAGCTTCAGAGCCACTTCGAGAACCTGGGTGGCAGGAAGGTGAGTGCAAGAAGGTTCTGCACTTGACAACGATTCCCCCACCATCACTGTGGCCTTGTGATTCTAGCACCTCTGTCAACATGAGGAAAGCATGTGCAACTGTGCCAAATCTCCTTGTTTTGCAAGGACACCACGGCAAATGGAAAGTGCGAGATACTGCTAAGCACCACGGTGCCATGAGCTATCAGCTAAGCAGCACATGAATGCACCATTCACAACCTGCAGTGCCACAGAAATTGACCATAGAGCATCCTGGAGAACACTGCTGCCAGCACAGCACCCCCTTCCAATCTGCTGCTGCTTCATGGCATTTCTGCCCCCGAGAACCCTAGCAGTCTCCTACCAGTAGCTTCTAACTCCCATCCCCTTGACGTCTTCTAACAGGGAGCAGAAAGTGAGAGCAGCTCACTGTCACCAGCTCGGACTACTCCGTCTGACAGCAACGCAGACGTAGCGGAGTCCACTGTCAAAGGGAGGAGGGCAGTCTCTGAGATGCTCTCAGAAAATGGACAAAACACCAATGCCAAAGGTTAGTCTGACCACTTGGATCTGCTTTCTCGCTTTAGTTGAGTGCACTCGATCTCTGTTGTGACGAGGGGCAACCACATTCGTGTCATCAGGGCAGCCCCCAGGCTGCCCAGGAAAAGAACGTGGTGTTCTTATTGATGCCAAACAAACTTTTCGGCTTTCTCCATTTTATCTGTGTGCTATGGAGGAGTGCCCGAAGCCCATTAAACACTTGTTGAGCAGAACACAACAGAACGGTGTCCTATGTTTAGAGAAGATAACTGATGATGAAGACAACCCGAATCTAAAACTAGGATATCAAAAATATGGGCAGCATTCATCCATTATGAAAAAGCAGGAACTTCCTATTCTCCGTTGGTGAAGATAGTTTGGATTTGGAGCCGTGTTGCTTTCGTAACAACACCTTAGCTTTTAAGCGTGGCTTTCAGGTTTCCACAAGTCGAATGCTCTGTGCTTGATGTGTTCCAACGTAAAAGTTGCTAAACGGTTGCTAAAAAGTTGGCGTTCCTGTTCGTTTTGCCTACTGCTTTTCTTTCAAGATTTGAAACACGTGCACCCATCTCCCTCTCCCCAACTATGATGTCTCTTTGTAGTTTCAGAGGGTGGTCGAAAACTTCTCAGAGGACTTCGAGAAGCGCGCCCTCCGAAGCCTGGCAGCACGCTGCAGCTCTTTGAGGAGAATGTCTCCTTCAAGGATAAAGAGGCTCTTTATCAAGCTGCAGCGGCCAAAGCAGAGAAGGGGAACTGCTTTGCTAATCAGGTAAGATCCCAATGTCTCATTAGCTTCTTAATTCTACGTTTGCTTTGCACAGGCTCAGACCCTAACTGTCTTTATTTCTACAAGCAAGCTATCAGATGGCTCATGGGGTGGATCAAAATTTAAATCCAAAATTAGGAAACTTAGATAGCAAACATACTCATCCTGCAGTCTGTCTCTACCAAATGAGATTTTTCATGCTACATACCTCTGGTCTTTTGGACAATCCCTTTTCATTCATGGAATTGCTCTTCTCTGTAGTCCACCTTGGCCTGAACTTCATTGATGCGGGCCCTAGGCGTGAGAGAGAGCAGCAATGCGCTTATCCTACTTCCTCATGTTAACAAAACACGGCAGTTTCTTTCCCACAACAACTATTCTTTATCGCCAAATACTAAAATCCTATTCAGATGCACAGTGAGCTTAGAGCTCTTGCTGCTCAAACTGAAGGATTTGAAATCGCTGCGTTATAAAACAGCGGCTGCTTCAGATAAGGTACGGGAAGAGTCCAGGTGTTTTCAAACCACACAGTTCCTGCCCACTGGCTTCTTGATTTCCTCATCGCTTTGGAGTATTCGGAGCAGATTCCTGCGGTTCCTTGGGCAGAGAAGGTTCAAATTCCCTCCTCCTGACACTGCAAAGAATGCTGCAGTTAGCTCTCTCTCCCCAAAAGGAAGAATTGTAGGAAGCCTGGCCCAACTGAACTGTGTGGAGAACGTAGCAACTGCTTCATTTACACTCGAGAGCCCCTTGCCCTTTCTTGTTGACACGGACAGGACGTTCTTGCTGTTGGAAGACCACCTGTGTTGGAAACCACCTGACCTTACTTAATCCCTCTAGATTGCCGAGGAGATCAAGGCCTGCACTGCGCCTGCTGGCCTGGCCGCAGGCAGGAGGCTCTTTGAGAACAGGCAGACTGCCTCCTCAAGGATCACCGTTGCTCGTTCCCAGCACGAGCAGAAAACTGAACAGCTAACAATGCCATTTGTAATACTAAGCAAGGAGGTCTTCCATGCTAAAGAGCTTGAGGGCAAAATCCCATGATTTGCTTGCTTCCTGAACTAGTACACCCAGTTTTAGAATGGTGTCCTACGCAGCGTTGTTTGAATGTGGTAATGAATGGGCTTTCCCATTCTTGCTGCTCTGCAGTGGTTCAAAGACAGTGGCAGAAATATGGAAAATGCTTAGGTGTTGCACTAAATCCCCCAGTAAAGCGAAGGTTTTGTGCGCAGGTTTCTCAGGAGGGAAAAGGCACTCCTCAGACAAACGGAGAGAAGGCTTCTACCGTGCTGCAGCATGCTGCTGGAAAAGGTAAGAAGTGGCTCGAGAGTAAAGGCTCCCAGAGGAGCACAATGGACCAAGTTCTTGGCAACTGTCTTCACTCCCCCAAATGTGGGGCTGCTCTTAGGATGCAGATGGGGGACATTGCTCCAAGTTATTCAATGGGACTTAAGAAACAGCTTTATATGTTGCTACATAGAGAGGAGTTTGGGATGAGAAGGTAGCTTCAAATATGTGTGGAGCTGCTGGAAAGAACTGGGCATATGAAGAGTTGCCTGGAAACACATGCAAACGCTTGCCCCTGGATAGATAAAATTGTGGACGATAAAGGCTCAATTGATAGCCAAGCAGAATAGGCCTGGAGACCATAAGCACCATGTTGAGGCGCTGCTTCTGCAGTTTAGTCCTGGTATTAGAATTCACGTGGTAGGTTACTTAGGTGAAGACCTAGGCCAGCTCTGAGCCTGGCTAATGCAGGTATGGCAAAGCAGCAGGCAATACTATGTCCCATGTCCCTCAACAACTGATTTCTCTTCACTTTGTTCATTCTGTTCTTTTTTTTGAATTATTTTTCTTTTTTCATATTCTTCTGCATTTTTTCCTTTACAGCTGTCAATGTGGGGGCACGGAAGATGGAAGCGCTACGCCAGCCAAAATCTACAAGACCTTCAGCGGCTTCCAGAATCAAAGAACTTAACGCAATCATCAAGAATCAGCAGCATGCTGTGAGATGTCCACATCACCTCACAGCTGATGCACCAAATCAGAACTGTGACAGAAGTGAATTCACAGGGGTCCAGGTGTTCCCTAATCTTCGGGAGCCACAGAGGAGGGAACCACTGCGCGAGCCAAAAAGGAAAATCAACTTTGCAGCTTCCAGACTGAAGCTCATCAACGAAATCCATAAGAACGAAAGAAATGCTCAAAGATATCCATGCCAGCAAGAAGCTGCCTTACTGCTTTCTGACGCGCGGTGGTCTAAAACCCCAGAAGGTGATGGAAAGGACAAAGATGAAGCCCTCACAGGCCGCGTGTTGTGCAGCAATGCACAACACGTTTCCAATAAAAACCCGTAATAACTTAAAATTAACAGACTTGTCCGAATGTTTGCTGCCTGTCTCTCCTCCTAGGAGTCTCAGCAGTCTTCTCCCATCTTTCTTTGGCTAAGGCATGTAGTGAAAGTGTGCCTAACAGATACTGAGGTGGAGGTTTAAAGCCTCTTGAAATCCTGACTGAGGCACTGGCCAGCCCCTGAGATGCACATTTCTGCTGGTGGTTCATGAATGCATGTTCCATTGCTTCATTTGGTGTCCCAGCCCTAAGAGTATAGATGGCAAATGCGGACCCCTCAGGAGCATTTGTTAAGACCAAAGCTTTGGGGTACCTGGTGTAGTGGGTTTACGTGGCAAGGTTTTGGTAGCAGGGAGCCATAGGGGTGGTTTCTGTGAGAAAGATCTAGAAGCTGCCCCATGTTTGGGAAGGGCCCCATTGTTTTCCAGATCCGAGCCAATAAGCAATGTTGTTTTGCGCCTCTGTGAGAGCATATTTAAGACAGGGAAAAAACGCTGCGCCACACAGCAGCCGGGAGAGTCAAGGGAGTGAGAGAACAGCCTTGCACCAAGGTCAGTGTAGAAGGAGGGGGAGAGGTACTCCAGGCACCGGAGCAGAAGTCCCCTGCGGCCTGTGGTGAGGACCATGGTGAAGCAGGATGTCCCCCTGCAGCCCATGGAGTACCACGGTGGAGCAGGGTTCCACGCTGCAGCCCGTGGAGGAGACCATGGTGGAGCAGGTGGCCCTGCACCGACGGAGGCTGCCGCCTGTGGAAGACCCCTGCCGGAGCAGATTCTGGGCCAGACCTGCAGCCTGTGGAGAGGAGCCCACGCAGGAGCAGGTGACCTGGCAGGAGCTGCTGCCCGTAGGGGAGCCAGGTTGGAGCAGTTTTCTCCTGAGGGATGGACCCCGTGGTACGGACCCATATCTGGAGCAGTTCTGGAAGAGCTGCTGCCTGTGGGAAGCCCACGCCGGATCAGTTCATCAAGGACTGCATCCCGTGGGTGGGACCCCACAGCACAGGGGACGAGAGTGACCGAGAAGGAGCGGCAGAGAAGAAGTGCTGTAGACTGACCATAACCCCCATTCCCCCGTTCCCCTGCGCTGCTCGGGGGGAGGAGGTGGAAGAGGGTGGATGGGGGGGAAGGTGCTTTTGTTTTTTTTTTTCCTTTGTTTTCTCACTTCTCTCGCTTATTAGTTGTAGGCAATAAATCTTACTATCTCCTTATGCCGAGTCTGTTTTGCCCGTTACAATAATTATTGCGTGATTTTCTAGTCCTTATCTCAATCCTTGAGCCCTTTTCACATATTTTCTCCCCATTCCTCTTTGAGGAGGGGGAGTGAGAGAGCGGCTGTGGTGGAGCTCGGCTGCCCACTCGAGCGGAACCACGACACCTGGAAGCAGGCTCTGACCTTTGGAAATGCAGGTCTCCAGCCTGGGTTGAAGTCGTGAAGGCACCCGATCTTTTGAATGGGGGTCACCATGATGGTGACCACCTCTGAAGTGATGTAAAAAGCAGGGAAGCTTTTTCCGACTTGTGCATCGTGGGCGTGCTTAGTGAAGCTGGCTCTCACTCAGCAGCGTTTTCTTATGTGTGGGAATGAGGACGAGAGATGGAAAGTGGGATGGAATGGTTGGGAGTTCCTCAAGGAATGCGTTTGAATGAAACAAAAGATGACATTTCAATGCGGGGTTTGTTTCACTGCAGATTTTTGGCAGGAGACGGGGCCCTTACTGGAATGAAATTCTGTGGAGTTGGGAAGCCTTTGGGAGATGGTGCCCACATGCAGTATATTGGTGCTGCCTCCTGAAGATCAGCTCTGATTTGACTCAGGCACTGAGCACCGAGCTGCTTGATGAAGACCAGGCATGGCATTGCAACTACAGACTTCTGAGTTCACGTGCTGATTCTCTCCCTCTCGAGGTCCACAAATGTCCACGTTGGATTTCTCCCTTAATTCCCCATTCCGAAAGAATGGCTTGGCCTAGGGGAGAGTCCTTCAATAGTTTTGTTGGCCAAAGAGCTGGAGCCTGAAAGTCAGAAGTCTCCGTCATCCTACAGGAAGAGAGAACGCCTCAGGGGTACATGACCTGACATTTGGATATTTCTCTTCAGTATCAAAACCAACCAACCACTCACAAAACCGCCAACATGCATAAATGAAAGAAAAGCAAGCACGGCGTGCCAGAGCTGCTCCAACCGTTCTTCTGGTTAGCTCGAAGATGGGATTTGAAGTAGTGGACAATAAGAATGACAAAGTGATGCTCTCTCTGAGGGCTCTTAGTATCTACGGCCATGGTCTGCCCAAGAACTTGTCTCTAAAGACACCAAGTTCTTTCTGGACGTGCTTCTGCAGCAGCAACAGGTTCTGCCCCGGGGGTCTCTGGCCGGTCTTTTGGGGTAAGGAAAGCTGGGGTGCCAGCTTGGCTGTCTCGCTTTCCGTATGCCCATAGATGGAGACCGTAACCTGGCAACTGTGCACTGATTATGTGCTCATAATGCAGCCAGGCAGGATAAAAGGCAGCGCCTCTTCCTGCGCTCATCACTTCTTGGAAGTGCAGCTGTGACGAACGAGGTAGGATAAGGCTTGTCTCCAATGTTGCCACCAGCTTGTCTCCAACAGTTCCATCCTGTGGACTGCTGATCAAGCTTCACGTTCGTTACTCAGACGAGACCAGTGAATACGAGAAGGTTTAAATTTGCCTTCCTTTTAACAGGCACGAGATGGGTGCAGCGATGTCGCAGGCTAAACGGTCCACTGAGAAGACCCTAGCGGTAAGATTAGCTCCTTCAAACTGCAAAAATTCATGCACTTTTTTGGACATAGGTGGTCTAGTGCAAAGCTTGATACTGTTCGTATGATAACTGGGCAAAAAAAGGGGGCAAAAGAAATAAAAAGTGAAACGCTGCGGATACTCGAGGCTTTCCTTACCTGCAGCAGAAACTGCAAGCTCTTCATGTGATGGTGTCCGAAGCGTGCAGCTAGCTCTCACGCGCGCTTTCAGGGAGTCTTTAGTGGAGACAAGATCCTCTAGTACCATGGGCAGTGAATATTCGTCCCCAGATAGAGGTCTATGGACCACTATGGTCCTTCTCCCATAGTGGACGTACTTCACTGAAACACAATAACTTCACGAGTGGCCAGCCAAAGTTAGGAATCCCAGTCAGCAAAGATGCTATGAAAGGCTAAAGGCCACTGAAGCCCAACTCCAAATCTCTCTGGTTGTTCTTATTCCCCCAGTTTTCTCCCTGCATTTTCATAGAGGCTAAGAAGGCTCTACGAAGCCCAGGAAGCAATACAATCTACTGACAGTTTCAGATGCGCAGTCGCCACCAAGTATTTGACTTAAGAATGAATTCCCATCAGTATTTGTTAGGGATTTCAATGACTGTGAGCAGGTGGAGAAAGTGGCTTAAACTCAGGTTGAGGCCTCAATTCAAATTCATTCCTGAGAAGCGCAGATGGCACAGTGCAGTTTCTTCCATGAGTAGCCTTGGGTTGCAGAACCCTAGCGCTTCTCCTGTGCCTCTTCCTCCCCTGTGAACTACTGCAGACCA
This sequence comes from Netta rufina, assembly GCF_964035555.1. Taxonomy (NCBI): domain Eukaryota; kingdom Metazoa; phylum Chordata; class Aves; order Anseriformes; family Anatidae; genus Netta; species Netta rufina. The sequence continues at coordinate 3,474,643 of NC_140140.1, forward strand.
CTCAACCCCTTAGGTATTTGTCTCAAAACAAAGGAAGCAAACAAACAAAAGGCCAGTCAGTCCAACACTGCAGGCTGAAGCTCAGTCTGAAATACAAGCTATGGCACGATGTACCTGTTTCCTTGGCAGGACACGATGCAGTCACCTGACGTGACCCCGCAGAAGGGCTCTTTCCAGCTCCTTGTGAAGGAACGGGAGTCCGCCAGGGCCACAAGACCCAGCTTGGTGCGCCAGCGCCCACCAGTGCCACGGGCACGGCCACGGGCACGGAAGAGACGCATCCGTGTCAAATCTGTGGAAATACTCCGCGCACGGGGGCGTATCATGGAAACCATCGAGGAGGAGCCCCTGGGCGCCCCTGGCGAGATTGAAAACTTCCCGGCTGCTGACAAGGAGCTTCAGAGCCACTTCGAGAACCTGGGTGGCAGGAAGGTGAGTGCAAGAAGGTTCTGCACTTGACAACGATTCCCCCACCATCACTGTGGCCTTGTGATTCTAGCACCTCTGTCAACATGAGGAAAGCATGTGCAACTGTGCCAAATCTCCTTGTTTTGCAAGGACACCACGGCAAATGGAAAGTGCGAGATACTGCTAAGCACCACGGTGCCATGAGCTATCAGCTAAGCAGCACATGAATGCACCATTCACAACCTGCAGTGCCACAGAAATTGACCATAGAGCATCCTGGAGAACACTGCTGCCAGCACAGCACCCCCTTCCAATCTGCTGCTGCTTCATGGCATTTCTGCCCCCGAGAACCCTAGCAGTCTCCTACCAGTAGCTTCTAACTCCCATCCCCTTGACGTCTTCTAACAGGGAGCAGAAAGTGAGAGCAGCTCACTGTCACCAGCTCGGACTACTCCGTCTGACAGCAACGCAGACGTAGCGGAGTCCACTGTCAAAGGGAGGAGGGCAGTCTCTGAGACGCTCTCAGAAAATGGACAAAACACCAATGCCAAAGGTTAGTCTGACCACTTGGATCTGCTTTCTCGCTTTAGTTGAGTGCACTCGATCTCTGTTGTGACGAGGGGCAACCACATTCGTGTCATCAGGGCAGCCCCCAGGCTGCCCAGGAAAAGAACGTGGTGTTCTTATTGATGCCAAACAAACTTTTCGGCTTTCTCCATTTTATCTGTGTGCTATGGAGGAGTGCCCGAAGCCCATTAAACACTTGTTGAGCAGAACACAACAGAACGGTGTCCTATGTTTAGAGAAGATAACTGATGATGAAGACAACCCGAATCTAAAACTAGGATATCAAAAATATGGGCAGCATTCATCCATTATGAAAAAGCAGGAACTTCCTATTCTCCGTTGGTGAAGATAGTTTGGATTTGGAGCCGTGTTGCTTTCGTAACAACACCTTAGCTTTTAAGCGTGGCTTTCAGGTTTCCACAAGTCGAATGCTCTGTGCTTGATGTGTTCCAACGTAAAAGTTGCTAAACGGTTGCTAAAAAGTTGGCGTTCCTGTTCGTTTTGCCTACTGCTTTTCTTTCAAGATTTGAAACACGTGCACCCATCTCCCTCTCCCCAACTATGATGTCTCTTTGTAGTTTCAGAGGGTGGTCGAAAACTTCTCAGAGGACTTCGAGAAGCGCGCCCTCCGAAGCCTGGCAGCACGCTGCAGCTCTTTGAGGAGAATGTCTCCTTCAAGGATAAAGAGGCTCTTTATCAAGCTGCAGCGGCCAAAGCAGAGAAGGGGAACTGCTTTCCTGATCAGGTAAGATCCCAATGTCTCATTAGCTTCTTAATTCTACGTTTGCTTTGCACAGGCTCAGACCCTAACTGTCTTTATTTCTACAAGCAAGCTATCAGATGGCTCATGGGGTGGATCAAAATTTAAATCCAAAATTAGGAAACTTAGATAGCAAACATACTCATCCTGCAGTCTGTCTCTACCAAATGAGATTTTTCATGCTACATACCTCTGGTCTTTTGGACAATCCCTTTTCATTCATGGAATTGCTCTTCTCTGTAGTCCACCTTGGCCTGAACTTCATTGATGAGGGCCCTAGGCGTGAGAGAGAGCAGCAATGCGCTTATCCTACTTCCTCATGTTAACAAAACACGGCAGTTTCTTTCCCACAACAACTATTCTTTATCGCCAAATACTAAAATCCTATTCAGATGCACAGTGAGCTTAGAGCTCTTGCTGCTCAAACTGAAGGATTTGAAATCGCTGCGTTATAAAACAGCGGCTGCTTCAGATAAGGTACGGGAAGAGTCCAGGTGTTTTCAAACCACACAGTTCCTGCCCACTGGCTTCTTGATTTCCTCATCGCTTTGGAGTATTCGGAGCAGATTCCTGCGGTTCCTTGGGCAGAGAAGGTTCAAATTCCCTCCTCCTGACACTGCAAAGAATGCTGCAGTTAGCTCTCTCTCCCCAAAAGGAAGAATTGGAGGAAGCCTGGCCCAACTGAACTGTGTGGAGAACATAGCAACTGCTTCATTTACACTCGAGAGCCCCTTGCCCTTTCTTGTTGACACGGACAGGACGTTCTTGCTGTTGGAAGACCACCTGTGTTGGAAACCACCTGACCTTATTTAATCCCTCTAGATTGCCGAGGAGATCAAGGCCTGCACTGCGCCTGCTGGCCTGGCCGCAGGCAGGAGGCTCTTTGAGAACAGGCAGACTGCCTCCTCAAGGATCACCGTTGCTCGTTCCCAGCACGAGCAGAAAACTGAACAGCTAACAATGCCATTTGTAATACTAAGCAAGGAGGTCTTCCATGCTAAAGAGCTTGAGGGCAAAATCCCATGATTTGCTTGCTTCCTGAACTAGTACACCCAGTTTTAGAATGGTGTCCTACGCAGCGTTGTTTGAATGTGGTAATGAATGGGCTTTCCCATTCTTGCTGCTCTGCAGTGGTTCAAAGACAGTGGCAGAAATATGGAAAATGCTTAGGTGTTGCACTAAATCCCCCAGTAAAGCGAAGGTTTTGTGCGCAGGTTTCTCAGGAGGGAAAAGGCACTCCTCAGACAAACGGAGAGAAGGCTTCTACCGTGCTGCAGCATGCTGCTGGAAAAGGTAAGAAGTGGCTCGAGAGTAAAGGCTCCCAGAGGAGCACAATGGACCAAGTTCTTGGCAACTGTCTTCACTCCCCCAAATGTGGGGCTGCTCTTAGGATGCAGATGGGGGACATTGCTCCAAGTTATTCAATGGGACTTAAGAAACAGCTTTATATGTTGCTACATAGAGAGGAGTTTGGGATGAGAAGGTAGCTTCAAATATGTGTGGAGCTGCTGGAAAGAACTGGGCATATGAAGAGTTGCCTGGAAACACATGCAAACGCTTGCCCCTGGATAGATAAAATTGTGGACGATAAAGGCTCAATTGATAGCCAAGCAGAATAGGCCTGGAGACCATAAGCACCATGTTGAGGCGCTGCTTCTGCAGTTTAGTCCTGGTATTAGAATTCACGTGGTAGGTTACTTAGGTGAAGACCTAGGCCAGCTCTGAGCCTGGCTAATGCAGGTATGGCAAAGCAGCAGGCAATACTATGTCCCATGTCCCTCAACAACTGATTTCTCTTCACTTTGTTCATTCTGTTCTTTTTTTTGAATTATTTTTCTTTTTTCATATTCTTCTGCATTTTTTCCTTTACAGCTGTCAATGTGGGGGCACGGAAGATGGAAGCGCTACGCCAGCCAAAATCTACAAGACCTTCAGCGGCTTCCAGAATCAAAGAACTTAACGCAATCATCAAGAATCAGCAGCATGCTGTGAGATGTCCACATCACCTCACAGCTGATGCACCAAATCAGAACTGTGACAGAAGTGAATTCACAGGGGTCCAGGTGTTCCCTAATCTTCGGGAGCCACAGAGGAGGGAACCACTGCGCGAGCCAAAAAGGAAAATCAACTTTGCAGCTTCCAGACTGAAGCTCATCAACGAAATCCATAAGAACGAAAGAAATGCTCAAAGATATCCATGCCAGCAAGAAGCTGCCTTACTGCTTTCTGACGCGCGGTGGTCTAAAACCCCAGAAGGTGATGGAAAGGACAAAGATGAAGCCCTCACAGGCCGCGTGTTGTGCAGCAATGCACAACACATTTCCAATAAAAACCCGTAATAACTTAAAATTAACAGACTTGTCCGAATGTTTGCTGCCTGTCTCTCCTCCTAGGAGTCTCAGCAGTCTTCTCCCATCTTTCTTTGGCTAAGGCATGTAGTGAAAGTGTGCCTAACAGATACTGAGGTGGAGGTTTAAAGCCTCTTGAAATCCTGACTGAGGCACTGGCCAGCCCCTGAGATGCACATTTCTGCTGGTGGTTCATGAATGCATGTTCCATTGCTTCATTTGGTGTCCCAGCCCTAAGAGTATAGATGGCAAATGCGGACCCCTCAGGAGCATTTGTTAAGACCAAAGCTTTGGGGTACCTGGTGTAGTGGGTTTACGTGGCAAGGTTTTGGTAGCAGGGAGCCATAGGGGTGGTTTCTGTGAGAAAGATCTAGAAGCTGCCCCATGTTTGGGAAGGGCCCCATTGTTTTCCAGATCCGAGCCAATAAGCAATGTTGTTTTGCGCCTCTGTGAGAGCATATTTAAGACAGGGAAAAAACGCTGCGCCACACAGCAGCCGGGAGAGTCAAGGGAGTGAGAGAACAGCCTTGCACCAAGGTCAGTGTAGAAGGAGGGGGAGAGGTACTCCAGGCACCGGAGCAGAAGTCCCCTGCGGCCTGTGGTGAGGACCATGGTGAAGCAGGATGTCCCCCTGCAGCCCATGGAGTACCACGGTGGAGCAGGGTTCCACGCTGCAGCCCGTGGAGGAGACCATGGTGGAGCAGGTGGCCCTGCACCGACGGAGGCTGCCGCCTGTGGAAGACCCCTGCCGGAGCAGATTCTGGGCCAGACCTGCAGCCTGTGGAGAGGAGCCCACGCAGGAGCAGGTGACCTGGCAGGAGCTGCTGCCCGTAGGGGAGCCAGGTTGGAGCAGTTTTCTCCTGAGGGATGGACCCCGTGGTACGGACCCATATCTGGAGCAGTTCTGGAAGAGCTGCTGCCTGTGGGAAGCCCACGCCGGATCAGTTCATCAAGGACTGCATCCCGTGGGTGGGACCCCACAGCACAGGGGACGAGAGTGACCGAGAAGGAGCGGCAGAGAAGAAGTGCTGTAGACTGACCATAACCCCCATTCCCCCGTTCCCCTGCGCCGCTCGGGGGGAGGAGGTGGAAGAGGGTGGATGGGGGGGAAGGTGCTTTTGTTTTTTTTTTCCTTTGTTTTCTCACTTCTCTCGCTTATTAGTTGTAGGCAATAAATCTTACTATCTCCTTATGCCGAGTCTGTTTTGCCCGTTACAATAATTATTGCGTGATTTTCTAGTCCTTATCTCAATCCTTGAGCCCTTTTCACATATTTTCTCCCCATTCCTCTTTGAGGAGGGGGAGTGAGAGAGCGGCTGTGGTGGAGCTCGGCTGCCCACTCGAGCGGAACCACGACACCTGGAAGCAGGCTCTGACCTTTGGAAATGCAGGTCTCCAGCCTGGGTTGAAGTCGTGAAGGCACCCGATCTTTTGAATGGGGGTCACCATGATGGTGACCACCTCTGAAGTGATGTAAAAAGCAGGGAAGCTTTTTCCGACTTGTGCATCGTGGGCGTGCTTAGTGAAGCTGGCTCTCACTCAGCAGCGTTTTCTTATGTGTGGGAATGAGGACGAGAGATGGAAAGTGGGATGGAATGGTTGGGAGTTCCTCAAGGAATGCGTTTGAATGAAACAAAAGATGACATTTCAATGCGGGGTTTGTTTCACTGCAGATTTTTGGCAGGAGACGGGGCCCTTACTGGAATGAAATTCTGTGGAGTTGGGAAGCCTTTGGGAGATGGTGCCCACATGCAGTATATTGGTGCTGCCTCCTGAAGATCAGCTCTGATTTGACTCAGGCACTGAGCACCGAGCTGCTTGATGAAGACCAGGCATGGCATTGCAACTACAGACTTCTGAGTTCACGTGCTGATTCTCTCCCTCTCGAGGTCCACAAATGTCCACGTTGGATTTCTCCCTTAATTCCCCATTCCGAAAGAATGGCTTGGCCTAGGGGAAAGTCCTTCAATAGTTTTGTTGGCCAAAGAGCTGGAGCCTGAAAGTCAGAAGTCTCCGTCATCCTACAGGAAGAGAGAACGCCTCAGGGGTACATGACCTGACATTTGGATATTTCTCTTCAGTATCAAAACCAACCAACCACTCACAAAACCGCCAACATGCATAAATGAAAGAAAAGCAAGCACGGCGTGCCAGAGCTGCTCCAACCGTTCTTCTGGTTAGCTCGAAGATGGGATTTGAAGTAGTGGACAATAAGAATGACAAAGTGATGCTCTCTCTGAGGGCTCTTAGTATCTACGGCCATGGTCTGCCCAAGAACTTGTCTCTAAAGACACCAAGTTCTTTCTGGACGTGCTTCTGCAGCAGCAACAGGTTCTGCCCCGGGGGTCTCTGGCCGGTCTTTTGGGGTAAGGAAAGCTGGGGTGCCAGCTTGGCTGTCTCGCTTTCCGTATGCCCATAGATGGAGACCGTAACCTGGCAACTGTGCACTGATTATGTGCTCATAATGCAGCCAGGCAGGATAAAAGGCAGCGCCTCTTCCTGCGCTCATCACTTCTTGGAAGTGCAGCTGTGACGAACGAGGTAGGATAAGGCTTGTCTCCAATGTTGCCACCAGCTTGTCTCCAACAGTTCCATCCTGTGGACTGCTGATCAAGCTTCACGTTCGTTACTCAGACGAGACCAGTGAATACGAGAAGGTTTAAATTTGCCTTCCTTTTAACAGGCACGAGATGGGTGCAGCGATGTCGCAGGCTAAACGGTCCACTGAGAAGACCCTAGCGGTAAGATTAGCTCCTTCAAACTGCAAAAATTCATGCACTTTTTTGGACATAGGTGGTCTAGTGCAAAGCTTGATACTGTTCGTATGATAACTGGGCAAAAAAAGGGGGCAAAAGAAATAAAAAGTGAAACGCTGCGGATACTCGAGGCTTTCCTTACCTGCAGCAGAAACTGCAAGCTCTTCATGTGATGGTGTCCGAAGCGTGCAGCTAGCTCTCACGCGCGCTTTCAGGGAGTCTTTAGTGGAGACAAGATCCTCTAGTACCATGGGCAGTGAATATTCGTCCCCAGATAGAGGTCTATGGACCACTATGGTCCTTCTCCCATAGTGGACGTACTTCACTGAAACACAATAACTTCACGAGTGGCCAGCCAAAGTTAGGAATCCCAGTCAGCAAAGATGCTATGAAAGGCTAAAGGCCACTGAAGCCCAACTCCAAATCTCTCTGGTTGTTCTTATTCCCCCAGTTTTCTCCCTGCATTTTCATAGAGGCTAAGAAGGCTCTACGAAGCCCAGGAAGCAATACAATCTACTGACAGTTTCAGATGCGCAGTCGCCACCAAGTATTTGACTTAAGAATGAATTCCCATCAGCATTTGGTAGGGATTTCAGTGACTGTGAGCAGGTGGAGAAAGTGGCTTAAACTCAGGTTGAGGCCTCAATTCAAATTCATTCCTGAGAAGCGCAGATGGCACAGTGCAGTTTCTTCCATGAGTAGCCTTGGATTGCAGAACCCTAGCGCTTCTCCTGTGCCTCTTCCTCCCCTGTGAACTACTGCAGACCACTCAACCCCTTAGGTATTTGTCTCAAAACAAAGGAAGCAAACAAACAAAAGGCCAGTCAGTCCAACACTGCAGGCTGAAGCTCAGTCTGAAATACAAGCTATGGCACGATGTACCTGTTTCCTTGGCAGGGCACGATGCAGTCACCTGACGTGACCCCGCAGAAGGGCTCTTTCCAGCTCCTTGTGAAGGAACGGGAGTCCGCCAGGGCCACAAGACCCAGCTTGGTGCGCCAGCGCCCACCAGTGCCACGGGCACGGCCACGGGCACGGAAGAGACGCATCCGTGTCAAATCTGTGGAAATACTCCGCGCACGGGGGCGTATCATGGAAACCATCGAGGAGGAGCCCCTGGGCGCCCCTGGCGAGATTGAAAACTTCCCGGCTGCTGACAAGGAGCTTCAGAGCCACTTCGAGAACCTGGGTGGCAGGAAGGTGAGTGCAAGAAGGTTCTGCACTTGACAACGATTCCCCCACCATCACTGTGGCCTTGTGATTCTAGCACCTCTGTCAACATGAGGAAAGCATGTGCAACTGTGCCAAATCTCCTTGTTTTGCAAGGACACCACGGCAAATGGAAAGTGCGAGATACTGCTAAGCACCACGGTGCCATGAGCTATCAGCTAAGCAGCACATGAATGCACCATTCACAACCTGCAGTGCCACAGAAATTGACCATAGAGCATCCTGGAGAACACTGCTGCCAGCACAGCACCCCCTTCCAATCTGCTGCTGCTTCATGGCATTTCTGCCCCCGAGAACCCTAGCAGTCTCCTACCAGTAGCTTCTAACTCCCATCCCCTTGACGTCTTCTAACAGGGAGCAGAAAGTGAGAGCAGCTCACTGTCACCAGCTCGGACTACTCCGTCTGACAGCAACGCAGACGTAGCGGAGTCCACTGTCAAAGGGAGGAGGGCAGTCTCTGAGACGCTCTCAGAAAATGGACAAAACACCAATGCCAAAGGTTAGTCTGACCACTTGGATCTGCTTTCTCGCTTTAGTTGAGTGCACTCGATCTCTGTTGTGACGAGGGGCAACCACATTCGTGTCATCAGGGCAGCCCCCAGGCTGCCCAGGAAAAGAACGTGGTGTTCTTATTGATGCCAAACAAACTTTTCGGCTTTCTCCATTTTATCTGTGTGCTATGGAGGAGTGCCCGAAGCCCATTAAACACTTGTTGAGCAGAACACAACAGAACGGTGTCCTATGTTTAGAGAAGATAACTGATGATGAAGACAACCCGAATCTAAAACTAGGATATCAAAAATATGGGCAGCATTCATCCATTATGAAAAAGCAGGAACTTCCTATTCTCCGTTGGTGAAGATAGTTTGGATTTGGAGCCGTGTTGCTTTCGTAACAACACCTTAGCTTTTAAGCGTGGCTTTCAGGTTTCCACAAGTCGAATGCTCTGTGCTTGATGTGTTCCAACGTAAAAGTTGCTAAACGGTTGCTAAAAAGTTGGCGTTCCTGTTCGTTTTGCCTACTGCTTTTCTTTCAAGATTTGAAACACGTGCACCCATCTCCCTCTCCCCAACTATGATGTCTCTTTGTAGTTTCAGAGGGTGGTCGAAAACTTCTCAGAGGACTTCGAGAAGCGCGCCCTCCGAAGCCTGGCAGCACGCTGCAGCTCTTTGAGGAGAATGTCTCCTTCAAGGATAAAGAGGCTCTTTATCAAGCTGCAGCGGCCAAAGCAGAGAAGGGGAACTGCTTTCCTGATCAGGTAAGATCCCAATGTCTCATTAGCTTCTTAATTCTACGTTTGCTTTGCACAGGCTCAGACCCTAACTGTCTTTATTTCTACAAGCAAGCTATCAGATGGCTCATGGGGTGGATCAAAATTTAAATCCAAAATTAGGAAACTTAGATAGCAAACATACTCATCCTGCAGTCTGTCTCTACCAAATGAGATTTTTCATGCTACATACCTCTGGTCTTTTGGACAATCCCTTTTCATTCATGGAATTGCTCTTCTCTGTAGTCCACCTTGGCCTGAACTTCATTGATGCGGGCCCTAGGCGTGAGAGAGAGCAGCAATGCGCTTATCCTACTTCCTCATGTTAACAAAACACGGCAGTTTCTTTCCCACAACAACTATTCTTTATCGCCAAATACTAAAATCCTATTCAGATGCACAGTGAGCTTAGAGCTCTTGCTGCTCAAACTGAAGGATTTGAAATCGCTGCGTTATAAAACAGCGGCTGCTTCAGATAAGGTACGGGAAGAGTCCAGGTGTTTTCAAACCACACAGTTCCTGCCCACTGGCTTCTTGATTTCCTCATCGCTTTGGAGTATTCGGAGCAGATTCCTGCGGTTCCTTGGGCAGAGAAGGTTCAAATTCCCTCCTCCTGACACTGCAAAGAATGCTGCAGTTAGCTCTCTCTCCCCAAAAGGAAGAATTGTAGGAAGCCTGGCCCAACTGAACTGTGTGGAGAACATAGCAACTGCTTCATTTACACTCGAGAGCCCCTTGCCCTTTCTTGTTGACACGGACAGGACGTTCTTGCTGTTGGAAGACCACCTGTGTTGGAAACCACCTGACCTTATTTAATCCCTCTAGATTGCCGAGGAGATCAAGGCCTGCACTGCGCCTGCTGGCCTGGCCGCAGGCAGGAGGCTCTTTGAGAACAGGCAGACTGCCTCCTCAAGGATCACCGTTGCTCGTTCCCAGCACGAGCAGAAAACTGAACAGCTAACAATGCCATTTGTAATACTAAGCAAGGAGGTCTTCCATGCTAAAGAGCTTGAGGGCAAAATCCCATGATTTGCTTGCTTCCTGAACTAGTACACCCAGTTTTAGAATGGTGTCCTACGCAGCGTTGTTTGAATGTGGTAATGAATGGGCTTTCCCATTCTTGCTGCTCTGCAGTGGTTCAAAGACAGTGGCAGAAATATGGAAAATGCTTAGGTGTTGCACTAAATCCCCCAGTAAAGCGAAGGTTTTGTGCGCAGGTTTCTCAGGAGGGAAAAGGCACTCCTCAGACAAACGGAGAGAAGGCTTCTACCGTGCTGCAGCATGCTGCTGGAAAAGGTAAGAAGTGGCTCGAGAGTAAAGGCTCCCAGAGGAGCACAATGGACCAAGTTCTTGGCAACTGTCTTCACTCCCCCAAATGTGGGGCTGCTCTTAGGATGCAGATGGGGGACATTGCTCCAAGTTATTCAATGGGACTTAAGAAACAGCTTTATATGTTGCTACATAGAGAGGAGTTTGGGATGAGAAGGTAGCTTCAAATATGTGTGGAGCTGCTGGAAAGAACTGGGCATATGAAGAGTTGCCTGGAAACACATGCAAACGCTTGCCCCTGGATAGATAAAATTGTGGACGATAAAGGCTCAATTGATAGCCAAGCAGAATAGGCCTGGAGACCATAAGCACCATGTTGAGGCGCTGCTTCTGCAGTTTAGTCCTGGTATTAGAATTCACGTGGTAGGTTACTTAGGTGAAGACCTAGGCCAGCTCTGAGCCTGGCTAATGCAGGTATGGCAAAGCAGCAGGCAATACTATGTCCCATGTCCCTCAACAACTGATTTCTCTTCACTTTGTTCATTCTGTTCTTTTTTTTGAATTATTTTTCTTTTTTCATATTCTTCTGCATTTTTTCCTTTACAGCTGTCAATGTGGGGGCACGGAAGATGGAAGCGCTACGCCAGCCAAAATCTACAAGACCTTCAGCGGCTTCCAGAATCAAAGAACTTAACGCAATCATCAAGAATCAGCAGCATGCTGTGAGATGTCCACATCACCTCACAGCTGGTGCACCAAATCAGAACTGTGACAGAAGTGAATTCACAGGGGTCCAGGTGTTCCCTAATCTTCGGGAGCCACAGAGGAGGGAACCACTGCGCGAGCCAAAAAGGAAAATCAACTTTGCAGCTTCCAGACTGAAGCTCATCAACGAAATCCATAAGAACGAAAGAAATGGTCAAAGATATCCATGCCAGCAAGAAGCTGCCTTACTGCTTTCTGACGCGCGGTGGTCTAAAACCCCAGAAGGTGATGGAAAGGACAAAGATGAAGCCCTCACAGGCCGCGTGTTGTGCAGCAATGCACAACACGTTTCCAATAAAAACCCGTAATAACTTAAAATTAACAGACTTGTCCGAATGTTTGCTGCCTGTCTCTCCTCCTAGGAGTCTCAGCAGTCTTCTCCCATCTTTCTTTGGCTAAGGCATGTAGTGAAAGTGTGCCTAACAGATACTGAGGTGGAGGTTTAAAGCCTCTTGAAATCCTGACTGAGGCACTGGCCAGCCCCTGAGATGCACATTTCTGCTGGTGGTTCATGAATGCATGTTCCATTGCTTCATTTGGTGTCCCAGCCCTAAGAGTATAGATGGCAAATGCGGACCCCTCAGGAGCATTTGTTAAGACCAAAGCTTTGGGGTACCTGGTGTAGTGGGTTTACGTGGCAAGGTTTTGGTAGCAGGGAGCCATAGGGGTGGTTTCTGTGAGAAAGATCTAGAAGCTGCCCCATGTTTGGGAAGGGCCCCATTGTTTTCCAGATCCGAGCCAATAAGCAATGTTGTTTTGCGCCTCTGTGAGAGCATATTTAAGACAGGGAAAAAACGCTGCGCCACACAGCAGCCGGGAGAGTCAAGGGAGTGAGAGAACAGCCTTGCACCAAGGTCAGTGTAGAAGGAGGGGGAGAGGTACTCCAGGCACCGGAGCAGAAGTCCCCTGCGGCCTGTGGTGAGGACCATGGTGAAGCAGGATGTCCCCCTGCAGCCCATGGAGTACCACGGTGGAGCAGGGTTCCACGCTGCAGCCCGTGGAGGAGACCATGGTGGAGCAGGTGGCCCTGCACCGACGGAGGCTGCCGCCTGTGGAAGACCCCTGCCGGAGCAGATTCTGGGCCAGACCTGCAGCCTGTGGAGAGGAGCCCACGCAGGAGCAGGTGACCTGGCAGGAGCTGCTGCCCGTAGGGGAGCCAGGTTGGAGCAGTTTTCTCCTGAGGGATGGACCCCGTGGTACGGACCCATATCTGGAGCAGTTCTGGAAGAGCTGCTGCCTGTGGGAAGCCCACGCCGGATCAGTTCATCAAGGACTGCATCCCGTGGGTGGGACCCCACAGCACAGGGGACGAGAGTGACCGAGAAGGAGCGGCAGAGAAGAAGTGCTGTAGACTGACCATAACCCCCATTCCCCCGTTCCCCTGCGCCGCTCGGGGGGAGGAGGTGGAAGAGGGTGGATGGGGGGGAAGGTGCTTTTGTTTTTTTTTTCCTTTGTTTTCTCACTTCTCTCGCTTATTAGTTGTAGGCAATAAATCTTACTATCTCCTTATGCCGAGTCTGTTTTGCCCGTTACAATAATTATTGCGTGATTTTCTAGTCCTTATCTCAATCCTTGAGCCCTTTTCACATATTTTCTCCCCATTCCTCTTTGAGGAGGGGGAGTGAGAGAGCGGCTGTGGTGGAGCTCGGCTGCCCACTCGAGCGGAACCACGACACCTGGAAGCAGGCTCTGACCTTTGGAAATGCAGGTCTCCAGCCTGGGTTGAAGTCGTGAAGGCACCCGATCTTTTGAATGGGGGTCACCATGATGGTGACCACCTCTGAAGTGATGTAAAAAGCAGGGAAGCTTTTTCCGACTTGTGCATCGTGGGCGTGCTTAGTGAAGCTGGCTCTCACTCAGCAGCGTTTTCTTATGTGTGGGAATGAGGACGAGAGATGGAAAGTGGGATGGAATGGTTGGGAGTTCCTCAAGGAATGCGTTTGAATGAAACAAAAGATGACATTTCAATGCGGGGTTTGTTTCACTGCAGATTTTTGGCAGGAGACGGGGCCCTTACTGGAATGAAATTCTGTGGAGTTGGGAAGCCTTTGGGAGATGGTGCCCACATGCAGTATATTGGTGCTGCCTCCTGAAGATCAGCTCTGATTTGACTCAGGCACTGAGCACCGAGCTGCTTGATGAAGACCAGGCATGGCATTGCAACTACAGACTTCTGAGTTCACGTGCTGATTCTCTCCCTCTCGAGGTCCACAAATGTCCACGTTGGATTTCTCCCTTAATTCCCCATTCCGAAAGAATGGCTTGGCCTAGGGGAGAGTCCTTCAATAGTTTTGTTGGCCAAAGAGCTGGAGCCTGAAAGTCAGAAGTCTCCGTCATCCTACAGGAAGAGAGAACGCCTCAGGGGTACATGACCTGACATTTGGATATTTCTCTTCAGTATCAAAACCAACCAACCACTCACAAAACCGCCAACATGCATAAATGAAAGAAAACCAAGCACGGCGTGCCAGAGCTGCTCCAACCGTTCTTCTGGTTAGCTCGAAGATGGGATTTGAAGTAGTGGACAATAAGAATGACAAAGTGATGCTCTCTCTGAGGGCTCTTAGTATCTACGGCCATGGTCTGCCCAAGAACTTGTCTCTAAAGACACCAAGTTCTTTCTGGACGTGCTTCTGCAGCAGCAACAGGTTCTGCCCCGGGGGTCTCTGGCCGGTCTTTTGGCGTAAGGAAAGCCGGGGTGCCAGCTTGGCTGTCTCGCTTTCCGTATGCCCATAGATGGAGACCGTAACCTGGCAACTGTGCATTGATTATGTGCTCATAATGCAGCCAGGCAGGATAAAAGGCAGCGCCTCTTCCTGCGCTCATCACTTCTTGGAAGTGCAGCTGTGACGAACGAGGTAGGATAAGGCTTGTCTCCAATGTTGCCACCAGCTTGTCTCCAACAGTTCCATCCTGTGGACTGCTGATCAAGCTTCACGTTCGTTACTCAGACGAGACCAGTGAATACGAGAAGGTTTAAATTTGCCTTCCTTTTAACAGGCACGAGATGGGTGCAGCGATGTCGCAGGCTAAACGGTCCACTGAGAAGACCCTAGCGGTAAGATTAGCTCCTTCAAACTGCAAAAATTCATGCACTTTTTTGGACATAGGTGGTCTAGTGCAAAGCTTGATACTGTTCGTATGATAACTGGGCAAAAAAAGGGGGCAAAAGAAATAAAAAGTGAAACGCTGCGGATACTCGAGGCTTTCCTTACCTGCAGCAGAAACTGCAAGCTCTTCATGTGATGGTGTCCGAAGCGTGCAGCTAGCTCTCACGCGCGCTTTCAGGGAGTCTTTAGTGGAGACAAGATCCTCTAGTACCATGGGCAGTGAATATTCGTCCCCAGATAGAGGTCTATGGACCACTATGGTCCTTCTCCCATAGTGGACGTACTTCACTGAAACACAATAACTTCACGAGTGGCCAGCCAAAGTTAGGAATCCCAGTCAGCAAAGATGCTATGAAAGGCTAAAGGCCACTGAAGCCCAACTCCAAATCTCTCTGGTTGTTCTTATTCCCCCAGTTTTCTCCCTGCATTTTCATAGAGGCTAAGAAGGCTCTACGAAGCCCAGGAAGCAATACAATCTACTGACAGTTTCAGATGCGCAGTCGCCACCAAGTATTTGACTTAAGAATGAATTCCCATCAGCATTTGGTAGGGATTTCAGTGACTGTGAGCAGGTGGAGAAAGTGGCTTAAACTCAGGTTGAGGCCTCAATTCAAATTCATTCCTGAGAAGCGCAGATGGCACAGTGCAGTTTCTTCCATGAGTAGCCTTGGATTGCAGAACCCTAGCGCTTCTCCTGTGCCTCTTCCTCCCCTGTGAACTACTGCAGACCACTCAACCCCTTAGGTATTTGTCTCAAAACAAAGGAAGCAAACAAACAAAAGGCCAGTCAGTCCAACACTGCAGGCTGAAGCTCAGTCTGAAATACAAGCTATGGCACGATGTACCTGTTTCCTTGGCAGGGCACGACGCAGTCACCTGACGTGACCCCGCAGAAGGGCTCTTTCCAGCTCCTTGTGAAGGAACGGGAGTCCGCCAGGGCCACAAGACCCAGCTTGGTGCGCCAGCGCCCACCAGTGCCACGGGCACGGCCACGGGCACGGAAGAGACGCATCCGTGTCAAATCTGTGGAAATACTCCGCGCACGGGGGCGTATCATGGAAACCATCGAGGAGGAGCCCCTGGGCGCCCCTGGCGAGATTGAAAACTTCCCGGCTGCTGACAAGGAGCTTCAGAGCCACTTCGAGAACCTGGGTGGCAGGAAGGTGAGTGCAAGAAGGTTCTGCACTTGACAACGATTCCCCCACCATCACTGTGGCCTTGTGATTCTAGCACCTCTGTCAACATGAGGAAAGCATGTGCAACTGTGCCAAATCTCCTTGTTTTGCAAGGACACCACGGCAAATGGAAAGTGCGAGATACTGCTAAGCACCACGGTGCCATGAGCTATCAGCTAAGCAGCACATGAATGCACCATTCACAACCTGCAGTGCCACAGAAATTGACCATAGAGCATCCTGGAGAACACTGCTGCCAGCACAGCACCCCCTTCCAATCTGCTGCTGCTTCATGGCATTTCTGCCCCCGAGAACCCTAGCAGTCTCCTACCAGTAGCTTCTAACTCCCATCCCCTTGACGTCTTCTAACAGGGAGCAGAAAGTGAGAGCAGCTCACTGTCACCAGCTCGGACTACTCCGTCTGACAGCAACGCAGACGTAGCGGAGTCCACTGTCAAAGGGAGGAGGGCAGTCTCTGAGACGCTCTCAGAAAATGGACAAAACACCAATGCCAAAGGTTAGTCTGACCACTTGGATCTGCTTTCTCGCTTTAGTTGAGTGCACTCGATCTCTGTTGTGACGAGGGGCAACCACATTCGTGTCATCAGGGCAGCCCCCAGGCTGCCCAGGAAAAGAACGTGGTGTTCTTATTGATGCCAAACAAACTTTTCGGCTTTCTCCATTTTATCTGTGTGCTATGGAGGAGTGCCCGAAGCCCATTAAACACTTGTTGAGCAGAACACAACAGAACGGTGTCCTATGTTTAGAGAAGATAACTGATGATGAAGACAACCCGAATCTAAAACTAGGATATCAAAAATATGGGCAGCATTCATCCATTATGAAAAAGCAGGAACTTCCTATTCTCCGTTGGTGAAGATAGTTTGGATTTGGAGCCGTGTTGCTTTCGTAACAACACCTTAGCTTTTAAGCGTGGCTTTCAGGTTTCCACAAGTCGAATGCTCTGTGCTTGATGTGTTCCAACGTAAAAGTTGCTAAACGGTTGCTAAAAAGTTGGCGTTCCTGTTCGTTTTGCCTACTGCTTTTCTTTCAAGATTTGAAACACGTGCACCCATCTCCCTCTCCCCAACTATGATGTCTCTTTGTAGTTTCAGAGGGTGGTCGAAAACTTCTCAGAGGACTTCGAGAAGCGCGCCCTCCGAAGCCTGGCAGCACGCTGCAGCTCTTTGAGGAGAATGTCTCCTTCAAGGATAAAGAGGCTCTTTATCAAGCTGCAGCGGCCAAAGCAGAGAAGGGGAACTGCTTTGCTAATCAGGTAAGATCCCAATGTCTCATTAGCTTCTTAATTCTACGTTTGCTTTGCACAGGCTCAGACCCTAACTGTCTTTATTTCTACAAGCAAGCTATCAGATGGCTCATGGGGTGGATCAAAATTTAAATCCAAAATTAGGAAACTTAGATAGCAAACATACTCATCCTGCAGTCTGTCTCTACCAAATGAGATTTTTCATGCTACATACCTCTGGTCTTTTGGACAATCCCTTTTCATTCATGGAATTGCTCTTCTCTGTAGTCCACCTTGGCCTGAACTTCATTGATGAGGGCCCTAGGCGTGAGAGAGAGCAGCAATGCGCTTATCCTACTTCCTCATGTTAACAAAACACGGCAGTTTCTTTCCCACAACAACTATTCTTTATCGCCAAATACTAAAATCCTATTCAGATGCACAGTGAGCTTAGAGCTCTTGCTGCTCAAACTGAAGGATTTGAAATCGCTGCGTTATAAAACAGCGGCTGCTTCAGATAAGGTACGGGAAGAGTCCAGGTGTTTTCAAACCACACAGTTCCTGCCCACTGGCTTCTTGATTTCCTCATCGCTTTGGAGTATTCGGAGCAGATTCCTGCGGTTCCTTGGGCAGAGAAGGTTCAAATTCCCTCCTCCTGACACTGCAAAGAATGCTGCAGTTAGCTCTCTCTCCCCAAAAGGAAGAATTGTAGGAAGCCTGGCCCAACTGAACTGTGTGGAGAACATAGCAACTGCTTCATTTACACTCGAGAGCCCCTTGCCCTTTCTTGTTGACACGGACAGGACGTTCTTGCTGTTGGAAGACCACCTGTGTTGGAAACCACCTGACCTTATTTAATCCCTCTAGATTGCCGAGGAGATCAAGGCCTGCACTGCGCCTGCTGGCCTGGCCGCAGGCAGGAGGCTCTTTGAGAACAGGCAGACTGCCTCCTCAAGGATCACCGTTGCTCGTTCCCAGCACGAGCAGAAAACTGAACAGCTAACAATGCCATTTGTAATACTAAGCAAGGAGGTCTTCCATGCTAAAGAGCTTGAGGGCAAAATCCCATGATTTGCTTGCTTCCTGAACTAGTACACCCAGTTTTAGAATGGTGTCCTACGCAGCGTTGTTTGAATGTGGTAATGAATGGGCTTTCCCATTCTTGCTGCTCTGCAGTGGTTCAAAGACAGTGGCAGAAATATGGAAAATGCTTAGGTGTTGCACTAAATCCCCCAGTAAAGCGAAGGTTTTGTGCGCAGGTTTCTCAGGAGGGAAAAGGCACTCCTCAGACAAACGGAGAGAAGGCTTCTACCGTGCTGCAGCATGCTGCTGGAAAAGGTAAGAAGTGGCTCGAGAGTAAAGGCTCCCAGAGGAGCACAATGGACCAAGTTCTTGGCAACTGTCTTCACTCCCCCAAATGTGGGGCTGCTCTTAGGATGCAGATGGGGGACATTGCTCCAAGTTATTCAATGGGACTTAAGAAACAGCTTTATATGTTGCTACATAGAGAGGAGTTTGGGATGAGAAGGTAGCTTCAAATATGTGTGGAGCTGCTGGAAAGAACTGGGCATATGAAGAGTTGCCTGGAAACACATGCAAACGCTTGCCCCTGGATAGATAAAATTGTGGACGATAAAGGCTCAATTGATAGCCAAGCAGAATAGGCCTGGAGACCATAAGCACCATGTTGAGGCGCTGCTTCTGCAGTTTAGTCCTGGTATTAGAATTCACGTGGTAGGTTACTTAGGTGAAGACCTAGGCCAGCTCTGAGCCTGGCTAATGCAGGTATGGCAAAGCAGCAGGCAATACTATGTCCCATGTCCCTCAACAACTGATTTCTCTTCACTTTGTTCATTCTGTTCTTTTTTTTGAATTATTTTTCTTTTTTCATATTCTTCTGCATTTTTTCCTTTACAGCTGTCAATGTGGGGGCACGGAAGATGGAAGCGCTACGCCAGCCAAAATCTACAAGACCTTCAGCGGCTTCCAGAATCAAAGAACTTAACGCAATCATCAAGAATCAGCAGCATGCTGTGAGATGTCCACATCACCTCACAGCTGATGCACCAAATCAGAACTGTGACAGAAGTGAATTCACAGGGGTCCAGGTGTTCCCTAATCTTCGGGAGCCACAGAGGAGGGAACCACTGCGCGAGCCAAAAAGGAAAATCAACTTTGCAGCTTCCAGACTGAAGCTCATCAACGAAATCCATAAGAACGAAAGAAATGGTCAAAGATATCCATGCCAGCAAGAAGCTGCCTTACTGCTTTCTGACGCGCGGTGGTCTAAAACCCCAGAAGGTGATGGAAAGGACAAAGATGAAGCCCTCACAGGCCGCGTGTTGTGCAGCAATGCACAACACGTTTCCAATAAAAACCCGTAATAACTTAAAATTAACAGACTTGTCCGAATGTTTGCTGCCTGTCTCTCCTCCTAGGAGTCTCAGCAGTCTTCTCCCATCTTTCTTTGGCTAAGGCATGTAGTGAAAGTGTGCCTAACAGATACTGAGGTGGAGGTTTAAAGCCTCTTGAAATCCTGACTGAGGCACTGGCCAGCCCCTGAGATGCACATTTCTGCTGGTGGTTCATGAATGCATGTTCCATTGCTTCATTTGGTGTCCCAGCCCTAAGAGTATAGATGGCAAATGCGGACCCCTCAGGAGCATTTGTTAAGACCAAAGCTTTGGGGTACCTGGTGTAGTGGGTTTACGTGGCAAGGTTTTGGTAGCAGGGAGCCATAGGGGTGGTTTCTGTGAGAAAGATCTAGAAGCTGCCCCATGTTTGGGAAGGGCCCCATTGTTTTCCAGATCCGAGCCAATAAGCAATGTTGTTTTGCGCCTCTGTGAGAGCATATTTAAGACAGGGAAAAAACGCTGCGCCACACAGCAGCCGGGAGAGTCAAGGGAGTGAGAGAACAGCCTTGCACCAAGGTCAGTGTAGAAGGAGGGGGAGAGGTACTCCAGGCACCGGAGCAGAAGTCCCCTGCGGCCTGTGGTGAGGACCATGGTGAAGCAGGATGTCCCCCTGCAGCCCATGGAGTACCACGGTGGAGCAGGGTTCCACGCTGCAGCCCGTGGAGGAGACCATGGTGGAGCAGGTGGCCCTGCACCGACGGAGGCTGCCGCCTGTGGAAGACCCCTGCCGGAGCAGATTCTGGGCCAGACCTGCAGCCTGTGGAGAGGAGCCCACGCAGGAGCAGGTGACCTGGCAGGAGCTGCTGCCCGTAGGGGAGCCAGGTTGGAGCAGTTTTCTCCTGAGGGATGGACCCCGTGGTACGGACCCATATCTGGAGCAGTTCTGGAAGAGCTGCTGCCTGTGGGAAGCCCACGCCGGATCAGTTCATCAAGGACTGCATCCCGTGGGTGGGACCCCACAGCACAGGGGACGAGAGTGACCGAGAAGGAGCGGCAGAGAAGAAGTGCTGTAGACTGACCATAACCCCCATTCCCCCGTTCCCCTGCGCCGCTCGGGGGGAGGAGGTGGAAGAGGGTGGATGGGGGGGAAGGTGCTTTTGTTTTTTTTTTCCTTTGTTTTCTCACTTCTCTCGCTTATTAGTTGTAGGCAATAAATCTTACTATCTCCTTATGCCGAGTCTGTTTTGCCCGTTACAATAATTATTGCGTGATTTTCTAGTCCTTATCTCAATCCTTGAGCCCTTTTCACATATTTTCTCCCCATTCCTCTTTGAGGAGGGGGAGTGAGAGAGCGGCTGTGGTGGAGCTCGGCTGCCCACTCGAGCGGAACCACGACACCTGGAAGCAGGCTCTGACCTTTGGAAATGCAGGTCTCCAGCCTGGGTTGAAGTCGTGAAGGCACCCGATCTTTTGAATGGGGGTCACCATGATGGTGACCACCTCTGAAGTGATGTAAAAAGCAGGGAAGCTTTTTCCGACTTGTGCATCGTGGGCGTGCTTAGTGAAGCTGGCTCTCACTCAGCAGCGTTTTCTTATGTGTGGGAATGAGGACGAGAGATGGAAAGTGGGATGGAATGGTTGGGAGTTCCTCAAGGAATGCGTTTGAATGAAACAAAAGATGACATTTCAATGCGGGGTTTGTTTCACTGCAGATTTTTGGCAGGAGACGGGGCCCTTACTGGAATGAAATTCTGTGGAGTTGGGAAGCCTTTGGGAGATGGTGCCCACATGCAGTATATTGGTGCTGCCTCCTGAAGATCAGCTCTGATTTGACTCAGGCACTGAGCACCGAGCTGCTTGATGAAGACCAGGCATGGCATTGCAACTACAGACTTCTGAGTTCACGTGCTGATTCTCTCCCTCTCGAGGTCCACAAATGTCCACGTTGGATTTCTCCCTTAATTCCCCATTCCGAAAGAATGGCTTGGCCTAGGGGAGAGTCCTTCAATAGTTTTGTTGGCCAAAGAGCTGGAGCCTGAAAGTCAGAAGTCTCCGTCATCCTACAGGAAGAGAGAACGCCTCAGGGGTACATGACCTGACATTTGGATATTTCTCTTCAGTATCAAAACCAACCAACCACTCACAAAACCGCCAACATGCATAAATGAAAGAAAACCAAGCACGGCGTGCCAGAGCTGCTCCAACCGTTCTTCTGGTTAGCTCGAAGATGGGATTTGAAGTAGTGGACAATAAGAATGACAAAGTGATGCTCTCTCTGAGGGCTCTTAGTATCTACGGCCATGGTCTGCCCAAGAACTTGTCTCTAAAGACACCAAGTTCTTTCTGGACGTGCTTCTGCAGCAGCAACAGGTTCTGCCCCGGGGGTCTCTGGCCGGTCTTTTGGCGTAAGGAAAGCCGGGGTGCCAGCTTGGCTGTCTCGCTTTCCGTATGCCCATAGATGGAGACCGTAACCTGGCAACTGTGCATTGATTATGTGCTCATAATGCAGCCAGGCAGGATAAAAGGCAGCGCCTCTTCCTGCGCTCATCACTTCTTGGAAGTGCAGCTGTGACGAACGAGGTAGGATAAGGCTTGTCTCCAATGTTGCCACCAGCTTGTCTCCAACAGTTCCATCCTGTGGACTGCTGATCAAGCTTCACGTTCGTTACTCAGACGAGACCAGTGAATACGAGAAGGTTTAAATTTGCCTTCCTTTTAACAGGCACGAGATGGGTGCAGCGATGTCGCAGGCTAAACGGTCCACTGAGAAGACCCTAGCGGTAAGATTAGCTCCTTCAAACTGCAAAAATTCATGCACTTTTTTGGACATAGGTGGTCTAGTGCAAAGCTTGATACTGTTCGTATGATAACTGGGCAAAAAAAGGGGGCAAAAGAAATAAAAAGTGAAACGCTGCGGATACTCGAGGCTTTCCTTACCTGCAGCAGAAACTGCAAGCTCTTCATGTGATGGTGTCCGAAGCGTGCAGCTAGCTCTCACACGCGCTTTCAGGGAGTCTTTAGTGGAGACAAGATCCTCTAGTACCATGGGCAGTGAATATTCGTCCCCAGATAGAGGTCTATGGACCACTATGGTCCTTCTCCCATAGTGGACGTACTTCACTGAAACACAATAACTTCACGAGTGGCCAGCCAAAGTTAGGAATCCCAGTCAGCAAAGATGCTATGAAAGGCTAAAGGCCACTGAAGCCCAACTCCAAATCTCTCTGGTTGTTCTTATTCCCCCAGTTTTCTCCCTGCATTTTCATAGAGGCTAAGAAGGCTCTACGAAGCCCAGGAAGCAATACAATCTACTGACAGTTTCAGATGCGCAGTCGCCACCAAGTATTTGACTTAAGAATGAATTCCCATCAGCATTTGGTAGGGATTTCAGTGACTGTGAGCAGGTGGAGAAAGTGGCTTAAACTCAGGTTGAGGCCTCAATTCAAATTCATTCCTGAGAAGCGCAGATGGCACAGTGCAGTTTCTTCCATGAGTAGCCTTGGATTGCAGAACCCTAGCGCTTCTCCTGTGCCTCTTCCTCCCCTGTGAACTACTGCAGACCACTCAACCCCTTAGGTATTTGTCTCAAAACAAAGGAAGCAAACAAACAAAAGGCCAGTCAGTCCAACACTGCAGGCTGAAGCTCAGTCTGAAATACAAGCTATGGCACGATGTACCTGTTTCCTTGGCAGGGCACGACGCAGTCACCTGACGTGACCCCGCAGAAGGGCTCTTTCCAGCTCCTTGTGAAGGAACGGGAGTCCGCCAGGGCCACAAGACCCAGCTTGGTGCGCCAGCGCCCACCAGTGCCACGGGCACGGCCACGGGCACGGAAGAGACGCATCCGTGTCAAATCTGTGGAAATACTCCGCGCACGGGGGCGTATCATGGAAACCATCGAGGAGGAGCCCCTGGGCGCCCCTGGCGAGATTGAAAACTTCCCGGCTGCTGACAAGGAGCTTCAGAGCCACTTCGAGAACCTGGGTGGCAGGAAGGTGAGTGCAAGAAGGTTCTGCACTTGACAACGATTCCCCCACCATCACTGTGGCCTTGTGATTCTAGCACCTCTGTCAACATGAGGAAAGCATGTGCAACTGTGCCAAATCTCCTTGTTTTGCAAGGACACCACGGCAAATGGAAAGTGCGAGATACTGCTAAGCACCACGGTGCCATGAGCTATCAGCTAAGCAGCACATGAATGCACCATTCACAACCTGCAGTGCCACAGAAATTGACCATAGAGCATCCTGGAGAACACTGCTGCCAGCACAGCACCCCCTTCCAATCTGCTGCTGCTTCATGGCATTTCTGCCCCCGAGAACCCTAGCAGTCTCCTACCAGTAGCTTCTAACTCCCATCCCCTTGACGTCTTCTAACAGGGAGCAGAAAGTGAGAGCAGCTCACTGTCACCAGCTCGGACTACTCCGTCTGACAGCAACGCAGACGTAGCGGAGTCCACTGTCAAAGGGAGGAGGGCAGTCTCTGAGACGCTCTCAGAAAATGGACAAAACACCAATGCCAAAGGTTAGTCTGACCACTTGGATCTGCTTTCTCGCTTTAGTTGAGTGCACTCGATCTCTGTTGTGACGAGGGGCAACCACATTCGTGTCATCAGGGCAGCCCCCAGGCTGCCCAGGAAAAGAACGTGGTGTTCTTATTGATGCCAAACAAACTTTTCGGCTTTCTCCATTTTATCTGTGTGCTATGGAGGAGTGCCCGAAGCCCATTAAACACTTGTTGAGCAGAACACAACAGAACGGTGTCCTATGTTTAGAGAAGATAACTGATGATGAAGACAACCCGAATCTAAAACTAGGATATCAAAAATATGGGCAGCATTCATCCATTATGAAAAAGCAGGAACTTCCTATTCTCCGTTGGTGAAGATAGTTTGGATTTGGAGCCGTGTTGCTTTCGTAACAACACCTTAGCTTTTAAGCGTGGCTTTCAGGTTTCCACAAGTCGAATGCTCTGTGCTTGATGTGTTCCAACGTAAAAGTTGCTAAACGGTTGCTAAAAAGTTGGCGTTCCTGTTCGTTTTGCCTACTGCTTTTCTTTCAAGATTTGAAACACGTGCACCCATCTCCCTCTCCCCAACTATGATGTCTCTTTGTAGTTTCAGAGGGTGGTCGAAAACTTCTCAGAGGACTTCGAGAAGCGCGCCCTCCGAAGCCTGGCAGCACGCTGCAGCTCTTTGAGGAGAATGTCTCCTTCAAGGATAAAGAGGCTCTTTATCAAGCTGCAGCGGCCAAAGCAGAGAAGGGGAACTGCTTTGCTAATCAGGTAAGATCCCAATGTCTCATTAGCTTCTTAATTCTACGTTTGCTTTGCACAGGCTCAGACCCTAACTGTCTTTATTTCTACAAGCAAGCTATCAGATGGCTCATGGGGTGGATCAAAATTTAAATCCAAAATTAGGAAACTTAGATAGCAAACATACTCATCCTGCAGTCTGTCTCTACCAAATGAGATTTTTCATGCTACATACCTCTGGTCTTTTGGACAATCCCTTTTCATTCATGGAATTGCTCTTCTCTGTAGTCCACCTTGGCCTGAACTTCATTGATGAGGGCCCTAGGCGTGAGAGAGAGCAGCAATGCGCTTATCCTACTTCCTCATGTTAACAAAACACGGCAGTTTCTTTCCCACAACAACTATTCTTTATCGCCAAATACTAAAATCCTATTCAGATGCACAGTGAGCTTAGAGCTCTTGCTGCTCAAACTGAAGGATTTGAAATCGCTGCGTTATAAAACAGCGGCTGCTTCAGATAAGGTACGGGAAGAGTCCAGGTGTTTTCAAACCACACAGTTCCTGCCCACTGGCTTCTTGATTTCCTCATCGCTTTGGAGTATTCGGAGCAGATTCCTGCGGTTCCTTGGGCAGAGAAGGTTCAAATTCCCTCCTCCTGACACTGCAAAGAATGCTGCAGTTAGCTCTCTCTCCCCAAAAGGAAGAATTGTAGGAAGCCTGGCCCAACTGAACTGTGTGGAGAACATAGCAACTGCTTCATTTACACTCGAGAGCCCCTTGCCCTTTCTTGTTGACACGGACAGGACGTTCTTGCTGTTGGAAGACCACCTGTGTTGGAAACCACCTGACCTTATTTAATCCCTCTAGATTGCCGAGGAGATCAAGGCCTGCACTGCGCCTGCTGGCCTGGCCGCAGGCAGGAGGCTCTTTGAGAACAGGCAGACTGCCTCCTCAAGGATCACCGTTGCTCGTTCCCAGCACGAGCAGAAAACTGAACAGCTAACAATGCCATTTGTAATACTAAGCAAGGAGGTCTTCCATGCTAAAGAGCTTGAGGGCAAAATCCCATGATTTGCTTGCTTCCTGAACTAGTACACCCAGTTTTAGAATGGTGTCCTACGCAGCGTTGTTTGAATGTGGTAATGAATGGGCTTTCCCATTCTTGCTGCTCTGCAGTGGTTCAAAGACAGTGGCAGAAATATGGAAAATGCTTAGGTGTTGCACTAAATCCCCCAGTAAAGCGAAGGTTTTGTGCGCAGGTTTCTCAGGAGGGAAAAGGCACTCCTCAGACAAACGGAGAGAAGGCTTCTACCGTGCTGCAGCATGCTGCTGGAAAAGGTAAGAAGTGGCTCGAGAGTAAAGGCTCCCAGAGGAGCACAATGGACCAAGTTCTTGGCAACTGTCTTCACTCCCCCAAATGTGGGGCTGCTCTTAGGATGCAGATGGGGGACATTGCTCCAAGTTATTCAATGGGACTTAAGAAACAGCTTTATATGTTGCTACATAGAGAGGAGTTTGGGATGAGAAGGTAGCTTCAAATATGTGTGGAGCTGCTGGAAAGAACTGGGCATATGAAGAGTTGCCTGGAAACACATGCAAACGCTTGCCCCTGGATAGATAAAATTGTGGACGATAAAGGCTCAATTGATAGCCAAGCAGAATAGGCCTGGAGACCATAAGCACCATGTTGAGGCGCTGCTTCTGCAGTTTAGTCCTGGTATTAGAATTCACGTGGTAGGTTACTTAGGTGAAGACCTAGGCCAGCTCTGAGCCTGGCTAATGCAGGTATGGCAAAGCAGCAGGCAATACTATGTCCCATGTCCCTCAACAACTGATTTCTCTTCACTTTGTTCATTCTGTTCTTTTTTTTGAATTATTTTTCTTTTTTCATATTCTTCTGCATTTTTTCCTTTACAGCTGTCAATGTGGGGGCACGGAAGATGGAAGCGCTACGCCAGCCAAAATCTACAAGACCTTCAGCGGCTTCCAGAATCAAAGAACTTAACGCAATCATCAAGAATCAGCAGCATGCTGTGAGATGTCCACATCACCTCACAGCTGGTGCACCAAATCAGAACTGTGACAGAAGTGAATTCACAGGGGTCCAGGTGTTCCCTAATCTTCGGGAGCCACAGAGGAGGGAACCACTGCGCGAGCCAAAAAGGAAAATCAACTTTGCAGCTTCCAGACTGAAGCTCATCAACGAAATCCATAAGAACGAAAGAAATGGTCAAAGATATCCATGCCAGCAAGAAGCTGCCTTACTGCTTTCTGACGCGCGGTGGTCTAAAACCCCAGAAGGTGATGGAAAGGACAAAGATGAAGCCCTCACAGGCCGCGTGTTGTGCAGCAATGCACAACACGTTTCCAATAAAAACCCGTAATAACTTAAAATTAACAGACTTGTCCGAATGTTTGCTGCCTGTCTCTCCTCCTAGGAGTCTCAGCAGTCTTCTCCCATCTTTCTTTGGCTAAGGCATGTAGTGAAAGTGTGCCTAACAGATACTGAGGTGGAGGTTTAAAGCCTCTTGAAATCCTGACTGAGGCACTGGCCAGCCCCTGAGATGCACATTTCTGCTGGTGGTTCATGAATGCATGTTCCATTGCTTCATTTGGTGTCCCAGCCCTAAGAGTATAGATGGCAAATGCGGACCCCTCAGGAGCATTTGTTAAGACCAAAGCTTTGGGGTACCTGGTGTAGTGGGTTTACGTGGCAAGGTTTTGGTAGCAGGGAGCCATAGGGGTGGTTTCTGTGAGAAAGATCTAGAAGCTGCCCCATGTTTGGGAAGGGCCCCATTGTTTTCCAGATCCGAGCCAATAAGCAATGTTGTTTTGCGCCTCTGTGAGAGCATATTTAAGACAGGGAAAAAACGCTGCGCCACACAGCAGCCGGGAGAGTCAAGGGAGTGAGAGAACAGCCTTGCACCAAGGTCAGTGTAGAAGGAGGGGGAGAGGTACTCCAGGCACCGGAGCAGAAGTCCCCTGCGGCCTGTGGTGAGGACCATGGTGAAGCAGGATGTCCCCCTGCAGCCCATGGAGTACCACGGTGGAGCAGGGTTCCACGCTGCAGCCCGTGGAGGAGACCATGGTGGAGCAGGTGGCCCTGCACCGACGGAGGCTGCCGCCTGTGGAAGACCCCTGCCGGAGCAGATTCTGGGCCAGACCTGCAGCCTGTGGAGAGGAGCCCACGCAGGAGCAGGTGACCTGGCAGGAGCTGCTGCCCGTAGGGGAGCCAGGTTGGAGCAGTTTTCTCCTGAGGGATGGACCCCGTGGTACGGACCCATATCTGGAGCAGTTCTGGAAGAGCTGCTGCCTGTGGGAAGCCCACGCCGGATCAGTTCATCAAGGACTGCATCCCGTGGGTGGGACCCCACAGCACAGGGGACGAGAGTGACCGAGAAGGAGCGGCAGAGAAGAAGTGCTGTAGACTGACCATAACCCCCATTCCCCCGTTCCCCTGCGCCGCTCGGGGGGAGGAGGTGGAAGAGGGTGGATGGGGGGGAAGGTGCTTTTGTTTTTTTTTTCCTTTGTTTTCTCACTTCTCTCGCTTATTAGTTGTAGGCAATAAATCTTACTATCTCCTTATGCCGAGTCTGTTTTGCCCGTTACAATAATTATTGCGTGATTTTCTAGTCCTTATCTCAATCCTTGAGCCCTTTTCACATATTTTCTCCCCATTCCTCTTTGAGGAGGGGGAGTGAGAGAGCGGCTGTGGTGGAGCTCGGCTGCCCACTCGAGCGGAACCACGACACCTGGAAGCAGGCTCTGACCTTTGGAAATGCAGGTCTCCAGCCAAGGTTGAAGTCGTGAAGGCACCCGATCTTTTGAATGGGGGTCACCATGATGGTGACCACCTCTGAAGTGATGTAAAAAGCAGGGAAGCTTTTTCCGACTTGTGCATCGTGGGCGTGCTTAGTGAAGCTGGCTCTCACTCAGCAGCGTTTTCTTATGTGTGGGAATGAGGACGAGAGATGGAAAGTGGGATGGAATGGTTGGGAGTTCCTCAAGGAATGCGTTTGAATGAAACAAAAGATGACATTTCAATGCGGGGTTTGTTTCACTGCAGATTTTTGGCAGGAGACGGGGCCCTTACTGGAATGAAATTCTGTGGAGTTGGGAAGCCTTTGGGAGATGGTGCCCACATGCAGTATATTGGTGCTGCCTCCTGAAGATCAGCTCTGATTTGACTCAGGCACTGAGCACCGAGCTGCTTGATGAAGACCAGGCATGGCATTGCAACTACAGACTTCTGAGTTCACGTGCTGATTCTCTCCCTCTCGAGGTCCACAAATGTCCACGTTGGATTTCTCCCTTAATTCCCCATTCCGAAAGAATGGCTTGGCCTAGGGGAGAGTCCTTCAATAGTTTTGTTGGCCAAAGAGCTGGAGCCTGAAAGTCAGAAGTCTCCGTCATCCTACAGGAAGAGAGAACGCCTCAGGGGTACATGACCTGACATTTGGATATTTCTCTTCAGTATCAAAACCAACCAACCACTCACAAAACCGCCAACATGCATAAATGAAAGAAAAGCAAGCACGGCGTGCCAGAGCTGCTCCAACCGTTCTTCTGGTTAGCTCGAAGATGGGATTTGAAGTAGTGGACAATAAGAATGACAAAGTGATGCTCTCTCTGAGGGCTCTTAGTATCTACGGCCATGGTCTGCCCAAGAACTTGTCTCTAAAGACACCAAGTTCTTTCTGGACGTGCTTCTGCAGCAGCAACAGGTTCTGCCCCGGGGGTCTCTGGCCGGTCTTTTGGCGTAAGGAAAGCCGGGGTGCCAGCTTGGCTGTCTCGCTTTCCGTATGCCCATAGATGGAGACCGTAACCTGGCAACTGTGCACTGATTATGTGCTCATAATGCAGCCAGGCAGGATAAAAGGCAGCGCCTCTTCCTGCGGTCATCACTTCTTGGAAGTGCAGCTGTGACGAACGAGGTAGGATAAGGCTTGTCTCCAATGTTGCCACCAGCTTGTCTCCAACAGTTCCATCCTGTGGACTGCTGATCAAGCTTCACGTTCGTTACTCAGACGAGACCAGTGAATACGAGAAGGTTTAAATTTGCCTTCCTTTTAACAGGCACGAGATGGGTGCAGCGATGTCGCAGGCTAAACGGTCCACTGAGAAGACCCTAGCGGTAAGATTAGCTCCTTCAAACTGCAAAAATTCATGCACTTTTTTGGACATAGGTGGTCTAGTGCAAAGCTTGATACTGTTCGTATGATAACTGGGCAAAAAAAGGGGGCAAAAGAAATAAAAAGTGAAACGCTGCGGATACTCGAGGCTTTCCTTACCTGCAGCAGAAACTGCAAGCTCTTCATGTGATGGTGTCCGAAGCGTGCAGCTAGCTCTCACGCGCGCTTTCAGGGAGTCTTTAGTGGAGACAAGATCCTCTAGTACCATGGGCAGTGAATATTCGTCCCCAGATAGAGGTCTATGGACCACTATGGTCCTTCTCCCATAGTGGACGTACTTCACTGAAACACAATAACTTCACGAGTGGCCAGCCAAAGTTAGGAATCCCAGTCAGCAAAGATGCTATGAAAGGCTAAAGGCCACTGAAGCCCAACTCCAAATCTCTCTGGTTGTTCTTATTCCCCCAGTTTTCTCCCTGCATTTTCATAGAGGCTAAGAAGGCTCTACGAAGCCCAGGAAGCAATACAATCTACTGACAGTTTCAGATGCGCAGTCGCCACCAAGTATTTGACTTAAGAATGAATTCCCATCAGCATTTGGTAGGGATTTCAGTGACTGTGAGCAGGTGGAGAAAGTGGCTTAAACTCAGGTTGAGGCCTCAATTCAAATTCATTCCTGAGAAGCGCAGATGGCACAGTGCAGTTTCTTCCATGAGTAGCCTTGGATTGCAGAACCCTAGCGCTTCTCCTGTGCCTCTTCCTCCCCTGTGAACTACTGCAGACCACTCAACCCCTTAGGTATTTGTCTCAAAACAAAGGAAGCAAACAAACAAAAGGCCAGTCAGTCCAACACTGCAGGCTGAAGCTCAGTCTGAAATACAAGCTATGGCACGATGTACCTGTTTCCTTGGCAGGGCACGATGCAGTCACCTGACGTGACCCCGCAGAAGGGCTCTTTCCAGCTCCTTGTGAAGGAACGGGAGTCCGCCAGGGCCACAAGACCCAGCTTGGTGCGCCAGCGCCCACCAGTGCCACGGGCACGGCCACGGGCACGGAAGAGACGCATCCGTGTCAAATCTGTGGAAATACTCCGCGCACGGGGGCGTCTCATGGAAACCATCGAGGAGGAGCCCCTGGGCGCCCCTGGCGAGATTGAAAACTTCCCGGCTGCTGACAAGGAGCTTCAGAGCCACTTCGAGAACCTGGGTGGCAGGAAGGTGAGTGCAAGAAGGTTCTGCACTTGACAACGATTCCCCCACCATCACTGTGGCCTTGTGATTCTAGCACCTCTGTCAACATGAGGAAAGCATGTGCAACTGTGCCAAATCTCCTTGTTTTGCAAGGACACCACGGCAAATGGAAAGTGCGAGATACTGCTAAGCACCATGGTGCCATGAGCTATCAGCTAAGCAGCACATGAATGCACCATTCACAACCTGCAGTGCCACAGAAATTGACCATAGAGCATCCTGGAGAACACTGCTGCCAGCACAGCACCCCCTTCCAATCTGCTGCTGCTTCATGGCATTTCTGCCCCCGAGAACCCTAGCAGTCTCCTACCAGTAGCTTCTAACTCCCATCCCCTTGACGTCTTCTAACAGGGAGCAGAAAGTGAGAGCAGCTCACTGTCACCAGCTCGGACTACTCCGTCTGACAGCAACGCAGACGTAGCGGAGTCCACTGTTAAAGGGAGGAGGGCAGTCTCTGAGACGCTCTCAGAAAATGGACAAAACACCAATGCCAAAGGTTAGTCTGACCACTTGGATCTGCTTTCTCGCTTTAGTTGAGTGCACTCGATCTCTGTTGTGACGAGGGGCAACCACATTCGTGTCATCAGGGCAGCCCCCAGGCTGCCCAGGAAAAGAACGTGGTGTTCTTATTGATGCCAAACAAACTTTTCGGCTTTCTCCATTTTATCTGTGTGCTATGGAGGAGTGCCCGAAGCCCATTAAACACTTGTTGAGCAGAACACAACAGAACGGTGTCCTATGTTTAGAGAAGATAACTGATGATGAAGACAACCCGAATCTAAAACTAGGATATCAAAAATATGGGCAGCATTCATCCATTATGAAAAAGCAGGAACTTCCTATTCTCCGTTGGTGAAGATAGTTTGGATTTGGAGCCGTGTTGCTTTCGTAACAACACCTTAGCTTTTAAGCGTGGCTTTCAGGTTTCCACAAGTCGAATGCTCTGTGCTTGATGTGTTCCAACGTAAAAGTTGCTAAACGGTTGCTAAAAAGTTGGCGTTCCTGTTCGTTTTGCCTACTGCTTTTCTTTCAAGATTTGAA
The DNA here is from genome assembly GCF_964035555.1 of Netta rufina. NCBI lineage: Eukaryota > Metazoa > Chordata > Aves > Anseriformes > Anatidae > Netta > Netta rufina. The sequence goes on from NC_140140.1 coordinate 3,506,577, forward strand.
ACACGTGCACCCATCTCCCTCTCCCCAACTATGATGTCTCTTTGTAGTTTCAGAGGGTGGTCGAAAACTTCTCAGAGGACTTCGAGAAGCGCGCCCTCCGAAGCCTGGCAGCACGCTGCAGCTCTTTGAGGAGAATGTCTCCTTCAAGGATAAAGAGGCTCTTTATCAAGCTGCAGCGGCCAAAGCAGAGAAGGGGAACTGCTTTCCTGATCAGGTAAGATCCCAATGTCTCATTAGCTTCTTAATTCTACGTTTGCTTTGCACAGGCTCAGACCCTAACTGTCTTTATTTCTACAAGCAAGCTATCAGATGGCTCATGGGGTGGATCAAAATTTAAATCCAAAATTAGGAAACTTAGATAGCAAACATACTCATCCTGCAGTCTGTCTCTACCAAATGAGATTTTTCATGCTACATACCTCTGGTCTTTTGGACAATCCCTTTTCATTCATGGAATTGCTCTTCTCTGTAGTCCACCTTGGCCTGAACTTCATTGATGAGGGCCCTAGGCGTGAGAGAGAGCAGCAATGCGCTTATCCTACTTCCTCATGTTAACAAAACACGGCAGTTTCTTTCCCACAACAACTATTCTTTATCGCCAAATACTAAAATCCTATTCAGATGCACAGTGAGCTTAGAGCTCTTGCTGCTCAAACTGAAGGATTTGAAATCGCTGCGTTATAAAACAGCGGCTGCTTCAGATAAGGTACGGGAAGAGTCCAGGTGTTTTCAAACCACACAGTTCCTGCCCACTGGCTTCTTGATTTCCTCATCGCTTTGGAGTATTCGGAGCAGATTCCTGCGGTTCCTTGGGCAGAGAAGGTTCAAATTCCCTCCTCCTGACACTGCAAAGAATGCTGCAGTTAGCTCTCTCTCCCCAAAAGGAAGAATTGGAGGAAGCCTGGCCCAACTGAACTGTGTGGAGAACATAGCAACTGCTTCATTTACACTCGAGAACCCCTTGCCCTTTCTTGTTGACACGGACAGGACGTTCTTGCTGTTGGAAGACCACCTGTGTTGGAAACCACCTGACCTTATTTAATCCCTCTAGATTGCCGAGGAGATCAAGGCCTGCACTGCGCCTGCTGGCCTGGCCGCAGGCAGGAGGCTCTTTGAGAACAGGCAGACTGCCTCCTCAAGGATCACCGTTGCTCATTCCCAGCACGAGCAGAAAACTGAACAGCTAACAATGCCATTTGTAATACTAAGCAAGGAGGTCTTCCATGCTAAAGAGCTTGAGGGCAAAATCCCATGATTTGCTTGCTTCCTGAACTAGTACACCCAGTTTTAGAATGGTGTCCTACGCAGCGTTGTTTGAATGTGGTAATGAATGGGCTTTCCCATTCTTGCTGCTCTGCAGTGGTTCAAAGACGGTGGCAGAAATATGGAAAATGCTTAGGTGTTGCACTAAATCCCCCAGTAAAGCGAAGGTTTTGTGCGCAGGTTTCTCAGGAGGGAAAAGGCACTCCTCAGACAAACGGAGAGAAGGCTTCTACCGTGCTGCAGCATGCTGCTGGAAAAGGTAAGAAGTGGCTCGAGAGTAAAGGCTCCCAGAGGAGCACAATGGACCAAGTTCTTGGCAACTGTCTTCACTCCCCCAAATGTGGGGCTGCTCTTAGGATGCAGATGGGGGACATTGCTCCAAGTTATTCAATGGGACTTAAGAAACAGCTTTATATGTTGCTACATAGAGAGGAGTTTGGGATGAGAAGGTAGCTTCAAATATGTGTGGAGCTGCTGGAAAGAACTGGGCATATGAAGAGTTGCCTGGAAACACATGCAAACGCTTGCCCCTGGATAGATAAAATTGTGGACGATAAAGGCTCAATTGATAGCCAAGCAGAATAGGCCTGGAGACCATAAGCACCATGTTGAGGCGCTGCTTCTGCAGTTTAGTCCTGGTATTAGAATTCACGTGGTAGGTTACTTAGGTGAAGACCTAGGCCAGCTCTGAGCCTGGCTAATGCAGGTATGGCAAAGCAGCAGGCAATACTATGTCCCATGTCCCTCAACAACTGATTTCTCTTCACTTTGTTCATTCTGTTCTTTTTTTTGAATTATTTTTCTTTTTTCATATTCTTCTGCATTTTTTCCTTTACAGCTGTCAATGTGGGGGCACGGAAGATGGAAGCGCTACGCCCGCCAAAATCTACAAGACCTTCAGCGGCTTCCAGAATCAAAGAACTTAACGCAATCATCAAGAATCAGCAGCATGCTGTGAGATGTCCACATCACCTCACAGCTGATGCACCAAATCAGAACTGTGACAGAAGTGAATTCACAGGGGTCCAGGTGTTCCCTAATCTTCGGGAGCCACAGAGGAGGGAACCACTGCGCGAGCCAAAAAGGAAAATCAACTTTGCAGCTTCCAGACTGAAGCTCATCAACGAAATCCATAAGAACGAAAGAAATGCTCAAAGATATCCATGCCAGCAAGAAGCTGCCTTACTGCTTTCTGACGCGCGGTGGTCTAAAACCCCAGAAGGTGATGGAAAGGACAAAGATGAAGCCCTCACAGGCCGCGTGTTGTGCAGCAATGCACAACACGTTTCCAATAAAAACCCGTAATAACTTAAAATTAACAGACTTGTCCGAATGTTTGCTGCCTGTCTCTCCTCCTAGGAGTCTCAGCAGTCTTCTCCCATCTTTCTTTGGCTAAGGCATGTAGTGAAAGTGTGCCTAACAGATACTGAGGTGGAGGTTTAAAGCCTCTTGAAATCCTGACTGAGGCACTGGCCAGCCCCTGAGATGCACATTTCTGCTGGTGGTTCATGAATGCATGTTCCATTGCTTCATTTGGTGTCCCAGCCCTAAGAGTATAGATGGCAAATGCGGACCCCTCAGGAGCATTTGTTAAGACCAAAGCTTTGGGGTACCTGGTGTAGTGGGTTTACGTGGCAAGGTTTTGGTAGCAGGGAGCCATAGGGGTGGTTTCTGTGAGAAAGATCTAGAAGCTGCCCCATGTTTGGGAAGGGCCCCATTGTTTTCCAGATCCGAGCCAATAAGCAATGTTGTTTTGCGCCTCTGTGAGAGCATATTTAAGACAGGGAAAAAACGCTGCGCCACACAGCAGCCGGGAGAGTCAAGGGAGTGAGAGAACAGCCTTGCACCAAGGTCAGTGTAGAAGGAGGGGGAGAGGTACTCCAGGCACCGGAGCAGAAGTCCCCTGCGGCCTGTGGTGAGGACCATGGTGAAGCAGGATGTCCCCCTGCAGCCCATGGAGTACCACGGTGGAGCAGGGTTCCACGCTGCAGCCCGTGGAGGAGACCATGGTGGAGCAGGTGGCCCTGCACCGACGGAGGCTGCCGCCTGTGGAAGACCCCTGCCGGAGCAGATTCTGGGCCAGACCTGCAGCCTGTGGAGAGGAGCCCACGCAGGAGCAGGTGACCTGGCAGGAGCTGCTGCCCGTAGGGGAGCCAGGTTGGAGCAGTTTTCTCCTGAGGGATGGACCCCGTGGTACGGACCCATATCTGGAGCAGTTCTGGAAGAGCTGCTGCCTGTGGGAAGCCCACGCCGGATCAGTTCATCAAGGACTGCATCCCGTGGGTGGGACCCCACAGCACAGGGGACGAGAGTGACCGAGAAGGAGCGGCAGAGAAGAAGTGCTGTAGACTGACCATAACCCCCATTCCCCCGTTCCCCTGCGCCGCTCGGGGGGAGGAGGTGGAAGAGGGTGGATGGGGGGGAAGGTGCTTTTGTTTTTTTTTTTCCTTTGTTTTCTCACTTCTCTCGCTTATTAGTTGTAGGCAATAAATCTTACTATCTCCTTATGCCGAGTCTGTTTTGCCCGTTACAATAATTATTGCGTGATTTTCTAGTCCTTATCTCAATCCTTGAGCCCTTTTCACATATTTTCTCCCCATTCCTCTTTGAGGAGGGGGAGTGAGAGAGCGGCTGTGGTGGAGCTCGGCTGCCCACTCGAGCGGAACCACGACACCTGGAAGCAGGCTCTGACCTTTGGAAATGCAGGTCTCCAGCCTGGGTTGAAGTCGTGAAGGCACCCGATCTTTTGAATGGGGGTCACCATGATGGTGACCACCTCTGAAGTGATGTAAAAAGCAGGGAAGCTTTTTCCGACTTGTGCATCGTGGGCGTGCTTAGTGAAGCTGGCTCTCACTCAGCAGCGTTTTCTTATGTGTGGGAATGAGGACGAGAGATGGAAAGTGGGATGGAATGGTTGGGAGTTCCTCAAGGAATGCGTTTGAATGAAACAAAAGATGACATTTCAATGCGGGGTTTGTTTCACTGCAGATTTTTGGCAGGAGACGGGGCCCTTACTGGAATGAAATTCTGTGGAGTTGGGAAGCCTTTGGGAGATGGTGCCCACATGCAGTATATTGGTGCTGCCTCCTGAAGATCAGCTCTGATTTGACTCAGGCACTGAGCACCGAGCTGCTTGATGAAGACCAGGCATGGCATTGCAACTACAGACTTCTGAGTTCACGTGCTGATTCTCTCCCTCTCGAGGTCCACAAATGTCCACGTTGGATTTCTCCCTTAATTCCCCATTCCGAAAGAATGGCTTGGCCTAGGGGAGAGTCCTTCAATAGTTTTGTTGGCCAAAGAGCTGGAGCCTGAAAGTCAGAAGTCTCCGTCATCCTACAGGAAGAGAGAACGCCTCAGGGGTACATGACCTGACATTTGGATATTTCTCTTCAGTATCAAAACCAACCAACCACTCACAAAACCGCCAACATGCATAAATGAAAGAAAAGCAAGCACGGCGTGCCAGAGCTGCTCCAACCGTTCTTCTGGTTAGCTCGAAGATGGGATTTGAAGTAGTGGACAATAAGAATGACAAAGTGATGCTCTCTCTGAGGGCTCTTAGTATCTACGGCCATGGTCTGCCCAAGAACTTGTCTCTAGAGACACCAAGTTCTTTCTGGACGTGCTTCTGCAGCAGCAACAGGTTCTGCCCCGGGGGTCTCTGGCCGGTCTTTTGGCGTAAGGAAAGCTGGGGTGCCAGCTTGGCTGTCTCGCTTTCCGTATGCCCATAGATGGAGACCGTAACCTGGCAACTGTGCACTGATTATGTGCTCATAATGCAGCCAGGCAGGATAAAAGGCAGCGCCTCTTCCTGCGGTCATCACTTCTTGGAAGTGCAGCTGTGACGAACGAGGTAGGATAAGGCTTGTCTCCAATGTTGCCACCAGCTTGTCTCCAACAGTTCCATCCTGTGGACTGCTGATCAAGCTTCACGTTCGTTACTCAGACGAGACCAGTGAATACGAGAAGGTTTAAATTTGCCTTCCTTTTAACAGGCACGAGATGGGTGCAGCGATGTCGCAGGCTAAACGGTCCACTGAGAAGACCCTAGCGGTAAGATTAGCTCCTTCAAACTGCAAAAATTCATGCACTTTTTTGGACATAGGTGGTCTAGTGCAAAGCTTGATACTGTTCGTATGATAACTGGGCAAAAAAAGGGGGCAAAAGAAATAAAAAGTGAAACGCTGCGGATACTCGAGGCTTTCCTTACCTGCAGCAGAAACTGCAAGCTCTTCATGTGATGGTGTCCGAAGCGTGCAGCTAGCTCTCACGCGCGCTTTCAGGGAGTCTTTAGTGGAGACAAGATCCTCTAGTACCATGGGCAGTGAATATTCGTCCCCAGATAGAGGTCTATGGACCACTATGGTCCTTCTCCCATAGTGGACGTACTTCACTGAAACACAATAACTTCACGAGTGGCCAGCCAAAGTTAGGAATCCCAGTCAGCAAAGATGCTATGAAAGGCTAAAGGCCACTGAAGCCCAACTCCAAATCTCTCTGGTTGTTCTTATTCCCCCAGTTTTCTCCCTGCATTTTCATAGAGGCTAAGAAGGCTCTACGAAGCCCAGGAAGCAATACAATCTACTGACAGTTTCAGATGCGCAGTCGCCACCAAGTATTTGACTTAAGAATGAATTCCCATCAGCATTTGGTAGGGATTTCAGTGACTGTGAGCAGGTGGAGAAAGTGGCTTAAACTCAGGTTGAGGCCTCAATTCAAATTCATTCCTGAGAAGCGCAGATGGCACAGTGCAGTTTCTTCCATGAGTAGCCTTGGATTGCAGAACCCTAGCGCTTCTCCTGTGCCTCTTCCTCCCCTGTGAACTACTGCAGACCACTCAACCCCTTAGGTATTTGTCTCAAAACAAAGGAAGCAAACAAACAAAAGGCCAGTCAGTCCAACACTGCAGGCTGAAGCTCAGTCTGAAATACAAGCTATGGCACGATGTACCTGTTTCCTTGGCAGGGCACGATGCAGTCACCTGACGTGACCCCGCAGAAGGGCTCTTTCCAGCTCCTTGTGAAGGAACGGGAGTCCGCCAGGGCCACAAGACCCAGCTTGGTGCGCCAGCGCCCACCAGTGCCACGGGCACGGCCACGGGCACAGAAGAGACGCATCCGTGTCAAATCTGTGGAAATACTCAGCGCACGGGGGCGTCTCATGGAAACCATCGAGGAGGAGCCCCTGGGCGCCCCTGGCGAGATTGAAAACTTCCCGGCTGCTGACAAGGAGCTTCAGAGCCACTTCGAGAACCTGGGTGGCAGGAAGGTGAGTGCAAGAAGGTTCTGCACTTGACAACGATTCCCCCACCATCACTGTGGCCTTGTGATTCTAGCACCTCTGTCAACATGAGGAAAGCATGTGCAACTGTGCCAAATCTCCTTGTTTTGCAAGGACACCACGGCAAATGGAAAGTGCGAGATACTGCTAAGCACCATGGTGCCATGAGCTATCAGCTAAGCAGCACATGAATGCACCATTCACAACCTGCAGTGCCACAGAAATTGACCATAGAGCATCCTGGAGAACACTGCTGCCAGCACAGCACCCCCTTCCAATCTGCTGCTGCTTCATGGCATTTCTGCCCCCGAGAACCCTAGCAGTCTCCTACCAGTAGCTTCTAACTCCCATCCCCTTGACGTCTTCTAACAGGGAGCAGAAAGTGAGAGCAGCTCACTGTCACCAGCTCGGACTACTCCGTCTGACAGCAACGCAGACGTAGCGGAGTCCACTGTCAAAGGGAGGAGGGCAGTCTCTGAGACGCTCTCAGAAAATGGACAAAACACCAATGCCAAAGGTTAGTCTGACCACTTGGATCTGCTTTCTCGCTTTAGTTGAGTGCACTCGATCTCTGTTGTGACGAGGGGCAACCACATTCGTGTCATCAGGGCAGCCCCCAGGCTGCCCAGGAAAAGAACGTGGTGTTCTTATTGATGCCAAACAAACTTTTCGGCTTTCTCCATTTTATCTGTGTGCTATGGAGGAGTGCCCGAAGCCCATTAAACACTTGTTGAGCAGAACACAACAGAACGGTGTCCTATGTTTAGAGAAGATAACTGATGATGAAGACAACCCGAATCTAAAACTAGGATATCAAAAATATGGGCAGCATTCATCCATTATGAAAAAGCAGGAACTTCCTATTCTCCGTTGGTGAAGATAGTTTGGATTTGGAGCCGTGTTGCTTTCGTAACAACACCTTAGCTTTTAAGCGTGGCTTTCAGGTTTCCACAAGTCGAATGCTCTGTGCTTGATGTGTTCCAACGTAAAAGTTGCTAAACGGTTGCTAAAAAGTTGGCGTTCCTGTTCGTTTTGCCTACTGCTTTTCTTTCAAGATTTGAAACACGTGCACCCATCTCCCTCTCCCCAACTATGATGTCTCTTTGTAGTTTCAGAGGGTGGTCGAAAACTTCTCAGAGGACTTCGAGAAGCGCGCCCTCCGAAGCCTGGCAGCACGCTGCAGCTCTTTGAGGAGAATGTCTCCTTCAAGGATAAAGAGGCTCTTTATCAAGCTGCAGCGGCCAAAGCAGAGAAGGGGAACTGCTTTGCTAATCAGGTAAGATCCCAATGTCTCATTAGCTTCTTAATTCTACGTTTGCTTTGCACAGGCTCAGACCCTAACTGTCTTTATTTCTACAAGCAAGCTATCAGATGGCTCATGGGGTGGATCAAAATTTAAATCCAAAATTAGGAAACTTAGATAGCAAACATACTCATCCTGCAGTCTGTCTCTACCAAATGAGATTTTTCATGCTACATACCTCTGGTCTTTTGGACAATCCCTTTTCATTCATGGAATTGCTCTTCTCTGTAGTCCACCTTGGCCTGAACTTCATTGATGAGGGCCCTAGGCGTGAGAGAGAGCAGCAATGCGCTTATCCTACTTCCTCATGTTAACAAAACACGGCAGTTTCTTTCCCACAACAACTATTCTTTATCGCCAAATACTAAAATCCTATTCAGATGCACAGTGAGCTTAGAGCTCTTGCTGCTCAAACTGAAGGATTTGAAATCGCTGCGTTATAAAACAGCGGCTGCTTCAGATAAGGTACGGGAAGAGTCCAGGTGTTTTCAAACCACACAGTTCCTGCCCACTGGCTTCTTGATTTCCTCATCGCTTTGGAGTATTCGGAGCAGATTCCTGCGGTTCCTTGGGCAGAGAAGGTTCAAATTCCCTCCTCCTGACACTGCAAAGAATGCTGCAGTTAGCTCTCTCTCCCCAAAAGGAAGAATTGTAGGAAGCCTGGCCCAACTGAACTGTGTGGAGAACATAGCAACTGCTTCATTTACACTCGAGAGCCCCTTGCCCTTTCTTGTTGACACGGACAGGACGTTCTTGCTGTTGGAAGACCACCTGTGTTGGAAACCACCTGACCTTATTTAATCCCTCTAGATTGCCGAGGAGATCAAGGCCTGCACTGCGCCTGCTGGCCTGGCCGCAGGCAGGAGGCTCTTTGAGAACAGGCAGACTGCCTCCTCAAGGATCACCGTTGCTCGTTCCCAGCACGAGCAGAAAACTGAACAGCTAACAATGCCATTTGTAATACTAAGCAAGGAGGTCTTCCATGCTAAAGAGCTTGAGGGCAAAATCCCATGATTTGCTTGCTTCCTGAACTAGTACACCCAGTTTTAGAATGGTGTCCTACGCAGCGTTGTTTGAATGTGGTAATGAATGGGCTTTCCCATTCTTGCTGCTCTGCAGTGGTTCAAAGACAGTGGCAGAAATATGGAAAATGCTTAGGTGTTGCACTAAATCCCCCAGTAAAGCGAAGGTTTTGTGCGCAGGTTTCTCAGGAGGGAAAAGGCACTCCTCAGACAAACGGAGAGAAGGCTTCTACCGTGCTGCAGCATGCTGCTGGAAAAGGTAAGAAGTGGCTCGAGAGTAAAGGCTCCCAGAGGAGCACAATGGACCAAGTTCTTGGCAACTGTCTTCACTCCCCCAAATGTGGGGCTGCTCTTAGGATGCAGATGGGGGACATTGCTCCAAGTTATTCAATGGGACTTAAGAAACAGCTTTATATGTTGCTACATAGAGAGGAGTTTGGGATGAGAAGGTAGCTTCAAATATGTGTGGAGCTGCTGGAAAGAACTGGGCATATGAAGAGTTGCCTGGAAACACATGCAAACGCTTGCCCCTGGATAGATAAAATTGTGGACGATAAAGGCTCAATTGATAGCCAAGCAGAATAGGCCTGGAGACCATAAGCACCATGTTGAGGCGCTGCTTCTGCAGTTTAGTCCTGGTATTAGAATTCACGTGGTAGGTTACTTAGGTGAAGACCTAGGCCAGCTCTGAGCCTGGCTAATGCAGGTATGGCAAAGCAGCAGGCAATACCATGTCCCATGTCCCTCAACAACTGATTTCTCTTCACTTTGTTCATTCTGTTCTTTTTTTTGAATTATTTTTCTTTTTTCATATTCTTCTGCATTTTTTCCTTTACAGCTGTCAATGTGGGGGCACGGAAGATGGAAGCGCTACGCCAGCCAAAATCTACAAGACCTTCAGCGGCTTCCAGAATCAAAGAACTTAACGCAATCATCAAGAATCAGCAGCATGCTGTGAGATGTCCACATCACCTCACAGCTGATGCACCAAATCAGAACTGTGACAGAAGTGAATTCACAGGGGTCCAGGTGTTCCCTAATCTTCGGGAGCCACAGAGGAGGGAACCACTGCGCGAGCCAAAAAGGAAAATCAACTTTGCAGCTTCCAGACTGAAGCTCATCAACGAAATCCATAAGAACGAAAGAAATGCTCAAAGATATCCATGCCAGCAAGAAGCTGCCTTACTGCTTTCTGACGCGCGGTGGTCTAAAACCCCAGAAGGTGATGGAAAGGACAAAGATGAAGCCCTCACAGGCCGCGTGTTGTGCAGCAATGCACAACACGTTTCCAATAAAAACCCGTAATAACTTAAAATTAACAGACTTGTCCGAATGTTTGCTGCCTGTCTCTCCTCCTAGGAGTCTCAGCAGTCTTCTCCCATCTTTCTTTGGCTAAGGCATGTAGTGAAAGTGTGCCTAACAGATACTGAGGTGGAGGTTTAAAGCCTCTTGAAATCCTGACTGAGGCACTGGCCAGCCCCTGAGATGCACATTTCTGCTGGTGGTTCATGAATGCATGTTCCATTGCTTCATTTGGTGTCCCAGCCCTAAGAGTATAGATGGCAAATGCGGACCCCTCAGGAGCATTTGTTAAGACCAAAGCTTTGGGGTACCTGGTGTAGTGGGTTTACGTGGCAAGGTTTTGGTAGCAGGGAGCCATAGGGGTGGTTTCTGTGAGAAAGATCTAGAAGCTGCCCCATGTTTGGGAAGGGCCCCATTGTTTTCCAGATCCGAGCCAATAAGCAATGTTGTTGTGCGCCTCTGTGAGAGCATATTTAAGACAGGGAAAAAACGCTGCGCCACACAGCAGCCGGGAGAGTCAAGGGAGTGAGAGAACAGCCTTGCACCAAGGTCAGTGTAGAAGGAGGGGGAGAGGTACTCCAGGCACCGGAGCAGAAGTCCCCTGCGGCCTGTGGTGAGGACCATGGTGAAGCAGGATGTCCCCCTGCAGCCCATGGAGTACCACGGTGGAGCAGGGTTCCACGCTGCAGCCCGTGGAGGAGACCATGGTGGAGCAGGTGGCCCTGCACCGACGGAGGCTGCCGCCTGTGGAAGACCCCTGCCGGAGCAGATTCTGGGCCAGACCTGCAGCCTGTGGAGAGGAGCCCACGCAGGAGCAGGTGACCTGGCAGGAGCTGCTGCCCGTAGGGGAGCCAGGTTGGAGCAGTTTTCTCCTGAGGGATGGACCCCGTGGTACGGACCCATATCTGGAGCAGTTCTGGAAGAGCTGCTGCCTGTGGGAAGCCCACGCCGGATCAGTTCATCAAGGACTGCATCCCGTGGGTGGGACCCCACAGCACAGGGGACGAGAGTGACCGAGAAGGAGCGGCAGAGAAGAAGTGCTGTAGACTGACCATAACCCCCATTCCCCCGTTCCCCTGCGCCGCTCGGGGGGAGGAGGTGGAAGAGGGTGGATGGGGGGGAAGGTGCTTTTGTTTTTTTTTTTCCTTTGTTTTCTCACTTCTCTCGCTTATTAGTTGTAGGCAATAAATCTTACTATCTCCTTATGCCGAGTCTGTTTTGCCCGTTACAATAATTATTGCGTGATTTTCTAGTCCTTATCTCAATCCTTGAGCCCTTTTCACATATTTTCTCCCCATTCCTCTTTGAGGAGGGGGAGTGAGAGAGCGGCTGTGGTGGAGCTCGGCTGCCCACTCGAGCGGAACCACGACACCTGGAAGCAGGCTCTGACCTTTGGAAATGCAGGTCTCCAGCCTGGGTTGAAGTCGTGAAGGCACCCGATCTTTTGAATGGGGGTCACCATGATGGTGACCACCTCTGAAGTGATGTAAAAAGCAGGGAAGCTTTTTCCGACTTGTGCATCGTGGGCGTGCTTAGTGAAGCTGGCTCTCACTCAGCAGCGTTTTCTTATGTGTGGGAATGAGGACGAGAGATGGAAAGTGGGATGGAATGGTTGGGAGTTCCTCAAGGAATGCGTTTGAATGAAACAAAAGATGACATTTCAATGCGGGGTTTGTTTCACTGCAGATTTTTGGCAGGAGACGGGGCCCTTACTGGAATGAAATTCTGTGGAGTTGGGAAGCCTTTGGGAGATGGTGCCCACATGCAGTATATTGGTGCTGCCTCCTGAAGATCAGCTCTGATTTGACTCAGGCACTGAGCACCGAGCTGCTTGATGAAGACCAGGCATGGCATTGCAACTACAGACTTCTGAGTTCACGTGCTGATTCTCTCCCTCTCGAGGTCCACAAATGTCCACGTTGGATTTCTCCCTTAATTCCCCATTCCGAAAGAATGGCTTGGCCTAGGGGAGAGTCCTTCAATAGTTTTGTTGGCCAAAGAGCTGGAGCCTGAAAGTCAGAAGTCTCCGTCATCCTACAGGAAGAGAGAACGCCTCAGGGGTACATGACCTGACATTTGGATATTTCTCTTCAGTATCAAAACCAACCAACCACTCACAAAACCGCCAACATGCATAAATGAAAGAAAAGCAAGCACGGCGTGCCAGAGCTGCTCCAACCGTTCTTCTGGTTAGCTCGAAGATGGGATTTGAAGTAGTGGACAATAAGAATGACAAAGTGATGCTCTCTCTGAGGGCTTTTAGTATCTACGGCCATGGTCTGCCCAAGAACTTGTCTCTAAAGACACCAAGTTCTTTCTGGACGTGCTTCTGCAGCAGCAACAGGTTCTGCCCCGGGGGTCTCTGGCCGGTCTTTTGGCGTAAGGAAAGCCGGGGTGCCAGCTTGGCTGTCTCGCTTTCCGTATGCCCATAGATGGAGACCGTAACCTGGCAACTGTGCACTGATTATGTGCTCATAATGCAGCCAGGCAGGATAAAAGGCAGCGCCTCTTCCTGCGGTCATCACTTCTTGGAAGTGCAGCTGTGACGAACGAGGTAGGATATAAGGCTTGTCTCCAATGTTGCCACCAGCTTGTCTCCAACAGTTCCATCCTGTGGACTGCTGATCAAGCTTCACGTTCGTTACTCAGACGAGACCAGTGAATACGAGAAGGTTTAAATTTGCCTTCCTTTTAACAGGCACGAGATGGGTGCAGCGATGTCGCAGGCTAAACGGTCCACTGAGAAGACCCTAGCGGTAAGATTAGCTCCTTCAAACTGCAAAAATTCATGCACTTTTTTGGACATAGGTGGTCTAGTGCAAAGCTTGATACTGTTCGTATGATAACTGGGCAAAAAAAAGGGGGCAAAAGAAATAAAAAGTGAAACGCTGCGGATACTCGAGGCTTTCCTTACCTGCAGCAGAAACTGCAAGCTCTTCATGTGATGGTGTCCGAAGCGTGCAGCTAGCTCTCACGCGCGCTTTCAGGGAGTCTTTAGTGGAGACAAGATCCTCTAGTACCATGGGCAGTGAATATTCGTCCCCAGATAGAGGTCTATGGACCACTATGGTCCCTCTCCCATAGTGGACGTACTTCACTGAAACACAATAACTTCACGAGTGGCCAGCCAAAGTTAGGAATCCCAGTCAGCAAAGATGCTATGAAAGGCTAAAGGCCACTGAAGCCCAACTCCAAATCTCTCTGGTTGTTCTTATTCCCCCAGTTTTCTCCCTGCATTTTCATAGAGGCTAAGAAGGCTCTACGAAGCCCAGGAAGCAATACAATCTACTGACAGTTTCAGATGCGCAGTCGCCACCAAGTATTTGACTTAAGAATGAATTCCCATCAGCATTTGGTAGGGATTTCAGTGACTGTGAGCAGGTGGAGAAAGTGGCTTAAACTCAGGTTGAGGCCTCAATTCAAATTCATTCCTGAGAAGCGCAGATGGCACAGTGCAGTTTCTTCCATGAGTAGCCTTGGATTGCAGAACCCTAGCGCTTCTCCTGTGCCTCTTCCTCCCCTGTGAACTACTGCAGACCACTCAACCCCTTAGGTATTTGTCTCAAAACAAAGGAAGCAAACAAACAAAAGGCCAGTCAGTCCAACACTGCAGGCTGAAGCTCAGTCTGAAATACAAGCTATGGCACGATGTACCTGTTTCCTTGGCAGGGCACGATGCAGTCACCTGACGTGACCCCGCAGAAGGGCTCTTTCCAGCTCCTTGTGAAGGAACGGGAGTCCGCCAGGGCCACAAGACCCAGCTTGGTGCGCCAGCGCCCACCAGTGCCACGGGCACGGCCACGGGCACGGAAGAGACGCATCCGTGTCAAATCTGTGGAAATACTCAGCGCACGGGGGCGTCTCATGGAAACCATCGAGGAGGAGCCCCTGGGCGCCCCTGGCGAGATTGAAAACTTCCCGGCTGCTGACAAGGAGCTTCAGAGCCACTTCGAGAACCTGGGTGGCAGGAAGGTGAGTGCAAGAAGGTTCTGCACTTGACAACGATTCCCCCACCATCACTGTGGCCTTGTGATTCTAGCACCTCTGTCAACATGAGGAAAGCATGTGCAACTGTGCCAAATCTCCTTGTTTTGCAAGGACACCACGGCAAATGGAAAGTGCGAGATACTGCTAAGCACCATGGTGCCATGAGCTATCAGCTAAGCAGCACATGAATGCACCATTCACAACCTGCAGTGCCACAGAAATTGACCATAGAGCATCCTGGAGAACACTGCTGCCAGCACAGCACCCCCTTCCAATCTGCTGCTGCTTCATGGCATTTCTGCCCCCGAGAACCCTAGCAGTCTCCTACCAGTAGCTTCTAACTCCCATCCCCTTGACGTCTTCTAACAGGGAGCAGAAAGTGAGAGCAGCTCACTGTCACCAGCTCGGACTACTCCGTCTGACAGCAACGCAGACGTAGCGGAGTCCACTGTCAAAGGGAGGAGGGCAGTCTCTGAGACGCTCTCAGAAAATGGACAAAACACCAATGCCAAAGGTTAGTCTGACCACTTGGATCTGCTTTCTCGCTTTAGTTGAGTGCACTCGATCTCTGTTGTGACGAGGGGCAACCACATTCGTGTCATCAGGGCAGCCCCCAGGCTGCCCAGGAAAAGAACGTGGTGTTCTTATTGATGCCAAACAAACTTTTCGGCTTTCTCCATTTTATCTGTGTGCTATGGAGGAGTGCCCGAAGCCCATTAAACACTTGTTGAGCAGAACACAACAGAACGGTGTCCTATGTTTAGAGAAGATAACTGATGATGAAGACAACCCGAATCTAAAACTAGGATATCAAAAATATGGGCAGCATTCATCCATTATGAAAAAGCAGGAACTTCCTATTCTCCGTTGGTGAAGATAGTTTGGATTTGGAGCCGTGTTGCTTTCGTAACAACACCTTAGCTTTTAAGCGTGGCTTTCAGGTTTCCACAAGTCGAATGCTCTGTGCTTGATGTGTTCCAACGTAAAAGTTGCTAAACGGTTGCTAAAAAGTTGGCGTTCCTGTTCGTTTTGCCTACTGCTTTTCTTTCAAGATTTGAAACACGTGCACCCATCTCCCTCTCCCCAACTATGATGTCTCTTTGTAGTTTCAGAGGGTGGTCGAAAACTTCTCAGAGGACTTCGAGAAGCGCGCCCTCCGAAGCCTGGCAGCACGCTGCAGCTCTTTGAGGAGAATGTCTCCTTCAAGGATAAAGAGGCTCTTTATCAAGCTGCAGCGGCCAAAGCAGAGAAGGGGAACTGCTTTGCTAATCAGGTAAGATCCCAATGTCTCATTAGCTTCTTAATTCTACGTTTGCTTTGCACAGGCTCAGACCCTAACTGTCTTTATTTCTACAAGCAAGCTATCAGATGGCTCATGGGGTGGATCAAAATTTAAATCCAAAATTAGGAAACTTAGATAGCAAACATACTCATCCTGCAGTCTGTCTCTACCAAATGAGATTTTTCATGCTACATACCTCTGGTCTTTTGGACAATCCCTTTTCATTCATGGAATTGCTCTTCTCTGTAGTCCACCTTGGCCTGAACTTCATTGATGAGGGCCCTAGGCGTGAGAGAGAGCAGCAATGCGCTTATCCTACTTCCTCATGTTAACAAAACACGGCAGTTTCTTTCCCACAACAACTATTCTTTATCGCCAAATACTAAAATCCTATTCAGATGCACAGTGAGCTTAGAGCTCTTGCTGCTCAAACTGAAGGATTTGAAATCGCTGCGTTATAAAACAGCGGCTGCTTCAGATAAGGTACGGGAAGAGTCCAGGTGTTTTCAAACCACACAGTTCCTGCCCACTGGCTTCTTGATTTCCTCATCGCTTTGGAGTATTCGGAGCAGATTCCTGCGGTTCCTTGGGCAGAGAAGGTTCAAATTCCCTCCTCCTGACACTGCAAAGAATGCTGCAGTTAGCTCTCTCTCCCCAAAAGGAAGAATTGTAGGAAGCCTGGCCCAACTGAACTGTGTGGAGAACATAGCAACTGCTTCATTTACACTCGAGAGCCCCTTGCCCTTTCTTGTTGACACGGACAGGACGTTCTTGCTGTTGGAAGACCACCTGTGTTGGAAACCACCTGACCTTACTTAATCCCTCTAGATTGCCGAGGAGATCAAGGCCTGCACTGCGCCTGCTGGCCTGGCCGCAGGCAGGAGGCTCTTTGAGAACAGGCAGACTGCCTCCTCAAGGATCACCGTTGCTCGTTCCCAGCACGAGCAGAAAACTGAACAGCTAACAATGCCATTTGTAATACTAAGCAAGGAGGTCTTCCATGCTAAAGAGCCTGAGGGCAAAATCCCATGATTTGCTTGCTTCCTGAACTAGTACACCCAGTTTTAGAATGGTGTCCTACGCAGCGTTGTTTGAATGTGGTAATGAATGGGCTTTCCCATTCTTGCTGCTCTGCAGTGGTTCAAAGACGGTGGCAGAAATATGGAAAATGCTTAGGTGTTGCACTAAATCCCCCAGTAAAGCGAAGGTTTTGTGCGCAGGTTTCTCAGGAGGGAAAAGGCACTCCTCAGACAAACGGAGAGAAGGCTTCTACCGTGCTGCAGCATGCTGCTGGAAAAGGTAAGAAGTGGCTCGAGAGTAAAGGCTCCCAGAGGAGCACAATGGACCAAGTTCTTGGCAACTGTCTTCACTCCCCCAAATGTGGGGCTGCTCTTAGGATGCAGATGGGGGACATTGCTCCAAGTTATTCAATGGGACTTAAGAAACAGCTTTATATGTTGCTACATAGAGAGGAGTTTGGGATGAGAAGGTAGCTTCAAATATGTGTGGAGCTGCTGGAAAGAACTGGGCATATGAAGAGTTGCCTGGAAACACATGCAAACGCTTGCCCCTGGATAGATAAAATTGTGGACGATAAAGGCTCAATTGATAGCCAAGCAGAATAGGCCTGGAGACCATAAGCACCATGTTGAGGCGCTGCTTCTGCAGTTTAGTCCTGGTATTAGAATTCACGTGGTAGGTTACTTAGGTGAAGACCTAGGCCAGCTCTGAGCCTGGCTAATGCAGGTATGGCAAAGCAGCAGGCAATACCATGTCCCATGTCCCTCAACAACTGATTTCTCTTCACTTTGTTCATTCTGTTCTTTTTTTTGAATTATTTTTCTTTTTTCATATTCTTCTGCATTTTTTCCTTTACAGCTGTCAATGTGGGGGCACGGAAGATGGAAGCGCTACGCCAGCCAAAATCTACAAGACCTTCAGCGGCTTCCAGAATCAAAGAACTTAACGCAATCATCAAGAATCAGCAGCATGCTGTGAGATGTCCACATCACCTCACAGCTGATGCACCAAATCAGAACTGTGACAGAAGTGAATTCACAGGGGTCCAGGTGTTCCCTAATCTTCGGGAGCCACAGAGGAGGGAACCACTGCGCGAGCCAAAAAGGAAAATCAACTTTGCAGCTTCCAGACTGAAGCTCATCAACGAAATCCATAAGAACGAAAGAAATGCTCAAAGATATCCATGCCAGCAAGAAGCTGCCTTACTGCTTTCTGACGCGCGGTGGTCTAAAACCCCAGAAGGTGATGGAAAGGACAAAGATGAAGCCCTCACAGGCCACGTGTTGTGCAGCAATGCACAACACGTTTCCAATAAAAACCCGTAATAACTTAAAATTAACAGACTTGTCCGAATGTTTGCTGCCTGTCTCTCCTCCTAGGAGTCTCAGCAGTCTTCTCCCATCTTTCTTTGGCTAAGGCATGTAGTGAAAGTGTGCCTAACAGATACTGAGGTGGAGGTTTAAAGCCTCTTGAAATCCTGACTGAGGCACTGGCCAGCCCCTGAGATGCACATTTCTGCTGGTGGTTCATGAATGCATGTTCCATTGCTTCATTTGGTGTCCCAGCCCTAAGAGTATAGATGGCAAATGCGGACCCCTCAGGAGCATTTGTTAAGACCAAAGCTTTGGGGTACCTGGAAGCAGGCTCTGACCTTTGGAAATGCAGGTCTCCAGCCTGGGTTGAAGTCGTGAAGGCACCCGATCTTTTGAATGGGGGTCACCATGATGGTGACCACCTCTGAAGTGATGTAAAAAGCAGGGAAGCTTTGTCCGACTTGTGCATCGTGGGCATGCTTAGTGAAGCTGGCTCTCACTCAGCAGCGTTTTCTTATGTGTGGGAATGAGGACGAGAGATGGAAAGTGTCTTTTGGACAATCCCTTTTCATTCATGGAATTGCTCTTCTTTGTAGTCCACCTTGGCCTGAACTTCATTGATGAGGGCCCTAGGCGTGAGAGAGAGCAGCAATTTGCTCTTGTCCACAGCTGGGTTTCTTGCCCCTCTGGGATCAGACAGAGTGAGCTGGGATGCAGGCAGAGAGGCAGGTTCAGCACTGGAAAGGCAAATTTCCATGAAAAAAAAAAAAAAAAAAAAAAAAAAAAAAAAAAAGTGTTGCATTGTAAAAGCACTAAAAATACTTGGAAAGTGGAGAACATGAGTGTGGGAAAGTCACTGAAAAGAATTACCATGAGCAATTCTGGCTCTGACCCCACCTCTGCTCTGTCAGTGCCCAGCTATGGAGCTCCTGCTGGCCTCTGCACATCCATGAAGCCCCTGACAAGCAGGACTTCCTCCTGGTTTCCTTTAGTTTCCTGGGCTGAATGAAAATTGTTTGCTCCTTCTGGGAAAACACAGCCCCTACCCCAAGAACCGCAGCACCACAGGGTGCCATGTGAAAGCTGCTCTGACATAAATCTTGTGCTTCCCCACCTCCCTCCAAACTGGTGAGGCTGCGCAGAGCTCTCACAGTGGACTTTGCAGAGAGCCATGAGGATAGATTTATTTTGGAATATTTCCACTTGTCATCACAATTAATCACCAGAACCCAAGGAAAAGGAGCGCAGTTTATGAAAACTGAAAATGAAAAAAGCAGGGAATGTGACTGCAGGAACCTGACAAACAGGACAGCAAGACAGGGAGACGGCTTAGAATAATCCATTTTCATGCCAACTCTGGTAAAAAGAAAAGAGAAAGACTGAGCAGCATCCTTCCCCATGACAACCTCCAGAGTATAATTGTGGCCCTCATCTGAAACCATGCAACAGTTCCTCAGAACATTTTCAAAAGACAAGGCACCGTATTTTTTAAGCTCTGTCTCAAGCACGATACTCCAGAGTCCCTCTACCGTGAAAAATAAATGCTCCTCCACAAAGAACTAAATCCACATTTCTCAAAAAACAGCCTCAGATCTGGACATGAACTTCCGAAAACACAGAACAATGTTGGCTAAAGTTTTGCACTAAGGACACTGGCAAAACAGACTCTGTTGTGTGTCCCCCCCTTGCTCCTCCCCATTTCCTTGAGAGGACTTCCAGCCCCTCCACCATCTGCCATGAGAAGCACCAGGCTCCTCTGGAAGGCGTGCCTGCAACGTTGGCATCATGAATGCAGAAGATAAGGAGGGAGTCTGTTTTCTAACTCAGTAGCTGAGAATGGACTCCAAAATGAGACACCCAGTAACAGCTGCACCCATGAAGCATTTACAAATAACAGCCTGCCACGGGAGGAGGATGCCCACGTCCAGCATCTGGGCAAGGAAAGGAGGCAGAAGCAAGCTCAGGTTTCCCCCAAAGCACCCTAACCTCTGAGTTACCTGGGCAGAGGGCAGTGAGGGGGAAGGGGAAGAGGAGGGCTCCTGCCTGGCAGCCTTCTGATCCTCACCTTTGGCTCTATGTAGTGACAGACGCTTGCAGAACAGATGGTTGAGTCAAATGGGAAATTGGTCAGTGTTTCACTGTGGTGAGAAGAAATGTATTTTTTGTTGATCCAAACCAATTCATTTTTTTTTGCTTCTTGGCAGCTGAGCTGCAAAGAAAACACACACACACAGATTTCAGCTCTGCTTTAGTTTTGTTAGGTTATAAGTTCCTAAAACACCCAAAGACAAGCATTTGAAGAAGGCTACGAGGGTTCTGGCCTGTGTCCCCCTGCAGGATGGAAACAGGTGGACATGGAGGGTCCCACCACGGGCAGCCTGGGTGTCCTGGAGCCCTGTGGCTCTCACCCAGATGCCTTCCAAACACCTCCATGCTGCAGACCCACCTGGAAGCAGACCATCGGTTTCTCCCCAAAACTTCAGTCTCCCCTCATGGGCTCCACTCACTGAGCGCATGCATGGCCAGACCCTAAACACCTTGAAGTTATCTGTAGGTGTTAATTCAAGAACTGTGAAAGCACATAAGCTTGTGGGAGCAGGTTTGCTTGGAAAGATGGAGTGAGCTTTTAAAGTCCTTGTCCTCACAAGGTCTTCTTCACCAGTGACCAACCCAGATGAGTCTTCAGACACAGCATCGCTGCTTCCCATTACACACCACAGCAAGCCAGAGCCCCTGAAGAGGGAAACAGCACCGTCACGGCCATGAAGAGGAGCAATTCCTTACTTCTACCCCACAGCCAGGCACTCCAAGTTTATTAGCAGGAGCAGGAAGGGCACGTAATCAAACATGATTAAGGTACGCTACAGACAGGATATCCAGTGTTGGTGTGTCCCTTAGCAGGCTGTTCTAGTGGGTGGTGGGGGACACATGGGCATGCAGAACAGGGAGAACCATGAAAAATGAGCCAACAACACCGAGCAGGTTGACAATGTCCACCCAAATTGCCTCACTGACCAGGAACCTGCCAGGCTTCTGGACTAGCAGGAACTATGGGAGTGAAGAGCAAGCTTTTGTCACAAGTTCTGTTAGCAATTCACAGTCCAAAACACACGCTTAGGGTTTGTGAGACGAATTACTCTCCATGAATAGTTCATTGTCTCTGTCCAAGATACAATGTTCTCTGAATACACTGCTGTCTGTGAGGCTCCCACGGGGCACACGTCTCAGAGGCTGTTGTCTTAAGTGGACATGGAAAAATCCTCTTCGGTATTGCCCAGCGAGGAAGCCCTCAGCTGGAATCTGCAAAGGGAGGAAGCTCCTTTCTCCAAAAGCTGAAATTCCACTTTTGCTTAATAATTAAACCCCCAGATAACAGCTTTTATGTGTGAGCTGAACCACTAAATTACAAGGTGGATCTACAGCCTTTTTACACTGAGTGGAGTTTGCTCATGTGGAAATCTCCTGGTGCATCATCCTGTGGACGCATTAATGATGTAAAAAAGGTGAGCAGGTTTTATGGTATTGATTAAAAATGTTCCTCTTCCAAACTACAAAAGAATGTATGTTTTGTTTTGTTTTTTTTTAATCCCCTTGGCACAAATTCCCCATCGTTTGAGTTGTGCATCAGTGCTGACGTACATGACTTTTTTCAGACGCACTGTGTTCAAAGTGGAATGACTTCACAGGAGCCTTGAGTGAAGTGTGAGGGGCTGGGAGCAGGGGCCAGAAAAGCCCCCGAGACCCTTCTGTCTGTCTTCTTCAGGGCCTTGGCCTGGGTCTCAGCCACTGGGCATGCATTGGCCAAGGATGTGCAATGGCACTGCCCTGCCAACTGCACCCAAGCTCCCCTACAGACCCTTCTGCTATAGGAAGTTAAAGCAAAGGGCCTGAAATGTTGGATTCTCTCTTGTTCAACAGTAATTCAAACACCAGTAGTTGAACAACACAGCCAAAAACTGGTCTCTCTGATTGTCTCAGGAAACCCAGCAGCTTTTGATAAAACATCTTTCCCATTGCTTGTGCAGGCCAGCAGAAGGCTGCCCACAAGCAGCTCCTCCTGGATCCTAATCAGAGAACTCATTGTTAGATTTAAATTATTTAAAATATATGAGCCAAACCTTCCTAGCTGTTCACACACCAAATCCTAAGTATCTTTTGTTGTTGAAAAAAAAAAAATACAGTAAGACTAATGAAACTGTAATGTATGTATTAATTAATGTACATATTTTCTCAGTAAATTTTGCAAAGCTATAAATGGCCGAATAAATAATGAATGCTATGGAATAATTTATATGAGCTCTGTTTCTTACTTTGCATGTTCTAATTACTGGTATGAACATACTCCAATGAATTATTGAAAAATCACAGAATAAATAATATTTAAATTAATTTGTCACCCATAAGTACACGAAAAGACAAGTTCAAATATATATTTAATTTTATGAGCACATTGCATTGTAATACTTGCCCAATAAATGGAAGCAGAAGAGGGAACATTCCTCCTGGCCAACTTTATTAGGGGCTCCAGCTCTGGGTTTCATTTTTGGCTTCCACTGCTTAAATTCAGCATCTAGATGTTTTTCACTATTGGACCTTCGGAGGGAGAGCAGATTCCGTCATGAAGCACTATGGATGAAACCAACACCAGTCTTAAAGCAATGTAAGCAGCACCTCACACTTGCAGAGTGTGTTGCAGCTGGGAATTTCATGGTCACTTGCAGATAATTAGTCAAGCTTCAGAATTTGCCTGTGGGGCTGCATATCCTCATCCCCCTTTTACACACCAAATGAAAGGATGTGAATGTTGTGAGCCTCTGAAAGCAATTGTTGCATGATGTGAACAATTTCAGCAGCTGCGACCAGAGGTCAGAAGCAACTGAGGGAAACGCACGGTAATTAATGATGCTGGTTGTTAGCATGCTTGATTGCTTGTTTCTCATATGTATGCAGAGTAACCATGTGCATCTTGTCAAAAGCTGTGCTCTAGAGGGAGGATTTCTAAGAGGTACTGCCTAGGGTGATCTGCCCAGCAAGCTATTCACAAGCAGTTGCAACCATTTGGTAGCAGCGTGTGCCCGAAGACCTACATCACGAGGCACTGGGAGCATTCCTGAGCAGATAGATGCATCCACTCCCCCCATCCAGCAGGCACACTCCAGCCAAAACTGTGCTGCTTACCTATTAGTTATCCACTTACTCCGTAGCATGATGAGCGATCCATCAAACCCACTACCTTCCCCTCGCTCAGCACACCTATGGTTAACAAGATTGATGAACTGCAGTTCGTCCCCAACGCTGGATTAATCACCAAGAGGATTCATCCTAGGCCGCGACGTTCACGGTGACTTTGGCTTGATCACGAGTCAGCCAGAAGACGTTCCACCAGAGTGCAATGAAGGGTCGCCTCACCATGGGCAGAACCAGCCACGACTCCTCCTGCTTCAAGCAGAGCATCCACGCTGGGCATGGGCTGTGTCCAGGAGGCCACTGGCAAGAACACAGCTCTCAAGAGCATGGATTTCATATGTGATTAGTGTTTAACTCAGACCCTCAGCTTGGAAAACCTGAATTCAAGTCCTTACCTTGTGCTCTGTGCAACCTCAGCACACTGCAGGGTCAGGAATGGCACTTGCCAAAAAAACAGGGTATCTGGAGCAGCCTCTGATGAGGGTCTCCTCCTGGTCCTCCTTCTGCCTGCTCAGGCAGAAAAAACCTTCAACTGTGCTACTTCAGATAGAGCTCAATATCTGGAAGAAAAAAAAAAAAAAAAAAAAAAAAAAAAGAGGGAGAGAATTACCTTTTTTCCCCTTCTTATTCTTAAATTATGCTGGGGATTTGTTTTCAAGTTTTTCCAATATTTATCAAGCATTTTCATTTGAAGGATTTAACAGCTCAGAATTTTGATCCTTTTTGATTTTCCTTCACCTTTCTTCATTTATTTCTCACTCTCCTGTCATATTCCAGGCATCTATCATTTCTTCCACAAAATGGTACCTTATTTTTTAAATTAAAAAAAAAAAAAAAAGTGTTTCTATGGAAGGTGTTAATGAATCTCAAGTCTCTTTAACCACCTCTACAAATGGCACATACTAAGTACCTGATAGAAGAGTAGCAGAGTGGAGAACTCCATCTGACACAGACATAAAAAATATCCTCAGGACTTCTCAGTTTGCAGATAAAGCTGTGAAAACAAGTTGCAATTTTCAAATACACTGAAGGCAAAATTCACCCAGAAAAAGGTGTGTGGGGGTGGTAGAAATAAATGCAAGGATGACTACAGGAAAGTGAGCCCAGGGAGAAGAGCTTTGTTCAGGCCCAGATTGAAAATAAAGTCAAATAAGAGAGGGCACCATCCTTGGAGGGCTTTCCTCCTGCACCTGGGCTAATCAAGTGACTGATTATTTGCTGAATATTTAACTATCACATCCAATATGAACTTTGCTTTATAAATGATAAATCAAGCAGCTTTTTTTAAAGCTATACCTTGTCATAGTCTCTCCTCCAGCACTTTCATGGGCAGGAATAATTATTTAGTGCACACTGCATGTATAATGAATTTTCAGGCATACTTGTTTGATCTATAGCCTTGGAAATAAAAATCCCATTAGTCTAACAAGCTCACCAATTATTTCCTGAGATCATTGAGCCCATTTCAGTGAAGAAAGTTAAATAAAAATGAAAGTGAATGGAGAGCAGTGCAATATGTTGTTTTACAGAGTAAAACATTTTAAAATAGCATTTCACATCGTGTTTGGGGGCTAGAAAGAGCAGAGAAGTTATGTCTGCGCTGGATAGGTGCATGTAGCTTGCCTGCAGCTGCCTGGTGGAGGCTGAGTTAATGCTGGGGAAGAAACAGTTGTCCAAATTCAGATATTACCACTCAGATGTCCCTGTCCAAGCTAGTTACCTGGACTCCTCTTGGAAGGTTTTATTTTGAAATATATGCACTTTTGAGTGACAAGCATTCACAACCATCTCAGATAAGAAATCTGAAAACACTTTTTCTCGGATTTAGAAACCCAGTGAGACAAAATGCAGAAGAGACATAAAACTGGATGATGCCAATTTCCACTTGGTGTCCAAGGGATACTCACCGAGTATCCCTGGGCTTCTAGAGGCTATGGAGGCATCCCCCAGGAGCCAGCCAGCTATCTTTAGATTCCAATCTGCAAATTACATCAGCTGCTGCCCTCTGTGGGTGGCTGCTTCTTCCTGTTGCCTTGGCCAAACATCCAAAAAAATCAGTTCTGATGAGATGCATCGACTTCAGAGGGCTGCCAGTGGAGAGCCGAGTCCACCACTCCTTCCCACGACACTCAGGATGATCAGGGTGAGCAGGGAGCACCAGGCTCCATCTGCAAATAAGGAGCCGTGGCACAGCTTGATTAATTCTTGTTTGCTCTTCGGGGCTGTTGGGAGCAGCTTTTTAGGTGATTACAGAGGGGCAGAGGGGACTGCAGCAGCAGCAAAGGAAGAGAGCGATTAGATAAAATGCTTTAACAAACACACACGGCATCAGCATTTCTGACTTTCAAGCACTTCCCTTCACACCCAAGAGGGTGGCCTTTTACTGCTGCAACATCCACAGAAAAACAAAACCAGAAGAAACAGGCCCTGAAAACAGAAAGATTCTGCCCTAGCAGAGGATCGGCAGCAAAGGGGGCCTTAGAAGAGATTATTAAATTGAGCTGGTGGGATCACCATAGCTCTGATAGATTATGATCTTCCACATGGAGTGAGGAGAAGTGCTCCGAGAGCTACTTGCACAGCTCCCCACTGGCACCAGAGCCATCACCACCCTCACCTCCTGGGTGCGGGCCCAGCCCCAGGGAGGAGCAGGGCTGCAGGGTGCCGGTCCCCACCGCAGCTCCCCCCTGCTCCCCTCTGCTCGCTCCCCACCACACCCTGTGCTCTGCCGCCATCCTACGGGCACCCTTCTGCTCGCTCCTTGCCCTGTGCCTCCAAGAAGGTCGCTGCTGGTTTTCTCTCCTTCTTTGCAGCCAAGTCTTCTCTGAGAGCCTGGGAGAGGCTGTCTGCCTTCCCACAGCCCTGGCATGTGGTGCCCAGAAGGAACAGAAATGGGAAGGTGCAAAGCAAGGTCAGTGCAAACAGGCTCTTCAGAAGCTAATGCAGCCCCTGCTCTCATTTTGTCATTTTTTTCCCCCATTAACTGACCCTTCTGGTGAATTGATACAGATGACCATGGAGCCACATGCTCAGTCGGATCAGGTTACTTCTATTAAAGCTCAAAAAAAGAGCATTTGTTCCCTCTTCATCTCTAGAAGATGAACAGATGAAGGTAGGACGTGGGGGAAGAAAAAACAACAGGGAATGGTAAGAGAAAAGGCAAAACATGATAATGAAGCCGTGAAAACCAAGCCTTAGTTTGTCACATTCAGTGTTGTCCAGATAACCCTGGAAATACTTCGCTCACTGAATCTTTCAAAACATATCTAACAGTGCCTAAGCTCTGTAGTCCTGTCCAAACAGGACCATGAGCCACTTTGGGGTAACTTCTAAGGTTTTTCAAGTACTCAGATGCAGCACATTAATTAAGGGTTTGAACAGATGGGCATGTATGGATC
The DNA here is from genome assembly GCF_964035555.1 of Netta rufina. NCBI lineage: Eukaryota > Metazoa > Chordata > Aves > Anseriformes > Anatidae > Netta > Netta rufina. The sequence continues at coordinate 3,532,937 of NC_140140.1, forward strand.
ACATCTGAGCTCGTTCAGGAAGGAGTGCCCTCCACTCCTCCCAGGAGCTGCTAATTACCACCCATCAGCAGGAGACCATGGCTCCAGCACTGAAACATGCTGCACCGTGTGGGAAGGCTCCCAGTGCAGTTTAATACAGGCAAGCTGTTTAAGTTGCCCCACCTTTCCCAAAATGTGTGCATTTGCACCTTGCACTTAGCCATCTGTTTTTCTCCAGAGTGATGCCCAGGTACCCACAGGAAGATAAAATCCACGGCAAAGCTGTCACCACACTCCTGCACGGGAGCAGGCTCAGCCCCTGTGCAAGCAAGCCCTGGCACTGGCTGCTGTGCCCAACCACTCCTCCCCAGGACTGCTCTAGCTCCTGCTGCTTAGTACGTGTCAGGCTCATGCCCCTTGCTCCATATCTATGACCTCTACGTAGAACAGCAAATGGAAAAGCTGGTTGCAAGGATCTTTCCTTGCTGTTACTAGAGGGAGGAGAAGCAAGAATCAAAAAACAGTTTCCCCAAGCACATCAGAAAAGCCAGCCTGAGGAATCCTGAGAAACAGGCAAGCTTCCCAGTTGAGGTTTGGGACTCCCTTGTTCCCCATGATTGCTCCCAGAACCCATTGATCTTTGAAAAGGAGACTGAAGTAGGCTTCATTTTGAGCAAAAACTCACAGCCTCTACAGCACTGCCCCTTCAAAAATCAGCTCTTGGATTAGATGAGGGCTCCTACACACCCAGGAGAGCAGCATGTGCCTCAGGTGCCAAGTCAAAGACAAATAGAAAGCAAGGGGAAAACACCCCCTCCAGCACTCCCCTGTAGACCACAGCCCCTCTGTTTTCCCTTCCCATCCCATGCAGGTGCACAAGACAAACGATTCCTGCTGAAATACATTTCTGAGCTCAAAAGGGCTCATGAAGATGGATGCATCCCCTGGACCAGAGAGCTGGCAGGAAGGTGGAAAAAGGAAAAATTAAAATGATTCCACAAATCAAACTCCAAGATGTTGTTTAGGCATGAAGGTTCCCTGCTCACTGCCATATTTGCTTTCCTCAGCTCACGCACAGATTTCAGCAGCTGAGTGTGCACACACTGAGTGTGCACCCTGCCCGTGACACAACCACCAAGCCCATGGGGGCACCCGGCAGGAATGGGAGCTGTAGGCTCACCTGCTCAGCACCAGGGAGCAGGTCCATGTGTCCTCTCTGACCAGGTCCAGCTGAGCAGAACAGCTCAGGAACAAAGCCAGCACCAGCCAAAGGTCTGGCCATCCTTCCAGCACTGTCCCCTCCGCTCACTCCTGCAGCCTCGTTTCCATGGGGCAGAGCACGGGGCGCATCCCCTGGGTGTGACAGCAGCAGCATCACTTTGGGAAGCTGCCCCTTGGCTCTGCAGCTTTTCCTTGGCTGTTCTCATGGGACCAGGTTAGACACAGCTTCATGAAGTGCCAGTCATGATCTCTGTTGGAGGTGGCTGGGCTGTGGGCTGGAGCCCAGCCCTGGGAGCACGAAGCGAGGTGTTCCCCTAGCCACCCACCTCCCCATGCCTGCGGAGAACATGCCTGCTGGCACCGCTCTGTTACGGGTTTTTCTTCAGTTTCCATTTCTTCTCTCCAGCTGAATCCTGACACCGAGAGCTGTTTGATCACTCAGCTGAGTGCCACCTTGGATGCCATGAATGAAAATCAAAGCTTTTCTTGTGTTCCCAGGCTGTCTGCAAGCACGCTGTGTAGATCAGCCTGTTATTACGAGGGGTGCTTGGCACAGCATCCTCCAGTTAAGGTTACAAAAAAGCACCATTTTTACCTCTGCTTTTTGCATATTTTCCCAGCTATTCACTGTTTAAAGGAGAAACTTTCTACTTTTGCCTGTCTGCCTGAACTTTTTTTGAGAGTGAAAGGGTTTGAAGAACATTTTGTCTTGTCATTTTTTTGAGTTATGGGGCAGCAATTGAAAAACACTTTTCCCAGCAGTTTAAAGAGAAAATAACCACAGATGCATTTTTCAGAACTGGAATAAAGCAAAAAAAGCAGAAGTTTGAAACTTGAAACCGGTTCAGTCACCAGGCTATGGAACAACATAACGTTTGTAAATCAGGTGAACAAGAGAAAGGTCACTTCTGAGCAGGAGCAGCAGATATGTCCTGTGTCTGTCCATTCATATCTCTTTGTAGGGAAGCCAAATGAAGTCCTTTCCCCCTCCCTCCTCTCGTATCTCTGGAAAGCCTTCCTGCATCCCTGCTTGTGTATTTTGAACAGGGTTCTGCTAGGAAACCACAAAGCCCCAAGCACGTTGGTGTCAAACACCAAGCCTTCAGTCAGACAAGTCTTTCCTCTGTTAATCTCGGACCTGTTTTAAAAGATGTTGGAGCCAAAAGTGAAGCTACCAGTCTACTCCTGCAGAGTTTGCCACTCCTGACCCCTTCAGGCCTGATGCTCCAGCTTTGGTGGCACCTTTCTCATGGAGTCCCACCAGCTCCAGGAGCTAAAAGTTTAAACGGGCTCATTTCCCACTCAAAAGCCACCTGAGCCAGCAGCATCCTGCTCTGGGAAGACACAACTGCAAGTACAAACCTCCCTTGCCAAGCTGTGGTGCCCCCTGGGCCAGCCTGCTGGCATGGCTTCATCAGGGGCAAATACAGCAGGAAGAGGCAACGAGCTGGGAGCTGGGAAGGGAGGACCTTGGCCCCCGACCTCTGGGTTATGTAAGATGATGAAAAAGTTGACATAATAACCACTAATCCCCATCAGTATCGCTGCTTGGGGGGCACCTGGACTACATGAGATGAGGTCTGTGTTGGTGCAGTCTCCAGTATCAGCAAGAACTTTGTCACTGGTTTCAATAAAACAGATTCAACCCTTAACCCACCTCTAATGTGTCTGTTTCTTATAGCCAGATGAATAATGAACAAATATAAATTACAAAGAATTTGTCTGATGATGGCAAGGAGAGAAAAAGATGAATAATTTATTTGATGGATATTATTCATCCATCTCTATAGCCAGCCAAGTAATGAAAACATTTGTTCACAAATCACTTTGTTGACGGTTGAAAAGTTTGTAAAATAAATTATTCATAACTATGATTTGACTCCCTAAAAGCCCAAAAAGGATGGCTGACCTTGAAGTGGAGGAAGGCGGATCAGTACAGCACCTGTTCTAGACCTACCTTGTGCCTACCATCTCCGTGGTTACTTTGGACAGTGGGAAATGGGACCTTCACTTTTGTGGGACCTTCACAAGACAGCCCCAGAACTGGACAGTAATGTCTCATATGGCCATGCTTAGAGGACGAGCCTGGGCCTGTAGCCCCAAAATGTCCCTCCAAGGACCGGGCACTTTGTCACTTCGCAGCACAGCCAGGACTCTCCAGATCTCCACTCCAGCATTAACACATCCCACGCAGCCCAGTTAGTCTTCTGTCCTTGGACACCATCACTCCCTGCTGCTTTAGCCAGGCTTGCTGCTTATCCCAGCTAAAGGTCAGTAAAATATTGTGTGATGCTTTCTGATGAAGGCAAAAAGATGGCTCTTCCCACCAGCCCTGCTCCAGAGAATGCTGGAATACCCACTCCTCCATAAATAACCTGTTAGAAAGGCATGAAAATAACATTTTTTATTTTTATTTTTATTTTTCTGTCAGAGGACATACAGCTGCCTTTTCAGATCTTTTCCACGGTTTATATGATTATCAGAGCTCCTTCCTCCATCCTGTCTTGCAACTTTCAGGTTGATGAAATAAGCCAAATGGCTCCGTATTCCCTCTCAATAACATGAACAATATTCAAGCAAGGTTATAGCTGCCACAGATGAAAATATGATATTTATGTCCCCCTGAATTCCAGTCACTACTTTATGACCCCAGCTCCTCCAAAGAGGGCCACAAATCTACACAAAATCCCCAAGTGCAGGGTTTTGCATTTGGATCCTCTAAGATACCTAAAATTACATGAAGATGGACTGCTCCCCGTTGACCATGCATATAGAAAGGCACAGAAACACACATTATTCCAACATGACTACTGAATAAATTGCCATCTGCTTTCGAGCAGCAGAAGAGGAAAAATTTCTATGGCGAAACCTCTGGAGCTGGTGAACCACAAAACTTGTCACGGTTCAATTCATCTCACAGAAATATCAAAACCACAGCCGCCTCTCTGAAATAGATGCAAACTATTCATCCCCCTTTGGTGAATGAGACCAGGTTGATACTCAGGGTAAGCCAGGTTGCTTATGAGATTTTCAAGTCCTTTTGGGGAACTACAATGAGAACAACTCTGGACATATGGCATTTGCAAGGTATTCTCTCTTCCCAGAAGAGATGGTTATTGCAGAGGATGTGAAAATGAAAATTAAAATAGAAGTTCACGCAGGCTGAACAGATGGCTACTGTTTCTTTGCAACAAAGACCCTGAAGTAGACCTACATTTGAAGGAAGAAAAGGGTGGAAGGGAATAGAGCAGTCTGGGATGACTTAGGACACAGGGATGGGCTTGACGTCATGGACCTTCAGGTCCTCTCCCCTGCTCAATATCCACCAAAAGCAGGAGTCTCCGCAGGTGAGACACTGCTCTGCATCCACACTGGGGCAGGATTTGCACCACAGGACCTCAGCCAAGCTCACAGCCCAGCCACAGGCAACCAGGCATTTCTCCAGCCTAAAAACCTTGCTGGCTTCTGCTCCCCAGCACCCAAAGAGAGCCCAGACAGTGGGGGCATCGCCAGTGCCATCTCCACTCCGAGGAGCATCTTCCTCTTCCTCCTGCCTTGGCCAGGACATTGCCTCCAGTAAAGGGTTCCTCAGCTGACACAATCCCAGGAGAGATTTCCATAGCTCACAACTACGGGCACAAAACTATCGAAGTTTCACCCCCAAAAAAATAGAAGATAGTTGGGAATTTATGACACAGAGCCTTGCCTGGGAGCAAAGCCTGGGCTGAGATACAACAGAAGGCCACACAAGCACAGGGTGAGTTCAGCACGGTGACACGTGGGCTCAGACACACAAGCTAGAAGAACCAGCCAGAGCCTCGCTCATTTTCCCCAATTTTCCCCATTTTTTTTTTGTTATAAATGGACTTGAGGGAAACAAAAATATATCTTTCCAGTGAACATGCCTGTCTGAGCACCCAAGGACTTCAGAAGAGATGAAAAGCTCCACCACAACCACTCACCTGATTTGTTTTCATCACCGTCTCCTTAATTACTGGTCCAGTGCCTCCTGTTGGTTGCCATGAAACCCTCACAGATTCCTGCCAGGCCAGAAATATACAAATTTGAACTACCTGACCCCGTTAGCGAGTTGTTTCTCTGTTTTGTGTTGGTTTGTTTGTTTTTAAAGACAGCTCAGAGGCCAGATAGACCCAGATGAGTCAAATGTCCTCACACCCTCCACTGAGTTTTGCTAAAGTGAGAAAAAGGATCTGCCTTATGGCACCTGCCAAATGGTGTCCTCAGCTCAGGGCCATTTCGGAGAGTTTCTTTTGCCGGGAGCCAGACGATAGAGCAGGCATCAAATGAGGTCAGGCTAACGTGTCAGAGGGGCTTTGCTGGGACGAGCAGGGTGGGTGGCCACTGCTGTCCCCACGCAGGTCACTCTTGTCACCTCCTGGTCTCTGGACACCTCCCTGATCTGGGCTGGAGGCAGCAGCAGTCCTGCAGCTCCATCTAGTGCGCTGTGCCTGGGCCATGGCCAGCACCTGGAACTCATCCCCATCCCCAAATTTCAGGCACCTAGGGCCCTGGGATGCCTTGTGTGTGTCTCATGGCTCTCAAAATCGTCACCTTTCCAGCTATCGCCACTGCAGAGGACACCACACACCTGCCTCAGGTGCAATCTCCACCTCCGGGTACCAGGGCATCGCTGCCTGAAGCATGGCCCTGGAGCTCCAAAAGGACTCATAAGGTCTGGTGTCACATCTCCAAAGGCTTCCAGCACAGTGGAGGTGCTGAGGACTCTGGAAGATCTGTTCCCCTTTAAAAAAATCCTTGCTGCAGTCAGCAGACAGGGAGCCTGCAACATGGGTGCAACAGGGCTGTGGGCTCCAGCTTGTGTATTAACCACTAATGTAAAAAAAAATAATAAAAAAAATAAAAAATAAATTAAAAATAAAAGAAAAAGTAGGATGAGATGTTCCTCAGGGAAACGAATAAGAAAGATTTGGTATATGGAAGCACACTTTTGCCCACCCCCAAACACAGAATCAAGAACGGTTTGGGTGGGAAGGGACCTCAAAGCCCACCCAGAGCCACCCCCTGCCCCCAGCCCAGGCTGCCCCCAGTCCACCCCGCCCCAGCCTGGCCTTGGGCACCCCCAGGGATGGGGCACCCCCAGCTCCTGGGGCAGCCTGGGCAGGGCCTCGCCACCCTCAGAGGAAAGGATTTCCTCCTTCCACCCAACCCTCTGCTAGTTTAACACCCTGGTTATTCGTCATTTGCCCTGGTGCCAGTCACTGCCCAGTTGTGGAGCTCTGGCTTGGGCTCTTCCAGATATAAATATTGATATATAAACCCCTAAATAAATTCATGAATGATTAGCAGAAATAATTGTTTCCATTTTTTTTTCATCATGCATTATAGAAAGCTATGAAATGACTTAATGTCTGTTAACGGATGAGGCCTCGGCGCTACACGAAGGTCACAGAGTGACTCATGTCATGCTGCAGCGCCTTGGATCAATCTTTTATTAAGCATCTCCACGGTGCTTTTGGCTGCCGACTGCTCGCTGAGCACGTGCTCACACAGCTGGCAACTGCTCCTCTTTTAGCCTGGCCCAGAGCAGAGCAAGGGAAAGGGCTGGAGAGAAAAAGGTTGGAAATCTCCCATGCCCCCCACTTAGAGCAACTCCATGTTCAAAAATAAATCAAAGAGCAAACAAGCTTTGTCCCTGGGATAAAAGCCATGACTTTGCTGCGGGGCTGTGCTGGTCACGAGGCCCATCCCAGGGCATGGATACCCTTGGTTGAGCCCATCAGCCGCTGCTTTAACTCAGCACTGAGCCCCCGCTGCCTTACAACAGCCTCCTAAAACAACTGCACATGCTTTTATCCCAAGCATCTTCCGACTCGAACGCATCTGATTCATCTCCCTGCCATAAATGACCCCTTTATGATAGAGAGCGAGCTGTCGAAGCACAGCAGAATTGTTTTCTCCCTGCTATCATGATCAAGTTGCTTGGTATAAAATGCAGCTTAAAAGTGAATCCATAACATTCCTGGCAAGGCAAGAAAACTGCTATTACTGGGAGTAAAATGTAGGTAGTAACTCTGGGGGTTTTTTCTCCACTGAAACTGTAATTAATGTGGATCCTGTGTACTAAGTGCAGGGAGAAATACAGTCTTCACAGCAGTTAAAATGCATCTCATTAACACTGAAACCACTGTATCGTCAAAATGCATTATGTTCAGCGAGGAAAAATTGTGTAATTGAATTCCCACCAAAGCACAGTTCATCTGCAGCAAATGGCATTGTGCTCGTCATGGAGCTCATCCTGGCTGCGGCTGGAAATGAGGATTAATTAGGAAACCTGTTCATTATAAGCATAGATGTGCTGTGGTCAGACTGGGGGCTGCATGCCCAAACCCCAGCAAGGCAGAGAGGGACCCAGGGACATCTTTTATCTGGGGAGAGCCGGAGGGGCTGTGGGGGGGCTGGCTTGGCCACACCTGTAGGAGTTCATCCTGTGAGCCAGCTGTGTTAGTCAATTTTTTTTGTCAGTGCAGTAAATGCTGGCAAAAAAACACCAACAATTCACATGAAGGTGCCCTTTACCTGCATAAATCCTTCAGTAATAATTAATAAATGATTTACACAATTGCTCTTTCATTATTCTAGGCTGTATCGCTACAAGTGGCAGTGATTGTATAAATCATGTCGCGTGCAGCATCTAACAAGTGTGCCGCCAGAGGTACAAATGCACAAGGTAATAAATTCTCCAAAGCTGAACATGCCAGGCTCTTCACCTCACTAAGAATAACTCATTGATCTGCAGCATTTTAATGGGCAAATTATTATTAATTTAAATAAATAGATTAAAATCTTCCAAAGACAGTGCACTGCAGGGGAGACACTGGGAGCAGATGGGAGAGTAGGAGAGGGAGGACCAGTGACGTGTTGGAGCCGGAGCACCTCTGCTTTCACCCCACAGGCCTTCAGCCTGCTCAGAAGAGCACAGAGCTGATCCAATCCTCTGCCTTGCCACAGCATCTTCAGTGAGCCCTGGCACTGAGAAAACCAGCCAGCAAACTACAACCCCCCCCCCCCCTCTGGCCATTGCTTTGGGCCATCTGTGCAGCTTTGGAGCTGCTGGGATCAAACCATTGCCTTCACCTTTTGCAAAGCCAGGAGCTGCTGTGGAGCCATGTTAAGCAGCCACTTGGGTGATTTTGCTGGCTGGAGGTGCAAGGGGTGCTGAGCTCTGGTTCCCCAAACCCACAGGCACAGTGCCCTCCAACATGGCCGAGCACAAGCCATTACTTCTGTTCTTCAAAGCTCATTATTCAGCTCTAACAAGAAAATAGATTTAATTAAGGAAATTAAATATTTATTTGCATTTGAATTTTAAGTAGGCCTTAATGGGAAACCACTGCAGGGAGCCCTCCAGCAGCAGCCATGGGGCTGAGCAAGGAAGAGGAGAAGGACGAGGAGGAGGAAGAGGAGGAGGAGGAGGAAGAAGTAGGCACAGCTGCCTGCCTGACCATGGCAGACGGGGACACAGCCACCCCTGTGACAGTGGCACCGACCTGGGTAGGCCCTGCCAGTGGCCTCACCCCCGCTGGTCTTGACTTCAGTTAGACGTGGAGCGTGCTGAATGCCCCGAGGCTGCCCACCGTTCCCAGACCAACCTGGCCAGAGGAGGAGAGGCACTTCCCAAGGCGAGGAAAAGGTCCCCAGGGTGCTGGTCACCAGCACAGCACTGACATTTGTGGATGCTCCTGCATCTCTTGTGATGCTCCGCCAGCTGCTGTCTGAAGGCAGTTTGCTCATTAAGCCCTTACCACTCCCATGACCTCACATTCCAGCTGCTGTCAGGATTTCCCAGCACACCAGTGCCAAGCAGCACCCCCCGCCCCAGCTAGGGAAGCCTCCTGCTAATTGGAAGTGGGAAAAACAACCAGAAACAGGTGTTGGAACAACGCTGCCCTGCTGCTGAGGTGCCACCAACGACCAGGCAGCTCAGCTGAACAACAAGGACAAGGCGAGGTGGCTTTGGGGCAAAAAGAGAATGCTTCTCATCTCATCTCCTTGCAGCAGAGGCAGCCTGGAAGGCAGCGCAATGCAAGGCGATGGTTTAATGTGTCTGGATAATGGTCTTGCTAAAAACACCCGCTAATTAGTTAAGTGGTACCCAGTGTTATTAATTCGGCAGCTCTGCCATCAGCAATTTATTTGTAATAATAGTATTCCCTCTGTAGCAGCATTAATCAAAATGGATTTATTAAGAAATTAAGAGGGAAGGGACATTACCTCCCTCGGGAGCACTGTTTGGCACTGGCTTTCCTCACAGCGCAGATTTCTGTTGTTTCATTTCTTCGTGTTACATCCAACATTTCCTCCCGACATTCACACCAAGCGGAAGGGCACCACCGAGTCCCGTTCTCCAAAAAAAACCCTTTCTCCCCCAGACAGAGCTCCGGCTGCACCGCAGGTGCCTGAGTGGGGAAGGTGTGAGGCACGCAGCCTGCCTTTCCCTTTCTCCTCATGTTTGCCACGTTTTGGTTCCAATTCGTTAAGTATGAGTTGCAGCCTGAGTAATTACATTTGTCTTAATTAGCGTGTACTGCCACACAGCGCCGCACTGAAGAGGCTTTTCTTCCGTGACTGGCACCTCGCCGTGGATGCAGCCCCGCACCTCCTGCGCGTGGCCCCCCGCTGCTGCCAGCCGGCTGATTAAACAGGTAAATGCCTCCTGCACCTGTGCCCAGAACGAGGTTATGAAGTTAGGGCCAAGCAAGGATGTCGTTTTTACTATTTTAACCTGTTTTTTTGGAGCCATAGCAGAAGCTGTTCTGCTCCACCCGGATGTGACAGGAGAGAGACCTGGAGGGGATGCAGGTGGGTGGATGAGAGTCCTGAAAGCTTTCGGGGTGATGGTTTCAAATAAGACCATGAAGTCCTGGTTTGCAGCTGCCGATGAAGACGGAGCTGCAGGGCAAAGGATTTTCAAGAGACTCTCCCCATGCCGAGAAGCCACCATGGGCTGTGGAGGGACTGGAGAGGGTGCGAGGGGGTGTGGGGATGTAATCAATGGAGCAGAGATCAGGAGGATCACTGGTGATGCCCAACATCTTACCAAGCAGCACAATGGGACTTTAAAAAGAATAAATTATATTATTATGGTTAAATTATACTATAGATGCTCTCTTGAGAACCCACCTGAAGCACAGGAAGGGGTGGGCCTGTCATAGCGGGGCCAGAGGAGGCTGTGAGGGTGCTCTGAGGGCTGGGGCTTAAACTAAAAGAAGGCAAGTTTGGATTAGATGGAAGGAGGAAATTCTTTTTTCCCAGGGTGGCGAGGCCCTGCCCAGGGTGCCCCAGGAGCTGGGGGTGCCCCATCCCTGGGGGTGCCCAAGGCCAGGCTGGGAGGGCTGGGGGCAGCCTAGGCTGGGGGCAAGGGGTGGCTCTGGGTGGGCTTTGAGGTCCCTTCCCACCCAAACCGTTCTGTGACCTGTGCCATGATGAGTGTTTCACTCCCTGGGCTGTAGATAAGTGGTGTGAGGAAGGATCCATCCCATCAGGGGCAGAACAGAGCGGGGGGAGTCACTCTCCATGGGCCTGATCTGAGTCATGCCATGAAACTGAATGCCGTGTCCAGGCCAAACCACAGCTGCCAACCATCCCCAGCTCCCATGGGTCTCCACCACTTATATCTGGGGCTGGGGCTGTGCTGACACCGCGTGGAAGAGCATTATTCCTCCAGTAAGGCTGGGGGTAGGCAGCGATCGGGCATTCAGAGCGTGGACAGGGTGCAGGGAAGGCAGCAACGTGGTTCACACTGAGCTTGCTTTCAGTCTCAGAGCTGCTTATTGAGTTTCAGATTTCCCAGGCAACCAGCTTTGGGGCTGAGCACGGGACTGCTGCTGTTAAAAATGAGCTGCCAGGCACTGCCAACAAGTCAGTGACTTTATGAAGTCGTTAGCCAGTCGATTGAGATCAGCTTTCTCTTCCCCTGCCACCCTGCTGCCATCCATCCCGTCCATCCATCACTCCCAGCTCAGCACATCCATCTCGGTGCCCCCGTGCCGGTCCCTCGGGTGCATGCAGCAGCATTCAGGTTGGGTGAAGATGCTGCGGAGGCTGTGGATGAGAAATCCTGCTGCCTCACTGCATAAAAAGCACACTTTTTGATGGAGATGGGTGATTTAACCCCCATGTTGCTGACAAATGGGAAGCAAGACTGGAGGCAGGCGTGGTTCGGGTTTGAGCGCTGCTGTCCCCTGGCTCCCCGCAGCCCAGCACTGCCAGGGACACCAGGCAGGGTGTGAGGGGCTGGTTGGAGAGATAACACCAGCAAAGCTCCAGCTCTGCCCCGCTCAGTCCCACGGAGCTGTGCTGAGGCAGCTCTACCCACAGCACCTTCCCTGCGGTGGGACACACGGCGTGGCACTCGGTGGCCATCCGGGAGCTGTGCTGTGGCACCCCGGGGTCACTGCTTTCCCAAGAGCAGAGCTGGGCCAGGTCTTTCCCACTCAAGTGCTGGGATTTTACCTCCAGGACTCAGGCCCCGGCCGAGCTCTACCCATTGGGTTGCAGGGCAGTGTCCCTAAAGGACACGGCCACTCATGGCACTCCCAGTACCCGAGGGACAAGAAGCAGGGTCTGAACGCTGGCTGGTGATGAACTTTTGTTGAATGAGACACCAGCACAAGCACCATGCGCCCATCCCCACCTTGTGCATCAGCAGAGACAAGTGAATACCTTCCCCTTGTCTTGCCCCAACCCCTGGTCCAAACCTCCAGACATCAGCCTGGAGCTCTCCGTGCCCACACACCACAGCCACCACACCACCCAGGGTGTCCCTCTGGGGGACACCGGGGTTGTCCAGGGGTCTGCAAGCTGCCGCTCATCCCCCTCTGTGTTTAACTCGGTGTTTTTCTCTCTTGGCTGCCACGCAGGGCACGGAGATGGCACCAAGCGCGCTGCAGACAAAATGAAGTTCTCTGCAATGGCACCAGCGGGATTATGAGAGCTTTGTCAATATTTGCCCAGGATGGAGGTGAAACTGAACCGAGTGAGGCTAAGAAACAATGTCAGATATTGGATTGTAAAGTGCAGTTGATAGCCCACAGTGGCAGCTATTGAGGTATTACCAGCTGCTAAGCTGAAAAGCCTTTTTTTTTTTTTTTTTTTTTCCCTTTTCCTCCCTTCCTTTGTATTTTAACTTCAGGTAAATTGATCGCGAATTACACATTGTACAGCCACAGAGCTGGCTGGTACAGAAAACTGGCAACCTATAATAGGCTCAGCAGGGCGAGCTAATCCGCACGCTGGTTTCATGCTAATGAAGGGAAAAGCAGCAGCCGGGGCTGCTGGGGCGCAACCCTGCCCGCTCTGCCCTCCCAGCCCAACGGGAAGAAGGCAGAGGAGCCACAGAAGCAGCACGTGAGAGTCCCAGGCCTGAATTTAAACATTGCCATCCTAAAATTGAGCTTGGGTGGTGGAAAACTTGCTTAAAGCTCTGCCACGGTTGTTCTGCACAGCCTGAAACCATGACCTCAGCGGTGCTCGTTGTCTGTGCTCGTGGGATAGGGCTCACCGTGGCGCTCCATCAGGGCTGGGTGGCTGTGGCATGACACGGATGAAATTTCCATTCAGATATCCACAAAAAAATAAAACAAAGGTGGTGCATCCTTCCACTGGGCTGTCCAGGGGCGGCAGACTCCCCACGACGTCCCGCAGCAGACGTGCTGCACACACCCACGAGCTTGGGGGCACCTTTGGGTCCCCCTTCCCCTCCCCGCCTGGGTGGTGCTGCCATGGGACCCACCCAAAAGTGCAGGGTCTGCCCCTCTGCTGAGTCCTGGCCCAGCAACGTGAGCCCAAGGGGCTGCTGAGCCCCACAAGCCTTCCCCAAGCTGAACTGCAACCTGGCTGGATCCTGGCATCAGCATCTGTCCATCCATCCATCCGTCCGTCCGTCTGTCCATCCGTCCATCCCCAACCCCTCACCCTGCCCACGAGGGGGGCAGGAGCCAGCCCCACACCCCCGCAGGCTGTCCCTGCCGACCTGGGACCCCTCCGCTCCCCGTGCCAGGAGAACCCCGGGGGACCTCAGAGAACTCGAGGCCATCGCCACACCGGGTTCCCAGCCACCAGCTGGGTGCCACGCACCGTTTCTATGCAAAATTGTGACAATTATCCCAAACATTTTTGTAAACAATTAGCGAAAAAATTAATGCGGAAGTCATTTAATTATCGTACCAAACCCAGCGTTCGTTAAAAGGCAGTGACAGATGGCTCTGCCACCCTGTCCCCCCCTCAGACACCTCCTGGGGCTGCAGGACACGTGTCCCAGTGTCCCATCGCAGGGCTTTAGCACCTGCTCTGTGCCTGCAGGCAGCAGACAAAGGGTGAAAAAATCCCACCAGGGTGACACGGGACACCCGCTGAGCTCCCGTGTCCTGCACGGTGTCACCCAGGCTCATTAGGGTTGGGCACAGCGCTCCAAGAAATGGCCCACACCACGGCCACGGCCCCGCAAGCAGCAGTAACGTGTCCGTAAGAAGCCATATGGCAAATTTCCACTTTGTAATCTTCCCGCAGAGGGGAAGGGGAGGAAGGACCAAGCTTCCTGGACAAGCCAGCGCCGTGGGCACAGGAGGAGCACGGCCAGCCGGGGGCCAGCACGGAGCCACGGGCAGCCCACGGGTGGTGGCTGCGGTCCCCAAGAGGGGGCTCCTGTGCTGGTTTCCCCAGCGATGAGGCAGAAACAATTCGCTGGCATCGGCCACATCAATCGTGCTGACAAGCCTGATCCCACCCCCGCCATCAACCACCCACTGAGGCTCTCCAGAACAGCAAGAAAGAGGGCTCAGGGCAGGACCCCGGCAAAATCCAGGGCCAGAAAGCCTCTTAATCCATAACTGGTGCTGGAGGTGGTGTGTACTTAATGAGGAAGAAAATGCGTATTTCATTTACGGTGACCCAGGCCTCCTCGTTCAGATCTTTTCGGAAGAACGAGGCAAATGTCACCTCTGGAAGCAAAACAAACACGGTCCTGGGAAGTGCAGGGCAGGAGCATGGCCGGGGTGCCCTGGGTCTGGGTGCAGGGCTGTGCTTGCAGCGAGGGGAGCAGCTTTATCGGGGCGGGGGGATGCAGGCAGTAAGTGTAGAGAGACAATCCTCTGGTGGGACACTTCTTGGGAGCGCCCAAGGGCTGGATGAGAGCCTCACTGGGGCTGCTGATCCTTGCATATTGCCACGGTCACGGTGCCCAGCGCTGGTTTTGCACCTACTGTGCTGGGAGGAGATGGAAACCCATCACGGCACTGCCCGCTGCTGGCCGTCCCCAGGAGCCCCCCGTGGCCACGCTGCGTCCCCCCAGAACACGCCAGGGGACACAGGGCCCCACCGCCACCACTTCCCCACAGGGCTGCATCTGAGGAGGTGCAAAACTGGGCTCCACAACACCCAGAGTGCCCCAGGAAAACGCTCCTGGAGAGGCAGGTGACACCTCCATGGGACGCAGGTGACACCTCCACGCTCACTGGCTGCTCTGCCAGGTGCCTCCAGTGTCCCCAAGCCACCCCCGGGCAGCGGTGCTGTCCCCACCACCCACCAGGACGTGGGAGCCACGATGCCCAAGCTCCCCTCATGCAGCCCCAGTGGTTTCCCAGGCCTGATGTCAGCCTTGGAGGGAGATGAAAACGAAAAGCAAAGGAAGAAAAAATGGTGGTTTGTTTTGTTTGTTTGTTTGTGAAGAGTTGGCAGCCAGCAAGACCCTCCTTGCACTCGCTGTGCTTAAAACCCCACTCCCTAACTCAGAGGAATTTCACACAGCTCAGGAGAGGGGGAGAGGCCGGGAGGTGCTCCTGGACCCGTCCCCGCAGCCCCAGGGTGCCCTCAGCTCCCAGCGCTGTGCAGGGAGGTGCAGGTGGAGCTGCTGCACAGCTGCCTGGCCCGAGATGCAGCTTTGCCTCCAAGCGTTCAAGCCCGATATTGCACTGGGAGGCAGCCAGAGCTGCTCCTCCTGCGTAACCGTGCTGCTGAGCTGTTTCTGTGGGCACTGCAGGAGGCTGAGCAGGGTGCGGGATGTGTGTGCACCCCTGGGTGCGTGCAGGCTGCTCCTTTTCGAGAGCATCAACCTGCCTGAGAAGTTTCGTGGTGCTTTGTACCTGTTGGTGGCACCTGGACTCCTGAGAGAGGTGTATTTATCTCTCCATCTAGGCGTCTCTCTTGCTTCCCATACCCTTTTTAAATCACAAGTCTGTAAACTTCTGGAGCGCGTTTCTAAATTGGAACAAAACGCCCCGAGGTGGAAGGGAGCCCATGGAGCACGGAGCCCAACTGCTGGCTCTGCACAGCACCACCCTAAAATCAGACCCACGGGACAGCTGATGAGGGCTGCTCGTGGCCACAGCTCTGGGACAAGGCATGGAAAGACCTCAGGGGGCTCCCAGCACACAGGTGAGACAAGTGGAAACCTCCGGTGAGGTCCCAAAACGTGGCCTCAAAGCCCTGCTCACTGCCAGCTCCGGGCTGGGACAGAGCCAAAAAGCCCAAAGGGAGGGGCGGGGAGGCTGCTGGGAGCCACGGGGAGGCATCGCTCTGAGTTAATGGCCCTTTGTGTTTGAAAATTAAATCAGGAGAGCTCCTTTATATGCCACAGGGCTGAGAGTAAGCTGAACGCAAGCAGGATTTAGAGCAAGGAGAGCTTTCCAGATGAACAGAGTGCAATTCTGTCATAAGAACCAAAATAATGATAAAAATAACTAGCAGGGGAGAAAGGGAGCCGTGAGCACAGCATACAAATGTCAAACTCCAGCTCCTCTGAGCAGAGCCATAATAAAAGGGTTTAACCTATTACATCGATTAGCAGAATTACACCTCTTCACTGAGAACAAACCCAATCCCACAGACGGGCTAATTTCATGAACATGCTGCCTTCGGAGCCTTCAAACAGGCTGATGGCTTTTAATGTGAGGGCTGAGACTTAAATACACGCCTGCGAGGGGAGCAGGGGGAGTCGCAGGCGGTGATGGCAGCTCTGGGGATGGAGGGACGTGGCCATGGCACTGCCCCTGTCCCCAGCACCCCAGGGAGTCAGGGCCAAGGGGCTCTGCCCGCGCTGGGGGTGACCTTCAGGCAGGGGAGCGATGCGGGCCCGGCTGGGACAGCCCCTCAGCACCTGCCTTCCTTGTGGTTCTCCAACCTGGAAAAGCCCCCGAGGGCCCAGACGCCCCCTGCTTCACTGCTGTGGGCAGACACCAGCAGGAGGCACCCAGGGTTGGGAAAAAGCCCAGAAAAACATCCTGGCGGGCAGCAAACACACCCTGCTCCCTGCTGCCCCCCCTTTTCCCTACCTGCTCAACCCCAGCCTCTTCTCCCTCAGTGGCTGCCAGCTGGCCGGGCAGACAGGGGGCTGAATGCTTTTTCTGGAGAAGCAGCACCTTCCCCTCCCAAGTCCTCAGTGCTCCAAGCACCAAGCAGTAAATTGTGTTTTGCAGTGAGCATGTTGCCCCCCCGCTTCCCCCCCAGGACACACGGGGGGGCTCCTGCTGGGCCTGGAGCTGTGCAGCGGGGCCACCGCTCCTCCTGGGGCTCTTCATTGCCCTCAGCAGGAAAGCTCCATGAAGGGCTTCCCAAGAGCTCCTTACTAGCGTGAATTAACAGCTTATAACCCATCCATTAAGCAACTGGCAAGTCCTTTGCCCCAGCAGTGCCTGATGGAGCCCTCCTTCCCTCCTCCTGTTTAACATTGCACTGGAAGTTATCACAGCTAAACGGCTGCACCTTACGGTATTCCCAGAAAGAGTGGCTGCTGGAGACGAGGCCAGGAAAGGCACAAAGAAAAGCCCTCTATACATCTAGAAAGGCAAAGAGCCAATGAGACTGAAGCCTAATTTTATTCCCAAAAAGCAGCGTTGGGCTGAGCAATGGATTCTCGTTGCTCCTGGGAGGGAACAGTGCCATCTGCTGTGCCGACACGAGCGCTCTCCGGTCCTGGGGCAGGACAAGTGCTGAGGTTTACAGGCAGCTGCTGGAAGCAGAGCCCTCGCAGCCACTCCCTGGTGCAGCTTCTGCAAGGGCTCTTTGTGCTGCTCACCCTGCTCTGAAGGGAGGCAGCAGATACTTGGTGTGCTCAACTCCTGAGCCTTGAAGCAGCCACGATGCAGCGATTTTTTCCCCAACTCCCCTAACCCAAACACACAGCATAAATGCAAAACACTTTCCTGCCACGCCTGGTGGAAGCACTGCACATCCCCAGGGTCAAAGTATGACTGCAAAGCCCCAGTTTCTCTACCTGCATAGCAGAGCTAACAGCCACCCCGCTGCAGAAGGTCGAGAGCACCATAAGGGCAAAGCTGTGAGGAGGTCCACCAGCCTGGACTACATTTGTGCCCTACTTTAAATACAACAGTATCCAAGACACAGGCAACAAAGCTTGAAGGACTTCTCTGTTGGAAAAAAAAAAAAAAAAAAAAAAAAAACAGGGTTAACCAAAATCTGAAAATATCCAGATCCCAGTTTTCTGCTTGCCTCCTTTAACAATTAACAGCGTGGAAAAGAGGAAAATACCGATGCAGCTGCAAACTGAGGTGCCCAAGGAGGGCAAGTTAATTGAGCGTAGTTTGCTGTCAGGAGACAGACTGCCTCTCCTGGGAAGGGAGAAACTCTGGGCACTGGGTGCAAAGCTGCAGAAAGCCTGCTCACCACCGAGAGCTGCTGCCTCCTGTGCTGCATCTCGGTGTTCTTTACAGCTACGTTTTGCCCACAGAATGAGCCTAAGCAAGGCAGAAAAGTTTTACTCTAAGAATTTTTGCTATTCCCTGATATTATGCACAATATCAAGGAATCCAGTGATATCAAAGCAGAAAGAGAGTGATCAATCCTCATACATGCTAATAAAATGTAGGATTAAGAAACCACCCTATCATTTCTCAGAAAAAAAAGTTAAAAGAAACAAGATTGTCCCAGCCATTTGGCTAAATGTAAACAGGAATCTTGATGCTTTTTATTGCATTTTCTTGCTGTGCAAACCAGGCTCTTCCTTGAGTTGAAGCAATTGGCTAAATGAACAGGAAAGAAAACATGACCCAGGAAACAGCTGGGTTGCCAGGTGGTGCCTCTGTCACTCACAGGTTCTGAGCTTCTGCATCAGCAACCTTAAAAGCATTAAGTGCTATGGGACTGCTTTTTCCTCTCCCAGCTAAACCTGAACATTTCTGCTAAGACACTTCACTGCACTTGAGATTGTCAGTCATAACTCCTATACAATACCAGAGCTTTAAAACGCATTTTGTTTGCACACTGTACAATGGGAGTTATTTCTATGACAAAAAAATACAAAGCCAAGGCTCTCAGCCGTCCTTAAACCTGTTGATTCCAGTATTAACCCAGCTTTCATTTCTCCTTAGTGTGGACTTTGACACCGTGCCCCAGAAGATTATTAGAGTAAGAGCTCTGAGTCCTCTGGCAATTTTGCTCAGCTAAAACTCTAGTTTTATACAACTAAGCTACAGTTACACAACCAACGTTCAACTAACTTTAAAGAGTAGATGTCACTCGTGTAGGAAGAGGCCAAATGGCACTTACGTAATGGACTCGGGTAACTTCAACATCATAAGGAACTGATGGCAGTAGTCACAGATGAAAATTAATCAAGATATTTAATACAGTGCAATCCATAGTAGTTTCTTAATTAAAATAATTGTGTGCATGTATCTGAATGGGTTATTATCACAGAAAAAGCAATAAACATCATAGTGCTATGTAGAAAAATGTACAACTGAAATTTAAATCTTCCCAACTTCCAAGATGCATTTGTCAACTGCAAATCATTATCACCAATTAAAATGGGAATAGTGACTACGCTGCTGCGGTGACGAACACAAGGCTAGCCACACATCAGTAAAGGGATATAAACATAACTTGCAAAGAACTAAAAACCTAAAGCATTCCTGCACCTAAACACAATAAGAAGCCGATGGTGGCTTACGACTTTTCCGTTTTAAAATGCCTTACAAGACTTCTAAACACACTTAAACTGACTTAAAATTACAGAGTGTTTTTCAGCTTATGTCAATTTAATATGGCCCAAACTTTTGAAGATGAAGATCCAGCAGTGGCATTAGCACAGTCCAAAAGCCGAATGTTTGATTTTGCGAATACCTTTTTACAGAAATTCAACCGTACAAACCGCAGGCAATTCCTCCTGCTCCTCCTTCTTTCCTCTGTGCAGACCTCACTATGCAGAAAACAGCAATGCAGTTCCCACTGCTTCAGGTTAAAATTAAAGGTAAAGACATTTTGCTTATGCTTTCTCCTCAACACAACATATTTGCACCCAGAATAGGTAATCAAAGTCTTTTTCCAGCCATTTACTGCTGTGGTTACTGCTCGCCTGCCCCTGCCCAAGCTACCAGCTGTTTCATGTCTTCATCCTCTTCTTCCTCTCTCTTCTTGGCTGCAAAATATTAAAAGAAAACCAGTAAGTTAAGAAAGGAAATCTTGACAGAACCCTACAGCGTTCCCATTTGTTGGGGGAGAGAAGACCTAACCAATAAACGAAGCACCAAATGCCAGGTGAGGGGAAAAAAAGTACACAAGACCTTTTCAATTGAAGGTACCTTCTGAAAAGCTACTGTGGGCTAAATTTTCTGATGTTGCCCCTTTAATATGAAAAAAACATAGGAAGAATGCAAACATACATGAAGGTCAGGATGCGTACACCAGTGGCACCTATTGTTTTCCATAATCACCACGCCACAAAGGAGCAGACCCTGAGCCCTCAGTTTCTGAGCCCCTCCCAGAAGGATTTAGTTTCTTACAGAAACTTATCTCCTATCTCCAGTATCACAGTCTCCCAAACAAAAATAAATTCCCTTACTCCATCCGTAAATCCTCAAAGCCCAACAGAACACAGAGGTACTGTGTTTTGGTCTAGCTAAGACTGGAATTGAGAGACTTCCAACTCTTGTGTCAGAAGAGTCCAACTCTTGGGCTGAAGCTACCTAGCACTGGCTCTGTGCTACTCCCCTCCTCGTGCCATGAGCACCAGGACTTGGTTGGGTGCAGCTACTAGGAAGCACGATGCTATCATGTCTGGTCCTTTCAAGGGACCAAACCATGCCGTTTCTTACAATGTAACATGATAAATCTGGTTTCTGCAATGAAAACAATCCACTTAGCAAAACATTTTAACCAAGAAAGAGCTGCAATAACTTTGGAAAACACCCAAAAAAGGGTTTTTCTTTTTTTCCAAAAAAGGTGTTTCAGCTTCAAAATCACTCTGCTTCAACAGGGAAAAAAAAAAAGTGTCAAATAATTAATACTTAGAATGGCTTACATAAAGGTTTCATTAAGATGATGCAAGAGGGAACTGAGTCAGCTTTAAGTCAAACTCAAAACCTATTCCTTGTAAAGATTTGGAATTTGTTTTTCTAAATTAAGATCTTCCGGTCTCTGCTAAACAAAAACAGCTTCTGCCTGGATTGTTTCAGACACCCATTTAGTTGGCAGACAACAACAAAACTCAAATTCAGACTGATTAAGTCAAAATCCAGACAGCTCCTGAAAACTGGAAAAGCAGGAAAGCTCACAGTTGTTTTCCATCCACTGAAAAGAAGGAAAGAGTCACCTCTGCTGCAGAAGACACACTAAGCATGCCCCTGAGCTGGTAGGAAAAGCAGTCCCTTTGGAAGTCTGGGCCATGGTGACCAAAAATACTTTTGACCCCAGTCTGTATTAAGTCAATTTTAAGTGAAAAACGATGAATGAAAACAAAAGCACACAAAATGAAGCAAACAACAACAGGAAAAAGTCCACCCAGCACCACCCCCAGAATCCCAGGTTTTCCAAAATGCTGGACTCGAAGGCAGCTTTAAGTAAGAGGGGACTAGTATGTCATTCAGAGTAGTGAGATTCGAATTTCCACGAAAAATCAGCTTAACCAATCCTGTAAGACACTGTTGCACACTCAGATTTTTCCAAGAAAAACATTCCTAATTTTTATGATTTATTATTTTAAGTGGTATGCCTACGTAAGTGTCACATTATGCTGTATAGCTGCTGCAACATGTACAATTATAATGCCCCTGACTAGTCAGCAGTCATTACTAGCTAATATAATGCAGAAGGTCTATTTAGTCGGTATGTTTTAATGTCCATATCCAACCAACACTAAGAAAACAAACCTCATCAAAACAGCTATGAAATAAAAAGGTAATGCCCACATTTATGTAAACGTTTCCTGCTGCTGTTGGATCTGAATTTGGATTGTCTCAGGCTCCAGATAGTTTGATGGAATTCACTCCTTTCTCATCAACACTTACCAACAATTTTACCTAGCAAAACAGAACCAGGAAAAAAGTACAAAATCGATTACACTGAAACAAAACAGACAAAGCACGCAAGGAGCAAACTTGATAGCGTGCCATCTGAAGCAGACCTTGTTGTTTGGCATTGTCTGCTGCTTCCCAAGTCTTTAATTAGCCTGGAAAGCAGCAAGATAATTACAGGTACACTGACAACTAGTTGGGAATATTTTTTTTTGTCCTCCGTCTTTTTGGACCTTTTTTCCCCTCCTAAGTAAGCACACAAAATAAGCTGTAGTCTCTGCAGCTCTACTTGTAATGCCTTATGGCAGATTTAGCAAACTGGGTAGTAAAGCTTCACATCCCATTAATGCATGTCAAAGGTTTTCCCACTCAACTGTAAGTCACGAGGTATCACTTCTAGTTTACAGAAAAATGATTAGGGCAGATTTAACAGCAGCTTTGAACTGTGTAAATACTAACACTTCTTGACCATTCTTCACATTACATCACCACACTCATTTTTGCTAGATGTACATGTTCTAAAACTGTCACGACCACAAGTCCAGTACAGTCTGGCTTGAATATGTGCAAATGTCAGACAGAGGAGGCAACCATGGACTCCAAATAGGAGACTGAGGATATACAAGTGAGTTCCTCCTAAAAGCCAGAAAAATTAGAATAACGTTTAAAAAAATAAATAGCAGCAAGGAAGCATGGTTCAGTGTGGATATCTGAACCAGCCTGGGACTAATTCTAAGAGCTAATTTGCTTTCAATTCCTTTCCTTTTATATCCACGGTCTGTTTGTCAATATTACTTCCCTGCTGGATCAGCAGTGACTGGTAGAAGGTTCCCACTGGCTTCCTTCTTCCACAACTTGACTCTACCCTGAGCATCATCCAGGCTGTAGATAAACTGGAAGTGCTAGAATAGATAACAACTGTTCCTGTGATAGTTATTAATTCCCATAGTTATTGTGAAAGGCAGGTTAGCTCCTTGAAGGAATGTTACCAGATGTGATTTTGAACTCATGAAGCTGTTTCAAGCAATGTGTCTGTGCTGCCTGTAGCTCAGATTCTTAAATCAGAGGAGCTAGAATTTAAGTGAGCGTGCGTTACAAAAACCCAGGATGTTTCCGGTCCGTAAATACCTGGCTTTGATGGTATTGCTATTGAGGGCACGTTTGGTAGTGGTACTGTCTCGGGACCACTTATTTCCAGCAAGTTTTTGTCTAGTTCTTCTTGTTCTAGTTCCTCTAGTTCTGCCATAAGTTCATCCTAGTTTTATAAAGGAGAGAAAAAAAAAGAAATTTTTAGATCATATTTATTATCAAGCAGATTTAGCTGGTCATGTTATCACAGAAAATAGCTTAATTGCACAGGATCAGAGCAATCTGAGGACTCTGAATCTTTGTGTGAATTCCTGTATTGTTCTCTTCTAGACTGAAGATGGTGGGGAAAGCAGTGAAAAAAGAAGATAGTGCAAGCCTAAATGTTATCAGATCGAGTCATCCAGATCATTCTCAGCATAAAATCAGGTACACAACTGCTGTATGTACTGGCAGAAACAGCAAGTCATATGTTCCAGGAGAGATTTTATGTCCCAGTACTATAACTAGATACACGCAGCATGCAGATATTAAACGATTTCATTTAAACAGAGGAAAATTCAAAGCATACCTCATCAAAATCTTCCCCAAATCCTACTGGCTTTGAGATGGCTGTTGAAATCTCATCTGCCAGCTCTTGCTGTTCTGCAATGTCTTGCATTAACTCATCTACTTTATCAATATCCCTGTAAAAAAAAGGAAAGAATAAGCAAATCAGGCACTTTCCCAATCAGCACTTACGACCGTATTTCCTGTTTTCTATAATAATGCCACACCATGGTGACATTTCACAAGGTTCTTTCTCAAAAAATATTTTGCATGCAAGTCTAAGTTCTATCTTCCTACACCTCACACCCTGATCTCAAAACAAAGTTATTCATTTTTTTTCTACTTTTCCCAAGAAGCTTAGCTCACAGCAATTATATACAGAGACCTTGTATGAAGAGGTTTTGGTTTGTATTTTGACATTAATAATAATTTGCTCTGTTCCCTAATCCAGCATTATTATATTACATCTAAAATATCTGCTTTTGGAACAAGTACAACATTCCCATAACGTAGTTTACCTTTAATTACTGCTACATACACAAACTCCAAAGAAACTGCTACAAACGCAAACTGCAAAGAAAGAAGTTTAACTCTCCCCCCTTGAGACTTAAAATTCTTGCTGTTGTGAGGTGGATCTGCAGTGTACACCCCCCCCATTTGCTTTAAACTACACTGATGCTAGCCTTCTGGTGCACAAAGTACATTTGCCATTACCAGCTTTGCGTCATATGACGTGGTACCAAACTGAGAAAGTGTTGGTCGATACACAAATATACCTAATATTTTAGTTTTATTTAAGTTATAACCTTTTAAAAAAGATTTTGCTACACTCACTGTACTGTTCGTTATGAAAAACTTGGTATTTAGCAGCTCAAGCAAACACCAAACTAAAGATTGCTACAGGCAGAAAAAGAGGGGAGTAACTTACATGTTGTCGTGAGCAGCTTTCATAGCTTTAGCAGCAAGCCCCATATTCTTAAGCACTTCTGTGTTCGTGTTGGCATTTTCAAGGGCTTCCCTCTGAAATTCAATTGTGGATAACGTGCCATCAATCTGCGCAAGCTGCTTCTCATACCTTTTCTTACGCTTCAGGGCCTGAAGAGCAGCTAATCAACAGAAGGGAAAAAAAAAGTAGGATTTGTGAGATTTGTGCCCCAGACAGCCCCTCACGTTCTGTAAAAAAAGTGGTATGAGGTACAGAGCAATGTCTAACATCTTCTATTGTTTGTTTTATATTTACCTCCTTCAAAAACATTGCTCAAACGTGGCCAAACGTGAGCTGCCCATCCATCCCCTGCCTCCAGAAGGACACGAGCCAAGCAGTGACTCGAGGGCTCAGCATGGCCCCGCCAGCCGTAACAGACCACAAGGCAGAAGCCACGTTAGAGCAAACAGCAGGCTTCACCCTGCGAGCTGCTCTGCTTGGGAACACCTCTGCTCGCTCAGCAGAGCACGGCACAGCTGCAGGCGCAGCAACCATCGCACGAGGTTATGCTGCTGCTGCCCCTGCCGGCCAGCTGAACTCCTGTGCAGCTGCAGGGAGAAGCAGCGTGTTTGTAGGTAGAGTAGTCCCAAATAAAACTGTGCATGGACTGGTCCAGCTCCTCCTGCAGCACTCAGCTCCTCCCAGGCAGGGCAGGCACCCTGGCAGGCAGCAGCAGCCTGGTGCCCGCTCGATCCGAGGACACGGTGACAAGAAGTCAGATTTACACGTGGCCTCACCTGGACTTGGTTAAAAGTCTGGTAGGGGTTGTGTGGAGGCAAAACCTACCGAGCACTGTTGCTGATGGACCAAGTACAACACAACGAGAGACGACAACTTCCCTCCGAGGCACTGCTGCTCCCCTGAGAGCAGATTTCTTGCTCGCGGTGTCACGGACTTGGTTGTACAATACACGTCCACCCACTTTAAAAACGCAGCTTGGACACACACCGCTGTCATGACAGCCTTCCTCTCCGTTTCTGAACTTACAACACTATTTCAAACCTTTGCCTGTCCCTGTTACAATTCCCTAGCAGATATTTTGGAGAGCTGGGGGACTAAAGAGGAAGAAATCCTGGCAGCTTCCCTTATCTCCTCTACTAGAGCCACGATAACTTTGTGACACGCTGAGTAAATTCCTGCAACAGAAGCAGAATAGCTTGTTTCCTCGGAGCAGATTAAGCCAGCAGACACCTCTTGTATTGTCAGATGCCATCTTGAGAAGCTTGACAGCCCTTCAAGATAACACCCTAGCACCCAGCAGCTCTACATAGACCCCCAGCTCTGCAACTGGCTACGAATACACTCGTTTTGATCCTTTTCAAATTACCCCAGCATCCTGGAGGAATAAAGAAGTCCTTTGGGCAGCTGCAGCTTCAGCTGCCAAGCACACTTGGAGAGCACCAGAGGCTGCCTTCGCAGACGTGATCACAAGGACAAACGAACGTCACCTCGGTTGTTCCAGCACAGGCCATTCCAGTGGCTGCCACCCCAACAATCAGCAAATCCCCCCCCAACGAGTGTTGGTGGCAGCAGCTGCAGTTTCCACGTGGCAGAAGCAGGGCAGGAAGGGGTCTCTGCGAAGGCATTTGTTGGGACACGACACAGACTCACCTGGAACGTCCCAGCTTTGTGCCAGGCACAAAGCACAGAGCAGCGCGTTACTGGCACTTTCAGTCTGGTTCATGCTGCACTAATTGCTTAATTAAGGATATACAAAGTTATCTTAGGAAGATAAAACTGTTAATAGGCTGTGCTTATACACTGACAGATGCCGGGAAAGCGTCAGATAGCAAAAAAACATTTTTTCAGTGAAGCCTTTGTGCATTAAGGAGAATTATAGGCAAAACCAGGGGGTTTATAACCATTACACAAACCCAAGCACTGTGATTTACGTACAGTTCCTCCCCTGTAGCTTTCCCTGAGAACAGCCACGGTTTATCTACACTTCCTGCTTACGCACTAAGCAAGCCCTGAGACACCAAACACCACGAGCATCATGGTGACAGAGCACGTGGTCGGGGTGTATCAGGGGTTGTGCAATCCTACCCCTCCCTCCGTCCCCAGCACGCCAGCTCAGCGAACCAGAACTGCACTGCCTGGCCTTCGCTGCCTTCCTTCCGTCTGTCCTTCCTTTCCCACGTTAGCAGGGGAGAAATTAAGAGAGATCAAGGCTCCTGCTTTTGCAGAAACAAGCTACGTACTCCTCCAACCTGCAGGGCTGAGCCCATGGGTCTGGGCTGCAGCCCCACCGCCACCAGGCTCGGCGTGCCCCCACTGCTCACCCCCAGCACCAAGCCCAGCCGGGGCCACGAGGTTTCTGTGCCCCCCCCTCTGCATCGAGGACCCCTCAGGACCCACCTTCCCCTGTCCTGGATGCTCACCCAGACCTACCAGAAGACGAAGCTGCAGAAATCCCTCCGTGCTGCAGCCAGCTGCAGGGCTGAGGAGCAATACAGCAACACGCAGCCCTAGCAGGAGCGGCAGGGCCACACGCACAGCTTCGTGTCCGGGCAGCTGGGGGCCGACACTGAGCACAGCCCAACGAGCACCCAGTGATGAAGGAGTTTCTGCAACAATGAAAACCTCACACAACAGACTGCAATTTCTTGCAGCTAATGGCACCACAGAACAAGGTATTTAGTGCCTCAGATGAGAGGGTCACAACTTTCTGCGATTTATTTTCATCCACGTTCCCTTGCTTAACTACCCCCACATATTGGGTTTATAAGTAGAAGATTTTATTAAGCTGAAAAAAAAAACCACCAAGTTCAGTTCGGTCACCCACATCACTTTCACCCTCCAACTCCGGGCAATTTGAGTCCCACACACAGCCCAGCAGCAAAAGGACACGTGCCTCTGGGGTCTTCTTTCTGCAAACAGTGCTGACCCCGTGCTCCCCACGTCCCTGTCCACAGCTCAGCCAGGACCACAGGCAGACCCTGCAGGCCACTACCTGATCATTTCTGCCATCTAACAACAAGCAGTATCAGTACAAATGCATCTACTTTCAAGTGAAATACTTAAAAGCGTGTTTTTTGTTGTTTTTTTTCCAAGCTTGTTACGATTGTTACGATAAGTTGGTTTTCCACCTCCCTCCTAGGACTGATTTCTTAATTTTCAGGTGTCTCTGAGGCTATAAATTGTCCACGTTGCTGTTAACTTCACAGAGCAGTGGTATCGGATGGAAGCGTACAGCTCAGGGGATGATTCTGGTTAGATCTGTAACTACTTTATCTCCGCTCTCCTATTTAAGTGTCAATTTCGGAGGACTGATGAGCAGCTCTGCTGCTTTTATCCCGCAGAACAGCCCTCACCACCTGCACAAATACCTACGGAAACCTTGTGCTACCAGAACTACACATTTTTATTACATTTTCAATGAAGTCAAAGCTATAAATACTTCCTCTGAAAGGAACTGCATTGAATCTTTCTCCACAACATCCATTTTCAGAACCTGAAATCCATCCGAAGACGAGCCAGTTGGCTTCAGAACGCCCTGCAGCACGACGGCGTCTCACACAGATGCAAGGCACGGACGCGCCTTTGCAGTCGAGATGTAACACAGCCCAGCTCTGCTCCTCACGAAGAGGCAGCCATGAAAGAGGAGACCTCAGGACCTGCACCTCTCATTATGCCTTTACTATTTCCAAGACAGCAATTAAATCGGCAGGCAACGCAATTCAATACCCAGCTGTAATTGCTGCGGAACTGCCTCAGCAGGACCTGCAACCAGCTATTAAACCCAAACCATTTATTCCCTGACCCAGCCAGACGTGCCTCGCTTGCGACCCAGAACCTGTTGCTAGCACCCTGGCAGCAGGTTTCTCTAGAAGGAGCTCGTCACACGCGGAAAACGTAGATCATTTCCTGGAATAAAAAGCTGTATGAGACTGCAAAATCATCAAACCAGCATCCCAGAGCAGCTTCTGTGAAGCGCCTGAGATTCAGACACTCCAAGCAAACAGGATTAATGCTTTGCTCATCGGGACTTTCACCAAACCGTGGGCGATGTGTTTCTTACGAGAGAATCTGCGTTTGTGCAGGACGAAGCACAGACAGGCTGTGATCCCAACCCATCGGCAATGAGTTATTCAGCAGTGGGTCTGCGCTGGATCACGCGGTGTGGCTGGGATGCAGAAAGCAGCCCCATGCTGCCGGGCCCTGCACTGAGCCCTCACCAGCTCCTCGGCACAGGACACGCAGTGAAGGAAAGCGGGCACGGGAAAGGGAAACACGGTGTCTGCTCAGAAAGCAGCGAGCGGGCTGTAGCATCAGCCTGACAGCCTTCCCTCATCACGTTCCGCAGAAGTTGTTAGATAACGCCAGGTATTTCTCCTCCCAAAAAGCAGGAAGGCTTCGGATTGGGGTTAACTTGCTCTTGAATTAGCCTATTTCTATATAAAAACAGCAGCACCACTTCAAAGCACTGGCTGCTTTAGGAGGGGATCTTTTGGCTTGCCTTTTTTTCCCCCTCTCCTTTCTTTTTAGCTCAAGTCTCTCGCGGGAATCGCAAAAGGACAGCGATTGCTGACCCATCAGAACAAAGTGACAGATGACCAACTCAACCTGCTGAACAGCGTTGGATTCGATGCAAGCAGCATGGTGGTAGGCTTAGAATTCACTATTTAAAAATAAAAATCCTAAGATCAATGCTTATCTTCGCTTAATAAATCAAAGCAAACCCCATGATAGCAAAAACATTTGATGGATACACACAAAGTTAGTTTTCACAAGACAACAGCAAGAGCCCGCTAGCACTAACGCAGGATTTTAGGCAAACTTCACAACCCCCAGCCTGAAGGGGGACAGTGGGTGCTCTGCCTCCTAACCCCAAGGTGCAGGAGGGTATCCAGACACTTTACATACCCTCCAAAACCTAACAGCGGGGTAACAAAACTTATTTGAATTTTAGTAAATTTATCATCACTTTCCATAGGCAAGTACCCACTGGAGAAAAACCAGAAATGTATATTATTATAATTAAATTGGAAGGTAATACATTTACAGCCAGCTGGGTGACTCCTGTTACCCATGAAGAGCTGGTGAGCAAGCTCAAAGGGATCTTTTCCATATGGCAGTTTGACATATTCCTCGCCTTTATTACCAGGACATTGGACCCAATTTGCACTGATAAAGATGTAAACGGGCAGAGCTCTGGGTGAAAACTGCTTTCAATTTCCTGCACGGAAAAACACGTGCACAAGCAAATTTGAAGAAAATTTCACAGCCTCCTTAGGAAGTCAAACTTTTTGACATATAAAAACGTGTTCCTTCTTTCCTTTTTAGTCTTCAGTTGCTGAACTGCAAAATATTAGTTATTTTTTGCGCTTTTTTTTTATTACTTTTAAGTTTCCTACCTACTTGAATTTCTGTCGTAGCCCCCCCCAACAGGCCAGCAGCAGCTTTATGCTTACTGTTCGACCACAGCGAGCAAAAAGAAGGCACAACAGCAGTCAGCACTCCAGCACAGCTGATAAGCAGGAACTCATGTTATGGTTTTCAGCCACTCCTCTGTGCGATAAATGAACATTCACGAGTGAAAAGGGCAGAGTCGTTTTGCCAGACTATCCTCCTCTGTCCGGGCTTACAAGTCTGAAACAGCAAAACAGTTCACCCAAATAATTTCACTTTGTTCTCAAAAAAAATGCTATCTGGAAGAATTTTATGTAATTTTTAAGACATTTCAACCTGTAAGTAAACAATTATTAACAGAGCCATTGTAAGCCTAAGATCTCCCTCATAATATTTACAATAGTTTGGGAATGAAATAAGAAAAAGGGTCAGAGCGATCAGAAGTTAGCAGGATAATAAAAACACATTTTTTGCTAAGTAATACTGCATTCAGAGAGAAGAAACTGGCTCAGAACATCAGTAAGTCCATCAAAAATCAACAGCCCTGCTGCAAGTAAGTCCTGCTTGTACACTTGCAGGACAAGCAGCGTTGATGGGGTACTTACACCTACAGCAATCCTACTGAAAAAATGCTTTTAAATATCCCTAGTAGCAAAATACAGACTGGTTTATACAGAAACAAGAACTCAGGACTCCTTTTTCCAAATACTTGGAGCTCCAGGCTCTGCTGGCAACAACACGTCTCAGCTTGAGGAGAGCAGGAGGACCGGGTGCTTCAAGGAGCACTGAGAACGGTGGCAAAAAACACTGGGGAGTTTCACTGAGCTCCAAACCAGGCTCCTACAGAGCTCCGGGCGTTGTGAACCCAGGGAATTTGTCCTGACTGATGGCTCACAAGGTGCACGCTCCCTGCCTGCCCACCTCCCGCCTGTAACTGGAAGGAATGGCACAGCGATCTGGTAGCGTTACACCAGACACCTGAAACAGAAGCAGAGGAAGATGGGTTAATAGCTCTGATTGCTGCAGCTGGGGCGGGGGTGATCTCACATCCAATTTTTTCAGTTCTCTCTGGCAAGAAGAAATGGCAGAATCAGAGATAGCAGCAGAAAAAATCGCCAGCCATATTCAGACACAACAAAAAAGTTCCATAGGAGCCTCAAAAAATCATGTATACTGTGCCTGCCGTGCCAAAATACTGGGAGAGAAGAGCAGAGAGGCTTCCCAAAGGGGTCTCCCGGCCCCTCTCACAAAGCCCAGGCACCAGAGGTGATGGACTCACGGCACGGCACATTGTACCGTCAGCCCGTCTCTAATTCACCCGGCAGAAGCAGCCTCATTATTTTTGCTGCTGCTGAAAACGTGGTTCCATCTTCCTGCTGCTTGCCTAGGCAGAAAATATAATCATCAACAACATCCTCGCTGCCCTTGAAATGGGATAAGCAAGAGGCACCACAAAGCGTAACACAAATTGCTGCCTGGCTTGCAGCGGCTTCCCCTCTGACAGTGCCTGTTAATCTCCCACTCTGCTGAGAATTAGCGAGCAGCTCACGGAGTCTCACTAAAATCCCGCGAAGATCTACCTTAAAGCAATCAGAAAACACCCTCCAATGCTACAAGCAGACAGAAGGCTCGATGTAAACCCAGTAATGATAAATCCCACCACGCTTCCCAAAATTCCTTCGCAGCTCTGAGCTCAGCCTTGAATAAGTGACCTAGCTCCGAGGCCTGCTAGCCCAGAAGAGCTGAAGCACGCTCGTAGGGGCTCAGCCCCAGCAGAAAAGCCCCAGGCAGCACCTTGCCACAAGCAACCCGCAGCACGTCCCGAGGAAGGTGAGAGCAGCCGGGGCTCGCACCATGCAGCAGCTGGCAACTCTCACTTCTCTGCTCAGGGACCAGAGGTCAGATTTTTTCAGAGCACTTCTAAAACCTTCTGGGCTGTTTCCAAAGCCCCCGGTCCTGTTACAGCAGCTAGAGAGCACCCTTGTCCTTCACTCTTCTGCCTGGGCTTTTTTTTTGGCGCAGGTACCGGTGCTGGAAATACCTCCTGCCCTTCAGCTGCTCCAGCAGAGCCTCGTGCCCGTCCTGCACGCTGGTGCCACCTCTCCAGCTGCGAAGGAACACGAAGCCTCCCAGGGACACTAACAGCACACCAGCTCGGACGAGGGACTGCGGAGGAAGCGAGCAGGGCCAGGAAGCAGCACCTAAGCCTGTTCCTAACTGGTGGCCCATGAATCACCTGCCTACATTCGGCACAAAACGTCGGAGGTCAGAGAAGAGAGTTTTGGTTTTAAGCATCACGGTGTGGAAGCGGATGGGAGAAAGAGGCACTGAAGCATGGTTAAAAATAAATTCACATCAACTCCAAGGCTCACACAGGGCAAAGCAGCCGCATTTCTTGCCCAGGGAAGATCACTTACCGAGATCTGTGATGTCCAGAGGATACACGCAGGCCTACAAGTCCCTTTATGCTGAATGCTTGAAGCCATCACCACACATTTCCCCCACTACCAGGCCCCAATGCCTCTAGCAGAGCTCCCAGAAAGCAGCCACCAGGGCTGGCAGCAGCCTCCTGTGCCCCTCCTCGAGAGGTGGTGGTGGTTTTGCCCGGGAAGAGACCGGGGCTCTGTCTTTTTCCTCCATTTATCTTTCTGTGTCTGTCTACAAAGCATCTATTTGTTCCCGAACCCTCTCCTCAAAGGACGGCAATGTTTCCTAGCTCAAAGATTAAGAAGCAACTGATTAAAACTACTCGAGGAAAGCATCTCAACCCAGGCAGAGTAAAAGAAGGCTCGTGCTCTCTCTGAATTCAAACCAAGAAGATTACAACCTCCTCTCGAAGAAAGCAGTGCAAGGGACTGAACTAAACACCACGGATTCACGGTTTAAAAACGTAGAAATACACAAGGGGGGGATGAGCAAGAAGAAAGCACCCCTGCACACCAGCACCACAAGCTCTGCTCCGTGCAGTACCCAGCAGAGCGGTGCCAACCAACTGCCCTGCCCCAGCAGCACCCGCAGCACGCCGGGACCGGCCCCGTGGCTCCGCACCCCACAGCTGGGGTGGGAGGAGCTGTACTGGAAGCCTATCACACCTCCTCGCCACCCTTCCTTATACCAGCGAGCCAGAAATAGCCGTTTTTATGAGCACAGAAAGCGTGCTTCCGAAGGTCACAACCCATGATCGCAAGGGGATTTACCACCGAGGCGGTGACTCGGGCACTCGGGCTGAAAATCGCCGAACGAGGCTCGTGGGGCCGGAGCTGGCGAGACGAGGAACTTCCTCCTGGGCACAGCCTTCTGCGGGAAGCGAGGTTAAAGGTCCAGGATCACAGAAACCCTTTGAAGCTGATTTCTTTGCTCCCTGAACACCACGACAGCAATCCTCTGGTCAATAATCCTCACTGAGATGATCGAGGCGAGCCGTCCTGGACACTTCTGTCTTTTTCCCTGTGGCCGCTGGGGTAAATCGCCCTCTCACCCTTTCCAAGTGCCCCCTAACATTGCTCGCTGTTAGAAACCTGCACCCTACTTCACATCAGTTTGATATTTATACGCACTCAGAGACATTTTTCAGAATTCAACAAATGTTGAAGGGTTTTGGATGAAAAAAGCGTGCTTGTTAAGGGCTCTTTGGGATCCTTACACACTGCAAATGCTCCTTGTGGGTTTTCTTCTTTATTTTGTGACTGCTGAAGGACGCCCAGCTAAAGAGAATCCCATGAAACAACTGTCTTCCTCTGAGTCTCCTTGCCAGAAACGCGTTGGAGAGGTTCAGCTGTACAAGAACAGAAACAGCTCCTCTTAAACATCTCAACACGCTCTTCTTTGACAGGAATTAAGAATCCCTAAGTTTAAGCAACAGTTTTTAGACCAAGACGCAAAATTCAGGAGATCCTACCTTTAAGTGGCTCATTTGGAGACTTGTTCTTCCTGGGGAATGAAGTTACTGGCTGGGAATCTGTCACCCTTTTTCCAGCTCTGTGTAGCTCCCACTGCAGTGTCGCCAAGCTGAAGAATTTCACTGAGGCTGTCACAATATTTAGTACTTCCCTCAACATCTCGTCTGGGGAAGTTTCGCTATTTTGAGAGCTGAAAATTTTAACTTCTTTCATGAATTTTCCAATTCCAACACCGATGATGGGAAGGGGAAAAAGCTGGGGAAACCCCAAAATTACAAAGCAAATCCAGCTGTGCCCGTGCCCTTCCCAGCAGCAGTCACCTATTTCAGCACCCCGGTACCATCAGGAAGCTCTGCGTTGCCCTGGCCTCCTCACCCGGGCCCAGCCCAGCCACCAGCAGAACCTCCCCGGGGCCATCAGGTGTCCGAGGGCACAGCCGGGCTCTCCCCATGTCCAATGTGAGCATTTTTAGCATCCTCCAACTGCGCCCTGTCCGTCCCAGGCACTTTGTGCCATAAGTTCTGCTTCGCTGGACACCCAGCTGTAAATCCAGAGAGCACTGAAGTGCCCGCGCTGCTCCAGCTTTTAGTTTTGCAAAATGATGCGTTTTTGGGTGTCACGAGTAAATGGGGATGTTTGGCTTTACACCCCGCTCCCGGCAGACATGCAGAGCCTCGCTGCCTGCAGGCCAGGCCACGTCCTCCCCGCTCACACCGCACAAGGGGCACAAAGCACCCCAGAGCAACAGGGAGGGCAGCGCTCACAGCTCCAGGTTTTTTTTCCAGAGCAGGTAAGGATTTCACTGGGGAGAGCACAAATCCATCCAAATCCTGGCAGCAGCCTTCCAGCCAGCAGCATACAGCCCGCTGTGCTACTGCAGCTCCGAACCCAGCCCAGGAGCCCTTCAGCAGGCTGTACGAGCTAGAGCTGAGCTTACCCAGGTCCTGGAATCCAGCACATGACACACCGCGATAGAAAAAGCCATAAAAAAGCACTAAAAGCAAGGCAGTGGCTGCCAGCACACCAGGCTTCCCCTCTGACACGGAAGAGAGGAAGGCTGGACTGCAGCACGGCGTCACCACATCGCAGCTGGCAGAGCCGCAGGTTTGGGGGGAGCTTTGTGCAGCTTTTTCCACAGGTGTTTTGAATCCTCCCGTCCCTCCCCAGTTCTACACCGCAGCAACCGGGCTCCAGAAGGCTGCTCTGTAGGCACAGGACAGGACGGCACACTGCAAGCTCCCCCTTGCTTTGGAACAGCTCCTTAAAAGCAGAGCAATTAGCACCATTCTCCCACACCAGGCGCTTCAGGAGAGCGGCAGGGCTCAGCCAGCAGCGCTATCCCCGCTCTCGCACTGAAGCTGTGCTCTCCAGTTCAGCACCTGGAGATGACAGCCGACCTGCCCGCCTGCCTGCAGCAGCTCCAGGGGCTGCTGAAAGGTGACGGGGGGCATAAAGCCTCGACTTTCAGCTTCAGCTCCCGCCCAGCTTTCTTGTTTGGCTTTCTTTTTTTGGCGTGAGGCGGACAACAGGAGTGCTCTCTGCCCAGGAAAAGCCTGAATTACACAGCTGGTATTTAGCTGTGGTTTTGCATCCATTTTGTACTTGGTCATCTGCGCCGAAAAAAAACAGCACTGTGTTTATTTACAGAGCAGGAGGAGCTGACTAGCTGGCAGGAATCAGAGTTGGTAGAAAATCCATGAAGCGTCAGCCTCCTCCTAACACCTGAATGTATCTACTGCACATCAGCGTGGTGTCAGCTTCTCCTTCTTTCCAGGACTGGGGACCTCGTGTTCGCTGACAAAAGGTAAAACCCAGCGGCAGGCTGGCACGGGACTGCACTGATTTACTCTGGATCCAATCCCTGGTGGGCTGCTCCTAACAGCAGCACCCGGCAGGGCACCAGGGCTCTCCCCCTGCTGTCAACTTCCCACTGAGACAACTTCACCTCCAGGTTTCCATCAGAAAAGGCAGGGCACTTACAGAGACAGCAACACAAAACAGGCACAACCCAGGTCCTTCCAGCAGGCAGAACACTCACTTGCACCTTTTCATCCTGTTCTAAGGATGACAACCTTCTCCTTGGCAGTTTTCCACCCCGAGGACAACAAATGGTAACCGCAGGAAGGCTGGAGCTGCTGCTCTCCCCACCACACACCGAAAACAGCACCGACGCCTTCGCAGCCGCCCGACCTTGCAGATTGTTGCCTGCCCCCTCCCCAGGAGCTACTTGGGTGCTGTGGAGCAGTAAGAAGGAATTGGTAGAGCAAAACAAATAAGAAAAAAAACTGCTGCCTGTTAACATCCCAACACTCAAGTCCCCCTTCCGAAGGCACAGTGGTCGTAAAACTGCCACAGCGCGCAGCCAGGAAAGACCATTAAAAAAAAAAAAAAAAAACTTCCTAGCACAAGTTGAAAGCCTCCCGTACCAAGAAGCGACGCGGCCTAGGGACACGCTGAGGACATTTATACCAGCTGGTTACTCGCTGTAACTTCAGAATTTGACGAGAAGCTGCCTGGTTGCACAGCCCAGACACCCTCCATGCAGATGATGAAAAACACACACACACAAAACACGTCCGTAACTTCATAAAAGCCCTGCGTGTGCCTGGGGCAGGCGTTGTAAGAAGTTTCTGTGCTTCCCTCTGGCTCCAGGGGTGCCGAAGGAGCTGCTGAGCGAGCCTTCAGAAACCGTGTGTGCTTGGCAGCCAAACAAGGGCTCGGTGTGCCAGCTGCACAGCGCGGCTCCTGCCGTGACGCCGAGGGGGCAGGACGTGCATCCTTCCCTCAGGAACATCGCTCCGCGTTCCCCAGGGCACCTCCATCCCCCCGTGAAGCTCCCTGCCCACTGCTGCAGATGTGCAGATTCCCCTGCCTGCTTTCCACAGCAGCCCCTGCTAACAACAGCGAGACCTCCCGGCCGTGCATCTTGGCAGAGAGCGGGGACAGATAAACACCCCCAGAGGGAAATCCAGGAGTCTCGAAGAGGTAAAAAAGCTGGAAGGATTTTTAGAGGTGGGTCTTTTAAAAGTTCAGATCCAATAAAGAGCCAATCCTTAAAAACCATCACTAATAAGTTAGCTTTTTTTTGGAGTTGCTTAAAACGTCTCCATTACATAAAAACATTCCCATTAAAAGCAGACTTTCCTAAATAAAACCAATTTGTTTTTATTTTTCCCCTAAGTTACAAATTTGAGTGACTTTGCACCAGTCACAATTTCCGGATTATAAAACAGCCTGAAGTCAGACAGAGACAAATCCACACAGCCACGTGACAAAAAGAAACACGCACACAGAATTTGTCCCAGCTCAGCTGATGAGTGACACCCCGAACTCTGCAGAAACAAACGGCGTGTCCCGAGGAGAACTCACTTCCCAGCAAGCCAGCAGAAACCCACGGGCTCTCCCAGCAGCCCAGCATTAACACTGGCCTCTTGGCTCCGGAGAGGAGAAAAAAATAAAAGTTTCCTTGGTGGGGGAGAGGGGGGGGGTTGGCTTTCCACCAGAAAACCATCCTCAGCCCTTCTCGTTTTCACAGCTCCTTAATTACTCCTCGGGATCCTGTTCTGCTTGGAGACCTCAATTAGCCTGACCCAGAATCCTGCAGCTCGGGCAGGTTCTTCTTCCTCCTGCGCCTCCAAGGAAAGGCAATGCCTCCGCTGCCCACAGAGAGGCGTGGGGAGAGGCCTCAGAGCCCAGAACCCACGGGTTTGGGTGGGAAGGGACCTCAGAGCCCACCCAGAGCCACCCCCTGCCCCCAGCCCAAGCTGCCCCCAGCCCCTCCCAGCCTGGCCTTGGGCACCCCCAGGGATGGGGCACCCCCAGCTCCTGGGGCAGCCTGGGCAGGGCCTCGCCGCCCTGGGAATGAAGAATTTCCTCCTTCCACCCGACCTGAGCCTGCCCTCTGCCAGTTTAACGCCATCCCCGGCCTGCCCCAGGCCGCAGCAGGCAAAGAAGAGGCGCAGGTAACCGGGCCCGGCGGCAGGGCTCACACAAACACCGCCTGCCCCCCCCCCGTCCCCTCACCGCGCTTGTTCTTGGTGCCGTGCTTGCGGGCGGCCGCCAGCTCCTGCTCGATCTTCTTCTCCAGGAACTCCTGCTTCTTGCTCAGCATCTCCTCGGTGTCGCGGAGCCGCTGGATGGCCTCCTGCGGGGACGGGCCCTTCCCGCCGCCCTTGCCGCCGGCCCCCACCCCGAATATCTTCTCCAGGAACCCCGACATGGCTGCGGCGGCTCGGGACGGCTCCGGCCGCGCTCGGCGCTCGCCTCAGCCTCAGCCTCGGCCTCCTCCTCCTCCTGCTGCTGCTGCCGCCGCCGCCGCCGCCGCCCGGGCCGCTCCGGTCGCCGCCCCGCCTCAGCGCCCGCCCCCCTCCCGACGCATACAACTCCCAGCGTGCCCCGCGGCGCAGCGCCGCACCGCCGAGCGGCGGCCGCGCGAAGGGCACGCTGGGAAATGGAGTCCCGGCAGGGGCGGGGCCGGGCGCGGGGCACGCCGGGGAGGAGCGGGCTGCCGGGAGGAACCGGGAAGCGGCCCCCAGAGGGCCGGGTGACGTCAGCGGGGCGTTGCCATGGCGGCAGCGGCCTGAGGCAGGGCCCGGCCCGGGGAGGTCCCGCAGGGGGCTGGGCTCGGTGTTAATAATTATCGAGATACAGACAGCGATACAGGCGTGTATCGGCACTGCTCGTATCGGTACTGGCGGTTCTGGCCGTGGGGCGTCGCTTCAGCAAACGCCAAGGGCGCCCCGTGACCCAGCAAGCGCTGGGCAGGGCAGGAGCCCACCCACGGGGGGGAGAGACTCCCAAAATCACCCAGTCCAACCTCTGAGCTAACACTGACCTGCCCTCCACTGAACCGTATCACCAAGCACTACACCGAAACGCCTGTTACAGCCCCCCAGGGATGGCGACTCCACCACTTCCCTGGGCAGCCCGTCCCAGTGCCTCACAACCCTCTCCATAAAGAAGTTTTTCCTGACACCCAACCCAAAGCTCCCCTGGCGCAACTTTAACCCGTTCCCCCTTGTCCTGTCACCAGGCAAATAGACCAACTTCCACCTCACTCCAGCCTCCTTTGAGGTACCTGTAGAGAGCAATAAGGCTGCCCCTGAGCCTCCTTTTCTCCAGGCTGAACAAGCCCAGCTCCCTCAGCCGCTCCTCGTAGGACTTGTTCTCCAGACCCCTCACCAGCTTTGTCGCCCTTCTCTAGACTCGTTTGAGCACCTCAATGTCCTTCTTAAAGCAAGGGGCCTAAAACTGAACACAGCACTCACCAGAGCCAAGTAGAGGGGGACAATCACTTCCCTAGCCCTGCTGGCCACACAGCCCCTGCCTCATTCTGGCTTGTTAAGTTTGTAACGGCAGACACAGAACAAAGACAGGCGCACACAAAAAAATAGACAAGAAAAGTCCACTGAGGCTCGGAGAAACCATGCCCAGGGTAGGAGAGCCCTCAGCAGGACACCTCAGGAGCTGGAACACCGGCAGTGCTCTGCCTGCCCTCAGTGACTCGCAGCCCCCTGCCCCAGACCGGCAGCAGCCAGGCACCTGCCACAGGAACGCGGCTCCTGGGTTCTCCCCGTTTGGCCCACGGGAAACAGAACAATTTGTGCACGTCTTAATTGGCCCTGGGTTTCATCGGAGCTTATTCAGCTGGGCAAAACAGCACGGCATGGGATTTCAGAGCTCCTGGCTTGCTGCGATGAGCCACCTTCCCCACACAGCACAGCACCGAGCACTGCTCACAGCTCACCGTGCCTCAGTGACAGCGTCTGCTTTTTCGTAATTAAATTCTCTTTCCCACAAGGTTTTCCATCATGACAAATTTTAATCTGCAGAAGAGAGGGTTTTGTTCTTCTTTTAAATACCTGCATTTTGTTCCTTTTCAAACAAAGGCACTGAGGCCCCAGGACCACCTACCTGGGGCAGCTGCAGAGCCGCCAGCCCCTGGGAAGCAGGGGGACAGCAGCTGCCACGCTCCTGGGCATCACCCAGCCCTTCCCCGGGGTGCCAGCATTCATCAGCCACAAGGCTTCCAGGCAGAGCTGCACAACCACCCGGCCCAGCCGCCCTTCAGCTCAGGGCCCTCTGTTGTTACCTCACAGTAATCACTTGGAGATTTACTCTAAGATCATTACGGCCGAGGGAAAGCTGCGCTGAGCTAGCAGTGCCCGTGAGCACAGCCCCACCACGCAGGTATCGAGCATCAGTGCAGCATCTTTCGGCCCCAGCATCCCGCGGCCACACGTGAAGCTGTTTTACAGCTCTGCTCCCAACCCCTGAATTCCACTCAGTGCAGCCAGCGGACACCAGATTCCAGCACCTGGTTTCAACTGGCTGAGCTGGGGGAAGCAGGGGCCCTAAAGGAAGGGCCATGGGGGCCTCCAGCCCCCGCCTGTGAGCTGAAGGAGAGCCGTGCCCACGCGTTGGCCTCTCAGAACAGAGCTGGCTGCAGCGAGCGCCCAAAGCCACATAATGACACTGTGCAGTGTGGGCAGCGAGGGGAGGAAAACAGTTTGCTAAATATACTCCTCCTAGTTCCTTCTCCTGTTCCCCTCCTGTGAGAACTGTTTTTAAAAGTTATTGTGGGCAAATAAACTCTGCCCTTCAGAGCAGACAAGGTTCCCAGAAGCACAGAACCATTTCCTCCAAGCACGCTCCCTCAGAGCAGGATGCTTGGGGTATTGCTGAGTTTTGAGTACAAGCAGGTACCACGACCTCCCGGCCCCTCCACAACCTCGTCACAGTGCCAGATGTGTTTTTGATCAACGTTTCTTTCCACTGAGTCAGCATTTACCATGTTCTAGCACGTCCCTGTTGCCTCCCATCCTGTTCCTCTGCACCTCTGGAGTCCAGCCCCATCCTTTCTTCTCTATGCCCTCCTGCAAACTCCCAGTTTCAGAATTAAACAGAACACACCGCAAGGACACAGCAGGAGTACCTGGAGGTCCAGCCGTGGGCTGGAGCTCAGGCAGGTTGCAGGCAGGCAGCAGGGGCAGAGCAGTGGGAGCAGTAACGCTGGGCTGACTGCACCAGCAGCCAGGAACGGCCACAGGTTGCCCCACGTGGCAGCAGCAGTGAGGCAGGGCACCCCACAGCCAGGCGTGTGGCACCCAGAGCTGACTGACCCGGTGCTCTGCCCTGCACCGCCCCCAGGCTCAATCGGCAGCATCTTCACACCGACAGCTGATCAGCTCATCACCCCAAATTCTCCACCTGCTCTGCTGACCTGTACAAGACAAATGCAGTGGGGAGAGCAGAGCATGGGGACAGCATGTGCCAGGTGGACCCCGAGGCAGCAGGGGTGTTTCTCCAGGTCTGGGTCACGTTCCCTTTTCCCACAGGCAGGACCAGCTCACCAGCACCAAACTAAGGCTGAGTGTAGCATGGGAAGGAAGAGGGAGCCTAGCAGGCAAAACCACACTCAGCTGCTCTCCTGCCTACTTTGGGCTCCACGCCTGCCCACGCAGCTCCTTTCCCAACACCACACAGCTTTCAGTTCCCTCCCATTAGGTGCCCTGGGTTTGGTGTTCCCACCTCGCTTTTGGGACTCCTACTTAGGCAATCAGATCAGAGGAGCCGTGTGGACAGCAAGAGCTGTTCCAGTCGCACAGGACTTTCCTGCTCCCTGACCACTGCCACCCCGCTGCCAGCGTCCCACTGAAATGATTAACCAGCCCATAAAACTGAGCTAAGGGAATGTAGGGCTGGGAATCAGCTAATGGAGGAGTGCAGCAGATGCTACAAATCTGGCTCGTGGGCACATCACAGGTTTCCTGTGTGACCCTGGACAGGTCGCCTCGCCCAGGCCTTCGTTTCTCCCACTGTACAGAAGTGTCAGGAAGGGAGGTGCCACATTTAACTGTTCCAAGGACTGGCTCGCTGATATCTAAGGCACTTGGAGATCCTTGGGTATGGAGAAAACCATGAGACCACCACTGTGGAAGCAACACCAAGCACACGTGTGCCCAGAGCCAGCAGCACAGAGCTGCTCCCACCCATCGACTCGACACGGCGTGCCAGCTCCATGGTGTTTATAACACGTAGTACAGACACGGTGATCTTTCTGCTGATAACAGACAGGGAAAAGAAAGATACCAGACAAGTCTGTCAGGGTATTTCTGAACAGTGTTCCCGAAGGATCTCAGGATGAACTTGCTTCCACTAGGAAGGATCATTTGTTTGCTCTTGGAAAGGCCACCCAAATACTGGGCAATATAGCTTTCAGGCCAGAAAAACCACAGATGGGACAGGCTGTGATTTGCAAAGCCACCTGATTTCAGCAGCTCTGTTTGTTGCACGTTTGTTTGCTCTTTCTTCTCACCCTGATTCAGGGATCTTAGTCTTTCCTGCCCTAGGCTGACCAGTGATGCAGAGGGACAAGAAAAGACAGAGCCATTCCCTTCAGTGCCTTGTGCCATCAGTAGCTTCCAAGCAGTCCTTTGCCCAAGGACGGGAGGAACAAGTGGAGATGAAAGCCCTTCTCTCCCATATCCATCTACCTCCCCACAAGAGCCTTGGTCTTTTTCACTGAGCCAAATTTCTGCACCACGTCTGACGACCCCAGCAGCAGCCCTGAGCCACACGGTGGCTCTTTACACAGTCACTCCGTCGTCTGGATGTACACGGGGACAGCCAGCATGGTGCAGGGGCCGTCCGAGGCAGCCTGCAGCTCTGCCAAGGACAAATTGGACGTGATGCTGCTGGGCTGCCCAGGAACAACGAGGTCTGAGTCAGCAGCTCCTGACCCACCCACCACAATGGACAGGACCGCGTCCGACTCCTGAAAGGGTTCTTTGTTCGGGCTGTCGTCCTGGGGGCTTTCCCCAGCGGCACCGTCCTTCAGCTCCGCCAGAGCCAGCTGGTTGGGGATGGACAGGCCCACCTTGCGCCCCCGTGCCACCCGTTTCTTCTGGGGCTTCCTGAGCTGCAGGTCTTTGTCCTTGGGTGAGCCCAGGCGGCACTTGTGGTCCTTCATGTACTTGTGGCGCGTGAAGCCCTTGCTGCAGGTGGGGCAGCGGTATTTGTAGTTGCCGGTGTGCGAGCGCTGGTGCTCCACCATGTGGGCTCGTCGGCTGAAGGACTTGTTACAGTACTGGCACTTGTGGATCTTCATCCCTGCACACAGCGCGGGAGGAGAGAGAGCTCAGTTAGAGACCCTGCTTCACAGCGCAGACCTTCAGGAAAACCTGCACCAGAGGGAGCGCACGACAGCTTCGCCTCCTCTTCCAAGCAGATGTTCCCTGATAAAAGCTTGACACAGCCACCTCCTCCCTCGAGAAGCCCCATTCTTTTCAGTTTGCTAATTAAAACAACCAAAAACCCCACAGTTTAAGGAGACGTTGTGTCAGGCAAATACGCAGCCCCTAAGGGATGCGCTGCTACACCTTGAATGGCCGTGGTTACAAACAGCTACAACATTCATTTGCGCCTCAAAGGAGAGGTTTAAAATATCACTACAAAAATAAAATCAAAATAAAAATAATAATAATTAAAAAAAACACGGTCAGGTGACTGTGATGAAAATGCAGAACAGCTACATCCTGACCTTTTTTCCCCAGGTGTATTTGGTGAGGAAAAAAAAAGCAACACTTTTTTTTCCCTCCCAAATGTAGTCTGAAACACATCATCCACTGCACTGCCAGCGCAGTCCCATCTGATCACACCTTGTAGGGCTTTGGATGTGCCAGGCACAAGAAAAGAAGTTCAGTTTTACTCTAACAGACAAAAATCAAAAAGTTCCCTAGGGCACAGGAATGATTTGTCTTTCCTAGAAGTGGAAGCATTTTTTTTGGACCACAGAAAGAAGGCAGTCAAATCCCAAGGCATCTCTTTTTGAATGTGAGATATTATCGGTGAGGAGTGGGCAGGGCACTCCGGATATTCATTTGATAGCAAACACACTTCAAGCCTCCCCAGCAGGCCCTGCTTACACACTTGCATTGCTTTAGGAAAGAGCCTAAAGCTTAGACACGGTTGTAAAATGCAAGCTCATTTAAACAGGCCTGCAGCAACAGAGATTAAAAAAAAAGTCTAAAGCTGATAAAATATTTTAAGAAGTTGTGTTTATATCTGGGGAACACTACCATATGCAGCGGAAAATTCTTCCATACAAAACTGCACAGCAGTTAGCCAAGCAAAGGGACACTGCAGGGAAAGCACCCAGCACACCTGGCACTTCTGGGGATATACAGCTGAAGCGCTTCCACAATTTTCCTTCTCTTGTTTCTCCGGCTTGCTCCCGTACCACACTCCCACACAGCCACAGGGGATCACAGCCACTTCGTTCCCAACCACCAGCAGCACAGGCAGGGGCCAGCTGCACTCACCTGAATGGGACAGGATGTGAGCCTTCAGCTTGTCTGGCCTGTTGAATTCTTTATTGCAGCCCGTGTGGCTTCTGTAAGAACAAAAATTGCTGGTCAGCAGCATGAATCAGCTGAGGATTGATGTATAAACAGAGCCCAGACCAGAGAGAGATCCACAGCCCTTCTCTATAGCAGCACCCAGATGGGGCCCTGCGCGTGGTCACAGTCAGCGCCCCAGTGCTTCTGCCCTTCTGGGGGGGAAGGAGAGAGAATCAGGCTGCTACAGGGACACGGGGCTTCTGCTAGGCTACGCATCGCCTTTGCCTCGCCACAAATTCTCCTAAAAGCAGCAGGTTTGGGGTCCCAGTTGGAGGCAGAAAAATGCTGGAAGGAGCTACACGGTGGTTGGAAGCAGGGAGAAGTCAGTCTTGGCTGCCTCAGAAGGCCCATGAATGTGCCGTAGATTTGGGGATGGACCTCCTACACCTAGATTTCTTTGGCTTGTACATCAGCTCCTCTGCTTCTAAGTGCAGTTGGGGAGATACTGTCAGTCAGGCAATCCTGTGCTTGGTACCCAAATAACTCTCTCTCCTCCCCAGAGCTCTGCAGGTGCAATCCCCCAAGCCTCCCACATACAAAGGCATTATTTTACAGGTCTTGAGGAATTGAGATGAAGTGATGTGGTCCCACAGAAAGTCAGTGGCAACTGAGGCTTCTGGGTTCGCAGTGCAACAGCGTGCAGCATTCCTGCCTCCCCAAGAAGCAGAGGATGGGAAGATGCTACATGTACACTAGGATACCTACAAGGGACGTTTTTTCCTTTCCAAACCCCACAACGAGCCATTAAGACATGCTGCCATGCTGGAGACGCTACGTACGAGAAGGGACATTTATATTTCTTGAAAGGCTCGTGGATCAGCATATGCCTCTTGAGTTTGTCTTTCCGATTGAAAGCTGCATCACACACCGAGCACTTAAAGGGCTTTTCACCTGAATTAAAGAGAGAGAGAAAGAGAGAGATGAGTC
This sequence comes from Netta rufina, assembly GCF_964035555.1. Taxonomy (NCBI): domain Eukaryota; kingdom Metazoa; phylum Chordata; class Aves; order Anseriformes; family Anatidae; genus Netta; species Netta rufina. The sequence continues at coordinate 3,577,620 of NC_140140.1, forward strand.
GGGGAAGGTGCAGTCACTCAGGGCTCTTCTAGTCGTGTGCAGGATTCAATCTGGCAGCAGTGCCACTCTGCTTCTCTGGAAGCTGTCCCAAGTTTCCCTACCCCGCCCTATGGGTAAATAGATGGATACTGTCCCCACTGCGAGCTGCTCCTGATCTCCAGGGCAGCTTCCCTAGCTTTTGCAACCCTGGATATCGGGGAAGCCAGTTCTGTGTCCTGCTTCCAGCTGCTGGGTACAAGACTGAATCAAAGCCATACAGCTCCTAAAAGCCACGTTACTGGAGACGACTGACACAGCCAGCTCCGTTACTCTGGTTATCAGGACAACAGCCAGAGCACCACGGAGCTCAGCAAGGACCACGACACGGAGACACCCAGCACTGCAGCACCAGCAGAGCCCGTACCCGAGTGGATGTGGGCGTGCAGCTTGAGGTAGTGCTCGCGGCGAAAGAACTTCTTGCAGATCTGGCACTTGAACTTGCTGCCCGCACCGTGCGTGGGGATGTGGCGGCGCAGGTACCTCTCGCAGGGAAACACCTGTCAGCACACAGAAACGAGGCTAAGAGCCAGCAGCACAGAAGGGACATCGCTGAGTTGAACGGGCAGAAGAGTTTTAGCCTGTACAAAAAGCACAAGCAGCTCACAGTGACCGCTCTCTTGGAAAGGAAGCGCTGAGGAAACCTTTAGTTTTGTATAAGGAAAATACAGACAGAGCTTTAAAAACAAACAACAAAACCATTTATCCTTAGGAAACACATGAGCTGAAACATTGCTACTAAATTTTTGAACACCACAGTGCTGAGAAGCAGCTCCCCAGATGGATGCTAAGGCCAGCAGGGACCCGCTGCACCCGGACCCCCAGCAGTTCCTAGCTCCACAGGGATGATTTCAGTCTGTGCTTCCTCACTATCCATTACCAAAAGCTCCCACTCGTGGTCTTTACAAAACCAGTACGAATGGTTCCTTTGGCTGACGGGGCTACTGGAAATACCCAAGCTAAGTGAATTCCTGATGAGGATGCTGTGAGCACGTATCTAGGGGGAGCACAGAATGTCTGGTACCCAGGACTGTGTTCTTTCATCTCCAGAAAAGAGCGCTATTATTAAGAACACAAACAGAAGTGAAAAATACTGCTGCAGACAGTGGGCTTCCGAACCCCCCTGCTGCATGCTGGAAGTCCCATCCTGGTGCAGAAGGGCATCTCCCTCCTGGTGGGGGGAAGTGGAGAGATGACAGGTAATGATGGGTTCCTAACCAAGGCAGGAGCGTGTTTCTCCTCCCTGAGCTACCTCAGTGCAGAGAGGACAACCCTTTGAGACTGCTCCTGCCCCTGTCACAGGGTTTTCATTTCCGTTGCTAAGAACAGAGGAGCAAGGGTCCAAATTTTAGTCTGGATTTCAAAAAGGAATTCACTGGAATTCAAACCCCACAAAGTTCTGTCCCTCAAACCCTTTTCAGGGCAATGCTGAAGAGAGTATTTCCAGCCCAAACCCATCCATGCACTGCTCCCGTCCCAGTCACATCACTCAAAAAGTTTTCCCTTTGCCAAGGACACAGAACATTCATCCAAAAGACAGGAACAAGGGGAAACCCAGAGACTTCTGTTGCAACAGGAGATGAGGTCAGAAACACAGGTGTCCAAGCTCCCCCAGAACCTAGGGATTTCTGCTCACAACCCTTCCAGACACAGGTAGCCAGCCATGGGGGGTCAAAGGCACTGCCACCAGTCTAAGACTTCCCAAAACCAGCCTCACCACTGCTGCACCTGCTCTTAAGAAACAAGAGAGTGCAGTTCTGTGCTGTCATGGGAACAAGGAAGCTCTCCTTCCAAATTCTGCTTGTTTGGTCAGCAAATTGGACCTGGGAGAAAAGCCAGCACTACAAGGATGAACGTACTCTGCGTGAGGCCAGGGATGGGTGCAGTCACCTCTGCCTCTCTGCAAAGCACCTCACGAGCCCACCAGGCCACGGAGAGGTGGGAAGGGAGAGGAGAGTGAGTAGAGGGGTCTCGTGCCCCGCACAGCCCCGGCCACGTGCCCAGGACCAGCTCAGGCAGCGGCTCCCCACCCACCTTCTGGCAGTGAGGGCAGGGAAAGTTGTGCGTTGCTGTCTGCAGATGGTGCTCCAGGGCTTCTGGCGTGGAGTACTTATTTACACACTTCACACACCTGAATGTGGAGAGAAAGACAGAGCCCGTGAACAAGGCTACGGGCAGCAAACCCGCCACGGCAGGCAGACCCACGCAGCTCCTTCACCCACTGCCTTCCAGGCTGACTTCTGGCAGGGTCAGCTTGGCACAGGTGATACCAGCACCGCCCGACTGCCCCGACACCTCAGCAACCCGCGTGGCCAGATCACACACACACACAGCATCCTTCACCAGGGGAGAACCTGGAACCCTGGGCAGACAAGCCTTGAAATTTCCAGTGCTCATCCACGCAAACTCCCGTGGGAGCACCCACAGAGGAACATACACGATCCATGGGGACAGCTTCCACGGCTTCTCCTCGGCTCTCTCCACCTAACTCACCTGTTTTCACAAACCCTGGTGGTATTTCTGAGACCTCTGCCAGAGCTGGCTGGTAACAGGCAATGTGTACGTGCATTATCGACGAGGAACACGCACACAGGCACCCTTCTCACCACGTATCTGCAGTGAAGCCTCTTTTGCTTAGAGCAGACTAAAACCTCCTCGAACAGAAGGAAGGCTCTGACCCCACAGATCCCTGGTAGCAAGCTGTAGGATGAAGCTCCACGGCACAAGGCTGACTAGAAATTATGGTCTAAGAAGTAGCAGGCATTAACTTACTAGGCTCTGAGGTGACTTGCAGTATCCTCTGGGCTTCCTTCTCTTCCTGATGTCCCTACAGGCATTTCAACAGCTCCAGAGAGCTGTTCACAGAACTCCCTCACCCCTTCCCCCTACACTAGTAGAAGGGCTTTTTTCCAGGTAAGATAGAGCCCTTCACAGCATATGAACAGGAGAAGTAACTCATTTCACCTGGGCACAGCTTCTACAGCCCACAGTCCCTTTGCAGTTTAGAGACTCAGCCTGGGCAGGGGCTTCCCGGGGTCACTGTCCCGTTGGGGCAGACTCAGCTGTGCTCTCCTCCCTCCTGACTGGGTGATAAGAGGGCTTGCAGTGGGGGGCTCTTCCCATGTAGCTGCACCCAGCCTGTTCCTGTCGTTCTGAAAGGCCCTTTGCATTCACCACACGCGGCTCCAACAGCCCAGTGGGACCCCAGCTACCACCTGCGTGCCCCAGAGAACCGTGGCTGCTGAGCAGGCAGCCCCCTCGTCCCCCTGGCGTCCCCACCGCTCTCAGGCAGCCACGCTCTGCACACACTCACTCCTACAAGCCTTGTGAGCACCGATTGCTACTGTACTTGTACACGGCCACGTCCTTCTTGGGGCTGTGCTGGGGCAGCAGGTTGTGGGAGTACTGGTGGATGCCCAGCTCATACAGGGAGAGGAAGTCCTTGCTGCAGAGGTGGCAGCGGTAACTCAGCTCCTCCTGGTGGCTCTTGATGTGGTCGAGGAAAGACTCCAGCTTCTGGAAGGTCTGAGCGCAGCTCTTCACCACACACTTGTACACCTGGGTGAAGGGAGAGCAGGGGCAGTGGCACAGCGTGGGAACAAACAGGGCAAATCCTCTGCCAGCAGACGGAGCAGCCTTCCTAGCTTGGAAATCATTGCAACTGGGCACTCTACAGAACACAACTGCTGCCCCTCAGTGCCCTGTGCCGGGGAGCAGCTGAGCTGATTTTATGGACAAAACAGCACCAGGGCTCCCAGAGCACCCCACCACGCTCACACACTGGCTACGGGGCTCGGTCAGGGCAGAGCGATGAAACCCAGCCCTCAACTGCAGCAGGAGCACAACGTGACAGTAAAAAAGAAAAAATCCTCTTCCCATGAGCAAGAACAGTGCAGAAGAGCTCAGCACCAAAATGTGGCTGACAGCTTTAGGTGAAGGCAGCAGCAGAACCTGCTGGGAGCTGAACAGAAACCAGAACTGCACTCCTGCAGCACAGCACCCACCAGGCTGACACACAAGGACCTGGCAAGATCTTGGAAAAGATCCTCCTGGGAGCAATGTCGAGGCACACGCACACAAGGAGATGATCTGAGACAGCCAGCACGGCTTCACCAAGGGCAAATCATGCCTGACCAACTGGTGGCTTTCTGTGGTGGAGTGACTGCATCAGTTGACAGAGGAAAACCAACCGATGTCATCTACCTGGCCTGAGCACAGAGTGGGAGAAGAACTCACTGAGAGCAGCCCTGCAGAGGAGGACTTGGGGGTTCTGGTGGATGAAAAGCTCAACATGAGCCAGCAGTGTGTGCCTGCAGCCCAGAAGGGCAACTGCACCCTGGGCTGCATCAGCAGAGGGGTGGGCAGCAGGGGAGGGAGGGGATCGTGCCCCTCTGCTCTGCCCTCCTGAGGCCCCACCTGGAGCCCTGCGTCCAGCTCTGGGCCCCCAGCACCAGGAGGATGTGGGGCTGGTGGAGCGGGGCCAGAGGAGGCCACAAGATGCCCAGAGGGCTGGAGCACCTCTCCTGGGCAGGAAGGCTGAGAGAGCTGGGGGTGGTCAGCCTGGAGAGGAGAAGGCTCCGGGGGGACCTCATCGCAGCTTGTCAGTACTTGAAGGGGGCTTCTAAAAAGATGGGGAGCAACTCTTTGCTCAGATATTGACAGGAGGAGGGGGAATGGTTTTAAACTAAAAGGGGAGAATTACGTCAGAGGTTAGGAGGAAATTCTTCCCTCAGAGGGCGGTGAGGCCCTGGCACAGGCTGCCCAGAGAGGCTGTGGGTGCCCCATCCCTGGGGGTGATCCAGGCTGGGTTGGATGAGGCCCTGGGCAACCTGGTGCAATGGGTGGTGTCCCTGCCCATGGCAGGGGGTTAGAACCAGGAGATCTATAAGGTCCCTTCCAACCCAAACCATTCTATGATTCACCTGGCTCAGGGAAGGGCCCCACCAGGCACAGCCAGCCCCACACACGCAGCCTCCTTCCCTGACACTCACAGCCACTCGGAGGACACCCAGGTAGCACAGAGCCCAAAGCAGGGCTCGTTCCCTTCCCATTTCTATCTCTGGGGTGGGACCAGGCCCAGGAGCAGATGTAGCTCCGGGAAGCGAACCCCTCCGGCCCTTGCCTCTTTCCACATCGTGAGAGCTGGGCCAAACCTACCCACCTTCCACACGATACTTGTTCTGCCTGCACAGACTGCCTGGGCAGTCCCCTGAGAAAACAAGCAAGAAAGCAAGGCAGGAGAAGGGGGTGTCGGTGTGAGCGCCTGGAAACACCAGAGTGGTGAGACCGCAACGCCCCAGCAGTGACCAGCCTGAGAGCTGCTACCTACGCTGAAAACTTCGGCCTCTGCCTCTTTTCTTTTCCCTCTAGCCACCCAAACCTGCTTGACCGTTTTTTCCCCAGTGGCTCAGCAGGGCGGGGGAGCTTTTCAAAGCCACCCAGAGCTCACAGCTGCAACCCAGACGTGCAGGGAGCTGAGCTGCACAGCAAGCACTGACTGAGCAAGCAGCACGCTCAGGACAGAGCCTGCGATCCTGTCTTAATCTCACCCGCACCACAAGGTACTCTTGGTTCCTACCTGCTCGTTCTTGTGTTGCGTCATGTGTGATTTGAGCTGGAAATAGGTGTTGAATTTGCTGGGGCAGAACTGGCACTGGTAAGAGCTGTCGATCAAGACAACCTGCTTGGCTTCCAGTTTGCCTGCCTCGCTCTCCTCTATGGGGCTCATGTCTTGGGGCGCTTGTGCGGGGTTCCTCGAGGGCTGAGTCAAACCTGGAGAAAAGGGAGAGAGAAAGTCACAGCTGCCACATGACAGCTCTGAAAGCTGTTCTGCAAGCTCGGCACTGCTGAGACACCCAGGCCTGGCTCTGGATCCAGGCTCCTCCTTCCTTTCTTTAGATCAAATCTCACTCTCTAACAGCCGAGTTCTTTAGATCTAGAAAAAAAAGAATCTTTAGATTCTTTAGTTTAGGCAGATCTTCAGATCAGAATCTCACTAACGGCCTAGTTCTAAGCCTGCCTACAGATGACCAAGGGCTCTGACCACTCCGTCTTCTTCTCCTTGACCAATTCTCTTCACCACAGCGCTTCCAGGGACGTAATTGTTGTTCCCTGTCAGCAGGACGGGCCCCATCCAGGGAACCAGTGCCAGGCTCACTCCCAGCTCCAGTGGTCACCTCCAGCCAGCAGCAGCCCCGATGGCTGCAGAGAGCAGCTCCCAGGACCTTCCCCAAGGTATGACATTGCCACAGGGCTGTTCCCTCCCCTCCTGCCTAGGGCTGGGGCTACCAGCGGAAAGGGCACGCAAACACCATCAAGAAGCTTTTCTCTGCTTCTAGAATGTTCGGTTGGCTGCTGGGGACAGACACAGCCCAGGCCTGACTTGCACATCACCAGAGCACCAGGTGTGCTAAATCACCGGCTTCGCCAGCCACTGAACCAGGGCAGCCCAGGGTGGCTCGTGCAGTACCAGCGCGGCACCTGCTAGGGAGTGAAAAGGGGAAGGAAGGTTCTCCCTGCTCCTGGCACGTCCTGGCACACAGTTTGGAGCCCCTCTCTTCACCAGCAACTGAACTGACAGCGGCTGGGGGCACCCAAGGACGCAGCTGCCAGCTAGAGTGGAGCAAATGTGACTCCGGCAGCGTTTCCCTGGTGAGTGCTGTTAAATCCCACGGCAGGACTACAAACAGCACGCACGGCTCCTTCCCTGCACAGGACCAAGAGACACAGGGATGCGTGGAGACCTCACATCACTGCCCTGCCCCTAGCTCACGTTCCCGGGCAGCAAACCTGTGTTCTCCTCATCCTCCGTCTGGTTGGGGTTCAGGGCCATGACCTGCACCGTGATGGAGTTGCGGGAGATGGTGCAGCCCAGCCCCGGAGGCCAGACCTTGTGGGTTTGCATGTGTTTCTTCACGTTGGACTTCTGGGCAAAGGCTCGGCCACACACGATGCACTGGAAGGGCTTCTCCCCTGTGTGACTGAAGGCAGAAGGCACCGGATCAGCAGCCAGCAGAGAGAGGAGGCAGCCCCCGGGCAGGGACCGTGGTGGGGCGGCTGCTGCAGGACTGCACTAGGAACTCTCTGCTTAACAGTTCAGCACCTGGACCAGGTTGGATGAGGGCTTTCAGACCCCATCAACCGGAGTAAGAGGATGGTCAGAGGCCTGGGGGAAACAAGCCTGGCACATATATGCAGTGCTCACAGTCTGGGGGTAGCAAGGGACCAAAGGAAGAAGTGGGAGAGGAAAATAGCTCTGCAGCAACACCAGGGCATTCGGTTTGGGATTTCTGCATGGACCCCTGGGACCCCGTCATTCTTTTCAAGGGTCCAAGCCTCTTCTTCCCCGTTACCCCTCCCTCCCCTGCACATGTGGCTTCTAACTTGGAGTCCCCCAGTCTCTCTGAATTTGCTCCCTGCTGTGCACAGCAGAAACATCCTTCTGCCCTCCTCTGCTGCAGGAGAAAAAGCTGGCTGTGACACATGGAGCATGCCACCTGAGGAGTCCAGGATGGGAAGGGGAGCAAAATCACCACTTGTTCCTTCTCACCTGTCCTGAGCTCAGCAGTCTCCACTGGAGAAAATGCTGAAGAGTTCAACTGCCTCCTGCCAGAGCTCTGGCTCTGTAAGAGCTCCCCATGTAGACATGGTTTATGGTTTGCTAATAGCAGCCCTCCTGCAAGCAGGAAGCAGCTTGCGATGGAGAAGGAAAGGGCAGAGGGAAGCAGTGGAGATGACACCGCTCCAGCAGTCAGGTAACAACAGCTGTGGCTTTCAAGGTCTCATCAGTGAGGAAAACAGGCTCCAGCCTCAGCCCATAAGCAGCAAGATCACGTCTACAATGCAGCCTTCAGCCCAGCTCCTGAACTGTGAGGGAGAGCCTGGAGGCAGGGGGATGAAGGATGACCTCCCAGTGCAGCACAGACTCTGGGAGACACGACAAATGCAAGGTCTGCTGGGCTGTGCAGACTCCCTCAGCGTTCCTGTGCCCGGGATCCACCCCAGGCACTCTGCTGTGCCCGGCCTAGCGTCACCCTTACCTTCTGATGTGCTGCTGCAGGTCAAAGTTTTTGGTGAAGGCCTTGTCGCAGTAAGTGCATTTCAGCTTGGGGGACTTTGGTTTCCCTGAAAGAGCAAGGGTGTGCAGAGGAATGAGCCGGTGTGGCATAACCTTGCCTCCCCCTGCACTGCAGGGCCCTCACCCCAAGACATGACTGTGCAGGACCCGTAATAAAGGGCTCATGGAAGGATAAGATCTGCCTGGCCAGACCAGGGAGAGGTTATGGGACAAGCGTGTATTTAACGTAGCCTGAGCTAACTCTATAGGCACTGAGGAGAACAGAAGTGGGGGACAGGGAATCCCTTCCGGGCATAAACCACTCCAGGGACCCTTCCAGCTACGCTACAGAGTAAAGGCACGTTGGGTGTTAGGAAAAGACACAAGATCAGTGAGAGGAAGGGCCCCGGTTCTGTCTCTCTCCTATGAACTCACCAAGGTCAGCCATCAGCCAGAGCACATGCATATTTCTCCCCTCCAGAAGATCAGTCAGCCACATCTTCTGTCTACTACGATGGGGTATAAACCAATGGAAAACAGCAGAGCCGTGGGCTGCTCTAGGAAACTCTGGACTGAGAGCTGCAGCCTGCACGGTCGTTCACAGCTCTGCAAACAACGTTAAAGCCTGGTGTTGGTGTAACTCTACGGGCCCAGCCTTCCTGGAGCAGCCTTCCTCCACCTCGTGCCTGGGACCTCCCTCGTCACTGGGCTACACTCACGGCCACCGCACCAGTAAAGGGCAGGCTCTGACCAGTAAGGGGCAGCGGGGGATCTGGGGCTCCTCTGTGCTGGGACTGGGCATGCCCCTGGCCTTCCTCACCTGGGAGCGTGTTGTGTTCACAGACAGCGAAACACCCACACACCCTGTGGCTGGGCTTTATCGCTTTGGAGAACAAGGACCAAGCTTTAACACCCTATTTCGCAGAATCTCCCTGTTTTCAAGCGTGATCCAATCGGCGCGGAGCCGCGCAGGTTTAGCACAAGCTTGCCCACGCAGCAGCACAGGGACAGCCCCTTCACGTGCGCTCAGAGGTGACGAAGCAGCACATCCACATTTTCACCTGCTCCTGACAGCCTGGGGCAGGGTTTGGTGTCCTCCCAGGGAGCTGCAGGCACAGCTGGTGCCACCCCACTGCACCCAGAGAGCCCGTGGCACAGGACAAGCGTGGCATCCTGCAGCCTGGCACAGGGCAGCTGCCACGAGGACTCTTACCTTCCTGCAGCCCACTCTCGTTTTTGGATCGCCTACTTTTGACAGCGGAGGTGGAATCAAAACCAACCACATTGCCTCCTCCTGAGCCGCTCAGAGGCGCGGGAGCACTGGTGCTCTTGGACTTGAACCCCTGCTTCCCAGGGCTGTACACAGGGGGAGAGGGGTACACGGGGCTCTCCACACACTGGCTTGGTACCTGCAAGAGTTCAGTTATCAGAGAAAAGAGGCTCGCTACGCAGCACAGCTCCTACCACCCGCCACCTCCAGCAGCAGCTGCCCCACCAAGCTGGGAGTCTGGCTGAGTTTTCTCCCCCCGCCAAACAACCAAATTCCTGGTTCAGCAATCCAATGGTGCCTCTCTAAAACAACACACACAGTGCAAAACTCTTGCTGAACACCACAAAGTACCTGGGAGTGATTACAGCAAGAACAGAACAGCAAAGAAACTCTGAAGGAGACCGCTGGTACCCAGCTATGCCTAGTGCCTGCAAGAGTTTCTCATCCCTTCAGAGCAGGGGACCAGGACCACCACCGCTGAGCCTGTGGGCTCACAGCACCCTGCAGGTGCCTGCAGAGGGGAAGGAGGAGCACAAGAAAACGCCAGGCGGCAAAGCAGAGCTGCTTGCATCAGTGCTGCTCCTAGAAATGGATGTTTGGAGTAAAAAAGTCCAGGGTGATTTGGGTTCAGGGCGTTTCTGTTTCCCACCCCGATAAATGCAGTGCCAGCTATCCAACACCCCAGCCCGTTTCTGAGCACTCATCTCGCTGACACCTTTCTGATCGGCCCCTCTTCCCAGAGGAAATCAGCACGGGCAGATAACCGGCCGTACCCTCCCCTTCTCTAACTCAGTGTTTCAAGCCCAGGCGACCCCCGAGCAGCGCTGCAGCCTGACTGACCCAGGAGGACGGAGCCCTGGGCTCAGCCTTACCTCCATGGGCGGGTAGGGCTGCATGCCCAGCGCCTGGATCTCCACCGAGCTGTTTGCTGCCAGAGGAGCAGGAGCACTGTACACTTCGACCACGCCGCCGGCGCTGGGCTGTCCCGGAGCCCCCAGGCTTGGCGGGGGAGGCGGCGGGGGCTGAGGAGGAGGCGGCGGAGGGGGAGGCGGCGGCGGGGGGGGCTGCGAGAGGTACCCAGCCCCAGCGTGCATACTCAGGCTGCTCTGAAACCAGAACAGGGAAAGACAGACAGATAGGACGTTGAGAACACAGCCCTAGTGTAGCAGCAGGAAGCTGGAGGGGCTGTTCCCGCACACACGCTCCCAGCCCTGACACAAAAGGGCACCTCCAGGAGCAGCGGGGGTGTCTCGACACAACACAGCCCGGTCCAGCCATCAGGTTGGATCAGACCACGCTGCTTTGGCCTGTCAGCAGGCACTGCCTCCTCCAGAACTCAAGCATCCGAGCCCCACTGCTTTTCTTTTTTTTTTTTTTGCTTCGTTTCTAAAGCTTTTAATCCTCACGATTACAAAAGACCTTTTCAGAGCAAGGGGAGTGTGGCCAGCCTGGGCAGCCCTGCAGAGAGCCCAGCACAACCATCCCAGGAGGGAGATGCATGAGGCAAACTGACAAGGACTCCGAAAGCCAACCACAGTCAGTGCAACAGACAGCCAGGGACACAAAGACTTGGGCATCCAGCAACAGGGACACCAGCAGAGAGCAGGCCCTGCAGTTTCCCTGTCACATACCCCATGCTCCTACCCAGGGCTGGCTGTCCCACTGCAGGAAGGTGCCCGGGACCCCACCTGGAAGCAGATCACCAGGCTCTGATCAACCAGCTGGGTTTTCCTGCTGCCCAACCACAGCCCCGAGCCCCTCACCTGCACCGGGGGCTGCACGGCGGGCATGGGCTGGTCCAAGGACGTGAACGCGGACATGGCCGACATCAGCACCTCGTCGCTAACCAGGATGTTCCCCTGCACCAGGGTCTGAATCAAAGGCGATGGGGGAACGGTGATGTACGTAGAAATTTGCTGGAAGAAAAAGAAACAGAACGCTGCATTGCTGGCCAGCAACGGGACAGAATAATAAACGCAGAAAAATGATGGCACTACTTTCTGCTGTGCCTCTGAGTCTCTGCTATCCGCTGACCAGAGGCTGTGAAAAGCCACAGTAATGATCTATGGGTCTCTAATAGCTCCTAGCTGTAACAATAAGGCAGCTCCAGGAATGTTCTTCATTCAGAAAAGGAGGTATAAAAGATGACAGCGGCTTGAGAAGGTGCCCACTGGCTACAGCTAAAATCTGTGGTTATTAAAGATCTGCGGGACAAACCGGTCACAGACAAGCTCAGGCTTTCACTGGACACCTCCCCCCAGCGAGGAAAGGTGGAGAACAGAGGGAGGCTGCTCCAGCTCCAGATGGCAAAGCTGTTTGCAGGAGACTGAGAGAGGGACACAGGGAGGAGGCTGCACAGACGCTGCCCTCCTCCTCTGCCCATGAGCCAGTGAGACCCCTGAGCACTGCGCAGCGAGCACCCAAGCATGCTGCAGACCTGCCAGGTGGTGACGCTGGGGCTCCTGAGCAGAACCAAAGCCTGGCTGTAACACAGACACGCTGGGAAACCCTTCCCGGCCAGAAAAAGGGCTATCAGCCAGAAAAAGGGCCATCAGACGCTGGGTACTGAAGGCCACCTCACTGCAGAGGACCAGGCAGATTTAACCATGGGGTGCCAACAGCACCACGACTGACACAGGTCAATCGTGAGGCGTTGTTGGACCTAAAAGCCTCACAGAGGGTACCCCGACTCCCAAAATCCGGGTGGCAGAGCCTGCTGGGCTGCAGCACGGTACCTGTCGGCTGGCGCTCGGAGCCTGCTGCACCGCTGTGATGGGGGGGCTGTACACGCTGCTGCTGGCCAGAGAGACTGTTGAGAGGGAAGGGGCGCTTCCCTGGCACTGCTCTCTCTTGTGGGTCATGAAGGCAGGCAAGGAGTTGAACTGCTTCTTGCACTTCCCACACAGGAAGACGTCTTCGTCATCTGCAAGTAAGAGAAACAGCTCCCTGCTGCCGGCCGCGCTCAGCATGCCCCAGAGCTGCCCCCGACAACCACAGCAAGTAAAGGCGAGGCAGCAGACGCCTGCTGTGTCTTGGCACCTCGCGGACATCACCGTCAGGAGACATCAGGTGCAACCGTCCTTCTTCCCCGATGCCAAGCTCTCCCCACAGCCAGCTGATGTGGACAAGCCGGCCTTGGCTGCGCTCCCACACACAAACCCTGCTGTCCCCCTCTGACAAGCTGAATCCCATCACCTGTCCTCTCATCCCGAAGATGTGATCAAGGAACCCAGCCTTGCTCCCCCAGCAACTTCTGCTGTTAAAACAGCTTCTTCCGAAGCATTTGCATTAGCCTGGCTGAGGCAGATTTTATTGCTCAGGTTGCACAAAGGATGAGGAACACGCAGCAGGGCACACAGGGGAGGGCAGCTTCTGTCTGGGACCCACCCCCAACAAGACCTCTGGTCTTTGGTGCCTCTAATTGGTGTTAGAGGCAGGAGGAGACCACAGCCCAGTTATCATTAGCCTAGATGAAACTTGCAGCACGAGCAAATCACGTAAGCTCACGCCACTTTTCACTTGAGCCAGTCAGACTCAAACCTCTTGGAAAAAATAATATTCTGTGGCTCACAAGGTGGACCTCCTGTTTGGGGACACGGCCGTAACTTCTGCAGGAGCACAGCTCAGACGGGGCACTGCAAGAGGCTCTTTCTCCCATGGGATCCCTCAGGAACTCACTATCTAATCGGATCTGATCAGCAGCCACACAAGGGGAAAAGGGGTAAAAAGAAAAAACACACTCACGGGGAAAGGCACAATGTATGAACCTACTGAACTGGCTGGTGCCGAACTGCCAGCCTGCAGCACGCGGGGAACTCGGGGATAAAGCAACCCCCACTGCACTGGGAGTTTGTGAGTGCACGTGTGACTGCACTGATACATCCCCAGGGGATAAGGAATGGCTCATTAAATAAATAAAAAAAATATGAACACGCAGTCATGGCAGAGAGTGGCTGCTCCCTTCTTCCGTGCCTTTAGCGGCACCATGTAGCCCAGCCTAACGCCTGACCTGCCCCAAAGCATTTCTGCTTGCCCAGGTGCTTGCTCTGCCCCTTCCTCCTGCTCTGCCAGGCCCCGCTGAGGGGTCACAACGCTTCCAGCAGCGCCCTACACAGGCAGGGTGCCTGGTCTGATAGTCACAGAGCGCGCCGTGGGAGGAGACCCCCAGCCCACCACCCCTCGCCCGTCTCTCCCCCAGTTCGGCACTCACCCATGGGCGGGATGGCGGTGGAGGAGCTGACGCTCTGAGCAGACGGGTCTGTTACTCCTCCCTGACCATCCAGCAAGGACTGCACGGCCAGCACCGTCTGGTTATCCATTCCTGGAAGGAGACAAAGCACGGGGGGTGAATCGGGCGTGGTGTGAACGCAGAGCACCTGGGGACCGGGAGCTTGCTCACGACGAGTCGCGGAGGGAGGTGTTCCCCACAGAGCCCCCCTCACCTTCTCACCACCCTGCTCCACGGGCAGTCACGCTACTGCAACGCTCCCACCTGTCCTTTGGCACAAGGAAAGGGAAGGGAAGAAGGGCAAGAAAGCTGAGAGAGAGCTTCATTTCAGGCACGGGTTGCAGTGAGGAAGGATGCTTGCAGGCAGCAGGTATGAAAAGAGCTCAGAGGTGGATATTTGGGACGTCACGGGCCATGCAGCCCATGTAGGGGCTCTCTGGGAACACAGAGGGCACAGCAGAAGCAAGCCACCAAGCTTGCTGATGACAAAATGCCTGGGGTGCAGCCACCTGGATTCAGCCCGCACCTGAGCTCCTGTGCGGTGCAGGAGAAACACCTCCCTGTGCTCGGGGTCAGCGCTCCTGGATCCCGTCAGACACAGGGCTATGAACTACAGGAGGGTTCAGAGACAGCATTAAAAAGAACAGATCAAGCACGGGCTCCTTGGAGAGATGCTTTGAGCAGACCTGGCTCAGCCACTTACAGGACCACAGCTCCCGCTGCCCCCAGCGCTGAGCCTCCGCGGGTGCCTCTCCCTCAGAGCTGCCGGTGGCTCTGTCACTTCCAGCTCCCCCGGGACTCCCTGAGCACATGCACACCCAGGCAGATTTGGTGTCAGAACGAGCTCGCTTGCTTTGGCACAAACATTTGTCACCACAGCTAACATGTTCTAAAACGCTCTAGATGAACACCAGAGTGGGGCCGGCTCGCCTCGGGACACAGCCGGCCAGCAGCACGTGGCCGACGCATCACAGCCCGTGCACTCCTTCTCTCTTTAGAAATCATAGGGGGAGAATCAGAGAACAATCTGATCATGAAAAAAATAGCTAAAAGGGGGGATTTTTAATGCACCACTCCTCTCTGCTAATTTCCTTACCACAAGAAACCCATGAATATAATAAATGACACACCAAGGCCACACGTGGAGATTAAGGGGCAAAGCAGGAGGGGAGAGTTCATTGATTGCTTTTTACTTTTCATCAAGATCTTTGCAGATCTGGAAAAAAAAAAAAAAGAAACCTGTAAATCCCTGAGTAACTCTGAACTCAGGATTACACACTGCAGTGAACAGCAAGTGTGTCTGTGCACTCATTTTCAAACTGTGCCGGTGAGCGTGGTACCCGACGAGAGGTCCCCTGGCCAACAGCACCAGGAAGGGAAGTAAAACACCCCACAGAGTCCCGCATAAAAGCACGGCGCAGCAGAAGCATCAGCCTCATTTCACCATTACGGGTTCCTCTTGCCATTTTAGCATTGCTCCTGGACAGCAAGGATGTCACCTCCCCGGCGGGAAGCACATGCAGGACCCACAGCGTTTTAAAGACACCCTAAAAACATGTTTCTCCTGCACCTCAGGCACGAAGCGATTAACAGCGGGACTCCACGAGCGCCTTCTCCATCCATCATCTTTCACCAAGGAGAGGTCACAAACACCTCCTTGGCGGGACAGCACCGTTCTGCCGGGGAGCAGAGGCACGAGCAGATGATGCCGCCTTACACCCTCCTGTAAAATTACCCCCACACCGACGGGAGCCCTTGGACATCGCTGACGGAGGCACAGCGCAGCTGCAGGGCCCGTTCTGCAGCCCCTTGCTGGCACGGACAGCCATGTCCCTCCCGCAGGCCAGCTCCGCCAGCACCACGCCGCTGGATCCTGGCAGGCTGGTGTTAAAACCCACCTCCTGCTCTGCACATCATCTCCTGGGCAACTGCAAAGGCGGCACTGCGGGCTGTGGTTGGCGCATCCAAACCAGAGGGAAGCGGAGCGCGTCTGCGGGGGAAGCAAGCTAACAGGACACAGCATAAAACGGGATCAAACGCTCAGTTTCAGTGTATTGTGAAGATAGGAGTGGAAATGGTGAACTACTCCCATCTGGCTTGCACCAAGACCACCACGATCACTATGCCCAGCACTTCGTGCCTGGGTTTCTTTCTGGCTCTTCAGAGCGAAAAATCCGCGTGATGGCCTCGGTCCGGCTTGCAGGAAGGGGATTAAGGAGAAACCCAAACCTACAGACAGGCAGCGCTGGGGCAGCATCGCATGCGGCCAGGGAACAGCAGTCCAGGACAACCCGAACAATCGCTCTTCGTCCATCTCCCTTTTGCACAGACACACAGGGAGTCCCCCCTGTTTCTCAAGTTAAATGCAGGATGGCACCCGTAACACGGGGCAGAAACCCTACATCCCAGGTTCAGGAACCAAGCAGGCCACCGGGCCGTACCAATGTCATCCCCGGGCTCCGTGAGGCAGCTGCGGAGCAGATCTGCACCGAGCACAGCCAGCAGCAGCCTGCGGGACGTCCTTTGGAGCCGTGAGACCTTTAAAAAGCCACTTCTGCCTTCCCTACAACCTGCCCAAACCACGAGGATCTGAGGGATGCCAGGCTAAAAACCCAAGGCTATGGGTTTGACAGGATCCAGGAGTACCGACACGAGCGCTTGCAGCCGCGCACAGATGCCGAGTCACCGACCCGGAGTCTGACAGCGCACAACAAACACCAAGAGCTGCCGGTTACTGTGGGCTTGGAAAACAAAACAAAAACCACTCCGCCGAGCCGTTTTGCCCTCCTGAATTTGGCGATAAAACCTGCCCCGCAGAGAGGGACCGGGGCACGCACGGTGCTGTCAGACGCCCCAGGAGACCCAAGGGGGGAAGCATCGCTTCTTGCTCCTCTCTCCGCTGCTGCGATCGCAGGTGCTGGTCCTAAAGCAGGGGCGGTGATGCCGCTGCAAGGCCTGCCAGCCAGCGGTGTCCCCTCACGTATGGGAAAACGTGGGATCCGCTCCGGGGGATACACGCTTTGGGAAAGAGCTCGCCTCTGAACGGGCTGACCCCAGGCACAACCCCACACAGCCGGGCACTGGCCGTGCCACGGAGCCCCCACACACCCCACAGGGCCACGCACAAACACCCGGGGGTGAGAAGCAGCCCGGGGGCAGGCGGGGGGCACGGCTCGAGCCCTGGTGTGGGGTAAAGGGGAAAACCCCAAAGCTGGGTCGGTGGCCGTGCCCGAGCGTGCCTGGCACAGGGATGGGGAGCAAGGGGCGCCCCAGGGGCTGGGAACGGGGTGATGGGGTGCCCCGATGTGTGGGGGCTGTGAGGCGATGGGGAGCCCCTAAAGGCAAGGTCACGGGGATGGGAGATGTCCCATCGGGGGGTGCAGCAGTGTGCGGGGACAGGGTGACAGGGTGACAGGGTGACAGGGGTGCCACAGCACCACCCCAGGGGGGCGATGGGGCCCTAAGGCTGAGGGACACAGGGACAGGGACCCCCAGGGACCCCAGGCAGGGCCGGGGGGAGCAGCAGGAGCGTGGAGGGGGGAACCCGGTGCAGCGGGGGGGACACGGGGACGGCAGGAGGAGGGGGTCCCCGGGCGGGGAGGGCAGCGGGGAGCGGTGTGGGGGGGGTGGATGCGGGTTTGGGGCGGGCAGAACCGAGCCGGGGCTGGGCTGGGGGCGGCGGTGGGGGCGCAGCGGGGCCGCCCGTTACCTTCCAGCGCCTCGAAGATCGCCTGCGCCATCTTGGAGCCGGGGCGGGCACGGAGCGAGGGGAGGGGAGCGGGGAGGGGAGCGGGGAGGGGGCGGCCCCCGCCCGCCCGCCCGCCCGCCCGCCGCCAGGGGGCGGCCCCGTCCCGCAGCCCGAGGGGCCGGGGAGCGGCGGGCGCCATGGCGGGCGGGGGGGCAGCGCCGGGCCCCGCGCCCCGCGTCCCGCTGCGGGCCCTGCTCCGCGCCTTCAACGCCCTCCTCAGGCAGCGCCGCCACCGAGCCGCGCTCGCCGCCATCAAGGGCTTCCGAAACGGAGCCGTGTGAGTGGGACGGGGACGGGACGGGGACGGGGGGGTGCGGCCGGTGGGGGCACCGCGCTCCCTGGGGGGGCGTCTGCTGGGTGCCGGGGGGGCTCCTGGGGTGCTCCCCTGGCGGTGTCCCCCCAAACCTCACCATTTCTTTTCGTTTTCACAGCTACGGGGCAAAAATCCGCGCCCCCCACGCCCTGGTGATGACTTTCCTGTTCAGGAGCGGCAGGTACCGGCCCGCAGGCACCCCGTCCCCGTTCCCCAAAAGCCCAGGTTTAGGAGCAGGAGGATTCGTGAGCCCACTGCTGTGATAACCAGCAGGATAACTTGTATGGAAATACACACACACAAGTGTATGCAGTCGTGCAGGTCAGCCACTTGTCTGGGGGTTGGGCCTTGACAGAATTAGGCAAAAGCACAGCGTGAGAAGAGCGTTGATTGACCCCCGATGGGTGCCCCCCAGCCCGGTGTGCCCCCCTCACAGAGCTGGAGGTGTCCTTGGGGTACCAGAGCTGACAGTGGAGGTGGGCAGGGTGAGGGGGGTAAGGTCCGGGCTGGTTGCTGGTGGTGCTGCCTGTTCGCTCTCCTAATTGTCTGTTTCTTTTGTCCAGTTTAAGAGAGAAACTGAAATCGATCGCCCAGGCTACGTACACCCATTCCCGGAACTTGGCGTATTTTGTGTTCACCTACAAGGGGCTGATGGCATTGCAGTCCTGGCTACAGGGGAAAAAAATCCCATTTCATTCTTTCTTGGCAGCCTGCATTGGGGGTTGGTTAGTGTTCGGTGAGAACAATCCCGTCAACAGCCAGGTAAATGTCTTTGGTGGACGTTGGGTTGACAAAAAGACCAGCGGGTGGGTGGTTGTGTGCCGGGAACTGGCTGGTGTAGCGTGGCATAGTGCTGGTGGTTCAGTTCGAGAGCTGACAGCTCTGCTTGGCCTCCAGAGTTGCACTTGTATCTAGGACAGCAGGTTTGCAGCCCAAAGCCACCTGGTTCCCCCACGCGTTCTCTGAGCTGTGGTAACCGCCTGCCTCTGCGCTCCTGGCCTGCTTGCTTGTAGAGTTAAACCCACAAACTTGAGCTTTGTCATTTGTAGAGAACGATTGATTACAGAGCTACACGTAACTGAACTGCTTAAACTGACAAAAGGTGCTCAGGGGGAGTCTGATCTAGAGCTGGTTGTTACCGACTTCAGTTTGGGTCAGAAAAACACAGACACAGATTAATCAGAAGCGTTCTACTTGTGCAATCCCCTGCAAGACAGCACCTTCGGTCTGGTTTTAGGATGTGTCCACACTACTGAGCCTGTCTGTATCTGCTTGGCAGGGTGACAGGGCTGCTCTGTGGCTATCGGCAGCAGCATCTGGGGTCGTGTTAACTTAGCAAAGATGAAAGTTGTGCAACTGAGCTGCAACCGTGCAAAGATCTGTTGCATCAGGTGTGATTTACTGCTTACTAAATGAGAGCACCTGAAGGGAAGCAAGGCTTTGAGGACATAAGGAAGACACAAACATCTCCAGTTTAAGATTTTTCGATATGTGAACCTACAGTCCGTTTGCCGTTACGTTGGGTAAACTGTTCCTGCCCCTCTTGCACAGTTTATCCCTTCTAAATCACTTCCTCTGACCAGATTTACTGGCTAGGTTCTCTTCCTAATGTTCTCTGGGTTTTCTCTTTATGCAGATTGTTATGTACCTGCTGTCTCGTATCCTGTTTGGCTTGTCTCGGCTGGCAGTGGAGAAGGGCTATGTCCCACAGCCCAAGCAGGATCCCTTTCCACTCGTTGCTGCTCTGGTGTGGGGAACAGTTCTCTGGCTCTTTGAGTACCACCGACAGACTCTGCAGCCCTCCCTGCAGGCCTCCATGACCTATCTGTATGACGACAGTAACGTATGGCACGACATTTCGGACTTCCTCATTTACAACAAAAAGCCTGCAAGCGAGTAGTTGGTTCCTTGGAAAACACCTGTGAACATGACGGTACCTAAGGGAAAAGGTTGTTCTGTCACTCTCGACTGGTTATTTTTATTATTTTTTAAATTAACTTCTGTCAAGGAGAGTTGCCTCTTGTGTCCTGACCAAAATGTTCTGATTAGTCTTCTACTAGCTCTGTTTAGAGCGAGTTAATACCCCGCAGAAACTTGTTGCAATGCCTCAGGGAGAGTAAAATGCCTTGGGAACCTTCAGTTAAAATCAGTCTTCTTTTAAAGATGCCTTATTTTTCCTGTGAATGTATTTTGTTTGGTTGGTTGGTTGAGTTTTTTTTTCCTTTTAAGAAAGGAAATATGCTCGTAAAATGGCAGCTTGACAGTAATTGGGGAATAGGTCTAATCATGGAAAAAATGCTCTAGGAGTTGTCTGGGTGCTCATGAGATGGAAGCATTTTTCTCTGCTGCTGTGCTCCCTGTCGTGGGAAGATGGGAGTGGGAGCCCTGCTCGGTTCTGGAAGCTGAGACATAATTTCTTGATTTCTAAAATATTGCAAGGAAGGTTGTGTGCTCCCTCAGAGAGTTCCTCTGCAATCTTTCTTCTCTCAGGGAGGCAATAAGATGTTTGAGAATAAAACTTCTGAGATTCTCCCACACGAGTCTGGTAAATCAGGCTTGGAAGGAATATTTTTTTTCTCAGTTTCTCTCATCCACTTGGGCTGCATCTGTCTTTCTACCCAGTGCACTAACTTAATACCCTGTAATTATTTAAAACTTATTTGTAAAGCTTTTGAAAGCTGCTTAAATTAAATACCAGAAACAGTTACGCAATTTAAACTCCTTTGAAAACCGGCTGAGGCACATTGCATGCCCTCGGCTGTCACGCTGGGTACTTTATACGTAGCAGGGAGATGCACTTTCGCTTTGGTGGAAGCCCATGGGTCCAGAGTCCACCCCCTGCACCAGTGGGACGACCTCGCTGTCATCAAGCTCGAATGTACGCGTAGCTGCTGCAGTGCTGTCGCTGGGCCAGGCTGAGGTCACGCAGGAGTATTCAGGTGGCTCTTCCTTTAAATGCACTGCTGAGTCCCACAAACAGCACGTGCCAGGCCTTCACCGAGGGTTGACTGGCCAGCTGAGAAATGCTCCGTTTCATCAAAACAAAAACTTTTCAAGTTGATGAAATCAAACTGTTAACAGCATTAAGCACTGATAGGTCTGTGTGACACTAAGCCAGTCATTTACTTAATGATGGTGTGTAAAACCAGTAGTCAGGAATTATTTCAGTGTGATATCACAAGAGTCAATAAGCTCCCTGTGCTGTTCCCTTTTGTCTCAGTCAATATTACTTGTTTCTTGCTCTTTTACCTTCTGTTGTCTAAAAGAAGTTAGCCGTCTGTGTACACATCCACTTTTCCATCCTGACCTTGTTTCATAATCCCACTGATGGTGCTCTTCATCATTTTTTGCAGTCTCCTCTTTACAATCCAAGCTCTAGCAATTTGTTGTATTTAACGGTGTGACTGGAATGGGAAGTCCAAGTTCAGGTACCTTCTGTGTAGGAAAAAATTCTTGATATCTTAAAGATGTTTTTCCTTCATCTCTTTAATCTTTTTTATTACTCCTGTGCATCTTCTGAGTGCTGCTTTGCTTTTTATTTTTCCACGCTCTCTGTCACCAAGATGGAGAGTTGAATGTTCCCCTCCCCACAGCCTGTCTGTTGCTGTGAGGTTCAGGATCGAATCGCATCCAGAGAGGCTCAGCTTGAGTAGAAATCAAGTCTGCTTTTCAGTCTTGACCTACATCTGGCACTGAGGAGAGCTACGTGTGCTGTGAAGTCTCAGTGCAGAGATGGAAGCGTCCTTGTGCTCATCCCATGCAGATCCATGACTACTCTTCTTTGTGCCCAGAAGACAAGGATTACTTTACCATCGCCTGTGGTCCCTTCACCTGCTGTTACGGTCCGTCTGGAATGTTGGGGTTGGAACACGGAGCAGTACTTTGTCAATTTTTCTGGGCCTGTAGAAGTTAGGAACTGTTCTTGCACTTCTTTCTAGTTCAATATTTTCTTTTGTCTTGGTGATCTCAAAGATTCAAGTAGAGGGGAAAAAAAACATGAAGCTGTAGCTGAGTTGTGATTTCTGTAGAAGTATCGTGTCTGTGTTTGCTCCGCTGGTGGATGCCTGAGGCAGTGTGTCCTGACAGGGCAGTGCTGCACCTGACCTTCGTGGCAGAAGCCTCAATATTCTTCTGAACGAGCGTGTTAATATTGAGCTAATGTTGCTGAACAGCCTTTGGTGGGATTTGAGGAAACCCTTCCAGAATCTCAGAGCAATGGCTTGAGAATTTCTTCCTAAAACTGTTAGACTGACAAACCCCAGGCCACGTGCAGTTACTGCAGCACACGCTGCGGCCTGGCTCACACGTGAGCTGTGTCTATTTGAAGTTTTTAACGTTTTGAACAAATTGCCGATGTTCTTTCAGGAGAAGGGCTTACAGTTCTCTTACACGTGAGCTGATGTGCTTCTGCTAGTCGCTGTGAAGCACTTTGCCTGTGAAGTCGGAGGGAAATGTCCTTTTTGTGCTGCCACGCGCAGTACCTCTGTCCTCTCTAGGTGGCAGAATCAAGCCAACAGCAGGGCTCCAGCAGCAGCTTGGCAACTGGCCGCCAGTCGTCCTTGGTTCAAACTGCCCTTTTTCTCTTGGGAATCTACCGCCAACCTCACTTTCAAAGTAAATCGTGCCTGAGACTCCAACCATCTGTACTGGTGACCCAGGAACCAGCTGCTGTCCCTGGAAGCGAAGTGCAGCTCGTCCCAGGAGCAGGCTCTGTGCAGCCGCCGGTCGCTGCGCTTTGGGGGACGGTTTGTGCTCCTGCTGCGTGCGGGCAGGGCGCTAAGCTGCAAGTCACTCCTTTCCCCGGGGAGGTAATTGGGACGGTTCTTTAACGGCATTAGTGCTCGTTGCCTCTTCTGCCACCAGATAGCTGGGGACGGACCCCTTATGCTGCCGATGTGCCGGAACAATGCGGGCGTGTAGTAAGGAAGCGAACTAGAAGTAATTTGTCTGAGTCAGACTTTTGGATACATAAGTGACACTCCCTGCCCTCCCCCAGTGCATTGTGTAAGGAATTGAGTCCCCTGTTTGTGTTCCTTTTTATTAGCATTAAAACCAAAAGGGATAAAGAGACAGTTGGGAAGCCACCTGCGAATCGGCCGAATGCTGAAGGAATCACAAAGGAGAGCCGTTTTTTCTCCCCGACCCTGATCAGTTTTGAATTTTAAGATGAACATGCCTTTGTTTGTCTACGTCGACCTTATTTCCTCTTCTTATTTCTTCTCAGCCACCTGACTCTGAGATGCTGAGCGCCTCGAAAGAGGAGCAGGGCATCTCCATGTTTAGCTTGGTTTGTCAAAAATTGGGATTTCTGGATAAAACTGGTGCGTTCGTTTTAAATTGATGCTCCTCCTTCAGATTTTAAGCCTCTTTTACAGAGGGAACTTTAAAGGTTAATGAATTGAACTGATCAAAAGTTTTCACCAAGCCTTGACTCTGTATCCTGAGCTATTAATCATTTATTTTATGAGTGAACAAAGCGAGCTGAGGGTTATTTACAGCCGCCGCATGCTGCCCTGGCATACCTGCTGTGCTTCACTTCTCTTTGGAAAATTGCTCTTACATTAGTGTGCTTTTTCAGGGTTGCTGAAGGAAACATCTCCGGGACAGTTACATTATTTAACAAGGGTGAAAGCTGAGTGGGTGCATGATATTTGGTTTAGCTGAGGTACTGCATCTGATCTGTGCAGGTCAGGAGAGGGTCATTCTGAAAGAAAAACTGCAGAAGATCTATGATGTCGGTGCTGCAAGACTTCCTTGCCCCGGTGGAGAAGTTTAAGCTCTGCTTTAAACCGAGCTGGGTGTGGGGTGGCAATGATGGGATGGCCTCAGGCTCCTGAAGCAGACCAAAAGCAGGTGTTCAGAACATCCCCCCTGCACCCTGAGCTCTGCAGCCAGCTGGGAGCCTTCGTGGATGGCTGGTGCTAGTGAAGGAACCAGTAACCACTGCGGGTATCCTCTCGAAGGAGAAACTGGTATGACTCAAGCTCATTTTCACTGCCTCAGCACAAACACGACCTTTGGAAAATACCCTGAGCCGCGCACTGTTTCCTATTTGTCAGGTTGTGTTTGTCTGCCTGGATCCTGCTAACCTGAGCAGACTGTGCTCGCCTTTCTGGTGCTGGTTTTGAAATCCACCTGATAAGGAGTAGAAAAAACGAGGCATAATGCTGCCCAGTGCCATGTCTGGCTGCCACTGTTAGTGTTTTAGGGGTGCTAATCTTGAATTCTCAACCTGTGTGTTCACATCAGATTGTTGGAGGAGGTAACTTTTTTTTCCTTTACTTAGAATTTGCTTCTCTCTCATTTCTTTATGAGACTTGTGATGAGGAGGGGAGAAACAAATTAAATGCTCTGTAATGCAAATATTGTTACCTCTGTTTTTGGCCTCGCTGTATTTTGCATTCATAATTGCCATGTAACCCAGGTCCTGATTGTGGGATGGCATAGGATAACGCTAAGTCCATAACCTCAGGTAACTTGTGGTGATGCCAATCAGAATGCTTGTGGCAGCTCCCCGGTGGGTTTAAGCGGTGTGAAGGAAGGGGCAGTGGGGCTGGAGTAGCTCTGTCTGCTGTGAATCAGCTTCCTGTGCAGCCGGTGCAGCAGTCAGCCTGGTGTAAGATTTCTGCTCACCTCCTTTGCAGATTATTTCTGTATAGTTGGGTTTTGAAGATCATGCTGTGCTTTCTATAAAATAATAATAATAAACTAATTTTTTGACCTTTTTTTTACTGTCATCATTATGAAGCTAAACTATTTAAAGTAATGCTTAATTAGTGCATGCTACTAGTCCTGCCTGCAGAGAAGAAATGCACAGAGGGTTTTTCGAATGAGCCGTGCCCTCACGTTACCTGCTCCCAAAAGCCAGTGCTGGATTTACCACGCCACCAGCTTGAACTGCTGCAGCCCCTGGGAAGGATCCCGTCCCCAGAGACAAACTGGGGCGGCTGTCGTCTTCCTGAAGCACAAACTTCCCCCTGTGCTGGCTGCTTGGACCTCTCAGGTGTTGCTGTATCTTCAGACCAAGTGAGTCAAACTGGGGCTAGGCTGCACCATTCATGACGTGTGCCGGGACGTGCTCGGTGTGAGCAGGAATGAACAGGACCGGCTCTTGCATTGCAGCATGAAGTCAGCCTGGCTCCTTTGGGCTCCCTGGGGTGGTTTTAGGGCAGGCTGCTCCTCAGTACCTTGCAGCTCATTGCTGACGTGGGCAGGTGGCTTCAGAAAGCGTGCAGCTTCCAAACAACGCAGGGCTGAGTCTGCCTCTCCCATTAGCTAAGAAAAATAAGGACTTACATAAATGATCTGGGTGCCTCTTTAGAGCTGGGAGCTACAGAGGAGGTGTGCCATGGAGGTAAAAGGAAACACGGAGAACCCCTTCTTGGTGCCACCAGCTGAGCGGCTCCTCTCCTCGGTGTCTGTGCCACCAGCTGAGCCAACCCACCCTGAGCAGCAGCAGGATGCCCGCTGGAGGAAGTCGTGCGGGTGTGGTTGTGCCGGTGTGCGAGCTGAGCACAGCTCACAGCTCACAGCTCACAGCTGCAGAGAGCGGGGCCGGGCTGCAGCTGGCAGGGCCAGTAAACGCTTTGGGGGTTCTGCGTGCTAAGGCTGGATGAGCTCGGGGTTCTCCAGCCCGAATCAGGAATGAAGCAGCATCCTCTGCATCTTGCCAGCTGCGCACACGAAGGAGGTGTGCCTTGCAGGCAGGCTGCAGGCCCGCACATCCCCTCTGGCCTCTCCAAACACAAAGCACTGGAGTTTGGGTCCAGCCTGTCCCTGCCAGCAGGTTGCATCCTTCCAGCCCTCCTTGCTGCGTTCTCCCACAGCCGGGAGCTGCTCGCACACACCCTTACAGCCCCTGCCCCAACGCGTGCTTTGGAGGCAGCCAAAAATCAGGACAGCAATGGGATAAATCCCGCTGGTGTCCAGAGCGTGAGGAGCCCTCCTGACCCTGTCGGTGATGGAGAGGGCTGCGGGAGCAGCAGCCCCTGCAGCTGTGCCGGGGGGATTCATCTGCATGCAGGGGAAGCCCCCGTCCTCCTCTCCCCCCACAGCATTTGCTGCAGTGACGGTTTGCCTCCCGTTTGTCCTCGCATCTGCCCTTTTCCAGCACCACCTCGCAGATTTGGCACCGCGGCCCCGTGGCACAGCCAAGCCGTGCAGGGAGGGGGGGGGGGGTGGGCACGGTGCAGGGCTCAGCCTGCTCCTTCTGAATAAACCGCCCTGTGAATTGGGGGGGTTGGGGGGATAAAAATAAATAAATAAACGCTCGGGCTGCCATCCCCCCAGCTGCCCCCGGCCTTTGTGTGTGTGTGAGGGAGCAGCTGGTGCGGCAGCTGCCTCCTCCTCCCAAACCCTGCCTGGCCCGGCCGGGGCTCCCCAGGGACGGGCAGCACCGGCAGCCCCTGGGGTGGGCTTTGTGCGTGTCCCCCCCCGGCAGGAGCAGGCAGCGGGCAGGCAGCTGCTCCCACTGCTGCTGGCGAGGCCGGGCGGGACACGGCAAGGGCCGAGAGCTCCGTAACTGCGCCCAACAGCGTACCGGGGAGCCCTGCCACGGCCCCGGCCCCAGTACAGCCCCCGGGGGGCGGCCAGGGACGAGAAGCCCGGCCCAGCCCCCAGCCCCCAGCCCCCAGCCCCCAGCCCAGCCCCACAGCGGCTCCGTGCGGGGTTGGGGGCTCCCGGCCCAGCCCCACCGCTCCTCGCCCCAAGCCCACCGGGCCTCCGGGCCCCGCCTTCGCGGGCGTTTTGGGGTTAGATACCCCCGCTTTGGGTTCTCCCAGCTCTGCCCTCCCACGCGGGGCTGTTATCAGGGCGCTGCACCCGGGGGTGCCGGCGGGTGGGCGCGGCCCTGCCCCGCCCGGCTGCCGGGCCCCGCGGAGGGGCCGTGCCCGTGGCCGTGGCCGTGGCCGTGCCCCCGGGGCCGCTCCGGGCGCGCCGTGCCCGCGGCCGCCGCCGCTTCCCCTTTAAGGCGCGGGCGCGCTCCGCGTCCCGGAGCCGCCCCGCGATTGGCCCCCGCCTCGGCGCGGCGCCTCGGATTGGCCGCCTGTCAGCGCGTCCGCCGCCGCCCCGCTCGACCAATGAGCGGCCGGCACCGCCCCTCGCTCCGGCGGCGCCGGCCAATGGGGCGCCTCCGTGCGAAGGGCGCAGCCAATGGGCGGGCGCGCCGAGCCTGGCGCCGCTTTCGCGGCAAAAAGGATTTGGCGCGCAAAAGGCGCGCGGGGCCGGAGCGCGGGGACTGCCCGGCGGTGGCGCGGCGCGGAGCGGCCCCGCGCCCGGCATGGGGCGCGCCCCGGCCCCCGCCCCGGCCCCGGCCCCGCCGCCCGGCCCCTGAGCCATGGCGGCGGCGGCGGGCGGCTCGGCGGGGCTGGCGGCGCTGCTGGGCGGCTCCTCCCCGCACCTCCTCATCGTCTCCGCCGCCGAGGAGCCCGCGGGCGGCTGCCGCCCCGACGCCGACCTCCTGCTCTTCGCCACGCCGCAGCCCGCCCGGCCCGGCGCCGCGCCCCGCCGCCCAGCACTGGGGCGCCCGCCGGTAACCCGCGGGACGGGGCGGGGGCCGGGGGGGAGAGGGGGGGCGGCGAGGGGCCGGGATGGGGCGGGCGGCTGCAGGGGGGGCGGCGAGGGGCCGGGCCGGGCCGTGCCACGCGGTGCCCCGCGGCCCGAGCCAGGCCCTGCCCGGCCCCGGCGCTCCGGAAGCCGCGGGCGGGGGCCGCCTCCTGCCGGGCCTCCCGCGGGGGGAAGGCCGGGGGGGGCCGGGTGCCGCCCGCCCCGCTGAGGAGCCCCTGTCCCGCAGGTGAAGCGCAAGCTGAATCTGGAGAGCGACCACCAGTACATAGCCGAGAGCCTGCCCGCCGCCCGCGGCAAGCCCAGGAACCCCGGCAAAGGTACCGGCACCGCGTCCCGGGGTCAGGCCGGGCCGGCTGTAGCCGCGCTGTCCCCAAACTGCGCCGCTGTGCGCTGGGCTGGGGGCGAGGACCCCCTGCAGGGCTGCCCTGCCCAGCTGCGGGGCTCTGTCCCAGCCCCTGGGGCTGTCCTTGTCACCACAGCCTCCTGCGCGCACTCCTGCCATTCTACCACCCTGCAGTGTCCCCGTGTGAGCCTCCGAGCCCAGCCCTCGGTGCCACAGCCCAGCTCACGCTCGCAACCGAGTGCAGCTGTCAGAGCCCTGCCCCAGGGTCCTGCAGCAGCCCTCCCGGGGAGGACCCTCCTGTCCCCAAAAAATAGACCTTGGGGTGCCGCTGGTGGCATGCGGAGCGAGGTGGCACCGGGGTGGTCTGGGGGCCTCCCAGCTCCGGGGCTGCGTTCCTGCGGTGGCTGAATGCTGCTTGTCCTCGCCCGCTGGCAGGGGCGAAGTCTCCCGGGGAGAAGTCCCGCTACGAAACCTCGCTGAACCTCACCACCAAGCGCTTCCTGGAGCTGCTGAGCAAGTCGCCCGACGGCGTGGTGGACCTCAACTGGGCGGCCGAGGTGCTGAAGGTGCAGAAGAGGCGAATCTACGACATCACCAACGTCCTGGAGGGCATCCAGCTCATCACCAAGAAGTCCAAGAACAACATCCAGTGGCTGTACGTCCCCGGGGACGGGGGGGGGGGACGCTCGGAGCAGTGGCGGTGATGACCGTGGGGATGGCCGTGGGGGGGGGTGCTGGCTGCGTGGGACAGCCGGGGGGGAGGTGACAGCCCCGTGTGTCCTGCAGGGGCAGCCAGGCCGCCGCGGGGGCCTCCAGCCAGCACCGGCTGCTGGAGAAGGAGCTGCGGGAGCTGCAGGCGGCCGAGCGGCAGCTGGACGACCTCATCCAGACGTGCACGGTGCAGCTGCGGCTGCTCACCGAGGACCCCGCCAACCAGCAATATCCTTCCGTGCGGGGCCGGGCCGGGTCTGGCGGGGTTGGAGGGCTGGGGGCGGTCGAGCCCCGGCGCCTGTGGTTGCCCTCGTGGGGCTCGGTGCGTGAAGGCGTCCCCGTGTCTGCTCCTTGACCCGCCACACCGCAGCCTACGTCACCTGCCAGGACCTCCGGAGCATTGTGGACCCCTCCGAGCAAATGGTGATGGTTATCAAAGCCCCCCCGGAGACCCAGCTCCAGGTCTCGGACCCGACGGAGGTGAGTGGGGGCCCTCCCCGGTCCCTCCCCGGCTCTGCAGAGCCCTTGGTAACCCTCCTGGGTTCCCCGGCTGTCCCCCCGCACCGTGTCTCACCCGTCCTGCCTTTTCCCCAGGCTTTCCAGGTCTCCGTGAAAAGCACTCAGGGCCCCATTGACGTGTTCCTCTGCCCCGAGGACAGCTCGGGGGTCTGCAGCCCCGTCAAGAGCCCCTTCAAAGCGCCCTCGGAGGAGTTGTCCCCCGGCTCGTCGCAGCCCAGAGCCTCCCCTCTCCTGCATCCCGCCCAGGACGTCAACATGCCGCTGCTGCCCGGCGAGCAAGGTGGGCGGCGGGGCTGGGGGCAGTGCCTGGGCTCTGCGGCGCAGGGACAGCGTCCTCAGCAGGGCTCAAGCCCCACGGGCCCTGGGGTGAGGGTGCGGGGCTGCAGGCGATGCTCGGGCTGTGTTTTTGCTGCCTGTTACGGGTGGCTTGGCCTCGGCGCTCGTGTTTCCCCGGCTGCCCACCGGCAGCGATGGTCTGCGCCGTGCTGAGCTCGGCAGAGGCAGCCTTGGAGGTGTGTGCCAAGGAGAGGTTGCTGGTCCTCTCCATCTCAGCACCCCATGAGCAGTTTGGGCCACGCTGTCCTGATGACCTGGATGTTTCCAAGCTCTTCAGGTCGTGCCACGCGTGCTTTCTCGGTGGCGGTGCGGAGCGTTGCCCAGAGGTGCTGTTCCATGGTGTGTCATGGTGCTGAGAGTCGCTTTGTGTCCCCACAGAGGCCCTGCTGCCGGGTGCCAGCGTGCTGCCCAGCAAGTGTCCCGCCGAGGAGGTGAGCCTCTCGCCGCTGGCCTCCATGGACGCCCTCCTGGAGCAGAGCAAGGACGATTTCTCGGGCTTCTTGGCGGACGAGTTCATCGCCCTGTCGCCGCCGCAGCCGCAGGATTACCACTTCGGGCTGGAGGAGGGCGAGGGCATCAGCGAGCTCTTCGACTGTGACTTTGGGGACTTCACGCCCTTGGACTTCTGAGGCAGGCGGGTGCCCGCGTCCAGGCGCAGCCGCCGAGGGCGAAGCCCCCTGAAGCCAAGGGGCCGTGGGGCAGAGCAGGGGACGGCCGCCCCGTGCCCGGCTTTGCCTCTGCGTGGTTTCTGGTGCCTTTCCTGGGGGTGTCCCTCGGCGGTGCAGCGGCCACAGGCCCTCTCGCCACCCCCCTGCAATATTTCCTTCCCCTCCAGCATCTCGCTGCGGTGTGACCGAGCCCAGCGCCGCTCAGGGCAGCTCTGGTCCTTGGGGGGGGGGGATGCTGGGGTGCGGGGGGGCTCCCCTCTCGGTGCCCCCTCGCCACGGGGGTGCCCGTGGCAGAGCTTTAAGCAGTCCTGTGTATAGATTGGATTAATTTATTTTTGGTTCCCTGGGGACAGCGTTTCGTTTCCTGGGAGGGGCCGGGGGGGGGAGGCGTGCGGCAGTGTGGGGGTGCCGGGAGGTTTCCTTATGCTGGGAAGGGGCTGGCAGAGGTGTGGGGGTGCCGGGTCGCTGTGAGCCCCCCCTGTGCGGGGAGGGCACCGTGCCTGGCTGAGCGTGGGGTATTTATTTATTATTTATGCCGTGTGGGAGCTCTCCCGGGACGTGGTGGGCAGGGGGAGCAAGAGTGGGGCATGAAGTGGGGGGGGGGAACAGTGCTGGTGGAGGGCCCCGGCGGGGGTCTGCTGGCACACTCCTGCTTTGCTTTTGCCCCCAAACGGGGCGCTGGCAAAGCCCCTGCCGTGCCAGGTGGCCATGGGAAGGGCGATGGGACAGGAACGGGGCCGTGTGTGTGTCCCCCAGGGATGGGGGGGTCCCGGGGGTGCATGGGGGGTGGGGATGCTCCCCGGCCCTGGTGCTGGTGAGGACCAAACATTGTCTCCAGGTTTTCTCTTCTAAATTCCCGTGCAGCCATCCAGGCCGAGCCCCTTCTGGGGTTTGGTTCCTCCTCCCTGGCCCAAGGGTTTGGGGGGGCGGCAGGGAGGAAGGGGGGGCCCTGGGCCGGGCTGGAGCCGCACTTTCACTTACTGCCTTTTAACAAGCTTGTGTTCCTCTGAGCTTCGTGTTTAATAAAGGTTTCTACTGACTCTGGTCTCTACTTTGGGGCTGGGCTCAGCTGCCTGGGGACGGATGGGGGCCTGAAATGTTGCCTACACCCAGAGCTAAGGGCTGGGGGGCTGTTTTTTTGTTTATTTTAACTTGAAATGCAAAGGTGGGGCTCTCAGAGTCTGCAGGAAGCACTTGGGTCCTCTTGTGTGACACAGCCTCTGCCCCGGGCCAAATGTGGGTGAAGGACAGGAAGGGGGTGTCCCTGCAGGGCTGGGGACACTGCAGATCCCAGGGAGATGGGGACATCGAGGGACGTGGGGGAGGACGGTGTGGCGGGTCTGGGGGTGGCTGAGACGTGCCGCTTCCTTCCCGTCTTTGTGCGCTCGCTCCTCGTTCTTTCTGCCTGGCTTCCTGCGTGTTACTTATTTAAATACCCTGATAAATATTTCACTCTGGCCTGCGTTGTTGCATAAGCCCTCTGCTCCCACCTGAGCGTACAAGGCCGTGTGGTGCCGGGCTGCCCCGTGCTGCTGGGGCAGGTGCAGTACTCACACGGCTCCTCGTGCTGAGCTGGGATGGGTTTGGGTTTGGGGGTGAGGGCTCCCTGCCCTTGAGGGTGTGCTGATCCCTTCCTTCTCCTCTGCAGGGTGCCCAGACCTGGTGGGGCTGCAGAGCTGCCCCCTGCCCCTCGCCGTGCTCCCAGCACAAAGGAGCAGCCGTGATGCTGCAGGGAGGTGGTTCCAGAGGGGTTCATGGCACTGGAGCATCCTTGCTGACCTCCTTTCCTGCCTCCTGCCGTGGGACAAACCACCCCGGCCTTTGGGGCTGGGCCGGGCCGAGGCGGTGGGAAGGTGGCAGGTTGTGCTGATAGGGATTTCCTTCTTGGTGAGTGCTCGGCGTTGTTTCCTGACAAACAAAGCCCAGCTGGGAGAGCCTGGCTGCCAAGCCTGGCATGGGTGGATACGTGGCGTGTGTCGTGCAGTCGTTTATCCCTTCCCATTTTTCATGTCCTTGTTTTTATTTGTGGAAATCTGTACCCACTTTCGTGATGTCTGCAGCGTGGAGCAGCACAGCTTTTCCCCTTCCCCTGAGCAAAGGTGAACCTCCCTGCACCACCACCAGCAGTGCTCACCGCCGTGCTTGCGGGATGCGATTCCTCAGGATCAGCAGTCCCTAAAAAAGCAGGGCCTGCGCCATGAGCCCCGGCAGGGCCAGGGCACGTCCCCCCTGTGCCATGCAGCCCAACTGCGGGGCGATGCGCGGGCTGCCCTACGCCGGGCAGAGCTCTACAGGAATAGCTGCTGTGTCCCAGGGATGAGTCACGGTGCAGCTGAAGGGCTTCCCTGCTTCTATTTTGGATCCCTGCAGAAAGAGCTGATCGCCCGTGTAGGAGTTCTCGCTTCTGACAAGCACGCGTGGGGATGGGGCGAGCGTGGCTGTGCCACCTGGAGCGGGGAGTTGGGCACGAAGGGAAGGAGCCTGACACCAGCCCCATTTGGGGCCCAACACCAGCCCTGTTTGGGACCTGCCATCCCCCTGCAGGTGGGACAGCCAAGGAGCTGGGTCCTGCTCTTTGCCTCGCTTTGCATTCCGTACTCCACCTCCCCAAAAGCACTGGCATTTCGTTGGAAAATAAGCAAAGCAGGGAGCTGAAACGCAGCCTCGTTTATTCACCAGACACCAGCAAGCGGGTGCTGTGTTGGTTGATACCTGGCTGTGTGCCTGTGCCCCACTCTGCCTGGGCAGCGCCGCCACTGCAGGGCCAGCAGCGAGGCTGTGCCCTCCTTCCCTCCTGGATGCGTTTGGGTATCAGCTACGGCTTGTTTTGGGAAGGAGACGTGTTGGGAAGGAGAGCTGGGTGCGATCCTCTTCCCTCGTGTGCACCCGGAGAAGCCGTGAGATGAAACCTCCCCGTGAGGCATCCTCGCGCTGGCCCCGTGCTCCGCTCGCAGCCGTTTCCCCCTGGGAAGGGGGCAGCCGGCCAGCCCCACGTGCTGTGGCTCCGTCATGTCGGGCTGGGAAGCGTCTCGGCTCTGAAAGCTGGGTTACGAGAAGCTCAGCGAAATGGGTGAGGCTGCAGAGCGCCCTGTGAGGAGAGGAGCCGTGCTGGTGCAGCCTGCCGGGCCGTCGCTCTGCGCCCAGACGAAGCCCCGGGTTGTAAATAAACCCCTGGGATGTGGGGTTGGAGAGGAGTGGGGAGAAGGGAGGCTGCAGGGGCCACCGGGACCAGCTGTGGGCACCAAGGGGCCTTTGGCACCACTGGGGGGCAACTGGAGCCAGCTAGGACCTCACTGGGCTGACTGGAAACACACTGGGGATGCAGTGGGGACACGTTGGCACCACACTGGGGCTGACTGGGATCACACTGGGCTGACTGGGGCTGTGCTGGGCTGACTGGGACCGCACTGAGGACGCATTGGCACCACACTGAGGTGACTGGGATCATACTGGGCTGACTGGGATCACACCGGGGTGACTGGGATCATGCTGGGGCTGACTGGGATCACACTGGGATTACACTGGGGCTGACTGGGGCTGTGCTGGGCTGACTGGGACTGCACTGGGGACACGCTGGGGACGCATTGGCATCGCACTGAGGCTGACTGGGATCATGCTGGGGCTGACTGGGATCACACTGGGGTCACACTGGGCTGACTGGGGCTGTGCTGGGCTGACTGGGACCGCACTGGGGATGCACTGGGGCTGACTGGGATCACACTGGGGCCGACTGGAGCCCCCTCCTCCCCGCAGGGCCGCCACAGCGGCGACCACCACGGCCCCCCTTGCACCGCCCCGCCCTTCCCCTTTCCACCAATGAGGAGCGGGCCGGGAGGTGCCAATCACCCGGCTGGGCCAACCGGAGCGCCGCGGGGGCGGGCCCTGGGCTGAGGCAAAGTTGCCGGGCGGCTGCGGAGCCGCTCAGGGGCAGCGCGGGGTCCGCCGGCCCCTCACGGCCGCACCTCACGGCCCCTTCACGGCCCCTTCACGGCCCCTTCACGGCCTCCTCCCCGCCTCCCCTCACGGCCATGGCGTGCGCCCAGCTGCTGGCCATGTGCCTGCTGCCGGCCAAGGCCGGCTCCGTGCCGCACCGGGAGCCGCTGCCCATCTTCCACGACGTGAGTAGCGGCGCCGGGGAGCGGGCCCCGTGCGGCCGAGGGGGGTGAGGGGCGTGTGGGGGAGCGGGACGGAGCCGGGCCGGGCCGGGCCTCAGCCCCGCAGCTTGCCGGGGGGGGGTTTAACGCCTTTTAACGCCTTTTAACGCCTTTTAACGCCTTTTAACGCCTCCCCGGGCGGCTCTCTGCGGCTGGCCGGCTCCCAGCCGTGCTCCGTCCCGGGCATCGCCCCCGCCCTGGGCACGGCCTCCGCTGCCGGCACCTGCGAGAGCCCCGAGGTGCGGAGCTGCCTCCCCGGAGCCGTGGGGATGGGGCCGGGGGGCTGCGGCTCGCTGGGTACCGCCGGGGGCACCCAGCAGGGCCTGGGGAGCTGCAGGAAGGGCTGGGAGCAGCTCCTGGGGCTTCCCCGCTGATGCTCGTGGCGGGGAGAGCTCCCGGGGGCTTCTGCTGTGGTGAAGGTTCAGAGGAAGAGGTGACAGAGGGGGCCAGGTGAGAGAAAAGCCGGCTGTGCCTGCCTGGGTGTGCCAGGTTGTGTCAGGCCGGCTCTAATGAGCCAGGTCAGCTCTCCTGGTCAGCGCTCCGGCATTCGGCACTGCTGGGAGCTGCTCACATCCCGGGGAGGTGAGGAGGAGGAGGAGGAGGGGGGGGGGGGCTTTATCTGATGCCTCGCTGTGGGTGCTGTGCGAGCCGCAGCGCTGCCGTTGCAGTTCTTTCTCTGCAGACATCCCAAGCCTCTGGGACGTTTGGCCCCCAGGCTGGACCCCGGAGCTCGCTCGCTTTCCTCTCTGCGTGCCAGAGACTGAGCAGAGCCGCCTGGGCAGCCAGCCGTGAGCACAGCGCTTTCACCCCGCTGTCCCCTCCCTGCAGCCAGCCTGGCCCTGGCTGAGTGTCCGGGAGCTGGGGTTGCTTCCAGTCCTGCATGCAGGGGTAAGCCTGTGACATCCTTCCTTCCCAGGGCTGGGGGGCTTGGGAAGTGTTGGGTTGGTGCTTCCTCCATCGTTCTCAGCCTGTCTGCCGTCGCAGGCACTGAGTGGGGTGCGGCTGCTTGGGCACAGGGACAAAGGGACAGAGACGTCTCTCTCTCAGGCTTGCAGCAGCGTTCCTGCATTTCTGGAGCTGCCAGCTGCCCTGAATGTGACTGAGGATTGAGGCAGGGCTCCCCAGCAGCCCACGCAGACCTGTTCCCACTCCCAGGCTGAGTCCCTCTCACTGTCCCCAGCATCACCTGGTCTCAGGGGACATGGGGCAGGTGCTGCCCCCTCTCGCAGGGCTCTGGTGGCTCTGCTTCCCAGCTGAGCTGAACTCAGGTAGGAAGCGCAGCCCCGAGAGCCCCGGTGGCAGCAGATGCACCAGCAGACCCTTTAGCCTGGAGAAACCTTTGCTTTAAAACCCGGAGAAATCCCCAGCGTGTGGGAGCTGCAGGTTTCTGTACTTAGCTCTAGCGAGGAAGCTCTGGAGCGTGCCGTGGGAGCCCTGATGGGCGTCCACAGAGCTCCCTGCTCTACTTTCATGCAGGAAGGCAGCCTGGCCCTGCTGGAGGCTGGCACCCTGCAGGTACGTTACCTAACGCTGGGCAGCTCAGGGCAGCGCCTCCAGAGGAGCCTGCTTTGCTCAGAAGAGCATCCTCCGAGGCATCCCTGCCTGTTTTTGGCCATGGGGATGGACCGGAGAGTTCCCTGCTGGGACCAGCATCAGAAAATCCTCTGCCCGGTTGCAAGGGAGCAGCATCTTTGGGAACAGGATTCTGGTTTCAGCTGTCTTTGCCTCTGTGCAGTTATCATGAGCACCTCAGCAGCTGACTGCGGGCTGAGCCCTCAAACGGTGCAGCAAAAGCATCAGCAGGGAGCAGGGGGTGCAGGGGCAGCTCAGCAGGGACGGGGCCTCCTGCAGCCAGGAGCAGAGCAGGTCTGGGGCACTTTGATCAGCGGCTTCTACTTTGCAGCTGCTTGGAAAAGAACCTAGCACAGTTTGCCTTCCCTCTTTCCTGCCTTTTTTTTCATTCCTGATCTTTCTTCAGACCTGGAAGGGATGGCTGAAAAGAAAGTTGTTACACAACTTGCTGTTGTCAGCTCTGCTAGGATGTGCTAGCCAAAGCCTGTGCTGCGCTGTCTGCGAGATGTTCCCAGGCTGCAGAAACCGTGCTGTTCCTCCCCAGCCACCAAACCTGCAGAGAGCTGCTGGTGAGCAGGGAGGGAGGAAGGGACGAGGAGCCCCAGCTTTCTGCTGGGCCATGGGCAGGAGAGTCGGGTCGAGACACGGCACTGGAGCAGCCCTCAAACTGCTCTGGGGCTGAATTCGATACAGATGGATGAATGAATGAATTAATTGCACTGGAGGGGGTTCACGTGTCCAGGTGTCCCAGGCAGAAGGACTGCAGGGGGTGGTTGCACTGCTCAGGGCAAGAGCTGCCCGTCAGTGCTGAGGGCTGAAGTGTCGGCGGTGATGCTCGAAGTGTTTCCATTGTGGGCGTTTTTTTGCTCAATGTCCTTTCATTGAAAGGATCTGAACAATTCAACACCTCCCATCACAAGTCAGTAGCAAAGCCGCAGCGATGCCCTTTCTCCTCTGTCCCCCTCTGTTCTCTAAAAGATGCTCTGAGCAAGTGCTGGGCCCGCTCAGGCAGCAGCGGGTGTGCTGGGAGCTGTGTGTGGCGGAGCAGAGGGATGGTTTTCGTCATTTACAAAGGGAAATCTCCCCCAGACCGGCGTGTGCAGCGCTGTCCTTCCCAGCCCCGGTAACGCGGGCTCCTGCGGGGCCCGGAGGTCTCCCCGCGGTGGCTGGGGAGGGCCGGCAGCTGGCTCGCTCGCTGTTGAGCCGCGCCGCTCTTCCTGCCGCCTCTCAACCCCGTTGTGTTTTTTCCCTTTCAGATTTTCCGGCGAGCCGACAAGAACGGTGAGTGCTTTGTTCTGCCGCCACCTCCCCCTTGCAGCCTGGCTCCGGGCGAAGCAGCAGCCCTTCCCCGCCGAGGGGCTCGCTGCAAGAGCAAAGGATGAAGGCAGGCAGCTCTCTGCCTGGAACAAAAACGCCTTTCTGCTCTGCCTGCTGGAGGAAACGCCGGCCAGGGGCTGGGAGGGGGCTCCCCAGCCTCACTGCCTGCATGTCATGGGGGGCAGAGCCTCCTGGTGCTGGGTGCTGCTCGGTGGGGCCAGCAGCGGGAGGGAGGG
The DNA here is from genome assembly GCF_964035555.1 of Netta rufina. NCBI lineage: Eukaryota > Metazoa > Chordata > Aves > Anseriformes > Anatidae > Netta > Netta rufina. The sequence continues at coordinate 3,614,691 of NC_140140.1, forward strand.
CAGAGCAGGCTGTGCAGCACGGCTGGCCGGGCTCCGGCAGGCTTTTTCTCCACCCCTTGCAGGACTGTTTGGGTCTCTGCCCCCTGTTTGGGTGACCTGCTGGAGTCCCTGGTGTCTGAGAGTTGGGCTCTGTTATATTTGACACCTGGAAACCGGCAAGTCCAACGTCACAAGGCATTTCTTTGAGCCTTCCTCCCACTGGGCTCTTCTGCGAGATTGCAGATTCCAGGAGCCACTTTTATTGCAGAGCAGAATGCAGCTCGGGAGCTGAAGTTCTCCACACATGGGAAAGGGGAAGCTCATGAGTCAACCGAGAGATTTTCTTTCCCTTGAAGATCTGACACCATCCTCACCGTTCTGTGTATAATAGCTCTGTGCTGGGGAGAGCTAAATGGAAAGCCTGCCTGGAAAGTCACTGAAGTACAGAGTGTCTGGATGTGTTTCTGAAAATGCTGCAAAGAGATCTTTTGGAAGGGTTGGAGTGGCTGAAATGCCTGCCCGGCAGCACCCGCGCTGCTTGCCAGCCTTCCTAGGTGTTTGGTGGGGATGCTCTGGCTGGTGGGACATGCTTTCAATGAGATCTCTGCTCTAATTATTATGCACAACACGCCCAACCATCCCACGCTGCTGGTAAAGAGGCTGCTGGGAGGATGGCTGGGGCTTGTACGCGTCTTTCTGCAGATATATAATTATTCTTCCCTTTTGTTTAAATGCAGATGATGGGAAACTGTCATTTGAGGAGTTCAAGAACTATTTCGCTGATGGGATCCTGAGCTCGGAGGAGCTGTGGGAGTTGTTCAGTGGCATTGACAGGCGTCATTCAGAGTAAGTACCACGGTGGTGCAGAGGAGAGGAGATGAAGGAGGATATAAAACTGCCTGACTGTAGATGGAGGACGTTTGGAGGCGGGTGCAATAAATAGTCAGGGTGAGATAAACCTACCTCTTGTAACACGCAGATGTTAAAACCCATTAAACACCGGGTACAAGTATTGCTGGTGAGAGAAGCCAGACATTTTGAGAACAGGCGTTATCAGATTTACTGTAGTGCTATAAAAGCAAGCAGCCATTTAAAATCACATTATGTTGGTTTGAAAAACGTATTCCAGAAATACACAGCCCTACGGAGCAGGTTGTGTATCTGCAGGAGGAGCATGTGGTGGTGTGAGGACGAGGAACAGACAGCTATCTCGGCGGTTGCTGACACAGGGAACTCGTTTTCACTTATGTAAGAACTTCTTTCCACCAGAAATGGGCCTTATGAGTGTCGGTGTAACTGTGAATTTAGGCCAGCTTCTTTAAAAACAGAAATGAATTGCACTTAGCTCTTGGTTGCTGTAGATTGGGGCTACCCAGAGAAATCTGTTGGGCTTTCTAGAGAAATCTGCTGGGCTTGGCTGGCTTTGTCCCAGTCTTTCAGAGATCAGCGTGGCCTCGCTGGGGATCCTCTGCCCTGCCTGCTGCTGAAACCAAGGGTGTTTTGGCCCTGGGAGGAGCCGGCCTTTGATTGTCTGTCTCGTTGGGCTCGTTGGATGCAGGCAGCAGGAGGTGCCCTGCCAACACCTCCTCGTCCTCCTGGAGGCCCCAGGGGTTTAGCAGAGAGCCATCACCTCGGTGTGAACGCTCCTTCCATCGAGCTTCACTTTGGGGTGACTTTGACCACTGGAAGCAGACTGCACGGAGCAGGGGCTTTACCTGGATGCCAAACATCTCCTGGTTCCCTGCTGTGTTCCAGTCGGGTTCCTCCACCTGTCCTGAGCGACAGAACAGGGCTGTCAGAAGGCACACGAGTGGCACCACGGAGCCTTGCTAACGCCGCCACAGCCCGCGGCAGCTCTGCCCAACCTCAGCCCCTCTGCTTGGGGTTGGGCAGGGCGCTGAGGCACCCTCCCAGCTGGCTGGGGCGTGTGGCAGCAGGTGCCAGGCCAGCCCTGAGCTGCCCCGTGGGCTCTGTGCCCCCGTGCCCCCAGCAGCACGCCCTCTCCAAGCGCCGTGCGTGGCCCTGGCTGCAGCGGTGCTCCCTGCATGACGGCGCGGTAGCTATGACAACGTGGCAGCGTTGAGCTGGTGACATCTATTAGCAGGGCATGACCACTTTGGTTTTGATCCCTTTTTGCTGTGAAGAACAGAAGGGACCTCGCAGACAGAGCTGGTTTCCAAATTTGTGTGTTCTGGGACTTCAAGGCGGCGTAGGAGGCCCCCAGCCCCGCGAGGACGCTCTCGTTTCTGTGGGAGCAGGCTGGAAGCCCCGGCCGTGAGGCTGTTTCAGGGATGCTCCCCGTTCCTGTCCCAGGCTGGTACGTGACCCACACGCAGGGAATGGTGTGAGCAGCTGCGAGAGGGATGGATTTGGGGTTGTGGCTGCAGGGAGCTGTGTACAATCGCTCCAACCTGACCCGCAGCTGGTGAAGGAGGAGGGGGGGGCATGTCCTGGAGCAGGAGCCTGGCTCTTACTGCCTGCTGAGAGGCATCTTGTCCCCTGCAGACACGTTTCTCAGAGTGCTGTCATCCTGACCGGGAGCTGTGTGCCCGCCAGGCTCAGGGACTTCAAGACAGGCTTGTCCCCAGGGAGATCCTGCCCAGAGGCTGCCGTGTCTCCCCTGGGCCACCCCCACTGGTGTCACACACAGCACGGCCTGCCAGGAGTCGGTGTCAGCTCTTGCTCCAGGCTGGGTTTGGCCTTGCGCTGATCCGTGGCATTTGCTGCCACACGCATGGCACAGAGACTGCCTGGGGCAGGCAAGCAGCCTTGGCTCTGGGCAGCCTCGGGATGCGTCGGGTGGTTCATCTTTTCGCTGAGCTTGCCAATTCTTCAGGGCTGTAACGGGTTGTGCTCTGTGTTTGTGTAAAGAGGGGACCAAAAAGCGTACACAAGGCTGTGTGCAGAGCCACTGCACAGCATGGGTGGCAGAAATCAGGCAGCGTTTGGTGTGCTGGACCAAAGAGAGCTTCCTGTGGCTCTGTGTCTGGAGCTGGGCTTTGTCATTCGTGTTTGGGGTGCTCAGGGGGACCTTCCCCTTAGGGCAAACTCGTGGCTCCTGAGGGCTGTGCTTGTACCCCGGCCGTCCCCTCAGCAGAACCCTCCTCCAGGGCTGCCTGCTTGCTCTGTGCTTGCAGGGACCCGGTATTTTGGAGGACTGGGTGGAACTTGCCACTGGATCCAAGAGTTGCTGCCTAAGGACACCAAGAGATGCCCAAGAGCGCGGTTCTGTGAGCCAAGTTTCTTTACACTCCCGAGCTCTTCCTGGCCTCTCAGAGCAGTTTGCTGTCCCAAGGAGGGCTGAGGGAGTTTCCCCTGTGGTGTGTGGTGTTGCTGGGCACCTGAGCCAGCACCGTGCCTGCCTGCAGTGCTGCCTGCTGCTGGCTCAGTGCTGGGGACAGCAGCAGGGGATCCTGGCCTTCGCGTCAGGTCTGCCCTGCCCTGGAGGTGCTGGAAAACCCCCGGCGTGGTGCTTGTCTGCACCACTGCTTGTGGAGGGGCTGTGAGCACGGGGAAGGACGCAAGGAGAGCCAAGCTGTGCTGGGCCAGGGCTCTGCCAGTATCTTTCTGCCACCAGCGTGCACAGAAGGTGTTTAACAAGGCCACGTAGGAAGCACCTTTACCCTCACAGCTTCTAGTGGCTGTTGGTTTGGAACTTTCTTGACCAGACCACCAGCTCCCGGAGTTCTCTGCTCCACAAATCTGTCTAATTTTGTTCTAAAACCGTTTAGGCTTTTGGCTTCGACCACATAGGCTGCAAGTGAGTTCCACAGTGGGGCTGTGTAGCATAAACTGATTTTCCTTCGGCGTGTTTTAATGCTGGTGTTTGCCAACCGTGTGGGACACTCTGCAGGTCGTTATGAGAGGCACTGCGAGGTGCTCAGTGAAGCCTTCTCCCTGCAGATGCTGTGATTGCTTTGGGCTTTATGGAAGGAAAAAATGTTCCATTACTGAGCAGAGCACATTCAAACAGTCTGCTTGTGTCTGAAATCAAAGGCTCAAGGAGCAGCGGTGGGAAGAGACCTTCAGAAGGCTCCAGGTCAACCTGCTGCCGGTGTGCTGCTTAAGCGTGAGTTCAGCACAGGCATGGTCAGCTCTGCAAACATGCCCGGCGTTCTCCTTTCATGCCCCGGAGCTTTTCTGGTGATGGGACAGCTTCAGCACTAAGCCAGTGGCTGGGTCTGGCCGTGAGGGTGCTGTGTTCATCAGGTCGGGGTTGAAAGGATTGTTTTCTTGTCAGTGCCAGCCTGACCGAAGGAGACACAGCAACAGAGATTTTTACACCCAGACGTTATCCGTGCCTGAGTAATGGAGTGCTGCCCAGACACATCCCGACTCTCTTTCATCACTGCGAGACTGCATCTGCTCCTCTGGCTCACAGAGCTGACATCTGTGAAGATTAATATTTTAGAGGTCTCGTACATTATTCGTTCTCCATCCAGAGAGGCCGTAGCACCACGCTTTCCTCCCCTCTCCTCTGTCCTTCCCGTCAGGTCGTGCTCCACCTCCTGTTTGTTCTGGCGCTGGGGCAGGGTGCTGGCAGCCCGTGTGTTTAGCCACCTCCGTAAGGTTTGGTTCTATTCTGAGCTGGTGGAATAAAAGCTGAGGTGTAACCCGGCATGTCTTCGGTGGTCTGGGTGGTGGGAATAGTAAAGCTCGTCAGAACGTTCCCTGTAACGTCTCTGAATCCAAAACGTTTGAATGATTTTGTTTAAAATTTTATATTTCCCCATGAGACTTCTTTTTCCTGCAGTTCTCAAAATTATTCCATTTTGGCTTTAAAATATCTCCTTATATGAATTCTTTGACATTTAAAAGATGATGTTCCACGTTGAAACCAAACGCAACTTCTCTTTGTGATTGGGTCCAACCGCCAGGTTCGCTGTTTGGTTTTGCTTGTCAGAAAGCACAGTGCTCAATCTGGCGCTGGAGCAGAACAGAAAGCTGCGTCTCCCAGGGAGAAGGCGTTTTCATCCACCACAACTTCTGGGAGAGGAAAGACAAACGTTTTGGGAAGGGGTGAAAAAGCTCCGCTGCCGCAGAAGGGCCTTGGGAGAACCAACACGCGGCTCGCAGCCTCCCCGGGCCTCTCTGCGGCAGCCCCCAGCCCGGGCTCCGCGTCCTCTCCTAGGGGGCAGCGTCGCAGAGACCCCGCTCCGAAGGTGTCAGCACCGAGCTGCGAGGTGTGCAGCTGGGCGCTCGCTGCTCTTGGCGTCAGCTGCTGCAATCTGCCCCGGGAGGTGTCATGTAGTCCCCATGGAGCTTTCTGTCCTGCATCTCCTGGGAATGGTTAGAAAAATGAGGGTCAGAAAATCCTCCTTTGGGTGAGAGGGAGCGGTCAGGTGGGAGTGACAGGAGGCTGGGTACGGGCTGCTGGGAGCCTGAGGCTTTGAGCTTGAGCCACAAGTGAAAGATTTTGGGTTTCAGTAGAAGCACTGACCTTCTACTTTAAAAACAAACATAATCTCAGAGGAAATAACCTCAGTCCTTTGGTGCCGTGGAAGAATGGTTGTGTAAACTGTCCTCCTGTCTTTGGTCACATCCTCAGTGTCACAGCATCAGCCAGTCTTTCAGCTCCGGAGAGCAACTGCACCGCCTGAGAGAGCGGTGTGAGGGTTTGGGAGCCAGACCTGTGATCACAGCGGAGGTTTCCAACCTGAGCATTAAATGATAAAAAATAAATAAAAAAATCCCATCTGCGTTGCTGAAGCTGATTGATGTTTTCTTGCATAAATTCCAGGCGCATTCTGACAAAATCCTAACAACATAATGATGACAAGATCCTCCATCATCAGTTCAAGCTTAATTACAGTTAATCAGAGGTTTGAGCACAGTCAAAATAGAGCGATGTGGAAATGCGGAGCGTCTCAGGATAAGCGCTTTGGAGACAGAGGGTGCCTCTGCGGTGCCAGGGGAGGGCAGAGGGAGGGGCAGAGGGAAGTCTCTTGCACCCTTGCAGTCCTGCGAAGGGCTCAGGATTAGGCCCGCAGGATCTCTGCGTTAGCTCCTCCTGCTTTCTGGTGTGACAGAGCTGCTGGTGGCGTTACAACAATGCTGTTGGCACCGATGCTTTTGTGCTGCGCTCTGTTCAGACCGAGCCACGTTGTGCCCCAGGAGCTGATGTTTCAGCACTGAGCTGGGAAGAGCCGGGTGTGATTCTGCACTTGTGTGGGCAGGGGCAGGGGGGGCAGGACCCGGGAAGAGGCTGGGAAGGGAGTGGGAATCCTGCTGCAAGAGGCTGGGTTTGCCACGGGATCTTGGTGATGGGCTCAGCGTTTACTCCTTCAGTGTTCTAGTGATTAATTAGTTACTGTTCGCTTTACATAGCGAAAAGAGAAGCTACAAAGAGCTACCAGCAGGCTCTGGCCTCTCCTTCCAAGCCGCAGCGTGCGTGCTGCCAGCAGCTCTCTGACACACGGGCACCTGGATGCCCAGGTTGGGGTCTGGGCAGTGCTCTCAGCTGGCGGCCCCTTCTCATTCCTGCTGGAACTTTTCCCAGCTCCAGGTTCTTACTGGGGACAGACGCAGATGCCGGGGTAATGTACATGCTAGGTATGTGCCTGCGTTTTGCTAACGTGGGTCCACATCTCTGCTTTGGCAGGCTGTGCCTATTTCTTGGACGGGGACCAGTGGCTGCAGTTACTCCTCTGGGGCACGGGTGCTGCGGTGCGTGCCGAGCCTCTTGTGCCGCTGCAGCAGCAGGGCACTTCAGTGGCTCTGCAGGCTCCAGGCAGCTTTCAGGATTATGTGGAACAAATTAAGAAGGAGCAGGACGTTTTTGCAATGTAAATTTATGCTTCAAACCCCAGTCCTCCTTGCGGAGCTGTGGTTGGATGCACGGAGCTGCTTAGAGATGGGATCAGCAAAGTTTGACAGAGTGGAATTGGCAGATGAAGGGGCGTTGGTTTTGTTGATTATCTGTGTAGTTTCTCAAGGGAAATGCTATTTTTTATTCTCATCAAACACTGTCTGCAGTGCCAGGACAGTGCACCAGATCCCCGCCTTAGTCAGCTCCTACAGTAGGTGTTTGAAGCAGAGGAGCCAAATCCCACCCCAAATCCCACCCCAAAACTCTCCCGTGCCTAAGCAGGGGGCTGCATCCCGCTGCCAGGGGGCTGTGGGGACCCCTCACACCCACAGGGGTTGGGTTTGCTTCTCAGGTGCAGCTGCTTTAACACATCTAGCTGCTGTTCCTCGCCACCCAGTACTTCCTCTCCCAGCACCCCAAATTTGGGTTCTCCAGGAAGTTGTAGGTGGGGAGCATCCTCCCAGGTCAGTGCCCTCCCCTGGGACACCCGCTCACCGCCAGTCCCCTGGCCTCTGGTGGCTGTGCGAGCTCCGGGGTGCCCCAGCGGACGGCTCTGCTTGCAGTAGAAGCGGTGCCGAGGTGTTGTGTGCCCTGTGAGGAGTGGGCAAACCTAAAATTTGAGCTGTCAGATCAGAAACGAGAGGCTTCGTGGGTGGCCTTGCCCAGCAGGATTTGCACGTTTTGTTAATTTGAAGCACTGCGTGGTGTTGAACCGTGCAGTGGAAGCTCAGCAGGAAGGCAGACCCAGGACCATCCCTGGCAGCGCTCACGCGAGCAGCGGGGCCGCGTCCTCGTGCTTGGAGCCCAGCGAGCTGCAGGCAGCTCCAGGTCCTCTGCACGTGATGGAGCTCCAACGTTTAAAAATCTCCTTCGTGCTGCCTTCCACTTTCCCGATGAGAAATACAAATGGCTGCAGACACTGAGGGGATTCTGAGACCAGAATTCCTGGAGGGGAGGCTGATGTGAGTGAACGCCGCCCTGGGGCATTTTCCCTGGAGGCCGTGCCGGTGATGCGAGGCATCGCAGGCAGCCCTGCCTCAGCAAACCTCTGCTTCAGCCCGCAGTCCCCTCCCGACAGCCGGTAGGTGTTTCTTGGTGCTTCCTCCTCCCTCTCCACCCCAGCTGTGCCTTTGTTAGCACGAGGAAGGAGCTCAGCCCTCTGCCTGCACTGCTTGCTGGGCCTCGCAGAGCTGCGGGCATGGGGTGATGGGGCTGGGCTGGGGGCTGGGGGCTGTTCTGCCACGACCCCGTTGGCACTAACGGGACGGCCTCCCTGCCTACCTGGACCTGCTGGCTTTTCTGCAGGATTCCTGCCTTACCTGGCTTCAGGGAGGCTCGGGGATCTGACCAGCTTTCCAGCGTGTGTGTTTTGTTCTTTTCTTTATCACGTTTGCTGTCTGCAGGTCCTGTGGAGCTCCAACCCTTGCAGGAGGCCAGGAGAGGGCCTGCTGCCATGCGGAGAGGATGGGGCTGAGGCAGGAGGGGGATGTCCTCGCTGAGCACGTTGTGACCTGGGGGGAAAGAGGTGCTGCAGCAGCAGCTCTTGGGTCTTGTCAGGTCCAGGAGCTCTTTATTTTAAAAACAGAGCTTTTAAAACCGCACTGGGGGGCTCCAGGCAAGCCTCCGAGACCCTGCTCACCACAGCTCTTTCTCCCAGCCCAGCCCCACCATCTAACAGGTGTTTTTTTTTTTTTTTTCTTGCAGCAACGTGGACACAGAGAAGCTGTGTGGTAAGTCGGCCGACCTTCCTGCTCGGGGTGGGCTTTGTCTCCTGCGGGTCCGCAGCGGGGTTTGTGCCCACCTGGGCAGGGCAGGGCAGGGCTGGGTGGCTCAGGGGCTCTGCCCCTGTGTCTGAATCCCTCCGGGAGGGTGTCCCAGGGCATCTGTGCTTTCCTCTAGGGAGGAGAGGTTTTGTCAGGGGAGTAGAGGGCTCTCCTGCTGCCAGGCAGGAGGTGTGACCCCTGGGAGAGGGACGACGGGAGTGCCCCGAGCAGTGCTGGGGGCAGCTGGCACAGGGGAGGCTGGGAAGGAGCTGCTCTGGGAGCTCACTGTGGTCTTCTCTCCCATTTTAGATTATTTCTCAGCGTATCTTGGAGAGTACAGGAACGTGCTTTCTGCTCTGGAAACGCTCAACTCTGCTGTCCTGGCAGCCATGGACAAAACCAAGCTGGTAAGGACGGGGCAGGAGGGCGATGGGGCAGCCGGGGGGTACCAGAGCTGTGGTGAGCTCAGCTCCTCGTTCAGTGTTATCCTTGGGCTGCAGGGGCCGTAACCGCGGTGCCTCCCGGGTGCAGCGGGTTGCCTGCAGCAGGGAGATGTGAGGTGGGTGGGCTACACGAGGGTCGGTCCTGCTGCGGGCAGCTGGAGCTCCTCGCAGCCCGTGCTCCTGCCCGCGGGGACAGGAGTTGCTGCAGGGACAGGGAAAGTGCCAAACGGTCAGAAGGAAAGGAACGGTGAAATTCACTGCCTGCCGGCTCCGTGCTGTGCCCATCCCTGCTGCGAATGCCTTCCCCCCTCCTGCAGCTCGCGCCGACGGGAGGCAGATCTGAGGCTGCTAATTAGGCCGAGCAGCGTCCTGCCTCGCGAGCCTTCCTGCACACTGCGGGGCAGGGGCTGTGGCACCCAGCACTGCAGCTGACATACAGCTGTGGGAAGAGCTGCAACCCCCGTGGGTACGAGGGTCTTGTTCGCATCTGGAGCCTGTAAAATGGCTCAGCTTTGTGTCTGGCACCTCCTTTGTGCTGCGCTTGGCCAAAAGGCCGTTCGTGAGGCTCTGGCAGGCAGCAGGTGAGGCTCTGTGCTGTCCTAGTGCTGCTGCGGGCAGCAGAGCCAGCGTGGCCCTGCCCAGCAGGGCGGCCACAGCTCTCTGCTGGCTCTTCCTGACTTCGGTAAGAATCACCTCAGTTCCAGGCAGGGCGAGTGAAGCACCCACAGCTCGAGCTGTCCTGAACCTCACGGGAGGAAGTTTGGACTGAAATTTTCCACGTACCTGCTGGGAGCTGTGTGCTGCTGGGGGAGTTAGGGCAAGGCTGAGTCAGCCATGGCAAGGAAAGTGAATGGGGAAGATGGGCAGCTGCCCGCTGAGCAGAGAGACGAGGAGGGCCGGTCCTGCTGCTGGCTCTGCTGAGCAGCCTCAGTGGTGTTTGCATCTCTGTGAAGTCACCGGGGATGCTGCCCCCCGAACCTCCCTCTGGCTGTATCCAGCCTCAGCAGCGTCTCCCTGTACAAGTTTATTAAAAGGTAGAATGATTCATCTGGAGGAAGCCGTGCTTTATTTGAGTTCTTTTCTGCCTTATTTCTATATTTATTTATTTTAGTAACGAGTTCATTGTATATTCATGCGTTTCTCCAAAGTACAGCACAATTACTGTCTGCTGCGCAGTGCTGGCGTGATGTATTCATTCACTTAATGCTTCCTGGTGTAAACATCCCAGAGAGCTCCGTTATAATTACACATCGCTCTGCAGCCGTGTTCAGCACGTACCTTGAACTAATCATTTTCTTAAATTAACTTCTCATTTTTATCTCCTGGCCCTTTCCTTGGGCTTGAGGAAAGACAAAACAACCTGTGCTGGGCTTCTTGTTTAAGTTACAAGACCTTGGATGCAGCTGCTAGGAAATGGGGCTGGGCAGGGACTTCTGGCAAGGGGGAAGCCGGTTTCCCCTACTGAAACAGATTTCTGTGGGGTTGTTTTCCCACCTGTGGTGGCTCTGCCCAGAGCTAGGAAGAGGAGGACAGGGCGGGCAGGCACTTGCAGCACCACTCTCACCGGTGGCTCAGCCCTGAACTCCTGGGTGCCCCGGGGCAGGTGCTGACCCTCCCGGGGTGCTGCTCCCTGCACTTCCTCGCTCAGCCAGGCTCCGCACCAGGGAGGAGGCAGGAGAAGGGCAATGCTGTGGCTCTGTAGCCACGGCTTGTGCTGGAGCTGTGGGAAATCTGTCGCTGCTGGAGGCTGGCAGAGAGAAAATGCTGCTTTCTTACCTGCTGTGACCTGGATGCATACCCATGTTTGTATTTCCAGGTGGGGATTGGTCGTGGGCTATTCTGGGATTATAGGGTTGGATGGGAAGGTTTTAGACAAAGCTCACACCGCTCAGAGCCAGAGCAGAGGGCAGAGGTTTCCCATCTTACGTGCCTGCCTGCCAGTTCTGTTAATTCAGACCTCCCTAACGGCCCCGGGGCTGAGGACCAAGAGCTGCGGTTTGGCAGAGGAAACCTCACCCTGGAGGTTGTGCTGGAGGCAGAGCAGCACCGGGAGCTGAGCAGGCTGGATGGGATCTGCCCACTGGCGTGGCCCTCTCCATGAAGCTCTGCTTACACAGCAGGGCTGCGGGGTCAGCAGAAGATAATTTTCAGTCCCTGCCTGGTTTTCCCCGGGCTGTATTTAAGAGAGCTTCCCGTGGTGCCCAAGGAGGCAGCGATACCCCTGCCAGCTAGAGGAAGAAGGGCACGTGGAGTGTGACCTGGGGCTCACCAGTTAAACCATGGCACCTCCTGCTTAGAGCACCATCTGCCTCCAGCTCCTTCCTTCTGCTGCCGGAGGGCTGCTCTCCCCTGCACCCTCCAGGCACTTACTGTGCAGCTGTAGAAGGTCTCGTGTACGTACGAGCCCACTTTACAAGATGAAAACCAAACAGAGCATGAGATGCTTTGTTAGCAGAAGGAAAGCACGCCTCACGGGAGCTGTGCTTGGCACGCTCAGACGGCGCTAGGACAGTGCTGCAGCAGGTGAGGCAGGGAAACACAGAAACCAGAGCTCGGGGGGGGCACACTGAGGCCGTGCTGGGAGCCGTGGTTTGGAGCGGTGCCACTGGAAGGACTTCCAGTGTCCGGGATTCCCACCTCTGCTGGCGTGGCTCAGAGAGGGCTCGGTGCCCTCTGCCAGGCTGCTCGGTCCTGTGCCCGTAGCACACCTTGCTGCCCCAGCAGCCTGCAAAGCGTGGGGAGTGGAGGCCAGGTTGATCCTCACCGCCTCCGAGGCTGCAGTTCCTGCAGGAAACGGTGTTTGTGCGGGCAGCAAACCTGCACGTCGCTTCTTGTGGGTCCACGGCTGGCAGAACGAAAACAAATTGTCAGTGGGTTGTGCCCATTCTTCAGTGCCGAAAACGTGGCGAAGGAAGATGCCTCTTCAAGAAGAGGTGCTTTTTTTTTCATTTTTTACCAAATTCCATCATTTCCTTATGCATTTTTAAAATACAACTGCTGCTAGCTATGCTAAATATGCTAAATGCACCTTTTTCTGTGGCTCCACTTTGCGGTTACAGTGTCATAGTTTCAGAGTAAGGAGCAGACTATGGAAATACCTCGGGAAGCAGTCTGATATTTCTCTCAGGAACCCAAGTGCTAGAATCTTCTCGTTCCCCAGCTTGCCATCGCTGCACGCTAAGCTATAAATACCTCTCCAAGTCAGATGCTCTTACGTCTCCATTGGCAGGAATTCTGTGTTCACCTATTCCGTTCTGTGAACACCATCATAGGAAACTAATAAAACCCTGCAAAGCACAATTGCAGCAGCTCTTGGCAGCTTGGGGATTTTCGGTTGGGTCAACAGAGCAGAAATACCTCTCTGCAACCAGAAGAACTCCTCTTGTGTCTGCCGAGTTATTTACAGCTTTCCAGGAGTCTTTGCCGTCAGCAAGAAACGCGGTGTGCTCGCTGAGACACAACCTTATGGAGACTGTTTCTGGGGGGCTGGCGCTGCTGGCTGCAGTACCTGACGGGTTTTGCTCTGCCCCCAAGGTGCAGCTGAAGCAGAGAGGAGTGTATTTGCAGTCACTTCATTCCCTCCCCCGGCATGCAACCACCCAGGTTGGTGCAGAGGAGGGAAATAGAGTTTGAAGGGCACTGAGATGCCTCCCGTGACCCGAATGCAGGGCGCACGGCGCTTGGTGCTGAGCGCGGGGGCTGGAGGTGCTGGGTGAAGGAGGGCTGCCCGGCCTCGGAGGGGTCTCACAGGGCAGACGTGCCCCAGGCTGGGGACTGCTGCTTCCTGCTGCGTTCCTGAGAGCTCTGCGGGGCTCCTGAGGAGCTATTTCCAGCCTTCTCTCTGCTGGTGGGCTGAGCAAGGCGCGGGAGGGAGCTGCCTTGTTGGTGCAATGCCCGTCTGAAACACCAGCGCGTCCCCATGGGACCCGGCTTTGCCTGTGCAAAGTGGTTGGAGGTGCCTGGGAGGAGCTCTGGGAAGGGGTCAGCGTGGGCTGGAGCCTCCAGAAACATCAGGCAGGAGCCTGAGCTCTCCTCTGAGCTCGTGTGCAGCTGAGGGTGAGCTTGTGGGGGCAGCCCAGGCCTCTCAGCATGAGGCACCCAGCACGGGATCTCCCTGGGGGTGTTGCCACCTTCCCAGCGCTGTTCCAGGCAGGGGGAATCACTTCCCCCGAGCCAGGCCAGGCAGCAGGGGTTTCTCTTTCGCAGAGCTGCAGGAGGATCGGGTCTCCTTCGGGCTGCTGCGTGCGCTTTGGGAGCAGACAGCCCAGGCTGTGCCAGCCCCCGCCTGCGGGGAGATGCTGGGGTAGGGACAGAGGCACTGTGGTAAAAGGGCTCTCCCTGCAGAGAGAGGGGCAGGGGCAGCAAATTCAGCCCAGTTCCATCCTGGAAACAAAACGGACCGTGCCATTAAAAAATAAAAGGTGGATGGAAACCGACACCCAGCACAGGCTGCGCTGAGAGCTGCCTGCTCACCTGGGTGGGGAGCAGGGGGCTGTCGGCGCTCTGCAGACGAGCATCCTCACCACTTCCAAGGCCGGGAGCTGGCGTCCCTGTAACCCTGCAAGGACACGTCCCCAAACGGAGCTGTTCCCAGCAGCTGTTTGCAGCTTCAGGTGGGATGCCTGCTGCCTTCGGATGTGCCTGTGCATTGGGGTAATTATGGCAACGGCTTCGTTTCTCCCACGCAGGTGTTGAGCCTGTCCCCCGGGACAGGGGCTGCCGGCTCCGTGCCACCCCTGTCCCCCAGAGACGCTGCCTTTGAGCCCCAGCCCGAGGAGCGGGGCGGCCCCAGGTGGGGCCTGGGCCTTGCACCGCGATTTTGGCACCGGCGTTGAGAGTTTCAGTCCAAGTGCTTTTACGCAGAACTTCTGGAATTTGGGATCCTCGGTTCTTCTGCCTGTTGGAGAGAAAACAGGATAGGAATTGGAAGTATTTGACCTTAATAAAGCAGTCGCATCACTGGAGGCTGTCTTAGAGAGGGGAGAGGGAGCTCGCAGTGCCTGGCGCAGGGGTGGCAGCCTGGCTCTTGCGGTGGTGGGGGTGGCTCAGGTCCGGTCTGCCTGGTGGTGTCCTCGAGGAAAGGGGTGGTCCCCTGCTGCTGGATGTTCCTGCAGAGCAGCCAGCCCTCCTGCATCAGGTGGAGACTCCCTCCGTGGCCTCCCACCACCCAGCCGTGTCTCTGGGGATGCTCACAGCACTGCCCAGTGGCTTCTCTGTCCCTCAAGTCTTAAACGCTGGGCACAGGGGCTGGCCTCAGGGTGCTGGCAGCACTCCCCAGCTGCTCCCCTTGGCCTCCTCCTTACCTTGCCTGGCCGTGTGCTGAGCTGAGGCACCTCGCTAAAGGCACAGCAAGGAGCAGGGAGCTCTCATGACAGTGCAGTGAGATCTGCCCGCTGCCCAGAGCGCCCAGCACACCTTTGAGCCAAAACCTCCAGCAGTCAGCTCAGGTTTCTGCTTTTCATCAGCTCATGCTCTGTACCCGGTGCCGAGCTGCTGTGGTGTCAAGGTGAGGAGCCCCCTCCTGGGGCAGAGTTGCTGTCCTACAGCACCCTGTAACCTCAGCTCATCCCTCCTGCCCCCTCGGGGCTCCTGCTGCGCTGGCTGCTGTGTGCAGGCAGGGAATTCGTCCGTTCTCCCCAGCTCCCCTGTGCCTCCCTGCACCCTCCTCTCACGACAGATCCCGCTGCACCTCCTCATCCTGCTGCAAAGCCCCTGCCCTGCCCCGAGCCTGCCCGCTGGCACCAGCAGCTGGGGACTTGTGTCTGTAAGGGCACAGCCCCGTGCAGGTGTGTGAGGGAGCCGAGACGCAGGAGGCACCTGACCTTTCCTCCCCCCTTCCCCGCAGAGGTACGAGACCTCCTCCAAGACGGAGCAGTTCCTGACCCGCTTCCTGCTGCGGGAGACCATGCACCAGCTGCAGTCCCTGCAGGGCTCGCTCGAGTGCGCCGTGGACACCATGGAGGAGCAGGCGGGGAGGGAGAGGTAACGGGGCCCTGGGGGGACAGCGGGGAGCAGGATCTGCCCTTTGCAGCCTCAGCTGGCCCCGCTGAGGACTGGCTCCGGCTGCCCTGTTGTGTTTCATTCCTTCAGGAAGGACGTGAAGAAGTCGGAGAGCTCCGTGGGGCTGAGGTCAGGGAGGCGCTGTGGGCGCAGAGGGCAGAAGAACGTCTGCCTGTCCCCGACGGACCCCTACTCCGGGATGCTGACCACAGGTACCACCGCCCGGCCAGCCTGGGGCTGTGTGCTTGGGACCTTGTCTGCTGTGGGGTCGGGCCCGGTGTTCCCAGAAACAACAGCCCTGGCTGTGGCAGGCTTTCATGTGTCTCCTGGGCAGTGGGGAGAGTTTCAGGAGAAAATAAGTTTCTTGCTTTCGGAGTTCAGAAGCTTTTGCAGTTTTCTGAGCTTGCAGCGAGCCTTCTGCCTTCCCCTGCGCAGGCATTTGTGTCGAAGCTGACAGCCAGTGGATGGCCCAGATCAGCAGGCTCCAGCAGCTCATCGAGAAACTGGAGTGCAAGGTGCGTGGCACAGGGGGGCTGGGGCCGGGCCCACCTCACAGCGAGCTGTGCTGGGCTGGGGGTGCCTCTCGTTTGGCTTTGTTCCAAACTCCCTGCAGTTAACGATGGCTTTGTGAAATGCAGAGCCCACGCCTGGAGCCCCTGAAGGAGGACGCAGCGAGCAAAGGAAGGGATGAGGTCAGTCGTGGTCCCAGCTCCCTGCCCAGTGACTGGGGAGCACGCGGGTTGCCTCTTGCACACCTCCGTGCTCCGGGACGGGTCACCTGCGTTTGCTGCCTCTGCTCTGGGTGGGCTCCTTGCCCAAGGCTCACGTGGCTTCTTCGGGGGCTTGTGGGTGCTCACAAGCAGTCCGAGGAAGGCAGCCCCCTGCTCGGGAGGGCCCAGACCTCCAGGCTTCTCTCCAAGCCCCTGCAGGCCGTGCACGGCCCCAGCAGAAAGCCCCCAGGGCCCAAGTTCCCCTGTGGGCTGGCAGCGGACACGGGGACATGCAGCAGTCCCTGAGCAGGGCGCTGTCACCAGGTGGAGCACAAACCCCTGGGCTGTGCAGGCTCAGTCTGCTGTAACGGGGACGTGCCCAGCTCGGAAGAGGATGGGTTGTGGTCTTGGATCTGTCCCGGTGGGGCCAGCCCCGTGCTCGTCACCTCCCCGTGCTGCAGCAGGGTGGGAGCAGGGCAGGCAAGGGGACGGCTCTGCCTGCGGTGCCCCCCCGCTGACCGCCTGTCCCCGCAGCACATCCTGGTGGCCAAGAGGCAGATCTCGGTGGCCAAGAGCAGCGTGGAGGAGTTCCGCCAGGCCTTCAGGTCCTACACCGAGGTCACCGCCGGGCAGAGCAGCTGCCTGCAGTAAGTGGGGCAGGGGGCAGGGCTTGCCCAGAAATGGGGGGCCCCATCAGGGTCATAAGGGCAGACCCGGGGAGAGGGGCCCTGGCTTGGCTTCTCCCCTGTGCCAGCCCTGAGCAGTGAGCAGGGCACAGCCCCTCGTCCCCCATGCTGGGCACAGTGGCACAGGGGTGGGCTGGGCAAGGGATGGGGGGGTTACACCCACAGGAACGGGGGTGGTGTGCGCGTGTCAGAGGGTGCAGCACTGCTCCTGCACTGGAGGACTTGAGAGGAAGGGGGAGAAGCCAGGGGAGAGCTCTTGTCACAGCACCGCCTTATTTAAAACGTGTGCACGGCTGGGGGGGAGCATCCGGGCCCACCTAGAGCTGCCCCCCCCGTGCGAGACCAAGGCTCAGCACCACTGCAGAGCCGGGGCAGGGCTGAGGATGGAGCCCCAGGTTGGGTGCCGTGGCGCAGCGCTGCCAGGCGCCCCTGGAGATCGCGCAGCTGCGCGTGGAGAGCCCCTCTCCTCCTCCTCCCACGGGAGGCTTCAAGGCACTCGCGGAGGGAGATGTTCGTCCTGTTCCCATTTCAAGTGTCATCTTTCAGCTCTTCAGCTCCAACCGTACAAAACTGCATTTTCGGGCCAAACAAAAGGAAGCTCCTTGTTTTGACGTGTGGCAGAGAGGAGGATATTTTTTCTCTGGAGCTGACGGGCTTGCCTGGCGTGAGAGCTGCCCGTGTGGCAGCCGGGCTCCCCGGGTGGGCAGAGCTGGGCTGAGCGACAGGAGCTGGTTCGGGTGCAGGGTCCCCGGGAGCAGCCAGCGGCTGCGGCTGTGCCCAGAGGTCCCTGCTGCCCCTGGGGGTCCCGGTGTGGGGCCGGCGGGTGGATCTGCGCCCCTCGCCCCCAGGTGGCCCCAGCTCAGGGTCGCTCCTGTTCCCACAGCGTGTCTGCCTGCAAGCTGACGGACGAGGCCTGCTTCATCCTCTACGAATTCTGGCAGGATGTGACTTCGTGGAGGAGGTTGGAGGCTTTCCTGCTGCGTGGTGGTGGTGGCGGGTCCGGGTGCTCGTAGACATGCTGGGGGGTGGCTGAAGGGGCTCCCTTGGGACTCCACGGTGGCCCCGCTCGCCCCCTTCTTGCACAGCCTGTGCTGCTGCTGGCACTGCCCTGCCTGGCACGGAGCCCCAGGGGCATTTGCAGTGGAGATGGGGATGGAAGCCCAGGCAGGGGTGGGGAGCGGGGCAGAACGGGACATTGTGCTCTGGGCAGCACCGTCCCCCTGCGCCGGGGCACAAAAATGCTCCTACAACAGAGGGGCATGAGCTAGCCCTGCCCCTGGGGCTGGAGCAGGACAGCCTCCTCGCCCCGTGCTGCCCTGACCCTGCCCGCTGCCTTACAGCCACTTGCAGTCCAGCTACAGCAAGAGCTTCCAGCGCGCCATCATCAGCCTGCTGGAGTCCCCGGAGCTGCTGACCACGATGCTCTTCCCAGGTGAGCGGGGCACGAGGTGCCGGCCGTGCTGTGCTGCTGCTCTGAGGGTGAGCAGGCACCTCGTCTCACTCCGGGGCAGAAAATCGGCTTGGGGGTCACTGAAATCATGTTTTCTAGCATGTTCTCTGGCCTGGATAACCAAGCAGCTGGGAGCATGTCCCAGATGGCAGCTGTGCTGAGTCCCACTGATAGCAGCCTGAGCCCTGGCTCGAGCACGCTTCACGCCTCAATTTTCTTCCCCAGCTCCCTGAAACCTCTCTGCAAAGCGCTGCCCCTCCCGGGCCTCTCACAGTGGCTGTGTCCCAGCTTCATTTTGAAGGCTGAGTGGTGCAGAGGCAGGGGGGAGCCAGTCAGGGAAGATGCGTGTTCCCTGGGGCAGCAGCAGGAACCTGACCAAGAAGTAAGGAACGGGGGGAGCGTAGAGAGAGACAAGACCACATCGAGCTCCAGCTGAGGGTCTCTTGGGTTTCCTGGCACCACCCGTGGCGGTGGGTTCTGGTGCTCCAGAGCCCGCTGCCTACAGGGGAGCATCAGCTCCTGCTGAGCAGGGGCAGGGGCAGATCCTAGCTCTCCATCACCCCCAGCTTCCCCCAAACCCCCGTGTGATGCCCTCCTGCCTGCCGCCACCCCCTCAGCCCTCTCCCGTCTCTCCCCAGCATCCTGGTGGATCATGAACAACAACTGACCCCGGCGACCAGCAGCTCCCCGGACGCAGCTGGCAGGCAGAAGGACGCAGAGCCCCCTGCACAGCCACCGCCGTCGCTCGCGTTTGTCACCTCCACCTCCCTGCCCTGCGGCCCCTGCCTCGTGCTCGCCTCCCGCAGCCTGGGGGCTGCCCGCCCCTCTGCTCTGGCAGTTTGCCCCTTCTGCTCGTTTCGCGTGATTTATTTATTCCTCTTCCTCCTGGTGCCCAGGACAGCGTGCAGGGAGGGGCTGGGGGACGTGGCATGGCAAGGGTGGCTCTGGCCCGCTGTCACAGCCCCGTCCCTCACCCCTCAGAGCCACCCTTGGGGGAGCAGTGGTTTTGTCCGGGGAGCTGGGCTGGCTTGTGCTGTGAAGAGTGTTTTATAGGAGAAAAAAAAAAAAAAAAGATTCAGCAAAGGCAAGCGGAGTGTGTTTCTGGACAGGACTGCCAGCCGCAGCCCGCACAGCCAGTGCTGGGGTTTGGGGCAGGGTGGGTGCACCTCCCCTGCGCCTGCCCCCCCTTTGTCCTGCAGCTGAGGGACCCAAACCCAGACCGGCACCAGAGGCTGGGGCTGTTCAGCTGAACGCCCAGCGGGGCAGCTCGGGGCGTGCAAGGAGCCAGGAGAGCCCCTGGGGCTGGAGCAGCACAAAGACGGCCCCAGCTCATCCTCGCCTTGCAGAGCCAGGAGCTGCTGTGCGTGGTGTGGAGCTGGTGGCACCCAGGGCAAAGGGGGCTGGGCAGCGCTGCCACAGAGCGGTGCGAAGGACGGGGGCTCCCTGCAGGGGTCGGGGTCAGGAGGAGCAGTGCAGAGGCTGGGAGCTGCCCGCCAGCACCCTGCCACGGTGCCACAGGGGGGGCACCAAAGCCAGGGTGGGCCCTGGAGGGTGGCAGCAAGCAGGGGCTCCCTGCGTGGGACAGGTGCAGGAGGGGACCCAGCTCATCCCTGGCCACAGAGCTGGGGTTGGGAGAGAGTTGGCCCCAGCTGCCAGCTCCTGGTTAACTTGGCTCCTGCAGGGCCCGGGGCCGCGTGCAGCCACCCCCAGGAACACATCCCTGGTTCCTGGCCTGGGAAGTTCCACCCAAGCTCCGGGGCCCCCCAGCTGCCAGGACACCCCCAGCCATGGGCAGTGCTGTGCCTTGTCCCTGAGTCCCGCATTTATTTCAGGAGGGTGAGGGCACTGCTGGGATGCTCCCTGCTGCTTCTCTGAGCCCCCCGCACCCCGAGAAGCCAGGCTTGGGGGTTCCCCCACTGCCCCCCAGGTGCTGGGGAGCAGGCAGCAAGGGGTTGGCACTGCAAGCTCCTCCCCCAGCATGCCGCAGGCTCCTCTGTGCCCCAAATCAACAACGTGCTCAAAAAAAAAACACAGTTCAATGCAAAGGGAAAGAGACCCAAAGTTCCCCAGTACCTGACTGGCGTCCAGCTCTGCCTGCGCCCCTGCAGAACCCCAGGCAGCTGCCCGGGCCCCGCCGCAAAGCATCGGTCCTTCAAGGAAAGAGGCCTGAGGAGCTGTACGATGAATATAGTCTTTTTATTGACTACTTTTGAGTAGAACAAACTAAATACATCTGTAACAGTTTGGGTTCCTTTATACAGTACATTAAATAAGTTATGCACAGGAATGAAGTAACAAATTCCTATTACAGAATTAAATGTCCAAAAAAAAATAGAAAACTCACCCCACCAAGTCTTCTTCCCAGGTCTGAATTTCACATTTATCGTTACATTTTTTTTTTTTTTTTAAAAAGCAATCGTTCTAATCATGACCGTTAGTACTTCATTCATTTACACTGGGGTTAATTTTAATACACAGCCAAAGTTGCATGAGAATTATGGAAGACAATCTATTTACAAGCCATTTTCTCCAGCACGGCACCGCGCTCGTTCCTTTCTCAGCCGCTCTGGCAGCGCTCGGCCCCCCCGGCCCCTGGTGTGCGCTCAGGGACCCGCCGGGACGCCGCAGCCCCGTGTTGGTACCTGAGGCAGCTCCCAGTTCTTGTGCATTGTGCTGTGGGCACGGGATAGTCCCAGCTGCCACTTGAGAGCTTTCGTGAAAACCAGGAGACTTCGTGGCTTTTTTTTCAAACTGAAACCTCGCCGATGTGGGACTCGCCCACTCTATCCCCCGACAGCAGCTTCCAGTGTTCCCCGAGGGATGAAGCTGGTTCGCTGGGTAACTCGGTTATCCCTGGGCACACCCCTGCCAGCCAGCAGGCAGCCACACCACGGCACACCCGGTGACTATTCATTACATCTCTATTATTCACCTCCAATTGAAAAAGTGATCAAAAATAATTTGGGAATTACTTGCCTCATTGGGCTCCAACCCAGCAATCATACAGAAGCAGTCACGGAAACACAGCTTTGCTGAATAGATGGTTTCCTGGATCCCATTTGCGCACAGCATGTGCAATCAGTGTGCGTCCCCGAGGGCACGCTCCGGTGCCTCCCATCCGCCGCCGACAGCCTCCGAGGGGAGAGCTCCGAGGCTGTGCCAGAGCCGAGCCCCACAGTGGCTGTTGTTGGGTCAGAGCTCCGCAGGCTGCCCCCGAGCCCTCCCCACGTGCTGACGCAGGGGCTCTGCTCCCTCCTGGGGCTGGCGCTGGGTCCCCGCAGCTTTGGGTTGGGCTCAGGGTGCTGACAAGGCGGGGGAAGCTGCATGGGGCCCCCAGGAGGGCTGCGCGTCCCCACGCACCTCCAGCGGGGCCAGGGATCCCTGGGGTGGGTGAGAGCCGGCACAGGGTGCCGAGCCCTGCATTGGTTTGGCCAACGCGTGGGGAGAGAACGGGCTGTAAATAATCCACTGCAATCACGTTGGGATCTTTGTGGTTGAAAACACCACCGGTAACTCTCCAACCAACAACTTCCATGCAAAGAAGAAATGCTTTCTGCACAGCAAAATAATGGCAGCCAGGTGGAAAGCGCAGTAACCGCCCACAAGGAATCCAGATTTGGTCTGCACATTTTCACTCAGCAAAGGTCCAACCCCGAGTATCATGCAACTGCCTGTCCAGTTACAGAGAGGGATTAAAAACAGGCCCTCCAGCAGTGACCAGCCGTACTTCCCTGCTACCGACATTTGGTTTAGAGCTGTCCTCAGCAGACGCGTCCTCTCCTCAGCCTCTGCAGCCTGGAGCTGCCACCCGCCGCAGGCAGGAGCAGAGCAGCTCAGTTCTCCCCAAGCAGCTACGTATTTGTCATTGCACTAGAGAATGAGATGCTCTTGCTGGAAAATCGGCTCTGGTCTGTTCAAAGCAACAAAGAGCCAGCACGGCTAACTGAGAAACCTTTGTCTGGGAGCAAGATTAAAAAAGAAAAGATGCGTATTATGGAAAAAAGGTAGCTGAACGAGGGGGCAGTTCGGACACCTCAGGAGAAGAGCCTGAGCGCGTTTGACCCTTGAGAACAGGGCTCCTTGGCTGGGCACCGCTCGCTCCGCATTTCCTGCCGGCGCTCCATGGGGGCCGGGTTCCCCCGAGCGAGTGCCCGGCCCCCCCCAGGTCCCACACGATGCTCTGGTGCGGCCCTTCAGAGAGAGCAGCACGGAGGCACCTGGAGCGAGGCCGACCCAAGTCCTTTATGAGCCCTAAAAAAGGCAGAATGAGATGGCAAAGCCCAAGTGCCGGTGCTCCGGAGGAGGCGGCGTGGATTTGTCAATTGTGTCAAGTGACAGAAGTTTCTGTGGTGTGTTTTTTTTTTCCAACTTAAAAAACAAATAAATCGGGAAAACTAATCAAATGGACTGACCCAAAACTTCCCTTTTAGAGTCCGTTCGTTTCTATTGCTGTCACAGATGCTGGAGTGGAGGATCGAGACGTGGCTGCCGAAGTCTTCTCGAGGGCTGGGCTGGACACGCCGTCGATGGCCTTGGCGGCTGTGGAGCGCCCCGCGGGCAGAGCCAGCGGCTTGCTCTGGCTGTGCAGGCTTTGGCCGCAGATCCGGTGGTGCCTCTCCCAGTCCTTGTGCTGGCAGAAGGAGCCGCAGTACCGGGCGATGTTGCAGCCACTGCAGGTCTCGCTGGCCTTGCGGCCGCAGTTCCAGCAGCTCTGAAAGGACCCAAGACACCACACTTCAGAACGCGTTTCGTTTCCAGAGCTGTAGGACAGTGCTGACTCGACAGCTCTGGAGGGGACGTTCATCCCCCTCTGGCCCAGATTTAGTAATGTTAAGATGAGCAATCCATTTATTCTTGCTATTTCACAGACCTTTGCCAAGGGTACTAACCCCTACTCCTCTGCCCTACAAAAGCCTGCCAGACTGCGCTGCACACATCCTCTCCCCTAGATCCACCCAAACGCACACAGGAAACAGCAGGCAAGGACTGAAAAACACACCACAGATGCTGCTATTTGGTCTTTTTATTTCCTGTTTTAAGCAGCTCTATTTTGGTACCGCTCCCAGCCAAGCGCTCTCCGTGGGGATTACAGCGCTGCACAGGCACCATTTGCTCTGCACCCTGCCTAGCTGCACAAGAGGTCAGAGCCGGCTAATTTGGAAAAGAAAAAGCCCATTTGAAAGCCTCCCAGCCAGGTGGAAGCGCTGCCAGAGCGCAGCCTTCAGTCTGGACGAGGAGCAGAGCCCCTCTGGCCGGCGGGCGAGGCGTCAGCTGGTGGGCTCATCGCCCGCGCGGCGCGAGCACGGGGGCAGGGGGCCAGCGCCGGGAGCTGCGGCCGCAGCTGCTCCGGAGAGGGGAGCGGGAGGATTAGCTTCCCTGCAGCTGGACCCCTGCATTAGCAAACGCCTACTGGGAGGGCAGCTTCAGCTGTGAAAGAGCAGCCCCTGCCAGAGCCCTGGGCCTCTCTCAGCAAGGCACATTTCATGGCCACTGCTGCCGCGAATGCAAGCGGAAGGCTGCCGGGCCCCATGCGCCCACCAGCAGGGTCTGTGCTCACGGCGACTTCGGGGCTGTAAAAAGAGCCCGAGCGAGCTGGTCAGGAGCGAGCAGCTGCTGGGAGAAGCAGGACTCACAACCAAGAGAGGCCCCACAGGAGCCTACAGTAACTGGGAGAGCTGGGCCAGCGCTGTGCGGCTGTTTGCACTTGGAGCAGCGGCTTCAGACGTATTCCCAAGGTTCCCCGGCATGCCAGAACACACGCCAGCCTGTGAACAGGGCCCTTAGGGAAACAGGCCAGGGACGTGGGGTTCACGGGGTGCTCACTCGACTCCCAAGGTCCTGCACTGCTCCCACCCCCTGTGCAGCAGCACCGCGAGGGGGACGCACAGACCGGAGGACGCTCCCCTGGTATTCCCCTACAGAAAGCTCATTGCTTATCTCATTTCTTCCCCAGCAGTTCCACCCACTCCCATCATGTGTTTACTGACTGCCGCATCTGTCCTTCAGTGATTTCAGGGGAAGTATCACAGCATGCCCACTGCTGCAATAACACCTGATGCTTACACGGCTCCTGCTGCGTGGGGTGCCCAGAGCGTCCCAGGCCCCGCAGGAGAAGGGAACCAGACTCACTGCCCATGTGGCCTGAAGCGACACGAAGCCCTCACTCCCATCAGATTTTTGGTCAGCAGAAACAAAGCCCAAAGCATTTGTGCAGAGAAATGAAAGCAGTAAGGCAGCCACAAGTGGCCATGACATCGCAGCGCAGGAATTAACCGAGCAATTTGTGCTCAGTGCAGCTGAGATCTCCAAAACTTAATGAAATGTGTTTCCAGTTAAAGGACAGCGAGAGTGATAATTAATGACTGAGGGGTGGAAAGGAATTCCCTGAGACACCCACTCAGCAGGTGTTGCTGGCTATGACAAACCAGGAGCCCTCCCTTCTTTCCTGAGATGCAAAAACCTCGTTAGGTGTCACCAGCCCTCTGCAGGGCAGGGACAGCTGTCCCCCACACAGGTTTCTCTCTGATCTCATGGGATCAGAGGAGCAAGAGCACTGCAGGGCCTGTTTCTGGAGAGAAGCTAACACACGCTGCCTGGGCACGTGTTTTGTGAGCTCACAAACTGGCAAGGTCCAAGGCAGTACGTATCCACCGCGCTGGTCAGCACCAAGGCAGGGTGTGATTACAGACCATCAAGAAATGAGTAACTCTGACCTCTCGTGGGACCCAGTTTCTACCCTGCACTGTTTTAAAGCCGTACCCACCAGCACCCTTTTCTCTTTGCTCTCTAAATGCACAGAAATCCCTGGTGGCTGCCCCGTGTCCAGCTAACGGTGCCCAGCTGGGCCCTCACACAACCACACTGCACCCGAGGGCTCTTCCAGAGGGGAATCAGTTTAGGCTGATTCCTCTGCCAATAAAATACAACCTAAAGTTTTCTTTTTTTTTTTTTTTACAGTATCAGTGCATCCTTTTAGTTACTGACCGGAGAGAGGCTTTTAAAAGGGAAAAGGGATGGGGGACCTGCAGGCTCCAAGCCACCCCTGGGCAGGACCCAGGGCCTTGGTGAGTCCCTGAAACTCCCCGCTGGGGACGTCCCCGCAGCTGGGCCAGCCCTGGCACCGTACCTCCGTAGACTCCTCCTGTTCGTTGATCACAAGGAAAGCGTCCTCAGTAGCCTGGCGCTTGGCGTCCGCAATGGTCTGCTCCATGCGCGCCCTCTCGGAGGCGATCATCTCGAAGGCCTTCTGCTCGGCCTCCGCCACGGCCTTCTGCACCTCCGACATGGCCTGGCGCTTCACCTCGTTCACGGCTTCTTCTGGAAGGGAACAGCAGCCTCAGCAGCCTGCCCGAGCCTCGGGGCGATGCCAGCCTGGGCAGGACAGGGGCACGGAGCTGCGGTGCCGCGGCCCCTCTCGACTTGGGACACCCGCGGGTGGGGGACACGGGGCTTGGCTGGTGCCGCTGCCGCGGCTGCTCCCGCCAGCAGCAGAGCCAGGCTCGGCCCCGCAGGCTCCCTGCCGACACCGTAGGCAGGAGCACCCTTGGCAAAGCCGGGGCCGGGGGTGCGGGCAGCCAGATGTGCACATCCCGGGGCTTTCCTGCAGCTGGGCTTCTCCAGTCGCTGTGGAGCAACGTGCAGCATCTGTGTTTACCTCAAGGGATCTGGCAGCGTCCCCCGCCAAGGTTCCTAACAAACACTTACCAGCTTTTTTCCATATCTCCTCGGTGACGTAGCCCGTTCCCGACCTGCTGCTGAACTCCCGCAACGAATCTGTTGGAACAGGGGACAGGGGAAAGGTTGGCACAGCCTCATCCCAGCCCACGGCCGGCCGCGGGGTGGCTGGGGAATGCCCGGCTGTGTCTGGGGACCTGGCACAGACAGCGGCCAGGCAGGGTCGGGTTAACAGGCTAAAACTTGAAACAAAGGATTCCTACAGTTAGGGCCATTCATCAAACACTTGGATGATAAATTACAACATTTAATTAGCGCCCTGCATAATTTATGATGCAGTATAACCCATTTCCATCTCCCAGTACTTTATAACAACAAGCAATACTTATAAATACGTGCCATCAAACATCTGCACTGCCCACTGGCTTGGAACATCAATCTATAGGAGCAGCAGTTTACATTAAAGGCAGCACTTTCCATTCCCAGGGGCAATTCAAAGACTCGAGTGGATGGACAAAGCGTCCTGCAAGCTCCCTGGCAGTGAGAGGTGTATACATTCCCCAGCACCCAGGGAGCCAACCTGACAGATGGGGATGCTCATACGAGGATCTAAACACAGAAACCTTGTACTGTCTTCTATCCACATCCCTTTATTTAACACTTCAGAGGAACTTTCTGAAGGGTCAGATGGCACTGGCAGAACGAAAGCTGATTCATGTCAAGGGCTGTGAGGTTATTTAAGCTCGTGGCAGTCTGCAGTGTGTCCGGGGAAGCTTCCTGACATTTAGCTGCACCTTCTCGCAACAGCAACAGAGCCTGGAATTGGCTCCAGGTTCCCAGGAAGGGAGAAAACATCAACAAGGCTCCCGATAAAACCAGAAATGGTGCCACCTTCAGCAGCACAGGGCTGTAAGTACACGGGCTGTGCTGCACCCAGGTGCTGGAGGGCTAGGGGCTGGCCGTGCTCCTTGGGTCCCTACCCTCAGCAATCAGATGGAGCCCAGCGTGCTTGGGCTCATCTCCCTGACCTCAAGCTCTGCACGCTTCTCCTGTCCTCTGTGCTCTTCACAGTTCTAAAGTTGTTCTAAAAGAAGCCGTCAAGCTATTGCAGAATTTATTTATTTTTAACCAAAAATTAAGTTACCTCCTTTCGGTGAAACTTTAAAAGCCATTCATAATTTCAAATCTGAAATTCAGATCTGCATGATATTCCCAAAGCAGGGCAAGGGCTGATTTAGAAGCAGGATTTTTTTTTTTTTAATTTATTCTTCCTTCCATTTACGCACTTGCTCCCACACTGAAGTTTCCACATACACAATCCTCCCTGTTGCTTCTGTTTAGAAGTGCTATGACTGAAATCAAACTGAGTTAAAACCCTAAGGGTAAATTAAGATTTAAAGCTGCAACCAGCAAATGCTCATTAACATATTCTATTTTAGTTGCTTTTGCTCGTGTACTTGTTATTGTTTGCCTATGAAATACTCATTCTCACTGCCTGAGAACTACCAAAACTTGTTCAATTGCAGCTAAATCTAAGCTGGACCCAAATTCAGCTGCTCTTTTGACATGCAGGAAGATTTGCTCGCTCTCTTTATGTAACTTACCCAACTTGTTTGTATTACACCAAATTGACATTTTGAGTTTGACATTTATTATTACTGGTAGAAAACATGTATTTTCATTATTGAATGAATGAGATTTTTTTTTTTTTTCCAGCACTTGCAGCAAATGCTTTTGGATGGAGATTAGAATTCCCATCCAAATGCATAAAATCAGCACCTCGAGCTTGGATTTTGTGAAGGGTAAAAAGCCCTTGCCTATTGGAGGGGAAAAAATATTCAGTTGCAATGAAGTTAATTGACTCATGATAGGAAAAAAAAACAAAAACATTTAAAACCTGAACTAGAGCTTACACCAGCTCTTACACCAGCCTCCAGCATTTTCAGAATTAGCAGGTCCTGCCCTTTAAAATCCTTTATGCAAGACAGGCTGGAAGCAAAAGAGGAAGGAAACCAACAACTTTTCCTGCCCAGCTGGGTTCTCAGCCTTGGAGGATCCTGGTGTCGAGCTGCACCTGCTGACCAAACCCAGCCGAGGAAGATGCTCTCCTGGCACCAGCAGAAGCTGCTGCCAAAAAGTGCCTTCACACTTCAGCAAGCGCTGGCTCCAGGAGCTCACCCAGGAGCTGCCACGCGGTCAATGACTCGTCTCTCTTCAAAGCTTTGAGAACAGTTATGCACTGATCGAGATTTATTTATTTTTTAATTCTTCAAGGTCAAAAATAGTTTGGGTTCCAAGGAAAACTGTGTTCTTGACTGGGGAGAGTAATGGCAGCTTTTCATCTACAAGGTAATGCTCAAAATTGCCATGATGATAGATGAATTATCACAGAAAGTGATTTACCAGCATGAGTTTTTCCCTATAATTTCGTTAAGGGAAGTCAAGCTGATCTTTTCAGTATGTTCTATTTAACAACTCATTATCAGTCTAAAGAGTTTTAGAGCCAGCATTTGGTCACCATGCTGGAAAGAAGAAATCATTAGCTTTTTTTTTTTTCTTTTTTGGTAAATTAAAAAGTTCACAATTAAAATGGAATCTTTTGAAATTAAAACTTTGCACACATTCTTTTTTTTTTTTCTCTGCACAGCAGGTAGTAAGAAACGTCAGCCAGAGGCGGGTCTTACCGCTGCTGATGGAGTCGGAGCTGCTGGGGCTGTGCTGCCTCGAGACCAGCTCGCCGCCCGCCTTGCGCGTCTCGGCCGTCTCGCTGCAGCGCCTCTTCCAGTAGTTGAGCTCCTCCCGGTCCGCCTCCTGGCAGCGCCGCAGCACCGCCATGGAGCGCCTCGTCTTCTCCACCATCTCCATGATGCAGTTCAGCGCCTGCGGGGAAGGACCAGCTTTCAGTTTTTCTGCCTGCCGACGAGGGCTGCTCCGGGATTTCTCGCTGGAGGTACCCGGGGGGCTGTGCCGGGGAGGTGGAAGGTGAGTCCGTGCGGAGGATCGGGGTCTGAGCGCGGCGCTGCAGAGGGAGCAGGGCCCAAGCAGGCCCCTGAGGTGGGTCCCGTACCCACACACGGAGTGCAGGTGAGCCTGGACACAGCACGAGCTGGGAGGGAGGTGGTGACACCCACACCGTTGGGCTTTGGTCACTATCAGGTGTGGCTGAACAGCTTTAGGGCCCTGCTCCTGAAGGTGGAGGCGAGAACAAACCGGTCTCTAAGGGAATAGTGTCCCTGCAACGCACTATTGGCTGGGGGACAGGTTTTTGTGACTTTTATGACACCTCTGTCTCTGACCTAGAGGAATTGGGCTTGGTACCAGCTCTCTACAGCCACATCCCAACTCACCACATTTAGCTATGGGGCTTGACACCCACACAAAACATCAGCTTTTGGGTATAAGCAAGCATGGGGACCCTCTGCATTTATGATTAAAGCTGAATTTCAATCCCCTCTCTGTAGGGAAAATGCTCCAGTGAAGAGCTTGGACCAGCAGCCTTGCTCAGTGCAGAACAGGCTCTGCAGAGGGTCTGCCAGATGTACCAAGTCTTGTCCATACCCAGCTGTGACCCACAAAAGGCTGGCAACCCAGGAAAAAAAGCTTTTAAAAAATAATGATGGGGTTGGTTATTCTGCAAATTCCATATACTTGCTGCACATAACACATCTGCATGCCTGTTGGTACAGTGCTGGCCTGGGCAGCTGCAGAAAAGACCTTTACAGGGACAAGGCTGGGCTTGGTTGCTCTGACAGCCATGCTCTAAAGGAGAAACTCCCCCGCTCAAGCTCTGAGTCCAGGCTGGGTTTGGCTTCCACTGCCCACGGGCAGAAGAAAACTACCAGGACACTGCTACTGCTCCTATCTGCCCTCCCCACCATCGACCTTCCTGTGGTGGCTTGCTCATCTACTTGGAAAGCCTGGACATGGTGCCAACAAGAAGAAAATCACAGATTGGGGCAGGTGAGTGCTGGGTTGTGTCCCACAGAGCTTCCCACAGCTCCCAGTGCTCCTTACATGATCCAGATGCTTCCACTCATCAGCCCACTCTCTCTCTGTCAAGCGGTGGTCCACCAGCTCGTCCTGGTACCCTCCATTCAAACCTGCAACAAACCACAGCCACAACAGGGGTTAGATGGACCTTTCAGAGCTGGAGAGGTAACGTGGCCCTGAAGCAACCAACAGAGCTGCATTTCTAACCACGTATAGCTGTGATTTCAAACACTTCCCAAAGAGAAGGCTAATTGCATGCTGGTGCTTGTACCCCTGCTTGTGTCACCATCTCAGAAGTGCCACAGTCCCCTCACTGGTCTGGACCTGACTCGCTTGGGAGGGCAGTTCCCTTTTTATAAAGCCGTAAGAGCTCAGAGCTGGTGATTCAGGCTGCCCTGTTGGAAACAGAGCTCACCTACACACCCCCAGCAGGGCTGGGGACAGAGGAGGGGGTCAAGCTCCGTTCTCTCCAGGCCTCACACAGCTCCTGGCTGAGTCACCTCTGAAAAGTTCCGTTCTGTTCCCATGGTCATCACCTTTGCCTGCTGGGTTGGCTACGCTCAACACAAACACCAGGTCCTTCCTCCTCATCCTCAGTGGCTCCATCCTTTATACAGACAGAGGGAAATACCCGCTCTGCCTTCTCAGCCTTCCTGCTTCAAACCTTTCAACGTTAGGTGTTTTCTCTGAATTCCCTGCTCTCAAACCTTTCAATGCTAGAGGTTTTCTCTGAATTCCTTACTCTGATCTTTTGGGGGCATGCCTGGAATTACCCAGCTTTAGGTGTGAGTGGCTGAGCAGGGGCCAACCAGGGACAGACTCCTCAGCTCCACTGCTGGACCTCGCAGCTCCTACAGCCTAAAGCCCGTCAGACCCTCTCACCGAGGCTGCTGTGCCTGTCCCGAATCTCCCTGTGCTCCAGCATCTTGCTGGGGTCTCTGTAGAGGTGGGAGGTGGCGATGTCTTCCAAGGTGTAGTGCTGGAGGGGCGGCGGGGTGGGGTGGAACTGCCCGCCGGGGTTCATCAGGGGGATGCTGAGGGCCGGGCTGTGCCGCGGCGCGGGGCTGATGGTGCACACCCGCTTGGCCGGGGGCTCTGTCGGCAGCGTCTCTCTCTCGAAGCTGTTGTCTTCTCTTCTGCAAGCACACCGACAGACAGGATTCGTTAGCGCCGCATCACCGTGCTCAGAAAGGGAAAGATGCAGAATTGGGGCAACGATGATTTTACTGGGGGGTAAAAGCAGGGAGCTAAACCAAACACGCTCAACTTGGGAACAAATCCACGAAATGACCTCGTTAAAAAAAAAAAAGTTCAAAATGCCTGAGTGTTGTGATTCATCTTTCCAAGCATGACCAAATTAAGATTTCACAGTTTTTATAAATTTGATGTGTGCTCCACATAATTACATAACAACTTCTTCTTGGAATAAAAGTAGTGAAAATGAGCCGTATCCCTCCTAGCGCTGACAGTGCCGCCACTCTCCGCCTTTCCAGCCCAGGTATTTCAGTGACCATCTACTGAACTAGTCCCTCTGGGGCAGAATCTGCCTGAAAGCCCTCAGAAAGGATCCCCAGCTGAGCTCTCAGTGCAGGAGTACTGTGAGGAGAAGCTACAGCCACGGACAGCCAGCACTGTCTCATTCACATAGCTGTTATGAGTGCTAAGATCTTACAGTTTGGCCCTGGATGCCGCTACAAATTTTGTTTCGCCTTTGCTGCTGTGAAAACCCACGTCTTCAGGAACTTGGCAGTGGTACAGGCTCTTCTTACCTGTCCGGGCTGTGCCTCTTCCCGTTGCCGTTCACCTCGATCAGCAGCTCGGAGGAGTCGGCTGGGGAGGCGGTGGTGGTGTTCAGCAGGATGTGCTCGTGCTGCGCCAGGTACTGGGACGGCGTCTGCTTGGCAGCCCGGGCGCAGTGCAGCAGCTCGCGCTGGAGCAGAGGGAGGTTGGCCTGGAAAACAGGCAGGGCTCTGCTTCACGCGGGCTGCACGGGCATTTGCTCCGTACACAAAACCCCTGCGAGCAATAAAAGGTGAAGCCTGGGCCCCCGCTCAGTGCGTTCCCTCCTGGGATGCCTGCGCCGTGCAGATCTGCCTGTGTGATCTCAGCATGATCACAGCACCGAGCTGCTCCAGGCACGCTCCCTGTGCCAACACCCCAAATATTCTAGATCTGAGCACTGGTAAATCAGATTATTGGATGAGAAGGTGCAGCACAGAGCTTGGTTTGTCTCACTTGTCCCTGACACGCAAGCAGACATACGTGGCACTCATTACAACGTTAGCTCTCCGTGAGCCAGTCGCACATGGCGATCGCTATGGTCTGCGCAGTCTGTCTTGGACTTCAACAAAATTGTTCTGGTGCTTGAAATGAGAGCTTTGCTACTAGTGACACGCTGCCAAGTAGCACAGACCAACACACAAATTGTTAGCAAGCCCCATCAGCTCACTGTCACCTTCAGAAAGGGGATCACAAACGGCCTTAGGGGGAAGTTCGTTGCCTCTTGCAGCTTGCAGTGAAATTCCTCAATTGTCACCGTTGAGTTCTGAGAAAAGAAATTAAGAAATGAAATGACAATTTGCTCTTATTTTTAGACACTTGGGAAACAGCTCAAAATGAACAGAACTGGAAGGGAGACTGCATCTGCCGTGACAGGACTGACAACGTTTGCATCGGATCCCGCCTAGCACAGCCAAAAAGACTCAGGTCAACGGAGCAGAAAGCAGGGAGATCGACCACACCAGGCAAGGCGTGAACGTGGCACGCAGCCAGGCGCTCCCAGCTCTGGGGTGGGAGGCAGGGACCTGCTCTGGAGGCAGCGGGACCCAGCTGCCACCTCCTGCACCCTGCCCAGGTGGCCTGGGGCAAGCCAGGGGAGCCAGGCAGTGGCTCCAGCTGCTCTGAGCTGCTCTCCTTCCCCCTTCCTTCCTTCCCCCCTTTCAGCTCAGCTCATCTCACCTATCTGCCACCCACAAAGCGACTGCCAGCCTGCTGCTCACCCCAGCAGCACGGGCTCCCCCAAGGCTGTTTAGGCTGTGCACTCCCTGGACAAGCAGCATTGGATACACTGCAGCTACAACGCTCGTCCCTGCAGCAGTAATTGCTGTCAGGAGTGAGAAGGATGAGCAGGGAACATGAACAGCTTTTAATTTCCTTTCCAAAGTGGTAAGCTAAGCTACTACCTTACACCCACGGAAATATACAGGCCTGCCTGCTTTCGGAGGCAGCATTTTGCATCCAGTGCTCAAGTTCTGTAAAAACCCGAGGCTGCATCCAGCCTCACATTTGTTCTGCCCATGCCAATCTGGGAAGCAGAAATACTCTGTGCCTGCAGTCCAGCCCCATTTGCTGTGCACTGAGCCTCAAGAGCAAGCCTGCCAAAAAGCAGAAACCAGCTCAGGAGCTGTGCTGGGTGATGGTGCAGCTGGGCTGGTGGCATGGTGCTGTGCTCCAGGGCCTTGGCTCGCACAGAGCCTGCACAGCCATTTCTAGCAGTGAATTTGTGAATCTGCAAGTCTTAGATACAATCCTGCAGCCAGACCCATTCTTTTCTTTTTTGAAGGACGCTTTCAGCTCTCCAAAGACGCAAAGGGGCAGGAGGCTATACATCTACTGCTTGTGCATGCTATATAGCCTCAGCTATTGCAAATCCAAGGGCAAAAGCTGCACAGAGGTGTTATTTACCAAGCCCCTTTCTGCCTTTGCACCCTCAGACTGTCCTAAACACGAGTATGACCGAATGACAGTTTGCACAGCCACCAATTTCTTTGTTAATGCAGGCGAAGCAGCAGAGTATCAGAAGCTGAGGCCTCCAGCTGCAATAGCACGTTTCCCATCTCCTACAGACCTCGGCAATGGTTCACACTGCAGTGCTGGTGGGGCTGTGCTAAGCTGCGCGGGACAGCCCATAAAGAGGAAAGAAGCCCATTAAATACACTGGGCTCAGCACCGTGTATCAGAACTGAAATGCTTGAAGCATCAGGAGGTTCTCCACACACTCCAGACTTAGAACTGGACTTTTGGAAAGGAGCAGACACAGACACTACCCCCACACGGCATTTCCGGAAGCCCCAAAATTCAGCATCACCCTCCTTCCCCTCAGAAAGATGTGCTTTCAACGCCCCCACACCGTACTGCGGAGCTGCAGGAAATAAGATGGGGCCCTGGGCATGACAGGCCCACCCACAACGGGTGCACAAGCAGTGGTCTGCAGTCAGAGGTGCTCTCAGACAGAGCAGCTTTCAACTTCCAACTACCAATTTTCCAGAAGTTGTAAATCCCTCCTACTCTAGGCTTATGGGGTGCAAGGAATTAAATGCTTCCCTAGCAGAAAACTGCAGTCTCCTCTGACCTGTGTGGAAGTTTCACTCCCAACAGCTAACCAGGAAGCACAGCACAGCCACAGCTTCCAGCAAGGATGGCAAAAAGCCCCAGACGTGCGGCTTTTGTAATCAAGTTCAGTCCAAAATCTTCTGGGTTTCCTTAGGTTCAGCTGCAGCCGGGCTCATGTCAAAGCAACGCAACCGGCCAAGTAGCTTTTGAAACCCACTGAAGACAAGAAATAAAAGTCAGCGAGTTTACCAGAAAGCATAAACACTGCGGAGCCGTGCTTGTAAAGACACATGGGGTTGTGCAACGCCGGCACGTGGCGGCTGCCAGGATCCCACCGCTACCATGCTTTTGCCACAGCAAAGCCCCCCCGGCCGCCGTGTGGCTCTGCGGGGCCGTGCTTGGCCGTGCTTACCACTAAGGCCAGGACGAGGGTCCGGACCTTCTCCCCGATCTCCGGAGAAATGTCGTTGCCGAACTGCTGCAGGGTGGTGAGGAAGCGCTTCAGCTTGCTGAGCTGCCGGGCCCCGCAGGTGGCGGGGAGCTGCTGGTTCGTCAGGGAGGAGGAGGAGGAGGAGGCAGGGCCGTTGCCGAACCGCTGGGGGGGGGACGGTGCCCCATTGAGCGTCGGGGGGGAATGGTTTATCCCGTTGGGCACTGCAAGGCAGAGACAACAGCGTTATCGGCGTGAGGTGGGCACGTCCCCAAGGGCTGCTGTTTAGGAGGATGGGGATGGTCACCAGCAACGCCCCAGCCGATCCAACCATCCCTCCCGGCCACATCATTTACGGGCAGCCCGCAGTGCTCGCCGCAGCCTGGGACCTGCCGACGGGTACCGGAGTTCAGGTGCTGCGGGGGGCTGGCGGCACGTCCCGAGGGGCTCCTCCTGCCCGTGCGCCCAGCCGCGTGCCTCCCCGGGGCCTCGCAGGGTGTTTCACAAACACGCTTGTTTTCCCAACCTGGTCCCATCTGCGCCTTCGCCTCCTCTAAGCAGAAAGCATGTTGAAACAGCCTTCGGTTGGGGAAGTTTGGGAAGTCCGCGAGGGATTAGAATAAATTGTTGACATCCCCACGCTGCCGTTGTGCAATCTGAAGTCGTGTCTGGGAAACGGTGGAGAGCAGCTGTGCGCTTGGGGCCCAACTCCACACAAACCCAGAATTTTAGAGGTGAAAAGTACACCATCTAAATAGAGATTGAGCTGACGCACTGGGTTATCCTTAAAAGCCCAGACCCAAAAGCTTTGTGAAGGCGAGCGCTGAAGGACACCAGAGCCAATGCTCTGCCCTCGCACCCTGGCATGCCCGGGCGGGGGAAGGCGTGTGCTGCTCCTGAAGTTTCACAGCACGTGAGAGATGCAAAAACTCCCACCACAGCCTCACAAAGATTGCTTCTTGGCTCCTCCGAAGAACACCGCCGGTTTGGGGTTTTCAGAGAAAAATACGGGACGTAGCCGAGCAGTTAAACCGCCCTGGGGCACACCGAGGGTGTGCAGGCTCCACACACCTGGACCTGCCGTGGTGAGCCCGGGGAAGATGAACCACAGTCAGTTAAGATCCAAGGGAAAGATAAGGCTGAAGAGACCTTCAAAGCTGGCTCGTGCTAACCAAGGGGTGAAAGGCTTTTTGGGGGCATAACGAAGACACGTCCCTTTGCACGCACAGGGACGATGAAGTGAAGGTAAGTCCTCGTTTCAGATTGTGAGGACAGAGGTGTAAAGGCAAAATGAGCTCACGCCTTGTGCTATGGATCAATGCCACTTGGGAACTTCTTGCCCACACCGGCATCCCCGAGCCAGTAAAGGAGCAGAGATGTCCCACAGAGACACTGCATGCACCCACAGGATTAGCAATAAGGGGCGTAGCAGCAAGCACTGAGCTGGTTTGAAAGGACAAATACTCATAATGAGCATTTAATTCATGATACAAACATTATAAACGTGGGGCAAAGCCACCCAGAAGGAGCTCCTCTCAAGCAGAGGCGGGCTGCTCAGCTCTGTGCCCTCTGCAGCCTGCGGCTGAGGCGCTTTGCCCCATTCTCTATTTCTCTTCCTCTTTTCTTTCACAGGAAGGAGGAGGAGAGCACGGGCTGCTCTGCGTGCAGGCAGGAAGGAGCAGGGGCTGCAGGGGCTGCAGGGGCTGCCCAGGGCAGGAGGCAGGCAGTTGATGAACTCGGGCGCTGCTGTGGCAGCCCAGCAAGCCGGGGCTGTCTTTGGATGGATGCAGCTCCAGTAACTGCTCTCAGCATTTTTAGGCTCACCCTGTCTGACCCTCTTGCAAACTGGATTACCGCAGAGCAGCTGGCAGTTATCTGATCCTGCCTATCTCCAGGATCTGCTCAGCCACAGACCACGGAGCCTTACCAGGTCCTGGGCTCCAGATGAGAAAGCAGAGCTGAAGCAAGCGAGAGCAGGCTGGGGAGACAGCACACAGACCCTGGTGGAATTACAGGTGTGAGGAGGAACGGAAAAGTCATCGCCTAGGGCTACACCATTAAAACCTGCTTTAGGTACTGAACTGCCTAAGACTTTCCTTGTTTTTCCAAGCCTTCTGTTACTGATTTGCTGCCTGCATGCAGGCAAAGCCTTCCTCTAGCGTGCTCCTCCTCGCTTACCCACGCTGTGGGCTTTTGCAGGGCAGGGTTCACACAGCCTGGCTCTGACCAAGACCCTCAGGCACAGCTGAGAAGTTAAAAAGCAAGAGTAAACTTCATTACAGGTTGCAGCTCTCATCTCTCCTGAAAAGAGGCAATTAAGTCATCTGGAATCAGCAGATTCAGGCTACTTGGACCTTAACAGTGTGTCAAACAACCTGATTGGAAAAATTAATTTCTGTCACTTTGCTAATGGTCTTTTTCTGCCTTTGCAAAAGGAGAGCCATTAAAAAACCCTCAGTGTATAAAGATGGGGACAACGTGTCTGGCGGGATAACCCAGTGATTAGCGTTATTGCCAGCATCACTCAATACATTAGTGAGTGTCCTGAAAGAGAGGCTGAATTGTAAATCTGCGAAATCCCCTGCCAACACGAAACTGTGAGATAGCCCAGACACCACCGTGGATAGCAAAGCAACACAGAACCAGCTAGGGAGACTGTCAGCACGGGGAACAAAAGGCAGGCAGAGCCTGAAAAATATGTATGTGCCACTTGTGGGGGTAAGATAATTTCAAGCCCAAATGTTAAGTAAAATGGCTTTGCTCTGGAATAATGCTTTTAAGAGATGATGGCTTAAATGTTGTATAAGGGGGAAAAAAGAGCTTGTGCTCTTTCTAGGGTGTGAGAAAAGGCTGTTTGGGGAAGCCACCTCCAAGCAACAAGCTAGGTGAAGGAAGCTGCTGGCATGAGGCTGCTCTGCGGCTGGGCAGGGCAAGGATGAACTGCAGCTTCACAGGAAAGATTATGAAGCAAGCAGGGAGAAAAGAGAATTTGGACGGACAGCAAGGAATTTCTGAGGCTGGGAAATTAAAAGACGAAAACTTTCTAATCTCAGCTGCAGAAATGCTGTCTGCAAAGCAAGATACAGCAGAGTGGGAATTAACTCCTCCAAAGATACAGAGAAAAGCCCAGCTCTTGGCTCCTTTGAAGCCAACCTGATAAAAGACTTCAATTTCTTAAGGAGTTTACTGCAGAAATCAGGGCTGCACCTGCAAGGAGAGTGACTTGAAGCGACTGCAGCAGCACTGGGGCCAAGGGAGGAGCTGGCAGGTGCTGGGGGAACATTACAGACCCCATCACATGTCCTGTGTAAGCAGCGAAGCAGCGGGATGCCCCCAGCCCTCGCTCCATTACCACCACACGGCACTGCCAATGCTCGCCATGCTGGCTAGCGGCCCTGGCAAGCAGCTGAAACCCCACCAGTGACTTCTACAAGCCAAGTTCCCTCCTCGCTGGATTTAGTCTCGTGGACAAGCAGTGTTACTGGCGTCTTACGTGCAGCTGGGGTGAAGGACACGGGCCGGGGGCCGCCGGGGTTGACGGGGGGCAGCGGCGGCATGTTGGGAGGAGAGGATCTGGACTGAATCTTCACTTCCACGGGCGATCCGGGCATCACTGGCACCCTCTTCTCACCAGCAACTGTACAGAGAGAATGTGGTAATGTTATTGACAGTCACAGACGAGGATTTCCCTGCCGAGCTCGCGAAGCAGAGTTGTGGTGGTGAAGATGGGAGGAGGGACAGTCACACAAGCCTGCCCGGCTGCTCTGCACGGAGACAGGGGCAGGGCATGGACCTGTGCAGGTGGCCACACACCTGGGGTGCAGTGGGCACCCCATGACCCTGGCACACAGGCTCGGGATGCTGATATTCACCATCAAAGTCTCTCAACCATACTTTCTCACCCCTTGAGCCCAAAAACGCTTCCAGAAACATTTTCCTGTTTGCTTTGCTTCCCCTCGTCCTTTAAATCCCCTCGGTACTCCCAGGTACGCCCATGATGGCTCACGGGTTGGTTGCACGTTTGGTTTTTAAAAGCAAACTCACAAATTGAGCGTTTCTGCCCCTTCTCTCCCTCGTGAACGCCGAGCGCAGCCTCCCCGCGCTGCACAGACGCGGCCGCACACGCACGCATGAGCGAGCCCGCGCGGCGACGCAGTTCCTGGCCCACAAGGAAGCGCACGGGTGCCTGGAGGCAGCGCCAGCCCCAGCTGAAACCACGGCCCCTGCCCTTCGCCTCCTGCCTGCTGCCGAAGGCCGGGTGCCCAGGCAGCGCGCACCGCCCCGTGTCTGCTGCGCCTGGCCCCGAGGTGACTTCTCCAAAACCTCTGCCAGGTCCGAGTTGCGAGGCAGGTGGCATCCACGCCAGCAAGCTACCGAAATTGTCAAAGTGTCTTGAAAACAACTCAACACAAGGCATCTGCAGCCGCTCTCCTGTGTGGGGTCTCTCTCTCTCTAACGCAGCTCAGCTGGACGCGGTGGCTGCACTCCTCGCTCCAGCATCAGGCTCCAAACTCATCCTCGGAAGGAAACAAGACAGAAATAGGTGCTAATGCAAGCCTTTTTTTGTTTTGTTTTTAAATCCAGACAGGAAAATACTTCTGACACTATAAAAGAAGCCTGAGCATCTCCGAAGAGCAGCCAAAACCTCCCCAGGAGGCACTGGGCACCGCAACCTCAGCTGAGCAGCGCGGGGCCACCCGACGCGAGCCATCCCTTCGGCAACGCGCTGACCACTTTCTGCTCCTCCGAGCGACGCCTGTCTCGTTTGATTAGCTCACTAATGAGTTGTGACTGCGTTCCAGCATGCCCTTCACAAAAACGTTGACAGGTTTCCAGCATGTCCATCTGTGCCCTGGTTTGGGGGCGGTGTGGGGAGGGATGGGGCTGCCAGTTGTCTTTCCCTTTCCCTTCTTCCCCTTGTGTGCACGCTTCGGGCCACCTGCTTTTTGGGCGATGGAGCCAAGGGCCCAGAGGAGCAGCTCGATGTGGTGCACCCATCAGCACCCGGCACTGGCGAGCAGCGGGGCCGGCGGGAGTCTAGTGGGAGAGCTCCCCTTCGATCCAGCCAAGAAGAGATGAAACTGCGAGGTTTGGATGCTCGCAGAGGGCGAAATGGAGCAATTTTCTTCGACTGCTGTTGGTAAGCAGAGACATCTGGACCTGCAAAATGGGTTTGTGCTCCCAGGAAAGCGAATGTCGCTGCTCAGCACGCTGCCAGAGGAGCTCGCAGCGTGTTGCAGGGATGGAGGCAGGCAGCAGAGCGACACGTGCGTGCCCCCTCCCTGCCAGGCAGGGCTCTTCTGCACAGGTCTCCTCCACCACGTGCAGCTCAGCTGGTGAGCTCCCCACCACGCGATGCCCCTGCCGAACGGGTGCTGGTCGTTCCTAGCATCTGCCTGGGGCTCCTGCCCCTTGCACAGCCCGCATCGCCTGCTGAAAGAGAGGGCTTCCAAATCCACCTTTGGAAAAACCAACACAGGGCAGCCACTGTCCTGGCCTGTGCCTGGGACAGCTGGCTCCTGTAATTAAGGGCAGGTGATGCCTCTTCAAACTGCTGATAGAGAGACTGCGTGCTGTAATCACCTGCTGGTGGCATGGAAACACACCCGTGCCACACAGCACCGCTGTTCTTACAAATACCTACCAGCTGTAAGAAAACCAGCTCTCAAATTCGGGCAGCTCCTATTAAACGCTGCGTTCCCATAAAGAGAAGCACTGAGCAGGTAGAGAACACCAGCACCAAACCTGCTGCTCCGCCACTCCTGACAACGAAGCTGCCACCTCTGGGAGCGCAGCCGCGGTGCTGGCCAGGAATCCTCTCGGCGAGGCACCAGCACCTGCCTTGCCCCCGCGTGCCCTGCACGAGCTGGCTGCTTTATTTCCCCTAGGGCACGTCCCTGCTAAAGCCAGCGAGGTAACAAATTCAGTTTGTTATTCCTCGTGGTTTTTTTCTGGTTGCAGGGCTGTCTGGGGGAGGCAGGGGCAGTGCTGGCTGGATGCTGAGGCCCCGTGTTTTCCTGCCACTTTCAGCACAGCTGGAGTGACTGGGGTGGTGGGGCTGGAATCGCAGTGAAACCCGTGCTCGTGGTGCTGCCACGGTAGCAGGTTTGTGTCTTCGCTTCAGCCTGCCTTCCAGAAACAGCATTTGCTGGGCTTTGCTACCGCGAACAAAGCGCAGAGATACCAAAGCCATGGGAAACTACAGTCAATTTTAACACAGTAATGTAAGACCGATACTAACACCATACTGCCAACTATTCCGGGGCGTTTGGTCCCACTCACACGTGGTTTGGCACTGGTGTGCCTGGCCACACTCGTGCACAAACACAGCATTTGTACAACTACCACCACTCTGCTGCAGGAAGACCGCCAGTGTTTGTGCTCACAGGTAACACCCCAGCGGGCAGCTTCACGGCAAGGGCAGGAGGAAACAACCCCCTTCTTTCCTCCCACCCTAAGCAAATGGAGCAGAGAGTCAGAGCCTGGCCTGAGTTCACCTGCTCCATCGGGGAAGAGAGCCCAATCCTTCAGGAGAACTCCTTCCTCCTAACGCAGTCCTAGGGCACGTTAAATACGGCGCTGGAGCACCCGCAAAGAAAGCAGAGCTAATTAAGTTAATTTGCAGCAGGGGCGGGGGAAGTCAGATGGAGTTTATTCCCCCGAAATAAACCCCGTCACGAGGGGTTTACTGCACGAGGCTCCGAACCCGAGCCCCGGGGAAGCCAACAGCTCCTCTTCCAGGCACGCTGACAGACAGGCGAGCAGCAACCAGGGCTGTGAAATTTAAAAGCTTCCTGCTAATGACCTGGGGCATCTATAAACGCAGATAAAAACCATCTTTCTAAAACTCCCGATTTTTAGCCCAAACACATCCATTTAACGAGAGTCACGTGAGCAAAGCAGACTGTGAGCAAGGGCTGGAGTCAGCCTCCCGCTGACCCGGGGCTACAGACGAGCCAGCGGGTCTGTCCCTGGAGGCACGGCGCCTTCCCCCACTCCTCCTTCCCCATTTCAGCGTTTGGATATATTTACTCGCTCACCAGCGGCAACATCCAGATGCACGGAGGATGCTGAGAAGCTCCTCAAAACGCCTGCAGGTCCCACCAGCACGTCAGCCACCTGAAATCGTGCTTCAGTGCCACCGGGGCTCTTTGGGTCACACCACCAAGATGTGTCCATGACCAAATACTCCGAGTCTCAGGACATCTGCCTACACTGGAAATGTTGATGGGTTCTCCATCAAAAAGGCTTCCTTCCAACCCCAACCGAGACCTTGGTGCTGGATACGCAGCCACCCCGGGCTCCTCGCAGCCGCCGCCCCTGCCAAAGGGGACTGGGCTGGAAGGTTTGCTCTCATGGCATCTCCTTTTGAAACATTTACAAATGTTGTGTCGTTATTTTTCCAACAGAGCCTGCAGGACACAGATTGGATGTGTTTATGGCACGACGCTTGTGCCATCGAGCTGCCAACCAGCAAGACTTCGCAGCGCCACGCGCTAACTTGGCGCCCAGAAACAGCAAATGTCAACCTGGGGAGAGGACGAAGCGCCGCGGCCACGCGGGGCGGGTGCTGGAGCTCCACGTGGGGAGATGATTCACTTGGAGCAAAGCAAAACCCGAGCACGGAGATGCTGTTTTAGTCTTGGCTTGGTGCGAGAATTTCATATTCTCAAAAAGCTGATGAAGTCTGAAGAGCAGCTTTCACAGCAATCGGAGTTCCAGATTTCAGATGCTGCAAAGCTTCTGGCTGGCTCGGGGACAGCTGTAGGCATATTTCAGTTTATGCTGCGTGCCCTACATACTGCGTCCCAGTTACGGACCCAGGTGTACAAGAGACCACGAGGTCCCCTGCGTGGAGAGGAGGAAGAGCCAAGCTGCACCCGTCAGGGGAAAATCCAGGGCTCCGAGTGGTGCTCGGGGAGAAGCCCCGCTCCTCGCTCACCAAGGCTTGAGCTGTACGACGCAGGGACATGCCTTGGAGCAGGCAGCCTGAACACCCAGACAGATTTCATTGGGTTTATTTTCTTTAAAGAAGACTTCTGGCTGTCGTGTTTAGTATAAAGAGAGTGTTGCTATGATAGGTAACCTCAGAAGAATGGCTAGCATTTGCTCCCATTGTAAACTGTATAAAGAAGCCGCTTTATTAATCTCCTCGTGCTTGTGGGTTTGAGAAAAGGAAAAAGGCACGAGTAAAAATAGTCACGCGTTAGGGACCATCTCAAATACTCTGGAACTGGAATTAATTCTTAAGTGCCTCTAGCAATTAGAGAGCAAACTAAGTAAAGAAAAGAAAGAAAAATGCCGCGTTACCTTCCCAGCAAAGCAGGACCAGGCGGAGCCCGAGGAGGCAGGCGGACAGCCCGGCGCTCTGCTCTCGGCTCTGCAGAGCGATGCAAAAGCAGAACCCTTCATCTGGTGGCAGCAGCTGAGCCCCGAGCTTGCAGAGAGCAAAGGGCACAGGAAGAGAGACAGCCACCGATATGATGCAGAGAACGGAGAGCTTTATACCAATTTACATAATAACGTTTATAGGGGCACAGCCACCGCCATACAGCTACCCCGTGTGAGCACAGGCTGTATGTGCTGGCTCGTACCCCTGCTGCCAGCTCAGGAAGGTAAAGCCTTTCCTCCTCCTTCACAGGAAAGCGATTTAAGCCAGTGGCTGAGCGTTTGGGGGGCACACCCAGCACAGACACTGGTATCTCCAGGTGTTTTTGATGCAGGTGTAGGATCCCCTTGGCTCCCAGTCGCCGGCTCAGCAGGCAGGAGGAACCTGCCTGCCCTGGCACCGATGCTGTGGCTCCTCCTGCCAAAAGCTGCACGGAGCCTGAACTGTTTCTCACAAAGCCGTTTGGTGGGCGCAGGCACTCTAGCTTAGCGTGCTCCAGCTTTCTGTAGAAGTCAAAACATGAAACGCGTTGGAAGAAATAAGGAAGAAGCACAGTGAATAGGACACGGTGCCGCACAGCCAGCTTTTTGCTTCTGCAGCTTGCAGGGTGGAGAGAGCAGTCGCAAAACGAGACTTTGAGAGGTTTAACTGGAGCAAATGTTTTCACCTTTCATACAGAATAGGCAGAATGTGCCCCAAACCTGAAGAGCCACCCTGAAGAGCCACTCAAAGCGAAGATCCCCAGGTTCAGACCTGCCTCCCCGGCTGCTGTCCCGGAGCAGAGCCCAAGGTCAGGTCTGGCAGGACAGAGCCGTGGGGCACGCGGGTGCTCGCTCAGAGCCGGTCACGCAGGCACCTTCTGGAGCCCACCGAAAGGCAGAGACCTGCGAGGGCAGCTCAGCCCATCCTAAAATATTCATCAGAGCAGGTGAGACGAGCCACGCTCTAGATGCGTCTCCATTTCCACTGGCCCTAGCACCTCAGATGACCGCTCGGACTAGAGGCATAAATTACAAAATGCCTACAGGTCAGCCAGATGAGCCCTTCTAGAAACAGCCCGCTGAAGCAGAGGCTCGTTTCCACCCCCCACATTTAAATGGGTAAGTCACAGGTTTAGGATAAAGCAACACAAAGCTTGTCTAAATGGTAACAGAGACCATTTGCAAGAGGGAAGCTGAGGACCCCGGTGCCCTCTCCGATGGCTGGCACGACCCTGATGGTCTAAGGGAGTTCCTTTAATGAACCTAATATATTGTCTGGGAGAAAAGGCCAGGGAAATGGCCCCAAAACCTCCCTTCCAGCCCAACCGTGTCTGTGATTACAAGGGCCCGCTGCAGTAGGCTTGCTTTGCAGGGTTCCCTGTTGATAATCTGAATGCAAACGAGAGGCAGCATCAGTGTAACCTGACCCGATAATGTAAATAGGGTGAAATGAAATATGGTTCGCCACCTCCCCAGCTTTGGCGAATGTTTATTTTGAATAACATGCTTATCTGCTCCAACTGCTCACCATCTGTTTTCAGTCTCCACCAAGCTA
This sequence comes from Netta rufina, assembly GCF_964035555.1. Lineage (NCBI taxonomy): Eukaryota > Metazoa > Chordata > Aves > Anseriformes > Anatidae > Netta > Netta rufina. Next base: position 3,658,881 of record NC_140140.1, read on the forward strand.
ATATTTTTCACATTTAGGAACTGAGAAATGGGAAGAATTACATTTAAATTTTATTAACATCTTCCCTCTGCTCTAAGGTTGCCTTTCCCTCCCCTTGACAGCTCTAAGCCATCTGCAGAGCACCTTTGCGGCTCTCCAAGGCTTGCAGATAACCTCTCATCTGCATGCAAAGCAACAGTGCCGCTACTCAGACTTCCAGCAGACGCTGCTTACGGCTGCTCCATCGCAATCTCTCCATCACCTGCTTCCAGGCAGCTCCCCAAAGCTCAAAATGAAATCACGGCGCCTAGGAAAGACCCAATATTTTATCTTTTTGCAGCATCACTGCATCAGAAAGTGCTGCATGGGAAAGGCAGAAAATAAGCATCAGAAACGAGGCAGCTGATGCAGCAGCCCGAGGAAGACGAGGAGGAGTGGGCTAAGTCCTCACTGGGGGGGAAGAGGGAGAGCGAAGAGGCCTGGAGTTAGGAGGTTACATTGCTACACGACTACTGACATCTATCTGCATTTAGGGTGGCTTCCAGAGGTCTCCTTGGGTCAATAAATGAGAACATACAGCCAGACCTGGGGGACAGGAGCATGAAACGGGTCGGTGGCAACGGTGGTCAGCCGAGTCCACTCGCTCCTGTCCGCCTGCCCCCACACCGAGTTGTATAAGACGATACTACAGCATCTGTGGCAGCGGGTAGCTTATGGTGCTGCAGGGATACTTCCTCCACTCAACGCCATCAGCCTATTTTTACACTGTTTTGCTTGGGTTTATAGCACATCTAGGCTCCTGATCTGCGAGATGCTGTGGGAGTGGAGAGGACTCGGCACCTCGCAGGAGAGCCTCGCATCGCTCAGGAGGGAGCTGCTGAGTCTGGGACAGGCATTTTATAAATCAAAAATAAACGCGTGTAGCTCCATTGCCATCTATTTCTCTCCCACACACAGCTGTTTCACTTTAAATCTCAATTCAATACAAAGCTTGGATAGGAGAACTTGAAAGAGCAAAGTATTTTATCGTTCGCAACCAGTCCAGAAAGCAGTTAATAAGGGAAATAAGATTAATAATTTATTCCTGAAGGCAGACTGCAGATCGTTATCTGTCTTGCCCTTCAGTGATTTTTATAAAAACCTATTAATGTTCCTGACTCTACAGACTCATCAGTAGCCCAGGTTGGACTTTGCAGCAATTCTCCTCTGCTTTGCTCCCAACCAGACGAGATGGATCCATACCGGAGCCAGTGGTGCAAACCAAGGGCTGCAGAAATCCACCCCACGAGCTATTATTGCACCTAAAATCCCCCACAGGCTTGGTATCCCCAAATTCTCATAGCCTTGCTTGTGCAAGGAAATAAACCAGGATGGTACCCCCACACCAAGGAACAAGTGGACATGTTGCTCAGGGACATGATTTAGCAGCAGACTTGGCAGTGTTGGCAGGTTGATGGTTGGTTTTGTGATCTTAAGGGTCTTCTCCAAGCTAAACGAGTCTATGATCCTATGAGTAGGTACTAAGACGGTGAAAGCTGGCCGCACAGCCACCTGCACCTGGCTCAGCAGCCTCCCGGGAGCTGGGGCTGCTTACCAAGAAGCCATCTCCATCCCTGCCCTCCCTGCACGGCTCACACCCAGCAAACACATTCGGGGACTTGGATATCAGGAGCTGGCTCCGAGCTTCAGCTCCCTGGCACCAAAACCAAGGCAGCAGCCAGGATTTAGCCTTCAAGGTGGAAAGGAAAGCGCTGTGGGGATCAGGAGAGCACTCCCCCCCAGCCACCCCCGGCACGGCTCAGCCTACCCGGCCGGGTTATAACCAGGGCCTTTTCAGGGCCAACTGCATTTGACCAATGTCCAAGCAACTAATGAGACTAATTAAATAACCAGCCAGACAATTCTGACAACCAGGGATGAATTAAGTCCCCAAAAGTCCCTGCCCGCCACACGGCCCTCCCAGCACCCCGGCTGCGTTTGGGCGCGGAGCTCTCCAGATGGGAACATCTGCCTCTCGTTTGCCACGGGGAAGAAAACACGAGGAAGATTAACAGCTCCCGAGCCCGGCGGAGCCCAGACACAACAAGTACAAAAGGGATACGACTTAGAAAGAGTCTCGGAGCAACAGCTTGGTGTCAGGTTTTGTGTTTTTGAAATGACCATTTTGTGGGACTGATTCATACACAGAAAGGTCGCGTCTGGAACAAAGAGGCCGAGGTTCACTTATAGCCAACGCTGCGCACAGCGAAAGCAAGAATTGAGTTATCTGCACTTTACAGGGGTGACATAGAGCGCTTCTACCATCTCTGCCAATCTTTTGGTATGAGGGCATTACAGGAGTTGGCTTTAAGGGCTTGTCCCCAAAGGCCTGCTCTTTCCAGCCTCCGTTTTGCGTGCAAGGCGGCCTCTGTGCCTCAAGGCCAAAGCCCCCAGCACAACACTGGGGTCTTGCAGCCTTCCTCCCCCTCCTCCATGCTCCTCAGGAGCACATCTTGGTTACAGAGGTACCCATTTAGAACAACCCCAAAACGCTTCTTACTCCTAATTAGCGGCCGGGTTTTTGGTACCTATTCAATGCCCACCAGTTTTAGCAGGCTTTCAGCACAAGCCCTCTCTGGAGAAGCCAGCCTGCTGCACAGGGTACTAACAGCACGAAATCAATTTCATCCTCCCGTCTGTTAAGGTAGGACTGGAGTTTCACAAAGCAAAACCTTCGGTATGGGTGAGACTGCCTTCAAAACTTGTGCAAGTACTGCTTTTAGAACAAAGATGGGCTAAGATCTGCTGAAGGTAAATGAAACTCATTTGTTATGAGGATTCCCCTAGGTTCTATCGAACACCTTTGCGCTATAATCTGCAGTGTGCAAATGTTTTTTCTTCCTGCTTACATTAAACAGTACAGACTAGATAAAGATACAACTTCCATACCTGTAAATGGGTGACCCGAAAAGGAGAACAGTCACTAAAGCAAGCTCAAACTTTTGTAAATGTTTTCTACCTTTGCAAAGGCTTTGAGACCGCTTTTAGGATATGATTTTATCTAGCACTCATAAACCCTTTTAAAACTTGGACCGCTTGCCATTTAACAAGCGGCTCCACCCTTCTCCTGCTTCCCAGATGGAATACATATGCACTGAGCTCCATTTTGTTACCTTCCCCTTCAACGCAGCAGTATCGGAGAAGTGACAGTATAGCCCAGGGAGCAGCATTTAATTGGCATCCTCTTATTACTAATTAGCTCTGAGGGGCTCTCCACAGCTCCTAATGGTCAATAGAAACGGATCCGCTGATTTATATGGGCTCGCTGCAGAAAATTACGAGATGCTGGTGCAGACTTGGAGGAGCAGCCCCGGCAGGAGAAGCAGCCCACGGAGCAGCCCGCGTGGGGCCGGTGGCACGGAGGCCGTCTCCAGCTGCAGGACGGACTCACCCTGGCACGGGCACGACGAGCAGGGCATGCACAACGTTGGCAGCACCCAGGGAAGGGAACCTTCAGGCAGCATTTCTGCAGCAGCAGGGCTGTGATTTTGCAGCACTGTTCCTAGGAGGCTGAACAAAATCCCGGCCTCGGCTACGACGCTGCAGCAGCGCTCGCCGCCGATGCAGCCCTTTCTTTGTGCAGGGCTGCTGCAAAACGTTCGGGTGAGCACTGAGAGTGATGTTCCCAACCCAAGCACCTTGCCTGGTATGCACAGGCTGTAGCAGGGAGCATCGGACAGCTCATCTATCTTGCAGACAGATCCTGCAGCCTCCACCCTGCGAGTTTGGTTCATTGCTGGAAGCAGAAAAAAAGCCACAATGGCCTGCTCTGAGCTACCAGGCTGCTGACCCTACTTTTTCACTGCCCATTTATTCCCCAGATCTTAATTTGAGTAGGAAAAATAAAGTTGTGGAAGAGAAAGTGATTTTCTAGCCAATTCTGTAAGAAATTTAGCAGATGTTGAGAAAGATGCTGTTTCTAGGTCACTGCAGTGAGCCCTTTTGCTTAAGGGCTTCCCACCAGCGCTTCCTCTCTCCTCACTACGTGATGAATCCTTGCCTGCCCAGGATCAGTCATCCGGGAAGCTCCCTTTGGGAAAAACCTCACGTCAAGCAGGGTCCATTTCATTTGCTGGTGCACTGTTAACCTCCGCGCTTGCAGACATGCCGTTTCAAATGAAAGAGATCGAGGTCAAACCACTTGCCTCTGCATCAAGACACGTGGCCACCGTGCTCCGTCCCAGCTGATGTTTGCAGAGCCGCTGGGTTCCTGGCAAGCCTGTGCCTGCTTTGCAGGGGCTGAAGCAGAGAAGCAGGCAGCCCATGCACCGGCACGAGGCTGTTCTGTTTCTACAGAAGCTCCCACCCACCCTTAAGAGGATCTTTCTGACCAATGTGTCCAGCATAGCAAATCCTCATGTTGCAGCCCCGATGCTCCTGGCTGCAGACTGCCACCTAAATCCCCCTCCGACTTCCAGCACACCAGGCGGGAAGTCGCTCATAACCAGGATAGCTTTAGGGAGCAAAACTGCAGGTTTTCAGCTGCACTTCCAAGCGCAGCTGAACCAGGAGGGGCAGCTAAAACACCTCAAGGATGGGCAACGTGGGCACCGGCTGGGCAGCACCAGGGGCAGCACGCTGCAGGGCATGCCCCTGCAGGGCCTGGGCTGGGAGAAAGCTGCTGAGGGCAGGGTTTCTTTAAAATAAGAGGATGGATCGAAAGCCACAACCAACTCTTCTTAAAGTCATCGAGTAATTGAAGATTTCAGAATTTTTTAGCCTAATGACCAAAAGATCCACAGGAGGATGGTTTAAGTCAGAAGCTTCAAAACAATGATTCAGGGTCGCATTCCTCTTCCCTTTCTCTTTCTCCCAGGCTCTGCTGCTCAATGATTTGGTTCCCATCATTATAAATCAACCTAAAAAACCACCACTGACTGCAAAAATAGCTAGCACTGAGCAAACCTGGATTTCTTGAGGCATTACAGATGCCACTGAGCACGCAGGGACCTGAAGCTAACGAGAACGGCTCCAGCAGGTCTGGTGTCTAAGGGGTGAGGGTGTCTGATGAGTAGGAAATACTCAGACTGAACAATATAGGAACTAAGATAAAAAAGGTCCACTCCTATGAGGCAGACCCAGAAATACCAGCACCCCAAGCAGCACACCAATAACACCAAGTAAAAAAGCACAAGCACTTCTTTAAGAAGTGAGAAGATCTCAAGGCAGAAGACCACCATCTGTACCAATCCGCTAGACCACAGAGAGGCAAAGGTAATACCAAGGCCACCTGAAGCTACTACCAAAAGCCTCAATTAAACTAGAAAAAGCCAACCCGTTTGTGAAGCACAGAGCAGGGCAGGTGCGAGTCCTGAAGCTCATCGTGGTCAGGTGAAAACAAAGGTCTTCTTTGCCAGAAGAAGAAAAAACATCCAAACTCTGCCCAGAACAAAGCAGCCACTTAAAGACAAAGGAAAAACGGCTGGAGGATCCCCCTTGGGTCCCTGGAGGATGACTCCGATGGGCTGCTCGGTCCCATCGCAGCACCCCTCAGGCGCTGCCAACCAGCCCCAGGGCTGACACTCCACTAAATGGGACTTAAAACCAGGTCTCCATGAAAACAGAGGCCTGCAGCATGCTGGAGGGGGGCAGAAGTCATTTCCACCCCGGCATTAACAATTTCGTGCAGGTGCCCAAGTCCCATGGGAGGGCCGCAGGCAGGACCTGGCCAGCCGGGGCTCTGCCCCTTTCCCTGAGGTGCCTCATCCCCTCGGGTGCTGAGCACGGTACCTGCAGCCCCACAAACACTCCTGATCAACGACAGGCACAGGATTCAAGCCAAGAGGATATTTGTGAGAAAAAACTCCTCACATCCCCACCCAAATCGCTCTTCCCTTCGCCCTGCACCCAGCCATAACCCTGCCTCGCTGGGCCCTGGCAGCAAGGCACGGGGGGTGGATTTTAAAGGTATCCAAGAGAGATGGTGTGGGTGGGCACCTACGGGCCTGTAAGGCCTTTTGGAGCCACAGCCCCACACAAGCAGACGGACACCACACGGGCACGATTGGTGCAGGCAGAGGTGTCCCACGGACAGCCCTGGGGGCTCCAGAGCTCCTCAGGGGATGGAGTGAAGGGTGGGCTCGGCCCAGCTCCCAGGGGACAGGGACGTACACGGGGTGGCTGCTGATGCACTTGTTTCCAAATCATCATCCTGCGACACAGCGCAGAAAGGGCTTCAAGCTCCTGGGTCTGCCACAAACGGGTCAGCAGTGAGCTGCTCCCTGTCACCTGGTGACAGAGGTTAAACAAGAAGCGTGACCACCACAACTGCAGACGAGGAAAGAGACGGCACCCCACACACCAACAAGTGGAAAAAAAAAAAAAACGAACAACATAAAAAACAAGTTTGTTTTAAACGGCTATCCTCCCCCCAGTCACAGCAAGGCCTGTGACACGGTGCCTATAAATTCCCTCTAATGATGCAGCAGCCAGGCAGGGCCCCATCTGTGCCTGGGCACAGGTGAGACTTTTCACTATGGTGCAAGTGCAGGCTGCCTTTCAATTACACTCACCAGCCCATTAGGCAAATGACATTTGCATATGAGAGGAGAACTAGAAAGTCACAAAACAGGCCCTGAAGTAGAATATGTTTTATACCTACATGCAGGCGCCGCCGCTCAGCCCAGGGCTGTGCCTGATGCTCTCTGGGTTTCTGCCGGGGCGCTGGTGTACTTCTGGGGACAGGCATCTGCGTGCCCTGCACCCCCGTCTCCCTAAAAATACAGCCGTTTCTGTAGGGCTCTGCATTGTTTTTGGGTCCTGTCCTGCAGCGGGCTGGAGAACAGATGAAAATATCACGGGCTCAAAAGCATTTAAATAGATTGCACCTGGGTTTCAGTCCCGCACTTGGGCAGGGCCGAGCACTGAGCAGCACTGAGCGCCACGACTATTTCCAGCACCCCAAGGATGCACAACCAGCACACGCTGCCCGGCGGTATGGGATTACACCGGTGTCCGATGTCACCGAGGGCATTTGCGTGGAATAAACAGTCCTGCTCAGGTGATCCCGAAGAATTAATCTGCCTACAAGTACTTTTTTTTTTTTTCTCCTGGTGAGTTTATGCAAAACAGACACAACCCAGCTCATCTCCCAGAATCCAGATGGCACTTGCAAACCTTGTCTGTGTATCAAATGTTGTTTTTTAGATCAAGTGTCCCTGGTTGACAACACAGAACTTCATGATGCTATCTTTAGAGAGGCTCTTCTGCACAGAAACACCCTTTGAGCATACGTTACAGGGAATATGCTACTGCAGCTCCGTGTTTTCAGCGGACGGAAACGTGGCTGCCCCCGGGAGCCCACACAGCCCAGCGCACACCGAGCCTGGCTGAAGATGAAGGGTAACCCAGCCCTGCCGCCAGCACCGAGCCCCTGCGAAAGAGATCTACCAACAAGTTAAGATTGCAGAGCAAGGTTCACTTCCAACGCTGCAGAGACGCAGGATGAGCCAACGGCAAAGGCCACACGCACGGAAGAATTACGCTTCCCCCAAACCCTACTAAATGACTTAAAGTAGCTGAATACAGACAGCAAATCCAAGCTTTTGTTCCTTCATTTCTCCGGGAGGGTTGGAGATGCCTCCCCCACTTTGCCATTCACCTAAATACAAGGGCCCAGTAACAAGCTGGTGATTTACTTCCTCAACGTCTTAATTTCCTCCTCCAGATTTCATGCAAAGATAAAAGCAGCTCAAGCAAAGTACTGTTTTTAAGCACTCCGTTAATAAAGAACAGAACTCCAAAACTTTCTGTTTCACATACTCCTGAGATGGTAACGTTTCCCTTGATACAAACGTAGTAGTAGTTGTTAACAAAACACCCCCAAACCCTCACCTTGAGGTGTTTTCTATGCTCCTCAGCTCCAAGATCAAGAAAGCAATCATGTGAAAACGCCTGAAAAACCAACCCTGACCTGTGCATGCTGCCACCGGGCAGCACAACAGCATTACAAACGCTGGGAGAAGACAAAGAGGCTGCAGACACAGAGAAGGTTACGGCACAGCTCATCTCCCAGACCAGAAGGTGACACCAGCGGCGGCGGCTGAAATAACCCATCTCACCCGCTGCTGAAAAGAACATTTCAGAACAGCGACATCAGGTAAAGCAGCTTCTTCTGAAAAAGAAAGTGATCCAGGAGGTAGCTCCTTCCATATTGCAGGCATTCACAGTAAACACCATATGGCCTGTTAATTTAATTAGGGAGAAGAAACCCCCTAAGTTTGAGATTTGACTTTGAAGGGTTTAAAACAAGTCTGAGGAAAATTGCTCAGGGTACTGCGTGTGGTTGCTTTACTGGCTCCATCCATCCTGCTGACCCCATCACCTGGCGACTCACCTTAAGGGGCTTTTTTGTTGTTTTTGTTTTCTTTTTTACAAGCCCGCTGCCAGATGTGCACAACCTGCCCTGCGCTGGGCAGCTCGGCCAGGGTGGGGCAGTGTCAGGGAGGAGGCACATGCAGCAGGTGATCCGACTGTAAAACCCCTCTCCTCAGGTGCCAACCCGAGTTTTATCCTGAGTCCTTCTCACGAACCACACCGGTGGAGTCCCCTGTCAAGGCAGGGACCTAAACACCAAGGAACCTACGAGAGACACACAGCCTCCGGACAAGCCTGGTCCTTGCCTGTAGGAAACTTCGCACTCCTACTCGTGAGGTCAACCAGCCAAGCCCCGGCTGTTCCCAAAGACACGGACACGAATAACCACTTGCCTCAGCATCTTCCAGCCTAGCAAGAGGGATGCTTTGCCCACAGATGCTGCGTTATCCGAACAAAAAGGCTTCTCTGTTTTTAACACACCTTCCAGTGAGCAGCTGGGGGAAAATGGGAATTCCCTTCTCAGACTTGGGAAGAAAGCAAGGCCAGAGACCGACCGACCCAAGCATCCTACTACAGTTCCTCCACTGGAAGGGAGTTCTAAAGACTGAGCATAACCTGGAAAAAAAAAATAAGAAGGAAAGTAAAAATAGTCTGTAACAATTTTCCTTAGTTTTGCTTCAATCTGGACAGTTACCAGTTCTTAACAGGTTGCTCTAAGGACAGAAGAGAACATCTATGGTCTTCTCTGGGCAGATTCAGATACATTTATGGGTGTCAGCAGTGCAGGGGCACGAGCTGCCCAGGGCATCAGCAGCAAGGAACAATGCAGACCCTCAGGGAGGTGGCTGCTGGGGCACTCCAAGAAGGCAAAGGCAAGGTTTGTTAATCCCACCGATCCTCTACAAAACAGCCTCTCGGGCTGCGATGGCTGAGGCTCACGGGGTGCGGAAGGGATTTCTTCTCCAGCCAGCCCGCTGAGCTCCTGGCAGCGCACCCAACAGCTCGTCCGGGTGCTCTGGAGAACATCAGCCCCCAGCGAGCTGCTCAGCCAGGAGCCATCAGCTGCAATGCTGCAGCTTCAACAAACTCCTCCCGGGAGACCCAGCGCAGCCCACGGGACACCCAAAACTCCTCCGTAGGAGCACGCAATCCATCCGTCCTCCTTCTGGACTGTCCTGCTTTCAGCTAGGAACCACCGGGCTGCCCCATTGCTGCTCTGGAGCGAGAAACCCAGAAGAGATTCGGGGTTTGGGTCCCCTGCAGCCTGTACAGGGGGAAAACAATCCTGCTCCCAGAATTTGGCAGCCTCGATTTGCGTGTGGTTTCCCTTCAGCTCCTCTCAACGTTTGATAACACGAACAAATTAACAACCAACCTGTTTGTTTTTTTCCTTCTCTATCCAGACCCACGTTGGGATCTGCTCGTTTGTTTTATAGGTGTGGCATAGAAGCATGCCAGGCAGACGGGTTTCCCATTTTCTGATTACAAAAAAAGCAAACAAAACCCAACACCAAACATCTCAAACCAACAGACTTTTTTCTGTTAGCCAGGGACCTCCTCTCAGGACACTGCAAAGATTTAATTTACTGCCACTTGCCCTCTGGCTATTTTACATTTATGGGGTGGGGGCTGAAGAAAGGAAGGAGGCAGGGGCAGGGTGTAATTAGCTCTCCTTGTAAAATGTTCATCGCAGTTGTAACAGTGCCTGGGATGCAGAGCCTATCGGGGGCTTAATAGATTTCAGGGCATTGTTCTTCAGGAGTGAAGTGTGTGTGGGGTGGGGGGAATAAAAAAAAAAAAAAAAAAAGGGAAAAAAAAAATCAATAAGTGGATCCTACTTCTTGCCACAACCCCATATGGAAGTAATCAAGCACGAGGGTGGCAGCTGGGGCCAATAACAGTCACCTGCAGTTGAGGGACATGGGGGTTTCGGATGGGTTTTTAATGCTAATTTCCTCGGGAAACAATGAGGGAGCGAGCGGGGCGCAGCAGACGAGGGCGGCTGAATAGGGACCAGCCGGAACAATGGCTGCACCTGGTGCTGGGCGCAGCGGCACAGAGCCGGCACGCGGCAGCAGCGCACGGCACATCTGTTCCCCCACAATCAGCCGCTCCCCCGACGCCCCGCCAGCAGCCCAAGCCAGGCGAGGGCTGTCAGCGCGCCCGGCTTGCCGCAGAGCAACAGGTTGGAGTCGTGGCGAGGCTGCAGCGGGCTCCGCGCCTCCTCATCCTCATCCTCATCCTCCTCTTCCTCCCCACCTCGGCTGCGGTGGCTCAGTGGGGGCGCGTTATTGATGCCTTGGGGAACTGGGTGTTGTTTTTTTTTTTTTTGTGTGTCCTGTTTCTGTATGGGAAACGGGCTCTTGGACCTCCCGCAGGGCTGGGGGAAGCCCAGCAGCAGGTCTGCAGCAGTGCTGGTTCTTCAGAGCGGTCTCGGGGCCGGCCCCCTTCACCCCCACACCTCCTGTCCTGCCTCTGATGGGAAGGACGGGAGCCCCACGGCTGGGAGCCAGCCCAGGGGATTCAATGCACGTTATCCTAAAGCCTTAAGCTTATAGAAATGCCACTGTACCGCCCCTATAAAGGCCGTGATAGTTACACTTTAAAATGCTTTGAAACCTCTGAAATTGCCATTGTCCTTTCGCACGTAAGCGGCTGACACGGAGCAGTGGGAAGGTCGAGGTCCTGCCTCGCCGAGCTGGGAACCAAACCCAAGCCTCTCTGCTCAGCTGAAGGCTCGCTGCTCACCAGTTCCTCCCAGTTCCTGCTCTCCACAGCCGCTTGGTTTTCCAGCTCCCACCAGGAGCAGTTCCCCGAACGCCCCGTCAATTAAGACAAAAACTTTAACGGGCTCCCAGAAAGCTGCGGGGATGCTGTCCCCAGGGACCGCTCCGGAATTTCTCTCAAAACCCACTTCATACCTAGCCCCTGACAAGCAGCCCAACATGGAAATGTTCACTGGATGCTGGGATAAAGCAAAGCTGTCAATCTGACCCAGAACAAGCCAGCACTTTTATGATGGGGAAAAACCCACCCAGCAGCAGATTACGACCACCTCCAGTTGAAGACACCAGCCAGCGCTCCCTTACACCCATTTCGTATGCCCAAGTCCTCAGCTGACTTCATTCAGCTGTCCAGCTCTGCTATAAACATTGTGCATGCACGTCAAGCAAATCTTGGGTTTTGTCCAAACCCTAAAAAAAAATAATAATCAGAGCTGGAAAAAGCAAGAGCCACCTGGCTCGCCCATCCCAAGGCAGCAGTGCAGAGGAGCACTGCCCCCTGCGAAACGGCGCCCACGGGGCAGCGAGGAGCTGCCTCGAGAGCTCGGTCTGGCTTCTGGGGTCAAACCGTGTCCTTTCCCTCTTGCACCAGTTGTTGCAGAGCGACGTGCAGCAGCGCCCCGTGCTCTCTGAAATGGAGGTGAGGCGATTTGGGACTGGCACCAAAACCCACCAGCAAGGCTGCAGCGAGACAGGAAAACCTCTCCTGGGGGCACGGCTTCGGTAAGGTTAAGAGGAACAAAACAGGAAAAACCCCAAGAGCCTGACCACAGGTTCCCTTCGGTTTTGGCGGGTTGCACACCCAGCAGATGCAGCCTGCAGGGTCACGGAGGCCGGCAGGGTGACACTGCCATCACCCCGCAGAGCAGGGCCCAGCAGCACCGCTTTGGCCTTTTCACTGTTAAATGGGGTTTCTGCTCTTTTTCCTAGGGGCCCTCCTCAGGTTAACCATTTGTTCTCCTCGCCTTTAGCGATTTTTATCCCTCCTCAGAGCCTTCCCACCCTGCCCGCAGGCACTGTCTGCCCAAACCGCCCCGGCTTCGCCTCCTCCCCTTGTTCCACGTCTGGGCTCCCTGGGGCTGGCAGCGGCTGGGACCGAGGCACCTACGGGGGGCCCTCAGCCATCCCGACCGAGCCAGGGCAGTTCCCCACATCAGACAAGGCTTCTCCTTCTCCGGATTAAAACTGAAAATCGTGTCATCCAGCAGGCAGCTCTGAAAACGGCTTCGCTCGGATGCGCTGCCCCATCCCCACACAGCCACCCCCAGCAGCCACCCAGCTCCACGCCACCCCCTCCCCACCTCCTTCCCTTTAGTTTTCCTCTACAGGACCCGCAAAGGGAAAAAAAAAGTTTCCCCCAGGCAAAAAAACTGCCAATTAGTTGTCGGATGGCCAAATTACGCCGTGCCAATGCCGGCAAAACTTCCGTCTGCTTCGAGCCCCCCGGAGCAGCTGCTCCTGCACCAAGCCGGGCAGCCTGCAAGCGTGCTGCAGGGGGGCTCCTGGCGGAGCACAGAGCTCGGCTTTCAGACCCTGTCACAGCCCGCAGAGCCTCCCGGAGGTTTGCTGGTTTTCTTTCCTCCTTTGTGCTGCTGCGCTGTGAGACGCTCAGCCCGCAGAGCTGCTGCCCGCCTGCTCCCCGGGGACGCGGGGACACTTGGCGAGCGTTTAACGTGTCTGGAAGCAGGCTCGTAACGTTATTCAGAAATAAAACAGCAAAAAACAACGGCCACCAAGCCATACCTCCGCCCTCTGCGAACTCCAAGAGCAGGAAACCCTCGAAGTGGGAAGGCAGCGCTCCCTGGGGAAGCCCTGCCACTTGGCACAGCAAGAACCAGCCTGGACAAAGCACCAGCAAGCGCACAAAAGAGGAAAAAGAGGAACCATCCCGCACGGAGCACCTAGCACACCGCCTCTCTTCCTCTCCGCTTCCACAGCGAGCGACCCCCCGCTCCCCTCCCGGCACATTTTGGCTCCCCAAACTTTGCTTTGGGCACCCCTCCCATGGCAAAGCACGCCGTAGGGGCAGGAGCAGCCGGGTTGATTTCCCGGGGATATTTCGTGGAGCAGCCACCCAGCCCCCGTGCCGTGGAGGGATGCTCACATCCCGCAGCTCCAGAGGGCTGGAGGAGCGTCTGCTGCTGCCCGACCTTCCCAAAAAGAATGGGGTGGGGGGAGACAGGGGGAAGGGCAGGTTTAAAATACGCCTGTGGGGTCGGGAGATTTCGGCGGAATAAGGCAGGGTGCGAGATGCAGCAGTCTGCAGCCCGGCAGTGAAAACGTCAGGGCAGGGAGGTCTGCTCCTGTACCACCGGCTTGATCCGGGAGATTTACATGCTGGGAGCATCACTTGCTGCTGGAGGAGCGCAGAGACAAAAAGGAGCCTTCTGACACAATGCAGAGCCGCGCTGAAAATACGGGGAAAACTGAGGAAACCTGGGGGCCGACGGAAAAAATCCGTCTCTGCAGGTTTCCCCCCGGCTCCAGCATTAGCATGCACCAAGGGGAGGCAGACCAGGCGTAGTGGAAAAACCACATTTTGCTACAACACGCACAAACCTCCCCGGCTCTCCATTTCCCCAGAAAGCACCGAATCCTAGCCTCGTGCTCGGGGGGGATTAAAAACGATTAAAAAAAATAAAATAAAAATAAAAACAACCATTCCACAGCCCCGCAGCGCGAGCCCTCCCGCAGCTCTCCCCCCCGTGGGCTGGGTGTTTTGCCAGCTGTGCAGCCCGTGCAAGTTTTCCCCCGCTCCCCCCTCGCCCCTACCTGCGGCGGGGTCGGGGTGCCGCGGACCCCACGGCACGGCACGGCACGGTGAGGCAGCCCGGCCGCCCCCCCGTCGCGTTTAAAAATAGATTGCTTACCCTAAGCGGCGAGGTTAGCGCGATCCAGCTGCTGGTGAACACACCTAGTTTCTTCGCAGTATAAATAAAAAGGGCTCTTCCTCCCTCCGCCGCTCTTAATCCGGGAGCGCAGGCTGAGCCCAGCCTTCCTTCTCCTTTCATTAGCTGGACATGTGTCAGGTCCCTCACATCTGCGCTTTCTCACCGCCTGGAGCCGCCTGTCCGGTTCCAGGGAAACACAGATGGATCCCAGATGGGGAGGTCCTGCCAAGCAGACCGGCTCCCACCTTGCCAAACGCCCCGCTCCAGGCGCGCGCCCGCGGCCGCCTGCCCGCTCCCTGCCTGCGCCGCGCTGCCCGGGCTCCCGGCCAGCTGATGTCACCCAGCGCGCACCTCCCAGCGCCTGCAGCCCACCAGGATGCTGCTGACGGCCGGCGACAGCCGGGGCTCTGCGAGCAGGCTGCCCCTTCCAGCGGAGATCGCCCTGCATCGGGCCGGGAGGAGCCTTTGGTTTCCTTTTTTTTTTTTTTTTTTTTTTTTCCGTAAGCCAGAGCGGGGTACGCTGTCGGGCGAAGCAGCGAATTGATTTCCTGAAGGTTTCCCCGCGCACGTAGATCGCTCATGTGAAGTCCCCCGCCAGCCCCAGCCGCGCAGTTCGCGGCGCTGGAAAGCCGGCATGTGGTAGCAATTAGGAGCAACAACAAGATAACAAGATACTGATGTTGCAAGGGTACCAAACGAGGACTGGAAAATTCAAAGGAAGCGCAATTAAATGTGTAACGTATTACTCAGATCGAAGAGGAAGTGTTAAAGGAAAATGTAAATCCTAAATGTTTTATACATGGAGTAAAGCCCACGAGGGATTTCACAGCACTAACAGAGCAGGCTCGTAAAAGAAACCCTCTGGACACCGCTGCAGACCGTGCCCCCCCCCACACCCCGCTGTAGCACCCAGGCTCCGCAGCTCTGCCACCTACAGCACCCTCCTTGGTGGGCAGCCCCCAGGGACCCCCCCGCACACACACACACACTGCACCCCCCCAGAGACCATGCAGGCAGCTGGGAGGGGGAAGGCCGTTTGCCTTTTGCTTGCAGCAAATCTGCTCCGCAGCCCGGGCAGGGAGCGCGCGGGCACGTTGCAAGATGTGAGGAGGGATTCACCGCGCCAGCCTGCCTCCCTCGGAGCCGGGCAGGTTCTGGGCTCCCTGTAATCTTCCTCCTGACACCTTCACAGGCCATTGCAGCTCTCCCTCCAGCTATTTGAAAACCAGACACCGAGGTACCTTGCCAGGACAGCAACAAACTACAAGCTCCCCGCTGCCAAAGCGGAGGGACGCCGGTTTCTCAAAAGCCCAGAGACCTGCAGCTGGCTGGCGCGAGCGTGGCAGGACATTTACTGGCTCAGGAGCCCCAAACGCTCCTGGTTAGGGCATTCCCAGCACTTGGGAGCTCACCAAGCCTCATCCACAGCAGCCCCCCCGCCTCCTGTGCCCCCCCCCAGCAGCTGCAGGCACCTCCCCGCAGGGCACGGCACCGAAGCGCTGCAGCCCAGAGAGTTCAGCGCGCCGGGGCTCCTGACACTTGCGATGAGGGTTGCGCAAAACCCTCCAGCTCTCAACATTTCATCAGCCGAGATGGAAAAACCATCCCTAAATTACCCAGACAATGAAGCGAGACAAAAAACAAACACAAACCAACAACAAGGAGCAGCTCCCCTTGCACCAGAATGAGCGCCGCTGGTTTCCTACGGCCCCGGGTGTGCCGAGGCGATGCCCGGCGCCTCGCGCTGTGCGGTCCCCTCACAGCTCGGCCCCAGCGCAGCAGGGACCAGGGGATGGGATGGGAAACTTCAGGCCACCCCAAGTATTTTTACGGGCTGCCCCAGGAGCTGCGGGTGCCCCATCCCTGGGGGTGTTCAGAGCCTTGGCCAACCTGGTACAGCGCGTGGTGCCCTGCCCATGGCAGGGGGTTGGAGCCGGGTGGGCTTTGGGGTCCTTTCCAACCCAAATCATTCTGTGATTTTGTGATTTTTAAGTACAGCTACGATATGACTCTACAAACCTTGGTGAAAGGCCACGTGCTCCTTGCCATGGTGCCCAGAGGGCAACTTGTACAGAACCCCGGTGCCCTCAGGAAAGGCATCCCCAGTTCTGCCCGGAGGAGCAGGATCAGGCCGACCCCATGGCTCAGCCCCACGGGAAGGATGTGCCCTTCCACACCAGCTTGTATCGGCTCTCAAATCATCATTACTGGAGCTGGCGCACAGCCGGGTGCCACACACAAGCCTCGCTCCTGGAAATCCATCCTGGAGAAAGCCTCCCGAACACCGCCAGGGGCAATTCGTGAAGCAGGGGCACACAAGGCACTGAGCAGCACCCCTGAGTCAGCCCAGCCTGCCCCACGAGCACCCAAAAACCAGAGCCCAGAGCCCCGCGACCCACGGAAAATGCAGTGGAAAGATGGAGGGCAGCAGCTCGGGAAATTGCTTTCCCCGACGCCGCGTTAATCGGCTTCTGCTTTCTTCTTGTGGGAACGCTGCATGGAAAGAACGATGCAAACGGAGTTTGAACACTGCGAGCTATTGATACCTGCTGCTAAGTGTGGTTTTTGAGGAAAGTGAGGAAATCTGAAATATTTTCCCAGTTTCCAGTGGAATTTTTATGCCTATCACGGCCCATTTCCACAGCGAGCACCAGGGACCCGAGCTGCTCGTGATGTCTCCTCGGTCCCACCCGGCTCTCGGGGCACGCTGCGGCTGTGCTCTCTGCCTGCTGTGCTCTTACCTTGGAAAGCAGCTTCACAGGCCCTCGTGGCAGGCCTGGAAAGCCTTTGCCATTTGAAGCTGACCGCTTTCCACCGCGCAGAAAATAAATCCAAACGCACCAAGGCAGCCAAAGCCATTTATCAAGCTAAATGGAAACTGTAAATTCATGCTAACTGCAATCCGATGGAAACCAGTCGGGATCCTCCTCCTCCTCCGGGCTCAGGTTTGGCAGGCGGCTCACACGGTTTTTTGCCTTCCTTTCGCCGTCCTCGCAGGCAGCTGGAGCCGGGCCGGGCGCGCTCCCTTCGAAGGATGCTGGAGGAGCATCCCCCCGGCGGCCCCGAGCGGAGATCAGAGCTCCCCATCCCCAGCCAATTTCTCACGTTTAACAAACATCCTCTTTTCAATACCTCCGTTCTTTAAATTAGCACATGGCAGATTACGTTAACGAGCTTAATTTGTCAAGTAAATCTAATCATATCGCCTGCTTCAGCGGGGAACAGGAGCAGCGTTCAGCGTTTGTGCCATGTCAATACCGCCTGGAGAGGGGAAAAAACATGCACCAAAAGCTGGCCTTAACTGAAATAGCAGAATTTACACCCAGAACTATGATCAAACACCAAGGAAAAAACAGCGGCGGCAAAGGTTCGACAAATTAGGCACAACCTAATCAAGTCACCAAAACTTTACTTACGGCCACTGATTTATGGCTGGGGGGGGAGGAAGATAAGAGACCTGAGCGCCGGCTGCCCTCCTCCTGCACTGGTAAAGAAGAAACACCCAGGAGGTGATGTCATTAAAAAAAAAAAGAGGGGGGGGAATGGAAACGACCAATTCCCCCATCTAACACCCTCACTGATTAGAAATCCAAGTCTCTGTAATTGTCACGGGCATTTAAACCAAACACAGAAATGCGGAAAAAATGAGTAATGCTGCTTGGAGAGAGGAGAGCCCGGCCTGCAGAGGATTAGGCCTCGCTCGGCAGCCCCGCAGCCCGGCAATATTTTCCAAAGGGCAAGGTCAAAAGGTGCAAAATCAACAGCGGCGCCGCGGAGGTTCGCGAGGTGCCCCTTGGACGCCGAGCTTCAGGCTCAGCCGAGGCGGCCACCGCCCTGCTCTTCCCCAAACCCCCCCAGCTCCCCATCCCTCCTGCCGCCATTCGCTTCCCTCCTCCAGGCTGAGACTTCTCCCCCAGGAGCTGCTTTTCTTTCCTTATCTCGGGTTGCTTTACCAGGAGCCTTTTTCGCCCTTTATTATCGGTTTCCCTTCCCTCCAGCCCCTGGGGACGGCTGCATCTGTGAGCGCTTCCCAAGCTTGACTCGAGCGTGCCGGTGGCGGATCTGGTGGCAGGCACACCGGGTGACCCTGCCCCTGTCCCAGCCCCTCAAACCAGGCGGCAGCTCCACATCCCACAGCCCGGCCACCTCCTGCTATCAACATGCACCAAAGCAGCTTTATTTCCTTGGGGATTTACTTGCCACTAACCCGGTAACCTTGATTAAAAAAAGCCAAATTTCTCAGCCACGCTGCAGCCTCCCTATAAGGTGCTTTAAAAAAATTCCTCAGTTCTGGTTTGTCCTTTTCACCCAGCGAAACCCCAACTGGGGGCTTGCAGCAGGGTTCCCGGCGGAGCCCGTCCCAGTTGCTGCCACAGCTTTGGTGGTTTTGCAGGTTTAGCGCCGAGCGGGGCTCCCTCCCTCCCCGCCTCGCTGAACAGCCGAAAAACCACGTTTTCAACGGTGACTTCCCTTCTGGTTTCTTATTTTTAATTTTTCCACCATTTTTCTTCCCCGAGCCTGTCTTTGCCGGCTCCTCTTCTGCTCTCAGTCGGCTTGCCGGGCCGCTAGGCCCGTAACACACAGTGAGGTTTGGGGGCGAAGAAACAAACAGCCGACAAAAAAAAAAAAAAAAAAAAAAAAAAAAAAAAAAAAAAGGAAAAAAAAAAAAAACACAACAAAACCAGCGCAGCCCTTTGTGCCTGGCCGGCATTCCAAGCTCCCCGCTCCTGGCTCCACCAAGTCTGATTTAGTAGCACTGCTGGGAGCTATTAGTTTACGAAAGCCCCAGCACGCCCACCCAGGCGCAGACGGCTGCGGGAGGCTCCCCTTACACCGCTGCCATGTGCCTCTCTCCCCCCCTGCCCGGAGCAGGCGGAAAGGTTGCGGTTTCGCTGCGGGCAGGAAGCCAGCGAGAAGCCAGAGCGGCGGCGAGCGCGGAGGTCAGGCGGAGAAGGGCTGGATCGCATCCACGCCCCGCCGCTGCCACATGAGAAAATATTAATTAACGGCGGGCTCGTTGAGGGAGCGCAGCCTCCACCCGGCTCTGCCTTCTCTGCTTTTACCCTGCCTGATGCTCCTTGCCCCCATTCCTTCTCTTGTGCGTTTTGGTGGCCTGCAACCGTTCCTCCTGCCTTCCTGGCTCCTTGTCCTCCTTCCACCGCCACCCTTTCTCACCTGATTTCTGCTCCACGTCTCCATTCTGCTTCCACCACCTTCCCACTTGCCTCCACCCCTTGCTGCGGTGGCACGGAGAGCTCCAGCACCCCAACGATGCCGCACAGCCGCCTGCCTCTGCCACCCACAGCAGCCCAGTGAGGCAGCACCCCAAAAAATCAGAGGCATGGGGATCCGGGAGGACGTCCTCCCTGCGCTGCTGCTCGCCCCCCAGCAAGCTGTGGCACCTTTGCCTCGGCGCTGGCAGATGCACAAGATGCAGGAGAGCCAAGCGTGGAAGGTGACAACAACTCCACCGGCTTACGCTTCCCACCAGCTCTCCTCTTGGAGGTAGGAATAAAAGCAAGGTTAAGGGACATGGGCGGTAACGTGCAGAGGCTCTTAACAGCTGCCAAAATTTGGCTGGCTCGTTATCCAAAAACGCCTGCTCGGGATGCAGGAGAGTTAACTCCCTGACACCGAGGATCAGCTCTCTGGAGGAGAAACGAAGGAAGAAAACAAGCGATGAAGCATCGCTCCACAGCCATTAGGGTTGTGAGAGTCCCCAACCGGCTTCTGTTAGGACTGCATCCATATTTGGGTGCCCACAGATGAGGAAAAATAAATAGTAAGTTTAAGAAAAGCTCATTCCCAGAGTTGGAGAACAACCAGCAGGTTCCCTTCACTTGGCTCCGCCGCCTTTGGGGCGTTTGGACACAGCCCGAGGAGGGCCAAACGCAGGGAACGAGGACCTAAGATTTTATTACCTCCATCTTCTGTCAGCAGCGCAGCCTGTTTGCAGATTTACAGTTCATGTCAACAGGAAGTTCATGTTTACAAGTTTCCAGGAAAAAAAGCCAGCATTCCTGTCCTATGCAATCGCTTGGTGAGAATTCTGCCTCCCATGGGAGTTCACAGATCGGTATGCTGAACAGAAACAAGTTTTAGCCATCTGAAACATCCAGACAAAAAGATAAAGCTAGGAAAAAAAACGAAGGCCAGAAAGAAAACAATAATTCAGCAATTTAGCGGAAAATACACAGCGAGACACTACAACCATGTCTGGAAAAATACTTTTTAGCATCTGGGATTCACGCTTAATAAAAACAGAAGAATTTTAAGAGGGTGAAAAGCTGCATTCAGGAGCTAGCTGAGTTTTTCTCCTCTGGCCCCAAATCCCCTGTAACCTCCGTGATGTGGGTGCCCTGGGGCCCGTGCTGTGGATGGCTCCCCGGCCTCGCTGCCGTCCTGAGGCCTTCGTGGAAGCGAGGGGCAGGCAGCATTTTGGCACATCGGCACTCCGGTGCCCTCCAGTCCCTACACACGGTGCGGTGCCGCAGCTGGCACGCTGAGCTCCCACCCCGGCCGATTTCACAGCCGCTTCCCCCTCACACGGCCACGTTTTGAGAGCAAAGCTTCGAACAGGGAACCCCGAGCCGAGGATGCCGCTTGGCACCTTCAGTCAGCAGCAGGCAGAAGCGCTCCCCTTGCCTATGGGAAACAAAACCCCAACCCTCCTGCAAGAGTCACCCGGAGCACGGAGACAGTGGGACAGCCAGAGCCCCAGCAGGATGCCGAGGGACCCCACTCAGATCAGCAAGTACGGATTTATCCCATGGCGTTTATCCCATGGTGTACCCCAGATAAATGGCGCACCCAGGGCACGTCCCGCTCTCCCAAGCACGTGTTGTGCCCAGGGAAGCGTCTGCCCCGACAAACACCCCCGTTCCACCAGCAGAATATTCTTCCCCAGCTTCCCGAAACAACCTTGTTCAACGAAACCACGTCGGTACAGAACATCAAGGCTCAACAGAACCACGCTGCTTCTCCCGAGAGATGGCTGAAGAAAACCAGGCCGAAAAAAGAAGCATTCAGGATATAACGTGCAGAAGCTAAAAGCCAGCCCAGCTAAGGAGAAGGCCCCGACCTGCCAGAGGCATCAGCTCCCCCGTGAAGACCCCCCCAGACCTGCACCCAAACCCTGCTGCAGCCGCCCCCGGTGGGTTCAGGGTGACCCAGCTCAGCCAGAGGCACATCCCCGCCTGCTGCCACGCACCTGAGCGCTTCCACACCGAGGCTGCACGACAAAACGCCCGGCTGCATCAGCTGGATGGCAAGGAGGAAACGAGGAGAAAGCCGCCCGAAGCTCTCAGGGCTTCCTTTCCACCCGAAGTGCTCTGCTACCTGCGTGCTGAGCCCTGCCGGCCTCCCTCCTCAACCCAGCACGGCGCAGAAAAACGCTCAGGCGGCTCAAGGAGAAGCTCCAACAGAGCGAGAGGAGCGTTGGAGCCAAGCACCGCACCAAAGCAGGCGGAGGGCTTCCACCCACCCCACTCAGCAGGCAAGCGCCAAGAGCCAGAAGCGAGCAGCCTGCGTGCTGCCGTTCATTAACGTGCCCGGGGGGGGGAAGAGGAAGAGGCCAAAAATTACCTTCGATCCACAACGCAGACGCACCAAACTCGAAACTTCAGCAGCTGTCGAAACCTTGATTTTCTACACCACAAGTCATTGAAAAAAAATACAGACGGCTCAGGGAAAGCAACGCGAAAGGAACCTCTTAATGTAAAAACCCAGCACTAAAAGCTTGGGGGAGGAGATGAAAAAGAAACGTTCACCAGCAAAGCTGCTCCAAAGCGGGGTTGGAGCTGATGGTGCGCCCAGTTACAAGGCAGCATTCTTGAAATAGTTGATTTGATTTGGCTGTGCTGCTAACAAGAGGAAGAAGGAGAAAAAAAAAAAAAGCATCTCAAGCGTACATTTACTTCCTCTTCGTTTCACTAATCCCACCCGGAGCCGAGGTGAAGCTGTGTTTATTGCCGGCAATTTTGCTGCGGGGTCGGCTCTGCCCAGGTGAGGCGGCACGCTGCACGTCTCCTTCTTAACTTTTCCCAGCTGTGTTTTGCTGGCTCTCCCGAGCCTCCCCACCTGTTTCTGCAGACGGAGCAGCTGCAGCTGGAGGCGAGCACCTGGCAGCAGGAGCGGCTCGCTGCTCCAGCAGCTCCTGCCCTCCTCGGGGCCACGCATGGCTCCTGTGGCCCCTAACGCAGCTGCTCCCGGCCCGAGCACCCCGAAACCTTGTGTGGTGATTTTAAGGCGAGTGAGACTCGTTTGCATGAGGTTAGCTTTGGGCAAAACCGTGCGCCCTACAGAGCCGGCACCGCTGTGGGTCGCAGCCAGGGCAGGTGCACGAGGGCGGCACGGTCACAGCAGGCTGACTCGGCAGCACGCTGCCAGCACAGGGTGCCCCAAACTCACACCCGGGCCCTGCACCCTCCTCCTGCAAGCCCAAATTCGCCAGTGAGGCCGTTTGTAGCAGGAGCACATGAAGAGCACCTGCAAACAGCGGGGACCGCTGGGACGCGCACAGGAACCCAGCCAAACCTCCGGGCACAAGGTCAGCAAGAGGAGCTACCTGCTGCCGAGCACTGAGTTTTGGAGGAGTTGAGCCTAATTCAGAATCACAGCCTTATGGAGAAAAGGTCCACCAGATGGAGCGTAGTTTGGAAAGAAGGAGATAATCTGAGGGCAAAAAAATAAAATTTGCAAAGACAAAGGTGACAGGTTCAGGGAATCAGCTCAAGGGAGCCCAGGGGGCAACTGGATTACCTCTGGTCCTGGGCTCCCCAGTACCAGAAAGCCGGGGATCTTCTGGGATGAGTCCAGCGGAGGGCAAACTCTGGGAAGAGTCCAGGGGAGGGCCACTAAGATGATACGGGGCCTGGAGCAGCTCCCCTGTGAGGACAGGCTGAGAGACCTGGGGCTGGTCAGCCTGGAGAAGAGGACTGAGGGGGGATCTCATCAATGTGTATAAATACCTGAGGGGTGGGAGACAGAGGGATTTGGCCAACCTCTTCTCAGTGGGCTGTGAGGACAGGACAAGGAGCAATGGCCACAAGATAGAGCCTAGGAAGTTCTGAACCAACATGCCAAAGAATTTCTTCACGGTGAGGGTGCCGGAGCGCTGGGACAGGCTGCCCAGGGAGGCTGGGGGGTCTCCTTCTCTGGAGATATTCAAGGCCTGTGGATGCCTCCCTGGGCAGCCTGCTGTAGGGAACTGCTTTGGGGGGGGGAGTTGGTGATCTCTGGAGGTCACTTCCAACCCCTACAGCTCTGTGATTGGTCCTTATGCAAACTAAAAGGTTTTTAAACAAACTGCTCGTCTGGGAAGATGGAAACGCTCCGGCTTCACGCCCTCAGGATCACATCAGCAGCAGAGGCCACGGAACGAGAGGAGCAGGCCAGGAGATGGGACCTGCACGTGGTGAGAGGCATGGGAGATCTCTTTGCAGCCGAGCCCGCCTGGGTCGGTGCTGGTCACAGCTCCCTGTGGGTCCCAGCCCCAAAAGCCCAGGTCGCTGTGCCCGCTGGATGCTCGGCCTCCCCCTCACCTCGCCTGTTTCACGGCCCGGTCCTGCAGCCCCAAGTTTACTACGACAAGGGAGCGAGGCCGTTTCCTTGACCCATGCAGAAGGGATGACCCCAGCGGGATAATCCCGCCTTAATGAGGGAACAATAGGAGCTTTGGTAAAGCATACAAACTTCACAAAAGCCCGACTAAAACATTCCTTTGTCTCCGGGCCTGGACGGCAGGCCTCCAAAATGAATTTCGTGTGTGCCTGCCTTAAGCCACGTAACGCAACGCGGGGCAGGGAGGGCAGCCTGTGAGGGCACCGTGACACCCGCAGCAGTGCCGGGGGCAGCTTTCCCCTGCCTTCTGCCACCTGTGTGCCACCCCTCCAACAAATCCCGACTCGGAGGAGCCCAAGGACACCACAATCTCACCTGGCTCTGCGGAGACACGGTGAAACCCGCAGCTGGCTGCCAGCGTGGGCTGTGGTGCAGCCCGGGACCTCTGCTCTGGTGTTCTGCTATTACTCAGCCTCTTCAAGCCTCTGCGAAACCGAGACCCGGGGCCAGGTTTTGCATTAAACGCTCGTGTGTGTGTTTGAAAACGGTTCCTCAGTGCAGCCTAGGTGCAGCAATCGCCGTGTGCTCACCGCACAAAGCTCCTCTGACACTTGTTTGCTGCCCCGGCGAGACCTCGTCCCAGCGGCTCAGAAGTGACATTTCAACACTTTCTCTGACCCTCGAGTGTAAACACGCAGCCGCTGAGGAAAAGCAGCGATGCTCCGAGCTGACACAACCAGGCGCGCTGGGGGAGGATTCCTGCGCTGTATCAGTGACTGGAATTACCAGAGCTTTGCCAACAGCTTAATGAGATGGAAACTCACGGTCCCGCTGCCAGAACATGTTTGCTGGGGTATAAACTATTTGGATGCCCTGAATATTCTGCTTCAGTGTTATAAAACAGGTGCAGAGAGGTGCATCTCCGTTCAGGGAGCAGCCGCTCGGAGCGGCACGGCCATTTGGACGCTACCAGCGGCGACAGATTGAAATTCCTGGCGTGCTACACGGACGGAGGCCGGCCTGTCCCTCGCACCGTCCTCACCCTGGCTGTTCGGGCTGAGCCACAGGATCATCCCACGCCAGAGAAACGTGGTCAGCAGGCAGCTGGCTCCTGCATGTCCTCACCCAGCTGAGCCCGCCTGGCCTTTCCTGCGGGGCGCCCAGCATCACCCCGGCTGCCGTGGAGCTGAGGGGGCAGCTGGCTGCAAACCCTGCTGCGAACAGGGCAGAGCTCGGGGGGCTCTGCTTTTGAGGAGCTGCTGCCCACTCAGGGACACGGAACAACGATGAAGGTTGGAGAAGAGCTCCGAGATCATCACCTGGTGCTGCCCAAAACGCTCGCTGCAGCCTGTGCGGTGTCACCGGTGCTGGCAGAGGCTGGAGGAAAGCACCGGGTGCGGTAAATAACATCCAGGAGCAGTGACTCAGCCTGCAGGCTGTATTTTTTAAGCATATTTGACCATAAAAATAGAATGCATTTCATTCCCTTAACTTTATATCTAACTTAGCTCTCTTAATTAGAGGTACGGGGCTCAAGGGAAGCTGCTGTAATTATTGAACAGAAAATAAAACCTGATGGGATGGTGGCTGCAGTGACTGAGGACTTCACATTTAAATAAAGCCGGGAGGACCCCATACAGAGGACCTGTGTTGTGTCATGACCCTCAGGTACCCATTCCACACATGCTGTGGCGTGGGGAGAGCGCCCTCGGCATCTTTCCAGTGTCTGTCGAGCTGTACCACGACTGTCAGCCGTTGTCAGTGCCTCCGCTTCTCATTTTGGCAAGGCAGAACCTGAAAGTCCAAAGCAAAGAGCAAAGCTCCCAACGTCATGGCCACAGCACTGTACAAAGCCTTGTAAAATAAATCATTTAAAAACGTTTGAATGTCTCTTGGGTTTGCAGGGCAGCTGGCATGGAAAGCCACGGGATTAAACTGACAGATTTGTTTCCACCGTTGGACCCTCTCTTGCTTTCAGCCCAACTAAGCTGCAGAAAACACAACTGCACTCAAAGTTCCCAAAGAGAAGGAAAAAAACAAACAGCATTTCAGGCCGTTAACACATCCAGGAAAGACTTTTGCAGGCTGGTGTTGGAACAGCACATCCCAAATGAGTAAGATCAGAAAGACACAGAAGAAGGCTTGAAAACATTGTCCTGTCAAGTGATGGGAACCATGAAATAAATGCTCTGCTGTATGGAAAACCTGCACACATCCAGAAGGAGGAAGAATAGCATTAAAATGTAAAGCAAAGGACTGTATTCCAGCCCCACGAGCTTCCCAAAAGAGGGCAATCTGCTGCGGTCTAAGATTCTTCCTAAGAAGCTTCCATCCAGTTCATCTCCAGGCGCCAGGCACACCTAGATCCCGAGGGCTGGCCACGCTTTCACGGAAAAAAATCCACCCCTTGGGGAAAGGAAAAGGCACTGATCAGTCTATTCTGAAAGCTGGTGGCTCGTGGACCAAGAACTGCAACCTGCGGGGTCAGACCTTGTGCAGCCGAGGAGTAAATGCACAGCAGTACACGGGTGCAGGCGATTCAGCAGCAGCTCCCGTTTGCACGATGCTGATTTTGGTCTCGGTTACCTCGTGGTCAGATCTACCACCTCTACGAAAAGCTGCTGCAGGCGTCTCCACTGCCCCTCCTTTCTGCGTGCACATTTATAGGGGAGGGCTGGTTTGGCTGAAGAAGTGGAGACCAGAGGACAGGAAGGCAGCTGTGGCACCGTGCGTTTCCCACCTCTGCGCGGTGCTGAACGTACCTGGAGGTGATGCCCTGTTATCAGCCGCTCCGTGTGCCATGAGGAAATGCCTCCCTCTGGTGCACAGCCTCCTCTCCCCCTCAGCACAACGAGGCACGGATGGACGGTGACAGAGCCCAGGAGAAGGATCTGCTCCTGCCTCTCTGCTTCTCCACCCACAGCCTGGAGCTGCTTTCTCTCTGTGGCGGTCCCAGGGATGCTCTCCCAGATCTGCTCAACTTCAAGGTTGCCGCTGAGTTGACATTTTCTTTATTTGTTTGGAAACCATTCTCACTGCTACCTTTCCTTTTTGTCTCTAAGCAGAGCTCCTGGCAAAAATTTATCAGATGGCTCCGTGATAAGGATATCAAGTATAATGACTTCCAGCTACGACCTGGGGAAGGAGAAGGGAGTAGGGAATGCACAGAAGGCTGAAAACCTGGACACCTCAGCTTGTTCGTACACCCAGCCATGGCAGAAGCACTGAAATATCCCGAAGGAGATGTCTAGGCTCAGAGAGGAGGCGGCTGTTTAAGCTGACACAAGAGATCTCAAGTCGGGCTTGAGGGTTCTTCAGTGCTCCCTGATTTGGGAAGGTCTAGGACAGACAACCTTCCTGAGGGCGGCTGAGCTGCTCAGCCCCACATCACGCACGGCTTGTGCTGTTACTCACACGGGCAGGTGATCCATCAGCAGCTGCAGTGCGAACGAGGGAGCAAACAGCAGAAGGAAAGCGAAGAGCTAGGAAGATTTTCTGGCTGGAACTTGCTGCTGTAAGGCTCCCCGTAAACATGGGCTGTGTGCTGAAAACGCCACGTTCGCATCGCAAAAGCGAAATGGGCATAAGGCTTCTGTCCAACGCGGGTTTAATTGGCAGAGGAGACAGATCAGCTCTTTGAGAAAAATCCCAGTTGTTGATCTCTGTTTTGTCTTGCAGTGCTGTACAGTGTTCCTCCTCGCTTCCTGCCAAACGTGGTGCGAGTGCTATGTGCTGTAAAGTAATTACAGCCGTTCAGCCCAGAGGTGGCTGCGTTTCAAACTAAGCAGAAGATGAGAAAGCGAGGGGCGGCTCCTCGAGAAATGTTTAACCTGCTTTCAGACCTCTGGATGAAAAAGCCGTTCTTCCAAACAGACGGGCGCTGCTTGCTTAATACCTGTCCCATTTGTCTCCATAAAGCCTCAGTGCTGCCCAGCGCTGCTGGCACCTCGGGGCCAGCCCAGCAAACCCAGGGCAGCCCAGCCCAAACGTGACATGCAGGGGACAGAGAGGCCACCGTGGGCAGGGCTTGGTCCCAAAGAGGCTGGGCTCGATCCCAGCTTCTTTTGCTGAACCGACCTGGCTCCGGTTCCTCAGAAAACCTGGCCACACCAGCATTGCACCCCCCAAAATACACTGCCTGACTTTTGTAGTAGGGCTGGGAGTTTGCAGTCTTCTGATTATCAGCAGAACAGCCACAATTACCCAAATAAAACTATTACTATATTGGGCCCTGGATCATAAATAGAACTTAATGGATTTTATTACATCCCAGGAAGCACGAGTTACAGAAGGAGAAGTATTGCTAAGCGTGCATTGCTGCTACCTATCAATTTCTCCTAAACACTCAGCACTTAAGAAATATCCAAAGAAACACACTGCTTCCACAGCACAACTATTTCAAATTCCCCTTTCAGCTCTTCCCTTTTAGCCGACGTGCACGGTACACTTTAGCAGCTGAAAATTAAAGGGTCACAATATTGAGCCTTCAGGTATCAAGTCCACAATGGAAATAGCAGCTGACACGGAAAGGGCACCGCTGAGCACGGCAGTCGTAATTCTGTTGCCTCGGAGCTGGAGGCAGCTCCCTCACATCAGGTTTGTTATTTAACTCAGCAAGGAGTGAAAGAAAACGGTACCGCCGCCGATCGATTCCTCACGCGGCCTCTCGCAAATCAGGCTCCAAACCCCGAGCCCCGCCAGGAGCAGGAGGATTTAACCCAGGCTGCGGCACCCCCTCTGGTCCCAATAACTCCCATTCGGGGGACGAGAGGACAACCTACATAAGGCCTGCTCGTGCTTCAAGCTGGAGCCCAGCCTGCAGAGGCCGTCACGGGAGCCAGAGGCAGCTCCGGGTCCGAGCGCAGCAGCTCAGGGCCGGGCACGGCCCCCAGCCCAGGCCACCTCCTGCAGCAGGGGAGGAACAAAGAGCGCAGGGAGGCAGCCAGATCCACAATTCCCGCTCGCCCCCTCCTCGCCTGGGAGAGGAAAAGCAATCTCCCCACCCCGGGGACTCCCCACCTGGCCCCGCTCAGAGGTGACAGCCCGGGCCTGCTGTTATCTCCAGCGCAGATGCATTTTCTCTCTGGAGAGCCTCCCACATCTTATCTAGCGGCGGTTTCCAAACGCCTATCGCACGGTCCGGCTAAAACCGCTCTAAGCTCTTTCATGCAACTGTTTCTGAGAGCATTTCGGATGGGGGAAAGGAAGGAAGAAGGAGAAGCCTGCGTCACGGGGGGCCGGGGCTCGGTCCCCCCTCGCCATCCCCGATTGTCATGGAAAGCAGCCTCCTGCCCGCTCCCTGCCTTGTAAACAGGACCTGGCACATGAATGGATCTACAGTTCACAAAGATCCCTCGCTTACAGCAAATTTGCCTCTCAACACATGGCCAAACTCTCACACAATAAATTAACTATTTGGCAGCCACCGAGCTATCGCTGGAGCCAAACCAATTAGGGTTTAATGTGATCCCAATTTCCTATTTCTGAGACTGGGGTCGGGGGGGGGAGGCAAGAGGGAAGAGGAGGGAGCGAGAGCTAAGTAAATCCCCCCTTGGTTTATAAATCCTTGCCAATCATCCCAGATAAACCTGTCACCCACAGCTCCAAAGCTGCATCTGCACTCGCACGCTCAAAGGGCCGCGCTGGGAACAGGCGCGCGGGGCTCGGGGAGCCTGACTCCCAACATGTGTTTCCCATACTTGGGAAATTCAATCATTTAAAAAATATTTACCAAGCTTTGTCTTTAATTAGAAAAACATGACGACGGATAAGGAGAGTTATTGTTCCTAAGCTAGAAATGTCAGAGATCCTAATGATGTCACAAGATAAACCCAACTGCCGACCCACGGATGTGCTGCCAGGGAGGCAAACGCCGCCGAGAGTTTTTCATCTCCCTTCAAAGCTCAGAGCGTCACTGTCACAGCTCGGCAGTGGCTTCTCGGCCCCCCCAGACCTAGCCAGGGAGGAGGAGGGAAGGCTCCTGACTGCGGATCTGCTCCGCTGGGTGTTTTGATGCAAAAGAGCGTGCCCGGAGGGGGCGGAAGATGGAAACCATTTGACTTCTTTCTGTTTCAACATCCTGACTGCAGAGCCTCCCCTGCTTGTGCAATTACCTGCCCTCACCTCAAACAAACAAACCATCCTCATCTGCACCTGGAAGTACCACGCAGCGAGCGTTCACATCCTTTTAAAAAGTTAAATTAATTTTCTGCCTGACCCAAAGCCACTGAAAGATTTTGCACAGCCACGAACCGTTGCCTCCCCCGATACTCACGGAACTGCAACGAAAGGGCCTGGAGGAGAGGACGGGCTGCGGGCACCCACGCTGGCCCAGCAGGCAGGCACGAAGGAGCAGCCGCCGTCTTCCTCCCTTCCCCTGACGGCAAGGAGAGGTTGAGCATTCTCCCTGTCCACGCTGCCGCCCGCGAGCCCGCTGCAGGAGCCGGCCCCACGCCTCCAGCTCAGCTCGTTCAGGCACCTCCGGCCAGATGCAGAGAGACTCCGCAGGCAGGATACACAGAAACTTAAAAGTATAAAGCAAATATTTGTTGGCTAACACACACAGAGAAGATAGCTGGGCTGTAATGAGTTATTAGGCGAAGCATTTGTGTGCTCACCACTCCTGATAAGGCGTCTGAAGAGTCTCTGCTGGCCGGCAGGCGTCAGGGAAGGTCCCTGGCTCGGCTCCCCAGCGCTGCCCAGCTGCTGCCTGCCACCAGCCCAGTCCCACCAGTGCCCCCAGTGCTCGACCCAACCGGTCCCCCCCGCTCCCTGGCAGAGCACACCAAGCACCCTGCCCTCTCCTTGCTTCAGGATTTGGTACCTCCCCGTTTCGCTTCTTTGCCTTCTCGAGTCCTGGGGTGACTCAGGGTCCTCTGGCTGTAATTTCGGTTTCTCTTATCTCTGTACAGATTTTCTCACAGCTCTTTCTCAGCAGTCTGGGTCGAGGTTACGCAGCTGTGCCATGTCAGAGCCCTGCTCTGCCACGTCACGGCCAATCCCTCACGCTCTGCAACTTCTGGATTTGGGGGAAATTTAAGATACTCCAAGTCGTGTATGCCAGGAACAGCCAGGTAAACACAAACAGCAGCCCGGCAGGAGTGTCCCAGGTGAGGTATTTGGAGGAACGTGCTGCTACAGCGACCATTAGGAAGTGGCAGACCAAATCCCAAAAGCCCACAAGGATTCACAAAAGCAGATGTGTTCAGTTCAATGTGTTTAGCTCAAGGAGAAGCTGGTATTGATGCTAGCAAGCCAGCGTGCCTGTTAAATCCGCGTCGCAAGGCAGCAGTGTTTCTGCAAGCATCCACTAAGTGCAGTCAGCCGATTCTTCTGTGACATCTTCAGAAAAAAAATGGCTGCTGCTACTCTTTTTTAATTTTTTATTTCAAGAAGCTTCAGCGTCATCTGTGGATGCAAAGTCAAGACAACAGCATGCCATTTATCTTCTGAAAATATCCCTGCAGCTCAAGGTTGAGAGCTATTACTAAACACTGCCTTAAATTCCACCATAAATCCACCCTGGAGAAAATCCCTGCCTGCATATTCTGATCCGTTAAATTCGACGGAGGCTGCAAAGCTTGACTTTGAAGAAAACACACGTGCAGTCTTTGACCTCAAAGCCCAATCACCAGATAAGCTATTACCTGTAGAAGCTAATGCTTCTCTCTCTAGAAGAGCGTGAAAGGGAGTGAGAAAGTTTTAGCTGAGCTCTGAGGTCAGGGCCCCAGCCCCGGCTGCCCCCAGCCCCCCCCCAGCCTGGCCTTGGGCACCCCCAGGGATGGGGCACCCCCAGCTCCTGGGGCAGCCTGGGCAGGGCCTCGCCGCCCTGGGAATGAAGAATTTCCTCCTTCCACCCAACCTGAGCCTGCCCTCTGCCAGTTTAACGCCATTCCCAGCCTGTCCCTACCCCCTGCAGGCTCCCTCCCCTCTCTCCTGCAGCCCCTCAGGCCCGGGCAGGCGCTGGGAGCTCTCCTGGGGCTCCCCAGCCCTCGGGGCAGCCGTCTGGGTGCAAGCACTGCCTCCAGGACGTTTTATGTCTGGTGGCTACACCTCGAGGCAGCTGTGAAGCCTTGGCAGCTCAGGCCGATGGCAGCGGCGCTCAGCGTGTCACTGCTGCCCTGCTTCTGGGAGTCCCAGACCCGCGCTCTGCCTGAAGCACACGCTCTTTCCTGTCCTTGGAGAAGCTGCAAGTCAGAGAGAAACTCTTTAAAAAGTCAGTTTGCTTCACTCTCCCTCACACTGGTGGAAGGGAGGAGTAACATCTTAAGCCAGTTAGGTTACAGCACAGGAAAATCAATACCAAGCCCCTCAAAGACCTATCGTAATTTCTACACATTGGAAGTACCGGTGTAAGAAAGGGATGGTCACGAGAGCCAGCATGCGCCTTAAACTCCTATGGAACAGCCCAAAGTTTTAGAGCAGTCCCACATTTCTCCTTTCTTTCTGGATCATTCATTTCAGAGCAAGCACTGAAGCATTTGGCCATAGTTCCCTCAAAGAAATCAGGAAACCTCCCAATATCGCCAAGTACTCACAACCCAGTGGAAAACCCTGGGCCGATAACAAAGGCAATGAACAAAATTTGTGCTTAAACAAATTACGGGTCTCTCCTGATCACTCACTTCCTAGAGACCAAAGATAAAACCCAGCAGTGCTCTGGGGCAGATGCGAGGCCCAGCGACAAGAACCAGTGACGTCTGGTCCTAGCAGTCAGCCTGGTCAATACCTGGCACGAAGAGGACATCGCTCCCTGCTTTCTGTCTATAAAGCTGCTGACGGCTGTGACACATATTTACGTGCTTACCCTCATAAAACAGCAGCATGGCTCATCAGTGTTATCATTAGCACTTCACCGATGGAAGCCGAGCCACAGGCATATGAAAGCTGCATAAAAAATGCTGCTGTAGCTGCAGCTGAGTCATCTGCAGAGCCCCCTCGCTGCGTGCCAGGTGTTTGTGCCCCTCTCTTGCCCCTGGTCACGGCCTTGCCATCCCTGCCAGCTTCTGGCCCCATGCAATCGCTTCCTGAGCCGGTTCTGCCAAAGGGATCCAGGATAACAGCCCTGCCGGCAGGCACGGTTTATGTTGCCAAACTGAACAGCTACACGAAGACTTACATTTCATCTGCAATCCAGAAAAACATTCAGACAACTTGCCCAAGGTTGCAGAAAGCACCGCAGCCGAGGCAGGAACTGGTTTTGCATATCCCCCCTGAAGCTCTGGCTTCAGGCACAAGATCATCGTTTCCTTTCGCTTCAATTATTCTTCAGTGGGATTTTTAAGGGCTGCCTTTTCTCCCAGCGCTCAGTCTAACAGAAACAGGGAACCTAACCAGTCTCTGCACCCGTCAGGCTGCACCCTGAGCAGACACCCGGAGTGGGATTTGTTTCATCTAACTCCTTGCTGCCAAAATCTGAGCCCGTTATCCCAGGCTCCCCTTGAAGGCTGTGAAAAAAAGCAGGCACCTCCAGAGCATAATTCATCTCACCCCAAGAGCGGTGTCCAAGGAAGGAGAGATGAATCACCCTCCTAAGTGCCTGCTTCTCCCGTAAAGGGAGCTCAGAGGAAGGAGCCCAGGTACGTACGGCTGACTTTTGGGTACTGCAGCTAAAGCAGGTGGTCTCGCCCAAGTTCCTTCTGTGGGGTCCCTTTTCCAAGACGAAGAGAAGAGCCCTCCCTCGCGGCGAGGTTAGGAGTGGCTCGATCAGGTGCCAGGTTTCTGCAAACCCACGTTGCTGCTCACACAGCTTGCTCATCGCGACGCCTGCCTCCCGCAGCAGCCGTCTTCACCGCCGGCTGTTTCCAGTCTGCGTGCTTTGATAGACCAATATTTGTAACTGCCTCGGGGGCAAAACAACCTCGCTCAGAACATCCCCACGCACCCCGCACCGAGCGGCGTGCTAAAGTATTCACCCACCCCCTGCGATTGCCGTCCCTGGGTAATTCCTTCTTCCCAGCAGGAATGTAGCTTGCAGGGTGGTTTCCACATTAAAGCTGGCATCTATCTTCGTGCTGCTTCCCTTTGAGCAGTCACACTTCATTTTAAAGTTCCCTCATTTCCTCTCAGCGTTCCGATAAGCCCTTGGTGCTTTTCTGCACTACAACTCACAAACGAGTCGCAACGAGGCCAC
The DNA here is from genome assembly GCF_964035555.1 of Netta rufina. Classification (NCBI taxonomy): domain Eukaryota; kingdom Metazoa; phylum Chordata; class Aves; order Anseriformes; family Anatidae; genus Netta; species Netta rufina. Next base: position 3,692,582 of record NC_140140.1, read on the forward strand.
GGTCCAGCCTGCGAAAGGCCCACGCAGCCCATGAGCCGTCCTCCTTCCTCCCTTGGCCCGGGAGGGTGCTGACCCCGTTCCCAGCACACACATTTCTCTACAGATAACTGCTGCACACAGACAGATGAGAACGACAGGAGGCCAGTACCTGGCGGGCACGTGCAAACCATTTATTCTGCTCCTTGCCTGCACTCTTGCCAGCCTCATGGCTTTCAGAGAGACCGCAACCCTTCCAGAAATAAACGCCCTGTTTTGAGAAACTAATGAAAGCAGAGCTCCCGTTATTCACGGTCCTACTCCCAAACAACAGGGCACACTCAGGGGGTCCCCGACAACTCCACACGCCCACACATGTGTCCGCTCCTGCTCAGCCGAGCACACCACGGCCTGCCTGCAAAGACAAGAGGACAACACGGCAGCGGCGTGCCTGCAGCACCCCAAATCAAGGAAAGACATCTGAAAACTCGCCCTGGGTGCAAAATTTGCCCAGTCCCCATCGCCTCTCAGTGCTGGCAGCGGGACGTGGCAGCTCACAGCTCACCGACCACTGCCATGACCCGGGACCACTGCTGCTGCCCCACGGCCGGGTTGTGGGGCCTGCCCCATCCTGCCAGGAGGCAGGGAGCCCCCAGCCCACCCCGCTGCACCCCTGCTCAGCGCCACCAGCCCCACGGGGCTCACAGCAGGATGGGGCAGAGCCAGTCCTGCGCTGTGCCTGGGGGAGAGAAACCGCATGGTAGTGCAACGTGTGCTAACACACATGGGTAATGGCTGTATACATCCATGTGCATGCACATACACGCATAGACATCCACATACACCCACATACATCCACATACATCCACATACATGCATATACGTCCATACATATCCACATACATCCATATATACACACATACGTCCACATACGTCCACATACATGCACATGTGTCCATATTTATCCACATACACCCACATACACCCACATATTCCCCCACACACCCACATGCACACACACCAAGCCTGTGTGCAGCCGGAGCAGAGCCCCCGGGGCACCCATCCCGCCCCATCCCGGCCGCTCCCGGCCCATCCCCGCGCGGTACCGGCGCTGCCCCCACGGTTCCCCCGGATCCCCCCGGCCCCCCCCCCCGGTGCCGCCGCGCCCCTTACCCTGGCAGCCCCCCGGGATCCCCACCATGGCCCGGCCGGGCCCGGCCCCTCGCCGCCTCCTCCCGCTGCCTCCGCGGCCCTGCCCGGCCCTTCCCCGCCCGCCTCTCGCCGTGACGCGCCCGGGGGCGCGGCCTGCCCCGGCCCGGCCGCCCGGGAAGGGCCCCGCTGCTGGCGGTGGCGGGGCCGGGCCGGGGGCGCCGCCGCGGGGGCTCCCCGTGGGGCCGAGGGGAAGGCGCGGAGCGGAGCGCGGCCAGAGCCAGGAGCGCTGTGAGGGGAAGGGGAGAGCCCGCCCACAGCCTGCCTCCGGGGGGCGGCACGGCGGGGACCCGGGCTGTGCCCCCCCGGTGTGTGACCCCCCGTGTGTGCCCCCCGTGTGTGCCCCCCCGGTGTGTGACCCCCCGGTGTGCCCCCCCGGCCGGTGGAGGGGCTCCGAGCACACCGCCGCCCGCTTTGGGCTCCCTTCCTCAAAATAAAGCGGTGACACCGCGATGCGGGGCATGGCGTCTCGCTCTCGATGACCCCTTCAAATAAAAATCGGATTCAGAAATTCAATGTAGCCGAAGCTTTTGTGAGGATTTAATTGGGAATTGCTTTCTAGCGTTGATTTTCAGAAGGTCCACACTGGCGCTGTGCTGCTCTCCCAGCCATGCGGAGCCTCCCCGCGCCACCCGGGTTACCCCAGGGCCGTGTTGGTGCCCGGTGAGCGCTGTGCCCACTGTCCCGGCTCTGTCCTGGGGACAAACTGGGGGCCAGACACGGTGCTGCCCGCACAGTGCTGCTCACAGCGTGTCCGGGGAGCCCCATGCTGCTTGCAGGGCAACCGGGGTGAGGAACGTGGCTCCTCGGCAAGCTCAGCGGTGGTCACGGCTCCGGCCTTCCTCCGAGTGAAGCTGGCCGGGAGCTCCGCCACCAGCTCACCGTGAGGTTCGGTGTCACCTCGCTGGTGAGGGAGTTTTGTGTGCCAGCAGCTCTGCCACGGGCCCAGCCCATCTCCCAGCACCTCTGTCTGCAAATTCCCTGCAGAGTCCGCGCACAGAAAATCTCATTTAGGCAGACTCATGAGATAAAGCCAAGTCAAAGACCTGAAATGAGGGTGTTTAAACTCTGGCAGAGTCCAGAGCTTGGGTGCCATTTTCCTCTGGTCGATACCTCCAAGCCCAGCAATGCCGCAATTTTGGATCATGAAAGCTTCTCCAAGTGTCGATGAGTTCTGCTGGGGTTTGTCGAGGCTGCACGTGCAGCACCAGCCCTGTGCTGACAGCTGGCCGGCATCTGAAAACCAAGCACGAGGCTGCTCCTGTCCTGAAGGAATTTGCCCTGAGAAGCTCTCCAGGGGCACTGCAGGTGGGACAGCTGGGTCAGGGACTTCCCAACAGGCCTAAAAGAAAGTAGCTGCACGTCTGCAGGTTGGGTTATAGCTGGGGTTTCTGTTCCCACCAATAAAATACACATGTGGCCCTGGAAGCAGGGTGAGGACCCGGTGTCCTGTCCTGGGTTGATGCCATGCCACCAGTTGGCAACTCATGCTGGTACCAGTGTGCCTGTGGCTCTTTGCTTCCTGCAGTCCAGTGGCCCAGCCCTTGCAGGGCTCCTAGCCAGCGGAGGGGACCTCTTGGGATGGAGAAGGACACTCAGACTGCCCGCCCTAAGCACCACCGAGTCTCTGCCTTTACAAACAAGGCCACGAGGGCTGTGAGCCCTGCACAGCTCGGGAAGAAAAGGCAGGAGCCCCTGCCTCCAGCCGTGGGCCGGGGCTGCTGTTTCCCAGTAGGATCACACTCCCAGCAAACGGGGTGTGAATCCCCCCAGTTCTGCGCTGGTTGCTCCTGGTCAGGCACCCACTGAAGGCTCAGCTGTGGGTGAGCGGCTGTGCTCTGGCTGAGTGCAGCTTGGCTGCAGTTTGCTGGCATCTCTCAGGTCCAGAAGTCCCGTGATGGAGCAGATCCAAACTTGCTCTAACATGACAGGAGCAGCCGTCTAGTCGCATCAGCCTCGATTTAACTTTGTGGCTTTGCCCCCTCCCCTGGAGAGACACTAGCACTTCACTGGCCCAGCCCGTCCATCAGAGCCTGCATCCCCCCGTGGCTCTTATCTCTGGCCACACTGGCTGCAGCTTGACTCTGGCCCCTGCTTATCACCGCTTTCATTTTGGTGTCATCTCCAGCCTTCCTGTGGCCAAATTTACCCCAGTGAGGCAGAAAGTGCCATTGTGTGGGGTGCTGATAGGGGTTTTGTTTTAACTTGGCTGGTCTCTGAAGCCAAGGAAACCCCTAGGAGAGCAGCAGGCTGGGCTCCGTCCTTGGGGCAGCCTCCCAAAGGCTTCACCAAGGTGATGGGAGCAGCTCCCAAACCACCTGGCCGTCCTCCCCACCCACATCCCAGTGTCTCCCCAAGGCTCCCAGGAGAGCTTGCCTGCTCTGGAGCCCTCCACATGCCCCAGAGCAGAAGAGGAGGTGGGAACAGCCGTGCTGACAGCGTGGGGCTGTCCCTGCCCTGCTCCGTGTCCCAACCATCCCGGACACCGTGGCCTTGGGGGACATGCCCTGCCTTGAGGTGTCACTGCTGGGGACGTGGAGGAGGTGAGGAGGGCTGGGGCAGTGATGCAGAGCACCCCATCGCCCTGGGGGAAGCTTTGAGGGAGAAGCTAATGTATGATGTGTGTTCATCTTTCTGGTAAGCAGCCCTGGTGTTGCCAAAGGCGAAGCCATGGGTACAAACCAACTCTGCTGCAGGCTTTGTATTGTTCTGGTATTTCTAGATGAAATAGCCACAGAGGAAAACCTCAGCGACGAAAGGACTGTGCCGCATATCCTCATAATGCCAGCACAGAGTCAGGACATGGTACATACAGGGGCCAGTCTTGAAGATCTCGAGGCCAATGGATGATATAGGAGCTCAGAACAGCAGCTCTGGGGACAATTCCTTACCTACATGTGGCTGCCTCTCAGAAATGAGCTCCGGTGCTACACGTGTCACCCTGCCGCTCCTCCACCACGCGTCTTCCACAGCGATGGGGAGCTGGAAGCAGGGCAGGGGCTCTCTGTGCTCCCAGAGATGTGGTGCCAGGTCTGGGCATGAGAAGGGACAGGAGGGGGACGACCCACCCTGGGACACGTGCTGCCAACACGAGGCATGGGGAACACCACTTCCCTGGCTCCCTTTGTGACTACAGATTTATGGGATGTGTCCGACCGAGCTACTCCTGTTCCCCCAGCTGATGGTTCTGTACGTCCTTGAAATGGGCTTGTGCATTAAAGAAGATGCTCTATGGGCACATGGACTGTATTTGGAGCCCTTTTCATTGTGTCACTTGAAAGTGATGTGTCTGGGACAAGAGACAATTGCTCAGCCCGGTGGTGTTTGTGGGTACACATCCCAGAGAGGAAGATACGTGTGTATAACACACAGGTATGTAGCACGTCTGACTGAGCATCCACAGTTTTGCAAAGAGCATTTTTAGGACTACAGGTACACAGTCACGATATATGTGATACATCTATGGTCAGTAAAACACAAAAACCTTAAATATTCAGACCACAAAATCACGCACTACACAAGTCAGGAAATGCTCCCATCCCCTTCAACCGTGTGACCGCATTTAGCTGTGTGCCAGGCAAACGATCAAGCCACAGACGGTGATTTCCCATCGTGTGTGACTCTTTGGTGCACAGGCAATGGAAGTTGGCATCTGTTGTGGAGCTTTGGAGGCACCCGCACCATGCCACGCTGCCCAAGCTGTGCCCCAAGAATCGTTTCAAGGACAGATCATTTCGGGGACAGATCATTTTGGGGACAGATAATTTCATTTCTGGTTGCTGCCCCAGCACATCCCCAGCCGTCCCTTGTCACCCTTCTGGGCTTGGCCCTCTTCCACTCGCTGTGCTCCTCCCAGCTCCTGCTCCAGCTGCTGCAGAGCTCCTACCAAACCTTCCTGCATCGCATGGCCTCGAGTCCCCCTCTACACCAAAACGACAAAGGGGTCTTCAGATGGAAGCTCAGACTTGGCAGCCTGGCTCCTGTCCTTCCAAAGCGCATGTTTGTGTGAGCCCCCCCCCAGGAGATGCCCTGTGCAGCAGGGTACGGACCGAGGTGGGTCAGCAGGGCTGAAACGTGCTCAGATCCCGCCTGGTGGAGCTGGTGAGGTGGCTGAGAGCAGCTGAAGGTTGCCTCCCCTGCAGACCCATGTCCAGGTGGGGAGCAGGATGCTGAGCCACAGGTAGGGGAGGTCCTGGCTGGTGGCCATGGCCCTGGGCTGGAGGGAGCCCTGGGGCAAGGACTGTTCTCGCTCCCCACAGCTCAGCTCCTTCAGCCTTGTCCTGACTCTTCCTCACCCCTTGCTGTCCCCTCCCGGGTTGTCCCCCTCCCTCCAAGGGGCAGTGAATCTGCTAGCAAGGATTAATGGGCTCGATCAAAGAATGGCAAACACGGAGCAGGAGGGAAAGTTGTTTGGACATCTCACTTCACAGGCATGTGTAGCTCTAAAAATGCTGAAGAAAGAGTAATTACTGCCATAAAATTGAGTGGGAAATGAGATAAAGGGTTTATCTCGCAGGCCAGGTTGTGGTAGAGTTACCTGCCTGCATCCTTCACTACGGGCTGGTTTTCAAGGCAAAATGGAAAGTTTAGCACAAGAATCACAACAGTGGAGAAAGAAGAGAGAGGCAAACAGCATCAGAGCGGGGCTGGAGGCTGGTGGTTTCCCAAGGCCGGTCCTGGCGTCTGTTTCTCATTGATGGTGCTGGTGACCTGGGCTGGAACGAGCTGTTGGGCAAAGACGTGCCTGTTCTGGCTTCCCACAGCTCAGCTCCTCATTTCCCACTAAGGGACTTCCTAACCTCCTCGCTGAGGGAACGCAGCCTTGCTCAGGGTGCTCGGAGCTGGGGGATTCCCTCCCGGCTCCATCACCAAACCAAACCCGATGAGCTCTGCAGCCCCGGCGTGCTGCCCACCCCACAGCCCTGCTCCTCACAGCATTTCTTGGGTCACCGCATGGCTTTGGTCGTGGTGCTGAGCCCTGTGGCTCAGCTTGCCTCCCACTGCAAGCTCTGCTCTCTTCCTCCTCCTTCTGCTGCTGGCCGTGGTGCCCAGACCCTGCCAGACACCGAGGGGACCAGCGGGGCTGCCAGGAGCCCTCGGGAGCCCACCGCTCCCTCCTTGTGCCCCCCTTGGCATTGGGATGGCCTCGGGGACCCGCAGACACCTCGAGGTCCCAGCCCCCCGCTCCCATCCCGAAGCAGCGCTGAGCCCAGCCCCTGCCTCGCCACGCGGGCTGCCTGCCATCTGGCACGAGAGTGGAGTTAAATAAATGTTAAACGCACACTAACGCCGTGTGACAACCAGCGAGAGGCAGCGACTTCCAGCTCGAAGAGTCTTGGTTGTGTAAACAGCATCCTGAAATTAATATTTACCTTTAAAAGCAAACAGATATTTGGGGTGTTTCGTGGGCTTTCTGCCTAGCAGATGCCAAGAACAACAGCTTGGTACTGCAGGGAATTGGCTTGACAGCTCAGGGGATGGTGAACTCCCCAGCAGCCTCCAGACTGTGAGGTCAGGACCGGTCCCTCTCTTTTCAAGCAGCTGAACTCTCACCAGCACCAGATTAATCTTTGATCAGGGGCTGCAACCCCTAACGAGGAGCGGGAGCAGGGAGCGGGGATTCACGCAGCAGATGGGCTGGGGGATGAAGGCTTTGGGGATGCTCGGAGCAAACCTTGTCCGGAGGGGCTCTGGGGGGAGCAGAGGGGCTGTTCCAGGCTCCACATCCAGCCCTACCTGCATCCATGGAGCAAATCCTGTATTTTTTCCTCCTTTAAGGGAAGGTCATTTTGCAAATCGCAGCCCAAGCCCACTCCAGCTCCCCGCACAGCTCCCAGACCTTCTGTTGCTCCTGCAGGATGTGCTCCAGCTGCCGTCCCCACCTGCCCCTGACCACCTGGCTCTTTTGGGGAGCTCGGCGAGGTGTTGGTGGCATTCCCCAGCCACGGGATGGGCTCACACCACACACTGATTGCCCGGTGGCTGAGGATGGAAGCTTTTAGGAGCCTTCTGCAGCTTACCGCTGCTGCCATCACCCTGGGCTTCCCTTTATTTCACCTCCCCCTGCTCCTATTGCACCTTCTCGGCTTCATCCCAAGCCCTGTGCTTTCATCCTCTTCCTCCAAGGGACACGTGGGGACACCCAAGCCACCAGCAGCTGGCCAAGGCTCTCGGGCTGGTGTCTTTGCACGGGGTCACGCTCCGCGGGGACGGAGACACACAGGGCTCGGAGCCAGCGGGCTCAGGGAGTGGGATGGGGCCGGTGCCACGGCCCGAATCCGGCCCTCCAGGACACACCGGTCCCGTGAGCATCACGCCGAGGGGCTGCGGGGCTGTCACCTGCTGCTGCCCCGATGTGCAGCTGCTGGCTGGGGAGGACAAACCGGCAGCTGCCTTCGGGGGCCGGTACCTGCAAAGTAAACCCATTAATGCAGGCGGTGCGTGGGTGGGAGCCAGGGCGGGACGGGGCTGGGAGGATGTGGGGAGGCTCGATTGCCCCTGTAAAAAATAAAACAAACCAACAACAGCTTTGCTGGGACGGTTTGGAAAGAGGTGCCAGCGCAGTCGCGCGGACAGGGGAATTTGGGGACTCGTTGAGCTGAGAAATGGGGAAATATTGCTATGGGTGGGGCAGGAAAAGCAGCCTGCAGGCTGCCAAAAGAGACTCTGAGCCACCATGAGCATGCACAGCAAGATGCTGGGGGGCTTTGCTCCTCCCTCATGTCCAGGGGGGGGGCTTACAGCAAAAAATTGGGGCTAAAGATGGGAGGGCGAGGCCTGGCAGGTCACCAGTCCGTGGGGACTTGGGGACCAGGGAGCGAGAGCTCCGGCGGTGAGCAGTCAGTCCTTTTCCTTCCTGAGCTGGTGCAGATGCAGGAGGTGGGCTCAGAAACTGGGGCCTTTCGTCTGTGCCACATCCCCATGTCCGCTCCCTAATTAAAACAACTCCCTGTGATGCTGGCTGCACTGTGATGCACTGCCTGTTTCCCTCTGAACTGTGCTCGATATTGGGAAGACCATGAGTCCCCGCTATGAAAGTGAATGAGTTACTTCCATTTTGTATAAAAGGCTAGGAACTGAGGCTCTGAATGTGCAGCCTCAAATAAATAATTCTCTCCAAACTGGAAAAAAAAAGCAATACCGGAGCTCTGGGAGTTTTCTGAGCCGAGAGCAGGGCGAGGTGCAAGCCCCAGCGATGCCCCAGCACCGCCAGCTCCTCTCCAGTGCTCCAAGGGCACCAAGCTCATGTGAGTGGTTTTTTTTTGGATAAATTTTTGGGGAAAAACCCGTCCAGGTGCATGCTGCTGTCCCCTCAGGTGGTGTGGCTGCCCTTGGTGCAGCGGGGACACGAGGGATGGGGCAGCTTCTGCCATGGGAGGCTTCAGCTGGGCAATGCTGGGCACTAATTTGGATGAAATTTCCTTTTGGAAAAGACCAGGGAATAAGCATGTGGCGTTTTTATTCCCAGCTCAGCTTTGTTTGATACGATAAGGCACAGAGCTTAGACCAGGAATCGAAATAATGAATTCCATTGTTGCCAACTTAAAAAAAAAAAAAAAAACACAAAAAAAATCCGTTAAATGGCCAGTTCCGAAATGTCGTGATCTGTCTGGCCGTTCAGCACAAAAAGAGACCTGGAAGTGGCCGTGGCCGAGCCCCCATCCCCTCTGCGTCCCCAGAGCCTTCCCTCCTGTTCTCCCCGTGCCGGGGCCGGATCCTGCGGGGTGCCCCGGAGCAGCCAGCCCCGCTGGGGAGCGGTGGGTAGCGCGCAGCCCATATCAGCAATGATTTCCTGACAAACAGTGCGGCTCATTGTCTGTTCTCATTTACAAACTGCTCCACACCAGCCATCTGATATCCATTATTACAATTACAAACAAGCCCGGTAACTCTCCAGCTGGTCAGCCCCAGCCGAGCAGCACTGCAGCCATTCAGGGATGCCATATGGTACCGGGGCTTCCAAAGCAGCATTGTCAATCAGCCTTATTAATTTCTGAGTTCGTTTCTTTTCCTTTTAGGGATATATGTGTGTGTGTATATATATATTTGTGTAATGCAGAGACACTTCTCCGGCCTTAATTTGGAACACGCAGCTGACAGAATAATTGCAACATCTAAATCGACGCGGCAGCTGGCGGGGAAGGGAAGAGCCCGAGCCCCACGAGCAGCCCCTGAGCACTGGTGCTCGTGCAAGACCTCCACGCGCCTCTCGCCATGCACACCACAGTGCGTGCCACCAGAATATTAAAATCCCATTAGCTCCAGAGCGCCGGACACGGCTGGCTTTCTCACTGCAGACGCAGAGTTGCTAATGGCCATTTCCCTTCGATCCCTTCTCCTCCTTTGAGCCCTGTTTGTTTTTTTCCCAAACATTTTGGGGCCTCTGGGTGCGATTACTGGGGATGGCTGCAGATGTCGGTGAGCTGCCGGCTCTGCCCGCGGCACCTCTGTTCTGAGTGAGTGCCTGGGTGCACCCATGGGTGCCGCATGGCTGCTGCAGGGTGGCCCCTCCGTTTGGGGTCATTTATGGGGAAAGAGGCACAAACGCATCAGCTCGTGGTGAGGGGCATCACGTCTTCTGTGCTCACAGCAGCCAGCCACGGGGCCTGGGGGGTTCACTTTTCCTTTTTTTTTTTTTTAATTTTTCAGTTTAAATTTTACATCAAAAATCAACAAGGACCGATTTCTTTTCTTGGCTTTTTGTGACAAGCCCTGCGCCAGCTTGGGCTCAGCCCTGTGCGGGGAAGCACCCTGGCCGTCTGCTATGGCACCCGGCGGGGCCCAGCCCGGAGCAGGGTGCTGGGAGGGGACGTGCACCAGCCCTGCCCCAGCTTCAGAAGGGACCTTGACGGATTTCACTCGTGGAATTCCACCCTGCGCCGTCGAGGAGTCAAAATATTGAACTGTTATCAGAGAAGACAGTGGATCTGCACCTGACACGTGGCTGGAGTTGGATTTATACTGAGATATTTCCGAGCAAAAATGCCTGTGGGGCTACGGATGCCTTTGGCAGCATCCCCAAAAGCAGCCAGGAGGAGGGATGAGCTGCGCTACAGGCACCGTGCTTGGGGGCTTGCTTTGTATCCCAGCCCAAAGCCCACGTGCAGCAGTACAAGGCAGGGCAGCCTGAAAAAAGAGAGGAGAGCCTCAGCACCGTATGCCAGGTGGCCAGGGTTAGAGCTCAGTGCGCTCTGAATCACATCGGCTGTCCCAAACCCAGGGCACAGCCCCAGGCGGATGCGGCCACGTGGCTGGTGACCACACGGGGACACACGGGGCAGAGCCGGGGCATGAGGACGAGGACACGGTGGTGAGGGCATGGGGGGACACAGCACAACCCTGTCCCTCCCTGCCTGCCCCCATCCCGCATGGTTTCGGCGCTTCAGGGCCGTGTGTGACCCAAGCTCAGCTGCTGCAGGAGCTCTCACTTCTCCCCAGCCCGCCCCAGGTGGATGTTCCCGTGCCACAGGTCCCTTCTCAACTTTGTACACTGCTTATGCCTATTTTCTTTAAATTTCTGGATTTGTGCCCTTTTGGTTGATTTCCCCATGGCTCTTCCCTCCAGCGCCTGGTGAACCACCCCGCACTTTCTGCTGCAGGCAGCTCACCTGCTTTGTGCACTGCCTGTGGGGGTTTCAAGCCGTCCCAGCGCAGCCCCTGCACCTCTCCCCATGGCAAATCGATCCCAAATGAGCAAATCTTGCCCTGTCTGGCTATGCCACAAGGGAGCTGCTCCACAGAGGCTGGCACCACGTGCCCCTCTTGTTTCCCCCGTTTCCCAATGGCACGTGTTCAACAGCACCTTGCAGATGTGACGTTTCTGATGGGCGAGCAGGGGCAGGGACAACCTCTGGGGTTTTGTGGGGTTCCCTCCTGGCCACCACTGCGGGTTCAGCCCTGCAGTGTTCCCTGCATGAGCCGAAAAAGGACAAGTTGCTCACACAGCCCCTGGCACGGCTCTGGGATCCGCAGCCCTTCTGCTGCTCTGGCTTGAGTCTTCCCCAGCACACACCATTTTTATTTTTTCATGGGATTTTGATGTTTTCTCGACATTCTTCAGTTCTGATTTCACATCACTCCTGGAGCTGACTCACTGCTGACACCACCTTCTCTGCACACCCGAGGGAGAGCCAAAGCATCACAACTTCTGCTCCTGCTCCTGCCTCTGCCTGCGCCGTTCCCTCTCCTCCGGCGCTTCCCGAAGAGCGCAGCTCCCCGTGTGTTACCACGGCACCACCAGAGTGCTGAACTTCCTTTATTTTGAACCATTCTGGAAGAAATCTGGAGATGTGGATGCTCACCTCCCTGGTCTTTAGGGGAGGACGTTTTGGCAGCTGGAAGACAGGTCCCCCCGTGGCTCCCCAGGCCGTGTCCTCCTGCCTGCCTTCGGTGTGCCCACTGCGGCCGTCCCTGCTGATGCTGCTGGGCATGGAGCTGCCCGAGCACCGATCCTGACACTGCCATCACCATTTCTGCATGCTAAGATGTTGGAAATGATATTTGGTTTATATACGCACATGTCCCATGTGTGCTGACAGCCCCACATCACCTGGAGCAGCCTGGAGCAGTGCAGGGCTGGGAAGGAAGCAGGGGTGGGGAGCCAGGGGGGCGAGCACCCACACAACACCCGCTTGGAGCTTGCTCCATCCCCAGTGCTGCTGCGCCTTTCCAAGAAACTTTGGGGGAGGAAAAAATTAAAAAATCATATTTTTTCCATTCGCAGTTAGAGTGGGGCCAGATTTTGCAGCAGGATGCTTTTTTGTTTTGTTTTGTTTGTTTCTGGCCAGCACATCCCGAAGGGCTCCCGCCGCAGCCAGCGCCGTGCAGGGACAGCGAGGGCAGCCAGCTGAGTCACCCGCGCGGTGCCGCCGGAGGGGACCGGCTGCCTCTCCTCGGGGCTGCCATCGCGGCTTTGCTTTGAAAACCCTCCAGTGCTTTGTTCTCCCTCTGATACAATCCATTTGGAGCAAATGCAGTTTCAGAGCATCTTGCCAAGCCCACAAGCTTTTTGGGAGGCTGCTGCGAAGCATTAGCGGCAGATAAGGCCCTCCGCGGAGATGGATGTCTGGCGAGGGAGGCGGCGGTGGCGGGGTCTCCTCCTCTCAGCCCCGGCCTGGGGACACCTCTGGCTCCTTTTCCAGCTCCTTTCCCCTGGGGATGGGGGGACAGACCCTGCGCATCGCTGCTCCTTGCCCCCTGCCCCCTGTGGACCCCTGCTCCCTGGGGGCTGGGTGCCAAAGCAAGCAAGGGGCGAGGGTGTAGAGGGTTGGGATGGACCCATCCTGGTGGGGTCCAGGTCCTGAGCATGGGGGGTCTGAGGGCCTGGGCCCTGTCCCTGCAGTGCCAGGGCTGGAGGTGTTGCTGCTGAGACCCTCACAGCGGGGTGCAGTGTGGCTGCAGGCCTGGCACTCCCATCCCCTTCCCCTATGGCTCGGAGATGCCGAATTTCTGTATTTCTACCTATAAGCAGCAGCTATGTGCAGCATTTGTCCTGGGCAGAGCTTACGTGCAGCCTTCACACACCCACCATGCAACATTTACACCATGCAAAACTGACAGCAGGCACCACCTACACCACGCACCGCTTACACGCAGCACTGATGCCATGCGGCGCCCAGACCACGAAGCATTTCATCCACGTGGTACTCACACCATGCACAATGTGTGTGCAGCACTCACACCATGCAGCAGCCATCCCACGCAGCGTTTATACCTTGCAACGTTCACACCATGCAGTATCCATACCATGCAGTATCCATACCATGCAGCAGCCATACCATGCAGCGTTTATATGCAGGATTCAACCCACGCAGCACTTGCACCACGCAGCATTTACACGGCACCTTGCCGTGCAGCAATCACACCACGCAGCATTTGTACCCAGCATTTCCACGCAGCACTGGTGCCGTGGTGTCGGGAGGGGATCAGAGACGCATCCCTCCTGGCCGTGGGCAGGCAGCACCGGGGACGGGTGCCCGAGGAGCCTGTGCTGCCAGCAGCCCCCAGCCCCACGTCCCCAGGGGACCGAGGGCTGTCCGTGACGGTTGACACGGGGTGGCAGCGGGGCCGTTTAATGCCGTTATAAGCCGGGGCAGGGGGTCTCCAACAGACGAGGGCTCGCCGGCCAGATGGGGAGACCCGTCTGCCGCGCCGCCTGCGCCGGGGCCACAAAGGAAGGTCCCCTCGTGGCAGCTGGCCCCGAGGAAGAGGTTACGGAGCCACGTGGCAGGGCAAAGCCCAAGGGTGGCAGGGGCGGCCCCGGCCTTTGTTGGGGTCACCCCCGGCTGGCGGGGGAGCAGCTGGGACGGAGCCGCGGGGTTGGAGGGCGCTGGGACAGCTCCGGCGGGCAGCGGCAGTCTCGGGGGGCACGGCACCGGCTGCGAGACCCATTCAGAGCCGTGCTGCCTTTGTTGCTCTTGCAGATGATGAATCACTCTATTTTTCCCCCCTTTTTTATTTTGTATTTTTCCCCAGAAAGACCAGGACTGGCCCCATGGAGGGCTGAGCATCCTCCTGCTCTGGCTCGCAGCAGCCCAGTGGGGACAGGGACGGGTTCCCGTCCTGCCCGCTCGCCCCTTTTCTGTAGGGTGAACCTCGGGCCATATTTCAGCCCTGGGGTGGGTGCCAGGATCCGGCCTCACATCCGGCTCGGCTTCCCCCTCGCAAGCGGCGTGGGGCTAATTTCAATTATCTTCTCCAGGCCATATGAATTCTATTAATATCAAAGTAATGAGGTAATTACTGTGATTTGGAGGAACGGCTGGGGAATTGCTTTGGATAGGATTTCGCCAGCCGAGAGGGTAAATTAAAACCTCTGTTTGGAAGGGAACAAAAGGCTGCATCCGAGGCGAGCGGAGAGGCGTGGGTGCCAGCCCAGGGCCATGGGGGACACCCAGGTGGGGGACACCTGTGCTGCCATCCCTGCACCCCCCCTGCGCCGCGGGGCCCTTTGGAGATGCCGTGGGCAGGGCTGGCAGCGCTGGCCATGGGGCACTGGCATGGAGCAGGGCACGGCCACCAGCAGAGGAGGGCCGGGGTGGCTGCAGAGCGTGGCAGGCACGGAGATGGGGACAGTCGGTGGCACCATGGCGTGGTGGCACCGGGTGGGCAGGAGGCAACTGCCCTGGGATGACTGAAACGTGGCAAGGGGCGTGCAGCTGGGTGGGGCAAACACTGACACCCACCACAAGGCCACTCCTGGAGGTGGTGAGGACGGTTTTGGCATCGCAGCGCTGAGCAGAAAGCCCAGAGCCTGGAGCTCTGGGGCACAGAGGCAGAGGTGAAAATCCCCTGTGGAGCCCGGAGCTGAGTGCACGGGGTGGGACGCGCGTCCCCTGCCCCCTGAGGGTGCTGCTGGGCTGGCCACGAGCTGAGCCTGGCGACACGCTGCAGGGAGCACCGTCCCCGTGTCCGTGTCACTGCCACCCCATTGCAGCACCCGGACCCAAAACTGCTCGGGGGAAGGGGTGCTCAGAGCCCCCTCCTCCAGCTCACCCCACCCCAGCCCTGCGCACAAACCCCCAGAGCCCCCGGCCCCAGGGCGCTGTGCGCACCCGGCTGGGGGGACTGGGGAACGAGGTGTGCGCCCCCCAGGGGGCTGGGGGTGGCCGAGGAGGGCTTTGCCCCCCCGGAGGAGCCCTGCTCGCTGCCGAGCGGCGCTTTGCTGGCCCCTGCTGTCAGCCCCGCGCCCTGCGCCCGGCCCCGGCTGCGGCGTGGCGTGGGGGCCCCCTGCCCACGCGTGGACCCGAGACCCTCCCGTCCTCCTGCCGGGCTGCTGCACGGAGGGGAGGCCTCCCCCTCCCCAGCCTCCTCTTCTCCAGACGTTTCTGGGAGCTCTGGGAGTTCAAAATAAGCAAGCTGGAAGCTGTGGGCGAGGGGACGCTGCCAGCTCCCCGCGTGGGGACAGCCGGCACCTGCCCGCTCCGTGGGGCACGGGGCAGGGAACGAGGCAGCAACGCGCTCCCTTCTCCTTGCACCCCGGCCTGCTCAATGCCTCGGTTTCCCCCTGAGCACACCGCAGGCCAGAGGCCGCAGGGGGATGCTGGTGGCACAGATTGCACCCATGGTACCAGGGGATGTGCAAAATCGGGGGTGGCACCACCAGCAGCTGCAGCACAACATCACAGCAGTCCCAGGGGCACCCAGGATCTGGCATTTTCCTTTGCAAGCTGCAAATTATCCAAACCACGGGGGGTTTCCCTGTGGCCTACATAAGAGGCCGGTGGGGTGATCAGCCCAGCAGCAGGTACAATCGTGCCGGTACATTTTACAGTCTGCAATTAATGCGCTGAGTTTTATGATTGACTTATGCCCTCTGAACTCCCTCGGGGGCTGAGCGGAGTCCTGCCACTGATGCCACTTGGATCTGAGACACAGAATCTGCAGCAGGCAGTGAATACTGGGCTCTAACGGGTGAGGTCTGCCTGATGCAAGGCCAACAAGTAGTCTTGCAGGAGATTTGCTGACTTGCTTAAGCCAGCTGTGGCTGCTGGAGCAGCCGGACTCTGTGCACATCCCTGCTGGCAGGGCGTGCACAGCTCTGCGGCGTCACCCAGCTTCTGCCTTGCCCAGAGCTGGTTTAGCCCCCGGGGGCTGCTTTGTCCCATTTCTTCGATGGAAATCATCCTGCCTCGATAACGCGTCTGCCGTGTGCTAACAAAGGTGTTCTCACAGCAGGGAGACGTGACCGTCTTGTAGGGATCCATACGAGAAGAACCTGGGCCGAGAAGGAAGAAACTTTGCTGGGACTGAGGGTGTCCCAGAGAAAACAGCACGCTGTCGGGTTAGAGGAGTCAGAGGCTCCAGAGGTTTTATGGTCAGACAAAGCCATTTCGCTGCATTTCCTGTATACCAAAGGATGAATCACTCAGTTAAGTACATATTGCACATCTGAATCTCTTTTATTTCGCTTTCTGTCCCTGCCAGTGGGTTTTCAGCCATTGGTTCCTGCAGATTCGCTTGGGCAGAGCAGGACCAGCTGCCCTGTGTGCTGCCCGAGCACCGTGGGCAGCCGGAGGTGTTGTTATCTGGCTTGGGAACATGGCTCCAGACCCTGAACGCGAGATTTTTGTTTGTTTCACAAGTGATTAATTTAACTAATGCAACTAACGGCGCTCTATAAATAGGCCGGTGGGCTTTGACACAGCTCCCGTCTGTGCCAAGAAATGAGGCTAATAATAGCTGCTTAACCACCGAGTCCAGGGGAGCGGGGAGATTCTGCAGAGAAAATGCCAGGACAGGCTCCGGCGTGCAATGAAAACCAGCAGCAAAAGTGGCACCAGCCCCACGGGCATGGGGACCCCATGGCGGGGCAGGGGTCCGCACCCTCCACACTGTAACCTGGGGGTTTTGCACACCTGGCCCAGCTGGCTTGGAAAATCCATTTGGAAAAGTTTTGGGAAGCCACCTCTCGTGCCCAGCCAGAGCTGTCGTCCTTCACCCACCTCTCCCGTGTGAGTTGTGCTCACAGCGCCTTGCAGCAGGAGCATCCCCTGTGCTGGGACGCGGGGGGCCCTGAGAAACGAAGGACCCTGAGAACACGCGGGGTGAGGGCATGCCTGGGGGACCAAGCCTCCAGGAAGGTCCCTAAAACAGCAGCCCCTCTGCTCTGGGGACACCAGGACCCCCAAAACGTCCCGCAGGCCTGTCCTCCCAGTTTGCTGACACCTCGCCTTGGGTCACCATCCCACGTAAGTAACTGGTGCAATTGCTGAAGGACGATAAAGCTGCTGAAAAAGAGAGGGGAGAGGGGTCCCGCAGCTGTGTGACCACTGTGTCAGTGACACAGGCTTCTTGTGGTGACAGCAGTGCCTGTCCCCGAGCACGGCTGGGCCAGCAGCTCTGCCGTGTCTGCAGGACACAGGAGGGTGATCCGTGGCATCCCACACCCCGCTCTGCCCTGCTCTCCACGTGCTCGCGCTGACAAAGCCCACGCTGGGTGACTCGGGGGAAATAAATGATGCCGTGGGTTGGGACGAGGCTGCAGCTGCGGGGAGGTGAACTCATCCCCAGGCGGGCCCTGGGGACCCAGCTGCTTTCAGCATGCCAGCAGGATGGGGCGAGAGGAGGTTTCTCCCTTTACACAGAGTCACTGTGCTCTGCATTGCTCCCTTCATCCACGCACGGGTGTTGTATCCGTGCTGCCAGGGCTGAGCAAGCCAAGCCAGCAGCTCAGACGGGGCCGTTCTGCAGCACTAAAGCAGTGTTCCCGATTTCCACCAGCACTTCCAACAGGAACGGGGCCTTAAACAATCACCTACACTGGAAACAACAAGGGAAGGGAAAAAAAATACAGGCAAAGCTGATTTGCGGGCTGGCAAATACAGCAAGCACCTTGGGAGCGGGTGGCATGGGGAAAACCAGCCCTGTGTGCCCTTGGGAGGACAAAATTCCCCCTGCCATAAACAAAGTGAGCTTGGAGCCCTGGGGTGCATGTGGGCGATGGGATGGTCACCCCTGGACGGGTGCAGAAGTGACCGAGGGGAATGGCTACCGAGCAGCACCGCCAGGCAAAGCCGGGAAGCCGCTTAAACCAAACTCCGACAGTTTTTTATTGAAAAGAAATGTGGAATATTTGATCTGTCTGTTTCGTAAGGACCAAACCTCCAGGGTTTCCTCGGGTGCAGCCTCACGAAATCCCACAGCTGCTGGGGAGGCAGTGGGGTAGGGGGGGCGTTTTTCCTCCTCGGTGCGTGGTTGTGGAAGGGCTGCCCCCCCTGTCCCTGCAGCCCCTCGCCGTGTGCCCGTTCCAGGTGGCTGCCATGAAATCCTAAATCTTGGCGTTTTGCACAGGCTGGAGCTCAGCGACCTCGGTAGCCCCAATCCTGGAGGCCTCTGGAGCTGCCCAAAGCCCGAGGGGCACGGAAGGGGGTTGCGCCAAGGGTTTTTTTTTCCTTCCTAATTGCTGCCACTCGGTTGCAGCGAGCAATGCAGACGTGCCAAGGGCAACCCAGCGCCGTCGCTGTGCTCCAGAAGCGGGACCAGCACGGGGCAGGCAGGGGACGCCCCGAGCACCCCCCCCTCTGCCTCCCCTGCCCGACAGCAGCGCGGGGCTGCCGGGGGGCGCCCACCCCCGGGCCCTGCAGGGAGCAGCCTGGGAGAAAACCCCGGGGCCGCTCCCGGCTCCTTTGGGTCCTGAGACGCGCAGCGGGGCGGGGGGCGCGGACCCCGCACCCCGACGACCCCCCGAGAACCCTCCCCGGCCCTTCGCGGGGCGGCCCGGCGGGCGGTGCGGAACCGTCCCACACCCCCAAAAAAAAAAAAAAAAAAATCAAAAGCCCAAGCCCCGCAGAGGCCGGGAGGCGCTGCCCCCCGCCGGGGCGGGCCGGGGGCGGTGCGCGGGGGGGCGCGGAGCGGGCGCGGAAGATGGCGGCGGGCAGGCGCGCCCCGCGCAGCGGGCTGCTGGAGCTCCGCGGCCCCGGAGGGCGCTGGCTCCGTGTCCTCCTCACCCTGGCCGAGGACAATTTGGGGGTGAGCCCCGCCGACGGTTCCGGGCCCGGGGAAGCTCCGGCGGCTCAGCTGAACGGCGGCGAAGGGGGCTCCGGCGTGCCCGAGGCGCTCGCCAACATCAGGCGCACGGTGCACGTCGTCAAGCAGGACGTGGGGGGGCTCGGCATCAGCATTAAAGGTGAGGGGGGGGGGGGGACGGTGCCGTGCTCCGAGCGGCGAGGGTGAGGGGTCCGGGGGAACGGGGAGAAAAAAGGGGGGGGTCGGGCAGCGTCCGAGCGCAGCCGCCGGGGAGGTGGGGAAGGGCAGGGGGCTGCCGGGGAGGGGCGGGGGACGCGGGGACACGGGGACAGGGGCTGCGGGAGCAGGTGGGACGGGCACAAAAGCTGCCCCTGGTGCAGCCGGGCGGAGCGCTCTGCCCGTGCGTCGTCTCCGGCGTGTCCCCGTGTCCCCACGTCCCCACGTCCCCGTGTCCCCGTGTCCGAGCGCCTTCGAGCCGCTGCCCGCCCTGCACCCGGCTGGCTCTGCCCGAACTTGGGGCTGGAAACGTCTCAGGGCGAGGGTGGCCCCTCTGGCCCCGTCTGGCTTTCACGGGGCTCTGAGCTCTGTTGGAAACTCCGTGCAGGGGGAGCTCAGTGCGGGGGGCTGCCACCGTGCATGGCCAAAGGGGGTGCTGGGGCTGCGTGCTGGGGGGCCCGGGGACGGTGGCAGTGTGGCTCTCGCCTCCTGACGTGGCTTCCCCTCCCCGGAGCCTCCAGCTCGCTCCGTAAGCGGGCGCCGCAGGGAGGTTTTGTGCCGTGGGTGTCCCTGTGCGGGGACTGGGTCAAAACCCAGTGCTGCGGGCTGCTTTTTGGGATGCCGGAGCTTGCCAGCCCTTTTGGGAAGCGAAAAACCCCCTTTGTAACAACCCCTTGGCAGCGAAGCCGCCGCTGGCTCCGAGGCTCTCCCAGGAAAGGAGAAACGTTACTTGGTTCAGCTAAAACTTTATTTTTGCAGTGACGTATGTGGAAACCAAGGAGCCGTAATCCAAACTGGGAGCTGCAAAGCGTGACGGCCGCTCGGGCAGCCCAGGCTCTGGGTTGCTCTGCCTTAACTGGGGGGGACACACGGATGCTTTCCTATTCCTAGTAACAAGCAGCCCCCTTCTTGCAGTTTAACCTCGCTTTCCTACTGCAGCCCTGAGGGGGTGTGGAGGGGCTGACGGGGAAGGGAGCTGAGGGGCTCCGGCAGCCTGGTCCCCCTCGTGCCAACCAGCTCCTGCTGCTCCTCTCCGTGGCCCAGGGGTGGAATGGGGCAGGGCGAGGGGCAGAACCTGGACCAAACCCTTCTGGCCCTGGCGTTGTGGCTGGGTCCCCAGCCAGCCTAAGCTTTTTTCTGCTCAAGTTTCTGGTGTTTCGGGGTCAGGGTGCCGTCCTGCTGGAGCCACCACGGATGCTCCTGGCACCAGCTCCCCCTCCGTGCACGCAGCCCGGGCTGCTGAGGGGGGGGGCTCAGCAGCTTGGAGCACCCCCACGGGGGCCTCTGACAGCTGATAACCGGAGCCCTCCGCTCCTTGAGCGGCTTGGCAGAAATCTGAGCGAGGAAATGCCTGCGGCAGGGCCGGGAGCAGCCCCGGGGTGGTAACGCACCGCTGGGCTCTCCCCCTGGGACCAGGGATCCTCCCGGGGGGGCTCCTGGGGACAGGCTGTCCCGGGGAGCGCGGGGCACGTCGGGCACTGCTGTCCCTGCTTGCCGCCCTGCTGCTGTAGCTGCTGCTCCCGCGCCTGCAGGCTGCTCGCATCTCCCCGCCGGTTCAAAAGTTAATGTGCAAATTGATCTCCTTGAGCTGCCAGGAGGCTTGAATAGCATCCTTTTAGGCTGCAGAATGGAAAGCAGCAGGTAAATAGAGCCACTGGGCAGAGGGGAGCAAATACCCAGGTCGGGTCGCTTCTCCCTGGCTCTTTTGCCTCTCCAAGCTGATCCATTTAGATCGTGAAGTCCTCAGAGCAGGGATGGTTGCTCAGCACACACAATTAATAGTGCAAATAATGACGTGTTTCCCTGCCAAAATTGATGGGGAGACAGCCAAGGTATGTGTTTGCTCCACAAGGAAATCTGCAAGCATTCGGAGGTTTTGTGGGAGCAATTATCTTCAGCTGCCGTGAAGCCTCACGGTATGCTGGGTGCTGCCAGGGAGAGATGCGGAGGGCAGCGTGGTCGCTGCAGGGCTGGCTGGAACCCGGGCACCCCCCTCTGCACGTCCGTAACCGCTTGGTTTCCCTTCTGTTCGAAGGTGGCCGAGAGAATAAAATGCCCATCTTGATATCCAAGATATTCAAGGGGCTGGCGGCGGATCAGACCGAGGCGCTGTACGTGGGAGATGCCATCCTGTCCGTGAACGGCACCGACCTGTCCGAGGCGACGCACGACGAGGCGGTGCAGGCGCTGAAGAAGACGGGCAAGGAGGTCGTCCTGGAAGGTAGGGGCCGAGGCGGCACCGGGGGGCTCCTGTTTCTGGGCTGCCGATGCCCGTCTCTGCAGAGCTCCTGCACAGCCACGTGCTGGGTGCCCACCCCGCGACGCTCCAGGGTGTGCTGGAGCTGAGCAGGGAGCCTGGGGGTGGCACAGCATCTGCATAGCCATTTGCATGCTCTTTTAAATGGAAAACAATATATGCAGAGTGGCTTATCTGCTCATCCGGGGAGCCAGAGGGATGCGCTGGGTGCCGGTGGCTGTGTCCCAGCTGCAGGGACCATGGGCAGGCTGCAACGGGAGATTTGGGGCAGGTCTATGGGGCAGGTGACATTTCTGTCGTACTGCTGCACCCCGAGGTCCTCAGTGCCAGGGCCAGTGGTCAGCTCCGTGTTCTTCCCCTGGCTTCCATTTAAATCCACAGCTTTGGCCGGAGTGGGGCCGCGTGGCTCTGCGGGCTGCCCCAGGTGGTCTCGGTGCCCAAGACACTTTCTTGGGCGGTTTTAGGGCTGCAGGTCCCACAGGGAGGTTTTTGGCTGGGGGCAGCGCTGTGGGCTGTGCCCGGACAAAGAAGAGCTCTGTGTCTTCTGCTGTGAGCAACCTCCGCGGCGCTTTCTTTCCTGCTCCTTCCCCAGATTGTGTCATCTCCAGATTTTCAGTTTTTGCTTCGCTCAGCCCTTTTCTGCTGTGGGTTCCTCCTCTCCTGGGAGCCGCAGAACCACGCTTCAGCCTGAGGAATGTGCTGCTCTGCACAGCTGCTGGGAGCAGATAGGGGGTTATTTTTTTTTTTTCTGACCAAAGAGAAATACAAGAGCCTCTTTCTCTGGAAGTCTCTGAAATTCCTCCCTGTGGCTGCTGCACTCAGACCACCCTCTCTCTGTTATTTTCTTTTCATCCTTTACTTTGGCATGGGCTTCCTTTCTGCTGGAGGTTCTGCAGGAGGTGGAGATGGGCTGCCCTTTCTCGAGAGAATAACTCCTCTCCCGGACCAACCTCCTCCTCCTCCTCCTGGGGAGCTGGGTGGGTGCTTCCAGGCCGCCCTGCCGGGACGCGCCTACATTTCTGCAGAAGCCGGGCTTCCTCCGAAACGAAAGCTCCCAGCAAGCACACTTCTGCTCCAGGAGGAGAGCTGGGCTGGCTCCTGCCGTGATGGTTTTGGTTGGTTTGGATCGATGCCGTCGATCTGTGGCACGGTGCTGCTCGGGGTGCTGCAGGCAGCTGCTGGTCGTTGCATCCATGCACAGCATCTCCATCTCTGCTCCTTCCTGCATGCAGCAGGGCTTGGGGGCAGAGCGCTGCTCCGGAGCCAGAGGGGTGGTGACAGGGGACTCCCCGGCTCCTTTCTTGTCCTTGGGTTTGCTCCAAGGCTCGGTGAAAAGCAGCACGACGACCTTAGCGTCCAGCAGGTGCCTTCTGGTGCCGACTTCTCTCCCTCGCAGAACCCTGTGCCTTGGCTCTGTGCAGGGCTGGCTGTCCCCTGCTGTCCCCTGGCCCTGCAGACAGCTCCGGGCCAGCCCCGTGCTGTTTCAGTTAGCTCCAGAAATGTCCCCCGTGTGCCCCAGCCTGGCACAGAGGGTTGGTGACATCTGTGCTGGGACGGCTGGGGACAAGGGCAAGCAGCAGCACGGGGTCCCCGCAGCCCCTGGGTGCTCCCCAACTCTTCATTTAGCTCAGCCTTCCCTTACGTTTGCCAGAAACACCGGAAAGGAGTCATTCAGCACAGCCAGCACGTGTTTACACCACCTTGCTCCTCCCAGCCACGCTTGTTCTCAGACCTGGAGCTGTAAGGGTGGTTCCCAGGTGATGTACCAGAAGGAAACAAAGCTCTCATCTCGCTCTAATTAGGAGAGCAACCGCACACGGCAGCACCGGCAGAGTTTGCACACTCCTCGCGTGGTCACTGATTGGGGTGGTGAATTCAGGTGGAACCCCAAAACGGCCAAGCTGAGCACTGAAACACGTCAGTCCCAGCGCCAGAAGTGCCCCATGTGCTGGATCTGGCCGGGCGCGATGGCGTGCGGAAACCTCCCGGCGTGCCCTGCCAGGAGGCCTCTGCGTGTGCCAAGCTGCCATCTTCATACTTGCAGGAGGAGTTTGTATTTATATCACACTGTTATTTCGGGGAGAGGCGCTCTGCCTGACCTTATTTTTCCTCTTGTTAGATTTTTATTTATTTTTTTTTTCAGCGTTTGTATCCCTGGGTACAAAGCAGTTCTCCAAGACTTGTTTGGCCGAGGGATAGCATGGAAGGTTGAAATTCAGAAAAAAATAACTGGTGGGTGCCCGGATCCGGCTGCAGTGGTTGCAGAGGGTGGAGATGTGCATGGTGTGAGGTGTTAAATAGCCGCAACGTTCAGCTGGCCCTGGAGAAATAACCACAGGACCAAAGTGGCTGGAGGTTTTGGGATGGCAGTGACCCGTATTTGCGCAGTGGAGCAGAAATCAGGTGCCCACGGGGCGCTGGGGCCAAGTATCCTGGCTTTGTGCCTGCCGGAGCTGTGCAGGATTGAACCCAAAGGAGCAAAACCCCCCTCTGAGAAGCTGTGGCTGGGCTGTGCCCTAGGAAGTGCCGCACGTGCTCACGTGGCTTAACCACGGCGATGAACCACAGCAGGAGACTTCGGAGCCACCTTGGGGTGATGCGGAGGTGGTGAGGGTCCCTGTCCTACCTTCACCTCCCCTCCCCTGCCCCTGGCAGAGTGTGGGAGCCTGGCCACCTCTGCCTTGTGATTCCATCTGCTAGTTTCGTGCCGTCGGTCCCGGGGTTGCTCCGAGGCAGAGAGGGGCCCACTGGAGCTGGGATTAGGACCTCATTAGGGCTGGAGCTGGGTCTCCAGGACCTCTCTGGAAGCCTTCCAGATGTGATGGCCGCTCCTGCAGCCGAAGCGCTTTGGCTTGTGATGCTGTGCAGGTGCTGGAACGCTCTCGCCTCTCGGGGACAAACAGTGAGGCCCTGGCCAGCAGCATAGCCGTGAGCATCTTCGCCATACGTCCATGCTGTGATGTCCACCTTGCAGCACAGCACGTGGATGGGGCTGTTCTGAATGCCTTTGGGTGGGTGCTAGGATCTCAGGGTCCTGCCCTGAATTTTTTGGGGTGACCCAGTGTCCCCTGACCAGCTTTGCAGACTGTCCTTGGGGCAGGGACAGAGCCAGCTGGCCTGAGGTCACGTTTCACATGGGCGCGGTGGCCACGTGCCCGTGTTATGGGCTCTGCAGTGTGTGTGCTGGGCTGGGGGGTCTCTGGCACAACCCACCCAGGGCACCCCCGCGGCAGGACTCCTGCGCCCTGTCCCGGCTCAGTGGAATTTCTCCTGGAGTTCGGCAGCGTCGCCCACTGCCTACTTCCCCGTGCCCCTTCCTCCTGCCCTGAGCTGAGGCCATCGGGACGTGTTCCAGCCATGGCACAGCTGATGCCGGTGACGTCGCTGCCTGGCCGGAGGTGACAAGCAGGACAGGTGCTGCGGGAATGCTGGAAGGAATTCCCGGGGGTGGCGTCAGGAAGGGAGGGCTTGGGGTGAGGGCAGAGCGGGCAGCGTGTCCCCGTGCCCCGAAGCGCTATCACTGCGCGCGCCGGTGCCCGTGGATGAACGCTGGTCTCTGTGAAATCCAATTAGCTCCCAAGTGCCCGAATAATGACGAGTCTGTGCCAAGACTGCTGGCCCAGGGCAGCCTCCAGCGCAGCTCGCATGCCTGCGGGAGCGCGGCGGCTATTTATACCGGGAGGCACGGGGCTGCCACGGGGTGACCGACCCACGTGCGGCAGCGGCGTCGCAGCCCTTTATAGAGGCGGCTCAGCACTGCCAGCGGGGTGAGACAAGGCGATGGGGCTGTGTCCCCCTGTGGGGTGCGTCCCCTCGTGCCCTGGGGCTTTGCCTCTCCCCGTGGTGACCCCACTGCAGCTCGCACGCTGGATTTGGGGATTTTGAGGTTTAGGAGCGCTCGCTCTGGCTTTGCTGCTGCAATGGAGCTGGTCCACCAGTGTGCCACCTCTGACAGTCAGCTGCAAGGCCTGGGGTGAAACCAGCTGTGACGGTCTGGGACGTGGCAGCAGGCACGTGTCTGTCCCCTGGTCCTTTCCCAAGGGCCACCCAAGGAAAGCCCTTCCCCAGAGCCATCAGCCAGCCCCACAGCACTCAGGGCATCCCCCTGCCCAACCAAAGGATTTCTGCCCATGCTTTGGATCAGCCTTGGGAGCCTCTGACCCAGTTTTCCAGCAGTGCCTGTGGGGCCCCATCAATTTGCTGTAACTTTCATCTCCCTCTCTCCTAAACCTCCGGAGCCAGGCTGCGGTACAGCGGCTCTGATGTTTGACTCCAAGTCGCCGGGCACTTAAAGATGATTTCTCGTCCCTGGTTTCTAACTCACCACTCAGGGTTATGTGAGCTGTGCACACGCAGTTCGAGGCTTTTCCTGGGTCCAAGCCATGGTATTTGAGAGCTATTACTGCTTTGTTCCCACTTGGCTGCGGGACCGGCTGTACCAGCACAATTTGGACTGTGTAATTTTGGCCTGGGCTTCCTGCCCGTTCCCCGCCCTGCGCCTCCATGTGCTGCCCCGGCCAACAGGGTCCAGGTTGGAATTGGATCTGTGACCTGAGCCACGTTTAAAAAAGGCTTTTTTTTCAGCCCAGCTCAGCTCACCAGAGCAGTTGGCAGCATGCCCCATGCACTGGTGTGGGGTGACTGTAGACAGAGCAGCACCCATGGGTGTTAGCTCCAGGAGGAGGGGGGAAATGATGGAGGAGGCACGAGGGGTTTTGGCGGTGTGGGTGGGTGCTGGTGGGCAGGATGTGGCCGCCACACCATGCTCTCACTGGGCGTCCTCTCTCTTCCAGTGAAGTACATGAAGGAGATCTCACCCTATTTCAAGAACTCGGCGGCGGGGGCGACGGTCAGCTGGGACCCCTCTCCCTCTGGCCAGCAGAAGCGGTCGTCCCCCGTCCTGCCGCCCCGTGAGAGCCGGACCGTCCCGCTGAAGATGTGCTACGTGTCCCGCAAGTGCCTCCCCGCCGACCCGGAGCACAGGTCAGGGTGATGCCAGCACCACCGCGCCGGCCGCTGCTCGGGGTGCCCCGCGGAGGGCCGGCGGAGACCCAGCGGGGCCGTGTCCCTGCAGGTACCTCGAGGTGTGCTCGGCGGACGGGCGCGTGGCTCTCTTCCTGCGGGCAAAGGACGAGGCCACGGCGCAGTCGTGGCTCGGGGCCATCCAGGGTGCGGCGGGCGCGCTGCTGCCGCGGGTGAAGGAGGAGCTGCGGGCACAGCTGGCGGGCGCCGGCATGGTGGGCGGCAGGGACGTCAGGCACGTGGGCTGGCTGACCGAGCAGGTACCCCCGTGTCCCCCCCCACCCCTGCCATCCGCTGCCGAGGGGTCCCTGGCCAGCCCTGACCCACCCCGGCTCCTCACAGCTCCCCGGTGCCGGCACCAGGAACCTGCTGGCCGTCCTCACCGAGAAGGAGCTGCTCCTGTATGGCAGCCTGCCGCAGAGCCGCGATGCCCTGGGCAAGCCTGTGCACAGCTACCCGCTCATTGCCACCAGGTAGGGTCCTGCGGGTGTCCCCGGGGTGGTGGTGGTGTCCATGGGGATGGTGGTTGGTGTCCCCAGGGATGGTCGTTGGTGTCCCCAGGGATGGTGACTGTGGCTGAAGATGGTGGTGGTGCCCCAAGGGATGGTAGCAGTGCCCCCAGGGATGGTGGTGGTGTCACAGGGATGGTGGTTGGTGTCCCTAAGGATGGTGGCGGGGTCCCAGGGCTGGTGATTGGTGTCCCTGGGCTGGCGGTTGTGGCCAAAGATGGTGATGGTGTCCCCAGGGATGGTGGTTGGTGTCCCCAGGGATGGTGGCAGTGTCCCCATTGATGGTGGTGGTGGTGTCCCAGGGCTGGCAGTCGTGGCCAAAGATAATGGTGGTGTCCTGGGATAATGGTGGCACCCAGGGGTGCTGGCAAGGCCGCATGGTTGGTGGCAGTGTCCTACAGTAGCGGTAGGGCTTGGGGGACAGTGGCAGAGCCCCAAGGACGGTGACAGAGCTTGGGGGACAGTGGCAGTACCCAAGGGGTGGTGGCAATGCCCAGTGGGTGGTGGCAGTGATCTGTGGGTAGTGGCAGGCACCCTACGACTTAGTGGCGGACCCTGGGAGGTGGTGGCAGCGCCTGGGGGTGGTGTCGGGGCCGTGGGGACAGGGTGTGTGGCACAGCCTGGCGGTGGCAGTGCCCGGGGTGTGTGTGTGGGGGGGCGGCACAAGATGGCCGTGCCCAGCGGCGGGGCTGCGGCGCCCCCTGGCGGCCCTGGTGGGGGCTGAGCGCGCCGTGCCGCAGGCTGGTGCACTCGGGCCCGGCCAAGGGCTCGGCGCTGGACGAGGCCGAGCTGGCGTTCGCCCTGCGAGCCGGCACCCGGCTGGGGGTGCAGAGCCACCTCTTCAGCCTGGAGAGCCCCCGCGACCTGGCGCTCTGGACCCGCTTGCTGGTGGACGGCACCCACGGCGCCGCCGAGCTCGCCCAGGAGGTGTCCGCAGGTCAGCGGGGTCCCGCGCGGGGGGGGATAATGGGGTGGCGGGGGGCTCTGCGCCCGTCCCTGAGCCCGTCCCTGTCCCCAGCCTGCACCTGGAAGGGGCAGGACTGCACCCTGTCCATCCACATCGACAAGGGCTTCACCATCTCCACCACGGAGCCGGGGCTCAGCAAGACCATCCTGCTCCAGCAGCCCTTCGAGAAGCTGCAGATGTCCTCCGACGATGGCACCAAGATGCTCTACTTGGACTTTGGCGGCCCAGAGGGCGAGATCGTGAGTTGGCATCGCCCTCACTTCCCCCTGGCTCCCTCCGACCCGGGAGGTGCAGCGGGGTGCCCACCCCGTGCACGGCACCCACCCGCTGTCTGTTGTACAGCCCTTCCCATTGCAAATGTCTCTCTGCTTCTTCCTTGCAGCAATTGGACCTCCACTCCTGCCCCAAAACCATCGTCTTCATCATCCACTCCTTCCTCTCGGCCAAGGTGACCCGCCTGGGGCTGCTGGCGTGAAGACGGAGCGGGGCCCCAGCCCCCGTCACATCTATGCACCTCCCTCCAGGCCAAGTGCAGCCCGAAGCCATCCGGACAGGACACAAGTCCCCGAGGGGTCCCGCTACCCGCCCCCGGGGCGCTGGGGACAGCAGTGGGGTGACGTCCCTCTGGGATGGCAGCACCAGGACGCCTGCGGTGCCCCCTTCCCCTCCCTGCTCCCACCACGATGCTCGGCTGGAGGAGCCCCCGTGGGAGCCGCACAGTCACCCGAGTGCCTTGTGAGATGATATTTTCTGTACAATGAACCCGTTTGTATGGATGTTTTATATTTATATCGCCCCCGTTACAAGTGCCGATGGGGCAGCTCTCATCCACCCGCTTTGAACCCCGGGAGAAACCCCCAGGTTCTCCAGCGCGAGGACGTGTGTCTGTCCGTCCCCCGGGCATGCGTCTCAGCAAGGGGCTGCAGCCCGGGGTCAGCTCCGTGTTGCTGGATAGATGGGAACTGCAGATCAGCTCTTATTTGCCAAATTTTTCAGTATCGCTGCGTGCTATAGGAACCACTTCTCTTTGGGATGGTCACACGGTTCGTGGTACTTTGCCAACTCCTGCATCTTTTTATTTCTTGGTTTGGGGGGGAAGGACATCAGGTGGCTGGTGGGAAACAACTTGTTTTATGAACCAAAAAAATCCTGCGTGAAAATGCCTCTTTCTTTTTTTTTTTTTTTTTTTCTTTCTGTTTTCGGTCAAATAAACATTGCAGCTCACACCCAGCAGGAGCCGAGGGTCTCCTGGTTTTGCTTGAAGTGGAAAATCCGTGGGTACTGCCTGATGAGTTTCTAAGGGGTCTCAGTGCAGGCAGCATCCGCACATGGGGACAGGAAAGGGCCACGCTCACATCACTCCGAAGTGATAAATTCTGGGTTAGCCTTTTTCTTTTGTCCTGGCCCTGTACGTGTGCGTGGGGGAGACTGGGGTCTCCTAGCAGAGCTGCTAACACTCACGCTGAATATTAGCAACTAATCAGCAGCAAATATCCTTTTTTTCTAATGATAGCTCATGCATTCTGTTATTCTGTGCTAATGTGGCGTGGCTCAGGGTAGTGGGGTGCATCAGTGGTGTTGCTGGTCTTGGAGAAATGAAATCCCCACATCTGTGGGGGGCAGTGCTGCTCCTTGAGTGCTTATTGAGCTGGGCAGCACTGGCAGGTGGGATTGCAGGGTGTCTGCTTCGAGAGGAGCCATGGAAGTTAATGATTTCCCTAATGAAGATGAGCTGGTCCCTTGCAAAGGGGACCCCGATGCTGTTGCAGCCTTTGGGATGCACGGGAAAAAATAAGCTGAAGAAAAAAAAAGAAGGGTGAGGGAAAGCAGTCAAAATGCAAAACTTCCAAGGAAGTGAGGTGCATGAGATCTGAGCAGGAAGAAAGCAGAGGAACATCTATGTGGTGTGAAAAATAGGTCTGATGGGGCACGCAAGCACTGTGCTGCTCTGTCTTGGTGGGATGGGGGGCAGGAGAGGAGGGAGCCCCCTTGGTGCCCTTGCAGGAGCCCTGTGGCTGCTGGCACTTGCTGTCCACAGTGATCAAACCCAGCTTCTTGCTGCACACCACTGTCAGATTTCCAGGAGGTCTTGCAAAATGGATTTGCAGGGAAAAAAAAAAAAAAAAAAAGGAAAAAAAATCCAACATGTTACTAACTGCTAAATCAATACAACAAGTAATTTAGAAACAGATGGTGTATTTTTCTATGATGAAAAGCATGTCTGCACAAGGAAAAATGTTATTACTGCAATTTACCTTCCTCTTCCTGCCCTACAGCCATTACTCTTTGGGGTTCATTCCAATAAAAGAGGGAATCACTCCCAGTCCCAAGCAGATTTCCTATTAATCTCATAGCCTACAAACTGCCATCCTGCTCCATCGCTGGGCAGTGGAAAAAATGGTTCAGTTTGGAGATGGAGCTTGATTTTCTTGGATTTTTTTCACATTCGGTGCTGGTGATGGAGCGGTGAGATTTTCCCCCCGGGTATTTTTTGGTGGGGTCTCCCTGTGTCTGCCCCTGGAAGCTGGATCCCGTGAGTCACTCCGAGCCTGGTTACCCGAGGTGCTTAGGGTTGGGGTGAGGCCAGCCCCGTGCTCGTGGCCAGGAGTATCACATCAGGGACAGAGGGCTGGAGGCTGGGGGGAACTCTGTGTTTTAGCGCCATGGCTGCTCCTCTGGTGCATGGGGCTGGCAATTTGGCTTCCAGCTGAGCCAAGGCTAGAAAAAAAAGGGAAATCCCACATCTGCTGGAGCTCCTCATCCTGCTCTTACTGCAACTTCCCACATAGCATCAGCCAAGAATCCCCCCCCAGCTCTTCCTGACTGCCTAAAGCATCTATTTCCTAAAAAAAATCCTAATTCTCACCTTCTTGGATCCTGCACTGTCAGTCCTTATGGTGAGCTTAGCCAAGCTCTGGTTTGGTTGCTCTTGGCACGCTCGTGGCATGTTATGGTGCCAGCAGCCTGACCGAGTTACTCAGGTGACAGCTCCCTGCTCTGCGGGCTTGATGGAAATGTCCAGGGCTGTTCAGATGTGTGGGCATGTCACCTCCCGGCGGATGCCATGGCTTGTATTCCCCAGGGAGGAACAACAGCTCACAAGGGTTTTGTTCTTCCAGGTGCTTTCACGGCACGAGAACTAATATTTTTGAAAGCGGCTTTAAACTAAATGCAGTGAACTCCGCGTGTGGAGCTGCTCTTAAAGGGCTGAGATAAAAAGCAGATTTGTGAAGCTAAGTCGGCTTGGTGCAGCTGAGGCTTCGTCTGGCCACCAGGACTTGAGGAGCTCAGGTAAAGGGGATTTTGAAGGCGCTGTGAGTGCTGGGGAAACGGATGGCAAATGGGAAGGAAGGAGGTTCCCGGCTTCCTTCCCGCTCCCCCCTGTACTTTTCATTAGTCAGCTCTGACCTTTTAGCGCCGTAATCAAACAAGACAACCTAACACTTAAATCTGAGCGTTTAGCGCTGACATTTACAATTGGTTCTCACGTTAGAGAGGCCAAATGAAAATTTCCGTACAGACAGCATGCTGCAGGGAACGGGAATCAAATAATTCATTTGCCGAATAACACACGCGCCGGCCCCCATCAGCTGTCTGCCAGGGCCCGCATCGCACTGCGTGGTATTTGTACTGGAGCACTTGTCATTAAAAAGTCAATATTCAGCCGGAGCTGGCGATCCCGGAGCCAGTGCCTGTGCTGGGCGCGGAGAAACTGGATTTGGCATTTGATGGATGTGAGCGCGGGTGATCCTCCCCAGCGGGGAAGTTACATTAAATGTTAAGGAGCCAGGTTGGTAATGAGGATGTTTTCTCTTGGTCAGCCTCGGCTGCATCCTTGCCTGAAAACCGAGCATGGGGCATGCACCTGGGTGCCCCTGGGTGCTCCTGCTCCGTGCCCCCCTGGGCAGGGCTGGGCTCCGCGGCCCATCTCTGGGTGGAACAGGGCTCTCTGAGGATGCTGAGGCCAGGACGTGGGACATCCAAACTGCTCCTTGCTGCCACATCAGCCCAGCATTGCTCGGTGTGCAGCTTTTCCATAGTGCCAACAGCGTGCTGCTGCCGCGGGCTGTCACCTGAGGACTTTGCAGGAGGGCGAAGAGCAGCATCTGTTTGTGCAGCCACTTGGTGTCCAACAGCATCTCCTGTCGTGGCTGCACGCAGAAGTATTTTGCTTGGAGGAATAAGGGTGCTGCCTGCACGATGTCCACGCAGCCTTCAGGTGCTGCTCTGCTGTTAATTTCTGCTGGTGACCTGAGGACATGGGTGTGGGACATGGCCCTGGACCTGCAGGGGCCTCAGCTCAGCACCACGTCATTCCTGCTTTGTGTTATGCCCACTGCGCTGCCACTTCCTCAGGCTTTCCTCTTCCTTTCATTCCTTACGGAAAATCTTTGTTTTCTCTGCGTGCCCACGCTGTGCCTGTCTCTTGGGGTGCTGGTGTCCGCTCCTGGCCCGCTGTGTGACCTCTCTGTGGCAACACGGTGCAATAAAACATTGCCTGGCTCCAGCGAGGTGCGAGCAGCCCTTTGCCCTCTCCACGTGAGAGGTACATCACAGTGTGCTGACACCATGCTGGTAGAAACGGGCCTGGTCCCATCCCGTCGTGATGAGATGAGAGGAAGCAAGCCCAGCGGTGACACCTCCGTCCTCCTCCTTGCCCCAGAACGAAGCAGCTGGTATGGATGCTGGCATTAAAAGCACGGGGGAAAAAAAATCATCAAAAAGCCAAGGAAATCAGAGGTTTTCATCCCAGCTCAGCCACTCAGCTGCTTTGGGCCCACTCTGTGCCTCAGCTTCCCCCTCTGTAAAATGGGAATATTCCTGCTCCGCCCCAGCCTGCGCTGGCAGCTGAGTGACCCTGCATCACCAGGGCCCCAAGGTGCGACGTGTCTTGGAAAAGTCCCTGCACTTGTCTACGTGTGATACCTTTGTAAATGTTACGGCACTCGCCTGCCAGGAAATGCTAGAGAGAAAAGCTGGATTGATTATCTATCTATCTATCTATCTATCTATCTATCTATCTATCTATCTATCTATCTATATCTCCATTGAATATATCCATTTAATTTCTCACTCTGTGTCCTAAAATAGCTTAGGATTCGAGAGGCTCAGGAGCTGAGGACAGCTGAGATGACAACCAGAAGATAGAGGTTTGTTCTGCAGCAAGAGTATGAAAACCACATAAAATTGGAATTCGTTTTATAACGCTTATTCAGGAGTCCTAAAGCCAGGAATGGGATTTAATGTATAATGCGGAGAGATACAGATGAGCCCCTTTCGGAGTTTCCATGTTTTTGTTATACTGTATATTAGTGATGCTACATGGTAGATTCTGCCCCCCCCCAAAAATTTCCTTCCAAAAGCAGAAGCTTATGTCTGAAGGCTTTACCGTAGTGGTGACACATCCGTATGCAATATAAATGACCTGTTGTTTCAGATGATGATAATGGGAATAAATACCAAATTAAAAAAGAATCAAACCCCGTAGATCAGGAAAAATAACAGAATTTCAAACACCCAGAAAGCTCTTGCTCTAGGAAAGGGCACGTAACCATGGCAACAGGAGCCCTCACTGTCACGATAATAAAAAAATATATTATTCTAGGAGAGCTCTTAAAAGGGAAATATACATTTCACTGAGGTGGATGATGAAATATTGGGCATCAGAGTGAAGAATGAGACAGAGGAGCCTGCAAAGTAATCCTGGCTGTTCTTCAGCCCGTGGCGGGTGGGGAGAGGTGATGTGGGAGCTCGGGGGCTGTGGGGAGAAGCCCTGGGACAGGAGCTGGGGAGCAGGGACAGCGTCCTCCCCTCTGTGGGACAGCCCCGAGACCCTGCAGAGGGGTCGTGCTGAGCCCCCCTGTGCTGCGGAGCCAGCAGGAGGATGGTAAGCAGCCCATGGCCCTATCCAGGACTCTGCAGCCTCCAGTGCAAATGACCCCCCTGAGGACATCCATCCCAGTGTGCAACCCCGGAACCATCCAAATCTTGGCAAAAGCTGGAAATTATGGGGCCGTGCAGCTTGCAGCAGCAGAGATCATCCCCGTGGCACCACGGCGTGCCCAGCATCCCACCGTGCGGCTGCACAGGGATGTGCTGGCCAGCTGTGAGCTGCAGAAGTGCTCTGCAAAGACTTTGCCCTTTTTTTGTAAAGAGAAAAGAGCCGTGGAGAACTGGCACCTTGGCTGAGCTTCTCCTGGTTTGGGATTTTGCAAAGAGGCCTGGAGACTGGTCTCGGAGGGTCACTGTTCTATCAGTGGTTAAAAAGGGATGTGTTGAGATTTGCAGAACATTTTGAAGAAAGGTAGGGGTGAGGAAAGTATGCTTTTCCCCATGGGAAGTTGTACTGGGCTTAGGTGGTAAGGTAAGGTAGCAGGGGGGCTGCGGGGGTGGCCTCTGTGAACAGAGCCCAGAAGCTGCCCCGTGTAAAGAGGAGAGCCTAGAGGAGGTCTCCAGCTGCTCCAAAAGGGACCCGCTGCTGGCCAAAGTGAGCAATGCTACTGCACCTCTGGAGAGTAGTGAAGAAAAGAAAAAAAATAAATTGCTGTGCAACAGCAAGAGAGAGGAGCGAGGAAATGCAGAGATCCAGCCCTGCAGTCCGCAAGGTCAGTGCAGAAGTGGGTTCAAGCCCCCAGACCTTCACCCCGCTGCCGAGCTGGGGCTTTGCTCTTGGTGCCACCAAGTTGGTCCTTGTGAGTGCATTTCAGCACCCCCATCCCCTACAGGCTGCTTCAGCAGCTTTTCCTTTCCCTCCCAGCCCTGCACTTTTCTCCCTCTTATTTTGACCTCTTGCAGGTGCAGGGGGTTGCAAAAGCGGCCCCGAACAGACAGCTGGGAGCTGGGCACAAGGCAGCAGCATGCTGTGGTGGCTCAGGGCAGGTTGGACCCCCCCAGATGCCACCACTGCTGCAGGGACCTTTGGGGTCTCCGCTGAGACCGGAGCTGCTCCGTGGCTCAGATCTGGACCCCTGGCTCCGGAGAGCTGCGGGGAACGGGACTGAAGAGGAGGAGAGAGCTGGGAAGCACCAAGCGATGCACCGGGGGCTTCGCGCACACCACTGGCACGAAGCCTCTCGCAGGGGCTATTTTGGGGCTAAGAAGGGACAAGTTCGGCTTCCCTTCAGGCCTTGCTGGGGCTGCAGGAGGGCTCAGGCCCGCGCCGCCGCCGCTTTTCCCCGGGCGCTGCAGGGGGAGCTCGCGCCGTGCCGCAGCGGCTCCTCCTCGCCCGCCGCTCTCCGTCGCCTTTTCGGCACAGGAGGAGGCCTTGGGAGCGAGTCCCGGTTGCTTTCTTCGCACTTGGCTCCCAGGCTGACGGAGGAGAAGTCGAGGGCGACGACAGCTCCCTGCTTGCGGTGCACAGCGGCCACAGGGCGCTTCTCGGGGGCTGCGCAGCTGCAGCACGCACAGCGCTCTGCGGGCGGTCAGCAGGAGCAAGCCCCTTCCCCAAAGATGCTCATGCACGGTCTGAAGCAGGAGAGGAGATGCCTTTGCCTAGCAGGTGCAGTGTTTTCTCCTGAAATTAGAGCAATCGGCAATCTTTGGGCCCACTCAGTGTGCATCTCTGGTACAAACCTAAACCAACTCCCCTGGTTTTCCAGTTCCTTGCGCTCCTTTCCACCTGCAGCATTTGGCCTTTTGAGCTCCGTTTGCTGGCGCCTATGAAATAGCCCAAGCCATGGGCCAGCCTCTATGGGATGCTTTTCCACCAGGCCCCAGCAAAAGCTTCCCAGGGGACCAGCAGAGGGTGGAGGTGGCAGCAGTGATCGCGGTGACCCAAGGGGTCCAGGAACCGGTCCAGATCTCAGGGTGCTGCTGGGGAATCTCATGGTTTCTAACAAGGATGGAGACTCTTCTCAGCAGATTTTCTCTTCTAGTGACCCGAGAAGGTTCAACATTAACTAGGATCAACCGTGAGTGTAGGGAGAGGGGGACAACCCCCAGGATACTGCGTTTGGGCTGGGGAAGGGGATTACATGCGGCCCCACACACCCCTCTGCAAGCCCTGTGATGGGAGCCATGCTGCAGAGCATGTTGATGTGCTGGGGAAAGGAGCTCCGGTGTGCAAGCCCTCCTCAGGAGGGAGGATTTGCCCAGCTCTAACTCTAGGCTTTGCTCCGGATAGCACAAAGCCAGCACCCAGCTCCTGGCAGGCTCGCGGCATCAGCTCCGATCTATGGTACAAACCCCACAGACACAGCTGAGCAGGGAGGTTACACGTGTGCAGGCTTATAGGGTTTTTTCCACTGCTTGCTCTGGGAGGCAAGTGAAAAGAAATTAAGCAATTAGTAGTTACTTATCTGTCAGAGACACTTTTTGGTCTTTTATCTATTCCTCATAGGTACCATTCTCACATAAATACAAGGACTGTATGTACTTAGGAACATAATGCTGGCTTGGGATGCATTGAAGAGAGATAAAGGACATTGGATAAATTGGAGGTAATTTAGCTTTTATATATACACAAATATAGATGTACGCATCATTACCATTTTATTTATGCGTGTGTGTGTTTACACATACAGATCTTATATTTACATATTTATAGAAATGCTAAATGATATATAGAAATACCATCAGAGACAGCTCCCAGATGAAAGAAACACTATGAGCTAATGAACGTAAAAAAGAAGAAAACAAATATAAAATAGTGATAAACCAGCAGCCCCTCACCCTTTTCTTCTGTTACTGGAAGCAAATTGCATTGCTGAACAAATACATGTTTTATTCCACAGTCTGCTGTAGCAAAGGTGGTCAGAAAGAGCCTTCCTTCTTCAGCTTGCTGGTTTTCCATTTTTTCAAGAAAAAAAAAAAAAAGCATTGCAGTGAAATTTCACGCCTTTTCTGAGATGATATTTCAGGTTCTTTTGCCATTTTTTTTTTTTCTCCTTGGTGTTTCTAAACTGAATTGAACATGAGCTTTACATACTGGATATTTCCCCGAAAAGCAAGCTCTTCCACCCAGCCTGGACCCCTACCCTAAATTTTTGGTTTCCTTGGCAAAATAATTGTGCTTACTCAGTGCAAGTGAAACTCCCAGTGTCATTCAGGCACTGTTTTTGTTTTTTGGAGTAGCTTCACTTGAGACAATGTATTTGGACACAAAAATGCCACCAGAAGAGCAGTAGCCCAGCCTTGGCGGGGCTGCTTGTGCCCCGTCTGCAGCAGACGGCTGCCTCTCAGCTCCCTTTGAATTGCTCTCAGTGCATTACTTGGTTTTCAATTTCATCCCCTTTCCTACAAACAACCTCAGCTTTATGTTTCCCTTTTAAGCTGATTGAAATAAAGTATTTGCACAAATGTCATGGGCACTTAGAAAAATCTCTTCTCTGTTTACTCTCCTTTGCTTTCGTACTGTCCACCTCCTGCAGTACCAGCTCTTAAAGCCTTGAGTGCTGTCTGTCTAAATTAATGCATCTTGTAGGCAGGATACTATACTATACAAATTAATTATTTTTTTTTTTTGTATATTGGAAATATGCCTTTATTAAATCTCTGTTCATGTTTCTGATGGTTGAATAGGTGAGCTTCTTTACAAACCATCAGCAAAGAGATAGTGGCTCCTTGAGATCCATTAGGTACATACCTCTGGCTGTGCAATATCTATCCAACAATATCCATATTCTGTACAGAAAATAAGCCCCAAAGATGAAGTTTTGCATTCTTCCAAACTCCTTTTTAAACATCTGCCATCGTGTGCATCACTCGTGGAGCCCCAGGTGGGCAAATCCATGGGTGGGTTTCCACGCCAGGGGCTGCATGGTCCCTGGCACCCTGTTCCCTGAAGAGATGCGACAGGGCCTGTGCTAGAGCTGACATGCCTTGTATCAAGGCACTTTGTCCCCATAGGCACCCAGCCTTCTTCTCCTTCCTCCCCTCTGCCCATGGATGGTGCCTGCTTCTTGGCATTGGCCCTACATCTCCAATAAAAGCTTCTCTGGTGGTCGCTGAGCCTGATCCTCACCTAGACACTGACTCCAAGGTCTGGCCTCAGACGTGCCCCATCACTGCGGTGTTGCCTCACGTGCTGGGCTCTTGGTTGGAGCTGGCTGCCATCCTGGGGCCTGTCCTGCTCACCTGGCTCAGGTGCTGTGGGATCAGGTCCTGGCTCTCCCTGTCCATAGGGAAGTGGCCCTGCCTCACTGCTCCAGCAGTGCCACAAGGCCTTGAGGCTTCGTGCTGAGGGCTCTCAAGCTTGCTCAGCAGCATGCTCACAACACAGCTTTTCATTTCACCAAAGGTTGGTTTGGTGGAAGCCCCAGCCTCTACCAGGCCTGCACCTTCTGCTCAGCAGCACCTATTTCCCATCCCTCACATCTACTGGGGCTGACCTGTGCTGGACAATGCTAGAGCTTGAGCCTGCCACCTAATTCCCCCCAGAAAAACTCATCAGAGAGACCACAAGGTGATGCTGAGGGAGGCAGAAGTCACAACACAGCTGCCAGTGGCTGAATGGTACAGTAGAAAAGGCCATGCAGGATGCTCGGTGACATTTTTAGCCACGCTGATACTGGGTGGCTGTGCTGGCACTGTGCTTCCTGCAAGCTGGGCACCGAGCGCCATCTGAAACAGAAAAGCAGACTCTGTGCATTGCTATAATGTCCTTGGCTTACACCCAGCTCGTGTCCCAGGCTGAGGCCCTGATCTACATGGCTTCCTCCAGACATGATGTTCTTAAGCCCCTGCGCGGGGGGAGGTCCATTTCTGGGCTCTGCAGACCACTCTGGTCTCCCAGCGAGACTCCCACTCTGCCTTCCCGGGGCTCCGAGCACAGATGTTTGTTTAACTGGCTTTCGTAGGTTTCTTCCAGTGACGCAAAGAGTGAAATAGCTGTGTACATTAAGTGAAGGCAGTGTAAAAAATCAATTTAACTCCCATTTGAGTTGCACAGAGAAGGGAATAAATTGAGAATAATTTTTGAAATGACAATTCTGATTGTTCCCGTTGCCAGCTGGACTAATGCCTTCTGCTGTAGGAACTACGGCCCTGGCCAGAAATACTCGACCCAGCCACATCTTCAGCAGCTTCAAAGGATGCAAGGAGCAGCAGGAATAGTTGAAAGGTGCCTTCATTAATGCCTGGCTTCAGGCTGCCCAAGCCCATGGAGTGGCTGTGGATGAACAGAAGTACCACGGTGGTCTCACGTGGCAGAAGGGAGGAGGCTGATGTTCAGCTGATGCCACATCCCAACCCCAGTGCCAGTGGTCACTCTGGATTAAGAACAGGTCCGATCCATGGAGCAGGTCTGACTGTCACGCTTGTCACTGCAACATCCCACTGAAGCAGGACGCACTGAAATGTTCCAGGATGGAAGTTTGGTGGCTGGGAAGTGGCTGTCACTCCTTGCTGGCAGTGGGGAGCTCTTCATGTGAAACTACAAAAGCAACTCCAAAAAGACAGAACTCCTATCAGTTATGCCTTTTTTGATATAATTTTTTTTTTTTTTTTTTTTGGCTTCAAGAAGTCTTGCTGCTAGAAAGCTAAGTGAGAATACTGTGTTTTCATTTAAATGAAGTGATTCATTTTAACACAAAAAGCAGATTTGATTTATCACTTCCTTTGCAATTTTGTCTCAGAATGTGACGTATGACCTATTTGTAAAGATAACTGGCTCATGGCATAAATAGATGCTATGACTAGGCTCAGGGGAGCAGTGCTAGCACCTGCCCTGTCTCAGGCCACTGAGAGTGACAAGGAAGCCACTGTCCCTGTGGGTCCCATGGAGGAGCTGCTCACCAGGGAGCCATGCCAGCAAAGGGTGATGGTGGAGGGGGCTTCTTAGGGTGTTCCTGGGGCAGGGAGTTTGGGGACCAAACAAGAGAGCTTGGTGGTTGTCCAGGCGTTACGGGATATTTATGGGATGTTTATGGGAAGGGCCTAAGGAGGGGAAAGGAAAGAATCAAGGTGGATCAGGTAGGAATGAGCATAGGAAGGAGAGAAAAGGGTGGAAGAATGCAAGGTGATCTCAGTAGCCTGTCCACTTGAGTAGGGAAGATGGTCCCCATTGGAAAGGGGACAACAAATGGAGACAAGTGTTGGTGCTGGCCTGGCTTTGCCCATGGGACGGGAGATGTGCAGGTCTGGGAGCTTCCCTGGAGGCTGCTCATCACCCACGATACACAGGGCAGGGCTGCACGGCCATGGGTGCAAACTGCAGCTGCTGGAGGAAGCACAACCAGAGCTCTTCTCGCAGGAGGGTGGCTGTAAATGTGCGGCCCCGGTGCTCTTGCAGGGCGGGGATGGGGTGGGGGGACGTGGTGCACATCTGGCCACACCACGTCCAGCAGCAGCTTGCAGCAAGGACGGACTTCAGACTGGGGGAGAGGGTAGGGAATGGGTGCTGGGAGAGACTGGGGACAGAGAGGGGCATGGGGCAAGTGCACCACAGGCTGGCTGCCTTCCCTTGCCTTCCCCAAGAGACAGGAGCTGGCTGTGGATAGGGCTTACTGGAGCCCCCAGCCTTGCAGCCCCTCCTGCCTGCCCGCCTTGCTGCAAAGCCCAGCACCTGTCCCAGCCCTTCCCAGGCTGCTTCTCACTGTGAGAAAGGGAAAGCCCCAGGTGAGCTTTCTGAGAAACCCAGTGAGTCCCTTGCTCTGCTTATCAGTGCATCTCGCTTCACACGCTGCTCTGGCCACAGAAAGTCCGTGTCCATCCTCTGGCCACTGCGGCAGAGCATCTCAAACAGCACTTCCCACGGTGCTGCTCACCCAGGCTGCCCCCCAGCCCCAGAGATGAGCAGTGGCAGGCAGATGCCGAATGATGCCTGATGTTCAAAAATCATGGCATCTGTTGGGATGACCAGAAAAATCTGTTTGAAAGTATGCACTTTGAGTTCTGCGTGTTCAGTTTTGCTTTCTGAGTGTGCATTGCTTCCACTTTCAGGCTTCCCTTTGAAACTGAAAGGCAAGCTTACTTTTTGCCTTCTTGTAAGTAACTGGACACTTGCCAGAAGAGGTGACTTGCAGCTATATGGGAAAAGCAAAGCCCTGTAACGCAGTGGGGCATTCCTGTGCTGAGG
This sequence comes from Netta rufina, assembly GCF_964035555.1. Classification (NCBI taxonomy): domain Eukaryota; kingdom Metazoa; phylum Chordata; class Aves; order Anseriformes; family Anatidae; genus Netta; species Netta rufina. The sequence continues at coordinate 3,733,219 of NC_140140.1, forward strand.
GACGGGTTCAGCCTCTGTGACAGGGCCAGTGCCACCCTCACAGGCAGACCCGTGAATTTACTGCCCAGCCTAAGCTGGGCTGATTGCCCCCACCCTGCTGATCCCCATCCTAGGTAAACCAGCACCTGCTTGTGCTTCACCACCATTTGCATGTGCAATTTTAAGCTGTCCTTGGACAGCAAAGGCTGTTTTCTTGTCTGTCCCCATCCAGAAACCAAGTGGGGAAGGACTGGAAAGGCTGGAAAATGAAGGAAAACCACTTCTTATGGAAGGCACATTCCTTGCTGCCTTGCACCTATGAGGACATCAGCTCTGGGCTGCTACAGGAGGGCATAGGGTGATGATTACAGGGAGCTTTTATTGGTGGTGCTCAGCATGGCTCAGAAAAAAGGGTTTGGTCCACTCTTCCACTCTGAACATATTTGTTTGGAATTTCCCTTGTCTGCTCTTCTGTTCCAGTTGAAAATCTCCGAAGACGTCTTGCAAAGTTTAACTCCCATTTTCCATGCAGTTGGACACTGTAATGGCCTCCCCAAAACCACCTGTGTCAGGATCCGACATGGGCAGGGGCTGCTGCAGCTGCCCTTCAGACAGGAAGGGTTTTGAAATCCTTCCCATCAAACCAGTGCTCTTCTGCAGGGTAAGAGGGGCGCTGCGGGGCCACAGCTGTCCTGCCCCTGGGGTGAGGCTGTGGCTGAGGTTGGTGCCAAAATTCATCAGATTTTACCTAAATAGCTTTCTAGTAGTTAGAGGGAAGGAAAGAAAGAAAAAAAAAAATAAAAAGAGGTGGGGGGTGGGGGAGAAGGAAGGAAGGGGAACAGGATGGGCTCAGCTTCTGAAATCAGAGCATTTTAATTTTGTAACCAAAATTCCCCACTCTGCACCCAAAACAACTTTGAACACAAGGGTGTATTTAAGCCTGTCAGCTCTGCTTTGCGATCTTGTTAAAAAAACAACCCTGAAAAATGTTAGAGGGAAATTGAAAAATAACATTTTCTCTTTTTCTGCTCTCCTTGAACACCAGCTGGCATCTCCCCGAGGACCACTGAACGTGATGGGTGCTGCTCCTGCCGCAGGGACGTGGGTGACAATGTGGGATCCAATTTCACTGAGCCCTTCCTCTGTACAGGATTAAGGAAAAGGAAGGAAAGATTTTGGTGCTATAGAAGAGGCTGAGAAGTGAATCACAAGCGTCCCCAAGGCCCTGGAATAACGTTGCTGTGATATCAAGAGCAACAGCACAAAGAGCGGCAGTTGCAGTTGCTTCACCTACTCAACAGCTTAAAAGCGTGGAAATAAGTTAAAAGCAAAGTCTCTCATGCTTTTTATCACCTCGGTATCAGCCATGCTGCAGGCGCTGCCGCCTCCCCAGCTGCCTGCAGGGACGGTGGCCCCAGGTTTGCCTGTTTGTGTCCCAGGGCTGAAAAACAAGGGCTGTGCAACACCTCCGGTGGTGCTCGCTGATGGAGTTTGGAGAGGGATGTGCACAGCCTGAGCATCTACAGCTCAATGGGGTGCAGCGCACTCACCCAGCATCTCTTCTCAGGTCACCTTGCTCTTTGGAGGATGCTCAGTGCTGCTGGGGCTGGGATAACCCCGAACAACAGCATCCTGAGCTGGAAAATCACCGAGCTGTCTTGCTAGTGCTCGTGCACCATGTGTGCACATCACCCAGCCCTAGGGCTTGCACTTGCCCTCTGAGATGAGCAAAGCAGAGCAGGACCGAGGAAACGCTTCGCAAGCTCAAGGACAAAATATTAAACTAACATCAGGGAAACCAAAGGCTTCTTAGCAATTACTTCAGAACTGAGCTTGCAAGTCTGCTGGTTTTGTTCATGCTCATCTGAAAGCCTTTGACACATCCGTGCTGTATGTTTCTTTTATGAATATGCAAATCAAAGCAGTGAAATTACAGATAATGATATGTAGTCAAAACTTTTCAGAAGTTAATGCATATTCCTTATTTTGCAGATTTCTATCACATTTGTATTTGCAAAATAGATGAGATAACGCCGCTCAAGAGCACAGCTTTCCTGTCACTGCGGCAGCGATACACCTTCCACATCCCGCCTGGGGAGCTGCCAGCTCCCTTCCCGGCTTGGGGTGTTCCCTGCGGGGAAGGGGACAGCGGTGTCCCAGGAGCCTGCAGCGGTGCCAAGCTGCGGGGCGGTGCTGAGGGCACTGCTGTTGTCCCACGTCCCTGCTGCTGTGCTGGGTCCTGCTCTGGAGCTGGGACAAAACCGCTTCAGATCGCTCCCACGTGAGGTTCGCAGTGCGGTGGAGCTCACCTGCAGCATCTGTGCAGCCCGGGGAAACTTTTCCTGAAGAACATGTGCCGGTGGGTTGGATTGACCATTTCTTGCTGTTTTGTTATCCGCTTGATGTCAGGTGTGATGGGAGAGCACAGTGACCTCACAGCAGTGCAATAAAACACTTCTGAAAACGAGGATATCCTTTTCAAAAAACATTTGCGTATTTTTCCCCGAGATGAAATTTTCAAAACGATCCTAGTTTGGTGGGTTTTGTTTGTCTTGTTTTTGAGGAGGAGGAAGAGTATTATATAACATAAAGAATCTTGCACAAATGTTGGTTTTTATTCTGCTACTGCTACTATTTGACTGCTGTGTAGTGAAATTACGGGGTTTGACCAGATTGCCCCTGGTTCATGCTCATCTGCACTGTTCCTGTGATGTTCCCAGCTACCAGAGCACTGCCACACAGCATTCACACCTTTCTGCTTCTCACTCTGTTTTTACCCTGAGTGCTCTGTGCAGGGCTGAAATCATTCGCTGGGCGCATTTTGCAGGCTATGCAAGAAGTCTCAGCTGTGTTGAAGGCGAAACCCACTGGTTTCCAAGCAGCCTTCCAACCTGCCCGCCCCCGTTGTATTTCCTCAGCCCTTGTTACACCAGGTAAAAATCAGCTGGCTGTGCAAACCGGGCTCTCCTGGGCATTTCTGTGCTGGGGTGTTCCAAAACCCAGCGAATCCACCATTTCTGGAGATGCTCCCTGGGTTTTGCTCTATGATGGCCACGTGCTGTGTGTGAATGTGCTGCCGGAGTGTGGCTCACTCAAGACTGCCAAAGGAAAAATAAATCACTGTGGTCTGAAGGGAGATACAAATTTTGTGTTCTCTCTGTGGTTGGGAGAGGAGCAAGGGGTACAGACAGGTGGTTTGAAGGGAAGGTGATGGTGGAGAAGCCTTTTGAGAGGGCACTGAGCTGCAGTGGAGATGCTGCCCAGGGCAGGCCAGGTGCTGACACCTGCCCTGCAGCCAGCCAGCCCCATCCCTTTGGCCAGCAGATGTTTTGTGGGCTCTGCAGCAGCCTGGCAAATCCATGGGGACCTGCAGCATCCTGGGCTCCTGGCAGGACCCTGCACATGGTCTCCACATGCTGCTGGGCCTCGTATAGGTCCTTAGGTTGTTGGCTGGAGGCTGTGTTGCCCACACGCCACCTTCCTCCCAGCTAACCTTACTCTCCAATTTCATCCCATCTCCACCAAATTCCCAGTTCATCCTCAGCAGCAGCTTCCTTTTGCTTGTTAAGAATAACCTCCCATGGATGATACCCTCATCCGTGGCTGGGGACACTCATGAGTGCATCTTCACCCCTCCCAGTCCAGCCCTGGTGGGAACATGACCCTTTTGTGCTCCATTTTTGTGCTCCATTCTCCCCCAAATTAATTTCATCGCCCTTAATAATGTGCGTGGGCGAGCAGTTTCCAGCAAGCGACACCCGCCGAGAAGCCCGGCAGCGGCTCGCCAGCCCTCCACCCCTCCTCCTCCTTCTCTTTCTTCTTGCAAACACCTACATCCTTCCTGTATTGTTTCAAACCGCAAGATAATAAACTGAGAAGCGAGCGCTGTCAAACGGCGAGTGGAAAGGTCTGCGGTGGGAGGTGGACCTTCGCACCTCTTGGGCTCCACCTCCTGCTGCAAATACCACCGGAAACCTCCGTCCTGTCTATTGCATAACCGGGCTGAGATGGTGGCTCTTGGCCGGGCCCCCAGCCTTCTCCATCTCTTTTGGCCATCACGACCCAGGCGGCCTCTCCCACGGTTCTGGTGGCCAGATCTAGGGCTTGTGGCATGGGGTCTTTCTGCTCCAGGGAATTCCTTGCTGGGTTCTTCCAGTAGTTATTTGGGCAAATGACTTTTTTTTTCCAGGCTTTTGTGTGGTCCTTCTCCTTCTCCCAGCTGTTACTGGGCCACCTCCACCCCAGCAATGTGCTTGCTGAGGAGAGTGGTGGGAGGAGAGTGCTGCTCCCCAACTGCAGCACCAGTATGCTGCTGGAGCAATGCTGGGGGAATGCTGACAGCACCCACTTTGGCACGGCAAATCATGGGAAAAAAACAGAATAATAAAAAAAAAGAAGTCAACACTCAGCCAGGTCTTTCCCCAGCACCGCATCCACCACCTGGTCCTCATCCCACTGGTCTCAGCACCCACAGCCTCAGGAGCAGGAGCTGCTGAGGGTGAGCTGGGTGACTGATCCCAGGAGCATCTGGTGGTAGCCCACTGCCCAGCACAGGCCTGCCGTCTGCTCCACGCAGCAGGAAAGTGCTGCCCATCTTGCTGACCCTCCAGATGTCTTAAAAACCTTAAAAGGGCAATATTACACTGTTTGCTCTAATGAAGCAACCCCAAGGAGCACACCCAAGCGCAGAAGAGACCTGTCCTGTGCTCACTCCGCTCGTAGAGAGCTGAACCTCTGGGACCTACCTGGAGCCTCCTGCAGAGCCCGTAGCTCCAGGGTGCTAATGTCTGTGCAAATCCCAAGCTGAAGACACCCAAAGAGTTTTAAGCCCGTAGCTCCAGGGTGCTAATGTCTGTGCAAATCCCAAGCTGAAGACACCCAAAGAGTTTTAAGTCACTCCCCAGGAGGCTCCAATGTCCCGTTCTCTCCTCCTGGGCTGTGAGGGAAAAGATTTGAGTGTCAAAGGAGCCACAGGCATAGATGCAGCAGAGGCACATTGTTATCTTTGCATGGAAAATTTCTAGTTGAAAGAAAAAAAATAAAGTTTATGTCTCATTCTGTATTCATACGTTCTTTTCATTTTGGGTTTGAGAAAGAGGAAATTATTCATGTCTTCAGTTATTCCCTTCCCTCTTCTCTTATTTCTTTCTCTCTCTCTGTGCCAAAAACGAGAACACAATAGGATGGCAAATGTTTATGGGGAAGAGAAGACATTCTCTCCAGGTTTTTGAGTCTTTTCAACTCCATAGCTTTAAATAATGACTGCAACTGTGTAAAAATGGCAACTTGAAAAAGCAAAAGTGAAGTGCTGAGAAATTCCAGTACAGAGAAAAGAAATCAATCCTTGGACGTTTTTTGCTTTAATGCATTCAGTGTTACAAAAGGGTCAAAGAAAAAAAAACCAACAACAACCAAAAAAAAAAAACCAACAAGAAACCCAACAACCTAGAAGCATGAAACTTTTGATTGGCAGCCTTGTATTGCTGAGGGGGGTCTAAGAAATCACATTTTTCTCATCTGTAAGATGGAAACTATGCATTTGTACTACAACATAAATCTAGATTGTTTTTCAATTATTCAAAGTAAGATATTTAGTTATTTCTTATTGTGATTTATGGAGCCCCAAAGCTGACTTAGGCTTTGGTCTGTAAATGTTTCCAGTGCAGTTACTGCCTACTGAAAGAGGCCTTGAGAGTCCGTGGTGTTTTGGCTGAAGATCCCCAAAATTCTTCCCCCCCGTGTGATTTGTTCTGGTGTCTCATTAATTCAGCCTTGGTTTCCAGGCTGTCTGTCTCTCGGGAGGGCAGCAAAGCCGTGGTGCTTTGCAGTGCTCAGTGACCAAGGTGATGTGAGGAACTCCTAGGAGATGCCTTCTGAGGATGGAAGAGGCCTTCACATCCATCCTGTCCCACCTTTTTCCTTAGATAATTTTAGAAGCTGGAAAAGCCTCTCCACGTGCCATTTCCAAGGTGTTGGCAGGGCAGCTTGGGGAATGTTTGTGGCTTTTTTTTTTATACATATCCCACAGTCACTCAGGTGAGTGGGAGACTGCACAAGCCCTCTAAAGGGTGGTACTGCCCAACCCCTCTGCCAAAAGACCAGCTGCAATTAAAGCAGTCAAACGAGGATCTAATTACAAAAACTCCCTGCATAACTACAGAAATATTTTGTGTAAATTGGTGGAGAAAAAATTTAGTATAAACTCTGCTGCAAGCCAATAAATCTACTTGTGGTGTAGTGCTTCCGGAGACAGCATCTAGTCGATGTCTGCGTGTTCCAGAAAAAGAAAAAGGTTCAATATGTTCTGAAATGCCTTTATCCTGTTTCTCTGCTAACTTCCCCCAAGCCGTTCTGTCTCCTGGAGAGATCCCAAATCCCTGGGACTTCTTCCAGCCCTCCTCTTCGTTGCAGGCGTTACAGGCTCCTGATCAGGAAACAGAAGCGATTGCACGTTATGTGTGTGCCCCAGCAGGATGAAGGGATGCATTCGGCCTTCCAGCATCACCAGCAGCTCCTACCTCATGTGCTGCACAGAAAAAGAGGGATATTGCACAAAGTTACATGGGCAGAGGGGCCAAGTTGGAGCAGGAGCTGTGCCTGGAAGCCCACGTGGCTCTCAGCAGCCAGCCCTCCTTGCTCCCCTTAGTCCCATCGGATGTAGGGTGCATCCAGCGAGCAGCCTGTGGGAGGGAACGTAGAGGGGAATTGCTGCTTCTGTCTGGATATTCCTCAGAGACCACCGGCAGGCCTTATGGGTCCTCTGCTGCTCCCCGCGTGGAGGCGCCAGGTTTTGTTTCCCCTTTGTGGGAGGCTGCTGGGGGAGCACGAGGAGCCTGGCAGTGGGGCAGGTGCCTGGCTGAGTGGGTGTCCCAGGACATATCAGGCTCCAGAAGACCCTCCAGGACAGGTGCATCTCCTGCTCCGTGCTCTCCTGCTCCAGCTACTCCAGCCTACTTTTCTATTATTAAATCATAAAATGATAAGAGGCATAGCCCCGATAGCCCATGCTGAGTCCCCCTGCAGCTCTTCTCGCCAGCAGCACTGAGAGCAGAGGGGCTGTGGCTGGTGGGGTGCTGGGAGGTGCCTGCCCTTCTTGATAAGTAACTTTCTGTGAGTGCTGGCTGCAGGGGAGCATCGGGGGCTTTTCCCCAGAGCTGTGACATCCTTGCCCAGGCCGTGGGACCTGACAGCAGGAGCATATTTCGATGCCAGAAATGTTAATAACATGCCTGCTGTTTTTATTTGTGGTCAGTCTCGCTGGAGATAATGCTGGAGCACATCCTAGCCTGAGCAGGGCAAGGCAGCTGCGTTAGATGCAGGGCTTAATGCCCGCAGATGCTAAAGCCACTGACTAAAGCCACTCTGGTGGCTGGGCTGATTCTGCCAGGTGCTTCGATAGCCACCAGTGTGTGGGTGTTACTGCTGCACCCACAGCTCTCCTTGCCATCTCCAGGCGGCTGTGCCCTCCTTCTCCTGCCCCACGGGCACTGGGCTGCACAGGGCAGGCACGGGGCCCCTGAGCTTTGCAGAAGACAGTGATAATAACCTTTATCCCACCAAAAGTAACTGTCATTTTATAGTCATAACTACTTCCAGTGACTAAATTTCATCTGGCAATCAATAAAGTATACATTAATTACACATTGAAAAGCAGTAAAAGTGTTATTCTTTCCCACAGACTTGCACAGCAAGAAGCTTGGTTCCTAATAAAATGTTAATGTCGTTGCAGCCCAAGGGTTTGTATTATCCCACCAAGGGGCATGGGATAGTGAGCAGCAGCTGGCCACCTCCATCAGGGCCCTGGCTTGGAGGCAGAAGAGCCCACAGCCCCATGGCATCTCCTTTTGCTCTTGGAAACCTGATTGTCCCAATCAAGCAAACAAGGAGCAGTAGGTAATGCACTGCCAAGTGAAGTTAGAGCCAGTCCTGGGCAGAGACTTCCCAGTGGGTTCCCAGCCCTTTGCTGCCTTGGAGCCATGACGGGAGCATGAACACAGGCAGAGGGGTGAAGCAGTGGGTTGGCAGGAGTCATGGAGATGGAGGCTGAGACAATGAAGCTGAGCACCAAGTCCTTCAGCTGCACTAGTACCTGCAAACGAGCTCCCCAGTATCATCTGCAAAAACATCCACCTCATACGTTCTGCATTATTTGACCTTCTGTCCCTACAAATAATAGTGGCAGAGCAACAGAAAGCTCTCTAATGTGCTCACATTGTAATAAAGTAACCCCACTAGGAATAAAATCTAAAGCAATTACTGTGCTAGGTATTATGCTGATTTACCAAATTGCAGTTGAAAGTCAAGAAGAGTTGAGGATACGGTGATAAAACATCTGATCTAAAATCTGACTCTAAATTACCCTTCTGGCCAGCACAGTATTTCAGCCAGAAGAATTGTTATTCCTCTCATTTCTCTTCTTCAAAAATCATCGTTCAAACCAATAATTTTGCACTCCTCATGGATTGGAGTGAGGACTTGTCTGCACTTTGTGCTGTGTGATTAGCTACTAAAGGCAATGCTGAGACTGAAGAACAGAAACTTCCCTCTGCAGGGTGAGGCATACAAAATGAAAACTGTGTGTAAGAAAAAGTCTCTCTTTGGAGCCATTCTGTCCTCAAAATGGAAGAAAAGATGCACCACGTCATATTTGCTTGATGGGTAGAGACTTTCCATCATCTCCTGGTAATTGTGCTGGGCAGAGGGCAGGCAAAGTTCATGGTGCACACTGGCCATGGTGCAAAGCTACTCTCATTGAGGGGACAGGACCTCACCTCGCTTGGCACAAGTCTTATCCTACCAGCATGTGCTGCTGTTGTCAGGGGCCTGAGGTTTGTCAAATGAAGTCCTTTCCTTTGATCCTTCGTGCATAAAGTTTTCAGTATTGCTTGTCAGGACTGGTTTCCCTTCTGTTCAATCATCTTAATAATAATGGCATGGGGTGGGACACGGGGCACTGCTGGTGGGTGATCCCCATCCTGAGAAATCTGTCCAGAGGCACAGCGTCTGCCTGGACGGCAGCCTGCGGGGCTACGTCTCTGCCCCCAGAGGGTTAACACCACTGAGATCCTTGAGATCAGATTTGCTAAACTCCCCATTACATCCCACTGCGTTGCTAATTACATCCTCATAAGCTAAAATCAATTAGAGAGGTTTCTCCCTGCCTGCACTTCTTGACTTCAGTCTCCATCACCAGCCTTGGGCCTGGGAGCACCTGCCTGGGTCCCGCTTCCCCCTGTGGCCCTAGAAGAACCCAGTCCCAAAGCCATTTTGGAGCCTTCTGGTGACAAAAGTGGCACTCGCTGGCTGAAAGCAGGAGCTCTGCAGTGTCCCCTGCATGGGGAACGTGACCTGTGTGGAGCAATTGCAGCCGCTCGGGCACAGGGAGGAGGGGGGGAGCTGATATCCTTCTTCAAATATGGAAAAAATTACTGCAACAAGGAAAGCAATAAATTCTCCCCGATGTTCAAATGTGAGGGATTTGCTTTGTAGGGAGAGAGATTTAGGTTAACTGCCTGGAATTGAAAGGTTTTTAGAGGGAGGTTAGGCACGCAGGGAGGGTTTAGGAAGGGCTGACCCTGCCCAGAGGCACTAGAGGGGATCAGGTAGCTTCTTGAGAGCCAGCTACCATATTTTCTACTAAAGCTGGTCATAAATGAAGGATTCAGGCCAAGGAGAGTGTTCCCAGCCACACCACTGCTGCCTGGCCAATATGCCCTTGGTCTGGGCGAGCGGTGCCTGCACCCTGCCTGCCACCCGTGTCCCCTGCCAGCTGCTGGACGTGTGCCACCAGCCAGCCCCTGTTTGGGTGGCATTTAGCTCAGGGGTCTGGCACAAGGCAGTGCTCTGGTGCTGGCCTCTCCCAGACCTTCTCCTGTGGCTGGCAGCAGCTTCCCTGTGATTTCAGCTTCTCTAAACCACTTAACTGCTGTATGAAAAATATTAAAGTTCAGAAACTCTCCTTGGAATACGTCCTATCTCCTGGCTGCGATAACTTAAGGTAGGTTTTCATCTTAATGTCCTGTTCTCCTCCCCCATTTTAGTAATTGCATATGTGGAAGAAATCTCCTGGCTCTGATACTGCAGGGTAATTATCTGTTCACTGCAAGCTAGCCAGGCAGGGCCGGGATGCCATCGTGCACGCTGCTCCTCAGGAAATTTTATTATGCTCCACGCTTCATTTTCAAATGGATCAAGATGACAGAGGTCAGAGGGGGCTTCACGGTCCGATGCTGGGCACCAGTGAGGAAGAGCCCCACGTTTACAGCTTCCTCCAGCAGCTCTGCTCACTGCCCACCACTAGCACCCTGTGCTGGGAGAGCCCCGATTTCACTGTGCACGTGCCAAGGCTCTCTGTGCTTACACCAGCAGGGTTAATGGGACAAGGAGCAGGCACTTTTTGCTTTGTACCTGCTCTTTAGAGAACAGGAAGAGTGGGGTTAAACAAGTAGCTGTTCTAATGAAAGCTGATTTGTAGAGTTACATCTTGATTTCACGTCTCGCTCTCCTGCAGAGAAGGCAAATGCCCTCAGCAGAGGGGACTGGCACTCGATGGCCTCACGACGACGCTGCCACGGCCTCAGAAGAGGCAGCTAACACAGACGTGGTGTCAGGCTGATTGCAGGAGTTTGTGACCCGCCTGGATCTCTGCGGGGTGCCAGGGGCTCGCCACCCACCTCTCCCAGCCCGCCAAGGGGGCCTGCAGGGCAGAGCCTGCTCCCAAGGCCACCGCGCCCCGTGAAGGCCTCACCCCTGCCTCCCCACAGAGGCCAGAGTGGGAAGCTTCGGGGTGGCAGAGGGTGGGATTTTGGGGTGTGTTTTTTTGTGTCAGCAGGGTGCAGGGTACACATCAACCACAGGACACAGCAGGACCCCCCCCGCGTCCCCCCATGCTCCTTGTCTGGTGGTCAGCAAGGGCCAGGGCCTGGCACCACAGAGGACTTGCTGCACCAGGCACAGGGCACAGCAGTGTTTCTGAAGAGTGTGTAAAACCATTAGGCAATGAAAAAGACCATTTATCTCATCAAAAAAACCCTTAGCTCTGAAGGGTGAGCTCCCTCTGGATTATTAAAATGGTTTGAAGGCTTTAAAAAGTTATTTTAAGTCATTGGAGAACATAAATGTTAAAGCCACTTTCATCATAAACAGGTAACAGTGGGGATAATGGGATCTTAACTATGACATTCGGACCTAAATGAGACCTGATGCCCTGAACTGCGTGAGAAACGCAGCCATGCTGCAGCTTCCCATTTTTCTATTTAAATGCACCCCTGCAGAAATTGGGCCTTATCTAAATGACAGCAACTTGTGTGCGAGTAACACTGTGAGGGGAGACTCTTACGGCCAAGGCTGCCTGTAAAAACAGGCTTAAAATGGTACATTAATTAACGGGTTTCCTCCAGGCAAGTGGCCTGAGGTGTGAAATTTCATGTCGTGTTAGTTTTTATGCCATTCAAATATTCCATCCTTTTTATGTGTTCACCAGGCTTCCTAGGAAGAGATGGAACTGGGCTCCTGTGGGCATCTGGTGGTGGCCTCTGGGCAGCACAGTGCCCCCGTGTCCGCATGGACAGGGCAACGAGCTGATGCTGAGACAGGGAGGTACCCTCTGCTGAGTGTGAAGAGGGTTTTTTCCAATAAAACACGGGAAAAATGTGTGTTTGTCAGCATGGCTGCCATTGCTCAGCCATAATTTTTATTGTCAGGGTGGTCCCTGACATATTTAATTACGTACTGTTACCCAAAGCAAGGGGGGTGGAGAAAGCAAGTGAGGATGTGGTGGGAGAGGAGCAAGGGATGGGGGAGCTTACGAGCACGAGGAAAAGGCACGGTGCATTTTTGGGCTGTGTACCTTGACCCACGTTGGCGAAAGCTGCCCCCAGAATAAGGAGAGACCGGTTCAGTTCTACTTTTCATATGTTTTATTATAAAGAAAGGTAAGATAAGCATTGTGAACCGAATGTGCCAGGTGCTGCGAATGCAGCACCTTCAAACAAAATAAAAAATTAAAAAAAAAAATGCACCTTATGAGAAACTGTAATTATGCTCTCTAATCTTTCATAAATAGACAAAAATCATTGTCAGCAATTTTTAAATAGATGGACATATGGCAGAAAAAATATAATAATGCCATAGAACATGGATATAAATTGTCCATTTCTTGCTGTACAAATAATAGAAACAAGTTTGGCAGGCTTTTTTTGTTGTTTTTGTTTTTTTTATACACATCTCCCTTCTATGTATAACTAAAAAATGTGCTACAATTAATATAAAATGCTTTTACTATAAAGTAAACTACTAATTTTTTTTTTCACAAAAAAATCTTAAAGATGTCTTTAGCACAGCTCTAAAACACTTAGTAAACTACTTACAACTATCCAACAAATTATATTTCATGATCTTTTTCACATTTTTCTCTCATATTTTGCCTTCTGCTCTCTCCCCCCACCTACCTAGGAATAGTTTTTATTTAATTTTTGTATTTTTTTTTTTGCCAGACATCCAAGGCCTTTGCATGTACAATATTCACACAAACTTCACATTTTTCTTGCACAAAGTTTAGTGCTGTTAGCAAGTCAAAAGAGTGCATCCTCCTACTGAGCTGGCCTAATGCTTGAGGACACCAGACCTGGGCTTATGCTGTGTCTAAAAGCAGTTCACTAGGAAAATAGTCTGTAGCTAAGCTGATGGCAAGCAGAAAAATGGTGTCCCCCCTTTTTTTTTTGTTGGTTTTGTGTTTATTTATTTTTTATATATATATATTTTTTTGTTCTTCATGATTTATGAGGTTTTGGGCTTCCACAGAAAGTAGACTTTAGAGTTCACAAATAATCAGAGAAAACTGCTCTTGGAGCCTGGGATCGAAGCCAGCGACGAGGCGCAGTGGTTGCTGCTCGTCCGTAGGACTTGCTCGGTGCCTCTCCGTGTAGTCTGTAGGATAGACCCCCCCCAAGTGTCCTTCATCTGAGCCTCCCCGAACAGGGATGGTGAGCCTTAGGTGAGGTAGAGCGCCTTGTCCCTTGGCAGCATGCTGTAAAAGAAAGGAGAGGCAGGAGGTGAGACAGGCTGGAAAATGTCCGGGAAGTCCCTCAGGAGAGCTGGCTGCCAGCAACAAGCACTTGCGTGGCTGTTGGCATGCTTGCTCTCAGCCCCACCGAGGCTTTTATGGCTCCACGATGCAAAGCATCCAGTGGCTGGCACCTAGGGGCAGGTGTGTGGAGAGGAACCAAGCAGAAGGCACTTGGGACTCTGAGCTTGCTGTAATTTCAGTTCATCCTGAATTGTAACAATAAGGGCTGAGACACCAGGTCACTTCCAGGGGGAATTTTGGCTCTCGCTGGGCTGCAGGGAAGGGCCAAGTCTGGATTTCCCTGCAGAGCACGCAGGTGTGGCACTGGTACCAGCTCCTCCACCATGCAGACACGGTCCTCAGGCTCAGCCATGGGGGGTTAGGAAAGGTGCACTTGCTTTTGGATTAAATGTGTCATTATGATGCTGCACATGGAGTAGGGGGTCACAAAAACGTGATTAAGGGGCTTATGCCTGAAGATGCCTGTGGGTGTCCAGGAGGATTTACAAAAGTGAGGTGGCTGAAGACTGTGGGAACAGGAGACATCACCTGCTCAACGCCCTACTCCTCCTCTCCCAAAATAAGTACAACTAGAAACATTAATAATCAGGATATAAGGGGAAAAAATGCTGTGACAGCAACACCAGCCAGTCTGCCCCTCAGTCTGCTGAAGGCAGCAAGAGGCAAAAGAAGCCCTTGGAAGATGAATGTTCCCCTCTCCCTGGCTGAAGGGCAATTTGGGCTTTGCTCTGATACCCACTTCATTTGAGCGGGTTGTATCGTCTGCACTGCTCTGGCAGAAACATTGTTGGGGCCTTAGAAGTAGTGAAGGACATTACAGAGCTTTGGGAAATTCTGGTGTGGGTGTGATTGTGAGTGGAATAATGGGGAAAGAGCAGACAGCAAGGCAATGCTGCTGCTGATGGAGTGCAGTGCAGAAGAGTCTGCACTTTGTTAGTCTCCACATTTTATAATTTGCATTTAAAATGCAGAGTGTTCCCTACTGCACTCAGCAAAGATTTAATACCAGCGAGCAGCAGTGAGGTATTCCAATACTAAAACTTCATTAATTTTACAAAATATGCTACAGAACACTTCCCAGTTCATTACGGAGTATTACTATAAATAATTGAATCCAAACTAAGTGCATTTGTGGGGTTTTGTCTTTGTCTTTTTAGAGAGTTTGCTCACTTAGTTTCTGATTCAGAAACTTCCCCCACTTAGAGTGGATTGCTTCATCATTAGCAGGAATGAGCACGGCTGTCAGCATCGGGATGAAGTGGCTCTACATGGCATCGTGCATCTGGACAAGGCATATCTGGGAGCGTCCCAGCTTCTAGCCCAAGGGAGTGGGAAGAGGGGAGAAAAGTTGCCCAATGACAACACATTTATAATGGTGGCATCACACAACGACATGCAGGTATATTTTCAGCAGCTAACATAACTATCAGGCCTAGGCTATGGATAAGGTGAAATCCATGGGGATTTCAGAAAACACACAAAGATCAACACGGGCTGGGAGGGCCTTGGAGCTGTCTGATTCCACCCAAAGCAGGGCCATCTAGGTGCAGGTTTCTCAGCATCTTCAGAGTAACACCATGTCTGAATAACAGCATCTCCAAAACCTGGTGGATACAGTTACCTCTTGCAAATGAGAAGGACATAGGGAGATGACTCAAGTTCAGTGTTACCACCCCAAATCTAAATAGTAGGAGGCAAAAGTGAACGAATCCCAAAGAGAGCTTTGGTATGGAAAGAGCAGAAAAAATGGTGAGGTGCCTTGAGGAATTAGGAAAGACTTGCAAGTATTTGCAAACCACGCTGCAACCTTGGTAGAGGTGAGCTAGCTGCTGTGGAGAAAGTGACTGCAAAACACAGGTATTCGATGGGTGCCTGGGAAAGAGCAAGCATGAGAACAAGGTAGGGGAAATGGGGGGCTGTGTAAATATAGTTTGTGATACGATGGCAAAAAGTGCTGAAATTGTATGCTGCAATTGCTTGTGGGAGGTGATAGTCATGTACTGAGTGGGAATGGAGAAATGCTGCCCATGACTTTGCTAGCAATCTAGGGTAGCTTGGGCTTAAGCCCAGAGGAAGCTAGGAAAATTGGATGGAAGTCAGTGAGCACAAACTCATTAAGAAAAGGGAAGGGGATGGGCTAAGAAACATCTAAATCCCTCTCTCATATGGCTCATTTATGAATTAAGGCGTGCCTGCTCACAGGATCCTGGATCTGAGGGGTATAAGTGAAGAAGTATCATTTAATGGCATTTTAACTAGCACTGACTGGCTGAAAAAAAGCTTCAGCAATTCTTCCTGAAAGGATTTGCTCAATAAGGAGGGACAGAGAGAAAGCCAATCTCGTTGGCTTTCCTGAAGTTGTCTGGGTGAAAAACACAAAAGGAAATGCAAGACTGGGGGGGTTTACCCCAGCTAACCCGGTGTCGACATCATGGGAACTGAGGAAACACCAAGCTCATGGCACGGAGGCGAGGGTGAGCCCACGGGCAACTTTGATCAGAGCTTGCAATTAGTGCAAAACTGGAGAAAGAGCTCAGGCAGGAAGAAGATGATGAGAGCCAGATAAACCTCTTTTTGGGACAAGCACAAACGGAGACACAGGGGCTGCAGTTCAGCAGTAAGAGGGTTGGTCCTACAGATGCGTGCCGACACTGCAGGCAGCACAGCACACACACTTTGGTAGCAAACACGAGGGGCTGGCAGCAGCAGGAGGTGGTGGCACTGCTGATGCCCCAGGCTTTACAATCAAATGGAAAAAGTCAGCTCTGGGAGCTGGGTTTCCAGCGGCTCGTCTGTCTCTAGCCAGAGGAGATGGGCTCTTTCCTTAAGAGACGACGGCATTTTTTAGTGCACTAAGCGCCCTCGGCAGTACTGATCCATATGCATCTGAGTTCATTGCTGTAACCTACTCTAATAATTATCTGGAAGTCTCTGCATAATCTGTCTGGTTTTAAAATATATTTTTTTTCCAGGAAGCTGCGATAAACCCATGAAATTCGATATTTCTGCTGTGACAAAGGCATGAAATGCATGAGCTTTGATCATGAATTGCATGGGCCCTCTGCTAACAATATGGCGCTCCAGCCGCATGGCAAAGAGCTTGTTTTAGCAACACAAAACCCAGTCCTGCCTGCAACGTTAGCATTTCACCTGTGTCTGGGAGACGCTTCTGCTCAGCTCCTTTGCAAACTGGGACCCGTGTGCCATAACCCTCCAAGTGTTTTGCCCACAGGATCTAAAATTACATTTATCATCGAGCGCCAAATAGCTTCCTCTTGTTGGGTCGTCTGCGGAGCCCTCAGTATGGACCACGCCAAATTCCCTGGCAGAGCCCAGAATAATCCCTGTAGCTGAGCACCCTCGGCAGGCAGACAGCAGCCATATTCTAATGGCTCGGTGAGTTATTTATTTCCCTGAAAGAAATAAATGTCTGTACAGTCTGTGCCCAGCCCAGCCATTGTAAGTGCACTGCTGGCACAGGCAGGAGCTGTACTCTGAAAAGCCTGGGAGCTTGCTATTATCTCCAGTGAAAGCACTATGTTCCAGCACTTCAAGCAAATCAAACAATACTCAGAAGCTACTAAGCCTCCTTCCCTACCTGCTCTAGCAGCAAACCCCGTGCCTGATTTAAAGAGTACATGAGCAGTCTCGAAACTATTACTGCTGAACCAAGAGCACCTGATTAGGCTGAGGTTGGAAATGGCTTTCACACCCTCACTGCTCCTCAGCTTTGAGACAATCGTGATGTTTTTAATTATTGGGGAATTCAAGCAGCATTGAAAGGACCTTCGTGCTGGAGCTTGTAGGCTGCAAGGGGAAAGATCTGCACAGATGTCGGTGGCCTTTCCTGCAAGGTGCAGAGGACCAGAGCATCACGCAGCTCATGGGAGGAGAAGGCTTTGAACCCTCTCATGGCTAAACCCTAGGGTGGATAAGGGATCTGCTGCTAGAGACAGCCAGAGATTGTGGCCTTGGCAATAAAAGCAAACACTTTAGAAGGAGAAGCACTTTGCTTACGGATGTGGCCAAATGCCCTCAAAGCCCACCATCTCTTGGGACTCACTGGGCAGCCACAGTGGAGCTCCTCAACAAGAGTTTAGTTCTCTCAAGCAAGCAGCAAAACCACAAACTGGCTGCTTGGGCTGCACACAGCAGCCGCTGCTGGCCAGCCCACATAATAATCTGACAAGTAGTTCTAAAACACTCATTTCCAGGGCATAATGCACCAAACACTCACAGGACATGGATTTCTTTCCTGTTCCTTGGGTGATGGCCATGCATGACCCAATGCATGCAATAGGCTGGGCTTCCCTGTCCTGCTCTGGAAGGAAGTGTGTCAAGGTCTCCCATTGCCAATGGCATAGAAACCCCCCAAAAGAGAAAACCCCTCATGTCCAATGATGACATTATCCATGATTTTTTTAGCTACCTGCTTCCACAGCATCACATCAGTGAGCCTACAGAGGAGAGGAAACCGTGAGCATCATTCACCATAACGAGCCTAACCACTTGCTGTATGTTTGGGGGCAGGTTCTCAACTGCTGCAAGCTGCTGGACTACCAACAATTTACAATCACACTGTGTATCCTGTACTTTCTGGTTAAAAGATGCTGACCCATTTGGCTTGGAGGAGGCAGGAAAACCACTGCAGAAATTGCTTCTGCAGCTCAGTGATGGCTCAACCATGCCCCAGTGGCTCTTCAAGCCCAGGGCTCTTGTCAGACCATGGGAGGAAGGAAGCACCGTGATAAGGAGATGCAAACTGTGCCACACGGCATTTTCCTCTTTTTATCACCCGTCCCTGTTTGAACATCAGATGACCGTATGGTCACCGTTCAGGTGACAGAAAGCACAGGAGAGATGCCCCATTGTGTCTACTGGCCTGCAGTGGTTGATCCCACACTCTCTGCTGGGGTAGTCGCTGTCCCACTCAGTGCTTCCTGGAGGATTTGATGCACCAGGCGAACGGGGTCCGACGCTGTTTTGAAACTCAGACGAAATATGCGAAAAGTCCTGCGGGGTGGAGGAAAGGAAGGGTTACACGTGCCCACGGAGGCAGGAGAAAACAAAGATCTAATAATATTGCACAGACACGTCTGTGTGCCCCAAAAACACTGCAGTACAGGGTGTGGGAGCACTTACATTGGGAAAGCAGCGAGTCCAGCCCAGGACCTGAAACCCCCTGGTGGGACTGAGCGGAACGTGAGATGCTGCAAGCAGGTGTCCACGCAGCCACGTCTGCCCTGCACCCCTCTGCCCACCTCTTGTTTTTTGGGTCCTCAAAGGGACAGTAAGTGGCTGCAGAAGCATGGCCAGGAAAGCCTTCGCATCAGCATGCGGGCAGTCAAACCCATTTTTCCACTCGAAGTGCAGCTCCCTTTGCAGTAATGCATTAGCCCCTCGTAATGTACGGTAACAAGGCAAGGAACAGCCACACAAGCAATACTCTCTCCATCAGCTGTCACTGCTGGCAATTTACAAGGGCTCTGTGGGGCTGTTTTATCTGAAAGCCCATCGCGATCCTGATTTTTTGGGGACTGCTTAATTAGGCAGTGCATATAAAGAAAGAGAATCATGGTAGTTACCTGACCAAGAATATGGTTTTCTCCAAAATGTCAAAATTAAGAAAGCGTGTCTTTTTTTTTTAACCACTTAAAATTTTCTTAACAAAGATGTGGAATGAAGCTTCACAAAATGCTGCTCTCAGCAACAAAAAATACCCCAATTAAAGTGATTATGAGGATCCCCTTTTACGCTCATTTTTGCATGTGGGCTATCGCTGAATTACAGAAGCCACGTTTGCTTATGTAGACCCAAAGTAAAATCACCATGCTGCAGACGTTCCTTGGGATACCCTGAGCAGGCTGGGAATGAAAACCTGTTCTAGGATCTGATGTTCCCAAATATGTCATCTTTCTCTTACTGACAGGGATAACTGTGCTTCCACATCCCTGCTCTCCTTTTCCTTGCTTTCACTGCAGTAGCTATTCCAAAATTAACAGTTTCTGTTTTCTCAAAGCTAGTTCCAAACTGAATGGGTCACATTATGTGAAAGAAAGCTTTGTACATCACTAAAATACTGTGTGAATTTTGTGATATATAGCTAGTAAACACGTGAAACACAAATTATTCAACCATCTGGGTGAATAATGCAGTTAAAAGTATCATCAAGTAAATGGTAGCAGCTGTGAATTCAGAGCATATGTCCTTCACTGTGAATAGTTGGTCCAGTTCATATTCCAGATGGAGAAACTCTGGAAACCACTCATCTCCCTCTCCATGTACTGGCATGTTCTCTATAAGGTGGAGGCAGTGGTTCTTACTACTGCCAGTTTTTCCTCCAGACACATTTTCTTACTGGATTTAGAGAAGGGAAGCAGTGACGCCTCCATGTGGGCTGCCAGCCTGAGCTGGCCATGGCTAGGGGTGGTTTCTGTTGGTAGGTTTTACACCTTGTAGCCAGGTCTGTGGGATTCGTGTCCTGCTGGTAGGGTTAGCATACGTGCAGGCATCCTCTTGGCTCTCTGCCACCACAGCGATGTTCTCCAATGTTTTGGAGAAACACTCATTTTCCGTCCTGCTAGTGACGTTCCTTCTACCTTTTTCTTCTTCCTCCTGGTGAGCCCCACCTCTCGTTCTCCCACAGCCTTTCAGCCCTCCCTTCTTTCAGCAGCATCACCGGGGGGCTTCCCGCTGACCACCCACCCAACCACCTCAGAAGACCATTGGTGAACCCCTCCCAAACGCCGCTGGGGGCCACGAGCGCATCGCCGGCCGAGCACTCACCTGCTGCCCGGGAGGCGAGGAGTTCATGGGGGGCTGTACCTGTAGTGCCATGGGGGGGGACAGGAGGGGCTGCTGGGGGACCTGCTGCATGCTGAGGGGCTGGCTGAGGAGGGAGCTCTGCGGGTGGTGCAAGGAGAGCTGCTGGTGGAGGGGAGGGCTGATCTGGAAGGCGGGCGGCGGGGAGGCACTGATGCTGGGCAGCATGGGCTTGGAGGGCAGGGTCCGGGGCAGGCTGGGGTGGGGGTGGCCGCGGTAGCTCTGCAGGTCCGACGGGGACAGGAAGGAGCCCAGGCCGGGGTAGGGCGACGAAGCCTGCGGGGGCATCGGGTACATGGGCTGCTTGGGCGGGATCATCTTGGAAGGTGGGGTGGCTTGGGCGCTTTTCGTCTCCCCCTGGTCGGCAGAGCTCTGTGGGAAAACAGACCGCAGGCAGGTGAGGGAGGAAGGCAGGGTGGTTATCCGTCCCCAGGCACCTCTGCTGCCCAAACAGGCTGCAGGCACCAGGGCAGGAGCGCAGTTTGCAGAGACGTCCACATGGAGCCTGTGCTGACTGCACTGCTGAGCCCCACTCCCATCCCACCCAGCCAGCACGTGCATCTCCAGCACCAGGGCTAGCAAGGGGGCAGCAGGCTGGGCCTGGCACCCAGACCTCTGAAATTAACCTCCAGAAACTCCACCGTACATTCAGCAGAGCCTAGAGCATGGGAGAGGCATCAACCGGCACACAGGCAAGTTGCCCGTCCGCAGCTCACCGCATGGGTCCAAACAGGTGGGTGAGAAAATCACTTTTGCTTCCCGTAAAGCACAAACGGGATGGTAAAAATTCTGCTTGCTTAATCTCGAGCATTCCTGCAGCCCTGTGGGCCTATAACGCACAACACAATGGTGGCCTCATTTCTGCAGGAAAAAGGGACGAATGACAGGACATTTTCTGTCTCGGACAATGAGGTTTTTGTCCGGTGATGGGCTCTGTAACAATCCTCCAGATCTTTTCTCACCCAGCAGCAGGGAACATACTGTGCTGTTTTACTCAAAATATAGTTGCTCTTCTGCAAAAAAATTGGTTATTGGAGAGATGGGGAAGAAAATGAAATCATGATGTGTGGTGACTCCATGCCCTCCATGCCACCTGCCCCACATTGATGCTGCACACGTTCAAATCAAGACCCTCATAGGTCACCAGAGGGACTAAGAAGAGCTTTTAAACCCCAAAATAGCCCTTTCTATGCCCATTTTAGACACCTGTCCTTGCTGCTGATCAGTTCACAAGTTAATGGTGATAGTGCTCATGCCTGTGCAAAAGCCTTGAGCCTTTCCAGCTCACCACCAGCCGCATGCATCCTGCAGATTTGGGACATCACATTATCTCCTGTGGCAGCTGCATGTGATTTTTAAGTACTGAGGCTGTGGTACCGTACCAAGCACAGACAGTACATACAGCACAGCACATCAAGGGAGCAGGAACCGGACAAGTCATCAAGATGCTCTGGTCCTGCTCTGCCACCCACAGTGCCCAGTGCACGCCAGCACTGCCCAGAGCATGTCCCAGTGCTGTGCCAGGAGCTGTGGGTGTGCTGGAAACCCTGCAAAGGCCCTGTGGGGCTGCGTGTCTGTGTTTGGCCAAACAACACAAATGGACCAAGAGATGGACCAAGTCACCAGAGATGTGACTTCATGGGGCAGCTGAAGGTGTGGGCAGCAAGGAGAAGCAGGTTTGTGGAGTGGCAGC
The DNA here is from genome assembly GCF_964035555.1 of Netta rufina. Classification (NCBI taxonomy): domain Eukaryota; kingdom Metazoa; phylum Chordata; class Aves; order Anseriformes; family Anatidae; genus Netta; species Netta rufina. Next base: position 3,754,800 of record NC_140140.1, read on the forward strand.
CACAAGAGCAACCAGGCTGTCCCTGCCTTTTTCTGTGCCCGTCCTCAGTCCTGGCACTGAGGTGGGAGCAGGCAGCAGACACGTACCTTGGAGACCAGGCTGGCCCGGTACGCAGCCAGGGCTTTCAGATACTCCTTCTTCGCCGCTTCTGTTTTCCTCTTATAAGCCTGAAAGGACCAGACAATGAAGAATGGTTAATAAAGCAGCACCGGCTGCTGCTGGGCTCGGCTGCACCCTGCCTGCTCTGCCGGACCTCCTCCCACCGATGGGGATGGGGCTTTGAATCACATGCATGAAAACCTCAGCTCTGCTGGAGAGGAATTTACCCCAAATCAAGCAAATAAAGCCCTGGGAGGCTGCTAAGGGAGAAACCACTGAATTCGCTTCCTGATAGGAACTGGAGGAGACTGCGATCCAGGCTTTTGGAAAAACAAGACAAAGGGCCAAATCCCCAAATTATAACAAAAAATAGTGAGACATTCAGAAATCCTACACCACTGCCTCATTTTCCCAGCTTTCCCGTTACTGAGCCAAGAGCTCCCACTCTGCAGCTCTTCTCTGTAGCTCTGGCAGCTGGGAAGCCCCTTCCCTGGCATATCAAAGTCGAGATTTTTGCCTAATCTTATGACTCAAGGAGCTGGGGCTTTCAGAGAAACAGTAAGTATCAGGAGGGTTTGCTACGCTAAGTAAAGAAAAAGCTTTGTAGGAGTGGATTAGTGTTTATTCTCCCCTCTCCACCCTGCAGCTTCACAGGGCTGGTCTCCTTTCTGCCCTGAGTTAGCTCCCCTTGCAGGGAAGTATAACAGCACAATCCAGGCAGGATGACTCCCTGTGTGGTAAAACAGATTAAGCCGAGCAAGCAAGAAGAACGTTTTAAAATGGAATAATAATAATAAAAAAAAAAGCGAAAGGAAGAATCTCCCAAGTAAAATATCCATCAGCCCTCTCCTCCACTGGAAACTCGAAGTGGCACAAATGAAGGTAATTTCAATTAGAAGAGCTTTGCATACATTTAATTCTGCTCTAAAAACAACATCAGCTTTGAACAGTCAATGTGCTGAAGCTTGGTGGGGAAATTGAGCTTTTTTCCACGGCAAATTTCCTACGGATGGGGGAGGTTGGGAACAAATAGTTAAAAATCGCTCCGAGGAAGCCTGATTGCTTGCTCCTCTCACCTGGTGTCTGGGTGCCCAGACCAGAACGTCCCAGCCCTGAGCATACCGGCATCGGTGCTGCTGCCCCGGGGCGATGCTGGGAGGTGACAGATTCGGGGTGATTCCCACTGACTTTAAAAAAAAAGGGTGGTGCCGCTGAAATTCAAGCAAGGAAGCAAAAATGCTGCAGCAGACCAGTGCTTTCACAAAACCGGTTTTGGTTGTGCAAATTTAGCAGAATTTCCTCTTCTGTTTGGGAGCTTGACTCAGCATTGTTTTCATGTTGTGCTTTTGTAGTTCCTGTGCCACCTGCCATGACAGCACCCGAAACTCCCTTCTGATAGAAAATAACCTCTGAACAGAAAAAAGCAGTTCCAGCAGCCGAGATGTCCACTTACTTGAATTTCAATTTAAAATCAGCACAGATAAATTCTATTAAAAATGGATTTTCACTGCTAAATCTGAGCGAATCCTTCAGTGAAACATTTTGCCTGGACACACCGGAGGTCTCAGACGGTAATTTTCTGAAACGGAGCGTTTTCCTAAGTTTGTCTTTGGCTTTATGGTATTCGGCAAGTATTACATTTGGTCCATTCAGAACAAAATTACATTTTGAAATGTCAGCCTGAAGAAGAGTTTGCCTGTGAAAAGCAACTATTTCTTCAAACCGTATCAGTTACCCTAATAAAGGCCATTACCTCTCCCTACAGCCCTTGCCTCCCCGATGCCCATAGCCCACCGCAGTAACTCCAGCATTTACTGTAAAACAGAGACGTGGGGTTTCCATCAGCTCTGCTTCCAGCAGATGCTCGTAACTGCGGTATCTGATGCGCCTGCACAATGAAATATGAATTCCTGCATCTCAGCCTGCTATAACGATGGGTGCTGATGAATTGAAAACATTTTTATTTTTTTCCTCTGTAATAGCAAAATGCCATCAGTGTGTCTTTTTTTTTTTCTTTTTTTTTCTTTTTTCCTTTCTTTCTTTTTTTTTTTTCTTGACAATGGAGGAAACCAAAGTACTCATAGCTACATGGACATAAATTTGATTATTAGGAAGATTTGTCTGGAAAAAAAGCTTCAATTTATGACTGTGGACAGGGAGAGGGCAGGTCAGTTAGACTTCCTTAACCCAAATGCAAATAAATGCCTAACTAACCAATTCGGTGCCTATCTTCATCTCAGCCACTTGTTCTTTTGTGCTATTTTCTCACTCTTCACCCGTCCTTGTCTTCCCTAGCAAGCGGGGGCTGTGCTGTGCTTGTGTCTGCAGAGACACCGTGTGTGGCTGAGCCCCAGGCCAGCTCCTGCCCCAGCCCTGGCCACGAGCCTGGTCCAGGGAAGGGCAAGAGGAGGGCAAGCCCACGCTATGCCCATGGCTGCTCTCCCACACCCGGCTATTTCCACCTCAGCAGCATTCCCGGGGCTTCACCTGGTTGGTGACTGTCCCTGTGCTGGGTCTCCTGCGGTGCTACAGGAGGGGACATCGTTCCTGCACCCACACGCTGCTCCATCGCGGGCGTTTAACAGCAAAGACGCAGCCTGCCACGACAGCCCCGCACACAACTTCGCACCAATCCTCTGTGTAAAAGCAGCTTCAGCGCTGTATTTATACCCTTTAAAATTTTAATTTAAACATTGACAAAACCATGTTACTTTCTAATTAAATCCCATTTTCTCCCAGGGATTTTAATTTCCAAGTAATTTATCAGATTTAAGGATCCTCAAAACATTTTGCATGTTTTCCTTTCTAACCTGCCATGCCCGCTGATTTATTTTTCTTATTTGCTAGCAGGAGGATTCATTAGTCATTAAGCGAGTGGGTGGGTTGGGGGGGGGAGCAGAAACGGTTAGTGATTATGAAAACAAAAAATCAGAGCTGTAAGAAGCATATGTTGGGATCGTAATCCTGACACCTCTGTGTCTCAGCAAAGCAGCTAGTAATTGTACCGTAATGAAATGTTCTTGTTTGATAACCAGTTAATTAGAGAAGACAATTATTCCAAACCCCGCTGACGCCCACGAGCAGCTCAGTGTCGTGCAGGCAGCGACAGCAGTAGCTGCTGTCAGTAACCTCTGCATCCCAGCCCCTGAACGACAACGCTGCTTTCCGAGCTGGACAAGAACAAAAAGGACCCCAGCTCTGCCCCGAGCCCCTTCTGATACTCCGTGCAGGGGGCTGCCTTCATTTTGCAGCAGCAAGGTCCGCGGAGCCCCTCTGCTGCATCCCTAGCTGAAGTTTGGGGCATTTTGTTTCCAGAAAGAGACAGAGACCATCAGGAGAGAGGAGCTGAAAAATGCACAAAGGTCACCGGAGTGGTGCTGAAGGACTCTGTTTACTTAGACAGAAGACCAGGAGGAGCCACAGCCTGCAAATGTGACACTGCGAAGAAGGAGGCAGTGAACCATCCTCGGCATCGAGTGCAGATAGGAAAAGAGGCAATAAGTTTAAGCTGTAGCAAGGGAAATGTTGGCTAAGCAAGACGAGAGTGTTCCTAACAGGAAGGATAATTAAGCACTGGAAGAGATTGCCTGGGGAGATGTGTAATCTCCACCACTGAAGGTTTAAGGACAGATTAGGCACATATCCATCAAGAATGGCTTAAGTAGAGATGATCCTGACTTCAGGCAGCAGTGTGGTCTGGCTGACCTCTTAAGTCTCTCCTCGCTCTCCTTTCTCTGACTCCGTGACTTTTTTCCCCTCAGATGTATACATTTGGATCTTATTCTGCTTGTAAATCTGGAGGGCTTTTTCTTGTAACAGTTATAGCCTTTCCTTGAAAATCTCTCTTTGCATCACTAGAACTTATGGTTTACTTACAATGACAGCTCGAAAGCACTTCCTCCCCGCCTGGCAGTGTCCGCCACACCACCCATTTGCTTTGCCTGCAGCCTCCACACGGCTTCATCCTTCCATCAGAAACGCATGCAGCAGGTACAGCCACGCCACCCTCCTATCCCCCCCAGCTCTTCCTCACCTCCCTGCACTCCCCTCCATGTCCCTCCTGCCATCTCCTGGGGACAACTTAATCTGTCCTCCCCCCACCAAAATTAGCTTACCCAAACCACGTTTTTTGGCTGTAAATCTCAGCACGTCTCCTTCTGTCTAACAGCTATACCCTGGATTGCTGAAGCCTGAGGCCACCGAGCTTGGACATGGGAAGCACCTGGCACCCACCACGAGGAGGGGTTTGAGCAGTGCTCAACGTCCCCAGGCTCCCCCAGCTACAGGATCCAACCCCCCTGAGGACACCTCCCTGCAAGACTCTCGCTATGGGAACAATTCTGGTGGCTCAGGAGAGCTCCTCCAGCACGCAGGTGGAGTTATAGTGCCGTGGAGCAGTCCTCTGGAGAATGAATGGATAGACACATATTCAAGCAGAAATTACCACAGATTGAAGTGTCCTGAAAAAATCCTTCTTTTTATCCTCTGCCTTGACTCCGTTGTGCTGTCTGGGTGTAAATCAGCCATTGCTCCAGGACAACCCAGTGAAGACTCCAAAACGAAGCAGAGGAGGTGACAGATCCAACCGCTACCCTCCGAGGAGGATGAAAAGCAGACAACACCCATCTTTCACAGCTCTGATTTTGCTGCCCAAGAACAGAAGTCACACTCTTGTAGCTGCTTTTAACATCTTCCCGATCATTATTCAGATCTCCACTAGAACTCTAAACATTTTGCTTGGGGCCGGTGCTTTCGCCCTTCTCTGGCACATGGCTTTCCTTGACACTCAGAAGGAGCTGAAACCTCCTTGCAACTCCCAGACCGACCACTATGCTCTTCCAGCCCTGTAGCAATGCTGGAAATGGGATGTTTGCTGGCCACGCTGCACACAGATCCCCCGGGATGTCTGCTGTGATGGCTCTGCCTTAGTACAGCTGGCCCTGCACTTGTCTGTCCTGCTGCAGCTATGGGCAGAGTCCTGCCACCAGCTGATGTATCAGGTTCAACGAGCAGATGGATCTGATTAGATGGGTGATCTATTATTTTCTGCTGAACGATTCATTTTTCTGTTGGGTAATTTACCCCTGGAGTGTGCACGCTGTATTATTCTCCAGGCTATCTATTTGTATGGGAAAATCATGTATGCATTTTGCCATGGGGCAGTTTTGCCTTACTGGACTGGTCCTGGCAAAGCAGGGCCACCGTGAGCCGGTGCTTTGTGTCCCTGCTGGGTCCCCGGAGCTCCAGTCCCACCTGAAGAAGCTATGTCTGACCTTGCTTTGCTCACTTTGGGTGACTTAACCCAGGGCTCTCACAGCAGATTGCTCAAGAGCTTCTTAAAGCCTCTCCTCTGAGCTTCCAGGATCTAGGGAAACACCGACCCAATGTGCTGCTGGATTTCCTAATGCAACGCCCGTGGGTTTATAAAAGAAAGCAGCAGAGACACCTACGACTTCCACTTCTAGTCACCTTCCCCATGCTCCATCACCAGGAGGCTCCTCACCGACCTCCTTTTTCCCCCAATTAGAAACCCTTCTCATCCCCATCGGATCAGACAACCCTCTCCAAGCTCTCCGGACAGCGCTGCCAGCACCAGCCGATGTCTGCTCCGAAACAAGCAGCAGAGGCTGGGAGCTGCAGGCGGATTAGGATGGCAGGTACCCTCCCGGTGATACCAGCTGAATTAGCATTTTGCTCTCCACTGTAGTCTAAGCTATCTCTCCGGGAACAGCTGCTAAACTATTTGCAAAGTTCAAAGAGTATGTATTAATATTTCTTTTTTTTCCTCGAGTCACATTCTTCAGATTCCCATGTAAGCTCCTTAGAAAGGGCCACGCCAGCTGTTGAAGAATGCAGATTACAAGGTCCTGCTAATGCGGCGCCGCAGATATTTGAGGGTATTGTTATTTGTGGCTGCGAGGCACACGCGGCCACGCTGGAAGGGGTTAAAATGGGGAAGAAAACCGCCACTTGCCGAACAGGTGTCCTTGAGCGGTACCCAAGGACACGGAGATTGCTAATCCTGTATTCCACAGCATGATCAAATCACCAGGCAACAGATATAAATAAAAAAAGGCAGGAAATAAGGAAATTTAGATACAAGTGTGTCAGAGGGAAAATGAAGATTCATTGTGAAGAGGCTGAGAGGAGAAGAAGAAGAAGGAACAAAATGACAAAGGCACAAATGATAAACCAGTAAGAACGACAGAAAAGAGAAGGAAAAAAAAAGCCCCTCTGTGAAATACATGTCTGTGACAGCAGCAGCCAAATCAAAGATGCTCCTAGATTATATGGTTTCTTGCATAATATGCATTCTGGTTCCCGTTCAGTGTTTGTCTTTCAGCTCGTGCACAGAGAAAAAAAAAAAACATATCTGAAATGGGACGTGAGCAACCTTTATTTTGCTTGTTTCATCAGGAGGAGAAAGCAAATTTGCTTTGTGGGAGCAGCAGCACCTGCTCAATGGCAAATAAATAGCTACAGCTTTGATATTACAGTGCATATAATCATTAGCAGCCCAAACGGCAGGGAATTAACCCTCTGCATGCCGGCCTGAGCTCTCTGGCACACGGGTGGCATCCCAGTTCCCTTTGCAGAAATGGTGGAAATTAGGTTTATTGTGCCCCCTCCCTGCGCTGCCTGCTGTCCCCCGATCAGGAAATGCCGTGCTCACTGGGAAGTGGAAAATGAGGTTCATAAACCTCATCTGAAGCAGAAACTGCAGCGGTGAAAGCAATTGCTGATGAGCTGCACGGTGGGGCTGGGGTCTGCATGATGGCTGCCCAGAGATGTGGTGCACATCTTCAGCCCCAACATCTCCCTGAATTTTGGGGTGGAAGGGATCCAAGCCCAGGATGACAGTCCAGCCCCAGATTTCCTCCTCCAGCCTCAAATTCACCCTCTTTTCTCACAGCAGGGTGAGGGGAAGCTTTCTTTAACTGAAACCTTGGTCAGACCTGAGTGAGGACACACAGGTTTGGCCCCTCTTGTCTGCTCTGCCCTCGCTGTGTTGGCTTTTCCCCGGCTTGTGTTTTGTACTGCTTTCTGCAGTGAGGAGATGAAAATATTCTGCAAGGTCCCGGGCTGATTTTGGGCAGTGATGCCGTCACTGCCGAGCTGTCCTGCTCGGTCACCATCCCCTACCCAGAGGTGCCGAGGGAGTGCTTGGCACAGGCTGCGTGCCTTCACCATGGGTGTGTGCATCACGCCCCGCTGTCCTTGGGAGAAAGGACACGCTGGACATCCTTTTTTTTATCTTTTCAAGACATTTTGCTAGTTTTTTTATTTACTTCCTTTTTTGCTTTTCATCTTTCCATTGTGTTGCCTTACGAATCTAAACAAACTTGACGGGGGCTGCTGGCATGAGAAAACCAGCAGGGACTAAGGAAACTTCTCCAGGCAGAGGCTGGAGGCGTGAACGTGCCCCGTCCCACGAGGCAAAGCCACAGAGCATCCCCCCGGCCAGGGAGGCAGCGGGGCTGGGAGGGAAGTGCACAGCTGGAGACAAAGGCAGGAAGTTAATATTTAAGCATCCAGACAAGGAACAAATGACTTAATTAAATCAATTACAGAGGGAGAAATGGAGCCACTTAGAAAGCGCGTGTAAAGAGACAGTGAAGCTGCCGCTATCTCATAAAGCAGAAGAAGGGAGAGTTAGCGGGGAAGATAAACGGACTGGTTTAATCCCCGCTGTTAATTAAGAGCCGAACATTTGCACTGTGCTGAGTCAGGGTTGCCCCAGCACTTCCATTAGATAAACCACGCTTGCAGTCGAGCTCAGCGCCTGATCTACAGAGATGTCTCTAGCCAGATGGAGTGAGGGAGAGGCAGAGTGGGATGCTGGAAGGGAGGAGGGCAGGAGAAAGAGGAGACGGAGAAGCTGGGGCAGCTTCTCCATGCTCCTGAACCCATCCTTGTACCAAAGCCTGAAGCTTTTTGAAGGCTATGTCCTAGCAGCACGACGTCCATTTAAACGATTTTTCCTTCCCTGTTGCTCCCACCCCAAATGCAGCTGCTCCAAGTCCTGGCCGTGGACACCCAGTGGGGGACGGAGCCAGGCTCTAAGGGCTTGGTGCTGGAGGATTGTCAGCTGAGGCGTGTTTGGGCTCAGAGATGTATTGCACATGGTGTCAGCCCTCACTCTGCCTGATAAAAAGCCGTACATGCTATGGAAAGCGTTCCCTGGGGTTTTCTCAACAGGCATGGAGCAATTACAGGCTTTAGTAACCGACTCGGCATCCACAAAGCGCTTACACCAGGGCCCGGGCGCCTCCTTGCGAGCAGCCTGAACACGGCTGACAGCCCTTGGGCAGGAGTTTCCTCTGTAAGGCCCCTTCAAGGTCTGCTCTCTGAGCTTCTGAAGCCTAAACATTCTATTTCAGGCCAGTGGTGTACAGACTTAACAGTTTTTCAGCACTTTGCAGTCATTCCTTTTAAGCAAATAGGCAAATACAAAAACCATCTCCCATCCAAGGCTAGAAGAAGCTCATGGCAGAGCAACACCACGGAGGTTTTTACTAAGGTTGTTCTTACAGAGAACAACTTGTTGTCAGAAAGATTTGTGCTTCCCCATGTAACAACAGGGATTTTCCTACAAGAGGAACAGAGATGAAGCATCCTACCAGAGCCCCTGGCTATGCTTTGAATGGGCCTGGGGTGATGCTGACCCTCTATCATGGAAAACCCCATTAACAGCTGAAAGAAAAACACTCAAAAGATAACTCACTTGTTTTTGTTCTTCTCCCAAACTGTCCCACATTGATGCAACAATTTTCGATACGTCTCCGAAGGTAGCATTGGGGTTTTGCCCTTTGATAGCGGCTTGCGTGTCTCTGAAAAACAGGGCGTAAGCTGACACAGGCTTCTGGGGCTCATTGGGATCCTTCTTTTTCTTCTTCTTTTGGCTTTTGGGCTTTTTGCCCAGGTCTGTCGATGGTCTTTTCTCTCCAGTGACCTGCAAAACCAAGACAGTCCCTTAGCGGGCAGCTGAGCGCTGTCTGACGCAGGTGATGGGGATGAGGCAGGGCAGGGGCAGAGGAGGGCTCCCAGCATGGTGAGGATGCTCTGGGGGCCTCTTCTGCCCCCAGGGAGCCTCCCTCTGATGCTGGGGCTTTCCCAATGCTTAGCCTCAGCCACCTCTCTCCCTGGCATTGCAAGATCCCTCCTTCCATCCTCTTGCAGGACCTCTCTGAACACACTGCTTCACAGTGATCCCTTTAATCCTGAACTTCCCCAGACTCAGTTTCCACCCTGCCCAATAATCCCCCTTTGCAAGCTGCTTCTGACTTTCCTCGCCAGTGACTTGGCTTGAGGCAGGAAGGGTGCAAGCACCCACCCAGCAGCACCAGCACCATACATATTCTCCCCCCCACCCCCAATTTGTTTCACCCTGCTAATGCTGAAGTATTCCTATCCATGAAAAAGCTACAACAGTGATGCTATTTTGAACTCATCCATCAGGTGCCCCTCATTACAGCCTGCCTGGTTGCAGCCTGCGCTCGGCACCAGCTGGGACTGAGGGGAGCAGGACACAGTGCTGGGAGTAAAACACCAAGGTGCAAACAGGGATGTCACCAGAGAAGGCAGCACAGGAATCAGGTCCTACTGCTCAGTCTCTGCCGAGATGCCCTGGGCAGCCTGCTGCATACACGGGGCTGCAGAAGCCTTGGAGTGCAAAGGAGGAGAGCCCTGGGCAGTGCTTGGCCGCTTGACAAAGGTCTCGAGGCATTAACTGTGCTCAGCGAAAGCTCAGACCCCAGGGAAGCGTTACTGTCCTTGTTTTGGAGTGGAGAGAAAAACCTGAATACACCAGAGGTGGAACACAGCAGAGGATAAAACCATCAGCTGCCAGCTGGTGGCTGCGGTCTCAATCTCTGCTTGGCGGGTGCCCGTGACGTGCTAGCACCCCTGCCTGCAATCCCCACCACGCTCAGCACCGACTGAAGGAGCTTCAGCTCTACCAGCCACACGGGGCAATTCTACCACTTAGGAAGTTGCCCGGTCTATCACTCAGGGGTTTAAAAACATTAAAAAAAAACCCACACAAACAATTGACACCTGAACACCAAGATACTGTGAAAACTGCACCTCCCAGTGAGTGTTGGGAGCAGAAGGGCTTTGCTCCTGATGGATTTGCTGATTTGATTGCAAGCACTGGAGTGCTTGGATTTAAGAGGCTTCGTTTCAGCTGGCACGGGCCAGCACGGGGAGGAAAGGGCAGCCGCGCTCGTGTTCTCCACGCAGCAGCTCTTGACTGGTCATTAAGTTCAGTATCAGCGCAGTGACATTTATCAAAGAGACAGTGACCATTAGTGAATGAGCAGAGAGACCAAAAAAATTGCATTTAATTTAAAATTGTCCAATTGGGCTTGAATGGGAGGCCTGGAGGTGAAAGGCCACCTTATTAGGAGGAAAAAAATTCATAACAGGGCTTCAGTCCATTAGCGAGTGAGATGGTATTTTAACTAACTGCGATCCCGCTCGATTCACTCAGGCGCCGTGGGGGGACCTGTTCTGCTCACAGTCGGTGGCCAGGCAAAGGAGCCAGCAACAGTCACGATACGACAGCCTCGACGATGGTTTTCCAACCAGCCCTGCTCCGGCAGCGCCAAAGAGCAAACGGCATTCGTGGAAAACCGAAGGATGATGCCTGCAAGGGTGCACGGAGCTGGCACATCTTGTGCCTAGGCTGGCTTGGAGTTTGCAGAGCTGGGCAGGGCCCTGCTTGGTTTTCCTGGAGCTCCCCAGGTGTGATGCAGCACGGGGTGAGACCACAGCCCCTGCAGAATGTGCCTGAGGGCCCTGAGCTGTATTCGTGTCCCGGAGCGACTGCGTCCCCTATGGGGTGAGCCGCACTCAGACCGACCATGAAGGCTCATGCAGCAGGATGGAATCACAGAACGCAGCATCATTAGGGTTGGAAAAGACCTCCAAGATCACCTCCTAAAATCACAGGCTCCCTGACTCTGAGGACCTGCTGGACCTGAACCACCCTCTGGCATCAGACTCATTTCGTTAATGTGTGGCTTTGTTGTCCACAAGATTGATTTCTGTTCATCAGACATTGCTTTGATGACTTGCTGTACAAGGACCACTAATGGCCATACAAACAACGACCAATGGGTCCCTCTGAATGTTTCCAACAGCTGTGTATATAGAGAAGGCAAACAGAAACCTGCAGGGCACACAGCGGTTCTGCTGCTGTCTTTACATTTCTGGTCTCCTTCCTCCATCAAACACATCCCTCTTTTTTCACTTATCTTGCTGGGCATTTCACAGGGCGGAAAAATGAGGGGGCAAGCATTTAAGATCATATAAAAAAAAAAACAAATCAAATCGCTGCATGCTGTCATCATTTGGACATTTCCATACTCCTCCTACCCAACGTGCATCAGTGGCTCAGAGGGAACATGAGGTCTGACCTCCAAAGCCACGTCCTTGCCAGTGCCTCCTGCAGCACCCAGCTGCCGAGGGGAGAGCTGAGGGATGCTGGAAGAGGCAGGGAGAGAACCTGGTGTGTAACTAAGATGAAAACTCATTTTCCACTGGCAGGAAAGATTTCATCTCTGCGATAAGCGCCTGGAACTGTGTGATATAGGCTCTGGGAGATGGCAGGCCATGGTGTCCAGTGGCACAACACATCCCACAGCACCCTCCAGATGTGCAGTCAGAGGGTTCAGGAAACCCCCGCCTGTTTCCAACCATCTGTATCAAGTCTTGGTACAGTTTTAGTCCACCAAACCTCAGTTTTGGCATCCACATTTCACTCTGCTGTGAAATGCCCTGAAGGGAAAGCTGCCAATGGATGAAAAACTGTATGAATGGTGAGAATAACTTTGCCTGGATTTCCATGGAAAAGCATTTTCTCTTTTTGCTCATTCTTAGCATTTTCCTGGTTTTCCAGTCTCTGCACTGTTTGTGGCTCTGGTTATACATTCAAATCCTACCAGGTATTTTTAGGGGATGAGGTTACAGTGTCAGTGCTGATGGTGTCATCCTTGGATCAGCACCGTCCAGGAAAAGCTTTTCCCTGAGAGGCTCTGATTGAAGTCCCCCAGGGAGCCCCAGGTTGACCTGTAGGCATGCAGAGGCATCACCCCTGCAATTGCTGCAATTTGTCCCCAACAGATAACAGATGGAAGGCTTACAGGAGAGAGCAGGAAGAGTTTGCTTTGCAGGGGTATTTTGAGAAAGATGGGCAATAACCGAGGTGTCCCAGCAGCCCTGGGAAAGCCTTGGGCTTCCTCATGCTATGCTCAGCAGCAGTTTTGTTGGGGGACTCTGTGCCCCTAAGACATTGCTAAATAACTAAGACTCCACCTGGGTGAACTAAAAGGCAGGAGACTTTTCCTCTGTTACTTATGATTTCTGTTTCAATCCATAGCAGGCCACGTCCAGTGAGCCCAGTGAAATCCTACCTCACTTTTGTTCCTTGTTTTAATCTCCTCTACCTGTCCCCAGAAACCTAGTTTTGTGCCAATAAATTTGCAGAGCCCTAGCACTGACCTTGCCTTGCTTGTAAAACCCTCACTGAGCACGCAGCAGCTCGATGCACCTGGCCAGCCTCGCAGAGGAAAGCCCAGCTCCCCTGCCGATGCTGCTGCATGCACCCCCCAGGCACGAGCACCAACCTCCTGCACCTCACCCTAGTCCAGAAACAATTTTCCCATCCTTGGGACAGTCTTTCCCAAGGTTTTCCAAGAGAGGCTATACACACAAAAGCTATATATACAAAAAGGACAGATTATTGCTCTTATTTAGTGTGATTTATCCCTCACTGGAAAACATCATCTGCCATCCTCCTCCCGCCTGTTAGAAGAGGTGTGACGGCACGTACCTTATAATGTGACTCTGTCTCCTCTTCCTGAGTAGAACTGGAGGGAGATGGTGTAGCAGACTTGCTTCCCGGGGGCGATGGGGAGCCGTGGGCGACACCGCTGCGCATCCCCATCTGAGAGATCAGCTGCGACTGGCTGAGCGCGCTCATGGGCCCCGCCAGCATCCCGGGGCGGTTGAGCAGGGGCACTTGTCGGTTGGACTCGTAGGACGTGGCGTCCGAGTGGACCATCTCCTGGATCTGAGGTAGGAGAATATCACGTTGTAATTAAAAGACGTATTGACTGATCGGTTACACTGCCGTTTAGTTGTTATACCCTTACACTGCCTCAGGGACCGGTGGCACCTACCAGAGGGCAGAAAGAAGAGTTCAGAAAGGAGCAATCTGGGGCCAAATCAAAGGCAGACGTGAGAGTGTCACCACGTCCTGGGAGTTTTGGAGACTGAGCCGGGGTGTAGTGACAAGCTCTGCTGGCGGTCACCACCTGCTCTCCCAATTTTAAATACTGCTGTCGGTCCTGATCCCACTCAGAGGGAATGTAGCACAGAACAACCAGAGAAGGGCAGAGACCTCCTGGCTGCCCGCTACGGTTTTGAGATGAGACGAGGAGAGGCAATGCAGGTGTGTGCATGTGGGGGGAGAAGAGAGAGGAGGGAACATGGCAGAGCTGCCCTGAAATGCCCATTTATCCCTAATTCTCACTTGGCTGTTCCCGTAACGCAGAAATGATGGGATGTCAAAGGGGCCTGTGGTGGCTGATGGCACACAGCTGCAGGGACATGGGGCCAGGGCACCGTCTGCCAGCAGAAGGCTGCTCAGCCTTGAACGATTCAGGAGGAAAACGGAACACACACATAGTGAATCAGAGGCGCTGAGTGCTAAGTTGGACAAAGTAATAATATCTCGTGGGGCATAAACCAAAGTGCCACGGGACAAACCAGAGTTTAAGTGGTTGGGTCAGGTGGGAACAGAAAAAAGCCTTGCAAGTGCCAAGGAGGGCAGATCAGCTGGGATGGGGATTGCTCCTGCTGTACTATGGAAGGTTTGGGGCTGCCCCTGTGTGCTGAGCCCAGACCCATCCCTCTGACCCCGGTGGAGAGCCCCCAGCCCTGGGCTCCGAGCTGCCTTCCGCTGCACGGCCAAATCCAGCTGCACAGGGAGGCAGCAGGAGGGAAGGCAAAGCCCGCTGAAACAGTGTTTTTTCCCCTTTTATATTAATCTGATTAATGTTAACACAAGCTTAAAGACCCAGGCTTTATTTATTAACAACCTTCATTTCCGATAAGCCCGCTGAGGTGCAATCTCTCATTAACAGGGGAGGCTTGCCAACTCCATTAGCAGCACATACAGAAAGAAACCCAGGGAAGACCTGCGAGGGCTCGGCAGGTTTCAGAGGAAATAAATCCCAACGCAAAACCAGATTTAGTGCTGCAGGTCAGGAATCAAGAGCTTTGCACAACACCAGGCAGCGTGCTCCGCTCTGCCTTTCGGATTCTCTGTCGGTAGAGGAGTGCGTGTTAGGGGAACAGCCTCTCCTAGCTCTGCCCTTTTGCTGCATTAATTACAAGGCACGGGGATTTAACTTGCAGGAAGAAAAGCACACCTTGTATTTAAACAGCAGCAGGAGTTTGGCCGAGGTTGGCTCGGGGGCCACGTTGCACTGCCATCCTCATGCTAGCAGGAAAATGCGTGTGTGCAAAAGCAGCAGGGCTGGCTTTGCCCCACTGTGCAGCCAAGGAAACTCGTGGGTTCCCGATCCGTGGGAAGTTTTAAGCACCATTAAAAGCTGCCTGGCTGCAAAGCTTTGGCCTTTCCTTGCAACATGCAACACGTAGGAAACCCTGGCCAAAAAGACATCACGGGCATGTATGCTGCTGCCTGCAAAGCAAGGTGGGGATGGACAGAGGGCTCTGGCAGTGTGGGGTGCAGGGGAGAGGGGATTCCTGCATTGAAAACTGAATTCACAAATGCTGTGGGAATGGCCAGGGTGGGACAGGTGGTGATGAGGAGCCTGCAAGGTGGCAAGGAGGGTTGGCACCCACTCGCCCTCGAGCAGCAGGCACCTTCCCAAATTCTGGTGGAGGTAAAGGTATGTTTGTCTCAGATTTTGCTTGTTTAATCCAGACCTCTCATGTCCAAGGAGATCTGCTTGCTGCTAAGGAAAAGAATAATTGATTGTTCGTATTTTAAATTCAAATGAAGGAAAAGTTTAGAAGACGGGCATTTTAGAAACAGGGAAGGCTATGAAACATGGCTTAAAAAATAAAAAAAAAATAATAAAATAGCATATTCATATTTGCAGCCATGGCAGTCTCTTGGGTAAATACTGTATTAAGACAATTTTTCTGAAACTTTTATTATGTGGCCAATAGACCACAACGGCTCCATTTATCCATTAAATATGTAATCATACACTTTTTCTTTACAGTGCATGTTATTTATGCAATAGAGCAGAACAAGTCCGGGAGTGCAATTATGGATATGGGACACGTGCTGTAAATGCTTATGAAAATTCATAGGAAAAAAAGGAAACCTGAGCCCTGGCCCACAGCATCCATGAAGAAGCCTCTTGCTGACAGCAACCCAACCACAGTAGCATTTTTCCTGGGACACCCCAAAGCCTCCTCTCATACAGTTGCCTGTATCTGTACATCATTAAAAAGAGACATTTTTTACTTATAACCTTTGCTATAAATATAAACTTACAAAATTTGCTGGTTTTGCCCCCAGTCCTCCCTCTCCCCCACCTCCAGGCTCTCCGGCCAGCAGGTCTGTCCAGGGAAGCGCAGGATCTGGCCCTGCCATTTCCCACTCACTAAACTTCTCTCAATTTCCCATTTTTCAATTAAAAAAGTAGTTTTTGAAGCAAGACGCCAGCTGCCCCCTGCCCAGAGCCCCTGCCCACAGCTCCTGGCCCCCGTTCACTGCAGCACCGATGCTCTCAGGACAGAAGAGGGCGCACGATGGAAAAGCCATTTGTTTTCCCCAAATTTAACAGGTTTAGGGTGGGAATGAAGGTGAGCCGCCCCAGCACTTCTTCTGGGGGCTTTTTGGAGGTGACAGCCCTCGCTCAAGCTGGGGAAAGGGTTAGTCCTGCTCTGAGACCCTACAGCTATTGAGCTGCTGTAGGGGTGTCAGTGTGCACCCAAAGTTATGGACAACGCCCAGACAGCCCCAAGGAAGGAGACACCTAGGGCAGGGCTCCGAGCTGCTCCCCTGCAGCACGTGGCCTTGTTAGGTCAGCAAGTGACAAGTGAAATTGTGACCATGGCAAAGCCGAGCACCCCAGCAGTACCCGCCATGAGCACGTGTTAATTATATACAACTACGATTAACTCTGCCACCAGGAGGGGTGGGCTCAGAGCTGGGTCCGATCCTGCCCGTGCCGTGCACCACTTGGTGCAGCAAGGTCACTGTGTGACACTGACACAGGCCTGGGGAGTATTTGCAGCCTCCACTGAGTAGCTGCTTTACATCTCGGAGGAGACAGGAGAGAAATGTGTTGTAGTCAGAGCTGAAGTAATTAAGTGCATCTTACTTAGCAGATTCCCAAAGGCTGCGCTAACTCAAAGACAGCTTCTTTTTTTTTTTTTTTTCCCACAATATTTTTTTTTTTTTTAAATGAATATGCATATAAGTCCTACAAAGGCTTTGGCTAATCCTAAGGAGAGAAGAACGGGTTGACAAATGTCACGGGCGCTGTGCTCCATGGAGAAGGGCCAGCCACCCTTCTGCAGCGCGGACACCGAAGCACCATTATGACGAGATTCAAGGTTGTGGTTTGGGAACCCTTGGGTTTGCTCCTGAGAACAAGCCATTACAATCACAAGCAACCAGGGAGAGAAATCAGCTGCTGAACAGCTTTGAAGCCAAGTTTTCCCAGCAGGCTTTTTCCTGTATTGAAGTTTAAATGTAAACGCATCACCATAGCTGAAATGCTTAAAGATGATTTACTTAAAAAAGAGAGAGAGAGGGAGAGAGGGAAGCTGATAAGAAAATATATCCCCAATTACCACCCCTCCTCTTCCCGATTTGTAACTGCTCCTAATAAACTTTCATGGTCTATGTAAAATGCTTTAGTGCGGTGACAAATTTCTGCTGGAATTTGAGATGTCTTGTTCAGAGTAATAGCTATCTCACACAGGTGCCCAGCTGCTATTGTAAAATCAGTAAGCATTTAATTGAAACAAATGACTATAATAATAGTACATTATCCCTGCAGGCTCATAGCCATAACAGTTTTAATTATTGAGTTAAGAGTCAAACTAATTTATCCTTTAAAGTAACAGCCACATCTTTGGTTCCACTGATCATCCTATTATGAACATGAGGGCAACGGTAGCAGAGGATTTAAAAAGGAAGCAGTTCATTTTGTAGGGGCTGGGGGGCACCCATCCCATGGCAGAGCCTTTCTGCACACAGGGAGGGTCCTGGCTGTGGCTGCGCCTCCCCCTGGGATGCTGGGGCCGAGCATCCCCTGTGCACCCGGTGCCTGCTTTGGGGGTTTGGGCACAAGGACGTTTCTGGGAACTGTATCAGAATTGCAGTTTTTCTTCATCAAACCCAGGAAGAGGTTTTACAGTTACAGGTTTGTAAGGAGCATCTCTGACTTCAGAGCCGGGCAACAAAGAGCGAATCCACATTCACGATGTAAAAACCATATGTTTGTGGCTCAGACTTGCTCTAGGGCACGTTTGAACGCACAGCTCCCAATTTCACAGTTCTTCAGGTCACCTGCCCAGCAGCCAGCACCCACCTCAGAGCAGGGGTGCTCCCCACCCTCCCAGAGCCATCTCCAAGGAGAAGGGTCTTCATCTCCAAACACTTTTTCCCTCCTGCAGGTGGGACAGTGCTGGCTCCCCAGATGCATGTTGATACTTGTGGTTAGTTTATCAGGCTGTGCAAAAAGCTCTGCACCTCTGTCATTTCTTGCCTACTTGCTGCACCATCTACAAAGTTATCACTGGTGATAACTTAATGGTTTCAGTGGCAAATATATAACAAACTCCGGGAAGGAGCAGTGACAAGCTGATCTACCACATGCATACAACGTTGATTTTTTTGCATTGTTTAACTTTCTCAATACACTTTGTGCTTCCAAGTCAAATGCCTTGTGGATGCCTAAATATATTATGATAACATTGTTACCTTTAGCACCCAAACCTGTAATCTCATCAAAAAAGATATCAAGTTAGTTTGACAAGATTTGTTTTCCATCAACCCATGTTGATTGGCATTAATTATATTACCTTCCCTTAATTCTTTATTAATTGAGGCCTGGATCTGCCACTCCATTATTTTGCTGAGGATTGATGGCAGGCTGACAGGGCTGTAATTACCTGGGCTGTTCTGTTTCCCTTTTTAAATATTTGCACATTAGCTCTCTTCTCGTCCTCCAGAGCCTCCCCAATATTCCAGGAATTACTGAATATCAGCATCAGTGGTACCGAGAGCTCCTCACTCAGTTATTTCAAGCCAGACAAACTAGCTCAATGTGCTAACTTAAAGAGGATTTGAACAGATATATTTGAGAAAAGGGCATTTTATGGCCTGCTTTAAATGCTACCTAATTTGAACCCCCGACCTTTCTAATTGATACTGGCAGCTTCAAACCTAGTGCTTGGGAGCGTAAAGCTCCACCACAAAGCTACGCAGCTGACCCCAGAGCAGGCTCCCAGGGCTTCTCTTGGTTCAGTGGCATCTGTCTGTGTCCTCCAGATTTGTTAGAGGATAACAAATCCACTAGGTTTGCTTCTAGTGCTGCATCAATTGCTCCATGTCTCTTCAAGCCTCCAGCACCTCTGCACGAGCTGGTGGGGACTCAGCACCAATGCAGTTCCCCTCCTTAATCAAAGCAACAGTGACCAGCATACTGTGTAGCTTAATAGTAATAACACCAAACCACACAAAAACCTTTCTGGCACATTAACAGCAGCTTTGTGCCACTACCTAGGAGGAAGAGAGAGAGAAGCCTCCTATCTCCATGGTCTTCACCAGCAGCCTGGACAATGCCTCCACGCTCCTGCAAGCACTGTGCCTGAATGTGGCCTGGAAATTCGGGCTGTACATTCAGCATCTCAGACATTAGCCCAGTTATCCCTTCAAGTGAGAGGGAACTGCCTGTTTGTCCCCAAAGAGGAGCTCCCTGGCAGGTGGGAAAGGCAGGATGAAGGACTGGGCTTGGAAGGCACCTGCCTGGCAATCCGCCCCCAGCGCTGTGACAGTCTGTGACCCAGTGGCACCATATCCTGCTATTATGGGGAGAAAGAGTCCTCCGAACACAATTAACACCTCGTTATGAAGATTACTGTAACTTCTGGGTGAGAACAACGGTGCAAAACAGGATGGAGACTGCTCGGCCAACGGGAAATATCCCTCATTAATATTCCCATCACTCCCCGTGCTGGAAGGGCACGGCCAAAAGGCACGAACTGAATTCTGTTGTTTTCATGGGACACAATTGTCCAGCATGGTCATTTGCCAACAAGAGTAGGATCGTGGGCTTGTGCAGCAGAGGAGCCCACAAGGGGTCCAGCTGCCACCCCCGGACTGTGCAAGCCAGGTGCCAGTCCAGGTGCCAGCACAAATGTATGGTTTGAAAGGTGCCTCTGGGTTCTGGAAGACAAACTCGAGCTAGCTGCACCACTGTGCTGCATCCCAGCACCACCACACACCCACACCACAGCTGGCACATTGCTGCTTAAGACCAAAGTATTGCAAGGTTTCGGCACATCCCGAATCCCAGTCCTGAAGGTGACAACTCCTGCAGCTGATCCTTGGCGGCCCCACAGCTCCCCTCGTGCTCCTTTTTTTAAAGTACCTTATTTTATGGTTAAAGAACAAGCCTGATAATTCAGTAAACTTTTGCAAATCATCTATTCCATTCATTTCCAGCATGTTTTCTGAATACATTATTTAGTGTTTTTTGTAACCACTTGCAGATGAAGGCAATTGCCACTTACCCAGGCATGACACCACCACTTCCCCAAAGCAGGGGCTAGAACTTCCATGTAACAGGAAAATATTGAGGAGCACCAGGTCCCGAGCCCCCTGCTACCCCACGAGGGTATAAAGCTTAATAACTGGTCACATCCCTTTGTGTGTGCTGGCAAGAGCCAGCGAGAAGCAGCAAAGGGGGTGGATGAGAAATCCCTGCAGGGCGAGGCCTGGAGGGCTGAGACCCTCTGCGGGGGGAATTATACGGGAGGAGCTGCTCCATGCCCACCCACCTGGGGACACGAGGTGTAGTGGTGGCATTGGTATGGACCATGCTGCTGGGGATGCCAGCAGAGGGACAGCCAGATCCCATCGGGTACCACCTCCTGCCCTTATGCTGAGGGTGCAGGAGGGCTCCAGGGCTTTTGGGGCTGCTGCTGGAAGGTGTTTGTGGAGGGGGAGCTCCAAGACTGCCTCTGGCAGGTATGGAAGTCTGCGGTGTCTTCCAGCACGGAGCTGCAAAGCACAGGTTCAAAGCACGGTGCCCAGTGCCCTGCACACCCCACCTTGTGCAGCGTGCATGAAGGGCAGGGTTTGGGGACAAGCTGTAGCCCTCAGGTCCCATTGCTCCAAATGTCCCTGTGCTCAGGATGGCTGGAGAAGCAGACAAACCATCCCAGGCAGTGCTTTTATTGCATTGTAGGGGTGAGACAAAGCTTTTCCCATGGGAGGCAAGGTGAAAATCTCTCCAGCGTGAGACCTGTTCATCCATCTGATTTCCACAGTATCATTTAAGAAAAGACCTTCAAGATGATCACATCCAACCATCAACCTGACCTCAAATTTTTCTTTAATTTTTGTTTTTAATCCCAGGGATACAGGCAGGAAGGTGTATTCAGAATCCATAGTTAAAACAGAAAAAAATAAATGTCTCGATGGTGGGGCTTGCTGTGTGCTTCCCAGGGTCACCTATTGCTGCAGGGGGTCCCTGGCCGTGCCTTGCAGGTCACCTCTGACTGCAGACCTGCTCCTCAGCCATGCACTTCAGTGCTGATGGGGACTATCACTTGCCCTGCAAAGCTGTCCCACAGGATTTGAGATGCACAAACAGATTCCCAAGAAGCAGAGACCTCGTGTCATGCAAATGGCCCTCAGCCCCCCAACCCTCCTCCCTCCTTCCATGTGAGGGCATCTTCCAGGCCGCTCCCAACCCAGCCGCCTTTGGCCACGCGTGGGCCACTCCATCACAGAGCCTTGCTGAGGTCACAGTGGCCACCACTGCCCCGTGGGCCCTATAAAACAGGCCGCCTGCCACTGGCCCGCCACTCGCTCAGCGACTAGCTCTTCTGACAGCCAGCGTACGCGGCAGGAAGGCGACTAGAAGCATTAAGGCGAGAAGCGGCCCTTCTTGGTGTGCGAGGACAGGCATGCCGTCCGAAGGAGCACCAAGAAGGAGCGCAGCTAACACGAAGGAGATTTGTCGTGGGCGGAGGGAGAGCGCCAGCAGCACAAGAAACATCAGTGCTCGGGAGACCTCTGGCGCCCAGCCCACAGAGAGATATCAGCGGTACCACTGGTACCGCAAGGACGCAGGGAACAGGCCGCCCCCTCTAACACCCAGCGACAGGGGGCCCGGGCCTTCCCGTAGGCACAGCGGTGGCGTGGAGCAAAGTCAGGAGCATCGGGCAGGGAGCCGTGGGGAGCAGAGGCGTGCCAACGGTCTGGAACGGAGCGTGGGACCCAGGCATGGCTGGAAAACCGTCAGCAACCTCAAACCCATTTGTGACAACCAAGCTGACAGCGGCATGGGACCTGCGGGCGGAACTGGACGACCACCTGGCTCGGCACCCTGGCCTGAAAACATTCGGAATGGAAGGCAACCCGTTTGGGCAGTCCCGGGCAAAGCCTGGCTTGATGTTCTGCAAAGCACTGTGGAGCCCATGGAGCTGGGCTCCACACCAGAAGAGGTGGAGGAAGCAATGGAAGTGGATCCACCTCCACCAGAACAGACCTGGGACTGCTGCAGCATGTCGTTGCTCTCTTCCATCCGAGAGCACCACCAGCGGCGCAGGAGTGCCCGCCCAGCTCCCTACTCCTTGCTCAGGCTCCATCCCAAGCATTAGCTTGGGGCCACCGAACACCACGGACATCCTGCAGGCTTTTCTGCAGGATGTCCCGGCAATAAACAACTCTTGCCAATTCTCAGGGGTTGCGTGAGTGCTTCTTTCCCATCCCACAGCCCTTGTGCGAGAGGTGGCAGCTCTTCTGCACAGAGCCTCGAGGAACAGCACAAGAGAGGACCCAGCTCCCTTCGGGCTGCTGTGCTGGGTGACAGGAGGAGTCCCCAAGGGCTGCCATGCACCTTTAATATTTGTGAAAATAGACTGAGGGGTGAAAATAGTAGTGTGTAAGTGATTACAGGTGGCTAATTTCTTCTATTAGGAGTGAGTTTCTATATCTGAGTAATGGGTAACAACAGACATGGAGAAGGCTGAGGTACTCAACAACTTCTTTGCCTCTGTCTGCACTGGTAGATGGGCTTCCCAAGCCTTTCATTTCCCTGAACCCAAAGACTGGGGGATCAAAGTCCCACCCACTGTAAGTGGAGAGCAGGTTCGAGACCACCTGATGAATCTAAACAGGTACAGGTCTATGGGACCTGATGACATGAATCCCAGGGTCCTGAGGGAACTGGCAAGCCTCCCTCCATCTGAGCTGAAAAGTCCTGGCATTTGGGCGTTGTCCCTGGTTGCAAAAATGGAAACATCATGCCCCTACTCTTCAACAATTAAAGAATTGAACAAAGAGCACTACTCTTCAACAGTTAAAACAATTAGGAGACATTACTTCTCAGAAGAAGTGGGTGACATTGGTAGTAGGGGGATGGTTGGACCAGATGATCCTGAAGGTCTTTTCCAATCTCAATCTTTCTGTGATTCTATGATTCTAAGTTATTGCAGATCTTGAATTACAGCTGAGCCTACTTTTTAAGATTTTGAACTGCTGAGATGGGTGGAAGTTCCACTCCATGGGCTCTGCCTCTGCAAACACTTTGGCACTCCCGGCACTAGCAAGGCAGAGGGGCCGGCAGACAGCAAGAATTCAATTTCTCAGAAAAGAACGGATTGGGCATCCATTTACATTCCCTACGCAACCGATGACAAAGTCAAAAAACCACCACCACCACCAAAACAAAACAAAACAAAACAAAACACTAAAACAAAATAATAATAATAAAAAATGGACACATAGAAGGAACTACACGGAAAAAGGAGCACAATGAGTACAGGAGATGGCCCTTCTACCATCCAGAAGCACAACAGGAGCAGCCTTGCACTGAATCACGTCCTGTCGCGTGTCCCTGTCCCTGTCCCTACCAGGACTGAGCACATCCCCAGCTTGGCTGAGGGGCAGGGACCTTATTATAAGACACTGGGCAATGCAGGAGCTGTGCGGCTCCTGGGCTTTACTCCTGGGCACCTCCCGCTCCCCTGGGACCCCCAGAGGCAGCCCCACAGCACGGCAGCACCCCGGCCGTGCCGGCCCCACCAGCTCCCACAGCACCTCCCGGCTCCCGTGGATTATCAGGGCCTTTCTGCACAGCGCAGTTCCCTTCACTTTATGTCTCTCCTGGCTCTTCGCAGACATTTTAGATATTGCATTCACATAAAGCAATATACTCAAAAGTAATGACAGGCCTCCGAGTTTTATTGCACAGAGCATTAAAAGAGAAGAGGAAGAAGAAGATGAAGAAGAAGAAAAAAAAAAAGAAGTAATTTTGGAACACAACAGGAGAATGGGAAGACTACACAGAGAAATCATCCCTGCGGGACTAAACTCTGTGAATTAATTTTAAAAGCTTTATTTTTTTTTTTTTGATTGGAAAGTTTAACAACCCACTTTCCAAGTACCACAAGAAATGCCGGCAGTATTAGGAAGAGCCAAGTCCCCCAGCACTGGTACCACACCTGCACACAAAGCACATCACCTCCCCAGCACACCCGCAGTGAGCTGCCCCCTTTCTGATCCCCAACTTCGTGCCTCTCTGTGGCTGAACACGGCTCGGACTATTGTGCTGGCTTGTAATAAGTGCTTCGTAAGAGTCACTTGTGATCAGGAAGACCATCACCCAGGGAAGGAGGATGCTTCTGAGGCTGAATGCTGGTTGAGAAACTACTTGAG
This sequence comes from Netta rufina, assembly GCF_964035555.1. Taxonomy (NCBI): domain Eukaryota; kingdom Metazoa; phylum Chordata; class Aves; order Anseriformes; family Anatidae; genus Netta; species Netta rufina. Next base: position 3,778,852 of record NC_140140.1, read on the forward strand.
TCTGAAAATCCAGCTCTGCCAGAGCCATGTGAGGCAGGCGAGCAAATGCCCTGCCCGTCAGCTCCCCGCCAGCAGAACGCAGATCTGCTCTGCCGACGGGAACCTCCGCGAGCAGCAAGCTCTGTGGTGACTTTGCTGCATCACATAAACCGTTAGCAGAAGGCACAGCCTGTTATTTGCTCGTCTTTAATTAGAGCAAATGCTAAACATTTTTAAAATAGGTGCAAAAAGCCCAAATGACGCTGTGTGCACAAAACTAATTGCAGGAGGTAGCAGAGAAGAGAAACTCGAGCGTCGGCTCCTGCCACGAGAGCCAGATGTGGTAACTCCTGTTCCGACTCCTGCCAACAGCAAACCCTTCTCATTTTTTCAGTAGCTAATATAACCACAGATGCTATTCCAGCACAAATTACAGACATGCAAAACCCAACATAAATGCAGAATTAAAGCTATACAGCATTTGGGAGTGTTTATTTAGGCTCCTGCACCAACCTGAACCTGAGCTGCTGCGCTGCCTGCGCTGTGCTGTAGGTTTTATTGGGTTAGCTGTGTTGCATTAAGGATGGGCAAAAGACTGCTTGGTCCAGCAGTGTGCCTGTCCTACTGTGCCTCTTTGAGGTGGATAACAGGCACCCAAAAGATTCCTTTTCCAACTCCTGGATGTGAACGATGCCGTATTTAACAGGGCTTGGCTCTGCCCAAAGTAGATTGTCACAGTAACAGGCACTCCTACCTCCAGTCTTCGTTTAATTCAGGAAACGGTTGGGATTTGGGCCAGCGAGACCACTTCCCTTCCAAAAGATATAACCCACTGGTGGAAAACCTCGAGTAATGCATGACCCCATTACAGGCTTGATTTTTTTCCACCGGGATTACAAGCCAGCACTAGGGAGCTTGATCAATGGAGTCCCAGGGTTCAATCAATAAATGTCAATGACAACACACTGCATTACACTGATGCCACACATCTATCAACTTAAATAACTCCAGCCACCCACAGGCAGAGGCACTAGAGCAGCACCTGAAGGCCCAGGGGATGGCTGGAGGCTGCCTGGGACAGTCCTGGCCCCTGCAGCTCCTCCGGACCCATTGCCCTGACCTGATAGATGGGGCAGGGCCCGCAGGCAATGGGAACATCGCCAGTAGGATCTCTGAAAGCAAGTGAACCATGCAGCAAGGACAGAATGTGAGGAAGGGCGAGCATGAAAAATATTCACCCTCTGAAAGGCTGGGCACCTCCACGGGGCTCGTGGCTGTCCCCTTTCACTTCCCCTCCAGATGCCGCAGCACAGGCCTGGTCCCCTCGCACCGCTGGAAGCGAACGTGCCTGTCTCCTGCAGAAAAAGCACTTGGTGAGCTTGCCAAGGAGAAAAGCCCTCTGTCATCAGGATGTCTCCCACAACAACTCGGTTTTCCCGAGTTTCAGCTGTTTCCACTACAGCTCTGCCACGTGCAAGGAACCCCGCGGCAGCACAAAGCCTTCCTACGAGTTTCCAAGAGAAAAGCGTTCTGCTTCCAATTCCACTTTGCTAGTTTTCTCCCAAACTCAGCAAACCCCACCGGGCTGCTGTTCTGCTCTAAAACAAATGCCGCAAGCTCTGCTTGAACTTCAGCGTTTTATTGACACACGTCCTTGCTTTCAAACAAAAACTTAAGGCTGCTTGTAGGAGATGACTGCCAAAAACTCGTACCACTTTTGCAGGCGTGTTTTCCCAGAGCAGACAGCACTTCCCAAGGAGCCGTAAGAGCATTGAAGAAGACATGCAGCAGCAGACAGACCTGGTAGGAGCAGGACTCTGGGATCCCGACCCCTGGGGAGGGATTTGGCCTCGCTCTGAGCATCCTCATCGCTGAGTGTGAAATGTGCAGCCTGGGGCTGCGGTGCAACTGTTGTGTCACCGCAGACAGAGTGTGCAAGGACGGGCAATTTCTGCACTTGCAATTTCCAGGCATGTAGAAAACGAAGAAGAAATACATTACCTGGGAAGAAAGGGTTACTGTTCGATCGAAAATTAATGCACTCAATTCTGAATTAACATGTGGGATAATTAAAACCATCTTTCCAATGAATTTATTATAGGATATACAAAGCTAATTATAAATTCTCTGTTGCTTAATCCCTTGCAGTTTGCTAATGCAGCGTTGAAATCTCTTTGGCCACACTTGTTTAAATTATTCATTAGACACAGCAACAGTTGTGAACTGTAATTTAAATTGGCATCTCATGAATATTCAATTAATACAATAAACACCGGAATGTTTTACTGCACACTGCTCGATAGTTTGTGCTCGAGCCTGTGTTTACACATTTTTATTAACTCTTTTTGAAGGTGTTACCTATTTATGTCACTGATTACAATGAGAATTAAAAAGTCCCACTCATAAATATTTGTGTCGTTGCCTTAAGAGAGACAATGCAATTAGGCAAAACTTGCTTAGTGATAATTAATGCTGGGCGGATATTCTTTCCCTCCTGTTTGCCTCCGAGCATGCAGCATGCCCTGAGGTGGCACCCACGGGTGTCCTGCGCGATGCTCCACTGCACAAGAGGTGGAAGTGGGGAGGCAGAGCTGTAAATATTTACTCCCCCATCTTGAGTATTGCCAAAAGATGGCCAAAATTAGGAAATAAAATGCAGCTGGAAGTAAGCTCCCTGGGCGCGGTAGCCTGATGGCACTCTTGTCTTTTGATGGGGCATTTTTAGCAGCAGCGCTCAAAAAATAATTATCAAGTGGCTGTATAATTCAGTGTGGTTTTCTATTTTAAGACTGAACTTTTTCATTTCAAAGCACAGTCCTGCTCTGAGCAGAGGCTGTAAGAGTGGCATCGTGGGATGCTGCATCTGCGGCTTTTCGGCGGCACCACATAACGTCGGCTTAGTTTGTAAGTGAAAACATTTCCCCCCAGCTGCCACTCCTGCCAACAAGGGGGGGTGACGTGAGAGCCAAGGGAGCAGAGATGCAGTAGCAGCAATTCAGCGTTGCATGGGGCTGCAGAGTATTTTCTTGGGCAAATCCTTGGATTTGAATGCTCTGGAGTGCTGTGGGATGCTCTGCAAGGCACCTCCTTGGCACTGCTGGGATCACCACTAGCCACCCTGGTCAACAGGAGAGCAGCTTCTGCAGCCAGGTCTAGGGAGCTTTGCTTCCAGGGAAAAAACAGCCAGGACATTCTCACGTTCACAGCAAAGTTGGTCTGTTCGCTTAGGGGTACTTTTAGCAAAACAGCTTCATTACACAGTTATGGCTGCACCAAGGCATTTGAATGGGCTTAGGGTCACTTGAAGGTTTTTAGACCCAGCGTCAAGGACAGCAATTTCCATACGTGCTTCTGCCTATAACAAGCTAGCCACATTTTCATACCCCTGGAAGGCATTCACAGGTACTGCCAGCAGACGCCTGCAAGTTTTTTGTACCTGCTGTGACTTTCTTCTGCTGTCAGACACGGCAGACTCGTGCCAACAACCCACGGCTTCGCTGGCAATACCCTGCCAAAATCTAACACCCACAATTGTTCAGACCTGGTAAGAGATTTCAGGCATTAACATATTTCTGTATTTGCTGCTTTTTTTAAAGTATGGTTTCACCATGGGACCCAACATTCAGCACAGCATTTGCTTGTTGGGATCTGAATTTGACTCCCCATGAGAAGATTATTCTCTCCTCTATTCCCCTCTGTGCACGGCATGAACCACAATCTCCTCTATCAACTTTACACTCTTTTTTTTTTTTTTTTTTTAATGTTCCTCTAAGACAAAAAGCTGGCCTGGCATCTCTTAATCGTGGCGTGGTCGCTGGCAGCTCCTCTGTTTGTTTCCAACCTTGATTTCCAGTGACAGGGAGCACGCGACTGTCACGCTCTTCTGTAGCGGTGCCTCCTGCTGCAGATCAGCCGCCTGCGAGTCAGCGGAGGGCCGTGCACCCGCTGCACTTCCCCACAAATTAGTAAGCGATACCCTGGCTTGAATTGCAAGGGGCTTTCAAGAATAATCAGTGTATTTCTGCTGGTGTTTCTTCAAGCTGTTTCTCATGTACTGCAGCTGGCATCTTGTTTCAACCTTGCGGTAGAACAGAGGAAATCATGACACTTTGTACTGCTAATGCCTTTCTTTTTTGATCCATGAATAATTTTCTCTGCCCCTGCAGCAGCTCTCCCAGAATACCAAAAGCCAGGCAGCCTCCTGTAACCACGCGGCTCAGCTCTGACGTGAGCCTCGGAGCTGCAGCGCTCCGTGATGTCAGTGCCTGACTCAGTCCCACTCCCCCTTCTGCTCCCAGACCTGGGCTTTGGGTCCCTGAGGAGGGGCCAAGCTCCTGCAGGCTCTGTCACAACTCCCCCAGCCCTGCAGTTTGCATTCACACAGACTGGAAACTGCTCCTGGCTCCGTTCAGCTCGCAGCTTCTTCTTCCTGACCCCAGATGAGACAGGTCCCCCTTTGCTTCTGCGGGAGCTCCCGGCCTCATCGGCAATACAAACATTTTCTTTCCAGGTTCTTGCTCAAGGCCCAGGATCGATGCAGAGTTCAAGCTGTCTCTCATCCCCTCCACGGCTGCACATGACCGGACCTTCTCACACTGGCAATGCCATCAGCCAGGGTGTCCTGGTATTTCCCTGAACTCCTCGACATCCCTTACTGCCCCAAGGGCAGGACACGTGCTGGCTGCATTCGTGTCCCCAGAGGATGCTCCCTGCCTGTAGGTTCCCCTACGTGGCTAACCCAACCCCCAGGGCAGAGCTGCAGCACTGTTCATGGCTCATGGCTCTTCAGCATGTTGCAAGCAGACAGAACACTGAGTAGTTTATTAACCTTCACTTGCTACATGCAACTGCTCCTCTCGGCTGAATAGCTGGAAAAATCAACATCTGTGCAAATGCAGGCACCTAAAATGTGGACTAGTGCGTTGAAGCTGGGTGTCCAGCTCTCCCCAAATCCCCACAGAGACATGCACTCCATCCCACAGCAGTATTTCAGCGTTACACTCCAGAAGAGCCTCTCCACAACCACAGAAAGCCGTGTGACTAATTCAGGCTGGGCGACTGACTCCCACCCTGTCTCTCACTCCACAAGGCTGGCTTATTACCACTGGCATCTTCCAGATTTGCAATGTTTTAACAAAATGGCCAGGTTCATTGCTTAGCAGTTTTTCTGTAAATGACTCAACCTGGCAACCTTATTCTTGGCTTCAGATGCAAAACCTGCTATTTCTTTGTATTTGTTTATTTTTTTTTCCCTCAGGACCCTGTAAGCTACTATCTCTTTAGGACTTTTCAAAACTCCCTTGTCAGACCCTCCAGCACTGTCTATACTCAGTCCCTCTAGCCCCATCTTCATCACGGCAGCAGATTTCTCCTCCTTCCTTCTGTCTGCATGTTTTTGGTCTTTTGGGCATTGAAGCCACCTAAATGTCCATTTGCAGTGTGGCCAGGTGCCCTCAGTTTTCCCCACAGAGTGCTATTCAGGTGTTGCTGTACCAGCCCTGAGCTGGCAGGCACAGGTCCTCTGGAAGCACCCCTGAGCCACGCTCCCAGCTGAGGCTTTGGGCCATAAAGCCGAGCTTTGTGCACAGAAGCTTGTTACAACCCCACAAACAAGATGCTGCTCACATCTCGTGTGCTTTGCGGCACTGTTGGCTGCCCTATTTCCATGCTGAATTTTGCAGAAATCTGCTACGCTCACGTTAAATACTTGCATTTCTATCCTGTGACCAACACAGGGAAGAAGTGAGCTAGAAAAAGGTGTCCTGGAGGAAATATTAAGCCCAACCTTCCTTGAGCTAAGGCTGTTTTCCATAACTTTGGCTCTCAGCTCTTGGTAAGACTGACACGTCTTTGTGCGAGTGAGACTTGAGCTCATGAAGTCTGGTTGCAATATGTATTGATTTTAATGATCCATGTTTTTTAAATTACAGTAGATGATGTACTACAAAGGAACCATCTCACTACAGCAATAATTGTAGTTATTCATCTAATTTTTCCCTGGTGAACTTTAAATGTAAGCTACAGCCAAGCCCAGTTACCGCTATTCATGGGGTACGTGGCACCCGAGTGTGCCAAGTGATTGACCGGGTGTTAAAGCACTGCCGGCTGCTTCCTCACACCTATTCATTGGGATCCTATGGCCAACCTCCTGCGCAACACAAACACTGCAAAAATGGGGATACAGTGGAATAGGATTTAAAATTCTCACAAGGGCTCCGCTCCCGACTCCCCCCAGGCAGGGAGCCGCTTCCACGCACACACCTCCAAGGGCAGCGGGTGGGCTTCAGCATCACCCAGAGGGCACAAGAGCAAAATCCGGGCTGCAGTAACTAAGCCCTTTGCCCGTTCATGGGCCAGAGTTCAAATCAATGTGAGATTCGTGGGCGCTGCCACTTGCAGAGAAGTGCAGTGCTTCCCGGTGAGCGGCTCAAAAAACTTGGTGTGGCCGAGCTGCTGCGGACCGAACCCAACCCGCTGTGCTGTGCATGGCTTTGCTGCTTCACTGAGAAAGTACAGGGAAAGAAAGGGGAGGAGGCGAGCTGTCACCGGGGAGAATTCCAGCCCCAGTCACCCATTACAGATCATGAAACCTATGTTTTCAAAAGGGGCTCGACTTAGTCCTGGATTTTCAACCCAAAACACAAAGTCAAAAGGAGATGTTTTTCTGTGCAAACCTCAGGACATGATCGCACAACAGCAGCGTGTACAGACACGGAGACACAAACCATTCCTTGTGGGATGTGGCTTGGAAGTGCACACCCGTGTGATCCTAGCAGGCCCAGGCTTTTTCTCCCTTTAAATTCTGTTGAAATTCACAGCAGAGAAGTCGTGTTAGGTCACATCTCATCTCTGGGACTGTGAGAAGCTGGAGAAAAATTACTTTTAAAAATCCCCCGTGCTAGACCTTGTGCTACTCCACAGGACAGCCCCTTCTGCAGCCAGCCTGGCAGAGCAGGTCCTTACCACAAAACAAATCATCACCAGGTTAGCAGAGGAAATGTTTACAGAGCCACGCTGCTTAGCCACACATGCACACATCCTATAAATCAGCAGAGATACTGCTCTTCCACTTGGCATTGATACAACACCCTCATCAGGGCATAATGCTCCGTGCTGAACTTTGGCTTCCGTCCCTTCAGGAATTGGATTTCTGCCTTGTAAAGCAGCATGGCAGAGCCGCAGATGCTGGGCTATAAAAGAAGAAAGTTCCAAAGCAGCCGTGCCCTGTGTGGGACTGGGATCTCTGTAACCCACCCTGCAAATTCCCTGGCGTGATCTGTCCAGGTCCCGGTACAGCCACTACCCCACCAGTTTAGTCATTTGGGAAGGATGAAATAAATGTTTTCTTCCTGCCTGGGCCTCCACTGCTTGGTGTTCCTCTTTAGGGCAAATCTTCAGAGCTGCTGCAGAGCATCTCCTGCTGCAGGTGTCATGGAGGGGCTGAGGCTCTGCTGCACAGTGTGCAACCAACGACCCCCAGGGGGACAAGGCAGAGCGGGGCAAGAGCTCAGTCCTCTCAGCGAGCTGATGGGATGATGGAGGCAACAGGATGACCCAGAGGTACAGATCTTTCTGCCTCTCAGTCTGCGGTGTGGATGCAATAAAATTACTCTGCTCCGCCAGTTACAGCTGCCTGGTGCCTGAGACACCCCAGTGAGAGCCCTGTGGTTGGTTTAGGGCCACGATGACCACCAGTCTCCAATAAATGCCTGCTCAATGCCCAGAGACCATCTCTTTGCTGCACAGGTTGGCCCATTTCTGGTCATTTCTCATGGACCTTCAGACCATGAAGAAACATTTGGACAGGCCTGATCCTGCCCTCAGCTCTCTTACAGGTAAAACAAAATGTTGGAGGGGAGACAGGCTGTGGTAACAACAAATCCCATAAGGAAACGTAACCTTAAAAAGGAACAGATGTCCCCAAAGAGACAATATGGCCAATTTGACCAACCAAGCCCAAGGCAGCTGGCAGAGGGGCTGAGTGGTGGCCTGCCCCATTGCCCTGGGGACACGGCAGGTACTTTCCATCTCACCATGCCTGCCATGGCATGGAAATCAAAGCAAGCCCTTTGATTCTGCAGGGGACAGCTGAGAAGGGAATGTGTACTGGCGGTCCCATTTTCACCTCTTCTCCCCTCTCTCCAGAACCAGATATCCTCAGCTCAGCTCAACGTGAGCACGGAGTTAACAGGACTCATCTTGAGAGGAAAGCGATTCTCCTCCAGGTAAGCAGGCAGCCTCCTCCCTCGGATTAACGCTAACCAGATGGCCAACTGTCTGTACTCAGCTGCTAAAACACACGGGCCGAAATAATCAGGGAGTCCCCAGGACAGACACAGAAAACCAGTACAGAACTGGGAACATGCCATGAAGAAGCCCAGCTAGCGAGGAAGGTGGAGCTGTGCACCGGACCGTGTCCAGCCAGGGCAGAAGCCCCCTGTGCTGGTTGGAGCAGGAGGGTTGATGATGGTGGATGGATGCCTTGCTCTAAGAACCAAGCCCTGTGTTGTGCTCACAACCACAGCTCTTCCAGAGACCACTTCTGCACACACAAACCTGAACTTCAGAGGGGTGACCTGCGAAGGGTGCTCTGTCCTACCGGCTGGCACCAGTACGGACTGGGAGGGAGCAGTGGGACAAACCTTCCCTTTGCCTTAGAGAAATGATGCCGATGAGATGCATTAAGAAGCTTCAAGTATTAAGAAGTTACCAGTGCTGCAAGGTTTCATTTGGGAATGCACCCAAATCTCCAACCCCACCCTGTCAGGGTAAAGAGGAACACGGCTTGGGATGGAAAGGGAAGCACAGCAGAGCTGCCTGGTGTTGCTGCGAGGAAAGGACAGCATTAATCATCACTTTGGTCATCATTTTAAAAAACAAATCCATAGGTGAGGTGTGAAGCATCATCTGTAGCCCAAAGAAGGCATGGACCAGTTCCATCATCTCCCGAATGAGACATGATGTGGCTTGGATGGGACCTGGTGCTCCCAAGGTTCAAGTCAATTCCAGTCAGAAATTAGCTCCGGATTTATCATATGTAACAGCCTTCTTCCCAGCAACATTCACTTTAACATTTGCTACAGCAGTTCCCCATGATTTTGGTATCCCCATAAACATTTAAAAAATCTCTCTGGTGTTATCATTTTCCTGGGGCAAGGGAATCCTGAAGTTTATCTTGATCTGACTGGAACAAAATTGCTGGGGGGAGCAGCCCACGTGCTTTCTGGCAGTTAATTCAGAACACTGCAAGCTTTATGAGCAGTGAATACTTTTCTCCCCAACACACGTTAATTCACATCTATCAGTACCGAACTCCCTTAACAGCCCTGTAACCCACTTCCCTCCTATGTCTAAATCTCTCCAAATGTCCTTTCTCTGTTCCGAATACATCTGATTCTGCAGGGTCACCCCCAGCTTTGTCCTGCACTGCTTACATCCCACATCGTAAATAACACAGCACGAACATAGCACCCAGGGCCACAACAGAACTACGAGAGACACCCCCAAATCGTGGTGTGCGAGGGTCTCTAAGCGCTGCTCTTCCAAATGGTAGCCAGAAAACAACAACATAAAGAGTTGGGCAAAACGTGCTCCTCCTGCACAGAAAATGTTCCCGATGAGGGCAGCCATTCCCTGACTGACCCCACTCTTCCTATTCCATCTGCTTGCTGGAACACCTCAGTTCACCCCAAATCCATCCGCCTTTGCCTCTCACCACAAGCGGGAGCCACTCTCCCAGCTCAACAGCCACCCCAGGAGCTCCCCGAGCACCTCAACACCCAAGGTGGTCACAGCAACCTCGTGCAGCTTACAGGACTTCTCGATCTGTAATGAGAAATGCCCGCTGCAGGACAGGTAAGTGAGAAGTATCACGCTGGCAATTTCTACAGATGTTGAGGGATTGCAGCAATACACCTCTCCTTCCCTCACACGGCTGGCCGGAGAGACCAAACAATTTCCATGGTGCAAAAGGACGGTTCGTAATGGGATTCTGCAGAGCTGAGAGACAAATATAACAGCCAGGCAGAGCATTAAGGAATGCTTTCCAGCCGGCGGAGCCAAAGTGAAACACTTGGACATATAACATTACCAACTGGCTCGCTGCCATGCATCAGATGCAGAAACATTTTTCTCTTTCCGTGACAAGCTGCATCTGTAGCAATCATTATAATTTCTCCTGACATTGCATCCCACACCTCTTCACAGAGGCAGGACTCAAGCAGCATTCTTCATTTAAATGGTAACTTTGATTTTCCCTGGGCTGTGGGGATGGGAAGCGTTTCAGCCTGTACCAGTGAGGCAGAGGGGAGGGCTGCTGGGAGCTGTGCTCTTTGGAGGTTCAACCCTTTTGGTCTTCTGAGGGCTGTGAATTTGGCAGCTGGACCTACCCAGCCTCATAGCCACCCCGCGGCCAGGATTTGGGGTGAAGAAAGGGAAATCTGGCTGAAGATCCCCTTTCATGTTCTTGCTCATTCTCCACCATCATTCACACTGACAGCAAACCCCACCGAGTCCACAGGCAGGAGAAAACTCCTATAAAAAAGCTAGGATTGCCATTTATATTTACCAGCTGAGGAAATCTTACCTAGCAATTAGAAACCCTCTCTCCCTTCACTCTCAGTGCTCAGCCGCGTGGCTGGTGGAGCTCTTTGATCTCCTCGTTGCACAACAAAGCCTGCTCCAGCCTATTATTTTTATTGTAAGCACTTTCTGTTATTTGCCTCTAAAAATGGCTCCCATTTAAATAATAAAAAAGACGTACTGGATGTGCACACACCTACAGCAGTGAATAGTCATCATAACCTCTATGGCTGAAACAAAAGCCATGGAAATTTCCATCCTTTTGTGCTCTCCTGCCCTGGGCATGTGCTCGTGGCAGCCGAGCTGCAGCCTCTGAACCCAGCCATGGCAGGGCTGTTTGGGTATGAAACTTCTAGAAAGGCAACCGAAAGCAAGCCACGTAGCACAGCATGCATTCAGTTTGGGAACACGCATAAAAGTTGTGTGGGACCCCCCTTTTCTGTAGGGAAAATCCGGGGCAATGAGTAATTGCTGGAGCAGGCTAATGCAGCCTGGTAGCACGCAAAGAGAAGACGAATGACAGCTAGGAGATAAATATGATTGATCGAGGGGATAGGGGCAATTAAAAAGGGGCTGCAACATTGATCAAAACGTGCAAGATGGATGGCAAAGAGTTGCCAGAAGTGCTAGTTTGCAGGGATAACTGGCAGCACAGGTTCTCCTGCAGCCAAGGTGCTGCTGGTTGAAATGGGCAGGAATTATTCTTTATTTTCAGCTGCACGATGAGCTTCAAAATGACTTTATGTTGCGTTGTGAGGCAGGGTGTGGGTGCATATGGGAGCATGACAAGCTTGCAGTGCAGCAGAGGAGATGCCACGCAGTAAAATCATCTCATGCCTTTCAGAGGCTCCTCTGCATGGCGCAGACCCACGGCCATCGCCTCTCCTCGCTGTTCCCATGGAAATGATTGCACGTGGCCAAGCAGAGAGCGCGGCACAACACGGAGAGAATAAGGGGAATGCGTGGCGCAAGCACCCAGTGGGACGGAGCAAGCTGTGCCTCTTTGGCCAAGATAGCATCCCTGGATTAGACCAGCACCACCAGCCTGGACAAGTGGCAGTAAAAGCCCAGCTTCGTTTTGCATCCCCACAGCCGCAGAAGTGTCATGGGCAGGAACAGGACGCGGGACAAGGCACGCAGAAATGTGCTTTGAGGAAAATACCTTCCTGTGCACGACCCAGCCAACAAGAAGTCCTCAGATAATATGTGCCACTGGCTCACATGCAGAAATCAGTGCAACTAAACGAGTGTGACCAAATTAACCGTAACCAAACGCGGGGCTTGGTTAGCAGAGAATCCCCAGAAACACATTACTCTGATTCTTAGGGATATGGTTTAGTGGGGACTGCTAGCGTTAGGTCAGAGGTTGGACTCGATGATCTTGAGGTCTCTTCCAACCTAGAAATTCTGTGATTCTGTGATTCTGTGATTTTACTTACTGTTCCCAAAAGGGTTAGTGCCAGGGACAGGGGAGGAGATGGCAGAGTCAGTCCCCCATGTACACCAGAGCTCAGGGGGCTGTGGAAGCTCATGTGGGCATCAGCTCCCAGCTACTGGGGCCAAAATGACAAAACCTCCACGGGGAGATGGGGAACTGGAAACACTCAGGCACTCTTTCCCTAGAACCACATCCCAGACTCCAAAGAAACCCTCTTCTGAACGTCTCAGTCCTTCGACAAAGCACGGAGGTGTCCTGGTCTCATTGTGGGACTTTTTGACATGGGTAAAAAGCATTTTTAACCTCAACCAGAAAAACTGTTGAAGTGGAGTTGTTTGCTAAAAAGAGGAAAAAAATCTCATGCCAGAGAGGTAGACAAGCCAGATCTAAAGGGTTAAAATCAGGCTAAGTAACAGGCATCCATCTGTATGTCTGTTATGTAGAGATGAACACAGTTTAAGACCAGAATCTGTTCTTAAAAAAGGTCCATCCCACACCTTCAACATATTTACTCTGAATACTCTCAGTTACCCGATATTGTTCTGAAAACCCCCTTCGTGCTGTATTCATCTTATCTGCTACTGTAACTCACAGATTTTATTTTCCACTATATTTTTAATTTATATCATGTTTTATTTATACTACTGTCTTTTTTGAAGCCCCAAATTTCAAAACTGACATGAGCATTGCACACACAAAGTAGGCTTCTTATTACCAACATGGCACAGAAGACAAAAAATGACAGGAATAAATCTTGGATTTTATGTCGGCAAGACGTTCTGCAAAGTAAGTGACATTTCTCAGCAATACAAATTGTACATTAAAAGATAATTTTCAGAACATGATACTAGCTTCGGAGTGCAGCACCATTACGCAAAGTAATATTGAAGCTGCGCTTTAGCAAATGCTGTTTTCATGTTGTACTAGTTTGGCATCAAGATTGCAGCAGGTCTTGTGAGTAGATTTAGGAGTGATTAAGTTTACTGTGCACAAAAGCCAGTTATTTGGCAAACTGTCGGCGCGGCGTAATTGATATTTTAATTACACTACTAATACACACATGCTGTTCACAACGAGCCTCCTCACTGGTGTTGCACAAACTGCTTATTTACAGCGCCGGTGATTGTTCCCAAGAAGTTTGGGTTTAAAATTGGTAAAATTTTCAATCTCTGTAAAAGCAAAGCAACTTGTTCCGCACCGCTCACCAGCAGGAGCGTGCAGTGTGGGGCCAGCAGGAGGGACACCTCACCTGGCACGTGCCTGGGGACAGCGCTCGGGGACGGACACGGTGCCTTTAGGGCTGATGAGGTGACTCACTTGGTGGGACTGCTCACCACCAAGGCACTGCCCATGGTTACACCAGGTCGGGATCAGACCTGCTGTGGTTCTGGCAAGTGATGAGCAGGAGTGTGTAAGGAAACAGCTTGCAGAACAAAAAACAAAGGGAGAAGAAACACCTCCGGAGCCAGACACATGCTGGCTCCCACCATGCCAGCCCCCTCCAGCACGGTGTGATGTGGTGCCGTAGGCAGGGACACTTTAACACTGCCTAGGAAGTTTTTCAAGGTAGGCACATCTCCTCCTGTAGGTTTTATACCCTGCGGCTCTGGCCTAGGAATGTGTAATTTTTGTTATTATAACAGCATGCAGCAGTAATGACAGTAATAGCGGCGCAGTAAGAGCAAAGGTAGCATATAGGTGAGTACCTGGAAAATCTCCTAAGGGTGACACCTACCAACAGATGCCGTCATCCCACACAACTCATTCCTCGTGACACGCCAGGTGGAGTTTGTCCCAGCACAACACAATGCCCTGGGCAGGAATCTAGCACTGGCAGAAGCTCTGAAGATCAGGATGGCCTTTGATATCTCTGTCTCCTACGATCCCAGAAGCACCAAGCACGTTGTGCGTATGGCAGCTCTCAGAGATTTCTTCATACAGAGATGCTAAAGGGGCCCTGGGGCTGAGATGTGCCGACCCTTCAGCCGTCCATAAAAGTTGGAGGCTGCAATCAAACCTCTTTTCTCAGAGGACCTGAGTAGTTGGGATGAGACTGCCTGCAGAGAAAACCCATTTTATAAAGCACCAAGGAGCAGATGGGCAAAAGCATGAAGGGGAGCAGTGTCCTCCTCCCCAGGTTGCCTTCTGGACAATCCCCTCCTGAAACCCTGCTGGGCACCTCTCTGCGAGCACGAAGGTGCTGGTGGCAGCAGTGCCTGCGCCCCATCCCGCCTGCACCCCATCCTGCAGTGCTGGCCAGAGGAGAGGTCTGCTGGAGTGAAGGGGATTTCACAGCACGAGACAAAAATAGGATTTGGAACCAGCAGGAAAAGGAGCTTTGTGTATTGCAAAGGGGATTCGCTTGTTAAGTGTCCTTGTTCTGTGAGGGGCTGACCAGAGCCAGGGGGTCGGACCAGTGGTCGAGAGGAGCTGGGGATGTATCTGCCTCTGGAGCAAGCACCAGGGGACGCTGGGGCACCTCTGCCCAGTGGGATGCTCAGCAGCATCCCCTCGCACCCAGCTGAGGGGCAGGAGAGCAGGACACCCCATGCCCACATGCACAAGCACCCACACCCCACGAGCACGGCTGGGAGCAGCCACATTTGTGCTCCCTGTGAGCACTGAGAGCTCAGCCACTGCTGCTCAAACTTCAGAAAGTAACTATCGGTCCGTGCCCCTTCCTCGGAGAAAGCCTGCTTTTAAGCACACCCAAACCCGATTTACTCCGTGGCCGGGCACCTTGTCTGCTGGGCTCCAACCTGGCTTGGGGGGGGGTATGAAGGGAAGGGGGCTTTCGAACGAAAATGCCACCGGGTCCTTCGAGCCAGCAGCACGCGTGGGTGTTGCTAAATTAAGCTCGCAAGGAGGTGGGGCGAACGCCTTAAACGAGTTCGCGAAGGTAAAATAACGTTCATTAAAAATAGAAAAACAACTGAAAAAATATCCTTTGTATTCAACTTCGCACTCGTACATCATAATGTTCCAGTAAAAGCCCATTTTCCCTTGAGATAATAAAAGAATTGAATTTTTCCTTATCGGTCATCTATTTTTCTAGCTAAAGCTATTACTCCCTCTCTGCGGTTGCCAGGCAACAAGAAATATTAATAGCAGCTTTTATTAGCTTAGCTTTAGCAGTGGAGTACCAGAATGAGAAAATGGAAAACATAAATGTGTTACATAAATCTTTCAACCTTTCAGGGTTTGTGTTAGTCTCTGTTTTCATAATGATTTATTGAAGTGATGGTTCATTTATGAGAAAAAGGAGTGTGAAATAAGAAAACGGAACATTACCCTGAAGGACTGTTTGAAAATAAATAATTATAGGAGGTGAAGAAAAGCTGTTTAAAACCATTTTTCTGAGTTTTATAAAATTTAAAAAGACATATTTCTTTCATTTATTGCCTCTGAGAAAAACACTAGCAGGGAATTGCAAACAGGGCTCTGTTTAATACAAAGAACCCTTCACGTACGGTTGCATCGTTACTATTTTCCACCAAGGGCTCGTGTTTGGGAGTTTAGTTTTTAAACCGCGAGCCATTAATAAGCAGAAAGCCAAATTAGTCAAAACCTAAAGCACACAACACAAAACTGCCAGTGCGAAGTTAGCCAGGGCTGGAGCTCGGGGGACGCTGGTAACTCTTTGCTGCCGGCCGGCGCGCATCGCCTGGCGCTGCTGCACGCACGCTGCGCCAGAACATGGCTCATTCCTCAGGACTTACTTCCTCAGGCAGTGATTTAAGATTATTGAAATATTTACATATTGGAAGTATTTACCCACAGCATGTAAGCTGTATTGCCCACCAGAACAGTTGTAGTGCCTCTACAGCTGTATACCCTACAACTGGAGCTGCACTCCATGCTGCCACATCCAGCACTGAGTGGCTCGGCTGTGATCCTACAGCTGAGGGTTGGATCCTGCAGCACCTGGAGCACAGTGCTGGGATTCCCACTGCCCTCACCTGACCCAGATCAGGTTGGAAAGAAGTGCTGGTGACCCCAGAGGATGCTAGTTCCTGGGGACCTATGCTATTCCCACTGTCCGGGCACGCACGCTGCAGCTCCAAGGAGGTGCTGCTTTTCATTTCCTTTTCTCATGTGGGAGGCAGGCAGGTGTGTTACTGCTGAGATTTTTCTTGTTCACTTTTTTTTTTTTTTTTTCTTTCTGTTCGACAGAAAAGCCCCGTAGTGCTAGAAAACAGATATTCGGCTTGCAAAGCCAAGCAACTGACTTTTCAGAAATTTCAGGGCTGCATTTGTCCTTGCTGCTATGATTCTTCCCCCTTTACCGTTTCTTCTCTGGAGGGAACCCATGGGAAACAATAATTAAAGACAGTAGTCCAGTGCATACATAAACAGATTCCACTGCTAACCAGAAATTTGACGTTTTTTGCACCACGAACATGCTTTTCACCACTGGGGATTTTGAATATTTTTCACATGATCTGGTTTTGCTCAAACTGAAATGAAAAAACTTCCAGGATGTTTCTGGAGTCTTTTTTTTTTTTTTCTTTCCCTCTTGAGCTGATGCACCAGCTTGCAGATAGCAAAAAAAGTCATTCCACTGAGCCCAAAGGAGGGTTTTGCTTTCCAACCCCTCCACCTCCTCCGCTCTTCCCAGCAAGGGGGCAGTGAGCGCCCAGTACGGTGGCACTTATGGGTACAGTTTGCCTGCCCCCAGCTCAGCGATGCCTTGCACAGGCTGCAGGCCTCCTCAGGCAGAGCTGAAGAGCCCCGGAGGATGATTTTGGGTGGCTCATGCACAGCTACCAGTGCTTCTCAAACAAAGCCAAGGAGATCTCTCAGCGTGAGAAGCACCAGGGAAGTGGAGATCCGTGGATAGCTGCCAGGCTCTGCAATCAAACTCTCGTACACATGACAAAGCCCATGTTTGCTCCTAACAGCTGCCAACTGGGATGTCCAAAATGATGCTTCCCCCATGCAAACCCACATGGCTGAGCCGTATTTCACCCAACCACGGCAAAGAAGGGCACAGCGCCCATGACTGGGCACTGTCCCACCTGATGAGCAGAGACACCGCTATCTAATATTTATGGAAATGTTTGCGCTGTGCTGGAGATTCGTGGGCTCTGACCTTGATTGCCCTTTGCTTCTGTCAAATATGTTCTGCAAAATACCTTCTGAAATCTCATTTATTCACAACAGTTCCTCCGCCCAGCAGGCAGCCTGCCTCACTGGCTATCCCCAGTGACATGATCAGCCCTGCCTCCTCCCTGCACCATTGGTCTTAACATCAGATCTTTGGCCATCTCTTGTTCACCCATCCCTTCTCCCCTCCATGTCCCTTCATCCCATCTTCAGTGTCTGAGAAGTTCCTGGACTTGTAAAAACTGAGGGAAAATAATAATAAGGAAATAAAGTGACAGAAACAGTGGTCAAGGACCACATGATGGAAAGGTCGAGCTTGTCCATGGGGCAGAGCAGAGCAAAGCGTGCTCCATCCCCACTGCGCTCAGTGAGTCCTCGCTCATGTTTTTTCAGCAGCCTGAGATTTTTCATGAGGATGCTCTAGCTACTATTTTAGAAGAGAAGTCTTACCATCTCTAAACATTTTACCTTGAATTGCTCATTGTTACTGTATTCCAACCAAAAGACAGGACATCCAAGGCAAGAACCATAGAATCATTGAATCATTAAGGTTGGAAAAGAACTCCAACATTGTCTGGCCCAACCATCCCCCTACCACCACCATCACCCACTAAGCCATGTCCCCAGGCACCACGTCCAGCCTTCCCGTGAACACCCCCAGGGACGGTGACTCCACCACCTCCCTGGGCAACCTGTCCCAGTGCCTGACTGCTCTTTCTGAGAAGAAATGTCTCCTTATTTCCAGCCTGAACCTCCCCTGGCACAACTTGAGGCCATTCCCTCTGGTCCTATCACTAGTTACCTGCGAGAAGAGGCCAACCCCCAGCTCCCCACAGCTTCCTTTCAGACAGTTGCAGAGAGCAATGAGGTCTCCCCTGAGCCTCCTCTTCTCCAGACCAAACACCCCCAGTTCCCTCAGCCGCTCCTCACAGGACTTGTGCTCCAGGCCCAATAGCCACGTGTACAAAAATCAGTACAAACTACAACGCAGCATCTGTCCTGGACCAAAGACAAAACCTCCACGTGCCTCCCCTGCAGTACTCCCAGCTGGGTTTCCTATCCCTGCCCATGTCACAAAACACCCTCTTCTTTTTGGAAGTGCCAACAAACAAGCCCCTTTTTTGATCTGGATGTTTGCAGCCTGAACATGGTGAACTTCTGGGCTGGTTTGGAGCAGGTCCCATCCTGCGATGCCAAGCAGTGATGCTTGAAGCATCTTCATGATGCCATCGCCAAGAGGCCTCATGCTCAGTGGGCACGCGGGCAGGAGGTATTTATGGTATGGGTTTAAAAACCTGTTCTGTCTCCTGGATTTTAGTTTTTCTTCACGTGCATGCCCCTATTAATGCCAGTAGGAATCATGGAACTACACATGTGCTGTGAGATGGATCAAACATTTTGGGGCTGTGTTGGAGTGATAGGGGCTCAATTTGGGCAGCCAAAACCAGAGCTGGTAATGAAGAGAAGGGCTAGATGCTGTTTCTGCAGTTCAAATCTGATGGCATGGAAAAAAGGCTTTGGTGGGAAGGTAAGGCAGGATTTAATTTTGACCTAAAACTGCAACACAGTCCACTCTCTGATCTACTTCCTTTGCTGCTGGGACCTTTGAAGATGTATTACGGCTCCAGAGGTTTCCACTCAAAACTAAACACTTTCAATTTGCTATTGGCTAGAAAATTCAGGGTTCACTGGATTTTTTATTTTAGTGGTAAGGGGCAAACAAATCTTAATCTCTCTATTCTATGTTTACAGCCCACTAAGTCCCCTTCTTATCTTCTCTGGTTCAGTCCTGATTTATTGTCACAATGCTGCATTTGTAAAACAGTACCATAAAATAAGAAAGAGAACATTTCCCAAGGACTACTCCAAAATAAATTATTTCAGACGTACAGAAGCTGCTTAATAAATTCCACTGTTCTTGTTTCTTTAGGTATTTTAGAAAGTGATTTATAAGTGCAATATCACCTCTCAAAAATGAGATGATCAACACAGGATAAAATTATCGTGTTATGAAAATAGGGGTCAGGAAAAGGGGCTGTGCTTTAAATTAAACTAGGGAAAAATATTTCATCTAAAATTGACTCTTTTTGTCTCAGAAATGAATGTTTTAATCACCTAAGAACCTAAAAGCTAACACAGAGACCTAAGTAATATTTAATTTCATAGATATATGCCTGTGTTCAATATTGATGGGCAGAAGATGATATTTTTCTTAAACACACTAACCACTCAACTTGGAGACGCACCAAGACTTTAGAAAGCCTTGGGATTTTCCTAAACTAAGAGATAATATCCCACTTAAATATTTAAATATCACTACCTTTCAGACCGTTATCTATTCAAGCAATCGACACCAAATGTTCTCTAGCTAGCGCAGTTGCAGGCTTGCAGGCAATGCTAATAAGTAAAATTAACTCTGTTTGATATCGATGCCTTTCAACAGCATCCATGAAAATCAATGATCTTAGAGAGAAACAACGTAGAAAACTAACCATAGGGCTAAATGTGCTAAAGAGGAAAATATTATTAAACAGCTCCAGCATTAATTCAATACCAGTGTCAAAACCAAGTCACAACCTTTCCTCAGCACTGCCTCTACAGAAAAGTCCTAAGGTCTAATTAGCCCCAAAGTTTCTTCCCAGAGCTGCCTTTACTTCACTATTCCCTTTTTATTTATTCCTATGGAAGCATCATTTGAAACTTTGCAAGGTATCACCTTACCATGGTGTGAGCCAAAAGGCAACTTGAGCTTGCAAATGCAAGGAGGGATCTTGGTCTCCTTGAAATCAATAGGGAAGCTCTCCCTTTGTGGGGCAGGGGTGACAAGCAGGGGGCTCCTGCTGGCCACATGGGGCTCGGTTCAGTGAGGATGCTACGAACCCAGAGGAAAACAACCCTCCTGCCTCCTCTTGGGCAATTAACAGGGCTTGGGAAAACATCAAGTTGGAAACAAAATTGGCACCATGAACACGGTCATCAACAGCAGTGGGTGGTAGTGCAGCAAGCCAAGGCTGCATCACCGGCTCTTCCCAGCCCCTGGTGCAAACACCCCCTCATTAATGCCCTTCTCCATTCAGTCAGCTCACAGCACGATGCACAGAGTGGCTTTAACAAAAGGTAAAAAGAGGAGAAAGTCACTGACCGTGGGCAGCTGGCTGGAGAGAAGATGCCCGTCCTGACTCAACATGTTGGAGACCATGATGGCCGGCAGGTCCATGTTCTGGTAGGGGTAGGCAGGTATCAGGCTGTTCGGAGGCAGGCTGTGGCACAGGGAGTGATATCCAGTTTCGTGGTCCACCAAGTGCAGGAGTGAAGGGTCGGGGAGATTGGGAGGCGTTATGGGTGGGATTTCATAGTCCTCGTTATTCTCGTTCTGACCATTGTATGTCTAAAACACAAAAAAGACATTTTGCAACATGTCACTGCCTTGTTGCTCCAGCAAATAAAACTGATTATTTGTGCAAGAAACAAGAAAGCACATTCCAGTGAAAACATTTTGGGTGTAATAAAAGAGACAGCTCCAACCCTGGACATCAGCAGGTCATAACTACGTAGGAGCCAGGTGGTGAGCACTGCACCATCCACTGCAGGACACCACTGGTTCTTGCAAGCCTCCGATTATTCTGCAACATACTCACGGCCCCCCTCACCCCTGCTGCAAGCCATTAGCACAACTTCTCAACTCCTCTAAAGAAAGATTGCCTGGTGGTGCCCTGCACGGAGGTTTGTCCTACCTTACAGCCTGATCCAGACCTGGTTTAGATAAGCACGCCCTCTGCTCCCTACCAGTGCTCCTCAAGCTCACCATGAAGGTGCAGAGGTGTTGGTCCTTTTGCTTCCCATGCTTTCTGGTGGTCTGTATACATTTAAGCATTCCAATGAAAAGAAGATATTATGGCGCCTGTGCAAGAGTTTTCACATCAGACAAAAACATATTTGCTTCATAACCTAAGAGTGAGTCTATCCAAAATTATTAATTATCAAAGCAGAATATAATGAGCGTCTGGCAGAGGAGGCTTATTCTAAACATCTACTGTTTCACGTATTATTATGGCATATGAAATTCTGATTAGCCATAGTATTACACACATGGATTTTAAGCTAAATTTCTCAGATCACCTAGTTTCATGGTTGGATTTTGACTTAATACTTGATTTAAGAGCAAAACCCCAGACGCGTGCAAAACCAGTTGAACATTGCTGGCTTTATTAATCCATTGCCCCAGAGCTCACACTCAGGTTCGTGCTCTTCATCAGCCCAGGCGACAGGGAGAAAACCCTTGATAAAATAAAATAAAGCCCATATTTAACTAGAATTCAAAAGTCAGTAGGAGAGGCAGCTACGGTGAAACACACCTCTTGTCTCCCCTTGTCCCATCATAAAAACAGAGAAGAGCGCATATGCTGCACATACCAGCTGACTGCTCACGTTCACGTGAAATTCCTACTAGCTTTGGGGAAATATGAGTACGCGAGAAATATAAGACGGAGCCAGGGCTGAGCCAGCTCTGTACCAACAGTTATTGTTCAGGGGAAATTCAAGCCCAGCTGTTTTTCCAGCCGGCTTCTGTCTAGCAGTGGCATTCTGCTGGAAAGGTAAGGGGGATGAGAGGCTGCACACAAAAGCAGACAGACATATCCCATTTAATACGTCTAGTAAAGTTTTCGCTTGGGCTACACTCTTCAAGGTATATCAATTCTTCCCCAGTTATTTAAGAGGATTTCACTCCGTGCTTTATGGAAAGGATTTAAATAAATCATTGCACAGCAAACTTGTTCCTCCAACTGGTTTATTTTGGTATCAGGTATATAAGCAAGTGGCTTTGCTGTACTTAACTAAATTATGTAAAACCCACTCAAAGTTTCCTAAAGCTCTCTTCAAAACTACAAGTTGTTCGTGTTGCTGCAGAGCAGCTCACGAAAGGGCTTTGAGGCGGTTTTGTGAGGAGCGCTAAAGCCCCGCTCCCCCCTGCACGTTCCTGCCCCTGCTCTTCTCAGCCTGGGGAAAAAAAAAAAAAAAAGCAAAAAAAAAAAGCTCTGTTTAACTCACAAAGCTTTCCAAAGAGCTACAGTATTGTGCAGACATATCAAAATTACAATCAAAGCTGTACACAATCAAAATCAGATTAGACAATATCCAATCAACATAATCAGCCTCGGCGCCTGCCAGCTTTCACACCGCACCACGAAGAGCGATTTTCCAAAACAGGCTGCCTTTATGCTATGTGTGTTTTAAAGAGATCGCTAGGAAGATAGGGCAGGGAGAAGAGGCAGACACTCGGGAGGGTGGGACAGGGGGATGGTTTACCGTGGCACTGGCTGAGGGGCTGTACCCCTGCCCACCACGGGTGGTCTCACGGCGCGCACACAGACGCCGTCGTCTCGAGTCTCCTGCCAGCGACACCCAACGCCCCTTCCCACCACCACGCAGGCTCTGCTGCAGATTCTGTTTTCTATTCTTATGTTAATTTGAATTAAATTAAACAGCCAATTATACGTTATAAGGATACATTACAAATTAGATTAGTGAGCTGGTCGGAGCCCATTCATCCCACCAGGACTCCAAAGGCAAGCGCGGGGAAGCTCGCCCTGCTAAAAGGCTGCCCGTGGCGGTGCACACAGCAGACGTGGGAGATCTAGGCTTTTCCACTGACAAGCAGATGACAGTTGTTGTGATTACACATTATTCCCCTTCAAATTAAAACACTGAAATCAGCTGAAACAACAAGCCTCTACTTGCCAAGCCTTGGCTCGCACTGCAGGGCAGCCGGACGCTGCTTTGAAGGTCGGACCCCACAAAGGGAAGGATGGAGAAGCAGGACCAAGCCAAGCCTCCTCTCTCAGAGATGTCACCCATCTCTGACCAAGCATCTGACCAAGCATCTCTCAGAGATACTCCCCGTCTCTGAGATGCCACTTTCCTGACTCCCTCCTTGCCAGCAGGTCCCCACACGTCTCTGTCCCCAGGCTATGGGCGCTGTGCTGCAGGGCATGGACTGGCTCACCCCACAGTGAGCTGCAGGACGGCATTGCAGCAGATACAGTCCATCTCCCACAGCATCAGAGCCGTGTTTAAAAACTGTTCCTGAAATCTGAGCTTGGAGAGAGGTCCCAGTGACAAAGACCACCTCCTTCCACCAACAGATTCGCAGGCAGAGGATGGAGGGGTGTGGGGACATGGAGAGACGTGTCCCTTATGCCATGCAGCTTCTCTACCACCCTTTTACTGTACCTTTCTGTGCCACGGTTCCCTCCCTCTGCCCTTTCACCATGGGGACAGCAATGGGTGAGGAAGGCCCTGGTTCCTACTGAGCTGATACCCATGCAATGTCCAGGACAAGACGAATCAGAACAGGTAAGTGCATGACCGAGCTGGGAACATGCAATCTGCATTCAGCAGAAAGGAAGGTCAGAACTGTTCAGCCCTTTGCACTGCACCAAAAGGTCCCATTGCCAGAACCGTGGTGGCCCTGGAGGGCACAGCACGCACTCCCAAAGCACCAGCGGATCCTGGGGACACCCTTGTTGTGATGTGGCCTCCTGCCCACACTGTGCCCAGCCCTGGGGATGGTGGGCCCAGATCTCCCTGCAACCCCTGGTCATTTTCAGGAGAGGGAGGCAGAGATGCTAAGGTACCTCCCCTTGAGGTGGCACTCAGAAACCCCTCACAGGGTCTGCGGGTGACCCACGTGAGGCTAGTGGGGTGGGACACCACAGCTCCTGCGGCAGGAGAAGGCCACAATGGAGGGACCAGGGTGCAGGCAGCTCTGCGCTGCATGTTTACGGGTGCAGTTAAGGGGTTAAAGTTCCATACAGCAGTTAAAGCAGTTAAAGTTCCATACA
Source organism: Netta rufina (assembly GCF_964035555.1). NCBI lineage: Eukaryota > Metazoa > Chordata > Aves > Anseriformes > Anatidae > Netta > Netta rufina. The sequence continues at coordinate 3,802,798 of NC_140140.1, forward strand.
TTTCCTGTATGGAAATGGAGCTGAACACAGCACAGGGAGAACTGAGAGCTTTAGAGGGGAATGAGCTGGTTCCTCTCTTGCCTCCAGTGTCCCATGCATGGGAAGCCTGAATTTTAACACTAAAACGGGATCTTCTTCCATGTGCCTGATAAGCACCTGAATTATCAGTGTGTCAAGTTTGGGGACATCATCTCCACACGCCTTTAAGCTGCACCTGAAAATTACTGTGAGTCAAGGGGAGAAGCGAGTAGCTCTCACCCTGGGCTGTCAGCATCCAGCGGCGAGCAGGCTGGAAACTGCACAAGAACCCACTGTGCAGGTAGCTCAGGAGGGAGCTACAAGCACTGAGCATCCACAAATTAAGCCTTTAGCTTTCTCCTGTCTCTCCCCTCTTGGAAGAAAAGGGAGGTGCTGTCCACCTTTACAAAACCCTCTACAGCTGGCCAGCAGCACTTCTCCGTGGTGTGTTGCTATTAATCTTGGAGGGCATGACTTGACCAAGGACCTGGGAACCGCTCTCTGCAGAAGCATGGCAAACATCCAGTGACCCCAATTCTCCACTGAGTCATGTTCTGTGTGATTATCCACGAGGATCCAGAAGTCGCAGCCAAGCATTGATTCAGAGAAATATTATTCGCAGTGGAAAGCATAGAGATTTGCGGCATTATTGCAGGTAAATATTTGCCCTGTCAAATAACACTCAACAGTAAATACAAGCCTAAGAAAGAAAATTTATTCCCAGTAAGGTACAAGGAAATACGTCAACTGGTGTGATCCATCCCACCCTAATCATCCAGATGGCACAAAACACCACGGACTGCGCACCATCCCTCTCCTGCTAACTAAGCTTTTCCCATAGCTAACACAAGAGCTTCCTGCCTTAGGACCGTGACCCTCTGGGCATTTCAGACATTAGGTAGGATAGATTTGGTCTAAGCAAACCAAAACCAGACTGGGAAGTCTGCAAAACAAGGAAAACATGGCTATTTGTGGTGCTGAACGGGGTGACCAAGGGCATGCCACCACAGCTCGTGCTCGTGGTGCACGTGAAGAGCACGGAGGACACGGAGGCTGGGTGGTGTAGGGACAGCGGCACAACGTGGGGCTGTTTGGGGTGTTTGTGTGCCAAGGCTGGATGGTGCATGGGACCAGCCAGATAAACACATGGGTTTTTCATACAGACTTCCCCGATTTCTCTTACAAACGTACAAAAAGGATTCACTCTGTGCCAGTGCTCATCCCACACAAGCTTGGCACACCAAGTTAAAAGAAGATCCTGAGCCATATAAAGAGGAAAAAGAGTCCAAACACGATTAAAATAAAGAAAAAAAAAAAAAAGAAAAAAAAAAAAAAGGAAAGAAAACCAAAGTTCAATGACATCAAGCACCCCCCTACTTCCTTGCAAGACTCTGAACTGCTCTCCTACCACACACGCTGCTCAGCACTGCCACAACAACATTTGCAAGAAGGGAATTTTGATGCATTTCTCCTGCACACGAACTGCACATGTGGAGTTTCGCTACTCAGCACGAAGCACCAAAGCCAGAGGGGCAGCACCATTGGCTTGGGCGGCAGGAGAAAATGGAAATCACCTGGACGCTGCAAACCCTAAAGGAACGATGGGGCCAGCAGGGCAAACAGCTCGGTGCTCGGCGAGCGGGGACACCCCGGGCTGCGTTCCCACCCGCACCTTCTGGAGCCCCATGCCAAGGCGCGAAGCGGCGCTGATTTTCCACGTCAGTGGCTCTGGGGCTTAGGAATGGAAATTGATTCACCTCATCTTTGCACATGGAGATCCCGTCTGCGAATAGCGGGGCCAATGAATTACTTGAGTAGAGTTGGATAAATACTGTAAGGAAGTATTTATTAACTACAAATTGTCTTCAAAGTGTTCCCAGCCCCCTTTACATCCATTTTCACATGCTCAGGTTTTTGTCTGAGGGAATGCAGTTGAAAAGGGACAAACAAATCCTTACTGTAAGGACATAAGTGAACACAGACGAACATAAATGTGCACCGGCCGTGTCTGCACAGCCTCCAGCAACCTGCGGGCATGCTGCGAGGCTGGGAGCCCAGCAGGGCAGGAGGTAGTGACAGCAAGCTGGGTCCTGCCAGCCTGCTGGTACCTCTGTGCTCCTTTTCCTCATCTGCAGTGTGGGACTGAAAGCCCAGACAAATGCTTGGATCACCCAAAGAACAACCGATCAAACACCTCAGTGTTCCCCAAGTTTCCTCCTTTCATTGTTTCGGTGCAGGTTCTGCATGCTAAAGCAAACGAAGGCGGAGAGCCAGGCTCCACCTCAGTGCCACCGGGCAGCACTGCCCTGGGATGGAGCTGGACATTTACCTCTTCGCTTTATGTGGGCTTTGTCCCCTCTCCCATAGACACAAATCCCAGGGAATTACAGAGCCTTCCCATCTGAACCTCCTGGATGGTTTCAGCCAAGTTTGGCACTGCACAAAAAGCCTCTTACACGAGTTTCATAAAACCACGTGTGCACAGAAGGGAGAGACCAGGGTCCTAAACATTCACACTTTGGCCCCAATAACCTTTGATCTTACATTCAGTTTTTACATTGTCCAAGCTGTGGTTGACCTGCATCACCACCTCACCACAAAAAGCTAAAAATAATGGAGTTCTACAAACAATTTATAGCAAAAGAAATCAGCTCTATTGTAGGTTTTTAAAAAGGCTCCCAACTCCCCCCCCACACCTTTTTTTTTTTTTTAATCAGTATCTTATCCAGAACTGGAATCCTGTCAAGAATAGTGGATAGCACACAACTATAACTTCTTATTATGTGTATAGTGATTTTATGAATTCAGTGGGGAATGAAATGCAATTTTGTCAGACTTGTCTGTGTTCATAATGACCAAGTCAAATTAATCATCGTGGATAATACTCCTGTGTCAGCCATTCAAGAGATTTTTTAATAGAATTTTTCTGATTCATGTCTTGCAGTACATCAGATCTGTAGTAATGCAGGCACTTCTAAAAATCAGTGCAATTATGGCTTCTTGTTGCCCTGTCATTTTCCTGGAATAAAAATGTCTCTGCAAAAGTCATATACTGTACATAAACCAAAATGAAAAACAAAAATATAGTTACAATTAGGCTTGATTTTTCCTAAAGATTTAATATCTTTTCGAGGCCATTATTTATGGGCAATACATAAAGCTACAGTGCATGATGCTGAAGATGGACTAGCTTATCACAGCACATACCAATTTTGTCCTGGTTGTCATTCTTCCTCTGATTGCCCCATGAATTACTGTTTTTTGCAGGCATGGAAATGACTATCCCATAGAACAAACAGGGGTAGGTAATGGGCTTGCAGTCAAATTATTGTGTTTATTAAAAATGTATCCAGGAAAACCCACACTGATCCCAAAGGGCTCTGGTTCAGGAAAATCTCTGGTTCAAGAAAAGGTTACAGTTACCACAAAGGCAGACAGACATGCATGGGAGCAGCAGCGCAGCATGCAGCAGCATATGAAGGATTGGTAATGCTGCGTTACCCTTCTGAGGGAAGGGAGAAACCTCAGCCCCCAGTGACACAGACAGAAGTGAGTTTTGGAAATAGTTACCCCAGGAATAAAGAGGAAGAACAACGCCATTCCCTGACTTTTCTGCACCCTGGGCACAAAAGCCCAGGAACTGCTGTCATGGAGGGGTGGGAACCCACAGCCACGTAGTGTCCTCCCAAAAATGCAATCAGATCAGTGGTTCTTCTGGGCAAGCACAGTGTCCTAAAAATTAGTCAGCATTTTGGAAGAGATATACAAATCCCTGGAGAACACTCCCTGAAGCTCCTCAGAGACCAGAACAGCTCACACCCCTCCCTTTCACCTCTCTCATCTGTTTTTACCATCCTGCCACCTCCTAACATTAACACCAGGTTCTTGAAAACAACATCCAGCAGCAGGCAGCTCTCTGTGCTCTTTACAGAATATGCCCCAACCTACTGCTTTGCAGATCTGCTGCTGTTACCTCTCTGAAATGCCAGGTTTCTGAGGCAAAGCATGGCCAGGCATTGCTCTGTGCTGTCCTGAGCCGCGATGGGACCCAAGTGGAGGTGCCACGTCTGATCCCCATCTCCAGCACCGGAGGCAACACCATGTTCCTATAGCTAAGACCTTCACCATCCAACCAAATACAGGGGGTAGTAAGGCTTGAAGTCTGCTGACAGCATTGTCATGAGCCTTCAACATTGGGTTACGCAAACACTGGCAATAACTGGAGCTGCTGAAAACCCTTTATACTATCTTCATCAAGCAGGACCAGAACTATGAGGCATATTTGATGCACAGTTGCTCCTGGGTGACCTGTAGCAATATTTAGCTTCAATATCTGCCCTCGTTGTTGATAGGAGAGAACTGTTTCATTTCAGCATGTTTTTGTAGCTATTCTTACCTAGTCTTTCAAAGCAAACATGGCAGTGCTCCAGGGGAAGCTAGGAGATGTGCAAGCTCTGTTCCGTGTCAGCAAAGCATATCCTCTGTCATCTGTCTTACAATCAGCCTCCTTACAATTGTATATAATGATTTTGCTGCATTTTAAAATATATTCTGGAGGGACTGTGAGCCCAGTGAGAGAGGAGCCATGGGGATCTAAAATTAGACTGACTGGGCCAGCCAAATATAAACTCTTCTCCTTGCTTTCCTGGTCTCTTGGCTGGAAGTCAATACAAGGAATATGATAATAGTCTACTCAAGAATATCATGCATTTCTGGGAATTATTTGAGGAGTACGGATTTTACATAATTGCCTTTTTTGTCTCATGGCATACTGAACTTGCATAATAAGATCAGCGCACTTCACAGAAATTCATTGTTGGACTGGATGGATTTGGTATTTTGCGTTGAGCCAAGGGTGCATTACATAATGATGTATAATGCACTGTAAGCAGGTCAAGAGATAAGGCAGCCTGAAAACAGTAATGGAGTGCATGCAGGGAAGAATTAGCAAAAAGCACTCTAAGAAATTAATTCAACCTGGCTTCATTTGAGCAAGAAAGACTCAGAGCTGGAAGAAAACTATATTCAGCACCATACTCGTCCCCTTTCAGTTTTCATCTTATTTCCCTTGTGTTTAAAACTGAAAACGTGTGGTTAAGGGTAGAAAGCCTTTGTGCCACACTTCATATGGGTGCTTTGTAGTGAGCTTTTCAGTTTTAGCTCAAAGGACAGACCCTAGCCATGCACATGGGCCGCAGAGGTGGCATGCACCCCATGGCAGGGGTTGGGCCTGAGTGGGCTTTAAGGTCCCTTCCAACCCAAACAACTCTGTTTTATGATTTCTTTTTATTTTTATCAGCAAAGACAAATTTGCAAACAAAGCCCTGTGCCACCCGCCCACCTACCTTTATGGTAAGTGCCATCTCAGTACTCAGACTGAATCCCACAGCATTCAGAGCACCGGCACCACTCACGATCCCAGCCCAAGCCTGTGAAGGCAGAGCAAAGCTGCTCAGCAGTACCTGCTCTTGGTACTCTTGCCTAAGAAGCGAGGGTAACAGCCAGACAAAGTCACAGACTGGGGGCAGCCCCAGTGTGTTTGCTAAATTTCTGGTTACTTAATGTGAGCAAGGGCTGGGACCTCTGAAGCCCCAAGCATCACTCACCACGATGTGCTTGGACTTTGAGCCCACGCACTTCCAAAGTCACACTTGGGACCCCAGAGCAAATTAAGAAGAAATTGTTTGTGTGTATGAAGGAAAAAGGTAACAAAATCCAAGAGCAGCAGAGGCAGCCCCCTCCCCATCGCCCAGACTTGACGTGCGCGATTAGCACGAGGAAGGCAGAGATGTGGGGAGAACTTGCATAATGTGGTGCGAGCTAGCACCTCCCCCAGGGTGCCCAGCTGCTGCAGAAGCAATTTCACAGCTCATCATCCATTATGAGATTAAAATATTTTTTTTTTCCTCCCGTGAAGTATTAATAAATTGTGCAGGCAGACCAGAGTTAGCGCCATTTACACAAATGGTAGTGAATCACCCACCTAGTTATTTCTTAATGGATTGAGTATCTGTGTTCCTCCTTAGCCTGCAATTTAAAAAAGTAAAGACACAAACCTGCTTATTTGTGCCACCAGGCCCAGAGGCAGCTCTTGTTCAGCCTGGGCTGACCAGGACAATGGCAGAGATGCTGCCTCACACAGATGTGCCCCAGCACTTTGTGAGGAAACAATACCAAAACAGCCAGTATGAAATGATGGACTACAAAAAAAAAAAAAAAAAAAAGACCAAGGCTACATTGAAATCCCTCCCAGAATTCACCTACTTTTCCTTCTGGGTGCAAAACTTGCTGAGGCATCGCTGATATAATGCGGTTTCCGTGGTACATCCAGTGACGATGTAAAGCTGTAGTCAGAGCACCACTAATGGCTTTTCGAACATCCTTGCTTTATTACGGTATCAGGCGAAGCAGGCATGTTTAATGTTTAAACTTCCAATGACAAATGCCTTCAGCAAATATGTTTTATGTATTTATTCAGCGTTCCTTAAGCGCCTGTCACCTTAGCAGCTAAGGTGTGCTTACCTCATTCTTTTATTTTATTAAAATTAAAAACATATCAATGCTTTGTGAAATGCCACTTTCTCCCCTCCCCTCTCTCCTCCCATGCCCAAGAGGAACTTGAAATCCTTTATCAGCCCATCCCATAGAAAACATTTCAGACTGCCAGGAAGTTGTCGAAATGGGAAAAGGAAATTAACGGAGAGCCCCAGGGCAACAAATCAGCCTCCCACGATATCCTGAAGACCCTCAGCCCCAGAATTTGGCCCTGTGAAGGTGAAGTGCCAAAGCCAGGCACATCTGAGTCAGTTTTGCGTGTTAATCCCAATACAAAAAGGAGAGAGCATTGCCCTGACTTCAAGCTCAAGGACTGGGTTCAGGAGGGTGCTGCCTCCACCAAAGCCAGGCCAGGCAATGCTGCTTTTTAAATAAATATGACCCAGGTTGGTAGGGCAAAAGACAAACTAAAGATTTCCTATGGGATTGGGATGGTTCGCTCCTTGCAGACTCTACATACACAAAACTCATCCATGCGCCAGCCCTCCCTGTCCATGAGATGTCAAGAACATCACCTAGGATCTCTCTCTACTTTTGAGTTTACTGAGCTGCTCAGAGCCACAGTTACAAGCCTTTCTCCACAACCACAAGTGCCAGAATTTATTCATTTACGCACTTATCCAAAGCAGAAGCTGTCATGCCACAAGAGCACAAAGGTGCCGGGCTGTTAGGGAAAGCAGGAAGCACCAAGAGACTCATGACAAGATTGTGTGAACTGTAACATGGTGCATGGCCAAGTATCCAAATCCCCAGTGTAGGTGTGAAAATCTCAGCCTTAAGCCTCCAATATGTGATTTTTGGGAAAGAAGCACATTTTATCTTTAACAATTCTCTCTCTCTCTTTTTTTTTTTTTTAATAAAAACAGGCTTATGTGTGGTTTCTAAAAAAAAACCAGGAACACACACATTGCTGTGAGTGGCTCATCTGTGTCCTAAATCACAGATGTTCATCAGACACCATCTAAAGCATTGTGTGACCTGGACAAAATGAGTAGCTAAGGCAAGTATCATCCTTTCAGGAGGAAGAGAAAAAGGAAAATCATCAAATTAACAACCAAAATACCTCTGTTTTCCTAAAATGATGGCAATCATCTATTTAGAAGGACAGCTGGGCCACCAGCATGCTGGTTAGAGCCAGAAGCCTGCAGCAGGGGTTACCCCCCATGCTCATGGTGAGAAAGGAGAGCTGTGGGCACTGGCAGCTCTGGGGACAATGCAGAGCACTCGCTGACACAAGGATAAGCTTTGCAGAGCTGTGAAGTGAAGGTGCAAGAGGACTCACATCAACACCAGCACAGTCATCGCCATCCCACCACCATGAAAAACCCAACCCAACACACAAGGCATGAGATGGGAGGAGCTTCATTAGCAGCTGCATCCACAGACAACCAACCCCAGCTATCTGGAGGGCAAAATAACTGAAACACTTAATTTGTTAAGCAGCTGGAGAGGTTTTTCTATTATTTTTACTAGTTTACAACATGCCAGGTGGAACACGAACTGTCCCAAGGGTGATGGACATAGGTTGAAGGTCCAAAACCAGAAACCTGATCCTGCTAACCTGGAGGTGCAGGGGGCTTTGAACACAACAGGGCTGCAGGTAACAAAGCCAAATCACCAACCCCAAGGTAAAAATTCAGATTCACCCAGAACACTCCAGGGCTTCTGCTGCCATCTTTCAAACCCAAGTCCCGGCAAGACCTAAGTATTTCCACAAACTCAGAGATGAGTGCTTCTATTGCTCATAGTAGCACCAAACTGGGTACCCCGGAGTCCTGCTGGGTGTTACCAAAAAGCATCCTCCTAGGACCTGCTCAGATATGACCAAAATGAGACAGATCTTCTCAAGGGAGATTGCTAAAGAAGCTACGCTGCAAGCTTTCACTGTTTCTCCTCCTATTCCTATTCTTGTTATCAAACAACAGAAATCCCTTTCCAGATTGGAATCCATGAGACCGAAGCTGGCTACCGAGAATTGCATGGAAACAACAAAACCAACACAAGCAGAGGTTGGGGATTTCTAACACACAGCACATCCCTGATACAGAAGTCTAGAAACCAGGAAAAGCAGAGGACTCGCCCTGCCGTCGAATGGCAGCACTCAGGGTTTCAACAATTAAACGCCTGAGCACGAGTTGCTCAAAGAGCCACAGAGTTTTCTGCGTTTTCCAGAGCAGCTTTCCCTGTTTGATCCCAGCATCTCTGTGCAAGCATGATGAATTCATTCCCGAAGCTGCATTCAAGTACCCAATAATTGCCATCGTCTCCCTGCAGTTCTCCCTCTTGACATTTCATGACCAATTTTCTTGGGAAAAACTTAAAAGTCTGAGCTTGTGGGGTTTTTCTAGCTCATCCTTCGTGTGTACAAACCCACGTGACTGCACGCAGAGCACTCGTGGAACACCGCATGTGCACAAGCATCCAAGTTAAGTGCATCTGCAAGAAGGTGTGCAAATGTTCATGCAGAAACACAGCTTTCAACCCTCGGGTGAGCAAACACCCTCCTGATTTTATGCAATGCGGTTCCTACACCAGCTGGCTCCACAGTGGAAATGGGCACCTTTTGGGTACTTGTTTCTAAAATGTGCTGGGAATTGCTGAAGCCTGGGAAAAAAAGCTCCTCAAGAGAAAAGCAGCCCCTGGCACGGGGCTTGGCCACGTAGCTGTCTTGTTTGGCTTAGAAGTCAGCTGGAATACTTAAAATAAATTTGCTAAATTGTCTTCCAGAGGCTGATGGCTTTTCTTTTCTTCCCTCCTTAATAAAATTGCAGGGGTATCTTTATTGTTATGTCTAATTTTAGAGAAAACTAACATTTCCTGAGATTCAATTTCTCTCATAATTGTTGGAAGGAAACTAAATTGTCTGCTGTAAACATTCACTGTATTGTGTGAAAAGTATCTTTATTACAGCCCACTGGGAATACTAATAAAATTCCCAATCCTAGCCCTTCCTTACTTTTTTTTCTTTTAGCTGGCTCTTTTCTCTCATATACCCATTAATGTCAGTTCAAACATTCTGCAGTCGAGATATGAGAACTTAAAATATATTATTTAACAATCAAGGGTAGAATAAAGACTTGTGAACAGTAAGATCCTTTCTGCCTTCTCTTTTGGTGCTTTCTATTATAGAAAATGAGAATGGCTATTCCATTTGTCTGTGTGCGTGCTTAGAGTTGATGAAAAAAATCTCATTAGTTTAGTCCGACATATACTCAATACAGTCTATGTACATATTTTTTTTTTCATTTTATTCTACAGCTGCAAAATGATACTAAATTTCATCAGATTGGAACGAAAACTGTGGTCTTGGAACATTTCCCTTTAAGGGTCTTATATTTATTCAGAATTCATGAATCATTTTCCAGTAATACAACCATAATTATTCTTAAAGTGTTATGTTTGAAGGTTTAATATGAAATACTTGCAAAAAGCTCTTTTTCACTTTGATAGTTTGTAATCTTCATGGTAATCAGATCAGTTAGCCCTTCACACAGCAGCCAGGAAAATACAATTTAATATGAATCTCATACACTTCACTCATGTTTTAATTAAAGTAATAAAAGCCAAGTCATATTTTGTCCTTTACACTGTACACAAATGCATAGACCTGAGCATACAGCATCAGTGCAGACACTTTTGATGACTGCTGATAAATTTCCTAGCCTGAGATAAATCTAATCCAGGCTTGCTCAGAGCCTGCTGGCCATGACAGCAGCGCCACCGACGAACAAGACCCACAAGGTCTGTCAGCAGAGCTGCGGTACAGGTGGTGGGCACACGGGCTAAACACAGAGCTCGGCGTCAGCTTTCCCACCTCTCAAGCCATCATCCCCAATCCTTTCTGATTTCAGTTCCCATCTCAGCTCCACCAGCCCGGCCTGGTGCCTCACCTGGCAGGGAAAGACCCAGGTGCTCCCCAGAGCAGCAGAGCCCCGTAGGGCTGGCGGTAGACACGCTCCTCTCCTGGGGGCTCACGCTGCTCCTCTCCTGGGTACCCATATCACACATTCCCTGCCTGGGCACCCTCAGTACATGCTCCCATCCTGGGTACGCGCTTTACATGCTCTCCTGCCTGGGCACCCATGGTAGGCATGCTCTTCCACCCAGGTACCCATGGTATGCATGCTCCCCTGCCTGGTACCTGCTGCCTGCACCCACCAGGGCTCCTCAGGCTTCCACAAGGACAATGCCACAGGGCTCTGCTCCACAGATCCTGCAGCAGAAGCAGAAAAGCAAACCCCATCACCCCTCCATGTACAGGTGCCAGCCCCTTCTCGCAGGTTCGTTCCTCACGAGGTTCCACCACCTTGTTAGAGCAGCTGGGGCTTGACAACTGCATCATGCTCAGAGGTGAGCAGCCTGGATAAAAAATATATATGTATATAAATGTATTACCCACTTCCGGATAAAAATTCAGGTCTGCTATCCTGCCAAACTGCCTGAGCACGTAGATGTTGGAGCAAAGACCTGAACCTGAGCACCTGAGCACAAGCAGCTGGATGGCCGCATTGGGATGTGTAACCCTGAGGTTCTCTGCTGCAGGTCAGGCCAGCGCAGGGCTGGAGCTGAGCCCATCCTGCAAGCACCCAGGGCAGCCCCATGCTGTCAGGGAGCAAAAGGGCTTGTTCTGCGGCCACGGAGCTGCCTTCCTGTTTGCACAGGCCTCCATCCAAACCCGAAGTGGAAAATGATGTTTTCCTGCTGGAAGTAAGTGGCTCCCCACTTAATCACCCGCAGTGACTGCAGACCCAAACACAGGCATAGGAGCAGGAGAAGTAATCAATCAGTTGGGAAAGGAAATCCCAAGAGCACTGGGCCAGGTTTTTTGCTCATACTTCTGCAGCTCACCATCCTTCATTTGCCCAAATAAAAACAGTTTTCCAAAGCCACTCCCCAGAGGTCCATCCCAGAAGCAAACAAACCTCTGTGTTCACAAACAGGAGCCAAAACCAACGCCCCGACAGGACGCATCAGAAAACCTTGCTCATCACAGCTAGGCAATAATGATGCTATCAGAGCTCAGCACCAGTCACGAGCAGAGGAAGCCCTGGCTCCATGTCACACTGTGTCACGGTGGGCAAATCGGGAGACGAGTGGGATAAGACGGTCCCCATGCCATGGGAGTCCCCCCGCACACCAGCAGATCCCTTTGACATGACTGAGACTGAGCAGAGCTCAGCTGTGCCCCCCAGCTGGTGCTGTGCAGCCGTCCCAGTTACCCCCCTCCTTTGTCCTGCAGCACACAAGGTGGCACCTCAGGTGCTCAGTTCCTTTAGCCCCGCTGAGAAGCATCATGGTGTGTTGGGACCCAGAAAAAAACAACATTCAGGCATCCACCCCTCCAGATCTCCTCCCAGTATCAGTATTTTCTCTGTGTAGGACTTTGGATCAGGAAGCAGCAGCAGGTGCTGTCCCAGTGGGATGCACATTGCCCCGCTGCGCCTCAGGCCCACCAAGCTCCACCAGCCCCAGGGACCCACCACCTCCCTGGCTCCAGCTCCAAGGGCTGGAGCTGTGCCTCGAGCTCTGTAATGCTCCTCTGCATTGATTGCCATTTTATTATGAATTTGACGCATGATTACAGACTTCCTCGCTGTTAAAGCAGATCAGATGAAGCTGTGAAGATCCCTGTGCACATTTTGATCACGCACCCCTCAGACGGAGGACTACCTGCAGGTGTTCTGCTTAACACAGAAACTCTTACCTTTGGGTCAAGCACAATCTTTGCACTGTTTCAGAGCCCAGAAAATATTTGGAAGACACTGGAAAGAGAAAACAAGCTTGCTGCTGGACTGACCTGAGGGCTAGCTGGCTGCACCTGGGAGAGCTCGAAGGAGCAGTGGATGCTGCTGTTCCTCTTCTATCTGACCACTGCTTCAATGCATCTGGGGTCTCATTCTCCCTCCTGCCTTTGCCCCTAACTCTAAATCTATTTCAGAACCACAGTTCCTTGGTGAAATGTTTGTCTGTGCATGAAATCCAACCACCACAACAACCTCTGAGCTTTCTGTCCCTAGGAGGCACGCTCCATACCACCTGACAATCTCCTCAGCTGTACAAGATGCTATTCTTTCTTCCCAAGAGAAAATGCAATAGGAACAGAGACTTTAATTTGGTCTGTAACTGCTCAGCTACATTAGCTTTTCACTCTGTGATGCTTGGTGGCTATTTTTCAAACACCCTATTGTTAACAACTTAGGAATCCTTTGAGACCAAGGGCTGAAGATGATTCTCTGCTTGTAACACCAAGGGATTTTTTTTTATTATTATTATTTATATAAGTACCACAGCCAACCCAACGGCAGCAATGGAAGCTTCTGTTGCCAACATGAAGTTACTGGAACTGCTTCCTGACTGCATCACTCAGAAATTTCACTGTCACCTAAGAGTTCATGCAAAATTCACGAGCCTGGATCATCAGCTCTAGCTGTGCTCACCTCCAGAACCCCATCTGGAAGGGCTTCCATTAGCCGCTGATTATAATAAATGACATGTACCACTCTATTGTTCATTCTGAAATAGTACATGAGATTTCTCCTGAATTGTCTGCTGAGAAGGGCATTTAATATCTATCAATGCCTTCCCTCTATTTGTTATTCTCTAGCACAACATATGAAATTACACAGTATTACTCCAAGAACAGCAGGGAAAGAGCAAAACCTGTATCTCAGTACAGGTGCCTGCTGCACCGTGCACTCCAGCTTCCACTTACACTGTGCTGCCAGCTCAGTTCAAGCTTTTCTTTCAACTTTAGGTTGGTGCAAAGCTCACTTCTCTTCACTGGGGTCTTAAAAAGGGGAGAGAGAGACAGAGGCAAGAGAGTCAAATCCAAGGATCATGGCACTGGTGGACATTCAGGAGTTCTCCATGCCTGGGGCCAGGACCCCCTCTTTTACACCCTTCTATTTATGTCAATGATTTTCTCTAACAGTGACCATCCTCTGACCATCAGAACAAACCAACATACAGCCAAGAGCAATAGAGCATGAAGACCCTGAGATACGTCTGCCCAATTTAACATGAACCCAAGTTTCTTCAGACACAAAGACTCATCAGACTCCTCAGGAACCTAACAAGTTCCTTGGGGAACCTGAATGGAAGTTGTACCAAGAACAACCTGACGGTGGGCCCTGACTTCCCTGCCCCTGTGCTGTGTAGCCTGCAGCAGGCCCAGTCACGAGAAGGCTCACCCAAGACATTGCTCAGCCAGGAGCACAGTCTACTGGCTTATTCCAGCCTTTTTTTCTGGAGGAATCCCAGAGCTGAGGCCACCACGAGCACCCTGCTGCACTCAGGAGCCTCAGACAACAGGGGCAAACAGCTTGCTGCCAAATCCTCCAACCTCACACGTCCTGCTAGGTCAGGGACCAGCCAACACGCTACACCCAAGCAATTGCGCTGCCAGCAGTGGAGCATCCTTACCAAAGCCACGGATGGAGGGCAAACCACAGGGGGAAACGTCCTCGTTGGTCCTGCCCACAGCTCCTAGCAGGGAGGACAGAGCTGCTGTAAGGGGAGGACGACCAGTGCCTTCATTAGCAGTACCTAATTGCCCTCACAAGGGGTGGCTCCATGGCTCCAGCTCTGCAGTTCCCAGCGTGGACGAGGACCATTCACGCTCATACCTGCTGGGGACTGGTTTTGTTTTATCAACTGCTGACATTTCTCTGCAACTCAGCCGAGATGGGTGGGAGGCCCAGGAGGTGGGAGTGCAGTGCGTCTGCCAGGATTGTGACAAGGTTTGACGGCATGTTTTATAGCAGAGGCTGCCAGGATGAGCTCTGTCTCGTCTGGAGCACTCGCAGTGTGCCAGGAAGGTATCTGCGGCTTCCCACACTGTCATTAATTTCTAATTATGCCATCGCTTGCTTTCTACATTATTGCTTATTTACCAAACACAGCTTTATTGTAACGTCCAGTTCCTTATAACTAGCAAACCCATTGTTATGCGAAAATGAATGTCCTAAACGTTATTTATTATTTGATAAACCTTGTGTAACCCTGAATTGAGGACATTAAATGGCAAGAACACTACTTCAAAATCCCATTTTAAATAAGTCACCAAGACAGCTGTGCCTTTATAAAACACATTAGAGTGGCACTCAGAGCACATATGGCTCAGGGATATTTACAAATTATACAATTTCTGTCATTCGGTCAAATAAGAGGGACGTTTTGACCCCAGAAATGAGTCAAATGTAAGTTGTAATTCAAGCCCCACCGGAGGCCCTGCTGTAATGTATCCTGACGGCTGATCAAGGAGCCCTGACCATTTGACCCACCAGATCAGCGACTCACTGTATCTATTATGGCTAATACAGCCCCCAGCCTGAAGATGTATGGAGATAAACAGATAAAGGGCAATAGATGCAGTAGATAAATGTTGATTTATACACATCCAAGCACGCAGACACGCAGATGGATTCCATGTGTGCAGGAATGGGCAGGCATGTATGAGTCCACGCTAATGTTTACACGGGGACACATCTGAAGACAGATGTAGATGTGTGTGCATGACAAACTAAACCTCTCTTAACTCCTTTGCCATTGGTGCACTGTGTTCAGCTGAGTTGCTGCCAACTCACACGCAGCAGGAGAAAACTCCACCTTTACTTTACGCACATGCTGCCACATGGAAATGCCGTGCCTGTATGAACCAGAAGATTTTAACACCCGTGGTTACAGCAGCAGGGTCCTTTCTGTGCTCTCAGGCACAAAGGTAAGGAGCTGCTTGTGCCAGTGCAGCTTTCTGGCTTGCATAAACCACCCTGATGCATAACAGCATTTGCACGAGGAGTTGCACAAATTGACTTGTCAGAACAGAAACCAGCGTGCTGCTCAGCTGGAACAAACTGTGTACAGAAAGCTCCTGGGATTAGGATCAAAAATGCCCGGTGCTAAGTAATGAGCTCTTCCCTTCTTTGAAGCACCCATTGCCCCAGGAGCAGCCAAAGAAAAGTGATGGAAAGGGGAGAAATCTGGCAAATGCACCCATCAAGGTTTTCCATGATGGCATTGCTGCCACGCTGACAAGCGTCCCTGTGTCTCAAACCCAAACATGCACGATCCCATTGCCACCCAGTTACACATTTTGCCCTTCCTAGGGTTACTTTCCCCATCACAAAGGCATTAATAAATACCTTCTCTTATTGATTTTGCAGGTGTTTTTTTTTTCTTTTTTTTTTTTTTTTCTTTTAACAACAACGTTGCATTTCTACTCATCTGTCATGGTACCTCGCCTGGTTTGGGTTCTGTGCATTCCCTGGGACTTTGCATTAATTCCTTGCTTTGTTTGGGGGGTGGGGAAAGAAGGAAAATTGGCAGGGGTGAGGAATGATGCTCTGCCGACTTTGGGACACACAACAGATACCTCACTCATCTCGGGGGTCAAATGTCCCTGACTGTTTGATCAGATGTCAGGTTGCATTTATGCTCTGGCCCCTGCTGGGGGTTGAGTTACATTTCACATTTGACTCATTTCTGGGGTCAAATGTCCCTGTTATTTGATGGAACAAGAGGAATTATCTTCCCCAAGCAGCCTGTGCCGGTGCGGGTGCGGATCTGTCAGCGCTCTCATTGTGTTTTAGGCTCCTGTATTTCTGCATTTAGCTCTCAGCTGAGATAAACCCCTTTTGGGATGAAAACAAGAAACACAGACTAAGGCACACAAGCAATCACATAAAGGAAGATTAAGGGAGAAAGCAGATCAGCTGGCTTTAAAATGTTCATGGCAGTGCTTGTTCTCACAAGTTAGCAGCTCAGCAGCGCAGGAGCTGAAGGCGAGGGAAGCCGTCCGGGCTGAGATGCTGCAGAAGCTGCTTAGGATGAAAACTGTGCAAGAGGCTGTGATAAGGCTGATGTTGGGATGCTGCAGCTCCGCGATGCTTTCCAAGGAGTGCTCAGCACCAGGGCAGCCCTAACCACAGACTCTGCAGCTCTACTTATAAAATGAGAATAGTCTTATCCTTATCTGTGTGATGGGAAGGGATGACTCCAGAGCTTAAGCAAGTGCTGCGTCTCAGGACAGAAAGTGCAAAGCATTACCCTGACAGACAGGAGCCATTTAAATGGGGGCAGAGGTGATAAGCTGAGTTCTACTTTCTACCTCACTCCTTCTTGATATTTTGAAAGAAGAATCACCAGGCAATGCAAACTACAGATCCAGAAGCAAAAGGCGAGTTCCTACAACCCAGACGAGCGTGAGCATCCAGCCCTGGTGGAGCTCCATCCACAGCAGCAGTGCCTGATGGTGCACAGCGTGACCGAGTGGCTTAGGATGAAAACGGAGGGAAAAAACACCATGCCCATCAAATACAGTGCAATAAGTCCTGTAATTAGTGTGTGGGATTTGTCTTTGTCCCCAAGGATGCTGAGGGCCAAGCACTATCCTGACTGGGTTGCATGGGCAGCTAGGGGCTGGTGAGTTACCTGCCTCCCAAAGGGCATTGTGAAAGTGCACTCCTGCTGCTTAACGAACTCGTTGAGGCTACAACAGGTTGAGCAAATGAAAAAAACATCTGGAACCCTCAGTTAAATAGGAGAGTCACGTTATTAGTAATAAAGTCATGACCAGTGCTGTAAAGCGCGCGATGGTTAACAAGCAATGACGTGAGGGTAAATATACACCGCGAACCGACGCGGTGATGGAGGAAGCGACACGATAACCTCTGTGACACGATAACCTCTGCTTTCCCTTGGATGTCACCTCTCCTCCTCCTCCTCCTCGCCCTCGGTGTGGCCAGCCATGCCCCCTCACCACAGCACTGCTCCTTCCCATTGCTCTCCACTCACCCATGCAACTTGTGCCCATTTCGAGGAGGAAACTCATTTTGAAGGTGGTGCAGCTAATACAGGTGCTCCCTATGGGGTCTGTCACCTAACCACATGCTCTGGACAGAAACGGGGTGGGAAAGGGCAGAACCCCGACCTGCAGCCCCTTGGGGTCACCCTATTCCTTTCTGCCTTTGTTTAACCTGTGGCAATTCCCAGCTCTGACTACGAGCAGAGCTTTTGTTGGTTGACTATGTGTCTGGTTCTGCAGAATCACCCTGGAGCACAAACTTTGCAATTCCTTCCATGCTCTCGGAAATAGCTCTTACACCACAATAACCCTCTGTTCACGTGCTCCCACACTATAAGGCAAACAACAGGTTTTCGTTCTGTTCGATATACAGATTTATTTTTTTTTTCATCCTTGGTACCCAAGTTATATGCCACAGATGACTCAATAGCTTCCTAATTTATAGTGATGCTGTGGCAACTGCCCAACACTAGCAGCAGGAGTGTGTCAAAACCTCGCCCCAGGTGACTCAGGCCAATTCCAGGGCAATAGGAAGCCAGCAGCATTTTGGGATGGATGGAAAGCCTCACACGGCTGCCTTTCACTGCCTTGCAATGCATCAGGTTCACACAGTACTCATCACAGCCTACAACGCACGTGGCTGTGGCCAACAAGACCACACAACGAAGTGCCTCGTTCAGACCCAAAACAGGATGCTTAAAAATATCAGAGATAAACTTGCATTTTGCCTTGTGATCAGAAGTTTCACCCCGAGGACCACAGCAGAACGCAGATTGGGCCACCTCTCCTCTCCCAGCTGGGAGGACAGGCAGGCACGTGCTGAAGTTCTCACCTCCCAGCAGGGCACGGCACGTGCTTACATATTTAGGGCACCCTGAACAGCCACTTCTGCTCAGGGCCCTGTGAGACGTGAGCACTTCTATTCCGGTCCTCCCCACATGGGTTCCAAAGCAGCTCCAAAACAGGAAGCCTTTGATTCCTTTCTTTTCCCCAGGCCAGCTAACTGCTGACCCCTTCAGCTACAGGAAATGCTCTACGTGAGGGATGGAGAGAGGCACCTGAGCTACGTGCAGTGCCTGGAAACCTCACGTCTAGAAACACCGACTGCACCTTTGTTTATAGTGAAGGATGCTGACCTCCTCTGTGGACCCTCTTGATGTCCCATGAGTGTGGATTCCTGGAGATCTCCCACAATTTGGGCTTTGCCATGGCCAAGGTCTCCTAGGAAATCTCACCCACCCTGCCCACCCAGCCCACCCAAGCAAAACGATGCTTACCTGATTTGCTGATAGAAACTCCTGGGTATTGTCGTTCATTCCCATGTACATGTTCTCCCCATCAAACTAGAATGGCAAAAGAAAGTTAGAGTTAGAGAAATGCCATTTGCATGCCAGGGTTATGTGCTTCCCAAATGCCTTCCTGGCCCTTCATGTAAAGAGCCAAGATTCCCAGAATGAAATCCTGAGCTGGTCCTTGAGTACTTTTGAGCATGTATGAGCTCTCATACCTTGCTGTTATTGCAATGGGACGTGGTAACATGACACGTTTATGGTAATTCTTTCAGCAAAATGAAAGAACGAGTCACTCCAATTCAAACAAATAAACCGAGAATGTGCAAAACTGCAAACCCACAGATCTGCCCCGAAGCAAGCAGCACCGAAAAGAAGTTCCTGCTAAGATTCCCACTACACCATCGATCAACTACCAAAAGCCAACTTCCATCCACGGAAACTTCCAAGGCAGGCAGGTCACATTCAGTCTTCTCCCAGGCACATCCCCGTTCCTTTACCACCAGGGCAGCGGTGTAGAAAGTCACTCTGGACGGTGCACTGGGGGGTCCACCCGGAGCCCAGTTCTCCTCCTCGACAGTGTGCTGTTTGC
This sequence comes from Netta rufina, assembly GCF_964035555.1. Classification (NCBI taxonomy): domain Eukaryota; kingdom Metazoa; phylum Chordata; class Aves; order Anseriformes; family Anatidae; genus Netta; species Netta rufina. The sequence continues at coordinate 3,822,053 of NC_140140.1, forward strand.
GAGCTCTGTGTGCACGGCAGCGCCTCTCCTTCTCCTCCCCTTCTCCTCTTCCCCTGCCTGCCCACTAGGACTCGACCTCCGCGATTAGGGATGCGGGGGCATCCCGAGCACGGTCGCATTCACTGCTACGGGCGTGCCTGCTGCCTTCACCCCACTGCGAGCTGCTAAACCCAGCGATTAGCCAGCAAAACCCCCACGGAGAACCACAAAGCCGTTCCCGTTAATTAGCTGCAGTGGGAGCTGTTCACTTGCTCCAAATGAAGGAAGAACACCCTCCAGAGTTGTCTCCGGCTCAAAGTGCAGCTGGGACAGTTCTGGAGGCAAAGTTCACAAATTAATTATGGCAATAAAACGGGATATGCCGTAAAACACTCCTGAGACAAGGATGAAGGTACCAGCTGCGAATGACACCATATACTTAACAAGGGGGAAGAGCCAGCCCTCTTGCCCTTACAAGCCAGATGATGAATTGGAGATTGTTCACCCTGCACATGTCCTCTTGCTCTCCAATATGAAGCTGATAACCAGTTATGCCTTAACTGAAACGGGCCACATTAAGGACAATAAAAGAGAAATCTAAATAAAACCAGGTGAAGGTTTTCAGTGTAGACTATTAATTACGCTTCCATTTCTCTGAGTGCCACAGGATTAGCTATTAAAGTCCGCAGAGTTAGCAAAGCCCTGCTCAGCACCAGAGTGCACAGACACCCTCTAATTGCCAAACCATCCTCTGGGATAGCACAGCAAGCCAATTAAAAGCAGTAAAATTACAGCGGCTCACATGCAATTCACCACCTAATAGTGGTGGCGACCACAGCAGGATGGAGGGGGATCCCTGTGCGTGTACAGGATTTCCTAAAACCCCTCGGCGGGGAAGGAGCAGCGGGATGCTGTGAGTACCAGCATCCCTGCAGGCTTTCCAGGACCAGCAGCAATTCCAGAAGCCAGCCGGGTGCGAGCCACATTGAACTGAATTTCCCTCCATCTGTAAAATGACTGCCGGCACAGCCGGCTGCTGCTAACGTGCTCCCAGCTGGAGCTGCCGTGCTTCCAGACGTGCAGACTCAATCAGCTCTGCAGCCTAAAAACCCTCTGCCAGCCCAGGCTGAGAGTGCAGGAGGGGTGGCACAAGGCAGTGGCATGTCAGCAGCATTGCCTTTGGGGGACAGGCACAGTTACGGCCCCGAGGTCCTGCTCCTGATCTCTTTTCAGGAGCACGTCACCAAAAAACCACCCAGGTTTTTGGCCCGGGACACCCCAAGGCTTCGTGATGCTCAAACGCTGCTGCATCGTGGGAGGTGCTGGGTGAGGCAAACACGAGCTTTCCAGCACGCAGTCCACAACAGATGTAAAACATTTCAGTGGGGAACTAATTCCATCTGTCCATCTGTCAGTCTGTCCATCCCTCCCTTCCTCCCCAAACTCGCACACACACGCCTCAATTTTGCCCTCTCCAGCACGGTATTTTGGAGGTGTAGGCTAAGACCTGCTTGAAACAGCTCTTCTCCAGAAAACAAAAGTCACCTGCAAAGCCATATTCAGAAAACAAAAAGTGTCTTTAACTGGGGAGGTCCACGGCAGGAAGAGCACTCTTCTTTCTCTGTTTGTCACAATGTATTTTTTATGGCTTTTTACCATTCCTACCTCCATTCCACACTTCCTTCTGCCCTTTATGCCTTCATAATAACGGTAATGAATCCTGCCTTCAAAATTACTGCGCCTCTGATTGCCAGCCTGAGCAGCGAGCCTGAAAATCAAGGCTTGAAATGCGATGGAAACTTTGGAACTTCCCCATTGCTGATTGGATTTTTTTTCCCTCTCCTCCAGGCTATGAGGGTGCAAACAAATTTATTAGAAATTCTCCCATCAGGATATTTTTTCAATTAGACATTTGCCACTTATCCAGCAGCCAGGTAGAGCAGATAAGTAATGTGCTCTCCTTCTTCTCATTATTGTTTCGCTACAGAATGCACTTCAGAACAATCAGCCCCATCATTCCACATTGATTTACAGCAGAAACAGACATGTTAATATTTCCCGTTGGTTACAAACGCTTCCTCCCTTTTCGCTGTGCTCTGGGGACGTGTCAAGCCTCTGAGCTGCTCCAGATCCGGGGGCCTCCATTCACCGCACCCTGTCCCCCCCACATCGATCAAACTCATGCTGAACGATGCACGAATCATTTTCAAGTTCTTGCTAATTTGAACGGAGTCTGCTATTGTCTTAACCACAGCTTCATTCATAATTATTGAATTTTTGCTCTTCTTCAGCTAAAAGAGGCAGTGTTCCCTGCGTTTTCTGTCCATGACTCCTGGAAGCCTGGGAGGCGCAGACCTGGAATCGGGAGTGGCGGGGGAGACGCGTCGTGCCCCAACACCGTGCCATCCCAGGGCTCTGCTCCTGGCCCGATGGCGTTTTCAAGGCTGCAAAAGTGCCCAGAGATCACACTGGGCCCACGCTAATAAGGTGGAAATGTGTTGGAGAAATAAGAAGCTGCAAGCCAGGGCAGCCCCCAGGGCAGAGCGGCTGTGGGACCGGCTCTGTGCAAACACCAGGCTGAATGTTTGCTCCCTGGGAAGGACCCAGTGGAAGGAAACACAGCCTCCTGCCGGGGCTCAGGAAGGTGTTACTTTCTCATGGCTGGCACTGCCAGCTTGCTCAATTTTATTACAAATCTCATCACGTCCTTTTATTTCCCAGGAGCCATGGGCTGAGATGGAAACGTCAGCTTCCAAGTTTGTGAGAAATATGCTGGCAGCACTTGCACCAGGCATGGCTTCAGTGATGCCTGCAAGATCTTTCAAACTTCTTGTTTTAATTTTGTTAGCGTTTCTTTTTCCTTTATTTTTTCTTTTCTTTTCTTTTCTTCTTCTTTTTTTTTTTTTTTTAGGGGTCTTTCCTAAATTTTAACACTTGCTGGTGGCAGTGTGGGCCAGACCACCTTAAGTGCAAATCCATGGAGGAGAGGACCCAGAGCTCTTAAAAGTGAACTGTTAATGCAAATCCAGCAGCAACTCAATGCCATTGTCATCAAGCAGCTAATTTGTGCCCACTAAAGAATGAACTGGATGCTCCCAGTGATTCCTGCTGCTCAGAGCCACAAGCACTTGCCTCTCCTTCTTACCTCCTCTGGCAGGTCCCCCAGCTGCCCATGGTACCCTCATCTCCACGTGTTGGGATTTCTATCCCTTGTCATGCTTGGGATGCGCTTGGTCTCAGTGCCCAGCAAACTGCACCTCAGCCACCAACAGCATCCCAACAGAGAGTGACTCTGAAGAAAACGGAGCAATAAAAGTAATTTCCAGCCCTGCATCCCCACCATGATGCTCCCGTACAGTGTTACGGACGCCTGTCCCCCAGGATCAGCCCTATGGGCATCGGCACACAACCAGCAGCTCCCAAGGCTGGCAAGGACAGACTTTGGCAGCATGCCTCTCTGCAACAGCCCTGGGATGGGAAATAGTCGCCTCAGCCCTGCCCCCCCCAGCACTGCTGCCCGCAGAGCCGCTGCTGTGATTTCCTCCAGGAGTAATTTAGCACCACGCTTCTTTGGGGAATACACAGCTGAGGTTAGCTTAATCTCTTTAACTGCAGTTTCCCCATTAAGGTCTTTACACAACCTCTGGCCCAAAGTGATCTACTTAGCATTATTTATTTGTCCACTGAAATGCTTGGATGGCCCCTCAGTTGCTCCTGTCAGAGGGGGTCAGGAGTTCAGACACAGATTTACGAACCCCCAGGATGCTCCTGCAGGAAAGCTCCACGTTTCCAGCCCGGCCGCCGCGCAGCCACCCAGCCTCACCACTTAGTGCAATTTGCTTCTGGACAAACGTCGTTAGGAGAGAGCACAACAACACAGCAGGTGTCAGTGGCAGCACATCCTTTAAATTGCTGCACAGCCGAGCATCTCTGGAAGTCACCTGGTTTTCATGGGGGCTGGGTTTTCTACAGGCAGCCAAATAAATCATCCCAGGGTAGATTCAGATTAATGCAGATAAATACTTAAGTATGAAAACCATACAGTAAAAAGTTTTTTTTTTCTTCTTCTTTTTTTTAAGAACAATTTACAAATTTACATATTTTATTTCTCACACACACCAGAACCAGGAAGCCTACTGTACAGTTTGTGATGCCAAGGGATGACCAAGGTACATGGTCATCCTTGTACCTTGATGGTACATTAAAGACATTAAAAGACATTAAAATCACACGGAAAAGTCAGGAATGATCTGCAATGGCTTGTGCACTCAAGAAGTTTTCAGTGTTTTCAGTTTCCAAATGGGAGCCCTTGGAAAGTCCCATCGGAGCAGCTGGCTCACAATGGGATGACCAAAAAGAAAACAAAACAAAAATAAACAAAACAGTAAAATCCTAAGGAACAGCCAAGTGGCATTCACCCATCTGCTCCACAGCAGTTCACATTCACAAACAGTGTGCACAGCCCACCAGCCAGGCTCCACTGCAGAAGAAACAGGGGGTGGCAAGTGGAAGGTGCCAGGCTTGTTTGTTTTTTCTTTAACTCTGGAGTTCCAGAATTAAATTTAATTTCTGATTCATAAAACTGCAGATCAGTAGGTCTGACTCCCTCACTGCCAAACTAAAAGCTCTTAAAAACTAAACCCAGCTTGTCCTGGGACCAAAGGGAAGGGTCTGTTGCTCACTGCCAGCGAGGAGATACCCATCAGGTATTAGCAGGAGGATGATCATGGATGAGAAACATCTGCACTGAAGTCCATCCAGTTCATAATAAAAGCAATCTAGAAGGATTCAAGTTTATTAATGAGACAAAAATTATGCAGGCTAGCCAAAACTAAAAGCGGACTTTGAGTGGCTTTGCATTAAGACTCTCACAGTACTAAGTGGCAGCGAGGAAATGGAAGATTAAATTTAATGTCAATAAATGCAAAGTAATGCACTGGAGAAAAGCAATTCGGACAACGCAGGCACGACAACGGGCCTTAAAATAGCTGCTACTGCCCAGAGAGGAAACCGTGCACTCGTTCTGGAGAGCTCACCTCCAGCTTTTGCTCAGTCCTCAGCAACTGCCAAAAAGACCATTCAAGTTTCAGGAGCAATCAGGGAAAGAGCAGATAATAAAAAGACAGAATGTTATTTTATACCTGTACAGCTAGCAAAAGGGGATGGAGCAAGAAAAGGGGCCTGGTGTACCCCGATGAGAAAAAGAGATGGTGCAGACGGACTCACAGAGAGGCACCCGTCATGAGATGAGCACAGGGAATGGCTCTTCTCCGGCTCTCACAGCCCAAATGCGAGGAGGAGCCACCAGAGCCGTTAGCTGGAGGAACCAAACACCTCACCCAAAGAATCACAGAAAGAAGAAAGAATCACAAAGAGTTCTTCCTGCAGTGCCCAACAGCAAAGCCTCCTGCTGCAGGACGTGGTGGCCTGGGAGGATGCAGAACAGCAACCGGCCACATCAGAGGGGGACGGCAAATCTGAGCCCTCGAGCTCGAGTGGCCCTGACATGTGGGCTGCTGGAAGCCATGTGGATGGACGTAACAGGAGAAAACATCACCACCTGGGTGGGCAAATGATGGACCACGAGGTTGTGGGATCCCCAGCCCTGGAGGTACTTGGAGCTCAGCTGGACCAGGTGCTGTGCGACCACCCTCAGGGGGCCTCTCCTTTTATTCTTCTGTACTCGAGGCTGGAGAGATCCTGAATGCCACCAGTATTCAAGTGACAGCATTCATTTATCTTATGGACTGGCTGGTTTTCTGTGAACGCTGCACACGAAATTATTGTTATTACATTATTTGGGGGGGGAATGAGGACTTAAACTCATTTACCTGGACCTTTCTGAGCCTGCAAAGGAGTTCAAGCTCTTCATATATATACACAAAAAAATCCGTCCACTGAAAGCTACAGGGAGCAGCAGAATTTAGTCTTAAGACTGACATGGAAATAGATTAATTTTTTTTCCCATTTCATATTCTAATTACAATTCTTCTCCCCCTACTATTTTCTGTTCTCATTACAGTCTTAAAATTGCTCTGCAAATTCTGTACCTTATTCTGCTCTTCCTACCATCTTTGTCATGGAAATGAGAAACAGAATGTATAAGCATGAAAATATTGCCGAGATCAAAATTCTGCTTAACCCTTTCACGTACGACTCCAAAAACAAGGGAAAGCAGCACAGCCAGCAGAGCAGTGAAGCAGACTGCTCCTCCATCCGTCTGTCCGTCCATCCATCCGTCTGTCCTCCCCTTCTCCCAGCCAAAGCAAGGGATGACACTCGAGGAAACACGTTATTCATTTAAAGGTCAAAATTGCTCACGCTCGCACCCCTGCTGTGCATGGAGGAACGGGGTTGTTTTTTTTCAGCCTATGGGTTTACCCCTGAGGACAGATCTCGATCAAACAACTGTGTTCAGCTTCTGGCTCTCAGGCTGCCAGGCACCCTGGGGTACCACCAGCTGGGAGAGGTATGAGCCAGTGCTTCCAGCAGCCCCAATGTACCAAGTGCATGGGACGCCCTCCTCTGTCTTCTCTTCCTCCTCCTCCTCCTCCTTTTCTTCTTCCTCCTCATCAGAGCAGAGAGCTCGCTACAGCTGCAGTTTCTGTGTAGCCAGACCAAACCCCTCTCAATTTCTCTCAGAACTTAGGAATAAAGAAAACATTCGCCATGGCAGTAAGGAGCACCCCTTGATGCCCACCTCTCCCAGCACACCCCTGCTTTAACTCAGGACCACTCCAGCCCATCGCTGACCATGCTCAGCACCATTTATTTTGCAAGATACGATCGATGGAGCTGCAGAACTCCAGCATGTACATCACATCCTTTTCAAAACCAAACAACAAGCACATCCTGCATTGTTTATCACGCTTACACAGGTGCTGGAGGAGTTTATCTGCAAAAAAAAAATAATAAAATCCATGGTCCTTACTAAGCTGCTTCGTCTTCCTTAGCAGCTGAATAATCCTGAGAACTGAGGGCAGCAGAAAGCATTGTGAATGCCTCTGCCATGTGCATTGCTGGGGAGGGAAGAAGGTAAATGAATGCAGCACGTTTCCTGGCACTGGGCTGCTATGTAGACAGTCTGAAACAAATACAGTAAGTGATAATGAGACTTAACTGCACCGCCTGCCTCACTGCTAACACTTGCAATTCACAGGAAACAGAGAGAGGCAGAAAACGTACAAAGATCTAAAAGAAGACGCGGAGGCTCTGTGCAAGGAACTGTGTGAGTGTCAAAGGCATCTAGAAACATTGTTTTTTTGCAAGATAAAACCTCGGGGCTGAGATAAAAATAGAGCTTCTACCTGTCTGCTTCTGAAACAGCAGCCAGTGCGGCTCCGCTGTGGAAGTCTCTTGTGGAGCTGCAGATTTTGGCAGGGAAACAACAGCTCCGGCTGCAACCAGAGGTAGCACCGGGAGGGGCTGCGTGCCCCAAAATACTGAAGGAAGCCAAGGAGTAGCTGGGAAAAAAGCGACCTTCAGCCTGAAACTTTGTCCATCTTATTCAAATGAGGATTTACAACCCCAGGCAGCGATGCCTGGGGCTGAATGCACGTTGCTGGGCTGGACACAGCTCCCCCACGGCCAGGGCAGCGGGCAGCCGGAGCAGCCCCGCACGCTGGCACTGCGGTGATGCAGCTCTGCCATTCTGCCCTGCATGGCAATGGGGTTGGACATGTCTATTTGTTTTTTCTCAACTGCAAGGAAAAATAAATCAATCGATACATAAGTGCGTGTTGCAGAGAGGAAGAAAGTCGTCAAGAGGAGCGATGCAAAGATTGTCAAAAGCTGCTAATTGTTTAGGAGCAGGAATCGTGCTCCTGGTGCTGTCTTGCCGACAGCTGCGCGTGTCATGCTCCTGCCCTCCAAATATCTCCTAACAGACTCCAGTAACTCTCAAAATCACAAGTGCTACTATTAAACTGCCCTTCACAAGTTTAATTATTTCAAAAGCTGCTGTTCCCTTAGCAAAGCAGCTACTTTCTGCCCACCAGACCATTCAGGAACCCAGCCCAGCACACACACACCGTCCCCTGCAAGCACAGCCCATGCTTAGCACTTCCATTAGTTGAAGTTTTTGCCCTGCTAACACCAAAATCTCATACCTGTCCCCCAGCACTCAAGATCATGGTGTTTCCTCCAGCTGCCAAGCACAAGGGAGATGAAGAATCGATTTCCAAGGCAACTTTTGTGAGAATGGGGAGCGTTATGCAAACCCAACCAGTTGGGAGGGAAAGAAATCACAGAGCCTCTGCACCAGTCATTTAGAGAGACGTTTCCAACACACAAATATTTGGTTCTGGTGACAACCTGCTTTCGGTGGTTCTGTGCTCAACAGTATGCAAATAACTCTTGCAGCAGTGCATATTATGACTTGCAAAAAATGGGCTGACAAAATACAGTCCATTTCACAACTGCATCTTAGAAGCTTGAATATATTCACGTTTAAAAAAATAATAATGAAAAGTGCAATTTCCTTTAAAGACGAAAAAAAGGAAACAAGGATTACAGGAATTTAATTTCTGAAGCGCATCCTGAAGACCTAGGAGTGCCTGCACCACTCACTTCTCACACAGCAATGCAGCTCTGGGGGAACGTTTTCCCCTCTCTTATTTGGTCCTTCCTTATTTAAACCATAGACTCCGCATGCATCTTTTGTAAGTGTTGTACATCGCCTAACCAGATCCAAATCCTAGCAAGAGCCTGGAAGGTCCAACATAACCAAGGAATAACGAATCACACAGCAAACACCTTCCATGTCACAGGACAGGCTTGCTTTCCAAGGTTTATTCACACCTCTTCCCTCTCCTGATGAAACTCTCATAGGCTCAAAGGTGGCCGGATTTCAGATCTGGCTCTGCCACCACCTCCAGCACACCAGGCCTCCTTGGGACTATGCTGGTGGTGTCATCTTTAACCAAAAATTACAATTAATGCTTAAACAATGAGCCTTCCTTCCAAGCATTTCCAGTGCCTTGGGGTGCACCGAAGCAGGGACCCAGGGGACCCCACTGCCACCCACTGGCCACGCATGAGTGTGGGCAGGAGCCAAAAACTGCTGGCCAAAATGTGGCAGAAGCCAGCACAAACCTGTGCAGGGGCTGAAGGCCAGAAGCAACGGATGCAGCGCAGGCACCTGACTTCGCACACTGGAGACTCAAGAAATGCAAAAACCTGGGTTCACACAAGCTGTGCTGTGTTTCACATGGGCAATAAGCTCACAGCTGAGGGGTATCTCCACACACGGCGTTACCACATCCTCACACATCCTACGTGGCGAAGTGCTGAGGTTTGTCGGTCGGACAAAGCCGCTGCGCTGCATTCCCAGGCTGCTGCCGCTGAGTTCCCAGCCTTGATTCCTGGTTATTAAAAATAAAAAATCCACACATCTCCCTCCCAAGCATTTCTAATTTCAGTTCTTCTCTGGATCTGGAGACCTCTCTGTTCATCATATTAATTTTTCCTGTGAATCTTACCGCCGTGTAACCCTTTTATTAGGACAGGAAGGTAATCCACATTTACTTGTTAAAATGTACACCTGAGCATTGACAATTGCTTATGTTTAAAAAGACAGTTGAAAACTCAAGAAAATCAATGACAGTAATGAGAAAGAGGCACCTCTATTATTATGCCCCTGCCTCACTGTAAATAATTGACTGGAGTTATTATCATTACTTTTATTATTACTATTATTATTATTACTACTACTATTATTAGCCGTAACAAGAAGTTTAAAGCATGTTGATGAGAAAAAGAAAAAGCAGCTTTACCCAGCTAATTAAAGGCTTAAATAAAAAATAAACAAAGGGAGTCTTCCTGATTTTAGCAAAGTCCTGCCTTTTTCCAAGCACTTAAAAGCAAGACTGACAGCTTTATAGATAGGGGAATGGGCAGATAAGATAAACATGCACAATACAAACTTGTCCAAAGCTTTTACAGTCTTTCTCTGCACCACTTCCAGCTCATTAAATTACAGTATTACTATAGATTTGCAGCAGAATTATCTTTTATCTCGGCTTCTTTTAAAGCTATTTGGCATTTGCTAGTATTTTCTATTATAAATCTAATTGCAGATTCCAAACAGACAAGGGCTCATTAAGCCTTAATTATGCACATGTTGTTTTCAACAAACATTTTCATTTGGACTGCTGTGAGCTGTAATTGTTCGGAAGGCACCGCAGCCGCCGATCGCACACTTGCTTGGGGATGGCAAAAGCTACTTCAAGCGGGTCAGGGCTTGGCCGAACCAACAGCCTCAACCTGTGGAGCTGGGGCTGAGCTGCTCTCGGGGGTACCGCGGGTCCCAGCACCGGCTCCTGCCCGCTGGGGGCCTTCCCATGCCTGGCGGGCACTGCACAGCTGAAGGGCAGCAGGGGTGGGGGCATGGTTTGGGATGGGGGCACGGTTTGGGATGGGGACACGGTCACCCTTCACAGAACCACGGGATGGCTGAGTGGGAAGGGACCTCTGGGTGCACCCGGTCCAAGTCGTGCTCCAGCAGGGCCACCCTGAGCAGGGGGCCCAGCCCCATGTCCAGGGGACTGCTGGAGGTCTCCGAGGAGGGGACTCCAGCACCTCTCGGAGCAGCCTGTGCCAGGGCTACGGCACCCACACAGCCCAGCAGTGGTGCTCAGAGGGAACCTCCTGGCCTCCATTTTGTGCCCACTGCCTCTGGGCCTGGCTCTGGCACCACTGAATGGAGCTGGCTCTACCCCTGTGCTCTCCCTGCAGGCAGTTATGGACGTTGACAACATCCCCCTGAGCCTCCTCTTTTCTAGGCCAAGAACAGTCAGCTGTCTCAGCCTCTCCTCACAGGAGAGGTGCTCCAGTTCCTTCATCATCTTCAAGACTCTCTCCACTACGTCCAGGTCTCCCTTGTACTGGGGGCCCCAGAACTGGGCACAGGACCCCATGTGCTGAGAGGAGGGAAGGATCACTCCTCACAGCTTGCTCATGGTGCTTTCTCTAATGCAGCCGAGAACACCGTTAGCCTTCTTAGGCCAACACGTTCAACTCGGTGTCCACCACGACTTCAAGGTCCTTTCCTGTAGGGCTGCTGCCCAGCTGGGTGTCCCCCAGCATGTCCTGATGCCTGGGGTTGTTCCTCCCCGGGTTTTCTGGATATCAAAACCACGATGTGCAACCAGCAGGCGGAGGTGCTGCTCGCCTTTGGCCAGGGGAAGTGAGGCTTCTGCTTGGAGACCTGCAGATGCCGCCATCTCAGGGAGCATCTCTGTGTTGTCTGCCTGACCACTGCTCTCCAGCCCACACCAACCCTAGGCCCTCATGCAGTCACACCCAGCAGCACAGCCACGAGCACCACAGGACAAATGCGTTTCACTCCATCCAAAACTACACTGGGGGTGGAGGGTGGCCCTTCTCATTTCTTCTTGGCGCCACGGTTTCTTACTTTCTGAAATAAGAAGTAACCCACAGGAACAGCAGAGCTTTTATTAGAACTACGGGCTTCCTTTGAGCAGCACAAAACCTGCATGCACTCAGACTGCAGCAGCAGGAGGTGCAGGATGACAGTATCAGGGTCCTCAGTCCTCCAAGCCTTGGACCTCCCACCCTCACCTGACCCCTGGTCACAGTGCCCGGGTTAGCAGAACATGGCTCTGCCCCATCCCATCTCCAGTAGGCATGGTCACTGCGTGCAAACCCCATCAGCCAGCCTTCCCTGAGCCTCTTTAGGGGATGAAAAAGTTCCTTTTCGTAAATAATTTCATGACAATTAAGGGTTAGGGCTCCAAAGGTAGGTTGGAGGTAGTGGTTGCTGCTGGACCCAGGAATTTCTGTCAGGTTTTAGCTGGAAACAGCAAAGCACAATGCTGATTGCATGATCATCTTCTAGCCTAAAATCCTGCCTGTGGGGCTTCCAATATACTATTCCAGGAGAAGAATGATGGCCAGAAAAGGTCCAGTTACACTAAGAAATTAGTAACCACCTTTGTCACATTTCTTCCTCTCTTCTCAGTTTAGGAGATGACAAATTTTCTATGTCCCAAAGGCTCATGTTGCACTGTTAGGAGGAAAATGTGACAGAGTAAGCACAAAATCTTACGGCCTTGGCCTCGAAAAAGACAACTTTTCAAGCAATAGTTTGACCTAGAAAGGTTTTCTAGGTTATTTTGACTTGGCATGTATATGGCTGACCTACTAAATCTAACACAATAAAATTACAGAGTTCATTTCAGCCAGTCAGTGTCAGATCATTCATAAGTTCAGATGCAATATTTACAAACCTGCTATTCATATATTCACAAATAAAAAGTCTTGCTAGGATCCTTCTGGCAGGGGAACATTTGCCCTGTTCAACATTAACTCATGCTGACAAAGGAAAATGTAAAAGCTGCCTTGACGAGCTGAGCTCCCACCTCTGCGTCTCCTCACACAGCCCTCACCCTCAAATCCGGCAGGATTTATGGCTGTGCTGCCCCTTCTCTGTACAGAAATTCCCCCCAGATGGCTTTGCCATGGGGTGGGGAACCCAAGGAGTCCAGGCACTGGCTGTTAAGGGAAGGATTGGAGGAGGTATTATGGAGCACTGCTCTCCATGTGCATGCGGATCTTCCTGCGCTGGGTCCTCTGCCTCCTGCAGAGGAGCAAATGGCATCTGAAGGACCAGAGCGACCCCAAGGGCCAAATCCTGGCCAGCATCCCACTGTGCCAGGATGCACTTCCCCCAGGCACACTGGAGGGGTGCTGTGCAGTGACCCACAAGTGGCTTCCCTCCAGAAAAGCACACATCCAGCCCCGGAACGGATCCTGCCCCAGCAAAGGGAGGCTGCAAGGCCAGGTGTGGTTAAGGGTGGCAGGAGCTGGGTACGCAGCCCCAACGCATGCCTCCCAGTCTGCCCTGTTTGCACCAGCTGGGCAGAGCAGTGGTTGCTGTCCCATCACTGGTAGCTTCATGGCACCACTGCACCCCAGCTGTGCACCATCGCCAAGGGATGATCCCCTCTGGAACCAGCTCATGCTCTCATTTTTGAGACCTAATCCTAACTGCTGGTCAAAACCAGCAAAGCCAGGAAAACTCCATGGAGCACATGCAAACATTGGCTGGAATCTTTTCCTGAGCCCCAGGACTGGGAATGCAGCCCCCAAGGCACAACCAGCCTAGGAAGGCTGGGCCCACCAAGCAAAGAGCAAACAAGAGCAGCAATCCATACATGTGACCAAAAAGCAGGGTCTTTTGAAAGAATTTGGTCAAGGCACGGGTAGAGGATGTTGGAAAAGCATTTTTTTGTTCCTCATGCAGCAGTGCAGGAGTATGGTACTACTGCATATGCCACCCCACAAGCATTTGAATACAACGGTAGAACTATGCCGATGGCAATGACCAGCAGAGCTGCACCTACTTCTGCTGCTTCCCAGCTCTTTGGGATGCCCACCAAGGGTAAAAGATGGTGGGTACTACCTCGCAGGCTTCCCCAGAGGTGCTGTTCTCCTTCTGCAGCAGGGAAGGATGAGCTGAAGGAATGGATCATGACATTTCACCTCCAGACCCAGAGCGTTAATGAGATGATGCTCAAATGTTCAGCTTGGATGCTTCCCCAAATCCTCTTCAAACAGGTGTTTCCAGAGACTGGGACCCTACTGTCTCAGTGAAACACCTAAAAATTGCATTTGCCTACAAACTACGTTATTCTCTCATGCTTTCTCCGAAACCATTTACTGGGAGACAGTGATTTCCACTGAACACTCTGCATCCCAATTCTGGAAGTCATGCCAAGGTGTCAGGCTCTCCAGTGGTTATATTTCAACTGCATCTCTATACAAGATGTATTTTTCCACTTGCAAATTTTGCACAACTTTCAAGAGAAAGAAGCCTCCTTGTTCTGGATGCGCAAGGAGCAGCAGGAATTGTGCCAGTGCCAAGCACTGCAACAGCCACAGACTGCATGGGTTAAATTCCACCACACTGACCAAGATTTTCTTTGAGTTTGTATTATAAAGATTTAAGCATCCTGGAGAGGTGAAAACACTTAATTTGTGCTGCCTGGCCATAATCTCATGTTTCCCTCAGTTCCTCTGCAATTCTCTAAAGCTGCATGTACGGCACCTTCTCCACCTCCTAATTATAGGCTCCATTGTGCCTCATAATGTAGCCCTGGCGAGGCTGCAGGGCAGTTATGTATAGCCAGACCATGTTACACTGTTGACTACAAAAACAGATGAATTAATCACCTCCTCTAGTCGGTGAGTGGGACCGGACACTTGCGTGCTCACCAGAAAGCAAAACAAGTTTGGTTCCTTTAGAAAAAACATAATGAATCTCCCAACCAGCAGAAAGCTCATAGTTTCTATTTCTTGAAAAATAGTGTTGTTGTTTTTCCTAAAATGCATGTATAAATCTTTGCAAGTCACAGTGGAAACAACACACAGCCTGGTCAGATCAGAAGGACGCTGTGAGTGCTGACGCAGACAACCCCAAGCAAGCACTTTATGTGCAAATCACATTTACCTTTGATGCCCGATGGGGCTGGAGTTTCATCCGTCGTGGAAACACTGACTGCAGGCAGCGCAGAAATCAGAACTTTGCTCAGCAGCATCTCTTCCCTCCATCCAACTCTTGGGTCTCAGAGCAGCCAGGGACACGCTGCCCACTGACCTCCCCCAGCCCCATATGACACCCAAGTGCATTTAGTTGTTTCCCCCTAGACCCAGAAGCTTGGCTCACTTTCTCCCTCCTGGCAGGTTTCTGCTGTCCCGGCACTATGAGCAAGAGGAAGGGGCAGCCCTGCACAGCCCCAGGGTGCTGAATTCCCACCACCCACCCCAAACATCCCATCAGGACAAGGCTCGGGGAAGCACTTCACCAGCTTCATCACATGCTACCCCTAACGCATGTCACAGAGATCATTTTTAACTTTGCCTCTCCGAGCACTCAAGCTATGAGTCAAAGCACCAACTGCAGCATCTCCGGTGCAAGGCACATCCCGGAGCTGAGCCCTGCTCAGAACCCCACAAAGCACAACATCAGCCTGGAGAAGGGAGCTTGTGCTGCAACAGGAGCCAGGGAGCAGCAGAACTGGAAGCAGAGCAATACAGAAGTGCAGCTGGTTGCACTGGAGCCCCTGTGTCAGCAACAGGCACCGAGCAAGGTAACGTCTCTGCACGACTTGTGGATGATCTCAAGTGACAGCTAAAGAATGGGGGGCAATGCATCTGGCCACACGGGGAGGTCAGCCCAGCTGCCCCCGGTGAAGGCGAGCCCTGCTTCGTTCAGTCTGCAGCTGCGTGAAGGTGAGCCAGCTCACGTTGGCACGGATGCTCTAAACTAAACTCCAAATTTCATGCAGATGTGGTTATTCTGTGAGGAGCTGACTTAAACTTAAATGAACGTAACACTGTGAAGAGTTCCCATAAGGAGCTGTGCTTTGGTAACTACATGGGGTTTGTGTGTGTGTGCTGCTGCACACTGACCTGCTGCTGAGGAGAGCCAGAAAGCCTTCCAAGACTAAGCAAGCCGCTCATTTTTCAAGACAGGAATAATTACCAACACACCAACACAAGCATTTAACCAGGGCTCCTGTTGCTTAATATCTTTATTAATGACCTGGAAACTAGGCTGCATAGGGAAACAAAGTTTGCAGATGAAAAGAACATTATTTAGGTTAATTACAAAGGAGGAAGTCTTGGGAATTGCAGAGCCACCTAACCAAGCAGAAGGCAGCATCAGAGCAGGAGAAACCCTAAGATGACAAATTCACGCAGGAAGGAGCTGTTTGAAACCCTTCTAGACTTCAGCAGGTTTTGAATTAACTGAACATTAAGCAATAAGACCAACTATCACGTCAACCACCCCAAGCAAACCTCTACTGAAAGCACGGCAATAGCAAAATGATAGAGTACAAAAATTACAGGCCAGAAAATAACAGAGAAAACACTGTAATGTTGTTATCCAAACTGTCAGCCCGAGCTTGCTCCAGGTACTGAATTCAGCTCTGCGCACCCCTTCTTAGAGATGAGAGATGGGGAAACAAGGGGAGGAAGATGGAAAACGGAGGCCCTGGGGCAGCAGAGGGCACCTGATGCAGGATGCTCCTGCCCTGTGGCCAGGCTTGTGGAAGGGCAGCTTGCCTGGGGAGCAGCTACTCCCACTTTGCCCATTCCTTTGCCCATGGACTCATTTAGAGGACATCGTCTTCCCCTGATGTGAAACGGGGACAAGTGGGCTCCTCCATGGTAGAGCCATTTAGATGCCTTGCGATACTCCTGCTGAAAGGAGAAACCCTCTGCAGACACACTGGTGTCCTGCAGTTTTGGTTTCGTACCATCAAATAACAAGTTGTGTAATGCAGACACAGCTCCCACTTGGGGCTGGGTCAGAGACACAATTCATAGTGAAACAAATCAAGGTTTTGATCACTGAAAACAGAATTTCACAACAGGCTAAAAAATAGATACAGATCTCAAAGCAGAAGGTAATACTCATAGGAAAACAAAAGGGGACAAATTCACATTGTACTTTAGATTTATACCAATGAGGTCTCAGTCCTCCCCCCCAGAAAAAGAGACAAAAAACTGTGTTTTCAAGACATATTGAGGCACTGACTCCCATTTGAGCCAAGCAGCATGAGAAACCTGTCTTTGGTTCAGGTTGTTCTGGGGGCTTTGTCTCCACAGCCATTTCCTGCACTTCAAGGAGACAAAGCTCTTCCTGTACACCCAGCGGTGCTGCGCCTCGGCTCAGGAGCCCATATAACCCCTGGTGAGGATCCTGCACAGAGCTGGCTCCAGCACTGTGCTGCTGACACTGAGTGACAACCCGTCCCCAAGCTCCTCTGACCTTGCAACCTGGCTTGCTTGGGGTCTTCCCCCTCCAGCTTGTTGAGCACCACCATCAGCATTCATGGCCAAAGGCCGCTCACTGCAGGGAAAGACCCTCCTGGCTTCCTACTTTCTAACAGACAAAACCAAAAATGCCCAACAAGGAGACACAAAATCTCAGCATCCTGGCTGCTCACCTGCCCCAGGTGTTTGGTGACAGGGAGCACGGAGCTGCCATGTGTCGTTTTGGGTTTTGTGATCATGACAGAGCAAAAGCACACGAACGCTGGCCAGAAAAGTTGGGCACATCACGCGATTCTTTGGCTTTCAGAGCATCATCCACCACCAGTGGAGTAACTAGCAGCAGAAATGCCCTCCACCAAAAGGGGTGGCCAACCTGCATGCCAAGACCCCTCCTTGGCAGCTGCCCCACTGCCGCCCCAGCTGGTGGGATGGGACAGGACAGAGCTCCACACTCCCCTGGTGCTGTACTCAAATGACCACGGTCCTCAGCTGCTGCTCCCGCCTCGGAGGCATCCAGCACTGGGCGACACTTGGCCAGGCTCATGCAACCCGCCAGGATGAGGAAGAAGAGGTAAGCTATAGCAAGGACAGGATAGTAGGAAAAATAACCAACCGACCCAGAGATTTTGACCATTTTGGACAGGTTTTCTTGCCCCCATGCTCCATGACATCTCCTCCAGCTCCACCCCAACAACGTGCACAAAACTGGGACATCACAGCAGGGCTCCATGTACTTGGAGAAAGCACAACCAAGGGGCAGGAGGAAAGGAGCTGAACAACAGCTCTACAAAGCTCGGGGCTGCTCACTAATGCTTGCACAGCATCCAGGCAAAACCTTCCTTTGCATACACAGCGCCACAGTTTTAGAAGGTTCCTACCACCTTTGGGCCCAAATTTCCATTAAGCAGTTACTTGAACATTTTTTTTTTAACAGACTTTTCTGTTTTAAGATGAAACCTGCAAAACAACAAAAACAACAGCAACCACAAAAAAAGAAAAACAACAGCAGCACACGAACGAAGCAGCCCCAAGCCAAGAGGCTGCTCAGCTCTGCAGCAGGTGAAAGCGAAGCCCATGTTTCCAAAAAAACCCTGTCATTCAAATGCTATTTGAAAGTGAATGAAAATGCCAACCAATCAACTCCACGGCAGGATTCAAAGAACAATATATCCAAACCTCAGCACTGCGGCCAAGAATATATTTGCAACGCAGGAACACTACAGCAGCAGCAACAGAAGCCGTTTGCAAGAGTAAATGAGGTTATTTTGGCAGCAGAGCGGATGTAGCAAACAAGCCACTTTAACTGAATATGGTAAACAGAGATGGAGTGATTACAGCAAGAATGAATGTAATAGGGTTCCGAGTTGCTTTGAATTGCCTCGACTGACCACAATATCTGATAAAACCAATGGAAAAAGTTTTGGTTTCCTCTTGCATATAATTGATTATCTTGCTGAGATCTACTGTTTTATACACACACACACACACGCAGCCCTCTGAAATTCAGTTACTTGGCGATGCTGCCAGAAATAACCCAGAGCAGGAACAGTTAGATGGTATTTATTTTTGGCTGGGGGGCACAGGCTCCAGAAGTGAGAGAGGATGCAAAGCCCTCTCCCGAAATAAACACCTGGGGGTTTGCTGTTAGCAGCTGAGATAAAACTGCCCGAGATATACACCCGCTTTTAAGGCAGGGAGGGAATAATCCCGGGGGGAGAGCGTGCAGCGTGCCATTAATCCAAACTACCTCGGGGCTCTCTCCCTTGAGAAAGAAATGCTGGCTTTGTTTTTTTTTAAAAAAAAAAAAAGAAAAAAAAGATGCAAACGTCCATTGGAAGTTCCCCAGCGCTGATGGGGTGAGGAAGGAAAGGGCCCTGCTGCAGCCCCACACACGGGAAGGGCTGCGGGACTGGAGATCAGGGCAGGTTTGTGAGCAAGAGGATCAGCGGAGAGGGCAGGGGCAACAGCAGGGAACAGGAGCAGCAGGCCCCTGCTCTTCCCTTCCTGCTGTCCCGCTCCTCCTGCACGGGCTCCTGCAAGCGAGCAGGGGGCCAAAGGAGCTTTGGAACAGGGGAGAGGGGGGCACGGAGACCGTCCCCATCCTCCCTGTGTACATAGCCTTCAGTCATGGAGAAACAGGGGGTCCTGAAAAGGCATCTTCAGCCAAGACCCCATCCGTGGCTCTGGGCAAAGCCGCCCCGGAGCCCCCTCCCCAGCCCCAATAGCTGGGGCGTGCGGCAGCTCCCCGCCAGCAGCGGGATGGAGCCGAATATCCACGCAAACGAGCTTCCCGCCTGCAATTAATTTACTTACTGAAACAGCACTCAGCCAAACCTGTGATTAATATTTCCTCCCCAGGCTCCTAACATGACAAAACAATAATTAATGAAATAGGAAAGCGAACCGGAGTTACAGTAAGCGTAGAAGTGCTGTTGTTCCTTTCACCTGCCCTTCTCTTTACCCCTCCTGGCTGAGCTCTGTGTTCACAGCTCCCAGCCCCACTTCCCATGGCAAAGCCCTGACCGTGGGGCTGAGTTTTGGGCACACAACACATTCCATTTGCATAAATCATAACCCAGAGGAAGATTTACAAGAGTAGGAGCAGGGGCAGCTTGCAATGTGCATGTGAGTCCATGCTTTTTGGTACTGCATCTGTCCATGCAGCTTAGCAATTAAAAACAATAAAACAACGGAAAAGTGGGTGGAAGATCCAATCCAGAATACCATATGCTGTGCTATTTTTCCTTCAGCTTTCAATATCCACCTTCCTTTTATCCTTTCTCCTCTGTAGGCATCACCCCCCAGGCTGAGCTTGAAAAATCCCACCAGCCAGGTCTTCGGCCCCAAAGCACCCATGGGTGAAGAACAGACTGGGGGTTCTCAGGGACCGCTCCCAGGTGGGCTAAATGAGAAGAGGGTTTAAAAAAACAGCTCCAGCAGCACCACAGCTCCTCTCTCGAAGCTGAGAGCTTGAGAGTTGGTGTCAGCCCTGGGCAGGTAGCAATGATATGGTGCCTGTGGTGGCCTGGCCTCTTGCCACCACGGATGGCAAGGCTGGGACCCTTTCCCCCAAACCCATGCCCCTCTCAACTAGCAGTCTGTCACCCAGCGTCACATCTTGCTTTTAACTTAGGCTTTGCCTAATGGCGTTGATTCTCAAAGCAGAGGGGGAAAGCAAACCTCCCTGAGCCTGCACCCATGGCTTTTGTGGTGGCCCCAGCCGAAATCCACAGGGATCTCTGCACCGAGAGAGGTGCAGGTGGATGGACTTGTGCAGAGGTGAGTGCAGACCAGGGCAGCAATCCTACCTCACAGGTGTGCTCAGAGGGGATGTCGGGAAACATATACACAGCTTGTTGATGGGGAAAAAAATATCGCTTCTACCTAAAAATATAAGGTTGTTTCAAACTGTGGTTATAGAGCAAATGTTTAAATAAATTACTGCTTGAATTTTGCAATGGACTTTCTCAAACTTTCCTTTTTATCTGCATCTCTAAAGCACAAATACATTGTTTCTACCATCAGAAAACCCAGCAAGGAAGGCTGCCCGGAGCAGTTGAAGTTATACATAGTACACACAGACACACACACAAATCCACACCCATATTTTTTATATATACACATATATATATCTGTGTGCACACACACACGTGTATGCAGATGAACGCAGTCTCCCCTCAGCCTGCTACCATCCACTGGAGCCAGCCACACATCGTGGCGGAGCTGCCCCTGCTGCACGGGAGACACCCACCAGAAACCTGGGAGAAATTAGCTGTCGGGAAGATTAAACACAATTTTGAAGAGTCTTCCACAGCTCCTCTCTTTCTCCTCCCCACCCCCTGTAATTAACACAGCCTTTGGACAAGCATAACCCATACTTGACTCATGCAAATAAAAGCATCTGCTGATGCGCGTTCTGCTCCGTGACGGCTGTGCGAGGCGGGGGACATGTCACTGTGACGGCTTGTTCCTCCACTAATGACTCCAAGATCAATGGCACAGACGATGGAGAAGTAAGTGATTTAATTTTCCCATCAACAGATTACACAGGTACACAAAGCAGTCCCTGTCAAAGAAGCACGTTACCTTCATTCCTCCCACCCTGCAGCAGAGGCAGAAGCACGATCCTATTGCCTTGCCCATTTTTCATTCCTGCATCCCCTCTGAGACCCTGACCACGTGAAAGGCCTCACAGGATGCTTGCTTTTATTTAGAAAAGTTAAATGTTTATGGAGTACTTTCCTTGCTAGAAGGAAATCTAAGCACTGATAATTGCCCAGATTTGCAAAACATTCAGAAGAGGAACATAGGGAAACAGGAGGAGGAAGACAAAAAACTTCAGAAAAACCTGGAGCAACTGTATCTGACACATGCACTGGGTCCTGGGAAGGAGGAGAAGCAAACCTAATAATCAGATGAAAAAAGCAGATTTAACAGGGTAGGACTGCAGCAGAGAGCCTGGAGGGGAAGCAGGACGCCAGCAGGTAGGGCTTCACTCCCTGCCTTTTGCAGGGAGTGAACATTTCAGGGCTTTAATTTCATTAACAGGGGAGCAGCAAGGTGAAGAACACCCTAGGGCTTCCCACTGCCTTAAGACTCTGCTCGTCCTCTGAGGGCTTTTTGAAGGCCTCATCCAGGAACTGATTCAGCTGAAAGCATCGGCTTCAGCAACCTACCCTTCCAGTCAGCACCGATTTCTACTCGGCATTGGGTTTGGAGATTTTTCAAGCTTGGTAATGAACATACACTTAAAAGTCAGTTTTCTCCATCCTCAAGAGTCTCACGATTTACTGCGCCTCTTACTTGAATTCATGTATGACTTGTGTTTCCAGACATTATGTAATGAGGTTTTTGTGGTCCATAGAGCTTTCTTACTGATTCTCTTGTTGCTGCAACCAACAGCAGCAACTACACACAAAAACATTTTTAGAAAAGTTCTCAGTGTTTTACCCTGTACACTCCAAAACCCATCACATCAAACACACAAAACCCCCGCTACCTTAACTCGTAAAGGTAAAAAACAATCCGAACACCATGGGCTCACGTTCTGGTGGGCCCAAAGCATACGAAGGGTGTTAGCATTGCTTCTCACACCCCTCTCAGACTGAGCTTTTACAGCTCCCATCACCAGTTCTGATGGAGAAGTTGTGGCAGCTCTCAGCGGCCCCAGGAAGGTGATGGGCTACCAAAGGGTCCTGCGACGGTTGGAGGTCGCGAGGAGGAACCGCTTTGCACCCAGAGCTCTCCAGCACCGCAGCTCCGTGGCAGACAGGAGCTCCGTGGCAGCCTGGGCTCCCCAGAAAGCAGGAACTCATTTGCTCCACTTTTAGTTGCTGTTTCTCAGAAAGCATCTATGGCTCAAGGAAAGTATACACAGCTCAAAGCTGTCCTTGAGGCTACTGGGTCACAGAAGAGGAAAACACAAAAATAGGAGGTGACACGTGCAAGTATTTACTGACAGTTTGGCCAATCTGCCCCTGTGCAACGAACACTTGGCTCCTGTGGATTTTTACATGGGCCCTTTGAAAACCAGCATCTGGCACATGGAGACACCTGGGTCCGTTCGGTCATGTTGAAATTTCTGCATCGAAACCAATTAATTTCACTTTTCTGGTGACATTTCTACCCAGCAGGATGGTTTTACCTACACTGTAATACACGGCTTGTGGGAGGTTGCTTGTTTTTGTGCTTGCAGTAAAAAAGACCCAGTTTTCATAAATACTGAAAGTCTAAGCTCCGCTGAGGTCAACAAGCACAACCGAAGGTCCCAATATCTGGGAAAGATGACTAGAAAAAAAGCCTACAGCCTGCTCTCAGCTTCCCCACTTAAACTTTCAGGCACAAAAAATGTGGATTTAAGTCAACCATGCATCCACAACAATTTGCGGATCTGATTAACTACCACTGAGCCCTATTAGTGCCGAAATACCATTACGAATCAAATGCTTAGGCAAAGGCTATGAACTGTGAATATGAAATGGGAGGCCAGTATGGCAATTTTGGCCAACTCCAGACACACAGCCCTGGGACAGACACAAAGAGAAGAGCTCCCACCCCCTCGAGGAGTCACCAGGCTCGTCACCTCATCCTGGCCCATCCAGACCAGTTGCTGTTCTGGCTCCTGACCTCCCTTTCAACTGGGGAAAATCAGCTCTTAAAGGAAAGAAAATTGTAGATTTGTTGAAATAACATCTTGCACACATCTCTGCTGGAGAAGCAAGGCAGCAAATGGCTTTTTGGTGAAAATGGGAATGCGGCCTCTCTGCCACCCCAGGCCGTGATGGCTCTAACCAGCGTGGTCGGTGTCAGGCGATAAATCAGGTGCCCTTTAGCTCCGCAGCAGAGCTGTGCACATAGCATGGCACCGAAAGCAAGAGCTATTACCAATATTTTTACTGACAGGTGATAAATCACATGCCCTTTAACTCCTATGTACCAGTTGCAAATTTAGTTAATTAGAAATTCATGCTCACTTCTTTTCATGTATTATTTCCTGCTCGATTTACATGACCTGTCGTTATTTGAATACTTGCTGGGATTAAGGCTCTCATGTGCCGAGCGAGCACGAGTGCGAAGCACAGAACTTCACTGCAGAGCACCACGACCTCTAGTGCTCTGCAGTCTGGAGAAATTATCAGCAGTGTAAAGTGCAGCAGCGATGAAGAGCGACTGAAATGTTTCATGAGCATGTGATGGGAAAGTGGACCCCTGCCAGTGAGCCCAGCAGGGATGGCTTGCAAGCATAAACCTGGTGTTACCACTGAGATCCTTTGCTGAAAGTGTAAAAAAGTACAGATAACTTTCTCAGGCATGCAGAAACATAGTTTTTGGATATTTTATTCCATTGCAAATATATTTAAAAGCTCTTTTGCAATTGTTTCTATAGGTCTTTCACTAAGCCCTGGGCAAGGCCAGCCTCTCAGAGCACCAAAGCTCTCTCACGGTGCTCTCTGGTACCCACCACCCATCACACTGGGCACCAGGCCACCCAGCCCATCCCAGTCACCCTGCTTTACAAAGTCCATACCAGAATTTACTTTTCTCCTCATTTTGGCAAACTGTACCCACTCTCATTTCCAACAACTCTGTCCGTATTTTTCTGGGGACATTTTTGGGTTACCGATAGAATTTTCAGCTCTTGTACAAAAGGGCATTTGTTAAAATATTCCCTGGCTGCAGAAAATTCATAACAGATACAGAAACCCAGTCATAATCACGGTAATTTTTTTAGCGCTCCTCTCCCAGACAGAATTATCAGCAAAAGCGGGGCCCTGTTATCTTCAGGAGCGCTATACGATACGTTCATTTTTTCCCCTCTATAAACTTCAATTATTAATGATGGAAATTTTTCCCTGCCTATTCTTCCCTTGGCTGGAAAAACAGCCATTAGTGACATTTGCTGATTTAAATCTAATCCTCCTCATCTGCATGTCGACAAGGCTCTGTTTGACTCTACCCATTGATCCAGCCAGGAAAGGGTACTCTATAACTTAATCTGATGTCAAACCATGATGCGTCCTGTAGGAAATCGGTGCTGTAGATCTCCGTGCTATAAATATGTCACCAGAATTAACTGGAAGCACTAATAGGTCACTCAATGAGCTCCGCGGTGCAGGCAGGGCACCGCGAGGCTGCTGTCTAGGTACCAGTGATTGATGACACCAAAAATGAGCCAGAACAGAGGGCTGTCAGCCAGCCTGGAGACAAGGGACTCGCCGACATGCTTTGTTCGCCACGTGTGCTGGGTCCTATCCCAGCTCTGGTGCTTCTCAAACATTTTGTGCACTTAAAAAAAAAAATAATTAAATCCTACTAACAATAAAATCTTAGAAAATCAGTAGGCTCTCTTCCAGCTCTCCCATCCTGCAGGGTTGCCCCCCTGCACCTGCTGCCTTTGGGGAGCTGGTAGAGCCAAAAGAGAAATCCTGGACTCCCAGCCCAGGAAGGAGCTCTCACCTGCTATCAGCATACGCCTGTCCTGGTTAGGTCAGCCCCATGACCATCACTGTTGGGTCACTGCTCCTGACCAAGGTGGCCAAACCAGGCTGTCCTGGAGCTCTCCAAGGAAGCCCATAGGGTGCGACCACGCAGGGATGCTGGGGCTGCTGGGGATGGCCACCACAGCCTGTAGGGACCTGACTCAACAGGTCTGGAGATGCTCTACAAGATGCACAACCTTGCCCAGTGTGAGCCGGGATGCAGTGCAGAACTGCTGTCACCTCCTTTATCAGGGGTGATGTGGCTGCACCATCCTCTTTATCTCTGTCAAAAGGCCACCGACAATGCCCTGGAATGACACCTGTCCTCACTTCCCTACATCTGCACCCAGAGCTGCTCAAATGTTTTTCCACTGTGGTCCTTTTCAAACTGATGATGTTGCTTTTGGTGCCATGTCCCCCTCCTGGCCTGGCTTCGGCCCATGGTGACCACATCCAGCCTGCTCCAGCCACTGGGTTGCAATTTCAAGCCATGTCATGGCTTGAAACCTTCCTCTGACTGAAAGGTTCCCCCAGCCCCATGGCAATTGTAACCATTTGGGGGAAAAAAACACTACGACACCATTTTCCTTCACTCATGAACCTCACCTCGCACACAACCCAAATCCTGGAAGAGCACCGGGCTCAGCCCCCGGGGCCTGCCCGCCCCGCGCACAGCAAGCAGCCTGCAAACTTCCACACCCCGCAATGTCTCTTCACTCTCTCCACAGCTTTGTTCTCTGGCTAGGAGGCAACTCAGACCAAGCTGGCACTATTTTCAGCCATGAGAGTGCCAAACTTCACCCTTTATAGCTCATGCTGAGGTGTATCACCAGGGATGGGACAGGCAAGGCTCCAAACACGCACAAGCATGAAGAAGCCAGGTCTCCCACGCAGCTCAAGTTATCCTCACTGAAGTCAGAGCCCACGAGCAGACCTCAGAGTCACCAGGACTGCCAAACCCAAAGTCAGCCCGACCCCCCAGCTCTCCTGGATGAGCAGGGCTCCTTCTCAGGGCTATTTTTATGGCTATAAATTATTTGTGCCGGATGCCTACAAAATGGAGATGTTGAGTCAGTTCCTCCGCTCAGGCGAGTGCAATCAGAGCCATCTTCAGAAAGGGTCTCTGAAATCTTTTCGCACCTCATTAGCTGGGCCTCCTCATTAAAAACAAATAAGTCCAAAAGTGTTTCAAGAAACACCGAAATTCATTCAGATTTAAAACCTGACCAGAAATCACTGGATTGAGCAGCAAACATGTGACAGCAGCATTCAGACTTGAATTTACTGGAACCTCGCCCATTTTAGAGGGCTCAAAACCATAACAGCTCCCTGGTAATCTATCATCCTTAACGCCACGACCGGGGGCTATCCTCAGCGCTGCTGTTGCAGGCGTGGTTATTATCGTGCTGCGATGCTGGGGGAGCCAGGTGTTCACTAATCCCCAGCCACGGAGAACATTATAATTGTTAGCGCTGCGATGATAGCGAGCGATTTTAACAGGCAGCTGGTATTAACAGACTCACCTCCACCAGAGGAGCCGGCAGCATCTTCAAACAGAAACTGGATTTGTCCTCTATTTACCTGAGCAGATGTTCACTGTGATGCTTCCAGAATCCTGGAGCTGGATATTTGTCAGCATTAATGGGATTTCCAGGAGCTAGTTTGCTTTAGGAGCTCATTTTCTCATTCAAATTGTAACCATCACCATTTCTGTTTTGTGTTGCCTCTCTCACTCATGATTATCTTCCAGAGTGCTCACTTTTCTCTGGGTCACTGAGCGGGGATCTGTTCTAATTACCGTCAGCTTAGCTTTTGTGTGGCATCCTGTCACACCAGGATCTGGGCTGCATAAATAAGCCATGCATTTGCTCTTTGTAGTCTTTGCTAACCAAGACAGAGCCCAGTTCATGTCACCCAGCAGACTGCCTTGTGCCACGAGCTCACCTGAAACAAAACCCCGGGGAGGAGGCACCACGGCTCGGAGGAGTCCCCATGCTCGCCAGGTCCAGCACCATTTCATTCTTCAGTTTATTATTCATCTCTGCTTGGAAACGGATGCACTGCCTCTGCTAAAACTCCCTGATGTGGACACTGATCAGCCAGCCCGAGGGGATGAAGTCACGCTAATATTGATCACAGGGCAGCAGTCACTCGAGAGGCTTGCTAAATTAACAGTATCACTGCAAAAAAAATCTTGTGCCTCACAGAAAGGCTTAAATCAACACTGGAGCGTTGCCCTCCCAGCCCCATGCTGGTCCCGAGCCACGTGCCATACAGGGAGGTATAAAAGCTAATTGTCTTTAAAGCCTCAGATCCTCCCTGATCGGGAATTCACAGCCCCTTCCGATCAGATTTTGCATTTTGCTTGTTGCGCTCCTGAGATTGCTATCAAAGAGGAAGACGGTGGTTACGGGACACGACAGAACTGCAGGATGGAGATCTGCACGTGACAGCTTCAAGTGTTTTGGGTGTGCAGTGGCTGAAACAATGTGGGTGCTGCCATCCGTCCCTTTTCAGGGAGCATCCTTCCAGCATCAACAAGCAGGAAAGGAACCACAAGAGCACTACGTGCTTCTGGATCACAGTGGAGAGGGCACCAAGCATGAACCAGGACTAACACCTCAACACATCAGAGAGCTACTGAGAACTACGACGTGCCACTGTCCCAGGAAGAGGAGAAAGACCAGCTCAGGTAGCTTCTTAACAGACACAGCTCCTGAGGCCAGGGGATGAGCAGTTCGTGAGCAAAGCAATCAGAGCTGTGTCGGCCAGACACAGACATCGGTGGCCGCGAGGAAGATGAAATCCAGCCAAGGTAGGAAGGTCAAATATCTGGAGAACAAGGCAAGGATGGGCACACAGGTAACGTGATGGCCACACACGTGCTGTACCACTGCTTTTTCTTTAACATGTCTATTTGCTCTAATAAATGGTATTTCCATAAAGAGAAGCTTCATGGCGGCTGTATAAGCAGCCATAGGAACACAAGTGCTGCTTTGAGCCAGTTCAGACCCTCCATGGTTGTCAGTGCTGATCCCCAGCCATGAGCTTGCCTGGGGCACTCAGCAGCCAAACATCCCTGACCAGAGGCCAGTAAGGGCCACAGAAGTGGTGAGCTGCGGCAGGAACCTTAACAAATTTAAAAAATGGTACCGTACAAGATTTATTTATTTATTTTTTTTACTAAACCCAACTATTTTCTTCTCTCCTTTCCAGGAAGTGACACTGCTGTCACCCCTCCTGGTGTAGTTCAGGACTGCTGTCAGGACACAGAGCAGTGCTTGAGGCTGCTCATTCATGTTGGCTCCAAGCTGCTTCTTGCAAGCACTTGGACTGAGCATTCATTTATTCAGCTGCTAAGCAGTTACCCGAAAACCAAAAATTAAGCAAGTCAAGCTGCTTGCAAACAACCAACAGGTTGGGATTCAGGCACATAAAGCTACTCCTTAAACAATGCCTCCAGGCAAGCACATTCAGCAAAACGCAACAGCATCGGCACGCAATTTGTGAACAGACAGAAGGATCACAGTCACACAGGAGCTTCATTCACAATTACAGACTTGGCCCATGCTGCTGGAACACAAACTGCCTGCAACTCAGCGTGTCCTTCAGCTGACATCTGCTGCTCCTCTGATGCACAAGGACTTTCAGTTTGTATCAAGTGAGAACTGTGGCTGAAAACCTTAAAGAATAAGCTGCTTGCAGAGGGGCCCCATAATTCAAGAGAATCTTATCTGAAGGACTTTGTCTTTATATTCTTATCAGAAATGTTCTCCCATTCATCTGATAACATGCAGATATGATTCTTCGTAAAGATGCCAGTGACAACAGGATCTCTTAAGGGTGAAAGCAAACTGAGCCAACAGAAGGTGTTCACCTGGCCTTTAGCAGGAGGGCAGGATGGAGAAGACACCTGCTGTGCTCAAACCACAGAGGTGGGCTCCGTGGCGCTGCTCCAGCAAGACACACTATCGGAAACACAAAGACGGGGCGGAAGCGTGATATCAGCAGCACTTCCAACAGCTCGACACGTGGCTTCTCTCCGAGCCTACTTCATTGCCAGTCATGAGTCATGACTAATGCTGAGCACATCCTCAACAGAATAAGGCCAAGGCAAAAACCACAACCAAGTGTCAGAAGCATTAAACTAAGAATCATTTCGCCTTCAGCTGTTGGCAATGTTGGAATGAAAGTTTAGAGAGGACTTACATGTTTTTTATCTTGTCTCGTTACCCTGGTAGTTCAGTGCTATGGCCTAAAGACTGTGTGAGGCTATGGGGAATCAAGTCCTCCTGTATGAAGGGCAACCCCAGCCAGGATGTTGCTGTCATGAATCAGCAAAAGCTGCTAAGCCCCTTTCTCTACAAGATCTATGCTTGCAGTGGGGTAAAAGGTGAAGAGTATCCCCTTGTTACCATAATTTAATAGCAGAATATTGAAGAAACGATGTATCTTCCATTTTCCAACTACAGCACTTGATTTTCCTTCCTATGCTCTAGGATTTACTCTCAAAACCCACATGCCAACTTAGCCAAGCAGTCACATCATTCTAGTTTAATGTAATCCTCTGCTGGAGGATTTGCTGTACCTGGTCAGGCCAATTAACTCAATGCATTTCTTTTGGAAATAACCATTGTGCTGTGAAGCTTCAAAAGAAACTCAAATCACCCCAACAGCAGAAGCCATGATGTCTGGATAATGACACAAATTAAAAGCCCATACTGCCTGGAACCCCAACCAGCTGAAACAACATGGGGGAATCAGCTCTGACAACACTGCTGCTTCGTGCTCCTAGTCCCCAGCCAGCACCGCACACAAGCAGTCATGATCAGCAAGCACAGAGGTAAAGAGAAAGAAAGGAAATAACGTACGAAGTAGAAGTGTTCGATATTCGATATGATGACCAAAAATAAAGTCCAAGCCCACGTATCAGATACTATTTTGCATCTTTACATTGAGCGTAGGTACATCTCCCTTCAGCCTTAAGGGGCTGAGCACCTATTTACCCCGCAGCAGATACGCCAGCGGACTGGCTGCACCTTACGCTGGGAAAACCCAGCCCAGCCAACTGGGTACAGCAGCCCGCAGCCCTCACCCACGTCACGTCCATCGGTCAGCACGAACACCAGACCTGGGTGTGTTCCAGCACTGCTGTTGGAAGGAGCCACACCAGAAGGAAAGCTTCTGGAGCCCTGTAACGTCCTTGCTCGGGGGTGCAGCCTGAGCTGGCGTGGGTTTGGAGCACTCTCGCTTACACCGAGCATGAACACGGCTGCTAACAGCAAGAGCCAGGAAGAGCAAAGTCACAAACTGGCCAGAAATATTCTGGCTGCTTTCATGTAGGGAAAATAGAAAAAGAAAAAATGGAAAACAAAACCAGAAACGGTTCATCAGATAGTAATAGCTAGCTAAAAACAAAAACCACAGTCACTTAAGGCTCGCACACAGCGATGTTTCTGGGGCACTCACCTCCTGTTTTTGTTTCAATTAAGACAAAAGCAGGGCTGTGTGTTTTTTTTTCTTCTTTTTTTATTAAAAAAAAAAAAGAACGAAGAACTACTAACCATCACCAAAGGCCAAACCAGGCCCCAAGCCCAGCAGTGGGTGGGCAGCCTGCACCTAGAAGATGCAGCCACCGATAGGAGCTTTACCGGGCTCGCTGGGAGGCCTTTCTGATGCGTGCAACCCAGCAATTCACTTCCACAGCTCTCCCCAAACCACACTCAACTTTACTTTCATCGCATCCAGGTCCCTTCTTCCCTGCCAGAGAGATCTCCAAGACCCACACTCCTCCTACATGGCTTCGTCCCCTTCATTGCTGATTTTGCCACGGTCACATTGATGCTGCTCAACGTCCACACAGCAGCTGGACCAGAAGCACCAGGGTTTGTTCTTGTTTGGGAAGGGGGAAGGAACATCCCACATACTTTGCAGGAAGAAAAGGAGAAACAGGATGGGTGAGATCCAAGCTTCTCAACTGGTCACCTGCAGCTCCAAGGGAGAATCGCTCTTATTTGCAAGTTGGTGCTAAATAGTCTCTGTTGAATTAAAAAAAAAAAAAAAAAAAAAAAAAACACCTTATGTGCATTCTGCTCCATCTTTAGTTCTACAGGGCAAAGCCTTGGTCTGCTGGGTCTTGGGGCAGAAAATCAGAAGTGGAAGAAAGACTGAGAAAAAAGCAGAAGAGGGCTGAGCTGAGCACTACAAAGCAGCAACGCAATGAGTCTGAAATGAAAGCAAGCATGGTTTCTTGCCCCAGCCCTCCAGGTCTCTCTTCATCATCATCTTCACCACTTTTCTTACAACTTCATGACATCAACAAGGACAAGAGTGGGAACAGTGCTGTATTTTGGGGCATTTGAAGACCAGCAGCATCGGTGGGGCAGTACAGTGGCAGACACGGCCACATTCCCTCTGCTGCTGGGACATCCCGGTCATCAGCACACTCCAGTCATCTCTACCCAGCTGCTGTCCTACGCCCAACACGCATCCTGGGACGTCTCACAGCCCACTGCATTTTCTGCCCTCCTTCTCCATCCATGCCCAAATGTGCCTGGAAGCACATGGACTTCCATCAGAGGCAGGGCTTTAACAGAGTTATCCTACGCTGCACCAAGCTACAGCTACATTCAAATCCTAGAAATTCCCCAGGTTCTGCATCTTAACCTCTGTTCATTTTACATCAAAATGTGGCCCTTTTTATACCTCTCACCTGAAAAATAATGAGAGAGAGGGAGAGAGAGAGGCAGCCAGAGAATGAAGCCTTCCTTCCTCCTCCCCGTCAATATTTTATCACAGCAAACACCTGCCATGCAAACAGCCCTGGGAGAAACAGGAGGTTCGTGGAACTGCCTCAACTGCAACACAGACACCACAGGAAACAAAACAACCTGCACAAGCAGAAGAGCCACGCTGCAGCACAGCCCACAGAGCACATGTTTGTGCGTTTCGGAGGGAGACGAGACAAATTCTGCTTTTTTTGCTGACAAGGGGGTACGACTGCTTTGTCCCCGCTGATTTTGGTTATGACTTCTTCAAAGGGGCTTGCAAGCAGTGGAAAATCTTCTCCAGATAGGCTCAGCTTTGGGGGTGAACGCACTAGTCAAAGGCAGAAAAGTCACTGCCTGCAATGAGTCACGAAACTTGTAGGTTTGGCAGTAGGAACCTCCCTCTGAAAGCACCAGGAGTCACAGCGAGATGGTGCATGGGGACAAAAGACATCAAAGAACAAGCAACACGGAGAGCCATTCATGCTTTCCTCTGAAAGATTCGGATTGCAGGAGCTGATCAATCCCCCCTGCCCAACCAGGCAGCACTGAAAAAAATTACTAAGTGCAACTTTTACTGAGTCTGATACATGTGGGGAACTTTCCCATCCCTGCATCTTACCTGTGAGACACCAGCAGTCCTGGGAAGCGGCTGTGCTGCTGCCGGGATGACACCTCTGGGGAGTCACCACTTGTTTATTATAGAGCACGCAGGGATCAGAGAGACTGCAGGTTATTATTTCTATTTGAGATGTGATTTCAGGCTGTGAGGCCAATTTTAGAGTGCAGAAGCCTGAAATAACTCCATAGGCCAAATGTATGACTTGTAACAGAACTATCACACTCACTTGTCATTTTACTAAAGACCCGCATGACCCCATGACTTGTACACGCACCGGAGGTGTCAGTCCCAGGAGCTGAAAGCATTGGTGTTGGAGAGGCCGGCGTTCATTTTGTCTCAGTAGGATTTCTAAGCCAGCAGATGCCATGGTGGGACAGCTCTTCTCCACACTCACATGCCACCGGCTGGCTGCTGGAGCCGTGCTGGGTCAGTCCCAGGAAGAGGCCAGCAGCACGCAATGCACAGCACCTCCAGATGCTGCTGGATGCCCCAGTGCCCACGTGTGACCAGGGGGCCCGTCGCATAGTGCACATCTCGTACATCATCATCTCCTGGGCAGGAAGCTGTGCAGCACCTCGCTTCGTGGTACCCATCCCTACTGGCTTTTTGCCTTTCACATTGCAGCCACCCATCTCGATCCTCTCCCCCCAGTCTGCCTCCATAGCCAGTGCATGAGAAAAATACCCATTTTGAACGGGTATGGAAAGGCAGGACAAATACCAGGCCGTGTTTTTTTGATAGGAGCTTGAAAGACCATGGCACATTTTGGGTAGAGACATGCCTTTTTCTGGAAACTGGATTTGTAAATCTCTCAGGGCACAGCCTCATGTCACACCTGGAGCAATGTCACTTGGCCTTGTGCAGGGACAACACTCACAGACGCCCACGGTGCTGGCTCCTATGGAAGGATCTTTTTGGGTCCACCATGGGGATAAGAAAAAGTCCCTCTTGGTTAACACTATTTTATCATGTCTATAAAAAAATGTTACCAAACATGAAATTGCTGTCACTGACTGCATGAAGTCCATCTGCTGCAAGAATCACCACTGTATCAGTAACACTCACCCTCCCCTCTCCTGCTCATAAAATAGCCCCTTTGCTGCGAGATCTCTGCCCAGGACATGCAGCGTGGGGATAAGACCAAGCTGTACTATATAGGAAATATTGAGAAATCCAGTCTTGTTGGTAGAGGGATCCTTTCTAAGCATGAAAACCACACAGCCATGATTGATGGAGCGGCTACACTTTCAAACACTTAGCTCACGCAGGCAATCCCAAAAGCCAGGAACAGAACCCATAAGTGAGCACGTACAACTGTCTGCAGAGACAAGGGTTAACAATCTTATCTGGGGTCACCAGAAGAAATTCCAAGTAAAACCCACAGCACGCAGATTTCCTGCTTTCTAACCCAATGCCCTATTTATACCTCTCTTTCTTCACAATGCCAGTGACAGCTTTTTCCTCGCTTACAGGCATGTTTCCTGCTTCTTGAGTTGTGACTTTCATTTGTAGCTCATTTCCATAACCTCAGAAATAGAGTTTCAATGGAAGTGTTAAATGTACTGATAAATTCTTCTCGAATCTTAAAGCTATTGGCAGAGAGAATGGGGGCAATTTACCCTGTATCAGCCAATTGAAAATTATATATTTCAAAATCCTTTACCCGAACGCAGCAAGGTTTATCTCTGGCTGATAAGGTAATGCCTTGCTGCTGGTGAGACAAATAACAGAGCCAATTTCCAAAACACAAAGTCCCCAGTAGGATGGCAAATAGGCTCATCTGTGTCCAGTGACCTTCATGGTCTTCATGGTTAATCACGGCGTGCAGGCACTAACTCCATGATCACACACGGGCACTGCCCCAGAGCAGCACCTAGCCATCGCTCACCGCTGTCTTCTCCATCCCCACCTTGCTGGGATGGACGAAGCATTTTTCTGCAAGTCACTTGCATATTTACCAGGAGCAAAGCACAGTCCTGCTGCACGCCACAAGCCCTATTCCCCATTAAAAAGAGCAAAAGAGAGGAAAGTGAGAAAGAGAAAAAAAAGACGGTCTTGTCCAGTCCTTCTTCCTGCCAGAGCATCCTCAGAAACCCTGCCTGAGCACACTGCACTAAATAATTAGGACACATGGGGGGACTAAAAGTAAAGAAAGAATAAAGCAGAGATTTGCTGCAACATTTCCACTTCGATGGAATTGGAAACAAGACACAAGTTGCCTGTTCTGTAACTGAAAGTGGCTGCAACCAAGCAATGGGATATGGACAGGGAAGGAGGCAAGCGGGGAGGAAAACACAGACATCACCATGCCTTGGTGTCACAGCTGCAAGGTCAGACATGGAAAGGGAGAAGAGAGATGGGAGCTGCCTTTCAGCAGCAGGCTGAGGCACTTGAACAAGACGAAGCCGTGTGCTAGGAGCATCCTGCGGGAAGCAGCCCAGGACAGGCTGCCTGCCTCCAGACAAAGCCATCTCCTCCTCTAACATCACTGACAGCACACACAGCTCAGCCAAACTTCTCACAGAAAGTCCAGACACCAGGATCCAAAAGTGCGAGGTCCCTGGTACCGCAGCCACCCAACGTGGGGAGCCCAGGGCTCAAGCCAGGAGCACAAGCTCTGCCGCAAGTCAGTGATGCATCCTTGCCCTTTTTCGAAAGCTCTCGGAGGTATACACCCATGTACCTTCATCAAAGCGATGCGTCACCAAGACCGAAACAGCATTATATCAAAAATTAAGCTGAAATCATGAACATGAACCAGAGGAGCAAGGGGACAGGACCAGACAACAAAGCAAGCATCTGACCGCAGCTGAGCTGCTCCCAGGTCCTGCTTGCACACAGAAACACAGGCAGCTCTGAGCCCCCTATAAAATATTTGTGCATCCTACATAATTTAGAATCCCATTAAATAACTTGACTCCCCTATTTTTTCATAGCAGCCGATTCCATGAATTTTGCATTGAATAAAAATTTAGCAATCATAGCAGTTGCTAATTTCTGTGCTGTGCTCAGAGCAGCCTTTCACTTCCCCATAATGATTTTAAAACATTATCCTGCTGTTTCCTTTTTTCTTTGCCTGGCATTGAAGAGCTCTGCAAAGTATTTGAATAGTGCTGCTCTGGAAAAAAAAAATAATCTGTAAGGGAGAAAAAATTAAATTCAATCATCACTTTACCCTCTGTGAACTGTGAAAGTCTTGGGAACATGAAAAGGTGCTTTCTAAAGGATGTTAAGCATTCAAAAGATTAGGCTGCAATGTGCAATTAAATGTGTTCCACAAACCTTTGTCAGAGTACCCAAAACCTCACTTCTGCATGAACTTCAAATCCTCCCACTGGGAGCTTGTTCAAGTGGTTTACTTTAAACCTGTACTTCAGATATTCCATACCTTTCACTTTTATAATTCTTCAGCATATGCTAACACTGGCAGAGTTAATAGTAACTGACTAATTTTAAACCCTATGATTACTGGAGCTGATTTATATAGTAGCTTCACTTCACAATACTGTGAATCATGCACACAGTAATTGCCAAGTTCAATTTTAGCTCTGTCATACTGAAGCATTAGTTTTTATGCCTCAGCTGTTGCCTTCTCCATGCTGTAGAGGTAAGTTGATAATGCAGTAGGTTTTGCTGTTAAATATCATAATATTATGATACCCCATGTCAGATTCTTACAAGCTTTGTGAGCTGTGCATCATCTATTAACTAAATACTTTATTAAAGGACTGGTTTGAAAAGGCTCTATTCTAATTTACCTCAGAACAGTGAATACTGGGAAAAAAAAAAAAAAGAAAAAAGAAAAAAAAAAGCACATAATGATTTAATTCACCGCCAGAACTGACTTGATGGAGAAAAACACAAAAAACACTCATCATCATCAAAGCTTGGTGGTGGGAGATACAAAGGGATCGAACCAGAGCCTGTTCAACCAGTACTGGGACCAGACATGCCCCCACCTACACCAGTACACTCTGGATTAGCGCTCTTAAATCCTGCTGACCCCTCCTAAGGGTGAAAGGGGCCCTGGCACCCCTCTAAGCACTGCCAGGAGCTGTTTTACCCCCAAAGCAGGTAGCTTCATTATACAAAGCTGGGCATGACCAATAATCTCCTAATAGCACTTATACTCACTCATCTCTCGGGCTTCACGCTTAAAGATTTTATTTTATTTTTTAAATGAAATCTGCTCATATTGAATGTAACAAGCGTGGGGGAACTAGAACTGCCCCCTTTTCCCATTCACATGCACCGCTGATGCTTAAGATCAGTCTGCTGGTAATGTGAGCAGAAGTCCCTGGCTGTCACGGAGGGCTTCAGGCCATCAAGGGATGCTCCAGGCACTGCCCATGGGATGGGGCCTGGCACCACCTCTGTGCCAGGCAGGAATTCCCCTCTGGGTATGGCCATGGCAGAGGAGTGGGTGTCCAGGGCTGATTTCTGCAATCCTTTGAATGATGCAATAGAAACATCGCCTGCCTTCACACTGACCTGTCTTCATCCCCAGGTGCAGACAGAGACCCCAGCCCAGGCCACCACCTACACACTGGGGACCGGGGACCCTGGCGATGGCACCGCTCGGGCTGTGGCTGGCCATCAACCACATGGGGGAGATCGGAGAATTGAAGAGTGGCTCCAGTTAGAAGGGACCTCAAAGCCCACCCAGCTCCAACCCCCTGCCATGGGCAGGGACACCACCCACTGCACCAGGTTGCCCAGGGCCTTGTCCAACCTGTCCTGGAACACCCCCAGGGATGGGGCACCCACAGCCTCTCCGGGCAGCCTGTGCCAGGGCCTCACCGCCCTCTGAGGGAAGAATTTGCTCCTAACCTCTAAACTAAAATCCCCCCTCTTTTAGTTTTAAAACCATTCCCCTCACCCTCTCATTATCTATCTGAGTAAAAAGTTGCTCTCCATCTTTTTAAAAGCTCCCTTCAAGTACTGAAAAGTTGCGATGAGCTCCCCCTGGAGCCTTCTCCTCTCCAGGCTGAACACCCCCAGCTCTCTCAACCTTTCTTCACAGGAGAGGTGGGCATCTCCGTGGCCTCCTCTGGACCCACGTCCTTCTGGTGCTGGGGGCCCCAAGTGGAGATGGCCCAACGAGATGAGTGTGGAAGTGGATGAACTTCTTTTTCGGTTTCTTCCCCCAGTTATCCAAAAGGAAAGGCAATGAGGTGACATGTTGAAGAGAAAACTGCCCACAAGCCTGGAGCTGCTCGCGGAGCAGTGCCTGCCTCGCTTGTGGCCATTTGGGAGGAGGAGGCAGGACATTTCACACGGGGAGAGAGAAAGGGGAAGGAAGAACGTGAACATTTCACCAAGCATGTAGTCACCGGGAGGAAGGAATAGGGATTCATGAAATTTTCAGCTTTGGTGATTTTGGTAAAGCCATAAACCATGTGCCTTGCGAAGGATACATCACAAGTGAATCAACCAGGGAGTCTGGAGGTGGGACTCTGACATCTAAGGCCCCCTTTTGCAGCCCACCAGGGGTGCCAGGCCAGTCCCATTTCTTTTAGGGCCTTTTCTGAAGGCAGCACTGATGGAAAGCTGCAGCCTGTTGCAAACCGCTGATGGCTGCACCAGGCCCTGCGTAACGCAGCTGTAGCAGGCTGCTGGCATCTACACCCCCATGGGACCTCCTGGAGCTAAAGGAGAGCCTAAACCACGCTTTCTCACTTACATTTTCTTCAGGACCATCCTTGACCTGGTGTTTGCTCAGTGCCTGGTGGAATCCCTTCTGGCCAACTGGACCACGTGTAGTTGCAGTAAGACCCCAGCTCAGTTTTTGCAGTCCCCTACATTCAGACAAAGCCTTGC
Organism: Netta rufina; assembly: GCF_964035555.1. Taxonomy (NCBI): domain Eukaryota; kingdom Metazoa; phylum Chordata; class Aves; order Anseriformes; family Anatidae; genus Netta; species Netta rufina. The sequence continues at coordinate 3,860,023 of NC_140140.1, forward strand.
ACCCCCGGCAGCCCCAAGCAAAGCCAGCAGAGCTCCCCCTGCCTGCGCAGGGCTGGGACTCGCCACGAACTTGCCTGTGAAGCAGCTGGGCAGGGTTGCACCCTCCGGGTACCTCCCTGCCACGTTGGCAAGGGCTGGAGGAGCTCCCACCGCTCCCACCACCAGCCAAGTCACTTCACAGCTTCCCACCACCCCTCGCAGAGCTGTTTCCCACTGGGACAAGAGGGAAGAGCAAAGAGGCCCTGCCGCATGCAGCGGGGGGAACCCAGCCCGGCACCAGCAGCACACACCTGGCACCAAACCCGGTCAGGATCTGAGCCCTCCTCCAGGATATCCGAGTCATCCCCACCTGTTTTACAACTGGAGATAATGAGCCAACTGCAACCTGAAGCTCGAAATAGAACGGTGACACCTTTGCACAAAAAAGATCTTGACTTCTCTTTTTAATGCTTTTAGTTGCTTTTAAAGTGTCACTCACTGCGCTGAAAACAAAACCAAACTAAAAATGGCCTCGTTACTGTACGGGAAAGGAAAAGAAGCAAGCAGGTGGCCTTGACTGCACAAGCCTCTTACCACAGCATTATGTTACTAAACCGAATGTTTACACAGGTCTGAAAATTTGTTTGCAGTGAGCATGTAGACAGCAGTGCTACCAGATGTTGTTCTCCTAATATTTGCTATATTACATCATTGGATACCGCTGGAAAACCAACCTGTGCCAAACTCTCCGAGGCCTCGGCTTGCTGTGCATGCATCTGCAGCTCCAGAGAGCTGCCTCCTGGACACAGCTTGGACCTGGATGCACAGAAACCTCCTCCCGTGGTCAGGGCTGTGCGTGCAGACAGGCTGCTGGGGGTGGAAGCCAACCCGCACCACCGGCAGCTATTTATGCAGTTACGGACACCCAGAGCTGCAGCAGTGAGAACTTTCCTGCTCGTCCCACCACGAGATGTCACATTTAGGCAGAGTTAGAAAAAAAGGCAAAAACTAGAAAACCCCCAAATGCAAGCAAGAGTTGGCGCTTCTCCTCCTTGGGTTCATTGACCTGTATATCAGGTCACTGCTCCCAGTGAGCTCCGCTGTCAGATACAAAAGCTTTAAGCACTTTGCTGGGGCGAGATGCTGCTCCTCCTCCCCGGGGTGAGCGGAGGGAGGAGAGAAGGAAAGGAGCATAAAGAATTACATCAAAAAACACATTTCCCACCTGGCCTGTGGAGACTTGCACTGCACATCCCCACGTCAAGCTGTCAGCTGAAGCACCAGCCCCGCCGGCGCTTACCTGCTCCGCTCCGCACTCAACTATCGTAACCCCAAAGTGCTTTAAAACAATATTCCTCTTACAGAGATGTTACGGCAACAATTATTTTCATGTTTAAGCTAAGCAAATACAAAGGTGATTCTTTTGTAAACAAACTGCCATCACCACAAGAAAAAAAAAAGAAAAAAAAAAAGATATCAGATATTCTCCTCCACCCTCCACCATATGGTAAACTTAACTGCACTTCTTGCTCTTCCCGGAGACATACTCATTGGCAAACACCAGCCTGTGCAGCAGCATGATGAAAAAACTGCAAGACACTGCCCTTAAAATCTTCTTGCTTAACGAAGTTAAGAATTTCTGTTTAATGTATATTTAATTTCAAGCTCTCTTTCTCCCTTTCTAGAAAAGCGTAACTCCAACGACATTATTTCTAAATTACTCCCAAGCATTATGTTCTTGGAAGTACTCCCAGCTGTCTGTGACTTACCACTGGGCTTCATTTTTCCTACCCATCCCACCAGGCCTGGAGGAGATTGCGATTGCTGCTTACAGCACGATAAATCCAAAGACACCCCAAGGAAGCAAACAGAGATGCTCCACGCAGAGCTCTGGTCATTGCATCCTGTACGCCACCACACTACTTGTTCAAATCATCCCCGTGCCTTCAGCCCTGCTGTACCAGGTCTGTAACTTCAGATTACACTTGGGATAAGAGCACCTGGCCCGTGCTTGCACTAACAGTGCTCGCCTTGGTGAGGAATACAAGTTATGGAGAGCAGGGGATGGACAAGTTATGGATGGGCTCTACAGGGCATGGATGCCTGGTGCACCAGCTGGCTCTTATATCTCCAGAGCTACCGAGGGGTCATTGAGTACTTGCCATAAACTTGTATGGTGGGGCCACCATGCTCTCAGATTCCCTAAGCTTCCAAGACAAGCTTTGCATGAGCACGTTTGGCCTCTTTGGTCAAAAAGGCTTATGTGCCACTTTACATGAATCCCCATGATTTTTAAACATCAGATTTGACGAGCAGCATGAAGATACCTGCTGCTCACCGGCTTGATTTCTCTTCTGAAGCATGCTGAAGTTGCCACCGTGGCCACCACAGAGGTGGTTTCTCTGCAGGGAAGCTGAGGGCTGAGGTTTGTGGGTGGCAAGGAGCACCGAGATGGCCAAGCCGCTTCACACAAGCACCCCCAGGGTCAGGGCTCCAAACAGGGCTCCAGGGCACGTACTCGTCTCTAAAAGCCCCAAATGCCAAAGTTGCATTGCATGATGTGTTTTTTCTCTCTCTGCCTCGCCAGCTTCTGCAGGTGCTTTGGGCAGGGCAGGTCCCAGGAGCAACAACCCCATGGCACACTGACCCAGTTTATAAAGCTCTTCTGTGGCAGAGGCCCCGCAGCACCCCCTGCACTCCCAGCAGCTCCTCAAGAACTTCGTTTGACCATGCCCGATGCAGAGAAGCAGAAGTGGCGACTCTCACGATCTCCCACCACCACCACAGATGGCATTTGGGGCTGAGACTCAAGCGGCCAATGAGCACTGACAGCATCCTGCACACCCGGATCCATCAATGGAGAACAACTCGTGGCCACGCCACTGGGGACCAAGGCATCGGACCTCCTGCCAAGGAGCCAGCCCCTTGGCACTTTTACTCTGTGGCACTGTGGGTTAATTGGATGCTGTGACAGGAACAGATGCACAGCTATCTTCAGCATTATCAGCCTGATAAAGGTTAATTCATTAGCCAGGAGAGACGAGTTCTGCCTTCATTTACACCTCCACAGAGTCACCAGCTCAGAGGAGGTTTCAGAAATGAAACCTGGGCAAATTTTATCAATGAATTCAAATCTTGAGCTAAATCAGGAGGAGGAATGGATTTACCCTAATCCCCTCCCAACATCCATCAGCATCACCTGCCAGTTCTGTGGGATTTAATCTCCCTCTAATCTCTCACAAACATTGGAGTATGTGGGGAGGAGGCTGGGCACACAGCAATGGTGGTTCTCTCTCTTCAATTTTGGCTGCCAAATCACATTAAGAAGCACTTAGAAATTCATTAAGGTCTCCGCTAGCATCACTTCCCAGGTAAACAACTGGTTGCAACTGAGAGAGTGCACGCTCCCGAGGAGGTCCCACGCAATTTGGCACAGGAGAAGAGGTCCCCATCCAGCACTTCTGTAGGAATCCAGCATCTTCAGGAAGGTGCTCAGGAGCTCAAATCCCATCAGCTGGCTGGCAGCAAGCACAGGGACCATGCAGCCAGGCTTTGCCCTGCAGGCAGTAGCCGGGTGGAGATGCAATGGTCCACCTTAGGTGCTCGCGAGAAACCACGCGCACAGCACCCGCCAACGCTGCTGCAAACCCACCAGCAGAAACAGAGACCCCAGTGCCAAGAACAAGCTCTGATGCGCGGGTACCGTGCTCTAAAAACAGTTTAAATCCCAGCCCTGAGTGGCTTACAGGGTGTTTTCATGCCTCCCACTGAAAATGCCAGCAAAAAGGGGGGTATTGGCTCAGATCGCCGTGGATAACGTGGCCGGTGGCCACTCACCTCGGGGGGATGCTGAGCCAAGGCGACACGTGCCATGATGTGCCTGAAGGCAGTGGAGTCAGCGCGGGCGCGAATCCCATCCGGCACATGTAGGAGCCCCTGGAGCAGAGCGTTAGCTTGCGATTCGAGGTTTACATAACACCGCCAAGCGATTTTGGCAGAAACAATTGTTATTAGCAAGGGAAAGGAAGCATCAGGAACAGGCGGCAGAGCAAAGAGGCACCTCTTGCGGCAGCCCCCAGGCTAAAGAAAAAAATAACACATGTAACAGAAGAAACACTTGGACAACAGGGAGGAAGAGAGGAAACCTCCCCAAAGGGAATTTGCAGCACAGATGAGCAGGGAATTAAGCTTTCCCTTTTTTACCTCCCTCCCACCCGCTCGGACTAAGCTTTGTGCTTCGTTACGGCGCTCCGCTCAAGCTTGCGCCACTTAAACACAGCAAAGGGAAAATGCTCTCATGCAGGGCCCCAAGCTGTGAGGTCTAAGCAGCTCCTGCTGAGCTGCCTCAGCCCTGCAGACACCAATTGTGGAGCTCAGCGATGCTCAGGCAAGGACACAACACACTCATGGCCTGGCTCTGCCGCTGCATCGGGAGAAGCACCTCCACCTGCAGGAACTGTGCTCGGAAAGGCTCAGCATCCAACCACGCTGAATGCTTCACGTTGTAAATTTAAAGCCAATTCAGCCTGGGTGGTGCTGAATTAGTACTGTTTGACCTTGAATTTACCTCCAAACAAGCACAGCACAAAGGAAGCTGGGTCTCCCTGTTGGCTCCTCCAGCATCTCCATATGTGGCCAAAGGGACAAGGCCACCAGTTTTGGGTGGCCCAGCTAGTCCCTGTCCGTGCTACACCGCCACTGGGAGCAGCTGAGATGCCCACAGCCATGCTCAGAGGGCAGGATGTCAGCCACCAGCCCCATTTCACAGCAACAGAGGATCTCTGGTCCCTCAGTGCTCTGGCACCATGATCTAGTGGTGGGACAAGGCGCAGCAGATCTTCAGAAACCTCCACATCCCACATCCTTCCAGCTGTAACTGCGCTAAGCAAAGAGGCAGCCTGCTTTTGAGACCTGGTTTTGCCAAGCAGAGGATCCCTCCCAGGCTGGCACCATCCCCATGCTCATGGCACGATGACAGTGACACAAGCCCTAGATACAGGAGCTCGCTCTTCAAATCTCTGAGCGGGATTTTGGCAGTCCCAACATGCTGCCCACAATTTCCAACTTTGGGAGCAAACAAGAAGCTCCAGATGAGTTTCAGAACATCATAAGACACCTCCACAAAACAAAAGGATGTTGAAATCCACGTTTCCCAGATACCTGGCTTTAAGCAGTGCTGTTCAGCAGCCAGGAAGCAGATCTTTGGCTTCACATGGAGGACAGTTCTGGACAGGACTTAAAATGAATCAAGCACAGTTCACAGCAGAAATGTTTCCATGATACACTTGGATTTGCTTGTTCTGCAACAATCTTATTTCGACAATGAATACCACATCTTTACTTGTAGAGCCTCCCTGTGTTTCCTGCAAAACCATACTCCCTCTCTGGCCAGGGAGCTTATGAAGTGCCCAACAGTTGTACCTGAAATTGGGCGTGTTCAACATTTGTTTAGTGTGCAGCAGCTCACATTCAGGAAGGCAGCCCCTAGATATCACCAACACCACGATGAAGACGGGCTTTCAGTCCAGCTGGACGCGGCTGGAATATTACAAAGGGACTTTGCGTGACTCCAGCACAGCCTGCAGCATCAGCAGTCACACACACGGGGCGGCATCGCGGTGCCACGCAAGCTGCAAGTGGGAGAAGCGGCACAGTTCTGTACTAGGCTGCCCTTGTTTCTAGCTCGTCACTAATTTCCTCCTCCCAAACTCTCTCACTGTGACCTTTCCAGCCACCAAAATGAAATGAAATCCTCCACGGCAATACAAATAGTAACACTTTTAGGGAAGGGATGCCAGAGGCGCCTCTGGAGCCTGCAACCTGGATGCCTGCTCCTTCAAGATGTGTTTCAAAATCTCAGTCAATATTGCTTGTTTTCCGAGGAAGGAGGCACTTCACATTTTATTAATTCTAACTAAAGCCTTTTCTATTGCAACCTGGCAATTTAGCATCCTACTGCAGCCATCACCAGCAGGATTCTCACTGTATCAGACCTGCATCCCAAGGCTCTCAGGAGGTATGGGCTAGATGTGGATGTTTTCTTCTTTTGCCATCTTAGTAGTGGAAGGTGCCACTGGAATTATTTTAAATACACTTCTGGAGGTCCCTTCCAACCTATATTTCATGTTTTTAAGCACATCTTTGTCTCATTTGTACCCTCACAAATTTGGTATCCCTACCAGGGTGTGCACCACCGCTGCCCCCCCCAAAAGAAGCTCACTACATGCCGACCGCCTTACTTAAATTGCTGCAAGCTTATGAAGCTCAACAGACCATTTTGATAACATTTTTCCCCTCTCCAAAACCAAAGAGCGGAAAAAAACTGTTTTAAAATTGTTCTCAAAAAGCCTACACACTGGTCTGACTTAAATCAGGTAGTTAAAGACTCCACGTGTGGATTTGCACAGGCATGGTAGAACTCCCTCGTTTGCAAACAGACAGCCACCCACAATTAATTTGCCACCTTGACACAGAAATGCAGGTTGTCAATTAATAAAAAAGCACATGCCACTTGTCTTTGGTTCCCTTTGTGACCTGCAGCCTTTCCTTCTGGGCAGACTTTTTATCGTAAGGGAAAACCAAAAAAAAAAAAAAAAACCTACCACTTAATAATGAAAACATGACTCTGGTTTTCTTGGCATCTAATAAATGTTGTTCTCAGCTTTAGCAGATTTATCAGGTTTAAAACCACCATGTCGCCAAAATCCGTCTGGGGTAGAGGAGACCAGACCATAATTCCAGTGCAGGTTCCTAAATATACACAGATTGAAGCCCGGGTGACCTCACTGTCTGGCTGCAGGGTCAGATCCATGGCTCTGCTGGAAGGTTTTTCTTCTGCTTTCAAGGGCCGTTTGATCTTCAATCAACAATGCTTATCAGCAGTAAAGTCTGCCAGCCATTCCCCAAAGTTTGGTATTTTTAACAGCACATTCTTCTTCTCCTTTGAATGCTATTTAGAGACAAGATAACGCATCAGGGGAAAATGTTGCCTCCCCGGCTGAACGCCGACAAACAGGGCAGGATCCCACCAGGAGGCACAAATGCTTCCCGGAGCTACAACAGACCCCAGCTTCTCTGGTTCACGTTGTTCCCCCCCCCCCCCCCCCCCCCCCCGCCACAGCATTTCTGCTTTTTCTTCTTCAGGTGACATCCAAGCACTTTCTGCACCCACTGCATGAGCTGGGGCAGACCAAGATAATTCAGTTAAGTGTCTCCATGCAAAATTTCCCATAAAAATTTCCTGAAGTCGTGTCTATGCTGTCCAAGTTTCTGTTCCGTGAAGGGCCCTGGGGTACACGCTGCCCCCTTCTGATGCCAGGGACTTGACACCAAGTTCCTGAGACTCCCTAAAAAATTGCATCCCCCATGGGGCTGCTCCCCCAGGACAAGCTCGCCCCGACCAGCGCGGTGCTCCCAGTGCCAATGAAAGATGAGAGACACAGAACACATTTAAATGTTTTCTTTCTTTATTTTTTGACAAGTTTACCTTTGTTTTAGAGTTCAGTACAGATGAAATGGGAAGTCTTAATCCCACGTCTGGCTTGCATGGAACCCTTTCAGAGATGTTAAAGTGGAGCTCCACACCTCTGGGAGAAAGTAGCCTTTTGGGGAGCCTCGTGCTCCGCATGTCCCCTCTTCCAAGACCTGGATCTTCTCAGTGCTTGGGTGACCTGAGGCCTTCACAAGAACCCCCAAACCCTTCAGGTACCTCAAAAATAGCCCGCTGCTTCTGGAAATGGAGGCCAAGGGCAGTTTTCACCAGGCAAAACAGCCGAGCCACAACACAGCCCTTATCTCGCAGCTCTGACCACAAGCACACGAGCGTGCAGGCTCCACCCTGCAAACAAAAGGGGATGCGGAGGAAGAGGATGGTCTGCTCTGAAGGGGAGAGCAGAGGAAGAGCGTGATGTGCACACAGACAGAGAAAGGGGACGGAGCCTCCGGATGAATCCAGACGGGAATGGAAACTCTGAGTCATCGGACGGTTTTGTGGGAAAAAAACCTGCTAATGTGATCCAGCTAACCCGATAAAGGAGTGCTCCTCGCTCCCACCCTGCCTGGGAACAGGTCCCACCCCGCCACCTCCCTCTCCTGGCCCCTGCCCGGTTAGGAGCTCAACAGAAATGCAGAAAAACTGCACCATGAGAGCAAGTGGCCAGGTGTTTAAACCAACAGAAATATATACGTGTATGTATATGTAAAAATCTCCATTCTAAACAGTCGTGCAAGGCAGCCCCCAGTGACCAGGCTATAATTAGAGGTCAAGCAGCTGCCTCAGCCCCAGAGTCACCCCATTTCCTCCGATAAGGCTCCTCCGAAGCTGCGTGCAGCCACCAGCACCAGCCGACTCTCAAATCGTCTTTCCAGAATAACAATTACGGGTAGAGGGCCCTAATTTAACACTTAGCTAACAGACGCGCTGGCCACAGAGCTGGGCTGAAATCGCGCAGTCGTCAGGAAGAGATTTAATTATATCTGCAGAGGTCAACCAATCTATGCACGAGATTACGGCGGAGGAGAGATTCTGTGGCATAATGCAAAGATTTCGCCTGCAGGCGACGCAGCAGCCAGTGCCATTTTTCAAAGAAGAAATGGCATCCATCAGAACAAAACCATCACAAGGAAACAATAGAAAGAAGCAGGAGAGGGGGATGTGGATGATTAAAATATTTAAACCTGGCCGCATGTGTGCAAAGCCAAGCAATCCTGCACAGTTTTCAAACACTTTTTTTAGTGGAAAGTGGTGTGATTAGGGTTTGTTTCAGTAAGTTTTGTTGCAAGATTCCCCCTCCCTGCTGCAGCTGAGCCCTGTGTCCCCATCATAAGCTTTAATCATATGGAAACGCATACGGAAAATCATGAAGGTCAAACATTTGAGTTCAAGCCTCCAATTAGGAGTCAATGGCACCAAAGCTGGAATCGTGCTAACACTTCACCCCGGCTTTAGAAATGCAGAATAAAATACTAGAAGAGACTGGGAACACGGTATGCAACAGCTTCAAACAGAAGCTTTGCACTCTCTGGATGGAAAATTGTCAAGGAAAACACATTAGCAGTACAATAACTTAATTTTAATGTAGAGCTGTTAGGAAAACACAATTATATGCTTCATTTACACTGAAAGATATAACCCAACTTATGGTAAAAGCATTTAGAGCTCATTTTGTTAAACAAAAAAATAAATTAGTAGAATGAGCACAAAGGTAACAGGGGAAGTTCAGCACCGAGGGGCGATATCACGCCCTGGGGCAGCAGGGTCCTCACCTCCTGCTCCCTACGCCTGGTGGCAGAGCGGTGCCACACGAAGGCAGAACAAAACCTGAGTTTTTTCTTGAAATGCGGCAGAAATACCACAATGATAACTGCCAGGCAGCGAGCTAGAGGCACCCGTCCTTGCAACCAGCTGGAGCAGAGCCCCACAGGAGCTCCGCAAGGGCTGCCGGCACCCTGCCTCCCACCACCGGGGCCAGCAGCAGCCCTGCGCTGCACGACCATGGGATGCTCCATCCCAAATACACAGAAAATACGATTTCCCAACAGAAACAGGTTCCCCATTATGGATGTATAAAGCCAATCCCTGTGCCTGCTGCAAGCTCAGAGGTACGGACCAAGTCCAGAGCAATTCTTGAATTTACACCGTGGTTATGGATGTGTAACATGCCAGGATTTAAAGGACAATGTTTATAATTGATCTGAAGCATCATAAAAAGATCAAAGAAACTAGTGAGATTTTGATCCTGAATTTTCAGACTCTTGATGCTTCTTGTTCTATGGGGACTTTCATGGATCTGGCCCTTAACAATGTTATTCACAACTAAGCCTTACAAACATGTTGCTGTACACAAGCCAGACCGGTCTTCAAAATATCTCAGTTATTCCAAGAACAACCAGATTAAAGCCTTCCCTCTGCGCTTACACATAGGACAACAATTTCTGTGAATGGACGGACATTCATTATTCAGCTCCGAATCCTGGACTTAAAGCCCAAGGCAAAATGAAGCTTCAAACGCTTTCTGTACTGCAAACCATCAAAGATTGCTCTGGAGAAAGCAGGGTCGTCCCACCAAGTGGCTCAAACACTATTCAGAGAAAGCCCTTGCCCATACTCGGGACCTAAAATCCACATTTTGCAAATCAGCAGGAGCTGCCTGCCAAATGAGAATAAAATGGGCCCCAAATTAAAAGTTTGCAGGGCTTTGTTCCCCATCCAAAATCCTCCATCTCCAAAGAAAGATTTTCTACTTCAAAAACGGAGTTGGCTTAGAAAGTAAAGAGGAAAAGAATATATTTTATCTTCCAGCATGGCAAAGCAGTTCTGGAACAGGGAAAAAGGGACCATGTTTATCACTGCAATTTACAAGTTACAGTAAAAGTCAAACCAAAACAGAATGTTCCGCAGCGATGTATTCATTGCATCGACCCGGGCTCAGAGCAGCAGCTCACATCCCATTTCTGAAGGGTTCTTAAAAGAAGAAGAGAGCCTTGGTTGCAGATTAATACCCATCGTATGACTAGCGGATTTTAGTTATCCATAATTTATGACGGTGTATCGGCAAAATAGTTTCTCTCCATTTATCAGCCGAAGAGGCAAGGCATGGGGGTGTTTGAAGCTGCAGAGCGACAGAGCCCTGTCAGAAAGATCCAGGACAGGTTTTGGCCGTGCTGTTGATTCTTGCAGATATGCTACAGGGTTAATGGCTCTCTGTGAGACGCCGGGGTTCCCAAGGACCATGGGCATTCCCAGTGTCACAGCAGAGATCCAGGCTGGGTCCTGCTCCTCCCCCCATCAATCATTGGCCTAAGTGGAAATCTAGCATCGTGCTAACCAAGCTTGATCAACAAAACACCAGAAGCAACTAAGAATTTGTACTTAAATCCAAGAGGGAGATGTTGATTCACTCCCCAGATTTGCTCCACGTTTGCCCAGGACCCCTCCTCGCACACGGCAGCACAGCAGTACTGCACACACCTTGCTCAGGCAGGATCCCTGCTGCACGCCTCCCTCACAGAAGTGATTTGGCCCAGACTGCGAACAAAAACCTCTCCCTCATACTTACCTACACCTAATTCAAGGTCTCAGAAATCCTTGCATGCTAACAATTCAGCTAGCATACTAGATACTGTCGCAGCGGCTCTGCTAGGAGCAGGATGAGCCCCTACATTACTAGACTGCATTTTTTTTTCCTTTTTTTTTTTCCCCCCATGGTTTACTTCTTGTGAACCACAAATGCAAAAGGTTTCCCTAGATTTGAAGTGGGAAAGATCTCCAACTTTTCACAAAGCAACTGGAGGGAGGTGAAGACATCCCACCGGGGCCTGACGCGTACGTGGTGCACAACCACACCGCCTTGCCCTTGTAACACCACCGCAGCACCCAGGCACCAGCCTGGCCCCAGCAAAGCTTCACCTCCCCAGGCAGGGAGCAGGAGGCAGATCTGCAGCTGGTACCAACGTCCCAGGAAAAATGGAGATGCAAAAAGGGGCTTTAGACCCAGATTTAAAAGGGGAACCTGGAACAGAGGTAGGTGCACCAGATAGCTGATAGCCACGGCCGGTGTGGCTCTGATGAGGGCTCCTTTTGGAGATGGCATCACTTTGAGCTGAACCTCCCCAGCCCTTTGCAGCTGCTGCAGAGGCACAACCTGACACTGAAATGGTCCCAACAAAAGAGTGGGGCCTGGTTCCAGCCCACGGGAAGGGGCTGGCATCCTGGTGTGGAAAACGCTCACTGCTATGTGCTCTAGGGAAGCTTTCACTCTGTTACCGCCTCCATACACCAGGCTGAGCCTGGCACCCAGTACAATCCTAAAACACCAGATGAGGAGCATCAGTCCTCCCTGCAGCGGCACTGGGCTCTGGGAAGTTTGGGGTTTGCTCCTCTTCACACACACCACGGCCTCCAGCAGGGCAGGATGCTCCAAGTGGGTCACCCACGATTGAGACTTGGTAGCAGAAGGGCTCCCCAGCTTTCCAACATGCCCAGAGCATAAAAACTCCTCGTCAAATGCGGGTGAAGAGGCTCCTTTCCACCCCACTTTCTATCCAGGGTGTGCAGCCTTTCACCCCATGCGCCCTGGGGTCGGACTCCAGCACACGCTGCAGGTAGGCACTGGCGTTTTGGCTGCCCCTATGAGGGGAACAAAGGGTGGTGAGAGGAAGGGTGAAAATGCAACCCCTGGGGAGGCCTTGGTTGGATGCACACTCCCCATTTCATTATCCCTTGAAAAATCCCTCGTCCATTAAAAATGGAAATTCTGGCACTTTACAGGCACCTCCGTAGCTGCAAAGAGAAATCGTGGCTTGCTGCAGCGCACGAATGAGATCGGAAATCTCACGGTAACAATTTCACATTCAACAAGCACACAAAACAATTCTGTAAACGTCTCAGGATGCTCTGGGCTACAGCACAGCTCCCTGCGAGCTCCCTGCCTCTGGGCAAAGCGCCTGCCGGCTCCGGGCAAGTTATTTACAGGCAGCGACACTGCGCACAGCCTCCCGGCATTCCCTAAACAAACGAATAAACACAGCAGCCCATCGGGAGTAAAAAGCTGAACCCAAACAAGACAAGCGCTTTAAATCAGAGGGCTTTGAAGCCCCTCCATAAACCCCGCCTCGCTCCCGCAGCATCGCCCCAGCTCAGCAGGGATCCTGCCGGCACGCTCCGGGGCCGAAAGCACTGCGCGGCGGTGCTGCTCTGCTCTCGGGATAGAGCAGAGCCCACGATTTCATACAGCCCTCTATGAGAACTCCTCAGTTTCCCACTTCACCCTCTCCTTCTCAATGGAATTTTACAAGTGGAGATGTTTCGAGGCAGACAACATCTTATTCAGCTCGGCTCCAGGCCGAGACACCAGCACGGAGCAGGAGCTCAGGGGTAGGGACCGGCAGGAGTTTTTGGAGCTTCGCTGAAGGTCCCGCACAGCTCCAAGGATGTGCGTGTGCTCAGACAGCACTTGCTGCAGCAGGCACGAGGTGAGAGCGTGCCGGTGGGCGTATGCAGCCTGCAGTGGCCCTACAAGCTCTCTGGAGCGAAGGCTGCAGGCACAGCAGGCGATACAGGCGGCACCACCGCCCCTCGGCACTGGGACTGCCAGACCTGCGCTCGGTCGAGAGCACAAAGTCAACCCGCTTCGTCTCTGGCTCCGTTCCAGCAGCCTCATCCCGCAGACAAACGTGCACCGCTGCGCATAAGCAAATGACATCTGATAACTCAGAAAAAGAGAAAGAAAGAAAAAAAAAAAAAAGAGCACCCTGAATATCGTAAAAGGGTAAGTCGCTTCCTTTCTTCCTCCCGGTGTCTTAAGATCCTCTGTAGCAGTGACAACAGCAGCATCTGGTGGCAGTGGTCAGTACCTTGGGTGCTCCTCTCCAGTGTCCCATCCACCCGCGCCCGCACCAGCGCTGACCCACCTCCCGGTGTGCCGGCTGCGCTGGCTGGAGCCCCGGGGACGAGGCTTCCTCCAGCCTCCCCGTGCACGGCCCCACGATGCCTCTCCTGCCACACGCACGAGCAAGCACCCGCGGATCGATCGGGACTAATCCGGGACTAATCTCAGGGATTCAGGCCATGGATGAACCCACGCTCCCCAAGGCTCGGGCAGGAGATGTTGGGGGGACACCAGGATGGGGCAGCCCCGTGCCACAGGCCTGCTCCAGTGCTGCCTGCCCGACCTCAGGGAAGAACACCAGAACGTAAACTAAACTGTATTCACATCTCAAAACTTCTTGGTAAAATCGAGTTCCTAAAGCCTGCAGGATTTGGGGGTGGCCGCAGCTCTCAGAGGCACAAGCTCGTGTATTTGATCCCGGATCTCCAGCGTTCGCACACTGTATCGGCTGACGTCTCAGCAGCATGGATAACCTGCTCCCAGGGGGCCCGGCTCTCGTTAGTGTTGTGAGAGCATATTTAGCATTTTAAGAGCAACGGCAGTGATAATAAAACAGTTTGAAACTAGCAGTACGCGGATACAGAAGGAATCAATTTAAGTTGTTTCCTTTCAGGATAATCAAGCATCTCAAAATAAATGAGAACTATTAGGTTTACTCCAACTTAATAAATAGAGACAAATAACCCCAGTGACAGAGCACGGTTAAATACACATCCCGACGCATGAAGATGAATTCGCTGCAGCGGGGAAGCCACCCAGCTTTCCTTCTGCTTCTTCACAAAGAGTCCGATCCTGAAGTAGCACAACAGCGAGATGAGCCGAGGGCACCCTCGGCCGCGGTCCCGCCGCAGGAGCCTTTCTCCCTTTATTAACTTTTTTCGGGGCGATTCCCGGGATTTGGCCAGCCAGGACGCAGGCACTGGGGGCTCAGGCCGGGACCCTCCCTCCGATCGGCTCTGCGCCCCCCGGCTTTGTTGCTCTTCTCCTCGGCACCCGGCCGGCGGTCCTGGCAGAGAACTCCGCATGCCCCCCGCCCAGCACCCTGGCCCCTTCCCTTCGCCTTCTCCCGGCTGCAGGATATTTCCTAGGGCTCCTCCAGCGCTCTCCAACGTCCCCCCACCCTCACCCCCCCCGCGGATCCCTCTCGAGGCTGCGGGAAAACGGCACCCGCGGCGCGGGGCGCGCAGGGAGCGCGGGGCCGGGGGGGCAGCTCCGGACCCCCCCAGCTCAGCCCCGCAGCCAGCGGCGGCCCCGCTCCCGCGTAGCCCGCTCCGAAAACCCCGCAAAGTGCCCGACAACAGCAAGCAGCCCGTGAATCGCTCCGAGAGAAACCCTCCCGCAGGGAAAACACGAACCCAAACCCGATCGCTCCCAAACCAACGAAAGCAACCGCTCCCCCCCGTACCCCTCCATACACCCCCCTCCCCCGGCCGCCCCGCAGAGCCCCGCACGGCCCCGAGCGCTCCCCTCCCGGCGGTGCCGCTCGCAGCAGGCTCCGGGCGCCTCCTCCGCGGCGGCCCCGGGGCGAAGCGAAGCGAAGCGGGCGGCAGCCGCCGCTCTCCTCGCCGCTTCCCGGCCACTTTTAAAATTCCCTCCCGCCGCCGCCAGCACTTTTTCCACCCACCCGGCGAGAAGTTGCGGGACCTCGGCGGGACGCTCCGGAGCAGCCCCACGATCCCCGCGCGTGTGCGTGTCCCTGTGCGCGTCCCCCCCCCCCCCCCCCCCCCACCATCCTCATTCACCCCGACCCCTTTACCTTGTTGCAGTGATAATAATCCAGCGGCCCCAAGCAGGGGGGGTCAGCGCCGGGCAGGGAACCCACGGCGGTGGGGGCGGAGGGGTAAAACCTAACGTCCATGCCGGGGCTGCGGGCGGCGGCAGGCGGGGGCTCCAGCGGGCATGGACCCGGCTGCGGCGGCGGCGGTGCCTCTGGCGCGGGGGGCGGGGAGAGGGCGGGAGGCGGCGGCGGCGGCGGCGGGGGGGGGCGGGCGGCGGCCCCCGGCCCGCCCCGCTCCGCACCGCCCCGCTCCGGGGCCGCTATTGTTCGCGGCGGGGCCGGGCGGCGGCTGCCCCCCCCCCTCCTCCTCCTCCTCCTCTCCTCCCGGCCGGAGCTGGGACGGCTGGAAAAAAATAAAAAAAAAATGAAAAGGGTTGGAGCTGGGGTTGTTCCCCTCTCGCCCCCTCACCACGTCCCCGCCGGGGTGGGGGATTGGGGAGGAGGGGGCGCTGTAAAGGTCCGACCCCCCCCCCCCCCCCCCGATGTGCCCGGAGGTTTGGGAGCGCGCCCCGCTTGGAGCATCGCAGCCCTGCTGCCGGGCCGGGCGCGGGATGGTGCCCGCAGCCTCCCCCTGCCCCGCAGCACTCGGGTGTCCCCCCCCTCCCAAAATCCCCCTGGCAGAAGGACGCCTCCCGGCCCGGCTCGGCACGACCCCAAAGCGGAGAGCTCGCTCCCGAAAGCTCCGCGCCCCCCCCGCGCTCCCTCCCGTCCACGAACCCCGCTCAGCCCCGGCTCCCCGGGGCCTGGAGACAGACGGCCACCGGCCTCCCTTCTCCCCCCGCACCTCTCGGCCTCCCTCCTGCCTCCCCCCGGCCTCCCCCCGACTGTCCCCGGCCGTGGCTCGCAGCGCAGAGCGGCCCCGGGACCCCAAACATCCCCCAGCAGCTCCCATAGGAAACCAGCCCAGGACAACCCAACATCATCGACCGAGCTGGTGCGGGATGGGATGCTGCTCCCAGAGACACCGAGTTGCCGTAAGCCCTCCGTGAGCTCGCAGACGGCTAGGACAGAGGTGAAAGAGACACTTTTCTGGCAAATTTTTGGTGGAAAAGGCCTCCTTTCATTTTTTTTTTAAACATCGTGACTACGAAGGCACAGTTGCAACTTGCACCCTGCAGGACTGGGCAGCCCTGCTCTGTCTGTAGCTGGAAAACTGTGCTACATAAATACAGGACTCTTCCACAAGGCTCCTTCACTGCAGCAGTATCTCCCGTTCCTGCCAAATTCAGGAGTGGGGATGCAGGTTGGCATTTCGAGGGAATGCCAGCTCCAGGAATCCAGTGATCATGTAAAAATCACGGCTCTCATTTAAATTAAAAACAAGATTTTAGCCGTCCTGATGGTGGATAAAAAGGATTTGAGGATAAAAATCGATTTGGGCACAACAACTACTTTACTGTTATTATTATTCTTCCAAACAATATGATTTTCCCGAAGAAGCATTGGTCCTTCTGTGTCTGGCAGGTCGGTTTGTGGGAGTTCTCCACGAGGCAAACTGCTCCCAGGTCTCCTCCAGGTCAAAGGCGACGCACGATGTTCTGTGTAACCGCTTTGCTGATCTGCATTCAGCTGATCCGTGCTTTTCCCAGTTTGCACACATCCAGAAAGGGCTGCCTTTCCTCTGTGTTTCAGCAAACACTGCTCAGTCATGTCAAATTCTGGGCTTCGTTATTTTTGTACAACCCTCCCAAGTACGGTGACTAGTATATTATGAAGTATAAATAATTAAAACTAAATGAGAGTTGTCAAAATAATGGAACAAAGTGTATTTTATGATGCATTATTCTGGCTTGTTTATCCACAAAATTCAGTAATTAGTAAGCAGCCTCTGAGTCATTAGTATGAATTAGCAAGGTTTTACTGTATTATTATCTTTATTAATTATCATAATTATTATATTTCATATAGTGTAGAGACATTGCTAGCAGCTTTACAGTTAAGGCTGAATTGGCTTTTTCACTTAAAGCAGGATTAAATTCTGTTGTTTCCCATGAAAATAAATGCATTTTGTCACCGAACTTGCGGCATCTCTCGGCAGATACAACCCGGTTTCTCTTCAGTCCCATTCAAACCATTTTAGCAGCTCGCCTTTTCCCAACGTGCCACCAGTTCCTTAATGTCTCCTCAGATCCTCAAAACATGAGATTCACAACAATCAGCCCTGTCAAAGTTTGCACATTCATCTGCCTTTGGCAGACCTCAAACAGAGACTGATCTGAAAACTCAGGCGTCACAAAGTGTTATTGCTATTAATATCCATAAATGCCTTTTTTTTTTTTCCCCTTTATACCAAGGGAAGCTGGCAGAGGAGACGCTCTCCATCAAACACTCTCGCAGCTCACCTCAGGGACGTCTCCAGCGTTTCTGCTCTCCAGGCTGTCAGGACAAGACAACGTGGTAGAGCTGAGTGCCGGCTCGCTCCCCAGCGTGCCCCCAGCCCAGGGTCCGGAGGGCGAGGTGCCATCAGGTGTCTGCAGCCTCTGCAGTGCCCTGCCTGGCACCAGAAGCTCCTGCTGCACCACGGGCACCTCCCTGGGCTCACTATGCCTTCAGGAAGCCTCCCTCCAACTTGGAGGTGCTGCTGAGTGCCTTCCTCCGCCTGTTTTTCTCCCATGTTTCAATATTTTTTGTCCATCTGAACAGTTTGGTGTCTCCTCAGTGGAGCTCACATGCAGATAGGGACCTACCAGGAGATGCAGATTTGTCTGCACTTCTGCTCTCCTCTAGCACTTCAGCATCCCTGTCAACCTAGGACCAGCATCACACAGCCTCTCCCCGCAGAGGTAGACAGACTAACAGTGCAGAGCTGCTTCCTGGAGGGCAGACAACAAACCATGCATCCTTCCTGAAGAGCATGGGCTTGTCAGATGGCCCCAAAAGGACAGCAAATTGCAGCTACGAGAGCTGCCCCATCAAAGAGCCACCTTACATACGGCTTCCTCACTGATAGCTGTGGCCAGCAAATAGCAAAAAGGCAAGAAGTAGAACATCCTTGGATGAGGATGGCTCTGATCAGGCAGGGTATGCACACAGCAGATGTGGTCCTGCAGTGTCACCCGTGTCAGGGTTGCAGCAGAGCTCAGGAGGGAGCGAGGAGCCTCTTTGGGATTTCTGTTATCCACATGGGGGGAGTTGAATGAATTTAGGTACCTCCTCGGCTTTGACTGTGGGAGGGAATTTCCCATACAGGGGTTTGAATGCAGGTATCTGAATACTCTGCTTACTGGTATCTGTCCTATCTCTGAGTCTTTCCCAGTGGGTCGGAAAGAACTCAGTCTTTCCTTTTCCATCAGCCATGAATCAGTATTAGCAGAAAGCAAAATGAGCAACCCTGGAAATTCAGCTCTGCGGCAGCCAGTGGAGCAGGGAGATATTGGGCCTCATGAAGATGAGCTTGTTGTCCCCCCATGATACCCAGGCAGGACAGGTCCCACATGCAACCCTGGAGGCTCAGCTCGCTTCACACAAAGTGCTACCACCCAAACATCTGGAAAATGGGAAGCATTGCAGGGGTCAGCCCCAGCCCACGTGCCTGGCATTAGCAGCTACAAAACCTGCAGGCATGGTTCAGGTCAGGCCTCGAGGTGTTCCTCCTGGGCTGGCTCAGCTCTGGAGAAGCTGGATGGCATCCCCCATAGGGAGTGCTGGGTGCCAGACGGGGTGGAGGGTGGTGGGGCAGTCCCACTGGAGCCCCAAACAGGGAACCAGGAAAAACAAATCAACCAAACAAAAACAACAGAGCAATGACCTTGTGTTTGGGCCAAGCATCAAAAGACAAAAGGGATGGACCAGGATGGCTGGAGGGACAGCAGACCTAGCCATGATGCTCACAGCAGAGCTGAGCCTGACAGCAATTAAAAGATGCGTTCTTTTCGTTCTTCTCACAACTTACTCCTCACCAAATTCATCAGGTTTTTAGCTACTTTGGCCGGGTCATTGAAAGAGTAGCTGCAAACATGACAACTCACATTTCATGCCTAACGTTAGCACTGGAACAGAGAGAGCACAGGGTGATTATCTCAGCAATCCCATTTAAGCCACACTGACTCCTCACAAAGAAGAGAAAACTCTACAGCGAGTATTTCTAAATATTAGGCTAAACCTGAACAATCATAATTTCAAAGGCACCTTTTAGAAGCAGGAAAGTGACTGAATTTATCAGCTTCATTATTTGTTTCAGAGTAGTCCTCCAGCACCCACTGCTCTTTATAAGAGTATATTTTAATTCTTGACATACCATCTAAAATGCCTGCTGAAATTATTTTTTAAAGAATTTTGCACCATGCAATTTATTATTTTAAAATACTGGTATCAATTTTCCACCGTATTATGCAGCTATATGTTGACATTTTAGTCTCATCCCCAGTTTATATCTGAGAACTATTTAATTCAGAGCTACGCTCCTCATTTCTGCTGGGAAGTATATGGATCTCTAAATATTCAGTAGTTTCATTGGTCATAAAAATGCTGAACAAATGGATAAAACCAATTGCCAATAAACACAATGCAAATGTGTACATTAAAATGCAATGAAATTGGATTAATTAAATCCACATTGCATCTGGATTCACATGTAATACAGAACAAAATTAAATGCGACTCGAGAGCTCCCTATTACTTTAAAATGGGTCTGATTGAAAGCGTGTTCATTTACCTGCGTGGGCTCTGGGTCAGGAACTGTGCCAGTAAATAATAACATCCACAATCTAGATAAGCTAGATTTGACCCACAAATCAAGGTTATGAATTTGGCATTTCATGTCATTTAAAATCTAATGTAAAATTGCATCTCTGCTAACAAAACAGATGGTATTAGGCCTTCTTTTTGGCATTGGGTTTTGGTACCTGTCCAAAAAATCTTCTTGACATCCTTTAAATGCAGCTATTTAACCACCTGTCACTTTGCTTTAGATGCCCATTGAATTTCTGACAGGAAAAACATTATTTTGTCTACACATTATTTCATGACACAAGAAACGTAGCACATACACAGCAAAGTTTACACATTGTGTGAAAATCTATTAAAATTAAAAAAGAAAAAAAAAAGAAAAAAAAAAAAAAAAAAAAAAAAAGGAGAGTTGTTACATGCTACTAAGGCAATTACTCCATAATTAATGTCATTGATAGGAGAAAACATTCCAGAAGCCCAAATATGACAAAACAAAACAAGCTCAAGCCCAGCGGAGAAGCAGTAAGGGTGCTCACACATCAGCTTACATTGTTCTGCCCAGGTGAAAATACTTCTCTCCTGTCACATACCAGCTTGGCTGACGCTTATGAATGAATCATTTTCCACCAAAAAACTCCATTAGCACGTACATGCTGAAGACAAAAGGTCCCAACAGTGTAAAACACCTCAGCGAGTTCCTTCTCGTGGCCCACGCAGTGCAGGTTGCTGCGTACAGCCAGGCCTCGTGGCTCGGCCTCATGAAAGCCATGAAGGTTTTACCCACATGGAGCTGCAGCTGGGTGGGACCTCGTCTTTATTTTTTGGCACGGAAACGTAACAGAGCTGGAGGTAGGCATGTTTCACGTAGGCCAAGCGTGCAGACATGGCTGTGCCGGGTGCTTAGCACTCGACTGGATGAAGAGATTCGAGGCATGAGCGCTCTCATGAGCCCTCCTCTCCCTCAGCTTTCGCAGTGAATCAGCCCCCTGCGGGGCCAGCTCAGGTCTGTGTCAATGTCAATGTCTCTGTCTCACAGCACCACAGCGAGCTGGTCTCAGTTTGGGAGCTGCCTGATGTAACAGGAGGATGTTTCATGTTTTGTCAGCAGCCTCATCCCCTCACACACCGTATGTGTTGCTTCTGCCGGCCAGAAGCTTCAGCACTTGAGGTGAGACCCCTAGCCTCACCTCCTTCACTCCACGCCAAAAGGCACCCCTGATTTTTCCAAACATCGAGTGGCCAACGGGCCCTTCCCTCCTCCAAGGCACGGGACAGCATTTTAGAAAATAATTTTAGAAAATAAATTTACTCACCGACACAGAGTTGCTTGCAAAGTCCTGGCCTCAGGCTCTGCAGTCGCATCTGTCCCGAGCCTGCCCGGGGCTCTGGGGGCTCTTTGGCTGTCTGGGACCTGGTGTCCTTGGCTCGCAGCGCGTCCTCCTCCCGAGCTCTGCTGTGTGGGAGGAGGAGGCAGTCTGAACAGTAAGTGTTTGCTCAAAGCTGACCTGGCCAGTAATGCTTGTGTAAATTTTGGGCAGGGAGATAGCAAAAGAGATCCTTGACACAGCTGTGTCTCCTGATGTGGCTGCATCTCCTCCACGTGATGAGAGGAGCTCCGGCCCTGTCTCAGGGGGCTTTGGGCCAGCTCTGCCCAGCTCCCACCTCGGCACTCTGGCACGGTAAGCACTGGCATGCCATGCTGAGGTTTATAATTCCTTCAGAAAAATGTAAGCTTTCCTCAGGCAAACTGTAAGCAAAGAAGTGAACCGTGTCCAGGAGTGTAAATACAGGCAGTGTCTTGCACAGACAGACTTCTCAGATTTTACCCCAAAGGAGAAGAGAAGCCTGCAAGAAGCTTGCTCTGCTGCCACCTGGGGAAGATGTCCAAGGACAACCCAGGAGGCTGGGGAGGTGATGCCCAACTCCACCAGATACATTACCCTGCATGCGACAAAAAACAATTTGTCAGGGTCATATGCCACTTGTATAATTGAGGAAATTAATCCCAGGTGCCTCCCCAGCCACTGGCAGGAGTGCTACACCAGAGATTAATTTGGCTTCATATCTTTAATTTTACTGTGCAGCAGCTGAGAAGAAGCATTGCTTTTGATTTCAAGGATGTCACATACTGTGACCAACTTTAACAGTTTCTTCAGTATTCTTCCTCCCAAAGTAAAGCAGTCATTTCTTATAACTGCATTTTGAATGAATGTCTCAGGCTCACGCTCTGAAAGTGATGCAATTGAATCATCTTGCTGGTTCATTTTGAGGGGTGAAGCCCACACTCCCCTCCTCTGCCCAGAAAATTAATCTTTCTGAGAGCATCTCGCTGACTCTTCAATGCAACAGAGTGATTTTTGTTTTATAAATGATCTCCTGAGCTTGGAATAGTTGGCTTCTTTCTCTAAACTTACTCAATATTTTGGCAGTGTGAGGGAGCTCCCGTATTCACCCTCAGCCCAGGGAGATTATCATCTAATCTTTAGATATTAAGTCTTTAAAATGTTTTTCCTTGTATTCTCTCGCATGAACACACACTGCAGCCATATCTGAGAAACCCAAATATTACTGCCTTAAGAATCGGGGCTAGAAATACATCACAGATTTCACTTGCTATATTATACTTTCCTAATGGCAGAAAGTTACATTTTAAAAGACAAATATTAGCAATGGTTGGTGCATGTTATTAGCTGAGCCAGACAAATAATGGGTTTTCATTTCAATGGCAGAACTGAAGACTATAGCAATGCCAGGGAGGGTGTGGGGAATTATCATGGGTTAACCCCAAATCATCATCTGTCTGAAACAAAACTTTCAGCTCGGTTTCAGGTTACTTGCTGCCCTTTATATCTTAAGATAATTACATCAGTCAGGAAACAGAGACCCTCTTTCAAAGTGAAACCCGAAAATGCCTCATTTTGAAAGTGTTGAAATGAGATATTTTGAGTATTTTCAACCCGATCCTCCCACCTCTCTTTCTCCTGCAGAAACTAGTTGCAAAATTAATACTGAAAGGGTTGTGAGGCATTGGAATGGGCTGCCCAGGGAAGTGGTTGAGTCACCAGCCCTGGAGGTCTTTAAAAGATGTTGAGATGTAGACCTCAGTGATAGGGTTTAGTGGAGGACTTGTTAGTGCTAGGTCAGAGGACTAGGTGTTCTTGGAGGTCTTTTCCAACCTAGATGACTCTGTGATTCTGTGATACTAATCACAAGTTGCTTAACCGTCTGGGCTTTATGACAAATTCAGTTTTCAGCAAAAAGCTGCTTCAACAAAAACAAAACAAGCTCAGTGTGGGCTCTGCAGGCTGAGCCACTCAGTACGTGTGCTAGATCAACCAAAACCAACTTTCAGACCGGCGATCCCCACACTCTGCAGCTCACTTTCTGACCACTTCAACTTGCCAAAAGAATTTGCTGAGACACAGTATGGGAGAGGACTTATGGATGATGAAAATCAGGCTTTTAGATGGAAGTCAGGTTTAGGTTTAAAAGAAGTTAGGTTTAATGGCTCCCACTCAGCAAGCATGCATGTGCTGGTTGACACATACACATGCAGAATTGGTCCACACCGAAGGTCTGAAACACCCACGAGCTCCTGTTCCCACAGCTGCTGGAGGACATCGTGTGTGACTGCAGCAGGAAGAAGGAGGACTGAGCCCATCCTCACATGCCAGGAGGAATTGCTGAGGGGGGGCACATTGCACTGACACAACCTTTTTCCACCATCACATCAGGCTGTGGGCAATTTATCACAGCAAGAAGTTGCCTGGGATCCCAGGATCTGCAGAAAGTAAGTTTTTTCCACATCAGATCACTTTAATAAAACAGCAGATAAACACAGTACTTCACTATGGTCATGAGCTGGAGGTACAATGTCCTTTTTTTCACCCCCCTGTTATTCTTGGTTTGTTTGTTTTTGTTTGTTTGTTTTGTGGGCTTTTCTTGTTATTGCTTTAAGCAGATAAAATAGTTTCAGCAAATTAAATGCAAATAAAAACAAATCCAGACACTGCTTCCTGTGGATGCGTAGCTGCCTTCGCCCACAGGCTCTGGGCTGGATGAGCCCCCCAGCTGTCACTTCGTGTCCTGGGCCACGGTGGCAGACCAAGCACCACAATGCGGAGCAGAGCCCCCATCTCCTGGAAATCTGTGCTTTCCCCTGAAAGGGGAGTCTCGAGATTTCAGACAAACCTGTGCCAGCTGACTGTGCAACTAAAGAAAACACTGATGTAATTCAATGAACAATGAGGAACCCAAACTTAGCACAATGATCATTCTGGCTTTGTTTTCGATTTCAGCAGCTCTGCACAGCATTGATTACATTCACAGGGGCCGTGATTGCAGAAACCAGGGGCTGCAAGGGAGCACATTCTTCCCTTGTATAAGAATATATCCCTACTCCATGTGCATAAGCAGGCTTTTGCAGGATGAAACCCACTCGCACAGCACAATTATATCAAGTTTGAGCATGTGCAGCAGCTCTGCTTATTCTTTTGGCCACTTTATGCAGAAATTCAACCCCAAACGATATTAAAAAACACAGGACTTGGACACAGCACTGTTACAAGCGAGGCCCGTGGGAGCTGGCAGGCATGGAGAAGCCTGCTCCATCCACTGAAATTCCAGTAGTGAAATCCTGGCCTGGGCTTCCCCCAGTCTGGTTTCTAACACGAATTTCAGGATTTCTGCAAGCAGTACCCTTCAGCATAAAGGTTCTTGCATTTGTAGGTATTCGTGGTGTGAACTGCTCCGTTGCAATGCTGCATGCCACTAAATCCATGTTAAAATCCAGCAAACAAAACCCAAAGTCAGTCTTCTCCAAGTTTTTTAATTTAGTTCATATATAAGTGTTTTTGTTTGTTTGTTTGTTTGTTTGTTTTTTGTTTTTGTTCTTTCAGCTGAATGCAAGTTTCTGAGATGGTGGTGTGGAACAACCAGCCCAGGAACTGAACTGAGTGGCAAGAAATGAAATGACTGCAAACGAGAGAGTAACAACACCAGCCTTACTTGCACAACCATGGCTCTAGCATCACATTTACTGTTCATGAAAGATCCCAGAGCCATGCGGGTGGTTCTCCAAAAACATCAGCTCAGCAATCAGGCGTGGTCAAAAACATGACAAGAATGCCAGCGATTGTCAGGTGAGACAAAACAGAAAAATTCACTTTGTCTGTGTCTAAATTCTTGCTGTGCCATCTTCTTAAGTACTGCAAGCAGTCCTAATGTCTCCTTCCAGAAAAGATATGGAGGAACTGGAAAATTTAGGCAAGTTTAAGGCATTATCAGAGTTGTGAGCAGGTTTCACAGGGGGAGCAACTATTAGGGTAGGTAAATACATCTAATTTTTGGCTGAGAGAAGAAACGATTGAGGGTGTTCTGATAAAGACATCTCAAACCATGAACAGTGTGGAGAAGGATGCTCAGGATCAACCATTTATTATCTCTTATAATGGAAAAACCATTGGGACCTGAATGAAATTATCCTAAAAAAAAGTAGTTGTCCATCTCATAGGAAATTAAATTGAGGAACTCATTGCTATAGGGCGCTGTGGGAGCAAACATACAGGTGGGTTTAAAAGAGACAAGTCCTTGAAAGCAATTAGTAGTGATGACCTGAATATTTAACTTCGGGAACTCTCTACGTTCATATTTCCCTAAATCTGAGATAATACCTTCGGGAGGTGTCATTCAATATAGGCTTTGTCTCTTTTACAGTTTCCTTAAGCAGTCACTGACTGTCACTGCCAGAGATAGGATACTAGGTGACACGGATATTTAGGAAACATTTATGGCTTGAAAATCATGGAATCAGTAGGAAGAATGAAGCTGTTATGGGCTTTGACCACAGAAAACAAATGAGATGATCAACTTCTGCAAATTCTGGGTTCAGACTGAGAAGAAAACAGGAGTTGAGTATTAAATGTGAGAAAGTGCTATTAAAAAAAAAAAAAAAAAAAAAAAGTATTATTGTTGATAAATGTGGTTGATGTTTATTGATAACATATTTGAGAAATATTCACATTAGGCTAGTGACAGAGCTGACCAAAAACATAAAACTTATTCATGCTCTGATTTTTTTGCTGAGCAGCAACAAGACCCTGTCAGTGATTCATGAAGCAGCATCCCAGCCACACAGACAGGCAGAACCCCATCAACAGCATTTGGCTGCACAATCCACTTTGCAAATAGTGGGCCAGAGGTGTCTCCTGTGCACAAGCTTGTCTGCATGGGGTTGGACAAGAACAGAGCCTGCATCTCTGTGCAGAGTCATGTCTCTCGTCCCGCTAAGCATCTCTGCACTGGGACTCCTGGCAGGTGACAGGGACCAACAGATTTAACTGAGGCTCAGGTCATGACCTGAACTGAGCACCGCTGGTACAGGGTGCCCGTCCTCTCTTCACCAGGGTATTTGGTACGTTTGTTTGTTTTAAAATAAAAATTGCATCTTAATAAAAAACCTTTAAACAAGATAACTCCCCCTTATTTATTGACTGACAACTTCAATATTTATGTTAGAGTTGTTGAAATAGGCATGACTCAAGGTATAAATTCTTTGTTTAGAGCTGCACAGCATTTGCTGGTTTAATCTTAATGTGCTGTCCTGAGCAATGGGTGTTTGTCTTGAAAGAGCAGTGCTTTGATGGGCCAGACAAGACCTCGGAAAGTTGAGCCATTAACTAATCTATAGATGGCTTCCTGACTGTGAGAATTCACTATCATAAAAAAATGAATAAAAAATGACATCTAAATTATACCTCTGATATTAAGAGCAGCTCTGCATGCTTACAGCCTTCATGTTGCAGAATAAACAGGGAGTAAACCAGGAGCCATGCAAACCTTCCAGTTTTGCATTTACAGACCCGCAGATCTGAGACAAGACTTAAGCTGGGCATGTGGAGAAACGCAGAAATCTTTAGATTTGCATATACAATATTGAGATCATGAGAATGTCACATTTAAATGCAAAACTCACGTGGCTCATGAATAAATCATGAATGGTGGCAAGACTGATTTATTCTCCCCCCCGCCCCCTTCCAATTGTCATCTCCCCCTTCCCCACCGCTGAACAGACACTGATCTGCCGAGCAGACAATTCCTCCTTCCCTTCCCCAGGAAATGCATTGATAGATGAGGCTTGATAAGAAGCTGAAAGCTCATCCAAAACAAAAACATGTGCGTGCGTTTCTTGTTTATACTTGGCTAGGAAGTAAAGAAGCATCATTTCCTCTCTTTTTTTTCCCCCTCTTCTTTCTCAAGAGATACCTTAATACCATGGCAACAGCCTTCAACCCTTTTCTTGTATGACACAACCAGATTTGAAAAAGGTTAGCTGTGTGTTGTAATCAAATCCAGGCAGGTCAATCATGTAAAGAGATGACTTCCCATGCACTGTGGAATAATGAATGAACAGATCACAGAGGTCTCCCTTCCTTCCTTCCTCTCCTTCTCCCCTCACCATCTGAAGTGCCGGGGTATTAGCATTTTGTCTCTGGTGAATAAAATGGAAGTGAACATTTCCAAAGGTTGCTGGAAAACAGAGCGCTGGAGAGATGGAGAACTGGTGGGTATAACAACAAGAACAGGAAAGGTATCCGACATGGGCACATTCCTCGTTGCACCAGTAATGAATAGAGAGGTTGTATGTGCAAATCGAAACAGAAATGTGTTGATGCTGTGAAACATGCCATCTCACAAACTAAGCAGGTCCCCGCTTCCTCTTGCTACGTGTATCATTCTCAGGCTTAAGATATCACTGCCAATTTCACGCTTTGAAAACAGCAATTCAGATCTCATTAACATCAGGACGTTGTTTTTTTTTTTTTTTTTTTTTTTTTTTTTTTTTTATGACACTTCCTAGAAATCAGACATTTAGGACTCTTCCAAATTATGACAATGTATTTATTCTGACACAATTTGTTTGTGAAAAGATGTCTCTGGTCAGTGATGAAGTTTTGATTGAAACTGGGAACATCCAACCCCAGTGACCTAAGATCTGGATGAAGGATGGGAATATGGGATGGGTGATAAGGGGGCATGTACAGATCTCCCCATATCCCCTGCTGAAGCAGCTTTGCATGGTAGATATAAAGCCTTCATCAATTTGGGGACTTGAAATGTAATTTTCCATACCCAGGGCTGGAAGTACTGGCCACTGACATCCAACCCCCATTGACGCAACCCTACCAAATACAAAGCTCTGTGGGAACAGCTGTGCCCAGCCCACCCTGTTCCAGCAGCCCCACAGCCAGTCCCACAGCTGCAGCCTGCATCACTTGGCTCCGAGCTTCCAGCCAGCTGGTCAGAAGTACACTTTATCTAAGGTGCTTCGTAGTTTAAGGGATTATGTGCTTATTCTGGGGTATGAGGGAGTCTCTGCCTTCTCCAGCGTTAGTAAACCCCCAAATACTCGCAAAGGCCATTTTGTTCTGATGCATGAACATTTGGGGAACTTTAGAAGGTTTTGTTAGGCAGATGTTTCTCACTGAGCTACACAATATTCTGTCCACCACACAATTTTTGTCAACAAAGAACTCTGCAAGCTTTCCAAATGCACAAACCTGGTATTTGTCAGGGCAGTGCATCAATTTGCAGAGAGCTATCGGCATGCACGTTAGTGTCACCAACCCTTTGCTGCCTGCACCCGCAGTGTGGTGCTGCTCACACCTCCATTTGCAGCAGGAGACTGGATGAAGGCAGTGACTTGATGGCCAGAGCCACACACACTGCAGCAAGTGGGTGAGATCCTATAGCAGTGGTCCCAGTGGTATCAGTGGACTGCTGGTGGTTTGGCAGAGTCCTGCTGCCACCTAAATAGGGCCAAGGGGGGCTCCAGTTGCCCCTGTGGCTGTTTCTCTTGTGAGCACTGCGTAACCAGTCCAAAGGCAGTGGGTTTATCCATTGGGTGCTTGCAGGCATTGATTTCAGGTTGGTGTACAGCAGGGGACAGAGATGGGGAAAAGAGAACCCCAGAGGCCCCCCGTACCACCATTTCCAGGGCTAATATTTCCAGTGTACTTTTTTGTGTTAATCAATGTAATATCATGTTCTGCATGCAGAGAACATGGCTGGGTGTTGGGATTGTACATTGTCACAGATGCTTTGTTTCACCCTAGAAATGGACAAAATAGTTACAGCATAATCAGGCAGGACCTTCCCCTCCCTGGTTGCCTTCAAAACATAAACATTCCCTTTGACTGCATCTTTATTATATACATATATACATTTATATACATTTTCTGTGATTTTGATTTGAGGATCTCCATCTGGACTGCTGACCCAGCTGTTAGCTCTAGCAAAGTTGTACTTGCCAAGTTGGTTGTGTTAGACCAGTTTCTTCCAAATCCTTGGACAAAACTTTTGAGATGATAATATAAACATAGTTATCCATTATTCCAGTGGGAATTACACTGAAAGACCACTGACTTTGAAAAGTCAAGTGTTCAAGTCGACTTGTGCATCCTCAGTCAATCTCCCAATGAGCACATAGGGGAAAGTTTGACAGCTGGTTAAAGCAGGTGATCTTTTAAGCATCTTAGAATGGTCTTGCTATAAAAGCAAGTAGCAACCTTAAAGCTAAGTTCACCTACAGCTTTCTCACCTACTGGAAACTTTCAAGACCTAATTTTGGTTTAACTTCAAATTAAAGATGGCTTTGATCTCTGTTAGCTACTAGAGAAAGACAATACATAAAAGTAGAAATTTAGAGTGAAAGAAGAATCTTAGAAAAGTATGTGATACTATTCCAAGAGAAGGCCTTTTAGTTAATATGCTTTGTTCAATCTACAGTAGGAAAATATCTATGAAAATTGCAATATTAACCAATGCTTGAAATTGAAATTCATCATTTTATTTTGGAACAGCTTATCTTTCAGCACTGGATCCGAGTTCTGTGTCAGAAAAATTTTTATCATTCCTCCTCAGCAAAGGATAAGAATGGAGAGCGTAAGAGGGATTAGGATGAAACCATTGCTGGCTTGATAATGGCAGAGAGGTTTTTAAAGATTGACTTTGAAGTGAAAAATTAAGCAAACCTTTAGAAAATATTTCTTCTTAATCAGAAATGGTGTATTTATAAGAGGCATCAAATGTAAACAACTGAAATAGCTAAATGCCAGGCTGAATGAATGTCATCCATCCCCAGTAACCTGGAAGCTGAGTTCATTTTTCTTAATTTACATCCTGAAATTAAGGGAGGCAAAGTAGATCTGCTCAATGCTGAGCAAATCTGGGCAGTAAGTCTTCTGGTGTCATTACTCTCATCCCATCACCATCCCATCTGAAGCAGCAGCTGCAGCTTCTCTACAGCTCCCCTCTCAAAGAAGTTACTATGGGAAAAGATGGTTTTAGTCCATTTTCCACAAGAAGCCCTTGGAGTTCACCACAGGCCCCAGACAGAAGAGTTTTCTATCTCTGAGGAACACTTCATTTCCAGGTGGGCACCAAAACTGCATGGGGCTTTCTCTAAAAATCACATCTGCTACCATGGAATGGCTCAGGGCACAAAGCCTCGCACAGCCAGGCTGCTAGATGGGCTTGTGAACAGAGCTGCAGGGCGCCCCTGGACAGACGGACTCAATAGGTAGTGGCTTTGCTAAACATCTCCAGGAGATAGATAACTGGGTAGCTCAATCATACACAATTTGTTTTAGCCTCTAATTAGAATTCCAAAGCTTCTTTCTTTAAATAAACATTTTCTAGCCCCAAATTATTGGCACACATTCTTAATTGCTCTGTATTAATGTCTTATGTGACTATTAACAGTAGCAGACAGAGCTCTGCATACTGGAAGAGGGAATTCTTTCAAACCCTACACTTCAGGGAGTAAACATTCATATAGTTCTTTGGAGGCCTCTTCCCTTTCCATAGATTAAGATAAAAAGTTATTACCTCAGCTCTGCACCCGTAAACTTACTACCCCTCTCCCTTATTATTTTTTTTAAACTACATATACCAGCCTGATTTTCCCTTCTGAGTATTCTCAGACCTTGAACCCAAAAGGCACAAAAGAGTCCCAGAACAACAGAAAGTCAATAGCATGTACCCACCTGGTCTGCAAGACAGTCACACACACCTTGTAAAGCTGGAGAATGAGCCCTTCATACGGCTGTATATTTTTTCCCCCTTTCTTTAGGATGATGAGGCCTTTTCAAAACACTGCTTGACAAAAACCTTACCTCACCCCACCACAGGGGCACCATGCCACAGCCCCACTTGCAGGATGTCCCCAGGGCTCACGACTGCACCCAGGGCTGGCTGTCCAGGGCTATCACACAGCAGCCACGCAGAGCCCCCTGCTCCCTAGCAGCAGGTGAAGGTTTTGGGTCATACAGTGCCAAAATCTAGTTAAAAACCACTTCTCGCTCTTTGCTTCCTGTTCGCCCCTCTGCTTAATCGTCTGTTGCCTTTTCACTTCAGTTTGGTGCTTTTATGAACTGCTCTATGTGATGAGCAGAGTTTAGTTCCTTGCACTTAGTTAAAAAGATTTTGTCATTTCAGCTTTACTGCTTTCTCCCTGTTATGCCCACTTAGAGCCAACAGTTGTTCCAGTTTTGCTTGAGGGATCAGTGCTGGTCATGGGCAATATCAAAATTAGTAGACATTGGGAAGCACTTAAATACGTTTAATTTTAAGGTTTTGTTTATGTCACACTGTTTTCAAGGAATTCTGCCATGAAAATCAGGTTCCATGTAAGATTGATGTCCTGGTTATGAGATCTAATTGGTGTGATACAGGAGAAGCTGACCTATTTGTTTCTAGCAATCTTCTGAGAATAAACATCTCTCATATTTAAATACCAGGTGTCTTCTGAGCTGATCTGGCCATGGTTTCGGGTGCCACATAGAAGTCCTTTACCACTGCAGCTTGGCCTTTCCCATAGCTGGAGCTCATTTTAATTTATTTTCCTGAATTTTAACATACTGAATCCCTATTCAGCTTTGAAAGTAATTGTTTTGTCAAAGCATAAGGTATTTTGAGACCTACTAACAGATGCTCTGCTGTTATTTCATATCCACCTACAGCACTGAAGCCTCTTAGGCATTAATGAGTACCGTCTCTGAAGGGGACTCGTAAGCAGCCATGTGGGAAGGAAACAATTTCCTAGGCTTGATCTCTCAATAAATGCAAAAATCATCCCTGGTATCTACTCCTCCCTTTGGGCTGGCTTCATTCCCCTCTCATTTCCAAAGGATCGCTGCATCAAAGATGTGAGAGAAGATCCGAGCTAGGAGTGCTCGTTTCAAATTCAAGCCTAGGACAAATGAGCAGGATTTCCAGCAAGGTTAATGATAGCAGGCACCACAGACACCAAAGATGCCACTGAGCCTCATGCTTCAGTGAGCTCTGAGTCTTTTTGTATCCCCTGCAGCAGGGTGGATGGAGATACTTAGGCGTGTTTGTGCCCTTTGATTTGTTTAGCAAACTCTGTTTTTCCCGTGGTTCCTCCAACCAAGGAAATCCGCTGATTGCCAGGTACCCTTGTGGGACCAGCATTGATGTCACAGCTTGTGGGTGCTGGAGGGTTAGACCATCTTTACTTGGAGCTGAGATCACAAAACAGTGTCATTCCCTCCCGTGGTTACCTCAGTGCAAGTCTCTGTGCAGTCACTAGCAAGGAATCTGGGTCCCTGCTCAGGATACAACAGCATTGTAATTGAATTAAGCTATGTCAAAGAAAGCCAGCCATCCTATAATCACACTTCAGTCTTGCCCTGAAATAGCTAACGGAGTGATTCACAGCTCATGCTCCCAAGTAGAAAGGACAAAATGAATTTCTCCCTCATTTACAGAGTGAAGTTTTGGTACTTCAGTTTTTCAGAAATGATTTTCTGCATTCAGAAACTGCTGACAGTGAAGAGCCAGGTGAAGAGCAGGACATGGAAGTTCACACCGATTGCAGACCCTCTTAACCTCTTTCAGCATTTTTTGCTTCCTAATGCTCCAAGAAAGTTGCAGTTCAGGCTTATTGTTTCATTTCATTTGCACCTTTTACATTGATCTTAATTTTTCTTGTGTCCCCGATCACAGAATGCCATGCTTTGCTGCAAACACAGACAGTTCTGCCTACAGGCCACATGACCAATGCTCATTTATTTGGCAGAAGAGGGGAAGATGAAGGCAGGTGAGGCATCCTTGTTTGCTTGTGAGCTTTCTGTTAGCTTTTGAAGGATCTGCTGAGTCCTCTGGGCACAGACCAGGAAAGGAGCCTCTGACCTGTCTGTGCAGTGTGTCCCATTTCCAAGATGTTACTGAGCCCTGAGCACAGCATTCCCCAAGGTCGCTTGGCACAGCGGGAGCCAAAACACCTCATGGTGGTCCTAGGGCCAGCTCCCCAATTTCTGGGCCACCACATGGTGTGCCGCAGGCACCTGGGTGCTCTTTCTTTTAGGTGTAAATCCTGTTCCAATTTCAAACTGCACCTCTCAGTTCCACTTCCATAGGTGCACTCAGAGGGGAAGCTTCTTCCAGGAGTAACTCAATCCCCACACATCGAGCCCTACTGGGTGGATGGGGCTGGCTTAAAAGCTACCGGGGAGGAACCAGAGGGCTCCAAGATGACCTCGCCACCGGCAAAGCTCACCACTGCTGCAAGGAGGTGTTGATCATCCCTCCTGCTCTGGCTGAGCAGGTGGGATCTGCCCTGCCTTCAAGCCTCCTTGGCATTGGAGCTGGGTCAAGCATTTCATCGTGACATGGTTGATAAGGCAAACGCCACTAGGCTACGTTTTCCTCCCAGCTTGAGGAAGTATCTGGATTTGACTCCCTCCTGCCTGCCTGCTCTCCCACAGAAACCAGGCAATTGTGATTCATCTCTTTTTAATGTACTTTCTGCTGCGGATTTCAATATGATTATCCCAGAGCTTTGGCCAACCACTTCTAGCCTGGATCCTTGGCCTTCTTCTTTCATGAAAGGCTGCTTTTAGCTCTTTGGCCTAGTTTTAACCCTCAAAGATAATCTCTCTGCAGCACTTGGCTTGTTGCCAGTAGGATTAAAATCTGCTGGGGTTATTTACTCTCTTAATGAAATGCAATATACCCAAGTATATCAGTTCTAATTAACACCCCGTCCGCAACATCTCTCCCTAGCTCTGATAATTATGAAAAAAATCCACCCTCTCGCAGTCACCCTGCCCATTAGAAAGGAAATGAATTTCAGTAGTTTTTCACTTTTATTACTTGCAAAGAGCACTCTTCCCAAACTTCATGCTGGCTCGCTCATCATTCTCTAAGCTGAATTGCTGCCAGGAGTTGTCTGACACTTTTTAATTTTATTTAGGTTTTGGCTGAAATTTGGTTTGGATGAAGCTGGGAAGCTCAGCACACGATTGGGCCAGCAGCTGCAGGGTGGCATGGTCTTGGCAGGGCAGCAGTGGTGGGGGTCCCAGGGAAGATGTGGGGGCTGACTTTGGTGTGCAGTGCATCGGAACAGCCCCTGCCTTGGGGCTGGGGTGGGTGAAACCAGCCTGACACATGTGGGAAAAGAGCTCCAAGGATGCTTTGGCAAAGCCTAGAAACCCTGCCTTAACTTTTCACTGTCACAGCTGCTGATAGAACACTAATATATTCGTAATTTGGAGGAGAATAGCTCCAAATAAGCACTGTAGCCTCTCAGAAGCCCTCATCTGTGCTAGATTACGTCAAGGGCTCTTGAATTAAACAAATCTGAAGTTTCTAGGCCAAGCCATATTTGAGATATGACATGAAAAAGCATTAGGAGATGCTTCAAACACTCTGAATTACACTTTTTTTTTTTTTTTTCTTTCTGTAATACCCATGTCTCAGAAACGGATTGCCTGATATGCCTCGGGTTTTGCCAAAAACCTCCCTCCTCTGGCTATATACCACACGCGTGCTGTCCGAAGATGCACCCAGCCTTCCTGCATGTCCGCAGCAGCTGGGCCAAAGCCAGCCCTTTGGAAAGTTCACCATAAGCTTCAGCATGGCGAGTGGAGAGAATTGGGAGAGGGGGTCTCTGCCAGCCCCCGACACTTCTCCCTTGGCACTTTATGAGAGCTGACCCTCCTGTTGTTGCAGGAGAGGGTGTTGCTGCTCAGGTGCCAGAAAGAGAAGCCTTTCTGATGACCTCCCTCCTAGGAGGGGTTTAGGGAGGCAGAAGAAAGCAGAGACTTTGGCCAAACAGCCATGTTCCGTGCACTTTTACTACAGTAATGAACTGCCAGCAGAGCCTTGCAGACTGCTGTCACTCAGGAAAACAGTGGCATACAGAGACAGAGACAAAAATGAAAACAACAAAAACAAAGACCAAGAACAAAACAAAACAAAACAAAAACCACAAACAAACCACAAAACAAAAACAAACAAACAAAAACCTATCGTGCCCATCAGCGACCTCTCTGCATGAGGAAGGGCACACTGCAGGCTTATCCCACTGCTGGGCCCTCCCCATGTCTCAGCACCAACAGCCGTGGAGCTAGACTCGTTCCTCAGGAACATAAGGTGCCAAAGCCTGAGAAAGAGGAGAAATGGTGTTATGATAGCCCAAGGCAAAGTGCTGCACTTGTTCCAGGGTGACAAGTGCACACAGGCTGGGCTTCTGGCAGGGGCCAGGCAGTTGGATGCTGTGGTAATTCAGCGGAACTTCAGCCTGGCTATTTATGGACAGAAATTATATCCAGAATCCAGGCTACAAACGTGTTTAAGTGCTCTTTGGGCATCTTCCAGGCAACGTCAGAAAATTCTGACTAGACAAAATCAAGATTTTTCAGGGGAGTGTGGCAGGCTGCCCCACAGCAGGGAATGGGATTTCTGATGGAAAGCAGAGCCAGGCCGGGGCTGGGCACATCGCTGCTCGCAGGGAGAAGCTCCTCCAGGCCCGGGAGGGTGGCTTGCAGCTCCCCTGGGACATCACGGTGCCCCCCAGCATTCATCCCCGAGGGGATCAGCCCCAAAAGCTCCACCAGAGAGGGGAGTCTGAGGAGAGGGGGCATTTCTGGCAGGACCGTGCCCTTGGACGAGGGCTCCGACCTCACGTCAGGACTGCTGCAGAAGGCTGGGTGGGGGAAATGAAAACAAAAATGAAATTAAATTCCGCCACCGTGTGAATGTTAGTGAGAGACCGCAGCTTTAGGAGAGGTGCTGCAAGACACCCTTCTACTGCAACCCTATGGACTGAACAACCATGAGTCATATATCCCCTAACTGGGTCTCTGCCTTGCAGAAACAATCTGCATCTATTTATGTATATCTCTGTGTGAAGAAGGGATGGGGAGGTGTTTTTAATTTGCTTTCTGAATTTTGAAGACCATATTTTTAATCTTTTCCCTGCAATACTGAGGCTCAGTTTTGCTTCATTTTTTATTTATTTTTTATTAGAAGCAGAGACTTGTGGGCAGTCACCAACTGCAAGAGCCAAAGCTTCTGAGGAATACCCATAAAGGAGAAAACAACAATGCCATTGGAGATTATTTGCAATCATGCAGCCAGAGTGGGATTTCATTTAAGGCAGAATTCTAAACATGTTCCAAATCAGGCGTATGTGAAAATCCTCATGGAAGGGAAGAACTGATTTTCTCCTTCCCCTGTTAAATGCTTTCCTCAAATTCATCTTCCCTGATTTCTGGCACTGAGACAGTAGGGACCTTGGTGGGCTTGGAGCCCAGGCCAGGTGAGGAACCCACAGCATCTCAGCACTCAACAGAGAGGAGCAGCTGTAAGGGCAAAATCTCTGCAGTGTGGTGTCTTCCAGTAGGGAAGCCAAGACCTTAGGGTCTAATCTTCTGGGTAAAGTTTTATGCGGGGTAGTGAAAATCTTGGCATTGAGATATCTCCCAGAGCCATGCTCACAGGTTCTGGCAACAGGGAGCACTGTCTCCAGCCATTGCTGTGCATTTTGCAAACACACTAAGCCTCAGGCATCAAATGGAGCATCCAGGTGGGCCTGTATGAAGCCATCGAATCAACTATCATGCCTTAAATTCACCTAATCCTCCTGAAATCAGTAGGGCAAAATTAGGCCTCAGAAGAGTACTTTGGAGCAAAGTATTTCAGCAGGGTATGATCAAGAGCAGCCTTGTAATGGAGGCATGCGCACAGCACCTGCGGGGCTGCCAGCACCCTGCATGACCGCCCTGAGCCCCTCATCTCCCTGCTCCTCAGGTCCAGATAATTACTTTGCCCTAATTGCCGCCTTCTGGTCGTGAGTTATGAGAGGTGTTTACCCCAAAACAGGCAGCCGGGCAGGAGGACTGCATCCTAGGAGAGGGTTAACGCGGCGCGGGAGGCAGCATGCCCTCATGGGAATGGAATGTGTAGTGGTGTAAGTGGTGGTGCCCCAGAAGCCTTTGAGAGCCCACTGACTACTGCATGCTAACGATTGGTATTATTAAAGAACAATTGATGGCCTGTAACCAAACAACAGAAACTAATTACTGGAAAACTTTTATTGTCCTTTAATTACTGGGCCTCTTTGTCAATTAGCAAAAGAGAGAGAGAGGGGAGAGAGACAGACTTGCTTTAGAGCAACAATAAATTTTCTAAAACTACAGTCATCAGTAGCTGAAAAAGCGAGTCTATTAACACACAATATTAAGGCATGATATTTACTCTGGCTGCTAAACGTAGGTGCTTTTCTTCTGCAAAAGCGAAGAGCTCCAGGAATACTAATTAGGGCTTTCTTCCCGGGGCCCTACTGCTGCCCGACACCATGGCTTTCCTTTTTCCAAGCAATTTTACCCCCTGACCAAGGGGTTCTTTCTGGAAGCCTCCTCTGGCAAGCTGGCCCCATGCCCACCGTGCAGCATCGCAGCGGGAGGACAGGGGCGCAGAGCTCGCTGCTCGTCCCTGCCCTGCCTGCCCGCAGCACTGGGTCCACCAGGAGCCCGTGGCACAGTGGCCCTGGGACCCACTGTCCCCAGGGGTCTGGCTGCTGTGAGGACCCTCGTGCCCACTGCTCCCTGCTCCTGCCTTGCTCGCGCTATCCAAAAATAAGTTATTCAACTTTTTTTTTTTTTTTTTTTTTTTTTTTTTCCCTTATCCAATGCCAAATGAATTATTTCTGGGCACACTGTCATGAGTAGTTAACCTTCTCTGAGGAAGTTTGAACTACAGTTACCCCCCCAAAATGAATCACCATTTTTTTTCCTGTCACTTGGCAAACAGCGTTCACCAATATAGCTTGACTTTCTCACATTAACCAGTTGCTGCCTGCTCCTGAGGAGGCACTGTGGCTACGACCACCTCTGACACTGTGTGTGTCACCAGGGCATGCGTCCTGCTCTGCATCCTGGACCTCCTTTTGGGTCCCCTCTCCCACGTGGGGCTGTGGAACCAGACCTGGAGGCACTTTTCTCAGGGATGAGGTGCTTCACTTTGAACAAGGATTTCCAAATTCTTGAAAGCTCCAGAAATTGGGATCCTTTTTTTTTTTTTTTTTTTTTTTTTTCTTTTTTTTTTCTTTCAATACTGAATAGTTTTACTAAGTTTTACATCAGCTCCTCCATGTGTGTTGACAGAGTCAGGGCCAGCAGTTATTGCAAGGAGTTAAATTACTCCCAAGAGTAACTGCTCTTAAAAGTAGCTTGCGAAAGAGCAAAGTACCAGCCTTTTATCATAAAACAAATATCACTTCAATTCACGATGGCAAATAACAGGAGACGCCTGGTTTCCCGTAGCTGGCCTGCCGAGCCCATGCCCATGCTGCCAGGATCTACTCCAAGAGACAGAGTTTGTGGCTGTGCCAGGACAAGTGATGGGGAAGCAGCTCATGAATTTGCCATGGCCTGTCTTGGTTTATGTTACTTGAATAGACAGGGATTTTGTGCTATCAGAGAGAAATCCAGGATAGCTCCTGCAGGAACAGGGAATCCTGCACACCCATCCATCACAGCTGGTTTGCAAGCTTCGTGGACCCACAGACCCTCCAGAGGCAGCACAAAACAATAAGAGGATGGTTTTCCTGGCCGAGGTCCCACAGGCTGCTGTGTGCAGAGCAGGGCAGGATGCGGGCATCAGCAGGACGTGGCTGCACAGCCCCACAGGTATGGGGAACAGCTCCCGGTGCCAGGTGGCTTTGTCTTCCCCCACACCTTCATTTCTTCTTTTTTCCTTCTTCCTGCAAGCACTCACCATCTCCTTTCCCATTTTCTCTCCCTTTTGGAGCTATTGTTTTTCTTTTTTCTTTTCCCCACCCCTTCTTGCACAACACTCTTTCTTCTCTGCGTTATACCTGCACCTGGTGCTGGTACAGATGGAGGTGCACAGCCTCTGCAGCATGGGTGACCTTCTACAAGTAGGAAACTCCTTGCACTAGAGTACTTTCTGAGGAAATTGTACAAACAATGTTATCCAAACTAAGGTTTCTACCAGGATAGGAAAAGTGGAAAAGGGTTGATGGACTCCTTGAAAGCTGGGAGGAATACTAAGAAAAAAAACACCTATGGAGACAGCAAAAGTTGCACAGAAACTGAACCTGACTTGTGCCTGTGCCATGCTCAGTGCTAAGGGAGCTCTCCTCTGGGGGCAAAAGTACCTCTTTGCCCCAGGCCAGTGCTGACACAGCCTGGCAGGAGGACCTCTGAGGGCAAAGAAAGCCCAGGACCATCCAGGCCAGGTCTGAGTGCTGCCAGCAGCTCCTGGCACTGCCATGGGGTGGGGGGAAGAGGGGGACACTGAGCAGCCTGGGCTTGCTCCAACCCTCCCTGGTTTGCTACACCTGCCTCTCCTCCAGCATTCAGCAGGAATGCAGGTCAAAGCACCCCACCACGTACCTGTTTTACAGGTGGAGAAACTGAGGCACAGAGGTGCAGTGTCTTCCATAACAGATTCGGGGATCCCATTCCATCAGCTTCAGCACCATGAGTATGGCACTGCTTAGCTCACCCAGCCTTCTCCATGAAGGTTACATTTCCAAATCATGCCTCCACCACCCCTGAGATGCGACCATGCCTCATGCAGGAGTACTTCAGCACGAGCCAAGGATTTGGGAGACCTAGGACCTATTTCCCACATTTCATGATAAAAGGAACATGCTTCAGGACTTATTTCCCTGACAGGGGAGTATAAGTGGTGTGCCGGCGTGTCTGTGGAAGCATCTCTGGCAGTGCTGCTCTGCCTCCAGGAACTCAGCTGAGAGCATGGGGGCTGTGGGGTGGGTGCTAAATGGCAATGCAGGAAGAGACACGGGGTAAAATGCTGGCTTTGGCTGGATCATGTTTGGTTTGGGTACCCCTAAACACAGCATGGTCTCTTCCAGGGATGGGTGGAGACGTGGGAGACTATCACTGTTAGGAAGCGATTAAAAAATATTTTTGTCTTCTGGGGCTTTCTCTGGTGTTTTTTTGGCTGTGAGCATCAACTGCAATCACTTTTGCTGCTCTGGCCACTGCTGTCCTGGCCGCCGGGGCCATCAGTGAAGGTGACAAGTCCCATCCTCCCTGCCCTCACCGCAGGGACATGTGAACCTCACGGCTCGCCCTGCCCCACTTAGCACAGGTGGTTTTCTCAAAGGGCAGGAGGAGCAATTTCCTCCCACGGAGCTCAGTGGGAAAGGACAGAGCTGCGTTTCTGGAGCTGCTTCGGGGGGCGAGGAGCAAAGAGCAGCATGAGACACCACCACGGTGGGGTGACCCCTTTTTGGGCACCTGCCCCGTGTCACGATGCTCCCCCCACCGTGACATTTCACCCCCTCTCCTGCAGACGTGATCACACAAGAGGCTCAAGTTTTGCTTGTAAAAACCAGACACTTCATGCTTCTGCAACGCTTGTCTCTGCAGATACGAACACGACCTAGGAGCTTGAAACCAGAAGGAAAATAAGAAGGAGTCCCAATTAAAAATGAAAATCTCCTGACAGTTTGGCCTGTTCTGTGGTTGGGAACCTCAGAATTTTTCAGCAGTTGGGGTTGGCAGCACTCT
Source organism: Netta rufina (assembly GCF_964035555.1). Classification (NCBI taxonomy): domain Eukaryota; kingdom Metazoa; phylum Chordata; class Aves; order Anseriformes; family Anatidae; genus Netta; species Netta rufina. The sequence goes on from NC_140140.1 coordinate 3,900,705, forward strand.
CAAATTATAGGGAATGACTTGCCTTTTTATAGAGTCTTTCATCTCCAGGATCCCAGCCTGCTTCACCAGCTACACCCAGAAATATCTTCAGCCCGGCACAGCAGCACACCTCTCCCATCCCCTTGACACTGAGAGGTGAGAGGAGGCTGGCAGGGCTGCCCAGATGACCCGAGGCTCCCTCCCTGCCAACCCTCAGCCCTCTGATCCGTGTCACAGACCTTTGCTGACCAAACCGTGCTTTCAGAGGGGCTGCCAAAGCTGGGAAATGCAACACAGCCCCAAGAGATGGGGACACTTCAGTGACACGCGGGGGTCCTGCAGCAGGGGTCCTGCAGCCCTCCTGCTCCCTGGGCTCTGCACATCGAGAGCTGTTCCCCAGATTTCTGCTTTGCCTGGACCCGGAGGGCATCGCGTGTTCTCTGGCACAGCCTTCTCACAGCAGACTTGATTTTTAGACAACTCTGTCCTGCGCTTTCACAGTCGTTGGGCTTAAGTGTGAAAGCTGAGGGACACATGGATATGGATGGAGCTTGTTTTAAAAGCAAGCTCCATACAATAATGAACACAATTCACCAGACTTATTTATGTAAAATTAGTTCATTATCTAATTATACTACAATTTAATCTTAATTTTTGTTGGAACTTATAATAACTATAAGAAATTGCCAGAAACGCACACAATTCATTATGTCACATAGTTAAATGTTTCAGAACCTGGGTGACTCCCAGATACCAACCCGAGGCTGGCAGTTTTGTGACACAAGCTTTTTACCATGTCCAAGGACATGAGAAACCTCCCCGGAAAGTGGGAAAGCAAAGATGCTAACCACTTCACACAAGAAACTGGTTGCAGGTCAGCCTCCAAAAGGACTTTTCAAAAAAATTTGTCAAGCCTGGGCAAGGAAGAGCTTCCCATTGCCAAGCCCCAGCATGCAATCCCATAAAGTCCTGCACCAGAACATTTTGGGATGCAGCTGATGTTAATCCACCCAGCTGGTTTGCTCCTGTCTCTTACGATGGCTGCAGTAGATGCTGGAGCAGGAATCCCATACAGAGTACAATAGTACAATAGACCTGCAGTGTATAATTATCATGCTGTATCTGCTTTCATATCATAGGTATTTTTAGATGTGTCAGTTTGAAATCTAGGATTTAGTGCACAGAGCCTAATGGATTGTTCTTTCTTTCTCTCTCTTTTAATGTCAACTCTCAATATGCATGAAGCAGACATAAAAGCACTTTTGTGCAGGTGCTGTGAATCTCTTAGCACTGATGACAAGGGGAGATGGTTTTCTAGATTCATTGAGCTTCAGAGGAGACAGGGCTGGATGATCCAGCCTGAGCTCCTGCATAGCAATAGCTCAGGCATCACCCACCGCCCCTCCACAAGCCAAGCAGCTCTGCACACCCCCTGAGAGGCACAAGGGGTGTCCCTTTGGGTGGCTTGTTCCTCTGGTGTGGGACCACGCTTCAGGCTTGCGCAGGCTAGGAAGGAGAAGACAGAGAGGGCTCCTGCTCTGTGCCGTCCTCAAAGGCCACCCAAATTCTTCAGGGCTTAAATTCAACAGCATCTCAACAGGAGCCAAGAGCAAGAGACGCCATGGCCAGGTGACAAGAAGACCTGCACAGAGAGCTGTATCCAAAATTCTCCCACCTAGCGTCAGATTTGGTCTCAGAGACTTCAAACCAAAGGCAGATCTTCCCCAGTCTGTGGGCACTTAGCTCTGTCCAGAAGGCAAATCACGATGCAGTGCCAGGTATGCCCCGTCCCACTAGGTGCTGTTCTCTGAGTTTTTTTGTCAGACACACCAGAAATGTGTTTGCAAACGGACCTTGTGGCAGTCTAATTGTCCAAATTACACAGAGGCCACCACCACTTTCACACCACTGACACCCCACAGCACCCAGCCAGCAGGTCCAGGCTTCTCAGGGACCTTTGGAGATGTAAGCACAGAAGCAAGTTCACTCAGCCCAAAGAAGCATCCCAGACCCAGCTGACCCCACTGACACGTACAGATTAGATTCAGACACCTCACCTTTCAGTGGAGTTTCTCCTAGCACTGCACATATCCTGCAGCCGTAACCTCACAGACTCATCCCGGAGTGCCCTGGAGGCTCTGCACAATGTCTCCCACATCTGCCAGGACAGGCACACAGAGCCAAATATCCTCATAAATACCCTCATTTATTCCTAATTGCACCAAAGATTACCATCAGGTAGACTCCTTATTTTACTGCCATTTTATCTGGTTTCTCAGTTCAAACTCAGGTAGGAATCAGCCATTATTTATTTTTTTTTCCTTTTTCCCCATCTTACTATTTTTTAAACCAACTCAATATCAACACAGCTTCAGAGTAAATAAAGGGGAAGCTCTAACTGGCAATTGCAGTACCCGGCACACTGGCAATTTCTGATTGTGTGAATGATGCTCTGGGATCGTAGTAAAGGCATAATTGAGACAAAAAAGAAAATCCTTCCAAGAAATTTCTGCTTATTTTAGCTGTCACTACCATCTAACTGAAGCCGCTGTGGAAACCAGTAACTCATGGGAACGGATTTTCAAAGTCCCCCTATTCATGTGCTGCAGCCCAAGGTAAACAACTCTGCTCTGATAGCTAACCCCACCCTGTTTGAGGTTGAAGTGAAGCACTTTTTTCCAGCGCGTGGTATTTACTTAATAGCCGCTATCGGGCTATTATGAGATCCCCCCTCCACGCCCACGGCTGTGTGCTCGAGGTGCCCCCAGCAGCCCCGCAGCCAGGAGTCACTGAGCAAACAAGCAGAGAAGGAGGTGACCAGAGATAAGGTGGAGATGGGGGAGGGAGAAATTCGTGCTTAGCCATGGTGCGAGGACAGCAAATGGTGGGAAACCAAACTGATCTGGAGCGAGTTGTGTGTGTGCAGGTCGGCTGCACCGAGGAGCACTTCGGTTTGGCACACCCTGGCTTTGACCTGGGATGCACTTGGGTGAATCTGTGCTCCAGCACACTGGGAAGAGACTTTTTTGGGAGGTGCTGGAGTGGGGAGAGTCCTGTGAGGTCCTCCTGTACTGCCTTTCATAGCAGGCTGTCCTGGCAGGGACAAGCACAGAGCCCAGGCTCTGGGTTTGGGACCGAGCTAATGTTGTTCACCTACAAGGGGGACCAGAAATGGGGTCCTGAGTCCAGCCTGAACCTGGGGGCTGGACCCAGCCCTGCACCTCACCAGCCATAGTCCCACCAGACTTGTGGTCAGGCACCAGACCCAGAGATGTACACCAGATGCGCGGTGTTAGTCGTGATGCCAAGTGCGTTCTTCTGGGGAGACAACAATACCGGTTGGTCTATTTTTAATTCAGCTCCTTGACAGAACATTTAGCTGTTCCTCTCAGAGAAGAATTTTGTAATGGGTTCCTATCATGTCAATTTGGAAAGCATTCCAACCTCCCACTACTGAGAAGTGTAAAACTATTGGCAACATATGGCATCCCCGTGGAGCTATTTAATTGTACAAAGGGCTGCCAAAAGATAAAAAGGGACTCAGAAAAAAAAAAAATAATAAAAATACTACAGCTCCATTCTTCCCCTTTCAGCATCTAACAGCAAAACAGCTTGCTAGATTTCCTAAATCCCCTCCCAAACAAAGCTGGGCTGCTGCTTCGGTGCTTAATAAGTTGGGACTCATGGCAAGACAGAGGCTCTGACCCCAGACCAAGATCTCTGATGTCTGCTGCTTTCTGGTGGTGGCTGCTGCCCGGTCTGGGACCTGTGGTTGTCCTGGCCTGGCAGCCCCACTGCTCACAGCGGGGCTCAGCCTCGGTGGCGGGGAGCCCGTGGGGCAGGACGAGCCGTGGGGTAGCTGGAGGGGACACGGAGCTTGGGGGGTGCGGGTGGAGGTGGTGGGAGCCCACCGAGATGTGCCTCTGAGTAGATCACAAGAGACACCTTGCATAGGCAGTTTTTTCAGGGTCTTAGGACATGTTGTTATTTAAGGACGTGCAGACAAACGCCCTGGATCTCTTGCTGCCTGCTTCACTACAGATTGCAGTCCTGGTTGGGGCAGGGGCCTCACTTTCACCACCCCAAGCCTGGGCAATGCCTTCTCTGCCCCTTGGAAATCTTATGAGCTGTGCCCCAGATACCAGGAGCTGCTGCTCTGTGCTGGCCACGGGGCCTTAAAGCTGGTGTGGGATGCACCACCCAGGGGTGCACACCGGTGTCACGCTGCTAGGGGACACAGCCAGTGGTCAGGAACACCACATCAGCCTCCCAGGCATGAGGGCTTGCTCCCTGCTTTCCCACTCAGCAGAACACCACCTCCTACCCACCGATGACACTAGACTTCAGGAGAAATAGTAATACAGGGACATAATAGGAATCATATGTATAAAAAAGAACTTCAAGTAACTTGAATCCTTAACCTTCTCAAGAAAAAGGCAGCAAAGAAGCAAGAGAGCAAGTGAAAACCAAGCCCCATTTAGTTTAGTGAGAAATTCAAGAGATTATTAATCTGCAACCATTCCCCTGAAAATGGAAATCCAACTTTAATTAATCCCCTAAAAGGGAGCATTGAGGATGACAGGCGACAGGTATGTTTGAAACTCAGGTTAGGGGGGGACGGAGGCTGGAGGCCAAAACAGCCATCCACGGAGAAGCAGGCAGGAAGAGATCCTATTATATCAGAAACTGGAAGTCCACAAGAAAATTTGCAGCACCACTGAAATGCCAGGAAAGGGAAGAGAGGAGAACGGCAGGGAAGCTGCATTATTCATCAGGAACAGCACGAGCCCTACACAGCCTTGGCCTGTTGGTGGGCAGAAAGGCCAAAGCTCCATCAGGGTTTTGTAAAGGGACACGAGAAGGAGTTTAAACAAGAAATAAGAAAAGAGGAAAAAACCTAAAACCAATGCACAAGGCAGAGAAGGTGTCAGCCAAGATCTCAGAAAGAAGAGGTGGAATGGGAACCAAAAATACCCAGTCTGTCACTAAAACCTCCCCCTGTACTGCAAACCTGGAGAGCCGCAGACTGCACAGCTCTTTGGGAGGAGCTCCCGGGTCCACCCAGGCTATGTGGGCATTGCAAGGCCAGGAAAACTGGATGCCTGATGTCCTGCTCTCAGATGGGGAAAAAAAAAAAAAAAAAAAAAACTCAGATTTTCTGATAATCTTTTGCTCACATTTCTCAAAGTCAGTTTTGAGAAATAATGTTCTGTTGCAGGGTTAAGGCAAGGAGCTGGCACAGGTCAGGGTGAGTCAAGATGAGACCTCGTTCCCACCTCGGCCCTGGGGTCAGCTGCTTCTCCTGGGGTCTCTCACAGCATCTCTGTGCATCCTCCCTTCCCCTCCTCTCTGGGGACCCGCTGGTGCTTACTGGAGTGACCGGGAAAACCCATGGGAAATCCTCCTCTTGTCCTTGTGGAAAACCCCAGCACATCTTTTTGCCTGCTTTCTGCTTTTTAGTGTTTCCTGCCAATAAAGGAAGAAATAGCCTGACGGAGCTATAAATATCCAGACTGAGATAAAAGATGCCTAAATCCCCGTGATGTTCCTAAAATGATCCTAAGTCACAGGGGTGGTTTTGAAGAGGTTCTCCTGTGGTGCCAGTGTGGAGGTCAGGTTTGGCCTCTGTGGGAGGAAGAAAGCTTGAGTGCCTTGCTCCACTAAGGGCCATTGCAGCTCCCATTGGCGTGCATTATTTATAGCAGGAATAGCAGTAAATTAGTAGCTGATGAACTCTCGCATTGAGTCTTTTTGTTGGCTCCGTCCTGCTAATGCAGCCTATGGAAAACCCAAATTTATAGAGGTGAGGCGGTGAGCTCTGTTATGGCCAGGACTTCCCTCTGCTTTTAATGAGATGGTTCTGGTGCTTACAATATGAATTGGAGCAAAAGGAGTCATTGTGAACGTTAAGCTGGTCTTTATCAGTTATTGCACTTCATTATGGAAGGCTTTTATATTTTTGCCTGGAAAATACGTAGATCTGGAAGATGAGATGGAAAAAAAATACTCAAGAAATTACGTTTGTTTAATCTGGGGAGTTACAAAAACATCTGTTGAATGGAGTTACTCTCTTTTCCTATAGTGGGTTGGATCATATCAGTGAAGAAATTATTTTTCTCTGAAGGGTGATGAAAGTTTGAACAAAACTAAAAACCAAAATCATTTAAAAAATTCTCCCTCTCCACCTTCTTTTTTGCATAGGAGCTGACTTATCTTTTCAAAGACAGGTTTATGTTGTTATTCTAACAACATCTTGCTTTGGGTTGGATTCAGTGCTGGTAACACCTTCAGTGAGGTCTGCAGCACATCCTTTGGTGGACACAAGCAGGAGGGGAGCCTTCTTCCACAGCCCTGGCTTAGTTCAGCATCGTGGTCAGACTGGGCACCCAAAATGTTAACCAGAAAGCATCCCCCCCAGGCAAATCAACAGCTTGAAAATCCTGAGCACCAGAAATTATCAGCACCCATGTTTTTCTATTTAGGTACAGAAATGCAACGTTTCAGCTCTGTTGTGCCTCCTTGTACAGGGGGTGAGGACAGCTGGTGAGTTATACCCCATTTTCTGCGGAATATCTGAGCATGGAGCAAGACTCTCCGAGGGTCTCTCCTCCCCCCTTGGTCTTTCTTCAAATCCTTTCTCTATGGTCACTTTTGGCCCTTTGAGACCTACCCAGAGACATGAGAGATCTGCAAGTAGAAGAAATGCAGATGAGATACCTCAGCTTTCTACAGAGGAGACTTTTTAAAATCAGACCTGAATTGCAGCATCAGCTCATTTAAACATAAACCAAACCACAGGCAACACACGTGCAAGGGAAAGGTTGCTAATTTCTTAGAAAAGTTTTTTTTTCCCCCTTTTTTTTTTCTTTGTTGGTGCTATAAGACTTTGCTGTAGAGTGAGCAGAAGAATGAAGTTGTTCTTATTACAAAGTAAGATATCCTCAGGTGAGACCATGAGGTGACCATGAATCCAAACTATAGAATCAGAGAAATCAGAGAATCTTACAGCAGATGTTCCTGATCGTGGCCACGGAGGGAGGTGGGAGATCTGCAGGTAAGGGGTTGGAGCAGGAGGCAACCTCCAGAGTTCCTTGGGAAAGTAAAACCCACATAGGAGAGGCTTCTGCCAGTGCTAGGAGGGTCGGGAAGAGACGGGACTTCTCTCTCCTAGAAAAGAGATTGCCAAGAGGCAGAGGGCCTGAAAGGGACAGAAGAAGAGACAGATTTTCAAACCCTTCAGAGTGCAAAAAATGCAAGACTAAAATGAGACATGCCAGAAGTCAAGCTGAGTTACAACCTGCAAATAAAACACGAAAAAAAAAAAAAAAAGTAAAAAATCTCAGGTCACACAGCCAAAAAATAAAATGAGAAGAAACATGGAGCTGCTGTACTGGGAGAAGGATGAAATAAAAGATAAATGTAGTTGCAGCCAAAAAACTAAATGAGTACTTTGCTTCACTTTTCAATAAAGATGATGCTTCAGGACACAAGGGCAAAGAGATGATGGCTAATGGGCATAAGATTTATAAAAATGGAAATTTCAGCATCCAAGGTGAAAGCAAAACTGAAAGAGCTTTAATGCACTGAAGCCAGGGGGAACAAATAATCCAGCCCCGACTCCTGAAAGAACTGGCACATGAAATCACGAGTCCGCTGTTAAGGATTTCTAATACATGAAGCAAGCAGGAAAGAATGGCAACCCCTGTTCTCCTGCTTAAAAAAGGAAATAAAGGACCCAGGCAACTAGAGACACTGAGAATATGCAAAGCTTAGAATAAATTTGAGAGGAGAGAATAATTAAAAACCTGAAGGTAAATGGAAAATAGGATCAAATATAACAAATAAAACACTCGGATGATCCTGACGAGGGAAGTAATAGGAACAGAATGAAATGTAATAGTACAAAGTGCAGAGCTGTGCACTCTGGGACTAATAACATGAATTTCTGTTTGAAGCTCGGGCCTCATCACTTGGAAATGACAGAACAGGAAAGAAACTTGTTTCTGCTCATCTGTCACAGGGGGATGGTGAGCTGCCAGCACCGTGCAGCTCTGAGGAAGGCGAACGTGCTTGTCCCAGGCAACGTTTTCCCTCTAGGAATGGGTCAATATCTGTGCCATGTCCCTGCCCAGGTAAAACCACGTCCAGGAGGACATCCCACCACCCCTGATGAAGAACAAGGAATGGAAGCTCAGAAAGGGGCCAAATGGCCTGAGAGGAAAGGCTTGAATGGTGTGATAGGGAAAAGCAATGTCCAAGGGACACGTGGCTGCAGTGAGGGAAAGGGAAATACACAGAGAAGAAAAAGGAAGCTATTTGAGCTAAAGGACTAACCTGGAACAAGAACAAATGGAACGTGATGGCCATGAAAGTGTTTAGGAAGTTGTAAGATTTCTAGGAGGAGAGTTGTAACAATCTGGAAAAGTGTCCGGAAGATTAGGGCAAGGAGGAAGGTAAAACTGGCCTTGGAGAAGAGGCAGACACACTCCTGGTGGGCTACACGGTGTGGATGCTAGACATCCTTCCTCATCCTCTGGTCTTACAACTTGGGAGGGGAATGTGAAACAAGTGGCTGGCAGGAGGTGATGGGTGGGGGTCCCAGTTCCTGCAGCCCACCCAGACGTGCTTGGAGTACTTCACCTGGTGGCGGTCACAGTGCTCACCACCCAAATGCTGCAGTGTCTGGGCACAGTCAAACCCTTGTGGCTCTTCACCATGACCTTCCTGATTCAAAACACATAACCAAGACCTGAGCAGGGTTAGCTGAACCAGGAGGCAGAACAGAGCCTTGATTTTTAAGTCACAGGTGTGTCATTAATCAACAGAGGTGGGGACACCATGGCTGGACAGGCAGGATGAGGCCCTCAGTGTGCTCCCACAGCCTGAAGGCACACTGACTTTTCATCACTTGGAAGCAGGTCTGTGAAAAGAGCTGTTCTTCATCATCACCAGAGCCACTCTTTAAATTCACTTGGATCACAGGGTAATTTTTCCACTCTGTTAAAGTTTTCTTTTGTAAGTGCCACTCCATGTCTCTTGATTTGATTTCCTTGTACCTTTTTTCATCCATTTTTAATAGGCTTCCAGATTTTTAATAGCTTTAGAGGTTTCTTTTCTCCTTCATGTCTATGTTGTTGATTGTAAGACTGGCTTTTGGATCTCTCCTTTCTTTGATACCCCGCTTGCCTGGGCCGTCTTTGCACTTATCCTTTAAACATATTCTCAATGTACTTGGTTTACTTCATTGAGCATTTTTTGAAAGCGTTGCCTTTGCTTTTCCTCTCAACTCTGTTATCTGAATACATCTTAGGTAATTAATCAGCTCCCATTGATCTGAACATAAATTTCCAGATTTTTCAGACATTCATTACATGTGCTGAATAGATGTGAGAGTGGCTGGATGAGAGAATTCATACCTGACAAGCAGCCCATCCAGATCTGAGCTGTTCCTTCTCCTCAAGCTCCTCTCCTCTTTGAGTAGCTGGGTGGAGGAGGGACACTTTTCAGACAGCTGTGAATGAGAAGTAAAAGTTCAGAATATGAATTCACCCCCTTAAGAGCTCTTCTCCCCTGCTCCTCGAGATGAGCAGCCATTTCTAAATCAAAACCTGAGGACCAGCTGGCCTGCTAGTTGCTGTTTATTGTTAACCCCACTCTCAGTTATAATGCCTTTGGGTCCCACAGCAATGGTGCTCTGGGCACCCAGTCTTCTTCTTTCACCCTGAATGCCAGACAGGTCCCACAGACCATCCTGCAGCTCCTTCTCTGTGCACACAGAAGAACCAAGGACAGATCATAAAAACTCACATGACATCCCAGTTAGAGTTCAAATACAGAGGAAATCATGCAGTAATCTTTGTCCCTCTGTGCCCACTCACATGGGGAGCAGGCTGTAAATGAAATTAAAAAAAAATAAATGATTTACTGTATCATTGAAGAAAGTTTGCAGCCACGCAGCAAAGCTCATACTGCAGCACATTAACATAAGGGGCTGAACATATCTGTATAAGCCCAAGATTCAACCGATGTAGGCTTGTCATCCAGCTATAACACATCAATAATATTATCCTCCTTTCCGCTATCTCCAGCACTACTGGAGATGCAGGATTTCCCGACAAGTGGATTACGATTCATCCCCAGCTTCCACTCGCCTTGGCCAGCTGCTGCTGCTGTTATCCCCAGTGGGATCCCACACCCCAGTGGCACCAGGGTGGCTGGGTCTGCTGAAGCATTCCCGTGCCACCAGCACTGCACAGAGCAGCTCCACAGCAGGGAATGCTCTTCGTTAGGGGAACATTTCCTGCATATTTAAAGAGCTTTAAGTCCTATATGCATGTACTTCCTTGCATTTCATTGCCAAAAATGCCATTAATGGGTTTGCTACTGCAACACAGGGCAGCCATAGCACTGTCTTGCTTTTTGGGGTTTATGTACTCTCATGATGTGAATAATGAGGAAAGTATTGTCAAAGTGGAATAAAAAAACACATGAATTGCACATCTTCCTGAGTGGGCAGGAATGGCAAAGGCCATAGGTGGGGTATGGATCAGATAAACTATGGAGCATCTCATCCTCATCTCCCTGGTAAATCCAAGTGGAAAGTGTTTGCAAGGCAAAGAGCTCAATTTAATTAACTCTATCTCTCTCTATATACGTATGTTTTTATGTATACCAGCTAGTTTATCCCTCCACTTTGGTTTCAGCATGGATATTTTCAGAGTAAGTTGCAAACCAGCATGAATCAGGGTTCTTGAAACTGGGGCTGAATTAAAAGAAAAAAAAAAAAAAAGGAAAAAAAAAAAAGCCTTCTGTTATAAAAATGCAGTTTAGTAACAAAAGGAACAAAGCCACCCCACATCAGCCCAGGATGGCCAGTACCATATTGCAGGAGGACCATGTTTTTCAGTATTTAGTTTTGTGATGAGCTATATCACTTATTCATCCTCTCTTGATCCTTTTTTCTCTAGGCATTGAATTTGCTCATGCAGTACAACTGCTTATCAGAAATCACTGTTGCAAACTGATTTCCTGTGGCAAGGGCCAAAGGTATTTTTATTTTAGTCAAATATTCTGTTCCACTAATTCATTCTGCTCAGCCACAAAGCCTAAAAAAATCCTGATTTTTGTCCTACAACTACTCCAGAGAATGTGCAAATTAATATGATTTTCCAGTCTTCCTGCAGCTCTGTGCATTGCTTTTTGAAATGGCCTGTGCTTGGTGTCTGCATGAGAGTGATTTAATATTTAAGGGGAGTGGAGGGGATTTGAAGAATCCTTACAGCTGAGAAAGTTTGTGAAAAATCTCTTTTCTGGTTTAAAATGGATCAGAAATATGGATCCTGTGTATTGCTGTGGACACAGTTTTTTCAGCGTTCAGACTTGGAGACAGTCTGGGAAAAATATCTCTTTTCTTTATGCAGCATGGATCTGATACTGCAAGAGCCTAAACAACCAGAAAAAAAAAAAAAAAAACAAAAACAAAAACAAAAACAAAAACAACAACAACAACAAAAAAAAAACAACACTGAAAACAGTGGAAAGGTTCCCATGCATGGCAGCAAACAGGGTTTTGCATGTGTTGGGTGCAGAGACCAGATTGTTCAACATGCAAAACCAAACCAGAAGGTACAAGCTTGGGGAAAATGCTTTTCAGGGCTTGATGGCAGGCGGTGGGTGGCTCTTGCTTCATACCCATCTCTAGCTGAGCCTCACCTGGAGGAGCCCTTCTGCCTTCTGCAGAGAGCAGTGCAGAGCGTGGATGGGGTGAGCATCCCCCTCTGCCCACACCTTGCCCACCTCCCATGCTTCTGGTCTGGCTCTGCAGACGTGCCCAGTTTTATTCCCTGGTCTCCATGTCTTCTAATGAGCTTAGCAAAAGCCCTCCACTGCATATGGTCAGATTGCAATTCTTGAATACTTGTAGCATGGGCAAATCAAACCCAATTTCCTGCAATACAAAGCCCTGCACTGCTCCCCAATGAGGGCTATTTTCCTGCCAAATTGCATCTTTCAAACCACAGCCAATTCAGCTGTAGAAAGCTGCCAAGAAAAAAGGTCAGAAGGATTTTTTTTATTTTTTTTTATTATTTTTAAAAAAGATTTTCTCCTCTTTCCTGTATTCAAAAGAAGCTCTCCTAATTCTTCTAAAACTTTCAAAACAAGGGAGAAATCACTCCAGGGTAGGTGCTGATTATAGGCAATTTCAGCCCAAAGGACAACATTCTGCAAACCTATCGAGTGTATAGGAAAATAACAATTTGTAATGGGGCCAGGGTTGGGAACATTTTCCATCTACTCCAGTTTATGAAGAGTTGCTCCAGTGAAGTCAGTGGAATTGTGCAAGGGGAAGCAAAAATGGGATCTTCCTTACTGCAGTCACCGCTGCTACCTGCACGATATTTTACATACATCAGTTTTATATGAAAGGCTCTGCCATGAGTACCTGCTTAGCAACACACTTTATGAAATAAGTATGCAGTAAATGGGAAGATGGGAAAAGCATCTCTTTTTCTGTATGGGGGGAAAAAGCCTGGACTAGAAGGTGATTTGAGCAAACAATAAAATATGAAGAAAGAGTAGAGTAATGGAAGACTTTAAGTACCCAGGCAGAGAGTGCAGGACATTAGGGAGAGAATGCTAGCTGGAAGCTTGTTTATGGGATTGGCATAAGATTGCATTTTAACTTACTGTGTGTATCAGCTGAAAAGGAAGAGAGCTACGTGACTCGTATTAAGTGCTGTGCTACATAGAAGGTGATTGAAGACAAGCTGTACTCAGAGGGAAAACATGCTGCCAAGCACCCATGTCCATCGTGATACGCTTAGATTAAGGATTTTGGAGCAGGAAACTTGGAGAACTTGCAATGTCTGCTGACAGGTGTTCTAGCAGCCAGCACAGAAAGACAGCATGAAGGTTTAGGGTCTGATGAAATCATAGTAAAAAGCTATATAGTCTAAAGCACCCAAAGAGATGTAAACACCCAAGCCAGACAGATCACATTGGTGTGAAGGCAACTCTAGGGTTCATGGCAGGTGAGGTAGGAGCCTCTCCATATACAGAAAAGGTGAAGTTTATTGTTGGCCGAGGTGGGGGAAAGAAAACAATACAAAACAAAACAAAACAAAACAAAAAAAAAACCCTTATGAAAACCACTAAAGGCTCAGCCTAGACAGCTCTGCAGGCAACGCAGTCCAAGATGACAGAGGCAGAAAGGTGATGGGGGAATCCATGTGGAAAGGGGCAAGGCACAGGATCGGTGCTGCTGACTGGGCTTCGCTGCTGCAGGTTTGTTTTTTCGGATGAAGGACTGAGAAGCTCACCTCTCAGTGACAGGGATTCATTTGCCAGAGCAAAGAGCCTGGGTAAGTGGAGAGTAAAACATTTAAATGTTCTGCCACAGTTCTTGAGCAGATAATTAGGCAATTAGTAGTATTAAAGGATGACAGAGCACCTGGCCTTGCTGAAGGACATTGCTGGTCCTGGGGCCAACAAGGGTGAGGGAGGAGCTGCCAGCTCTGGAAAAGCCTCCTGGAGGGCTCCCTATGTAGTGTTCTGGTATCAGCAGTGCGCAGGACTGGTGCCTGAGTTGGTTTGATGGAGGATCAAGGCGAGGAACAGCAGGGGTAGGCGTGAATAACCCCCCCAGTGCAGAAGAACATCCACCCCTAAAGCAGAGATGCATGAGTCCTTCAAAGCTGGTAAACAGGGACATCTCCCAGCCATGGGTGGAGCGAGGTCCAGAGAGCCTTCTCTTGGGGCTCTTCTGTTCTCCAGACTCCTGCTGTCAGGGATGAGGGTAGGTGGCAGCAGGGGTTTGCAGCACGGTGCCAAGAGGAGGAGGTGGGCCTCCGAGCAAGGAGGTTTCTACCAGTGGGACCCTCCTGGGCTGCGTTTGCCTGCATTTTTGTGGGGTTACAACTAGATGATCTTTAAGGTTCCTTCCAGCCCAAACCGTTATATGATTCTATGATTTTTTTCTTGCCCCATTTCTTAGCACAGCTTAACTCACAAATTAGGTTTACTTTTTGACTGCTCCTGCACTCCAAGCAGATGTTTTCATTGCATTTTCACAGTGACAATGAGCTTTTATTGAGCAGTTACAGTCAATTTAGAACCCATTAATGGATGTGAATAGTTCAGATTGTCCCTTCCAATTTCCATTACTTTGTCTTTTATGCACCAAATTTGTTCAGCCACTACACTGCCCCATCGTGAAACTTGTGGCATTTCCTAAATGAGCTTTCAAGACTTGGTCATTACATATTGTTTCATATTTATCCACAAATTTTCTTTTCACTGCCCATGTATTAAAGTGAATGCTCAGGCATCTGGGCTATTAATAAATACACTTGATAACAATGGTCCTCATGTGAACCATCAAGACATCACAGTATTAATAGCCTTTCCTTTTGGAGAAGGACTATTTATTCTTACCCTTTTCCTTTCTTCAGGCTGGATCTGATTGAATTGTTCATTGTGAGTAATCTCCTTGGAGAATAAAGTTCTTATTTCTCGGTGAAAATCATTCATTAATTCATCCTGTGAACTTTATGCAAAGAAACTCAGCCTTTTGCTTTCACTCCTTGCTCCTTATTACTCACAAGTGAGTCTTGGCTCACCTTTATGCCGCTGTATGGCTCATCCAACGTAGCTGTATGATGAAATGATTAAGCAAAGAGTGACTGGTAGCCAGTAGCCAATATGTTTCTTCAGTGATTGAATCAGTCTTTTAGCAAAGACATGAAGCTCTAGTGGCCTGTGAACTTTCCTTTGACAGACCAGCAGCTGCCTGCTTGTCATGAAAAGCCAACACGATGACTCGATGGGCAAGTGAGTGTCTGCTCTCAGCCTAGCACAGAAAAAGCCTTTGGTATTTCCAAACCACAGCAGCGATCTTGGGACCTTTTCTGTTATTTGCCAAGACAGTGTAAAGCGCAATGTTTTGGGGTGAGATTCAGCTCCCCACAGGAGGCCCACAGTGTTGGTGATGGCTGAGCAGTGCCCAGACTTCCTGCTCGTCCTCCCCTTTAGGTGAGTTTATTCTGTGGCCTTCTTTGTGTGTGCATCTGAAAGCACCTCTGCAGGGGCCTGGAAACATTTCCATGGGTCTCTTACCAGCTGCAAAGCTGGGAGAGCCCCAGAGAAGTGAACCCAGTCCAATGTGGGAGAAGATATTTTTCTGTAGGGAAATTTTAGCCGGACTTTGTCTTAAGTGGTGGGATACAAAGAACAAGACAGGGTATCACTGGAATGCAGCACTTTTCCATGATTCCCTCAAGGTTCATGAAAAGGGCTGGGAAACCAATTTTGCTATTTTTTCCCCCAGTTTCCAGAGCCTGGGCAGAACCAGGAGCACCTTGAAACCCTGTGATCAAAATGCAGCAGTTGCCATCCAGAAGTCAGTGCCTGCTTCTACACATTTCCTTAACATTCACCCCCTTCCCTTCCCCAAAGGTGCCACATCAGTCACACCGTTTGCCTGCCCGTTGGTAAAGCCCATAGTCTATTTCTTCTGACATTATCTCTGCTGGTTATTGAGCGTGCTTTATGCAAAGGGTCTGGATAAAACAATCTGCGCCCAGCATGGGGACCTGACAGCTCTCTCTCTGTTACAGTTTGTGCCTTTACACATTGTAATTTAGAGCACTGGTTGGTGGGGAATTTATTTGCAATCAATGAACTATAATTTCCCAAAGTGCCAAGAAAAGAAAGGTTAACTTAAGAGCATCTTGTATTTACTTGGATTGTTGCTGTCTGACACCACACAGGAGCAAAGACAAATAAAGAAACAACCTTAATTAACCACAGGTTAAGCACTGGGCTTACAGGCTTGAATTCCTGTGGCTTCTTAGCTCACACTCTGATAAATTATTATACCTATTACACTTCTTTGGATAGTAGTAGTTTGGGATGATCAGCATGTTCAGTCAAAGTGCCTTCAGGCTCCCAAACCTGACCATTTTGACCATGGTTCTCACAAAAGCCAATAAGTATGTCAGAGCTGATTCAGCAATAGAAAAGCTCAAAATTTGTGTCCCTAAATTACATTACAAGACAAGATGACAACTGTGAAAAACAAAGGAAAATATCCTAGTTGTTCCAGTGGGAAGTAATCTAAACACTTATTAACCAGCATCCTCATGTGTAGATTCACCAATCAAAAATATGTCACAACTAATTTAAAATGTGCATCATCAACATCATTGTTATTATTATTTTGATTGCACCTAGGAATTTGATTAGAAGACAGCACCTCTGAAACGCACAGCATGACAGTAAAACAAGGCGAATAAAATAGGGAGTACAGACAGGAGGGAGTACAAACAAGCAGGTTGACTTTATGGGTGAATGTGATAGACGGTGCTTTTAGTGCACCCAGGAGCTGTGGGTTGCTGCCAGGGGAAAGGAAAGTCTTAGGGGTGGATTTGCAGAATGGCAGCGAGGTGGTTTGAGGATATTCATGAAGATAACAACCCAGAGCAGACATCTCTGCCAGGTCTTGCAACAACAAGCTCAACAAGATCTTCCTTTTGCCAGGCAGAGATGCTCACCATGGCTTGCTGAGCTGCACCCTCCTTGCTGTGCAGCTCCCTGGGGAACAAGGTGAATGTCAGGCAAGATCATCTGGGGTAGAGAGTTTTCTGACCGTCATGCAGGAGCAAATGTGAAGCCAGGAGAAAAATCAGGAGACCAAGGAGAGGAGACAAGATATCACAGAGAAGAGCATGGTCAGCCCTATCAAGGGGGAGGCTTGACTCATCCAGAAACAAGAAGATTGTGTCCTGTGCCATAACAGAGTGGTTTGTGATTGAGGCTTCACTGCTCAGAGAGGTTTCCTTCAATGTCCTTATCTTTCCTAACCTTCAGCTTTTCCTTCTCTTCAAACTCCAGCCTCGGTCACAACCATGTACAGCTCCCAGTCCCAGCCTGTCCTGGATCTCTCTGCATAAGGAGTCCTTATTTGGGCCTGGAAGACAGGCAAAATAGGAGCTTCTGAGAGATTAAAACTGTGGAATCCACTCTTTGCTGGGTTTGAACATCCCCCCTCCACCCCCATTTGTGATAAAAAAGCTTTATACAGTGCTTCAACCCTTGCTCTTTCATGGGTACCAAATGCAAGTGCATCGTCCTAGAACAAAAAAGCACAGCCGACAGCAAGCAGGAGCTGGTTTATTATTTAAAGAATTTCATTCTCATTTTGAGGTAGGTGTAAGTCTAAATTTGCTGTTACGTAACAAACTGCATTTAAAAGCAATTGCTTTTCAAGATACACCATTGAACTTTGAAATTACTGTGATAATGCAGCCTAAGTCTGTGAACGCTCCAGTCTGGGAGGAAGCACAACAGCAGCTTTTGATGAGGACATGAATTTGTTATGACAGGCTAATTTTACAAATCCATGGCTGCCTTATGGCAAAATTATAAAGGTATGTATTAGAAAAGCAAAGCCCAAGAACCAAGAAATGTATCATAGCACTGGTGAGAACATGTTCTCACGGAGGCAACTCCCACAGGTCAGTTCAAGGTAGTATCCAGCTGCCTTTGATAGCTCTGGGATCAAAATATTGTGTACGCTGTGCTTGTTTAGACTGATGGGTGACTTCGGCTGCTTGGTACGTGTGTGTGTCTGTGCGCGCTGCGATAGGAGCAGCCTCATGTAAATAGCAGAAGATAGATCTTTGGGAAAAGAGCAAGGGGAAGAAAAAAAAAAAAAAGAAACAAAGAAAAAAAAAAAAAGAAAGAAATTAATCTACCAGACCCCCAAATAAAATCTTAAACAACAGAAATTCTGCCCAGAACCTTCCCCCGGCCTCACTGTGCCTGAGCAGAGCTGACAGTGGGAGTTAGCATCAGAGCAGTGTAAGTGGTCTCCTAGAAATAATCTCATTGCAGATATCCTCCCTAATCCTCTGTTGGGAAGGGGCAGGAAGGCTTTTCTGGATAGGGTTGAGAGAGATGTCTGCCCAGGAGGAAGTAAAGAGGCAGGGAGGAGCACCTCAAATGGCAGCCTGGAAATGCAGGGACAAATCTGGCTGCCTGGAGAATCAGCAAACAGGGACCCAAACTGGAGGGTCTCTGCAGGGCTGGAGGAGACAGCCTGATGGCACGGCTGGGTACAGACAAGCCAGGAGCCCTGAAGCGAGAGTCCTGGCCAGCCTCACTGACAGCAGAAAGGTGGAGAGCATGCAGGAGAGAGGGCTCATGTGGAGGTGACCTTACTGAGTGCTCCTTGGTCCTGTGAAGCTTTTGTGACCAATGGTGCATCAAAAAACCTCTTAGCAACGTCTGCTGCAGAGGCGAGCAGAGCCATTGAGTTTGAAGTGATCCACTGTGGATGAGAGCCAAGCTGCACTCAACTCCTTGCTGCTGATTTTCACAGCACCCTATGATCGAGTGGCCAAAGCAGCCCAGGTTGTGCTGCTGACAAAAGCTGTGAGGCTCAGATGGTGACTGGGGGAGCTATTACAGCGAGCTCACATCGCAGTGTCACCACGTAAATCTCTCCAGCCTGTCACTGACGGAAGGGCCTGTGTGACAGGTGTCACCCATAAATCCCATTTAAATACATCCATTACCACACACTGTATCACTCACAATCGCCCATGAAATGTCTCTTTGGAGTCAAGAAGCAGACAGGGGTGATTTAGGGCTGTACTGCTCGTGCAGTGGGATTCGCCAGGTCTCGCAGCTGTTGGGATGCTCAGTGCCGGCCCAGGAGCGACGAGGGGAGCAGCAAGCAGCTCCAGCAGCGGGTTTCCTGCGGCCTTTCCTGTGCACAGCCAGAGCTGCTGCTGAACAAGTCTTTAAAACTGACCCCGGAGACTTCAAAAGTGGGTTCCCACGGGAATACACGTGTGATTGCTGCAGGTGCCTCACGTTGTGCCTCTCACTTTCGGTCATTATTTCCACCTTCACGAGAGGAGCGCAAGCAGCTTCCCACGCACACCCCCAGGCAAATGTGCACCCCAACTCCTGCACAGGGGTGAGAGGTGAGACACGGACAGGATGAGACCTGGTGCTGCTCAGCAAGTGGGTTTTCTAGTTTCTCCTGCACATGGAGCGGACAGTTTGAGACATCAGCCTGCTCCAAGCGGAAAATTCGGTAAGGGTGTCTCTGTTCAACTCAGAATAACACGAGAACATTTGTGAACTAAGTAGGGCAGTTCAAACAGGCAAATGCTCTCTGCGAGACATCAGTCTGATATTTAAGCCTTTGCCAGACAGGTTCCATGCTGATACGAGAGGCTGGGAGACATCCCAGATGAGCAACGTTCTTAGATACAGCTGGGTAAAAGCAGAGGAGAAGAGGTGACCATGTATCCTGTCTGCGGGCCTGTCTGGCAGCAGCAGGTTCAAAGGACGAGGAGCCGAGAGCAGTCCCCACACGACCGAAGCAGCCGGCGCATTTCTGGCCCTGATGAGAAGCTTCTGCCCTGAGCACCCTGCTGGTCTCCAGCCCAAGCACCAGGAGAACTTCATTCTCCTGTAGCAACTTTTCTCGTTATCCACAGAAACACCCCATCCTTTTTAGAAACCTTCTGGCATTACGGCCCCAATAACATCTCTGGTGCTGAGATGAAATGAGCGTTCACTTAGAGGAGAGCAGCTGGGCCTGAATCATGGGTTCAAGCAGCAGCACAGGGTGGCCGATGTCAGTGTGAGGTTCGTGGGCTCAGCTCAGCCCAGCTTTGCCAGAAAGGCTACTCCATAGGAAAAGCTGTCACCATTTCTTTTCACCCATGGAGCTCAGGATGAGCTGCTGGACAGGGATCGGATCACTCAGACAGAAGCTGGAGGAGATGGGAGGGAATGTCAAGCAGTCACACAAGGAGAGGGTGTGAGCGAAGTTAGGAGCAGGAGCACTGTCACTTTTAATGAGGAGGGTGATTATGTCCCAGCAGCTGCTTGCAGATTAGACGGAGGACTTGGTCGATCAGGGATAATTACACCTCCCTGGAATGAGGAGATTTGCTGTTTTCTGGCAGGGAAAGGAGTGCTGGGCAGCTCTGTGCCAGTGTCCAGATTTGCCATCCCGGGGGGGAAGCCATCATATACCAATATCCCTCTCCCCAACCCCAGCGGAGGAGGAGTTCTGTCCTCAAAGCTGCCCAAGAAGGATTTTATTACAATCCGTGGATTAAGCTGGTGTCCTGGTCGTCCTTAGCCCCGCAGCATGGCACAGTGGCATCCTGGCATCCATGCAGCTCCCTGCAGGGTCCTGCATGGGATACTTACAGTCTGTAAAACATCCCAACGGCCGTGCACCAGGACTATCTGCGGTGTAGGTCACACATCTGCAGGAGCAGGTAACAGGCGAGAGAGACACAGGCATTTCTGAAACGGCACCCAAAGGCTATTGTGTTTTTCTCTATTAAATATGGAAAAATAGGGTATCCATTTAACAAAAAGCCTGGTGCCAGCAACAGCGGATTTGTCAAATGATTTACTCTAGGAAATAAAATATTCAGCTGTAAAACAACAGTTTCTCAGAAGAAAAGCCATTCCTTTTAGTTTCACCAGCAATGCAAACTGAGACAGTAATTATGGCATACTGAGAGCATTTCAGCTAGCTTTTATTAAAATCCTAACCCTGACTCTATAGGTAGCATGGAGGTGTAGAATGTGATCTGGCTTAAAAGCTGTAAGCATATCGGCTCATCTACTGCCAAAAACTGAATAGAAGGGATCTGTTAAATGTGCTTCCCAAGCACATTATGGGTGATAGACGAGCCATCTTTTTCTGCTTTAATTAAAGAGTTTGCCTTGATGAGCTGGTTCCCGACCTGTGTGCAGTGCTGAGCTGGGTCCAGCCCCACGGTCTGCAGGACGAGCGTGGCAGCGGTGCAGGTGGGAATGCCTCCCCGTGGGGCCCCTTAACTCCTCTCCCCCGGTCTGAATACGGCTCTTCTCCCTCTCTCTTCTATCTGGCAACAGAGGTTAATAGACAGTCCTTCCTATTACAGAAATGTTCTCCTCTAGAAGCACAGGAGGTGGGGATGAAGACCCCGAGGAGGTGGCAGTGAGGAGCGAACCCAGCAGGGCACAAGAGAGCGGGTGTCTTGAGACAGAGCTGCTCTGGTGACATGTCTGGGTCCTCGTCCACCTCCCATGGATTTCTGGAGTGGGATAATCATAAATTAGATGATAACGGTGAGTGTTTCTCTCTGCTCTGTGTGACACAGTGAGCCAACAGCTAGCTCAGGGGCTTCTCCCATCCCTGTGCTGCTCGCTGACCTTCCTGCCTGCTTCCCAGTGCACTTGCAAAGCTGCAGGGAAGGTACCAGACTTCCTAGATGCACTTTTCTTGCATTGTAAAGGTGAAAGACCAGACCCTGATTCAGGTTTTGGTACGCAAAGGACTCAGCAGAACTTATTGCCCCAGAACACAGACCTTGTCCATTAGAGACAAGGAACGAGCCCAAGGCACGAGCTGAGCAGTCCTCTACAGGAGCTGGCCCTGAATCAGGCACCCCAGATGTGGCTACACGAGGCACTTTGAAACGTTGCCAGATAACAGAACATACAACATAACAGTACAATTCCTAAAAAACAGGGCTAGGAGAGACTTCACAAAGTTGATCCCAAACAGGATTATCTCCACTTAGGTTCTTTCGAGCAGGAGTCCGAACCTATTTCCTTTAAACCTCAGTGACAAACACTCCCAACCACAAACAGTCCCACTGGGTGATCCTCCTGGTGCTTCACTACCTATGGAGCCAAAAGCCAGTTTTCCTCACATCTTTACTACCTTACTGGCTCTTCCCAGAGTAAGCAAAGCCTCTCCTTCACAGACATGGAGAACAGATGGTTACTTTCCTGTTTGGAACTCATTTCCTAATTAAGGACATTTCCCCTACTTTTTTTCTCCCCATCAATAGCTTTGCTCAGCTACAGGTGTGTGGCTTACCAACAGTCCAGAGATCAGTAAAAAGTAGTCTAAAAATAACAGAGAAAAACCACTTGAGGAGTCCCCTTCCTTCCTCAGTATTGCACTCCCATGCAGATGACAAGTCTGTTAGTGCTGACTGGTAGGCGTAATTGGCAATGTCTAATTAAAATGCTTTTAATTGCAACATTCAAATAATGATTTTACAAAACAGTACCATTTTGCTTATCTGAAAGCTAAGTATTTATTATTCTCTAACTGCCAAATATTAGCCAAGTACAAGCACATCGCTTGGATTTCTCTCTGAACGATTGGGTGATCTTTGCTAGCAACAGGCTAAGAAGTACAGGTGCAGACTAAAAAATCTCAGATACATCCTACCTGGAGCCTTTTTCCTCCCCTGATTATTTGGGGTTCTCTCATCTGGGCTCTCTCCTAGGTCCCATTCCATCTGGATTCCCCTGCACACGGCGAGGACACTTGGGGATCAACCAGTGCTGAGCTCAGCATTGGAGCTGCTGCTGCTGCTGCCTCGCAGGTGCCCTTCTGTTTGAACACCTCAATGTGACATCTCCCTGCAGCATTTGCCTCCTTTGCACCAGCACCAAGCCTCACTCACCTTGCAATCCCCCCTTTCTCCAGGTCTTTGCAGTAGTTGCTCATTTGGTCTGACATTTGGTCTGAGATATGTGGCCAGTGCGCACTGCAGAAGCCCAGCTGTACTTCCTGCAGTCTGCTACAGGGATCTTTCACCTCTTCTCTGCCCTAAGAGGTCAGGATGTCAGCTGCTGTTACCACCAAGTCTTTTAGAGTTGATGGATCAGAGAGAGAAAGAGCCCCAAAGCATCAGCAGGTAGATGAACGGGAGTGCTGAGCCTGTGGTGCAACCGACAGAGAGGGACAGGGGCAATGCTGCAGCTTCATACTGTTTACATCTAACCTTTTTTTTTTTTTTAATTTATTATTATTTTTAATTATTATTTTCTGGAACACCTTGAAGGGGCCCTCTCTGTACAGGTCAGGAAATGTGGGCTTTGAGAACAAGCAACCAACCTGCTTGGTGCAGGTCACCAGCAGTTCCAGCCCCTCACTGGCAAAGTTAATTCATTTTCTTCTGTCAGTGCATGTCAGATCCTTGATGATCCAGAAACATTGCAAGAGACACTAAGATTACTACAGCTTAGAAGAGGACTTTCTCTCCCCTGCAATTATATGACTCCTTATAAAATATTTTAAGCTGTTGGCACACAGTTTTATGCGTGGCAGTGACTGACTTTGGAGAGGGAATGGACTGGGAGAAAGCAGAGTTTACATTTGTGAGACTGCAGCGTGGGGGAGATGGAAAAACATGTGCTTTGCAAATTCCTCTTATTATGCTCAGTGAAATAAGCTCTTAGCCTCTTTGGCATATGACAAGAAATGCTCTGTTAGGAAACCATGGATGTATTTTCTGCCTCTGTAGCACACACATACACACAGACATAGAGAAGCAGCCTTTTTTTTTTTTTCTTCAGCATTTTGTGGTTTAGAGCAGAGGTGATACATCATCTTTTTTCTTCTACCCTTTAGCTACCAGACCAGCTACCAACTCTGCAAGATTAGATCTACAGCCAATATATATTGAGAAGACATCAACCTCTTGCAAGAGTGACCTAAATTACTGTTAATTGTAGTGGCAGGACTAAATAGCTGTCCTCGGTCTGTTTACAACTGTAGCAACAAACAGTTTGTTCTCAAGATAATGACAAACCGCTTATATTTGGTCTACAAAAGGACTGTTTGTTCCCTAAATACCTGCACCAGGATCTGGTTTGTGATTGAAAAACAAAATGTCTTTGTGAGCAACCCCCGGCCTGCAGCTGCCCAGCTCCGGCCAGCACTGGGAAGCAGATCCAGGTCTCAGGCTGCAAATAGGGACCTGGAGCAAGCCCTGAGCATGTCAGGGATGTCAATACATGGCTTCTTGAGCTCCTTGGAGATTTTTTCACAAATTTCTCAGGACTTTTAACTACCAAAGCAAACCCAATCCCAGGATTCAGCTGCCTCTGAGATGCTGGCACCCCTGCAGCAGAGGCGAGGTGGGAAGTGTAGCCCTTGTGAGCAGTGCCCCTCACTTGTCAGCACAGCACCAATCTCTGAGAGCTTCTGCAAAATCTTGCAAGATGGGTTGTCCACGTAGGCGCCAGCTGTAAGGCAAGCTGATGCTCCACAATCTAACCATAAACCACGACTGATCTGGAAACCCAACCTTTATCCTGTAGTGAAGGCGTGAATAAATGTTGATTTTATTTTTTAGACCATTCCTACAGATGTCTTTTTCAGAAACCAGTGTGAATCCTTGGTTTTGAAAGTAGCTAGTGGCCAAAATGCTGATACATCTTGCCCTGGGTGAAAACCCCAGTCTGTGCCCATGTCTCTCCTTTCCTGGATTGTTATCGAGCAGGAGAAAACCAACTTACTGAAAGAATGATTTTCTGGACTGAAGTCCCTTAGGCCTGTAATTCTTAATGCAGACTCAAAACTGAATTCACTGTCAGACATCTATGTGTATCTCTCAGACATGTATCAGAGACTGAGCAATTTATTGCAGCAGCAAAAATACATCTGCTCTGATTAGATGGAATAAAATAATGCCACAGAGATGGAAGTGAGTACTGAAAATCTTTAGCAATGTAGTTTTCAATCCCCTGCTCCCCTGTACGAATACACATGTGGGTATGAACTCCATTGCATTGTGCATGCAGATGACTCCAGTTTAATCCTTTCTAACCTGTGACACCCCCACAGGGGCCTCATTTTAAGTTCATGTCTGTGTGTGGGGCCACCTGGCAGGTGAGCACCTATAGCAGAGCTGGGGGCTGCCAGCTTCCAGATATCCTGGCAGTCCTTTTTCCCATACTGAATGGCATCCTCACGGTCTTCCTTAGCCACACGGGAGTTCAGCACATATCTCAGGGATGACCCTTCCCCTCCACTTGTGCCCCATCCACATCTGCAGTCAGGCTGCAATCTCACCACTTCTCCTTGCCCCAGCCCCACAGGGGCTGTTGCCAGCAGCCCTGTGCTTTGCTGGCTTGCTCCTTGTGGCAGGCCCATGGGTCTGTGTAGTCTACAAGGAGCTGGACGATGTTCATCCATGCCTGGGGCTTGGCACAGATGTCACCTCTGGAAGGTTGGGAAGTCATCGGGCACGGTGCACGCAGCGCTACGATGTGCATGGTGTGGTGGTGGCTGCTGTGTTGGCAATTTCCTGGGTCTCAAAAGTCTCGGCAGGTCTCCCGAAAGCCCAGGGGGACTAGATTCTTCCTCTGGTGTCAGCCACAGGACGGCACATGAAGGCCAGCACCAGTGACACCATCAGTCACCAGGCAAAGCTGCTCAGCTCTGTAAATAATGAGCTTCTGTGCTGCTTGGACTGCTCCGGGCTCTGGTTCCACCAGAGGTCTGCAGTGCTTCCTGAACACCAACTTGCCTTTGAGAGTGATTCATCTTGAAAAGTGAATATTTTCTTGAGTGGCTTGTTCTGACCAGAGCATATCCTCCAACCTCGTAATCTGCAGCTCCCGTAATGCTTTAATGGCACCTGGTTACCTCGGCTTGCAGGATGGTGCCAGAACAACCTGTCCGCAGGGACTTCGAGCTCTCCGGGGCTCTCCAGGAAACCCTTGCTGCTGATTGCTGAGCAGTGGGATTTCGTTCTGCTCATTGCAAAGTACAGGCTTACAGAACCCTCACCACTGCCTGTAAAGAATCACTGCCTCATTCATACCCAGCTATTTACACTTTTTTGTTTTTTTCCCTAAAAAAAATTGCTTTTCCTCTTTTGCAGGACAGAGCTTTCCTTTTCTCCTTGCTGATGGGCTGTCTATATGCATCCTTCGCCAGGATGTTCAGGTGCATTGCCTTCAAAAGCAAGAAAAAAATCATAGAAATAACCACCTTTAGCATCCCAACTGACCCTCCTCTACTCCTGCACCTGGCAGGAAAGGCTGAGCCTGTTCTCATTCTGCAGGAACTGTATTTCCAATGCTGGCTGCAGCAGCCCAGATCTCTGCAGCTCCCCAGCACAGCTACTGCAGTATTTAGGTCTCCAGCACATAGCCCTGTAATGAGCAGTCAATATGTATTTAGGGTCCCTGCTTTCATTTCTTGGCCTCTGCAAAAAACTTGGGTGCCTTGAATACAAAAACCTTGCAAGCGCACAGTTTGTATTATTAAGAGGCATGCGGCAGCAGGTGGGAGTAGCTGAGTTTAACATTTCTCTCTCTGGGTTTATCATTTCTTTCCCAAGCCCTGTTTCCACTGCACTCAAAGGAAGTCCTTGCACTAGTTTTTGCACTGCTGGCCTTGCAGACCTGCACTTACCTTGCCCTGAGAAAGCAAGGTGGGGTTAAATGTGAAATTTAGAGTCAAATATTGCAAAGAGTAGTTCTGGTGTTTGTGGGGGAGAGAGCACAGGCCATTGTGCTCTCACTGCCTCCGGAGCATCTTTAGCTTGAAATTTCCAGTCACTGCTGCATTCTCTGGCAGCCCAGACAGAAGTACAGATAACATAATATGGCACAGTGCATCGTCTACTGGTCAGGAGTAGGAGGAATTGATTTCTGACTAATAAAGAAAATTCATTACCCTGACTGAATGAGTCACAAGGAAATGAAGGCTGCTGTAAAGACAGAGGATGGACCCGTGCACCCTGTTGTTTTGGGTTTGTTTGGCTGCAGGAAAGGTCTGTATGTACAGCAGCACGGGCTGCTCAACCTCGGCCAGTGCTCTACTGCATGCCCAGAGGGAAAGGTCTTTGGAGTAGCTGGGACTCCAGCAGTTTGTCCTCCTTTCAGCAAACTCATACCCTCACACATTGCCATCGCTCTGCGAGGGCTGGAGGAAGTGTTTTACTCACCAGGCAGAGCCAGCAGGCACATAGAGGGCAGGCTAAAGGAGGTGGCTCCTCAGGAGCAGAGAGATGATGAAGAAATGATGCCTGCTGCTCCTTCACTCCAGGGCGTACTCGCCTCTTTAGCAAGGCAGGCATCAAGTTTGCCTTTGGGTACATGAGATTAGATCATGATCTCCTGCATGGGACCTCATGATGGGCTACGTCAGGTCCAGTTTTAGCCCCAGGTGAGGTTTTACTTCCTCAGCAGCCTTGTTGGAAGGTGCTGCAGTGTGCATCAGGGGCTTGGTGGCTGCAGTGTGGGGATTTCTGCATTCTGCAGCACAGCGGCTGTGTGGTCTGAGGGACCAGAGCAGACCAGGGGGCTCCTCCATGCCCACAGCTTTGCAGGTGTCCCAGGGCCAGTGGAGCCTGGCTGATCGAGGCAGGAGCACACACGGGCTGCTCATGGGGCATCGGTGTCCTTGCCTCCCTCCCAGGCAGGAGGGGCAAAGCATTGCCAAGGGGCTGTGGGATTTTTGATCATCATCACTGTATTTAAACATCTCTTCTCCTTGAAGACATCTTCCTTGTCCCTCACTGCTATTTGTGTCAGGACTGATAGCATCTCCTGTGGCAGAGAACAGTGTCTGCTTAGTTAAAAGCCTCCTTGTTTAGTCTTACAGCTGTCAATTAATCCCACATTTTGCTATTCAGACTAGCTGGTGGGAAGCGACGTTTCCTGCTGCAATGAAAATTTGTTGTGAATAAGGGCTGGAAGGGGAACAGCATTAATATTTGACAGCAGTTAGTGCTGAGGGAGGCTTTGCACTTTGCAACCCCAGACCCACAGGGGTTTCTCAAACTAGCAGTAGTTTAACAGCATTTAAAGAGGCTGCTGCCACACACAGCCCTGCTGGGGTTGCTGCTGGCCCAGGCATGGTAGTGCTATCCATTGCTCAGCCTGAACCAGAGACTTTGGGACACAGGAAGAGTAGAAGCAGCTGATGAAATCTGGCTGCTTCTTTTTGTCCTCCAATTTACATTTTTTTGCTGCTGGCCACATCATCTCTCTCTCTCTCAGCATCTGGTGATTTCTCTCCAGTTTGGAGGAGAAATCGTCCCCTTCCCAGCCCCAGCTTCTGGACTTGGGGACTTGAGGACTGAAGCAATGGCAGTTCTGCTGCCAGTGGAGAGATATCCAGGGTTTCACTCCAAAAGCCATTGTGAATGGGCAGGAATGCCTGTTTTGTCTTTCTGCAAGTTAAGTTTCTCACATCTTAGCTTGAAATATCCTTGTAATTTTCTTCAGTTTTCTATATTTCAAACAGGAAGGGTCTGAAACCTGACTGTGTCTTAAATTTTCCCTGTTCAGTCCGATCATTTTCTAGTAACAGGCATAATTTTCAAATCCTCATGCTTCTCTGCAGGGTTTTATAGCAAGACCTGTCCTAGTGAGTTTTGCGGGAGCCTGACATGTAAACGTTCATTTTACCAGCTTTTGCATTACTTAAAATTGCAATTTGTTAGAAGGGAAAGTTTACATGATATGTTGCCATGAAGAAACTCTTCCATTTAAACCCATGGTATCAGAGGGGCCAAGAAATGCCCATGGTCCTTTTTAAGACCATCAAGAGGGGCTCCCCTGCCAAATGGATAAAAGGAACTGCACACAGCAAAAGTAAAACTGCACTTGCCTGCAGGTGCCCAGAGATAGGGTTTAGGTGCAGGATGCTGTTCTTGTGGCTTCCTCACCAGCAAAATGGGGTAAAAGGGGTTAAAATAGAAAGTATGCCATATTAAATGGATTTCATGTTATGGAAATAACAGATTTGGGCACTGTGAAGGTCCCTTGAGGGTGTCGGAATGGGACCAGGGAAGATGGGAGCAGGACTTGCAATCACATCAAGGTCAGCAG
Source organism: Netta rufina (assembly GCF_964035555.1). Classification (NCBI taxonomy): domain Eukaryota; kingdom Metazoa; phylum Chordata; class Aves; order Anseriformes; family Anatidae; genus Netta; species Netta rufina. The sequence goes on from NC_140140.1 coordinate 3,929,361, forward strand.
GTGTGCAGTGAAGGGGGGTATGCCAAGTTTTGTGCTGACAGGGTAACAGCCACCATTTCCACTGGTAAGCCAGGCGTCTGCAGGACTCAGCTACTTGCGGTGTCCATGCAAGGCCTTCACACTGACTGTGGCTCCGAGCATGGAGCTGGCCAGGAGACAAAACTGCGTCTCAAGGGGCCCCTGGTGCATTTGGATCAGTGCTGGTCACAGGTGAGTGGCAGCAGGTGAGTAAGTGTGGTCTTGGTCTGCAGCCATGGAAAGAAAAGAGGAAAAAATTCAGCCAGTGAGTATAGGAAGAAATCTTCATGGTGAAACTGAACGTTTTGTTTGGCCCAAAATAGCATTGTTCATTTCATACTTTTTTTTTTTCTTCATTTTTACAATGTTTTGAATAAAACTGCATTAACTTCAAATCATAAAAGGAATATGTTTTGTGTTTTTCAGAATTTGAAAAAGCTTTCATAACCATAATGAGTCTGAATGCATTTCATGTTTTTAGATACCTGCAATTTCTTCACCCAAATAAGGCTTTCTCTAAATACACTCTCCAGTCATGCTGCTGACACTGTAGTATTAAAAGGAAAAGAAAATACCCAAAATGCCCCTACCAGCTACACAAAAAGGTAGAAAACACAGAGGTGTGAAGCGAAACCCACCCATTGTTTTAGTTCCTCTGTAATCGTCTGTGTAGGGCAGAGCTTGTCCCTAGCCCTGCACCCCAGCCAGCTCCATGCCCCCAAAACGCCCCTTTTGCATTTACCCCAACCCTTTTAAACCATGCTGAACTCAGGGCAGAGGAGGGGAAGCATGAGCATGCTGTATTTGGGCTGGGACATGGGAAACCCACTCTGACATCAGTCTGGGGACAGAGATACTGGGCCTCAGTTTCCCCTTTTGGAGAGCAGAGGATGGGGCTGCAGCCACCTGAGGAACCAGGGGCAAGACCGCGCTTTGCAGGAGGAGTTTCCTTCATGGAAACTCCCTCCTGGAGACTCCTGAGGCCACGGCAGAGCAGCGGAGCCTCACGCTGCCTCCTCAGCCCGTGCCAGACATTCACACCGCCTTCACGCCCCCAGGATGTGAGCCCGGGGCGCTGAGACGGCGCGTAGGAGACAGCAGCAAGTGTGTGAACCAGCCACCCTCCTCCAGCAGTGCTCCTCCTGGCAGAGATATGGGAGCCCGAGGAAAGACCTTGGGAGGCGAGCCACGGATTTATTTGGTCTGGAGGCAGCGACAGGCTGTTGGCTGCTGTGCGGTCTTTGATAAACCCAGGGATGCAGGCAGCCACGAGTTCGCTGAAGCCCCTGCCAGCAGCTGACACGGATGCTTTCTGGCACGGCAGCAGTGAGCGGTGACACTCGTTTCATCGTATGTTTACCCACATGTCCCACACACACTGATACAGTCACTGCGATGGCCTCTGGCTCTGCCCTCGCAAACAACGAGCATCTGAATGGCTGTGCTTGCACACAGGTTTTGTAAACAGCGCTCTTCAAAGGCCTCTGTGCAGACCTTTCCCAGTGTCACTGGGACCCAAAGCATGAAAATATAGATTGTGTCTGCTATGGGAGAAGTCGTGTGAAGGCTGGGCTTTGTGAGGGCCTGGTCTGAATCTGCTCCATGGAGTTTCTGCAGGAGTGGCTGAGCATTGCCCTGCCCAGGCGTTAGCTTCACATTTGCTTTTTCTACAAAGCAAATTTTTACATTTTTCTCCTTTGTTTCCCTAGTTCTCCCTGCTGAACATACTCATTGCCAAGCTGCCCCAGCACGGTGCTCCTGCAGCCCCACAGCATGAAGACAACAAGCCAGCAGGGACCTTTTGGGCCCAGCAGGGACCTTCTGGAGCCTGCAGGACTTCTCCCATCGCCCTGAATCAGCAGGGGCTGGGCCGGCAGGCTGGGCGAGCAGGCAATGCTGGCTGTAGGTGCCCAGGGCTGGAGGGTGTCCAGTGGGGATTTGGACCTGTGCTTTCTACACGTGTAGCTTCACAGTCTCCCAGAGCCAAGGCATGCTGTCTATGGATCAATTGCAATGCCTGCTTCATTTTGTTCCACTTATGAATTATTGCTAGTCCCCATAGCTGTTGTCAGAGCTTCTCCATGTCTTGTGGAGATGTGGATTCACACACCAGCACGTCCAGGCTTAATTACACTCATGTTCCCTCCCTTACATCCCTTCTCTTCTGTGTGCACAGAGGCAGCTGTCCTGCTTTTGGTCGGTTGCGAATGTACACATCCCATCTCCCCTGCTTTGTGCACCCTTTGCTAGCTCTGAACTCAGGCTGCATTGAATTTCAAAAGTTTCCATCCCACCTTGAAATGGGTCCATGGGCTCATTTGGTCTGAAGTCCTCTGTTTGCCCCTGTTGTCTGGTACCTGTAGCCCAGAGCCTTTGGGTGTCCAGTTTTCTGGGCTCAAACCACACTGGCCTTTCATCTCTGGATAGGATTATTCTCCACCTTGCTTCCACCAGCCATAAAAAAACAGTGTATCACCAGCAAACTTGAGATCAAAACTGACAAGCAAGCTTTTTAGATGAGCCTGTTCTGCTGTATGTAATTAATGTGTCTTGTTTACTTCATTTATATTTTATTTATATGCTTTTATGTATTGTGAGAATTTCCAAGAGGGTTTTCTTTTTATGAATTATGCTTTGTAAAACAGAAGAACTGATGTTGATGAAATAGTTATTATCAGCTAAAGACTGCTCTCCCAGACTGTGCCTGTCTTCCCACTGGCAATCTGTCACTCCTCAAACTGCACCAGTTCCCCCTGACCGACAGACAGACGGACAGGCAGGTCCTGCAAGGAGTCTCTGAGCCAGGAGGGGTTGGATAAAACAGAGATGATGATGAAGGTGATTAAAAATAGAGAAAGATTCCTTCACCACAAATCACAGAGGGAAGTTTCAGAGAGGAATAGAGTGAAGCTAAAAAGATGTTGCCTAAGGGGGCTTTTACTGATTTCAGACAGTGTTGCTCATCTCAGTTCACTCCAGTGAGTGGATGCATCAGGTTTTTAGGATGGAAGAAATAATTGCTAGTATGGGGGCCAGAGGTAGAATTTTTTATTCTTAATTTAGTACCCCCAAACATCCTTTCTTCAGTTAAGTCTTGGGAGCAGAAGAGTATCTGAGGGAGAAGATGATTGAAAACGGATCATTTACAGCCTAGTTCCCTTCCCTGTGGTGATTAAACATCTGCCAAACTATTTTCCCAATGGGAATTTTGTCACTCTTTATAAGAACCCCCTGAAAAACACAGGTTTCAGCTGGGAGTATGGAGGTAGCCACCAAAGCTTGAGGGCAGAAGCTGCGAAGGGAGCACAGAAGCTCAAGTCATTCACCCAAGGAAAATGAGAAACAGCTCCCCCAGCTCAGGAGCATCCTTGCTGCCTGGTACTCGGTCACTGGGACAGCTGTTCTTCCAGGGAAAACCCAAAGGCTTCCTGCTGAGCGGGGTGGGAGCCAGCATCCCCCCTCCTGGGGCTGGGAACCCAGAATGAGCCTGGGCTGTGCTAGGAGCAGCGCTCGGAGGCTTGGGGTGAGCGAGCAGCAGCAAGGGTGGTTTATATCCAAACCACTTCATGAAGAGCTCCGAGAGGAGCCCAGAGACACTGCGGCAGCCCAGGGCAGGGCAATGGAGAGCAGTCCCCGCAGACACCCCGAGGAAGGTGCTGTGCCGTGAGTCAGGCTAAAATGCCCTCTTTTAGGCACAGTTTTGTGTATTGTGCACCCTTTACCGCAAGTCTTCCGATGAGGCTATGCTCAAGAGACTCGGGCCCTCTGACAAGCTCCCGTGAGTGCCCGCTATCAAGATCGCTGCCTTGAATAATGCTCTAAATGTCACTGCCGGGGCAGGAAACCCAGCCATTCTGATACTGTTGCTTCTGTCCTGATGATTCATGTTGACATTTACATGACAAAATGAAGAGGGGGGAAGCTGCCAAATGTGTCGCAGCGCCTGTGGAGAGCTTCACGGTAACATGATTCAAACCCGCAGAGCCCCAAAAACTCCCAGGAAATACCCACAAAAGGCCAGAAGAGCTTGAGCAGGCTGCGGAAAGCTGCATCTCCTCCCAGCTTCACGAGGGGCAGGTTTCGTGCCTGTCGTGGACTCCCTAGAGTGGAGGATGCCAGCAGGCACCTGGCCTCCAAGACCACAGCACCCTACTGGCAGAGCCCTGCACTGGGAGGGGTGAAAGATCATCCCAGGAGATGTAGCACATGAGATAGCGTTTGCCTTTTTCAGATGGTTTTCACTACATTATTTTCTAAGATCTATTGGGGTGACCCCCAAGCAGGCCGTAGGCAGACAAAGAGATTCGGGTTGGTTTGAAATATCTTTTGGGGAATGTTTTTTTGAAAACTGGCGGATTTTCTACCCACGACCCCATGAGACAGAGCTTGTATGACCATTTTATAACAACTCTTATTGCCCAGCCTCTGTTTATTGTCTTTCCAGTGAGATACCAATAACTTCCATATATGAAAAACACCTCCCTGGCCATAGCATGCACTGAACCTGTGCCCACAGGAGCTGCCCATGGCTGCAGGCTGGGCAAATCCAGACTGCAATGAGGATGGTTCACAGCAAAAAGCCAGGGGTGGTGGGGAAAGCAGCCCCACCAGCAAGCAGAGCAGAGCCAGGAAGCTGCCCATCTGCCCGGTACCTCCTGATCATCCGTCAGCTGATGTCAGGACACAAGTGGTCATATAATCCTGGGTTTCTGCTATTCAGAAATTTAAACTTATAAAGTCTTCAGGCAGAAAGAAGGGTGGGTGAGCTCACCCAGCACTCAGGTAAATCAGCAAGGCGTTGGAGGAAGAGGCTTCCACCAGCCTGGAGTCATGTCGTCAGGGGGCAAAGCCCACAGACCCCTCCCCAGCACCTCCCATCATATCAGCAGCTCCTGCTTTACTCTTTTATCAACCCAGCAATAAAGCATTTTCCTGACCCATGGGTACTTCAGGGCTAGCAGGCAGTGAGGTCTCGTCACGCCGTACATGAGGAGTTTAGCTCCTGTCTTACAGGTTGCAGCACTAAAATGTAATCACTGCATCCCCGAGTCTCTCTTCTTATGAATTTAGGCCCCCGTCTTCATTCCCAGCTCTATATTTAGCATGTTGAGCAATCACAAACATATGAGTTCTTGTGCCATCTGCATCAGTTGTTCAAAAATAAGGCAAGTGAACGGCAAGCCATGCGGTACTCTAGGAAGAGGGATGCTTTTAGCACATTGTTGAGAGTCTTCCTTCTTCTGTTCGTTTTTTATTTTTTTTCATTATTTATTTTGCTCGGAAAGAGGGATCCAAAGACACAGAAAGCTTTCATTCAGGCAGCAGCCCCAGCAATTGTATTTGTCAATATCTGGAGAGCTGCTGAAAGTGATGTATTTGCCACATACATGGTCCACTGCCTGATTAACTCAGAATGAAAACCACCCAAGCTTTGCACTGAAATCAGTTAGCAATACAATATCTCCAAAGATTGTGCAATTACTTTTATTTTTTTTTTCTGAATGGATGCCAATAACTGCAACTTTCAGAGAAGATAAAGATCTTTTCTGCTTCATTACTTCTGAGATGGCACATTAGGATCAAATGTACCATCCTATTAAATAAAACTCCAGGAACACTATATATAGCACCATACCAAATGTGGTCTGCTAAGCAGCATTGATCAGATCAGCCCCAAATGCTGTTTACATGTTGAACAGTTAAAATATTCTTGCTATTAAAATTTATCCTCTTTTTGGTAAACCTGTGTGCATGTGTTGCATGCTGTGCTCACACAACTGGTACTCATCCCTTCTGTGCTTTCAGCCTTCAAGCAGCCTGGCACAGCCTCCTTGGGGGGGAGAAGAGGTGATGTTGTACCCCACTTAACCTACTCGTGATGTGCACTGCTAATTATCATGGCCCTACGTGTTTCACCAATCTAAATCCTTTGTTGGCAAAAGCAGGAATGGGTGAAGAGGCTGTATTCTTCCTGCACTTGGAGAGGCTAAGGTCCTCTTGTCCTCGGGTGCATTGTAAGGAGGCAAAGGAGTGTTATCATGTAATATTTTTGTCGGTGAGAAACCGACAGCCACCTAAGAACATTGGGTCAGAGTAAAGGCTTGAATCCCAGGTAGCAGCCTGGTCTTTCTCAGAACAGCAGTGGCCTACGAGTCATTTTTCTCAGTTTTACCACCCCAAACACATTCTTGTAGATCAGAGCCTGAATCTGATCCTCATTTTGACCCATTAGAGCCCACCTTACTCTAGCAGGTTATGAGCACATCGCTGGGGGTCCTGAAATGACACTGGCTTCACTCACTCAGAGCCAGCCAGACACAGCATGGGTCCAGCCGTGGGGCTGCAGGGCCAGGAGGAGCAGTGTTTGGACAGTCAGCAGGGTCTGGGCACAGACCAAGCTCACTCATCTCTCATACCTTGCTGCTTCTAGAGCGAGCAGAGAGAGCAGGCTCTGCCCTGCTGCACGGGGGCTAGATCCTTGTCCCAGCACCTCACCAGCTCTTGTTGGCAGCTGTGTCAGAGCACTGCAAGCTGGAGGTTAAAATATGGCTTGGGTCGTGTGAGCACTCACATCAATCATTAAGGGGCAGATTCTGAAATGCTGAATCCCCCCCCCTCCCCGAATTATATTCCAGTGCATACACAAATTAAGTAAAGGCACATTTGACTGGCTGGGCATTTACATATAAATTGCTCTCTAATTGCACTAATTGCACACACTCACAGATGTGCTATTGCACAAACAGGTTTTGCACATGGATATCAGGTGTCTGTTTTTTAGCAAAGATGGCTTTAAATCAACAGGAATTATTGGTACCTCTCTTGCCAGCCCATGGCTCAGATCAGCAACTGTCCAAGATGTCTAGGAAGACCTTTTGAAGTGATTTTCCAGCTTCTGTCCTGAGTCACCCTGATTTCAGGCCCTCAGGCTTGCAAGGCTTCCCTTCCTTTCCAGGTCATAAATACTTGTCTTATATCAGGGAAACATTTGTTGCCATTATGTACTAAGGGCATGGTGTAAAAGTCTAATGTCCTGGCTTTTATTTTTATATTGGAAACCAATCAAATAGTAAAACTGAATCTTGGATCAAGAAAAGTTTAAAAAATAGTAACCAGGAGTTAATGTGCCTCAATAACATCATTTTTGTAGACTCGTTACCTCTTTATTTACCCTTCAAGATATTTGCTTCTGGTTTATAGCACAATATGTATTGAGGAGAGACATAAACTGGGCAGGGAAATGCCAATGAAATGAGAAAATAGAAAGTTAATGGTGAAACTAGAGTAGGCTAAATTAATTTACTGATTATATGACCATATCCCATCAGTAAGACATGAATTATTTTGTTTACAATCTTCAGGTTGTTGCCTGGCTCTGCTACCCTTCACTGTTTTCAATTTAAACTGCAGTGATTGTAAAGAGAAGAGAAAATAAACCAAATGTTCCCATTCCACTTATAAATTTTATGTTTATAATCTTGTAGCCATCCATGGAAACCATGCCTGTTATTCAAGTGCCTCGCCTCCCCAAGCTGAGCATAATTATTACTGATACATCTGGATGTTTAACTACCTACTACAGACTCTTGAATTCCTTCCAGATTTAAAATATCCATTAATACAGGAGTGGAGAAGAGTGGAGTCACAGGGGGAAGAAAAGAGGGGAGGGTTATGTCTATTACTTCAATTCTCCAAGGATTTATGACTTGCTTAGCACCACAGGGAGTAAAATACTGTTACCTAAGCTAGTGTCATTCAGTTAAAAGGATGCAATGTGCTTCTTTCCACGTAATTTTACAAAGAGTTCTTCCTAATGAGCCATGCAGGTCTGCTGTAGCCTGGTGTCCGGTGAAGATGGAGATGCCCTACCATTGTCTACCTCCCCCAGCCCAGGGGTGTCACTGGAGACACATCCCATGTACAGGATTGAACAGGCAGTTCTTTTAAGCCCTTTGAGCTATGCTTTCACTGAAAATACCCGTTTTGTAGCCAGTAGATCACTCTACAAAAGCACAGCTCATCATTCCAGCCCACGCAATGTGCCCTCCTTGCTCCAGTGCTAGCTCCTGAGCAAAGTCACACCAGACCTGGCAGGTCGCAAACTGCCCATGAGGATCCCAGCAAACAAATAAAGAGATGTCATAAACAAATGGAGTTGCTTTTGAGCAACATCACTACAGAGGTTGGTCCCTGAGTCAATGGTGATATATCTCATAAGGGAAGACCCAGCTTTTCAGCAGCATCTGTGTTGGATGCACCCCCCTCCAAGAGGTGCATCCCCAGGTGCTAAGTATCCTTTTGAAGGCAACCTGGAAGCCCCACTTGGGAATTTGTGCTGTTTTACAAAAATTATTCCGCCTCCCCATGCTTCTTCACCATATCGTCTCCATTAAGGCTACCGTCCAGGCTTATTGATTACTTTCTAATCTCTGCCCTATTAAATTCACACATCCGTCTCACAGTTACATACGTGGCATCATTTACTCTGCAGCCATGCCCCATTAGTTCCTATTATGAAGAACACAATCGTGGTTGTGTTGTCACTGCCTCATTAACAGCAGGATGTACCTGATCCACAGCGCATCATGCTGGCCCATGTCCAGGCAGCAGATTCACCACAAAAAGCGAAAGGTGACTATTTGCCTGACACCCAGCGCTTGGATCACGATTTTCAAATGTTCTGTTTGTGAGCAACACTTAGGTACAGAGAGCCTCGGATCCTGCTCTGTGAAGCTATTATTTGCCTCCAGATAGAACGGGAAACAACTCTGATCATAGTAGTTACTTATAAGCTGCCAGACTGGAGGGATAAGTGAGATAAATTAAACTGTGAGAGCTTGCTTTCCAAGAAACAGTTCAGTATATTTGCTCACGCATTTAAGTACGCACAGAGCTTTTAGCCTGTAATCAAAGCATGGTAGCTGAACCAAAAGGATCATATTTAGTACATCAGATCAAACAGTAGCTATCCTGCAGTCATCTGCCAGTACAATCCTCCTGCTTTTTTAGCACTCACCCGCTGCCACTGCTACCAGAGGCAGGAGCCTTCGAGACAGTTGCATTTTGCTGCCCGCTAGACCTTATTGTAAATAGGACATGATCAGGCTCAACAAAACAAGCAACCAAAACCTTATTCCTTCACCACCTCCATCTCTTGCAGGCCCATAAAAATTCTCATTTGGCAGCCATGAGAGAGGACGCAACTGGTATTATATGGAAGGCGAGGTTTTTCTGCTCCCATTCCCTGCAGTCTTTGATGGCACTGTGAATGGAGCTTCTGAAATGCCTCCTACAGCTACGTAATTTGTCTCCCCATAAATGTATTTCGAATGCACATGGTTACCAGATGGAATGTCACATTCGGTGTATGAAGGGGGCCAGATAAGCATGGAGAGGCTGCACAGGCCATGCATTGTGCTTCCGATATTAGTGGATTCCTTCTCTCAGAGGAAGTGGCCTGTAATGGGAAGTCCCATCTGTCACTGAAATACTTGTTGAAATTGAATGTTCAGACTGAGTGCTGTTTTTTTTTTTTTCTTTTTTTTGCCTTTTTTTTTCTTTTTCCCAAGGATGGAAGTACTTCTGTCCCATAAGCTATCCCTTTAGCTCTAATCCTGCAGTGGAGGTACACAAAAACCACAAGAACATTTGCTTTATAGTAATCGCCAAAAGGGACAGTGCTTTGCTACTAGTGGTTACAAGTTTAAGAGGTGGAAGAAAATCACCTTCACATGACCTCAGAAACTTTCTTACAGGAGATATTGATGTGCTTGGCAATGAGATTTCTGTGGCTTTAATTTTTTTAACTGAGATTCCCAAATCCTTCTGTTGAGTCTGCCCAAAGGTTAAATTGGAATGATCTTTAGTAAAAAACAAAACAAAACAAAAAAAAAAAAAAACAACACACAAGGACATATGAAGCTGAATGCTTAGAGCCAAAGGGGACTGAAGGTATACAAAGAGGACAGGAGTCTCAGGAGACTACTATTAGTAAACAAAGGTATTATGAACATAAAAACCTATTAACATTCTGGTTTAGATCAAAACTGCCATGCTGTGTGAACCCAACTAAAGTTTCTGAAGATTTTCTAGAAGCCAGAATTTTAATATCTGAGGTCATCCTGAATTCAGTTTTTCCTTATTTCAGTTTCGGTTTTGAAGAGAAAAAATTGCTGTGCGCAGACAGCCAACAACATCACAGCTGCGTCTGGAAATCCTGCTGGCAGGATTTGGTGAGGAAGAATTGTCATCTGTGAACCAGATCGGGCCATCCACCGTGAGCCTTTCCACCAGGTGTTGCTCAGCCCATTCAAGACCCTGCTTTGATTTCTGCAGAGTTCCTCTAGCAAGCCAGTGTCTCACTTGCCTGGCTTACAGCTGGGAGTTGATTTCTCAGTGATCTTAATCAGCATCATCTCCTGACTCACCAGCATAAACCCAAAGGGCCAAACAACAAGGGAAAAAGAAAGGTTAACTCAGTGAGACAGCAACAACTGACAAACAAGGCAAGATTGCCATCACCCACCAGTGTAAGCTAATATTGGACTAGTCCCTGAAAGGGGTGGAAGGCTGTGGAGCTGTGCAGACACTGCTCTCTTGTGCAGCTCAGGGGCAGGATGGCCCCGTGCCCTCACAGACAGGCTGTTAGTGGGGCTCTGCCACCCAGCCCATAGGGAGCTCAGGAGTGACATGCTCCTTGCTGGTGGGACACCACAGCTACTGTAGGAAGGGTTTCAACCCATGCTGATGGTGCTGTCACCTTCCTCACCCCATCCTAGCAGTGCTTTGTTGCCTTTGCTATGCCTTCGCTCTGCTATTACCTCAAATATGCTCTGCAGGGTCTGGCCCTGTAGGAAGGAGACAGTGGCACATAGGACTTCCCAGTCCAGAGTAACTACTACTGGGTGGACAATACCTTCTATTTCTTTAATTTCAGCTTCCCTGGTGTTGCCACCACAGGGGCTCCTTAGTGATAGGACTGAGCACCTGAGACAGCTTCCTTCTGTCTTTGTCTGGAGGTACTGCATGCCCTCCTTGATTTTTCCTACCATTTGCTTTTCTTTGAGCACTCCCAGGCCCTAGGCACCCTCTGTTCCCCCAAGGATACTGTCACGGCCTTGCCTTCAGGGTGCCCACTTTCCTTCCTCACCGCTCAGTTGATGGGACAAGTCCCAAAACCCAAGCAAGATTGTCTCTGGTCTTGTCAACACCAAGTGATCCCAGATCATGGTTCATGCTCCAGATCACACTGCCAACTTGAGTTGTAAATATCATGGGATTTAAAAATATTTTAAAATGGCATTTCTCCTTTGCTATCAGGTTGTCCAAGAATCATACATGTATTCTTAGAGTCTGCTTGGTGATTGGAATGGCACTGGAAGAGAAAGATGAGATGCGTTAACACCTAATAAACACGCTGGTAACAAAGACCCACCCAATCCCAAGTGCCAAAGCACTGTGTTCTCCTTGACCATTGCACCTCTCACCTGTGCTATCTGCTGGTTTGGAAAGGAGCTTTCCTCTCCCAAAGCAAGAAGGAGCTCTCATGTCCATGTGTTCTCTGCAGCCTGGAATTCACAAGACAAGAATGACCTTGGGTCGGATGACACTTTGTGTGCCATGCAGGACCCGATTCCAGAAAACTCAGAGTACAGATGGTGAAAGAGCCTCAAAACACAAGAAAACACAGACCACAGATACCTTTTTCTCACCTCTACATTGCTGCTATGTTGTAGTGGAAGGAAAATAGAGATAAGAGACTTTTGCGGTGATGAGCTGCTTTATAGCCTGTTCAGGGACTGGATTCTGCACTTGAGTGCAAGGGGCACAATCCCTCCCACCTCTGCAGCAATTCTCCTCCATGCTTCTTCCCTTTCCCTCCTTCCCCTGGAAGTGAAGCGTGGGGAGATAGGCCCAGCCTGACCATGCCCAGCCTTCTTGCTCATTTGCTTTCTGGGGGAAGATTACAAGAGAAGTGCTGCAGAAAAGAGCAGGGAAAAGCAGAATCTGTTCCAACAGTGCATTCCTTCTGGGGAGTGAACGTGGATCCCTCAATAGCTGGCAGGGGTGATAGTCCTAAGAGGGCCCTTTGTGTCATCAGCTGCACCCATGCAGGTGAACCTTCAGTGGGAGAAGCAGCACGTGTCCTTTCCCAGCTACCTACAGGCCTGTTCATTAACCCATGTGGAAAGAAACCCTGGGCTGGGCTCAAGACGAGGGAGCCATTGTTTTCCAGGGAGGTCTGATAAATGCATCGGCTCCGGAAACCGATGCGCACAGAGAGCTGTGACTTTCCGTTAAATCAAGATTTCTGTGGCTAAAAGGCTGCTCTGCGAAGGTGCCGATTTCTTATTCCTACCGCGCCTACCCCTATTTCTGATGACTGCTTTCGTCTCAGACCAGTACTGAAAAACCCTATTAATTAGTGATATCTGCATGTGCTGTTCTCGGCTGGTGCTAGCCAGGGTGTAACTTATTAACTGCTTCTAGCAAAGTGAAAATCGGTGTGTGGGAAGTGAGCGCTTTATCACCGAATGACCTTTTCACTTGTTACTGTGCTGCTTGCCTCAGCTCAGTGCCTCAGTGCTGTCAAACGATGCTCCAAGATCCATTGGCAGGGAAGAGGGAGGACGGGACAGCCTGTCGTGCCTGGGCCATAGGGACGGCAAGGATTCATTTCACCTGTGGCAGCATGCCTTCCTGACAACACACCATCACACACTTCTTCTGATGGTGAGCAGCAGTGAAGACCCCAGTGGGGTCCTTGAGCAAGCACTGTCCTGCAGCAGCAGGAGCTGAGAGCTGCGGTGTCTTGCCCAACAGCAGAAAACACCCACTCCACACAGATGATGGAAGAGAAAGCCTTGAGTCCCAACCAGATCATTAAAGGATAACCTGGGCTGGAGTGAGTCCCCCAGAGTCTTACAGGATCAAGTTTTTCAAAAGCATGAGGTTCAGCTCATGATAAATACCAGTAGCGGGGAACCAACGTTGAATCATGCTTTATTTCCCCTTCATTATTGGAGGTCTGGTGCTGTAGCATGTTCTCCCTGCAGAAACAATTGTTTGAAACCAGCAGCCTTCATGCACTCCTTTGAAATTTGAGTGCAAATCAGAACTATCCCTAGGAAGGCTGGAAAGCACTTGGGATTATCCATCATGTTTGCTTCAGTCTCTGTATAAGGCTTAGCAGGATTGGGCCCCGTGCCTGTGAGTTCTGCTGGCCTCCATGCAGGAAAACTGTGCACTAGCACCCGAGGAAGCTGGGACAACAAATATGTTTACAGCAGAGACTTCAAAGCAAGGGCTGATTTACTTGAGCTAATTGCAAGTCATCTTGTTCTACAGGGTCCAAGCATCCCAAGTCCATCTTTCAAAGATATAAGCTGTGAAGATAACTTCAACTGACCTATTTGCAACTGCACTCTGCCGTATGCTGGCGCTGTGTCACTGTATTGAGTTACATGCCCCGTTAAAGTGGACAGCTCTGTGTACCCTTTTTTCTTGCCACATGTCTAGAAAGCAAAGATCACGGGCTTGCTGTTGTACGAGAGCTCTCAGGGCCTTCCAATAAACCATGTGTTTCATTAGGGCATGTCTGTTATTGTTCGTTTTCTCTCCCATGTAAGCCCCTCTCAACATGACAAAATCTTTATTCCCCTCTCTAAAGCAGTTGATTTAGTCACACAGTAAATATATTTCCTATCTTTCAAAACTATTTTTCTCCACTATTTACTGGTCTTGCATTTCCTTACAGAACTTCTGTGAGTAAAATGGCGATTGTTAAAGAATGTTATCAAAACGAAACCAAATCTCCATCCTGGATTGAAGTGTTGATAAAGTAGTTTTCAAATGCCTTTGTTACCTCTGAGCATTTAGGGGCTCAGGTGCTGCATGGGGGTGGAGGTTTCCTACCACTTCCCAGCAGCCCAAGTCTGTGTGCAGGGAGGGCCTTCAGGGTCTGCAGCCAGCTCCCTCCAATGCCTCCCCATGGCAGTATCTTCTAAAACCTCCTCTAAAGCCTTGAGCTCGCAGTCATGTTAGATTTCAGCCTCCTTTAACTCTGGGTTCCCAAGTTCTCCTAACCCAGACCCCATAAATCTGCATGCTGCACTGTTCTCCTTGAGAAACTGTTCCTCCCTAACAATCAGGAAACCTGCACAGGTGCTTCAGAAGATCCCAGGGCATTGGTGCCTGCAAACACCTTGGGATCAGCCAGCTCTGAGATCAAATTTCAATGCACCCAAATCCTGTGCAAGTCCCTAGATGGTAGCAGAGGGGCTGTCTGGAGCACATCCCATCTTATGGTTTGGACAGTGTTTTTCACCTTGGCAACTTGCTAATTCACAATTTCAGGGAGAGGCATGCCGAGATAATGAACTTAAGTGAGGAAATGGAAGGAGTAGGACCATTTTACAGGCAGTCTTCTATGTGCATTTTCCACCCAGCAGCTGAAGCACAGGCAACTCATCTCTGCAATTTGTGGCACAGCTTGTAGACAATGCTCACGTGCCTATGCATGAGATGGGGTTGCTGGAGATGGTCTTGCAGCAGCAGGGATGGGGTGGCTGTGTGAGTAGTCATGGGGAGCACACAGAGGGGGAAACTTTGTCTTTCTGAAAGAAGCAATGGCAAAATTTCATGATAACGCAGCCTTTCTAGCTTCATGGTGGGGCCTGTGCGCAGCTTATTAGCGACATTTTTGTATGCAACAGACACCAGAGGTACTTTCTCGAATCTGTGTGGGCTACTAGCCTAGTTGTTATTATTTTCCACTGTCTTTGCTCTCATTCACATTTTAAGCCTTTTCTCCTTTTTATGTGCTTGAGAAAATCCCACGCAAACATTTCAGAGCCCTGAAAAAAAAGTTCCAAACCCCTATTGTCTTCAAAGGTGCCTCTTATTGTGCTTTCCCACTGCTTTAGGGAAGAAAATGTCCCTGGCTTAGGAACATTTTGTAGAGACAAGTCGTGCCAATGGATGTTAATCCAACTCTCTTGAGCAATCTCTCCTGAGCACCTTGTCGAGCTGCAGGGAAACGCAATACCTCTTTGTTCCATTTTGCTCCATTTGTTCCATTGCACAATCAGACGAGCAGAGCACACTCGAAAGGGAGACTGGTTTTGTCCCTTTCACTGGTTTGGTTCTGGCTTCATGAAGTTTTTAATTCTACTGTGAACCTTCAGAACAATGCTTCTCAGTATGCACATCTAGTCCTTGTTCTTCCCTGCTCTGACCTCCTTATCTATTTACTTTCAAGGCTCCATAGACTTCCCTTATAGACTTACAGGCTTTGGAGGAAACTAAAGAGTGCATGACTCGAGAGCAGGCCCCATCACTCGTCCTTAGGCTTTCAGATTCCTATACAATGTTAGGGCTGCCTTTTGAGCTAGGACTTGTTGGTATGCAGATTGCAGACTGACTGAAACGTCAACATTTCAAACACCGTGAATCTGAAATTCAGTTCATACAGTTTGGAATAGCTACAGCTTTATATTTTGTGATTCTATTTTTGATTTCTTACTAAAAGCCTTCATGATTACTGTACTTTCAACATTTGAAACCAAGAAATCTATTTGAAGACTTGCAAGATTTTTTCTTACATTTTCTCCAAAAGAAGTTTTTACACACAAGAGTCATTGAAACTGACCCTCAGTCTCCACAAAGATTAATTTCTAACTTTAAAGAATATTTTGTCGGAAATATCCTTTCCCCCTTCAAGGAGCCCAGTGGAGTGAGGCAGGAAACACTGGTCCTTCCAAACTAAAAAGTCAGAAGAAGGCAAAAATCATTAGAGTGACATAAATTCCAGTTCAATTTAAACCAGCATGACCCTATATTACCGTTATTTTGTTGTTGTTGTTGTTAATGGGTGAAGGTGGATGCCCATTCAGATAGGACCTCAGTACCTATAAGAAATCCAAGTATATGGGCAGGGCTGATGGGGAAGGTCAGCGAGCATATGGATCAGACCTCCTGCCCATACTGTGCTTCAGGAATGGTTTCTTGTTCAGAGATGGAGAACTGGATGATCCTTGTTGGAATCTCTTGGACTAAACCAAGAGAGATAAAGCCAACATAAGGTGAGACACTGCGTTGTGTTCACCCCAAGGCTGACTGCCTGCTTCATCTCATGCAATGCCCAGGTTCTCCCATGTGCTCTAAAGGGAGCTACAGTTTCATGTAGACCAGAGCAAAGCCTGGTGATCCCATAGCAGATGTGAACTCAGGCTGTTTTTCAGCCACTGTCAGTGTCCTTAATCCAGAACAGAGTGGAAGGGTGGCATATATGAGTACATCAGAACTCATGGAAAGAACTGAAAACAACATATTTCCTGCTCCAGGTCGAGACCTGCATCAGAAAACCTCCTTCCTGTGTTTTACACTCAATAGCTAATTTCACAGTCTTTGTCTCGGGCAGCGCTGTCTGATACAAGATAATATGCCGCTGTCTTTGGCTGCTGGAGGCTCCTGTGCTCACCCTGTGCACAGGTCCGTGGTTATTGATTAAGTCCAGAATGATTTCTATAACAGCTGAAGAACCGCCTCCACCCCGTGCCCAAAGCGGGCCCTTCGGGGAGGGAGCAGGCCTGCCCGCCATGGGGCCAGGCCCTGCCGGGGAGGCGTCGCTGCGGAGAGGACATGGGGAAGGGTGGATGGAAGCTGCCACAGGGTTTGGTGGTGGGCAGAGGGCTGCCCGCTGCCACTCCTGCCACCAAAAGCCTGAGGTGCACCTGAGAGGCCTGCTGGTCACAGGTGCCGCTCACACATCGCCCCATGGAGCCATTTGGGTCACCTGGTAAACTGGTTAAGGAAAAAGGAAATAAAAGCTTTTTAATGTGGCCAAATGCAAAGTTACCCATGAAGAAAAGAGTACAGAGCAAGCCTGGAAAAGAAGAGCTCCAAGCAGGATCTCCCCAAAACCCACCCTCTTCAGAAGAGGCTCGGGGGGTTCTGCTGGCACGCTGTGGCACACGGGGCACCTCCATCAGGTGGTGGAGGAGGGAGGAAGGGAGGTTGTGCTCTTATCTCTGGTTCTGGCACAGCTGACACGAGTGTGGCAGAAGTCTGCAGAGCTCTGGCATCCATGCTTTAGATCAGATGTTGAAATGTTCAGGAAACAGCCAAAGAAATCATGACAAAGCAGGAGAAAAATGTCTTGAAGTGAGAAGTTTATAGAAATCTTTGTTTATCTTAGCAAAATGAACAATGAAAATCAACTTGATGACAGTGGTAAAGAGAAGTCTGGTATTAAAGAGCTTAAAAGTCTGGCAGGGAAAGAGAGAACAAGAGGCTGGAAGCTGAAGCTGGACACTTTCAGCTTAGAAACGAGGCACACATTTTCAGGAGAGACGGTTTTTGGAATCACTGGGACAAACTCCCAAAGGAAGAGGTGTTCCTTCAGTTTTTGATGCCTTCAGGTGGAGCCTGGGGACCATTGCAGAAGATACAAATGGTCCAGAGGTAGTTGGATTGGAAGAGCTCAGCTCTTTGGCTGTCATGAAGATGACCACTGCCACTCACAGCAGAATGACTCGGGATCTGGATCAGGGCTGGGAAGGTGGCACGGGGCTTGCACCTTCCTGGTAGCCCACCACAGAGAGGTTCTGATGTGGTGCCAAGCACGGTGGGGTCCTTCATCCCGATCTTCATCCCAGATACGCACTGCCTCATCAGCAGGGAAGGGGAGCAGAGCAAGAACAAACAAAATGCAAGGAAGGGGTAAAAGCGTAGAAAGCAGGGGTGACAGAAAAGAGCAAGGGCTGAAAGGGAGAGGGACAAGGTGGTGTGGGAAAGCAGGCAGCACAGTGCAGGACCATCCCAGTGACAGCCCAGCACCAGTACTTTGGGTGCTACAAACCGGCGTGAGCACACGGCGCTTTTGCAGACCTGTCTGGTCCTGGCGGCTGCGGGCACCACTTCCCTGCTGCTGGTGCCCAGGAGGTTTCCCCTGCTGGTCCCCGCAGTGGGAGTGTGGCAGGGGCTGAGTCAGCCGCCCACTGCTGGGTTTGAGGGCTGGGTGAGACAGGGGCCATGTGAGGGGGCTGCTCGCACTGGAAAACCCTCTTTCTAGTTTTCATTTCCTCGTAGACACAGACTGCCTCGCTCAGAAATGAAACTTAAAGACACACCAGTGCTGCCTGAGGCGCAGGGAGCTGTGGTGCCAGGCCAGCAGGTGGTGGGTGGGTGCAATGCAGGCACAGCTCTGGGGAGTACATGGAGCTGGCTGAGCTCCTTCTTCACTCTGAAGGAGAGGACCAGCGTAGGGCAGAGGGGTCTAGGAAGGCTGGAGAGGTGATGCTGGAAGGGAAGGAGCTTCCCCTCTGCCTGCTGCTGTAGAAGGTTTTACTGGAGGGGACAAGTCTATGGTCATTTTGGAGATGTTATGGATGTGGAGTAGCTTTTACAAGCCTGGAGTATGCCATGAGTGCTCCAGGCAGCTGCCTGCTTTGCCTGTGTTACAGCAGGGCTGCCACGTCGTCTCCCATCACCCCTACCAGGAAATGCAGTGTCTTGCTCTGCTTTGTTTCAAGGCAATGTCATTCAGTCTTAGCCTCAATAATACATTGCAATGCTCCTTTCCCACAAGCAACTTCTGTCTACCAATGGTTGTCTTCCTTGCCTAGCCAGAGCTAGGTGTGGAGACCATCTGTGAGCCAGAGCCATGCTGGGTATGGGCACTGCAAACCCATGCATCCCTTACATGAGGCTGCCTGGTTTCCACAATAGGAACACTGGGAAAATGCAGAAAAGGAAGGCAGAGACTTCTAAATTCAAATGTCTATCTAAAGATAGAGGGAATAAAAGATAGATTTGGTGAAATAACTCATTGTTCATTTCTGTGGAGCTTTTTCCTGGTAGGGTAGGGGAGAGCTATGTCTTTACTGCTTAATCTCATAAGGAAGAACTTTTCTCTTAGTGCTGTTTATCATCACAGAATAATTTCTTTTGTAAAGCAGACAACATCTGTATTCCTTCTCTGTGCACTGCTCAAAAAAATAAAGCATTTAAAACATAAAACCAGAATGAGCAATGCACCAACGCACTGAAACATTCAGTCTTCAGGCAGCCTGAACAGGAGTCCTGCGTCCCACTCACGATGTGATGTCCTGGTTTTCTTGCTAGCTGTAGGCTTGAGATAACTTGCTAACAAAAGCAATAGGCTTGATCGTGAGAAGAGAGGGGTTAAAACTAGAATTTATCAACGAGAAACAAGTGGAAATGCCTATCTCATCCCAAATACATGCCAGAGACTGAAACACTCTTTTCTCTGTAAGAATCAGACAAAGCTCCACAGTATCACTGTGCACCCACTTTGAACTGGTTTCGATTTCCCGTGCGCCCCTGTTTGTTCAGAAAGAATGAAGGCTAAAATAGTTGTCCAAGTGAATTCAAAGGGTCTTTACCAGATTAAACAGATCTACTGTTCAGAAATGAGCATTGTAATGGTGGAGCCATGAGGCAGGCAGAGGTATGGTGTTCAGTGGTGCTTCATAAATCTCGCCAATTTGTACAGTTAGCTTAAAATGAAAGCTGTAATTAAAAGCAAAGGAACAGCTAGTCCCGTTACAGACTAAATGATTAGATTAGATATTATGCCATATCTGATTATTAATGTGCAGGATAACTGCTTAGTAGCTCGCTATTTGTTCAGCAGGTTTTATTAATAGCACCATGGCAAATATTTCCCGTAACGCAGGTTCCTCGCACCAAAGTCAAATATGAAAAGTTGTACAGTTTTCCTTTTGTGGTTTCTTTCTGCCTGGTGATTTCCACATATTTTCTGCATTTTTTGCTCTCAGGTTTAGTCAATGTGACCCCAGGCCATGGCTCAGCTGGGTTTTTTGGTGGGGGGAGAGGAGCTCTCCCATTCCCGTAACTGCAGAGATACAAAACAGTCTGATTTTATTTTTCCCCTTACGTAAATGGAAGGTCCCGCTCCCTGTGACGCACGATCCTTGATTTCAAGAAAAAATATCTCCAAGGTCACCTGAGAGTGAAGAAGCCCATCCTAGCCCACCCACCACCAACCGGCAAGGGTAGACCATCCGCTGAATCAAAGGTGTGAAACCCCAACCAAGAAGCACCACAAAAGCACCAAGCAAGGAGGAAGAGTGAGAAGTGGAGAGGGCTGTATGCCTCCACACAGCAGATGAGCAGCTGGCTGTGTTAGTTCAGTTTCAGTAACCTCAGAGTCAGCATTTCAGATGTCAGTAGTTTCCACTGACAGCAACTGAGCTCAGGACAAGTCAGTGAGGGACGCAAATAAATAGGGGTAAAAAATTATGCTTGATAGATGGAAAAGTCACATTAAAGAGAAAAGTGACCTAGATGAATTATTACTCTACCCAGCCCACTTTCCTCACGTAGACTGCCAAAAGAGGTCTTGCCCAAGAAAAGGCAGACAACAGAATTGTGTTTGGCTGCTTAACCACCACCATAGTCCTCCTGCCATGCTTGCAGGGAGCATGGCAGAGACAGCAGTGCCTGGGGCAGGGCTGGCTGTGGCAAAGGAGCACCTTGTTCCTGCATCAGGCCTGTCCTGAGGTGGGCAGATATGGGCACAATTTCAAATAAAAGTGTCTGACTATTGGCAGCTCCAGGGCGGGCAGCAGTCATGGAAAGTCACATCCTCATAGTATGGGCTCAGATGCCTAAACTGCAGCAAAACACCTTCTTCATCGGGCAAGTCCTGTGTTTGGGTCATGGCTTTCTGGTCATCCACTTCCTTCTGGGAACTGTTCTGCTCATGGTACAAGGCAATTTGCCAGGAAAAATCTGCTCTTCAGGTTGTGAGCTCTTCTGGTTGTGACTAACCAACCCAGCTGGATGGCTGCGTTCAAAGAGTTCGAGGCAGGCACACACGTCCCTCCTTCCCTGACGCCAGCCGAGCAGGAGAGCCTTGCATGGCACCAGTGTAGTTGCATTGGCCAATAAAGAGGATTTAAATTAATGAATCCCTAAACTATATGTCTGCAAACTAATTGATGCTGAGGATAAGGAAGAGATGTTGTGGGAAGGACTCTTCACTTGCAACCTTATTACATGGAGTAGCATGAGCCCTGGTGGGATCATCATCAGGGCCCCAGGGGGAGGTTTGGTGCTCAGGGCTGGCAGGTCCTCCCCATTGTTATTATTAAAACTTATTTTGTTTTAAATGTCTGCCCAAAAGGAACCCAACAGAAAGTCTTACAGACTAGAAAAGAGATACCATCAAGACAGTGTTGAGAATTCTCATCTCGGCTCCAGAGGTATCATAGCTTTATAGTCTCAGGCATTCCTTCTTCCAGGAGCTGGCAGGCAGTTAGAGGCCTCATCCTATTTAAGTGTGCTCAGCCATGGCCACCCTGACAGACCTGGGGAGTGAAATACCATTGCCTGAGTCATCAGGGAGGGGAGTGGGAGCAGTTTTACAGGGAAAGGGGAAAAACAAAACCAAAACAAGTTGATAATCAAGGATGTCTATAATGAAGGACCTTGGATAAAAGCTTCTGATTCTCCCCTGCCTTGCCTAGGGCTCCCTCTCCCAGCTATAGACCCAACCTTCTCTCCCACCACTGCAGAGGACAGATCTCCCCTCTGCACAGTCTCTTATTTATAGGCAGTATTTCCTCTGCATCCACCATCAACAGAAATGTCCCAAATTACCGCAGAACAGAGAAGCAGCCAGGGCCTGGCCAATACACTTTGCTCTCTTTGTCCTCCAGCAGATCCTCCCTTCCATAAGGGCCATCTGGAGACCGTAGGATGCTCCAGACCTCTCTGGTCCCTGCTCCACACAAGGGGATAGAAGTGAGCTCTCTGCTCCTGTAGTGCTCTAAGCCACTTCAGAAACCAATGAAATAAAACCATGGGAAATAAAATGCTAACTCTCTATCTTTGTTCCCCATCACTCTCTGCTTCTCAGTGCTAACAACAACATACCTGGAGATCTTGGAAGGCTCCCAGCAAGAGATGTCATGATGTTTTTATTGCTGTTGTTTTCTGCAAGGATAGGCAGTAGGCAATGAGAAGGACAAGGAACCAAGAAAAATGTATTTAAGTCTTAACTATGCCATCCTGATCCTCTTTTTCTGAACTTCTTCATGTTTTAAAGTCAGTGCATGCACCTCCAAAAACTTGCTCTTTGAAGCTGGGTCCATATTATTAGTTGATACTCTAGATATGTTTCCAGATATGTTTTAAAACTCACCTCTCCCTGGGACTCCTTTCCCCAGGCTGTGTAAGGAGAAGAGTAATGAAGGTGCAGGTGTTCTTGCTGGAAGAATCATTTCTGTTAGTCCAGGGAGAGAGAACAGTTTCTAGCAATATTTCAGCTGAGTGCAGGAGGAGCTGCTGGCTTCTCAGAACAGCAGACGTGTCCCCTGAACAGCACAGGTTAAATGGCTTTCATCCTACCAAGAAAGAAACCTCAGTCCTAATGAGGACCTCACCAACTTGCATAGCTGTGCTAAGGTTCAGATTAATGCACAGGAACAGTTCTTGGGGTCTCAGTGTCCTTTTAATGTACTTGTGAGTCACCCAGCGCTCGCCAAGGTTATATAGACTGACAGTTCTCCTTCTTAGTGTGCCTGTGGGCTGAGCACGTGTTTGTGAAGTCCCTTGGCAAAACAGGCTCTGAAAACCAGACATGATGGACACTCCAGCACCATACATTAAATAGCAGAAGTCTCGTGGCTGGGACATCCCAGGGACCTCTGATGGGCAGGTTTGAGTAAGGGCTGGATGGCGGACTCGGTCCCCCTGAGTCTGTTTGTTGTTGTACATGATCCTAGTGCCCTACATCTTCAGATGTTCTTGGTTCTTGCATGCTGCCACCTCGCCAATAAGTGCCTAAAATATGCCCCTCTGCTTTATCTCCGCCTCGTGTGTCTCTCTCTGCACATCACTCAGGGTGCCCCGTGGAGCTGGCAGAGCCATCTGGATGTTGAAATCAAGAGGATTTCAACAGGAACTGAAGGGGAGGGGAGACGATGCCAGTGCTAGAGGAAGCAGCAGGAGCACAGACTGGCATGGCGTCTGCTCCTTCTCCCAGGTCTTGTCCCCTCCACAAATGTAACGGAGGGACACGAGGGCTCCTCAATAACAGAAGTGTGGCTCCCACTCCTACAGTCCCTTCCCTCTCTTTCTTTCTTCCTATGCTATTTTACTTTAACCTCTCTTTGTGAGGCCCTCCCCAGTCTCCTTCGTAATTGTGGCAACCTTTTGGCTAACTCTGAACTCTCACTTTTCCCTTATCCACCCCTTTTCACTGAAGCTTTTAATTTCTCTCCCTGTTCTACTGCATGTTCTCAAATTACTTATTCCCTGTTTCTCCTTTTCCTACATCTTCAGGAGTCCTGCCTTCTCCCTTCTTTACTTCTTCTAAGCCCATGGGGAGAGGAGCTGGAATCCTTCTTCCAGTGCATCAGTTCTTTTTTTCCTAAGTCCCGATCTCCTGAATCCTCTGAAGAGCTGGTGGTGACCACTGTGACTGTACAGGTACCTAGTGATGAGTTTTTATCAAGAGTGTCATGGACCTGTGGGAAGGAAAGAGCCCAATGTGAGCCTCTGATCCTAGGCCATACCTGCAAGACATGCAGTGGTTGGGTTTGTCCCCTCACTCCTTTTTTTATTTGTATTTTTTAAGTAATCTTTTGGGGGTTTGCCTTGTTATCTGTCAATGAGGTTAATCCAGAACCCACCTTTTGCCCCAACCCCTGCAAGAATCCAGGTTGCTTGCAATGACAAGCAAGTCTAATAAATAATTTGGATGGAGTCAGTGCATTTAGTCAAACAAATAACTTCATTCAAAGGGCAGAATGGATTTTGTCAAGAGCCTTTTTTCATTATGTCAAAACGAAGAAAAAATTGTGCAGCCCTTTCATTCTGTCACCACAAAGGCATTTGTTCAAGCTTCTGGCTTTGCTTGATGTAAAAAAACGTAGTTGTCAAGCCCCACACAGTGAATTGCTCTTCCCCACCCTGTTAGCACGAGCACATAACCCCTCAGATCCATGCAGGGCTGAAGGGGGACGTATCCTGTCTCTCCCCAGAAGCACTGCTCGGACGGGGCTCTGGCATGGAGAACCGCAGCAGGCCCAAGGGGGAAGAGCAAGCACTACGACCAGAACCATGCTTCAGGAGCAAACTCACAGCCTCGCTGCCTGCCACAGACATGAGCAAGAGGACTGTTTTGCTGAGGTCTCACTGCAGCATGCACATGGATGAGGTCGGTGTAGGGGTGCAGCTGTCCTGGCCTCAAGGCCATGCCTCCTGTGCCCAGGATGGACATGGACAAAGGGCAGAGGCAGGTGAGGGTGCTGCACAGGAGGGAAGGAGACCTTGCTCAGAGGTAGCTCTGCCCCAGCCTCCCATCAACATCGTGTGTCTGCGTTTCCCCTTCGTTTCTCCTGCCTGGATGGTGTGGTTGCATGCTCTGAGCAGTGCCTTTCAGGGACGGCTGTCCATGCTCAGCTGGAAGCACTTCTAGCAGGCATGGTGTTCCTCAGGGCTGTACCCTGAGCAGGCCCTTCTTTGGGCTGCAGACTCTCAGGACATGCACACATATAACTCTTACACACACACACATGTATATATGTCCTCCCAAGTACATGTATGTGCAGGCACACACATCTGTTCAGATTTTAAATGCCATATCTATGAATTGTACATAAGCAAATGTACCAGACATAGCTTGCTGGACATTTTTGTAGCACAAATAATCATAATTAAAGCCCCACAAGTCTCCCATGAGTGACAGGCATCAGGTTGTCTCATCAGCTCCGTGGAGAACCTGGGACACAGTGTCACTGATTCTCCAAGACTGTGCCCCAAGCCATTTGGGGGCAGGAGCTGGGGTGGGCTCAGACCATCAGGCTATGCTGGGAAAGCCCAAGCACTCGTATAACTGGAATAAAGGTTGACTATCTAGTGCTGAGGAAGACTCATTCCAGTCCTCTTGGGCTTGTTCTCATCTGCCACTTCTGTATGCCACCTCTGATGGCCAGCATGGCTCCAGGGCTTCAAGGCAAGGCAGCCCCTGCTGCTGGTTTTTCTGGAGATTCTGCTCGTCTCTAGCCTTTCAGCCCTGGGGGGTGAGCAGAGAACAGTGCACTCACTGCGTGCCCAAAGGAAATTCAGACGTCCTGTGTCTTTTTGAAAAATCTCTCTCTGCTTCATTGAAATCACTTTGTTAAGTTAAGCATATGCGCATCAAAAATACATGTGAACAAAAGCTGGGAAGTGGGAAATACGGGTATTTTTGGCATGTCCTTTGTCATATTTATTAAATTAATTAAAAAGAATACTAGAACCTATGGGCAAAATGCTGGACAATAAATCCTATTTTATTTGCAGTCAAAGATGAGAGACAAAGAGAGGGTCTGACAAGCAGACCAGGACACTAGGTGATGGAGCAGAGTCATGAGCTAAAGCTCCTCTGTTTCTTCTCAGACTAGGTGAAGCCACCCATGTGCACCATCTTGGAGTTACATGACTTGCAATTTACCCCATCAGTCTTACTCACTGAAGTCAGTAGCCAAATTTCCAGCCTGCCTTTCAAAGCTAGAAGCCCCGCAGAGGTCTCTGTAGCAAAACCTACAACTGCCCAGCCAAGCACAGCGAGTCTCGGGAATGGGGCAGGCACTGTACCGTTCCCTCTAGCAAAGAATGGGGCAACCAGAGGGTCATCACATCCAAAAGTACATGCAGAACTTGCCTATCTTTGTGCAATAGGTTCCTCCGACATAAAAGATGCTCACACATATGGCGATAGCCTAATCAGGCAGCTTACTCATAGCTGCTGGGGGAAAAAGAGAAGACATTAATACAACATGCTATTTTTATTTTTTGAGTGGTGCTCATTGCCATAGGGGACACGAAGAGCTCAGGAAGACATGTCACTGTATTGGATCAGTGCAAGATCATGCTACAGCATTTTTCCACCTCGCCTGAAGGATCACCACCACCTTCAGCCTCCTCCACCCTCTCACATCCCACACCAACGAGCAGCTCCAGACAACCGTCCCTTTCCTCCTAGCCCAAACTCATGCTTCTCAACCTTTTCTTGGGCACCATGGCTCTTGCACCCCAGCTTCTCTATAGATGCTGCAAAGGAGGTCAGTGCTGAGCCCTCCATGTTTCAGGTGGTTGGGGCACAGTGAAGAGGGGGACCACCATGACTCCTGGACACCCACCCATCCCCAAACCCCACAAGGTTCCTGCATCCATGGACAGAGGGACAGGTGCTACTCCCCAGGCTGGGAACGAGGCATTTCACATCCCAACCAGAGAGCTTGGGGTATGAGCACACAGCGCTGCACCTCCATGCTGCGCTACATCTACATACAACCACCAGGAGGATGGCAAATCAGCCCTTCACTCAGATGCTGCGAAAGAATAATGAGTTCATTAGATACCAATTGATTGATAAAGAGGGATTTATTGAAAGGTCTAATGTGTGTAGCCAAAATTAGTTTGCCATGTAATTAACTAAAAATGACTTAAGCAATGCATTCTTAATTATTATCTTAGTACAGCCAACTTGTAAGAAATTTCAAGCATCTAATTGGCATTTGATAGAATAGCTATAGCAAGCTAATTAGGTACCAAATTATGGAATGCGCTAATTGATATTTAATAAGTATGTCAATTGGTATCTAACTAGCCAATATGTTATAGCTATCTTGGAATATGTCAATTAAGTGCCTAAAGATCTCTTTCAAGTAGATTATAAATGTAATCTATTAAGGATGTAATTTGCAACATTTTTTGATTGTGGATTGTAACTTATTTGCTTCCTGATGATGTTATTACTGTTCGCAGGCTCATTCATACCACGCACGGAATTTTGCCTACATGAGCAACTTCGACAACCAGCATTTGTCTGGGCTCCACTCCTCTCTCTTACAGTGGTGTAAAGATCTGCACTGCCTTCACAGGACCCAGAGGGGGATATCCCAAATCTATTTACCAGCGCAACCCCCACAGCTGAGCTTGACGGCGCTCGCATCGCATCAGCCAGGGGGAAGCCAGGGGAAAGCCAGGGGGAGCTGGGTGCCACTGAGGGCTGGTGGCATGGAGGGAGGGGAGGCAGGCAGCACCAGGAGCCGTGGCACTGCCTCAGCTCCCAGCCCTTCAGTGCCTTCACCAGTCAAAGCTGGGGGTGCTATCGGAGTCGGTGGCATTGCCTGGGTCTCAACCAGGTTCCCCACAGGTTGGTTTCCTTGGAAGTCATAAAAATTGCTGCTCTCAGGACAGGAACACAAGGGGGTGGGGTGTAAGAAGGAGCTTAATTTAAAGGGTAGGATGTGCTGGGTGCCTCTCAGGAGGCAGGCATTGCACCTGGGGATGCCAGGCTAGCTCGCCAAGCTCCTAACAGGGTTTACCTGTTACTTGAACACTGCAGTCAGCCCGAATCCCCAGGGAATCTCACTAAAGAGTTAATTTAAAGCGCGGTGATGACTGTGGTTATTTTCTTTTGATTTCTTTGATACAAGTTGCCATTTACGCTATGCCTTCTGAGGTCTTTTCCCTAAAGCAATCCACACATCTCTTTGTATCATGTGTAAGTATAAGGCTTGTATTATGAGAGGTGCAGCACATAACATTAGTGTTGGAGCGATCTGAGCACTTTATCTTCATGAGTAAAGTACCCAGCTGCTCTTGAATTCAACTGAAAAAAAAATATGCTGCCACTCGTAACAGCAATACATTTTCAGTTACTAATAACAACTGTTGTCATGGAAACAGCTGGTCCAGCATGAATGTAAGGATTTGCTTTCAGGTCAGTGCTGTATTAGTCAGCAGCCTTTCAAAACCTCATCTCCCCGGCACAGAAGTCTCCTGTCCAATTTACTCTCTACAACACTTTTTCTCCATTGTGAATTACTCAAAATTAATTACATTTTATGACAATTGTGTGCAGATCCTTTTCAACTCTACTCTTTGTACAATTACTTGGAAATGTTTTATAAAGGCCAAAAGAAAATTTCATAACTATACCCAGGTTTGAGAGTTCTTTTTTTTTTTTTTTTTTTTTTTCCCCCATAGAAACAGTGATAATAGTAATGGGCTAAATTGTGATTATGATCATTAGTTACAACAGAGCATTCAGTGTACAGCTGGGCAAGCACTTGGGGTGAGCCTGGTTTCTGCACCCCTTTTCAGGGCTTTTCCCTGAGGAAGGCACTTTGAGACTATTGCTACCCACTTCTGAGATCAGGCTTCAGAAGTGTCAAATGCCCAGAGCTCCTGTTGATGCCAGGAGGAGCAAGAAGAGTTTCATCCCTTTTTATTCTGTATTAAATGCTCTGCTGCTCCCACTGGAGAGCAGCTGCCCTGTGCAAAGTGTGGGCACACCGAGCCTGGGAGCCCCCACACTCAGAGCTCCTTCGCACTCGAAGCTCCCTCCTACACAGGCATGTCCCTGCTGTTTCCTGAGAGGCAGAACAAAAATTGCATCTATTTTCTGCCATACTGGGATAAAACTTGCTTGGAAATATCCCCAGACAGCAGTGCAGAATGAAGGGGCTGATGTTACTCCCATCCATCGCCTGTGGCTGTGCTCCACATTTCTCATGCAGGGTTTGGTCCTTCTCCCTTCCCAGCCCTGCTCCATCCAGGTTCTTTCCTTGTTGATCCTTTCTCCATCTCTGTGTGTTTCTCTTCTCATTAGTACTTTATTTTTCCTCATGGTCAGACCTGTCACCTCCTTTTTAAGGACCATAGCTCTCTCAGTCAGAGAGAGTTTTAGTCACCACAGTTATTGGTCAGTCTAAAAAGTGCTGAAAGTCACCCCATATTGGTCAGCTTTGATGACAACATCTTTCCATTTTCTCTAGAGGCACTGAAATGCTCACCCTAGTTCAAAGCACAACTGGTGCTGGTCTTCTTCTGAGCAGCTCCATGGGAGGGGGATGTCTCTGAAAAAGCTCCTGACTCCCTGCACCCCACCTGCACCTTGATGCTCCCTTCTGAGATGACCTTGTCTTCCTTCCTGTTTATAGTTTCCCATATAGCTCTTTCCCACGACTTCATCTCCTTCCTCCCTGCTTCATTTGCTACGTCCCTCTGCTTCACAGTCCCCTCCTTTCCATCCGTTAGCACTTCACTCACTTTGTTTTCTTCCTCTCCACTGGTCCTGGCTGAAAGAAGGCTGAGTTGGGTGCAAAGAGATGACATTGTTCTTCATCTCCACATGATGACCCACCTGCTCACCTGCTCTCCAAGCCCCATCTTCTAAGGTAATTGAGTGGTCTGAGAGGAGCAGAGTGTCCTAGGGAGTGTGAGGACCTGCAACATCAGCTGTTGTAATGTTTGATAGCATTTTTGCTCTGGGACCATGCTGGAAACCTCTGGCTCCAGCTGGAGGCAAGCTAGGCAGAAGCAGCAGTGCAAACATTGATCCTAGGTTTGATGCTCACTCATCCCCTCTGAGGCATGTTGAAGGAAAATTGCTTCCTTTTGTCTTGCAGAGAAACTCTGTAGGTGGACATGGTAGAAGACAGCAAGGGGGTGGTAGTTTGTGAAGGCATTCTGACTAAAAAGGCAGAATACACCTTTGGGAGTGGCTGACATTTTGGGGGAGCTGCAGATTTCAGTGTCTTTTGTCTCTGGCACTTTTTCAGTGCTTGTCGCAGTGGGGTGCCTATGGTGGGGACACATTCCTGTCTTGGAGCCTCACTGAACACAGTGCTGTCCTGAAGCTTCACTGGAGGGCTTGTCCCAGCTCTTCAGGGAAGGAGGACAGGAAAAGATGGAAGACCTCAGGCAGAGCTTTTGTGATCTGGATTCAAACTGCAAAGGGAGGAAGGGCTCCAGCTGTCAGGGCCATTGCCAGCAAAGAGGGGACAGAGAGGCTGGGGCTGAAGGGAGTGAAGCTCTCAGCAAGGGCAGCACAATGTCCAGCTCGGATACCTCTGCCTTGCAGAGGTCGGTTTCCAGGCATGCCTCCTCCAAACCTACCCCAACAAGTCCGAGCGGTGGAGACAGTTTGTTTAACCTTGTGCACTACGTACCAAATCAATACAGATAATGATAACGGAAAGGGAAGGAGCCTGGCAAAGACTGCTGAAGAAATGTTTGATTTCTCATTTCACTGAAAGTTCTGCTCACCCGGGTGGAACGCATGGTCTCACCGTTTGCCTATTAACCCGATCCTTATTGATTTATTCATGGGTGCTTTGAGGGGCTGGGGGTCCCTGTAGGTACTCTTATATCTCAGGCTGCAGCTGCTGCATTGTCCACACAAAACCAGGCTGTGTGCTAGGTAGATTAGACTAGATGTGTCGGGTCTGTTTTGATCTTGTTCTATTACCTGAACCACGAGGCATTCTGGTTCAGGGAGTCCCTCTGCACCCAGCAATCATCCCCTCCACCCCAGAAACTCTCCTCTTTGCACAAAACACCCAAGGAAATGTAGCACCCCTACTGCACCCCAAAGATTTCCGTCTTCTCTGCCTGAGCACGCCAGCCTCTTCCTCTCACTTGCAGATCAAGACAAATAAATGTGGGGCAAACAGGAATCACAGGATAACCCCCAAGCTTCACGTATTGCTTTACATTTCATAATATTTGACTTTTTGGGTCTCTGCTGAGAATATCTGGGAGGTGCTGCAGTGTCTGTGGTCAGCTCTGAGGGTCTCCATTCGCATATTAAGAGGAACTGAGGTGGATCAGCACTTGCTCGGGTGCTCAGACATGTCTATGTGGTGGTGGAGGGCTGGGCCTCGCCATTCTTCACACTGAGACTGCAGCCAGGGCAGGGGTTACCAGCCCAAGTTTGGGCTCTTCATACTGATGGTGCAGTCTGCTGAGAGGATCTGGTGTCCTGGCTCAGACCCAGCTCCAACAACCACCCTGTGGAAGCTGTCAGAGGGACGTGGCCTGGGCTGCTCCTGCCAGCACCACGGGAGGGCCACGCAGCACGTCCACGGCCTGCCCGGGGCCCCTTCATGTCACGGCTCAAGTGGAACACCCCTAGAACCATCACATGGATCAGGTTGGAAGGGACCTTTAAGATCGTCCAGTTCCAACTCCCTGCCCTGTCATCCTCTTGAAGCCTACTGCAGCTTTGAAACTCCTCTGCCAGGCCTTCAAGCAACAGATAGAAGCTGGTCCCAGCAGCAGTTTAATAAATTAAATTCATTCCTATATTGTTTATCATTTACTCAGTGATTCTAAAGCCTTTATCCACCATACATGAAGTAATCTGATATAAAAAATCATTAACTGAATCCCCAAAACAACGTCTTTGGAATTATGTAAGATACATCTCATGGTATCCCAAACCTCTTTTCACAGTCAAAAGCAGAATGAAAAACTCGATTAGATAACGTAACCACCATGCTTCTCTTCAGCTAGAAGACCTACATTTTGAAACCTAAGCTTATCAAGGACCTAAAATTAGAATATAAACATGACCTGTGTCCTGACAGTGGTCCCAAAGGGCTGGGACACCCAGACAGTCAGACTGGCCCATGTTGCCTCTCAGCACCCACCTGGGCACCCTGTGCTTCACTGCAGGGTCTGTGACTTTGCTGTTGAGATACTACTCATGCTGCAGAAAGTACACATTTTATTCATAGCTCACTACTTTCTGCCTTTTTATTATTCTGTTATGTGCTCTGAAAAGCTTGAAAAATGTGTCCTGGACAGGGTGCGGATGAAGTTTTGTTCTTACCAAGGTATGGCATTGAAAAACAAGATGACAACAAATTGTGAGTTAAAAAAAAAAAAAAAAAAAAAAAAAAAAAAAAAAGCTTGGCTCTTATATAATGTACAGCATGCACTGAAATAAATGAGTCTTCAAAATGATAATGTCCTTATCCCCCAGGCCTGCTCTGCCGTGAAGCTGGACTTCTGGTGCAGGAGCTACATTTGCAGCTTGTTATGTATGCTGGAGTTTTTCCCTTCTGCTTTTTTGAATTTGTTTGCAGATTGTAATGGGACCCTTTCTGTTTCTTCCTCATATCCTCTGAATTGTTTTATAGGAGTGAAATGGAGGTTTTTGATATATTGAATATATTTAATATTTAAATTCTGAGAATTTGCAGGACAGAGCAGAGACTGCCTCTTGCGATAAGAGACATTATTGTTGTGAAGAATTCCTTTAAGATTCCATCTTAATCATTCTGCTATTGAAATGGAAGAATAAAGTAATAAATGGTTTGAATAGACTTGATTAAAAAGAATAATTATATTCCTTGGGTGGGTTAAATATATAAACTCTTTGTGGTTTTGCATTCTCTTAGCATGTGCCTGCTAGAATGAGTTTTTCTTTCCAATAAGAGCATGCCTTGCAAGTGGGACGGAGACAGGCCTTTTGGTGGGGAGGTTTTGGGTCTCCAGTCACGTCCTCAGAGCAAGGGGAGGACGTGTGGCACACAGCAGCCCCTGGCTGAAGCCAGTATTTCCCTGCACTGCTCCAGGACCAAGTTTCTGTTATGTCTGTAATGACTTCTGGGAGATATGTCGCCTCCCTTGGGACCTTCCCTCTTGCACCGACACTTTGGGGCAGACACTATCAGGATGTGCTACAAGGAGGACAGATCCATGGTGCTCCCATCTGCCTTGGGAAAGAAGCAACCCCAGGAATCAGGGTGAAAAAGACAGGTTTTGCATTGCCCACCCGGCAATGCGCAGCCCCTGTGCACCTTCTGGCACAGTCAAGCAAGTGAATCACCATTTCCCGAAGGAAGCTGCTCTTCAAGTGCAAGAAGTCACCCCCAAAGTCTCCTTTTAACCCCCATAGCACTGGGTCTCCCCAGCTTTAGTCTTTGAAAACTGTTGCAGTGAAGTATTTGCTTCCAACCTACATTTCACTTTCTGCTCACGTCAGAGAGCGAATCTCTGCCTATCTTCCCCTTCCCCTGCAGATCTGATTGTAGATGCTATACTACTAAGGCTTCATTATTTTTACAAAAATCTACTCCAGTACAGTATGAAGTGTTATAAATAATTAAAGAAACACCAGAGTTGTCAAAATAAATGAACAAAGTACACTTTGAGATGCATGCTCTTGGCTTATTTGGGTTTGTTCAGTTGGCAGTTGAATCTGATAATTCAGTCCCTGGAAATATCCACCAGAAATGCAACCAGTGAGGTTCAGCCATGTCAGCTACCAACAAGGAGCATTTGTCTTTCCCCCAGAGTCTTCTAGGAACAGGGGTGGACATCAAATAATGTGTGCAAAACTCCAACTGCCAGTTCCCTGGCTTATCCAGGGAAAGTGAGGACCCAAAATGCATCCAACCATGCATCCAGAAGTTAGCAAGACCTCTTGTATGGTCCGCTTTGTGTGATGCTAATGTTCCAAGTGAATGCCTCATTGCTCTGCACAATAAACCTTCTTCTCTCCATTCAACGCTCTTTTCCAGAAGGTCTTCTTTGTCTCCATGACGACAAATAAATTGCTTCTTGTTCACTGAAATCTGCTAAAAAGCTCGTTATTAAGCTAATGTGCCGAGGGTGGCAAGATAGGAGAGAAAGACAGTCGTGTTTCAGCCGAAGACACTTCCTACTTCGTGGTCTCTGTCCCATGTGGACACCACTTCTCTGGGCTCCCTCAGTGTGAGTGCTCGGGGCATGGCTTTCAGAGGTGCTCTGAAAAATTGAAGACATTTCAGAGCAAGGAGGAAAAGCTCTTGGGTGCGAGCCAAAGACACTGATATCTGCCTACTCACCCTTTCCATCTGCCTCTCTGTCTACTGCTGTACTCTTTCCATGCCAGGCTTCGTGCTGTCCCCCAGCATGCAGACACCCGGTGTCCCCAGCACTGGTGCCGGTGCCACCACAGTCCCGCTCAGCCCCCCACCAGTGTCCCCACAGCCTCCCCGTACGGCACGGTGGGGGGAAACGCCGACAAGGGGAGAGGATAGGAAGCCAAGTGTGTGTTGGGGAGCTGCCTGCCACCCCGGCTGCCACCACACTTGGGGGTGAGGACCCGGGCAGGCTGTTCTGCCCCTTTTGGAGGTCTCTGGTCTTCTGGAGGAGGGCTCTGTGAGCAGCTGTGAAGCTCATGAAAATCCCCAGGAGCTGGTGTCTTCTCATGGGTTGCCCATACCATTTAGCATTTCAGGGTTAGCTTGTTTCTTTACCAACCACAGCGTTTTTTACCAGCTTTCTTGCTCTCCCCACAATCCAAAGTGCTAAAAGGTCCCGTGAGAGTAAATGTGAGAGCTTTCATGTGGTTACTGTCACTAGGGAAACCACTTCCTTGTGATTCACATGTTCTGTGAGCCTCTCCTCGTTTCTCTCTGCATTCAGAGAGGTAATCTTGTGCTGGGGCATGTCGGGGGGATGGGGCTGGGAACAGGCAGCAGGAAGATGTATTAGCATGTGATTGATTCTAGGGGGTTGAAAAAACCTCAGCATCATGCCAGGGTAAGGTAGAGGTAATCATTAGGAGAAGGTAAGTATTCAAACCTAGCAAAAAAAATAAATCAAATTGATTGTATGGGACTCAGAATGACAGTCCAACAAAACAAATGAAAACAAACAAACAAAAAGCCTTTTTTCTCCTCTTTCCTTTTCTTTCCAACCTGATCACAACGGTTTGAGCTCACAATGAGAGGAAGCAGCAAAATTCAAACAGGTGGGCCAGGAGCCGGCTGCACAGGCACAGCGCTGTGGCTTCCACAGCGCAGGGAGCACCTGGGGCTGGTACCCCAGAAAGTAACAGCGGCGTGTTGGAGGAGCAGCTGAAACTCATGAGTTGGAGAATGTGCCTGAGTGCCCATGGATCTGGAGATCAGAGCCCAAGAACAAGAAAGCCCCAGTTCTGCTGTACATCACAGCCTCCAGGCAGTGACCACGGCGAAGATCTGCTGAAAGCACTGCTTTCTTCTAACACAAGCAAGTGTTTTATTCTTGCCTATCAAAAAAATAATATTTATATATATATGTTTGTGTGTGTGTTTGTGTGTACTATTTTTTATTTTAAGAGATTTCTTTTCATGGAGATTGATTTTGATCCAAAACTGGTTTCCCAGTTATACGAGACTTCACCAAGCATATCCTCTTTCACAGGAAAATTGTGATTTAGGATAGGCAAAGTGATGAAACATCTGAAAGCAGAGGGGTTCATGTCAACTCTCTGCTCGACCCCTCACAGCAGGAACCTGCCTGAAGGAAAGCGTCCAGGCCTTCTAAGGAGCTCCTGTGCAGACCCCCCAGGTGGGGATGTCCGTCCTGGAGTGGCATCATCCGTGTGTCTGCTCCATCCCTCGCCTCCCCTCCCAGCACCCTGCTGACACCAGATTCATGCTGACAAGGGTAGACTGGGTTAGCATTCAGGTACCTTTCATAGCCATGGAAGTTGGGTGCTTAAATCAAATGAAGATGAATATATCTGCTGACATATAATTGTTTTCTTTAGTAATTGCACTCAGGCCTTTTTACGTCTGATCATTAATGCTGGGCGAGGATTGTTTGTGAAATGTCTTATTGTTTCTGATGAACCCTATGAAAAGTGACATTCCTGATTATTTTGCCATGCAACGGATTACACCGGGTTTTACCGCTAAGCAGTATTGATGGACCTTGCGCTGTCTTTTACCGTTTAGCTGCTACCAATAAATCAGAACTGGGTTTGTCCTCCATGTGCTGAATCCTTTATCGTGCCCAAGATGAGAAACGGGAGCCTTGGGCGCAGCAGCTTCCTGGGGCGTTTTCCTGCAGCAGCTGGCATGAGGAGCGGGGCAGGGGCCAGACCTCGGCGCTGCCCCAGCATGGGGCTGAGGAGGGGGTCCTGAGCCCCCTCCTGGTGGGGGAGGATGGGTGTGGTGGCTGGGGACAGCGGGTGACCGTCCCACGGGGGACAGCGACACACTGGCGTATGCTTCTCATCCCCTCAGGGCCTCCAGGAGCAGGTAAGCAATCAGAGAGGGAGAGCGAGAAGAAACATGCACGCACGCCTCTCCCTCCCTCCCAGCCTAATTGAGCTAATTAATTTAGCAAAGACGCAGCGCACCGTAATTTGCTTAATTCAGTCGGAAGATCCGCAGCAGCAGAAAGCCCTGCTGGTAAGGGCTGTGGTCCTGCCAGGGGCTGAGCGCCCTTGGGCAGCTGCACAGCCCCTGGGGGTCCCACCGGGCGCATCAGTGCCCATCGAGCATCAGCACCGCACCGTGCCTGGTCCATGTGCAGATACAGATAAAAACATTTAATATTCCTTGTGGCAGAGGCTGCAATTTCTAACCTGAATGAAGTCACTTGAAACCGAGCCTCTGATTGTCAAGAGCAGTTAAACTCTCATCTGCTGGCGCTTG
Source organism: Netta rufina (assembly GCF_964035555.1). Classification (NCBI taxonomy): domain Eukaryota; kingdom Metazoa; phylum Chordata; class Aves; order Anseriformes; family Anatidae; genus Netta; species Netta rufina. The sequence goes on from NC_140140.1 coordinate 3,965,630, forward strand.
TTTATTCCCTGTGCTAGGGTCCCTTTCCTGTTGTGATTAGAAAGCTCCTGGCAGAAGGGGTTTTGCACAGATCCCCCTCTTCCAGAGGCTGCCTTCCTGCCTTTCTTCCCTTTCTCTCTCTCTTAATGAAAATGTTGCGTGCTCGTCAAAAAAAGTGTTTCTGGCTATGGATGAAGATGTAGAAACTGCCATAATAGGAGACCGAAGTGAGCAGGCAGCCGCACGCTGATTAGAGACCATTAAAATCCCTTCTGCGACCAGCACCGGTGTAGGAAAACAAGAGGGACTTCTATGCTGAAATGGATTGCAAAATAAAAATTACATCTAGCTGAGGTCATTTCTTGCATGATGTATCTTGGGAAAAGAGGGGTTTCTCTTCTTTCCCTGAGATATTCAGAAATTCAAAATAAAAGCTTTTAGTTTAGGGGAGCGTCGAGGCAGAACAGCACAGACAGAACCTGAGAGCGGTGTTAATTTTGCCTTGATTTTTTCTTTCTCTCTATCTGACAATCTTTAGGAAAAAAAATATCTTGACATTTTTGTTTCCTTATTTGCTTGTCTTCTCGATATGTCAGGAAGCAGACAAGATTATAACAAAATCCCCGCTTTCAGCAAAAGACATACATTTGCCATCCAAACAGGTTGGTTTTTCCCTTTTAATGTAAGCTATCACGTTTGCCCAAGTTATTACTGTAGATGTAGCCAGCCACATCTATTTTAATCAGCTTGTTTATGAGTATCCTTACATTTCCAAATTGCACGGGAGCTCTCTTGCTAAACATCCCTTTCTTTTTCAGGTAAGATAATTTCTAGGACAAAATGTCAGAAAGCTCAACACATCCCTTCAATTACTGCTGTACAGATTTTCTCTGAGCTTCTGGACAATAAGTAGCTTTCAGGGAAGCATTAAGTAGATTTGCCCTCAAGGGTTTGCATTTCAGTAGAGTGACAGTTATTTTTGTAAATACACACACACACAAAAAGGAAGAAAAGAAAGGAAGGAAAGAAAAAAAAACACATACATAACGCCTTCCCCCATCCCCAGTAAAATAGACAGACATGGGCTAGACAACTGCTTATTATCTAAGAACCTTGAATCAGATAGGAAAACCAGAGTTTCTAATGTCTTCAAATGTCACAGCATTATGATTTATACCAGTACACAGTGTACCGTGCTTCATTATAGAGAAGAAAAAAAAAAAAATTGAATTACAGCTAATGTCTTCCCCCTTTTTTCGGAAGGCTTCGCTACTAGTCTGAGGATATAAAATACATCATTAGTTGTTTTTAAGCATGTCTCTAATGATGAACAAAATAATGGGGCATGAAACCCAGACTTAACAAAACAAAAATACAAAACACAGCATTTTACAGACTTTACGTAAACATAATGTGACAATGCACTTCCTTTCATTCTCTGCTATGACAGTTAATTCCAGACCAGGAAAACTGTCAAAAATGTTTAGTTCTGCTTGGGTTGAGTTAATTACAGGCCCTGGGGCTGTGTTGACTTTCTCCTGCTAATGGCACTGTGCTACAGGTAAAAATCCATTTGCAAGAATGTTTTCAGAGCTACAGATCTAATTTACTGAATATCAAATATTTATGCCATTGCAATTAAAGTGACAATGTTCCACCCCTCTTCACCATGCAAGCTTGGGCTTTTTAATAGAATTTATTATACAGTAAACATTTGGTAAAAAGTTTTGCTCGAGCTTATAATGTGAAAGCTTTGAATATTTTATTGATTTTATTTCTTTTGCACTCAATTCCTATCAACACTGGAACGTTATGAACTTCTGCAGCACGTAAAAGACCATTTTTTACTGTCAGAGCCCTGCAAGCATGCATGGAAAGGCTGGGGCTGAAGGATGGAGGCTTCGTTATTGCTGTAGTTTTTGCAGGGAGGAAGAGAAGGAACTGAGGAGGGACAAAGTGTCGGGACCAGTCTGCCAAGGCTGGGGAAGCACAAGGAAAGCCATTTTTACATTGACACTGGGGATGGGTAGGACCCTTGGGGACCTGCGCTGGTGGCACCAAATACCCACAGCCACCCAGGGACCCGCTCCTAGAGCCCTGAGGTTTTAACGAGCACCTCGGGAGCCTGTGAGGCTAATGAGGCCTTTGGTGACAAACGGCAGAGTGGAGGGAGGGGAGAGGATTGCTTTCTCCTTAGCTGTTTTGTTTTGCTTTGTTTTATTTAACAGTAGAGATAAGGTTTCGAATTCTGTGCTTGGGGCACTTTGTGCAGCTCCTCTGAATTTACCAAGCCCTCCCCACTCTCACCAGGAGAGCATCTGCCCACTATTTGGCTATATAAATCTGGTAGGTGACTGTTATTTTTTTTGTGTGTGACATGAATTCGTGTCAGCCCCTTTTGACCCTATTGATATCACCTGCCTTCATGTGGCAGGCAGCTCCAAAACCTCACTGTTTGCTGTGGAAAGCTGTGTTTTCTCTTGTTTTAACACTAAGCTCCCACCTACTTTATCAAATTACCCTTGAACCACTCTGCTCCTTCTTGCTCTCTGCACTGCTCCTTTAGCCGATTTACCTCATTTTTACATAATTCTCTTTCCAAAGCTGAACATCCATGTAGCATGGTGGTTTCCAACACGCCACGCCTGACCAAGCTGTGGTCACCCATGCAGGAGGGATGTCCCACAGGCACATGGTGAGTCCAGACCAAAATCAGCCCAGCATGGCTCCTCACAGGTTATAGGGCTGCCTGCCCTTGGACGCAGTTTCTATCATGTCCCGAAGTACAGTCTCTGCCTTTGGACTCAATGAGACACTGACATGGTCGGTGTGTGGGTAGCTGACATTTCCCACTGTCACTGTCTGGCCTAAATTTGCAGCTTTACTCAGCCCACTTCTTGTTTCCTCACCACCGCTGTCACCCTAGTGCAGTCCTGCAGCACATTTTTATTGCTAGGGCTCAGGTTTTCCACCCACAGGGATTCCCTGGGGCTACTCTTTTCACCTTCCATTTTAATGCACATTTTTTTTACATGCCACCCTCCCACCTACCCTGGTTCCCTGCTGTGTCATTCTCATAATGCTGGTAACACAGCGTGACCACATTTTGTGGGTATCCTCCTTCAACCAGGGCTCCTTGTTGCCCATTCAAGGGGTGCCAAGCAGTCTGGGCACCCATTTTGACTGCAGGCCTCGCATGCTGGTGCAGGAGCCCGTGGAGGTTTTGCTATGGCTCTGCTGCTTCGTGTGGAAGTTGCTGGTCAGCTGTACCTCGGGCAGCCTCATTTCCCATGTTCATTTATTGCAGTTGTGCTGCTCGTGTCCCTGTTGGTCCTTCTGGAGATGCATTGAGCTGCAAACACCAAACAGAACACGTCGGATCCTCCACATCTAGTCCCCAGCCCAAATATGCCCCAGCACCCATCCATGACCCATCACCCTGGCTCTGCGGTGACCAAGGTGCAGCCCACCCCTCCTGCCCTGACTCCTCCGTTCCCACCTCTGCCAAATCTCTCCTCTGGGCACCATCACCTCACCTTCACACCAAGCCTCCTGCCTCCTGCCTGGCACTGAGGCCTCACGTGGCATCACAGTGTCGCTGAGGACGCTGCTGAAGTGGTCCTGGAAGTCAAGCCCCTGCCCAGCACCCTGAGGACAGCCTTATTCTTGCCAACATCCCTTCTGGGGAGGGCAAGGAGTGAATGAAGCCAGGAAGACGTGAGAGGAGTTGTGCTTGGTGCAAGCCAGGTGTGGTGGGACCTCGGGAAGGGGATGGGCGCAGGGCTGGCAGGAGCTGAGACAGAAGCCTTGCTGGGCAGTGAAAAATGTGGAAAATTGCTCCAGATTAAAGGGTCTGAAGGTGGTTTGGTGGTTGGCAGTTCGAAGTTGCTGTGGATGCTGCTTCAAACACAGGCTGCTCAGGTGTAATGCTCGGCAGGTACTTGCACATCCCATCACCTCGCATCCCCACCAGAGGCAGAGGGCAGAGCAGCCTCTGGGGAGAATTGTTAAAACATTCCTAACACAGGGGAAGGAAGGAAGGACATGAGGATCCCATCCTGGAAAACCTCCTCCTCGTGGAGCCAAGCTCCAACGGATCCCATACCGCTTGTGTAGACTTGGTGTTACTCATCAGTGTCACAACCTGCTCACGGCCATCCTACTGAGGAAAATATCAATGTGGGATAGTCTGTGCCTCACGTCCAGGCTTGGAGGTGATTCATATAAAACCTGGGGAGAAGAAAATCTCACCTAACCATTGCTGGACCCCACAAAGCCTCTGTCAGCCTGCAGTCAGGTAGCCAGAGGTCAGGACATTTCTGTCTCCAGTAATACCATCAGGTAGAGCAGCCATACCTACCTTACTCTTGGATCTTGCTTCCAGCCATTCCCACACCAAAAACAAAGCAAAACAAAACAAAACAAAACAAAACAAAAACAAACAAACAAACAACAACAACAAAACCAGCCCTGGGAAGCTGCTGAACCACCTGGTGCTGGCCAACACGTCACAGGAGGAGCAGAGGAAACAGCATTCATTCCTAAAGCCAGGCACTGATGTAGAAATCACAGAAAGTGTCAGCTGAGATGCTTTTCCCCCCGAGCAGCCACCAGATAGTTGTTGAAGATATTTGCAAGAAAGAGTGCCCAGAGCATGAGACAGGGATGTTCCTTTCCCAGCCTGACCATGGGTGCGGGTGGAGGAGAGGGCACACAGGGTCTGCTGGGAAGGGGGTGGCAGTCTGGGAGCTGGGGAGGACTCCAGGCCTGGAGCCTGCTGGAGCAATGAGTGGTGCCAGCAAATTTCCAAGATTTCTGGGCTTTAGCCCCAGAAATGGGCATAGTGGTCCCCATAGTGGTCCTTCCAGCTGAAGCACGAAGGAGCCGACACCCAGAGGTGCTCTGGGGCCGGGACCCCATCCTTTCAGGCTGCCCCATCTCCAGGCTGCCCCACTGTATTCTGGAGGAAGGTTTCAGCCAGTAAGTGTGGAGGTGCCACGGGCACATGGGCATCCCCTGGAGCACAGCCCAGAGCCTCTTCAGGAGGCTGCCCTACCCGTCCATGCCTGGTCCTCGTGCTGCGAGGCCGGTTCCCAGAGAGTCCTCCTGAGCCACTGCAGGGAACAGCTCGTGTCCTGCCTTCATCGCAGCCGTGTTTCCATGAAAGTTTAATGTGTCTCTTCTCTCTGCCTGGAAGTGAGCCGGCTCCTGGCGTCCTGCATGGAAAAAACGCAAGGTGCATGGCCAGATCCAGCGCTGCCTTCTGCCTGGGATGGAGCTGGATGGCTGTGATGAAAAAACAGCGGTTAAATCCTGCCGGCCGGTGAGGAGGGATGTCGTGAGGAGGCACCACACCGCTGCTTAAATAACCAGGGCTGAGGCCCGGGGGAGCTTCTCCAAGGTCTTGCCGTGCTTTAGGAAGCAGGCAGACTTAATGAAATCTTTCGTTTGTCAGTAAATGCCACTGTATGAAGTGTAATTAATGGATTTCCTAGAGCTGGATGTAGCCCAAACTGAAATATAAGCACCCGGGGAGCTGGCCGGGAGCAGCGTCCTCCGCACCGCTTCATTACAGGGTCACTGCCAGGGCGGTGGGAGCTTTGCTGAGCCTCCCGCTGGGGAGGCACCTTGCCAGCTCTGAGACTTCCCCCAGCGATGCCATGGATGCCGTGGTTTCCGTGGCTGGAGGCAGGGAGCAGAGCGTGTGGTGCAGGCGTTCGGGGCTGTGCAGCGCTGCCGGGCTGCAGGCAGAGCCTCCCGGTGGGGCTGGCAGCGTGCAGGGTGGCTGGGATGTCCCGGTCCGGGCACGGGGACCCCGGCATGCTCTGACACACGGAGACATTCAGGTGTTCTCCACGCCTGACAGGTTTTCCTCCTGGTCCTCCATGGGGTCTGGTCTCCCCTGTAGGCAGTGGAAGGGCGTTGAGGATTTCCTCCCCTTCTGTCAGGCTTCTCAAGAGTGCAGGTCTCCAACAGCAACTTTTTGCTGCCTGTTTTCTCTTTTTGCTGCCTGTTTTCTCTTTTTGCAGTGTCCCAGCACCTCACCTCGGCAGCCTCCATCTGTTTGGAGGGTGGCCTTGAGAAGAGCTCGCCCTTCTCCGGGGAAGGGTGTCCTCCCCGCACAGCCCCGCTTCTCCGTTTGGGAACCGAGCGTCAGTAACTCCCCTCCCTGTGGATATGGAGCCCCAGTAATTCTACTACAAGAATCCTAAATGATGGCCAGCAAATGGCCAGAAGTGGGCAAGAGACAAAGACAAACCCAGGCACAAGTCTCCGTAACCTGCTGCATCCCCAGATGAGGACGTGCCTCCTCTGCAGCACACTTGAAAAGCCCCGAAGCCCATTATGAGGAACAATCAACAGCAGATTTTAATAGATGCATTTTGCACTCAGCTGTCACCATCTGCGTTTTCCCATTAGAAATGCAGGATGAATGAGCTCCACAGCCACAGCTGCGAGGCTCTGGGAGGGACAGCAGCTCACAGCCATCCCAGGGAGGATGCTCCCAGGCTTGGGGCATCGTCTTGTGTCCCCTGCCTACCTTAGCCAGGGTGTGGTGACAGCACCTGCAGCAGGCTGGGGGACAGCCTGGGCAGGGACACCTCAACTGGAGAGGGAGGTAGAGGGTGCAGGGGGTGCCCAGGCTGTGGAGAGGGCCATAGAGAAGCAGCCCCAAAACATCCACAAAGCTTGGCCAGGGGAAGAAGGCGACGTGGGTTGGAGATGCCCAGCCACGAGCAGACAGAGCCAGGGGAGCTGGAGGAATCCGGCAGGAAGTGGGAGCCCACAAGCCAGGGGGATAATTACTTTTTTAATCAAGTCTTTTCAAAACATCTAATTTTATTACTTTATTCTTCCATTTCAATAGCAGAACGATTAAGATGGAATCTTAAAGGAATTCTTCACAACAGTAATAATGTCTCTTATCGCAAGAGGCAGTCTCTGCCTGCTCTGTCCTGCAAATTCACAGCATTTGAATATTAAATATATTCAATATATCAAAAAACTCCATTTCATTCAAAAAAAAAAAAAAAAGGAAAAAGAAAGAAAGAAAGAAAGAAAGAAAGAAAGAAAGAAAGAAAGAAAGAAAGAAAGAAAGAAAGAAAGAGAGAGAGAGAGAAAGAAAGATGTATAACATATGTTTTCCTCTGATGAAAAAAATAATAAAATAACACCCAAATCTTTTTCCCTCCAAAGTGGCTTCTCAGAGAGGGAGCAGGACAGCAGGGGCTGTGGGGTCACTGGGGTGGTCCCAAATACTGCGGGATGTGTTCTCATGATCAGTCCTCTCCAGGCCCGTGAGTGGTGAAAGGAAAAGCCATTGCGCGAGTGGCCAGGGGAGGAGGGGGACACTGGTGGGGAAGGAGGAGTGTGCCTGCTGGGCAGTCCTGGGTTGTTTCTGGCAGCTCCAGGTTCCCTTTGCAAGCCTGGGCTGCTGGGCATGCAGACTGAATGGAAGGAGAAAAACAAAACAAAACAAAACAAAACAAAAAAAACTCGCTTTGAAAAAGTGAACAAGGAAATAAGATAAAACATTGGAAATAAACACAGATGACCCTGAGCTACTGTCTCATTCCAAAAGCACGCCTGTAATTTCCTAGCTTGTTCTGCTTTGCTTTGCTTTGCCTTGCTTTTTAAAGGAAAGAGGTGAAAAGAAATTCCCCTCTGCCAAGCATCCCTTGGGTGACCTGCCTTCCTGCCCCACTTCTGCCTGGGTCCACCAGGGGAGCAGGACCCCCGGCTCCGTCACCCTCGGCGGGGAGCAACCCAGGCTGGGGAGGGGGCTGCTGCCCCCCGCCCTGTGGGACAGGCCACCTTCTGTCCCCAGCCCTGCAGAGAGGGCGCCAGGACCCTCTGGCACCAGCCTCTTCCCCTGGGAGCCCGGGGGAGACCTTGGCCGGCACTTCTGGTGCCTGGCTCCAGGGGCACTGGGGGTGGTTTCAGGCCAAGCCGCAGTGGAAAGCAAAGGGGAAATGGCAATTTAGTGATTGACTAAAGGCGATTTAGGCACTCGTCCCCTGGGATTTCATAGTCAGGGCCCACATCAGGCCGCTGCCAGCCCACACCCAGGGCATGGCAAGTTTTTGGTCTGACAAATGCCCTCTGGGGCTCCTTACAGGACTACCAGCTGCTTTAATAGCTGGGATTAAGGACCTGCGGCTAGAATCACAGAATATCCTGAGTTGGAAGGGACCCACAAGGATCGTTGAGTCCAACTCCTGGCACAAGGAGGTTTACCCCAAAATTCAGACCGCATGACTAAGAGCACAGACGTGGCTGCTGGAGGGTGAAGATCTCACAGGTGCTGGCCTGCAGGAGCAGCCCTCAGGACCACCAGTTTTACTGCTGTGATGAACAGTGGATGGGTTACCCACAAGGGCTCAGCAAGGCTTTGCTGTGCCTCAGTTTCCCCACCAGCAGGACGACATTTTCACTTCTCCTTTGGGCACAACTTCCCTGGGCTGCTGGTGGGGGGCCCTTTGCCACAGGTCTCCAAAACTCCTCCCCAAACACGGCATGGACTGTGGAGGTGTGATGACCCAGGAAGAAATATCCCCTTCCAGCAACAAGCTGACCACAATATCATGTAGTTTTTAAGGCTGAACACCAAATCTGGATTGGCTATTTAATGACACAGCTCTGTATTCTGTACCCTCTGCGTCGACACTGCCTTAAGATGAGTGATTTTGAATTGATGTCTATCTCTAATAGACTTTCCTCGGGCTCCCCTCGCACTAGCTGCTGGTTGGAGATTAAAACCCACTCGAGCCTGCCCGGCAGCAGTTCATCAATGCCAGTTGTTTCATTAGTTGATGCAAACCCGCTTAAAATAAATTCCAATTAAAGCAGGAACTGGAATCGTACATTTTTGGAGCAGGGGTGGCTCCTGCGCTGGTGCCGCTCTCCTCCCCGCGCTCTGCTGCCAGGCCTGTTATTGCTCAGCCCCTGCCGTGTCGCTGGAGATGTGGTGCAGAGGATGCTAAATAAATTGCGCTTTCATTAGAGTCCTGGGCAATCCAGCAGCAGGTTGGGTCATTTGTTCCTCGAGCTTCCCTGTGCACGTGAGCGAGAGGGGGGAAAGGAAGAGAGAAGAAGGCAGAGCCACTCGGATGTCCTCTCCTCCCTAGCGCTGCTGCCTGAAAAAGGGGTTTAAAGAAAAGTTCCTGTCCCAGGCATCAGGAGCCCGGCGTGTCCCTGGGCTGGGGCAGGTGCCTGCAGCTGCTCTTAGAGCTGAGGCTGCTTTGCCTCCAGTGCCCTCGGGGAGCTGCTGCTGGTGGTGCTGGGCACATCTCATGGGTCACTTGTGGCCAGGAGCCGCACAGCAGCTTTTGCAGAAAGAAATCTTACACTTCCTTTTAAAAGTTCATTTAAAAAAGAACCACATAAAGAAAAATCCTCCAGGAGGAAAGCCTTCCCAAAGCCAGCCTGCGGTGCTGCCCCCAATAAAATGTCTCGGATTCGAATTTCTTCCCCTGGTTTCTCAGTCTGGGGCCTGTCCCTCTGCTGGGAGGGCGTCCCCACCCCACGGGACACCCCACAAGGCACAGAGCAGGGACTGGCAGCCCCTTCCACAGCCAGCACACTTGACAGAAATTCCCCTTTTGCTGAATGATGTGTTTGGGACATGGGGACAGGGACTTGTGCAGAGCCAGGCTGCTCGGTGTGCTCCTGCAGACTGTGCCTGCAGACTTTCAGGGAAAGAAAGAGAGAGAGAGGAGCACTCTGATTTCATCAAAATCAGTTTTCCTGCCCAGGGAGCAGCTCCTAAGTCTCAGGAAGACGATTCTATTTAAACCACGGGATCATGTTGTAGCTACTTCTTATTTACTAGACTGGAAAGTTACATTAAGAAGTTATCACTTATCTTGCAGGAGAACAGATTAGGAGTGAAGGACCGTTCCCTGGTTTGCATACAGCTGCACTTCCCAGGTTACTAAAAAGACAATTGATGTACCAGTTCAGGAAGAAATATGATTTTCATTATGATATGCAGGCATCGGGGATTGTGTTCTAATGGTCCCCTGTCACCAGTGAAGAGCAAAATGGCCTGTGACCACTGTAATGGAAAAAAGGTTTCTGTGATATTTTGCATAGCATGGAGGGCTTTTTTTTTTCTTTTTTTTTTTTTTTCCTTGTATCATCCTGATGGCAACATTAAAGGGAACGGCACCTATTTTTGCTGGAAAAGGATATATTACTTTTTTGTCCCATAGTGAGAAATGTTTCTCCCCACTCACAGAAGTATATTTATATTTGAAAGTAACTTTTCAGTTAACTGTAAGACTAATTAGTGAGGCGCCTTTACAGCAGTCTAGGGGGCCTCCTGGAGACCTTCTCTGCATGCACATTTATTTGGGCAGAAATAAGATGATTGCATGATGCTACCTGATGGCACCTCCCTTTTGGGATCCCTTCAAGCTCTTCTGACAATGTGGTGGTGCCCAGGGGCTTGAGCCTCTAGGAAAGCATCAAAGGGCAAAAAATGAATCCTTCTGTTCACACCTCCTTGGCTGGGTACCAGCATCAGCCGGGCAGGTGGCTCACACCACCCATGTGAAGCAATGGCAATAGTTGAGTATCGACTATTCCACGTGAATTATCGGGGGATAACTCCCAGAGAAAAAAAAAATCCTGACTGCATTTGTGGATTGCAGAAATTCTTAACAATTGGTAAGTTAAAGAATTCCACTATTAGCTTCAGGACAACAAGAAAGCTGTGGAAGATCTCTCAGAAAGTGATTTGCTGTGATTTTTTTCCCCATTTAATTACTTGACTGCTATAAAAACCAAACCAAGTTTCAAAGACAGATAACTCCAATTCCCTCCTCACCAGACAGCACACAGCCCTTCCCATCCTCCAGACAGCTGGGCTGAGCAGCTTTCCTTTAAACCCACCTAAGTTAAAGACAAACAATTTAGGTCCATTGATCTGGAGCTGCGGAGCCTCCTGTTTAAACTCAGGGAGATGGAAGCCTAAAGCTAGTGCACAGGATTTTCTTTGCATTGCTTAGATTAAAGGACACAAGGCTGAGTGGTGTGTGTGATGATCAAAAGATTTAACACACTCTGCACCTGTCACAGGTACGAGCGCAACTCCTTATAGATAAAAACAGAGTGGAGCTGGCATAGCATGAGAGACTTACAGGAAGGGATGTGCAGGGAGTATATTTTAAACAGGCTGAATATAGGATTAAATGCCAGTATTATATGATAGAATGCTAATTTTCCTTAATTAGACCATTTCTAGCATGAAGTTCCCGTTGATCAGAGAACTCTCTAGTAGATAAAGAGGGGGATCAGGAATTGTCCTCACAGAAACATGAGAAAGTTTCTAAATACTGACTTGGAAAGAAAAAAAAAATAGTAAATGGCTGTGTAGCTTAATGCCATTGGCACCGAGGCTCCTCAGCCTGAACAGAATGAAGGAAATGGAGGAAAAATTCCTATCCCAGGCAAACTTGCAAGCTGCAATATGAGAAGTGAACCTCCCTAAAAAGGAATCCTTTGTTAAGTGATCTCCTTATGCTAAATTTACATTTCTACATGCTCACGGCAAGTTAAACATAAATAAATTAAGTATAACAATTAGGCAATTAAACAACACCCAGATAAAGATGGAAACCGGCGCAATGCCAAGGAACAGGCTGCAGGGAGATGCTAATTTTGCAATACCATTGCTTTTTATACTATTTCTTTCTCATCACATGTGTCACATCAGGCTCACTGCCTTGTCACACCCGTGGTCCCCATATCCATCAAAAGGCACTAACGGGGACGGGAAGGACGAGCTGGCAATGAGAGGAGGTGCAGGTGCAGTGCCTTGTGCTCAGACCATGGCCAGTGTTTTCCTTTTCTACTCAAGGACACTTGAATCAGCCACGAAGTTTTTGTTTCTCTAAAAATTAACTCCTTAAATACCAAACCCTTAAATTCATTAGAATTAGAACTGGACACAAAACCCCTCTTAAAAGACAGGTTTTTTAAAGGAGTAAAATGTAGAAAGGGGCTGCATGGGGCACTGGCACAAAGCAGAGGACTTGGGCTGACCCAGCAGGCCACCTCCTGCCTGCATCTGCACAGACCACCCTGTCTCATTGCCTTTCTGTACACGGTCTGGGCTCAGTCTGCGCCCAGCTCCTCCCCACCCCAGGGTGCCCAAGGGTGCGTGGCAGCACACAGCAGCCCCTTCTCTCCTGCTGGGATCTCATTGCAGGTCCCAGGCTGTGGATCCCAGCTTAGGAGGTGGCCGAGCTGTAAGCCACCACAGTGAGGTTTCCCTGTTCTGGTTTCAGCAGGTGCTTCACCAAAGAAACATATTTCAGGCAGAAATCCTGCCTCTGGTCAGCCCTCAATGCATGACTCCAAATCATAGCACTTTACAATCTGATCAGCACACACAAGCAAAGTGGACAGATAATTTCTGCCTGGGTGTTGGCCTCCAATAAGCAAGTTCGCAGCCCTCTGCAGAATCACAGAACCATTTAGGTTGGAAAAGACCTTCCAGATCACCAAGTCCAACCATCAATGTCCAAGATCACCAGCCATTACTAAACCACGTCCCTTAGTGCCACATCCACATGTCCCTTAAACACCTCCAGGCATGGGGACTCCACCACCTCCCTGGACAGCCCCTTCCAGTGCTTGACCACCTTCTCTGTGAAGATATTCTTCCTAATATCCAGCCTAACCACCCCCCAACCTGGCACAACCTGAGACCACTACAGGGTCATAAATAGATGTCAGAAACAGCCACAGCTCTGCCCAGCCACTTCAAGCACCCGAGCACATGTCACGGGCAGCCTTCATCACTGGTAAATAAAACCATCCCTCTGCTGGGCCTGGAAAGGGTTATTCTTCATAGAGAAAAAAGGAATATTTAAGACTGCAAAACTTCCTTTGACAGGGCTGTCTTTTAATTACCCTGTGGAATGATAAAATCCCAGCACTGAAAATGTGTCTTTACAAATCTCTAGCTGGAGTAATTAGTCCCGTGCCTGGCTCTCCTGAGAGATTATTGCTGCCTTCTTTTCAGATTACTTACCCAAATAGAAGTGGAATCACTGCTATGTTTGACAGTGAGATATAAAATATCAGATAAAGCTGTTAAAATACTGTTTCACACGCTGCGTTTCTGCAGAGTAAGGAAGCATCTGCTCTCAGTATCAGCAGCAGAGCTGAGCAAAAAAATCACAGCTGAGGGCTGAGAAGACGAATCTCACTTCTTTTTTTGTTCCTGGTCATTCCTGGAAGTAATCAAGAATTTAGACATTATTCAAGTGTCTCAAATAGCACAGTTTGCAGCTTGTGTCCATTTTAAGGCTCAAACATGCTCACAAGGTTTTAGGTCTGATGATTCCTCTGCTATGGTCTGAGGAACTTGGCTGCAAATACTTCTGAGACAAAAGCAAAGTTACTTGGTGATGACACTGAACTCTGAGAAATCCAGGTTTTATAACCCCCTGCAGAGGTGTTGGGTGGGTACCTCTGTAAAAGCATCTCCCTTTATACTTATATATAGGGGATGCAAAATGCAGGTGATGCACCTTCTATCACACACCTACTGGCGTGAGCTCAGAAGGAAGTTTTCATTTGATATGGCACAGATCCAAGACGGCATTATTTGGAAGCTCATCTATTTTCCAGTGTCTGTACACCTGGCCGTGGTAAGACCTTGTAGTGTTAGGACAAGTCACCTCGAGGGCTGGGAGAACAGCCCTTGTAAAGGGGTAGTGGCTGGCTGGCTCTTGGAGCCATGAAATGAGGGAATCTTACAAAAATCTGGGTCAGAAGTGCGCTATGAAGGTCTCTTCTGCAGCCTCTTGCTCCAAGCAGGTCCATTTCGAACAGGTCCCCCAAGGCCTTGTTCAGCTGGGTTCAGAGTATCTCTGGGATTGGAGACCCCGTTGTTTCCCTGAGACTCTTTTCCAGTGCCTCAGCACCGCGTGGTGATAAAATCCTGCGGTGATAAAATCCTGCCTCCAGCTTCCCCTGCTCCACCTTGTACCCATTGCCACCGTCAGTCTGGTGTCTTCCTCATCCTGCAAAGCCCCAAAATGGGCACAGCAATATGAAATATTGGGGTTTCCCACACCGGGAGTCGAACCCGGGCTGCCTGGGTGAAAACCAGGAATCCTAACCGCTAGACCATGTGGGAGCTGTGGTGCTGGGCTGGGTGCCTGGCCCTGGGCCTACAGGGCCCGCTGGCCCCGCTCCTGGGCCTGGGGCCCTGTGGTGACCCTAATAGAGACCCCATCCTTTTCTTTCCTGCTGCATCTTTCCTGGGAAAATCACAGCAAAGTGGAAAAATAAATAAATAAGTGAATGAAAAAGCAACATCTAATTTTCCTGGGTCCTGCTGGGGCTCTGCTGGGACCCTCCTGCAGCTCCCCCTCAGCAATGTGCGGCCCCATGTTGGGACATGCAGGGACAGAGCTGGGGCAAGCCCGGTGCCAGGGGTGTGTTGGTGGCTGTCCCCAGTGTCTGCCCTCCGGCAGGATCTCATGGATCTTCCCAGGGAGTTACGGCGCTGCCCAGCCTCAGCGAGGTCCCACACAGGGCCACACGGTGTTATTAGCAATAATTAGTGGCAGAGCATCGCAGGAGCTAATTCCATCCATCACGGAGGCACGCTTCCCCTTTATTTTATTTGATTACACTTTTTTTGCTGTTGTTTTTGCATGATTCCCTCCAGTAAGTATCTCATAATTAACAGAGGATGAATAACATCTCTGCCACTCTGCGTATTAACTTTTCCCACAACAAATGAAAACATAATTGCCATCACGCAGCACCCTTATCTGAGGAAACACGCTGCAGTTGGGGTGATGGAGATTTACTGATAGGCACTTCGGCTACTTAGAGATGAAAACAGAACCTTTGTCACGGGCTGGGACTGCTCTGCACGCCGAAGCAGCTTCCTGCAGCACCTCCCAGCCCTCACCCCCACCGTGGGCTTGCAGCCAGGATGGCAGGGGACAGTTCCATGGAGCTCCTGTGGAGCAAAGGACAGGGTGAGGATGCCCAGTAGGTGATCTGTGGGACATGGTCCCTCTTTCCCCTGCTCAGGGAAACCCTAAAACTGGTGGCGTGAGCAAGGTCTGAAGGGAACCTTCCCAGGAGCCTGGTATAGGCACATCCTCCTAGCAGAGGAGATGCTGAGCAGGGCCAGACCAAAAGACTTGAACGACCTGAAGCTGCTTCCCTCAGCCTTCAAAATAATCAAAGTTTTCTGAGCTCATCCCAGCTGGAAGCGTGGAGGAGCATTTGATGGCAGTGTGTGATGTTCACAGCATGCTCCCTTTACTCTTCTAAAGCTCTTGTCCAGCATCAGGCAGGGCAGAATTGTTCATAGCCATTCCCAAACATCACACACCTTCCTCTTCTGCTGTTGCTACTAAGCCTTGGAAAGGCTGGTCTTTGCTCACTTTTCCTTCCTTGGTAGCTTTAGGTGAAATACAGCCTCTGCACCTGTGTCAGCTCTGCCCTGGCTGAACCTGGGGCCTCTCCAAGGACATTTATAAAGCTTCCCCAGAGACAACATCCTGGAGCACTTCTTGGTGTCCTGCTGTTCTTTTTTGCTCTTGTAGCAGTCCAGGCTTCCCAATTGCTGTCATAATGCTGGTGTAGCATTGCAGACAAAATGTTCAGGGAGGATGTAATTGCCAGTTGCTTCATGTGTTGCCTCCCAACTTATTATCTGAACTCCTTGAAAGTGGGTTCTCATCACAGAATAGGAGAAATGAGTTTCTGAGAACGGACCTGTCCTGGCTGTACTTTCTGAGCAAATGGGGGCACAGAATAGAGACATGGCAGAAAATCCTGAACTGTACTGACATGTTTCAGAAAAGAGCTTGATCACCCATGCGCTGGGTGTAATTAGTACTCATTAGAGCCACTTATCATACAGACGCTCCCAGAGGCCCTGCCAGGATTTCTGCTGGGCACTGAGCAAACCCATGGAGAGAGACTCTCTGCTCCCAGGCTGTCTCAAAAGGAAATCTCCCAAGGGCACAGAACAAAGCTAGCGTTAAGGTGGATCTTGGTCAGCTCACCAATGTGACACACAATAGGGCTTCCCGGAGAAGCAGAAGACAGGAGCTGGTGTCATCGTGCTCCTTTGCTCCAGTTCTTCTCCAGACCCACTAGATTGATTGTTTGGCCTGGCCTGTTACCTATTCCCAGGCCAAAAAGTGTTTCTTGTCACAAAAGCTGTTGGCCCCATTGCTCTACATCCAGTAGAGCATCCCGTCTGGGATCCCATCCCCTGTGCTCTACAACAGTTACCCTGGCCCCTTGGAGCAATTGTGGGTGAGTGGACAAACACTCCCGATATTCACATGAAACGATGCAAGCAGAAGAGTTGCAGTAGCCAGAAAACTGCACTGCAGCCTCAGAAAGCAGCCAAGGGTTGATCCACAGGCACCTCTGCTCTGAGCTAGCTCATACCTGGCTCTGCAGCGAGGCTTATAAAGGGCTGCTGGAGGTCCTGTGCCACCACAGCTCGTGTCCTTCCAGCAGCATCCCACCATGCCTCCTGCAGGCGAGCTCTGCACACAGGGATGGCTCCTGAATTTTCCCTGGACATAAAGGAAAATAACCACTCGTTTAACATTTTTGAAGTTTTGTTGGAAGCCTGATGTCATCTCTCTGACAAGTCTGCTGCATGCTTTTCTGCTCGTAGTTTTTAGGCTGGATTAGAAATAAACAGAAAGGTATCAGAATAAACTTCAGTGCTCTCAGTGCTTTATTCTGGTGCGAGTGCACATACTCCAGGCTATGCCTCTATGCAACGAAACCAAGCACATTGCCTTGGGAGGGTGCCTGCCAGCCCCCTACCAAAAGCTATTTCATTTTTATTTGTCAACCGCAAGTGATGAGCTGGAATCCAAATAAAACACAAATGAAAACCATCCCTCCCAAAGGGATTTACAGCCTTTCAAAGATTTAAAACAGATCTTCCAAAATGTTCTGAGGGCTGGGAGCTGAATAATTTTCTCCTCACATAAACTTTCAGGATTAACACGCTATTTTCAGCGTGGTCGCGGGCTGCAGAACAGCAGAGGGAGTGGCAGATCTTCAATGATAGCCTTTCAGTGCTGCAGGGGTACACCCTGTCCTCAGCGATTTGCATGTGGATCTCATCAAAAGGCTCCCACTGCATGTCAGTGAAGTGGCAGTCTCAGGACATGTCACAATGAAGTACTCTTTCTAATTAAAAGAGAGATCTCTCTGCTTTTGGAATAATACAAGAGCACCTAAGAAGCCAGAAGCAAACAAGAAATTGTCCAAGATCTTTTGAAAATGAAGAATTCTCTTGATAAATAAATCTCTTAATGAAATACAAGCAATTAAACTAAAAGCCCTATCGAATACTGCTTGTCACTCCACACATTGACATTTAATTGAATTTTTTTCCATCCCCTGGTCCCTTTTCCCTGATAAACAAATTCATTCACAACGGATCAGGTTTCACTAACCCAGAAACCAGATGATAGTCAATCAACTAATTGACACAACAAAGACTTTTATATGAAAAAAAAAAAATGTCTAATTAAAGCTCAAATGAAATTTAATGATACACAGACGTCTCATAATAATGAACAGTCTTCTTATATTAATTACTCTGTTCTTAACCCTTTCCCTTCTTTTGGTCACCTAAACTGTGAGGAGGAGGATGGAAGCACAGGCAGGGCTGTTGGACCCAACCAAGTGTTTGTACCATCACCGCTGGGAGATGCTCCAGATAGAGCAGGATGTGCCTGGGTGACCCAATGGCCCTTTGCCCACACCTGGTTGAATCGACAAGGGCCATCACCACCTCTTCTTCCTCTTGACCTGCTGCCCTGGGCAGAGCAACTGTCCCTCTGCTTGCTCCATGCACCCACGGTGCTCTGGCCTGGTGGTCTGGGGCTGGAAGGGGCAGCCCAGATGGGTGGAGGGAGTGGGAGACCCTTTGCTCCCGCTGCTCCCTCTCCCCATCCCACCCTCTGCCCCTGTCCCGATGCCTCTCAGCGTCTAAACTGAAAAATGCAAGAGCTAAGCAGATAAAGGGAAGTGCAGCAGGTATTTCATCCCTAACTTACTTCAGATCTTTGAAAAAAATGTGGGGAGGTGAGGACGTGGTGCCCAGAGGGGTGGCAGTGGTGCCTGGTGGGACAGCAGCACAAAGCCCTCAGCAGGAGGGAATCTTCGCCCACATTTTACCAGGGCCCAGTTTCTGGGTGCTCCCAAGCCACATGCACTCAGTCCTGATCAAAGGAGGAGGGAAAAGCGTTCCGAAAATAATGAGCAGCCGTCTGATGAAGAGTCAACTAGAAGGAAGAGAGAAAAGCTCACCAAAGGGAATAGGAGTTACATTTCTTAAAATGTTTAATTGCTTGTGCAAGCTGAACCCACGAGAGATGTCAAGTGCCTTTTCCATTCCAGTTCTCTGCATGCAGTGCTCTGGCCCTTCTTGCTGCTCTTGGCTCTCTCATTAAGAAGTAGCTATTATTTTCACAATCATTTTCTAGTGCACTTTGTACCATTAACGGAGCAAGCTGTTGTGAATGGTCATTTTGTTTGCAAGCAAGTTTGGACACAAACAGCATCCAGCTCTTTCACCAGCTGAAAACACACTGGGCTCCTCTCCGCACACGAGGGCTCAGATACCCGCAGAGCCTGTCAAGTGCCCAGGGCAATCCTGAAACACGCTGCTCGCTGGGGCATGCCGCTGCCGTGAGAACTCAATTATGCTAAACAAAAGCTAATAGGGCACCAGAGGGAAGAGGAAAGGGGAATTAGCAGCCCTGTCAGACTCCTCCAGGTAATTATGGTTTTTCTGTCTAAAAATTACAACTACTCTGGAAATTCTGTTTTGTTTTGCCGGTGCTTTTGGCATAAACATGAATGGAGAAGAGTTGGTTCTACAACAAAAACATTTATCTTCGAACGCATTTGGCAAAGGTAAAATTACCACAGAACTGATTGCCAGCAGGAAGAAATCAGCTTTTGGTTGTTGCCTGACCCCTGAGCACACAGAGCCCTTAAATAGCTGGATGAAATCCTGCTTCACCATCCCAAAGGGGAAGTCCTCCATCTCCACCCCCTGAGGAGCTCAAAGCTGTGTAGCCTGGATAGGAAGTAAAAATGACACTGCTGAAGAGGGGAGTGTGGTGATGCAGGGAGAGCATCCGCAGAAAGAGCCCACCACCCTTTTTTCAGAGCCCTTGATAAGCAGGACAACTTGTCCTGGTCCCCACACACTATCAGCCCTCTCCAATGAACCTCAGCCCCCTGTCCTAGCAGAGGTTCCTGGGCCCATCCATGATGTCTCCAGAGGTGGCACTGGGACATGTCAGGAGAAGGACTCATGCTGCCAGGCAGAGACGTGCAGCCATGGCTGGTGGCTGAGCGTGATGAGAGCCCCCCAGGAGCATGCCAGAGGTGCCCAGCACTCAGGGATGCTCCTTCCAGCACCCTGGGGAGGCCCCCTGGGGAGGAAAATGCCAGCGACAGGGACTGCAGTGCTCATCTGCAGCACAGTTGAATTTTCCCTGGAATATTTAAACCCCTTGCTTGGCATTCGTGGAAGTGGCAGCCTGACAAATGCTAGTACTCTAAGGGTTAAGCTCTTTTAAATGTCTTGGGAGTTATTTGTAAAGCTATTACTTCTGAGTTTGTTAATAAATCAGGATTTAATACACCTGAGTTACATTATCTCCCAGTTCTAATGTATAAATCCTGTCACTAAACCTTCAGCCCCAAGTGCTGTGTGCTTTTAGTCTTAGATTTAGCTACCTGGTTTCTAAAACATTAGATTGTTTCACAAGTCAAGAGATGGATTTTTAAATCCTTCAAATCTCACAGCAAGTATACAAATCTGTGTCTGGAGTTACAAATCCGATCAGAAGGTTTGTAAATCCTACAAAAGATTTATCTGAAAAAGTTTTCATTTACAAATTCTTGCTTTGCCTTTGGGACATGTAAGTGACTTATTTACAAAGGAGGATTCGGCAGGCCTGCCGCCGTTTGGGTTGGATTGAGAAATCCTTCTCTTCCATCGTCACACGCGACACAGGATAAACCCTCATCCAGCCGGCCCGCAGCCGTCTCCCAGATGAAGCCTGGGGCTTGTAATGAGCTCGGAGAAGTCAATGGAGAGGAACGGCGGCTCCGCAGGGGTGGCAGCCTCCTGGCTCAGGCGCCATGTGGGACACCCGCGCTGTGGAGGTGCCGCCCCTCCACAGCCCCCACAGCGGGACAGGGACAAAGCACTCGCAGGAGAGGCCCCATAGACCAGCCTCAGTCATGCCTTCAATGTGATCCTGCTGTGCTTGGCCTGAGGATGTCAGTGACACCCCCACAGGTGGGTCCCCCAGCCATGGACACACCAGGTGTCACTAGGCCCAAGCTGCCACCCCCCAGCAGTGACCGTTTCCCCCATAGAGCAAGGCTGGGCAAAGTCACCCAGAGCACAAACCCAGGTTTCTACCCCCAAAGCCAGGCTTCTTCCTCCATGGCTTGGCTCTTGCAAAGTAGAGGCTGCACGCACATGAAGTCAGGCCAGGGATGGACACACAGGGTATAAAAGCGGGGCTGCAGCAGGATTTCTGCTCGTGCATCCAGCCCATCTCAACCCCAAAGCAAAAACCCTCGTGAGGCAGGCTGGCAGAGTGGTATATCTCACTTTGCAACTGAGTCAGTTCCTACAGCTCAGTCATTTCTGTAAGTGCTTGGATCAGCAGTATGCACCAACACAGGTAAAGGAAGCAGGAAGATCAGTTTGGGTTAGCTTAAGTGCTAGAGGGTTTCTTTGTTTGTTTGTTTTTCTGTGCTGCTTCCCCTTCTGGTTTCAGGCCCTCTCATTTGTCCTAGAAAACATTGTTAAGACATGGACCTTGGATGACATGAAGACAAATACAAAATGAGAGGAAAAAAAATGCAGGAAGGTTTTATCAAAGTAGATCATATTAGACTAATTTAATATAATTTTAATAGGAAAACAGACAGGAGCAGAGGAGCTAATCTGTCTAGGTTTAAACAAAATATTGTATACAGGGTCTGATGGGAAATTATTATTTCAGTAGAGATTCTGGGAATAAAGACATGAGTTACCAGGTGGATGTGGGTGCAGTTAAAAGAGGTCGTGCTGAATGAAGTTCCCAGGCCAGAGAGCAGTGCTAAGTGCTGCTGCTCAGGGGCAGGATGTGCAGTGCACTCTGTCTCTGAGCTGTAGGAGACCAAATCCAGGGATGCTGGGAATGTTGGGGATGCTGGGGATATTGGGGATGTTGGGGATGGTGGGGGTGCTGGGGATGCTGGGGATATTGGGGGTGCTGGGGATACTGGGGATGTTGGGGATGCAGCCGCCCATGGTGCTTCCTCCCCATGTCCTGGGCTGTCTGAATACAGCATCAATAAAGACCAGTCCATCTGCATCCCATCGTTCAGCTCCACAGCAATAAGGGTGGCCTAATATAACACGGTATTTTTAATTATTGGATCACCAACAGCAAGTAAAAGACATATTAAACCTTCCAGGAACAGATGCAGCTTTAAACTTTGGCTTTAAATTAAAATAAAAAATAAAAAATAAATGCAAAAAGCTAGTTCAGTGCTGCTTCTCTGTGTGCTTGAAAATCTGAAATGTCTCTGCCGTCTCATACTGCTTCTGTTTGTCCATTCTTCCTGTCTCTGTTTTCATGTTTTCATTTTTCTATGGCTATGTGGAACACATTTCTCAGTTAAGTACTTGCTTTTGAGAGTTGTTGCCATAACAACCGTTTCATTCCACGATATGCACACTATCTCTGAAATACAGAATTTCTCCTTAAAGGAGCATGTGCCACACACATCAAAGAGGAATATGGACTCATTATTTTTACATTATTTTGTGGGCAAATAGATGTTTTCCAATGCATTTTTTTTTCTAACTGGATTTTCTTGTTCAGTGGAACTATGGCGGCTTTTTTTAAGCATTCCTATCTTATAGTATAATTTTTGCCTGAAACCCAGAGCATTAAGAGACAAGAATCTTTATTGTAGTTTCTTTTCTCCAAAGGTCTGAGGTAACTATGCTGCAGTTAATGCATTTAAAGCCCATCTTAATAGACAGAAGAATTATGTAAATAAAATCTATTAAAAATGCACAGCTCTTGAAGGAAAACCTCTACTGTACAAACTGGTGGTAATAGGAAAGAGGGGGCTGAGCACAGGGAGGTTTGCTGCATTTTTCTTCATCTTGCTTTCGGTGGTCCCTGCAAGGCACATTACAGACACAGCAGAACTGCAGCTCTTTCCAAAAAACTCCCCTCTCAAACTTTTTTGGGTCAGAAAGACCCAAAGCCCAGAGTTTTGCAAAACAGCAGGACTTCACTGCAGGGGCTCCCATTGGCTCTCAGTGCAAATATGAGCCTGAGCCAGGAGCCGCCTGGACTTTGGGACAAGGGTTTGGGCAGATGGCTTGGCTCTACCCTTGTGGTGCGTGCACCAGGGTCGTGGTGCTGGGTGTTTGCTGCCCCCAGGGACGCAGATACTTCTGCCTGGGGGAAGCCCCCTGCCAAGGGGAGTGGGGTGGGCTGCAGGCTGAGCCAAGACCAGTTGAGCTCACAGAGGGCTCTGCTATTAGGTGGTGCTGCTTGTGCTTGGATGGGACCATGGAGAAAGGCACCCCGAGATGTGCTGCTCAGACACGAGTCTTTGGCACATGGTTTACTCACTGACAAGGCACAAGGCTGTGAGCACCAGACTTAATTTTTACTTACACACTAATTTCTAGCATCTTTCAGAAATTCACAGGCTTCAGACTACAAACTCAGGGAGATCATGGCCACAACAGCAATGCAGGGCATGTATCCTATGCCCTGTGCTGGAGGACCTGGGGCTGGTGGATGGCTCAAGCTCTGCAAGCAGCGTGCTATGGCCCAACCATTTGCCAGCCAACGTCCCCACTGGAGCCGTGACCGTGGTCACACAGAGAACCCACTGATGGAGGAGAGTGGTCCTGGCAACCCACCACCTCTACCCCATCCATCCCTTCACCTACCACAGACGGACACTGTGGTGCCACCACGCTGCTGAGCACCATGCCCCTGCTGCCAGTCCCCATGAAGGAGCCGTCACAGACCATTGCCACCTCACCGCAATGACCTTGTGTCCTCCAGCATCACCATCACTTCGTGGTGACGGCACGGCCATGGCAAATGCCCACCGTGTGGGTACAGCCCAGGGCCACGTCAGCCAGCCAGTGTCACAGCCGCTCACTGTGACAGTGCCATCAGCCCGTGTTACGATTACGGGGGGCAGCTCAACTGCAACTTGTGGAGCATGGCCCAACAGCACGGTGAAGGCAATGCTCCCCCAGTCCCAAAGCCTTGCTGCTGTGGCACGGGCCGGATCAAGGAACTGCAGTTCACAGCAGTCTGTATCTTAGGGTAGCCAGGCTGAAAATCCCAGCAGAAAGGATGCTGTAGCTAAAACTGCTGCCAGGAAGGGAGCTCTTCAGAAGCACGGAGACACCCAGGATGTGCTGAAAAGGTGTTTTGCTCTGCAGGCAGTGGCTGCCATGGAGGGGAGGGCAGCCAGAAAGCACCTTTATTTCTGTCCTTAGCTGGGCCTGCCCCCAGCAAACTTGGGCAAAGATCAGGGATCTGCAACCCACAGCTAACTCAGGACAGGGGCAGCTTGCCAGCTCTGTGGTGAAACCTCCCAGGGGTTCTGTGAGGTCCCCACGTGGGACAGGGGAGGGCTCCTCAGGAGCCCACTTGGTCCCTTGGGTGTGCAGAAGGTCCCGCAGACAGAAACCATCTCAGTCCATCAGGTAAGCGGCAGCAGAAGTGCAGAGAGACCACTGGAGGGAGGCACCAAGAGGGGCAGTGAAAGTTCAACCAATTATAAGAAAACTTACATTTCTGAAGGGACATTTCACAGGTCCTTCTGGCATGCCAAGCCCTGTGTGTGTCTTCTAAATTTCTGCCTCCTGTGACCCACAGCATTTCTCCAGCTGTCTGCCAGGCTTGGAGACCTCTGTAAAGAGACCCCTGGAGACCTTTGCACAGCAGATACAGGACGAGAGCAGCGTGGCAGGAGTTGGGCTGCTGGTCCTGTGTGCACCCCACAGATCGCTCTCTCTGCAGGCAGTGCTCTGCAGCACCATGTCCCTGGCAGCCAGCTCCCAGGGCCACCACCCTGTGTAGCTGCTGGACACCAGTGGAGACATTGGTGTCCCTGGGTGGCCCATGGTGTCCTCACCACCCTCCCAGA
This sequence comes from Netta rufina, assembly GCF_964035555.1. Taxonomy (NCBI): domain Eukaryota; kingdom Metazoa; phylum Chordata; class Aves; order Anseriformes; family Anatidae; genus Netta; species Netta rufina. The sequence continues at coordinate 3,989,852 of NC_140140.1, forward strand.
GGCACAGACACCTCCCCCAGCAGCCCAAGATGCAGCCACCTCCTCTGGCAGCTCACCAAGGGCTCTTTGAACCCGCTGCCAACACGAACATTTCATTGATTTATTAATGAAGGGTGCTCAGAAACACATGTTTGGGAGCTCTATGGAATAGCCTTTAGCTTTTGGTGATTACTCATGTTTTACATCAGACTGATGTTTTCTAGATGCATTTCAATCAATACAATAGCTTTTTTAGCATGCATTACTGCGTGCCTTTGGCTAACCAACCATCACATTTCTTTTCAAGTGCCCATTTGCATCAAACTAACCCCAAAGATGCATCACATCTCCCTTGACTGTCACCTGAGCTTTGGCAAACACTCCCATTTAGGTTTCAAAATGCCCTGCACGCTCCAGCTTCATTTCTGAGTGCTTCAGACAAGACGCGGGATATGTTGTGTCACTCATGTCAGACAGGAATTCTCTGCACAACTTTCCTTGCCATGGCAGCATGAATATTCAGGCTTACCCTTTTCCCCAGCCTCATTGCTAGCCCACGCTGCAATCTGGGGGTTAAGGCAGCTCAAGGAGGTAAGCCCAAGAAGTAAGCTGACAGTAGGGGAAATATCTCGAGCGAGGATGTGCTGAGTTGCATGCTGCTGTGGTTTCACTGCTTTTGGTGCCCATTTCCAGGCCAGCTCAGATCTGGCCTCAGCAGCTGCTTTTGTCTCCTTCACTCGGCACAGGCATGGTAACCTCTGTTCTTTTACTGCATCCAAGGTCTTCATTGCAAAGCAACTGTTATGAGATCTGAATGACCTTTAGAAATTTAATAGCAATAAAGGTATGTTTTTTGTTTTGGTTTGGTTTTTACTTTGGATCACTTCTTTGAATAACCACCAATCCTTAAGGTTTGCTGTTATTGCAATATGTGGCAAACAGCTCAGCGTAGTCGTCCTTTTGATCATCACTCAGCTTAGTCAAGCCAAACCCAACCATCCTTGCCACCGACCATATTTTTAATGCTCCAGCTGCACTTTTATTGTTTGGGTCATTCTGTCCAAACCTGCAATTCCACTTCTCGCTGGAAGGGCACACAGCATTTTGCATGTTTTTAAGGACCGTTCTCTGTTGGTAGTAAAACGCACTGTTAAATATCACAGCTGTCGTCTTCATTTGCTCAGTGGTAAAATCAGAGCAGAAGTTCATGCAGTGGAGGGAGGGGGAAGGGACCTTCTTCTGCTGATGTTGTGTGTTGTGGACCAAGTGTGTTGGGCATGCCCAGCACTTCCTTCGTTAGCTGGTAATTTTGGTGAACTCCTCCATCCACAGCTTTGGGGCCTGTTGGCATATATTTAAAGCCAGCAGCCCCCAGTCAGAGTGACAACAGCCCAAGGACGGTGGCATTCCTGTTTCTCCCTCCCACCTCCACTACATCCATCCCCACCACGGACCCCAGCCATCCAAGCCCATGCAACCTGCTCCCACTGAGCTCCTGCCTTCTCTTTGGCTTCCAGAGAGGACGTGTTAACACCTTACACCTGTGTAATATGTGCAGTGGGTGTGCTGTAAGGTGACCATGGGGTAGGACTACGGTCAAACGCTGACCTAAGCTATGAGTGGTTTGAAAGAATATCCTAGAGTGTCTTGGCAGCAGAAATACTCTTGCAGGGAGGCTGGACTGACGTGATGAGGCTGGATTAGGAGGCTGTTGGCTGACCCGTTGTGCAGTCAGTTCGTGTCGTGTTTCCAGGCTTCTTCATCACCTTTGTCTCCAGCCTGTTGCTCTTCCCCAGGAATATATCAAAGGAGGAGAGCTTCACCTTTTCCTGCCTTTTGGAGCATCTTTCCCAGGAAGCAGGGGAGTGTCAGTACCTGGTCTCAGGGCTCATCCGGAACATCCCTCTGCCTTGGTACCAGAGCTAAGCTTATGACTAGAACCAGTTCTTTCTCAAGGTTTTCCATGCAAGCTTTCCTTCAGACCCCAAGACAAGAGGAGGGTGAATATTCCTGCCTCCCCAGACTGCTCTGAAACAAGAGCCAGTGCTCCTCTACTTCACAGAGCTCCCAAGCATTCCCTGTGTCAGTGTCTCCACGGGATGCACTGTAGAAGCCAGATGTTTGAGGCCCTTAACCCTTGGAGATGCTTCTACTGTGCAGGGGTATTTGGGACCATGGCCCTAACACAGGTGCATCCTTCTTCTCTGAGCCCAGTAGAGGTTTCTGGGGAGAGGAATTCAAGCCGTGCTTCCACATGCATGGCACATGGATGATACAGAGGATATGTTAAATATATTTTTACTCCATGGAGAGGGTGAAAAGACCACATCCATTACTGGTGGGCTCTCAGCTTGGGCAGAGCCCTCCTACCCGTAGCCCCAGACGTGCTGACCAGCAGTGTCATTCACCACTCACTCTGGTGAGCTTCCCCTGATTTCTGCAGCGATGCAGCTGGTTCCTGTGGGCCTTTTCTCCCGGAGTTGCTCTGGCCTCCACATGGGCTCTGGTTTCCTTTCCTCAGCCCGAGCTGCACAGTGCTCCGTGCTGAGACAGAAGGAGTGGGGGGCTGAGGGCTGGCAGGGCTGGGAGTAGGATCCTGGAGACCCCAGGGTGGGGTTAATGCATTTCTGGATGCAACAGGTGAGGAGCGTGGAGCTGCAGTTCCTCCAAGGGGAATGGGATGACCAAGAGGGTCTCTTCTAGCCCAGAGCACTTGTCGTTGCCCTGCACACCACCAAAACCACTGACTTCAGTGGGAATGAGCTGGCCCACAAATTCCAAAAGCTCCTGCAAATCCAAGTAGGGGCTCTGTCAGCAGGGAGGACCAGGATGGCTATCAGCCACAGGGTTAGAGCTGGGAATAATGAGATAAGTTGAGAAAAGGAAAATGTGAGGTGAGTAGCAGGAAGCATTTCCCAGAGTGAGATCTAACAGCTGTCGAAATAATCTCTCCAGGGAAACGGTGGCAGGTCCATCACTTTAGAAACTTAAACTAAATAAAGCACAAGGCAATGCAGAGGGAAAAGCTCACACTGGATGCTGAAGTACCTGGCAGTATTTCTCTCTCACTCCCACACTTTCCCTGGTACCACATTTTCACCACACTACAGACACCATGTCCGAAGTGCCCGGCAGTCCTGGACAGCAGCAGCGTGGGGCCGGCATCGCCCTTCCAACACCTGCTGGCTCCACCAAGGACACTGCACCCGGCCAAGGACTGGCCCCGGGGGGTGAGTCGTAGGGTGAAAGATGCTCAGGGGCTGATCTGATCTGTGAGAGGTCTGCCCAGCCAGAACTGTCTTTATTTCTCTGCTCCCAGGTTAAAAGAGCTCCCCTCAGTACGTAGTGGTGAAAAGCTGCCTCTTCCATCTCTGTCCCCTGGGAGTGCCAGCCCTCGTGCCTCTGTCCCTAAATGCTCTCCCTGGAGGCAGGCACTGGGCTTGGGACCAAAGGAGTCAGAAACTGAGCCCAGCTTCTGCCCAGCCCCACCACCCTGCAAACCAGGGGTCTGGGCCTGAGGTCCCAATTCTAGCCCCAATGTCTGCCCCTCCTGGCACTGGTCCCAGGCTCTGTGCTGGTGCTGCTACCTGACGTTTTCCACTTCCAGTTCCTCTTGTAGATGAAGAGGAAAAAGCCATCTCCCTGGAGGCCAAGATGAGCACTGCTAAGCTTCCAGGCTCCTAGGAAGGTTAACACATGAATTATTTTACCTGCTGAACACGGAGCCTGAACCCATGTTTCCAGCTATGGTGAAGAATTCACTTTGGCATTGTTTTTTTTTGTTGTTGTTGCTGAAAATAAGACTGAACTGAGGGCAGGATGTTGTCTCTAACTAGGCTGAGATGACTAATTATTAAACTCATTTTCTAAAGGTTACCGTATACAGAAAAGCAATTATACAGATTAAAACAAGTTCAGAAACCTGATTCATTCTGAAACTATGGTAAACCCAAATCTTGTACTATTTCTGATTTTTAATGACCTCAGGAACATTTTATTTAACTTAGATGTCAGAGACAGCTCCAAAATGAGAGACTAAATATATTTCATGCCCTTATTTTCCTAACACAGTGCAGTGCACGAATTCCCGGTGCCAATCCTGTCAGCAGATTCCAGCAGGCTGGATGCAGAGCGGTGCAGGGAGGGACAGTCCTGGCTAACCCCTGCGTGCCAGCACCGCTCCGGGACACCCAGCGGGGTCCTGCACCTTCCTGCAGTGCTGGCACAGCCCTGGGTGGGGTATGGGGCCGTGCTTTGGGATGGGGGGTGGAAAGCAAGGTGGGTCTGGTGGTGTTTCTTCTCAGTGGTGCTCCCTGCCTGTCCTGCCAGGGCGCAGCTCCTGTGCTGGCTCTGTGCTCCCAGGTGGGCTGGGGGAGCACAGGAGGGAGGTCTGTGTGTCCCACGGGGTGCTCTTGGGCATCTTTCCTCGGTGGGTCTCTGGAGGAGGATGGGGAGGGGATTGTCTGTTTGTCCTGTGTTAATGCAGCTCCGTGCTCCCTCCACAACACAGGAGCTCACAGGAACAGCACCGTGGCAGATCCTGCAAGAGGACAGACATTGTGCAAAGGCAGACAAACACCTCTAGGTGCTCCTCAGGCTCCCACCCTACCGCCATGCAGAGACAACATCCCTTTCTGCACCAGAAAAGTGCAGGCTGACAAGGCCAGTCCTGCAGAGGGTGCCGGGGTGATGCCCTGCAGATCCCCCAGGACCCAGCAGATCTCCCCACAGCTGTGCCACCAGGCATGAGGGGCCCAGCAGCGGCTCATGAAACCTGACATTTCCCAGCTGGAATGTCCTGGGTTAAACAAACCAGGGTCCCCTGGGGTCTCCAAAGCTGTAGGCAGCAGCAAGCCCCAGCTTGGCACGAGGAGAATGCCGGGTGGCTTGCACACACCTAACCCCATGCAGGTGGCTGTGGCACAGGGCTGTATGCCACCCCTGGCTCTCTGCCATCAGCTGCCCTGGGGCAGCCTGGTGAAGATGCCTATTTCTGGGTAAGCAGAATACCTTCTAGCAAAGAGATTGTGAATGGGAAGACAAAAACATTCCTAAGAGGAGGAAAGAAAACACTTTGGAAGCCTGGTCTCACAAAAAATGAAAGCAGCTGAGCAATAAACAAGGTTTGATGTGATATCAGCTGTGAAGGAGGAGCTCCCCAAACACAGCTGCATTAAGGAGGCGATCACACAGCGCAGCGCACATCCCAGTGCTGCTGCCTGTGCCTCCAGCCACCTGAGACCCCAGGGGGTCTGGGGCTGGCAGGGAGCTCTGGCTCAGATGCGCTCATCACAGGATATATTTTAAAAAGCTGCACGTTTCATCTTGAGAATTGGTTAAAAAAAAAAAAAAAAAAGGGTTCTGTTACTGCTTCAGAATGGACTTGTAGGGAGAAAGGTGCCTTAGTTTGCTGATGATGATGTCAGGATGAAAGCTGCTGCAGAACAACGTGAAACTCAACATTGTAACCTAAGCCAAGCCTCACAATTGCCTCAGAAGTTGACTTTACTTTTTGGGACCGTCCAGAACTTGGCATTTAGGGCACAGCCGGAGCAGCAGGCAGGCAGTTGTCTGCCTCTGCCCACCTCCAGCCTGGAGCTCCACAGCCGGGTGCGGGTGGTGGGAAGGGATGGGGATGCCGGTCCCCAGGCTCCGGCTGTGACCGTGCTCCAGGATCTCGCAAAAAGTTTCCAAGACTAGAAAGGGCCCAAGGCTGGAAGGTTTTCCCCATCCCGACACGCTGCTAACGCTGGGTCCCGGCCAGCACCCCCTGTGCAACGAGCCCCCTCCCGCAGGCAGCGCTGTCCTCGCAGCAGGTTCTCAATTAGCGCAGCGGGCTCCGCATTTAAGGCGCACACTGGCCTCTAGTGGTGCACAGCCGAACCCCGCGCGATATAACTCGGTGGGTGGCAGCCACGAGTGGTATAGATGGCGTTGATACAGATATAGACGTGTATATCTCTGTATTTGTTCATGTACTTATACATGGACACATCTATGACATGTATTCTCTGCGTGTCAGGCAGAACTGCGGGGCACCCTGGCATGCAATTCCTCTCTCGCTGCCTGAACTGCAAGAGTCTCCTTCTGGCTAAACCCTGGGAAGCAGGATGTCAGAACTGGAAGCAATTTTGGCCTGAGCTTATAATGCTGAAACAAAACAAAACAAAACAAAAACCACCTTTTCCTGTGAAATTCAGGACAAATAGCAGTGTGATGAGGTAGTATTTAAGGTTTTCAGGATAACAGTGGGAAGGGAAGGGAAGGGAAGGGAAGGGAAGGGAAGGGAAGGGAAGGGAAGGGAAGGGAAGGGAAGGGAAGGGAAGGGAAGGGAAGGGAAGGGAAGGGGAAAGGGGAAAAGAGAAGAGAAGAGAAGAGAAGAGAAGAGAAGAGAAGAGAAGAGAAGAGAAGAGAAGAGAAGAGAAGAGAAGAGAAGAGAAGAGAAGAGAAGAGAAGAGAAGAGAAGAGAAGAGAAGAGAAGAGAAGAGAAGAGAAGAGAAGAGAAGAGAAGAGAAGAGGGTAGAAAAAATGAAAAGAACAAAGAAAAGGGAAGGGGAATGAAGAAGAAGAAGAATGCAAGAAGAAAGAAAAAGAAAAAGAAAAAGAAAAAGAAAAAGAAAAAGAAAAAGAAAAAGAAAAAGAAAAAGAAAAAGAAAAAGAAAAAGAAAAAGAAAAAAGCTCTGGTGGGAGGGCATATTCAGAGCCCTCTCCTCTCCCAGCACATCCTGGCTAGACAGGTCAAATTTCAATTTTCTAACACTTGGTTTTACTTCTTACTTTTTATCTCCCTATTAAACATTTCCAGACATTGGCCTGAATCTCCTAATATTTTTGCCATGGAACTAAATTGGCAAAGATTCTTGGGCTCCCCTTCTGAGTTGGACTTTACAGCTCACGGCCACACAGAGACGGCGCCGTGCTAAGACCTCCAAGCCCATCCCCGTCATTCTCACACTGAGTCCAAAGCCAGAACTGACCTCGTATCCCTAAACCTCTTCCTTGCAGTGTTTTCCTGACATTAAGCTAGTTTCAGGTGACTCCTGCAGAGATGCTGAGGCTCCCTCGGTATTTGTTGGGCTCTTCTCCGGGGGAACACCCCCACCCCAGCCCCAACATCAGCTTGCAGCCAGGGCTGTGGCAGCACCGGAGGCAGATTTGGGCACAAGTGCTCACTTCCCACGAGCCTGGACAATGCAAGCTGAAACGTGAGCAGAGGACACGATCTCCAGGCCAGATTTCCTCTGCATAACTTCTCCCCTTACCCGTGGTGTGAGGAGGACAGCACACCCCGGGCAGCTCCATAACCCAGGGTGACGCTGCCTTCCTTGCTGTACCCAGCTGGTGCCAGGGCTGTGTTTGCTCTTTTCTTCCTGTTATTGTGCACACATCGAGATGTGACCTGGCCACCTCCTCCCCAATGCCCTGAGGTGGTGTTTTCGGAATCCTTTGCCTTGTCCCCTGCTTTGCAGGACTGTCAAAAGAGTGAAACCCCCCGGAGCTCTGCGCTAAGTGTGTGCAAAGGGTTTTTGGGCCAGCATGATGGGGTCGGGGCTGAGCTTGAAGGTTTTGCCCAGCTCCTCTGGGGAGCTCACCAGCACCAGGCCCACCTGTTGGGGGGCTGAGGCACAGGACACATTCAGCAAGAAGAAATGTGGTGGATGTGGAGCAGGCAGAGCAGCTCTGGCCCTCTCCCAGACGCTGCAGACCTCCCTCCGTGGCAGGAACATCTCAGTGCCCTCCTGCTCCACAACGGGAGCTCAGGAGAGGTGATACAGGTCCAGCCTGAGAAATTAAAAGATTTCTTTCAAACCACAGCACATTAGTCTGGATATCATCATGCCAAATAATTAACCTTATTAATAAAAGATGATAATAAACTTCATATGGTCTACCTCTAATTGCTGCTGAGAGGTATCTACGTGAACATTTTTCATATCTATGCATGCTTTGGGCTTCTTCTCATCACCTTCTGGGTTACAAGCCTTTAAACTACATCCAGATCTCTTTGTGCTTTGATCTGCAAACATCAGGACACAGAGGTGATGCAGAATAGAAAGTGAATCTTTGTGGTGCATGCCAGCTTGGATGCTTTAGGAATGAACCATTCTGGTTCCCAAAAATGCTGCAGTTCTGATGGACCAAAAATTCAAGGTTCTGTTACCACCAGAGAGTTTTGTGCAGAAACATTCACCAAGCTCTACTAGATTTTTTTCTTCAGCTGCAGATGGATTTTTGGTACACTTACAGCTTCAGGAGCTGCGGCTATAAGAAAAATACTGGATATCATGAAGATCACTGGACAGTTCAGGAATTCCAAGGACCAGGTATATCAACAGGTAGGATAGAGGGGCTGTTTGCTAGGGGTTCATGCTCAAAACTCCTGTCACATCACCACGGTCCATGGGCAAGCTGCAGTTCGTCAGAAGGCGATCTGCCCCTGAACACTAGAGACAGTGGATAAACATTTGTGGGTCTCTACTATCTGGTGACTATTAAACTAGGCTTGAAATATTTGTAATTCTAGCAGCCAAAGTTGGCAAAATTTGAGCTTTGCTCACCTCAACGCAGAGGTTTCACCTTTATTGTCTCAGTCCTGACCTCCCCACAAGGTGCATGGAGAGGCTGTGGGTTTTGCTTCAAGGGCTGGGTGTTCACTTCAAAACCGAGCTGAGCTGCAGCAGCCGTGCACCCCCTGGCCCTGGGGATGTGAGGCTGGAGGGGACACCCAGCAGGGCTCCATCCTGCCACAGGTTCAGTAACCACACGTCATTATGGGCAGAAACTCAGGGCAAAACGCTGGGCCCTGCGCTTGTCGGGAGTTCGTGCCTCCAAGGCTTTGGGCAAGTTGGCTGGGAATTAGTCATTGGGTTTAAAAGCTTGGTGGGGGACTGACAGACAGATGGCAGAAAGACAAATAGGCAGCTGGCACCACTGCAGTGCTTTGTCACCTCAGAAAAGCAGAAAAAAATGGGATGTGTGTTGGCCTGAGGCTTTTTAGAAGAGGCTTGGTGCAGCCAAAGTGGTGGTGGGGGGCCGGACCACGACCATAGGGATCGGCAGCACTTGAGAGGATGGAAAGAGCTGGGACTGGAGAGCCAGACAGGTTGTGGAATATGAAAGGCTTGGAGAACCCAAAGAAATTGCTTGGGAAAAACCTACAGGAGGTGCAGGGCAGACCAAGGACTGGAGCAAACAGACACAAAGAGATTTCCTCTGGCTTCTTCATCCTGCGGGATGCCATCCTATGGGACGAGAAGCCAAAGTGAGACAGCCACAGAGAGGGAGGCTCACAGCAAAGGACCTGACCCCAAATTAAATCTGCCTCCACGAAGTAGATTTGAGCAGCTAGCAAGCCACAGGCATTGTCACTCCTACTTAGCGGCCAAGAAAAAAGTGATCAGCTGTCCTTGATTCAAGCCCTGCAAGGACAGGTTTGTTGTTGTGCTTTTGGTGTTTGTATTTTTTCCCCAGTGAAACAGGGCCAAAAATCTGAAAATGTTTTGACTCCCATGGAAACATTTTGATTTTCCCCAGAGAAACTCCCATGCGGTGCCTGGGCATTATTTGAAACCTGCCGGCGTGCCTTCGTAGTTTGAGCTCACACGTGCAGGTGCCGTTTCTAAACACGAGTGGGAAGGTTTTGCTTTGGAGACTTTGAACCATTTATTTTTTATTTTTTATTTTTGTCAACTACCAAGTGAAACATTTTGTTTAAAAAATGCCTAAACACAATATTTTGACATTTTCAAAATGTTCTCCTGTTCCCTTTAGCCAAAACATGCTGCTATATTCAAAGCAAATTTGCAGATCCCTTCAGCCCTCCCAAAACACATAGGTTTTGCTGAATTTCACAAAAACTGCCGCTGGGCAAGGGGCAGGGAGGAGTGGGAGCGCCAAGATGGGGCTTTAGGAAGCAGGGAGAGGGAGAAAAAAGGGGGAGCAGAGGTTTTTGGGGTGCTAGGAGAGTGGTGGGGAGAGGCTGGGAGGAATGGGCAGGGGCGAGGGGCTCCTGGTAGGGATGGAGGGAGCCTGGGAGCCAGGCAGCACCACGGATGCAGGGCAGTGGGGCTCGGGGGGAGCATGGGGAGCAGAGGGGCTTGCCCAAAATGGGGCCAGACACAGAGGGGCTAGGACACAGCTCTGATGCCATCACCTGCGGGATGGCAGGCAGCCGGTCCCTGCAGCCACACAGGTACCCATGCTTTGTCGTGCACCCTGGGCTGTGAGCCCCTTTCTCATGGCGCACCCAAACTCGCAGCTTTCCCCTGGGAGGGAAAAAAAAGATAAAAAAAAGACAAGGAGAAAAACAAAATAACCACATCTGAGAGGCTGTAGCGATGCTGCTTACCGGCAGCCGTGCCCTGCCACCGCCCGCAGCACCGGCACAGAAACTGTGTCAGAGGCAGAGAGCCGCCCCGGGAAGGGTCCCCAGCGCTCCGGCCTGCAGCCCCTCCACGAGGAGGGATGGAGGGACGGGAGCTCCAGGCTCAGCAGGGCTGTCGGGGCTGGGTGGAAGCTCCCTGAAGTCCTCCCCACCGGTCCTGTGCAGCCTGAGCTCAAGGGAGAGGTATCCGCAGGGTGTTCGCCCCGTTGGGTCCCATCCAAACCTGCTCCCAGGGCAAAGGGCCAAGCACGGTGCGTGCTGTCGGCACAGTCAGCAGTGGGGTGACATCTCAGTATGCCGATATTTCCTGTTATTTTACCGGTTACATTTGGATTCAGAGGTGATTCACGGGGTTCGTGACCTTCTCAGATGCTACATTACTGGGGACACTGTGGGCGGCTGCTATAATTGGCAGCTAATTTCTTGAATTCAGCAGCACGAGCAACACATTGCCCTCCCAAGCCAGTCGGCTGCATGCAGACCACGAGGTGGGTTGGCCAGAGGACACTGCATGCTTCACATCCCACCTCTAGTGTCCCTGCTGCACAGCACAGCTGTAGGGCCACACGACAGGAGGGTGCTGTGGGGCTGCAGGACCCCCGAAGGGCTCACTTCCAGAGCCACAACCACCTTTTCTAGCTCTGCTCTCATCACGGCTGGGGCTGTCCTGCCCCAACGCACAGCACGCAGCAATGACGACCTACATGTGGCCAGCGGCCCCATGGCAAAGCAGCCCCCAGAGGTGGAGAGACCACAGAAAGGTGAAGTAAAACAAACAAACAAAAAAAAAAAAAAAAAAAAAAAAAAAAAACAAAAACAAACAAAAAAAAAGTTTGGGGAGGATATTGGGATATCCTTCTTAGTTTTGCAGCATCACCACTGGAAGACGATTTGGAAGCCCAAAATTTGGCTCAACTTCATCCCAGGATGGCTAACAAAGATGAACCAGACTGAGAGCTGCAAATAAAAGATGTAAAGTCTGCTGAAGTGTCTGAGTGAAGATAGCCACTGTCCCTTGAAGCTTGGGGAAAACTCCCCGTTGGCCAGGCCAGATCAAGGAGGCTCTGCAGGAGGCTCTCAGCCTTCCTCTGGTGCAGACCATGAGCCAAGATATGACCAGGTGGGTCATCCTCGAAAGCATTAAAGTGACCCAGATTCCCAGAAAACACAGAGCTGACCTCTAACCCCTTTACCTGGGGTCACCCAGCACCACCAGCACCTCCCACACAACAGGGCAGGGGAGGGTGATCTCCTAGGGCAGACTCAGCAGCTCTCCATCCCAACCATGCCACTCCTAGGCCAGCTTCCTCAACAGAAATTCTGGCCCAACAGTTTATCCTCACATCAACAGCACAAAGCTGCACAGATGGAGGATTTCAAGGGGAAATTATTTAGATAAGAGATTATCAGGTACACTTCGATGTCAGCTGAGCTTCTGGGCTTAATGCAGAATGATGGATCACCCATCCAAATACATATTATTTTCCCTGGAGGCACTGCCCTGTGAAATTTATTTCCCTCTGAAGGGCCTTGTAAATCATTTGTAACAAATAATCCACAGCATTGCCAAGCCCACATGCTCAAAAACCTGGAGTCACGTGTTAGGAGATTGGCCTAAAAATTATGAGATTTTTCTTTTCTAGCAGTTTAGAAGGTGGACCTTCCTCTGCTTTATGACCCTTTCTTGTTCATTTGCCTATTTCTCAAGCTTTCCTCTCCACCCTCTATTCCTGGCAGCTATGTTAAATTCAAGCTGGGGTCTACTTCAGACCTCTTAACTCCCATACCTGGACCTTTCAAGCATGAGCACCACCACGCTGCTTATTCACTGCTGCTCTCAAGGGGCTGGAGAACACGGTTTGCCCCAAAGCATTTGTCATCCAAACCCAGGCATCAAATCAGTCCTGCCCCAAGTGTTCACCTTGACCTTGGTATCACCCTTCCCCATGATAGCTCCTGGACTTGCAGACCAGTGGTGGTCTCATGTCCCGCATGCACCTGAAGTGAGAGAGCAGAAAGTTTCCTGGCCGAGGTGCTGCAAACGTTCAGCATTTCAATGGGCATCACCAGAGGATGCTTCGTGCTGAGCAAGGGCTGCGGCAGCGTGCTGCCCCTATCTGATCATCTCCCACGACCGGCCCTCAGCCCTATCTGATCCTGCAGTTATTGAAAACTCAGCTGGGTGTGACTGGGATCATTTTTCAGGGTTTTCATGTTGTTGTTAGACCACAGTGAAAATTAAAGAGCCAGGAACAGGAGAAAGCGCTGTACTTTCACTATGATACTTTCTGGTAATGAGATATTTATTAATGTTCATTTCTTCTTAAAGGAAACAAACCAAACCCAATCCCTTATCTCTCCCTCAGTGTTTAAGTTATGAGTAACACAGGAAGCTATTAAGCCATGAGACAGCAAATACACCCTGCTCAGGAGCCTGTGGGTGTAGGAGATACAGTGATAAAACCAAGATATATCTAATCACTCCCAGTTACCTTGAGCTTTCTGCAACTCTTGAAATGATGTAGGGATCTAAAGATGCTTTGTCTTCTTTATGAGAAAAGCAGCTGTGATTTAGCAGTTTAATCACTTTTGTCACAAAGAAATGCAAAACAAAACACATCACCAGGATATATTATTTTTTCAAAGCCGCGCTTTGTTTCCCATCAGTAAGGAACAATTGTAACACCTAACGGTGGGTTGAGATAGATGCATGTTCCATAAAGCTGATACAGAGGCCAGGCTTAGATCAGCTCTCTGAAACTGCTGACCCGCTGAGGGCTTAGTAATGATGGCCACAGCCAAAATCTACCGACTTTGGGTGCTCAGCAGGTCTTGAGAGGCAGCTGGCTGACTTGAGGGTATTTGCCACAGTATGAGGAGCCGTCTCAGCACCAGGCAGGATTTGGCTCACAGGATTTTTTCATCCCATGTTGACTTCCAAGCAGCCTTGTTGGACCTGCAGGACTCGAGCCATGCTGCTGCAGCTCTTGCCTTCACCGATGGTGCATACCACCCGCACTCCAGCAGGCTGGGCTCCCTCCCACACTCTGGATGTGCAAAGCTCTCCCCGCTCTGCTAACGGGCACCAGGGTGTGAAGAGATGGGTTTCTGAAAAAGAGAATGCAGTGGAGTAACTATTTCCTTTGTCATTATAATCACACCCATCTGGGTCATTAGCAGGGCAGGAAACTCCCCCGAGGAAGCTGCAGGTCCCACCAAATCTCGCCAGCACCGCTCCTGCCCCAGCCCCAGCTCCCTTACCAAACAACATCCCAGCTGCCCGGCTCCAGCCCCAGCTCCCCACAAGTTTTGGGATTTTTTTTCCACCCCTTCCTACATCTTCTTCCCTGCTGTGGCCCAGCTCTCCTGCTCGGTACCCAGGAAAGGGCCAGGAGCACCCATGGGAGCCCATCTCCCAGCCTTGGCCAATGCAGGCAGGAGCCATGGAGCTTTTAACTGCTGAATTACTGCCGAGCCCCCTGCTGAGTGTATGCACAATGTGGTTTCCCCAAAGGTTTGTGATACAGACAAAGTGTGGCATGTTTCTATAGGAAAAGAAAAACATCCCCATAGAAAAATGACTCCCCCTTTCCAGGCTCCAAAGCCTTGCTGAAAATGCCCAAAGAAAGGGCCACCAGTTAATTATGTTTTTTTTAATGCATCTTTTACTCCTATGCCTTAGACACAGCGGCTCATAAGCTGTTGCCAGCCCATTATACAGGATCCAAAAGCTTCGTTTCCTCAGTAGCCATTTTCAAAACCAATTTTGTATTTCATATTTGCTGGCTTTGATGCACGGCTGCATTTCCCTGTGTCAGGCCATGGCAGTGCAACAAAAGGTCTTGGTGCAATGGTTGCTGGACACATGTCCAGAGAGACTTGGGACAAAGACTGGAAGAGGGAAAAGTCTTTGCATGGCTTTTGATGAAAATTCACCCTCTAACACTTCTCCTCAGTGGCCAGTGAGGGATTCCCACCTGGGCACCGGTCAGGTTGGCCATCGGTCCCTGTCATCCCTTGTAATAAGGGGACAGTGGTCCCAAACCAGGCCCTAAACACCCCGGTCCCTGCCGGAGCAGACTTCTCATGGACTGCAGCAAAGTTTGGAAATGAACAGCATGGCCTCTGCAGCCACAATGAGCTCATGGACGTGTTTCAGCTCAAGTCCATGTGAAGGAACAATGATTTGCAAACAAATCATCCCCATTCTTCCTCACTCACTCCTTCTCTCCTCATCACTGGTGATGTTTTCTGCAGCTGCACCAAGGGGACGTACCCATCTAAATAATCTGACCTTTTCAGAAGCCCAGGTCAGGCAGGACAATTTGTGTGGTTGATGGTTACAAACAAAGCAGGTCATGGCACCACCCCCGCAGTGCCACCATCCAGAGACAGTCCATGGCACGGCTGGCCCCAGCCACACACTGAGGTTGGAGGAGCCTGACAGCAGCCGTGCTCTTAATGGAGAAAACATGCAAACCCAGGACTTTCTATTTTAGTAAGACCAAGCAAGGTGAAGCCAAATGGGAATTTCCTAATTACCCTGCTTTGAGGTTTTTGAAAGCATTACCCTATTTTGGAAAGCATGGATTTTTATAATCGGATTTTTTTTTAAAACCTGTGATGCGCTAAGTTTTCTGAAATTTGTGTTGAAAAAGGTTTCTCTGGTCTGAGAAGACAATCTGGTTAAAGTCAGAAACAAAATCACCATTGCTTAGAGGCCCTCATTATGGAGGCTGATGACCAAGTTTGAGCTGACTTCTCCAGCAAAAGAGCATTTACTTCTTTTTGTTAATGACACGGAGAGACTGGAGGCCCTCACCACAGCACAGGCTTCACAGGGGACTTGGGGAGCACCAGATGAGGATCCCCTGGTTCCTGGTGGGTCTGGAAGGAGGCAGAAGACCCACAGGAGGCACAGCCCCAACCTGGCCACTGGCCGTGTTATGGCTGGAGCAGGCAAGTCGTGCTTCTCATGAGAAAAGTCAGAAAGCCACGTTTCCACCTCAGCCCATCACGGGAAGGTGTCTGATATCTCACGGGTGCTGCAGGGCAGAATAACCACTCCTCACCCCCCGCCTGCGGTGCTGCATGGAGCACGAGCACCTCTGATCTCTATCGCTGCCTCGCTTCGCTTCCCAGCGCCACGCAGCAATGACAGCAGTTGTGAGATGAGCTGGCCAGGCTGCCCCAAGGCGCTGCTGCAGCTCCGGCGGTGGCAGGTGTGACACGGCTATGGGACAGTGTAGGTGACACCAGCTTGCACCCAAAAAATCCCAGCTCCAAGCCCTGTGGGGTGGCGGTGCTGCCCCGCACATCACGGTGCCCGGTTCTTGATGAGGCCCAGGCGGTGTGACGTGCCCCAAATTGCTGCTGCCTTGGGCAAGTACCAATAGTTCCCATGAGACTGGCTTTGTTTCCTAAAATCTCAGCCCTGTGGGTCAGTCAAAATTAACATCTGTCAGTAAGGAAAATGTTTTATTTCTAGCACTGAGAGTAGCAAGAGAAAGTTGGACGTTTCAGTCTTTGACCCTTCAATACTCTGAAACAAGGAGACAAAGAGGATGAGCTCAAAAATTTTTAAACTTTTTAATTTTGCAGCCCATCGCCTGGTTTCAAAGTCCCAAAGCCTAAGGATCATTTATCATCAGCTCAATATGGCCTACTAAGAGCTCTTGCAGAACGCAGTTGGGGCTTTCTTCAACTACAGGTTAGCAGATCCTTCCTTCAGCCTCAAAAGAAACCTCTCAGAGTGTTTTCCATTGGACTTTTTATTATTATTATTTCAGAGAGAAGGGGGAAGTTTCAGAGTTTTGGAGAGGTTGTATTTTCCCCTTCCAGCTATGAAAACTGCTCTTTCACCTGAATACATGTATACAAATACAGAAAGTATATGTTGGTGCACGATACTACCCACAAAGGCTTGTTAGATAAAAATCTAGATAAGCAGCCAAGCTTAGTCAGCTGAATTTTAACTACATTTCACTAAGCTCACTACATTTTGAGAGTGAATGATACAAAAGATGTTCTCCAAAATGTCTTTAGAGCATCCAAGCATGGTTCAGTAAAGCCCTAAGCCATTTCTAATGTTAAGCTTCACAGAGTTTTGACACATCATGAGAAAACAAGAAAGAGGAAGACAGGAAACGAGCCCCAACAACTAGGTCTCATAATGAGCAAAAATCAATTCAGATCTGCTGGCAGAATCCAAAGAAACCTGGTCCCAAAACTGCAGTGTAATTTTGCAGTAGGCTGGTATGTTGTTGTCGTTATTTGCTCGTTGGTACTCATCCAACAAGTCTGAGAAATCACAACCAAAAACTTGAAAGACAGAAGCCACAGTGCTAATACATTTGGCACGGAAAAACAGATGAAGCACAGGCTTAAATGGGGACTTCACGAATGCAACAGCTGATCAGGTATAAATGCATTGCACCCTCAAAGTGCTGCGGGAAGGTTCTGTGCACCAACTGCCCACAGCGTCCTCTGCCTGCTCTGAGATTCAGACACCCGTGCCATAATGGAGGAGAAGCTGGGATGCCCCCTTGTACCACTGCTGGTGTCTTCACCGTACCCAGCTCAACAAATGGTTGGGCTCACTGTGGTTGAGAAGCTCAGAGGCAGGTGGTGGTTCTGTCTTCTGCTCAGTCTCATCCAGAGCCACGGCCCACCTCTGGATGTCAGATCTGCTGTGCTGACATCAACAGGAGCCTGCTTCTGTTTCAGTGGAGCTGGGAGGTCATGGCAGGGGGTTCTGCATGGCCCTGCACACTGCCAGCACATCATCTTCCCATCGGGAAGTCTGTCTTTTCAAAGCTCACTGCCAGTGTGCCACCTCACTGTCTCAAAGTTGCTCTGCAGCTGGAGCTGGAAAGGTGCCTCAATGCATTTTGTCTGAAGAGAAAGCAGAGCCAGCACCTGTCTGTGAGCCTCTCTAGCAGGCTCTAGGAAAAACATCAACAGAGTAGAAATAAATACCATCTTCAAATAAGAGAGGCAGGAGCCCTTCAGCCCAGTGACACCTGAGGATGCAGGCAGCAGCAGCAGAACTGCCATGAAAACAGGCCTCTTGTGGCACAGAAAGGATCAGACCACTCATAACAACAACAAATGCATGCGGTCTTCTTTAAAAATAATTTCCACCTTGACAGTTCTGGTGGCTGCCTGAGCTCTCTGTGGTGCTGTGGCTGTCCCTCCGCACAGCAGCTGTCCCTGGGAGAAGGAAAGAGAAGAGAAGAGGGCAGGGCCTAGCGAGAGCAGTGATGCACCCATGGGCCAGAACATGAAGAGCCCGATGGTCACTGCCAACACCCAAGAGCACAAGCGCTACTCCAAAGAGACACTAGGACCAGCTGGAGCACCAGCAGCCCGGTGCTACACATGCCAATCTCTTGTGCTTCAGAGGAAGCTAAAATGAACAGCAGTTGTCAAATAATCCTTCCATGAAAGAGTCTGCAGGCAACCAGCAGAGCCGAGGCCAGGCCCTGCCAGTGGAAGCATGCTTGATTTCTACCAGTAATACCAAACTAACAACTGAAAACTGAAAGTTTTGTTTTTAAAGTGAACTTTTCATTCTTTCTGTTCTCTATAAACCACCAAGTGTGGCAGAGAGCTTTCAATGTAAACATCTTTGTGAGCAGCTCACTTTCTGGCTGGCACCTCTGTCCAAGCTGCTGCAGAAGTGGCCAATTCTGGGTGGGTTCTGGCCATCAAAAGCTGTCCTTGTCCACAGCTTCACCAAGCAGCATGAAGAAAAACCCCTGTGGGAGAGTGCTCTGTTGAAACCTGTGACAAAACCCTGCAGACCTCAGCAGGGACAGGGCTTCCCTCTGCTCTGATGTCCACCTGCAAGCCACCCCGCTCCCAAGCACCACAGGGCAGTCGCCTCTGCTGATGACCACTTATGGAGACAAATCGTGCTGTCTTCACGGTAATTTGGGCATCACAAAATTAGCAGTTATTTAATACCAAAGTGATTTTCACAGAGAATACAACCAGGGAGGAGCTTCCTATTCACTCCTGTCAAAAAACAGGCCTAGCAACAGAAGGCAGCCATCAGGTTGCCACCTGAGCAGCCGTGACATAACCGGTGTCGTGGCAATGAAGTAATTTTAGGCTGAAAGCAAAAACAGGAAATCGAAAAGAAGAATGCTGGACAGAAGTGGCTCCAGTCCCCAGGAATCCCCAGGACAAAATTCGCATTTCTTCAGCCCCTACAGCACCTGCCCTGGCTCCCCAGCCTCAGGCAGCATTACCCACTCATGCACGTGGTCCTTGTCTCCTGCTTTGAAAAACAAACTTACCTTTGTTCTGACCTTTACCTAACAGCAGGAGCCCCCTTGTTCTGTGACAAGTTTCAGTGAATTTGTTTTACACGGTCGTAAACTAGGGAATAAAATGTCTCTGCAATCTCTCCATGTTTCCAGACACGGAAGGATTTACTCATTGCTTCTTGCCAGCTGTAAACTCCATCTTTTTTACCACGTTCAACATGTGAATGTGAAAGCTGGGTGACTTTCCCAGACAAAAAAAAAAAAAAAAAAAAAAAAAAAAAAAAGTGTTTTGAGCTTCTAGGTCAAAATCCCAGCTGCACTGGAGCTGATAACCAAACTGGATTTCCCAGCCATGTGTGGAATAAGGCTGAATTTCTATAGTCTCAAGGCCACTTTTTTTTTTTCTATCTTTGCTGACCACAGGCAGGCCCATGCCTCTCCCTGATGGTCGCATCACTTTGGAACATGATGAACTGATGTAGAAGGGAAATGCAGTCTGTCCTTTGCTTTTGCCTATCTGCATTCCACAGACACCAATCACCTCAACACCTCTAAATCTTCCTGGTAAAAGAATATCAAAGCCACAATCCCTATGGGAAAATCCTAGCACTCAGATTGAGAAAATGAAACCTCAGTCGCACAAGTTGGCAGCTTTGGATTTTATCAATGTCATGTAACACAGGTGCCATAAATCCCAACACTAAAAACCAAGACACATTGATGTTAACTCCATTTTATTTTTGCTTTCTCACTTGTCAAAATCCCAACAGTAAGCCAGACTTGCATAAGATATTCAATTCTATATGGAGCCATCGTTCTTCGTGAACACAGTACAAACAGCTCCTGCACGAGCCTGTTTGGAACAGGAGCCCTCACTGCATTAATTCTCTGCTTGCTGCCCACCAACAGCTTCTGCAACTACATGTCAGTTAAGTTAGTTAAGATAGCAAAAAAGAAGCAAGGATGGGGAGATTTAAAGAAAATGAGCTGAAGGCAGGGAAGATGCACAGTGGAGTGCTGCAGCATCAGCTCACCTTTTCTCATCTTTTGCTGTCATTTCTAAATGCCGTCTTGGTGGGATGTTCTCTGTTCACCTGCCTGGGAGTGTGGAGCTGCGTAGCACTGCGACACCTTGCCAGTCACAGCTAGAGTTCAGATCCCAGATCTTTCTTTTTGAATTTGCAGCATGACTTGATATCACAGTGCCAAGAGGAAGGACAGAAACCTGGCAGCCTGTGAGATTTCTGTCTTCTATTTGGCCGTATGTCTTCTCTCTTTTATTATGTTAGTCAGGTGCTAAACAAATAAAATCAATTCTGAACTTATAAAAAGCAATTGGAAATGTCTAGTCTTTTATAGTGAAATCTCAACTGCAGCAGCCCACAGCACTTGGAGAAAAATCAATCATCGTTTCCATCCCGCTATGTGTGCTACTAAAATTAAGAATTGATGTTTGGTTGCAAAGGAAAATTATTTCAAGAGAACCACCTTAGCAACAGTTTTCAGTGTTCATAAAACCCCTGTTTATGTTTCTTCTCATAACAGACAAACTCCTACCTTCCACCCTGAATTATAAATATTAATGGCTGATCCTGATTTACATATAGTTTCCATCTTAATGGGCATCAAAATTGCAAGCAGGGCAACAGCACTACTTACAGTAATAGCAAGTAGTAAACAAGTCGTCATCCTGAAGATGTCATAAACCCTGTGTTAAACGCCCCTATAATTACACTCTCCCCCACATCCAAATCAAACTTTGTATTATTTTGCCAGTGGCCTTTTCATAAAGACTGAATGCCTGATAAGCAGGAGACATCTGAAGAAGCACTTATCTCTGATACAGCCTAAATATTTTAACGTGCTATGTCCATTTGAAAGCACCACTCCCCACATCTCCAATTTGTGGCATGAAGGCCGACATAACTTGCATGATCTGAGGAAATATGCATACCACATTAATATTCCTCTAGTATATGCTACGGCCACTTCAGAAACCACCTATTCCTACAAGTAATTTCTGTTCTACCAGCTGTATTTGTGTTTATTTACATGCAGGTGCTTGCCACAGTGCCAGTTTATCCCAAGCAGAGGGGCCGTGCAGCATCTGCTGCCCAGGCTCTCCAACCCAGCCAGCACCAGCACAAGGCGCTGTTTCTGGAAATGGGAGCTGCTCCTTCCCAGCCCTCCACAGCCACTTTTCTCAGCCTCTGTATTGCAGAGCTTGTGGTGTAACAGCACATTCCCCTTGCTCCAGTGGGGCTTGCAGTGAAGCTGCAGCTGTTTCAAGAGACAGAACACCAAGGGCGAATAAGGAGATAGCTCCCCCTGCTTCCCAAATCTGCCCCGGGGTGTGCAACAGTCAGAAATGCTCTCAGAAGAGGAAGGTGATGAGCACTGCACTAAACGGGGCTTTTTCACAGCCAGCTTGGTTTCGATCCAGCTGGTTCTCTCAGGCACTGCCCATCGGTGTCCCTGGAGCAGGGACAGACTCGTTTGCACCGTTCTCTGCTCATTAGGGTCATGGACACCCACTAGCCCTCACAGGTTTAGAGACAGAAAGCTCTTTTGTGATTGTCTGCTCAAATCTGTTATAGTTAGTATCTAGATATGCTTTTTCCATTAAAACATGTTCCAAACATTTAGTGGGGTGCAGTGACTCATCACCAGGCTTCAGTTAGTGCCCATAATGTGGCACCCATGGAATTTACCTACCCAGTGGCCACGGTGGCAGCACACTCCTGCCTTCCCTGCCCTCTCTCTGAAGCTGGTGGAGGCACGCACAGCTCTGTCCTCCTGTTTTTCTTTCAACTCACATGCAGTATCTGTTTCAAAAACACTTCAGTCAACTTTTAGAATTCAATAGCTGACTTTGATAGAGAAATTACTGTTCCAGTGTATGGTAAATGACAGTGGTCTAGAACACTGTTAAATTTAAGTCTGGAAAATGAACTTTAATAAAATGTGCTCCAATAATGTATTGTGACAGCTCTTAGTGAAATCAACTCCAATACTTTGATTCTCCCAGGAAGGCAGTGAGATAGATATACTCCAGCAGCCTTGAGCCATGGAATAAGAAAGCAGACAGCTTTATGATAAATGGCCTTAGAAACCTAAATTACAGCTGCAGCAAACGAACAATATATCGAAATTACTCCGTGGCTTTTCGTTGCAGCCACCCGGCAGAGCCGAGGGCAGCGTGGCGGTACACGAGTGTGCACTGACACCTAGTGGGATAGCCCCAGGCGAGGAACCAGCCCCACTCTGCCCTGGAGCCACCCTGCGGGGACGGCTGTACCCCAAGGAATTTGGTGCAGGAAGGCCCCTGGCTCCCACTACCTCACCAGCATTTGCTGCGTAGCACTGCCTCGGGATAAAGAGGTTTTCTTTTGCTAAAGAACATCAACAACAGCCCTCTGCCTTGCTAGATGCCAGCAGGAGGTGGCAAAGTGTTGGGTTATTTGTGTCCCTTCTCCTGTGAGAGGCTGGTTACAGCTTTGACTTCTACATGCTGCACCTTCGCCAGCCTAAGGCCTCGCCTCTCACCTTCCTCACCTTCCCCTTGCCAGGGTCCTGCCTCGCTGCCCCCAGCCCTCAGATACAAAGTGGGGAGAGAGGGAAGGATTTGTTGTGAATCAAAGCCTAACAATGTTGGAGCAGAGAGAGCTCTGCAACCCCAAAGAAGAGACAAAGGACGTTGTATGTAACCTGTTGGTGCAACAACAGCACAGCCCTAAACTGTGTTAGCTAATCCCACTGGCACTGGGTGACCCACAGCAGCACCCTGAGGTGGAAGGGTGACACGGCCCCATTTTGAGGCATCTAATGCCCCACACAACTCCCAGAAAACAGGGTTGTAAGTCAGAGGAGAAAGAGGCTGGGGGCAGTTTGCCAGGAGGAGGACTGACAGACCACCAACAGCTGCTCTGTAGGATTTTTGCACCATTCCCAGCCCCCTTTCCAGGCAGAACGAGGGACCGGCAGCACCTCCCCACAGGGCAGCCGTGACCTGTCCTGACGGCAATCACATAATCCCAGAATGGGAAGGGACCTCTGAAGATCACCCAGTCCTGCCAAGCAGAATCATAGAGCACACTGCGCAGGAAGGCATCCAGGCTGGGTGTGAATATCTCCAGAGGAGACCCCCCCAACCTCTCTGGGCAGCCTGTCCCAGCGCTCTGCCACCTTCCCAGCACAGAAGTGCCCCCCTATATTGAGCCGGAACGTCCTGTCTCTTGACCGGCTCCATCCCCCCGACACCCTCCCCTCGTGTATCCCTGCACATCCACAAGCTCTCCCCTCAGCCCACGCAGCCTCCGGCCCCGGGGCGGCGCAGGGCGGCGGTGCGGAGCCGCGGCCGGGCGGAGCCCGCTGAGGCGCTGCCGGCGCAGGCGCTGCCCGCCCTGCACAGCCCGGCCCGGCCCGGCGCGGCGCGGCCATGTCGCTGCTGCGGGGCCTCGGCGCCCTGCTCTGCCTCTGCGCCCTGCGGCTCCCGGGGCCGCCGGCGGGCACCGCTGCGGCCGCACGGGGGCTGGACCTGGCTGCGTACCGGTGAGTGTGGGGTGAGGGCAGGGGTAGGGGTAGGGGTAGGGGTAGGGGTAGGTGTAGGGGTAGCGGGGTGTGAGCAGGCTGAGCCGTGCCGTGTCGATCCGAGCCGATCCGTGCTGTGCCGTGCTGCAGGGAGCGGGTGCGTGCCATGTTCTACCATGCCTACGAGCACTACCTGGAGAGCGCCTTCCCCTACGACGAGCTGCGGCCGCTGACCTGCGACGGGCAGGACACCTGGGGCAGGTAGGGGCAGCCGGGCTGGGCTGGGCTGGGGCTGCCGCTGGGCCTCGCCTCACTCAGCCCTGTCCCCGCACAGCTTCTCCCTCACGCTGATCGATGCCCTGGACACGCTGCTGGTGAGTAGGAGCTGGCCCCGGCGGGCAGGAGCTCGCTGCCCCGACACCTCCTTGCTCCGGTGCGGGGGCCTGCAGCCCTTCGGGATGGGGTGAAGCTGCTCGTCTGGTGTCCCCTGAAGACAACTCTTGCACAAAACCCTGAAATGAATCTAGTGTTAGCCCCTAGCGTTAAACTCCACTGTTGTTTTCCGTGCTTTGGGTGCTGAGCCTTGTTCTCTTGTGGCCCTGCTGCAGATTCTGGGAAACGTTTCGGAGTTCCAGAGGGTCGTCACCGTGCTGCAGGAAGGGGTGGATTTTGACATCGATGTCAATGCATCCGTCTTCGAAACCAACATTCGAGGTGAGGCACGGTTGTGCGTTGTGGTTGTGTATTGTGGTTGTGCTGCTTTACCTGTCTGTGCAACTCTCGGGGTTGTAGGCAGGGGTAACGCAAGGCAGCAGTCAGAGGGATATTGTAGTGCAGTGTAATACGGCATGGAAATGCACAGAAAAACCCTAAACAAGTGTCACTTCCTTTTTGTCTTTGTCCTGCACCTTTCTGCTTCCTGCCCCAATATAAATGGATGCAGATGTGGTGCTTTCAGTATTCTTGTGCCAAGTTTTTAGCCTTTGAACAGATGTATTTTTCTGCTGAGATGGTACAAAACTAATACTCTGTTTTCTTTACATGCTGTTTTGAATCAGAGATTATTAATTTATTGCTTAGGCTCTGTAAAGTGAAAATTGTCTTTTTTTTTTTTTTTTTTTTTTCCTCAAAAATCACAAAGACCTTTACCTGCAGCGGGGAGGAGTCTTGCACCCTAATCTTGTACCCTGTTGAGCACCTCACTGCCTTGGCACCGTGCAACGCCAAAACACAAGCAGTGAACACAACTGTCAGTTACGCTTTTTTGTTTCTCCTTTCAACCACTGCTGAAACCGTTTTGGCAGCACTGTAATTTCTCTCTTCCTGCTTGTTATGCAACAGCAAGCAAGGCTGTGAAAAGAATTAAAGCTCCCTGCCTCTGTCAGTCACACTAAAGTTCTTGACTCTGACCTAGGCATTTTCCCATAAGGAATTAGGAAGGAATGCTGTATTACATTACAGAAGCATGGCATTAAGCTGTCTGGAAGAAATGAAACGCAGTTTCTCTCTTAGAGGTTCGTGGTCAGTATACTTATAGCTTGTTTTGATTGTCTGCAGAACAGTGCAGGTGTAGGAGGGCAAATAGGGTCTGAAGTGCATACTCTAATGGCAGTAATATATCTGGTACCTACTGCAAACAGACAGCAAGAAACAAATGACTCTTCTTCTGAGGCATATTGAATTATGCCATTAAAGATAAGCCATCTCACTTTTCTTCTCCATGAACGTTGTCCTTGCATCACAATAAAATAAATCTGGTTTTGGATTTTGTTCCCCTCCCAAAATGTTCTTTAATGGGCTTCTGGCTTGCCTTCCAGTGGTGGGTGGTCTCCTTTCTGCTCATCTGCTGTCAAAGAAGGCTGGCATTGAAGTGGAAGTGGGATGGCCGTGTTCTGGACCTCTCCTGCGGATGGCAGAGGAAGCAGCTCGCAAACTCCTGCCAGGTGAGAACTTGTCTGCTTTGTGCTGCTGTGTTGTAGCTCCTGAGGTAACTGGTGTGTCTGAGGAAGATGGCACTGCCTGATGTGTATGCGCACACAACAGCCCCATGTTCCCTGAGCTCAAAGAAAGTTCAGCATGTGGGAAAGCATCATGGAAGCACGTAACACCACTTGTCTGTGTGCGTGCCAAGTGTTGTTTGTGCTTAACACATCAATTTGCTAATTGCTCATTGGGGGGAAATATATTTTATATACATGATAAATAAAGGCTTTGAAACAACCGCTTGTAAAGACAAGACTGCCCCTCTGTGGGCTGCTGCTAGGATGTTTGCTCTGATAGCATGACACCATTTCCATGTCTGTTGTGAGCCCTGGGCTACCCCTGAGTAATCATGAGCTCAGTGTTTTTATGCTGTTGACCAGCCTGTGCAGTTGTCTGTTTAATTTGACTACTCTGCTTGTGCTGGAAACAAAGTAAGGCTGCAGTCCCCTGAACTGAACAGGGGGGAAGAGATGGAAGATATCAGTGACTTCCCAGGATTGCCTGTGTAGTTTGAGATACCCCCTCCTCTGGCCCCTGCAGGATCACACTGGACTTCTCATTTGCAGTTGCAGCAATTGCTCCATTTGTTGCCACTGTAGGTGCAGGGAATGCGAGGCACCGGTACCTGACAGCTTGTCAGATCTAACAGTGGATGCTCTCGTGTGAACCGAAAACTTTGTTTCAGCTTTTCAGACTCCCACTGGGATGCCATACGGAACAGTGAACTTGCTGCATGGAGTAAACCCTGGGGAGACCCCAGTTACCTGCACTGCTGGGATTGGTACGTTTATAGTGGAATTTGCCACTTTAAGCCACCTTACTGGTGACCCGGTGTTTGAGGATGTTGCCAGGAAGGCTCTGAAGGCACTGTGGAAAAATCGCTCTGACATTGGACTGGTGAGTGAGGAAACAGACTCTGAATTCACAGGCTACTTTTTGTAAAATCTTGAGGGATGCAGTTCCAAGTGTAAAAAGTACAAAGAGAGGAGGTAGCACCGTGTTTGTTTATCTAGTTCTGATAGCTGGGCTGAACGTTGTGTGTTTGACGTTGTTCCTGAGCACCTGCAGCACGCACATCTCTGCTTTAGTGATACAAACCAACATCGTGCCATTGTTCTGTTCTGTAACAGATGTGGCTGGGAGACAAATGCCTTGTACTGGGCAGTGCAGTTTTTGTAGCAGCAGCTGTATGAGATTAAATAAAAGGTCTGTCTAATGCCTGCTTGACAGTGGCCTACGGAAGACAATAGGAGCATAGCAAGTGTACCAGGATATTTCAAGCCTCTACAGCTTTGGTGTTTGGGGGGTATCCAGAGCTGGAAGTGTCAACTCTGTGTTGACTGTCTTTCGATCAATCTTCCTTCAGCTGATGCACCTAGCTGCTTTTAGAACTTATGTGAGCTAGGGTGTTGCATATGTGAGGTGAACAGATGTATTCATGAGCTATATAAAGAAGTGTTTCCTTCTGATTGCTTTGGGATCTGTTTATTTTTTTTGCCCCCCCTTTTTTTTTTTTTTTAACTGGAAAGAAAATATTTTTGTTGTTTTGTGAGTTTTTTTTTTTTCCATCTTTGCAAGGCAAGTAGCAATTGTGTATTGAATTCTCGATCAGCTGGGCACCTTTCCAGGCTGAAGAGTCCCAGGTGTGAAGGATCTATTTAAATATTAACATGGCAGCTGTCTCATGCCTCTGACAACCTTGGCATCCTTTTCTGTATCCGTACCTCTTCATCCTTCTCTATGCTTTTGTAACTACGGAATGGGTACCAGATGCATCGTGTTGAAGTAGTGGATTTTTACAGTAGCATAATGGCATTTTGTTTTGACCAGTGCAATGTTTACACTGGAAGCGTAAAATCCCAGAGTGACTGTTTTCTATGGTTTACACTTCTGTGGTACTGATAAAGATGTCTTGTACTAAAGAAAATGCTCATTGATATGGTTATGCTGAGTCTGTTCACCTGAAAAAGGTCAGGGGTTTCTTGTGTGGTGGTGGTAAGGGATTTTTTTTATTATCATTTAGATGATGAGCTTTATTTTAACTCCGTCTTTCCTTCTTTCCGTGCTTTCTCCAGGTTGGTAACCACATTGATGTGGTAACTGCCAAATGGGTGGCCCAGGATGCTGGCATTGGGGCAGGAGTGGACTCCTACTTTGAATACCTTGTTAAAGGAGCCATTCTCCTGCAGGACAAGGAGCTGATGTCCATGTTCCTAGGTGAGCAGAGTTTTTCCTGTGTGAGGGGTCCCAGTAATGCCTCCTTGACTGCACCTGTAAAAGTTTCTTATTCTCCCACTGTGTGGGACATTCAGAGAAGGAAGAAAGTGTGAGACATTCATTTGATGTGGCTCAAGTGAAACAGGGACTTCTCTCATCCTTAAAAGATATGTTTTTTGGATTACCTATCCACCTATGCTTTTTTTTTTTTTTTTCCCTCTAATAGAGTATAACAAAGCTATCAAAAACTACACAAAGTTTGATGACTGGTACCTCTGGGTTCAGATGTACAAAGGAACAGTGTCCATGCCTGTTTTTCAGTCGCTGGAGGCTTACTGGCCAGGCCTACAGGTAAGAGCTGTCATACCAGGAGGCATAGAGTGATTTTGTTCATCTGTCTTAGGTCAATCTTTAAAATAAAAATTACAAATTCTGTGCTAGTTTAAAAGTTTGTTCTGATCTCTGATAAAATCTGCAGTATTCTTGAGTCTAAAAGAGTAAATGTTGACTCCATCTATAGTCTATTCAAAAAAAAAAGTCATCATAACATGGCAAGTCATCATAACATGGCATTTTTTTTTGTAGCTAGGTCTACTGATAGTGATCTCATAATCCAGATGGGAACCTAAAGGAAAAATAAAATGTAGCTCTCTTACCACCACCACAGCATACATACTTTCTCTTTGTGAATGCTTTCCATCAAATACGCTTAGAGGTTCGCTTTCCCGTTGGTGCTTGTGTTTGGTCTGGGGCTTGTTTATCCCCACTAAAGCAGAGTGGATGTCATGACTGACTAAGAAACATAAACTGAATAAACCCAGCTTTCCATACACTAAAAATCAAGGCGACTTCATGTTATTTCAGGTGTACAGAACGTGATCCAACAGAAAAGCGGCATGTAACTCCTCTTTGGTACTACCTATCATCATGCCTAAATACTAATCATACCATTCAGACTTCCCAAACAACACGTTTCACCAGGCCTTGCTTTGACTATGACAGTGTTACTGAATCAATTCTTATGTTGTTTCTTCTTCCCCCTGATGTTGCCCTTCTTCCAGAGCCTAATAGGGGATGTAGATAATGCCATGCGGACCTTCCTCAACTATTACACTGTTTGGAAGCAGTTTGGTGGGCTGCCTGAGTTCTACAACATTCCCCAGGGCTATACAGTGGACAAGAGAGAAGGATATCCACTCAGGCCAGGTAAGGAGAAATGAAATAAAAAGGAACGTAGAGTTCTGCTTTTGCTCTGATGGTGAGGTCAGACGTTAGCAGTAACTGCCCTCCAAAAGCTCCTCCTCGGTTTTGCTTTGGCTTCGTTCCTGCGTGTGTTTTACCAATGATTTCCATGGTCAAAGCGAAATGTTTTGGTTTCTGTCATTCACAAAGGCACAGTTACCTGTTAAAGGACGCAAACACTAGTGTTACTATATAAAGGGCTCTTGTTAGTGAATTGTGTTCAGTGTGGGATTTGGCAAGTTTGTGTTAGATTTTCGGGTAATGGGATGTTTTTAAAGTCACGTGAAATGTTACTGTGACTGTTTGTATCCTTTAAATTTAGGAAGTGAAAATGAGAATGGATAGACCACTCAAACTCTTCTGAGTTTCTGAAATAAACCAATTCCAGTTATACTAGTAGAGTTCAATATGTAATTGGATTAATTATGTCTGTGAGACTGCAATGAAATTATCCTTTTCCTGTTGTGCTTTTTTTTTTCTGACAAAAAAAAAATCACACCTGGTTATTAGGTCAGTAAAGCTTTGTAATGAGCATAAATTGATTTCCTTTCTCTCTTTGAGTGTTAAGATGAAATGCACATTGGACACTTCCAGCAAAAATGCTCTTTAGTGTTAACAGCATCCAAAAAAAATCTTAAAGAAAACACAGTGTACGTGTCACCTACATAGAGTATTTCCTTATTGCTTGTTTTCTTGGTGTTTTAGATAACCCTGTTTGAGAAGCTTATAGCACTGCTTAAAGATTATATTTGGGAGCTTGAGTTTTATATTTGTTATCCTTTCTAGAAGTATCTTTGTTTGCTAATTTTAACAACTGAATTCCCTCAGTTGCTCAGAGTTTCTCTGTTGCTCCTCTTCCCCCTCTTGAATGTGGAGGGATTGAGCATTATTCAGTCTTACCTGAGTTGATGAAACATTGTTAGAGTGATTTTCTTTGTAACACATCCTCAGTAAAAGCTTGTTTGTGTTCTTTGAACCAGAGGAAACGCAAGGCAAACCAGGATACTTACCTGATTTTATTAAAATAGTATTGTTAAATGAATTCAAGGAGCATCTTTTCTTCACCATGTATGTGGTTGATAATATATATGCTTGCAACTATCTTCTGTTTTTTGTGTTTTTCAGAGCTAATTGAGAGTGCAATGTATCTGTACCGTGCCACACGAGATCCCACGCTCTTAGAACTGGGAAGAGATGCAGTGGAGTCGATAGAGAAAATCAGCAAGGTGGACTGTGGGTTTGCAACTGTAAGTGTGGCTGCTAAGTATCAGCTTTTAGGTAGAAAGGCTTCTCATGAGTGATGGTTTTGCCATTAAGTTAAATGATCACTTCAGCTGCAGTGTGGCTTCTTTTTTTTTTTTCAAAGAAATCTTGTTTTCCTCCGAAGCTGATCTGGTAATTACTGGTCATGTTTCTGGGAGTAACTTCTCCTACAGCCTGAAAAGTGGGCCAGAATCTACACTTGACTGTCACACCAGAGCCCTAAAACATGAGAAAGCATCAGAATCTTCTCTACTCTCATGTATCTTGGTAGATACGAGGTGTCCCAGATTGGCAGGAAGGCTCACGTGCCCTGTAGAAATGCAGAGATTCTCTGCCTGTCAGTTGTATAATTCTGCTTTCCAATTATACCTTGAAAATCTGATCAAGCGCAAGAGATCAGCAGTAAGGGATTTCTTTAAAATCTGTTAATAGAAGATTTCAAAGATGCTATCAAGCTCTCTTTAAAAAAAAAAAAAAAGAAACTCCTTATAAATATTGGGAAGGCCTTGTGATTTGGGAAGTAGGTAAATCCTTCTTCTGACTTAGTCTAGTGATTGGGTACTGAAAATTATGCTAATTCAAAACAGGAAAACTTGAAAACTTGATGTACTTGCATACAATCACTTAAAATATGGAGTGAATTGATATTGTACTGTGTTGTTTGACTTGAGTAAATTGCAAGCTGATTTTACTCTTTCCCCAAAGTTCATAAGTTCTTGAATTTGATATAACTGTAACCCACTGGTTCTCTTTTCCTGTAGATCAAAGACTTGAGAGATCACAGACTGGATAATCGTATGGAATCCTTCTTTTTGGCTGAAACGGTGAAATATTTGTATCTACTGTTTGACCCAGACAACTTCATTCACAACGATGGCTCGGACTTTGATGTGGTGATCACACCATATGGGGAATGCGTCTTGAATGCTGGAGG
Source organism: Netta rufina (assembly GCF_964035555.1). Classification (NCBI taxonomy): domain Eukaryota; kingdom Metazoa; phylum Chordata; class Aves; order Anseriformes; family Anatidae; genus Netta; species Netta rufina. The sequence continues at coordinate 4,020,657 of NC_140140.1, forward strand.
GTACATCTTCAACACCGAAGCTCATCCCATCGACCCTGCTGCACTGCATTGCTGTAGGAAGCGGAAAGAGGAGCAGTGGGAGGTGGAAGACTTGATGCGGGAATTTTATTCGCTTAAAAAAAACAAGAAATTTACTTTAAAACAAGCGTCTGAACATGGTGAAGGGGAAAGTACAAAAGATGCCACAGATGCCTCTTCAGGTGGAGAGAAGAGAAACTCTAAGAAGAGCTCACACTCCCTCTTGAGTTGCCCCAGCCAGTCTTTTAACTCTAAGCTTGCAGTACTGGGACAGGTGTTCCTAGACAACACCTGATTCTATTTTTAATTGTCAGTTTAAATTATTGAACTTGATTCAGACTCTGGGAATATATTTTTATGGTTTCATAATGGAAAAAGCCGTACCCCACAATGTGAATTGTATGAAGTGAAACAGCTTCCCATTAAATTCTGCTGCTGTTGGTTCATAAAATGTGATTCAGACATCAGCTGTTAACGATGTAGAGTTGCTAGCCTCAATCCAACTGGTTGCCTGAATAACAAACACGTGTTCAGAAAGAAAGCCTCTCCAGGGCTGAGGTGCTGTGTTTAATTCATGGTGAGTTTGAAATTTTACAGAGTTGTGCAGAGTTCACAGCTTACCCTGCTCCATAAAAATGAGCCGAGGTGGCTCCCTGTTGTTAGGGAAGAAGCACGGGATTAGTAGCTCTAGTTTTAATTCTGAGACTACAAGTCTCCTCTGTGATATGCTCTACTTTTATCATTGGCCTCTTTGTGAATATGTGGTTAGCCTGAGAAGATTCATGATTAGTCAGGAAAACCTTGTGATTCACGAGGTGAAGGCTCAGATTTGTAGATCTGCCATGTCTGCCGAGCACAATGGGTGGCATGGTGGGAGGAAGGGATGTGTGACACAGGAAATTGCTGGGTTCGTCTGTACATGGCATCAGCATGGATCAGTGCCACCTGCCTGAAGCAGTAAGCATCCAGGTAATGCCTCTGCAAACAGAGCTGGAGCATGGACTAGCACAGGCTTGATTTTACCCTGCAGCAGAGCTTGCTCTCTTCTTACAGAACCTGATAAGCTTTTTCTGCGAAGTTTCCCTATTTCCTTCCTCTTTGAAACTTCCCTTTGGGGACTCACTCACATAACTCCGCATCAGCCACCTCAATCAATGAAGTAAGCCTCAGAGCGTGCCTGCTGAGCTGCGTGTAGCACCTGTGAGGGTAAAATGGAAGGAGACTTGAGTCAAACTGAAATGCAACTCGCCCTCGATGCAGGAGACAGCTGAACACAAGTTTAGGAGCTGCTCCCTGCAAGAGGAAGTGAGAGAGCTGCTTTTGCTCATTCCTGTAATGGAAACCAAGCTGCATTTCCATCACTGCTGCAACAGGTGAAAAGCAAGAAAACTCCTGGCATTCAGCTGACTTGGCAAACCGAAACGGTTGTTAGTGTCTGCTTTCAACAGGTGCATGCAATGATGAGAGAGCAAATTTATTAGTGATGTAAAGAGGTTTTTCTTTTTTAAAGAGAAGAAAAAAAGGGCAGAAAAATGATGGTCTTTCTCCATGCCTGCTGGATCACAAGCAGCCTGGAGCAAGCGCAGAGAAGCTCCAAGCTGGCAGTTTGAAGACAACGTATGGACCACTATTAAAGGGGTATCTGCTGGCCTTACAGAGGCTTTTGCATAGATTAGTACTTAAACAACCAGGAAAGTCCTGTGCCTCCCTGTGTGCAAGCCAATACTGCCTTACTGCTGTCTGCATTACAGCTGTTCCTTGTGTGGCTTTAAAATGCACCCCCGGCAGCCCAGGAATGTTGGGTTTTGCATCTAACGCTATTTTTTTCCTCCTCTGTGTTGTCTATTACAATGCTGTCAGTCTGGCATGGCTGTGTGAGATGTGTTGTAGCCTCTTATCTGAGTGGGCTAGGTACAGGATAAGTAAATCTATCTGGCCAGTGAAATACTGAAATGTACCTGAGTCAGGGCCCAGTCTTTGCTGGTGGGGCAGGATTACTGCTCTGGGGAGCTATTGTTCTTGCCTCTAGCAGCACTGGTGCTATAACATTAGATAAAACCTGAACTCCTACACCGAGGTTGGAAATCCTGTTGCAGTTATGAGTAAACTACAGTAAGAGGCATTTCCATTTGTGGACAGACAGAAGATGTATTGGATGCATTGGTAACTTCTACAGTCCCTTCTAGTTGTGTGCTTCTCTTTTCAGCAGGTCGGACAGCTGCCCTTCTAGAAATACTGCATGCAACTGCTGCAGGCAGGTACTGAGGTACTAAGAGTGGAGCACCCTAAAACATTGTTGGACAAAGATAGAGCTTTTGCTTGTGGCTCCTCACTGTAACCACAAGGTTATATTTTTATTTTCCAGCTGTTCACATCTCTCACTGTTCACTGCCCGGCTTGTAGAACAACAAAATACAGGTGTTCTCCAACAGCTTCGCTCAGTGCTCAGTCCTGGTTTTCAGCATTGCCCCACCCTGAGCTAGAGGAAAATGAAGGTCTTGGAGGGTAGGCTGCAGATTACCAGCACAGTAGATGTGTGGTAACAGTGGAATTTCGGTACCCTCACCTAAGAGGCTTCATGGCTGATGCAGGGGCTAATAGCCTTAGGAGGTAAGATCTTTGCTCAGCACAACTGCAGCTGAAAGAATTAATCTGTCCATAGATGTTGTTCTACTGTGAGTAATGAGGTCTTGATTAGTGTTACAGGACAGATGTGTTTGAATAATACAGCCTCAATTTTGGCATGCTCCAGTTTGGAGTGACTACCATCTTAGTAAAACTTTCTTTTAACAAAAAGTTCTCTGATGTGGTTTTGTAGGATCCTTAGTAAACCTCTTAGCAAACCTTTTCTTTAACTGGAAAACTGACTTGGCCTAGCTGCTGGAGGGCAGGCAGCATGCTCGGACCTTGCTGACGTGCAAGTTGTACTATTTCGTAGGCAGGGTGATGAAGGACAGATGTTTGGAAACCCCTCCCTAAGGGATGGCAGGATGAAATGGTTGGTGGCTCGCTGTCCCACTAGAGGTCAGATTCCATTCCCTGTATGTGTAGCTTGAGAGGTTCTGCGCTTAGAGCAGGATTCCGAATTAATATCACAAGGCAGTTAAAAAAAGAAGAAAGATGCAGCTTGTGGCGTCCTGCTGCCTTTCTTTCCAGGAGCCTCATGATGGAGGACATCTGTGAGAAGAGACGGCAGCTCTGTTTTGGCATATTCCAGCTGGAGGGAGAGCTCCAGTCAAGTAATATGGTGCGCACTTGGTCACATTAGCAGAACGTGGAGGAGTTTTGTCAGGAATCCAAAATGAGATGTGCATGAAACACAGATGGGTAGCGGCAGTTCTGGAGGGCTTCCAAGTGAGGCAGGTCAGAACTCAGAAGGTCCCACGTACAGTGCATGCTCCTGGCAGCTGTTGAAAGCTGGAAGGAAACTGCGGATTTGGTTGAGCCTGTGAAAGACAGCACAGAGACCAAATTTAGCATTTGTTATTGATGTTGCCCTTGTAATTGTCTTATTTTTCTCCACTGTAGGCAGCCTGCAAAGCTTAAGGCCAGATTTTTTAAGGTATTTTGAAAGCAATTGTTGGGATCTGGAGGGGCTGAGGATGTGGCAGGATTGATGAAAGGTCAGAGAAGCATCTTGTGAAAGACTATTTTAGCGGAGCTAACCAAGGAGAAGAAGGAAAATGAGTCAGACCTTAGCATGCATTCCTGGCAAATGGCAAAAACGTACGTTTGTTTAAAAAAAAAATAAAGAAAGAAAGGAAGGGGGAAGGGAAGTAGGGGAAGCAGTAAGAGAGTGGACTGAGAGCTGCCTTTTGTAGCTATGAAGCAGCGAGAGTTAAGTGGTAAGTGAAAAGATTACTGTGCTTGCATTTCTTCAAGTGCAGTGCTCAGCGGTTTTCTGTGAACAGCAATTTATGCAAACAGCAAGTCATCCATTGGCAGATCGTGCGTTTTACCAATAAGTGTGATCAACAGCAGGCCCACGGGTTACTCACGTTGGTGACTAGTGAGGTAAGATGTGATGCTGTAAAACTTTAAAATACCTCACTTGGATCTCACACCACTGGTCAGACAACGCTGTTAAGCAATATGTTAATCCCTGGTGTCCTTACTTTCTATTGTTCTTTGTACACCAAGGGCAAGTTAAACTGCAATCCTTGCTGTCTCACAAAAACCCCGTCTGGGCTGCTCTGCTGGGCAGGAGACAGCAGCAAAACTCTAGGAGAGGCTGAAGCAAGCAAAGGAAGAGGGCAGCTGATCTTGGGGACCATAATCAGGAGCCGCTGTCTGCATGCGAGTCAAGAACATGTTTTCAATGTCTGCCTTTGCAAAGTGCTGTGACCTCTGGCTTGTTTTTGCTTGCTTTGTTAACCCTCAGGTATTTCATAGAGTGATAGAATGGGACCTCAATGATCATCTAGTCCCAAACTCTGCCATAGGCGGGGACGCCACCCACTAGATCTGGTTTGCCAGGGCCCCATCCAGCCTGGTCCTGAACACCCCCAGGGATGGGGCACCCACAGCCTCTCTGGGCAGCCTGTGCCAGGGCCTCACCACCCTCAGAGTGAAGAACTTCTTCCTAACGTCCAATCTAAATCTCCCCTCTTTCAGTTTAAAACCGCTCCCCCTTGTCCTATCGTTATCTACACAAGCAGAGTCCCCCTCCATCCCTTTTTCTTGCACCTGCTTAGCCATATGTGAGAACCCAACTTTTTCCCTTTTCTTCCAGGGGCAGAGCAGCTTTGCCATGAATCTTACGGTCTGGGCTCTTTGAGGTGCTAGATTGTGTTTGAGTCAAGAAGCTCCTTGGGTGTTGCACTATGGATTTCAGTCCCGTGTCTGAATTGTTCCCCTCAGCTAATAGCAGGGAAGCATGTGGGTAATTTAATAGAAATAAACATGTTATTGCAACATGGCCATGCTGTTTCTGATATTACTTTATTCACAGGGACTGTTCACTATGTGCTTATGCCGTAAGGATATTAGACTGTCGGAAACGTATCAAAACGGGATGTGTGTAAGTTGTGGCCAGCTCTGTAGGATGGCAGTGCAGTGACAGCTTCGCAGGGTGTGGAGCTGCTGTGGTGACAAAGGTGGGATCCCTCAGCCTGACCCCTCTGGGTGCTGTGCTGAATGAGGCACAGCACCCAGAGCAGCCAGGATGGGGAATCCCGCCTTTGTAGGGCAGCAGGGCTGACAACCAGCCCCCACATCACAACCCAGGGCAGATCTGTGCTTCCCGGGCATTATTTACTCCCAGCCCCCCTGCTGCTCGCCGTGGCTCCCTCACAGCCCCGGGACTACATTTCCCAGCGCCCCCCGCGGCGCCGCCCTTCCCCTCGGGCAGCCCGCGCGGGGGCGCCGCGGAGCGCGGCTGGGCGGGGGGAGGGGAGGGGGCGCTTCCTGTTTGTCTCGGCCGAGCGGGGCAGCGCCATGGCGGCGGCGGCGGCAGCGGGGGGCGGCCCGGGGCCCGGCGGCGGGGCAGGAGGAGGAGGAGGAGGAGGAGGAGGAGGAAGGAGCCGGCGAGCAGCGCCCACCACCAACATCCTGGCGCAGCTCCGCCGCGGGCAGCTCAGCGGCCGCGGCCTCACGAGGGGGGCGCAGGTACCGGGGTGGGGGGGGGGGGAGGCCCGGTGGGGCCTGGAGGAGCTCGGGGTGCGGGGCCCGGTGGGGCTCTGGGGGTTTGGGGGGGATGTGGGGGGTGTGTGGGGGGCTTGGTGGGGCCCCCCCGAGCTTACCGGGCATCCCCGGGGGTTACCGGGCCTCTCCCGTGGCTACCGCCCCCCCCCCGTGGCGGCCCCGGGCCGTGGGGGAGGCCCCACGTTGCCCGCCCGGGGTGAGGCGGCGGGGCCGTGCCCTGCTCTGGGGTATCCTGCTCCGGAGGCCGCCTGGCTCCGAGGGTTGGTGCTGGTGGTTTTCCACGGAGCCGGTCCAGGTCCCTTGGAAGTCGGTCATCTTTCCCGGCTGATGCTGTTGGGAAATGCCCAGGAGTGAAATCGGCTCGGCTCCCAGCGCAAGGAGCTTTTTGGAGAAGCTGGTGGTGGGTACCGGGCTGGGCTCTCCTCACGAAGAACAGCTGGCCTTTATTTTAAAGGTTATGCGTGAAATGGTGCAAAGAGTTGGAAGCTGGAGCATGGGATAAAGAATTTAGGTTTTGGTGGTGATTCATTGAGCTAAAGTATTATAAAAGGGTTGAAATTTAATTAAAAAAAAAAAGGATTTACATAGTTTTAATTAGTACAGACAACAGAGTATTTTCCTTGATTAACGAGGATTCTGAGCAGTTTCTCCAAGAACACTTGCTCACCCGAATAAGCACCCATACCCGTAGATGAGGTAGGTAAAAGAGCTGGGGGGGGATTTTTAACTGCTCTTTTTGCCCTGGTTGTGCCACTCACTCAGGTACTGTGTTGGTAAATACTTCAGAAAAAGCAAATCTGCTTGAATTTGACCCCGTCACTCTTAGTTTTTGGGGAATCTCTTTCTGTAGGATTGTTCCAGGAATGTGTTTTGCAGGGCAGGCAGACACAGCGGCGTGGTGCCTCACTGCCATGCCTGCCCACCTTCATGGGCTTGCTCACTCGCTCCCATAGCGATTTAAGGCAAATAAACCTGTAACAATGTCGTGTGCCTGCTGCATTCGCTCCAGGCTTTGTTTTGCTCAGGAAGCACAGTGGTGCTGGGTTTTAGTTTGGGGCTTTTGTGAATTGTTTGAAATAACTGCTGAAGCAAACGACAGGGCTTTCACAGGAATCAAGGAAACTTCTGCGCTCTCTGGCCTCCTTCTCCTAAGGCCCTGGTTTGGGGTGGATTTTGTTGCTTTGTTTGTTTGCTGTGTAAATTTCAGTGTAGCTATGCTGCACTGAGAGAAGCTTGGACAAGTTGGGCTCCCAGCGCTTCTTAAGTGCTGTGGGAATGCATTTTTAAATCACTGACACTGAGGGGGAAAAAAAAAATCAACTCCTTGAACGATTTTCAACTTTGTAAATTGTCTCTGTACTGTTACCTTGAAGTAGTTTTTTGTTTGTAGAAGGTCTAAATATAAAACACTTTGACATAACTTTTAAAGAAGTACGAGGCAGGTTGGGGTACTTTCTTTTCTGAAGTTTTATTTTTATCAAGATGTTAACAGTTTTCCTTCTGTTGACTCCTCAGTAGCAGCGTGCAGCCCTTGCTTAAGGTTCTCAGCTCATTTGTTCCTGAAAATCATGAGAGCAGATTGAGTTTCCAAGCTGCTGTGTTGGGGTCTCCAAGAACAAGTCAGGAGAATGCCCTTCCAGCTCTGTCCTACTGCTCTTTGTAGGGAAGTTCTGAGTCACCAGCTGCATGAACTGCACCCCTGGCGTCTTGTGAGGAGGAGATACTCTTCAAAATCTTCAGAGAGATTGGGAAACACTGTTCTGTGTCGTGGCGCTGCCATCCGAGTCCTGTTCTCCTGCTCTGTTGCCACTGTTTTAGCATCTAGTCTCTGAGAGGCAATTAGTGCTTCTGTAGGCAACAGTGCTAATTGTTTTCTAGTGAAGCTCGGAATACTAACTTCAGGTGATCTCAAAATCCATTTTGTGAGGAAAGTAGGGGCTTATCCTCAACACGGTAAGGATAATATTTGACAGGCCTGTATCGGAACATTAGTCAGTCTGATCTTAGAAAGACAAAAAAATAGTTTGGACAGCAGCAGCCACCTTAAGGTCTGGCAGTTTTGAAGCCAGCTAAACCTCTAAAATCTGTGTCTTTGTTGTGTGTTCCTGCTGTGCTCACCTACCTGAAGTCACGGCTTTCTTGTCGGTTGGGCTGTCTGCGTTAGGGCTAAGAAGACTGATGGATAAAACAGGTTTTAGTGGACGTTGCCATTATCTGTTCGTATATCCATTTTAGCCATATTGCTAGCATCAGCGGCTGCCCTGGATGTAAGCATCAATCACCGGTATCAGATTGTGTAACCTTGTGCTGAGCGCAGAGCAAGTGAAAGAGGCTTTTCAGATACCGGTAAACTAGAAGTGGGCCAACTTCCCAGAAGTGACACGCATTTTCTAATAAGGAAAAACACTGCTTGGGAGCTGGCTGGCCTGGCACAGCTGTGCTGAGAGACGTGGTGGGGTTTATGCTGCTGCTCCATGAAAGCAAAGGAACGTTTTGGTTCACCTGGTCAAGCTGAAAGCAGGATTTCATCCCTGTGGCAAGAGGGCACAAACTTTATCTGCTGCAAGGCGACTGTGAAAAGCACGTATATGACATGAAACCAGAAGATATTTAGGTGCAGCTATGCGAATCCCTGTGGTGAAGTAGTATAATGACGGATTAGCCAGAGATTTGCTGGCAAATTAGCATGCTTCTGGTGCAGCCCCAGGAGCAGGTCGCCAGCGCTGGTCTCACAGTCTCTCAGGACTGCCAAGGCGTAGCTGAAACAATCAGAATGGAAAAAGAGTCCATTTTTCCAGCTGCGTTTCATGATGTGCTGTTCCTAGGAGTAGATGCTTCCCTTAGCAGCGTAGTCCCTAACCACTCTGAAAGATCCCTCTGTGAAAGGGAAACATTTTCCACCTCATCGTTCAGATTTCCAACTCCTACCACTATAAAGTATCAGTTCTATGGAGTAGTTCCCCTCCAAGTCCACGAAAATACTTCGCTTTCTAATCAATTTTGTTTTTTTTTCCTGGCAACAACAACAGCAAACATTCACGTGAATATAATCCACTTTAGTAGCTCTAATTGTATGGGTCTTAGCAGGCTTATGGCTCTTGAGGAGAGGACAGCTAGCTGGTATTGAAAGCCTGGACACGCTCCTTGTGTAACAGGGGCAGGAGCTCTGTCTTAACGCTGGAAATGTTCAAAAGTGCTGGTGTTAGACTTGGGTAACGTTGTTTTGATTGACTGAAGATTAGTGGGAAGAGAACTGCTGCAGATGTGATAGTTCCTTGCTTCGGTGTTTTTTGTAGCTATCCTTAAGATTTTTTATTTTTTTTTTTTCAAAATTATTTTTTTTAAAAAGCAGCTTTGGAAGCTCTAAGGAAAGAAAGATCACCAAGAAGTTAATATAATTTTACATACTCGTTGATTTATTTTTCTCTGAGCGGAAGATGGTCAGAACAAGCGCCAGCAGCCTATCCAGGAAGTTCTGAAGAACTGCTGCTGCTGAGCTGCTCCCAGGATGATGCTGATGCTCTGCTCGCAGGACTGTGGCTCTCTGGGATTCGCAGACCTGTTCTGTCTTGGTGTAGGCCAGCTCGTCCTGCAGTGCCAGCGAGTGGCACGCGACTTGGGGATTGCAGGGACGCCTACACCTGGCTGGCAGCTGCAGCAGGGCTTGTCCTGGGGCACGGTGCCACCGGGTTCAAACCCTGCTTTTGGGGTGGCTGGAGAAAGGCCTTTGGAGAGGCGGTGGTGATGGGAAGCTTGAGCTGTGCTTTGAGGGATCTTGGAGCTGGCAGGAGGCTGGCAGTGGGGGTTCTTGTGTGGATTTTCACTGCATTAATTCCACCTGCACAGGGTTTCTTTTTGGAAATAAGTGTGGGGCCTCTTACTTGTTCTTATTTGGAGCTTTGTGCAAAGGACCCGGCAGGTACCTGGCAGCGGTCACTGTCCTGCAGCTGCAGGGTGACCACTTCTCCCTTACGACACTTCCAGAATCGCTGCGGCAGCCTGCAGTTGTATTCCTGTGTTAATGTGAAAATTGGGGTGGGGGCTGCCTTGATTCTAGGCTTCTCTGTGAAACGTCACACGAGGAAAGAGACGGCGTAGCCAAACGCGTGGCTTTTAGTGACTGGGAAGGAAAATATAATAAAGAACCAAGGTGACTGGGCAGTCCCCGAAATCCTGAATAATCCTGTTCCTGGCAGTGTGTCAGACACAACTTCCTCAGTTATTAATGTTCTGAGGAAAATTGAATATTTAATTGCACAAATACTAGTTTCCTGTTTTTATAAAGGTGCAGCCCGAAAGGTTTAATGGAAAGGGGATAGAAAGGCTTTGATTTTTGTTAACATGCAGAGGCCACGCGCTTGCATGTTCCTTGGGATCCAGAATCATACGCCTCATTTCCTTGTAAACTTGCAGAACTTCTGAAGGTGCTTCACAAGCGATCAGGAAGAATACTGGGGATGGAAATTCTGCTTTTTTTTTCCTTAGAGAACTTCTGATCTTAGCATAATGGACAACAGCAACAACAAAAAAGAATTTAAAAAATGACAAATGATGTGCCTTGGCTTGAAAATCTGTCCCAGAATGAATGCTGTAGCAGTGTGGAGGATGCCTGGACACCTGAGTGAACTTTTTTTTCCTTCTCAGAGATCAGCCTCGCAGAAGACACTGTTAGAAAGCTTTCCTGTACTGAGCGTTGAGTCAGACAGTGACGTTTTTGAAGGGTAAAACGTGAAATCAAGACATGATATTATTAGAAAACTGTTACCGTCCCTCTGGAGAGCAAAGGAGCTGGCTCACAGCGCATCTGGAGCTGCTGTCGTGGGCTCCTCAGCATCTGCAGGAAGGTGTGGATGTGTCCCTGACTGCAGCTCAGAAACATGGCAGAGGCCAGGTTAGCAAAAACCTGGGGCTGCTTTTGTTGGGCAGTGAAAATCATCAGAGGAGAGGAACGCAAGCAGAAGGGAAAATTGTTGCTGGAAGGGGAAGCAGTCACAGCTTGGAGAGACCTTAGGCTGGTAACAAAAGTTTGAGCACGTGGTGCAGCTCTGTGCATGTGCGAGGGCGCTGGCACGAAGCTGCAAGTGCTGTAACTGGGGGTGAGAGGAAGGCGTGGATTTTGGTAAATTTTAACATGGAGCTGCATATGGCTTGGTGAAGGTTTCGGCATTGTCTGTTACTTGTTGTCCATTAGGAACTGCTCGTGGATGCTGGATTTGCCTTAATCCTAATGGATAAAGGATTTCTAGCACAGGAGGAGTAAAAAATTTAAAACAGGTGCACTCATCTACAGTCTCAGTGTTGAGTTCTTCGTATACTTCGAGGAAAAACTATGCACAACAATCAGGTTAAACTCTGCAGTGTTCCTGCTACAGCTGTCGGGCTCTGGAATAATCCCCTGGAGGTGCAGCCCTGTGGGAGAGGCTGAAGAGAAAAGGCTCTGTGTGCTCTACCTGCAGGCATGGGTGGACGTGCTGACCATTTCAGCTCCCTGCTTGAATCTTCTCGGCAGTCGGATCCCTCGTGTCCTCCCAGTGCACCCGTGCTGGCTTCGGGAGGAGGAACGTGGGGTGGCTGGGGAACCTCCAGTGTCCAGCCAGCTCGGCGCAGGCAGTTCTAGGTAGTTTGGCAGCTGGGTGCTCAGGCTTGAGCCGGTGTGTGCCACCTCGTCCCGGAGGCTGCCCAGAACAAAACCTCTCTGGGAGCTGGAAAACGCCAGCCCCACACGCCTCGGGGTGAGCTCGGGGTCTGCGGCTCTGAGCTGCGATGAGTTACGGCAAACTCCTGGGAAACGTGCGCTGCCCGGGTGTTGGTACCAGTTTGGTGAACTGTGCGTGGGTGGCAGGGAAGTTCTGATGTTGTTTCTTCTGTTTTCCCAGTAAATTGATACTTTGCCGTCTCTTCCCACTGCCGGTAAGGCCAGACAGCTCATAGCCCCTACCCACAGCCTCGAGGAAACCTTTTACTTTACCCGATGCTGCTTCCAGCCAGGTTTCTGCAGCCTCCTCTTCATGCTAGCTGGGACCTAACTTCATGGGCTTCGTGTGCAGGATCCTTGAGGTTTTCTCCACAGCTGCTCGGGAAGCGAAGAAAAGTCCTGAATTATCACTGTTGGATTGGGCTTATTCCGCTTGGGTGAGACCAAAAAAATGGAGAGAGAAGAGGGCCCCAGAAAGACCCCGCTGCCAATTCAATGCGTGTTCGCTGCTGTCCGCCCAACAGGAGAGCAAGAGGGAGACCAACTCTGCTTCTAAATGAGAACTGGTGACTCGCTGCTCTTACAGAACTCACGAGATGCGGATCTTAACCAAGATGATTGCAGGGAAGGAGAGCTCCATCCCGTTTAATTGAATTTGAATCCCTCCGCAGAATCCAAAATCTTTCTGCTGGCAAATGCCGCCCTGCCACAATGGAAACACTCCGAGCCAGGGCAGCCTCAGAAGGACCACAGGCTGGAGCTTGCAACGAAACCAAAGACGGGCATTAAATCAAGAGAAAGAAAAGCTTAAAAGCGTTTTTTTTTTTTTTTTTTTTTTTTTTTAAAGCAGTTACAAGGAGATGAGAGCAAGGAAACATTTACTTCAGTCTTTCAGAATTTGACGTCTGGAAGTTTTCTGCAGCCCAGCACAAGCGGCTGCGTATCAGAGGCCAGGATGGGGAGAGGAAGCCTGGCTGGTAGAGAAATGAGGATGCAGACAGGTTCTGCCCCACACCAAGTGTGTGTGTGTGTAATTACCAAAGGCAGCATGAAGCCCAGGACAAAGTTAAGCACCAAACAGCACTGAAGGGCTTTTGGCCTGTTCTGAGAGCACTTGGATGCTGAACTCCGCGCTGCACCGCTGGAACCTCAGGCTGCAGCCCGCTCACGTCATCGCTGCCTGTGGTATCTCCCACATCAGCTGGAGCCAGATAGTTGGATCCTGGCCCTGGCGTTTTGCTGCTTGTTCTTTGCACTTTACCCAGCAATTAATCCGGTTCCTCCTGCAGCTCCTGGGGTTGTGTGCTCCTCCCATGGCGGGGACCGGGTAGTGGCAGAGCTCCTCGCCCTCTCCGCGCTGGGTGTTACAGGGAGAGCAGGGGATTGGTGACTTCAAAGAGGCTGACCCATTACTCACATGCGAAATGAAGCGAAGCCATTTCGACTTTCTGGTTTTGTCCTGCCATTTCTTGTAAGGGCGGCCTCCGCAGAAGGCATTCTGCCACATCAACCAGCATCGCTGGAGAATGACTCTTACTCCAAAGTCAGAAATTAGAGAAAAGTTTAAAACTGGAGGGAGCGTTACGTGCCAGGCTTGCTCAGATTGCTTCAGTCTCTCCTTGTAGGAAGAAAAACTGGTGCTTAAGGACCTTGAAATTCTTAAAGTATGAATTGGAGTATTTCACCAGGAAAAGAGCCCTAAGGATCTGGCAAGCTAGGACGGGAGAGGACCCGTAGGAACTAGTGTCAGTCTGAGGTTTTCATGTGCTTGCATCAGTTTCCTTGCCTTCCCGTATGCTGTCTTACAAGCCTAGAAAAGGGTTAAATTCTCAGTCAGAAACAGGAGGATATTTGCATATAATTGTCTAATTGGAACTGAATGGCCCATCCCTTTGGAATGGTAGCTGAGGTGTAGCTGAGAAGGATGTCTTGGCTGAAACAATAAGGAAGGCGATTTCCTGGCTGTTAACTATTAACAATGAGCATTAAAGCAGGCTGGAAGGAAACAATGCGGGTTAACTGACCCAGAGTGAGAGCAGCTGAGAAGTGTGGCTCTAGGAGTGAGGGAAAATTCACCCATGTGGCACTGAAGTAAGGTCTTGCTGGCCTGAGGATTGGCGTTTTTTTTTAAAAAAATATTTATTTGAAACGTATATAAAATTCTGTAAAACCAGCCAGAGGTCTTGCTGGGTTTAATTCTTGTTGTCCCCTCTGCCCTTGTCTACAAGGATAAATCCTCACTTCAGGTTTGTCTCGGTACCTGCAGTGAGGTCACGTTAAGCAGAGGGGCCAAGTTCTGCTTCATGCTGACTGGGCTGGGGACTTGATGGAGAGTTCCTCCCTTAGAGCATGCCCTGGGATTAACCTGCAGCATTCAGCCTTTGGAGATTTTTCAGTGCCCTAAGCAGAATATTCACTAGTCTTGTGCTGCTGCTTCGTTTGTTTAGGGGTAAAATACTGGGGAGGAGGAAGAAAATTGGAGGAGGTTTGCAAACGGCAGTAACAAACGCTGAGGTGTTCTTTGTGGCTGCAGCCTGCCTCCCGGGGTAGCAGCGGTGCTGTTCTGGTGCTGCTGTTGGTCTCCAGTTCCAAGCAGCCCAGGACTGCAGGAGTCTCACCGGGGTGTTGATACGTCCCTCAGGAGTGCTTGTAAATCTTCAGGCTTTGGGCCAGTGCTAGGACCAGCAACGCTTTCAGGGACTTGGCTGAGGAAGGGCTCGTTACTGGTTGAACATAACGAGTAATGAAGGCTTTCTGTCTTCAGCGTGTGCTCTCTACTTCAGTCCAGTGTCGTTTGTGATAGTGTCAGGGTCCCCAGTTTCCTCCTTCAGTGACCTGTCAATCAGAGGTACACTAGTGGAATTATTTAGAGATGATTATGTTTCCATACTAATAACTAAGTATATATTCAGATAAGTATTTGAAGTGGTAACATCTGCCTTAAGCCCCATCCCACATGAGGTACATTGACCATCTGAAATTCTGCTGCCAGTCCTGGATAGATTGCTGCTTGGGAAGAGGTGCTGTGTTCTCTGATGGTACAGTCTACAACACATGATTTTCTGTGATATTCCAATATCGGTATTGTGGGCAGGCTGTTTTCCTGGGTGTCGTGCACTGGACACGTGGGAATTATATTCGTCTTTTGTTGCAGATCACAGAGGCCTTGTTAAAGGAAAGAGATAAACAAGCAAAGTGGAATGGGATTCCCTTACTGTTGCAAAAGCTGTACGAGCATAGCCACCCAAACAGCGACTTCTCCCAGTGCCAAAGCATCTTGAAGGTATTGTCTGCTGTGTTCTCCTGGAATGGGGTGGGTTTTTTTGTTGTTACTTTCTCAAAGGCTAGTATGATGATATACTGTAACTTTTGAAAGTGTGTGCATGATAGTACCTGTGAACTGGATGCAAATAATAGCTAGGAATGCGTGTAATTAATTAGTCACCAGATCACATGGATAGTCTGAGAAAGTTGTGTTTATACTGATGAATAGTTTTCTCTATGAATCATCTCTTTTTTTGTTTTTTTGTGTTTTTTTTTTTTTAAACTGCATACAGGAAATTTCTCCACTTCTCTCGATGGAAGCCATGGCATTTGTTACAGAAGATAGAAAAGCTGCTCAAGAGTCCACTTTCCCAAACACGTACACCTTTGACTTGTTTGGAGGAGTTGATGTAAGTGTGGTTGGTTGTGTTTTTGTTTCTTTTTGTTGCTGTTTTTTTTTGTTGTTGTTGTTTTTTTTTCCTCCAAAGACACCAAGAGATTTCTGCATGGTAGTCACGCCATTGCTAAATCTGTAAATGACACCTTTGAGACTTGTGAAGTTTCTAAATGCAAGCAACAGAAACATTTTACTGTTTTGATGTTAGTAATTACAATTGTGCCTACTTGAGTTGTTCAAAATGTAAAAATAAATAAATAAATAAATATGTATTTTTTAATGTATTACATCATCAAAAGCAAAATGCTGGTTTTTATGTTGTAAATTTGATTTTCTTCAGGTAGCCTGCTTGTACTTGAGAGACAAGACCTCTAGGGTCTTCAACAGTTTCAAATGATTTCTAGTTGTAAGGTTAAATACTGCAGTCACTACTGGAGCACCAAGAATGACACTTACTGAAGGGAATGTCTTTGTTTTTAAGCACACTAGTACACTCCTGGCCAGGTTGTCCCTTTATTGCTGCCATGCAACGCACGCTGCTTCATCTGTGGAAAAATTCTTAAGCAGGGCTGCTAGGTTTATGTGTAGATGTTTTGGCATTTTATCTTTTTTGTTTATCTGTTATAATTTGACATTACAAATATACCCAAGTTTGCTCGATTTTATTGTGACAGACAATGGCATCTTACTTTTCCTTAGAAATGTATGATTTGTGTTTTTCAGGCGACGGATTAACTTTTTTTTTTTGTCTAGCAGTCTTTGCTACTTCTCTCTTGTTACGCTTAATGGGCCTTTATTTCAACAAGACATCTATTTAGGATATATTATTTTGAAAATAACGCTAGCTTAATTGCTGGAGTCATGTCATTTGAGGACAACATTCTTCAGCTACCCAAGCAATTTAGAACATAGTATGAAAATGTTTAAAAACAATACTTTTTATTTTTAAACAGAAAAAGCGATGTTTTCCATTAAAGTGCTTTTACCATAAGAATGCACTGAAAAAAGCCTTGTTTCATATTTAAATGAGTATGTATATTTGTTTTTGTGATAAGTAGGGGGAGTGATTTGGTGGTTTGTTTTTTTTGTTTGGTTGTTGGTTGTTGTTTTTAGCTTTCTTGGGTAACAGTCAGCTTTCTGACTATAACAATAGATACCTGGTTCCTAATTACCTGGAACTGTGGTGAGAGATTTAGCTGGTCCAAGTGGGTTTAATCTGGTTAAAGGTAGTGTTAGAAGGCAGCGGTAGGTGTTTCTGAAAGTCCTACTTTAGGACTTGAAAGGCAATTTAGTCTGATCTACTAGTTCTGTGAGTGCCACGTACTGATTCTGTGTTGGGATATTTCAAACCACTAAGTATCAGTAACTTAGGAAGACACCAGATATGCAGTGTACTCCATAGTATCACACTATAATGTGTGATAGCATATTGGTGTAGGTACTTTCAGATTCAGACAGCCTTTACATCAAGGAAGAAGAAAAGCACATTTATGCATCATTCATTTATAAGAATTATTGTAAAATGCTGCCTGAGAGTACAAGCATGTCAATTAATACATGAGCTTTAGTGACTTTGGACACGAATGCAAGCCCATTTCAAGAAATCAGATCTCATAACTCCATTTCTGTGTTTTGTTTGTTTTGTTTTGTTTTGTTTTCTGGGTAAGTGAGGCACCCTCTTACCTATTCTCTCTCTGCCTTTTGGCCTCTTGCACTTCTTGCTGCATATTGTTGCGGTTTCAGTAGGATGGCTGAAGAAAGCCCTCTCCAAGGAGTGTCTGACACCACTGCAGTCCAGTCCCTGGAGTGTATGTGCGAAGCATACCAGTGCTCAAGGATAAGATGATAACTACGTGGTGGGTTATAGTACTGACAAAGAAAAAGAGATAGGGTATGCTTCTGTGGCAGGATAGAAGAGATCTTTACTGCAGCCACTCTTAAAGACTCACTGCTTGCAGTAGATGTTCTTTCCCAGAAGAAGAGCAGGTGGCCTGCATCCCAAGTGTTCATGGATATCTTTGTGTGCTTATCTCGGGTACGTGGCTT
Organism: Netta rufina; assembly: GCF_964035555.1. Taxonomy (NCBI): domain Eukaryota; kingdom Metazoa; phylum Chordata; class Aves; order Anseriformes; family Anatidae; genus Netta; species Netta rufina. Next base: position 4,037,720 of record NC_140140.1, read on the forward strand.
TGAGGTGTGCATTCTCCTCCTAAAAATTAAGCTGTTAATCTGAGCACTACATCAGTGCTTCTGTCATTTTTACTTCCCTATTAATTCAACAGTTGCTCTAACAAATACTGAAAAATATATTTTCTTCTTTCAAGTTGAAATACATTTTGAAATCCAGCAGGAGTTAGGAAGAGCCCTTTCAAAATCTGCATTTCTTTGCAGATTATTGCTAAAGATTCATTATTTTGGGAAATATGTGATAGTCATCCTTGATGTTATCTGGATATGTGTGAAAATACATTCTTTGCTGACTCATGCTTAAAAACTTGCCAGTGGGAGCCTATTTTATACGTATGTTATTTTTCTGCAGGGTAAATACACCTATTTTTTGTGAATGTAATTTTGACACCACTGGGTTTTTGATTGTAAAATTCCCATCAGTCATCTTAGTGACTTCAACAGAGATGGGTCTAAGTTTGAATTTTTTGCTGACAAATTAACTGGTTATTTGTGTCCCAGTGATTATTCCCTTAATTCTTTATCTATTGTTTTTCAGCTTTTAGTAGAAATTCTCATGAGACCAACTCTTATGACACAAAAGAAGAAACAAAAAAGTAAGTAAATGGGTCTGCTCATTTTTTCCCATTTTTGCCTTGTACCCTTCTTGAAGCAGGAGTTATTCTGTTTTTCTGTTGCTCTTTTCCTTCTATACCAAAGATTTCGTGTTCCAAAATGAATCATTGGTTTCTTTGTTCTCTGTAGTACTGATTTATGTTGAGAATTAGGATAGTAACCTGCTGCAAAATCAGGAGTATTCATGCTGTCGGCAGAACATTTCTCAACGCAGCAAATCTGTAGTCACTTGAAACTTCACCTTACTGTGGCTATAGCTACTGTTAACAATTACTAACAACAGTCTACAAAGCATTGTTTATGTAATAGGAGTTACAGAGATTGTGAGATATGAAAAGTATGCTGTTTTCCTGACCAAGTCACAGTGACTACTAATTTCCAAATTGTTGTAAAGAGAACTTGCTAATGGGGAGCAGTAGCTTCAGGTCAGCTTTCCTGCTGGAGCAGCTTCAGTTTAGTGTTTCCATTTCTCTTGTCTGTGATTCTTCTGACTCCCTACTACTCTCCTGAGGAAAGGAAAGGTCATGGTATGCGCCGTGGTCCCTGCCCACCAGCCAGGGAACTTCAAAGGTGAAGTAACTTGAAGTTAAGCTAGAGGCAGCTGTTCTGTGCCCATATGATTTTTAAATATTAAAATGCTGGAATAAATCAGATTGAAAGCTTTTCTACCAATTCCTGATGCTGCCTGGAGAAAAACACATGAACTAAAGACTGACTGCTTTTCATGTTTAATAATTGGAACTAATTTGTTTATAGCATTTTTTCCATATTGACAAATTCTGAGTTGATTTATGACTTCTTTCCTTCTCTAAAACACTGTTTACAAACCCTGTAATTTTGCATGTGTGACTAAGTGTGCCAGCCCTCAGGTACATCTCCATCTGCAGTCCTAGGCAGTAGGTTTGGAAGAAGGTAAGCAAACAGAGCAGATACAGAGTGATTTATTGTGTTTTTTATCTGCAAGACATTTGCAGGTATGATCCAAGTCAGTAGTTAGCCTGAAATTCTCACTCAGTTTATAGCTATTCATGTCGCTACTGTGGACATCACTGATCAACGTTACTTGTTAAGATGAGGCTAGTGAATGTCTGTTTTCTCCTTTGCAGTAAGCGATGACCTCATCAAGGACTGTTTAAGCATACTGTACAACACGTGCATATGTGTAAGTGCAACTGCTATGAAAATGTGTTCTGGCTTGACCAGTGCATCTGTTGGGTATGGGTTTCATGTGACGGGATTGTTTTATACTTGACAACAGACAGACTCTTTTAAACATAACTTAAAATTACTCTGAAACTTTTTGTTAGAATTCCTTTAGTTAAATGTGGGACCACCCTACATTTTGGATTGTTGTTCAAATAATTTGTGTTTTCTTAGGCACATTGTTACGCTTAATCTCTCTTGATTGGATCTTTGTGTATCTGTGTTCCCATAGGAAATTCACGTCAGCGTTTGTTGTATTGAAGCTTAAAATTTGAAACTAAATGGATGCCTGCAGTCTAACCCAAGCTACAGCTCATCTTGTTCAGTAACAGTGCTGGCAAACTCTTTAAGTTTGATCCTGCAGATTCTTTGTATGTTGAATACCAGTGCAGTTGTGCATTGATGGCAGATCAGTGCCAGCTATTGAAATAGCTTCAGAATTGCAATGGAGAGCTAGAAGGGCATGCCTCTGATTATGCTTACAGGGAACATCCTCAGCATTGTTTAGTTAATCACACAGTTTATTAGGTCCTAACCTAGGGAGCTTTGTTTAATGAAAAAAAAACAAGTTGATAGTCACTGGACTGGAGCTCTTCCAAAGACATCAACCTTATCTGGAGAGTTTGAGTACTAAGTATCTGTGTACAGATGGGAAGGAGAACAGAGGGAACACCACCGCTTGCTTGACTTAATAGGATTTTATTTTGTTCCTTAAACTAGAGGTAATGCAACTTTTGCAAACTGTGATTATTGTAATAGCAAAGGAACAAGTTTGCATTTTTTTGGATTAGCTGCTGCTTGACTTGATTCACTTCATTATTACCACTCATTTGAATGAGAAATGTTCAGGATCACAGAGGTCTTCTGTGTGCAACATAAACTGTTCTTATGCTTATCTGTAAATATTTAGGAAGTATGTAAGCTAGTCTATTTCTGTGAGCAGTGGTGATAGGTCAGTCACAATAGCCAACTTTGCAAGCACTGAGGATGTAGTTTGTTACATTTAATTCCAGAAAAGAGTGTCCGTGCTGTCAGCAGAGATCAGAGCGTGAAAGCTAGCATTACTTAACTCTGTGATGAACCCAAAAGTCGTGCCTTAGTGTGCTGTAGCATGACTGATGTGTTCATCACTGAATTCATTAAGGCTGATGCGTGATTCTGGTTGCTTGGACTCTGCCCAGCTGAGAGCAATGCTAACAGTTAAGGAGGAATCTGGGGACTGCATTTGCATATTATGAAATGGAGCTGATTATAATTTGTATGGGAAACTAGAGACAAGCCTCTCTGACATGTTTCCAGATATTCAGTGTTTACTCTTGATTTAAGCAAGTAAACGACTCTGCCTTGAGTGAAGGTTCTCATCCTGGAGCCTGTAGTTTTTGCAAGCCTCTTGTTAACTCCAAGCGAGGATTGCAGTTAGATTTGGTCACTATAAACACAATGTTTTCAGGAACAGGGGATTTGATAATACATCATCTTAAAACTGTTGTGCGTGTGCCTGTAGCATGACGTGTCAGGGTGGGCTCTGACTCTGGGTCTGTGTGCTTCTTGTTGCTTTCTAGACGGAAGGAGTCACAAGGCGATTGGCAGAAAGAAACGACTTTGTGCTGTTCCTGTTTACACTGATGACAAACAAAAAGACATTCCTGCAAACTGCAACGCTCATTGAAGATATCTTGGGAGTAAAAAAGGTTTGTTAACTGGTTTCTTTTTTTTGCATGGCTTTTCAAGCCAGTGGAGAAAATGCAGCTGTTTCTGTGAAGGGTTGCTGAAAATAGTTCTCAAAGCTAGCGTTCTCACTTCTTGTAGCTTGTTTGAAGCATGCCTTTTTACGCTGATCATTAACTTTAATCACAGTTCAGACAGAAGCCAAGCTATGTGTGTGGTATCATATTTGTAATGCTCTTGCGTAGCTTGCAGAGGTTGATGGGGGGGAGTGGATAAGTAGCTCATTACTAAAGCACAGCCAATATTTAAAATAAAATGGAACGCGTCCAAATTCATTTTTTAGTCCTTTCCTTTTGATTACGTTGCAGATATTTCAGTAATCTTGCTGACATCCAGAAAGCTTCCTGTGCTTCTCTCCCTTACCTTGGGTTTTGTTATCTCCCTGAGATTACTTGAGGTTGTTTGCTGTAGGCTGGGGGAACAGACAGTGAGGTCTTCCGCGTGAGCTGAGTTTTTGAACTTGTACTGAAAACTTTGCTGATGTCATCAGAGCGTAGCACCCTAATGTGGTGCAAAGAAAACTTCAGAGTTGTAACCCTGGGCAAATTGTCAACAAAATGTATCAGCAAAATGTACATTATGTGGAGAGGGGCAGGGTCTTGTAGCTAGCTTGTTACTGTTTTTTTGTTGGTTTTTTTTTTTTTCAGATTAAATTTGAGGATATTGCATTTCTAAAGAAGTAAACAAGCTTAGTTTATCTGAATGTAAATAACAAATTTTCAAAATAATTTTTATATCTTTTAATGAACAAGTCTGAGGGAAGGAAATCGAGGAGCCCGTTTTCATCTGTAAGCTTCTAAGAAACTACAGACAGAAGCAGAAAAATTTTAGATTTGAAAGTTTAAATGTAAATGGTCTGTTAAATGATTAAAAAAAAAAAAGCCCCCCAAATTTCACTTAAATGCAGAGCCCTTAAAGTTTTTAAAGGATAGATATGTATGCTTCTGGAGTTAATAAACAGAAATGACACCAGTTGTAAATTAACAGCTGTTTTCAGAGTTCATTTGCCACTGCTTGTGTGCTTCTGCTTTACTAACATTGAAATAACACAGATCTCACCACAGAGAAGCTGTAGATGAAGCTTTCAGGCTGTATTGTACATTCTCCTATTGAACATCATGCACAACTTAGATTGTATTGCCTCTTCTAGGAAATGATACAACTGGATGATATACCCAATCTTGCAAGCCTTGTATCTAGTTTTGATCAGCAGCAGCTTGCAAACTTCTGCAGGATCCTCGCCGTCACAATTTCTGAACTTGACACGGGAAGTGATGACAAGCACACGCTGCTTGCCAAAAATGCTCAGCAGAAAAAAAACTTGGGACCATCTCGAGCTGAAGTTAATCAAGGTAACTGATACATTGTGAAGAAATGCAGCAGAGTCACAATAATGTAAAATTTCCTTCTTCTCAACCTTAGATCTGTAGTGTGTGTTTTTAGCAGATACTGTAAGTGTTCTGCCTTACAGAGTGTTTGTCTTTATTCAGTTTCTTTGAGCAATTCCTGGACACAGTCTTCTCTGTTAATGAAGCTTCCTAGCTTTCAGTTTCATACCCAGATAGTAGTTAGGTGAGTTGAGTCAGTCATTTCAGCCATCTTTGATCAACTGAATAGCTTAAAATAATTGGATTTGTTTTCTCTTGCTTGGTTGCTCCCATGGCCTTCCCTTTAGCATCTCTCAGTAATTTCATGTCCTCCTTAATATATGAGTTCCTGAACTAAATCTATACAGCCATCACAGTTGCTGTCAGAGTAGTTCCTTCTCTGATTTTTATCGGGCATTGTCATGAGCAGGATGTCTGTGTATCAACAAAAGTATGTTTGTTAGTCACTTGTATACCCTTACCATGCTAGCCTTTGAAAATCTGTGGGTCTAATCTAAACTTTAACCATGGGCAGAGTGCAGGTTTTCTTATTTTGCCAAGTACAGATGCAGAAGCCTTGCTCAGATGCAGAAGTCCTAAATTCATACTCAATCTTCTGGGCATGGCATTTATATTAAAATACCATCAAAGGTGGAATCTGCTGTTTTCAGCTCTTGATATACTGAAAATCTTTTGAGCTTCTGAAGCAGACATTTGCATAGGTCCAGGTCAAACCATTTCAAGATGCACAAAAAGGGGTTTTGGAGCTGTTTTTCCCATCTTGTAATGTTCTGTATTAGCCATGAAGAAGAAATCTCTGTTCATAACCACTGCCAGCTATAGAGCATCCAAGTGAAAGATGGATAGAATAATATGGCGGGCAGAAGCTGAGAAACTTTAAAGGGGGGTGGTGGTGTATTGTCTTCTACCTTGCGATCACCAGAGCTTGCTTGTAAACAGCAGTGCACAAGTATGTCTAGGTGAGGGTACAAAGTTTAATTTAAATTAGTTGAACTGAATAAGCTTGGACCCCGTAGAGCTGAACTTGGCTGAGCAAATGTTTAACTGACCATTTTTTGTTTGCACAGTCAGAGACTGTGTCTAAGACTGCAAAGCATATTCCATTTAAAAATCCTTATTAGGGAGTTTATTCTTTCCCAGATGATACTAGTGGGCAGAAACACAGCTCTTTTACATGGTGTTCGTGGCTAAATTCTTTGTGCTTTTCTACTTTATGTGCAAGTATGAAGACTTAGCTGTGTATTTACCTCAGTGTAACTTGACTTCTTTTCCCAGAGAAGTTGTGGGTGCCCCATCCCTGGGGGTGTTCAAGACCAGGCTGGATGAGGCCCTGGGCAACCTGATGTAGTGGGTGGTGTCACTGCCCATGGCAGGGGGTTGGAACTGGGTGATCATTAAGCTCCCTTCCAACCCAAGCTATTCTATGATATAATAAACAGGTCCTGTAATGAAGTCATTCTGTGAAAACTTCAGGACAAAATGCATATACTAGCACCCTCTAAACCACCCAAAGACCTTGCAGATCAGTGACTTCTGTCCTTGAACTGCTGTTTCTAAAGGTGCAGTTTACAACAATTAACAACCCTCTAACTTGGGGCTGCCATCATGTGCTCCCCGCCTGTTCTACTCTATGATGAACTAGTTTGGGAAACAAATACTTAAAATGCTAAGAGCTTTCCAGCTAGTTACGGAAGTGAGCTAGTTCAGTTTGCTGTGAGGCAAACATTGCAGGAGGCAAAATGAAGGAGGTGGCATCACACACAGAAAGGAGGATGGAGCTGGCCCTTCTAAGGGCTGCTGCTTTATTTTCTGCCTGCTTAATTTTCAGCCAGATCAGTTTCTTGATATTGACTCGCTATGGGCTAGAAAACAGCAGTGTCAGCAAAAGGGAATTGTCCTGAAACAAGCAGTTAGAATAGGGTAGAATTGTTTTTTTATCCAGTGTAAATCCAGCGTAGACCAGTTTAGTGCTGATTGAATTATGCCTAGCATATGTACGCTCTCTCCCAGTTCTTAAGAGGAGAGTGCGCCAACGACTTCAATCTTTGGATCTTGTTAACTAGATGGAATTTGTTCCTGTGTACTTTCCTATATTTCTAATGTAGGTATTTTGGTACCTGTCAGTAGAGAGGTTTTGATGACTGTTGTGTTGGTGAGCCTGAGTCATAAAATAATTTTTCTTTTTCAGCTACGCTTCTGAATATTCCAGGCTTCATTGAGCGATTATGCAAACTGGCAACACGGAAGGTATCTGAAACAACGGGTACTTCCAGCTTCCTTCAGGAGTTAGAAGAATGGTATACCTGGCTGGACAATGCGCTTGTGCTTGATGCACTGATGAGAGTGGCAAATGAAGAGGCAGAGCAGAGCAGTACAGGTATCTGGCTTGCATTCCTCTAGCCACCATTAACAATGCATAGTTTGTCTTCTTCAGTATTTGTCATTTGTTGCTTTTCCTTTCAACCAGTATTGATTCCCCTTTTCTTGCATGAAAGACTGCCATATCAGCACTTAGGTCTGACTGTTTTGTTCTCATGTAGTGCTGATTAATTTTCACAAGCTGAAGTTAGCAAAAGGAAAAAAAAGTGTTCCAGGGCAACTGCCCTTTGCACGCCTAGATAACACTTACTTATAACACTTACTTGTAACACTACATCCTTAGAATTAGTCTTCCCCCAGAGTGACAAGAACACATCTGAGGTAAGTGACTACCAGAATTTGCTCTAAAACTTAGGCTGGTGGAACTTATTCTATATACTTCATACCAAGGAAGTGACCCCTTCTTTAAAAAGAAAAGCTTGTTCCAGGAGAGCATATGGAAGTGTTAACACAAACTTTGGAAAAAGCTTTAAAGCAACTGCCTGGTTTCTTTTTTCACCTTTCAATATTACAAAATTGCAATGCATGTTTTATTTAATTAAAAGCACTAAATAATGAAATGAAAATTATCCCCATAATTTGATAGCTAAATCTTTGCTTTTCTACTTCTTTAGAAGCTTTCTTCTTCATCTTTGTTAGTTTTGCAGAAACTATTCTAAAAAATTGAAAGTGCACAAAAGAATGAAGTATCTGCTCCAACAGCATCTTGTTCAGACCTTCATATGCCATCTTGGTGCAAACTAGAGACCGCTTAGTAGTCTGAAACAGAATTCACCAGGCAATTTTGTGGAGGTGCAACGTGCCCTGTTGCAGCTCTTGACCCACAAAATCAGTTAGCAAGCAAACCTAGACATGCTTTCCCAGAATACTGCCTCAGTCTCTAGTGGCTTGTGGCTTAGTGATTTATGAGTCAAAGGTAGTGTCTGTACTTTTTAGCCTTTGATGGTTTCGTTCCTCTGTGTTCCTGTCTGGTGACTGTTCCTTCCCATGGGTTTGAAAAGCATTCACGCTATCCTCTGGCAGGGCAGTTCGTGGCTTAGTTATGAATTGTGTAAAGAGCTAACTCTATTCTGAACTGCAACCTGCAGATTTCACTGTCCCCATTTCTGTGTGTCACTCATGATTTCATCACTTTTTCCACTTACAGTTGTGGCATGTTACATCCAGTTTCTCCCTTTAGCAATGTAATAGGGCTATGAAAATATTTAACTGTGGCCTAAGTATGCTGGTATTGAGGTACAAAATGGAAGCAGGCAAATAGTAAATGTATCTGATAATCTCACACTTATTTTTATTACCTTTCCTGCCGTGTCCTTTCTGATGCAGTATTCTATTATTCCTATCAGGTGATCCTAGTTATTTTATGTAGGTGATGCCATTTACCTTACGATGGAAAACTTACATAGTTTTAAAAAATCAAACTTTATCTCTTCTAAAGTTCCAGCTATATTTTTCCTCTTCTCTTGCATTTAATTTAAATTGGTTATTTGTTGTATGCCAATACTTTTAGTTGTGAAGAGGATTCAGGTAGACTTGCTGGTCTTACATCTGTGGTGTCTGAGTGTAAAAGTAATAACTGTAACGAACCCTTTCCTGTTGAAACTGCCTCAGGCTCACATCTTTGCCATCTTGTTCAGAGTCTTCTGATGAAAGTGGATTGGCCAACACCTCAACACGAACACAGCTTCCACAGTCCATGAAGATCATGCACGAGATTATGTATAAGCTGGAGGTGTTGTATGTTCTCTGTGTGTTGCTCATGGGGAGACAAAGGAATCAGGTAAGCATTTGCAAATGATCACACATGCAAAAGTTGAAGTCCCTGTAAACCTAAGTGCTCATTAATTAGGTCACGGACGCAGAAACATGAAGGGCAAAGCTCAAGGCATAAAGCTGGACAAATCCTATCATTGCGGTGATGCACAAACAAATAGGCAGTGTTTTGTTGCTGAGAATGAGCCACTGGGCAGCACAGCTTGTGACAACGTGGGGGTGGAGAGCTGCTGTGGAGCTGCTGCTGCTGTGGTGCAAGATGGATGCAGAGCAACAAAAGCTAATGGCAGGCCTTGATCTGGTACATACATGAAGGTACCCGTAGGCTGCCCTAATCTGCAGCATTAAGTGCCAGAAATCCCTCATCCAGGAATGGATCCTGGATCTGGTTTTGAGAAAGTGTGTGGCCATACCTGCGGGAGTTGCCTGGTAGGGTTTTCCTCCTCCTCGCAGCGTGCTGCTGACCTGCTTGGACAGACCCCGCCAGGCATTCCACTTGGGCTTCTTTCACTTCTGGAAGTCCTCTGGGGTTGTTTTTGCACTGGTGACTTTTGCAGTGCATTTCTGTGCCTCAGCCAAGTGAGCATGTTGTTAAACTCTCAGCTGAGAGGATACAGTTCAGTTTTGTCAGTACGAACTTTTCACTGCATAGAAATCCCACTCATCAGTTCCTTTTGCGTTTCTTGCCTTTGAAGTGAAAAATTAGTAATTTGTTCCCTACCTTACATAACTTCTGGAGAACCAGTCACTGCAGCTTGGCTATGGTTGGGTTTTAAACAGGTCAAAAGCATATTGTGAAGGGAAAGGGGAGGCAGTCTGTTGGTGCAGTTTTGTCAGATTTCCAGTGCGGGCAGTCTGCTCAGCTCAGCAGAGCAGCTTGGAATAGCTGGGTATTAGGATACCCTGGAGACTGGGAGGATCGCATTTTTTTGAGTTCTTGCAGGGTTGTTGTATTGGGCAAGAGTAGCTGTGTTTGGGGGCTGTTGCTTGAGCACATTTATCCTGAGCATTTTGTTTTTTGCTAGCAACCTCCCACCCTGTAGGACTCACAAATACTCATTACAGGCAGTCCTTTAAATATCTTAATCTGAATTTAAAGTAGAAGTGTGTTTGAAGTACAATTTTGCAACATAACTAACCTGTTCACAGTGAACCTACAAATGGATACTTAGCACTAAAATTAAATAGATTCTGTTTAATACTAACCAGAGGAAGCTAGCAATTCTTGCAGAAACCACAATTGCTATCATAAGAAACTTTTATTCCTGTTGTTAGTCCTTTTAGGAGGAAAAAAATATCTTTCTGTTGGGTATAATACAAAAAAAAAAAAACAACAAGCATGCTCAAGAAATAACTGGAACTACCAACAACCAGAACACAGATCTCTTAGGAGTTTTTTCTTCCATTGTATCAAGTCAGATAATTCATGCCTGCCCGATTTCACAAGAATGCAGTTTTACAGATGCCTCAGAAACTACTTGCAACTTGCACTCATCCCACACTGCCTGCTCAGGGAGCTGGATGTGCTCCTTTCCTGACCTCCCCAGTCAGTTCTCAAGTACTGCTGCCAGCTGCAACAAGGTGGCAAGTATGCTGCTGAAATAGCTAACTTGGAAGTTGACTCCTCTTTTATTTGCTAGGAAATCTCCTTATTCTTCCTTTGCCATTTCTGCCCTGATGCAAACTGTCTAAGGGTTAAACTGGCACGCAGTTCTCTTCTTCTCCGGGGTTCATTCAGGACTGGAGTTGCATTGTTGCAAGATTTAAAGTTATTTCACTCCCAAATGTTTTTTGTCCAGAGCCAGGTCCTTCTGTAAAATCCACTACTTTTGTTTGAACATAATAATATCCCTAGTTCCTTATCTGCATAAAACTTTCAGGGACTAGTGTGGCAGACGGGAATCCATTCCCCTTCTTGAGAGGAAGTCAGATTAAGAATCAGAACTGAGCTGTTCCGTGTGGAGCTGAGCTGCAGTAAGCAGGTAGTGGCAGTGTCTGCGACAGCACTTGTACTGACAAGCATTTCAGCTGCTCTCATTTCCTATCAGGAAATAAAAGCATAGGATCTGTAACATCAGTCTTCCAGTCTGTGCAGCCAAAGATCTTAATAGTTTAATATTGGAATAATTTTGTGCAGACTTTATAAAGGGCGTCACAGATCTGCTTCTGTCCGCTGTGGTAATCAATATAATGGTCTGACATTTTGCTTGAAGCATGATGCAGCTTCCTAAACTAAACCTGCTGCTGAATGTTTACTCTAAATCCTTGGTTTGAACTTGACTGACTTGCATAAATGGAAAACTGCTCGCAGTGACTTGGCTCCTACCTGCTGCCATGTTGGGAATGAACACACCCTTGGGGATAAGTGGTGTGTCACTGCAGATCTCTGCCTTTGCTCCCTTCTCATTATGGTCACACCCTAAATTACTCTCCTCATACATTTTTCTAGGCTGTTTTGTATGTCTCTATTGTGACAGATAATCAGTTCTTTTACTTGCTCCTGTTACAGGGAGACAAACCATGTACAGTTGAAGCTCGTAATAGCTTTAGTGGCAATAAAGTAATAGAATAATTTATATGAGGCTGGGCAGCAACAGGGGAAAGAAAGTCAAAGGAGTTTGAAGGATGGGTATGGAGCAGGGATTGTGTTGGCATCCCTGGATGGAGTAGTTGTAATGACCTTGGGGTCGTGGGGGGAGCACGATCCAAAGGCAGTGACTGTGACTCAGGAGCTTTGTCATGCAGCAGTCTGTCAGCAGAGCTTAAGAGTTCAGCAAACTAAAAGTAAACTGAATGTGTTTCAAATCAGGGAGGTGTCAGTTGGGTTGAGTGGTTTGTGCTCTGGAACTCCAAGCATGGACTCCAAGCTTCACAGTCCATCAGGGTGGCATGAGTGAGGTGGGAAGGAGCTGGGTGCTTCCTCCAATGCGATACTCACAGAGATGCCCAGAAGCAGGAATGTGATTTCCAGGTAGATGGGAAAGGTGGTGGCTACAGCCAAAAGGAACACAAAAGCCCATCAGCTATGCTGCTAACAGGAATAAGAATGAAAAACTGTAAAATAGCACTGGCTTTAATACTTCTAATTCATTCAGGTACTTGAGGAAAATAGAGCAAAATTGAGTGGTCTGCTTAAGTGCTGCTAGGCAGGATGCTACATCTCAAGGACAGCCTAGCTTATTGTTTAGGTGACTTAATTTTAAGGAACACAGCCTTTACTGCACTGGGGACTTGATTTTTATGGCTTGTTGGGCTGTGTAGTCGTGCATGATTTTCACATACACTGCCTCTCAAGGGATGCTGCTTGTCAAAGGCCTCCAGCTGATGAGGATTCCCCTTTCTATGGCTCATACTGCTCATCCTCCTAAGTGCTTACTTCAGAAGTATCAAAGCTTGGACTGTAGGTGCAAGCTGTTCGCACCAGAATTATTAGCTCTGTAGTCTGTTTCAAACATGTTGTGGTTGTGCTGCTAGGCTCTGTTTGCTAAGGACTCCTGCCTAGGTTACATGCACAAAAAGTGTATCAGTATTTTATGTTGTCTTCAGAGGGCTGCCTTGGCTTTAGCTGTGTGAACTAGGAAGGCAGAGGGTGCTCAGTGGGTGACCGGCAGCAGAATGTTTGCAGCTTGGTTTTGTGATGCACAGAAGTTGGGTATGGATGTATTTTCAGTGCGTTACAAGTGATCACCCAATTTCCAAAGCTTGTCCTAGAGTCAGAGTGGTTAATTCAAAAAGCAGCTCAGAGTTTTCTTCCAGAATGTGTTTCCTATCCATGACCAACAGATTGAAGCTAACGATGCATCGTGGTCAGTATGCACACTACCATGCACACGTGGTATTAGATAAAGAATTGACTCTTTCTGTTGTCAGAGGATGATGTAGTTGTGCACATCTGTTTTCCAGACTGTTATATCTGTATTTGAGGCTGCAGCGAGTACTTCCTTCTCTTCTTTTCCAGGTTCATAAAATGATAGCAGAGTTCAGACTGATTCCTGGCCTCAATAATTTGTTTGACAAACTCATCTGGAGGAAGCATTCAGCATCAGCTCTTGTTCTGCATGGACACAATCAAAATTGTGACTGTAGCCCAGTGAGTAACTTTTTAAGTACTGTGTTGGATTTTGATGTGATTACCTAGTAACTCTGAGGAATTGTACTGAGTAACTAAATGCCTGTATAAGTTAAGTGAGGCACAGTAGGACTCAGGTTTTTTGGGTTTTCTAATGCAAGTTAGAATGGTTCATTCTAACAATTCAGCAGAGGACAATTCAGCCTCTTTCCAATCTCCCAGTTTGGGAGTTGTGAAAGGGGTAAATTTTTTGGTCTCTGGAGGCAAAAGTGGGAGAAGACCAAAACTATTGAAATGATAGCTGATGGGTCTAGCAAGGACAGCCACAGAGCAGAAAATGAATTGCAAAGAGTCGAGTTGGTTTTGGTTTTGTTACTCAAACCTAGATACCCTAAACCAATAAGCATAGTGAGGACTTTTTTTTTTTTTTTTTTTTTTTGCCTTTGTGGTGAGAAGAAATTAACTGTTACATGCATAGGATTGCAAGTAGCCTCTTCTGTTCTATTTTTGGGAAGCCTGCAAAGTGCACCCTTCTCCTTTTATGCAAGTCATTTGCTCTACTGTCCAAATGGGTTTGATTTGGATAGGTTTTCAATTCAGCTGTTTCATGTCAGCTTGGTAATTAATGATGGCCAAAAATACCAAAGCAGTTTTGTTGACCTTTATTCTCTCTTTTTCAGGACATTACTTTAAAGATACAGTTCTTGAGGCTTCTTCAGAGCTTTAGTGATCACCATGAGTGAGTATGAAAAGCTCCAGTAAATTGTGGCTCTGCAGTATTGTTTGTCTGGTTGCAGTTACAGCAGGTCTCCTAGGCACGGTGCCTGCTCTGTGAATGGAACATTGTACTGTCCTTAAACATTTGTTCAGATGTTATGTGCCTTCCAGCTCCTCTATGAAAAGACTGTGGCTGTGTTCTCCAGTGGGCAAGTTTAATGTGTCCATTGATGATTGAGACGAGCCTGTTTTGCTTAATGTTGAGTTGAACTGAAACATTTATGTGATGAGTTACTACTTTGTGGCTGCAGGACGAAGGTGGCAGCTTTCATGATGCTGTTTCTCTCTTTTCCCTGAGTCGGTAGTGAGCAGTGTGCTCACAAGAGGCTTTTTCCCTGTGTGTACACATTCGGGTTTAATTCAGAGTAGAACAAGCCAAAAATGTCTGTTGAAAGATCAGGGTGAAAGACAGCACATCTCTGAAAGAGGTCAACTGAAGAGGGTGGGAAGATGCAATTGCTGTCTAAATGCCAGCAATGGAGGAAGACCTGATTAAGCATGATTATGCAGTGGAAAATGTTAGGGGAACAATTATCTGGAAGCTAGGTTGGAAATAGGAAGAAGGGCTCTGTTTGCCTTCAGAAGGCATACTTGCGAAGCTTGATTCTGCCGTAGGAGTTGAGGGGTGATGGAGGTTTCTTTAAATGCCTTTACTCAAGAGACATACTTCCTCTGATGCAGAGAATTGTTGCTGTAGTTTGACTTGCAGAATCGCATCTTGCGTTCTGTAAGTGTCCTGCTGCTCTAATTCAGCCCTGCAAGGTGGTTTCATGTTCCTTAGCAAACCTCTGCATTTGAGGCATATTGCACTAAATACGCATGTGCATATTCACTTATTGCCTAGCTGGTGTTGTTTACAGCCCAGGGTGGTAATATTTTTTGAAAGATTTAACAAATCCCATTAAATTTCTTAGACGTGCATATTGGAAGTGGCAGCCTTTTTGGTTAGGGAATGTTAGTTATAAGAGTGGGGAGCTGCTGAACATATTTTACACGTAAGGGGATGGCTGACCTGTCATAGATCCTTCTTTAAAGATGTTGTTTGCTGAGGAATCACTCCAGGTTTTCCAGTAAGATCTCTCTAGATGATGTTCTTACTGAAGTGACTACTACAGAGACGTCAGGCTTGTTTAAATGGAAAACAGCTTTCATCTGTAGCATTTGAGCAGATGGAATGTGTGGAATCCGGTTAAGGTTTTTAAACAAGTGGTTGCATAAACTCTATGAAATCAGTCTAGTGGAGTTAGCTGAGAACACAATGGGAGTAAGTGCTTATATACTGGTACTGACTTCACTAAAATTGTGAATAAGCTAAACTTGCAGAACTGTTCATGCATGGAGAGAGAGAGGCTGTGTTTTCATTACAGAGGCCTGTTGATCCAGATCAAAAGGAACTTCACATGGCACTTGTTGGGCACTTATCTGGAAGATAGTGTTTGAAGCAAGAGGGCATCCCTGTCGCTTCTCTGGTCTAATAACTTATCTTCTTTGTAGTTGCTGTATTTCGATGAATAGGTTCTACTTTGTACACCCTTACGCTCTGAGCAATTTGCAGTAGGAGGACGTTAAGGAAACGTGCTGGAACTGGGGAAGGAGTCGGGCAATGGGAGCCTCTGGAGTACATTTCTACATTGTCAGACCTGTCCTACTAAACTCTGGAAACTTCATTTTTTCCACAGATAAACTCATTGGTTTTCATAAAGGAAAAAAAAAAATCTCTATTTGATAAATTGTTTTATGCAAATTCCCTATTATAATATCCATTCCGATTCTCTGTTTTATAAAGTCTTTAAATATTTCCAGAGTAAACAGTTTGCTTAAAGTAATAAAAATACCAGGAAGACTGAGTACTCCTTTGCAGTTTCTTCTTTCTAATTGAGGCTAATTACTGATGAACAGCAAGATCACTATATGGCAGAGAAAAAGCGTTGGAAGCTGTGGAAAAGTTTGCTGTTTAAGTCTACTGAAATTCAGCAAACTTGCTGAGATTTTCAGAAACTTGTACCATCTGGAAGCAAATATTTACAAAACAAACCATAAGATCCTGAACAGATCAGCAAAGAATAGGAATCTCAAAGCAGTTTGGTGTTGAAACTTGTGTTTGGCAAATTTCAAAGACAGCTTACAAAACAGCAGCTAGTTGGCCTAGTTTGGGAGTGTGCTGTGGTCAAGGAAGTAGAGTGTGAAAGGCTGTGAGAGCTGGAGAGGTGAAAACTTATTGCCTAAGACCTGCAGCCCTTATAGGGCTGTGGCATTTCTTTTCATAGCGCTGCACACTTGTCTGCCTCTTGAATGGATTCATCGTGTTTTTCTCCCCTACTCCCCAACTGTCTTGCTTTAGGAACAAATATCTCCTTTTAAACAGTCAAGAACTTAATGAGCTGAGTGCAATCTCCCATAAAGCCAACATCCCTGAAGTTGATGCAGTTGTCAACACAGACAGGTGAGTAGGGATACAAAATTTAAGGTCAGCAGCTTCCAGCATTGTGCAAACACTTACATTGGAGGTTTGGTGTCACCTATTTTGTTTGAGATCCCATGGTCTGCCACGCTTATGTTAATTTCAGTGACGTTCTTCAGCAGGAAGTGTCTAGCTGTTTTTGTACAATGTGGTCATTAGCAAATTTAAAGCGTGTTGTGTTCTCTGAGTAAGGCCTTCTAAAAACAGAAGCAGCTTGAAACGGGGATTTTGGTTTCATGACCTGGACTTCATTATTATGTGCTCAGTCTGCCTGTTTGTCTGGCCTTTCTCACTACTAGCATTGCGGACACAGCTGGAAAGTAAGCTGTGATCCCTCCAGTACATGACTTGCTGCTATGAATAAATCTTAAGTTTTTTGATTGAGAAGTAGTTTGTGCACACACGATGTCCATTACAGGTCTGTGTATTTTAAGAACAGCTAATAACTAGAGTAAGTTAATTAGATTAATGTGTTAAAACTCCTTACGGAATCACTAGTATTATATTTGATTATCTGTTCAATTGACTATTTTGATTTAATGAGCACTTTAATACGCATCTCTGATGTACAGACCTCCCAAAGTGAAAAACATTGAGTTCAGTTGTCAGAAGACTCCTAGATTGCCAGCAGGGACTTGGTCTGCACAGGGCAGACTTACCTCACTTTGAAAGGGAATTCTCTGAGATTTCTAGAT
The DNA here is from genome assembly GCF_964035555.1 of Netta rufina. Taxonomy (NCBI): domain Eukaryota; kingdom Metazoa; phylum Chordata; class Aves; order Anseriformes; family Anatidae; genus Netta; species Netta rufina. The sequence continues at coordinate 4,054,805 of NC_140140.1, forward strand.
TATAACTATTATCATAATAATTTGCCTAATTGGTAAGAAATGGCATCCGTATTACTTGGCCCATTTCCTTCTAAGCACAGATACCTGCCTGCCTTTGTCTGGAATAAGTTGAATAAGTACATAAGGGGAAAAATTCACCCTGTACACTAAGTGTACAGAGAGGAAACAGAACAAGGGTGTCAGCATCTCTGGCTGCCCTGCAGAACACTACCACTGGTAGAGCTAAGTCACGAAAGTTAATGAATATTCATGTTGCATATTCAATACTGGTAGTTAATTTATCACTCCAACCTCTGGAGAAGAGATTGGATTCATTGTCCTACAAGGTGCAATAGAAAGAGCTCTCCTGCTCATACTGTCATTTCTTCATGTGCCTTTAGGAGTCTTGTCTGTGATGGGAAAAGAGGTTTGTTGACCAGACTTCTTCAGGTCATGAAGAAGGAACCAGCTGAATCCTCCTTCAGGTGAGTTAATTTTACATTGCTGTGTGCTGTTCTGAGTTGACTGGAAGGTGAATTTGTTTTCATACAGCTCACAACAGTTGAAAATGCTTGAAAACCATAAGCTGTGAAGAGAATGTGGCTTTGTTGCACTTGGCATTCTCCCTCACCTGCACTACCACTGTAGCCAAAGTTTGCATTGGACCTCATACCCAATACGGTCAGTGATTTTCTGCAGGATTAACAGATCTCTCTCCAGCTTCAGGTTGGAATGAAACTGATTAGGAAATTTGGTTTAAATTATAGTTGTGATAAATTCCTACCCTTGCTCCAGAGTTAAAATCTCTTCTTCCATTTCTTAGGTTTTGGCAGGCAAGGGCAGTTGAAAGTTTTTTGCGAGGCACCACCTCCTATGCAGACCAGATGTTTCTGCTAAAGAGAGGACTTCTGGAGGTAATGAACTGCACGTCCAGCTTCTTCTGTAGCACATCTCTGTAGCAATTGAGAAGGATTTATCTGTAAAGAAATCAAATTTAAAATGCAGTTTTTATCAGGCAATTTTCGAAAGGTATTTGTGAATTCTACATGTGGCAACCAGGCATGGGGTGGCCAGCTCTATAGCCTGCATCATTGGGAAGTTAATTTCATAAAAGACTCATCTGAATTGTTGTATTTAGTTCTGTTACTTAAGAACTAAACCTACAGATAAGTGTTTGAAATAGTGATTAAATCAAAGTCTCTGCTGTATTTGGGCTAAACCATGGCAATAACATGTTTTCCTCCCATGACAGCATATTCTCTACTGCATTGTTGATAGTGAGTGCAAATCACGGGATGTGCTTCAGAGTTACTTTGACCTTCTGGGAGAACTGATGAAATTCAATATTGATGCATTCAAGAGGTTCAACAAGTACATCAACACAGATGAGAAGGTAAATATTTGTAAAAGTTGTCCCCAGCGGGTCAGATTACAGCCTCTTATAACCAAATACAGCACTAGGAAACTCGGATTGCTTTGCTGCTTTTGGTGCATCTGTTGAGCCTGGTGCACAATAAACACAGAGCAGTGAGCTGCCAAAGTCTCTTCACAAGTGCGTATGTTGCTGCATACAATCATGTTCTTAGAAGTGTTCCCAGCTGCTCTGAGTCAGCAAGTGCTGAGCTGTTCAGAAAATGTTGCCTGTTACATGCTCGCGCGGGTCCAAGGTCAGGGCTCAAAGATGGTAGAACAATTCCTGTGAAATGACTGAGTTCTGGGTTAAGCTGATAGTTACAGACATTCAAACAGGCTCCAAAAATTGTTTCACTGGAGCTTCTTTAAAAAAGAAAGGGGGGGGGGGCTGATTTGATGTACATGAGTTAAAACACTCGTTAATATTTGATAATGCAAAATTGTATACCTTTTGATATTATTTGAAGTCGTGGGTGTTTTAAGATGTCATAGTTGATGTAATTACCTAGAAAACTGAGTTGTACATGTAGATCAAGAATGGGCAGCTCTCTGCAAAACGGTTTCTTGTTTTTATGCACTTCTATGTGTGTAACATCAGCTGTTGGGAAGGTTTTGAATGGTCTCACACTCTTGCTTATGATACGTTAATTTTTCTCTGTTTGCTGTCAGGTCTGGCAGATCTTGGAGAATCATAGCAGAGGTGCATTTCCAAGAGAGGTGTATTTAATGTCAGGTTGTTCTTTGGTTAACTGTCCTCACACATTCTAGAGAATCTACCTATATACTTTGTGATTTCTACCTTCTGGTCTATAACTTTTTAAAAATTTGGGTTGGTAAGAATCCCTCGCTGTATTCCTTCTCAGCACTATCTGATGTGCAAAGCAAGTGTAGGGAAATAGGGAGCTAGAGGAACCACAGAGCCCAGCAGCCCTTCTGTCATTCATCTCTTTTAGAAGAAATAGTGTGTGAAATCCTGATCTCATTGACGTGACAGGGAGAGCTTCATAATAGACATTAGTAATGCCAGGACTGTCTTGGAGGTTTTTCTGTTCCTTAACGTTTTTAAGGTACTTACTGTAGGGATCCTTTGGACGGCCTTCACTGCCAGTATTGGCTTCGGCTGGGCGAGGCAGATCAGGAGTGTCTATCTCCTGTTACTCTTGTTAGGGTTAATAAAAAAATAATGAGGATATGTACTGGTGTGGTGAGGAAATGACCAGATGCATTTTGGCATTCAGAACCTACCTTAGGTCTTGCTCTCCTTTTTGAAGGGAAGGGGAAGTTGAGTGCATTGGTGTTTGCTTTTGTTGGTGGTGTGTGTGGTTTAGGTGTTGGTGCTCAAAATTCAAGGTGTGGTTTCTCCTGTAACGTTCAAGAACTGTATTCTTCCAGTGTTGAGAACCTGGAACACACTGACTGCCCTACTCACTGCATCCTGTCTGTAGCTCTTCCTGCTCAGGTTCGCTGGTCTGTTCCTCTTGTGCCAACGAGGTAATTGGTTAGTACACCTCTTGGCCATACACGTTCTGAAAATGTTACTAAATGCTGTTCCATGAGGCCTTATCTCTGAGTGCTCATGTACAATGACTTTGCATTTTTTTAATGCAACGCTATGAATTTCTTCTCTCTAGTTCCAGATATTTTTGAATCAGATCAACAGTTCTTTGGTTGACTCCAACATGCTGGTTCGCTGCATTACGCTGTCCCTGGACCGATTTGAGAATCAGTCTGATGCTAAAGGTAAAGAATAAGAAATGGCATGGGTGTGTGGCTGTGATAATGCTCATTTTCGTAGAATCATAGAATATCCTGAGTTGGAAGGGACCCAGTGATTATCGAGTTCAACTCCTGGGTCCCCAAAGAACCATCAAAAAAATCAGACCATGTGTCTGAGAGCATTGTCCAAATGCTTCTTGAACTCAAATTTTAAGCCTGGGCTTTGCAAGTTTGGGTATCAAACAGAGAAAAGGTCACCTTGCAGGTTTGTTCTTACAGCCTGAGCACCAGTTCTTACTGCTGAGTTGCTTGGATCAATGTGTCTGAACTGTTAAGTACCTGATGATTGTCTTTTTTCTCTTGCTGCAGTTGCAGAAGTCCTGTCAGAGTGCCGCCTGTTATCATATATGTCCCAGATGTCCATGAGAATGTCCTTTCTTTTCCGTCTCATTAATATTATTCATGTACAGACACTTACACAGGTAAAGAGCTGACAGTAACTTCGTTGTTATCTTGTTGGTACTGTGTAGGGATGAACTGGGCTGGGAACAGGGAGGAACCTGGCTTCTCTGAGGAGACCCCATGTCCCTTCTTTCTTGATACATGTATACAACTGATACCTCAGGGGTTGTTGTTGTTGTTTGACCTGCTGTTATTTTATTTTTAGGAAAACGTCAGTTGTTTGAACACAAGTTTAGTTATCCTAATGCTGGCCCGAAGGAAAGAAAAGCTACCTTTTTATCTGCGCACTTTGCAACAGATGGAATACACAGAAAAATATCCAGGTTTCATCCTGAACAACTTCCATAGTCTTCTGCGATTCTGGCAACAGCATTACCTCAATAAGGATAAGGACAGCACCTGCTTAGAAAATGTACGTGAACCTCTTACTGTAGCCAGAATCCTCCAGAGCAGTATCTGTCTGTTAGCCACCTAGCAAAAATGGGGTGGCAGGGTGCCCTGGGTCCTGCAGCGCCTGGACCCTGGGTTGCAATGTTTGTGCCATGGTTTGCAGCGACCCTTCTGTGGCTTCCTGGGCTGCAGAGAGGAGATGATGCTGAGAGCAAAGCTGTCTGCTGTTGCTGCGTCTCAGAGTGCAGTACTTGCTGTTTTCAGCTGCTGCTTGGCACTTGGAAGTGGCTAGTTGTCCTGGGTGTAAAGGCTTCGGGCAATCCATGGTGTAGAGGGAGACTGCCAGCACTTGGTTGTTGCAGGAGACGCTTTTTGGCCTTAAAAGAATGACATAAGGGGGATGCGAGCAGGGAGGCTGTCTTGTCTTTGTGTCCTGCCTAGGAGCGGGAGCTGCTGCCAGCACGGGCTTCAGCTGCAGCACTGCAGTGTCCCAGTTTGTGTTTGGACAACAGAGGAGGAGTTTGAGCTCGTGTGTGTGTGTGTGTGTGTGTGTGCACTGCTCCCAGACGGCATTGCTTGCCCACCCGTGCGGGCGGTGTTTGCCCTGGGTTGCCCCGGGAGGGCGGGCTGGGTGGGAACGGGGGCTAAAAGTGTGTGGCTGGGGCAGTCAAGCTGAGTAGGAAGCAATTCTCAGTTTTCTCTGCTGAATGCCTGTGAGATGTCTCTTCTGCTGGGTGGCAGTACCTGCTGAGCACGCTAACCGGTCTCTTCGTCTCTTCCCACAGAGCTCATGTATTAGTTTTACCTACTGGAAAGAGACTGTATCTATACTGCTCAGTCCGGACCGGACGTCCCCCTGTGCCATAGTTAGCTACATCGACGAGGCGTATATGGACATTGACAGAGACTTTTCTGAGGAGTAATTCTTCGCTCTGGCTTCTGATGGACAGCGCTTGGAGGGTACCTCGCAGCCCGTGGATTTTCAGGGATTCGCTGTGTAGTGTGTGTGCGCGTGCGCGGCTTGGAACCGCTGACTGTTACTGCATTGTCAAAACCCCGGTCCCCATCTCTGATCTCTAACGGAGGAGACTTTGAGAGCTCTCTGGGCAACACATTCAGGGATGTATCTTCCAGTTGTTCTGGGATAAAAAATAATCACCTGCAAAAACTGATCTTTTTTCTTCCCTCCTCCCACCCCCGCCCCGTTAAATGTGGCTGGTCAGAGCTCTTTGTGCTGACGGACGAGGATTCTCTGTACGTGCCAACTTAGTGATGGCTCCCTTTCATGGCTACCCCAACTAGCAAGTCACAAAGCACAGAAATTGCCCTCCAAATGTGAGGTCCAAGGAGCCAGTCTGCTTGGGACCCTGACACACCAGCCACATGCAGAGCCACCACGAGGACTCCCTCCAGGTGCACCTCTTCTGTTGGGGTTTGGAATCGGGTTTAGGGTTGGTTAGAGTGTGTGTGTGTGTGTGTGTGCATGTGTGCGCGCGTGTGCGCTTTTAATTCCTGAGAGCCCTAGCTCCAGTCACGTCTTTCTCATCTACTTTTGGATCATTTGGTACTAAATCTGTTCAGCCGCTGTCTATATGTTAGGAGAGAACCTCTGCTCCTGCTGTCTTTCCTGCAGATCCTTCCTCTCCGAAGGTGTTTCACAACGGTGCAGAGAACAGAGACATTTCAGCAGTGGTGGAATTGCAACAGGGGTTGGCTTTTTCACAGAGCACTAGCATTAAAATATACTAATTTTTTTAAACTTGGGGCTTGTCCCTTCTTGGATAACTAATCGGGTTTTAAAGTACTTTTCAGGACCATTGCTCTTAATGCTAACCTGCTATGCGTGGAAGTCTTATGTCAGTCTGCTTTCAGCCCTTAATATCAATACACACACATTAATCTTGAAGTGCAATATTTATTGGAAATGTCAGTTTTTCCTGGATCAGTTTGAATGAGAATGTGTTAAGTACTGGGAATAAACACTCCTAGTTGAAAGTAACTTTGCAGGATGTGTTGGGAAAGGGAGAAAGCAGGTTTTTGGCGGTCACGAGTGCCAGACCTGTGCACACCCTGCCTGCTCACCACCATTGTGTTGCTCCAAGACAGTCACATTCCCAGGAATGAAATACAGCCTGAAGTCCTGAGCCACTGTATTTAAGTCAAAAGGTATGAATCTTGCAGCTCCAGCTAAAAGGAAACCGGTTTTCTTTTTCAAACATGCATCTAGATTTTTTTTTAAATCTGTTATTTGATGAGACAATTTGGTTTCAGCTCCCTCCAGGGTGTCCCTGAGCTGTAGCATTTTGTCTCTAATCCATGCCCTGGAATGAAACCCCCCTCTGAGGGGTCCCTGTGCTGGGGCCCGGATGAGCGGACGAGGCTTCCAGCCCCCAGTGCAGGACTTGCTCTCCAGCAGTTGCCCCTCTCCTCTTGCTTATCTCACCCTTCGTGTCCTGCTGCGGACCTGCAGTCACAACTCTGCTTGCAGGGTGCTCAGAGCTGCTGAGCTTGAGCATAAGCCTGGAGCCCCTGGGGAGCCTTCGGTGTCCTGGGGGCTGAGTCCCTGGGGCAGGCTCTGCCCAGCTCTGGTGAGGGCCCTCCAGTCCTGTCCCCCCCCTGGGGTCAGGGACTTCTTCCACTGGCAGCTGCACCTCCCTGCTCTTCATCAGGTCACCCCAGCCGGTCCCCTCCCTCCCCCCAGCTAATTTCTTTCTCATCTGTACTTTTTTGTTCTTGGGTATTTGTGTTTTTGGTGTATCTTTGCTTCTTCTTAACTGTAATAGATGTACACTTAAAATAAATGCTTCAAATTAAAAGGCTTTTAAGTTAAGGGATGCCTTTTCCATAGTCTAGTTAATTGGTGCATCCAGCGATTGCTGCTATACCCCTGCAGAGTCTCATTTCCATCTCTGTTTTTATGTAACGCACCGGTGAGGGCCAAGCTGTGGCTGTCCTTGGCTAGGGGCCTGCGTGAGGCTGAGCTGAAATAACCCCAGCCGGCTTCTGCCTCGGGGATCCCTCCCCGCCATGGGGGCACAGCCATCTACTTGGTCCTGTGTTTGGGGTCCTCACCTGCTAGAGGCAGCTTGGCTTTGCTTTCACCTTCAGGTGTGCGCAGGAGGCTGAGCTGGCTGCCTGCAGAGGGCATGGGCAGGGAAACCGCGGCGGCTCCTCCAGGGAGGGAGCGCTCTGGGGAAAGGTTCTGCTCACTGGGGGCACAGCCATGAGCACGGTGAGTGCTGCTGCCAGCTCATGTGTCCACGGCAGGTACCTTAAGCAGCTTTTCCGAGAGGGACCAGGCAGCTCCATCCTTGTTGTGGCTTATTTACGGAGAGCACAGGGAGGAAGGGGCCTGCACGGGGCTGGGGGGTGCTCGCTGACCCCAATCAAGGCGGCAGCAGCTCTGTGCGGGGACGGGGTGGAGGTGGGAGCCCTGGCGCTAACCTGCAGCTGGAAGTCTGCACTACCCCCACGGCTCACTGAGGTGCGTGCTGCCCAGATTAATGCCAATTTACTAACTGCAAATAAACATATTAAATGGAAACTTATTAAAGAAATTTATTTTAAAGAAACAAGTGGAGCTGTCTTTCTTTGTAGTCTCTTTGCCTAAGCCATCATTGACCTGTCTCTGCCCTGCGGGATTGTGTTTTACATTCTGCCTGGGAGTAATGGGTTTAATAAGGTCTGTTTTGCCTTCTGCCCCCATGCCCCTACCCTTGTTTTGTCCCTTGGCTCTGGCCCTTCCTAGCTGAGAGTGGGCTGGAAAGTTTTGATGTGAGCAATGTGGGGGGGCTCTTCCTACTTTCCCTGAAGCCCAGAGCAAACCAGCACAGTAGAGCAGGGCCTAGGGTGGCCTGTGTCCCTTCTGCCCCTGCCTGGCTGTGAAGCGCGTTCCCCAAAAACCCCAGCTCGCTGCAGCAGCCCCAGTACCCATCACAGACACAAAGGAGCCGCTCCTGGCAGAGCTACGTTTATTCACGCAGAGCAAAGCTGGCGGTGGCTGTTGCAGCCATTGGCCTCCGAGGTGCCGCGGGTGGCTGGGGACAGGCAGGGCAGGCAGCCCGGCTCCTGCTACTCGTGCTGGTGGAAAACAGGAGCGTGTTGGCAGCGCTGTGCAGCCCCCTCCCAAACAGGAGGGTGTTGGCAGCGCTGTGCAGCTCCCCTGGCTGCCCTGGGGGGCTGCAGGGCCGAGCCTTACCTTGGAGGTGAGCGTGATCGCCTCCCTGGTGCGGGCGCGCAGCTTGTTGACCTGCGTCTCGGCGATGTCGGCCCGCTCCTCGGCATCATCCAGCTCGTGCTGCACCTTGCGGTACTTCACCAGGTTGGAGTTGGCTTGCTGCTCCTGGGGGCCGCGGACGGGGTGAGGGGGGTGTAGGGTGGGCTTCCCACACCACCCCCAGTGCCAGGCCTCCCAGGCAGCCCCCGGGAAGGCTGGCACTGCCCGAGGAGAGCCGAGCAGGGACGAGCACTTACCGCCTCCTCGAACTGGCGCTTGTAGCTCTTGACCTTGCTCTGCAGCTTGTCAATCAGGTCCTGCATCCGTGTCAGGTTCTTCCGGTCTTCTTCAGTCTGCAAGTGCCCCCGACCCAGTCAGCAGGACCCCAGTGGTGGTGCGAGACCCCTCAGCCCTGCTCAGGCTGCAGCTGCCCCAGTGCCAGCAGTCCCAGAGGTTCCGGGGCCCTTTGCAGCTACCAACCCCGCGCCATGTGGGCCGACCCCCTTGTGTCCCACCCTCAGCCAAGGAGGTGCCACCAAAGGGGCAGAGGGACACAGAACTGGGGGGATGCTGGACGAAGCCTGGCCCCTTGCCCTGCAGGCCCCAGCACCAAGCCCAGGTGCTGGGCTGGGGGTTTTGGCTAACGTCAGGGGCAGAGAAAGGGAGGAGCGGGGCCCGAGCTGTACCCTCTGCTGCCGTACCTGGTAGGTCAGCTCCTTGATCCGCCGCTCGTACTTGCGAATGCCCTTCTGGGCTTCAGCCATCTTCTTCTGCTCCATGTCCAGCTCTCCCTCCAGCTCACGCACCTGCGGGAGGCAGAGGCCAGCTCACGAGCTGCTCCCCAGGCAGGGGCACCCAGTGCCAGCCCCAGCCAAGGCCACGCCGCGTTCCCAGCTGCAGCTGAGGCTGAGCCACCCCAGGCTTACCAGTCCCTGGGGTCTGCCCCTCACGGCACAGCAGGAGGGACGGGGCAGTTCTGGGGCCCTGCAACACCCACTGTCACCTGGGGGCTGCCCCCTGCCTCCTTACCCTGGCCTCCAGCTTCTGGATCTGCTTCTTGCCCCCCTTGAGAGCAATCTGCTCCGCTTCGTCCAGGCGCATCTGCAGGTCCTTGATGGTCTGCTCCATGTTCTTCTTCATCCGCTCCAGGTGTGCACTTGTGTCCTGCTCCTTCTTCAGCTCCTCTGCCATCATGGCAGCCTGCAAGGCCAGTGCACAGACATCACCCTGAGGCTGGGCAGCCCTGCCAGACACAGGGACTCCATGGAGGAGCTCCGAGACCCTCCCCTCTCCTCCCACCCCCCCAGCCCTATGAAGGTGCTGGGCACCCTTGCGCCACCATCCCCACCCCGCTCTCACATCCGTGATGGCCTTCTTCGCCTTCTCCTCGGCGTTGCGGCACTCCTGCACGGCGTCCTCCACCTCGCTGCTCAGCTGGGAGATGTCGGTCTCCAGCTTCTTCTTTTGGTTGATCAGCCCCGTGTTCTGCGGGCAGAGACGGGCAGTGCCATGAGGACCAGCCGTGCCGGACGGGCTCCTGGCTCTCGGGGGGCGGTGGGCAGCCCCTCACCTGTGAGTGCAGCAGGTTGACCCTCTCGGTGGCCTCCAGCAGCTCCTGCTCCGCCAGCTTCCTGCTCCTCTCAGCCTGCTCCAGCGCCGCCCGCAGCTCCTCCACCTCCGCCAGCAGCAGGTTGTTGCGGCGCTCCAGGGCAGCCGCCTGCTCCTTCAGGTCGTCGTTTTGGCGCTGGGTGTCGTCCAGCTCGATTTGCAGGTCCTGTGGGGCAGCGTGGGGTCAGTGGGGACGCGGGGAGGGGGTGACAGGGGTGGCCCCAAGGCCAGCAGCAGCCCCTCTGCCCAACCTTGATCTGGGCCTGCAGCTGGCGGCCCAGTTTCTGGAACTCGGCGGCCTGGCGGTTGGCGTGGCTCAGCTGGATCTCCATCTCGTTCAGGTCTCCCTCCATCTTCTTCCTCAGCCGGACAGCCTCGTTCTTGGCCCGGGCCTCAGCATCCAGCGTGGCCTGCATGGAGTCCATGGCCCGCTGGTGGTTGCGCCTGCAGGAGGGACAAAGCATCAGCCCCCTCTGCGTGGGGACACCTGGCCTGGGGCAGCCACGGCCAGAGGTATTTGTCCCATCATGGCCATGGTGCCTGCTCTGCCCCGCAGCGATGGCCCAGCCTGTCCCCTCTCCGCACACACCTCAGGTTCTCGAACTCCTCGTCCTTCTCTGCCAGCTTCCTGTCCACGTCAGCCTTGATCTGGTTCAGCTCCAGCTGGATGCGCAGCGTCTTGCTCTCCTCGTGCTCCAGGGCTCCCTGCAGACAGCAGCAGCTGGGGGAGGGGGCCCTTGGGGAAGTTCTCCGGCCACCCCAGCCCAGAGCTGCGGGGAGCCACCCCAGTGCCTTGCTGAGGTTGTACAGCCCCCATGAGCAGGACCCGGGGTGCTCAGGACTGTCACAGCATCAGAGAGCTGCAAGTTGCTGCTCCAGCACCACCCCACTGGCACTGCAGGGTGGGTCAGGGGCTCTCAGAAGCAGCAGGCACCTGTGAGCATCGGTGGGAAGCACAGACCCACCTCGGCCTCCTCCAGCGCTGCCTGGATATCGCTCTTCTCGTTCTCCAGGGCTTTCTTCAGCTTCTCCAGCTCGTGGATGGTTTTGCCACTCATACTGATCTGGTCAGTCAGATCAGCGATTTCCTCTGGCAGGAGCAGAAGGTCTTTGGTCAGGAGCAAGTCCACAGGGCCAGCCCCACGCAGGATTTCCCTATCCCCCCACCCAGGCTGGGCCTACGTCCCCCCAGCCCCTCTGGGAGCATCAGTCTGGGTGCTGAGGTTGTGCCTGGGGAATGGGCATCAGCCCCTTTGCTGGGCTCTCCTGCACTCCCCTGCAGCCAGGGTGAAGGAGAGGAAGAGAAAGGGCACAGGAGAGGTGTGAGGAGCCAGGGACACCCACTTGTCAAAGAGCAGTGACACGCCATGGCCCTCCTCTAAGCAAAACACACACCATGTGGAAACAACAGTCAGATGTCACTGTCCATCTGCACAGTGTCCCCATGAAGAGGACAGGCCCTGTGCTTGTTTCCTGGAGGGATGCAGTGCCTCACAGCCCAGCCTGAAGGAAATGGGCCACTTGAGGCTTAGCACCAAGGGCTGTTCCCTGCCCAGAAGGACGCCCATCCCACCACACGTCTGTCTCTGGGCTGAGGACATGGGAGCCACAGGCTGCCCGTGCCAGCAGGGCCCCAGGGAGCCTGAGGGGAGAGCCTTAGCCCAGCCCTACCCTGCAGGTTCTTGTTCTCCCTCTTGAGGGTCTCCAGGTTGTCCAGAGACTCCTCGTAGGCATTCTTGAGCTTGAAGAGCTCCGTGCTCAGGCTGCGCGATTCCTTCTGTGACGCCTCCAGCTCTGCCTGGGTCTCCTCGTACTTCTGCTTCCACTCAGCCAGGATCCTGTCAAAGTTGCGCTGCTTCTTGTCCAGGGCAGCGCAGGCAGAGTTGGCTCGCTCCAGGTCCACCGAGAGGTCCTCAATCTCTGTCTGCAGCCTGTGCTTGGTCTTCTCCAGCGAGGAGCACTTGGCGTGGGCAGCCTCCACCGCCTCCTCCGCTTCCTGCAGCCGGATGGCCAGCTTCTTCCTGCAGCCAGCAGCAAGGGGTGAAGGCCCCCAGCCCAAACGCCAGCCCACCCTACTGGCTGTTTGGGAAGGCCATGGGCTGCCCAAACAGCCTCAGATCTGGGAAAGATCCATCCCTGAATGGAAACCTGTCACCTGTAAGGAACCTACTCCTGGCGTGAGACTTACTTGGCTTCCTCCAACTCCTCCGTCCTCTGGATGGCATCTGTCTCGTACTTGGTTCTCCACTGAGCCACCTCTGCATTGGCCTTGGACAAGTTCCTCTGGAGCTCGCTCTTGGCCTCCACCTCCTCCTCATACTGCTCCCGCAGCAGGTCGCAGTCGTGGCGGGAGGCTTGCAGGGCATGGGCCAGGGCGTTCTTGCTCTGAGGAAGGGACAGCTCATGAGTGGAGCAGCTCCTGGACGTGCTGGGGTGCAGGGGTGGACTGGGGCAGCAGGGGAGGACGTTGTTTTCCCAAGGCTAGGGGCTTGTGCGTGTACTGAGTGTCCCACCTCGTCAGCACCAGAAGCTGGCCTACTGTCACACGTGTCCCATCCCCTGACATCTGTGTCACTTGGAGCCACTCAGATCAGCCGTGCCCCAGCAGCCTCACCTTGGTCTCCTCCTCTAGCTGCCTCTTGAGCTCCTCGATGTTCTGTGTGAACGAGGTCTTGCCGCGGCTCAGCTGGTTGATGAACGACTCCTTCTCCTCCAGCAGCCGACTCAGCTCCCCTGGGTTCAGACAGAGCCAAACAGCCACGTTGGGGCCGAGCACCCAGGCATGAGCCCGCACACAGCCTGTGGCCTTCAGCTGTGTGGAGACCTCCAGCCCCCCGCTGTATCCCCAGTCAGGCAAGCTGGGGCCCACGGGCAGAGGCGTCCCTCAGCAGCTAAAGATGAAGCAAGACAGCCAGGAACCCTTCCTTCCGATGCCGGACATCACAGAACGTCCCTCCCAGCACCAGCTGATCAGCATCACTGCAGAAATCCCCTCCCTTGCCAAGCCACACGGCACCTGCAAGGCCTGGCCAGAGGCACAGCATGGACACACGGACACCCCACCCCCTCCCCGCCAGACGGAGCTCCCCCTGATATCTGCAGTTTCCTGACTCGGATGCCCCAGCGCAGGAGCAGCCACACGGCCCCCACCTACCGTTCTCTGTCTGCAGCCTGCCACGCTGCGTGCTCACATCGGTCAGCTGTCGCTGCAGCTCGTCCACTTTGGACTTGGCTTCGCTCAGCTGGTCCTCGTAGGTGCGGCACAGCTTCTCGGCGTTGGCCTGCGTGCACCAAGCAAGGCCCACGTGAGACCCAGCTCTGCCCCGAGGGGCTCAGTGACTGCATCCCCCTCGGACCTCGCTGCCCTGCTCAGCAAATCCCACGTGCACACGATGCAGAGGAGCCTGGCAGAGCTCTCGCGTCTCTGCAGTCACTCTCACAAGCAGAGTCTTCCCCACATCCTCCAGACTTGAGGAGGACAAGCAAAGCATCCTGCAAGCACTGCCACAGTGGCATCAGGACAAGCTATACTTGTCCTGATGAGGACAAGAGGGCCATGGCCACGACAAAGAGGACAACAGCCCAAGGGCATGGCCGTGCAGAACACACTGCAGCAAGCTGCACGGACGCCGGAGTCACAGCTACCTGTTCACAAGGGAGATGAAGCTGCCCTGCGCAGAGCTGGAACCCACCTTGTTCTTGGTGAGGTATTCGATGTTGGATGACAGGTCGTCCACCTCCATCTTCATCTCGCTCTTCTCCTTCTCCAGCTTCTGCTTGACGCGCTGCAGGTTGTCGATCTGCTCGCTCAGCTCCGCCACGCTGTCTGCGTGCTTCTTCCGCAGGGCGGCCGCCGTGGACTCATGCTGCAGCGTCGCCTCCTCCAGGTCCCTGCGCAGCTTCAGGAATTCTGCTTCCCGCTTCTTGTTCATCTCCAGCTGTGCAGCCGTTGCTCCGCCGGCCTCCTCCAGGCGCTCGCTCAGCTCCTCCAGCTCCCGGGACACTTCTGCCCGCTGCTTCTCCACCTTGGCCCTAGCAGCACGCTCAGCCTCCAGCTCCTCCTCCAGCTCCTCAATGCGGGCCTGGCAGAGACAGGATGAGGCAGATGCTCCGAGCACCAGCTGAAGGTCCAGCATCTTTGCTCCCCACAACGGAGCAAGGCATCTCCTCTGATGCTGGGGAGCAGCAAGACACTGGCCTAGAGCAAATTCTTGGGCTGCTTTGGGATTCTCAGAGGCCCAGTGCCCCCTGGTAGCCTACTTCACTGAGCTTCTGCTCTCCTCTGTACCCTGCCATCAGCATCCAGGCTGATGTTAGCTTCCCATCACTGAGAAGCCTCCATGCCTGAATCTGAGCATCTGTCTCTGCTAGAAAGAAACCCAACATACTGGATTTGGTCTGGAGAGCTTGGGGACTGTGTTTACGATCTTAGCCTGGATAAAGAGCTACACCCCAGAAGCTGTTCCTCATGCTGGTGTTCACCTCATGAGTTCATTCTTCAATCTCTCTGACCACCACATTTAGAGTGAGGGCTTTCCTTCAATTAACATTGCCAGCTTTTTCACAGTCCCACTGCTGAAGAGATGTCCCCATGCTCAGAGAGGAACCAGCCCGTGCAGATTCCCCCCTCACATTCTGTCTGATGAGAATTCAGGACTCCTGGGCTGTGAGAACACTTCCCACCATACCTGGAGCTCCTTGATCTTCTTCTGCAGCTGGGCCTCAATCACTTGCTGATCTTCAATCCTCGAATTCAGCTGACTCATTTCAAAGTCTTTCCTGTAGGGAGAGAAGGCAGAGCCTCTGGTCAGACAAGCACTGTCCCACCAAGACCCTCCAGGTCCTGAAGCCAGAGGAAGATTGTTCCTTGCACTGAGACACCCAGATCCAGAGTCAAAACAAACAAACCCACACAGGAAAGTGCTCGCTGGGGTGAAGAGCAGCGCATGGACTGCTCTGAAGAAGGCTTGGAACGGCCGTGCTGGCAGACAGCCTGGCTCTGAGGTTTTCCCTGGGATCCCCCTCGGTACTGTTCTATAGTTCCCCAGCTAGAACTGGCCATGAGGTCCCAGCTCTGCATTAGGATCCTGCCAGACAAGTTTGTACAGAGGACAAGCTATAGCACCATGATCTGTTCATCTGTGCAGCTGAGTTCCTCAGGAGAGCAATTCCCATGCTCTCCTGCTTAGTGCCTGGAAAAACTCTCTGCTTAGTGCCTGGAAAAACTAAGCCCATTTGCTTGGACTGCTCCACGCCACATCCCAGCACGCCCTGCAGAGAGCACGTGTCCGCTGGGTTTAGCAGCAGGCACTGGCCTGGCAGGGTAAGAACACAGCCCCAGTACTTGTCACTCACTCACTTTTTGAGTTTCTCCTCCAGTTGCTGTTTGTCATTCTCCAGATCCATTATGGACTCCTGTGTCAACTTCAGGTCTCCTTCAAGCTTCCTCTTAGCTCTTTCCAGGTCCATGCGGATTTTCTTTTCTTGTTCGAGGGAGCTTTCCAGCTGGAGAATGAAGGGAGACAGGCTAGGGAGGGAAAGGACCCCTGGAAGCCACTGACCTTCCCCTTGTCCATTGCTGTGGGAACTTCACCCAGCCCTGAGAGCCACAGCTGTTTCCCAGTTAGACTCCAGTTCCATGCCCTCAGCCCAGGACCCATGGACTACATGGGGTCCTCTGGACCACCTCGTGGTTCAGGGGAAGTTTGGCCATGGGGTTATTTATCACCTGGCCATATTCAACAGGGATCTGATAATGATCACACATTCCAGATCCCACTCAGAGGCAGCCTCTGTGCTCTCCTGGAGATGTGTGACTCAAACCTTTCCCACATCACTGTCACTGGCCCATGACTCACATCGTCCACTTGCTGTTCCAGTTTGACTTTGGCTTTGGTCAGCGTGTTGACCTTGTCTTCCTCAGCCTGCAAGTCATCCAGGGCCTGCTGGTGTGCCTCCTGCAGTGCTTTCTTCTCTTTCGTCAGCTTGGCAATGATCTCATCCAGGGCAGCCATCTCTTCAATCAGGTTTTTAACCTAGATCAATGAAGTCACAAACTGAGTGCATCTTCTCTGAGACAAGCGATGCAAAGCCAGTCCAGCAGCCTGGCCCATGGAGGGCAGGAGTTCACGTTCAGCAGCAGCTCGGCACCTCAGCAGCAGCCAGCTCCTCTCCACTTGGCCAGGCTTCTGCCCAAACCCCAAGTCATTTGCCAATGCACAGAACCGTTTGCTCATTTGCTCCCGTGCAATAAGGCAGGACACTGGAGGGTTTCGGCCTCTCCCACATATTTTTGCCCTCTGCCCAGCCTCACCGCCCTCACGCCAGCAGCCTCGTCCCCAGGGATTCTCTTTTGTGCCCCCACAAGCACTGAGGCCCCTTGGCAATGAGGCTGTTCTCTGCAGAAAGGGCTACTGACCTTGTTCTCCGTGGCATGCTTCTCCTTCTCCACCTTGGCCAGTGTGATCTCCAAGTCATCGATGTCTTTCTTGAGCTCTGCACACTCGTCCTCCAGCTTGCGCTTCTTGGCAGTGAGGTCTGAGTTCATCTCCTCCTCGTCCTCCAGACGCTCCGTAAGCTCCTTCACCTTGGCCTCCAGCTGGATCTTGGACTTGATCAGCAGGTCGCAGCGCTCCTCCGCATCCGCCAGGTTGTCTTGCTCCTAAGACAGGCAAAGGAGAGCAGGTGCTCACCCGCTGCCCCAGGAGCACACCGGCAGGATCAGCCACACCGCCCTGGCTATGGGTCAAGCTCTCCTTGTGGAAGGGGCAGAGCAAACTCGAGGTGTTCAGGTGTATCAGGAGATCCATGCCGGACCGTGGGACAACAACTAACACTGACTGGGGTTAGTTATCTAATGGCAACCAAATCTTTCCAGAAGCAGGAGACGCTGGCCTGACACTTTGTGACACAAAAATGCCACCAATTAGCCACAACTGAGAGAGCAAACATTCCCATCCCTCCCACCTCTACATGACAACATCACCCTTTCCAAAGCCAGGGAACCACGAATTCCCATAAGACAGCAAGTCTTGATGTAGCTTCAGGTTTCCACTGAGACCAATGCTGCACTTCAAACAGATTGTGGCAACGAGTGGGCCTCAGAACTGCAAGAGGCTGAAGGAGGGATCTGGTGCTCTCTGCTCCTTTGCCCACCCAAGGACCCTGCACATTCTGTGTGCTGCCAGGCACACGGTGAGGCACTCACTGCTTGCAGCTGCAGAGCCAGGTCATTCTTCTCCTGGATCATGGAGACCTGCTTCTCTTCCAGCTCCTTCCTCTTAGCCTCTGACTTCTCCAGAGCCTCCTTCAGCTTCTGGAACTCCTCCTTGAGGTTGGACATTTCCTTCTCAGTCTGGGCAGACTTGAGTAAAGGCTTGATCTTGAAAAACAGCTTCATCCAGGACCAGTTCTTAACAGCATTGAAGGCCCGGATGTTCCACTGGATAGTGTAGAGGGCTTCTCTGCAGGGATACAAGCACAGCATCGTCATCGTGTAGATTCCCATCCTCACTGCAGCAGACCCCTAGCTTTGGCAGGATTTTGGAGATGGTTTTGTTCCCCACCAAGTGGCAGAGAGCTGCATAAATGGCACACTGTCAGCACACTGTAGTGGCCTCGGTGGGATGAGTGGTGTGGCCTGGCTGCCACTTCTCCATCTGCATCTCACTGAATCCTTCCAGTGAAAACCAAATTTCCCCAGCCCAGATACAGCAACTGGTGACTGTCCCTGTCGGGCCTGTGCTGGACCCTGCAGGTCCGCCTCCATCCCTTCCATTCCCACCCACAGGCAAGACCCACAAACCAAACCCACTGAAACACAGAGGGAACAAGAAGAGGTGCTCACAAAGCTCTGCCTCCTCCCAAAACTCTACCTCCTGCTGATGATCTTCTGATACTCAATGCGCATGAGGTGCCCGCGGATCCTGGCCTGCAGCATGGTCAGGATCTTGGCCAGACGCTCATCTCGCATCTCTTCCAGCAAGCCCAGCAAACCAGCCTTGAAAAACACCTGCAGGCAAGGGCATGAGAACAGAGTCAATGGCACAGAGGACAGAGCTCAGGGGTGACGTGACCTGTCAGACAGGGCTACAAAACATGGCCCGAAGCAGGGATACACGGAGCAGAAGGAACATGCCCTGCATGGGCAGGCACCCACGCTCAGTACTGGTTGAAGATTCACCCACACAGGACACAGAAACAGCCAGGCACCAGATCTCCTGGCCCCGTGCCCTTCCCCTCACGTCGCCCAGCAGGGACTGGCCACTGTGTTGGATGATACAAGCTCAGGCAGCAGTGACCTTCTGCTCAGACCTGTTTCTGCCCAGCCTGCTTCTCCCCCTGCCCTCCTCAGTCCCTTCAGGGGCCACACTCAGCCCACAGAGCACCCAGAGCTTCAGCAGAGCTGTGGTCAGGCAGAGAGCAGGCTGGGCAGTGACAGCGAGCTGGGGTTGCAGAGAGACAGGAGCCACAAGGTCTCCCTCTCAAGGACCAGCAGTTGCCCGACCTCACCTTGGTGTGACCAAACTTGTACTGGGAGTGATCCAGCTCCAGGGAGCTCAGCAGTTTCTCTGTGGCCTTCCTGCTGTCCACGAACTTGTCATCTGGAATGGCTGCTGGGTTCAGGATACGGTAGCTGCAGGCACAGAGCAGAGGGACGGCATGCAAGAGAACCCCAGCACAGAGCTGACAGCTCTGTCACTGTCCCTGTACCCAGGCCATGCCAGTTCCCCTGGGAGCTGTCACTGCAGCATGTGCTGGGGCTCCAGCTGAAGCACGGGCTTTACTGCAGAGCAGAGCCCAGGGATCCCAGCCAGAACTGAGTCCCTGTACCCAAGGGGGGCTCTGCAGGAGGAGGTCGCTGGCCTCACCTGGCCTGGGCCAGATGCAGCCCAAGCAGGGTGGATGGAGTCGGGCTGGGCGATGACAAGGATCCCAAGTGCAAAGGGAAATCAGAACCAGGATCAGAGGTCCTGAGCCTGGCCACCATCCACCCGCATCAGCCCTGCATGCAGCATCTTAAAACTCAGCAACCCTGCTGTCTCATCAGGCCAGGCATCAAACTACCCCTGACTGGCTCCCCAGAGCCACCAGCAGAGCTGTCCTGAGCTGCCCACACCCTGTGCTGGTGGCTCACAGCAGCCGGGCACGAGCTGAGAGGCAAATCAGAGCCACAGCAGCCTGCTTCCCCCCAGAACACGTGCTGGCAGCTGGCGAGGGGAGAGGAGGCAATTACCGCTGCTTGAAGTCTGCGTAGAGGATCCTGTTGGGGAATCCCTTGCGGCAGATGCGGATACCTTCCAGGACACCGTTACAGCGCAGCTGGTGCAGCACCAGGAAGGCATCCATGGCACCTAGGGGGGAGAGCAGGGATGGAGCAGGGGCTCAGCCCAAGCAGATGGGGAAGTGCAGCTGCAGCACGGGCCGGAGCTCTGCAAACAGCCTCTGTTTTTGAGCAGGGGTGTTAACCTGTCTATGATGAGCACTGGTGCTGCAGCCCAGGCCCCAAAAGATGGAATTTGGTCTGAAAGATTCATCTATGCCTGGTGCCAGACAGGCACAAGACAGCCCAACTGCCAGCGCAGAGCCCAGCTGGGAGCCTGGCAAAACTCTTGTTCCCCAGTAAAAGAGACTGGCAAAGGGCACGGTGGTTTCCACACAGACTTGGGGCCAGGGCTCAGCAGCAGCAGAACTGCTGCGAGGAAAGGTTTGGGGAGCTGGTGGGTGCAGGAGCTGGGCAGGACACCCTGCCAGCTGCTGTGCAGGGCTGTCACCTGAGGGAGCTGCCAGGCCGCTCTCTTGTGCCGTGCCTACCTGGGGTCTTTGTCTCATTGGGGATGATGCAGCGGACAAAATGGGGCTGAGTGGAGCGCAGGTTGGTCATCAGCTTGTTAAGATTCTCCTGTAGGGCAGACATGGGGGATGAGGCATGAGGTGATGCCTCTGCCCCTACAACACTTCTCTCCAGCACATTCCCCCCACGGGCAGGAGAGAGCAGACCCTGTGAGCCCCTTACCACCGCTCACAGGAGAGGAGGGATTTCCTCCTGCTTCGCTGCTCTCAGTGCTGCTCTGCTACCCGGACATCCCCCGCCCCACAGCAGCACCACTTCTGCCAGGCTGGTGCAGCAGCAGAGAGGACTGGGCTGGCAGCCGTGCCGATAGGCACCTGCTGGTTTTGCTCTGCCAGAGAGGAGCCAGATGCTTCACCAGTATTTGTAAGTAAAATTTGGCTACAGGGAAGAGCCAGGAACACAGGACTGAGACCAGTTCTGGCATACGCCTCTGCTGGTGCCCACCAGCCCTCCCTTCAGCACCCTGCAAGCCCAGTGCTGGCATCCACACTGCTTGCAGCCCCCATCTCATTGTGTTTTCCCTGTACCCCACAGTGCTGCCCATGCCCTTTGGCTGTGACCGGGCCCTGCCAAGCCAGCCTGGGCCTTCTGCATCCTGCCAGCCAGCTTTGTCCCAGGTCTGGCTCATGGGGGTTGCTCTGTGAATGTCTGCTTCAAGGCCTGTGTGCCCTGCCTGGACTGTGGGATTGGGTCTTTGGGATTAGAGCCCTGCAGAGCACCATCATGGGCCCTGAATCCTGGGATGACTCCTGGCTCTACGTTTTCTTGCAGAAAAGACACCTGCATCTCTGGTCTTTCCAGGCTGCCTTTCCCTCCTCAGAGGCTCAGCCTGTCCAGGACCAGCTCTGGAAAGCCTCAGTGTGGGGCAACTTCTCACCACAGACACCTTCCCCAAGGTCTGTGACTTGTCCAGAACAAAGAAAATCACGTTTCCCTGCACAGGGCTGGGTCAGGGACCTTGCCCTCAGGAAACTCCTTGGCTACCAGGGCTGTCAGTGGTCCTATCAGAAATGCTGCCCTCTTTGAACCATAAAGTTTTCACAGCAGGACTCAACTTTGGGCTCACAGATACCCCTGAGCTGTTTTTCAGTTGCTTAAGCTCTGGGGTGGACAAATAACTCCTGTTCTGAGCATGGAATCAGGGGTGTGAGCTATCCTGAGCTGTCACATGGCTCCCCCTGAACAGCAGAACAGAGAGCCGCCTGCTCAGAGACCCGTAAGATGCTCCTCCATTTTCTTCTGCCCAAAGGCTGGCCTTCCCGCCGACAAGAATGAGGAGAGAAGTAGCACAGACTTAAAGTGATGTTCATGTAATACATTATCTAAACATCACTACAAGTCTTAACTGCCGCTCTCTCAAAGGCGAAGGAGCTGCCGGGCAGCACAGGCATCACGCGGGCAGCAGCAGCACCAGCCCCAGCCTCGTGTCCTTCCCTAGCAGCACGGGGACAGGGCCTCTGCCAGGACCAGAGCCAACCTTTGCCAGGGGCAAGAAGATATTCAGGAGCTTTTGCCTAGCCAAGACAACTCTCTGGAGGCCTTGGGGTTCTTCAAGGCCCAGGAGTTGGTGTGTAAGATACCCTGGAGTCTTGGAAGGGAAGTGGGATTGATACTGGGATGCTCTGAACACGCTTCCCTCGTGGGTTTGGATGAGGGCCGGGCTCTTACCTTGTGTAGCTGGGACACTGTTTGGAAGGAAGCTGCCTTCTTACGTTTCTCCTTGGTCCCCGGTTTGTGAGGTTCCTCTGTAGGGTTGAGATATTGATTAATTACATGACCAAACATGCAATTAATGACAAATAATGACTTGTCAGCTTGCTTTGGAGGACTCAGGAGCACCTCCAAGCAAACCTGCAATGAAAATGTCAGTGAAATGCCCACAGCCCCTGCTCTCTGTAAAGTGGAGATGGTAGCGTCACACTGCAGAGCAAAGCCTTGGACTGCCAAAAGTTCCTCCCACAGCACCCAGCTCTGGGTAACAGGGCTGCCCTTCACACAACCCATGTTACCTCTGGCAGGGCCACCAGGACAGCACTGCACAGGCTCAGCCTGGTCCTGCCCACCCGCCTGAAGCCCCTAGGCCAGCACTGCTCCTCCAGAGCTGATGTGGGTCTTGCCTTTGCCCAGCCTGCTAGGTGCAGGAATGCTGCACCCACAGCTGGGGGTGTGCATGATAGGGCTTTGCTGTAAAAGGAGGGAGGGAGGATCAGCTAGAAGGAAGATGAAGTTGTTCCTCACCTGAAGTGGAGCCCACATAGTTCTCGTAAAGGGAGGCCAGGAGCTTGTTTTGGGATTTTTGAAAGACGGACACCACTGTCTCATTCAGGGGGTCCTTGTTTTTGTCCAGCCACCCAATGATGTTGTAGGGCACCTGTCAGAAAATGAGAGAGGCAAAGGTAAGCACAGCTGTGCAGGAGGAGTGCGAGTGCTGCCGAAGAGCTGACAAGGGACGTACCACACCAGCATAGTGCACCAGCTCAAAGTGGGCCTCGTATTTCCGCTTCTTATCCGGACGGGGCTTCTGGAAGTTGGGTGATTTCCCAATGTGGTTGTCGTAGAGCTTAGCTTTGAACGACATGTCAGAGGCTTTTGGGAACATGCACTCCTCTTCGAGGATGGACAGGATTCCCAGTGGCTGCAGGAAAAAGGTGGTATAAAGAGGTCTGAGTTCAGTGTTGTCAGGTGCCATCCCCAGTACAGGGGATTCTCTGTGCTCCTGGGCAAGGCGAGGCAAGGTCTGACCCGGGAGGTCCTGTCCTCATTCAGACAAATAGTGCAGGACATCTACCATGGGGCAAGCTCTCACTGCTCCTCTGGTGTACCTCAGGCTGCATGGTCTGCTGCCATTTTCCAGCCCGTCAGAGTGAGACTGGCCAGGCCTGCAAGACATGGGTCTTGCCCAGATCCATTCTATTGCAGGGGAGGCCCTCTCCTGTATCCTAGCAGGTGTGCCCCTTTCCAAAAAAAGGTGGGTTTCCTCCATAAAAGGTTTCCAAAATTTAATACAAGCTTCTCTGAATCAGTAAACACCCCAATAAGAAGCAATGAGGGTGGGGAAAAGGGGGCAGAGATCACTGTTCTCTGGAGGAAAAGGCCCCTCCAGGCTCACCAGTGAGTAGGAACGGAATTGCCATGGTTTTACAACACCAAAATTTGTCTCAAAAAGGGCCTAATGAGCTGCAGGTTCGATTATAAATGCAGGCAAAGCAAAGTTGTGCACTTGCTACTGACTGGGAGAGGGACTTGCTTCATTTTTGGTAGCAGAGCACCTCTCACTGTTTCAGCCTTTGCAAACAAGCTGCCTACCAGAAATACCAATTTTGTGGCCTGGCTCATGCTTTACCTTCTCGATCAGGTCGATGCAAGCCTGCAGGTCCAGGCCAAAGTCAATGAAGACCCATTCAATGCCTTCCTTCTTGTATTCTTCTTGCTCCAGAACAAACATGTGGTGGTTGAAGAATTGCTGCAACTTCTCGTTGGTGAAGTTGATGCACAGCTGCTCAAAGCTGTTGAACTGCAAGAACAAAACCAACCTGCTTCAGCAGGAGAAGCTCCAGAGGTGAATGGAGTCATTGTTCTGCTTTGTCTGGGTGTGAAGAGCAATCTGTGCTAGGATCAGCTGGATTGCTACGTGAACAAGTAGCCAGGAGCTCACTGGAGATGGGCCCACAGCAATGTTAGAACAGTAGTAGTGAGCTACTTGTTTATTCTAGACAAATGAATTCATGCAAGAGCTCTTTTTGTTATCAAGGCCAACGGTTTCCTGGAGGAAAGCTGTCGGACACTAGGGGACCTAGCTGTGTCATTACCACATTCCCCTGATTGCAGAGGGCCTACAGAACTCACATCAAAGATCTCGAAGCCTGCAATGTCCAGTACTCCGATGAAGAACTGTCTGGCCAGCTTGGTGTCTAGGGTCTTGTTGATCCGAGTCACCAACCACTTGAACATACGATCGTAGGTGGCTTTAGCCAGGGCTCCCACAGCATAGACAACCTGCCGAGGCAAACAGACACAAGGTCAAGAGCACTAATGCTTCTCCCTGATTTTGTAGGGAGTAGGCTGCAGAAGAGAGCTCCATCCGTGCCAGGTCTAGATTCCTAACTGTGATGTGGCCAACAGGATGCATTTTTGCTGCATTTAAGTTTCCCACAAGATCAGTGATTCAGATGAGATTTCTGTCAGAGCTGAACTCTTCATGGGACTGGGACTGACTCTGAAGCAGATCCACAGAATTTGGATTTCTTCTGGCTGTGATCCAGCCCACATTGCAAAGACACTGAACTGAAACTCCAGCCCTGGTTAACACCCAAAATTTTCTGCCAGCCCTGCCACCAATTTTTCTAGCTACTAAAAGCCAGTAACTGTAGACACATTTTGTTATGGTGCTCTGGAGTCTCTTCCCAAGCCCAAGAGAGTGAACTGAAGCACGATGCACCCTGTACAGAAAACATTACACAACAGACCTGACCACAGAGGAGACACATACCGGTATGAGCAGGGAGCCTGTGTCCTGGCACACCCACCTGTTCCACATTCTGACCTTTGGTCACGTATTCATTGCCCACTTTCACACGAGGATGGAGCAACCCCTTGATGAGGTCAGCTGAGCTGATTCCCATGAGGTAGGCAGCTTTGTCAGCACCTGAAAACCAATTGGAAGGCATGAGGAAGCCAGCAAGTAAGCCACGAAAAAAATATATATTACCAGGTCTTCTGCTGATCAACACTAACTATATCATTTTATCCACTTGCTGCATAGTCTGCTCCAGTCTCTGTATTGTGATTTCCTGCTTTGGGTATCATATTTTACTTTTAAAGTCTGGACCTCCTGCCTGAGAAGTCAGAGTTTGTTGGAGATAGCCTTAATAGACCTGCTGCCCCCAGTATGGTTTCCAGTCTTCTTGATCTGTGAATCTCTACGCATTTTCCTGTGGGAGCTTGGATTCCCATGCGGAAAATTTCAACTGATCAGATGAAAAGGGATTTTCTTGCTTATCTTTCATAGACTCTTTATAGTAGATTGTAGCAAGAAAAACAGCTCTGTAGGGAAATAATTTCTACTAGATCACAATCTTCTTTAATTACCAGGTAGCAGCAGAATCCTGTGTTCACATTTCTGGTGAGCAAGGGCATGAGAACACTGAACAAGGTGAAGTACTGGCAGGTTTCTTGATGTCTGTCACAACTCTGTGATGGGCTGTGGCTGAGACAGGTCTGATGCAAATGAGAACATCTACTTCTTGCAAGAGTCTGTCCCCCAAAATGCCTGCTTATAGACAAACCCCTCTGTGTACCCAAAGTAAGTCCTAAGACCTACTGCTAGGGATCTGACTGCTAACGATTGTGATCATGGACCTTCACAGACCAGGCCAGGGGTGTTATCACAGTCTGCTCTCAGAGAGTTTTGCATGTAAAGGCCACACTGGGTGTCAGGTATCATGGAGAAGAAACAAACAAACAAACAAACAACAACAACAAAAAAAAAACCTACTTTCAGTGCCGTCAGCCTCTGCCTGCTCCTCCCGCTGCTTTTGCTTGAACTTCATGTTGCCAAAGTGCATGATGGCGCCCACTATTTTATAGGAGCCGTACTTCTCGTCATTGCTGAAGCCCAAGATATCCATGGCATGCTGAGGAGAGACAAAGCAGCATAAACAGGACAAAGTCATGGATCTGAGATGAGGTTTGGTGCTCCTACTGCCTCATAAGGTGCTCTCCCTCTCCTGAGGCTCTACTGGCTGAGTAGGGCAGGATGCTCTAGTTGGTGGGCACCTAGCTGAGTAATCCTGCTCCACAGGATTTCAAATGTGAGTTCAACTTTCCCAAGATCCATCTGAAAGCAAAAAGACCAGCCTAGCATCCACAGCTAGGTTTTCTGAGTTGAGGTCTAGGGACCGTATTTCTCATTTTCTCATGGGAGCTCTGTGAAGTGCTTCTGCACTACAGCCGCTTCTTACTGCAGAGACCTCCTGTCCCTTCTGTGCCTGGAAGAGGCTGTTCACGGGGGATCAGTCACCCTGCCATTTATTGTAGGCTCACAGCACATGCAGAGCAACTGCCAATGAACCAGAAGGAGCCCACAGCTAATTTAGAGAAGGACAGAGAAAAGCCAGGACATGTCCTTATGAGTGTGGTTGTGAGGCCGTGCCCTCCCTAAGGCCCCCACTTCTGGTTCTGTGGCATGAAGGAAGCGCACGTACATCTGTCGCCATGAGTTCCTCGCCATCATCCAGGTTGTCCACGGTTGTTACGCCCTGAGAGCAGAAGTGGTAGTCGTAGGGGTTGAGGGAGAGCAGCAGCATATCTGTAGGGGAGGAGACATGCAGGGGGTGAGGCCAGACTGAGATGAAGCTGGGTAAAAGAGGGGTAACACTGGATGTAGATGAAGAGGTGAGGCCACAGTGGCCTCAACTAGATGGCACCAACCAGTGGGACAATCTCTGCACGCCCAGGCAGGCCCTCATATGGGTCAATCCCTTCTGTGATGTTCCTCCTGGTTGCTATCTTGGGAGATGGCTTGGCGGTAGACTGATTTAGAAGTGGCCATCCATGCCCTTGTGACCACCAGATAAGATTACTGCTCAGCACAGCTCTCCAGAACTACCTAATAAGGTATCGTAGTGGAGCCAGCAGCGGGCTCAAGAGCCTGCAGCCAAAAGGCTGACCACCCCAGGGCGTCGTGCCAGCCATCCTTCTGCAGTGGACAAAGGTTTCCTGTGCACTCTGTGCAACCTGGCACCTGGAGGGCAGGGCTGCCCAGAGCACGAGAGTGGCCCCAGGGCAAATTCAGGGTCAGCTGAGACTGTCCTGGGGAATACATTTAGGATATGTCTGCCCTGCTCCCAGACAGTTGCAGAAAGGGCTTTAATTTTCAGACTGAAGTGACTGGTTTCTCAGTCTGTGAAGATAAAGGAGGCCAGAGTAGACAAAATCTTTAAATCCCTTCTACCATGAATTGTCCAACAACCCTACAGTCTTGCACAGCCATCAAAGCATTTGAGGGCCATACCTGTATGGTGAGCTGGGTTTGCTCAGATCTGCGGAGAGCAGGACCCTGACAACATTGCTCTTTCTGGCTGTTTTCAAGCTGCCACACTGTAAAGGCTACGCTGCAACTTTTGCTGCCTTACCTTGCAGCTCTGGTTTCTTCCCAGAGAGGATCTGGTAGTAGATGTGGTAGCTTCGCTCTTTGGGTTGCTGGAAAATCACTCTTGATTTTTCCAGAAGATCTAGAAGCAAATAGGGCAGAGGGGTTAAAGGAGGGCTTGCTTTTCCCTGGAGCTGACCAAGCATCAGCAGAAATAGTGAGAAAGAAATCCCTCCCCGCTGCAGCTGGCACGTGTTACTCACAGATGTCGATGTCTGCAGAGGCCAGCTTCCCTGAGGGGCCAAAATGGATGCGGATGAACTTGCCCTGAAAAACGTTTACAAGGAGGTAAGCACTGGGCTTGGCTACACAGGCACGATTCCAGGCAGCTCCTAGAAACCTCAGATAGCTACAGGACACTGGTAATTCCCCACTTCTTAGGTTTCTGCTGATGCCAGGCAAATAACTGTGCTCAGTGAGGGATAGGTTGGTGAAGTTCTCTTGTGTGTAATGTGCTGAGGGTCAGTCAGTATTGCCTAGGTCTTTAAACACTGGGTAGGCAGAAATTCCACTCACAGCAGATAAATCCCTGTCCTCAGGCCTGTTCCTCCCGCGGGGCAGTATGACACTGAGCCTGTCCACAGCCTCCTGTTCATCATGTGCTGGGCAACCTCAGCCCCTGAGCCCCTCGTTTCCTCTCAAGGCACACAAACAGCCATCAAAGCCACCTGTGGTCAATGAGCTCCACATCCCAGTGCAGACCCAGGCTGGGCTTAGCAAAAGGGCTGATCCTGCTTGGAAGTGGCATGCCTGTCTGCCTCAACTGCAGCACTCCAAGCTGTGCTTTCTGGCCCCTCAGCTTTGGACTTGTAAGGGACTTGACTGCAGCCCCAGGCTGTGATGCAGGCGATTCACACTGACCACACCACCCACTGCGCTGATTTAGCCAGCAGTAGCCTGGCCCTAGCAGACCAACCCCACTAGAGGAAGAGCTAGGTGTCTGCTCTGCAGCTAGATACTCCACTGAACAAAAGCACAAATACCACAGATGATGCATTCAGTTACATAAATGCTGCACATCAGCACCCCGTCTTCCTCCGACACTTACAAAACGCGAGGAGTTGTCATTTCTTATGGTTTTGGCATTGCCAAAAGCTTCCATAGCTGGGTTAGCCTCAATGATTTGATCTTCGAGGGTTCCCTGGAAAACAAAACCAAAGGTTGTGTCAGCTCCCGCCCAGCTGGAGGGGATCTGTCACCAATGTTGCAGGGAAAGGGAGCATGAGGCTCCTTGTCCTGTCTGCATGCTATGCTCATTAATTGTCTTTAGAGCCTGCTGCTTCTGAGGCCTCTCCTTTTCTCATGAGGGGATGCAGCTGGATTTAGGGGCAGAAGAGCTGGACTTTGCAGTGAAGTTCTCTCTGAGATTCTCCTTGCCTAAACTCGCCTCTCTGCACAAGGTCCTTAGCCCCTTTCCTGGGCTGCTGCAATGTGCAAACCAAGAGCAAGCACACATTGCCACCACAACAGTCTGAAGCATTTCAGGCTCTTTGTCAGGCATTTCCCCTTCCACCAAACCAAAGTCTTGGAGAGTTCCAGTCACAGCAAATTGCAAGTAAGCAGATGCAGAAAAGAAGCTTGACTCCCTGTGCTAACAAAATGCACAGCAGGGCCACAGCGTGATGGGGACACATTGCAGGTCCCAGCTGGTGTCATCTTCTGAACTCTCTGGAGCTCTTTGGAGAAAACCCCAAGATTTATGTCCCCATAACCTTGTTTTTCTATTCATGTTTCATACACATAGTTCAAAGAGACAGAGACAGTCACCACCTAACACAGACAAAGCAGGAGAAGAATTAGAAGAGAGAGAGAGACTCCTGCCAAGCCACATGAAGGACAGTGGGGTCTGACTACAGCAGCAGAGTTTGGTAGCACTGGCACTTGCAGGATTTGTCAGGAAAGAGCCTTTCAGTGCCCGCTCCCTGACACCATGACAGCTCACAGCACCTTCCTGCTGGAGGTGAAACACCAGCTCTGGGCTTCCAAGGCTGGGGCCATGACTGGTCCCCACCTCTGCAGCTCCAGGCATTTAAAGGGCAAAAGAGACAGGGAGCTGTTGTGAATCACAGCTTTACTAGCAGACTCTATCCTGTCTCTTGGATATCCTTTGATCTATTCAAATCTAATCTCATCAAAAATTGCCTGCGAGATGCCAGGGGGGCTGCCCCATGGGCTGCCCCAGAACCACAGTCTCAGTCCTCCAACTAGCTGGCTCTTAGTAATGGTTTTCCTGAGCCTCACATATTAACAAGCGTCTCCCACCCAACAGGGCATGAAGGCAGCTGACTATGTGCATCAGCTAAAGCCACCCCTCAGTGCTGGACGGAGAAGCTGGGGGCCAAGGGCACTGAACTGAGCTGCTGAAATGGCTGAGCCAGGACTGCTGCCCCACATTGGCACTCCCCGCTGTCCTGCTGGAGCTCTGGTGCAGCTGAACTCTGCCCCCAGCGTTAAAGATTAAGAGTCCATAACACTTACCCCAGTTTTAGTGGCAAGAGTTGCCTAGAGAAAAGAAAGAAAATTGTCTTTAGAATCTGGAAAAGCCAAGCAAGAGCCACAAGAAGCATGGTCAGAAAAGCAGGACACGGCCACTTAGTGTCAAAAACGGTCCAAGAAAAAATGGGAGGATTAAATTTTTTAAGATATGCCAAAAACTTGTTAAATAGATTAGCTCAAGAAAATGAGGAAATGCATCAAAAAGCAAGAAGAGTTAAATCCAAACCCAAAGAAGAGTAAAGAAAATAATGCTGAAGTATGGCTTATCTGATACCTAAAGCAGCCAGTTTGCTTCTGTAAGGGGAAAGCAGGCTGGAGCCTCAACATGTCAAGAAGAAATAAGCAATTGCAAGAGCAGCTCAAAAATAACCAGCACCAAAGAAATGCAAGAATCAAAACAAAAGCAAGAAAAGCACAAGGTAGAAAAGGGTCAAGATGAACAAAAGAGAAAAATAAAAAGGAGAAAAGGACGAAAAGCAAGGCTTAAAAGAGACAAGGTGGGTAATGGCAGCTTTACTCCATTTCTTTAATGGTCCTTAAGAAGATCTGTGGCGTGTGGAAGAAGGAAGAGAAGATGAAGAGGGCATCTAACGCACCTCTTCCAGGCTGCTCAGTCTGAGCAGCCACTTAAAAAAACATCCATTCCCCCTTGAGCAAGATTGTTTCAAGCCTTGCTTGTTCAAAAGTCAGGGAAAAGCCAAGCCCTGGGTGGGTCAGACCAAAACACGCTTCCAAATGCAAAAAGTTGGGGGAAGAAAAAAAAAAAAAAAAAGTAAAAAGAAGAAAGAGGGAAGGGGAAAAAAAGGAAAAAGAAAGGAAAAAAAAAAAAAAAAAAAAAAAGAAAGGAATAAAACAGCAAGAATTTCTTTCAAAAGAGGGTCTTACTAATTTCTTGCCCGGTGTGTCGCCCAAGGCTGCGACAATGGCAAAGTACTGAATGACCCGCTTGGTGTTTACAGTCTTACCAGCACCAGATTCTCCGCTTAGAGTAACAGAAATACACAGATCAAGGACATGAGGCAAAGAACAGGCAAAAAAAAACTTCAAACAGAGACCCTGCCAACCTGCCGGGGCTGCCCAGCCACCCCACGCATCATGCTAGGTAGGAGAAGAGGAGCACCAGGGAGAGACGGGGCTACCAACTTGCCATCCTGGGCAGCAGTTTTCGAGGCGAGGGCGAACGTGGTGTCCTTTGGGCCCCCGCAGAGGCAAGCAAAACCCTGCTCCGCGTCCTCCGGAGCAAACCCACCGCCAACCTGGGCTTTGCCTGCCTCTGCTGCGGGGCCGCACGCAGCCGGCTGTCAGGGGGTGCCAGCAGACACCGAGGCGGTGCCGAGCTTTGTCTGGCGGGCACGAAGCCCTCGCCCCGGGGTTTCAGCTGTCCCGGATCAGCGCGGGGCCGTGTGCTGGCTGGTTTCAGCACGCCCCACTTTGTTGGGGGAGCTTGGAGACGGCCAGGGTGCTGCAGCGGGGCTGATCTTGCCCAGGCAGTGCCCACACAGGGGCTGATGAGCGTAGGGCCTGGCTGGCTGGCCGGCTGCACAGGCCCGCTGAGCTCATCCCTATAGATAGCCGCTCCCCTATTGTAATCCCAGATGACAAAGAGCGGGGGGAGCTGGGGAGCGCAGCGCCGCAGGACCAGAGCCAAGCATCTCTCCTCAGCCCCTGCGTTACCTAATTAGGCTATGGCCGAGGCTAAAAATGTCCGTGGCTCCTGGCAGCGGCCGGGGGTCCTTTAGAGTCCTTTATATAGCCCTTATCTATATGTCACTTGAAATTAACCTGGCCTGCATCCTCCCACATCACCCGCCACCCCTCCGCCTGCCGATGCTGCCATCTCCCCCCTGGCCTCAGCCTCCATCTCCGCCCGCCATGGTCCAGGGACGGGCACCGGTGGGCGGCCGGGGAGCCCGGTGGCAGCTGTCGGGGTGCGGGGCAGCCTGGCACTGTCACCTGGCGTGGGACGGGCTGACAGCTGCCGGGGTGGGGGTGCGAGGGGCTGGGGGCCCTGCTGAGGCAGGGGGTGCTGCTGGTGAGGGCAGCCGGATGGCGGCTGGGGGTGAGATGGGGGGCGGGAGGCGCAGGGAGAGACTTACGTGATGAGCATGGACTGGTTCTCTCGGTCTGCAAGGGAAGGAGCAGGCAGTCAGTGGGGATGCCTGAAGGTTTTGCCCACTCCACCATTTTCACCCCGTCAGGGCTGGTGACAGTGCCCCCCACCTCATCCCTCAGCCTCCCCCTATCCCCATGGCCGCCATGGTGCCCGGCGGGCCCCTTACTGCGCAGCATGTCGTTGTAGGCGTTGTCAGCGATGGAGTAGATGTGAGGGGGGGCCTCAGAGCGCCGCTTCCCCTTGTAGGCCGCCACCACGGGCGCGGTGTAGACGGGCAGCCACTTGTAGGGGTTGATGGTGACGCAGAAGAGCCCCGAGTAGGTCTGCGGGCAGGAAGGGGGCGGCTGAGGCGCAGGGGAGCCCCGGCACCCCTTCCCCTCATGGTGGGGTGAGGGTGGCGGGGTCCCCCCGGGCGGCGGCGGCTTACGTAGATCATCCAGTGGGAGTAGCGGCGCTTGAGGTTGTAGAGCACGGAGGCCTCGTTGAGGTGCGTCAGCATGGCCATGTCCTCAATCATGTCAAACTTGGGGGGGTTCATGGGCTGCACCTCGTCCTCCTTCACCACCCGTGTCTGCCACAGCAAGGATGGGGGCGTTGGGGCTGGCTCCAGGGCACCCTCTTCCCCAGTCCAACGGGCTGCCCTCCGTTTTGGGGTGGCAGGGTGGTGGCACCCCAGGCTGGGAGGAGCAGCCCCAAACCTGTCCCTCCCCAGGGACACAGCTGAGGAGGGCTCCAAGCCTGGGGACACCAAGATGCCACCCCCCAACCTCCAACCCTTCATTGCCCCAGCTCCCCCATGGAGACATTCCCCTGCAGGTGCCACCTCCTTCTGCCCTCCCAGAGGTGCCACCGGGATGGCCACACACGGGACAGGGGAAATGGCACTGCACTGGCCCCGCAAGGTGCTCAGCACCCCTCAGCCCACCAGAGGGGTCTCTGGTTATTTGGGCAAACAGCTGAAACGAGACCCCACCACTTCTAGCTGGGTCTATTTAATCCCGTAAATCCAAGCCCTGGGGAACTATCGCCTTACATATCTGGATGGAAGGCGCTGGATTTAGCAAACAGGCTTGTTAGTGCATGTGAAACAATATCTTTCAAAGAGATTCTTTTTTTTTTTTCAGGTATTGAGCATGTGATGTTAAAAGGTGTTAGCTGTTAAAAGCCAGAAAGTGAATAGAAGAACGAGGGTGGAGTTTCTCTCTTGAAACTGTTTCTGTTGGAACCCTGGATCCAGTGGACGCAGGTATAGCTTGTATAGCTTGAGATTTTGCAAATCCATGACAAATTTAAAAAATAGTTTCAAGAGCGAACGGCAAAAAGGGTTTGGAAACTTTTTTGTTCGCATAATCTGAAGATCTCGAACCAGAGCATTTTAAACAGGAAAATAAACCTTTCAAACTGACACCCTCCTCCACTGTAAATTATCTTTCATGGAGGGAAAATTTCATGGAGGAAGAAAAATTTCCCCAATTTCAGACAAAAATCTTTTTAAAACCTTTACACTTTTCATAGGCAATTGCATACACTTCAATTGGGCAGACATGAGCACTTCTCAGTGTCATTAAGACTAGACAAGAAATAAAAACATCGACGTCTATCATTTACTGCCGGGCCAGCACCTTGTTCTTTTCCCCATTTTACACCAGTGCAAGTCTCTGCACAGCAGCAGCGCTGCATGGGCATGTAACTCCCACAGCCAAGAAGGGAATATTAATTAAGCCCATTTGTGGCTATTCATAATGGATGTTATCTGGAGAAATACCAGCTGACGGCTGCCTGCTTCGCCTTCCCCCCACTGCTGCGGAGCTGGAGCTGCACTGCCCCAGCCTGCCGGCCTCAGCCCTGCTCCCCAGGGCAGCGGTGGGAGCAGCCACTGGGCTGCGGGAGGGAGCACAGGGCTCAGAATCAGCCCCTCAGTGCCCAACACCACCCTAGTATTTGGCAAAGAACAAATCTTCAGTCATGTTCATGCAGCGAGTGGCACGGTGATGGCCCCCGTACAGTTGTTCTTTGCTTGTACCCCCAACACCGCTGTCTCTGCTGCAAATTCAGGCTAAAACAAGCAGGACTTGGCTCCTTACCTCTGGTTTCAACCTTCAAGGTTGGCAAAGCAACAGTTCAGCAGCACAAGGGGCTGTGCTGGAGTCGGCCCGCTGTCCCGTCCACCCATCTCACCCGGTAAATCGGGTTCGAAAGCAGCCCCTCGGCGGGGGGATGCTGAACGGTTGGCATGCTCAGAAAGTCGTTGTCCTATATGTGCCGACACGGCGGTGTGACAAACAGCACGGCCAGCCCTCAGGGGACAACTGACTGCTGAGCATGGATGGGCTCTCAGGGAGAGCCTGGCTAGGTCCAGACGTGATCTTGTCACGCGTATCCCCCCTCTGCACACACTTGCTGGCTCTCGGAAAAGGAAAGGTATTTTGCTTACTTGCTTATCTTTGGTTTCCACAGTGACTTTGCCACCGGAGCTTTCTTTGATTTCCACTTCAATGTAAGCTTCTTTCTCATCTGGGATCCAAGCACGCTTCTTTCCTAGAGGGGGGAAGAAGGAAAGGAAAGGAAAGGAAAGGAAAGGAAAGGAAAGGAAAGGAAAGGAAAGGAAAGGAAAGGAAAGGAAAGGAAAGGAAAGGAAAGGAAAGGAAAGGAAAGGAAAGGAAAGGAAAGGAAAGGAAAGGAAAGGAAAGGAAAAGGAAAGGAAAGGAAAGGAAAGGAAAGGAAAGGAAAGGAAAGGAAAGGAAAGGAAAGGAAAAATATTGAAAGTGTCAACTGAAAGCTGCATCAATGCAGTCTGATAACATGGCAGGACAGTGATTATTCCTTCCTACACTCTTGGTCATAGGAGTGGGGATTTATTTGCCTTTTCCATGTTTGGCAGCTGTTTAATTTGCCTGGATCAACTTTTGGTGTGACAGAAGTCTGCTGCTTCCCATGTGCTTGCAGTCAAACTCTAACAAAAAAGAAAGGTGAGAGGAAGCAAAAACAAAACCAAAAAAACCCTCTCCTGGTTTGTAGTGCCCAGAAGTGTGGGATAGAGCGGGTTGCCTCAGAGCAAGCTCTGCACACCTCCAAAATGAAATGGAGCTGGAGAAGGCTTTGCCACCTCCAGTCCCTCAGCCCATCTTCCCCAGCCCTTCTGCCCTTCAGGGCCAGGGGAAATGATGGGCCAACTCCTCCTGCACCTCAGAAGAGAAGGGGACAGTCAGAAACCTTCTGAGATCCTCCAGGGTGCTGGGGGCAATTCTGCAGCACCTGCAACACCCTGAGAAACAGCC
This sequence comes from Netta rufina, assembly GCF_964035555.1. Taxonomy (NCBI): domain Eukaryota; kingdom Metazoa; phylum Chordata; class Aves; order Anseriformes; family Anatidae; genus Netta; species Netta rufina. The sequence goes on from NC_140140.1 coordinate 4,089,479, forward strand.
CTGGGGAAGGGATGGGGACAATCTCCAAGGAGAGCCACGGCCATCGGTTCCCTGGGGCTGTGCCTTGGGGCTTACCATCAAATGGGATTGTCTGAAGCTTCAGCTGCTCTGTGTAGCTTTTCCGGAGGTATTCAGCAGCCTCCCCAAACTCGCTCATGTCCAGCATAGACATCTTGCCTGGTTGAAGGAGGACTTGCCGACAGCGAAGGAAGAGTGAACAACACCTGAATGCTGAGAAGAGGGAAGGGGCAAGAAGTCAGTGCACAGAGAAGGCATCCACCGCTGGGCTGCTAACCCAGAGGAACAGTCACCAAAAGTCCTTTTAATTTTAGAGAGTGAGAGAAGACAGCGACAACAATACTAGCTAATAATAACCTTAATAACAACACAATCACCAAACACTTCTCCTGCTGCTGCTATCAGTCTCACACTACAAGTCCCAGCTATGTGAGCCTGCATCGCCCTGGTATCAAAATCATTCACATTTAGGGCTTGACCAGAGATCAGCAGCAGCACCCCTTTTCTTGATAAGCCCAGCTAAGAACTATTGCAGCTCTGCAGACCTGCTGGAGCCCTGGTGCTCTGCACAAAGCCTCTGCAAAGACCCGTGTCCGTGCTGCAGAGCAGTATTGCAAGACAATAAAAGCAAGAACGGAGGCATTATCCCTTGGAAGAGCCCTTCTAGAGGACCGCGCTGACAGCTGCTTGGAAAGGCACTTTTATGACACTGCTTTCTAACATCCATCTAACGCAGTGTCCCGCGGCACGACGCCGAAACGCTGCTGCTGCCACGAACGCGCCCAGTGCAAAGTCGGTAAAGTGCACAAAATTTGGCAAAGTGCACAAACCGTAGCAAAAATACTCCTGATTCGGGTCCGTCCCACCCTGTGCCAGCAGTCAGCCCCTGTCTCCCAGGAACACCCGCCCTGCGGAGGTGAAGCGAGTTAGTAGCAGAGGAGAAGCGTGCACGCAGCCGTGCTCTTTATTACTAACCTTGGTGATAGGACTGAGCGGCTGCGTGCGTGCCACAAAGCCCCTTTTTATTGTGTCTGTCAAGGTCAGAGTGGGAAAAGATATGTCAGAAATTCCCATGTGTCATGTCCACACAGCTCCATTGGTGCTGCTGTCCCACTGCCCGGAGAGACACAAAAGGCAAACTTCGCTTTTATCTCCCTGCAAATGCAGCCTGGTTATTTTTACTCCTGTATTGTCAGGCGAGCACAAAGGCAGAACGAGGGACTGCAGCCCTGGGAGGCAGCACAGCTCCGGGAGCCTGCTCTGCCAGGAGTGCAGGATCAAAATCTTTGCTTTCCACCTTCCCAGGCTGGCCCATCCGAACCTCTGGCTCAGCTCTGGTCCAGGCTCTCCTCACTGGACTGCCCGGGAGCAGGAAACCAGGGCAAGGACGTTGGGGTCGGCCCTTGATACCTCTTTGCCTTCTTTTCCATGGGCTTGGTTAGTTTACCCAACCCCACCAGCTGCTTCCCATTGAACACCAAATGTCATGAATTTGCTTTTCTGATTATAGGCAATGGAAATGCAATGGGTTTGTTGGAGGGGCTGATTCTGGATGGGCTCTGCCCAGCACTAAACCCCTGGGTCCTGCTTCCAGAGCATGCTCACCTCAACACCAGAGCTTTGTTCATGGCTGAGGCAGATGAAAAATCACTCTGTACAGAGAGGCTGCTGGGTTTCCTCCACATCATTTTACCCAGGCTGACCCCAAAGAGTCCATGGGCAACGTGGTGACCACCACTCAGAGCACAGCTCCATCCCAGCAGCAGCACCGTGAACTTTCTGAGATGGGAATGGGCCCGGTGGGAGCAGCACAACCCAATGGCTGTGTCACGGGGATTTCTCTGCCAGGTTCAAGGAAGAGCCATGTAGTTGCTGGCATCCTAAGTGGTTTCTGCCCTCCTGGCTGGCACTGGCACTGCCCGCAGAAGACCCCCACACCTCCTTCCAGCCAGTTCGCAGCTGGTCCCCTCTGCAGCCCAGCTCTGCTCCGTCCCAGGCACCAGGCCACCTTACCCCCTGGGGAAGCAGGTGGGCCTCAATGCAGACATGGGGGACACCTCTTGGCTGCCCAGTCCTGTGGTCATGTCCTGGGGACACAGAAATGCCAACTGATCCCACCAAGGTGACTCCGGAGTGAAGCCTGGGAGCTTCGTGGGATGGAGGAGGACTCCAGAGCTTCCCCCTGGGGTGGGAGCCCTGCTGGAGGGGATGGCTGAGCTCAGAGATGGGTCGGTATTGCCTTCAGTGACTGCACAGTGTAATGTAAGGGCTTTGCATGGTGCTGGTCTTCCCATGAATTAAACTGGAGAGGAGGCTGTGGCCTGGTGCCCAAGGCGTGTTGCTTTGTCACTAACAAGGTGACCTTGAGCCCACCAGGATGAAGCAGGCTGCAAGCCCCCATCTCCAAATACCACGTGGGCACTCCCCCACTAGGGTGGCCTGAAGTCCATGTCTTCATCCACTGGGACGTGAGAGCAGCTGCTGCAGAGCTGGACTCCACAGATGTGTCTCCTCCATCTCCCCTACGGGGAGACCATCGGGGGTCCTGAGCCCCCACCTGGCCGTGGCGCCGCAGAGGTGTTCAACCTTGCCAAGACAGCAGGGCTGCAGCGTCTGGAAGAGCAGCAGGCGGTGGTGGGCCACAGGTTCCTCTGAGGTCGGCCCGGTGGTCTTCTGCCTCCCCGTCCCGAGCTCGGAGTCGGGTTTCCACCCACGCCCTGGAGGGGCCCGAGGCCCGAGGCGGGTGCGGTGCCAAGTACCTTTGCCACGGGCAGTGGGACGAGCGCTCGTGCTGGCCCTACCAGCTGGCCCGGCCTCGCACATTCTTCTCAGGGCACGTACCCACCCCGCGCTCTGCTCACCCCCTCCCTGCCTTATCTTTAAAGCGATTTTATTTTCGGAGATTCCTTCTGCAGTTCCTTCTGCTCGCCCTAGTTTCCCTCCCTCTTTGAAGATGTTCCAGCAGGGTCCATCAAAGGCCGAGCAGCTCTGTAGAAAGGGAGATGTGGAATGGTCACTCCGGCAGCTGCTGACACGCACTTCCTTTGGGTGCGGGTGATTTTGGAGCCTTTGTGATGTGGTTTTCAGGGTGGTAGGACGCTCATCCTGCCATTCCCGGCCAGGTCTGAGCTGTGCCTTTCAGACAGGTGCAGTGCGGCACCCTCAGCGGGGCAGCGGGTGGGGGATCTCCATGAACCTCCCACAGAACCCCACAGGCACGACAAGGAGCCCAAAGCTTTATCTGGAGCAGAGAGGACTTGCTTTAGGTGGCTATCGCCTGGTGCCAGGCCTGCTCAGACATCCCACCAGCTCTCCACTACCACCCTCAGCACTGTGAGCATCTCCCCTGCCATTAAGGCACCCTGTTTTTTCCCCCTACAGCTCTCTGCTTGACGTATCGGCGTCCCGTGAGGTGGCAGATGAGGATGGGGCTCCTTGGCCATGCCTTTGAGGGCATGACAAGCCTCTCCCCATGGGCCAGGACGCCACCAGCACCCAACTGTTTGGGTGTTTTGCAGTCAGAGCAGCTCCTCATCAGTCCCAGAGAGCCAGGGGGTGCCAGGGGCTCGGCCACCCCCCTGTGACCTCCCTGCTGCTCCCCGACCCCGCGGGAGGAATGCTCCCCATTAGCAGGCTCTGATAAGTGGCAGGAAGGAGAATTACTCTCCTAGCCGGGCCATTCGCTAGAGGTTTCTTTCCACACTTAACATATCACCGCTATCAGCTCCCTGAAATGCACTGGAGGGGGGTGCGAAGGTGCCTGATTAGATAAAGACAATCTGCAGAGGGGCTATTTCAGGCATATTTCCATGCAGCAGGAATGTCTGCGTTCAGGCGGAGGTGACAGCCCAGCACTGCCACCCGCCAGTGTCCCTCGGGCTCAGCCTGGACCCCGAGCCTTTGGCTGTGAGGCTCCCTCCAAAGCAGACCCCTAAACCCTGGCTGTGCTCTCTGCAAGGTGCTTTTTCACCAAAAAAGCCTTCAGGAATAGTGCTGCTGCTTGCTGTAGCATGAGGCTTGGGCAGCATAAGCACACTGGGGCCTCTGGGCACTGTGCTCCCACAGTGAGTGAAAGAAATGAATGTACAAAATGCATCCAAAATGAGGATTGGGATTGGGAACGTACCTGGAAGAGGCATGACATGAGAAATCGGGGGCTGGAGTTAGTAAGCAACGTGCTGGGAAGGTCCCACTCGGGCAAAGAGGCAGCAAGGTCACCTGGAGATGGGAAAAACTGGGGAGTTTTTATTTGTTTGCATTTAATTTCCCAGCTTTGAGGTTTTAGGGACATTCTTCTCCAGAGGGATGGCCACTGGAAAGACCCAGCATCTGTTTAGGAACAAAGGTTGTAACGAACACTGCAAATATTACAGGAATGTGTAAGCTGACTTCAGTGAAGACGCTTGAGGTTTTGGCAGTGCATTACAAAAAGAGATGAGAGAAAAGGGCCTCTCGCCCCCTTATTTGAACACTTAATGGCACCTCAATTGCAGCCGGCTTGCCGGGACAGGCACTGGCACACAGCAGCCTTTGGAAAAGAAGCCCAAGAGCTGCCCTGGTCTTGGTTTCCAAGGTGTTTCCAAGGTGTTTTCTCCCACTTGATCAACCTCAGCTCATCTCATGACAGGGGACAGCAGTTCAAGACAGAGAGGCAGCAAACGTGGGATTTTCCCATGGGACCTGGTAGGCTTGGGCCGTCCTCAAGCCTGGGCACCACCTAGGAGGGAGCAGCATTCCTGCGTGTCCCCACGCTTTGCCAGGACCTCCCCACGTTGCTGTGGCCCGTCAGGAGGTCACAGCAAGGAGGTGGCTCACTCCTGGCTGCCCTGCCCAGGTGAGGGGAGCAGGAGATGGTGGCCACCACCCCAGGACTTCTGTTTTGGCCGTGGATTCCAGGTTTCCAGTCACCAGCCTGGAAACACCCAGGTGGGCTGCTCCCCACAGGCTGAGCCGAGCAGAAGTGGGTGAGCGTCCATGGCTGGGCAGCAGGGCACAGTGCTGGCTCGGGCGTCGCTCCGGGAAGCAAAAGCACACACAAACTCAGGTGGAAACCCCCAATTTGGTTTTCCACCCGCTGGTCCCGCTGGCTCCCTCGCAGCCCGGCTCGGTGCTATTTATACCTCGCTCCACGGCGCAGAAAGGCCTGGTGGAAAAGCTAAGGAAGTGAAATTACTTTGGGGAAGAAATGACACTACCCGTTTATAAATAACCCGCGTTTCATTGATCCTGTGGATGCTGCCTTGGCAGAGAGTCCAATGTCACCGCTCCAGTCATGCAGACAATACGCGGGCATTGTTTTATTCTCAGTTACAGCGAAAAGGACAGCACCAGCTGCCTGGCTATCTTTAGCCCATGAGAGCACCCTTCAATTGTTCTGCACCTCAAACAATAGGCACACGTGTGGGGGGTTTAAGATTGCTGGCCTTAGCGGAGCATTTCGCATTGAAAGGCGGCCTGGGGGACAACAGATTTCTTTCATACCCTTGCCGAAGCTGGCACTCATAGGGCAGGGCAGCCAGGCTGCGGGAGCTGAGCCGTTTTTCTCCTGCAGGACGGGGCCAGCGAGGGGCTCTGCTCTGGGGGAGCCCCCCGGGCTGTGCCCGCAGCAGGAGCCCCAGCACTGTTGTTATGTGGCTGCTGCCGCGCTGCTCCCCCTGCTCCTGGGGCCAGGACAAATGACACAGCCCCAGGCACCGCAGCTGCACAGCACAACGGCCATTTGTGGTGGTTTTGGGTGGTTTTTGGCGTTTTTTGGTGCTTTTTGGTGTTTTTTTTCCACTTTTCTTTTCCACGGGGTACCGGGGGAACCAAGCGCGGAGGACGAGCGATGCTCTGCAGGCACAGCCGGGCAGCCGGGCAGCCTTCATTAATTAATTAATTAAGCTGATTAACAGCGTTAATTAAGGCAGGGACCCCCCTTTTCCTACCCCTCCCCCCCAGTGCCTCCGCCCCCTCCGCCCGGCCCGGAGTGACGTCACGCCGTGACGTCACGCGGCCGTGACGCCAGCCCCTCTCCCGTCCCCCGCCCCCCGGGTCCAGCGCGCACGCACTCCCCAAGCCCCGCCCCTCTCCCCTGCCGGCTGCCAATCAGCGGGGCGGGAAGCGATGCTCGGCCAATCTGCGTGGGGAGGGGGCGGGGTGGGCAGGGAGCACTGGGAGCAGGTACGGGACGGGCGGGGCTGTGGCGGGAGGGGGTTCGGGGGGCTATGGGGGCTATAGGGGATATGGGGAGTATGGGGGATATAGGGGGTATGGGGTGCGGGGGGCTATGGGGTGCAGAGGGACTATCAGAGGCCATCAGGGACTATGGGATCACGGGACCACGGGGTCTGGGGGGGTTGCAGGGGACTGGGGGGGCTGTGGGGTGCAGGGGGGGCATGGTGGGGTTATGGGGTCCTGTGGTCGCTATGGGGCGCTGGGTGGGATACAGAGGGCAGGGGGGCTATGGGGGGCGGGGGGATATAGGGACTGCAGGGTCCGGGAGGGCTGTGGGGGACTGGGTGGGATATGGGGTGTGGGGAGGGGTGTGGGGTACAGGGGGGGTATAGGGGCTGTGGGGCCATGGGGGGCAGGGGGCTATAGGGGGCTGGGTGGGCTGTGGGGTACAGGGCTCTGTGGGGTGCAGGGCGGCTGTGGGGTTTGTGGGGCTATAGAGGGCAGAGGGGCTGTGGGATGTGGCCAGAGGTCTCTAGGGGACTGGGTTTGGGGCTGTGGGGTGCCAGGTCTCAGCAGGGCACGGGGCAGGGCAGGCATTGCCGCTCCTCGGCCCCCCCTATGCTGGGACCCTGGTTTTGGGGCCGCTGGCCGTGCCCCCGTTGGCGCTGTGGGGTGACGCGGCGGCTCCCCAGGCATGGCGGGGCTGTGGGACGCGGCGCTGCGGGGCGAGGCGGCCGTGCGCCGGGCGGCCCTGGCGGCGGTGGACGCGGCGCTGCTGGAGGGCGTGCTGATGCGCACCGAGGCCGAGCCCAACGCCTCCGATGTAAGCCCGGCCACCCCACAACCTCCCCAAAACCCCATGGGGTGGGCCTGGGGGTTCAATGGGGTCGGGGTGGCGCTGCCTGTGCTCCCCGCCTGCAGGTGGTGAGCTTCGCGCCCTTCACGCTGCTGCCCTCGGCCGTGCCCAGCGCCCTGTTCCGGCAGGCGTACACCGTGCAGCAGGACTTCAACCTGCTGGTGGACGCCATCAGCCAGGACAGGGAGTTCCTGGAGCGCGCTCTGGCCAGGTAACGCTTCGGGGCTTCACCGAGTTTAATTACGGGGGATGTTAATTGGGAAGCGTTTGTCACCCTCCAGGCGTCCCCGCCTGCCATCCGCCTCCGTCTTTGGAGCTGAGGGGTGCGGTGTGCACTCCCCTGGGCAGGCACCTCTCCGTTCTGCTTCATTTGTCCTCACATAATGTCAGCAGCCTTGGGGTCTCCGTGGGCCAGCAGTTTTTTTGGGGTCTCCAGCAGTTTGTTTCCCTTTGCCAGTGTCTGAGCCTCGTGGCTTCTCACTCTGGAGCGTGCTGGCACCAGGGCTTTGAATCCCACTTGCTGGAGGCTTCTTTGAGTCCCGCACTGAGGAGCCTGCCTCGGCCTCATTTTGCATCTCCTGCTGGCTGCCCGATCCCCACGGAGCGCTCGGCACTGCGGGGTGTGGGGTTTGGAGCCCGGCAGGGTGATCCTGTAGTCTGGCTCCTCTGCCACAGCCCAGCAGGGCGCCCGCTGGGCTGATTCTCTCCTTCCCCCGGCGAGGGGGCTGACGGGGTCCTGCTGTTCCCCCAGCACCGTCAAGGTGGATGACTTCACGGCCCGGCTCTTCAGGATCCACCTGCAGGTTCTGGAGGAAGGACTGGCGCAGGTAGCGCGGGGACCCGTGGCTGCTCGGGACCTGCAGGGCACCGGGGCCGCGCCTGCTGTGGGCTCCACGCGGCCCCGGCTCGCCTCGCGTGGGTGCTGGTTGGCACCAGGGCGGCCACATCTGCCCCGGGAGGGTTTGGGGCCAGGCTGCCTCAGGGGGATGCGGTGAGAGGCAGCAGGAGAAGCAGGGGTGGGCACGGGTCCCGCTTCACCCCCCTCCTCCCGCCTCAGTCCGTGTTTTTAGGCATAAACCGCTCGGATTACATGTTCGACTGCGGGGCGCCTGGGGCGCCGGCGCTGAAGCAGATCGAGATAAACACCATCGCCGCCAGCTTTGGCGGCCTGGCCTCCCGCACCGCCGCCGTGCACGGGTGAGGGAGCGGCCGCGGCCCCGCGCCCCGGCCCGGCCCCGTGGGGCTGCCCCGCGGCCAGGCCCTGGGAGCCGCTCTCGTTCCGCAGGCGGGTGCTGAAGGAGCTGGGGATGGCCGAGGAGGCGTCGCGGCTGCTGCCCAACAACCCCTCCGAGGGGCTGGCCTCGGGCATCGCCAAGGCCTGGGAGCTGTACGGCTCGCGGAGGTGAGGAGCCTGCCCCCGGACAGTCGCACGGGGCCGTCCTGCTCCCTGTGCCAGCACACAGGAAGGCTGTAGGAGGCTCACGGGAGCCGTGTGGGATCACCGAGGTCAGGGGGTGGTGGTCTCGGGGTGTAACGGTGTTCTGGGTGTCTCCTGTAGCGCTGTGGTGATGTTCCTGGTGGAGGAGGTGCAAAGGAACATCTTTGATCAGCGATGCGTGGAGAACGAGCTTTGGAACAGGTAAAGCAGAGCCCGTCTGCTTCCTACGCGGTCACCTACACGAGGGTGAAGCCAAACACGTCGCGGTTTCCGAGGCTGTGAGGGGGCCTTGGTGGGTAACGGGGCAGCCGTCACCTTGGGCTTCCCTCCGGGGTCTCTTCAGCCTTCCTTTGCCGGCCCCCTGCCCAGCCTCAGCGCCCCCTTCGTCTTCACCCAAACCTCCCAGAGCCCCTCCCAGGCTCGTTGCTGGAAGCTCCAGCGGCCTCCTGTGGTGTGCGGGGCCGGTTCCTTGCTGTCCCCACGCAGTCCTCAGGGCACACCGGGGTGGCTCTGCCGTGGGCCAGCCAACAAGGAGCAGAGCGGGGATAACGGGGTCCTGCTCGCTCTAACTTGGGACTGGCCGGAGGGTGATTTCATAAAAGCCTCATTAACAGAGCCTCCAGCCCGCTGTGGGGGATCTGTGCAAAGTTAGCAGGTCTGTGGGGTGAAGGGCTGGAAAGGGGGGGGGTGAGGAGCTCGAGCCCCGAGGCGGAGCTGGGGAGATCCCCGGCCCTACCAACAGTGGGGTCTGTGGGGCCACAGTGCCACTGTGTGGAGAAGGGCGATAAGGGGTGGTCCCAGGGAGCACAACGCCGGCTGCTGCTGGCTGGGAAGCCGTCTGTGAGCGGCTCCGTCCTGCAGGGATAGAAAAGCAGGATCCTGGCTGCCAGCAGAAATGCTTCAGGAGGTGGAAGGCGAACGCGGGCGTTTCGGCACACGCCTGGGGACGCGGGTGGGTGCGGGCAGCAGGAGCTGCTGTGACCTGCCTGCTCCATGGAGAGTGTGCCGAGGTGGCTGGGGAAGGAGCAGCAGCTCCGTGCTGCTTCCAGCTGAGGTTTCCTCCTCACGTGCCTCCGTGCCCAGCCTGCTGTGTGACCGTCCCGCTCCTCTTTTAGGAACATTCGGGTCATCAGGAAGCGCTTCCGAGACGTGTTTGAGAAGGGCTCCCTGGACGAAGCCAGGAGGCTGTACATGTGAGTACGAGCTGTGTGTGCTGCTGGCTCCCTGCTGGCACTCAGGGTTGAGCCTGGCAGTGTTGGTGACAGTTTTGAGTGTAAATAGTGGCGTTGTGAGATGTGCTGCTGCTCCAGGCTGCTGCCGCTAATTCCCCTTAGAGCTGAAACGATTTTGTTTTCGCTGTGCTAGGATTTTGCACACACCCATCAGTCCCTTACAGCTGGAAACCCCATTTCCCTCCTCCAAACCACAGCCTCCTGAGCTCCGCGTGCTCCCCTCTCCCCCCGTGTACACATGCAGCGAGAAACCCTGGCTCTTGCAGAGGTTTCCACCGAGCTGCTTCCTGCTGAGCCTCCACGTGATGCCCTGCGGGCGGCAGGGCTGGGTTACCCGTGCACAGGAAGTGAAGTCCTGCAAGTCCTTGCGGCCTCCCTTGGCTCTGAGCGCCCTCAGGATCAGCCCGCAGCTGATCCCAGGCTCCTCGCTCGTCCCGTTCCCAGGCTGTCGTGCTTGGAGCCACACGAGGAGCACTGGTTGCCTGCCCGTGTTTTTCCTCTTGTTAGCTGATTTTTTAATTTTATTTTTCCATGCTCTGACCTTTTGGCACCTCTGCCATGTTTAACTACTGAGCGTTTGTCATCGCCAGACGGTTAAGGGGAAAGTATCTGCAGATACTTCCTGCAGAGCATCCTGTCTGGCTGTGGAGGCGGTTACGGCGTGCTGCCTGCCCGCGGCAGTGTCCGTGCTGCCTTCCCTGCCCGCGCTCCGCTGCTGCGGCTCGGTGCGTGGCACCGCGGCTGCTCTGGGGCAGGTTGCTGTGTCCTGCCTGGCATCGCCATCCAGGAAGGATCCCGTTCCCCCCCCCAGCTGCAGGAATGCAAGGCTACTAAAAAATGAGGTTCTCGCCTCCCTCCTGGGCTGGGTGCCTGAGTTACCGGGATGTTGGTTAGGGCAGAGGCCTGGTGCCAGCTCCCCGTGCCGCAGGCGCTCTCGAGGAGGAGCAGAGCAGCTCGGGAGGCCAAGCAGAAGGGGCGAACGCCGTCTGAGCCCTGGCAGCCCCCTTGGTGGCTGCTGGCTCTGATGGCTGCTGCTTTCTGTTCCAGGGATGGCCAGGAGGTAGCAGTGGTGTACTACAGAGAGGGCTACGTGCCGACAAACTACAATCAGCAGGTCAGCACCCACTGCTCGCTACCAGGAGCTCTGTGGCAGTGCCAGAGGGTTTGAAACACCCTGTGGTCCTGTCCCGGGTGGGTCAGGCCCATCCAAGCAGCTTTGGGAAGCTGACACATCTTTGCTGCTCGTGCAGTGCTCCTGTAATAAGAAAGAGGAGTGGGTTTCTCCAGTCACCACTCGTGTGGTCACCCCGTCTGCAGCACCGAGCTGTGGCTGTGTGATACGGGTTAACATTGATTAGCGCCTGCTTAAAGCGTTTAGGCTTGAACTACAAATAATTTTCTGCCCTAAACTATGCACTAGGACTGTTGGCTGCAGGAGGTAATGACACAGGGCAGATGGTGCTGTTGGCTGAAAATGCTGGGGAGGGGAGTGCAGGGGAAGGCAACGGAGCAGCCTGGCTGTGCTGCTCCCTGGGGCAGGGGCAGGCCCACGTGTGCCTCTCTCTCCAGCATGCCATTCCCGTCCCTGCCTGTCAAAAAAATGAAGAGGAAGGGAGAGAGAACCTGGCTGTGATGGGCCGGTCGCTCTCCCTCTCTCTCAGAACTGGGAGGCGCGGTTGCTGCTGGAGAGGTCGAGGGCAGTGAAGTGCCCCGACATCGCCACCCAGCTGGCCGGCACCAAGAAGGTGCAGCAGGAGCTGAGCCGCCCGGGGACCCTGGAGAAGCTGCTGCCTGGCCGCACCGAGGCCATTGCTCGCATCCGAGCCACGTTCGCCGGGCTCTACTCGCTGGATGTGGTGAGTGGGGTGGGAGTGAGGGTGCGGGCACACTCTTGGCACACGTGGCGCTCCTCCTTGGTTAGAAACACGAGGGGGCCTCGCTTTGGCCTCAGGACCCTGGTTATCCTGCTCACAGCAGCCCATCGAGGAGCTCCTGCTCCTCCCTGATGAGTTGCTGTTGCTTTCTTTCCTGCCAGGGTGAGGAGGGTGACAAGATAGCTGCTACGGCTATCGCCAACCCCGACCAGTTCGTGCTGAAGCCGCAGCGGGAAGGCGGAGGTAGGAGCTGCAGGGCGGTCTCGGTGTGGCTCAGGGCTCAGGCCTGGAGCTGCTTTGGCCACGGGGACAGGTCATGGTGGCGAGGGAGCTCCAGGTCCCAGAGCTGGGGGAATCACGGGCAGCGCTGCATCTGCTCAGGCTGCAAACGGCTTCTGTTGCTCTGGGAAGCTCCTGACCTGCCCGTCCTGTGCTCAGGGAACAACCTCTACGGCGAGGAGCTCAGGCAGGTGCTGGAGAAGATCAAAGACAGCCCTGAGAGAACCTCCTACATCCTGATGGATAAGATCCAGCCCCAGCCAACAAGGAATTACTTGCTGAGGGCTCACAGTCCCCTAAAAGCATCCGAGTGCGTCTCAGAGCTTGGGATCTTCGGCGTTTATGTCAGGTGAGTCTATGTCAGCGCCCCAGCCAGGAATGGGAACAGGGCTCAAACTGTCCCGGGTGGTGGAAAGGCCGTGGGCTTTCTGCTCCAGTGCTGCCCAGCTGCCCTTCTCTCTGCAGGCAGGGCAAGGAGCTGGTGATGAACGAGGCGGCCGGCCACCTCCTGCGGACAAAGGCCGTGGAGCACGCGGACGGCGGGGTGGCGGCCGGGGTGGCCGTGCTGGACACCCCCTACCTGGTGTGAGCGCCCCGCTGCTGCGCTGCCCGCGGGGCCGAGCTGCTTTCCTCGGGGTGCACTCGGCGGGGGGACGGGCTGGGGTCGGCCCTGGGCTGTGCAGGGGGTTGGGGTGTCCCCTCGGGGTTTGTGCAGGGCCAGAGGGTGGCCCTGCCCTGCCCCAAATTTGTGCTGGCCCCGGGTTCCTGCTGCACTGTTTGCAGGCACCGAAACCCAAAGCCCAGGGAAGGGGAGGAGGAAGGTGGAGGTGCCAGGAGCAGCTTCAGCTGTGGGACTCGAGGCCTCTTGTGCCTCCCCTCCCGCTGCCCTGCTGCTTGCCGTGACAAAGGCTGAGACCAGCTCTGCCTGTCCCCAGCCCCTCCAGCCCCGGCTCAGGTGCTGCTGCTCCGATTTCCACCTTCCCCAGTGTCTGAGCAGCCTCGTGGCTCCTGCACAGCCCCAGCTGCCCTGGTTTAACTCTGCCAAGCATCCATCACAGCCAGCACATTCGCTTGGCTTCACTGTGGGACCATCCCCGGCGGTGGGACGCCTCCCTCCCTCCGGGTTTCCTGACTCAATGGGAACAGTGCGGGCGCTCCGGCCCCCGAGCTCATGCTGCTCCCCCCAGCACACCCCTCTCTCCCCAGCCCTTCCTCAGCCAAGGAGGGGCCCTGGTAAAGCAGCCCGAGCTCTGCTGTGGCGGTGGCAGCAGGAAAGCCGCTGCTCCTGAGGAACGACCTCGTGGGCTGCTCGGCCACCCCGCTGCCGGGGTGCTCAACCCAGTCACTAACCGGGCACTGCAGTGGTTCAGGTCTGAAGCTGATTCCACAACTCCCACGTTGGGGTTCATGATGGGGGGGTTGATTACCCCCAAACGGAGATTAAAACCTACATTCAATCTGAGCAACGGCCTGGGGGCAGTTCTGTCTGGCAGGAGCCATGGGAAGGGGGTGCCCAGAGCACTGCCGTGAGGGGTCCTTTGTGTCCTTGGGGTTACAGCTACAGTTACAGCACCCCTGCACCTGAGCTGTGCCTAAGGCTCTGGGTGAGGCTGTTGAGGGCGCTGGGCCCTGCTCAGAACCCCACCTCACAGCGATTCCAGTCAGACGGTTGAACTCGCTGCTGGGACTCTGGGGAGCTGATTCTGCTGGACATGACCCCTGCAAAGTCCAGTTTGATCCAAAAAGCCCTATGAGCAGCTGCGAGCTCGCTGGAGCCCCTCAGCATCTCGTTATCCTTCTGGTCTCCCACCTGGCAGGAGCCGAGCTCAGCCTTTAAGCAGCTCCTGGGCCAGGCCTGGCTTTGGGGCAGCTGCACAACTGTGCACAGACCCTACACAACCCTTTGTTGTAGGGGCAGGTTTTGCTCTGCTCAATGCCCACCTGCACAGCTCTGTGCTGGGGATGGGTCCTGGCACCCAGCTCTGCAGCTCCAGCCCAGCACAAGCAGCTGCTGGCGTGGGGTGAATGCTCTCCAGGATAAAACACCTTGCCCTGGGTCTGCAGGCGTGCAGTTTGTGCACTGCTCCAGGAGCAGGAGGGTAGCAGCAGCTGGGAGAGGCAGGATGCAAGCACTGGAGCTTCCCTGGGAAGCTGAAGGTGAGGCTGGGGAGCGTGGCGCAGAGGAGCAGAGGGCACAGAGGCCGGTGCCCAGGTGACGCCCCAGGGTGCTCTCAGCAGCCCCACGGCCCCCAGCTGCTCACAGCTTTCTCCCTGGCATTGCTCCTGCCCCCAGCCTGCACGCAGGGGCTGCTGCCAGGCGGGGGGCTCAGCCTCCTGCTTCCCCTGCACCTTGGTGGAGCAGCGTTGGCTGGAGACCTGTCAAGCTGAGGTCCAGGCTCCGGCCCTGGAGCTTCTGCCAAGGGCAGGGGACAGCAGAGCCAGCCCCAGCCTTTGACCCCAAGGCCCAAAAGCACCCTCAGAGCAGCCCAGCCTCCCCCCAGGCAAGCACCTACAACCCTCACACATGCTCTAAGTCCGCTTCCATGTTGTTTCCTTGCATTTTATTCCATTTTGCATAGAATTCTAGCTGTCTCCAGCCAAAATTACATAGCAGACCCATAGTAACATAGGAGGAGAGCAGATGTAGGAATCCTTGTCAGAGAGGTGGCACAGAGCAGTGGGTGGCACATGGGACACACGACTGACATTACAGATCACAGACAAGTAGCATGCTGGTGGGAGCAGCAGGTAAGAAACGAGGCTTGGACAACAGCCCCCAGGGCACCTGCACCAACCCTGAGCCCCGGCAGAGTCACTGCCTCCTCTCCAGCCCCACCAAAAGTCAGCTCAGGTTACAGGCAGAGGCTGTAGGGTGGCAGTTGCTGAACAGCTGCTGCAGCAAGATTTAAAGCCCATTTCTCCTTTGGTTTGAGTGTAGGAATTCCAACAGCTCACGTCTGATCTCATTACACACAGCACAGGGAAGCAGCTCCCAGCACAGCCCAGGGCTGGAGGGCAGTGTGAGCGATAGGAAGAGGAAACGTTGGCTGTGGCAGGACCTGGTGCTGCTCAGACTTGGAAGCTGGAGGTGTTTTTTCTCATCATCATAAAGCCACATCAGATTAAAGCACAAGGTGGCTTTAAACTTCTTTTTTCCTGATAAGAAGTCACCTAGGCCTAACCCAGCCTCATGTGCTTTGGGTTCCTTGCTGTAGCACAGGTTGTGGTGCATTGTAACCCACAGCTGGTTTGCTCGCAGTGGGAGAGGTGCCTGTGGCCAGCTTTGTGCCCCTGCTTTCTTTGGTACCAGCAGCTCCCACCCCTGCCCTGGGCTGTGCTGCCTCTGCCAGGCTGAGCCCACCGCTGGTGGCAGCAGTGCTCCGGGGAGCACATCAGATCAAGCCCCTGGCCTCTGGCTCCCTGTTTCCGCAGCCAGAGCAAAGGAACCTGGGTTGTGAAAAATAAAACCAGCTTGAAAAATAAAACCAGCTGCTACCCTGCAGGTAGATGTAGCAGATCTTGGTACAAGTGAGCTTTAACAAAATCCACCCAAAAGCACAGAGCTCCCCCCAGCCTTGCCTCACTCCCGTTCAGGCTAGGGGACCTCCGCTAGCAACCAGCTTGGACAGTGGATACAAGACTAAAACTCTGTTGTAGTTACGATGTGAAAGTGTTTTTAAGTCTTTCCTCAGCTCACAGCAGCCTGAGGAGGAAAGGAAGCTTACTCAGTGTGTGGGCAGTGGCAGATGAACCGCCCCCGTCTGCCTGCATTAAGTAACTCCAGTACCACTTCCCCTACACCCCCCCAGTTCCTCCCCACTAAGGGGAAGACACCAGGGCCCCTCAATGACATAAAGTTAATTATTAACACCTCATCTCCCCTCCCAAAAAGAACAAAAATAAAAATAAATCAAAGACAAGGTGATGAAAAACAGAGGAGCACAAGTCCCTGCGTGAACCAGGCCGAAGCTCGGGTGGATGATTCCCACCTGCGACACAACGCGTGTGCTCCTCCAAGGCAGGGCCGTGCCCACGAGGTGCTGCCTCTCTCTCCGGGGCCAGCCTTTCCTGTCTCTAATATTTGTACATTCGATTCACCGGGTGAAGGGTTCTCTCCTGGGGCAGTCAGTGGTTATTTGAGGGACCTGCTCATCAGGATACCGCTGCTGCTACAGCCCTGCTCAGCTGGGACAGCTCCTGCTGCTACAGTTTAGTGTCGCATCTGCTGTTGAAAAGGTGGTTTATGATGCCTGGGTTGGCCAAGGTGGAGATGTCCCCCACGTCTCTGTCATTTTGGGCAATCTTCCTTAATATCCGTCGGGTGATCTTTCCTGTGAGAACAGCCACAAAAGGAGAGCAGGGCTCAGGATCACTTCAGCAGCCCCAGAAGTCAGTGCACAAACCCACAGCATCCCGTTTGCCCCGGAGTTTCTCCCCGTGGGTCTGAGTAGCCTCAGACAAGCAGTTTAGGGACAATTCCTCCCCAGCACAGCAACTGGACCCCTTACCTGACCGGGTTTTGGGCAGGCTGGGGGCATACTGGATGTAATCCGGCGTTGCTATCGGTCCAATTTTTTCCCGGACTGGGGAGGAGGAGGGGTGAAGGGAGAGAAAAAAAATATTTTAATGGTAGGCACAAGGAGATCCCACAGATTCAGGCAGGATGACCGAGCTCAGACACACAGAGCACAGCCCCTAGGGGAGCCCAGGGCTGCTGCACCCCAGCCTCAGAGCTGTGGGAAGGGGCAGCAAGCCCTGCAGTGCCAGCAGGGTGCAGCACGTCTTCCCACAGGCAGCAACACTCCTGTTTCCATTCCCTCCGTTTTCAAGAGCCCTGTGTCATGGCCTAGCAATCACTGTTACGCTACTGCATTGCTGCAGAGACAAAACTGCCACAGATGCATTTCATGCAGTCCTTTGTGGCAATGCCAGAGCTGCCTCGGGCACACAGCACAAACCACCAGAGCCCCACCCTAGGCAGGGAAGTATTTAACTACGGCAGTGGGGGACAGCGGACTGGATTTGAAAGTTTGCATGAGCCCTGTTACCTCGGTCTGCCCTGATTTGCACACCCAAGGCAGGAGCACGCTGGCCTGAGGACTGCACAAAGCTGATGCTCGAGCACTGCCTGATAGCCTCTGCTCTGCCAGCACCTCCTGGCTGCAGGAGACAGCCTCGCAAACGTGCCCTTTTCCCACCCAAAGTAACCAGGCAGCCCCTGTGCGAGTCCCAGCCCACCAGGGAGAGCCCCGGGAGCCTTGCCCACCGCTGCAACAGCCCCAAGTTGGCTACCCCAGTCCTCGGCGCGGCCGCCAGCTCCTGAGAGGCGGAGATGGCATCACATGAGCTGCCAAAGGCAGAACTAATTTTAGTCTGTGCCAGCCGTGCTCTCTAATCAGAGGGGGCACCTTGTCACAGTTGTCCGTGCTGCATTCCCCAGGCCACACGCACCCTTAAGCGCCCAAGCCCTTAACCCCTCTGCTGCCTACCCCGCGCTGCTCTCCCCTACCCAGATCTTCGGCTGTCCCTACCTTGTTTTTTCAGCTCATCTGCCAGGTTCTTGCTGAACTCGTGGCCGTCCTTCAGGGTCACGAAGCAGTAGAGACATTCCCCTTTCAGGGGGTGCGGGTGGCTGACCACCGCAGCCTCAGAGACAGCGGCGTGCCCGAGCAGGGCCGACTCCACCTCCGCGGTGCTCAGCAGGTGGCCTGGAAGCAGAAAGGCAGCGCTGCACAGAGCTGCGTGGGGCTGGGGCCTGCAGCCTCCAGCAGCTGGCAGGAAGAGCTCTGCCAGCCCAAAAGGCCCTGGAACTGTAGGTTTGAGAGGTCGGGTTCCAGTTCCTTGAGAAAACAGCTGGAGGAACTCCTTTCTGCAGCTCGGTGGTGGGGCTGCCCCAGAAGGCTGCCAGGAATCGCTCCCAGGACAGGCTGCAGAGCAAGGCCCCCTCCCCTCCCCGGCTGTTCTCCCTCCCGTCTTCAGGCTTCTTTCTTTAAGAGGTTTGTGAATTGTCTCCGACCACAGGGTTAAACAAAGCACGGGCTGAGAGGGAGTTGGATTTTGGGGAAAAGCTCTGTCTCTGGGGACACAGCATTGTGCAGTTTGATGCAGCTTTGACGTTAGCCCTACCTGGAGCTGCAGCTTGGATCAGTGACAGCAAGGCCCTGCCCTGCCTTGCTGAGATCCCCCGTGGCCCCACGTGCTCCAACACAGCAGCACGTAACACTGGTTGAGGACCTCCTCTGAGAGATTACAGAAGGCTCCCTCCCTCCTGGAGGCATTAATCCGGAGTCACCAAGCCTCAGGCTTGTCTGACTTGGGGACAGGTCTCTGGGCAGGCCCACAGACGCAGAGCTGTCCCCCATAAAAGCAAGGTGGCTCGTTAACTCGCGCCACAAAGCACGCTGGCTCCCACTGAAGACAAGAGTTGTCCTTACCAGAAACATTCAACATGTCATCGATTCGCCCTGTGATCCAGTAATAACCATCCTTATCTCTCCTGCAACCTAAAAATAACCAGAAGTGACAGCGTGAGGAAGCAGTGCCAGTCCTCAGAGCAACCGATAAGGGATCCTGAGGCCAGGGCACTGCAGGATTTTAATTGCTGTCCTCGGGCCTCCGCACCCACACGCCGCCCAGGCCACCTTACCGTCGCCTGTCACGTAGTACCCAGGGAACTTCTTGAAGTAGGTGGTTTCAAACTGCTGGTGGTTTCCGTACAGCGTGCGCATTATTCCTGGCCAGGGCTGCTTAAATACCTGCAATGAGAAAATGAGAAATGCAAACCGGAGTCAGTGGGAGCAAAAACAACTCTTAACCGAGCCAGCTCTCGGCCTCTGCTGTGGGTCAGTGTTTCTGAATCTGATTCAAGCATCAGTGGCCAGCAAGTTCAGTGCCCACACTGCTCCAGGGCTTGTCGAGCTGAACAAAACCCTTCTGCAGCTCCTGGGGACACGGAGGAAACCACCTCACTGAGGAGCTCTTCCAAAGGCCAAGGTAGTGCACACTGCTTTCTACCTCCCCCAGGGATTTTATAAACTATTTATTCTGCAATGGGAGGGAAAATAACCTGGTCTCTGCAGTGCTGTGCAGCTACAAAGATGCTGCAGAGGCAGCCCTAAGCAATGACACTCAGCTGCTGCCCTGTGCTGATCTGTTGGGAAAGTTTCTCCACCCTTGGCATAGGGAAAGGAGCTCGGCTGACAACTTGTTCCCTTCCTCCTGCCTTGCCCATGTGTGCAAGTGTTTTTATGGATCATTGAACAGCTCGTTCGCAGAACTGCCAGGGAGTTAGGGCAGTAAAGGCAGCTCCTGCCACCCAAAGGGAGCCTTGTCTGGGCCCAGGGCAGGCAGGGAGGTGCTCAAGGCACCAGGAACGTCCTGGAGGTGATGGGGGACAGACAAGGGGAGGGCGTGGGACATCAGCCCCTCTTTACCAGGTAGCCTTCTGCTTCTCCTTCCAGCTCTTCCCCCGACTCATTCACGATGGCAGGGACCACGCCGAAGAAGGGGAACGTCTGCCATGGGGACAACAGCGAGGAGACAGGGCGGTGAGCCCAGGCACCGTAACGGGCAGAGTAGAGGGAGTGGGGATCCGGGGGACCCTTCCCTCCTGGGAGGAAGGAGAGAAGTACTCACAGCAGAGCCTGGCTTCATGGGGGTGGCAGCAGGGAGAGACGTCAGCATGTGGCCACCCTGTGAAGGGAGGCAAAAAGGAGTGAGTTTAGGTGATGCCGGCCTGTTGGGGAGGATACAGCAGGGGACGGGGAGCCCACATTTGGGCTTAAAGCTTTGGAGATGCTGGAGGAAACGGAGAGAGAGAGGGAGAGAGAGAGCAGGGCTCAGAGCAGACTTTGGCAGAGACCCTTTTGAGGTCTCCCCATGGACTCTGAGACCCTGAGAGCAGGGGAACCAACACTTGCAGGCTACACCAGCCACTAGGAGCAAGCTCCTGGGCAAGCCAACCAACTAGTCCCCATGGCACCACGGGATCATTATGGCAAACCTGCCCAGACACCCCGCTGTCTGCCAGGAGCAGCAGGGAAAGAGAAGTCCCCGAGACACCCACCCAGGTGGGGACTCACCGTCTCTGTCTGCCAGAACGTGTCCACGATGGGACACCGCTCTTCTCCCACCACGCGGTAGTACCACAGCCAGGCTTCAGGGTTGATGGGCTCCCCGACGGTCCCCAGCACCTTCAGAGACTTCCTGCTGTGCCTGCAGAGAGGAGGGGGCTCGCAGGGGCTCAGCAGGCCACGGAGGGAAGCAGCCGTGAGCCTGTGGCACTGCAGAGCCTGCAGGAATCCCTGGGCCTCCCAAATGGATCTGGGGTTTCAACAGCTCAGCCCTTTCTCTGCCCTCAACTGTGGGGGAAAAGGAGAAACCTCTGTGGTTTTGCTGTCTGCAAGGTCCCACTTGGCTCTGCTCCTTCCCTTCCTTGGGCCACCTCCGTGAGCTTTGGGTGGGGAGCAGGGAAAAGCCCAAGTCTAAGCTGATCTGCAGCTCGTGGCGAAAGAGAAGAGCCTGCTCTGAGCACCATGCTGCAGGGAGTGCTGGGGGCAAAGAAACACAGCCTGCAAGGTGCTGGGTTGAAGGCAAAAGGTCTCGGTTTGTTCAGAAAGCGCAGTGGGGAAGCTGCTGGGAGAGGAAGCTACGCCAGAGCCAGGGGCCCCGTGTCCGTGGGGACTGACTCACTTTTTAACGGGCTCCTCCCCGTGCTTCATCAGCAGCCGGATGGCTGTGGGTGCTGTGTAGAACTTGGTCACCTTGTACTTGTCAACAATGCTCCACATGCGCCCGATGTCCGGGTAGGTGGGGACACCTTCAAACTGAGCGAGAGAGGGCAGTGACACAGCTGATCCTCGCTGCTCCCTCCCAGCCGCCTGAGGCACCCTCACAAGCAGAGCCCCTGAGAACGGCTGCACCCCAGCAGCGTCCTTAGAGGCACTGCCAGGGGCACCGGGTGTGAAACCAGTCCAGGACCCCTCGTACTGCTTCCTCAGATGGATTTAGTGCCCTCCTGCTGCTGGTGTCCTAGCAATTGTCCCCCAAAGCACCCTACCAGCAAGGGCAGCTGGGGGGCTCTCACAGTGACACGGTCCCACCAGCCCCGATGACACTGCCAGTGTCACATAAAAGGGTGATCGGTCCAGACAGAGTGATGGAACCACAACCAGGAGCACCCAGAACCCCACTAAGAAGGATTCTCCCAGCATGACATTTCCCTGTGTGCATTTCCTCACGGGAGTCTTGGACACAGGCCTCTGGTTCCCGATTTGTACGCTGCCAAAGGAGACACAGGCACAGGAATTAACTGCAGGCTGCCAGATCCACCTCAGGTGTCAATAGCATCACTCCCTAGCTCCCGGTCCAGCTTTCACATCAGTTTGCAGCAAGCCTGGCAGCCCAGTACACAAGGCTTGTGTTTCTAAGGGAAAGAAGCACGGGAGCATTTGCAGAACTGACCACCCAGAGCCTGGCACTGCCCAGCACCACTGGGAAAGCACCCACATCTTCCTTGGGGACTGCCAGCTCTCTGCACAGAGCCCTGTGACGTGGCAGACAGCGCGATGGGGCTTTGGACGAGGGAGAACAGCACGTCCTGGGGTGTTATCACAGAGCAAGGCAGGGATGTGGCTCAGCACCAGCACCTCCAGCCCCCCGCAGTCAGGCACCCAGCGGCTGCCCAGCACTCACGAGCACGCTGGTGGCCCCGTTGGCCAGGGGTCCGTAGGTGAGGTAGGAATGGCCCGTTATCCACCCGATGTCGGCCGTGCACCAGTACACGTCCTCAGGCTGGTAATCGAAGACGTACTTGAAGGAGGTGGCAGCATAAAGCATGTACCCGCCCACGGTGTGCAGCACACCCTGTGGGGAGAGGGCACAGCACCGTCAGCGAGCTCCAGGGCCCTCGTCCTCCCGGGACGAGCACCGCAGCCAGCACAGCCCCTGCACAGCTCCTCTTCCCCCTGAGGCGTTGCTGTCACTCAGCAGGACAGGCGAGCCGTACCTTGGGTTTCCCCGTGGAGCCGCTGGTGTAGAGGATGAAGAGTTTGTCCTCCGAGTCACACCACTCGGGCTCGCACTCCGTGCTGGCACCGTTCATCAGCTCGTGCCACCACATGTCCGTGCCTGGGTTCCAGGGGGTCTGAGGAAAGCACAAAATTAGGAACAGCCCCTGCCCAAAAAGCATGGACAAGGGGGCTGCGGCCCCGACCTCGTCACCCCTCTTGGCCCACAGGACTCACAGCACGGCCACTGCCCAGAGCTGCTTGCTGCAAACCGTGCATCGGAGCTGCAGCTCCCACTCCAGCAGCTCCTTTCTCAGCCTGCAGCCAGCAAGGAAAACCTTTACACGGCGTCTGGCTGCGAGCCTTGAAGCAGGTTTTCCAAACCATTGGCAAGACAAACAAACCCCTCTCGGGAGCAGCCAGGAGAGGTGCTGCAGCCCCAGCTGCTCCATGCTTTTAGGGCACGGGCCCCCTCCTGCCCCTGAGCTGCAGTCTGACAGCAAAGCAGCGAGCCCCAGCACACCACACACCCCAAGACCAACAGAAACACACCAGGCTCATGCTGTTTGGCCCTGCAGCCCAGAAAACCTGTTACATCCTGGTTTTAAGCTAATTCCCCTGATGAGAGGTGGCTGCTCTGACACCGAAATGCCCAGCGGCAGCTGCCTGAAGGTGCCAGAGCTGCAGTGGGGCCGCCAGCACCCATGGGTGATGGGCAGAGGTCACCCTGAGAGCCATGCTGGCTGGCTCCATCCCCGGGATGGCACGGTGCAGTGCAAGACCCGAGTCCACCCGACCTTCTCTCCTTTCCCTGGAGGAGCCTGGGGACAGCACGGGCAGTGCTCCTCACCCTGAGGGCAGGTCTCTGCTTTGCACATCTCCGCGAGGCCAGGCACGCTGACCCCAAGCCTTGCAGCACCAGGAGGTCAGCTCCCAGCTGGGACATCTCCAGGAAGAGCAAGGGGGTGCGTGGTGTGGGACAGCCCACACACAGCCCCCAGGCTGCCCCCCGAGCAGATGGGGCCGGAGGCTGCCTTCGGTCTGAGAGGCAGAAACGCAACAGGAGGATGTCACCCCAGCAAGGCAGGGTGGAAATGTGGGTAAAGGGAACTTCTGGCTGCGGGGGATGCTGTGGCTGAGCAGGCACGGTGGCCTGCTTGTGGCACTTGCCAAGTCAGGTGGATTTCTGGGCGTGAGGTCCTCAGCAGGGAGCTGGATCCCAGCGGCTCCCAGCTGCAGGCTGCACCAAGCGCCAGTGCTGCAAGTCTCGCAGCCCGAAATCCCCTCAGCTGGAGCATCTCTGCGCAGAGAGCAGCCACGGGGTGGCACAGTGACTCTCCGCATCCCCAGAGCTGTGTGCACGCCGTTTGGAGGCGCTGGGCAGCAGCGCTCAGCCTGCGGCTCCTGCGCGTGGTGCAGCAACACCGGCGGCTGCGGCCCTGCGCTGACAGCACCGCAGGGCTGAGGCCTTTTGGAAAGCTCTCGCGGATCCCCAGGGCACCCGTTTGGGATTTCTTTACCTGGGAGAGACGTTTCCACACCTCTGGCACATCAGCAAGCTCCCAGCAAGGCGCCACGGCAAACACCCCCAAGCTCAGCTCACGCCAGCCCAGCAGCCTTCTGGCACCCTTCCCCCAAGGCCTCCTCAGCCCCAAATTTCCACCGCCCCACGGAGCGGGGCCGAGCTGCAGCACAGCACACGGCCCCTGGAACCAGCCCTGCCCGACAGCTCCTAAATCAGGGGAGCCAACAGGACGTGCTGCCTCCCTCCGGCCCAGTGAAGCTGTCAGGGTAAGAAGGAGACCCAGAGCCGAGGGACGGAGCAGAGCCGAAGGTGCCTGCAGGCAGAGCTGCCCCACGTGTGTGAGCTGGGCAAAGTGGGCTGCCCTGATCCTAGGTAGGATTTTAGGTAACTGGAGCTCCGTGGAGCCAGGCCAGGAGCCAGAACCCAAGTGGGATGCCTCCTGAGAGAGGTCAGCAAGGCCCTGGGGCAGCTCATGCTGGGGGCCCCAGCAGGACTGGGGAACACCTGAGCCTCCGACAGCACGTGGTGATGCTGAGCAATAAAATCCCATCCCAGCGTGCAAGCCCGGGCTCTCCAAGCGCTCCAGCAGAGCACCCGTGCTGCCTGGCCCGTGTGTGCTTCATGTGGGGCCCTGAGGCTGCAGCTCCTCGGCTGGAACAAGCAGAGCCCAGGCCAGGGCTGGGGAGCTGCACGCGACTCCTGCCAGCCCTGGGGCGAGGGGAAGCACGTTGCGAGGACTGCTCCTAGAGGAGAAGGGGTGAAACATTGTCCTAGCACCAGCAGCAAACCCGAGGGGTTCTGAATTCACCTTGCCAGCACACTCAGGTGCGTTCAGGTGGCTTTACAGAAGCAGATTTGTTTCTGGCAGCACGGTTGGTGCCGCAGACCCCAGGCTGTGCCACGCGGCCTCACGGGAGCGATGGATGAGGGCGGCAGCGCCCGGTGACCGCAGCCAAGCAGCGAGCGGTGTCTGACAGCTGACATGCACCCGCTGGCAGCACGGTTAGGGGGGCACGTGCGGCCACGCGGAGCGGTTAGAAAGGTGGAGGGCTGGAGAGGGGAGGTGCCGAGGGGAGAAAGGCAGCGCTGTGCGTAAATACCTTGGGATGGAGTCTCTGTGGGCTCTCAGCCTTTTTTTCCTGTTAAAAATCCACAAAGAGGGTGTGAAAGATGAGAAGCGGAGGATCCGGACCAGGCTTTGCAGGCAAGGAGTTGGGAAATCGGCCTGGCAGGCTGCAGGGGGCACAGCCCCAGCGCCCGAGCCAGGAGAAGCTCTCTAAGCAGCAGCCTTGCCACTTCCCTCACCTTGCCCAGGTGCCCACCTCCAGGCAGGGCACAACAGCACGGGGCAGGCACGCAGCCCCCCGACACCATCACACAGGCAATGGAACAGCAAAAATGCACTCAGGGGGAGGGCGATCCTTAATGAAGTGTCTGAACAAGGGCAGCAGCAAGACCCAGAGGCTGACAGCAGGCAGCCCTGCTCCTGCCTGCGCCCGGGAGGCTGCTCGGGAGCCTCACAGCACCAAAAGCAGCAGCACGGGGCTGGCTGCACCGCAGCTTCCCAGCTGGGGAAACAACAAACACTGGCCTGCTCCCGTCTTCCCACCCCTCTGCAGCTCCCCTTTCGAGCAAGAGAAGGGGCAATGCAGGCCAGCGTAACACGGCCGGGTTGGCAAACAGTGAGCAACACCCCAAAGAAGTTAACACAGCTGAACAAGCAAAGTTAAAAGACACCTCATCTGCTGGGCTCCTGCCAGGATGTGCAGGGACCTTCCCTTTGGGAGCAGAGCCCAAAGCTCAAATGCGTCCCCCAAACACAGCCCAGCTCTGGGCAAGCACCAGCCTGCACGGGCCATATCCCAGCACCTAGGGGTAACTCGATGCACTGCTGTGAATTAATTACCAAACATTTAGGGGCAGAAGACAATGCCCCATGGCACGAAGCACGCTGTTAGTGCTGGGAGGTGACAGGAGGCTGAAGGCAGCACCCGGCTGCCAGGTGCAGTAGGGCTGAGCCCAGCCCCAGGAGCTCAGCAGGATGCCACGGCTCCTCACACCTTCTCCTCCTTCCATCCCCTCTCACCACATGTCCCTGGCCCGCATCCTTCCATCTGGGTTCAGTTGTGAGGGAAAGCCCCAGCCCCAACAGCTGACACAGTTCCTGTGCCAGCCACACAGTGACTGCGTTATTCCCAGCTTAGGATTGTTATCTTGGGGCTGGGCTCAGGCCCCAAAAACAAATCTCTCTTCTGTTTCTGCCGTCACAGCTACAGTGCAGGAAATCATTGCTCCTTGCACAAAAGGGGAGATCGATACGGGATTAAAATGAGGGAGTCCTTCACCGGACAGAGGAAAACACCATCTTGTCCTCGTCCTAGCAGCATCCAGCCTGGGGAAGCTGCGCCCTGCTGTGCTTCCAGGGATCCCGCAGGCTGGCAGCTAGGGACGGTGTTAAAGAAAGCTGCAGGGAAGGGATCTCGGGAAGACAAAGGAACCCTTCGTCATACCACTCCCAAAGCAACAACAGCAAGCAGGGAGAAAGCACGAACAGGAATTAGGAGCATCCAGGGGAGCTCTCCAGTTGTTTCACACAGTGATCTGCTGGGCTCTGACTTCCAAAAAAACAAGAAGCAACAAGAAGCCCCCGTTCCCAGCCCCCAGGAGCATACCTGAACGTCCTGGCACAGCCTTTTGAGAGGGGGAGACTTGCTGCACGTCCCGTCCGCTGCGATCTCCTCCCTGCCCATGTGCTTCACCACGATGCACTTTTTCAACGGGGAGCCCCTGTCAAGGGAAAGGAGCCATCAGCCCAGGCTGCTCAAGCTAAGCCTGCCCCCAGGGGTTTTATGGGCTGCACTGAAGGCAGAGCAGAGGCCCTGAGCTGTGTTTCTTAAGCCACAACACACACTGCCCTGTGCCCACGCTGTTAGCTCGCCACGAAGGGCTGCTCTGCAGCCTGGCATTGCCCTGGCTGCGAGGAGACCCTCCCCAGGCTCCTGATCACCTCCCCTCATCTATGCTGCGAGCAGAGCCATGTAACCGTCAGGCCTCCTGTGAACTGCTGCAGGAGGCGAGCCACAGCAAAAGCAGAGCTCGGAGAATAGGAAAGGGCTGTGCAGAGCTTACCAGGGAGCTATCAGGTAAACCACACGCACGCCACTCCTGCCTGCAGGGGAAGGAGCGGCTCCACAAGCATCTCTCAGTTCTCTGCTGGGGAGGTGCCTGACAAATCCCAAGTTTGCCTGTCTGTGAATCTGAACACGGCCTCCCACAGCACCCAGGGGATGGTAGGTGGCTGCTCCCAGCCCTAAGCATGATCCATCGGCTAGTTTGGAAGGGAAAACGCTTCCAGTGCCAGGTTACGCATCAAGGAAAAGAACAGAGCTTTAGATTCTCTGCTAGCCCCCATCAGAAGACAGCTCCTTTCAGTCCTGTCAGGGTACCAACACATCTCCATCAGTTCATTCCTTCAGCTTCAATTCCTAACTTCAGGGTCACTTCTGCTCTACCACGCAATTGCTTCTACAAACACAAACGTAAGAGTTGAAAATGATTTTAAGCCTGAATTTTTAACATTCAGGCTATCTACCCCAAATCTACATGTTCGATCTCATTTACAAAACTACATTTAGTCTCATACAAGCTACACATTTTTCTTTCATCATCTCAGGGATCCATGTTGGAGCAGAAGTTCGGTAATAGCTGGTATCTGTCAAGAGCTGGATGCAGATCTGAAACACAAAGCTGAAAACATCCACCCCAAAGTCTTCCTTGTACCACTGCTGACAAGAACCCTGTGCGTTCATCCCGGCCTGTAATGCACTGAGTACCTATTAGGGAGACTTCCAACCCCAAACAACATCTAACCGAACTCATTCCTTGGGAAGCTGAATGCAGAAGCACAGATTATGCTTCTGAACGTCAACAACATTTTTCTACAGATTTGTTGCTTTTATTCTACCTTAGCAAGCCAGGAATACCTTGCCTGCTAAACAAGAGGTTACAAAAAAGTCATTACCAATGCCTCCTCTTGTCAATGAAGGGAGAGCAATCAGAAGAGGAACTTCTGATGTGGAAGTGTAAGGATCTAGGTGTGGTCTCCAGTGTGACAGTGACTGCATCTGTAAGCCTGGCAAAGTCATTTCACCACGTTTCATTCCCTTTCTGGAAAAGGTGACGATGTCTGCCTGTCTGTGACGTACCAGTATTTCAGCAAAGACCTTTTCTAAAATGGAGCAGCTTAACCACGTACCTGTGCACAGCCAGGCACTGATCCTGTGCACAGGTTGGTGCATGCCAATTAAAGTGCTGCTTCCTGTTACACAGCCGTTTCCCAAAGTTGAAATAGTTCTGTTTTATTTCATTATTGTTGAACAAGGGGGTTTAGGTAAGATTTAAGCCCCGTCTCAGCATGCACCACAGCATTGTGTCAGAGCAGGCACACTGTGTACAGAGGTGTGTTATTCCCTCCCGCTCTACAAGCTGCTGCTACAGCACTGGGAGATCTGCCCCGGGTTGCAGTGATTTGGGATTATACAGTACATCCCCAGCAAGTCCTCCCACCCAACACGTGGGCCTCCAGGTCAGAACGGAGGAGAGCAAAGTTTAAAGATAATATTCTTAAGACAAGGTAGTTGAATTGCGTGTTCCTTTTGAAAGGAGCATTGCAGCTTGTGCCAGACCCGCTCCAGTCTGCCAAACTGCAAAAGTTTCCGTTCCCACTTGTGCGGGAGCAGATTCCAATAAATGCCCTTCTCACAAGGGAACCTGAACTTACTTGTCTTTACATTTCTGGAGGGCTTCGTCTGCAATCTGCTTCAAGTTGACCAGCTTGTCTCCTCGATAAAAGGCATCTGTGAAACAGTAACGAAAACTTGAGAGAGGCTCCTCAGCCAAGGCAGCCTGGGACAGCTAGAAACAGGCAGCCTCATGAGGGCAGAGCAGAACTCATGCACCAGAGGGAGGGAAAGACAAGCGGCTGATGGGAAAGGTTTCCTAATATACCCTTTTGGTCTAGAGAAAAGGATGCCAAGAGAAATGGTGAAATTCCTTCCCTGGGAGAGGTTCAGATTTGACCCAACAGAGCTCTTGGGGATATCCTGGGGGAATAATCCAATGTGGCAAGAGCACAGATTGTAAAGTTTAGTGGGTCCTTTCCATGCTATTAATAGTAACAGCACTGTCTCAGAAAACAGCTGTGGAAGACGCAGTGGGCTTACACGCAAGCACCACCACTCTCCGTAGTCTTTGCTTTACAAGGTTGGGAATTGAGACAGGAATTTCCTTGAAACTGGGAAGGGAGGGAATCCTCATATTTGGATTGCCCCATAAATGATACATCTTGCAAACATCTGGCTTATTTTGGAGAGAAACATGGATGAGAAGCATTTGGAAACATGTTATTATCAGCTGGTGACATCATGCTGTACAGGACCAAGTGGGCGGGCTGCTTAGATGCTCCGCTGTACGTTCAAAGGGGAAAACTGTGCTCAAGCACAGCTACAAGCAGCGCATCCGCCTCGCAGCAGCTCAGCTGAAGCACTGCCTCTTTCTCTCCCAATTCCAAGCACATCTGGCTTTTAAAACACAGACCTTTCAGCCAGCCAACAGAAACAGCTCAGGGTCAGGGGCACTGAGGCGCGCTTTACCTGCCGTAATGAGGAGAGAACAACCGCAGTCAAGAATCCGCTCACAAAGAGAGTTCGCTGAGAAACCTGCGAACTGACAGATCAGACGACCAGGTTAACAAGCAGAACAACAGGGATGGCCACAGCTGTGCTGCTCCCCCACCATAAACACCACCCAGCATCGATGGAGAGCACCAGAGGACATGCCACGGTGCAGAAGAGGGCTGGAAACAGAGCGTTAGTTTCGTTTCCACCCATCTTCTGGTCAGTGCCCATCTTTTCAGCCCTTCCAGTTTCTCTCCTCACCCTCCTAAAACCAGGGGCTGCTCCCCCCCACAGCCCTGCACCGAGAGCGACGCGCAGGGCTTGCTCCTACCACAACGGAGTGAAGAGCCCCGATCCTGGCACAGGCGAGCATGGCTATCACCAGCTCCAGGATCATCGGCAGGTAGATGGAAATTCTGTCTCCTTTCTTCACACCTGTGGAGGGAAAACGGACACGTCATTCATCCAAATGAACACCTTACTGCAAAGAAGGATCTACACAAGGAAGTCAGTGTTTATATGCACACAATAAAACTTCATCTGGAGCTAAAGCTGAGCCAGCCTTGCGTGGAACACCTCAGCTCTCCAGGCCAAAGCAAGCGTTCACAGGCATGAGCTTCCACTGCCGTTTCCCAGCAATGCCCACGCAGCTGTGGCAGACACTTGAAATGAGGAACTTTACGCCAGTGGTGACCAGAAAGAGAGCTCCAGCCTGTCCAGCAACATCAGGCACATGCATTTTGCCTTTCAAGCCCCACAGCTCTTGTGAGGTGACTGCAGTGAATGCTCCACGTTCTGATCAGATGGGTTCAGTCCCTGGAAGGAGGCAGAAACGCGACCAGTGCCCACTGCTAAGCTGGAAAAGCCCAAGAGCTTTGAGCACAGGTTCTTTCCTAGTACAGCTGACAGGAGCAGCACTGAGGAGCTTTCACGTACAGAACTGCAGATGAACGTGCAAAAATACATTGCAGAGCAAACCTGCATGTGCCCTCCTCTACAGCTGTAGAAACCAATGGAGAAACAAAGCACTTTGCACAGAATTACTCAACAGACCAGCAGCCACGCAGAGAACAGGCCCAGTCCCAAAAACCAGCCTGATGCTTTCCCAGTACTCAGGGCCTACCTTGGTCGCGGAGGACATTGGCAAACTGACAGACTTTGTGCAGCAGCTCGCTGTAGGTGATTTTCATGGTATCCCCAGGCTCGTTCCCTTCCCTGGAAAAAGGACACGAGGTGTATTTGTTACTGCACAGGCATTACAACGTAACAGTGACCCTGCAGACTCGGGGTGCTTACCCTTCTGGGCAACCCTGATGTCCTCACCCGCCCTTCTGAGCACAGAGTAACCAAACCCCAGAAATCCAATTCTGGACTGAAGTTCTCTAATAGCAGGACAATTTAGTCCAAAGTTCCCATCCCCACGTAAATGACTCCAACTAAACACAATCAAACACCCACAGTGTAAACACGTGGTGCTTTCAGAGAGCACCCAGAGGAAGAAGGGGTTAAGAGAAGCAAAGCCAGGAGTGCACAGGCTCAGGAGGAAGCTGGGATCTGTGGTGTGGCACCCTGCTCACACACACTTGTGCCTGCAGACTTGTCTGCATGAGACATTGGCCAGTGTTGCCCTGCAGCAGCAGCCAGCCCCTGCATACCTCCTGCCTGATGAGCTGGGAGGGGATGCCAAGGGCTGTCTTATATTCCAAGGTCATGTATTTATACACACGTGTATTTGTTAAGTGCCAGGCCTGCTCTGCATTATTTTCTCTCTGTGGTCCTCACTGAATGGTTGGACTTGATCTTACGGGCCTTTTCCTAGCTCAGCTGAACCAGCCCCGGGCTCCTGTAACCGCGGTGCCAGCGGGACCTTGGCACCAGGCACCCCAGGGAGAAGGGCCAAGAGCTGCACCCAGAGAGAGAACAGAAATGTCACGTCCCCGGGGAAATGTTCTGTTACCAAAATAAAAAAAAAAACACCTTGGTTATACACAACACAAGGCTTCAGCCGCTGCAGAGAAGGAAACGAGGTGGCACCCTGACAGATCAAGAGATTAGCAAGGAAAAGTTGACTTCCCACGCGGCAGGGGAAGGAGGGAGACACTTCCCCTGGCCTCTCCCCAGGCAGCCAGCACACCGACATGAGTGACCCCTAAAAGAATAGCTGTGGCTCCCAGCTGACAGCTCCCCTTGAGAAGTGTCCCCTCGGCTACGTGCAGGGGACTGAAAGACAACACCAGCGCTGGGGAGCGGCCAGGGCGCACCTCCACGCGGCTCCGTCCTCAGGACCGCGGCCAGGCCCCCCCTAACTCGGGAGCACAAACCTCACACCCCCAGCATCCCAAACAGCCCCGAGCGCACAGGCACGCACCGAGGCGAGGGGAGGAGAGCTGCTCTGGCACGGACACGGGGAAGGGCAATGCTCGCCTTTCTCCCGTAATTCCCCAGGAGCGGCTGCTCTGCGTCAGCACAGAGCCGTGTGCTCTGCTGGGGAGCCCCACAGGCACAGGCCCCGCACCTCTGCCCCTGCAGGGCCTTTCAGGCCTGGGGGCTACAGGTGCACGATCCCCTTCGAGAGCTGCTCAGGGATCTGCTGCCCACAAACTCAGCTCGTCCTGGCTGTTCCTGGGGCTTGCGCAGGGTTCTGTGATAGCTCCGCTGATACCCGCGCTGATGTGCGGCACCTCTGACCGGCCGCTCCTGAAAGGGGATTCCCAGCTGGGTCCTTTAGGCAAGTTTGGCCCTTTGTAAGCACAAAGAGGCAAGAAACATGAATGCCAAGAGTCATGAGAACGAGCAGCAGCGTTTGGGGCAGTGTTTGTCTCAGGCACGGCCAGCTCAGCCCTGGCCCGAGCAGCTTCCTCCCCTTCCCTTCCCCTCCCACAGCCAAAATCATCGCTCCACGACAGCTCAGCTGCGTGACACGGGGCCGTTCAGCAGGCTGGGCTCCCTCACAGCGGGGCTCCCGGCGGAGAGAGAAACCAGGAAATGACAGGTTTCCTTTCGGATTTTATTACTCGAGGGTCAAAGAGCTGCCTGGCAGCTGCTTTCAGAGCTGGGCCGGGCAGCTGTAACTGAGCCAAGCCAAGGGAAGAGCATCTCCTCCTGTCCCTTCCCCTCCCCGCGCACAGGGCTCCTGTGCTGGCCAGCTTGTGCCAGGCACAGGAGCACTGCACACGCAGCTCTGCCCCTCGGGGACGAGCCCTGCTCTGAAGAGAGCAGCTCGGGTAGGGGCAGGGAGGCGCTGCTCTGGGTGCAGAGCCCGGGAGGATCAGGGCCAGGCCCGGCAAGGTTTGGCTCCCCACCTCGAGCACTCGCTGGCCACGTTTCTCCCGGGGGTTGCGACAGAGCCTGCCCTGCCCTGCCCTCACACCAGGCCTCCCGGGCACCCATTTGCTCCGCGGGATGAGCTGAGGGTGGGATGGGGCCAATGGGGACGGCACAGCCCAGGCCACGGCTGCTGGGGTGAGCAGCACCCGGCACCTCCACGCTGCCTTCCCGGGCACAGCACCCGCTGGGACACAACCCCACACACACGTCCTTGTGCACACATCCCACACACCAGGCCCTGCTCCTCTCCAGGCCACGAGGAGGGGCGCAGGCCAGCCCCTAACGCCAGCACCCACAGGGCACGGCCAGAGGGACGTGGGGAGGGAGCGCAACTTCTGCAAGGGTTCTCAGAGGGCTTCTCAGAGTCCTCCCTGTGCTTCGTCCTCGTGACGGCAGAACAGCTCCACCAGCACGAGGAGGGGGAAGCCTCAGGCTTTGGGATGATGTGTTCAGATCAGGGCAACCCCCCCCTTATGGGGAGCCACGGCCGCGCTTCTGCAGGGGACACCCGCTGCCAGCGCACCTCCCGGGGACCTCGCCAAGCTCTCAGGAGCAAGCGATTGTTTCGAGCCTCCCTAGGTCTGAAAATAGCTTGCAGTGCCCACAGCTACACTCAGCGGGCTGCAAGAGCACTCCGGGATTGTTCTGCCCGCTTCTCTGGCACAAAAGCCACCACAATTAAGCATTTTGGATGGGGCACTTCAAGGAGTGCCCACTCGCACGCTACGAAGTGCTGCGTGCGTCAGAAGGGAGCTTGCGGGCTCCTGGAAGCAAAGCTCGGTGAGCATCTTCCCTCTGGTGCCCAGCAGGTAAAAGCAAAACCCATCAGTGCTGAGCATCCCACACAGACTCGCTTGTCCAAAATTAACTGAAAGATAAACAGCACGCAAACATGTCCGGAGCGCTCACCTCTGAGCAGCACAAGTCCCCAGGTTCGTCTTTTTTTAAGCATTGCTGCTGAAAACATGACGGAGGCACCGCCGCCACTGCCGGTGTGTGATGTTGGAGCTAGCAGCCAGCCTGCCTCTGAGAACAGAGCAATTTGCAACCCCCAGACACGCCGCTGGGTGAAACACCCGGCAAAACCCAGTCTAAACCAAACAGGTTTCTTGTCTCCCGCAAACCAAACCCCACACCTAAGGGATCGCAGTGCCACAAGGTCTCCTGGACCACAGCAGGGACGCAGCTGGGTTCCCAGCACTGCACAAGCCCCTGTTTTACACACCCCGTGCCACGTGGGTGCTCAGATCCACGTCTGGCATCTGCAGCACAGCAGGTTAAGGCGTTCGGCACTCCCTCGAGCACCGGGACTGACTAGAGGATTTTTTCCAGCTCTGCTCTGCCCTAACCACACGGATCCAGCTGGGGTGGGGACTTCTTGGCCTGCTACAGCTCCACGGCCAAGGGAGCACCCGAGCGGGTCGAGGGGAGCTGAGCCAACGCTAAGCCAACGCTCTTTGGTTTCTCTTTCATCAGATTTCTAAGTAACAATTATTTGCATAACCTGTTTGAACGCAGCCCCCTTGTGCAACGCTGACGCAGCGTTTGTGTGGAACAGCAGGAAGCGCAGGTTGCATCAGTGGAAATTATGGTTTTCGAGGTAATTGCTGATGATAATTGCGGTTTGCAGGGGTTATAACACCACCAGGAGAAGCTGGCGCACAGGAGAAAGCGATGGAAGCTGGGCAACTGAAGAGTTAGGCGTCCTCAAGATCTGCCAGAACACCTGCAGATCCGCAGGGTGTCAGTCCAAACCAGACAGGGGAAGGAGAAAAAAATAAACTAAAATCATACAAACCACTGCAAACAAAGCGGGGCACAACGCCAGAGCCTACCCAGCCCCTGCAAACACTCCCCCTGAGGGCCAAAGGGGCTGAAGATGGTTTTGTCCCTTCCTTAAGCTTCTGTGACCGTGTTGCTCTCAAACACAAGCACGGACCCAAGCTCACAAGCAGAGGGGTCCCAAATCACCAGGACTGCCAGCCCCTGAGGACAGCGGGGTTTGGGGCATGGCTTGGCTCCAGGTGCAACCCAGCAAGGAGGTGGCAGCAGCAAGGAGGAGTCCCAAGGAGGCAGGAAGAGCTCCTCTCACCTCCCCTTAAGGGCTGCTGGGCAAAGGGGGAGAACCAGGAGGGGGTGGGTGATGCAGAGGAAGTGCTCTGGGGATGCTCCTGCAGCAACCAGTGCCTTGGGGACCCCGCAGGTGTTTCCAGAGCAAAGCAAGCCACCTCCAGGCCAGCAGGGGTCATTCGGCAAGCAGAGAGGTTGCAGCAGCTCCTGGAGCAGTTCTGCTTAGTGCAGGGGAGAGGCTCTGCATCTCGGCTAGCAGAGAGCACCCTCCAGGAAACAGGGGTTCCAGCTTGGAGGAGGTGGTGGGGGAGCAGAGGACCCTTCCCAGCGATGCAGTGCGATGGGAGAACTCGCTCAGAGACCCGCAGAAAGCTTCCTGCAGAGCGGACACAGGCAGAGGGTGAAGGTCACTCCAAACCGGAGCACGGTCAGAGCCCCAAACCCCTCCTGAGCGAGGGACCCAGCTGGTGCACGAGGGGACGCAGCCTCCCAGCTCCTCCCCGGCCGGCAGCCCGGCCCCAGAGCAGGGATAGCAGCAGGCCGGAGCTCTCCCTGCACCACCTCACGTGCGAGGGGGCAGCCAGCCAGCCCTCGGCTCCCCCAGCTCCAGAATTAGAGCCGCCGAAATGCCAGGCACAGCTCGGTCAGGCCGAGCCCCTGCTGTCTGGGGAGCGTCTGGGCTCACGTGCACACCGCGTGGGCAGCCGGGGCTCCGGGACCTTGGAGCTGGCGCTGACACGTGTGGGCTGCGTGCGGCCAGCGGGGCTCTCACCTGCTCGCAGCCTCCCCCGTGCCATCTGGCCCGGGAAGCAGCGTCCTGCGGGAGGATCTGGACGGCCCGGAGGCTTCAAAGAGCCCCCGAGGCTAAAGGAGAGGCGGTTTCTCGCCCCGCACCCAGCCTTGCTCACCCCACGTGGTGCAGGAGGAGCAGAAGCCGTTCAAGTCTCACTGCTTGCAAGAGCAGCCCAGGCTGAAGTGGAGGCCTGGGGAGGCTGTGGGAGCACTCAGAATGAGACAGCTTCGCTGGAAAAAGGAGGAGGCATTCGCTGGCACAGGGGTCATTCAACATGGAAATGCTCCTGAACACACGGCTCCAAGCAGAAGTGTTTCCAGCAGGGCTCTGCACTCCAAGACGAAGCTGTGGAGCTCGAGCAGGTTTGCACAAAGCACTCGTGACAACGTTTCCTACGAGCGGGGCAGATTGCCCACCCCAGCCATGCTCACTGCCCCTATCAGCCACCTCGGTGGTGGTGCACGGCAGGAAATACCCAGCCCAGTTCTGGGAAGGCTGAAGGTTTCTACCAGAGGTTTGCCAGAAAGCTCAGCCTCCGCATTCCCTGCAGCCACACAGCTCCTGTTGCGTCACGGCACGGACTGAGAAAGAAGAAGTTGTGTAACGACAGAGCGTGGCCTGGGAGGGAGCGGGCGAGGGGCTCTCGGCCTCTCCAAGAGCACTTGGCAGCGCTTCACGAGGAGGCTGCGAGGCAAACCCGGCAACAAATCCTGGGGAAAAGGAAAAACACACCCACTTCACACCACCACTTCTCAGGTCCATGCAGTTA
Organism: Netta rufina; assembly: GCF_964035555.1. Classification (NCBI taxonomy): domain Eukaryota; kingdom Metazoa; phylum Chordata; class Aves; order Anseriformes; family Anatidae; genus Netta; species Netta rufina. Next base: position 4,125,498 of record NC_140140.1, read on the forward strand.
ACTCAGAAACCCTATGATTTTCCACCCCAGCGCCCCCATACACACAGGTAGGATCCACAAAAACCCCACTGCCAGATCTGTCCCCGAGCCAAGCCTTTCAGCTGGAAGCTGAGCACCCAGCCCCGGAGAGCAGGTTCCTCCTGCTGCAGAGACACCGACAGGGCCAGCACACAGTGCCCAGGTGCTGTGCCAAAGCAGCACAAAGGAGCTCGTTTCCAGAGGGACCCTGGGCCACCACCGGCCCTCTGGTGCCTTCTGGTCAGGGAATGGGCCCGCTGCTGGCCTCTGGAAGCAGCAGGATGGGAGCAGCCTGGAATGGAAACACCCAGCACCCTGCGAGGTTGCTAGTGTCCCACAGCAAAACCCAATCCATCTTGCTGTCCTTCCCTCGCATTGGGGACATTCTCGGCTCCTCGCAGCCTCTCAGGAGCTGAACAGGCACCAGAGGCATCTAAAGAAATAATATTTATTTTTGCAGTCCAAACACCGCTCGCCTCGCTGTGCCCTGAGCCATGCCTGCAGCCCGAGGTGGACACAACTCCCCACGCTTCTTCCCCTCATCCACCTGGCTGTGCAGATTTCCCAAATCCGCTCCAAGCCCCTTTCAGCAGGCTGCTCGGACAGCTCTGAAGGAGCCCCCCCCAGCTAACATAACAGCACTGTTGCTGTCAGCCAGCCAACAGCAGCAGGTGAGGAAAGCCAACAGACAGGGCTTGCGCTGCTCCTGCTCCCACCTGACGCTCCAGGCACGTTTTCAGCACTGCCAGAGCCGCTCAGACCCTGTTCAAGGAGGATCTTCTGCTGCCTTGGCACGTTTGCTCAAACAAGACAGAGCTGACAGCCCCCCCAGACCCATCCCGGTGGTGCCAGCAGTCCTCCTGTGCTGATGGGAGCAGGGTGAGCAGCGAGGGGAGCCCTCCTGCCCTGCAGCTTGGCTTGCTCCCTGCTTTTCTTCAGTAACCATCGTGGAAGGAGAATACACGCTAATCCTAATTCAGTCCTTGAAGCATTTGGCAGCACAAAGACAGCCAGTGAAGAAAAAAGCGATTGCTTATTGCCCATTTTATTTCGGGCCAGCTCCATTTACCCCCAGAACAACATGCCCGGGGATCGCAGGGTGGCAGAGCTCCTGGGCAAGGTCAGAGCTTGGCCGACCTCAGCCAGCGCCAGCCCCACGTGCTGCAGCACAGCCAGCTAGAGGGACACGGCAGGAAACATTTTGGACGTTTACCATAAGGAATATTGTCAGAGGAGCACGGACTATTTTTACCAGCCCAACAGGAGGGGAGCTTATTTCCAGCACGGCGCAGCTGATGCCTTGTTTAAACAGTTTGCAGCCAGGCTACGAAACGTGTCCTGGGTGAAGCTGGGGTAAGAAAACTCACCTACAGGCTGGGGAGCGCCCCGCTGGGGGAGTGGTGCAGCTCTGGGCGAGCACTGCTGGATTCTCCAGACACAGAAACACTGAAGGCCAAGGAAACGGGTTTCAGTGGGGCTCAGAGGACATCCACTGAGCCCACGATAAGGGGTCATGCCTTCAGTCAGGTTCAGGGGGTCGTGCCTCAAACCCCTGCAGGTGACGGGCAGATGTCACCTGCCCGCCTGCCCCCTCACCCTGTGGCACAAAAATCCCCCAGGGCTGGGCAGTGGCACCAGGAGGGCTGAGCCACCAGGTATGCGGACACAAAAAGGCAACCAGGAAGGGGCCGATCTCCCCATGGGATTCCCCTGCCAGCAGGACGGGCTCTGACCCCGCAGGGAACTGCCGGGGCTCCTGACTTGGTCCCACACCACGCGCTGACACCTCCAAACGGCGTGCAGAAATGCAAAGGGAGACTGAGAGCCTGCCCCAGCACGGTGTGACAGCTCTGGCACGGGACTGAACGGGGGGATGTCAGCTCCTTGTGCTGCTGGGAGCCGAGAGACTTCCTCAGTGCAGGGGTAAATGAGTGCTGCAGCCGCACAGCAAGCCCAGCAGGCACAACAAACACAGCTCCCCATGAAAAACCTGCCTGCACTGCTCCTTGCAAAGCCCGAGCACTCTGTGTGCTCTAAGTGCCCCCACTCTGAGCAAGCCTCACCCGCTTCCAGCCTCGTTCCTTGCCTGCGCCTCTGCCTTTCACGTGGCGGTGCTGGAGGAGAACACACAAACCGGCCACGCAGCCAAAATAATCAGGTTTTCCAGTCCAGTGAGCAAACTGAAGGCTCTGATCTTCCCTGCAAAGGAGCGTGCCCTCGGTCTGTACGGGAGGTCAGCATCCCCTGTCCGTGAACTCCATTTCTCCACCTGCAGTGTCAGCCCCTGCCAACACTCACAGCAGCCCTTGCGTAACCGCAGCGTCCCCCCAGCGGGGAGCAAACTATTCTAGAAACACCCAGGTGCCTGCAACGTCTGCCAGAGCTGCAAGATGTGTGCTGCACAGGCTGGGAGAAAATCCAGGAGCTCCTGTACTTCCCCGGGTAGTTATTGGGCAACCACACACCCAGGAGCGTGCAGAGAGCTGGCTTTGGGAAGGGTGCGAGCAGCATTAGGGCAGAGGTACAAGGAACAGCTCCAGAATTACTGAGCGCCTTGTGCTGAGCTACAGCCAGACCCTGTTGGTCCAAAGATGAGCACGAGAGCAAGATACCAGCTAGCAGGACAGAAGCAGCCGCAGGTCTCACACCACAGCACCGTGAGCAGTGGGACGCTCGCAGCCCCATGGGCAGGACCCCGTTAGGGGAAGCCCCAGCGCCCACCGGGCAGAGCCAGGCCCCAGCCTTCATCTCAGCAGCAGGAGGTGCCGGGGGGCGTGAGCCTGGCCAGGGTGGAGAGCAGTACCTGGGGAACCTGCTGAGATCCGGAGAGAGGAAGCAAAGAGCACGGCTAAACCAGCTTGATTAGGCAGCCTTCCTTCTACCCGTGGCTAAATGAGCCTCTTGATTAATATCTCGCAGGAAACCTCACTGACGGCTCTGTCCACACCCTCACCGCAGCGAGCCCCAGCAGGGCAGCACGCAGCCCCCGTCCTCACAGCAGCACAGGGAGCTCACCCCGACCCGCGGGGACACGGGGCAGCTCACCCCGCTGCTCCCCTGCACCGGGCAGAGCCCCGGCAGCAGCCCCGCAGCTCCAGGCAGGTTCCTGCAGCCCCCCTAATCCTGGGCACGCCCTGACACCCAGCTCGTTTCTCTGTCAAATGCTTCCTGGCTATTCCTTCACTTTGGCACGGACACGGACTGCAGCCCTGTCAGCAGCAGCTACAGCAGCTCGGACAGCCCAAAAGCCAGCCGCCCTGCTCAGCATTGCCTCCAGCCCGTGCTCCCAAGCAGGAGATGCTCGTACAGCCCCGCTCCTCGCAGCTCAGCCCCAGAACAATCACATCCATGCTATGCACAGGCTCCCTTTTGTTAAAAGGGGAGAAAAAGCCCCATTCTGCCAGCCTGGGCCTCGCCAGCTGCTGCTGCAGCCCGAGAAGTCCTCGGGCATTGCTGTGCCCCCACACCGCTGCCAGCAGCCTGAGACCTCCCGGCAGGAGCAGCACGGGCTGAGAGCACGTCCCAGTGCACATCCCGAGGGGGACACGGCTCTGCAGAGGGAGAACGGGGCTTGGGATTTGCTTCCTCGTGCACCTGGTGGGGACGAGGAAGCAAAGCTTGACAAGCCTGCCCTCAGAAGGGAGCAGCCCTGCTGTGCCTGCAGGCTGGGAGCGCGGGGCTCCGGCACTGACCCGCGGCACCCAGGAGGGCACAGCCTGAGCATCGCTCCTGGGGCTGGAAGGGACAGCAGCAGCCCAAGGAAGGCATTTTGCTGTTCTCACACACTCAGCTCATCCTTTGGCACGCTCTCTTAGGCGGAAACTGCCTCAGACTTCACCAGAAGCAAAGAGGATGTAGGACACAACACAGTAAGCACGAGCCATCAACAGAACTGCTCAGGGCACAGCCACCTCAGGGCATGAGCAGCAAGCTGGCTGATGCCAGATCTCAGCACAAACACACAGCCCCCAGAAACAAGCCCCACACCCCCAACAGTGTTTTGCACCCCTCGGGCCAACCCCTTGTGCAGGTCTCAGGAGGCTGCCCCAAGGCACCTCCATCTCTCAGCATCTCTCAGCACAGCTGCCACGGCACTAACCACACCCTGTGCCTGTCCCAGTGCAGGGACAGGAAGGATCCCAAAGAAATCAGGAAAACCCATCCCCTCCTCGACACCTGGAGGCATCTGACCTCCTTCCTTTAACGCCAGGCTCCTGCTGCCGCTCCCCACAGCCCCCACCCCACAGAGCAGAGGTGTCCTGGTGGAAGGATGAGCACCCTTGATCCCAAGGGCTCCGGTGCAGCTGCTGCAGAGTTCTGTAACACCCCTGCCATGCCCAGAGGTGCCACGGGACCCACCAGCAGGCAGCTCTGCTTGCTGGGGTGGAAAGCCTGGGCTGTCGCTGCCCTTGGAGCACACAGATGTGTGCTTCTCAGAGCAGGAGTACACTCGGTGCGTGTTATTACCTCCCTCTGGGGCACCTAACCCGCCTGCCCAGTGATGCTCCCACGATATTTAAGATCTGCCAAGACCCCAGATCCATCACGCTGCTCTCAGCACACACAGCAGGGAGACCACAGCCCCAAGGATGTGCCCCCAAAGGCCCCTCTGCTCTGCCAGTAGGGTCACCCCTTCCCCAGCGAGCATTCCCTCCAGCAGGAGGGAGCCGTGCAGGGCCTGGGTAACACCCAAACACACAGAAACATCCCCAAAAACGGCCCGTGCTACTGCAGCACCTGCCTGGAACCCTGTGCAGCAGCAGGGGGACAGCAGCACTGGGTGCAGCAGTTTGGTGGTAGCCACCCTTTGACTGCTCTCAGCAGCGTGCAGGCACACGCCTGGAGGTGTGTGGCAGCAAACACAGCTTTCCCAGGGCTGATTTGATTATATATATATATTTTTTTTTTTCCCCACTTCAAACAAGCTGTGTGATTCAAGGACGTGCTTTCACTACCAGGAGAGTGTTGAAAGAGGCTGTGTCACTCAAGTATGACAAATCATCCAGGAAGTTACCAAAGAAAAGTCAGTTTGGCACAGACTTTCGGATGTCCTGAGGCCAGTGGGAGTAGAGAGCTGAGAGCATGGTGTAGAAGCTGGCTATGATTAAGCACCTCTGAACCCCTTGGTGTTAACAGCCACCATCCTCAGTCACTGCAACCGTGTGCGTGGCAGTAATGGAACACGGACACCTGTGAAGTTATCTGAAGGAAGAAAAGAAAAACAAAACAAACCCACAAACCCAGCAGTTTAAGGCAAGCTCATTCCTGCAAGCAGAAGAGATCCAGATCTGTGCAGAAATGCAACTGCAGTACAGCAGCATCTGGCTTTGTTTTTGGCTCAGAGACTGCTCACCCCAGAATCAAGCACTCCGTGAGCTGCCCCTCTGCTAACAGCCACCAGACCAAGGGCACAGCAGGGGCGACATCGTCCCACCGGGCCCCAGCAGCACGCTCACACCGCACAGGCATTCAGCTTCAGCTGAGCACTGAGCTACAGAGGACAACCTGTGTCCTCTCGGGAAGGCTGCTGCCAAAAAAAACCCACAAAACTATTTCCAGTTTCCTAAAAAAAAAAAAAATAAAATAAAAAAAACCACCAGGGAGTAGTGTTTTGCTTTCCAGTTGATTTCATTTTACTTAAAACCATTATCCAAGTTTATTTCTTACAGAAAGATTTATTGGAAGAAGTCTCATGACTACAACCCCCTGAATCCTTCTCTACATTTAGAAAAACAGCTTCATTTTATCCTTGCATGTTATGTTTGCTCAAGACCCAGACTGGGATCAATTAGCAGTTATTCTCTCCTTTAAATAAAGCTGCAGTGAGCTCTGGCTGCCTTCGCTACCCTTTGCTTCTCCTTTCTAAATGCATTACTCCATACAGAAACACAAGGAAGGAAAAAACTTTCATTCTTCCAAAGCTGGCAGAAGCCAGCACCCCGCTAAGCACCCCATGCACCAAGGCAACGGGGAGACAAAAAGCAGCACGCTGAGCTCCATCTCCCGCCCCCTTGTCCCACCAGGGCTGCAGCTGGGCTGCCTGGTTTGGGAAACAGAGCTCAGCAATGGGTGCTTCAGCCGTGCCCAGGTCACACACACAGCGTGCTTCCCCTACGTACCTCTGCACCCCAGAGCATAATTAGCGGGACTGTGGCAGAGCTCTGTAATGGGTGCTTGGCTTCTTGAATTCCCACCTGGTTATATTTTTACCTCCACAGCCTCACCAGGCAGACATTTACTCTAGATCATTAACAGGCGTTTCACAGACATGAGGGTTTGTCCATGCACTGCCCTGAGCCCAGTACAGATGCCCCGTCCCAGCTGGCCGTGCAGTGCCCCCGAGTGCCAGGGCAGGTAAGTACCCAAGTACCTGCAGCCTTATTGCCTTCAGACTTCCCACACAACGATGAAGGAGATATCACTTTTCAGGCCAGCACTTTAGCAGAAACTTTTCCTGGCTCTCCGGTTTCTTTTTAGACCACGTCAGCAATACCAAGCAGAAAGAGGAATCAAAAGCAGCATGGGCAGAAATACGGGTAACGTTCACAAGCAGCAGGAGATAGCGCAGCGAAACGGGCAGAGAAACACCATCTCCTACAGCTCAGGGCGGACATTTTAACTCAGCAGCCCGAACTGCACCCAGGGGTGATACCACAGCAGAGACACCTACGTACAAGTCCCAGAGCATGAAGCAATCTCACAGATCGTCCTCTGTGCCAGAGCAGCCCCACGCCTGAGCCACACAGCTCGCCAGTGAACCTGATGATGGTGCTGCTCCAAGAGCCTGGTGGCCAACGCACATCCCTGGGCTTAGATCCTCCAAGCAGGGCTGAGCTGTGCCCTCTGGGACTGGCAGGGGTACAGGAGCCTTCAAAGCGGCTTGGTGAGAGCCCATGGGGATGAGCTGCCAGCTCCTTCCAGCCCGTGCCAAACTTAGCACGGCCACAGCGAGCTGCTCTAACCTCTGTCAGGACACATTTCTCCTCAGACACACTCAGCCATGCCTGGAAATGCCATTCATGCTCCTGCTTTCTCTCTGAAAGCAAAGACCACGGCCTCGCATCTTTTCAAAGCTCTCATACAGCTGGGGCAGTCAGGGATACCTCAGGGTCATCTCAGCCCCTTCTCCTACCCAGCTCTACAGACATCCTTAGAAGCAAGGAGGTGGCCGAGGCACTTCAAAAACCCAACTTTGTCCTAGGAAACCTCTTTGGCTTGCAGAGGCTCTCATTCCTCTTCTGACCTTTCAACCAGTCTGACAAGTCTCAAGTGTTTTTAGAAAGCCAGTCTCATTCAACAGTTTTTAAAGGCAAAATGTGGAAGCACAAGATGACAACAAGTATATTTTGTTACTGAAGATGAAAACGTGTGTCCAGAGAGCCATGTGCATGTTCCCAGGAGACTGATTTTACAGTTAACAACCCTTAGCCCTGCTCCTTACACCACAAGCCTGCAGGTCAGCGCTGCACACATCATGCTCAGCGTGCCTCTTCCACCCCTTGCACTATTACCTCCACAGCTGGCAGCCCCAGACACCCCAGCACCAGCCTCAGAATCAGTCATTCGTGTCAGACCCCAGAGCTTATCCCAAAATTATCATGGAAAACTGCCTGCTGCGGATGAAGACAGACTCGTTTTTAGCATTGTAAACACCACAACTGACACCCACCAGTGGCACTGCAAGTATTGCTCAGCACCAAACACCCTGCTAAGGCTGCCAGGAAAGCTAACAAGAAAAGCCTTCACTAAGACAAAATTAGAGCTGTAGGCTGCTGCCTAACTGCCACAAGGAGATTTATGTGCAAGAAGAAGGATGCTCTGGCTGCCCAGGAGCCTGCCAAATGGTGCTGTTTGCTGCCACACCTTTACCAGAATGAGTTTACAAAGGCGTTTTCATTCAGAAGTTGAAGTCATTTTTACAGCTGAGTGAGCTGGCACATGTGTTTGACTAGCAGGGAAGTAAATACTTCCCACCATTTCACCTGTGTACTGTCATCACTATGATTACTTGCTGGGCAGTAAGTGCAATTTTCTTTCGCTGAAGCAGCGGTTGGATGGATAGAAACAGATTTCACAAACCCAGTTTCACAAATGCAGCCACAACAACACTTTATGAGCATGTTTCTTTTTGCAGTAGAGTAGCCACAAATCACCTGAAGGTAACAGCCACACACCGTGGGGACGACTCTTCAGCTGCACCCAATTACTTCGAGAAGGCCCGCTGATCACTGTTACAGCACCTGGTGCTTTTTGCTTTAGCGAGGATAAGACTTCCACAGCAGCCCCTCTGAAGGGACTCAGATTAACCCAAATTACTGCATCCTAACAAGCTGTATATGCTTCATTTTGATTCTGCACTGCCCCGCGCAGTCAGGGGAACACAGATGCAGAGTAAACACATGCTAATTGGAGGGAGCAGCCAAACAGGGGTGGGCAAGGCACTGCTCTCAACCTGGAGGCACAGCTGTGATGCCAGCTGAGCTCGTCCTGCAGTGGAGCAGTGGCTCTAGATCTCACATATCACTAGAGAAGCTTATTTGATATCAACATGAAAAATTCAGCTCCGCAGAGCTTTTCAAACTATGAACTACTCTAGGGGGTAGAAAAAAATACAAGCACATTCAGATAAGGCTGGAAGTTAACTTTTCTTCCTGAAGGTAAGGTCTGAAAAGCCAGCCTTTCGGACAGCATCACAACATCACATGTGCTCGAGTGCAAGGAATCGATACAGCAGGTTTGGGAAAGTGCCTTTCTGCCACAGGAATGGAAGCTTGCCAGACCCACAGAACACAGCAACAGGCTTAATTTGCTTTCTGACTGTGGATGTTGGCTGTTCCTCATCCTGTTTCTTCCCACTCCCCAGGGGCATTGTGACACCTGCCAGGAGCGCACCCGGTGGCTCGCAGCAGGGACAGCCCAGGACAGCCGGGACCCCCCGGCACCACCACCCCGTGCTGGGCAGCGCAGCTCGGCCACACAGCCCCCTGCAAACACCTGCTGTACCTGTGCCGAGATTAAAGCCTCTCGGGTTTTATCATGCTTTAATTCACCTCGACAGCAATCCACACCGGTTGCACGCTCCTGCGTTATGCTCACACACGTCCCACATCATAATAAAAAGAGGAATTTACCAGTAAAAAGCAACCTTGTCGCCGAGCTTCTTCTCGCCGACATTCCTATCCAGGAGGTTGTAGCAGATGTTGGTCGTCGCCCCCTTCATCCACTCGATGAAGATCTTCCCCTTGGTCACATCGAAGTTGTACTTGAGGAAGGGCCCCGGGTGCTGGCGCTTCCAGTAGAACTCCTTGGCGATGTCGCCCCAGAACTCTGCAACGGCACCGGGAGCCCGATGTTAAAAACAACCGGACCGCGGCGCGGCCGCCCCCTCCCGCTCCCCCCTCAGCGAGGCCGCAGCCCCCCGGGGCCCGTCCCCGTCCCCTCACCCTGCGGCTCCTCCACGGAGCGCTGGTAGAGGCGCTCGTAGTGGGGCAGCGAGGGGACGTGAGCCGCCGGCAGCAGCTCGGGCCGCGGCGGGTAGAGCCGGGCCTGCTCCTCGGGCTGCACCATGGCGGGCGCCGCCGGCTCTGAGCGGGAGGGCGCCGCCGAGCCCGCTTCAAAGCGGCGCGGAGCCGGGGGCGGGGACCGGGGACGGGGACGGGGACGGGGACGGCGGCGGGGACCGCCCCGCACCGCCCCTCAGCGCCCGCCCGCAGCCCCCGGGCCGGTGTGGGCAGAGTGCGGTCGCCGGCAGCCGGCTTGGTGGGGTCCTGTCAGCCGTGTGCCCCTGTCATGAGCTGTGTCCCCGTCAGCAGCTATGTCCCCGTCAGCCTCTATGTCCCCCCGTCAGCCATGTCTTCCCGTCAGTGGAGCCCATCCAGCCAGCCGTGTCCCCCTGTCACTGCTGTCCCCCCACACCATCAGTGTCCCCCCCGTTAGCAGTGCTGCCCCCTCAGCGCCATCTCTGCCATCAGCAGTGTCCCCACGAGCCGTGTCCCCTCAGGGCCGGGTCTCCCCTTGCCAGGCACAGGGTGCTATGGCTGAGAACCCTCTTCACCCACCCCAAATCCTCCTTCACCCACCCCAAATCCTCCTCCAGCTACCTCAAAAGCACTCAGAGGACAAGCCCCTGAGCAGCCCATGCTGGGGCAGAAGGTTGGACCCTGAGGAACCAGTCCGATTCTCTGCTCTGAGGGATTGGAGCTGGTTCCTACCTCAGTGGACCCATTCTCAGCTCAGTCCTTAATATTTTCTGCCTTGAGCTGGGATGTCCTGATTACATTGCCGGGGCAGGCTGCTGAAACCTTGAAGGTCCCTTCTGCAGTGAGGAATACCATCCCTCCGAGACAGCTCCACCGTGTCTGTGGAGCCATTCCCTCCGGAGACATGGGCAATTTCTGTGGTAGTTTGGGCTGGGGGCCAGGAGCACTGAGAAGATAAAAATCCAGAATCTCAAACTTGGCACACATTCCTGTCAGCGATTAGCTCCAGCCTATTCTGGGATCCGTGCTGTTTTCCATGTTTTATGCACTCCCTGGGAGTATTGTGTTGCTGTATGCTACAGGAACACAAACCCACAGCTTCCCAGCCCAGGCTCCCTGCACAGGCAGGTGTGACACAGATACAGCCAACCTCTGCGAGGTGTCTGCCCCACCAGCCAGCACTGTTGTTTCCTCCGAGCTCCCTATTACAAAAATATGTTTCTGGAGAAAAATTAAATTCATCCCTGCAACCTGGGCACCCTGGCACGTGTGTTTTAGGAGCTATGGGAGTTATGACACCTCATGGAGTTGTGGGCCAGGCACAGCCCTGGGAGCTCTGGGGTACACATCACACATTGTTCAGCTGCTCCAGCTGGAAAGTGCACTGGTCCTGTCCTGCAAAGAGGGCCAGTGTACCCCACTTACACTTAGCCCGACACTTCCAAAGTCCTTCAGAAGCCACCTCACACCAAACACTTGCCATTATGAACTGCCAGCCCTCAGTATTAGCAGCCTCAGTCTTGCATTTACAGGCAGGGCTTGGTGGTTCCCTAACGAACCTCCAGGTGCCCTGACACTGCAGGAAGAAACGCTTTGCAGGTTTATTTGCCCAGCTGAAATGCTCCACCAGGCTCCGTGACAGCATGATTTCTCATAAGGAACTGCTGCCTGCTGTGGGCAGGACATACAGAGCCCTGAGGCCGGGCAGCGCCGTGCCCCAGCTGTCCTCCATCCAGCATTGCCCGGCATGGGCTGCCACGGCTGGAGGAGTTGCTGTGCTGCAGCTGTGGCCAAGAAGCTGCCTGACGGGGAGCAATCGCTTCTCACAAACCACCTGCAAGGAGGAAAACTGAGAATAGCCTCCTGGGCACATTTTCCCATGCTGTCTTGCAGGAGCCCAATAATCCTCCAAATGCCTGTGCACAAGGCTGTGAACCACACTGTTGTCTGGACAGCGCCATGGCATAGACATGACCCTTCCCAAACTTTCATTTCAATGGTCCATGGCCAAAATATGGACATGTCCTGGCCTCCCTGCAGTGATTTCTTGCTGCATGACCATACTTTGCTGCTCCAGCTCCCTCTGCCCCAGAGCAGCTTGCATCCAGCTGGGCTCCTGCCCTGGAGCTTGGTGGGGCCGGGAACTGCAGGGCGTGCTCGGAGCTCGGCTCCCAGCTCTGCTCCTGACTCACCAGGAAACCCCAGGAAATCAGCTTCGCTTCGGGCCCTTCACTTCCTCTTCCTGTAAAGGAAAAAAAGCTCATAAATAAGACACATCAATGTTACATGGTGCCTTGCTCGCACGGTCTGCAGGGGTGCTCTGCCAGCAGCCTCTGTGTGCAGCTCCCACCACAGCTCAGTGGTGGCTGTGGGACACTTTCCTCCACGGTCCCTGACATGCAGAACCTCAGTCCTAGAGATCCTGGAGGGGGAAAAGAGAAGCTGGAATAACAGAAAATGAGGCCTCCTGTATGAAGCAGTGCATGGGAAGCATCTCTGCATGGGGAACTTGTGTTAACTGGGACAAAAGCGTGCTTCAGGAGAACAGCTGGGTGCCTGACCCGGGTGGCTCCAGCCAGGATTGTGGGGTTGCCCTTCTTGCTCGTCTTATTACCCAGAAATGGGTGGCACACACATCCTCATTCTTGCAAACAACCGAGCATATCAGATATGGGGTAACACGAAACAAGCAGCATTCTCCGCCCTCCACCCGTCATCCTCCTTGCTTCATCCAAGCTCCCTGTCACTCCAAAATCTGCTTGCTGATAAATGCATGTCAGCTAGCAGCAGTTAAAACCCCGTAATGTGTTGAGTGCCCGCTGCTGATACACCAAAAGGGGCTCCTCATGTTCCTTACCCCCTCTGCCACCACGAGGACCCTGCTGAGGCACGTCGCAGGGCTGCTGTGTTGTGGTCCTCCTGCAGGAGTGCACGACTGGGTGCCCTGTGCTCGGGGTGAGGCTCCGCTGAGTGTGAGATCTGCAAAGGGATGGTTTGGGTCAGCTCTGGAGTGTTCTGGGGATCAGCTCCTTTTGGGACCAGCTCTGAGCAAAAACCATGAGAGGGTCTCTTCTGCAGCTGGATGTTTTGTCTTCTTCGCCAAAACGTGGGTGTGCAGGATGCAGCGCAGCAGAAAGGGAGCAGCTCTCAGCCGTGGAGACAGCGACCCAGGGAAGCACTGAGGTGTCTGAGCAGCACCGAGGTCGCCACCCTTCTCTCCTGCTTGCTGTCCGCTTGTCCCAAAGCTGCTGGCCAGGCCAGCCTGGATCTGGGACAGGAGGAAAGGGACCACGCCACTCCGTGACAGCCCTGGGGCTGTGCCACCAGCGCTCCCCTTCTCCCCTCGCTCCGTCTTGTTTGCATCCCCCTCCCAGCTGCTGCATGCACGGATGCCACCGTGTCACTCGATGGTGCCACCTGGTTCAAGCAATGCCAGTCCCTGGAGCTGAAGGGCTCGGCACATCGCTGTAGTGGGGTTAAAGGCTGGAGCGTGCACATTTTGCCACAGAGCTAACTCCTCTGCATTGGCTGCAAGAGGAAATTTTAATCAGCTCCGCGATAACAGGCTGTCGGTCCTGCTGGGAGTTATCAGTGCCTTTGTTTGTAAATGGAGCTGCTCGATACCGCTGCGGCTCTGGGCACGGCTGCAGCCCTTGGGCTCAGCAGCCCCCTCCTGCTGCTGGTCTGGGGAGCAAAAATGGGCCCAGCTGGGCAGGATCAGGCCTGAGCCATCCCATTCCTGCCTCTGCTGTCACAGGGAGACAGACTGCTGAGTTTCAGCCTGTTTCAAGCTTCAAAGGGAAGCTGATGAATATCAGAACCTGGTAATTTAGCCTCTGCAGAGCACACACAATATATTCATAATCATTTTGCATGTAGATGAGCTAATAATGCAATCATGGTTATAAATCCAACCCAGGAGATGCATTACTGCTGTTCGCCTGAGCTTTATGAGTGATCGAGCCAAAGGACAATGTCAGTCTGTCTCCTAGATGGGGCCAATTAACCTTATAAAGATGCTCTCCCCTCTCACAGCAGCTTGTTTGTTTACTTGGGCGCTGCCGCCTGCTGCTATTTTCCATCTGGAAGATGGGGCAGTGTTGGTGAGGGATTCGGCAGAGGCCAGGGGTAAAGAGAAAATGAAACCAGGCTCAGGAGAGACAGTGCCTCAATCAGCAGCACGCTAGAGAGGTTGGGGTTTAATAGCTGCTTTCCCCAGAAGGCCAGCTGTCCCAGAATTGGTGTCCCAGAACTCCAGAGAGTGTCCTTGCCCGGTCATAAATGCAACCACCTTTTTTTTTTTTTTTTTTTTTTCCCCGTGCATTGGGCTGCAGGGACAGCTGAGCTTGGGCGTGAGCGACCTCTGCGAGCTCCTGCTTGGCTTGGCAGCAGGAGCGCAGGCAGCGCGGGCAGGCGGCAGCGGCGTGCCCTCTGCTGCTGAGCTGCCAGCCCTGCAGGGGCCGTGGTGGCACGGGCACGAGACCCTCGGTGCCAGCACTGCAGGCTCTGCAGTGGCAGTGAGGTGGCTCTGCCACGCTGGCAACGTGTGGCCCACGGTGCCAGCGATGCAGCCTCCAGGCATGAATTCATGGCAGCCACGTGGGGCTGCAGAGGAAGGCAGGGAGCACAGCGGGGCTCTGTGTGTCCTGGGGCACCCGGGTGGGGATGCTGCGGTCCCTGAAGCAGCAGCAGGGCCCTCTGTTGCACGACATCCTCCACAGCCCTTCCCCGTGGCACTGCAGCCTCCCGGCACCCATGGGAGATTGGGGACAGGCAGCAGCGACGTCCTCTGGACCCCAAAACCAGGCTCCAGGCATTGCTCACCACGGCTTCAGCTGTGCCCTGCCTGCGTGTGGGCACCGGTGAACTCCCCCCGTGCCACCATGCACCTGGGGTTCAGGGTCTCCGCAGGGTCAGGCCAACACTGTGAGGTGGGGACTGTGCCCTTCATCGCCCGGGACCTTACAAAGCCACGGGAGCTGTGTCTGCAGTGTGGTCGGTGTCCCCAGGGGTGCGGCAGGCAGGGGCCAAGCAGCAGAGGGAACAGGAGAGGCAGCGCCGGAGGTACGCTGCTGCTCAACACAGCAGTGAGAAGATAACTTGGAGGCAGCTTTTCTTTCTTTCTTTTTTTTTTTTTTTTTTTTTTTCATAGAGATTTTTTTAATGTTTATTTTTAACAGACTTGGTTTAGTTTTTTTTGTTTTGTTTTGTTTTCTACAATAATTCAATGTAAAAATCCCAGTACAATATACAACAGTTTGAACGGTTGGAATAAGAAATCCAGCTTGGGGAGACACGTTAAGTTCAGCTAGTTTCTAACACAGGTAGCAAACTCCCTCCACCCTCCCACAAACTCACCAGCCAGGAAGGCATTTGGACGGGAACGCTCTACAGATGTCACCCCCACCCCAGGACGCTGGCTGCCCCGTCCCTGCCCGTGTCCCAGGAGGACACAGCACGTGGGACGTGGCATCCCTGTGGCATGGCTGGGAGCCTCCAATGTTGCAAGGCAAGGTCTGTGGCTGGCTGGCCCTTGTGCGTCAGTGCTGTAGGATGCTCTGAGAGGGCCCTCCGTGAAGGTCCCTCCAGGTCTGGGGCTCCCACGGGATGGAGGAGAGGTTTGTCCTCCCCGTGGCAGCAGCGCCAGCAGCCCCTTGCCCTGGTGCAGCCGTAAGGAGGCTGGAAGGGAAAGGCCATGTCCCTGCACGGCCCAGTCCGAGGGAAGGAAAAGGAGGAGATGCGAGGGTTCCTGGCTGTGGGGTCTGAGGGGTCATCTCAGGGGTACCTCACTGGCCTGGGAGCTGGAAGTCTTTCAGGAAGCCACTTTGGCTTGGCTCATGGTGCTCAAACAACGTGGGATGGTCCTGCTTGAGTAGCCCGGAGTGGTCCTGCTCAAGCTACGTGGGGTGGAATTGCTTGAGCAACATGGGAAGGTCCTGCCTGAGCTACAGGGGATGGTCCTGCTCAAGCAGCCATGGGATGGTCCTGCATGAAGAGCACGGAGGGGTCCTGCTCACGCAGCCGGGGGTGGCTCTGAGCAGCATGGGGTGGTCCTGCTGGAGAAGCATGGAGTGGTCCTGCCTGAGCACCACAGAGCAGCTGCAAGTGGCCAGGATGGTTCCTCGTGTCCTGCAGCATCCCAAGCACGGCACTCAAAGCCATGTCTTGCCCCTCTTGGAAACCCTTCACTGCTTGGAGAAATCTCCTGCAGATGGGTGTGCTTCAGGAGCTCCCTGGTTCCAAAGGGTTATTGCTGATGCTGAATCAGGACACCAGTGACCAGTTCCACCTGCACCAGCCCCAGGGATCTCCCACCCTGCAGGCTGGGCCCTTACCTCTGCTACGAAAACGCCTCGAGCAGCGGGGATGGGGTGGGAGGCTGGTTCTCCATCCGCCAGCCCCACACCCCATCCCCGGCGGTAGGGGCCCTTCCTGCTTGCAGGGGTGGCTGTGCTGGGGGTGGCTTTCCTGGGCTGGTAAGGGATGGGATGCAAGGCACGGGAAGGAGGAGAAATAGGCAGTAACAGCAGGGGCCAGATGGGCTGGGAATAAGTGCTGGAAGAACAGAGGAGAGGAGGCAAGAGGTCAGGCTGGGAGTAGAGGGGAGGTCAGGATGGAGCTGGGAGGTGAAGGAGAATGAAAGGATGGCAAGGAAGGGAAGGGTGAGGTAAATGAGGATGGCTGGGGGTCAGGAAGAGGTGGAGGGGAACCCATGAGGTAGGCGGGACACGTGGAGAATGAGGGATGGGGAGATGGGGAGAGGTGGAAGAATGTACAGAAAAGACAGGGATCTGCTGGAAAGAGGCCAGTGGAGAGCCACAAAGATGATACGGGGCCTGGAGCAGCTCCCCTGTGAGGAGAGGCTGAGACCTGGGGCTGGTCAGCCTGGAGAAGAGGACTGAGAGGGGATCTCAATGTGTATAAATACCCTTAAGACTGGGAGACAGAGGGATTTGGCCGACCTCTTCTCAGTGGGCTGTGGGCACAGGACAAGGAGCAATGACCACAAAATGGAGCCCAGGCAGCTCTGCACCAACATGTCAAAGAATTTCTTCATGGTGAGGGTGCCGGAGCACTGGGACAGGCTGCCCAGGGAGGCTGGGGGGTCTCCTTCTCTGGAGATATTCACGGCCCGGCTGGGTGCCTCCCTGGGCAGCCTGCTGTAGGGAACTGCTTTGGTGGGGGGTTGGTGATCTCTGGAGGTCCCTTCCAACCCCTACAGCTCTGTGATTCTGTAATGTGAGGAGAAACATTGAAACTGGGAGGTGAGTGACAGCCAGGGATGGTGAGCTGGCTGGAGGTCAGGCGTGAGGAGGAAGGCAACGGCAAGAGCTGAAAGTGCGTGGGAAGGGATGGGGAATGATGGAAGGGGGAGGTTGGCAGGAGGGACGGGGAGACTGAGGTGGAGGAAGAAGAGGTGGGAGATGGAGGATGAAGAAGGTATAGGAGATAGCAGAAGAGGACAAAGAGCTACAGGAGATGAAAAGTGAAGGATGATGAAAAGAGGAAACAGGAGGTTGGAGGAGGATGAGGAGAACCAGGCAGGTGGGAACTGGGAGAGGAGGAAGAACAGGCACACAGTGGGAGGTGCTGGGGAACTGGGGAGAGCAGGAGCTGGAGGAGGATGGAGGTTGGCAAAGTGATGGACAGTAGAGGAAGATGAGAGGAGAGATGAGAGGAGACGAAGAGATGGTAGGTGGTGGAGGACAAGGAGGGAAGGAAAGATGGATGAAGAGGAGGGATGAGGAGATGGGAGATGGAGGAGGATGACAAGGAGATGGAGATGTTTAAGGGGTAGGGGAAGACAAACTGGTGAGAGATGGAGGGGGACTGGAAACGTGGGTGTGAATGAAGAGGTTTGGGAAATGTTGACAACTGGAGGGACAGGGAAATAATGGGAGGTGAGGATGGATTGGATGGGGAAGAGGATGAGGAGACAAGAGGCAGAAGAGGATGAAGATGGGGAGAAGTGGAAGAGGTTAAAGTAGGTTGCAGTGATGGTGGGAGCTCACGGATGACGAGAAGGAATGGTGAGATGTTGAGATAAGGAGTAGTATGAGAGGAAAAGACTGGAGGTGAAGCAGGGTGAGGACAGATAGGACAGGGTGGAAGTGGAGGAAGATGAGATTAGGAGATGGTGGGAGGCGGATGAGGATAACAAGGGAGGGGATGTGGTGGATGGTAGTGAAGCACGGCAGGGAAGGGTGCACCATGGGGTGATGGAGGGGCACAAGAAGGAGGGATGGGACACGGTGGGCAATGGAGGAACACAGCAGGGAGGGATGGGGTTCAGGGGTGACAGAAGCACAGGAAGGAGGGGTGGAGGCAGTGGAGGTAAGGAGTGATGGACACAGGAATGAGCTGGGGGGATGACGCAGAAGCAGAATAAAGAGGGGCAGGACATGGTGGGCAATGGAAGAGCATGCAAAGAGGAAAGAGATGCAGCTGAAGATGGAGGAGAACAAGAAGGATGGGACATGTTGGGGGAGCGAGGAGCAGGGACAGAAGGGGTGGGACACAAAGGATGATGGAGGAGCAAAATGTGACACGGGAGGCGATGGAGGAGCTCAGGGAGGGACAGCTGAATCCAGCGAGCCTGGAGGAGACGGGGACCTCCGGGTGATGAGGGGCACAAGGGTGGGAAGCCAGGGCAGTGATGGGGACACGGCCGGGCAGGATGGGACAGGGGAGGCGTGGGGAGCACCAGCAGCACGAGACCACCACGGAGCTGCGAGGAGCCCACGTGGGGTGAGAGGCCACGGAGGACCCGAGGGTGATGGCAGGGAAGCCACGGCGGCGTGGCAGAGCTGGGGTCAGCACACGGGGATGGGGAGAGGAGGGGACACCGCGTGCGGGCAGCTGGAAGGGACGGGGTCTGGGGGCACCCCACAGCCAGGGGCCACCCCACGCTCCCCTCCGCAGCCTGGCAAAGCGGCGCTGAGGGTGCAGGTGAGGGTCTGCAGGGCTTTATTCATCACACGACAAGCAGGCACGGCACAGGGGGCGGGTGGGCGCCGTCATCGGGGCAGGTCCTGCCCTTCATGCGACCTTGGGGTGGGCACAGGGACCGTGGTGAGGACGAGGGCAGAGGCTGCAGGGGCTGAGGCCAAACCTGCCGCCTCCCCAGCTCATGATTTGTTCCCAGCGCCCTGGGCTCAGCCAAAGCAGCTCCTGCCTCTCTGCAACGCAGCCTTGGCAAAGCCCCTGCCGTCCCCCGTCCCCGTCCCCATCCCCGTGGGAAACACCTGGCACCCCTATTTACAGAGTAAGACAGAACTGACCGATATTACAAATAATTAAAAGGCAGTTGTAAAAATGAGAAACCACATTCCAAAAGTAGAGAGTCTTTTAAAAACGGAACGGAAACAAAACCTAGTCCTCGATGAAAACGCTAAAAACCACCCCGGAAGGATCTATGTACAGCAGGAGAGTGCTGGCGGCAGCGCTGCGCCCGCCGGGGGCGTGGGGGTGGCCGGGGGGGGGACGCTGCCTGGCCCTGGCTGCTGGTGACACGCCGGGGTGACGAGGGCCCCGGGGGGCTGGCTGGCCGCCCCCAGAGCGAAAGGCCATCGGTGCTGGGCCGGCTGGCCCTGGCTGATGCTGGTGTGTCCGGAGACACAGGCAGTGAGCGGCTGTCGCGGAGATGCTGACGGAGGCTGCGACGTGGCAGTGATGCGGCCGTGCTGCTGCGGGCAGCGAGCGGCTGGACGGGAGGGGGCAGCAGCCGCGGCAGCAGGAGCGTTTTCTGAGCCTGGCTGCAAGATGACAGCAGTGCACAGAGCCCCTGGAGCGATGTACACAGCCTCAGGACAATGCGCACAGGCTCTGGAGCAGCACACAGAGCCCCCAGGGTAATGTACAGAGCCCCCAGGGGCTTGCACGGAGCCCCCAGAGCACTACGCACGGCCCCTGAGCAATGCAGGAGCCTTTGGAACTGTGTATAGAGCCCCCGGGGCACTGCACAGAGCCCCTGGAGCGATGTCTGCAGCCTCAGAACAACGCCCGGAGGCTCTGGAGCAATGCCCAGAGCCCCCCCTGAGCAATGCCCAGAGCCCCGGCGGGCACAGGCACCTGCAGGCAGCTCCATCTGTGCGAATCCTGCCCAGCCCCCAGCACGCAGCTTGAAAATAGGTCGAGCAGCCGCCTCCAAAATCACCCTTCCTGCCCTGGGCTGTGCACAGGGGCACCAGCGCTGCCGGGCTGCTGCCCTCCTCCCTCCCCAGCTGAGGCTTTTCTCGATGGCGACCGCCCGACCGCTGTGCGGCGGAGGCTGCGAGCCGGGCTGCAGCCGCCCAGCCCACAATCTCTTAATCCAATTGGTGCATCTCCAAGTTAGCTCATTTCGGTCTGTTTTGTTTTCAAAAAATGCACTTGGTTTACATTGCAGGCTGTCCGGAGTTGGGCAGAGCCAAAAGAGGAGGAAGAAAGGAAAAAAAAAAAAAAAAAAAAAAAAAAAGGGTGGGTGTGGGGGAAACAAGGACGGGGGGCATTATTTCAATTCAGCACTTGGAGGAGCAAATAACTACACGTGGCCCCGGGCAGGGAGGTGGGCGCTCTGCAGGGTGGAGGCTGCTGGGGGGGCCCCAACACGCTGCTCCCAGCCAAGGCCCCTTGGGATTAGGGATTAGGACACGCCACGCGTGCACCCAGCTTCCCCACCACGCCGGGGGCTGCCCGCACCCTTCCCACCAGCAGAGGAGCCCGGCAGCCCCCCAGCAGCAGGAGGGCGATGGGGACAGCCTCCATGTGCGCCGCCCAGCCCAGGGACCCTCCCCGCCTCCCTCCGGCCTCCAGGATGCAGCCGACGGATGCGGCTGATGCAACCGCCCCGCAACCGCGGCCCTCGGGGACACGCCGGGCAGGCGGCGCTGGCCACGGGGCCGGATCCAGCCCACGGAGCCACGCTGCCTCCGTCCCTCGACTCCAACCCCGCGGCGCTTCAGCCCTGGCCGAGCAGCACCGCCACCTCGCACGGCGGCCGTCCCCTTCCCCAGGCCACCGCGGGGACCCCGCCGCTCCCCCCCCCGTGCCGGTGACACGGCCACCCCGGCGGGACGCCCCGCTGCTGCCGGCAGCCTCCGCCGCCCGGCGCCCTTCGCCATCTGCTTCTTAAGCGTCCCCGCGGGTGAGGGGACGGTTAGGAGACAGATGCGTCCCCGAGAGGGGCCCCGCGGGCGCTCTCGGGGCAGGAGAGTGGGAAGCAGGCAAGGCTGCGCGCCCCGTCCCGCCGTCCTCACTCACTCAGGGGCCCCGGCTTCTCCTCCGCCCTGGGGGGGTCCGCGGGGTGCAGCCTGCACTTGGAGGGCGAGTGGCGGGCGGCGGAGCGGGAGGGCCGGGCGAAGCAGGAGGTGAGGGACTGCGAGCTGCAGTCGCACGCCATGTCCTGCAAAGAGAGAGTGGGGGCGGTTAGAGGGTGCCGGAGCCGCCCCCGCGGGACACCCCGGTGCGCGGGGGGACCCCGCCTCGTTACCTCGCTGGCTAGAGCCGAGATGAGGTCGGGGTCCCGGGGGGCCGCCTCCTTGCTCCCTTGGCCGGGGGACGACGGCTTCGGGTCCTCACAGCTGCTTTGTTTGAGGACTTTCTTGCTCAAGATGCGGGAGGAGCTTTCGGCCGGGTGGTAGGCGGCCAGGCCGGGGTGCTCGGTTTTCTTGGCACCCTCCTCCCCGCCGCCGGCATCCTTCTTCTCTGGGGGGGCCGTGGGGCTCTGCGCCCGCCCGCAGACGTTCCTGAAGAACTCCTGCACCAGGCCGTACTTGGGGGCCTCGGGCTTGGCCCTGCTGCCCTCGGGGCAGCCCGGCTTCCAGATGGACTCGGTGCTGCCCGCGTGCTCCACCACGCTGAAGAGGCTGGACAAGCCGTCGTTGATGTTGCTGAGCACGGGGCTGTCGCGGGTGGTGGTGGAGCGGGCCCAGGCGGAGCCGTTCTGCTTGCCCTGGTGCAGGTTCCAGAGGCTCCTGTCCTTGGAGGCGTCCAGTTTGGAGGAAGACCTCCTCTGCAGCTTCGGGGAGCCGTATTTTGGGGAGCAGCAGGGCCGCTCGATCCTGGAGTGGACCTTGTCCAGGGAGGAGGAGATCTGCTTGCTGCGCACGGAGACGAGGGAGGAGCTGCGGGGGGACCAGCTCTTGCCGTGCACGCCGCCGCGCGGCAGGTCCGTCTGCAGGCCCACGCTCACCGTCTGGATGGTCTGCGTCCCCACGTGGGCCAGCCCCACTGTCTGGCTCGAGGCGCTCTTCACCTTCCTCTCCAGCGAGCTGGAGCGGATGGCCTGCCGCACGCAGTTGGTGATCTCCTTCATGTCGTCGCTCATGTTGCCGGAGATCTCCAGGTCGTGCAGCGAGGGCGGGAAGCGGGGCACCGGCGGCACCGCGCTCTCCACCGCGCCGCCGTCCAGCAGCTCCCGCTGCTGCTTGGAGAAGTTGCACAGCCACTGGCTGTACGTGCTCTCCGCGCTGGCCGACTCCTCTGGCTCCTTGGGCTTGGCCATGGTGAACAAGAAGCCGGGCTCTATCATGATCTTCCCCTCCTTGTTGTGCACCAGAGGCGCCTCCAGCCGCCGCGCCACGGGCGGGCTGTAGTAGATGCGGATCCCCGTCTTGTCGGGCGCCGTGTAGCTCCTCTGCATCTGCTTCTGGGCCGGGTCGTGTCCCGAGAAGCTGCTGGCCCGTGAGTAGTCCCAGGAGGAGACGCCCAGCTTCTCCTTGGCCAGGCCGTCAGGGGCAGGTTGCTCGATATTCACATATGTACAGTTCGGGGGAGGAAGGCCGGTGCTGTCCCGGATCCCGTTGGGCAGCAGCTGGGTGGCTGCAGACACCTTTTTGCCTCGGGAATGGTCGCCCAGCCCGGGCGCAGTCTTTCCAGGGAGGTAGGGAGAACAGTCGAGCAAGCTTTCGAACTCTGACATGGAGGAAACGGACTTGGTCCTGCGGGAGAAGAGAGCACAGGGCTCACCGATCGCCCAGCCAGCAGGACAGGGGGACGGTGTGGGGACAGCTGAAGGCTCCACCCCAATGGGACCTGCTGGGCACCCAGTCCTGCTTCTCGTCTGCGGGACGATCCTGGGCCACGGCTGTGTCCAGTCGGAGCTGGAGGCAGGCCTGGCTGCGAGGGCTGCTGACCCCCTCCACGCCCCGAGGATCACACCACCAACGCACTCACCTTTTTAGGTTGGTTCCCTTGGCTTCTTCTTCAGAGATTGTCTCTTTGTCTGTGATTTTTTCATTGAGAGCCTAGGAGGACACAGAAGCAAGTTCTGGTGGCAGAAGGCACAGGCCCATAGCACATGGATGTGCTGGAGCAGGGGCTGCACCCTGCTCCTTTCCGGCACCTCCCCAACATCCCCAGGTCCTGCACCCCACCCCCAAGGCTAAACAGGGCTGGCTGTGACCAAAACTATCCTAAATCAACTGTCTGAAGCCCCTAGGGTTTGCCACAGCAGGATGAGCCATGCTCCCTGCTGTCTCCACCTCCCTAATCCCTGGTGGCCTCCCTGCAACCATGGCTGGGAGGCTGCTGCTCAAGGGGATGCTATTTTGGGGCGCACACAACCTCCCCCTAATTTTTAGCACACACCTGAGCCCCGCGGGAAGCCAAAGGACCACGCCACCCTCTCCTGCCCACCTCTTTCCAGTTGCCGCCGTGCTTCTCCATTTCAGAGTGCTTCAAAGCCCATGGGTTGGCTCCTTTCTGCAACTGGAGAACATGCCGGTCACCCAACGCGTGCGTGTGCCCCTCCGGGCACACAAAGCCTCTGCTGCTTGCTCGCCGGGTGTGCCCCAGGGGCGTTCAAGCACAGCGAGCAAGCAGCAGAGGCTGGAGGACACGCGCACAGTCGGGGACACCACACCTGGTTGAGTTTGTTCTGCAGGTCCTTCGCTTGCTGCTCCGCCTGCTGCTGCTCCTCCTTGAAGCGTGCCAGCAGCTCCACCTTCTCCTGGTTCCAGTTCTTCTCGCTGATCTGCAGCTGCTTGGTCAGGTCCATGACGGCGCTGTAGGACTCGGCCAGGAGGTGCTGGTGCTCCTCGCGCTCCCTCTTCAGGGCCACCTTCCAGTCCGGCAGCGCCCGCTCGGTGAGGCCTTTGCCCGCCTTGGCCTCCAGCTGCGGGGACACGGCGTTGGCAGCCCCGTTGGGACAGACGGACCGACGGACGGCCACCCGATGGGACGGGGGCTGGATGGCCCCACTGCCCTCCTCCCCGCCCCGTGGGGGTGGCACTGCCTGCGGGCTGGCAGAGTGCTCCCTGAGAGGCTCCACTGCTGGCCCTGAAGGCATCTGGACCAGGGGTGCTGCCCCCACGCAGCAGCTTGCTTTTGGGGAAGAGACAGGGGAATTGGGGACCGCGGATGGGCACCGTGGAGAAACGCCGCCCAGGAAGCGCTGGCACCGCTCTGGTGAGCAGATGCACAGCCACCAGCTGCTGCCAGCATGGCCCCAGGGAGCCAAAACCCCTCACCACCACGAGAGCAGGGCACAACGGGCCGGGGGACCGAGGGGACAGGAGAAGAGGGCTCTGGTGCTGCTCCAGCAGGGGACGGGGTGAGCGCGGTGCGTGGCCAGAGCACGGTGAGCCCAGGCACCGCCCCGCCCGCCCCAGACAAACCCAGCAGAGGAATAAAGAGCATCCTCTGCTCCCGCAGTCGGATTTTCGTGCCAGCCCCGTTGCTATAGAAACTCGCCTGCCGGAGCTGCTGCTCATTGTGATTCCCGCCGTGCCATCCTTCCTCCCAGCCCTCCCCAGCAGCAGCCAGGATTTGGCACCCGGCGCGGGCAGCCCCCCCCCAGCCCCGCGTCCCCCCTCCTGCGGCTCCCACCTGGGCGATGTGGCACTTGAGCTCGGCACGCTCCATCTCCCAGGCGGCCTTGGCCTTGGTGAACTGCTGCTGCAGCTCGCCGGCGCCGCGCCGCTCCTCCCGCAGCTCCGTGCACAGCTCCTTCAGGGTCACCTTCATGTCCGCCAGCGTCTTGATGCACTCGTTGGGCTGCCGGGGACCGGGGGGTGAGCGGGGGCTGCCGCCTTTGTACCCCGGCCCTGCACGCTGCCACCCCCGGGGGGAGGGACGTGGGGTGCCACCAGGGTTTGGGATCACCCCACCGCCCGACGGTGATGCCCAGTGGGGACTGATCCTGCCCACCCCGCTCACCGTGTTGGGGGTCCAGGCGTCCCCAGCGCAGGTCTTGTTGTCCGCCTGCTGCTGCGGGGCGAGCTCCTCCTCCTCCAGCAGCAGGTACAGCTCCTTCATGCTGTTCACCTGCGGGAGACGGCACAGGCAGCTTGCTGAGGGTCCCATGGATCCCGTGAGGATCCCACGGCACCCAGCCAGGGACAGGGGACATCCGAGTGTCCCACGATCCGTGCCCACGGTACCTCCAGGAAGTCATCGCCCTCGCTGTGCACTATCTTGCCCTGGCGCCAGCGCTTGAGGAACCACTTGAGCTTCATGAAAAGCAGGAGGAAGCTCTGCCTGAACTGCTGCGACTCCTGCACCAGCAGGTTCTTCTCCTGGCTCCAGAACTTCTGCTCCAGCCGCCTCTGCAGGTTCAGGCTCTGCAGCTCGAACTCCCGCCGCAGCAGGGCTTTCTGGTGGTCCTCCTTCAGCTGCGGAGGGACGCAGTGAGCCACCAGCACCTGCGCAGGCTGTCGTGCCTCCTCTCCACAGCCTCAGCCCAGCATGGGACCCCAAAATAATGCCCCCAGCTCAGCCTACGGGTAGCTGCAACCCCCCTGGGAGACCAGGGCCATCAAGGCAGAAGGTGTAAGCCCTGCACGGCTGCACGCCCACGTGCACAGAGAGGCACGCTCGGTCCCTGCGCCCCTGGAGGATGGGATGTTGTGTGGTCCGGGTGTCACCAGGGGGGTCACCAGACACATGGGGACCCTTCCTCCCGTGGCCACCACCGCCCGCTCACCTGGCAGATCTTCTGCGAGAAGTTGTCCACCTCGTCCTTCCGCAGCTGCCTCTCCTGCGAGAGCTGCTCCTGCAGCCCCCGTAGGCTCTCGTTGGCCTCCGACAGCACCAGCTGCAGCTCCTTCATCTGCAAGGGCACAGGAGGGACGGTGGGTGCCCAGCGGGCAGGGGGACGTGCTCAGCACCCCCTCCCCAGCTCCGCAGCCCTCCCACTGAGCTGCTCCCCGGGCAGCCCCACCGAGGGGCCACGCACGGGTCCCCGTCTGTGCTGGGAGGCGGCTCCGTACCTCGGTGGCGTAGGAGTCGTTCTCGTCGGGCCGGCAGGTTTTGTAGCTCCGGGGATGCGCGGGGTCCGTGTCCTTGGTGTGGGTGATGCGGTAAGGGTCGGCGTCCCTAAAATCAGGCTGCTGCATGCGTGGGCAAGTTAATGAGAACAAACCAAAAGAGCGGGAAGAAAAGAAAGCCAGAAAACAAAACAATGGGTCTCCGAAACAGTAAAGGACTACAAGACAACAAAAAGGATGATGAGGAGAAGGAACTTCATCACCATGGTGGGAGACAATGTGGAAACCAAAAGGAAACACAGGATGAGACACGTGGCCTGGATTGTTTGGGGAAGGGGAAAAAAAGAGAGAAAGAGGGAAAAAATGTGCAAACACCAGTTACGGTGCCATGCAGTGACTGGGGGAGACCGGGACCTGGGGCTGGTGGGACTGTGGTCCAGCAGCATGCAGAAAAATAGGACTCTGAACAAGCGAGTGTGCTCCAGAAAGGTGCCCTGTGCCCACGGTGGGACCCGTGTCCCCAGCCAGGTCCCCATCCCTGGCTGTCCTGGCACGAACTGGCCTCCCCGGACAGGAGGGCACGGGCTGCTCTCCAGGGGAGGGTTCCCTGTTGGAGACAAAGCTGCCTTGGGGTTTTTGCTCTGTGAATTACCCTGCCTGGGAACTGTCTCAGTGCACACCAATGGGGGCTGAAGCTCCTTCCAAGTTGGGTGCCTGCAAGCCAGGCTGCGAGGGAAATTTAGGTTGGATATTAGGAGGGGAGGTTTAGGTTGGGTATTAGGAAAAACTTTTTTGCTTAAAGGGTTGTGAGGCATTGGAATGGGCTGCCCAGGGAAGTGGCTGAGTCACCAGCCCTGGAGGTCTTTAACAGATGTTTAGATGTAGAGCTCAGTGACATGGTTTAGTGGAGGACTGGTTAGTGCTAGGTCAGAGGTTGGACTGGGCGATCTTGGAGGTCTCTTCCCACCTAGATGATTCCATGATTCTGTGAACTTGGGGTGCTCTTACGATGCCGACCGGACAGGCTTTCAAACCAGGGGCCCATCCCAGACAGCAAAGAGCATCACAGCTGGGGACGTTTGGCTCTGCGAGGAGCCTGCCCACAGATGGAGGAGAGCACCGAGCCGCCCCGCCGGGGTGGGACACGGCCGTGAGCCCCCCGGCCCCACCTCCCGCCCGGCGCACACTCTGTTGGAGCAGAGTCCTATCCTGTCCCGGGTGCCACGGCATGCAGCGAGGCGAGCGTTAGTTGGGGAATTGCTCTGGGGAGGCAGGAGGAGGGGAACGTTACGGGTCAGGGTTTGTTCCGTTAAAGCAGGAGAAAAGAGCGAGAAGCGGCAAATAAAGCAACGAGTGCTGCGGGGCGGCCGCGGGACGAAGCCCCGTACCTGGAAGTCGGAGCCGTGCTCCTTCTGCAGCCCCTCCTTGGTGGCCTCGTGGCTGCCGGAGAAGGGGAAGGAGTCCGCGTGCTCCTTGAGGCCGCCGGCGAGGTGGTCCACCTTCCTCATGAAGCAGCCCAGGTCCTGCTGCAGCACCCCCAGCCTCATGAGGAGCACGTTCATCAGCTTGGCGTCGCTGGGGCCCTCGCTGCTGTTATCCACCGCCTCGGCCAGCAGCCCCCCCACGCACTCGTTGTCCAGGCACAGCTTCAAGCCGGAGGTGAAGCCGTTGGCGTCCGAGATCAAGACGTCGATGGCTTTGCTGACGAGCGCCGCTTGGTCCCGGATGCCCAGCAGGGTCTCCAAGTCCTTGGCCTTGAGGAGCTTGGCGGCGGGACCCCCGTCCAGCGCCTTCCCCCCGCCGGGCCTGTCCTGCTGCTCGGCCTCACCGCCGTGCCCGTCCCTCCAGCCGGCGGTGGGGATGCACTGCGCCGAGTCCCCGGCCTCGGCGTCGGTCTCCAGCATGGGCCGGGTGGTCTGGCAGGAGGCCAGGTCGCAGCGCTGGAGGTTGGAGAGGAGGACGCGGTTCTCGTACTGCAGCTTCTTCACCTTGCCGCTCAGCTCGCTGATCTGCACCTTGGCCGTGGCCAGCTCCTCCTGCGAGGGCTCGCTGACCACCGAGCAGCTGTCCTCCGACAGCGTCACGTCCAGCTCGTGGTCCGACTTGTACTTGTTGAGCTCGTTCATCAGGAGCTTGTTCTGGTCCTCCAGCTCCAGCAGCGAGCGTCGCAGCAGATCGGCCTCCTCCTCCACGAACTGCAGGTGCCGGCGCAGCTCCACCACCGTGTCCCCCGCGTCCCCGCAGCCCGAGGGGCACGCCAGGAACCGCAGGTCCTGCCCCGGCAGCTCCCTGTCCCCCTGGCCCTTCATGTCGTCCATCTCGGCCCGCAGGCCGCGGTTCTCCACCTCCAGCTCCACTATCCTGCGGCTGAGGATGTTGGCTTCCTCCTCCACCAGCTTCAGGTGGACCTTGAGCTCGGCCTCGCGCGAGTGGGGCGAGTCGGCCAGCTCCTCCACGGACAGGGAGCTGTCGAGGTCCCCGTAGAGGGACCTGTACTTCAGCAGCTCCTCCTTCATGCCGTCGTTCTCCTTGGCCAGCTTGGTCAGCTTCTTGCACATCAGGGCCGACTCCTCCTTGGCAAAATGCAGCTGGCACTTCAGGTCCGCGCTGTCCTCCTGGGGACCGAGCGGGGACGGGTGTTAGGAAGGGCCTGGGGGACCTGAGGGACACGGGGCACCGACACCGAGGTGGGACGTGGGGACCTGGCCCAGCCCTGCCACCACGTGTGACGGGGAGGGAAAGCTGCCGGGTGCTGGGGGAAGTGGCTGGAACGAGGCCTTCTTCTGGTCGGGTTTTGTTTTTCACGAGGGCTGGAAACCTCCCCAGGTCCCACCCCTCGCCCAGCCCCTTTCCTCCCAGCCACCCGTCCCTGTCCCTGTCTTGTCCCTGTCCTCGCTGCCCCCCTCGCCACACATGGGGGTGGCAGCCCCAGCCCTGCCCGAGCCCTTTTGCTTCCCCGAGCCCTCTGTGGGGTTTTGCTCAGGCCAGTTTCCAATCTATCAACAGCCAGCCCCGCTGTTTGCCCTCGGAGACCGTTTCTCAGCTACGGAGCAGTTTCTGGACAGAGGACCAGGATTTCCTGACACCCAGCTTGTGGCTTCCTGTGCTGTGGGGTCATTGCAGCCCGCTGACCGCCTGCAGGGGACCCGCTGGTGGCACCCAGCGCCTGCTCGCCCCGTCCCCAGCACCCCAGTGCCCCTCCAGCACGGGCAGCGGTGCCTGCAGGGCTCCAGGAGCCACCAAACGCTGCGGTGCCTCCAGCCCCGAGGGGCTGCCCCGGGCTCGGGGTGCTGCCTTATTCCCCAGCATGGCCACGGGGACAGCGCCACAGGGCCGCAGTCCCAGCTGGGCAGACGTGACCTCAGTTCCTGTTTTTTCCAGGAAAAAATAAATAAATAAAAGCGCCCAGGCGGGCGCTTCCCCCTGCCCCTGGCATGGCCGGGGGGGCACCCACGCTCCAGGCGGCACGGGGAGCACCTCGAGAGCTCCCGGGGTGGGGACAGAGGGGATGGAGCTTGGTTTTGAGCCTGCCCCCTGCCCCAGCTCTGTGTTCTGTGAGAGCCCCATAGGGCCGGGCAGGAAAGGGGCCCAGGAAGGCACTGCTGAGTCACAGGCGGCTGCACTGGGGCAGGAGGGAGGGAGGAGGATGGGGACCCGCTGCCAGGGCACCAGCACCCAGGGGAGCCCGGGCCTGGATTCGGCTTTGTACCCGCTCCTGCCCTGCCCTACGGCCCTGCAGCGGGGCCCTCAGCTCCGTGCAGACAGCAGCGAGGGGGGCAGCGGGGCAGCGGGGTGTGTGCCCACCAACTGCAGGGACACGGGGACGTGGGGCCAGCCAGGGAGCCCCGTGACGAGACCCTCCCAGCAGGAAAACCTTCACGGGGCTCCCCGCCAGGCTTTGGGGCGCAGGTCTGCTGCCCAGACCAGATTCCACGGGGCTGCCTTCGGGAGGGGACTCGGGGGGGTGTCTGAGCCCTCGGCTCCTCCCAGCAGCAGCCAGCCCTGCCCCTCCCCGCTGACAGCGTTAGGACTCAGGGCAGCTCAGCACAACAGCGAGTGACAGATGAAATCCTCCTGCTGCTGGCACGTCCCCCTCCCCGTGCTGGCCCAGCAGCCTGTCACGGGGCAGGGACAGGGGCAGCGGCCTCCAGCTGCTCCCCACAGGGTCCCCGGGCCCCCCAGGACCACCCTGCAGCCCGGCCGCTGGCACAGGCAGCCCCGGCACGAGGAAAAGGTTCAAGCCAATGTCTGCTCTGAGGCCCCATTGATAAAGGAGACAAGGGATCCTTGAGGACAAGGAGGATGGCCCAGCACATCAATCCCTGCCTTGTGCAGAAGGCAGAGAAGCCCTGCAAGGAGGGGATGTCGCCGCCCTGCCCGGGACTCCCCCCTGTGCCAGGCTCAGCGGCCGGCACCGCTACCTGGGGTGGGCACCGCAGCCCCTACCTGCACTGATGGCTTCTTCTCGGCCTTCCCGAGGGAGCGAGAGCCCCTTTTCTTCAGGGAATTCTGCAGAGAGAAGAGAGGGACGTTACCCACGGTCGCAGCATGGCACGCCAGTGTGCACACACACAGAGCCACCCCGCCACCCCCAGGGCTGGGGACACCGCAGGCAGGGCAGTGCCGATGGCTCCACGGCTCGTGACAGCCAGAAAAATGCCAGGGCCTTGTGGGATGAGCCCCTCGCCATGGGGGAGCCGGCCTGCCAGGCGTCGTGTCATGAGGCTTGGCCAGAAATACCCCTGCGGGCACGAGAGCAGGGAGGGAGCAGGAAGCGAGCGGCGGAGAGGCTGAGTCATGGCAGGACTCACGGGGAATCCCAGGCCGAGATGGCTCCGGGGCATCCCAGCTTGGGAGCAGCCGATGCTCCCCACCACCTCCCCACCACCTCGTCCCTGCCTGCAGGCAGCAGGGGGACACGTCCCTGGTGCCTTTCTCCCAGACCGGCTGCAGCTGCAAACGGAGACCTGGGATCAGCCACTGGCTGTCAGGCTGCTGGGGACAGCCTGCGAGAGCGTGACAGCGGGATTTTTGTCCCTAAATCCCCCAGCAATTGTCCTCCTGTCCCTCAGACCACCCCAGCACGAGAAGCAGCAGGCAGCACCAGCATCCCCGGGGGCACAAGGGACGACCCTGAGGCTAGCGAGGACAGCTGAGACACGGGGAGCCCAGGCAGAGCCATAAGGGTCTAAAAAAACCCACATCAGTGTGAACCTGTCCCCGGCCACACACCCCATCCCGCTCTGCCGGGGTGGGCGATACAGCGGGGCCGAAGCCCCCCCAGGCACGGGGGGCCGGGGGCCACCCCGGGCGTGCTTCCAAGCTGGCGCTGAGGCCCCAGCAGCCAAAGAAAGCAGCTGTGAAATGTAAGCGGCTGCCTGTGCCAAGGTGCCGGGCTCCAGCTTTCCTATTAAGGCCAAGACCAGCGCTGGAGCTGCTGCACCCCCCCGGGGGCTCCCTGTGCCACGTCGGCATCCCTCAGCCCAGCCCTCGCCCCGCGTCCTGCGCTGGAGGTGCTGCGGCCCCTGTGGCTGGGATCGAGCCCTGGAGGGGGGTGAAGGCACCTTGGGGGACACACTGCACGTCCCACCATGGAAAAAAACCTCGTGGAAGCGAGAAAGAACGGGCCCGAGGGGCAAGCCCAGCCCTGCCCAGCCTCCTCCTGTTCGCCTGGCTGCTAACAAGCTGCCGTGCCGCTGCTCTGCGCCCTCCGGCAGAAGGGAGGAGGCGGCTGAGGGCTGTTAACTCTAATTAACGCTCCGGAATAAGTGAGTAACCCCAACGCCTGGGGACGTGCCCTTTCCGAGAGTGGAAGCAAGCCCCTGTGCTCAGTGCAGAGCCCAGCAGGAGCTGCAGAAGCACCCAGCACGCCCGGCTTTGTCCCCACAGGGCTCGCCCCCAGTGACAGCCGGATTTGTCCCCAGCCATGTCCTAGCACAGACCCTTTGGGCTCATGTGGCTGCAGAGGGGACATCTCCTGTCCCACGCGTTCAGCCCCCTGTCCCTGTCCCCACTCCTGGTGGCCCCGAGCAGGCAGCAGGGCTGGGCGATGCCGCTGCGTCCCCCCGGCACACTGCCCTGTGCTCAGCCAGTGCCGCCTCCCCAGGCTCCCCGGGGACCTGAGGCATTCGGGGAAGTAGGGAAGTGGGTTACGAGCGCCGTGATGGATCACACAGCGGTGCTGGCACCGGGATGCCTTTCCTGTCCCCGAGGATGGAGCGGATGGGATGTCCCCTTGCTGCACGGGGACCAGCAGCGCTCCTGGCTGGGAACTCATCCCAGACCGACGGCGCGGAGCACCCCGGTCTCGTGCAGATACGCACGTGGCTTCCCAGGACACCCGCAGGGGACCATGTGTGTGCCAGCCGAGCCCAGTCGTGCCCTAAGGGACGAGCCCAAGCTGCACGAAGCCGTGGTGCAGGAGCACATCCCTCCCATGGGCGGTCAGGACAGCCCTGCTGCCTGCACATCACGGCGGCGCTGCTCGGGTTTCACCAGCATCTGCAGCACGGTTTGGGTTTCAGCGATGTGAGCAGGGCCAAGGGGCTGCCGCGGCACAGGGCCAGGACACCTGCTAGGGGCTGAGCCCTGGGGCCACCCGCTGGTCCCCCCTCCGTGTCCCTCTCACCTCTCGGAGCTTGTCCATCTCGTTCTGCACCACCTGCTTGGCCAGCTCCGTCTCGATCAGCCGCTGGCGCAGGTCCTCGTTCTCCTCCTCCAGCCTGATCCTTTTCTTCTCCACCACCTCCAGCTCGTTGTGGAGCCGCACGGAGACGTCCTTGGCCACCTGGGGACACAACGGGGCAGTCATTGGGCCGGGCACAGCAGCACACTGCGGCCACAACACGAGGACAGGACCTCGTGGGCACCTCCCATCCCCAAACAGCACCCACGGAGCTCACCAGGGTGCTGCCGAGACCCTTGGGAGCAGACACCACACTGGGTCACACCTCGTCCCCAGACCACCATTCCCCCCACCCCTATTTCCAGTGGCCAAACCCTGCTTTCCTCCATCGTATCGTGGTGCTGCGGGATGCTCGTTGCCTTTTTGTGCTTTTTTTCCACGCCACCACACTGGAAAAGCGGCGCCAAAGCCGGGGGCTCACCCCGGCACAGCAGCTGCACGGCTGGGAGGGGGGCGAGCAGAGCAGCCCCGCGGAGAGGGAAAGGCGAGCTGCTGCATCGGGTTACGGAAAAACCTCACAAGAGCCCCCAGAGCCCAGCGTGCCCCGGCTCCAGCCTCTGCGGGAGGCATTGCTGGAGGTCAGCACTGCACGAGCATCCCTGCACAGCCCCCGAGCCTCCCCCCGGTGCTTGGTCTCGGGCTCCTCTGTCACCTCTCAAAAAACCGAGCTGCTCCTCGAGCCACCCCCCGGCGCCAGGACGTCCCCGGCTGCCACCGCACCCCCCCCGGCAGCGGCTGTTCAGGACGGAGCACTCAGCAAACACTCCCTGGCACCGGGCTGGCGGCTGGGGAGGGCGAGGCAATGCCACCCCGCAGCAGTCACCTTGTCCCCACGCCAGCCCAGGCCTCCGCAAGGTTTCCACGATGGCCAAGAGGAAAAGCAGCTCCCAGGACCCCAAATTTTGGGGGAGCTGCACCCCGAGACCTTGCACATCTCACCCCAAACCACTTTGGGACCAATCCCCCCTCGCTCCACCCCTTCCCCTGGGCATCCCCCAACACCTGGGGCTGGGGACAGGGGGAACGTCGCCCCCCGAGCATCACCTTGACGTCCTGCTCCAGGCTGTGGATGAGCTCGCCGTCCACCTGGCCGGTCTGTGCCACGCGCAGGCTGCGCCGCTCGGCTTTGCGCAGCCGGTACTGCAGGATGCGGCACGTCTTGCTGGCCTGGTCCAGCTGCTGCCGCAGCTCCTGCAGCTGGTAGACGTCCTCCTCCATGTAGACGTCCCTCATCTCCAGCATCTCAGCGCGCAGCTCCTCGATCTCATCCTGCGGGGAGATGCGCGTGGCACACGTCAGACCCACAGCCCGTTTCTTGCTGCCCAGGATGGCACTGCTGGGGACAGGATGGGATGTGCCAGTGCTCAGCCTGCAGGCGGGGGCTACCACCTCGGTCTCCTTCTTTTTTCCCCCAGGACACCTCCTCGCTGTGCTCCCCACCCCTCCCCAGCCTTCTTTGCAAATGTTCAACCCCCTGGTCAAGCCCCCACTGTCCCTGCAAATGGAGCAGCGCTGCTTACGCCAAGGCTTGGGAAGACCCCAGACCTACAGCTGGCTCCCTCCTCCACCAGGAAGACCCGTGGACACCATCACCCTGCTCTGCACATGGTGGGGACAACCACGGAGCCAGGGGACAGCACCGGACCGCCTGCAGCCCGTGCACATCAGCCCAGGGAGTCACCGGCGCCGTGCACAGCCCACCTGTGGCACCGAGGAAGCAACCAGAAGCACCCGAGGTGGCTGTGAAATCCCATCCGAGCCCCGTGCAGCCCTGCAGAGCCACACACCAGGGAAAGGGGGTGGATTTTACAGGGCTTTGGGGGCTGCGGTGGTGCCGTGAAAGCCCCAGCAAGCCAAGGAGCACGTGCACGGCTCCCGGCATCTCCTGCTTAAATAAACCGAAATAAAGAGGAAGATGGGGGAGGAGAGGATTCACTGCAGGAGCAGCCCAGGCAGCAGCCGCAGCGAGAAAAATGTAGGTCGTCTTGGAAAAGATGTGTCAGAAGGAAGGAGGAGACGGCAGGCACGGAGAGGAGAGGAGAGGCAACGCGGGGACAGGAGCGAGAGGCTGCCAGCAACGGGGACCTGCGGCTTCCCCTCGTTTTGCCCCCGGGCAGCAATCGCCGAGCTGGGTCCTCCTCCACCTCCTGCCCAGCCTCGTTAGCTCTCACCCTGACAGACCCCTCAACCTGGTGAAAAACCCCGATCTCCACCCAAATCTTCCCCGTAAACGCTCCAGCCACCGCAGCGGGTGTTATCCGCCTCGGCAAGACCCGGTATGATCCTGAAAGGGCCCGAGCATCCTTTTCCCTGCCCCCATTTCAACGCGAGATGACAAACTGGGGACGTCACCGAGACAATCCCCGATTATCCCCGAGCCAGCCAGCGCCACAGCGGCCGCGTGGCTTTGTGCTGGGGCTCCAGAGTGGGCAGGAACCGGGGGTGACCCCGAGAGGGAGCAGGGTGGGAGTGAGATGCTCCAGGAAGAGCCGGGATGGCCCCACTGAGGGGCATCAGTGCAGGCACGTGGTGGGCACTTCCCTCGGGCTGGTTCAACCATAAAACCCCGCAGGGACGAGACCCGGGATGTGCACGAGGGCTGCGAGGGCTGTGGTGCCCCCCGGGGTGACATCCCCGATGGAAACCCACCATGACCTGGGGAGCCCAGCAAAAGCCCAGACAGCCCGAGGAGCTTTTGGGGTGGGGTTGGGAAGAACTTGGGAGTTTTCATGGAAAAAAACACGTTACACATCACAGGTGAGCAGGCAGCTTGCAGCAGGGCAGGGGAAAACAACAGCTTGTGAGCAGGGACTGCTGCGGGGCAGATCCTGCACGGCAAACGTGAGCACTTGAAAACCAAAGACCCTGAAGTGCCTGAGAGAAAAGAAGGGGGCATGAAATCAGACGGGGGTCCGGTGGCTTGGGAAAGCTTCCACCACTGAAGGAATTCAAACACCTGAACACGGCTGCAGGGGCATCCAGAGCGCTGCACGGGACGCTTCCCCCGCGAGGCCGGCTGCGCTGCTAAGCCCTGGTAACTGGATTAGGGTGGGAGAGCAGAGAAACGCCACCAGGCTGGGGGAGAGCTTAGGACGACCGAGCTGATGCCCTCGCAGGCAGAGCAGCCCCGTGGCACCACCAGACAGGCTGGAGGAAACTCCTGGGAATGGCATCTTTGCAAAATCCAACCAAAAAAAAACAGATGGAGGCGAGGACAGAGCCAGCAGCAGGGAGACACCCTTCAGAAACAGCCCGAAATCAGGGCTGGCATTGGAAGCATGGAGCACCGTAAAGCAACGCTGAACAAAGCGTGCCACAGAGACGAGGAGGGCAAGGAGAAGCAGGGGGAATTCCCTCGGCCATTCCCCCGGTAACACAAGGCACCATTTTCACCCAAAGCCCCTGCGACCCTCAGAGCAAGCGGGTCTTTTGGTGATGTCCCCACAGGGTGGCACAGCCGGAGCAGCTCGCAGCTCCCCGGCAGGATCCCTCCCAGTATTTAGAAGCAGAAAGCAGCAGGAGATGCACAACAGAGCCACGCAAACAGCGGCACCGCTGGCAGCGCCGGCACCGCCAGCTTTGGGGCGCAGCCAAGCAGCAACCGCCAGCACCCAGGGAGCAGCGCCACGTGAACCCCAAAAAGCACCATGTGCACCCCAAAACCTCAGTGCGGGATGCAAAGGAGGAGAGGGGAAGGATGAGAGCCGTGGGGCTGTTTTGCATCGGGGCCTTTGTGCCCGGCGCCTGCCGTGCCCGTGCCGAGCCGGGGTCACCGCCCAGCAGCAGCAGGCACCGCTCCCTCCCAGATTACAGGGCACGAGCAGCAGCTTCCAATTAACTCCGAACCCCCGCCAGACAGAAGAGGGAATTATGCTGTAACTTGTTAAAGGGAAAAAAAATAAAAATCAATATAAAATCAGACTGGATTTCTAAGGGAAATTATTCAGGGTGCCCTGCCAGCGAGGGGGTCCCAGCACAGCGCTCGCCCCCAGTGGGGTGTGGGGTCAGCGAGGGATGCCCCACGGGACAGTCCCGTGGGTTCCTTTCGGTGCAGAGCAGCAGCTCTGAGAGCAAACATCAGCCTCCCTGCCCTCGCCTTGCACCCTTCAGCGAGGGAAAAAAAACAACACAGTTCCCAGCTTTCCACCTGCCCCTGGAAATTCAGAGGCAAACAGCCACGGGCTCGCTGCCGGCTGGGCAGGACGCTGCCAAGCCCCTCGCAGGGCGGCTGCTGGGGGGGCTCCCATCATCGGCACCTCGAGCTGCATCCCACAGCACCCACGGCAGGGCCTCAGGAGGCCGGCTGGGACAATCCCAACCCAAATCCCCAACCCGAAAAGCAACGCGTAGGCCCCAAGGGCAGCGGCTGGCAGCGGCAGCCCTGTGGCTCGTTTCGGCACTGCTGGTGTTTTTCTGAAAGCCTTTGTCAATTTTTTTTTTTTTCTCTCCAAGCCTTGAGAAATCACTGCTGTGAGGGGAAGCGGGTGAGGCGTGCTTAAATATGTACATTTGATTATCACGGCCGGGGAAGGAGGCAACACGAGCCGGCGCCTCGCCCTGTCGAGGCTCAGCAGCCCACCGTGGCGTGGTGGCACCCGCATGGCCCCTGGGGACACCGGGGTGCAGCCGAACGCCCTCCTGCCCCAAACCTTCACCTCTTTAAGCACGAATTTCACCTGGCTCCAACAAATTAAAACGTCACCCGCAGCTATTCTGATGAGTCCCAGGACGTGTCACCGCCAACAAGTCGGATTCATCGGTATCCGAGGGGAGGGGAGCTGCTGCCTCTGTAGGGTCCCTGCTCGCTGCTCGACAGGGATAGGTCCCACTATCGTTTGGTTTAGGGTTGGCTTTTTTTGCTCTAAAGCCCCAAACCCATGGATTCACAGCCAAGCCAGCAGCTCCCCGGACCCTGCTGCAGCCCAGCCCCATTTTCTGCTCCTTGCCGGAGAAGCCGGGCACAAACTGCCCAGCGACCTCGGCTTTGGTTTTTGGAGCCCCACGGGTGCACGTGGCTGGGGTTTCTGCCCAGCTGGAGCCGGCGTGTTGTGCCTTCAGGCCGGGAGAGGGGAGCAAAACCCCCAAATTGCTGCTTCCCCACCCCGTGGGGCAGCGGGGAACCATGGGGGACAGCTGGCGGGACCTGCACGGACATCCTGACCGCAGCGGGGGGGACACCAAAGTCCCTGCGATGGCCCCGGGCGCCGTGCCCTGCCTGCAAAGGGCTGAGGCCGTTGCTGCTCATGGCTCACAAAATACCCCGAGCCCTCCAGGCCCGCAGCTCGCCGTGAAGATCACGTGAAGATGGAGTAAGCAAGCGTGCGCTCGGCCGGAGCAGCAGCGTTTTCACACGCATTCTTGGAAACCGGAGGGGCCTCATCTGTATTTTTCCAGCTCTCAGTAAATCAAAGCCCTTAAGCTCTTGCTGCTAATTCTGGCAGGAGTTTGGACACCAGCTGCGAGCTGGGGCTTTGCTAATGGACAAAGGGCCTGGCTGAGCATCTCCGGCGCGGCACCCAGCGCCCAGCCTTCACCTCGCAGCACTAATCCCAGCGCATTCACAAACTCTGGCACCTGTGCTCGGGAGCTGGCCCGTTTTCCAACCTGCCACATCGAAGGAGAAGCCACCGAGCCTGCCATCGCCTCCTGCCCCCCTCCCGAGGTGTTAGTGCAGCCTGGGTGATGGCACAAACATCTCACCCAGAGCTGCACCCTGAAGAGGAGAAGAGGATACAAAGTACCCGCAGCCCGTCCACTGTTTGTGCCTCTCTGTGTCCCCAACCCCTTGTCCCCAAGCCCGCCCTGGCTCCACCACGTGCCCGTGAGCCAGCCAGGCTGGAAAAAAGCCCCAGGGAGCTGGAGGCACCGTGGAGAGCAAGCACAGGGACCGGTGGAGGGAAATGAGCTGGAAAATCTTCTCTTCGGGGCCTGGCAGCGTCAGCAAGCAGAAAGGACAGCAGCAGCATCCCACCCTGCGCCGTGCCGAGCCGTGCCACAAGCTGGGCCGTGCCAAGCTTGGGTTTCTCCACGCTGAGCTGAGCTGAGCCGAGCCAAACCAGCCCATCCCCAGCTGCACCAGGCCGTGCCAGGCCATGCCTGGTGATGCCATGCCAGGCCCAGAAGAGCCAAGCCCTGCCCCTGGGCATGACACCAGAGCGAGCCCTGCCAGGCTGTGCTCAGCGATGCCCTGCCAGGCTGGGCCAGGCCACGCTGGGCTGAGCTGAGCCGTGCCCACCTGTGCCATGCCCACCATGCCCAGGGACGTGACCCATGCTGTGCCCGGGGATGCTGTGCCATGCCCAGGGATGTCACATCACGCCAAAGCATGCCATGACCAGCGATGCTGCACCACAACCAAGGGTGTCCTGGGATGAGCTGCCATGCCCAAGGATGCCGTGGGATGCCTGAGGATGCCCAGAGATGCTGTGCCATGCACAAGGATACCCAGGGGTGCTGTAACACGCTCAGGGGTACCCAAGGATGCCCAAGGACCCTGTGCCATGCCCAGGGATGCCAGGGGACACTGTGCCATGCCTGGGGATGCCCTGGGACGATGTGCCATGCCCAGGGACACTCTGTTATGCCCAGGCACACCCAAGGATGCCCAAGGAAGCCCAGGGATGCCCTGGGACCCTGTGCCATGCCCAGGGATGCTCTGTTATGCCCAGACACACCCAAGGAAGCCCAGGGATGCCCAAGGATGCCGTGCCACGCACAAGGATGCCCAGGGAAGCTGTGCCATGCCCAGGGAGGCTCCGTTCTGCCCAGGCACACCCAAGGATGCCCAGGGAAGCCCAGGGCTGCCGTGCCATGCCTGGGGACCCCCAGGGACGCCCGGGGACCCCCTGGGGCGCCGTGCCCACCTTGAGATAGTCGTTCTCGGAGCGCAGGTCCTCCAGCTCGCGGAGCAGCCCGTCGGGGCCGGCGTCCAGCAGCTCCTCGGTGAGGTCGGAGAAGGCGAGCGAGGCGCTGAGCCGCAGCCGGCTGCTGGCCATGGAGCCGGCCGAGGGCTCGTCGGGTAGAGGCGAGGCTTCGCCGGCCGAGGGCGGCGGGGGGCAGCCGGGGCTCTCCCCGTCGCTGCCGCTCAGCTCCAGCGACGGCAGCTTCGCCTCCTCCGAGGCGCTGC
Source organism: Netta rufina (assembly GCF_964035555.1). Taxonomy (NCBI): domain Eukaryota; kingdom Metazoa; phylum Chordata; class Aves; order Anseriformes; family Anatidae; genus Netta; species Netta rufina. The sequence continues at coordinate 4,164,993 of NC_140140.1, forward strand.
CCTCCGACGCCTCCGAGCCGCTGTCGCTCAGCCCGCAGCCGGGCCCCGACCCCGACCCCGCTCCCGGCGCGGCGCCGGCGGCGGCGCCCCCCGCCCGCAGCCCCCCGGCCGCCGGCCCCGCCCCGCGGCACCTCCCCTTGGCCCGGGGCGCCCCGCGGACCGCCGGCCCCCCCCGGCCGCCCCCGCCCCGGCCCGGGGCCGCCGCCGCCGCCGCCGCTCGCGATCGCTTCTCGGCCCTCGCCTCCTTCCCTGCGCCGCCGCCGCCACCGCCTCCCGCTCGCCGCGGGGCCGCCGGGGGGTGCGCGGAGCCCCCGCGCCGGCTGCGGGGCAGCGCCCAGCCCGGCAGCTCCTTGGGCCGGGCGGGGGACGGCGCCCGCTGCAGCTTCTTCTTCTCCGGGAGCGGCGGAGGAAGAGGAGGAGGAGGAGGAGGAGGAGGAGGGGGAGGAAGGGGAGGCGGTGGGGGCAGCCCCCGGGGGTCCGGCTGCGGCCCCGCGGCCTCCATCTCCGTGCCCGTGGCCCCGCGGCGCGGCGCTGGGCTCGGCCCCGGCTGCGGCTGCGGCCCCGGCTCCGCCCGCCCCCGCCGCCGGGCGGGGACGCGCACGGGCGGCGAACAAAAGGCGGCGGAGAGGGGGGGGGCGAGGGGACGGGGGGGCCGCGCTGGAGGCAACAGCGACCCCTCCGCCCGCCCCCGGCAGCCGCGGGGTAAGGGGGGGGGCGGACACGGGGTAAGGGGCTTTGGGGTGGCCCCCAGCAGTGCCCGAGCATCACTATGGGTGCGGGGCGTTGGGGTGTCCCCCAACACCCCCTGAGCATCCTTATGGGTGGGGGGCTTTGGGGTGTCCCCAATATCCCCTGAGCATCCTTATGGGTAGGGGGCTTTGGGGTGTCCCCAATATCCCCTGAGCATCCTTATGGGTGTAGGTCTTGGGGTGTCCCCCAACACCCCCTGAGCATCCCTATGAGTGGGGGTCTCTGGGGTGCCCCCCCAACACCCCCGAGCATCCCTATGGGTGAGGGTTTGGTGGCCCATTCCCCCATCTCCCCCCCCCCCCGCCCGAAGCATCCCTATCGGTGGGGGGTTTGGTGGTGTCCCCCCAACACCCCTGAGCACCCTTATGCATGGGGGTCTGGTGGCATCCTGCCCCCCCCCCAACACCCCTGAGCATCCCTGTGGGTCAGGGGGCTGGCAGTGTCCCCAAGAACAGGGGTACCCCCATGGGTGAGGGTTCCCCGTGGTGTCACAAGGGTTGGGGGGGCCTGGGAGATGCCTAAGGGTGAGGGTCCCCCGGGGCACTGCAGGTCCCCTGGGTGTCCCTGCAAACACGGGTCCCCCGGGGAAGCCTTGGAGGGGAGGGTCTCTGGGGTGTCCTCAGCAGTGCATGTCCTGAGGTCCCGGGGGGGTTGGTTGGGGTCCCCAGGGTCCCCTTAGGATGAATGGGACCCCCCCAGGCATGGGGATCCAGCAGGGCACCGCTGTAAGCACAGGGCATCCTCAGAGGCAAAGCTCCCTGGGGTACCCCATGGGTGGGGGCCCCCCCGGGGACCCCCCCCACGCACCCTAGGGCGTCCCGCCAAGCCACCGGGGCGCGCGCGGCCCCATGGTGCTGCTGCTGCACGGTGCCTCTCGGGAAGGGGGGGGAGCGCCAGCAGCGCGCGCTCCCACCCAGCGGCACGCGTCTCGTACGTTAACAACCCGGCCCCAAACCCACGGCGAGCATCCAAAGGCTGGGTTTGAAAAATGCTCCCGCGTGCCTGCGCCCGCAGCAGCGCAGCACGAGCGTGGTGGCCGGACGCGTCCCTGCAGCAGGAAGCGGAGCCCCGGCCCCCTGTGCCGAGCAATTTGGGCTCTGCGTGCAGGGCACCGCGACCCCACTGCACCAACACGGCCCCAGTGCACCAACATCGCTGCCCCGGGGGGGCAAACCCGAGCCTGGCCAGGGCGCAGAGCCCTGCACCGACCTCAGGCAGCTTCTGACAGAGCCCCCTGTGCCCCTCCTGCCTCAGAGCCTTGGGGATGGTGTCCCCGTGTCTGCAGCAGGTATTTTGGCTGTGAGTAATGGTGAAATGGTGAATGGGGGCTACCCCCGTGTGCCAGGGAGTGACTGACGTGCTGGCCCCACCAGCCTCGCTGGGGGACTCGCCTGTCCCAGCACCGTGCCCAGCGAGGCCGTGCTGGTCCCTTCTGTCCCCAACGTGGCCGCACAAGGCACAGCCCCCCCAGCTGCAAGCAAAGGGCTGCGGCCCCAGCTCGTGACTTCCAGCATCGCTCCATGGGGCTGGTCCTGCTGCATGACTGCCCGGTGCGGGGTGCCGTGCCCTGACTGCCCAGTGCGGCGCTCATTAACGAGGATCGTTAGCGTTCCATCAAGCAGTGGTTAATTGCACAACACGAGGCACGCCGTGTGCTGCCCTCACCAAGCCATGGCGCAGCGGGGAGGGGGGGTTCAGGGGCCAGATGCCATGTCCCAACCCTGCGTTGGGGACAGCCCCCGTGGTGCCGTGAGGATGGGGCATGTGCTGTGCTCCCAAAACTGCCCTGAGCGCTTGGTGAGCTGGGGCTGGGGCTCCCTGGTGTCCCCCACCAGCCAGGCTGGCACAGCACAGCGGGTGTGTGGCTTGCACGCTGTCCCCAGCGCTGCCACGTGCTCCCAGGGGACACTGTGTGCGTCACCACGTGCACAGCCCCGGCGTGCAGTGGCACACGCCACATCCAGGGCGCCCTGCTCGTAGCCGGGTGTCCCCAGGCTGTGTACCCAGAGCCTCCCCACACCTCCCCACAGCCCAGGTGAGAGCGCAGCCAGAACTGCTGCCCCAGGGGAAAACCACTGAAAGGCAGGGACAGGTTTGGGGTGGAGGAGGGAGGGACGCTAACAGGCCTCAAAATGCTCCCTGGGGCTGGAGTCCACGCAGGCAGCCAGGATTAGAGCCAAGCCAACACCGCCCCGAGCCAGGCGCCCACTCTTGCGCTCGCCACCCCCTTGGCAGGGTGGCAGGGATGAGCTGGGAGACACCGAGCCAAACCCATCTCATCCAGGGGCTGGTTTAGCGGCTGGCCTTGAACTAGCTGATCCCGGGGGGGAATTATTCAATAAATTTGAATTAAAAGCGGGCGGGCGGCTTTCTGAAGCCTCTGGAAGAAAAGCAATGAGCTTAAGCAGCCCCCTGGGCCCTGGGGAGGTCTGGCTGGCAGCCAGCCGGAGCCAGGATGCGGCACGGCCGCGGGCAGCGCTGAGCAAGGCTCCGCTCAGCCTCCCTGTGCCCACCTGAGCACCCTGCTGGATCAGGCCCCGGGCACTGACTGCTCCCGGCTCCCTCCCTGCTGGCTCCCCTCCAGACCTCTGAGGCTGCTGTCAAGTGCATTTCGGGTTAAGATGCTAAAGAGCTCATAGCAAAGAGCCCTGGAGCAGCAGCAGCAGCAGGTGTAGCCTCCGAGGCTGTAGCAGGCCCCCAGGTGCTGGCCCAATTCCTACCAGCTCGACCCAAAGCCAAGGAGCTGAGGATGCCGTAATTTCTTTGGGAGGGGAAAAATATTTACGAGTCCTTAGCGTTTGGCATCTCCCTTACACAAACTGCACCTGAAGCCACCATCGAGCACCTACGTGAGTATTTGAGTGACAGAAATCCCAGGGGGTCATTTCCAAACACCCACACGCACCGCCTCGTGTAAGTGCCGTGCGTGGATGGGGTTTTTTCTGGTTTTGGGGGACAAGGATGGGGATGTGCCACCAGGGGAGCAGCCAGCACCTCGGGGAGGCTGAGGCTGTGGGGACGGAGGTGCCGTGCCCCAGTGATGCCGTGCTCGCCCCCAGCTGTGCCAGCCGTGCACATCCCCGTGCTGCTCCATGCAGACTCGCGCCGAGGCCGGCTCTGCGGCAGCCATAGCAACCGGGCTGCCTCCCTTCTCCCTTCTCCACCTTTCCCAGCACGGATAATGCTGATTTCTCCCAAAATTGCTGCTGCCTGAGAGATGCCAGCAAAAGCCCAAGCACAAGACGGAAAACAGGGGCTGATGTGCCCCCCGAGCCCTAAGCTGCACCCCATTGCCTGGCTCTCTCCGCGCAGCGGGGTGGGGAGCGCTGCCTGCCTGCAAGGGGAGGAGAGGAGGGAGGAAAAGCCAAGCACCAGCAGCACGGCTTGGCACAACAGAGCACAAGGGTGTTTCTCATCCAGACGGCTGCTGGGGTTTGGAGATGGGGTCCTGAGTCCGGGAATGGCCACGGGGATTTGAGGGGTTCAGAGCAGCCCCCTAGATGCTGACAGCACCCTGCTTTCCCAGGCACGATACCAGCATCTCCCCAGCCGGCCCTGAGGTGTGAGAATACCGAGGGATGAAGCAAACACAAACCCACCCTGGGCTCCCCTTAACGTGCTCCGGGGGGCTCTGGGCTGTGCCGCTGCTGCTCCGAGCCCCAATTTGCAGCAGCAGCAGGGGGCTCCCAGCCTGCCCCCCCCACCCCGCTCCTCCCCGGGGGAGCTGCTCTGTTGCGACAGGGACATCGCCAGGGCTCAGGGGCTCCTGCCACCCACCCACCAGCCTTCTCCTGGCCCCAAAGCAAGCCCAGGTCCCTAAGGGGGTGCTGCCATCCCCGCCCCAGCAGCGCCTCCCGCCCCGTTTCTCACCCGGCATTGCCGCCTGGTGCCCGAGCGGAGCAGCGCAGCTCCTCGGCGGTGCTTGAACCGAGCTCCTGGCTGCAGTTCCTCAAAAACAGGGCACGGAAAGCAGTCAGCGAGGGGAAGTGAGGCAGGAGGGTTTGTGCACGTCGCTGTGCCCGTATGGGTGCTGGGAGGACCGGGCTGGAGCCTGGAGCTGGCCGGGGCAGCCCAGAGGCTGAGCCGGGAGCGCGGCTGCTCCAGCTCCCCGCAGCCAAAAACTGCTGGGGGGGGACAGCAAAGCCACCCCTCAGCCAGAGGGTCAAACACAGATGAGGAAAAATCAAAACAGATTCTTCTCCTTCCCTAACTCGGCTGCTGAGAAGCCGTACCAGCGCTCAGACCTCTCGGGTTTGACCCCTGGGCGAGCCCCCTGTGCTCACACTTGCCTTTTGGAGAAGATTTGGCAGCCAGGAGCACGGGGCAGCCCCTGAGCAGGACTGCAAAAGCCACCAAAGTCTTGCTGAGATGAGGTCCCTTAAGGAAAGACAGAGGCTGCACTCTGTAGCTCCGTAAGTAGATCACATCAGGCCAACATTTAATATCAGAATACAGAAAACAACTGATCACGAAGGAGAAGAAACACCCATATTCAGCCTTCCCTTTGGGGGGTTGCAGAGAGGTTTGCAGCTACCAGGCTGAAGGTGGGGAGAGCTCAGGGTGTGCTCGTGTGGCTCCCACTGGGAGAGGAGCCCCGAAGGGGAAGCTGAGCTGCAGGGAGGGTTTCCTCGAGTAGCTGCCGGCCCCACGTGTGGCCCCTGATGGGACAGCTCAGGAGGCTGCTGCTCCTTGTCCTGAGCCCCACAACTTGCTGTGGTCTGTGGCTTTGTGCCCGGTGCTGGTGTGCATCCCAGGGACGCTCATCCCAGGTGCCTTGGTATGGTTTTAGTTCAGCAGACAAGCAATCTTGTTCAGCAGGAGCTTCTTTTGGGGAAAACCCGGGCACAAACCATGAGGGCTTGGAAAAGGCAGTGAGTGTTTCTGCACGTCTCTATACCTGGGGCCTCTTGTGCTCAGGCAGATGTTGCTGATCTGGGCCCTGGAGATCCCTTCTGCCCTCGCAGGGGAAGGGGAGAGGGCTGGGAGGGCTGCGGGTGGAGGCTGGCAGTGAATCCCTGCGAGGAAGAGGAGCGAGGGGTCTGTCTGTGTGTGGGGAGGAAGAGGAGGGCTGCCTCTATGTGAGAAGCAACCTAATGACTTCAAATTAACTTTAAATACAGCGAGGTCTCTTTGAACGAGAGAGGGAGCCCTTCGCTGCTCCATCCATGTGCCCTGGATCCACCACTGCCTCCTTGCCTTTCACACCTGCTTTGCGAGCTGCCCTGGCAGCATGGAGCTCAGGCTGTGAAACCCAGAGAGCCAGTGCAGAGACCAAGGGGATGTTCATGGGGACTTGGTTCAGCCAAAGAGAACGGCCTGCTTACCCAGTCCCTGTGAGTTTGTTACCAACAGCCTCTGTTGCCCTCAGGGTGCGAGGAAGGCCCCATCTTCTGCAGATTGAGTCAGGACCCTCGATCCCGCACCTTTCTCCCTCTCCTTGTTACTGAGTGGGTGCTGTACAGGCGTAGCTCTCAGCTCTTCTTTGAGGTTAAGCTGCTTTGTGTCAGGTCGGTGTTAAACAGGGGATCTGGGGTTTCTTTAGAGGAGTGCTCTTCAGGAATAAAATTTACACATGCATCGCTTTTTCTTGAGCTTGAAAGAAAATGGATTTGTTTAAGATTTAAGGCATTTTAATGCCTTCAGAGCACAAAACATCAGTAAAACCAAGACAATTTTAAACTAGGGGATGCTGTGAAAAGCAATCATATGGAATACAAAATAAATACCTGATAAAAAACAGACTTCCATTCCACTTACAGCCTAAAGCCCGTCTCTCCTGGCTCAGCTCTATCACTGCATCCTCTTTGCCTGACCCTGTCCGTGGTGTGGGGACGTGCCATGGCGAGAAGTGACATTGGCAGCACCAAGTCTGTGGGGTTTTGGTGTGAGTGAGGCTTCCTGGGCAGTTGTGTGTGGTGCTGGCACTGCAGCACATGAGGTGAGGGTGTGCAGGAGCCTTCCTCGTGTCTGCCCCCAGCTGTGGCTGTGGCTGAGCTGGGGTTCCCAGGAGTTTCTCCGCACCATGTACGTATTTTTTTTTGTACACGTAGATGTGGTGTAACCAAGTTCTGGGTGCTCTGATGTGCCTGGCCCATGTCTCCCACTGGGTGACCGGTGGCAGAGGAGGGGAGAGGTGTCTCTGATGTTGTCTGTGCTGAAGATGGCAAATAAAGCAGCTGTAACGAGCCGGCCAGTGCACAAGAGCACAGCTCCCAGCTTTGGGTGGAATCAGAGTCACTTGGCTCTGCAGCAGCCAACTGCTCATTAATGGAAAGCCTATTTTGGGTTAATTTCTGGGAGTTTGTGCTTCTGAAATGGAGGGCCTAATCTCAGCTTTAAAACTCTGAGCAAGTTCTATGGCGTAGGTAGAAATGTTGGTCTCTCACCTGATCACAGCAGAGTTTGAAGTGGGGTGGAAGCTTTTCCATGTGGTATTTGAATTCCCAGAGTTCTGGATGCCAACAGCAAACCCCTTCTCTCTTCCTCCTTAGCCACATGTCCCATAAACAAAGTGTGAGCCAGGCTCCAATACATTGTGAGTTTGGGGTTTGGAAGCACTGGGGAGCCGATGGGCTGCTAGGCTGACAAATTGTTTAATAAACCTTGAAGGAAGCCCATGAGAGGGGGCTCGTGGGGTGTTTGGGGAGGTTTAAGCCTGCAGCCAGTGCTCTGTAAAGGCAGGTCAGACTTTCCTGGGTGGTAGAGAGCACCAGTGCTCAGGGCTGAAGGAAAATGTACAAAACCAGCCTCAGGACGTCAGCTGGGAGAACTTATCTGCCAGGGATGGCTTGTGGAGGGCTTGGAAGAAGCCCTGGGGTGAACTTGGGCTTTGGCCATGCTGAGCCCTGCAGGGTGGGTTTGTGGTGGCCACGAGTCACCGCAGAGCTCAGAGCAGCTGGTGGGGAAGGACAAAGCACTGCCACAGCGTCCTCTGTGCTGGCCCTCTCCGTAGGGGGGTGTAAACGGGGAAACGAAGGAGCTTCCCCTGCTGCCTGCACCTGGTACTGGTTTGGGGGCCAGTGCGTGCTGTGCCCTCCCCGTTGGCAAGATCTCTGAGCTCAGAAGAACAAAGCGGCCTGGACACTAGCTCAGCAGGCTGTCTGAAAGCCCAGTGGATGCTCGATACACCCCACTTCCAGCGTGCTGGTGTAAATCGAGCATGCTAATAACCCTCTGGGGCTGGTATATAAAGGAACTGGAAGCACTGAGCTCCTACAGTCACAAGCCAGAGGCTAAATCTGAGTTTTGGGTATGCGTGTGGGAGGTGCAGCCAAACGTCTGGGTCTCCTGCCCCCGAGCAGATGGCTGCTCCCCAAATGGGAGTCCCAGCATGTGGCTGGGGTAGGCTGAGGCATTACTACGGAGTTGTAGGGCTAATTTGGCACACTTTACCTCCAATGCTTGTAGCAGACACGAGGCAGTGAGCCTTTTGCCACTCCTCCTGTGTTCCCATGCAGCACTGGCTCAGAAGGGAGATGTTTTGTAAAAGGCAGCAAGAGATGCTTGTGCCAAAGAGCTGCTGTGGGTGCCCATGAGGAGAAGTGGTGCCACTGAAGTGACCTCAGGTGATCCTTTTCTGGGAGGAGGAAAGCCCCAAGCGTCTCCCTGCCCTGCAGTAGGACCCAGGCAGTGATCTGTGGCCCAAGAGACCTGGAGTGTGCCTTCCTCTGGCTTCCCTTGTCTCCAAGTGAACTGTCTGCAGCCACAGGCAAGCTTTTCTCGTAAACCTATGCAGAAAATAAGACAAACTCAATTAAAACCCGTTTTTCACCCTTTTGTTGCTCTGAGGGGTGGGGATTACACCGTCCAGTGTGCTCTCTGGGATGCTGGGGAGGACCCTGGCACAGCCCTGGGCAGGAGCAGCCCCTGGGTTCCTCGCCCTTGCTTTATGGAGCACTGCTGTGGGAAACCTCTTAAATTTGGGGAAACTGGGTGAGCGAAGGCTGCTCCTCTTCAGTTGTGGCTGCCAAGCAACAGAACCATAAACAGAATATTTCAGAAGATGAAAATGTTTTCTAATCCAAATTTCTTTTTATACCCCAAAGATGTGTGCTTTCAGGTTGACTGTACAATCTCCCAACCTGCCCAAAGATGCTTTGTGAAACTGGGGAGACTTTTCAGGAATATTTGGAGCTATGAGCTGAGCAGTTGGAGGCTTTGCAGGCTGTCGGCATGACCTGAAAGATGCGGGGTCTTGCATGGGCTCTTCCTCCCACTAATCATGTCCCAGGAGCTGAGCATGCAGAGCTCAAAGGGCTTCAGAGGAAAAAAATAGAACAGGGCACTTCCTAGATGGGCTAAACGGTTGCTGCACTTCCAGCTCCTGCTCTGAGCTCAGATCCTTCCCAGCATGTTAAAGGGCACGGGTTTTGCAGCGTGGTGCAGGATGCTTGGCTTTCTCCTGGAGAAACGTGCCCTTGGTGGTGCTGTGCCCTGGTGGGGCTCTGTCCCTCCTCCTTTAGGATGCGCTCAGGAGGTGGTGTGAGCCCTGCGGCGTTGGTCCTGCTGGGCTGAGGCAGCTTCTTGCAGGGGCTTGAATCCTTGGGAAGGGCAATGGGATGCTTGGAAGTAGATTTAATCTAAATTGGTGGTTTTGCTGGTTCATTTTTTCAAGCTGCAGTCTCCCACGAGATGGTGCTGTGGGATAGGGACACTGCAAATGAGACATCACTACGGGGCTTTATGGCATTGAACACAATAAAATTAATTTGTGGCTTTGGCAGCAGGCTTCCTGTGGTCTTTGCAAAGGTTTCTTCAGAGAGCACAGACAGGGAGCGAGCAGTGTCTGCTGTAACTGGGGGAGTTGCCTTGGTGGGCAAACCCAGTCAGAGGGAAAGCACCACCACATCCCCCTAAAAGTACTTACACGACTTGTGCTGAGCCTGTGTGCACTCACATTAATTGCTGTGGTTGGGCTCAGCATTTTGTAAACGGCCAAAGAGCATGCTTTATATGTAAGTAAAGCCAAGAATATATTGTTATATATGAGTTAATCATTTTTAAAGTTTGGTTGCAAGAAGAAATAACAATTACAATGGCTTTATGCACCTAATTTTCACTCACGTGGGGGCTGTGCTCAGCCCTGCCCTGTTCCCACAGCTGCTAGGCCAGCAGTTTGTCTGGGGACGATGTGGGGGCTGCAGCAGGTTGTCACCAGCTGGGCCCTTTGTGGGCAGGAACGCGATGTTTGGGTCAGGGATTTTGTTTTGCTTTTTCTGGGGTCCAGTCAGGGTAACTGTTTTTAACCTGTCTTCACACTTTTGCTCTTTTTCATTTTTTTGTGGCTACGTCATGCCTGAATTCACTATTTCTGGTGGCATCTGCGTACATTAGGTCCTGCTTCTGTGTTTTGTCAACCCGAAACTGCTTTTGCCCAGCTTCAGGTCTGCTGTTTGTTAACTGGCCGCACATCTGCATCGCACCCTGTGTCTCTGTGTCCTTGCAAGTCCTGAGTCCTCGCAAACCCAGGACAAGGCTTTGGGGCTGCTTCAGGCAACAGCACTTCTGTACCACAGGGCACGTGGCTGTACTGAGCATAGAGGCACCAGAGAAATGTGGGATTTCTGCCCCACTGCTCTTTTTGTGCCTTCCCCTCTGTTTTCATGCTTTCTGCACAGGAGGGCTCTTTGGAACAATTTTTTATTTGATGCTGGGTTCCTGATCTGAGTCTTCTTACAGAGAAGGGTTTTTCTGAACATGTCCTGTCAAATTATGTTCTTCATTAATAATGATGCTTTTGATCAGCATCATGAAACATGTGGACAGTTCTTGGAAGGTTTTTGTGTTACAAAGTGAATGAATGAACAAAATGGGTTCCTGTGGCAAACTTCTTTCTTGTCAAGCAAACATCTGGGTCGTCACAGCTTTTAAAAAAATCTAGAAAATACAAAAAATTCACAGGTGTGAAATGCTAACCTGAACTTTATTTTAATTTCAGATGTTCACTCTGTAGAATAAAGTTATTGGGATTTGATCTGGAGCCCTCTGAAGTCAGAGGAAGACCTTTTCCTTAGTGACTCAGTAACAGCCAGTACTGGACAGAGAGGCTGAATAATTTACAGAGCAAAATTCCCACCGTTTGCTATACAAACGTGTTCTGGGCCAAGGGGTGCCCTGAGGCACCCCCAGATGGATTACTTTGCCTTCCAGCACATGCACTGGGGCTGGTAGCTGCTGTCTGGGCTTCCCGTTGGCATGGGGTGATTTTGTCTGGGTCCTTAAAACCTCCACCTGTGGCAGCTGCAGGGTTTTGCCCGTGTTCCCATGTGGCGTGGGATTTGTTCCATGTGGTGTGGACAGAGCTGTGTGCTCTGAATGGTGCTCGTGTGTGCCCAGGAGAGCTGCTGGGCTGCCAGAGGCAATGAGGTTTCATTGGTGCAATTAGCTGAATCAGGTGAGTTTGGCCTTTTCATATATATTTTTTTTTTATTCTGAGGCTGGGTAATACACATTTATTCTGTTGGCCAAGTAATACATATCACATCAGTGGCATTTAATAACATACCAAAATCCAAGTTTGGGTTCTTCCTCCTTCAGGGCCCTTTCCTAGTGCCCTAACAATGACTTTCAAGGTCCGTTGCTATAGCAGTAAGAGATGATCAGTTATACTTTTCAAAGCATTTTTCCTTATTTATCTAACCCTGTCTCTCAGGCGTAACCTTCCCACAGATTTTTGCTTTAATAAACAGCATTGTGGCTTTTCTGCACGTCTGCTCTAAGACCGAGGTGACTTGCCCCTGGCTGCTGGGGCGATGTGGCCGTGCCGGGCCGTGGTTCTCACCTCGGGGCTGTTTGGCAGCAGCTCGACCTGGCCCCACACCACGGTGCAGTGCTGCTCGCTGACTTTGTGGCGAGGACATCCACCTCTGGCCAGCATCTGCTCCTCAGGTCTTACCTGGGAATAACCTTCTGCAAGGAAACATCCAGCTCCTGGTCTCATACTGATGGCTCCAGCCTCGTCAGGCCTGTCCTGTCTCCATAGGGAGAGCTCAGGCTGTCTGAGTCCCCTCCAGAGGGGCTGCCTCTCACCAGCTCAATCCCAACACTGCTGAGTGAGCCCTCGGTCTCCTCCCCCCATCTTCTTCCCTGATCTGTCCCCAGTACCATGGTTATCATCCAGGTCAGCCTCCTGCTGTGCCTTTTTACCCATCTCTGCAGACACAGAAGTGTCCGTGCCTGGTGGCTCACTGAGGGCTCAGATGTTCCTTCTGGTGCTACCAGGGAAGCCCAGTGCAGGGGAGGCTTTCAGAGCTGTGGTGGGTCTGGAGCTCCATCTCCTTCCTGCAGGTTTGTGAGATGTTTTTGTGCATGAGTGGGTCGGTGGGTACCCTTAAATCCTATTTTTTCCTCCTGCCCTTTGCCTCGTGCTGCTCCCAGCCCTGGGCTGTGAGGTCTGGTCCCCAGCCCCTCTGCCCCCTGCTCACTCCACGTGCAGTACCTTCATTGTCCAAGGAAGAAGTTGTCCTTGCTCAGTACACTGAGTATCTAGCACAGCTGAGTCACAGCCCAGTTTAGGTGTTAGTGCAAATAATTCCTAATTACATCCCTGAGAAAGCTGCCTGTCTCCTGGTTCTCTGCAGCCAGAAGCTTCTCTTATCAGTATGCAGGGAGAAAGCGGGTGTGCTGGGCAGGGGGCTGTGGCCCAGATACCTCTGGCTGGCTTTGTCTGGGCATCTAACAGGCTTTGTTTGCTGGTGCTAAGTCACAGTGCCTTCGGTCACCACAAAAGCAGAGTGGAACAGTTGAGACCATGGAAAGTGGGTCAGATTGCTAGAGAGGAATACAAAAGGATAGTGTGTGGGCCTGGGAGAACAGGCTGGGGACTGTCAAAAGGCCCAGGCACAAAATGATTGGAGAACTAGGAAGGGCAGAGAGGATGAAAAGCTACTGTGCAAGCATATCAGATGCAGGAGGAAGAGAGGGAGTGTTGGTTGCAGTGAGGAGGGGAGGCTGTGGTTGGGTGATGCCCAGCACACAGAAGTATTTCGTGATGAATTTGCTTCAGCTTCAACTGAAATGTCCAGCAGCTAACACAGAAGACTGCAGGAAAAAGAATGGATTGTTTTGAAATCAGTTAGGTGCGCTGAAAATCACTGTAGGGTATGTAGAGAAAAGCCTGGAGCAACCTCAGAGCTGTTCACCACTATTTTTGAGACCGTATGAAGAATTAGGGATGTCTCCTGATAAAAGATAAAAAATAATTCTCTTTAAAATGGGGCTCCAGGAAGGTACAGACCAGCAAGTTTAATTTTAATTTCCAGGAAAATACTGTAACAAATAATGAAAGTTAGCACATAAGGTCAGCAGCACTTTTTAAAACCGTGTTGATTTTCTCCTGTGACAGCATCATCCATTTTTTTTTTTTTTTAATTCTAAAGAAAAGCAGTGGATATCATGTAACCTGACATTAATGAAGCTTTTGATTTTTCTCCCATTATATTTTCATAATCATGGTAGGGGAAACTGCATTAAAGAAACTTTCATTTGATGGTTGAAATCTGGCAGGGAAACCATGATAAAAAGTTATTTCTTGTGAAAACAGGATTTGGTAAAGTGGGGTCCTGCAACCGTTTACTGGGTTTACTGCCAGTCAGTGTTTTCACTAATGATCTGGAAGATGCCAGAGATTGTTCTTATTAAATTTGCAAATGAGGTCAAACAGAAGATCTCAGCTGCAACTAGGTCAGGGGAGGGTTAAGACTCAAAGTCCTGACCAAGAAATTTCTGGACTAATGCAGCTCACCACATTTTTTTGACTTTCAGTTTTGAACTTGAAAAAGATTTCAAGTTGAAAGTGAATTTGATAAACAAGGATTTTCCTCTTGGATTCTGTTGGCAAGTTTTGCTGTGGGGAAACTCGTGTTGTTTTCTGAAGTGGTAAATTTGTCTTCAGGACAATGAGACCACCCTTTGGTGCAGTGTGATGCTGAGATGGAGCAAGACCTGACATCCTCCAACGTGGGTTTCACTTGGCAGCTGGGCTGTACTTCTGCAGTAGGAAACCCTCCTTCCCAGAGCCATGCAAGACCCTTCCATGGGGTTTTTTCAAAACCTTGGGTTAAGTGGGTTTTTGAAGTTGGACGGATCCTCATTTTGAATCTACTTTTATAAGGAGAAGCTGTAAGGGGGATCTATAGGCAAGGAGCACACTGTGCTACCATGTAATAAGATTTGAGTTTCCTCACTATTCAGTGCTAGTGCTTGCTGGGTGGTGTTACAGGCTAAGCAGATATTGCTAGCACCAGCTGTTGCTTTATAGCAGTTCTTCATGCTTAACAGTAGGAAGCTAAACTATAGTATCATGCAGAATAGAAGGCTATTATGAGCCATGAGCAACACAGTATGATAAATGCATACAAATCCTCCTTTACTCATTAATGGGCGTCTGACTGCCTCAAGGAGGGGCAGCCTGGTGGTCAGGGGCTGAAAGGAGCCATCGTCTCCCTGCTGCCAGTTTCTGTGCAACTTGGGTAAATCCCTAAAGCATAATTTTAAGATAGAGGCTCACAGAGGCTGTTACTTTAATGTTGATTAGTGCACTGGCTTTTAAAACTCCAGCCCTTAGACTTCTTGAGGATGTTATCTAAGTGTCTGTCACATATTACCCCCTCAAGCTATGGGATGCTCACTCCTTGGACCTTGGGCTGGCAGCATGCAGTTCCCTGGGGCCTTGTCACAGTCTATACAAGATGTACAAGGGAAAAGTGTCCTCAGGGTAGGTGTGAGTGACCTGCCCCACCCCGCCTCCCATGCTTCTACACACTGTGCCTTCTCCTTAAGTCTCAATCCTTTCCTTTGCAGACAGACCCTGTAGGTCTCTGTCCTTTCCCCAGCAAAGCAGAGGCTTTGCTTGCTTCTGCTGTGAAGCCCAGCCAAAGGCTTTGGCTGGCACGCAGCCTGTCCTGGGGCCACCCACAGCGTGCTGCAGCCAGCACCAGGAAAGGTGGATACAGTGCCCCAGGGGTGCTCCGTAACTGCTGATTTCTTGAATAACCTTGCCCAAGCTACTCAGTTGCTCCAGGTCTGTGTCATGTAAAGTAAGAAATCTTCCTTCTTCTATTCACTGTCTGCTTTGAGTAGTCAAATAGAGAAACCCAGTCTCAGCATGCTCTTTTACTTTGTGATTGATCCACTACGTAGGGGAACTCAGGTTGGTGTGATTTTACAGCTACCAGGTATAAAGTGCTGGGACTGATCTCCGAAGGGGGGTGGCAGTGGGTACTTTACAATCCAAGCACAGCTAGTAATCCCCTTTCAGATTTATGTTCACAGAGCGTCTATGGTAATGTTAAGAAAAGCTCTTTTGACTAAAACTACACAATGCTCTGAAGCTAGAACCTGCTTTGGTTGCAGGTCTGCACAGTGAAGTCTGTACGGTGCTTTCCCAAGCCTCTCATCTGAACAGGTAAGACGTGGTCATCTCCCCCCTCACCCCCATTACTGTTAATGGCACCACCTTGCTCCCAGAGTTTAACTTTACGGAAGCATTTATTTTGAGAACAGGCCTCTACGTTGACTGCTTTTAAGGTAATTAGTCCAAAGCATCAAATGACAGTTAAATCAGAGCTCAAAATTTGTTGTAATCAGGGCTCTTTGAAGGTTATTATTCCTAATTTGTATAAATCAAGACGTAAGAGTGCTTCTGGTGTAACTTTAAGCTTTATTTCTGTTGATTTTTCTTTTACCAAAAGACTAACTTGGGGATTGTTGAATTTTACTTGTGATTTGTGAGGGCGAGGGGGGTGGCACGAAGCAGCGGTTTGCATAGGCTCTGGTCAAATGACAGGACGGTGCATCTGCAGGAACGGGCGCACGCTGGGTTATGTGCTGTTCACCAGGGGAGGAAGCAATCTGCCTGTGGTGACTAAAGGCCTCCATTCCCCTACCAAGGTCAGCAGAAGCATCCCCTGCCTTTGGCTACATCATAATTGCATTAATAAAGACCGTGGCTCCCAGGGGTAGAGGCTGCAATTAGAAGCTGTTTCAGAGGTTTCATTGCTCTCCACGGTGTTCCGCTGCAAGCAGAGAGGCTGCCTGGATTTATTGATGCCATTCCCTGCCTTTGAACACGCAACTCCCACTGTGCTTGAGCCACCTGGCAAATCTCTCTGTGGTTGGCAATAGGCACTGGGGTGCCAAAGTGGAAACCAGATCCTCTCTCCCACTGTCTTCAGTGCAGGGGGGATGACAGAGGAGCAGTCCTCAGGCTAGCAAGGAAAAGTGATTTGGAGGATCAGCTGGTTCCTGTCAGGAAGGAGTGACTGTCATCACCATGTGGGGGTGTCTTGGTGCAATTTCTGGCTGCTCTGAAGTTCAGGATGTGGCCAGGGGAATTATCTACACAGGCACACTGTGAGGGGCCACTGCCTCTGGCATCCGCTGGGGCTGCCAGCACGTTGCAAATTTCAGCTGGGTTGCCTGCAAATGTCTTTCCATTTTAATCAAATGGAATCATGGAAATCAATTCAAATGGAAATCCTTGCATATCACGTTTGAAGAGCTGTTCCTGCCTGGGAGCTTGTAAATGTACACATATCCACATGCATACATACAGGTAACAGCATATAGACATGGAGGAAGAAAGGCACAAGCCCGTGTGAGTACTCAGAGCTGGGACCATCAGTGACCAAGAGCTGCTCTGCCCAGCCTCCCTCTGTCCGTCTGCCCAGCAGGTGAGCTCTCCAGGGGAGCTTCTGTCTGTCAGAACTGCCACAAAGCTTTCCTCGTCTGAGAAGTCGCTGCAATGTGCTACTGCGTGCTCAGCAGCTCAGCAGTTTTCTCCAAGAGGTAAAGATACTGGGAAGGTCTCGAATAGGTTCTTGGCCTCCACATTGGAGTTGTTGCTCTCCTTCGTTTCAGCTGAAGTAAACCTCCTTTTAAAGAAAAAGGATAGAAAAAAAATAGTTTGGAAGCTCACTCTCTACCCCCATGTAGGAAGCGTGGGCAGATTTGAGGGACAACCCGCAGGAGAAACAATATGCTCGATGTGTTTAACAGCTTGGTAACCTCCAGTGAGGAGGAACAGAGGATGGGGGTGCAGGAGACTGGAACTTGATCCATAGCTGGAGTGAGCCAGCCAGGTCCCCTGCTGGCTTCACTGGAAAAGAGGGAAGAGCTGCTGCCCAGTAACACCCCCTGAGAAAATGCGTACTCATACCCATGAGGATCGAGCACTACACTTAGCCTGTAATGCTGGTTCATCCTACGTCAGACTCCACAGAGCTGGGAAAATACTCCTGCTTCTTCCTCCCCTCCCCATCACCACCCACCAACCTGATGCAATGTGCCATTCTTCTGCCTTTTCTCCTTGCCAGTCTGAAGAACTCAAAAAAATTTAAAAAAAAAATAAAAAATCATCAGACACCATCTGGCTCCCACAGCTGCGATCAGATTTTGGGCCACTTCCTCAGCATAAGCTGGCAGGGATCCGTCCCCCTCAGCGGAGCAGCTCCTCTTGCTCTGGGTTTGGGTTCAGTCCCACGAGGTCAGTGCCCGAATTATTTACATCTATGCTGCTGTTGTGCCTCAGGTCCAGGACCTCTTTGTGGTGGCTGCTGTGCAGAGACTAATGCATATTAGCACCGACTATGTTCGTTTACCTGGCCGTGTTTTGGGGTAATTTCCAGGGAGCTCTGTATGCCTTCTGTAGCCAATTGTGGTGGCTCAGAGCTTTTCCTTTGCAACATTTGGCCAGTTTCTTCAAATACCAGGTTCTGGGGTCATGTATTTATATGAAAACTGCTGCTTTTAAAGGAAACTAAAGGTATCTCCACGATTTGTTGTGAAGTCTTAACCTCCTAAAGACTCAACCTGTGGGTTTGGCAAACTGCAGGAATTTCTTGTAAGCTCAAGGTTAAGGAGACTTTGACTTAGTCCCAGTTCTCATCTTAGTCTAAGGTTGACAAATAATCGTGATTCTACTCAAAGAAGGTCTGTTAGCTTGCGATGGAGTTGTTCACATTTTTCAGACTGTTTTGTTATCCAGTAATTGGATAAATGGATTAAATGATGTTTATCAAATGAAATATCCGCAGCTTTCTTCCCTGCAACAGTCAATGAAGAAGCAGTTGGAAACGATTTCTCGCTAATCCACCCGGTCATCCTGGCCGTGGTGTCTGCTCTTTGAAGATAGCAGCAATCGAGCTGTTCAGACCCGCAGAGACGTGGACAAGTTTCCATGCCTTTGGTGGAAGCTGGGGACTTTCTGATGGCCACCGTGACAACTCACGACCGCATCTCACAGGTCAGTGTAACCAAACAGAGCATGGAGGGAGCTGTTTTACTTTTCATGGTGATAATGGAAAAGATTTGCATTTTCTAGCTACTTCAGAAGAGGCTGAAGGGTCTGGGGTTATCCTTGCTGTCCCCATCTGGATCTCACAACCCGAGCAGTCTTCTAGATTTGACAGATAGTAATGAGAAGCACTGATGACAATGAAGAAGCCAAAGCTAGGCAGAAGCTGCTTCAGAGCTAAGTGAAGTCTCCACAATCATCAGAGTATGGAAAAGTTAATGAGGAGGAAGGGTGGAAAGCAGCATTACTGGAAGAAAAGCTTCTCAAAATTACTTTGTTTTGGTGAAATAATCAAACAGTGCAGCCAAAGTGAGCAGCAAAATAACTTCAGATAAGCTTTGATTATTAAACAAACACTAATAATACTGGATCAATGCTTGAAAGTCAATTACATTTTATTTAAGCTGTGGCCTTTAAAACCTCCCAGAATTGCACTGCTGTTTTTTCCAGTGACACATTGAAGCTCCCAGGTCTGGCTCAGACAGTGGGAAGCTATTTTCACTTCCGAAGCCTGCACTTACCTCTTTGATAAAAAAAGAAAATAGTCCTTAGAGTTCTTTCTTCTGGAAGAGGGCAGAATTCCTTAGCAGCTGCAGAGTTGTCAAGGAAAAGTAATGAAAAATCACTTGCCCATCTGAAAGCGAACACTTTGACACACTCTCCTACCACCTCCCACAGTTGCTTGCTAAGTGACAGCCATTTGTGCCCTTAGAAATGAAGCTGCCACTGACAATGTACAGGATTTAGCAATCCAGAAGGCCTCTTCAAGAAAGGAAGAAAGAAAGGAAGAAAGAAAGGAAGAAAAAATGGCATTTTTTTGACCATAGTTCTGTTGTATAATCTACTTCTCCGCCCACTGCCACCAGCAGAGTTCAAGCCACATTTCGTAAATTGTTATTAAAGCATTTTGGTAGGGGCTGCATCTTTCCTTCCTTATGGAAGACAAAAGCATCTCCCGGGGAAGGGAAGCTGCGGAGTGTAACTGAGTGTGGAGCTCAGAGGGGCATCAAAATGCCAGTCCTGGGACATTCCCAGTCTTTGTAGACCTTCCAAGCATTTCTTTTTCCAGTTTAAACACATTAGATCAGTCTTAAAACTCACCAAGGAGTCAAAGTGGGTGTGGAGAGCTTAGTGGAGCCCCCGGAACAAGAAGGGGTAACTGCTTTGTGGGAACCTGGGCATTGCCCAACTTGTGCTGAGGTGTCTTTAATTGTGCAACAGAAAGCACAACACTTGGATTTTCTTTTTGCTGTTGAAGTATTAAGTAAGGATTTCTGTCACAAGGACTGCGTGTAGGGCAGCTTGTGGGGTGGTGGGAGGAATGAGTGGGTCTGGAGGCTGCCCCCTGCACCAGCCCCAAGTGCAGCACTTGTGCCAAGGTCTTGCTGATGAGCCATGCAGCTCCTCCATCTCTCAGTTTTGGGCTTTAAGGAAGAACTGACTGTGTTAAAAGAAATCAGCACTGGAGGATTGTGCCCTGGTGAGGACTGAGTATGGCACATCAGCAGGGAACTGCGCTGCCAGTCACTGGGAGCCAGCAGGCACTGTGGTGTTTGCAATTAGGTACAAGCTGGGAGTAGGTACGGATGTGGAAAAGTAGCACGTTACAGTGAGATTGCTCTGCAGTCAGGCTTGGTGAACAGCTTATTTCTCAGCCTGTGACTGTCCCATGCTGGTTTTGTTGTGTGTGATGAAGCCACCCCGCTGCAGGCTGCACAGGGTGCGGTGGGGGCGTTGTGCTGTGTGCCTCTGACCGTCTGTGGCTCACGGCAAAGGGAAGGGGAAAGATCTGTCCCTAATCAAAAGTTAGTCAGTCCATGTCCTGTTAATTATGCTGCTGTACATCAGGAATTGAGCGAGCATCTATGTGCACCTTGACCATGTTGGTGCACTAATGGACCTGTGATGCTTTCTACAGAGCAGAAAAAGCAGCTTCTGGAAAATGTTTCTGCTGAGGCTTTCCAGTTACTGCTGTCCTTTTTGGCTTGTTCCTTTTGCATTAAGTTAGATGGGTTCAGAGATATCAGGTTAGCCAGGATGATAAATTAACCTTTATTAATTAGACTATTTAGGATGATTAATTTATTTTATTTCAGTATTTGTGATTCACCAGTACTGGTTTTTTTTTGCTCTGTCTCTGCCTTGCAATCTGTTTCTCTTAAATTTCAGTTTATTGTTGCATCTGTTTGGGATCTTTTAATACGGGAGAGAGTTATGATTCTATCATTATAAACATATAAACAATACACAAATAAATTGAAAGGCTTGGCGTATTACTGTGGGCTCCATGCCATGCTAACAGGACTATGAGGACTGTCTGGCCCAGAGGTGCCTTGTGTCTGTCTGTTTTGGGGAAAGTGTTGGTAACAGCCATCTGCATCTGTCCTTGCTGGTGTGTTTTGAGCATGGCTGCATCCACCTCAGGTCCCGACATACCCGACTGAACAATTCCTCCCTGCCCAAACCAGGAATCGCTCCCTGCTGGAAAAACAGCACAGGCTACAGCACATGGCTACCTTGCAGGTGACCTGGTTTTGAAACTATTTTTGGTTCAATGGATGTACATCTTGCAGTTTGTTTGGATGCACCTGATGCTGAGCAGAACCTTCCTGCCTCTCGGTTTTGTAGAAGGGGACAGAGGATGGTCTGAGCTCTATTTCACTGCTGTGGTAAGGCCACAGATATAAAGAGCGAGGCTCAGACTTGGTCTGCCCTCCTCTGCCTTGGGCCCTAGCCAAACCCTCCAGCAGACAGAGATAAGCCCAGGGTCGCTGTTACTGCTCTCACCTTGCCAGCAGAAGCAAGTGAAGCTTCGATAATTATATTTGCTTTTCTCTCTACTCCAGGCTTGTCCTTATTTGTCTCTTCCTGAAGAGTTCGAAACATTGCTGAAAATGTATTTCCAGGATGGATCTTGAATTGTTTCCTTTAATTGTAGGAAAGCTGCTTGGGAGGGGGATTTAGGGAGCTAAAAAGCAGCTGTTCCACCAAGTGCAGCTTGTGCTCTGCAGGCCTCTGAGCAACTGCATTTCCCAGGGATTTGGGTGCATTTCCCGAAGTGAAGAGGCTTCTGGCGTGCACAGTCAGTTATTCTCAGAGGTTCAGCTTAGCACTGGCCATGCTCCTAGTTACACCATGGGCAAATCCTGGAGGTCCTTGCAGCACTGTGCACACAGCTGGGCTCTGCTGCCTATTTATCTTACTGCTGGGGTTGAGCCTGTCATTGCAGAGAGGTTCTTTATCATGGACATGAAGCAGTGTCTTCTTCATGGGATCAGGGTTATGGTTTGACAGGCTCTAATAAAGCCATTTTTCTTCTGCAGCCTCAACCAGGCAGGTCTGCTCTGGATGCTGATCAACAATTTACCTTTACTTGGGTGACTTGGAACAAGCCTGGCTCTTTCAAGGCCAAGTGGAAAAGTGTGCCCAGCATGTCTAGGGGAAGACCTCAAAGATCTGCCTGCAGTTCCTAGGGCTGGTACATCCCACCGTGCATTTGGCTGCCGTGTTTAAATTCTGAGCAGAGAGCCTTCACCACAATACTTTCTTTTGCAACCCCATTGGCATATCTGAGAGCAGTGTTAATACTTGAAAGTGCAGGTTCCAAACACCCTGGCTCTGCTAGGAGTATGCAGCAGGCTAAAGCACCCCCTGCCATACGCTTGGCAGATGACTTGTAGAGAGTAAGGAAAGGGCCATGTTGGAACGAAAAACATGCATCTCTTTGCTTTTTCAAATTTTCTGGAAAGACATAAATGGTTTACACAAAGCACTTAATAGTTTGCATGTCTCTGGTTTGCTTATATCAGTATTTGTCTAATAGGAGATGTCTTATACTTCCCTACAAAACCTGCCTTTTATTTTTTAGGCAGCGGGAAGTGTCATTGCATCACTGCAGCCCAACCAGGCATTTGGGTTTTGTGCGTGGTTCATGTCTGTCTTTAGACATTCCTCTAAATAAATGGGGATATAATATAGACTGCCTCTATATAGGGTGCAAATGGGCATACAATGCAAATTTCTTGATATGCTGCAGGGATGGACATGCTCATTCCCTCAGGAGATGGATGGGATTAAATCCTCTTCAGTAGTAAGTGCTGCTGGGCTTTAGCTCAAACAATGGCTCTATCTCAAGCTTTGAAGTGTTGATTTCTTAACAAAAATATCATTAGGTTATAGCTAGAGTGAAGTTCTCAGAAATCTAACCTTGGAAATGTAACTTTTCTGGAGAGCGCGATAAATTCAGTTGTCTTTTAAATGGATAAACTAAAAATAAGAAAAAATACAATCTTGACTCTAAACAGTTTTTAAAATTACTCATGGGATGTCAAGGTTGCCTTTTGTCAAGATAGGCTGGTGAGACACTAGCTTGTATCAGTCACACTTCGGTGGTTTTGTGTGTTGAGTAGGTGAGAGGGTAAAGAATACATACAATAGAGGTAGTTTTGGCAGCTTGGTTAATGGGACCAATAACTCCCGTCCACCCACTCATTCCCCTCCCCTCGGGCTCCTGCAGGCAGAAGTCAGAAAAGCAAGAATTTTTCTTTTTGCCTGTCCCTTACAACTTGAGCTGTGAAACCATCTGGATTCGTAAAACACTAAATTCTCATCTGGTCCCCTTTGCATGCTGTTTTTATGGGCAAATAATTAATACCGCACAGGATTTGAAAACAAAAGTGATAGTTACAAAAATGTTTGCTGGCAAGCTTGCTTCATTTCCAGCAGCCTTTGCTTTATGCCCAAGGACTGGAATAGCATAGAGCTCCTCTCCTGAAATAGCCATGGTGAAACATGCCTAAGGTGCTTTAGCCGTGATGCCGAGGAGGAATTGCTAAAATGTTTTTCATCTCGACAGTAAGTGGCCTCTGTTGTGTATATACCCTGCAATTACATGGGAAAGGAGAGACCCTGTATGAAGTCTGCATCCTCAGACCTAAGGCATGGCCACACATCCCTATGAACAGTTCTTTGCTGTGGCTACTTAGGAATTCAGATAAAGTTTCCTGATGAAGAGCTTCAGCTGGCTGAACAGAAACACAGGCATTACAGTGCTGAGGAACCACTGCTTGGCAGCTCCTTCCCCCTCTCCAGGAACACAGGCTTCTGAAAGAACAAGATTTTGATATGCTAATATTTAGTATCATTAAAATATAATGCTTGCTTGTCCTTTATCAACAAGCTTGTTCATCTCGGAGGTTCCTGGGCTGTATCAGCTGTCCTTTGAGGCCATGAATGAGGGTGACTATTAGGAGCAGTCAGAGCTAGCTAACCATGCTTGCTTGGATCTCAAATATCTCTGCCTGTGCCAAAAAAAAAGGCCCTCATCACGGAGACTGAGGCCGGGGAGGAGTGTTGGGGGGTTGTGAAATGGCCTCCAGGAATATTTCTGGTCTTGCTGCTGAGCTGCCAATCTGACTTCAGTGCTTTGCTCTTGGCTTGGCTGGGCGGCTCTGATTTTATCTGTCAAAGGCAGATCAAACCAAAGCACTGCTTTCACCTCTCTCATTTGATGCATCTGCCCCAAGGTTTGAAAAGAACAGCTTGGCTATTCAGAGAAGCAAGAGGTGTGTAACTGTAGAGAAAATTCCATTGGCGGAACTGGAGTTAGCACTGGGATAGACCAGGACCGATAATTTGGGTCTCTGGCTTTGGAAATATTCTGGATTTAAAGATTTGCCATCTGCAGTTATATCAGAGCAATGTGATGCCGATTGTTTCATCCTTTTACAAAGGTCACAACTGCCTTGTTCCTCCCTCTATTTCTCCATGCTTGTCCAGCAGTGCTTGGGGTTAGGTCCCTCCTGGTATTCGGGTGCTCCTCTGCCAATCTGCGGAACCGAGGCCAGTGCCAGCAGCAGGGAGCAAATCCTGTGCTGGAGCTGCTGGTCCTGGGCTGCTTCCAGCCCCAGTGCTTATCCCTGCGGCCTCTGCCCAGGTGCTGTGCAGCACTGGGGGAATTTACAAGTCCTCACCAAGAGCAAAGGCCTTGAGCTGAGTGGCTGCTGTGAACACTGAGTTTGTCCCTGACCATCCTGAAGCTCACAGACTTCTGTGTTAATCTGGACCAGGATGGGTCATGTGTATGTGGCTATCTGGCCATAAAATGACTCAGAGGCAAGTGACTTGGAAAAACAAGGCAAAGGGTGATGCCTGTATTCGTCTAGCCTCGAGTCCTGTGAGGATGAGTGGAGTGGATGCAGCTCCAGCCTGCCTTTACCTCCAAGGGGCAGAGCCCGGCTACTTCTGCTCTGCCCGTACCAGTGCTGGTAGAGCCTCAGCCACCCACATCAGTGCTGCACCGAATCTCACAGATTTCTGCCCATCTTGTGGGGAGGGATCCTTGATCTAAAAAAGTCCTACAGAAATGTTTTTGGTGCTGATCTTTCTCACACAATATTTTCCTGTCTCCAGCACCACATATGCTGGAAGACCAGAGTTCAGACTTCTCCCCAAACCATTTGTTATAGTCTTCCCCAGCCTCTGCTGAGAGGTGGTGTCTGTCACATGAAGACACAAGTAACTCATCTTTTTGTGGCTACAGGAGACAAATCAAAAGCTTTGTCAAAGCATGGGTGGGTGCAGTCTGTGGAGCACCAGATTCACATGCCATTGCTGCTCCAGAGAAAACCTGCCGTGCACCACGAGGTTGCTGCTTGGCTGACTTCATCTACCAGGCTGGGTTACTGGAACACAAAAAGGCTGCCTGTATGGGAAAGAAGGGTTTCCAGCATATTCACTGTCTATTTATATTGTGAATTTGCAAAGAGGGTATAATCCGGGGATTACTTGAGCAAGGTCTCCAGCTCCTCACTTCCTCCGTACTCCTGGCACTGATACACCCAGTGATCCCCATGTCCCCCGTCTGTCCCCGTCCAGGCCAAAGCCCGGTGCTGTGGCAGGCTGGTGGCATCGCTGTGCAGGTGCCTGGCTGGACAGCAGGAGTTAGGTGCAGGCAAGCAGCCAGGGAGCTCACCCCTTGGGGTGCCCAGTCCCTTGCTGCTCTGCTGGCAGGAGGTGGGTCGAGCAAATTGCTCTGGCAAAACAAACGTTTGGTGGGGAGCAGCATGTTGTGCGGGTCTGGCTCGGTACAAAGTGATATCGATCCTGCGTTAAGGTATTCAAGAACGGCTGCAATGCAAAGAAACAAATGTCACACTCATAAATAAGAGTCAAACTAATTTAAATTACCCCTGCAAGATAATTAGAAGCTATTGCAGTTCTAGATCTGTGTGATCTGTTTGCAATGTGTCACTTGGCAAGCAGAGTCCCTTTCTGCTCTATTTGTTCTTTTTGTAGCCGTTCAAGGGCCATAGCAGTCACAGTGGATAGAAATAAGAAAGATGCTTATAGCATCAATGGTACTTTCCTACAAAGCACCCTGAAAAAGCTCTTTCCTCATTCAGTATCAATAATAATAAAAAAGCTAAAGATAGCAGGCAGAGAAACAAAGCTTGAAGCTTTTAGGAACAATCTTTCTGAACTTGCTATCCCATACTGCTTTCTGTTAATTAAAAAATTACCTTCCAAATTATCTCTGGTTTCCATTTGAGCTTGGCTTTTGCTTGCCTTTCAGCCTGCTTGAGTGCTGGCACCCACTTTAGGAGGGGAGAGGCACGGAGGGGTCAGTCCGTGCACTCCTTGCTGTCAGCACGTGTCCCCCTGCTTACCTGGGGCCTTTCATCTCACTCCCCTGCTGCATGTGTTCAGCATCTGGCTGCTAACCAAACGTGCTCGACTACTGTCTACAAATAATGCCATTCCAAATATAAAATATTCTGTGACTCACGGTAATTAAAAAAAAAAAAAAAAAAAAGAAGAAAAAAAAAGGAACCAAAAAAGTGGATTCTAATGAACTGGAAGCTTTCCTGGGAAGATGAAGAGATCTATCTGATTGCCATGAGCCAACTAAAGAAAAAATAAATCCACAGAGGGAAGAAAAAGAAATCTCAATTATAATATAAAAGGCAGCGTGCTACATATTTTAGATAATAGACTTAAAATTCTTCTGTCAGGCTCCGTGATGGCAAAACAGCTGGGGCTGAGCATCAGCCACCCCGGAGCTGTAATCAGCAGGGTTGAAGGCAGAGATGCTTTTCTGACAGCTGTGCTGTGGGGCTGCGCTGCCATGTCCCCATTACATTTGCTGGTGCTTGCTGAGCCCCCCTGCGAGGAGCCACAGCTGATGGGAGCTGCCAATTGCATCCCCCCTTGCCTTGCTCTGTGCCCTTTACCAAAGCTAAGAATAATCTCTATTTATTTGCAGGCAATTGGCAGTCCAGGGCTATAAACCTATTTTAAATTTATTTTGTGCACCTGTGTCTCTTAAAGGTTGGGGTAACGTTAAATTACTGCAGCTGCCCTTTCTGCTGCAGCCCGGGGTTAGCAGAGGGGACATTTCTTCAGTGCTGTGACTTCTCCGAAGGCAGGCTCCTCGTTGGCAGTGGAGGCTCAAGCCCATATGGAAAGGCAGCTCAGGCTTTGTCACGTGGAGAAGGTTGTGTATGATGAGATAAGAAATGTTATTTTCCAGCTTATAGTCAAGTATTGCAAATAATTACAAACTTGAGCTCTATATTTATGTAGCTTAGTGATATTTTAACTCGTATTGATCAACGCTTGCCTCCAATCTAATGCATGAAAAATTCTATCAAGGATAATGCCTATTTGGTGTGAGTCTCAGTTAGAAACAGATCCTCAGGTGCTGCATCCATGATGAGCCATTTTCAAGAGGGTATTATACATCTCTCAAAGACTTGCAGGAGGGAGGAGGAAAAAGTACTTTGAGACAATGGAAAGCTGATTCAATAGCTGCACAGCGGAGAGGCAGGCTCGTGGTGCAGCCTGTGCAGTACGAGCAGAGTGCTGCAGCGCGTTTACGCAATGCAAATGACTTAGATGCAACGGGGAGAAGAAGGAAGAGAAACAAAGGCCAGACCCAGTGAAGAGCAGTTAAAATGCAATGGATGCAGATCTCTGTGGGAATTTGGAAGGAAATCTGCAGAGCTGCATCTCTGCATCCTTGCAGAGATATTGGGGTCAGACTGGCAGCCAGGGCAGGTAGCAGCAGTGCTGCTGTGGTCAGACAGCGCGTGGTTTTGTGGCCTCTCCAGCACTGTGTAACAGACCTCCCAGGCTGGGTGAACCTCAGACACGTCTCCCCCATCAGGGACTTGCTCAGGCTTTCCCTACACACACGGGAAGCCCTCCATTAACAAATTTTAGCCAAAAAAGCAACACCTGAAAGATGCTTTTCACCCTTCTCTAAAAAGTACAGCCAAAACGCAGCACAGCTAGAACTGATTTGCTTTAAAAGCTCCTGCTGGTTTGTCCACCTGTATCACACCGCGCGAGTCTCTCTGCTTAACAAGGAGCAACTGTTGCAAGGCAAAGCAGTAGAAGGTGCCTCCAAATGCTAGGTGGCCCGAATGATGCGGCAGTGCCATGCGGAGCGGGGATGCAGCTGCATACAAAACACATGCAGGCATTCTGGGGACGCAGTCCTGCTGCTGGGTTCCCACCCTCAGCCTTGCACAGCATACCCCTGGACACTGTGGACACCCCTGAGGAGCAAACCCGGTGACGAAACCTTCGAGTCTGGTTAATCATCCCCGTATGAAACCATTTTGTTTTTTCCCTGAGTGCCCTTTGCTATTACAGGAGTTCATGACTAGGAGTGGGTGAGACTGAAGATATAATTAGAGGTGCATTCATCGCTCCTGCTGGTAATTGTTTTCTAAGAACCCATAAAAAGAGAAATTATTGCCTTCTGAAGTGCTCCACGGTGCTGCATGTATGAGCCACAAATGCTGTGAAATGGGTGGTCCCTGTCCCCATGAGGGACCCCACTGGCCCCCTGTGTCCCTGGGGGAAATGGGGGCAAATCGGGGCTGCAAGAGCAAGACAAAAAAAAAGCCATTGGGAGAAATTTATGGGGCTGTGAGGAAAACCGCTGCAGTCACCAGGGTGCTCAGCATTGCCTTCTGAACTGCTGAAACCTGCAACGTGCAGGGTGACACAGCAACGGAAAAGGTGGAAAAGGAAACGCGAGAGTTTGTTCAGGTCTGGGATTCAACCTCCACTTTCCCTGTGATGGCCTGCAGCAAAACAAATTTATGTTAAATAACTGACTGAAAATAAAATGTTTCTTGATCTGGGAGGGGAGAGGTTTAAGAGTCTCCCTGTGAAAATGAGGCCAGTTGATCTGTGCCTTGGTTGTTTTTTCCACTAAATCAAAGTGGGTATAAAGCGCTGCTGGATCAGAATGGCACCACTGCTACCAGCTGCGGTGCCTCCCCTTGGCTCCCTGTGCTCCAACTTGCACTGACACCCCTGTCTTTGGGGAAAAATGCCAGAGGAGGAGCAGCCACATGGGGCAGTGAACACTTCTCAGTGATGGACCGGGACGTGCAACTCATATGCTGCTTTTATAAAAGTTTATTTATACAGAGCTGATCAGTGCACTGGATTGTGCAGGATGGCGTGCTCCTGCTTGCTCTTCAGACATGTTACTTCCACTGAAAAATGCATGCCGGCGTTTCAGGAGCCTTATAATGGGCTGTGCATTGCATAATGCATATTATTGGACCCTGCAAAATAACTTTATCGTGGTATTGCAGCACGTGTCATCAGGAGGGCCTTGCTGCATCCTGGTAAATGCTGAGTTTTGCACTTGGTCTAAGTGCTGAATAGAAAAATCCATTCCTCCATGAGCTTTCCTTATTAGTAAACACTAATAAGCTATTGAGCAACATTTAGTGCAACTGTCAAGAAACCTGACCATAATAACAGCGCCTCATTGAGCCCCTGGCACTGACAGACAGCCCAGCGCTGTGCAGCAGTAGATGGTGCTCGTGCTTTGCGTTAGCTGCCTGCAGCCGCAGCATCAGCAGACGGTCGCTGTTCAGCCTGTCCCTGGCGAGACTCCTTCAGGATGCAAAACTGGAGATGCCCAAGCACTTTATGGGCTGTGCTGAGCCTCCTGATGGCTGCAGCACCCAAATGCCCTTGTGGACGGTCCACCAGCGTGTCTTTCAAGAAGGTGCTGAGGCTAAATGTGCAACATAGGCAACAAAGATCTTTTCCAGGGCTTCTTGCAGCCCCAGAAAGCTCTCAGGGAAAGGACCCTCTGTAAAAGAAAGCTAGAACCACAAGAAAACACATCACGGGTGCAGTGTCCTGCACGTGGGGTGTCCCTGCACTGCAGCCTGCTTTAATGCTTTTTGGTGCCCTCTTTGTAGGAAGTGGTACGTGAGCTGGCTTTGGAGCGAGGCTGGGAAGTTTGAGAGAGAATTTGGTAAGGCTTTAAAAAAAACAAATGTGCTGTAGAAGGCTTGGGTGCCCAGCACTCCCATCAACATCTTTTCAGTCCAAAAGTACTTCTAACCCAAACGTGCTCTGTGAGCGAGTTAGTGATTTATAAGAACTACATGCACACACTGTTGTCCATGGATGAGCACCACTGCTTTAAGATTATATATAATCTACAAAAAAAAATTCTGCTTAAGCAAGCAGTGCTCCATCATAAAAGAGAAGAGCTGTGTGTGGATGTAAAGGAGAGCAGCGATGGTTATACGTGTGCAGATGTATGCATGTATATGTGCCTGCATGCATGTGCAGGCACAAGCGGTGTCTTTCAAATCCACCCTGTTGCCTGGACATTAAAAGGCTTTAAAAAAAGAAAGAAGAAAATGAATGCTTCTGCAGTTTCATCTGCACTAATTGAATTTCTGTCCATAGCGTTTACAGACTTTAAGAGGAGCCCGCATAATTACCTTTTCTCTTGATTTTTTTTCTCCTCTCTGTTTAAAACTCATTGTATTGTGTCATTTTATAGGCGCCAGGAATAAATCTTTTGTCAGCTCTATTGCATTATTATGCAAAGTACACAAAAAGTGTAGGAATAAAACAGCCCAAGAGAAGCCGAGTGCTGCTCCTTTCAGCCTCAATTCTGCCCCAGCAGCAAGCCTCCAAGTTTGCTAACACAACCTTTTTCTCAGAGAAACTTCCTCACCCTCGGCCATTGATTGCAAAGAGTTCACTTGACCATGCTAATGCCTGCTACGAGGAAGTGTATTTACTGCAAGAAGAAAGACTTGATGAAGGAGCCATCCATTACCTCCACAGAATTGATCCTGGGGGGGTGAAGGAGCTGCTGAAGATTTCTTGGCAGCATTAGAGGGGTCAGTCCGAGGCAGCTCCCTTCTCCCCAGGAATGCAGAAGCGTCCCAGGAACTGTTTTAGGACAAAAACAACAACAAAAACAACCAAAAAACAATTGATACTCCACAGTATTCTGAAGGGCAAAGCTCAGGAGGTATGTGGGAAGCTGTCAGCTCCGCCAGGTGGTCTCCATGGGCTTTGATTGATTTGAGGAGCCTGATGTAGGAAGAGGGACCTTAACCTGGGGCTGACCCTGCCCCGTTGTGCCACCGCTGGCATCTCCCAGCTGACTGCAAAGCTCCAGGGAAGAACTCATTTAAACACATTAGTGGGTGCTTTAACTTCTCTCCGAGGCTCGTTAGCATTGCTGGAACGGAGCTCTGCTCCCACAATGTATCAGCAACATGGAATTAAGCAACTTAATTAGGCTGGGTTAAACACAAAGAGGGATGTAAGGGGGGGGATGTCAGGCTGGGAAAGCTCACCCACTGCGCTCGGCTGCTGGGAATTTCCTCCATGGAGGATGTCTGCTCCTGATTCGGGTTTGGGTTACCGTCCCGTGATGCTGCAGAGAGTGAGACCCATGGGGCAAGGACGTACAGGCGCTCCTGTCACCCATTTCCCTCCCTGTTCTCGCTTCACCTTGTGCAAATAACAGCCCTTTACTTTGGAGGAGAAAAGCCCAGCGACTGGCTGTGCTGGTGGAACCATGAAAAAATCAAGAGAGAAGATTCAGAAGGGGGCCAACGGAAAACTAATTTTTTCTTGGGGGATGATTCTACGGTCACTTGGGAAGCTGTCTGCAGGGCATCACCCCAAAATGTATCCACTCTCACCTAGCTACCACTGTCATTACTTTGTGAGTTGACAGCACGGAGATTTCAATATGGTGGGAGAAACACACGGTGCCTGTGCCAAACCAAAAAGTCTGAATTACTTGATTACTCGCTAATTATTTCCTGAAGAACAGCTCCAGACAGAAGGTTGAGGGCCCTGCACGCATCTCCCAGAGCCATCGGCTGGCACGGGCCGGTGAGGAGCTGGACCCTGGGCACCACCATCAGACCCTGCTCCGGGCTGGGGCCGAGCAGCGGGGCTGAGGTGCCCAGGAGAGGCAGGGGCTGCGGAGGGAAGCGCCCGGCCCCATTTCTTGGTCAAATTCGGTGTTTGTGGAGGTTGAGGTGGGGATGGGCCGTGTGGGGAGCGTGGTGCTTGGTGTGGGATCGCCCTTGCTGGGTGCGGACTGGGTACCACAGGGACCCCCCTGCGCTGCGTCTGTGCAGAGCTGGAGGAAGACCCACCAAGGAGCAAAGAGACGCTCCCATCTTTTTTAGAAGTCCCCCTAAGGAAACGACATCATTTAGCCCCAGGGGTTAAACCCTCCAGCTCCGTGCCCTCACGCACAAACCCCCACAGCAGGGGCTGAGCCAGGCACCCTCCGGGGGAGCCCGCAGCTATCGCGAGAGCGGCTGACGACATGACACGACAGGGGCACGGGGCAGCGGCGGCAGCACCGCCCCCTGCCCGCGGCGGCCCCCGTGAGGAGCTGGGGGGGGCCGGGGGGAGCCACGGAGCCGGGCTGGGGGCGCTGGGTTTGGGGCTGGGGAGCCCCAGGAGAGCTCCCAGCGCCTGCCCGGGCCTGAGGGGCTGCAGGAGAGAGGGGAGGGAGCCTGCAGGGGGTAGGGACAGGCTGGGGATGGCGTTAAAGTGGCAGAGGGCAGGCTCAGGTTGGGTGGAAGGAGGAAATTCTTCATTCCCAGGGCGGCGAGGCCCTGCCCAGGCTGCCCCAGGAGCTGGGGGTGCCCCATCCCTGGGGGTGCCCGAGGCCAGGCTGGGGGGGGCTGGGGGCAGGGGATGGCCCTGGGTGGGTTTTGAGGTCCCTTCCCACCCAAACCCGTGGGTTCTGTGGTTCCATATACACCAAGTGCCAGTGAAATGGGAGCCATCGCCCTTTCTCCTGACGGGAGCACCCCTCGCACCATGCCTGATCTCCCCCATTTTCCATACAGCCGCTCGCAGCTCTCAGCTCTGCTTCCAGGCTGCTGCCTGAGAACAGCGGTGGGAAGGGGTTGGGGTATCGCTGCACAAACAGATCTCTGTGTGCATAGCTGTTGGGGAACGGCCGTGCCAGGATGCGCAGAAACAACTAGTTATGAATTATTTACATTTCTTTAGTTGCTGCTCGTCGTTTGTTATTCCTCTGTTTAAACAGTTTGTCCTCTGTTCCAGGAGCAGAAGGAAAGCCAAAATGACTTCAGTGACAGCTCAGATATCCCACAGAATGACTAGTAAGTAGTCAAAGTAAACAACTTAGGAAGCAAATGCAGCCGGAAAAATTATTCATCCCATCCGCACAGCAGATTGGTCAGAAAAAAGGAATTTCTGTTCTACAGAAAAATTTTGAATTTAAAAAACAAAGAAGAGAAAAATTGTTTACCTTTCCGACAGGATGAAAGTGTTACAAAGAACGTTAGTGATATAATTGTGGTTCTTTCTTTCTAAAATGTGAGAACATCAACATCACGCAGGAAAGGAAAAAAAAGTCAGTTAAATAGGTGACGTGTTTTTTTTTTTTTTTTTCCCTTATCAAAATGAGAGAGAAGTGCTTTATTTTGACTTTTTCCCATCAAAAATTGTGTGGAAATCAGTGGTTTGCTGTGCAACATTTGGATGAAAATGAAATACATATTTTCTAATGAAGCATAACTACAGCAACAGCTCCAGTGCTTTGTTTCAAGTTACGGGTCTGATCCTGGCACTAATTTCCCCAGAAAGTCTGTCCAGTTAAGTGGAGCTTCCCTGGACATGCACAGGGCTCCACCACCTCGGAGATAACTCACAGAGGCTTCCTGCACTGGGAAGGGCCTGTGCTCATCGCTAATTTATTCACCATGAATAATTCAACCACTTCTTGTCATTGCTTTGCCACACATGTTTCTGCCATAGCCTGCATTTGATTTTATCATGAAAACCTCGAAACTGGAGACAGAAAGAACGTAAGATGTTTTCCCACCCCCCCAGACAGAGATGCTCCTCGCATTGTGCTGGTGGATGGAGCGGAGAAGGCAAACATGGGACGTAGAGAGCTACAGCATTATTAGTTTTGAATGTTTGTATTTTATTTACAGTGTTAGGCACAAAACATAATACCTGGTTTCTAAGCATAGGTGAGGTACAGAAAAAATTGCATTTTTAAGTAAATAAAAAAAATGCAGAGAAAAATCAGTTTTTCCTCTGTCTAGCTTAAATATGAGAATACTGTAGGATTTATTTTCCAGGTGAATTTTTGTTGTTTTAACTCTATAAATAAGCCTAGCTCCATCGATCTCAATGGCGCGATGCTGATTGACACCTACTGAGGATACATGCAGAAGTATTTTTCCTAATGAGCTCCTTCTGAGCCCACGATTGCCAATTGATGTGGCAATTACATATTAATGTGTGCGACTGTGCACAATCAAACTGGGCTAGAAGGGATGCAACCTTTTGTTTCTTTAAATTAATAAAATATTTATTGCAATCAACTCATATCTCCCAATTTGTTGCCAATTAACTAAAGTGTTTGGTGTGCAGCTCATTGAGGCTGCGGCAACAGAGCTGCACTCAGGGAACAAATTGGAGGCTTCTCATGCTGAATTTCTGTCTTTTCCTTCTTTCCAGGTAGGAGCAGAGCAGCAGGAGCTAGAATACGGTGAGGACTATCCCCTCCAGGGAAAACCATCTCCAGTCATCAATAGCAGACGGCCAACACACCCGTCATCAAGGCAAACTTCTGTTGGTGAAGACCAGAGATTTTGGTCTGTAAGTGGGATTTTTAAAAACTTTTTTTTTTTTTTTTTTTTTTTTCCAGGAATGTTGACTTAAAGGGGCAGAAGGTGGAGAGGGTTGCAATGCAGAGTGAGACCAAGTTTTGAAATGCGTTTGTGATGGAAATACAAATCTTGTTTTTCAGCTGGCCTGGTTTATGGAATAAATTACTCCAATTCTATGGAACCCCAGTATTATGGGACTTCAAGTCATGGTAGCACATGTTTATATGTATACAGCAGCTAAGAAAGGACAGAGAGAGTACTAGGGATGTTATCTTGGAGTGGTAAAGTACCTTCAGAGCTGCCGTAGGCTGCACCATTATTGCCGGAAAGGTGACTTGGCTGCTTGGAAGGCAAGCACAGGCTTTCGTGGTGATGTGGCAGCTCTGGAAGTCAGTGAGAACAGGTTTGGCTTGAGTATGAGTATTTAGTGAACATCCACCCCTGTCCACTGCTCTCCTCCTTGTCCTTTCTGAGTGTGCCTTGCCCCTGGGACTCAGCAGGAGCAGCACGGCTGAAAACCCAAAAAAAAACCCAAAGCCCAAGTTCTTCCACTGCCCCAATTCTCACTTGTGTCCCATAGAAGTCTGTTATTTAAATTATGTTCACAGCATTAATGCTTTGATGGCTCCTTTTCACAGCATTTTCCTCTCACTTGTTTGTTTTTAATTTAAACTAATGAGATGTTTCTGCATTCCTTCCTCTGCGTCAGAGAGCCAGAGAGATTCAGTAGAACTCCTGCGAGTTCTGGAAATGAGTTTGTAAAATCTTTACTTGGGACATTTCAGATGTGCACACGCCTGCTGGAGGAAGAGCCAGACCCCCCCCTTTTTTTTCTTTAAACAATTTTTGTCAAAGTCTGTGATGAGGGACTGTCTCTTCATAAAATCTGTCTGATAGGATCTTTGATCTCTGTTAGGAAGTGGAGCTAAACGAGGAGAGAATCAGCATCAGTAGCGTATTTCATCCCAACTTCACAGCTCTGATGCAGGAATGGTGATTCATCCCCCAGCCAGGCCAGTTCTTTTACTGAGC
This sequence comes from Netta rufina, assembly GCF_964035555.1. Taxonomy (NCBI): domain Eukaryota; kingdom Metazoa; phylum Chordata; class Aves; order Anseriformes; family Anatidae; genus Netta; species Netta rufina. Next base: position 4,200,039 of record NC_140140.1, read on the forward strand.
CTGCCATTCATGTGAACTAGGTCTAGCACGCTACCGTTGCTCACATAATTATTAATAAACTGAATGTCTGCATCTAGAATAAAATCAAATCACGTCTTATTTTCCAAGAATGGCTAGGCAGAACAAAGCTAACTTTGTTCTAGCTAAATAACAAGAATAATAAAAAATAATAGATAATAAAAGCAGCCTAGCGCCAGCAGGGTGAATGTTCAATGTGGACTCACACCAGCAGAGTGTGAAGAGCCAGGGGACAAGTGAGGTGTCAGCACTGCCACTGCTTGTTGGCTTGACCCCTTCATGAGCTGCGGACTCGGGTCTGTTTGGAGCTGTTCAAGTGTTCCCTTGGAAGAAGAGCATGGGAAGAGGCATGAAGGCTAAGGGACTGGAGGAGGACAGAGATTCTTGTAAATCTCCCTTCCTTTGTTTACGGTAATCCCATTTCATCAGCCCTCTGTTTCCGATGTGATAGAGCCTTCCTCTTTTTATATGAAATTAGCACTTCATAACCTCTATACGGAAATGGGGCATCGTTTAAATACAGTCAGTGCAGAAGTTTTGACTGATTACTGGATCAGAGCCAAGGAAACTTAATGATCAGATATGGATAGCTATGCAGCACTAAGCGCCAGGGAAACCATCCCTCTGGAGCTGTAAACCGGGCAAATATGATAAAAGACAGCAACCACAGAATTCCTTGGTGCCAATTTTCAAAGGCACTTTTCAAGAGGAGAAAAGTGCTTGTAGTGATCTTTATTGCTTGCGTGATACGTCTCCCAGTAAATGCACTGAGAAACGTGGTACAAGTATCTAATGTTCAGCCAACTACCACTAGTGTGTGCTGTTGCAGGCCATTGCCATAGAAAGTAGAAGAAAGTTTATTTTTTATTTTTTTTTTTTTTCATCTAGGTGTAAAAATAAGTAAATCTGGCACAAGCTGTAGTAGAGGAGAAGGAGCTGATGGTTTCTTTAAGGACAGAAAGAAGTAGCATATAAAATAAACAGTCCCTTGTAAACACGGTACTGCAGCAGGTGCTTGCTGCTTTGCTCCGTGAGGGTGCAACCCTTCGTATACTTCCCACTGCAACATTATTTCTGATGAATTATTGAGGTAGGAAAGATATTTTACCCTCCCAACCAGCTCAGGCGAATCATTAAGTGCATCAAACCCTCTACTATTTTATCGAACCTGAAAACATTTTGGAAAATGAGAGAGGCATGTCTGCTTTTAACACAGATTTTATCCTTTTTACATTTTTCCCAAAAGCCCTCTCTGGGCTTGGGGAATTTTCTTCATTGTTCATGGGGCCTTATGTGTTTTGTTTTGTGTTTTTTTTTTTTTCTTTTTAAGACAATGTTGAATTATTGAAAAACACTAAATTATTTATTTTCTAATCAATAATACATTGGATGCTCTGCTACTTATTTTTATTATTGACAGAAGCAAGTTGGCCGCCTGAGATGAGAATACACTAAGATGAGGAAGATGCTGCTGTAATCAAGGCAATACGGAACCAGATATGCAGTGACCACAAGCTGGGCTACGGACGTCCTTCCCCACTAGTGAATATTCAGTCTCTTTGGAAAGAAGTGGTTCCTCCTCTGCGGAGGAAAGTCTCACAACACAGGGTATGTATGTCCTTACATCAGGCTATACATCAGAGCTGAAACAGTCTCAGGGAGAGGCTATGATGGAGTGAAACACAAACTCCTGCTGTGCATCATTCCAAGAGTGGTTTTGGGAGATGGAGGTGGAGTTGGAGATATCCCTGCCAGCACACGACAGCCAGCCTTGCAGGTGGCACAGCTCAAGGGGCATCCATTTCACTGAACAAAACAGGTTTGTGCAGGGTGTCATGGAGAATATGACCTGTATGTCTATGCAGTACAATCAGGTTCATATTAAAGATGTTTTATACATAACTGAACAGAAAGCATTAAAAAAAAAAAAGATGTAAGGCAAATTAGTTAAATCCTCAGAAAAATGTAAAACACATAGAGACCAACTAATTGAAGAGTTACGCATCCTAGGATGATAAAGGGATTACCAGATGGCGTCACTTATTTGTCTTGAGTTATTTCTGAGAAATTATAGGAGGAGGAAATGTATAGGAAAGGAGGAAATGTAAATACTGTCCTACTCATCGGAAAAAGTATGACACAGCTACAGTCATTGAATTTCCAAATCTCAAATAAAAAAGGAGAAAATATTTCTTTGACGGTGGGTTTATGCAGAAAAAAATAATAATCTTGAAGACAAATTCAATATCTTATTAAAATAGAGTTACAGTTACTAGCTGAAGGGAATGTGGTGGGCACAGTCTATTTGAATTTTAGAAAAGCATCTGATGCAATCCCTCATAAAATTTTAATCTTGAAATAAATTAAAACTGCCTTTGATATAAGCACAGCAACATGGATCCATAACTGGCTAAAGAATCATAAAAATAAGAATGAAAAGTGGCATTTACATTGCACTGCAGGAAGTAGTGGTTCTTAATGCAACCCCGATAGGAATAATTGGCCTTATTTATTATCTCCCTAGCAATAGAGAATAGGAAGTGCACCGGCACGTTGCCAGACCAAACAGGAAGGCATATAATGGACACCAACATTGCGAGGAGGTAACAGAGGGTTTTTCTGCCCATGGTGGACCGTTACAGTAGGCATACAAAGTGCTTTAAATTCATGGCTTTGCTACACAGAGGTAGCTTGGGCAGGCAGAGACTGGCGCTGCAGGCAGCTCTGCTGTTTTAAACCAACATGAATGCAGAAAAATGAAATGCTGGATTTTGACCATCCACTTTTGGGGGAAAGCTAAACTCTTCTCCCCTTTTGCTGAGTTCAAACCAGACAGGACTGGGGTTGCCAGTGACTTGTCATATGAAGATGACATTTGGACCAAAGTGCACAAAGGTATTGGTGAGGTGTTTTATAATGCAGTACAGCAGATCTGGGATTTGGGACTTGTTTTAAAGTTCCTTGCTCTAGTTAATCCATGTGCACAACAGAGGGGATCCCTTTCTAGTTTGTCTGGAGGAAAAAAAAAAAGAAAAAAAAAAAAAAGAGAAAAATCAGAAATTCTGGGGAGAGCAAAAATTGAGCTGGAGAGTCCAGATGCGACAGAAGTGAGAAGCAGCTCCACACAGTGGTAATTGACTCTGAAGACACTATTCATCTGAATTACTCGGTTTGCAAGGATTGCCATCCTTTCCATCTTCACAGAGGAATTCAATATATTCAAGAGTAAAGCTGTGCAAAGAACTGATTTTTCTCTCTGTTGCACAACCTGAATAAGGAAATGTAAAAGAAAATCATTTCACATCAACTTGAAGCAATTCATAAAATCCATTTAGTGAAATTAAAGTAAAAAATATTTCTCGTGAAATGAAAGACTTTCATTATGCAGCTTTTAATTCTTTTAAAATAAAATCAATGTCCTGCTGTTATGTAGCTTGAAAGGCTTTGTTTAAAGACATCAAGAAAAAGTACCCTAGTTTAAATATTTTTTCCTAGCAATTTCTTTTTCCAAAACAATTTCTCAGATTAAAATATATTAGGAGAATCTTATCTTTTCTTCAATTTCAGTCTTTGTCTTTCTGATGGAATATGTTCCAAGGAAAGTCTTCCCCGACTCCAGCTGATTCTGGAGGCTCCCAGATGCTTCCTTCACTTTGTGCAGTGCAATGGCCATGGGTAGGCTCTACCTTCTCATTGCTATTTCTTAGGAAAAGCCCCAACAGTTCTAGTGTCAGGGAGGTGGCAGGGTCACTGGGGTGGCTGATGGTGGCCCTGGTGCTCTCCACTTTTAATCACAGAGAAGACCTGCACTGGAGAAGTTTTGGAGTCCAGCTATACCTGTGGAAATCAGCTTCAGATCATCTGGGATTTCCACAGATGTCCTGTTTCTTCCCACCCATCCTCTTAAGCCTTCCTTGCCAAGGCTCCCATCACAGCGTGGACTAAAGCTGAGCTCATTAGCACAAAGAGGAAGCAAGTTCATTAGCTCACGTTTAGCTTGATGGAAACCACAGCTTTGGGTCTGTGAGCACATAGCTTGTGTGACACCACAGCCACATGCCTGTGCTCCATCTTCCTGCCCTATAAAGCACCGATTGTCACATCTGGAGCTCCCCGCTCCGGCAGCCTTTACTGCATTCTTCATTTTGATGCCACGTTCCAGGCTTTAAATTGCTGAGTCCCCTATTGCTCATTAGCAGGCGCAGAGAAATGGCTTTTATAGACCCATGTATTAAACAAATAAAAGACGTCAAGGAAACTTAAAAACAAATCCAGCTGCTTGCAGATTTACTGCGTGAACATTAAACTCTCATTAAATGCACTTTCATAAAGGGTGGCTTTATTTTTCAACTCTGAATACCTGTGACAGCAGGAAGTAAGGTTATCAAAACACGCCAGCTGAATGAAAACATCGCCCGGCCTAGGGTTTATAAGTCTCAGTGATGGTGCAAAGAAACCAGAGATTTCTGCCTCTTGTCCTCCTTACAGCCAAGGCCGATGGTGCCCCAGGAAAGGGCTGTGGAGAAGGGATGGCTGATGCTGGCTCGGGCAGTCCTGGCAGAGCTGCGGGTGCACACACAGCACCCACATTGGTGCTGTGCAGAGGCAGGGAGAGGAATCTGCTTGCTGTGGCATATTTACGCATCAGACACTGTATTGATATGGACAGATGTGAGCAAATAGAATTGGTTTATTCTCTATTTGAATTTTTATCTGCAAGAATAACCCATTTATTTCTGAATAATCCAGGCTATTGAATACTGAAAGCCCTTCTTTGACTGCAAAAGTCACTGCTCCACAAAATGCTGGCAGAAGATGCTCGGTGAGCCCTGGGATGCATTGGGCTTGTTCCTACACGGCTCCTCTGACCCCTGACCAGTGCCAGGCAGACCTGCAGCCTGATTCGATGTGGCCTTGCTCGTTTTCTATTAATATTTTGCTAATGTGCCTCCTTTATTCCATTTCTGGTTGCAGTAGTAAAAAGTGATTTGATACCAGAAGAAGGGATTTATATCTTTGGGACCCAAGTTTCTGAATACTGCACAAAAATGTACATACAGTTCTTGGCAATGAGCTGGATTTTGTATGCAAATTGGGTTGCTGTGTGTGTAATTGCCCTTTCAACGCATAATTGCCCATGGGCAGTTTTTGCAGAAGATCCTATCAGCGGCATGTGCAGATAAGTCCTACATTTCTATTCACTTCAGGAAATGTGCCCAGGCAGGAATTTAAAACCAGACACCCAGGAGGGATGAGAACTTCTCAGCGATCTGGAAACAACGAACACGCGGGCTGTAACCAGCAGGCAGGATTTTGTGGACATGATGAGCCTGAGAAATGGAGAGGGTATTTCTGCTGCAGGTTCAGGACAGCCCGTAGCAGAGGCAGGCACCTGGAGGGGATGGCAGCAGCTGCCCAGATCTCACCTAGCGATTGCAGCGCTTGGAAAGCACGGCTCAAATTAACCCTTCCCTCTTCTGCCTGAGTGCTGAGCCACAGATGAGGAAACCCCCCAAAATTATTTTTGGGTATTCATTCCATGTGTGAATGCTGAGATAAGAAGGGGCTGAAGCCCTTTCCTTCAAACCACAGTGGAGAAAACCTGCTGCAGTGCCTGCAAGAAATTTTCAGAAAACTTTTGTGAGTTTTTACTGAAACCACAAGCCTTTTTTTTTTTACCCTTCCACAATTTTTCTGTCTAACTTTTTAAAGGCACTTTTACTGAAGATTTACTGATAGAAACCTTCTACTGAGTGCATTTGATCGCTCCATATTTCAGAAACAATGTAAGAATGGAAAAATCTCTCTCTTTAGGCTCCATTATCTCACACTCCTGTTGTCGGCACTGAGTTATAAAGAACCGGTGCTACGCTTAAAACGCTGAATGGCTTAACTGCTCAGAACATAAAATGAAAGCACTAAACTTATCAGTTTTGTGTAAAAAACATGCACTTTTCCTTTACAATAAACAAATAGATATATAACAGCAAGCGAAATAAAGCAGGCAAATGCCTCGTCTTCTCTCCTTGGTGTGCAGGGCTGTAGTTGCCTGCTGTAAGAAAATACATCACTGGCATTGACTTTAAGCTCCATGATGGGATTGAGAGTTGTTGTCTGTTCACAGCCTCAGTGGCAAGTTGGGTCATTTCCAGGGGTAGTACTATAAGAGATTTTTGTCTCTGAAATTGGAGCCCCCTTTCCAAATGCACAGGTCCAGCATAGCTGTAGGGAGCACCCCAAGCTTGTGTTGCGGTCGTGATCATCCTGCCAGCGATGAAAATCTGCTGGGCAAGCTGTGTCTGCTTGTGATAAAATTGATAAGATAAATGATTTTTGTAGACAAAGGGAATGCAGGATATCTCATCTATCTGGACCGAAGAAATCATTTGATATAGTGCCACATGGGAAATTATCAGCTCAACTGAAAGCGTGGAGAATTTATACAGGACCTGTAAAGTGGGTACAGCACTGGCTAAAGGGAGGCCACTGACAGCAAACACTGAAAGGGGAATTATCGCTCTGAAGTGAGGTTACCAGTAAACATCCCCCAGGACAAGGAGCGGGACTGAACATATTTCATTTCTGCACTGACCTTGGAAGGGAACGTGGGAGTGTGCCAATGACATTTAAAGCTCATGCAATGTTGGGAGCATCGTCAGTGCACACCGGGATGGGGCTATTAACTGACGACTGACCTTGAAAACTGAAGTAATAGAAGTGGGATAAAATGCAATAGTATATAACGTATGGGCAAGTTCTTATGGAACAGCTGCGAAAAAATCAGCTATTTGTTAGAAGTGGCCGAGTGTACTTGAATGTCACAGGTTAACCGTTAATGGCCAATTATATGGTCTCAAGAATAAAATGGTCAGATATATCCAAGTGGGATTTCCAGCTAGTGCTGGAAGTCCAGGGAAGCACAAATTCGTTTTCACAAAGCTTGGTCTCATCTCATCAGAGCTGTGTGTGCAGCTCTTCCCAAAAGTGCGAGAGCTACGAATTCAAACTGCAAATGGTCCAGTGAAGGGATCTGGGGCAGTCAGGGGAACACAAGCACTGTTCATCTGAGAGAGGAGGAAAGCACTTTGTTGATTTAGGTGAAGACTGGGTGTGCAAAGTATGGGAAGGACAAATGGTTTAAATAAGCTAGGAATGAATTTAGGCTTGAAATTAGAGGAAAATATCTGTAGCAAGAAGTGGGGACACAGCCCTCAAACAGCAGTGTCAGTGGGGTGTGAGCGGTGCCTGACAAAGTTCTCCTACTGGAGCTGCAAGTGGCCATCAGGAGCTGGGGGTCAGGCCGAGGAAGACACTGTACTAGTTGGCTTTAGCATTTTACACCTGGATCTGAACAGCTCAGTCATGCAGTGAACAGGGCCAAAACGAGACCACGAGATTCACCTGCCTGCAGGCCACGTGTATTGAAAACCCAAAGGAGCAGCCTGGGCACCGCTGTCAGCTCAGCACTCTTCAAAGGATTCCGAGGAGACGTACAGAAAACGCGTGCATTTGCCAAAACCGGGCTCAGGCCATGAATGATTCATGAACAGAAAACAAGGCTACATTCATTGGATAATTTATATGTAAACCACTCATTCCTCCAGCTACAGAAAAAAGCCCAGATCCCTTCAGGTCAGAGCTGTAAAGAGCCGCCAGCGGTGGGAAGGATGCCCTTGTATTTATGCCCTGTGAGGTTTTCCCATCAGGCTGTCACCAGCCCCTCACTCCACAGCACCGGGGATGCTCATGCCCTTTATCACTCACCACGGACCATCCTGGGTGCACATCCATCTGACGTGCTGATTTCTGGGGTGCTGAGCTTGCTGCAGGTGCTTTGGTTTGAGCAGTAATGGCAGCGCTCACCGAAAGCCAAAATCCTCACATCCGGTGTCATCTGGGGGACTGCGGGCATGCTGGCTGAGCAGACATATTGCAATTTATTGGGATGGAAAGAGGCTTTGGAGGCATCTGTCCACAAACCCGCTGTATAACAGAGATCAAGGAGAGAGGCACTCAAACACAATCCACGTGTAAAAGCAGACTGTTTTCTGTGCTGGAGGGTTCTGGGGTCTCTGCAGATAGGCAGTGCTAATTACTGTGCTCATTTTAGTGTTGCTAACGTCCATTCCTCATTACGAGCATGGTCCAGGGTCACCAAAGCCTTCTTATTAATTCCACAACTCTACGATGGATAATGAACTGCAGATAAAGCAGGGAGGAGACCTCAGCTCTGTGTTGGGAGTTTGCCATTGCCCTGCCTAGGACAACCCCAGCCTCGTGGAGCTACATGGTTCCTCCAACGTGAGTCATCCTGCTCAGCCTCCCCGAGCTCTGTTAGGTAGGCTCCTGGCTCTTTCTGTTTGCTTTCTGTGCAGTGCAAGCATTTGCCCAGCGGCTGGTCAACAAACAAACAAGAGCATTCTGTTTAAGAACACGTTTTTAATATCCTTCACTAGTATTGATCTGACAGTTAAGTCACTGAATGGTCTTGAATCTGCTGAAGAACATAATAGACAGCAAAAATACATTACGACCTCAAGCAAATGGCTCGAAACCTATGAAATTTACCTGAATGTGGTCACGGAGCACCACTCACCTCATACCTACAGGAGAAGCAGCTCCACCAGTGAGCTTTTTTAAACCTCTTACAGCAAACTGGGCCAGATGGACAATGGCTCTGCCCCAGTAGCGCTGCTGTTATTTATCTTTTATTAGGAATAGGCTGAGTTAACAGACAGTTTATGTTTATGCCCAACTGCGATGTCGGGCAGCCACGACCGCCCCTGTCGGCTCATCGCTGGGACTTGCTGCTCGCTGCTCCGCTCCGCGCTGCGTACACCACACGTGCTGCTCCTGCAGTCCAGACGTGGGCAGATGTGCCGACCTTCTCCTTAGCAGATACGTCAGACCACGTCTTTTGGTTTCAGCTTCTGAGAGCGTGATTGCTGAGTTCTGATGAATTTCCAAGTTTTTAAGAAATTAATTTCATTTAACATCATAAGCTTCCTAAGGCACTTGCTTTGAAAGGCCTGTCATATCTGCCTGTGTCTGCCACGGATTTCCATTTTTTTCACATCCATATGTTAAGAAAGAAATGAAAAAAAAAAAAAAAAAAGCAAAAATGCCTGGTTTGATTCTAAGTTGCAGGGTTTTGATAACCAAATCCTTTTGTAAGCTGGTAGAGGCAATGGCCACCTTCTAATTGATAGCATTGTTTCCTTTCTGCAATCTCCACGGCCCTGTGCCTTGCTGCCAGAATATGCAAAGAAGTTTCTTGATTGTCATCTCTACCTTGCAAAGCTGTTCTTGACTTTGAAACTGCTGCAGTTCTTGCAAGGCTTGTTTTCAACCTGAATAATTCTCAGTATTTTCCCCACAGTTCTGCATAGCCTTCTGGTCCTCACTTCAGTGTTGGCTAAGCTGTCACTTACAGGAGTGATGCTGTCATTACAATATTTGATTGTTTTTTAGTATTGCTATCGTTGAAAGCATTTCATAAGGAAACGAGTTGGTTATTTCTTGCAGTGAAGCTGGTGGCAATGCCAAGTAGTGGGTGTGGAAGAACTCGCCTTCAGCTTCAGCATTGCTGTAGCATCAGGCACACAAGCTGCCCCTGCCTGCATCTGGCCCTGAAGATGGCACCTGGCAGAATTCACACACCTTCACTTGTCCTGCATTACTCCTCCAGGCACCCCAAATGCACTTGCAATGGACACCATTACCACTGGATGCTTTTTGCAATCCAGCAGTTAAACGAGGATGCCCCCCTGAGCCCCCAGAGGTTGCTCTGTATCAGTTAATGATTTTTGGCTTACTATCAGTGCTGTTTTGATTTGTGCTTATGGTAAATATGTGGTCTTATGAGCTGAAACACAATTCTTCTCCCCCAGGGCTTACCATAACCAACTCTTCCGTTTTGCTGAGTGTACCAGATATTTTTTCTTTCCTATGTGGAGCACGGAGCCTTTTTGCTGTTCCCTTGCAAAGCTTTGCCAGTCCCTCATTTTGTAGAGCAGTCATTTTTTTTTTCTCCATGTTCACATTCCAGCAAACATTCACCAGTTCAGCAATGCTGATGGACTTCAACTTTGAGAAAACTGCTGTTGAGTTTTCTGTGTAATATTTCACTGCTGTTTTTATTAACGCTGACAGTTTGACTTATTTCCCAAGGTCAGTACCTTCATGGACCTTCTACCACATAGCTTCAAAAAGCTTCTACCTGCTTTTAAAAACTGTTTTGGGTGCTGCTTCTTTTGTTTTGGTTTGTTGTTTTTTTTTTTTTTAACTGTTGAAATCTTTCATTGTTAAGGCCTACGAGGGGGTCCAGCTGCTATAACCTGAGAGTTACAACCCTAGTGCGTGGATGAAGAGTTTTTCTGTCACTTCTTTGAGAAGCCACTTTGCCTTCATGATCCATCTCCTTCCTCTGGTCTTTACTCAAATTGCATTTTCCAGCATTGCTTGTTCTTTGTTTTGTGGAGAGCTTCTCCTGCTGCTTCTGTGAGTATATTTTGGAGAAGCTGATGTTCCTTTTTCAGCTGTTCCCTGCATGCTCTAGATGGCCTCACCGGCCCTGCCTCTAGGGTTATTGCCTGTAAGCTGGCAGTGGCAGTTCAGTCCCTGCCGGTGGTCATTCTGGAGCTGCGGTTGTGATAGCAGGTAAACACCACCAGTCTTTCACTATTTTGATTTTCATAACCCAGACTGCTATTTGATTGCTTTTCCCTCACAGTGGTTGATTTTTCCTGGCTGAAATATCTCATTGTTTAGAGGAAGTCATGCCTGGATTTTCATTAGAGCCTGGAGACAACAGAAGAGCTGACCCTCACTCATCCCCACAGCAGGTGTGTGATATTAGATGAATTCCAACCACCTAACTGCCTCCCAGATTATAAGCAATTTTTTCTGACATGCAAATTATTAGTTGTATAGACGTACTAAAATCAGAATCATCCATATAAAGTAAAGATTTCAAACTCAGTGCAAACTTCTGCAGAAGCGTTCCTGCTCTCAGCAGTGCTTTGTAGTTGCAGTAAGGGCAACTCCTGAGAAGCACAGCAGCAGACATTGTATTGTTTTATGGATCACAGGGCTGGCTCGTCGCAGATCTTGTACGTTTATCCAGTACAACGGCCTTGGTATTTGCCTGCATACCGGGATCACAGGCATTCTGCCTCTCCCTGGATATATCTCCTCCGAGGCTGTAAAATTGTTTGAAATCATATACAACATTTTAATGATCTTATGAATTCTTGGGTAGAGTTACTGCCTAAAATAACCCATCACATCCAGTCAGAAGCAAGTGTCCTGATTCAAGTCTCATTGCCTCCAATGAGAGGCATGTAAGGAAACCCACTGTCGTGTGAAGAAATTCTTGGAAGCAATGTGCTGAAATAGTTGCAATGAAGGGTGAAAGCGAAACGGTAGGTCAGGGTTGGCACTGAAATTTGCTGGTTGAACACTCCATTAATAACAATGGTTTAAGGCCTGGCTTCCATACCAGGATGGATTTCCTGCATCCTCTGGATCCCAGTAAAGACTTGCTTGGAAGAACAAATCCCTGTCAGCTCCAGCCTTAGAGTTCTGCACTGTGAGTGGACAAACATCTCAGCCTTGAAGTTGAGTGCTTTACATTCAGTTTGCAGTTTGGGTAGCAGAGGAAAGGCTCTACCTGCCTGCCTCTGCGGCACCTATTCTGCAGGGAATTTTCATTCCCAGTGTTTTGGAAGTGGCTCTTTCCCCCATCCCCAGCTGCACGTGACAGGCTGACATGCCAGCTGAAGCCCTGAGTGCAGCATCTGCTCTCCTCCCCCCTGCATCACATGCGCGGACCCTATTTATAGCAGGAGAGGATTTTTGCTCTTATGCATCATTCCATCCAGCAGAAAGCAAAACAGGAGAAGCTGGTGCAAGAAAATGCTCCCTTGAGCCTGATTTTGAACAGAGAAAGGAGGAACAACCTTGTGCCCCTCGCAGTGCTCTCAGAGCACACAGAACCGCACGTTGGCCGCTGTGCAATGCCCGAGAACCTCTTGGAGGCTACCATACCATGGGGATGAGCAAATTTGAATTGAGCCAAGTGTATTTAGTTTTTAGAAGACTGGCATAAGTCATCTTTATTGAATATAATTTAGTTTTAACATATTGCTCTGTGCTTGAGTTATTATCTTCACTGTGCTTGGAGAAATAAATTACATTGAAGCCTTTATTTTTGACCTGTGACATCAATACACGCCATGGACAGATTCCAAAATCTTATCAGCTTTGGCATGGCTATTAAATTACAGTAGTGAACAAACCTCTTTAGAAATGAAAAATGCTTTTGGAGCTTTGACCTTTTACATTTCAATTCGTAAAGAGCCCAGTGCAAATGGGAAATGCTGATCAAAATCCAGTTACTTTAATCTTGCAGGGTGTCCTTTCTGCAGAAGAAAGAACAAAATGTATCTTCGTGCTTCTTAGCCCTTCAGATCTCGACACCAAAGTTTGCCTGGAACTATGATATTTGGTGCTCGAAAGCAGCGCTTATCAGCACAGAACACAGCAAATTAGCCAGAGACAGATAGATTCCAAAAAGAAACCTACTCCAAAATGAAGATAGGAATTAAAATTGGACAAAGGCACACAGCTATTCTTCTGGCAGGCAGTCTGCTGTAGTTGATGTGCAGAGAAGACGCACGAGGAATGTGCAGTATTTTAACCTCCGCTCCAGCTCTGCCTTCAGCGTGCACCGAGGCTCCTTCTGTTTGGAAGATGGGGAATTGAACCGAAACTGGCATTTTGTGTGTTCTAAAGCCAGTTAGCAGTTCGCCAAGATTTGGGTTGTTTTCTCACTTCTCCCACTGTGGCTTCTGTCTTCACAAACCATTTTCCCTCTTCCAAAAATTCTGCATTATTCCTTGTGCAACACATGGCAATGTGAAGCCTGCAGTGTCAGATGGGGAAATAGATTGGGATCAAAGGACAAGATTTAGAAACTGTGTTGCAGAGCAATGTGTAGCAGCTCGGCTGAAATAAATGTCTCTGTAGCAAAATTGACCAGTTTACAGAAAATATTATCTAATGTTCCCCATGTTTTTTGACTTTTCATCTCTTTTCAAACAAGTGGAGTAAATGCCTTAGTGTTTCCAAACCTTTCAAGGAAACCTAAGATAGCAGGTGCTTTGCAGAGGGGTGTTGGATATTAATACCTTTCTCACTACTTCTCCTAGCTCAGCTTGCTTTCGACATTATTCAATAGTGCTTTATGTGTTTCTGACAGTTTTCAGCGAGAGACAACGTTTCTACTGTCAGTAAGAACAAAAAGCAAAAGTTACACTTAAATTAATGAATACAACTGGACAAAGTCTTCTACAAATTTGTCTTTCCCTACTAAGCTTTAATGAAGCAGTAGCACTAAGAAGATGCAGAGGAGTTTCTGGATTGTTTGTGATTTTTCAAGAGAGCAATTCCACCCTAGGACATCCATCAGCAGCACTCATTTATATTCCACTTTAATCCTGTATTACCTTTTAATAGCTGGTGAAAATCTTGACATTCACAGGAAGGCAGTAGCTAGTTTCCTTGCTGAATCAGAACAAGGCAAGGTGCAACTGTCTGGGGCATAGGAGGGCTCCTCCGTTAGTGAAGGCAGGAAGATAATTGAGTATACTGATGCACCAAATGGGACCTGCACTTCTAAATGGATAATTACAGGCCAATAAACTCATTAAGAGCAGCTTTGCAATTAATTTTTATTTATCTATTACGGGTGCAATATTGGACCTAAAATTATGGACAGCAAATAGTTAACAGGTCTGCAAGCCAGGTCTGTTAGCCAGACAGTTAAAATAAAGCACTGAAAAGCCTAATGTATGTTAATTGAATGCCAGTTGATTAAACATATTCATTGAGGTTTCACATATAGGTCATAAGTAATCTATCTATTACATACTTGTTAAACCTCATTAAGTAATTGCCTAGTGGTATTTAACATGCAATAAGTATCCCCTGAAATTCAACTAAAATGTATTCTTGCATCTGCTTATGAATTTGCCTAAGTGAATCGATTGAAGAGTGTTAAAAAAGACTTGTTAAATCAAATACTGCTAGTGAAGTTTTTAAACAGGAGAGATCTGCTGTTCTGTAGTGCAAGATATTCCAGTAAGCCTGCTAAAAGACATACAGTATCTGCACAATTATCCATGTAATTCTGTGCTGAGGAAGAAGATTAGTCGCTGCAAAGCCATGCTCAGGAGCACGGAGCTGGAGTCTGCAGGACAGAAGCAGAAAGCAGTGCCTAGGTCAGGAGAGGCATTGCAAGGCATTTGCAGGATGAAAAAGCCTGGAGCTGCAAACCTGACATCTATTTTCATGAGTAAAAAACTTTTGCTAAAATCTGAATGTTTTTCCCCAGATACAAGGCTCGTTCATGCCACTTGTCCCTTCTGGGTCATTAATACGATCTTGCAGTCACAGACTCGTGAGCGGAACAAGCCAAGTTCCCTTCCAAACATAAATTAAAGCCTCGTGGAGTCTGTGGGAGGCACTCACTTTAAACCACACATTGCTCATCGAAGGCATGAGTAAGCTTAGGCACCGTGTCTAAATGATTTGCCTAGACTTTCTCAGAAAAATAGATGGAGAACATCATCAGAAACCTTCAGAAATCTAAACCTTGCACCTCGGTGGTGTCAGGGAACATGTGGAGTGCACTTAGCTTCAGCTTGTGAACTGCTTCTGTTCCTCCAGAACAGACACTGCCGCAGAGCTTGAAAACTTTCCCCTCCTCCAGCCAAGTGCATGTGGCTCGCCTCAGCCATAATTGATAATGAGCAGCAAAAAAAAAAAAAAAAAAAAAGTTTATCAGCTAGAGCTTAGTTGTTGATGGATTACCAAGACATCTGGTTGTGGCACAAATGACCAGCTCATGCAATTTATAATACTTCCTGTGATGCTCAGCATCATGGACCAGGCTTTTTTCAAGAAGATAGATGCAGTTTATTCTTCCCTGGGTCTTCCCAGTGTGTTTCAGAGCCCAGGAGCACTAACAGGCCAAAGCACCCCCTGCCTGCTCCCTCCAGGTTATCTCCAGGTGCTGGCAGTCTGGGGGCCATCCAGGTTGGAAGTGACAACTCCGAGAGCTCCTCTCTTGTCTCACACAGGGCCAGAGAGACAGAAATGTGGCATTGAATTAGAAACCTGGAGATCTTTTCTAATATCTGAGAGACATTTGGCATTTAATAGAGATGGGATAGAAATTTTGCTGAAATCTGCTTTTTTTTAAGCTTTTAGGGAATTTGTAGGCAATGTTATACCATGAGGATGAGAGCAAACACCTGGGGGAGCACATAGACCATAACAGGCAGGAACCGAGTGCTCAGTGCAGCTGGCTAGTATGCCTGAAATGCCCATTTCAGAGCAAAAATGTGCAAAACTCTTTTTCAAAATTCTGCTTTGCTCACCAGTTTGCCAGAACCCAAGATGCTCAGCAGAGCTTTCTCCAGGGGCTGTGAGGACCCCAGGGTCAAGTTTCCATAAGTCTTAGCATCCTTAGCAACAAAGAAGTGCCAAATGGGGAAGCCCATTTCCACGAGCAGCCTTCCCTACTTTGTAGCCAGCTCTAGTTTTGGAAATATATTTCCAATATCCTTTGCACTTGTTTTAGTTTGCCTAATTGCCTAGTCTTTAGCATGTAGCTCAGAAAAGTGGCCTCATTTAGAAAGGCACCTTCTGAAATGTAGTTCTGAAACTTAAGTGGGTATTTGGAACGGCCACCATGTAAATGAAGTGTGTGGCCACCATGCTAAATATCCTGTGCTTGTAGGCTGGTGTTGTCATGTTTCTGCGGTAAACATTTGTGAAATAGATGTAATGATTTAATGTTTGCTGTAATTGCAAAGAGAGGAAATCCAGGAACATTGCTGAATACACTTCTAAAACATAAAAACAGCCATTAAACAATATTATATAATTAAGTTTCCATTTAATGGTGTTTGTGCTTCTAATTCTAATCTGGAAACGTGATATATGCTCCCACTTCATAGAAGGTGCGCTGTGAGGTTATTAGCAGGCAGTGATGATAAGACTTTGAGTTTCTTTAATGTTTGCATTATTAAAGAATGCCTTCCTCATGCTCACATAAGAAAATGGCAGAATTACCCTCGCAGAGGTGAACACCAGTAACGCAGGAGCACTGTTTCCATCCCTCTGCTATTTCAGGAATAACTTCTGCCTTTTTGCTTCACCCAGGTGTTGCAGCTCCTCCATCCGCACCAGCCCTGCCCCTAACGAGGGGCTGCGGAGTGACTCTGCCTCATTTAATAAGACCCAAGAGAGACAAGAGGGAAGGAGAGAAAGGCTTCTTGTGCACATTGAAGGGAAGTCATGCTGGAGCTGCATGGCAGGAACAAAGAAGTGATTCATAACTGAGGCTGAGGAAGAGTGTGTGGAGGGAGAGGAAGGCAGGTATTTTTCTTACTTGTTAAAGTGCGGAGTTAATTTAAGTCATTGAAATCAATTATTCATTTAACTTATTTATATAACTTGTTATTTTTTAATGTTAATGTGTTCAATAACACTCCAGAAATGGGCTAAAGGTCTTACAGCAAGCAGCTGCAGATGCCGGATACCCAAAACTTTTGTCACATGCTGGCTTAGGCAGGTGGTGAGTGCTGTGGTCCCTGGAAGCCTATAGGCAGGCTCTGGTGCCTGCACAGCCTCCTAGGGTGTTCAGAAGGCTGTGTTTGTTAATTTTTTTAAATAGCAAAATTTCTTGTCCTCCCATCACTGACATTGGGATGGAAGAGGAGAGGTTTATTGGCAGTCGGAAGGGGTAATGAAAAATCAGAATGATGGCGATTTAAGAATTGGTTTTATGGAAAGACAAAAAGACATGGTAGCATGTGCATGCATCAGGTGGTTAGAAGCAAAAGGTTTTACATTGTGCTTGGTGTGATGGGTTAAATGTGCTTCATAAAAAAAGGTCAGTATCATTATCTGCATTAGCCAAATAGGGAAACTGAGTTAGAGCGTGTGACTTCCTTGGCACTGACGTAGTGTTAAATGCAATCACACGAGCTTACTTACACAGTGTGAGGTGCATAGTATGGTGAAGGACTGTCAAGTACATAGTATGTGCAAATTTCTCATATCAGGAATCATCTGGACAGCGCAGAGAAACAATGCTCACTTTAATCAAATAAATGAGCTAAAAATACAGTAGTTGTGAAATGCTCCTTAATGTTATCTCCTGGACAAAATTGTGCTATTCTGTAAGAAAGAAACCACTTCTCTCCAGTCTATTACACTTCTTTGTGTTGCTGCAGCAGAGTGGAGAAAAAACTATCTTTCAAACGTTGCCATCTGCGGCAAGGTTTTAAATGGTCTCTTACAAACATTCATTGGGAGGTAAGCAGCTACGTGGGCATCAGTCCTCTTACGAAGGAACGACTGATAAACGTGTCAGGACAAGCTGAGTGGAGTGATGCCCCAGCATCTGCCCCACTGCCAAGCCAAAATAATGATTTAGATTGCCAACAGTAACTGCAAGGTAGAAAATAGTTTTGGTAGACCCTTAGGTAGGCTACATTTTTCCTGAAAGGAAAAAGGGGAGAGTTTAAACTACTTGTACGTGAACTTGGTGTTAAATTAACTGTAGGTAGTCAGGAAAGGAGTAAGGCGTCATTGCCAACAGAACATCTATTCACCAAGAAGCAATAGCCAGGGAAGCCAGCAGAATATTTGCTTGCATTAGGAAAGGGCTAGCTGATAGTACAATATTGTTTTGTAGCTTTTAGATGAAGTGACACCTGGACACGGACACTTTGCTCAGTTTTGCTCCCCAGCCTTAAAGAAGAATAGGGCAGAAATAAAAAAGGTCTAGGGAAGGCACTGAAAATGATGAACAGAATGGAAAACTGCAGTGTGTGGAGAGATTAAAAGATTAGAACTATATATCCTAAATGTTAGAGGAATAAGGGGTTATGATAGAGAGAAATAAAAAGTAACAAAGTGTTTAAAGAAGGCGAGAACTCCTATTCCTCGAGCAGAAGGCACATAAAATGAAATTAAAAAGCAAGTAGTTTGGACCTTTATAGGTACCGTGCAGCAAGGTAGCAATACCCTGCAGAAGACTGACATCTGTGTAAAGTGTCCAAGTACCCAGCAGGAGCACTGACCCTACTATAGCAAATAAAACCCCTCGTGGTCCTGAGCTAAGCCCAGCCGTGAGCTCCTGAAGTCTGAACGATTATGAGGCAGCTCAGTTCATTAACAAATTTGCTGTCTCCACTCCTCAAGCAGCAGACAGAATAACTTTCAGAGAAAAATACAATTTTATGTATCTCTGTACTGAGATAGAGATCAGTCGTCCCCCCTTTATTTCTTTGGAGCTAATGAACTAGAAACCTCTCTGTGTGGAATCTGCAGTGATAGGAATTATCCTCAGTGGCTGGTGCAGCAGCTATCTTAGACACCACATTAAGTAAAGCACCCCATCTCTGCTGGGAGATTGTTCTGATTGCTAAAAGGATGAGCAGCTTTCTAAAGCACATCTCAGCTTCGGCTGAGCGGGAGCACCCGGGTCCTGTCCTCAGCAAACCCGAGCACCCTGGGGTGCGACAGCCGCAGGTAGTGCGGGGATGGGTGCAGCATGCTCATGGGGGGTACCGCGGGCCTGCTTTCTGGAGGTCAGTCAGAGGAAGGCACAAATTTCAAAATCATGTGCTCAGCCTCACAGCCAGGGCCCTGGGCAGCTCCTTTGACTCCGTTTCAAGTAGCCTGGGAGCCTGCTGTGAGTCATGGGGCACTGCTGTGGGCTCACGGAGGAGCTGTGATGCCGGCCCTACTCTCTGGCGTTTATTAAATTATTTTTCATTGCAGCAACAGCACTGTGGGCTGAGCACTTCCAGGGAATTGTTGCACTTCTCAGATGGTTAATCACTTGGCCTTTGGCCCCCTGCCTGATAACTCAGTTTGACACGTCCTATAATTACTGCATGGAGAGTTTTATTACTTAATTATGGTATCAGCTATTGCAATTTAACGTGCCATCAATCTCTTCATACCAGCCCCCTAGACACCCCCAAACAAAACTCCCCTTTCAATCACATTCTTCTGCAAATTTCCACGAAGGAAGGAAATGCAGAACTTGTCCTTTGATCCATACCTTGCAAAATTTGCTAAAGTAAAAAGTTCTTGCCCATTTTCCATGCCTCACCCACTCTTCCACTTCCGAACCCTTTGATTTTCAAACTTCCATAATATATGTACATCAAGCAGCCAAATCACCTCATCCTTTTTAATATGTCTCCTAAAAACAAGTGAAGGCCCCACCACACAAGCTGTTGGTTTGGTTGAATGTCTGTCTGGCGCTTCACAGGCTGCATGCTGGGCACGCTTAATGCTGAACCGTGTCCTGCTGGGGACTGGCAGCCCAACCCTCCCTGGCCATCGCGTGTCAGCTCCTGGCACAAAACATTTCAGCGTGCTTTAAAGACCAGCTTCACCGCTGTCATGTCATGGGAGGTAGAAACCACTGCTGTGCTGTTTGGTCTGGGTTTTGAGGAAGAGGTTTAAGCCACCTCTTATTCTTGTGGTCATTTCTTTAGGGGAGGTGTGAAGCTGAGGTTCTGCAGTGGTTCCTGAAGGCAAGATACTTGTGATAGCTGAAAGGAAAAGCACTGGTGAAAGATGATTTTAAACCGTTTTAGCTCTCATCAGCAGACCCCAAAGCAAGGGTGCGCTGATTTATGACAACCTCTCAGAGCTGCCCACAGACTGTTTGACAGACCAGACAGACACAGATTCTTAATAGCACATGGTGCAGCTCCATCCCCTTCCACCTCCAACATCTCTCCTGCACCAGGACCAGAGCTCAGCATAAATCTGCTGTGCCTGAGCCAGGGGAATTGTCCCCCGGCCTCCAGCGGCTTGGAAGGGCTGCTTCAAGAGATAGAATTAGTACCTTGATGCCCAGTATTGATCTCTCTTTGATTTATACTCCCTTGATCTGATTTTCTTCTTGGCGTCATGAGTATAAATCAAAAGTAACACCCACAGGAGTCAGAAGTTAGGCTGGCATTAAGCTTGTGTAAGTGAAATTGAGGTTCCGCTTCCTTAACTTCAGCCTCTCCTGGTGTGAAGGGAAAGCAGATTTGGGTAACGTCAGCGGTCTGAATCACGGGAGTACAACACAGCCAGGCACTGCAGGATGCAGTCTTCAGCCATTCTTTTTATTTACTTCTTGAACCTGGATTTCAGAGGAATTAATCCCTGGATTAGTCCCATAGCATTAGTCTTTCACCTCGAAACATCCCTGCCCACAGTAGCCAGCAGTCCTCCCGTTTGGACTTTGTTTGGGGGGTAGAATTAAGTTTTCCTGGTGGGATGTGAGGAGGGAAGTGAGCAGGGACAAGAAAACTACTTCTACAGAATGATGTTCGGCGCGTGACCATTTTGTATTGAGTCATTTGGGCAAGAGCCCACAAAGAGAACAAAATTCTGTAACCACTCAGTTTTCATTCCTGAGGTAGCTCAACAGCTAACATTTCTCCTCCAATTTCAGTGGTATTTCATAGCTTTATCCAAGGGATTATTACAGCCTTGAGACTCTCCTTAGGAAATTCTCTCTGTCTTTCTAAGACCACTCTTTGGATGTCCTAAAATACCCGTTAGTTTGTCCTGAAACTCTCTCTTATGTACTGAAGAGGTGCTGCGTAGTGAAAAAGAGCGGAAGAGTGGTCTAGGTGCGCTATTTTTCTTCATCATGGCATGAGCACCAAGGGTTGCTGAAGGTCTGGGGGGATCAGGCTATATTCTTACGGTGTGGAAGTCCACTCTGAGTAATAGAACCGGGGTGAAAAATTTATAAAGGAGAAAGCTTCCAGCACTCCCCTGGCAACTCTCAGCAGCAGCCCTGAGGTTGTGATGCGACTGATGGAAAAAGTAAGTGGATATGAGCAAAGGCCATGGACCGTAAAAAGGCTTTGTAGACAAAATGGGCCTTTCTAATTAAGTTGTGTTTTGTCACGTTGCTGGGAGGGAGTTCTGCTTGGCTGTCAGGAGTAAACAGCCTGCTCCTCACTGGCTCTTCTCCCTGCCCAGGTATTCTTCAGCATCTCCCTGTTGGGGCTCCCTGTCAAGGCACAGAGACAGCTTTTAATGAAAGCATGGCAAGATTTTGCAAGTTTTATTTATTTTTGTATCAAACATTTAAAAAGCAGGTACCTGTGGATTTACAGCCAATTATTCTTACAGTACTACTGTTACCATAATTTATCTAAATTTCTGTTAAATATGGATGGTCTACATTCACAACACTGCTTTTGGGAATAATTCCAGCCTTTTTAAATCCTGTACATTAAATTATTGACTATCATGCTTAACTCTCAGAAAACACAGTACGGCTGTTGAAGAAATATATTTGCATGCCAATGGTCTGAAACTATGTTGAAACTGGCTCATTAGATTATTTTGAAGTTTTGTCTGACATCATGTTTTTTATGACAAGCCTTGAGACAGCTCCACCTCTGGGAACGTGCCCTGGGGGAAGGCTCTTCATGCTCAAAGACCAACCCGGGGCTGGAGGCAGCACGCCAGACCGCACGTGCATGAGAATTTTGCAATATAATGCCCTAAGTATCATCTCCTAGCCTTGGGGAAGGATAAGAAGGGAATCAGTGCAGGCAAAGTGATGCCCGTTCAATTTGTTTTCAACACATTGTCAGCTCTTTCTTATATTCTCTAACCTCTGGTAATGACAAGGGGAAAAGAAGCTGATGAGAGATTGGTTTCTCTGCTTTAAACCCCCAGGCACCTCGTGTGAGTAGCACATCATATGCACCACGTTGTCTGAGGTACACGAGAGCTCTGGGATCTTCCGTTTTGATGATGCCTCATTTCTTAGGGTAAATAAGAAGCACGTTTGGTGGAAGTCCAAAGAGCTTCTCTGATTAGTTAGAGCCTCTGCTGAGAAACCAATTAGTCTAAAGTTTGAATGCTCTTTAGGATTATGACACTTGCTAAATTGGGTTCAGAGAGCACTGGGTGGACAAAAAGGTGCCTGTTTTTATTATTCTGTATGGGAGCATTCATGTGTGCTCAGACAAAAAGGGGCAGATAGAAGAAGCCGTTTCCCTCCAGACACCAGCCTCCATTTCCAAGCAACATCAGAGGGAACTGAAAGGAACACAGGGACAAGAAGAGATTTGAGATGAGCTTTGCTCGTCGCTGCAGGGTACAAGATGGAAATATGAACGGCTCCCTTTGATTAATGTATGCCCAAGGTCACACATGCAACTGTAACAGTCAATAGCAATCAGATTAGTGTAATGTATTATTCAGTGTTTATGATGGTAAATTTGTATAGCGCCCGTGAGGCAGCTTTTATCCCCTTGAAATGTTTTCTGAATGCCATTTGGGATTGACACAGAGCTGAGAACCTCCAGCTGACGTTCCTCCTGTATAATTACCCACTTCCATTGTTTCTGCGTGGACATATGCTTGGATGTAGTTCTGCAGTTGGTTACCAGCCTAATGGTTTTGCCCCCAAGAGTTATGATATGGAAAATAATAAAAAGGAATGCTTTTAATTGAAGGTCCCAAGTGCTTTACAAGTCCTGCTTATTAGGCTTTGCTGCACACTGCTGATCGCTGCATGTACCTGCAGTTCTTGGCCCATCACTGAGCACGCAGCAGCCTGCAGGATGCAGCGCTGCTGTGTGAAATCCCTGGCACCCTCTTGTTGCCAGAAGGGCTGTGGATCCTGGGCAGGGCCTGATGGAGGCAGATCCAGGCAAGAATGGGAAATCCTGAGATGCCCCAGTAGGCTGCTAGCATCCAGGTTAATGACGTGCAGCAGAGAAGCGGGTCTGTATAAAACTCAGGGCAGAGGAGAACTCACCGGGTTAGGCATTTTATGAAATTTGTGAATGCAGGCACATCAGACCTTTCTGGGGTTTGGTCACTTTGAACTCCAGTGAATAATTTTATGCAGTGGCTCTCAAAACCCCTCACTTGAAAACTAGCTCTTCTTAATTGGCTTGGAGGCGAGCCATCTCTCGTGGACTGCGAAGTATCTAGAAAGCTGTTGGCAGCGCGCAACAGACAGCAGCATGCTGCAGCTAGTTAGGGGAAGCGGTGCTAGGAGTACCTTGGGGACTTCTGTTATATCCAGTTGTGTTCAAAAGTACCGTTAATGACCTGGAAAAGCAGATAAAGAGCACATTAATTAAATTCCCAGATGATACCTAAATTGGGAGGCATAGCAAACAACAACGGGGAACCATCCTGCAAAAAACTCTGGTGGACCAAGGGAGAAAAGAAGTGAGGCAAGGTGCAATTAAGTGAAATCTGTGGATGGGTGTGTGGTAGTGGTTGGTACTGATATGTGGAAGAAGACGCAATGGGGGAAGTCCAGAATGGCTGATATTGGGGGGTATGTTTTTGGCAAGGCAGCATGGCCACGAGTCAGACTGTCACACAGTTAGGTCTGAGTGAGCAGAGGCATCGCAAAGGAGAAAGGAGGTAAATATTGTCCAGAAAGCACCAGCTGGGCACAAGTAGAAAATTGCATTCAGCTATGACCACTTCAACACCAGTAAGAAGCTAACAAATAAAAGGTAATTAAAAAGGAGTGGCAGAAGGTATCTGATAGCTAAAAGATTTATAATGGCAGTTTTGCTGAGCTGAAATTTGGATGGAGGAGGGAGTAATATAGCGAGCATCATCCATTTAAGATGTAGATAGATGTATTAACATGTAGATAGAAAAAGAGGCAGGGATTCCTGGTGGCAGCCAGAAAGTGCTCACTAGGGAGGATAGGAAAATATTGGCTGAACATCAGCATCAGTTTCCTATTATCAGAGCAATTAGTCCTGTTGAATGAGCTCTCAAGAAAAGTGCTGAGTGGTTTTAAACTGGTACAGACCAAGATCTGGGAAAAAAACATACTGCAGAAAACAGCCTTCCACTGGCAGCAGGTTTTAAAAAATCCTCCTTTTCTAGCAGTTTTGTTTATAGCTCTGACAGTTAAGTCATCCTGACATTCAGTACTGTGACTGTTAGGACTTTGCTGTTTACCATTTTATTTTTACACATAGGAGGGCAGCAGTTAATAAGGAAAAGCCTCCCAGAGCAGGTGAAGGACCTCCCCTATTCGTTCCTTGCAAAATTGCTAGCAGGGGAAGTCTCCACAAACTTTTATTAAACTTTCCGCAGCTCTAAGCTGGTGGGAACACTTCTACAGCTCCCTGGTGCCCTTCTGGATGGCTAAGGCCCCCTCATGCTTGCTCATGGAAAGCTGTAGGAGATAGGTAGGAGTATTTCAGCGTGGTGCACACTTGTGGTTAGAGCAGTACTGGGCCCCCAAGGCACTGCAGGCCCCACGATGCCGGCCTCAACTTCATATCTGGCCCCAGCACCAGGCCAATGCTGGGGGGTTTCTTTAACAGTAAACCCTCTTGTAGATACTCAATGGTAGCCTTATGTTTCTTTTTTGGTTGAAATAATAGCAGTCTTTGGCTTTGTCTTTCTTTTTGTTCCATCCCCCAAATTATGACTGAGCATTTAAAGCAAAACCTACATCCTTTTTCTTTTGCAGTAGACATTAGGCACTGAACATGGGGATGTTAAACTTAGTAACATACTAGCATGGAAAGAGTCATCTACAGAATGCTGCAGGAGAGAAAAGGGTGGTTAGATCTGGGAATGGTGTTCGTATGGTCTGAGATGTGGCAGAGCCTAATAATAAGTTCCTGAAAGTCATGAAAATTCAGTTCCTTTTTGATTTTACAATACTTTGAAGTTAGCCCTGTGCTGAGCAGTGGGTTCCAGTGGGTTGTGGATGACATCCAAAGGCTCTTCCAGTGTGAATTATTCTGATTTTGTGATTGTTATTCTGCCCTTTCATTTTGCAGACACAGATGGAGCTGCCCAAGGAAGAGCAGGACTGGTCCCACAGTATGTCCTGCTGACCACCTCATCCTGAGAAAAGGGACGTACTTGCTCCTGAGACTTCCAGGCCTTTTTAAGAAACTCATAATGCTCTATGTAAGTCCCCTGTATTTGGCATTCCATGTCAGTGGAATCTGCAAGGTCAGGTACCAGAATCCAAAGGAAAATTTGGCCTTCCAGGGCTGCATCAAAGTGAAACCGAGTGCTAAGCTCTGACCCCATGTATGCAAGAACCTCCCCGGCATGAATCCTGACCCAGCGTTGGGATCAGGATGCCAGACAATGACCTTCACCCATCCCCAAGGCACAAACACTGTGGAAGTGGTTCAGAAGGGTCTCCTTGCACAGTGCTTGGACAAGACCAGCGTCCGCCACCAGCCTCTGGCCGTCCTCTCGTTCCTCACCGTGTGTCACCCTGTCTGCCATGGCCCATCCCTGCTGTCACCGTCCAGCGCTCTGCAATCCCTGCTCCTGCAATAACACACAGCCCCGGGGCTGGGGCTGCTACTGGACTTCAGCTCTGTGTAAGCAGGCAGGCAGCAGGTATAAGTGCTCCAGCAATCATATTATTGCTTACACAGTGATTGTACTGCACTGCAGGATAAAAAGGTTCTTTCATATCAAGTACAGGAGCCAGACTCAATCCCTATTGTACCCTCTCACTCACTTTATTAAGTTTACTTCATTTCTGCTCTGTCTCTGTACCTCTGTGCCCTCTGCTGTGTGTACCAAATCTTATTGACATTTTAATATTAAATTATTATGACAAGAAGATATTCCACTTGCTAAGTAATTTGTTTTATTCTGAGGAAGATTGGAAGCTGCAGAAAAACCATTATGAAAGATTTAGACAATGGAGTGATACTGACTGATACAATATAAATTATTATTTTGTCGGCAGCACACCCAAATTCCCTACTAAAAATTTAAGTGATAAAGGCAAAAAGTTAGAAAATTAAATTTGGGGGGATGAAGAGAATATTATGCACAGAGGAAAAAAAATGTAACATTCAGACACAGATATTAAAGAAAAACATACCCCAAAGAAATCTAGAGCAACACAAGGGATAATCACTAGATGAGCACTTGGCCCCAGTTTTGCTCGTTCCGATTGTTTTTGATGAAATTGTCATTGATTTCGGGACACAACTAGTTCGCACAAATACAGGTTTGTAAGGATGAAGTAGGGATGGAATTTCTTCCTGTTTGTGTTGGGAGATATAACAATATGTTATTATTATAATATTAAATAAGAGGCAAAGTAATAAGGACTTATTCTGCCTCACCTTCTCTTTGTGAAGGGCTGAGGATCAGCTGTTGTAGGGGAACACACAGCTCCTGCCCCTTACCGCCCTCTGCTTTCCCTCTCCAGCAACCCTTGAGGGGCTCCAAGAACCAGAAGTTTTTGCATCCTGCACTGGCCTGAGTGAACCTCACATCCTGAAAATGAGGTGACCTGACACTCAATATTCCATTGCTTGAAGGCAGCCTGGGGACCAGGGCATGTGTCCTCGCTGCTCCTGTGCTCCGTCCTCAGCAAGGGAGGCAGCTGGTGGAGACAGTGCTCTGTTGGTAAGTAAAGCTCATGGGCTTTAGTGATGTCTTCCTGCTTCCAGGGTAAATCCAAGCTCATAGCTAGCTGAGAAATAAACACCTGGTGAACATGGCTGTTAAAGAAAGATTGTTTTATATGGCACTTATGGTGCTTGAGCATCACTGCCAGGCCTTGCAGTTGGGATTTCCTTTCAGCTGCATGGCCTTTTCTATAAAGAACGATTAGCCAAACTGTTGCTCCCACTTGGCAATTAATCTAGATACCAGTGGAACTGTAATTTAAACAAAAGTAACTCATTCTTTGTCATCATGATATTTTTAAGAGTAAAGTTGCTGTTGGCTTTCTGGATGGAGGCGAGTGTTGGAGTCACTTCTGATTTGAAAGCACTATTGTGTGCTTAACTTAGATACAGTTTTCTTTGTTGAAACAACCTTGATAACACTCAAGGGAAGCAGCTTCTTTGTATGACAGTATTAGAAATACTATGCATAGCAGATATGTTTGGGAATGAAATGTCAGGATTTTTCCCATCCGTCAGTGGTTCGGACTGGGGAAAACTGGCAGACGCCTCTGTCCCACTGTGACCTTGTGTGGAGGCCAAGGAGTCATTGTCATGGGCCAGCTTTGGTGAAGTAAGGTGAAATGCTGAAGGTTTCCGTGAGAGTCAGTGGAGCAGGCTGGGGAGGGACCAACACCAGTTACTGAAATCCAGCCTGCCTTGTCGTGAGAACCAGAATAAACTACAAAGCTCAGTTCCCGATGTGGGTATGAACCTGTCCCACACAGGCTTGTGGTCAGCACCTTGGGAGAAACCTGAGGGTCACCTGTAGGTACCTGCTCACATGGCATCTAAGGAAAGCCTTCCTACAAGGCACAAGTTAGGCATGTGCATTTTTGTGGACCTGATAGATCAAAGGGACCAAAATTGTCATATGGATACACTCTGTTTGAGGAAGGTGAGTTGACACAGGCATCATGACCTAGCTCTTGGCTCTACTGGGATTTTTTCTCTTATATGATTACAGCAGCTCTGTGACTACAAGTCACTGTGTAAGCAGCTTTGTCCTCTGCTAGCTGGATTTATTCGTAATCTCACTCTAGATTAGAAATGAACCCTCAGTACTAACACTCAGTGTCTGCAAGGCTGATTTGTTCCAAACTGACGGACACCTTCCTGCTGTGAATCTAAGCACAATGGGGGGCTTTGGGATTTTTGGGTGGCTGGAACGTCTCACCTTGGAAACAGAGTGATCGTTTACTTGCTAGAAAGGGAAACGAGACTACTGGTAAGAAAGTAATCAAGTCTTTACCTAACTGGGTTTGTGCCTAGTGTCGTGTCTTGTACGCAGCTCTTCACACTCTGTGGTGTGAGATTCTGAATTGCGTTGTGCAGGGAGAGCAGAAAGGAGGCAGAGAGAGCACCAGCACTGTGAGAAGGACTCGCTGCTGCCTCCGTTTAGGGGAGAAGCAGCAGGCAGCCTCGAGCTGGCTTGGTCCCACCTGTGCTTCTCAAGAGCACTGTGACACCAGGGGTAATGTGACACTTTCATGATGAGTCAATTTAAGATTTTGTCCTCTCTTTTCCTGGGCAGCCTGGAGCAGTTATGTTCTCCCTTCTCATGGTGAAAAAGCAGACTCTTGCTGTCTGGGGAAATACAAATTACAGCAGCTATAAAGCAAGGGGAAAAAATCCAGTACATGGACTCTTGCCTTTTCTTGTTGTTTGTAAGTCTTAGAGACTGAGCATCTGCAGTGTTTGGCTGACATTGCTATAATCAGGACATCACAAACATTCTCCTGTATTAGACAAGGGGTCCCAAGACCCCTAACAGATGGAATTAGGTCGGCACTGTCTCCTTTTAATCTTGGGATGATGACCTCAATTGCAGAGGTATTACCTGTCATCTTGTCCTGAGAGCGATCCAGTTCCTCGCAGCATTTCACACTTGGAACTCGACAGTGCTGAATATGAGTTGAAAAGAAAAGAGACAATTAAGTGTTAGCTCATTTTTTAAGACTCACAGGAGCACCACCCCTGCCTGTAGGAGACGGCTAGGGAATTTAAGAATTGCCGTGTTCATAAAGTATTGTTAGCATATTGAAGTCTAACTTTTGTAGGTCTGTGATGGTAAAGTTTTGAAGATGAAAGATTGGCCTGTAGAAATTACATTACAGAACAGCCATTAAATATTAATCCTTGCGTACCTGAGAGATTTCAGATTAAAATTAATGATCCTGAAACAAAACCATGCTCCCTTCACTTAAAAGTACCAATTGTCTTGGTAAATGCAACTACAGCTGAGCAGAGACACAATCCAGGTTAAGCCACAACCGCAATCTTCGTATAAAAATTTGGGGATTCGTGGTAAAGTACCAGGCTGTGGCGTGGCCACAGGAGGGCAGCAAGGAAACACTGTCATCTCCTGCTGGGCTGTTCACAACAGGTACAGCCCTGCCCGGAGCTCTCTGCCCAGGGACAGGGGGCTGTGGAGCAGGGAGGGGACACCCGGAGCTGTGGGGGAGCTTGGCCGTGCCCCCAGACCTCGGGGAGGCGAAGGCTGTGCAAGCAGCTGATGGCCCGGCCAAGCTGGGGAGAGGAATCAGCTGGGGTGGAGCTGCAGTGAGAGGTGTGCCCAAATTTCTGGTGAATGAGAGCAGAGAAAAAAACATCACTCTGGGTGGGAAGATTCATTGGAGCTCCAAGTTTCCCTTCCTACTTTTGAGATAACATTAAAATAAATCTCAAAATTAAATTTTGTTTGGAGCATGCAGTAAAAATCAAAGCCAGCTGACTTGCTACTACATGTACCCAACTGAGCTAGTGAGTGGAGATTGGTTCACCTTGCTTTTTGTTTGCTGCTATTATGGTCATATTTCCAAAGAAAAGCTGGTATCCAGGGCATGTTTTGGGGCATGCTGTCAGCAGCAGCCCCGACCTCGGAGCTTTGCTGCCCCGTGGCACAAGCCCGCAGCAGGCAGCCCTGTGCGAGCCCTGCCTGCTGCACAAAGCTGCTGCAGCCCTGCTGCCCCTAACCAGCCCCAGCCTCGGGTGAGCAATGACAACCAGACCCTTGCGGGCAGCAGTGTTAAGGAGAAATTAAACAGGATAAAAGGCCTTCAAGAAATGAGGCGCTTCGGCAGGCAGCAATTAGGCACAAGGGCTGAGTGAAGAGCTGCTGTTAAATAGGGCTCCAGTGTAACACAGATGATGTGCTGTATTAATACTTTTTTTTTTTTTTCTTTCCATTTTCTATTGATCTGAAAAGCTTCAGCCCAGCGAAAGGGAAAAAATAACGTCCACTGCAGACTGAACAATATACTGAGCCTTATCTTAACTGAACATTAGGAGATATTCACGTGGCCAGCTCGGGGCTTTTGCTAGTTCAGCGTTCGTGATGGTATCTTCCAATTTCTGCAATTAGCAGCGTGCTTAGGGGAAACGTTTTAGTCTTTTCCAGGGAAGCTGAGCACCTGGAGGTGTCACTGTGGGTGAGCAAGGGTGCGAACTTGCAATTTGTTAGCTACTCTGGTGTAAGTGCCCTGGTAGCTGCTTTTAACCTCCTGCTAAATGCAGTGTAGCTCACCTGTTTTCTTCCCGGTGGTGAGATGTCTGCACTGACCTCACACAAAGCTGTGGCATTAAGGCATGTGTGCGGGCAGATTCCAAGTTACTATGGAGAAGACGGCAAGCTGTAAATTCACATCCCACCGTATACTGCAGTAACTTCTGTACACACACAACCCTTCCCACCCCTCACCTCCAGCGCTGCAGATCTGAAGCTGCCATGGTGACTGGACTACTGAGAGAACCAGCACAGCCAGGAGTGCTTTTCTGGAGGCAATCTCTGCCTATTTGCACACAGGAGTTTCGCTGGTTTATTGATCTACCCATTTCTTCCAGTCAGATTCATTCCAATACCAGAAATCCGGTTTGTCACGTTATAATTTCCCCTTTAGAAATGATTTGTGACTAGAGCACTACAAAAACATATACTGGCTGCAGAGTTATTGGAAAAATGTATTTAAAAATATCTATTCTTTCCCAATCCAAAGCTTAAGGAGATGATTTTCTGTTCATCCACTCCTTTTCCTGCTGGGTGGATGTGCTGTGATACCGTGGCTGTCTTACATTATGACCAGACTTGAAGACAGCAAAACAGATATTTTCCTGGTAACTTCTCTCTTTCCTGCCTTTTGGGGATGTGGCAGTGTGTAGTGACTCTCCCCAGCTTTGTTTTCAGAGCAGAGGCTTCTCCAGCTGAAGGTTGGCGGCTGCTGTGCCGAGTCCCTGCTGCTGAGCCGGGTGGCGTGCAGCCTCAGAGGTTTTGCTCATCATGCGGTTTCTTCACCAAAATACTGAGGATGACGTTTTTCTCAGTTCTTTCCCAAAGATATGCACAAAGTGATAGATGATTGTCATTTTGGATAGCTGATTGCCACCCAAGAGCCATGAGTGAGCGCTCGCAGGCAGCTGCACGGCGCGCAGCTTTGTAGAGAGGTTTGCTGCACGTCGCTGCCTGGGGGAGCAGAAGGGACACGTTTCAGATGTGGGTTGCACGTGAGTGGAGGGATAACATCCCCGTCAGCTGGCCAGGAAGGACACGCTTTCTGACAAGAAGATGTAGGAAGCAAAAATATTTCTTTTTTTGTAGGCACTTTTTGGGCTCTCCAACAATGTGGGGGACCAAGCACGGGCAGTGTAGGTTTTGGCGAGGAAGAGATCGTAGCTTTTATCTGTTGAATGTGCTAAGGAGAGTTAGCAACTTGATGCTA
Organism: Netta rufina; assembly: GCF_964035555.1. Classification (NCBI taxonomy): domain Eukaryota; kingdom Metazoa; phylum Chordata; class Aves; order Anseriformes; family Anatidae; genus Netta; species Netta rufina. The sequence goes on from NC_140140.1 coordinate 4,231,318, forward strand.
ATTATATAGTATTCATTTACCACCTGGGCCAAAAGTGATTGAAATAGACTTTTTTTTTCTGTCATGCAGTTTTAATTGCCTGCGCCTAACTGAAGTTTGTCTTTGGAAGTCTCTCCGTACTTCCAGTGTCTTGGAAACTGAACCTCTTCGGGGAAGAAGCCTAATAATATATCTTTCTTTCCCAGCCAGAACTTAGCTTAGCAAACCAAAATGATTAAACTCAAAGTTCCAAGTAATTATAACCAATCAAGTCGTAGAGGCTCTTTTAAGGGTAAGAGTTTTGTGTGTCGCTCTGTGCTTTGCGAATTCCCTCTGTTCTCTCTCCAGGCTTTCAAGCTTTAAACATTCACATTCCCCGTTTCTTCTTAACACTCTGTATTTTAGCAGTTAAGTCTTGATCAGGGTTTCCAAGCAAACATGTCCAGTAATATAATTGCCATTCTTTTTTAAAATGCTGATTTATTTAAGGAAAAGGAGTGGAAATAAGCTGCCTTGTGTTACCAATACAGTTGACAGGGCATATAGAGCATAGGACAGCTCTTGCGTTACCTTGTGGCTTTTCTGGTTCTCCTTTTAATTTCTCGTAGAGTTGAAAACACCTTCCATTAGTCTTTTTCTCAATCATTCTCTAACATCTTTGAGGACATCCTTCAAGTATTGTTAAATCCCATCCAGGACTGCAGCCTCCCCTTCCTCCCCCTGCTCGCTAAGTAGCGTAAAGGCAATGCTGCTATTGAACTTAGTTTCTTTGCGTGTATTTCTATCCCAAATAGTTGATCTTAAAATCTGTTGCAGGGGTGGTGTGTGTATTTGTGGTGTTAAATCAAGTAACTGTTTTCACCTTAAATCCTTTCTGCACCTCACCTTTATCCAATGTTGTCCATGCACCTGTGATGGACATGGTGTGATCACTTTCCAGTAGACACACAGGTTAATGAGAACAACCCATCTTCGCCGTGCTGGGCAGGAAGGAGTTTGCTTGGATCCTCTTAACAATTTCTGTAAGCAGACTACTGCTTGTTTCAGCCAACAGTGACTTCTAATAAACAAAGGCATATCATAAGTTATATCCATACCACCCATGATTTTCTTTAGTGTTTTTGTTCTTGACTTTTGTAAAGTATAATGAATGAATTCCTGGTCCTAAACCTTGATCGTGCCATTTTAAGACACCCATCTTTTTCCCCTTGGAAGCTCCATGCAGAGACTGTTTCCTTGCTCACTGTTCTGGCATACAACGCTGTCGTATTTTTAATTAATCCGTGTTGTTTCTCAACCTTCTTATTCAAATGTGCATACCCTGCCTATTATATATTTGCAGACTATTACTGTATGCTTCCAGCAACTAGATTAGACACATTTTTGCTTTGCAGTTCCTCCATTATGGAAATCATGAATCCTTTTTGTTCTTGGCATTGAAAAGCTGGTGAGGATTTGGGGTATAATGCCATCTATGTAGAAACCTTTATTTGTTTTCTTGTATTTATTTTCTCTCACAGATACATCACATTTGTCACCACAAACAAATTAAAACATCACCTATGTTAACAATTTCTGTGTAAACTTAGTATGACCTGATCATCAGCAGTTGGTTGTATTTTTTTAGGGAGAATTGAAGACACAATCACACAGCACAAAAGGCCGTTTGCAAAAAGACTGTCTCGTTACAAGGGTAAATGTATTAATTGACAATTAAGCTAACGCATCTGGTGAAGAAAAATGCTTGGCAGTGTTACCCCCAAATTAGTGAAGTATTATTTGTTCATATATTTAGCTCCTCTAAGTGCAAAAGTGAAGCTGTTCCCCACATGTATGCTCTGACTTTTTCTGGAGTCAGTGCCTTGTATGGCCCCTCTTGTCCAGCAAGTAACTCATTTCCAGGTGTGAATGGACAGTTGGGCGTTTTCACCTCTGGTTTGTACTCTCATCTCTTATTACAGACTCTGCAAGGCTTTATGTATCACATTTTCTCTTCTATTTTGCCTTGTTTTTGTATTTACGGATGAAGAACATGACCTATTGTATTTTAGTTTTGTGTGACATGGAAGATGGCTCAGATTTGTGTAACCCAGATTTTAGTTATCCTAGTGGCCAGGAGAGAACAGGAAACTCTTACACATGGAGCTTGTAAGAACGTGTTGCTGTCAGACATGTATCAGCTCTCTCTCCCTTTCCATTTATAGTGCTGCTTCACATTCCCAAAGTGCTGCCTAAATCCCTTCTTGTTGGCTTCCATATTTTCAGATTGCTTCAGCTGTGCTGGAACTTTTCTGCTGATCCTGTCTTCCATTTGGGATATTTTCTTAAATTTCTCTTCCCACCTGATAGCTTGCTGTATTCAATAATTTCTCGGGATCCCAAACTCTTGAAACAGGCCCTCTGTGTGCAGCCTCACACCTACCACTGCTTCTTTTTAAATGAGTCGGAATTTCTTCTGCAATTTGTGCTCAAAACCCCTGTTATGAGAACTGTCTAAGTTACGGCCCCCAGTGCTGTACTTAGCACCTTTATTAGTTTTCATTCTCCATTTTGGGGGGAGGAGTTCTTTTTGAGGGACTCCTGAGGGGAACAAAGCTGTACGACCCGTTAGTCTCAGGGCCAGGGCAGAGCAGGTAGGGAACTGGACAGGCACAAGTCTGGTGCCTCATCCCTCTGTCTGCAGAGGTTTCCTGAGCCAAGGAGAACAGCCTGTGTGTCGTACACATGTCAGACGTACGTTATGCTGAACTGTGTGCCACGCTGCAAAGCATAGCTGGGCAGATGTTGGCCATAGTGGGCAAAGCTGGTAAAGCTCCACTGCATTCATCTGCCATGCTTCTGATGAGCTGCAGCTCCAACCTCAGCAGCTCCCCTGGGGTTTTCTGTGCTTCCCGTGACAAGTTAGACAGCTGCAGCATAATGAATGGTGAGAAATGCTGGTCAACACCTGGTCATTCTGAGCAGGGCTCCTGATACAGCTCTCTCGGGCCTCCTCTCTGCTGCATCTTCCAGAGGGAAGGTTTGGCCTTGGTCCCTCTAGCCTCTCTGCAGAGCTACCTCACTCTGCAAGAGCAGATACAGAGAATTGGTTTGAATATGGCTACACCAACTGAGCTAATTTGAGATCCTGGCATGAAACCTGTCTTATTTATATCTTGATTTCAATGGATGCACTGGGAGCAAGCAGTGTGCAGATGCTACAGGGTAGGTGAGGCCAGGTGGAGGCCAGGAGGGACCAGAAGGACTTACCATTCATTCGGTTTCAGCTTTGTGTCTCAACAAAGCTTCATCCTTGGCTGTAGTTTCTTCCTCTGAATCCTCACAAAGCTCTGGTGCAACGTGGTGCTTTATCCAGCAGCGCCATTGAGCTAGACAGTCTCTTGCCTTGCTCTGCATGGGTTTGGGAGTAATAGAATGATTCATCGGCTGGGAGCTCAGAATTATGGTGTGTGCCACTGCTTTTGAAAAGCTAAAGAGATTAATATTTAAAAAAAAAAAATACTATTCACTCACTGGTATAATGAAGAGGTATTATACACACCAGGCACCTGTTGGTGAAGGTATACATTTAACAACCTATTACCATTTGAATGCGGAGAGATTAAATACATACTAAAAACTAGTCGGGGGAAGTTAAACTCTTGTTTCTCCGGGACTGCTCTAAGGAAAAAAAAAAGGAGCAGCAAGAAGTGTTAAAGAAATGAAAAAGAAGACTTAAAAGGATGTTGCTGTTCTAGTTATTGGGTCTCTTTAATGCTCTCAGCACTAGTTATTTTTGTATAAAGACACAAATTCAATGATAAAAGGCAGAAAGTATACATGTGGTATGCTGGTAAGAGAGGCGGGTCCATCAGCTGCCCAGCAAAAGCAGGAACTGGTTCTAAAACACCTTAACTGAGATCCTCCCAAGTGAGTTTCCAAAGTCTTGACTTTCCAGCACCCTTAAATATGTCACTGACAGTTGTGTTTTGTTGGAAATAGCACTCAGGAGAAGGTAGGTCTTCTGTAATAAATACCTGCCAAGCTCCAAGAAACTAGTATTTAACACACAATGTCATCTTACCACACACTTACAAGAAAGTACTTCTCTTGCATTTTTCTTCCCATCACTGCTGATAAATAAAATAATTTTACTTTTATCTGGTGCCTTTTTGAAGTGCTATACACACTGTTTGTGAAAGAAGAATGCCAATGAATGCATTCTTTTTTCCTTTGATACAAGGATAGAGCCCAATTTCTCAGAAGAGGTAGTAAAAGCTCTCTAGTATCCAGATGGGGCAAGGCAGATTATTTTTCTATTTTTAACTTGAAATTTAGCAGTGCTGAGTTTTCTAACACTAAAACTACAAAGCTTTTGGAGTAGATCACTGATGTAAAGAAATGCTACAAAGTCATGAGCTTCACCGCAAATCCCACACAGTCCCAGCACCATCTAGTGCTGCCAGCTGAGAGGTAACTGGGTATTCTGCAGCTTGAGGTAGGTTTTGTTGGTATCTTTTCTTTCTTTTTTCATTGATGACATGCCTGACCAGAAGGTATTCACAAAGTAATCTCTTGTGTGCTCAGGGTCTGCCCCCTTGCCCTCTGACTGCCATTTTATGAGTAGAAAACTCTTCTTTAGAGCAGCAGAGTTGGATCCTGTTGCCACATCTCTCAGTCTCTCTTAGGAGCTGTGGATGTCAGTGCAAGACCAACTGTGGCATTGGATGAGGCATAACCTTGGGATTATAGCCACATTCAAATTTATTTACATTTAATACAGAAATGTTTTCTGTGCCCCACAGCTGTCCTGAATTCTCTTTGCACATCAGAGTTTTATCAGGACATCCCCCAGCTGCCCTGCAGAAGGCGATTTGCTGTTCTGTTTTCCTCGAGAAAGATGGGTGGTTGAGGAGGGAGGATGTTGATTTTTTTTTTTGCTGCATTAAAGTCTACAAAGAAAAGAAAGCAGCTGAAACCTGAGAAAATTGCACTACTAATCATATTTTCATAAACAGTCCTCTGTAGCATTACAGTCACAGAGTATATTTATAATTTGGTTTATATGAGCAACAGTGTAAGTTGAGGAAAATTGGTTTCCTTTTCAAAATGTCATGTTTCTCATTTCCTCGGAATCTCGGGCTGCTTCGAGCTCTTATCAGCCTTTAAATCATTCTAAAACACACTCCCTAATTAAAATGCTGTAAATCCTCATGAATCAATTTAGGATTTTTGATTTGTTCTAAAACAGTTTTTAAATAAAGTTGAAAGCTTACTAAAATATGAGATAATAAATACAAGTGCAAAGCAAAGGAAAGAAACCCACGTGTGGATAGCTGATGGTGGAGGCAGAGCTGGGATGAGAACCAAGACTTGTGGACACGAGGGAGGTGGTTCTGGGCCCCCAGAGCAGGAACAAGGTCGCTTTCCTCTCAGGTAAGGGGCTCTGATGGCTTTTTTCATTTGTTACTGTTTTCGTTTTGGCTTCTGCTCCTGTGACCATCCTGTAGTGCAGATATTTTGCTCCACTGAAGGATCATAGTTTCCATTTGTCTCTAGACCTCATGCCACTGGAATAACAGGATTAGTAATTGCCTGCAATTATGTATATTTTACTTCTTGCTCCACTCGCATAAAGCAAACAAATTAGACGTAAATATCTACAGGGCTCCTATCTTGCTTCAGCAGTGGTTCCTTTACTTATCATGCGCTCTTGGTGTGCTTTGGCACCAGCCTCTCCATGTGGTTTGTTTTGCTTTGGATATTTTTTCCCCTCACCTCTCTTTTTTTTTTTTTCCTGGACTTTTTGAAGTCCTGCCCAGCAGCCGCGGTACCCAAGCTCTCTCCTGGCTCCACAACCCGCCTCTGGCCCAGGCGACATTCTTTGCTGGGCATCTGCTGGTGCCTTTGCCAACACTTAGAGCTGTTTCTCCCAGTGTTCCTCTGGATTTATTTTGTATCCCGTATTCCAATCGATATCTGTATTTTGTAGGGGACTCTGAGGTTCTGCTCCTTTCAAGGGATAAAATAAAAAATTGCGAAATTGTTTCTTCAGCCTTAGACAAATTACAAACTGTGTTAAATTTTCTCTGTCTCCTGTAGGTCTCATATGTTCAATTTCTGGAGTTTTTCTATTTCTCCAGTGTATGTATTACAGTTAGTATCTCCTGCTAGACTAACCCAAAATCTATTAAATACACGAAGTGTTTCATATCCAGCTTATGTCAAGAAAGGAAGACATTCAGAGAGTAGCTTTTCAAAAACTTATTTATTTCAATTCTTGTTGGTTTTGAGTGTCCTGTTCTGATGTATCACCTTAATTTGTTTTAATCTTGATGCCAGAACCAACGAGTTGAGCAGAAATCTGGCTCAGTCACTGTTAAAACATTTTTGAGTAAGGGATCTGAAAACAGGTGTTTTTTTTGTGTGTGTATTTTTATTTTTTTCTGTTGTAGTGGCAAAAATAATGTTTGAGGCTAGGCTGGTATGAGACCCAGAAGTGCTGGGTCCTTATCATTTATCAGTTCCCGATTTCCTGTGGATTTCAGGAAGAGTCATTTTGAATCCTGTCTGAAGCAGGCACTGAAGTTGCAGGTGGGTTGGGCTCCTCTCTCTGTCACAGTTTCTGGTCTGTGAAATGGGACCGATGTCACCATGTTCCTTGAGCTTGTAACAAGGGGACAAATTCAGTGAGGGCTCCGAGATGCTTTGCTGGGATGCTGTGGGATATGGTTTTGCCACAGTTCACAGATGTTAAATAGATATTTTGGACATTTATCACCATGAGGGATAGGAGCAAACCACAAATTAACAAAGAATCTGCTTCTAAAGCATTGCATAGTCTTGTGGCATTTGGTCTGGGGTTTGGACTTGTCCCGTTTGTAATTATAAGAATGTGATAAAATCATAGTTGATGAAAAACCACGGAGACAAAATCTGTTGATTCATAGGACAAAAATTCTGAGTTTCACAATGCTGTGTTGGTCAACTGTCCCTTCCTTAAGCCTACTTTATGTAGCATGAAAATAGGTGGGTTTATAGCATCACGGGAGCTCACGCTAAGGCTGCATCCAATTATTGGTAATGGTATTTAGATTTATTCAACCTGAGTAGTTGCCTTCAGATCTCCATAAGTGATAGAATAAGGGAAAATAAATTAAAATTAAACCAAAGAGAAATGAAATAGAAAACAACTGACCCCTGGGCCCCAAGAACATCTTTGCTGCCTACAATTCGGGCTGTAGAAGCAGATGCAGTAACAAGCTGGTTGTATGAGAAACAGCAAATAAAGATGCTGCCCTGGGGGGAACAAAACATTAATATTTCAGAAAGGATACCTCCAGGAAAAAGACGTTGGGCCTTTTTTGTTAGGACTTTTCATGCCTGTTGTTTGGGTGGGTAGGGCAAAGCCAATCATTAAACCCTGTGAAAAGACGTAATCCTTTTTCTAGAAATTTACCTTCAAGAAAATGTGGCGAGGGAAAAGCAGATCGTTGAGGATAAGGGCTGTTGATGCAAAACATCATGAAAAAGGAAAATGAAATTTTCTTGGAAAGGCAGGAAGACCAGGATCCTTGTGTGTTCTTATTAAGCTGTGATAAAGCCCCGCTCTCACAGGTCACAGGACGTTGACAGACACTCCGCGTATAGATTTCTCTTTTCTTGCCAGCATTAGGCTGGATGAAAGCCCAGCGGTGCATTCTGTTAAGGAGCTTATTCATACAATTAAGTTTAATTGTCAGCAATTTTGATACTTCAAACTAAAATGAAACCTGGCTCCATTTGTGCAGCTTAGATCCACCTGCAGCCTGGGAGCATTCGGATGGTGTTAATGTCAGAGGCTTGTGCTGCTCAGAGAGCAGCAAGTTGCAAGGACAAGTTCTGCATCGATGGGCTCTTTCCTCCTAGAGCTGTGGGCAACCAAGCAGCAGGCTTTGAATGGAGTCCATTTATTTTTTGTAAGCGGTAATTTCTCAAATGTTGGAGTGCAGGGAGAAAGCCTTCCCTGCTTATGTCATCAGCGTGGTCCTTCCACAGCCCAGCGGGCTTCAGAACAGTTTTTTGAAATAAAGGCAAACACACCGTGTTTCCTATTTACTTCAGGCTGAGCAGTATGGAATTTTGCAGCTACTAGACTCATATTCAATCCAATTATGAGCCTTGATCTTATTGTATCCCTTAGTATTACAATAGGAAAATTGAGGAATGCCCAACTTCTGCTGTCACTCCCTCTGGCACTTTACCTTTCCTCTGAGGACAGCGTCAGCATGGGGAGAAGGGAGCTCACTACCTGCCTCTGCTCTTAGGGCAAGGTTATGGCCATGGCTGGACACCTTGGGCTGGAGGATAATAGCTGAGTTGCATGTTCTTTGTTTGGCCAGAAATCAAAGCTCCTCCGTACGCGAGTGCTGAGGACCAAGCTGCAGAGCCCAGCCATGGGAGCTCGGACCTGCAGCAGATTTGCAAGTCTTGTGGTGGAGATGCTCACACAGAGCAGGAGCAATCAGGGCAAACTAGGGTCTGGACCTGAACTTCCATCGCTTCAGGTGAGTTCTTCAGCAAATGGGATGGAAGACCAGAAAGGCTGTATCCCGCTTCCCCTGTTGTGTCGTAAATGGTGGCAAAGTCCCTGTTTAACATAAGTTACATTTATCCATTTACCCCCAATCAAAACAATCCGTTTTGTTTAATGCAAACCATGGTTTCACGTGTTCATATCTGAAGTCCTTTATCCAGCCGATCTTAATTGACTCTTTTTTTTCTAGATCTGTCTTTAAAGTCACCTTGCTTAGACATCAGCAATCATTAGTTTGCACTATAATCAACATCAGAAGAAGTACTTCTTGAAGAAGCGTGTAGTGTGCAGTTCAACTCAACTTTTCTGTAATAGGAGCAGCAATTTGCAGAAGCAGGGTGGCCACAACTAATCCCATTTCGGAAATCTCAGAAAATGTGATGCTAGTTAACCAAGTGGTGCTGTAAACACTGAAACCTCTGTCCTCTTTTAGAAACCAGATTACGAGAGAAAGACAATTTCATCAGAGCTTTACCTGCCCATTATAGTACTGCTGGCTCATTAGGTAGAGTAATTAAACATCAGGCAGAAATAATTATTATAATTATAGGGCATTTGAGATTTCATTTGCCTTCATGAAATATGAGTTACATAAACTAATTCCTTTTGCAAGGTCCACTCACAATAGCAACAAATGTCTAAACAGCTATGCTTTTTACCTACTTCTTTTTGTAGTGTTATTGGGCCAACCTTAAACTATCCATTAAGAACTCGGTAATTACCAACGGTTATATCCAAATGGCCTCGGTGTAGTTAGAAAAAAAATGGAATTATCATAGTAATTGTGTTCATTTGTTCTATGCCTCGTTCCTGCTTCTGGAATGAATGCAGAAGGGGAAAAATTATAGGGGAATAGTCCAGTATTTTCTCTACCATGTTGTTTAGAACTAGAAAAAAGTTCAGTTCTTGTTGCAGCAGACACTACTTGCGCCTTTTAAAAAATAATAATAAAAAATATATATATATATATATATATAGCTGGATTTTGGTGCTGTGATTCCTTTCCTAGGAGTCAATTCAGCGTCGCAGCCCTGCAATATCCTTTTCCCTACCTGCCCAGAGCAGTTTGCTCTCAGTCTCTCTACCTGGGCTGTGCTGGCTGGAGACCCTTTGCCAGCATGTCTGAGGCAATCTGAATTGATCCGAGCTCAGGCAGCAAAACACGGCACTACTGAAATATTTCATGATGAGATATTCTTTCCTAGCAAGGTTGTTAAGGGAAGCAAGCCCTCTCACATCAGAATGCAGGGCAGCCTCCCCAGAGACACTAATGAGCGTGTTCTGCAGCTAATCGCAAGATTGCTTTGTCATGTGTATGGAGAAATATAGATGTTGCCAAAAGAGTGCATTAAATTTGGACGCTGAGACTTATGCAAAGTACTTCCCTCTAGATTTACCCCAGCAGACCAGATGCTGTGTCAGGTAACCTCACTGGCAGGGGCCTGCGGTAGGATGGCATGGGTGCTGCAGGAGCAAAGTGGTAAGCAAAAACGAGGAACAGGAACATCAAAAACTCCATTATAATACTGTCTTGTAATTGAATTTTGCTAAAAAAAAAAAAGGAAGGTGTCAGACTAGTGGGGATCCAAGGCAATGGAAAAGATAGAAGTAAAACGGGAGACATTGCATTTATGTAAAAAGCTTAAAATAGTTACTGTAGCTTGGCTAAACAAATCCTGTGGGCCTATATTCAGAGCACTCACGCAAAGATACCGTTACTACTGCCTGTAACAGCCCTGCACCAGCTTGCAGATGGCAAGAGGCTTCACAGGCATGGTCCTGGGAGAAGGACACAGAGTTGGAAAAACGTCCAGAAAAAGATGCCAGCAGTAAGGCAAAGCGACTTTATATTGCCTAATTTTTATGTACGGCATTATCTGCAAATGTCCCCAAAGTCACTAGGAAATGCTTCCTAATGTTGAACCAGCAAAGCCGGGCTCCGGGCCAGTGGTGGTGGTTTCTTCCCGTGAGCCATCGCAACCTGGGCACAACCAAGCAGTCAGAGGGCAAAGCTCAGGTCAGAGGAGGCTGCCTCTTAACTCTGTCTCAAATCATGAATCCAGATACCTGCTAAGCACTTCCAGTTTAACACCAGCTTTCTGATCTCTTTCCTTTCTGCCCTTTCATGGCTCAGATCACCTACGGGCACCCTACTGAGTTGCTCCAGCCCTGACTTGCACCAGCTGTCCTTTCAAATGGAAATAAGCACGGACTGGCTCGTGAATGCAGACTTCTTGAAAAGTTTCCAGGATTACATTAAAGCAGATGATCTGGGCAAAGAAGATCAAAAAGAAAGTCACAGTCAAAGTTTACCTAGATTTCCAGGGAGCAACCTCATAAAGCGTTGTGAATAATACCCAACAAGAGGCAAAGACTTCTATTAATTCATTTGTTTGCTTGGCTCCCAGAGAAGCTCCTGCTACATTATTCTGCAAAGGAGGCTCAGGTGGCTTTTTATTTGCTTATTTGAGCACCTTCCCACCTTATGCTGAGTCCTGGTGGGTTTGTGTGAATATGTCAGGCTAGCAGTGCTACCATTATTCCCTTGAATGTCTGAGTTTATTCAATCCTCCCTGGGATTATCAGGCAGGGAAGAAGATAACAAAGAGATCCATCTTCTACAGGTAGGAGAATAGAGACACATTTAAAATGAGTGTAACATCTTCACAAAAGTATTAGCTCTGGCAGAATGTATCCCTTCTCCTCGTGTAATGAAAAGGGAATTAGAAAGCATCAGTGAGAAACCAAATTAATGCAACAAGCTACTGTTAATGTACGAGCTCAGTAACCTCACTTTTTCTTTTTTTTTTTCTTTTTTTTTTTTTCTTATTTCAATTTCAAATGCACATAATTAATTACTGCATTTAATCTCTGTTCTCCCTCCAGTCTGCAGAAAGCAAACCAGCACTTAATGGTGTCAAAGCTCGTGTCAATACGAGACAAAAAAATATATGGGTTCTTGTTGTACAATTTCTAGGCATCTTTGGTGTAGCTAGTAATTAAGATGTGATTGGAAAGAAATTAAATGATATAAGTAAGTTGTTAGCATCACCACTGACTAAGTATAATCAAGATCAGACTGTACATGAGATATTGATTGCCGCTTGTTTTTTGTAAGCATAATTGTAATTGTAGCATGTCTTGTCTGTGCATGGCTGGACTTTTATTGTTATAAATAACCAATTGAAGCAAGAGATTAAATTCAGTGCAAGCTTTAAAATGTCTGAAATAAGGAGTGTGACACCCTTACTTTCATTTGTTGCTGTGAAGATTTAAATAGAACATGAAGGAATACGTTTCTCTTGCCTGGATTAGATTACAGTTTCTGTCGTAGTCGTACAAGGCTAGCAATCTCTGGACATGAGGCAGGTTTATAGCTGGAGCCAAATGGCTCTGCAGTCTCTTGGGTTGTGTCTGGCAAAGCCCACAGGAACTTGCCTAGCCCAGAAGAAGCTAGTTGTGCAAGACAGATGGGCGACTATATATGCACAGTTTAACTTCTTGCATAAACTCTCCAATTTATTGACTGTAGGGTTTAGCCAGTGCCTAACACAGCAGGGTTTCAGTCCTAGCAAATCTGGAAGTGCTGCCAGTCCCAAATCACTGTGTCTGGTTTTGGCTCATGTGCTTGTGACCACTATAGGACATTTGGACAGCTATCTCACTTGAAAATTTGGCCACACGTTTCATCTGTTGTATTTATGGCACAAGAAAAATAAAGACCTGATTGGGATGATTCATCCTTTCAAAGAAAATACCAAGAATTATAAGTAGAAAAATACGGTAGGTGAGCACAATGGTTAATTAGAACAGTTATGTAGTTGCTCTTTTTTTTTTCCAAATTGTTATTTAAAACCCACTTGTGTTTTTTCCACTCTGCACACAATTCTGGGCCTCGCTTTACCTTACTTCTGCAACCTCAGCACAGAGCAGCAGGGGCTGCCCGTCCCAGGGGGTGAGGAGCTGGCTGCAGTCTGAAATTCCTGCAGTTTCGGGGCAGCTCGGCCAACGTCTCCCTAAATCCGTGGCTGAGCTGTTCCCGACCATCTGACCAGTGGGACACATTCGGCAGGACCAAATATCAGCACCCATGGCAGTTAGCTCATGCTCAGATGCTTGCTTAGCCGCAAGAGAAAAGCATTTTTGAACCTTTTAGCTTTAGTGTTGTTTTTGCAAACCGAAGATGAAGCACGCTGATGAAACAAGGAGAGAAACTCTGCAGAGCTACTGCGAGCGCTGCCTGCTCTGCGCCACAGAGATGCCGTTCTCCAGCTCTACTGCTGCGCATCTCTTTTACTTAGTACTAATCAAATAATATGAATAGTAATTTTCCCTAATGGCATTGCTGCTCCCCATGTCTGGTATCAGAGATGCAATCAGCTAAACTGGAGCAGGATGGACGCTTGTTCCTAACCTATTTAGGGCACTGGGTGCTCTCTGTCCAAGCTGGATTGAGCTCTGCAGGCAAAGAACAAATGTAGGTTGTCTGAGAAGGGCTTCCAGAGCTGTTTCTTCACCCTCATCAGCAAATTTAGAACGAAGTTTGAACCGAATGCGTTCGGCTCGGGGAGTTGCCATGGTTGCAACACAGACGATCTAAATGTGGGAGATTATATAATCAGCCAGAATGACTATTTATACAAAGAGTTTAATTTAAACAAAAAGAGAGAGAGAGAGAGAGAAGCAAATGTGCTGCACAATACATGACTTTGTCACTTTCCGTTCCTGCCCGGCAAAGCTGCTGTAGCGCCGACGGTGTTAAATCACAGCACTCACACATCCGCTCTGCGAGGTGTTTGTAGCGCGCACTAAATCTAAAATAAAAATAAAAAAAGCATTAAGTAAAAAGTAACGGACCAGATCCAGCCAGGCAAGAAGGAGGTTGTTTTATTACACCTGGATCAGTGGCAGCATCTTTATGGCAGATACAAAAGCGCTTCTATAATTTTGTTGTTGTTTTACTATAGACCTTTAAAACCCACTAGCGTGGATCTCTCTTCCTTTCTAAGGATCATCCTCTGAAACGCTGTTGCAGGGACTAATTTGTCTTCCCTTAGGAGCAATTAAAAGTATCAGAGCAGATGCTGCGGCCCATAAGATGTTGCATGTGCATGGTATCTTCATCCCTTCTGTGCAATCTCCCAAACAGCCTCAGCGCCTGCTGGACAGGGAAGTTTTTCTTGAAAGGCTTTTGTTGTGTTTGGTGCTGGGCTCTCGGGAGAGGCAGTGCTGAGTTGGAGCATGGTGCTCAGGGTGGTTAACATTCATTTTGGACAACCTGGTGGGCAGGGGCACTCGCTGGTCTCCTGGCAGCGTGCAGTGCAAGCAGGAACACCAAGCCAGCACTCAGCATAGCTTTGACCTCCCCATTAAGCAAGGTCTGTGAGCAATGTGCTTCTCCAAGTGACATCATTCCCTTCTTGTTCCCTTTTCCACCAACACAGCTTGTTCTGCTCACGCAGATGGTCTCTCCTGGCAGTCAGCTCCTCACCTGCTCCCTCGGGGCTGGTTGCTGCTCATCCTCCTCTTGCACGCATGGGGCACCGCAGCGGCAGCTAGGGACTGGCTGCAGCAAGGGTCGTGCCCTGTAAGTTCCTCTTCAGACAGCCCACGGGGCTGCATGAAATGGTCGAGCTGTGTTTGGAGCAAGGGGAGTGCTCCTCCCGGGGCTGGGACAGCCAAACTGAGCTGGTGCTGCCTTTGGCATCGATCAAAGGAGCTGTTAGCGGGAGTGGGGAGCGCCCTTCTCTCAGCTCTTCAGTTCCTGGGGTGATAAACCTTCCATGGAGGTATGGTGCTGCTCAAGTGACAAAGAGAAATGGGCTGTGTAACTGCAGGGAGCAAGGACAGAAGAAAATCTCTATTGCAGACACAAAAATGATATTAAAAATGTTAAAGTTGAGCAAGTAAATCCAGTTAGAGGATAGAGATACACGGCAGAATACCTCTACCCAACAGGCCATGGAGGAAAGCGTGCGCCTCGTTTCATCCTTTACCGAATTTCTGGGGTTTTATTGCCTCGCAGCGGGGTGCGAATACATCAGGGCTGTGGCTTGGGTATGAATGGGCTCTTCTTTTTTGCAGAGCTAGGCCAAAAGCTGGTGTTTGACGCCAGCCCCCAAGGTCAGTGCTTTCCGTGAGGGGGCCATGAGGCAGCCCTCACCCTGAGCCACGAGGGCAGACCGCAGCGGCTGTCTGGGGAGGAGTCTGGGCAGACAGCTCCAGACTGGGAGGAAAATGAAATCAATGGCAAGGAGTTTTCCCTGATGGGTTGTGCTGTCCTAGGAGTTGCACCGTGCCTCCCTGCCGAGACAGATCGTGGCTGGCTGAGGGCTGCAGCACACGGTGCCTTTGGTAGGACACCCTGCTGCCTGCCGTTCACTACACATCCTGTAATCTGTGTCCCTTGCCAAGGTAGGGGTCACCTCCTGTACTGTTCGGAGTGAAAAAAAGGTTTGCAAACACGGGCTCTCTTCTGTGAAGTCCATTTTAATTTTAAGGGAGTGCAGAGAGAAAGCTCGCATTTATAATTCAAGCAGGGAAGGCAGGCTCTGCTCTGGCTTTCTAAACTGAAAGCACTGTGTGAGAGGGGCCTTGAAGCAACCCAAAGCAAGTTCCTGCTGCTCTGCAATAAATCTCAGCAAAGAGGGATGATGCAGCCTCAGCTCTGGTTTTGTGCAGAGCCGCTGCCACAGGAACATTAGGGGTTTTTAAAGGTGATTAATGGCGCTCTCCCATACCCTCAGCAGCTGCAAGCTCACTGTCTGCAGGGCTAGTTTCAAAGTAAGGGGTGTTTGAGAGCCGGAGAGCAGCCTGCTGCGGGAGCAGGACATGAGCATCCTCCTGGTGCTCAGAGGGCTGCTGTGGCCATGCCACCACCACAGCCTTGCAGGGAGCTGGAGGTGTGACGTGCCTGGGTCCCCGGCGACTAGTTGGTGGTTTCTCCTCCTGTGGAGACTCTTAGCCAAGAGCTGTAAATGCTGCTGCTGCAGGCTTACTGCTGTGCCTGCCTTTCTGCCACGTCCCTCTTGGTAAAGATAGCAATCAGTTGAAATAGATACGAGAAGGGAGCCTTGCGAGAGGTTACTGGCCGTGGGAAGCGTTTCCCATGCACTTGCTGCCTGCCGGCCGCTGCTGGCTTTAGCTGTCGGTCTGGAGAGAGGAGCAGTCAGAGAGAACAGTCCTAGCTTGATGTGCTTTCTGATCAAGGTCGAGGAGGAACTTGTCCATTATTGTTTCTGCTGCACATCCTGAGGCGTGTCTCTGACACCCCCTGCTTCCTTCGAGTCGTGTGTTGCGTTGGAGGACGTCTCTGGTGCTGCACCTTGCTCCTTCCAGCCTCCCTTTGGCAACAGTTGTGGATCTAGAAAGATGAGAACAGAACTGGACAGGTCTAGAACTCAGGGAGCCTTATAAAGTCCATAGCTTCCCAGGAACTAGCCTTTGGCAAACAGCAGGGCACTTGGACGGGATTTGTGATTTAGAGGTCCGTGGTCCTGGCATGTCAGTGGGGTGAGTGACCCATGGCTCAAAGGAGCTTTTATGGGGTGACTCGCCTGACCCAGCTGTGCTAACACAAGTGAGCATCACACCCTAAAAATACTTATTTCTCTCCTTTGACTTCAAGGGCTGTCCAAGATGATGTTAACTCCATTAGGGCAAAGACTCCTACCCTGGTGGACCAACTCCATAAGTCTGCTGTTCTGAGAGAAGTTCTTATGGAGAGATCATGGATTAAATTATTCGAAGGCATTTTGTTGGTTTTTATTGAGCTGTAGGGCAGTATGCTTTGCATTGATTTCATTTCAGACATTCCTTTTCATCAGGTGTCTTCCCAATAGTCTTTCATGTTTATTTCACGGTCCCCCAAATCCTAATCATTTATATATGTTTCCTTAGTGGCACTTCTGTGATGACATGGGATTGTACTCAGTGTCTTAAGAGGTCCTTTCTCATCCTCTTTTATCTTCCTAAAGCTTCGTGTTATCTAACAAGTACTTCAAACTGAAGTCCCATTCTCTTTTCTTGTCTTCTAAATAAAAAGTATGAATTAAGCTTAGTCCAAATCTCTGGAGGAATTTTTTTCTGATTGACAAGTCCTTGCAAACATGTCCTGGGACCTGTCTGTTCTGCCTAATAAATCATCATTAACTCTCACCAGATAAAGAGAGATTCTCTTCATCTGACAGGGTATCAATTCAGTTGCCTTAATGTATATAAGGTTTTAGGTCCCTCCACCAGCAGGCTCCAAGAAAGGCTTTTTGTCAAGTGAAAAATGGAATTCGTGAAGCAAAATTCAGCTGCCAAGTTTGCTGGTGATGGACGAGGCAGATGGGAATGCAGCTCTTTCCTTCTCTGCGTTATTGATCCTGTGGCTCTGACCAGCGTAGCAATGTTCTCGGCTCAGTAAAGCCGAGCAGAAGTGACCTAGGGGAGCAGTGATGGTTTAAAGCCGGTGTCAAAGCCAGAGCTGTCTTGGGGAGAACTCGTGGGAGGTCAGCAGCAATGGCAGCTCTAGAGCAGGTCAGACCTCACAGGGCCACAGGTTGCAGCGTGGTATCTGCCCCGTGCCTGGCAGTGCTAAGCAGAACATCATTTTCCATTTGCTGGGCCACGTCATTCAGGAATCAGTACATGGCACGCCAGCCACAGTGTCAGTGCTCGTTGTTGACCAGAACTGTTCTGTGCTGGGCTTGAGAGATTTGCTCTGCTTGCTGGGATGTGTTCTGTGTTACCTGCCCTTCCCTCCAGTAAGTCCCACACTTCTGGTGGCCGAAGTTTTAAAAAAGCAGCACTGTGCTTCTCTGCCTAGGCTAGGATTCTGCAGGAGGCTTTCTGACATGCAAAGAAATTAAAGCTAAATTAAACTGTGCTGATAGAAAAAATAAATTAAAAAGAAAAGTAGCTTAGCATGTCAATTTGTGCTACCATTGAATACAGAGTCCAGAAATTTCACTGATTCATTTGCTTTCCTTTGTTGTCTCTCTTGGTCTTAATTTTGCTTAAACTATAACAGTAGATTAAAAAAAATCAAACAAAAACCATTACTGTTGTGTATAACTGCAAGCTATGTCTTTTTGCATTTTTTTCCCACAAACTGCAAGATTAAAAAACAAAAAAGGCATTGGGATTTTTTTTCTAAACTTAATCCTTTCCCTGCAAGAGCTGAGCTATTAAGAAATGCACCAACTGGAAGCCGTGTCCTGCACTTGCAGAAATGGCAGTTCTGAAATCGCTGCAGTGTTTTACTGCTTCTACCTAAGTAAAGGGATCCTGCTTAGAAAAATCTATGCATCGATACCCAAAGCAGTTCATTGTCTATTTGCTAGCTTAGCTGCTAAAGCAGAGAGTTCAATGTGGGTGAATCTGCGGGGAGGCAAATGCCACCTTGCGCCTGCAACTGGGCTGTGGTCTCGGAGGAACACCCCAGCGGGATTTCTGTGCTGCCTGTCAGGTGAGACATGGACAGGGAAGAGGTCGACTGGGTGTTGCCTTGCAGAGTGCAGCACTTTGAGGAGATGCCGATGTCCCAGCTGCAGGTTGGTGCTTTCAGACCCGCGGTGACAGTAACAGAACTGGGGGAAGGCAGATGAGTGTGCTGAGACGCTTGTAATGGGTTGTCTCGAACAACCAGGAGTGATTAAAAGGAATATTCAAGGATTTTCTTCCTGATTATGAAAGATTTTAACAGTCATCCTCTTACAACTGGATTCGAGATAAACCAGCCTTGTTAATGTACCTACAGAACTTGCTTCTCAGGCTTCCCTGGATGCAAGCCCAGTTCCTCAGGTAAACTGAATGTCTGAGCCTTTGGAGCCCTGCCTCTATAAATAAATGAAGATTATTTCTATTGTATGGTCCAATTCTTCAAGCTTTTGACAGGGCTTTTAAAGGAAGCTACTTGAAATCTATGTTAAAATAGAACATAAAAATGAAACACCTATGTCCCTCAAGGCTGTGGAAGTACCTTTGCCCAGTACTTAAGATCATGAGAGCACAGCAGTGCAGCCAGGGTCTAAACCCAGCATTCAGGGAGCAGAGCTGCTGCTTGGGGTGCCTTGGGGGCTTGAAGGAGAAGCACTAGGTGGGGTGTGGAGCAAAACCCCAAAGAAACACATGGCAGATGACCTCCAACCAGCAGAAGAAAGGAATATTCAGCAGCTCACATGGCGAGGCTGTGTTAAAAAACATAGTCTGGTTGCCCAGATAAAGGCGTCATTGTACTGGAATGTAAAAATTAGGAGTTCTGTTCTGTTAGCCTCAGTAAAGCTAGTGCAATGGGCAGACTTGGAGTGAGAGATCTCGTAACACTTCTGTGGTGCAAGGTTAAAAGTCAAGCTGAATGTGTCTGTCATTGTCCCTCTTGCTGGAGAGACCCAGAGCTGACAGAGCACCAAGGTATGTTGCTTTTCCCATTCCTCAGCGAGAGCAGAGAGAAACAACAGCCTTGTGGAGTAGGAAGTCATGAGTTCTGCTCCTTCTGTGTGTGTGTGGCACGCCCGATAAAATTCTGTGGGGTTCCCGGTAGCACAAATACCGACGGAGTTGGTTGAACATCACCTCCTGCTTGGAGCCAGGCTAACTGCACCAAACCAGCAACAGCAAAAGTGAAGAAGCCTTCCAAAGTCGAGTAGAATTCATAGCAGAAATTAGACTAGACTTTATAGTTCGTGTTTCTTTATCAGGATCACGAATTTAGGCCTCCTTTTGTAGCTTATTCTGCCATTTTCGGTGTTTGGGAAGGGGTTAAACAAGTGTTGCTGTCTTACCGTATGCGGTGGCTGTATTTTCTCATGGCTTGTTACTGAAACCCCACATCTGTTACCTTTCTGTTGATAACAGCTTCAGATTCACTGGCCAGTTTCCAGAGCAGCACCTTTTCTTCATCACTGTCTGCTTCTGTCAGTTCATCTCTCAGTCATAAAAATTATAAAACAAAGTCCACTGCCTGTCTACTATTGCTTCCATTAGAGACGCCCTGCACTTTCATTACAGGGATCTGACTTAGTAATTTTTGGCAGACACGGTGTTTTACAAACCTAAAAACTCCTTGCTGTCACTAGCTGACCCTCCCTACGCACTTGGGAAATTGCCGTAACTATCTGTGTTTGCAGAAAAGCTTGCAGGAAGCTCAGACAGAAGTGATACCCCAATTTTCATTCAGGGCTTGTAATTTAGGTGTCTTGTTAGCTGTGCTCCCAGCACTTCAGCCTGAGTTTTGCTGCTGTTCAATCAGCAGCTCTAACAGGATGCACGGCTCCTTTATTCTGCTAGGGACAGGGTGTTGCTAACGGGATGTCCCCAAAGGATGTGCACACAATAGCATATCTAAAACCTGAAGCTTAAGTCTCGAGTGATGGACAAGGATCTTAAGGAACCTTGCAGATCACCTGGAAGAATTTCAGTGTGCTTACAACCTCTTATTACCTGGCTTTCACTTACATTTTGTCCCTATCTGTGCTCTTCTCCTACAGTAAATCCACAGCCATCTGCTGAGGTGTGCTGTGTCCCAGCTAGCGGAGGTCTGGTTCCTCAGTATTGCCTGTGCTGCATTATTGGATCCTGTGGTTCAGTTTATAACCCCTCATATTTTCCCTGACTCTCTCCCAAGGAATAGTGCTTCTGATTAATTTTATTAGTAGGTTTATTTCAGTTCAAAATGAGGCGTGGGTTTCCAACTGACAGAAAATAGTTCTCTTCTTAGGGTATAACAGTGTAGTTCAGAGATGTATTATCCAGAGAAAATGAGAGGATTTTAAAGGTTTCTCTAAAGGTAGAAAATTTCAAGCTTGATTAAAAACAGACAGAACATAAAAAGTTCAACAGCAATTCCAAAACAGAAGTTGCAAGGACTGCTTCCGTGGGATCCTGCTACAGGCCCACACTCACAGCGAAACCGTCCTGAACACGAGGGTTGAAAAACATCCAAACTAGGCGATGGTGTACAAGATTCAGAGGTTTCCAGACAGAAGGGTTGTGAGAAGTTAGGAACTTGATAAGTGAATCCTGAGAGGAAGGAGCAGTAAACTTGGTGGCAGTCTTTTGATCCAGGACCGTTGCACCAAAATTTCCATCAAATGTCCCTCCCCCCCTCCCCCCCGCCTTAAGCAAGCCTGTTGATCTTAATTTCTTCCTCTTGCCTTGCAAATAGCTGAAGGAATTGTCCATCTAATGATCAATACCTGAATTCTTTCTTGTTATCCGAAGACACGTGGTACTCTTGATACACGGAGGACTGTTCCTCACAAGATGTTTGCTCATTCTCATTTGATTCCCACCTTTACAGCTGAGCTCCTTTTTTTTTGAATCACGTGCATTGCCCCTGGTACTCGAAGTGCTGTGACCCCTATATTTTGCTTAAATTCAATGATCTTCTTTACCAGCCCATCTCTTTTTAAAGCATTCACAGAGCAAATTATGGAGTCTCATGAGCAACCAAGTCTGCCTGTTCGACCATTTTCATCAGTTTAGTTAAAGTTGTGAAGACAGAGAGCAGAACTCATTTACAGAGAGCTGAATGTAACTTTTGTCTCTGCCTTGGCTCCAGAGAGCTCTTAATACTGAGCAATTTCCTCTCATCAATAGCTTTCTTCAAGGTGGTGTTCATTTTACTTGGAGTGAGCTTATGTGCATTCATCTTCCTCAATACTTCATTAATCACACAGGGGAGGTCTGTTGTGGAGGATCCTGCCTGAAATCCTCCCTGCTCTCGTGTTTGGTTTCAAATGGTAGTTAATGGCTTAGTGTCTTTGTCCAAAACCACTACGGAGCGGGGAGCGCCACGGGGAGGCTGGCGGGACTGGAGGCTCTGCTCACAGTTGCTGACTCCACCTCGCCTCTCCCACCCTGTTCACACCGGGAGCTTCCATTAAAGTTTTCCAATGTTACAAAATTTAGCTTTGCTTGATTCCAATCTCCTCTGCGGTGCCTTACAGAAGTGCCTTACTTTTCAGGGTTGACATTTATAGTAATTGTCTGATTGAAAGATTAGATTGCTTTGTGGTTAAGACATTGTTGACAGCTAAGTGTATTTAAGTTTATTTGCATGAATTATTTTCAGGGGCAGAGTTAAGTATAATTGTTTGCAACACAGTTTGCGTATGGTATACATAGACACACAGTTCATGTGAAATACTTGTGATCTTTGTGATTTTTTCTAAATGGCAAAGGTTGAACTAATGCAGAAAATTAAACACAAGCAAGTAACCTCTTTCCCCAAGAGCTCTAATTTAGGCTGACCAAGTGTCCTGCCCAAGAGTTACAGATCAGGTAAAGACGTATACCATAAACACTTTGCACTTGTTACATGTTCCTGGTGTGGACATGCACCGTGTGTAAGATAGTCAACTTTTCATCCTTTACCAAAAGGCCGTTCCTTTTGGTGTCACCTGTGGTAGCACACAGCTGAACAATACAGGGAGATCGTTAAAGTCCAGCTGGAGTACAAGACTGAATTTCTGTCTCATCAGAGAGCTTATTAAATTATCAATTATTTAAGACTCCTCAGCAGCTCATTGGTGAGTCCCACACACCAAGGCGTACCTTGGAAAGGAAGAGGCAGTTGCTCAAAGGAGGAAAGGAATTAAATGGGTTCAGAGCCAGTCATAGTTTAAGACAACTTTAAAAGCATTTTGCATATGGAGAAAAGTATTGTGAAATTCCAGAACTGGCAGGGTGAATAAGCATTACCCATTAATATCTTTTATGTTATTTACTTTTTTATGAAGGAAAGAACTAATGTCAATTTTTATCATTAACAAATACAAATGTATCAGGCCCTAAATTAGCAGAGGATTGATCTAATGAGACATAATGTTTTCTCATTTGTCTTTGATTTTTTTTATTTATTTTTTTTAAGGATTCAGAACACCAAGCTTTTTGACACAGGCTAATAGATAGAAAGTTCACTTGTGAACTTCAGTTTAAATTTAATTGTAAGTCATCAGGAGTAGTGCAATTATATTACTTGAAAAGAGGGTTGAAATAAGGATGTCAGCATGACCCTGCTAGTGTTGCACACTAACTAGTTAAACAAACTGCTGGGAGTTGAATTAATAGACTCCAGGCTGCTTAGTCCCATGGCAACAATCAGCCTTAAAGATCTTTTTAACCTTTCATTAGAGATATAGGAAAAGGAAAAATAGTTACAGAATTGAAGATGTTGGGTATTAAGTAGGGCTTTCATTTTAACAATATCCCTTAATCCTTTTTCCTTTAACTATTGAGATAGATTTTTTTTTTTTTCCTAAGGAAAGCCCAAGTTTGGAGACTCAGGTGGTGCAAAAGCAATATTTGGGAGAAAAGAGCAATGAACAGAGATAACAGAGCCGATGTTTCTGCTGTTGCTATTGTTCCTGTTGAAATCTAATTTGGCTTCCTTGAAGGAAAACAAAACAAAACAAGGACACCCACAAGAGGAGGAAGAAGAGATCTGCAAAGAAAACACGCATCCTCTGTCTTCTGTGGGACAGAGTTTTCCTGGCAGTCTTACTGGTGGAGAACCAGTGCCGATGTGATCTGCTCAGCCTCTGCAGCACCGGTGTGGTGAGCTGATGGCTTTGGTTTTAGCTCCATTTCCAGCAGCAGATACAGAGATGCTGCAAAAGAGTTAGGGAAGCCTTGCTTGGCTGATGCTGTCTTATTTGTTCTACTAGAAGAAGAAAGTGGAAACAAAGAACAAAAAATACAAGTAGGTTTGTGAGTACTAAAAGTAATGAAGCCTTGTTTTCATTGGAGGCTGATTGAATTTTTAGCCCAAGAAGTTTATGGTGGAAGGTCTTGCATAGTTAAGACCCTTCTCATACACTGGCCACCTGGTATCCAGTGGCATTAGTTTATACACTCCAGCCTTTCACTCCATAAGGGACGTTAATCAGGGACATAAATAAGGCGTTTCTCTTTCCCTTACTCTCAGTGTCCTATCCTCACAAGACTTTTGAGGATCCAGTTATTTTTGTGCTTTCTACTAATCTGTCAACTCAGACTGAGATGGTCCTACAGGCTTAGAAGTTGTAAGTGAGGTGAGGGGAAGGAGAAAGGCAGCAGGATCACACGAGCCTTGTTTCCATAGCAAATGAGGCTACGATGGTGGAGGAAGAAAGAGAAGACATATGGCAAGTGGTGAGAGCAGGAACCAGCTCTCCTTCCGAGGGTGGCTTTAGGGTTTAGTCATATGCTGGAGACGGTGATGTAATTTCTCTGAATCAGCCAAGATGCTTTTCAGGATCACATGAAGGTGCAAAAGGATCAGGGATCCAGTAAATGATATTTGCTCTTATGGTGCTTCCTCCTCCTTTCTATCCATTGTCACAATACCTAATTACCTCCCTTTTATTGTTATTATTTTTTAAAGATCACCAAATTCTGATGGCTTTACCTATTTTTGAGGATTATTTTTTCCTGCTTTTGCAGTTTAACATGCTATATAATGACAAATGTTTGTTTGCCTCTTCATCCAGTTGTATTTAATAGCAAGTAGCCTTTATTATCCTTAGACCATAGACCTCTGCATTACAGGTTGTGAAGAACTGTAACAAATATCAGGAATTCATCGTATTAGGAGAATGGCCAGGGTGCACGTCTGCAGTTCTAGTGGAAGAAACCTAATAATATTGCTACATTATATAGATGGGATTTACTACTTGCTGTTTACTACTAATAATCTGCTTTATAATGTGTTCTTAATTATATTCATTAAAAAGAGCTCAGAAAAATCTTGTTTACAGCAGCAATGCACTTATTGCCAAAAAAGCAAAGCGTTTTCCACACATTCTCAGGAGAAAATAGGTTTTAGATACACGACTAAATGGTTTGGATCACACATTGGAGCCAGCCAGAAACAGAGAAATGCTGTAAAGAACACATGAAATTTCAGTCCTGCACATATAGGGGAAGAGAGGTGATTCTGTGCACCCAAACACACCTCATGGTTGGAGAAGGTCTGCTTAGGTCTCAGCCTCCTGTCAATGCAGCATCATTGATCTGATGGACCCATGGGGCTGGGTTTCCCCCACCCACCAGGAGCAAGAGCCCTTTTGGGAGCTCAGCCCACCAGAGCCTCCCCAGACCCCACCACATTTTGGGAGCTGCGTTTTCTGCCTCCTCACCATCCGACCCCAGCATCAGGTTAAACCCCGG
Source organism: Netta rufina (assembly GCF_964035555.1). Lineage (NCBI taxonomy): Eukaryota > Metazoa > Chordata > Aves > Anseriformes > Anatidae > Netta > Netta rufina. The sequence goes on from NC_140140.1 coordinate 4,255,988, forward strand.
GGCATGTGGGGTTGCTCCTGGGGTGGAGGAGTTATGGCGTGAGGGGAGGTGCTCTAGGGCAGGTGCTGTGTGTCTGCCCCTCGTGCCTGGAAGATGATGAGCTGGAGAGGTGCATTTCGTGATGTGCCAGGCGATATCATCACTGCGAGGAGAAAACCAGCGCGGGTCCTTCGAGCCGTGGGCAGCGAGAGGGAGGGAGAGGCTGCCTTTTGCCGAGTGGCAAAGGGTGAATTAACACAGCGGGGGAAATCGTCGTGCTTTGCGGTGATTGTGAAGCAGAATGGCAGTTACCTGCCTGTTTTCTTGAGGGATTTGTACTGAGCAAGGGGGAGAGCTGCTAACAGGATTGCAGGGCTGGGGAGAGATTTGGGAGGAAGGATCAGAAGAATTAAATGTGCAGTGTGTAGCGAGGAAAGATGGTAATGAATGGATATATCTGCCTGGCTGCACAGTGCCAGCCGCTTCAATGAATTTAGTTAAGGAAGAGAAGCAAAATAGCTGGGTTATCATGATTCTCCATCCTGAAAAATACCTTTTTTTTTTTCTTTTGGTAAAAAATGTCAGGTAGCTTAAGCAAAGTCTTCCTTCCAGTCCTGTGGGACTGATTTGTTCCCCTGGGTCTACTTTTGGGATGATCCAGTGGTGATTTAAATCACTGGCAATGCTTTCTTCGACCAAGATGCTAAAACCCAACTGCTAGAACCGAGGAGGAAAGGAATATGATAGAGCTCTGTATATCTTGAAAGTTTTAAGTGCTAAAGTGAGAGGAGGGGGGTTGTTTTACACAGTACAAAGAGATCTATTTAAGCTCAAAGTTGCACTAAAATAGGAATTTTTATATGAGCCATAAGAGTGTCAGATGGCTCAGATAATAATAATATCACATAAAATAAAGTAATTGTATTGTATAAAGGTTGTCAGTTTATTTGCAACACATCTAGTCATAAAGCTGATCATTTTCTGTTAAATTAAGGTTGCACAATTTGCCTCTGAGCAAGAAATAAAGGGGCCGGTACTTTTTATTTTGTATTTATTGCCTTTTTTGTCATTGGATTTTTAAGTCATTAACTGAAAAGCAGAATGACAGACATTCACTTGCTGAAAGTCAGCGTGTTACAACTGAAAAAGTTGTCAGCCTCAGAAAGTTGTTCCTTTTATTTATTTTTTTTGAGATCATTTGGATTAAGGGAGAGTGCCCAGAGGGCAGACGGGCACCGTAAGCGGGCACAGTCGGGAGGGTGACAAAGCGGTGCCTCTTCTCTTCACTCAGCAGCAAGTCTGATGGCTTCAATCTCAGAGAATTGTATAAAAAGTCTGTTTGCTGGCCTGCATTTAGTGGCACAGCAAACAGCCGCTTACTTTTATTTACTCTCTGGATCAGGACATACATAATTGTCAGAGCTTATAATAAAATCTTTAAATCCTTTTTTTTTTTTTTTTTCTCTTCTTTTTGTCCTTGCTGAATAAGTTTAAGATTCCAGCCCTTCAGATCAGTGAATAAGGAAGATAAAGTAGGAAAGCAGAGAAAATACTTGTTGGCAAATGGATTAGGAAGTGGAGAACTCTCTCTATATAGGCTATAAGCCCCAAATCAGATTTGATAAATCAAGTGATATTTACAGGGCTCTGTAGACTTCGATATTGCAAGGAACTGTTACTCTCGTATTCATCTCAGCATGCAATGTATTCTGAATATTAAATGGCGATAGATCAGTCTCTTGTCAGTCACTTGTCACATTTCTGAAAGATAATAGATCAGTAACTTGATTAATAAACAAAATCAGGATAAATTTCTATTTGCCTAGAACTGCATGAAGGATGGGTTTTATTTATTCATTTATTTCAGGATTACTTTTGGGTAGCAAAATATACTTCATGCACTCCTCCCCTCCCCTCCCCTCCCCATTGCACCCATGGTCACATGTGCCAGAACAGTGCAGAGCATGGCTGAGATCTGCTCTGAGACTCACAGGTGATTTTCTACACTGTGTGAAATTATTCAGGCTAGAAACGGGAGCAGGATTAGAGCGAGGTCTCCACCTGCAGCATGTTCAGCCAGCATGTCCGGGGAAGCTGCACCAGCCTCGTAATACCTTCTGCTCTGAAAGCACGGACCTGCCCTGCGTGGGGTTACAGGGAAAATCCTGCTGGGATTCAAGCTCATTTAGCTTGCGGACATTTGTTTCAGGTTTCTGCAGTGGCGTAGATGATCTGTAAAGCAGCCCCATGTGTGGCATGCTGTACAGAAAGGACACACCACAGGGAAATTATTTAGTTGAGAAGCGAAGACGTAGCTTCAGCAAGCACAGTGTTTACAACACACAAGGTTAGGAGTTTGGTGTGCTCTGGTAAGGATTTGGACCAGTAGAGAAGGCATCACCGTTCTTATGTTTTTCTTATATTTTTTCTTCCTTTCTTTTGTGCTTAGTGCTTAATTAAAATAAAACGTGGCATAAAACTGCCTTGCTTCCTGCCAGCCTGTCACCAGCAGCACAGTGCAGAGCTGCGAGCAGCAGCTCTGGGCTCAGGGTGACAAAAGCTGCCCTATTCCTTGCATCTTTCGGGGGAAGGACTTCCCTGATATTCTGTTCCTGCCCCAAGGAACAGAATTCTTCCAGGTTTCCTGGAAAATTCAGTGCAGAAGTAGTTTAGTAGTTTAGACCAAGTATGATGAGCTGACTCGTTTTGAGGCTATTCATGGCTTTTCAGGTGTATTGCAGAGCTACCCTGAGCAGCCCACTGCTCTTTGTAGAGAATTTTATCTTCCAAATGTAGGTGCTCTAAACTTCAGCTTCGATACCTGTTGTGCACTGAAGCAGAGGCTGCTAACAATATTCAAATGACTTACCTATTCACAACCAGCTCAGTTTTTACTTTAATCGGGGTCCAACAGCTAAAGTCCTGTTACCTCCCATATAGATATCAAAATAACACCACTTACCCCTGATAAGCCAAGGATTATTTCACATTCTCTTTTTTTTTTTTCTTTTCTTTTTTCTTTTCTTCCAGCCTCCCATGAAGCGTACAAGTGGCTGCGGGAGAATTTGCTTGAAAAAGAAAGGTAAAATACTTTTGTCAACTGAGTCTATAACCTGTCTTAAAAGCCTGGATTGAATTGCACAGACAGGATATTTCTCCCTTGTAATTATGATAATTTTTCATTATTATCACTATCATTTAACTGAAGATATTCCCTGTAGAAGCTTCTCTTGCTGCTGCCATTCACCAGTTTGCTTGCAGATGTATTGCCAGCACCTTTTCTGGTGTGCCCGGATAATGGAGGGATAAGTGAAGATTGGCTGGGCACAAAGTTTGTGCAGCTGCAAGCATGTGAACGACCCCATCTTGAAAATGCCCCCTGTAAAGCCCCTTAAAGGAGGGAAATGTTTGTGTAAGGAAGCTGACAGGTCGTAGCAGAGGGCTCCAGTTTGGCTCTGAGGAATGAATATGGTGTGGTGGGACACACACCCTCGGCGCTGAAAATCAGGCCCCGGACATGTACAAATGTGTCCACGTGATGAGCCTATTTAAAGGGAAACTAATTAGAAGTATAGACAATCCACCTTTCTTCAAATGAAATTATTGTACTCTCTGATCCATAAATCTGACATTTATCCATATTTATACGCTATTGCTTAGTGAATACCTGATTAAGGAATACAGCTGCCAAGTGAATAAATTTGTTGTTAATCAAATGGTACTATAAAGACAGATCATCAGACCTATTAGAATATATTCATTCAGCAGATAAATCTGTGTGTTGCTGCCTGTTAGTGCAATGTGTAATGCAAATCTAATTGTTCTGTGGAGCTAAACCTTGAGCTTTGCCAGAATAAAAAAGACTTTGCATGGATGCAGATGAGATGAAATCCTATATTTTTGCTGAGGGCCTGAGAGCCCTTGGCGTTATGTCTTGTATTGAAAGTAAATTTTATCCTAATTGAACACTAAAGACTGAGGAATGCTTAAGTCTGTGCACTGAAGATTTTACTGCAGTATATAATTGCCTCTCTCTTTTGTTAGTGTATCTAATTCAGCAGTATAAATTACCAGCTTAATTTTTTTCTTATTGTGTGATGTGCTAATACTATTATTTTGTACTGGTGAGAATTAGCAACTGGCATTTACGTTTATAGAGCCTTTCATCCAGGGAAAATCTAATAACAACATTGGTCTAAATATTACATTAAAGGGCTGAAGCATGTTGGAGATGAGAAGATAGCCTGGGGTGACTGGTAAATGGCCACAGTATTTACAGGGACCCTGCAAAACACTACAGTGACTTTCAGGAGCTTTGAAATGCTGGCGCATTTGTGAATCCAGATTTGAAGTACTCTTCGCAGGATTGTGCTTTGTATTGAACTATGACAAGTATATTTGTGCTTCAGATATTAATGAGGAGCGGATACAGCACTTCTAAAACGGTCCATAATGTGAGTTGCCTGCTCTTCTCCACCAGGCACCGATTCTGCCAGTAACAGAGATAACTCCAGTCTGCAAAATCTTCTGCCCATGCCTTTACGTCAGTCCCTTGCTGAATCCAGGCAATGTTTTGATAAGAAATGCTACATTCACACATAGCTGAAGTGTTCAGGGCAGTTTTATACTCAGCACAACCCATTTTACCCTAGTCCTGTACAACACATGCAAAACTTGCATAAAATATGGAACCAGGCAGATGGCCCATTTTTTCACCTCCAGCCTACTTTTATTTGTATTCTTCATCTACTTTTCCCTTCGGTCTACTCCTCACCTAATGAATATTTGCCGATGGCAGCGAATTCAGTAGTCCTGCTTTAGGTTGCATTCAGTCAGAGCTGCCCCTGCTGGGTTTAGTTGTGTCTGTGGAGAAGGACATGGCATGAAGGGAAGACCAGGAAGAAGAGAAAAGCTGGTAGAGACTGAGAGAAAAAGGGGGATGTCTCAAACACTCAGCAGGAAAAATTGGGTCAGAAAAGTGGCTCTAGAAGGCAGGATAGCACTTGTCTGAGGCCCACCTCCTGGGAAGCACCTGAGACATCTTTGTACCCTTGGTTCTGCCAGTGGGAAGGGAAGACCTTAGCACACACACCTGAGCTCTTTCCAGAAGGTTCTGGAGCACCAGCTGCACATGCGAGGCAGTTAGCGTATGAGATCTCATTGCCCAGAGAGGTTGGGGGGTCTCCTCTGGAGATATCCACACCCCGCCTGAGTTTTTCAAGTCAGATATTCTGGGTAAGCTGTTCTTAAATCCCCTTGTTCTACTCAATTCAATGCCCACCAGAACTGTGGTGGGAAATGCACTGAATGCAGTTCAGGGTGCTTTTTATTGCCATGGATGCCCCTTCCCCACTGCTGATCCAGCAGGGAGATGGCTGCAGTCAGCTCCTCAGAGCTCGAGCCAAATAACCCAATAAACTCCATGGAGATAATCAAGACTCAAGTAGACAGGGAGGTTCTTTGTCTTCCTTTGACCTTTGGCATTCCTATATAAGCATGCAGATGTGTACATGCACACGTGCTGCAAGTACTTCTTGAGTGCTTGGAGTGGGTCCTGGTGGTGTCCCTGCTATGTGGGGACCTGTCCTTCTGCTCCCAAGGAAACTCTGTCTGTTACTCAGAAGTTTTCCAGTAAGAGTAATCGTCTCGATGAAGGCTTTAGATACTCTCTTTTTTCCTAATATGTATTATCTTTCTCTCTGGTATGCATTCAAAGTCTTGATGGGCTTTGCTCAAAAACTTGCTGAGAAGCTTGTCTTCACTGTGAGAAGTTTCAAGTGAGATTTGTTTTGAACTCATCAGCATTTCTCAGGTTTACATTTAAAAAAACTGAAATGTTGGTGAGAACAAGAAAAATCATTTTTGAAGAGTCCTGGCAGTGCTGCAGTCTGCCCTCATGCCTCAGTTATGCCAAAAGGTCATTCTTTTAATTTCAGGAGTTGACAAAACAAAACTGAGAGGTGCTATTTTGTTTGAGAATACAGGGACTCAACTGTAGAAAAATTGGAAACCTGTATTCGGAAGCATACAATGCGTATAACCTCGGGAAAAACAAGACCTCTCCTGAAAGCAGTGGGGTGACACTGGCAACAGAGAAGAACAAGTGAGAATTGATTTTTGTTTTTTTTTTTTGAGAGTTGCATATCAAGAGGAAAGAATTGGGGAAAAAAAAAAAAAAAGCTTATAAAATTCAGAACAGACAGAACAGGAAAGATTAAGCTGTGATTATAAGCATGCTGCGTGAAGAATCAAGTCGTGCATATGCTGCGGGTATGCAGAGCTCTGAGATCTCACGTCACCGCCACCCGTCTCCCTTCCTGTTCATCTTCCTTTGTGTCATCTGAACCTCCATGGCAGGAAAAGTGTGAAAAGACCTGTCTGCCGCCTCGCGTTTATATAGCAGCCAATGCAAAGGCTTTCAATACCAACTGGAGTTTCCAAATACTGTTGTCATACAAGTTCACCCCTCCTTTTCTCTGTACTTGGAATCAATATGCATATGGATTAGTGTTCTAGTATTTCACCAAAGAACATGCAATTTGAGTAGTTTTATAATTTCGGTTCAATTTTCAGCATCATTTCGGCTCAGCAGGACCTCATCAGCGGTCCCGTTGTGCCGAGCCATCACAGCTGCCAGCTGACTCGGTGGGCACGGATCCGTGACAGCTCAGCGGTGTGGGTGCCCTGTGCCCCTCTGCCCAGGTCCTCGCTCTCATCACCTCCACCTGAAGGCCACCGCATGTGCTGCTTCTTGCTGTCTCCCACGGAGAAGAAAGATGTGTGGAAAGGCTGATGAAACTGCAACAGTAGCAAGTTTGAGGAAATTATTGAATTCACAGTGATGATAATCATAGCCTGAGCAAACTGACTGAAATTAATGCAACAGCTGAACTGCTCTGTCTGCTCTGCCTTGATGTTCCTCATTTAAAATGAATCTCTCCAGACCTGAAGGCTGTTTGGAAACAGCTGATGGTGCCCATAATGAGGATCCCAATCTTCAAGTCTCCAAACTGAAATTAGACATATGTCCTGACATGTTGACATTAATTTGAGCTGTTATAGCTGTAATGGGTTTATTTTGCTAGCATTTTAATAGAATTTCAGGGGAAACAGGCTTCGCGCCATGAGTTGAGTAGGGGAAAGGCTGTGTGCAGCCATAATTTCAAAGGTTAATTTGAAAATGTTTTTCTTGACAGAACTTTTCTGAATTGCGAGGTGACTTGAAAACACTGTATTGTAATGGCTGGCACTGGCTGGCGAAGAGGGAAGGGGGTGTCGCAGCAGGGATGCATCAGCCTGCCACCAACAGGGACCTGTGCCCAACTCCAGCTTGACTCCAAGTAACACACAATCATAAGTCAAAGCAATAAGAGCATTTAATTGGTCACTAGTGACTGTTTTAGTAATTTACTGTGTGGCATCAAAGGATTAAAAAAAAGGCCCACAAGGGAAAGCAGGCGAGCCATGGTCCTGAAAGTTTCCCTTGAGCAGGACCCAGGGGGATTCTCCGAGACGCCCCCACTGCTCCAGGAGCACTGATCCTGCTGGCGATCAGCCCTGCTGGCCCCCAGCCTCACAGAAAGCCCACAGACAAGCCAAAATGATGCCCAGCTCTTTGGTTTATTGGGTACCATCCAAATCCCACAACCTTCCCAAGGGGAGGCTGGATGGGGATGACTGCTGCCACACTTGAAATAACTCAGTTTAGGCCAATGGGATGCAGCGCCTGGCTGTTGTTTTCAAAGGGTAAAATGTCACTGATGGCAGATTTTTAACCTAGTGCAATTCAGCAGATATTTGATACTTTTATTTCCTTCTGCTGACTTTATACGGTGGAACAGGAGGCGGTTTGCACAGATTAAACAGTATTCTGTCTGCAAATTAAAATCAATAACTTATTTATAGGGCTGCCGATGTTCCCACAGCAAAACAAGCCTGCCAAGTGGCTGTAAAAGTCCCGAATCAAATGCCGTGTATCTCCAGCCCATCTACGCAGTTGGCTGTCTGTGGCCATAGATACAACACAACTTATCTAGTAACCGTATCGCCTGGTAATTGCAGGGCATAAATAAATATGATTCCTGAACCACTCAGTGGTGGGGGTTCTTTCCAGATCTGCGTGACGGACAGTTGTTGCCCGTGTACATCGCTGTTAAACCTAGTGTTGCTCATCGGGATTTTTCAGGAATCCATTTATTTTCATGAAAGGGGGCTGGCCAGGTAGTGCACCATGTTTTAACCCCCTGGAGATGCTCAAAAGAGCAAATCACACAGCGGTATTGGGAGCATGACAGGAGATCAAAGCCCAGTAATTGGTTTTCTTTCACTGTTCCATCTGACAGCCCCCTGCCCACGATGGCAGCTGGTAGTTTAGGAAGATGGGTAGCAAAGTTCAAGGGGAGTGCGGCTCTGCACCATTGGCACCCTGTCATTGGGTTCTTCTGGGGCTTAAAAGGCCTCTGAGATGGTGCAACAGTGGTGAGCTCACCAGCTGGGTAGGAAACCTGGCAGCAGCTTCAAGCAGGAGAGCAACCAGAAGTGCTCCCTCCTTCCATGAGCTGGCTCTCCCCATTCAGCTTTCTTGAGGTCTCCGGGCACCAAATGACCTCTTTTGAGTTGCCAGGATCTCTTGGAGCCTGCCCCAAGCCTTACAGTCTGTAGTGGTTTTACATTGAGATCCAGGGTATGAAGGCAAGTGCTTACATGAGAATTGTTTTAAACAGTTTTATCCCTCTGAGTTGTGAAATGAACATCTTGGAAAGGTGAGCTGTGTTTTCAGAGAAGCTTAAAATAGGAATCCCATATTTAGGTTGTGCTTTTGGTGGGCATGATGAGATTTATTTACCAGAGACTGCATGAAGTAAATAATTCTTAGAGGCTGGCCGGTCCAGAAGAACCAGCAAGTGCTTCAACGTACAGACCTGGTGATTTATCAACAGCCCAATTTTAGACTCTTTTCTGTCTCTTTCAGACTGAGACCCCAGCCGCTAGCAGTTTCTGTGAGCTGTGGCTGAAGCAGATGCATATTGAGGTCCTTGTGCACTGGAGCTGTAGCCTTTCATTCCCTTTGCCTATGAAGATACGTTATCCTTAGGCTTCTGTATCTCATCTGAGACTGCTCAAATAGAGAGGAACTTTCCCATTGTGCTTCCTCTGCAGCCTTTGCAGAAGCCCTGCAGCTTTCTGCCCTTTGCTTTTTCTTCCTTCTGTGTTAGTGCTCTGGGCAGCGGCAGCGCCTGCTTTGTTAGCAGCGGAGGTGAGGAAGAAATCTCCCTTCCTCTGCCAAGAAACTGGAGTGAACGGGCATGGGAGGAGAGATGAAAATAGATGCAACACAAATTGTCATTTTGCAAAATGACTTTTTGCCAGAGCACTGCTCTGAATACGCCGCGATGCCGTACAGATGATTCTTGGCCAGTTAAATAACAGTTTTCCTCATATTTATTGCTCTTGAGTTGTGCCTGACAGTTTTATTGCGTGCAGACTGGCACATTATGAAAAGAAAAGTAAATAGGTCTGTGGAATCATGGCCGCAGTATTCCTGGTTTAGGGGAAAAGAACTTGCTGCTTTTACCGCATGTCTGAAAAGAGGAGACAGTTCTCCCTCAGTGTTTTATAGCAGCTCTCCCTCCCACCTCCCTCTTCTACCTTAAACAGTCTGGATTTGTTTGGCTTGTATAATTAGGCAACAGCAGCTGATGGGATTTGAATCAACGGCATTATATCATTGCGAAAACTGCCTCGACTGATGGACAAGAGAGGCAACAGCCTGGTTATTTGCAAGAGCTATAAAATGGCCCGCCTGTGCCATGCACACAGAGAAGTACATTAGCTTCAGCTTTTTTATAATTCTTTGAGAGTAGATATACTGCTAAGGCACTTGAACTCTATTATGATGTCAAGCTTCTGTTATTTTCTATTATCCTTGGGACAAAAGCAAAAGAAATCCTGTATATGGTCTCATGAAAGAGAATGTATTCTTTGAAAATAATTGTGCCCGTAGCCCTTAGTGCACAGTTGAACCTATACAAATTAAAAGGACCATGATCAAAGTTAGTGCAGTATTTATTTAGGCTACGATGCCTCTTTGCAAAATAATTGCAATGACGGTACACACCAGCAGTGCTGAAAATGTGTTTTACTCTCTTATTTCCTTCCTCACAAATCCTGCAAGAAAAGATACAGCTATCTTCTTTTATCAGCCAAGATTTGGATTTAATGACTTGCCCTTTTCCTCCCAGCTTTTTCTGCCTGGTCAGTTAAGAGCAGAAGTAACTTTTTTTTCCCATGTATGCCTCCCTATTTTGGACCTCAATTGCTTGCTATTACCTCCACCTGTGAACATCTTCTAGATAGCATTCCTCGGTACGCTCGCGAGTGCAACAGCACCCCAAGGATGGCTGTACATAAGGATGCTATGAACCCCAGGAGACAAAATCCTGCAAAGCCAGGAATTTTCCTCCACTTTACTTGAGATTTAGAGGCTTAGCTAGTTGGGTACAGAGCTGTGTCTACTACTTCAATTGTATCCCTGCATGCAAAATAGTTGAGATTGTCTGCAGGAACTCCTGTAGGACTATAGGACAAGATGCATATATATAAGGTGCTCACGTGGTCAGCGGCAGGATGCGTTTCCTAACCTTGACTGCCTGTGTTAATGAGTGCCGTAGGAGCTAGTGTCTTTGACACTTGTTGTATGTGGATGAGGTGGTCGGAGGTCTTGGAAGACTGGGGTTGGGGACAGGGAGGACTCGCTGTCACTGTCAGTTGAGCTTGGTTGCTTAGCTTAAGCAACTGGGCTGAAATCAGGCATTTCTCCCTGTCATTCCCACTGCCCTTCTGTCTCTAGTATAGCTCTTGGAGTCTGTGGAACCGAAGAGTAGAAATGAAACGTGTCTTTGGAAGAAAACCCCTGTAGCCACAGTGGGGTCAGCATGGTCCTCTGCTGTCCCTGCATCCTGGCTTCGGTCACTGCTCGGGTTGCTGCCAAAAAGGCATCTGTGACGCTCTGCGAGGGTCCTTGCTCGTGTCACTGCGTCAGCCAGCCTCAGGGCAGGCTGCACGGGGGCCCTGCGGGGCTCAGGTGGGTGTGCAGGACGGGTGTGCTGTGCTGGCCGGGCTGTGCCTGGCCTGGCTGGGGCTCATTTTCGCAGATCTCAGACTTCTTGCGACATTACAGCGAGTGTGTTTCTCTGAGGAGGGGGAGAGCAAGCCAAACAATGGCACTCGGCTAAACAGGCTCTTCCCATCCAGCTGTATAAAAGGCACCTCGGCACACTTGTAAATATGGGAGAGAAAATGGTGTCATCGGTCTGTAATAAGGTATTCCAGCCTCAGATTGCCGTCTGTCAATGATATTTTAGCTTATTTTCTTTCAGGAAGGAAAGTGAGCTTATTTTCTTTAATCTCCTGAGAAATTACTCCAGTTATTTACAGCATTGGATTTCCTTAAAAAAGATTGTGCTGCAGCCAAGGGGATTATTTGAGCAAATAGTGTTTGTTTGTTTGTTTTTTTTTTCCTCTTTTGTTTCACTGCATTAGCTTATTTTAACGCAGTAAAGAAAATCTTAGCTAGACCATTGTGGAGACTGCTACAGGTTTATTTTCCGTTTCTATTTCTCTGCAAGAAAAAACATGATACAGTATTATCAGCTACACACCCTTTAGAAGTAATGAAACCCAGAGTACCTGGGCTGACTTTAAAAGAGCCAATTTCTACAGTCATATTTCCATGCTTCTATTTGCTTTCTGCTTTGAGCCTCAGCTCATCGAAACTGCTGTATCATTTGGATGAGATCAAGCTAGAAACTTTTGGAATGAAAGCAGGGCTTTTCAGTCACCCCAGAGAACTGCTCCGGATGAACTGCCTGAGAAACCAGAGCCGGGGGCAGCAGTTAAGGTCCTGGCTTTGGTGCGGATGTGCAGAAGCAGGACTCGGCGCAGAGAAAGAGGTGAAGGAAAAGAACCCTTTTTGCCTCCAGCTGTTTGGGGCTACCTCAGTGAGGAGTGGTGGGTGAGCAGAGCGACAGGGGGTGGCCGTGGTCGGCCATGGTCCCTGCCATCGTTTCTGGGTCCTTCCTGAGAAATGTGTTTCTCTCTCCAGACATGTAACCTGCTGCATTTAGCAAGCTGAAGCAGGATCAGGAATTCAGGCTTTTAATTACACTCGGGGGACTCTCGTGAGATCAAATCCCACATCCTGATAGAAGGCAGCAGGGAAGGCTCCTGAAGGCAGTCGCGTGCAGCTACTGATGTGCAGATTTCAAAACTGGAAACATTTCCCCATAGAATCACTCTTCCCTAAATATTGCAACTGCCACTTACTGTTGCTGCTGATGCTGGAAAAAGCTTGAAGAATCAACTCCAAGGCCCATTATTCTTTTCGCTACCAGCTAATGAATTTTCCCTCTGCCCTCGTACATTAATTTTCTTTTAGCAGGAGACTCCTTTTCTCCGATGACTTTCAACTATCTCCGGCGTCGGAGCTCTGATACCTAGTTAGTGCAATCTGTAAATGCGACTCTGCAGATACTGCTCCAGGGCAGATTTTGACCCTGAGCACTTCCTTCAAAAATAAATCCACAAAGAGCTGTGCACAGAACACAGGCTGGGGCTGCACCAAGAGTCGATGTGGGAAGCAGGAAGGGCAGCGTGGTGGTGGTCGAGTTTACCCTGCCACACACACTTGTTTTGGCATAAAAATACTCTGTTATGCCGATGTATTGCCACGTTGTGCAGCTTTAATATGGTTCACAAGTTATATTTGTTTGGACTTTTTCCCACAAAGTGCCTGTTACTGGAGTTATGCTGTCTGAGAAACTTGGTTTTTTATTTTTTCCCCCTAAAAGTAAGTTTCTACTTCATGATTAAGAACAAAAGCTTGAAAATATGATTTAAATGCATTTTAGAGATTCAGAAAAGCAGAAGATAAATAACTCATCATGTATTATTTTTCTGAAAGATAATACCTCATGTTTTTGTGAGGGCTGACTCGTGACTTAAATGCTGCCGGTTGGCAGCACTGTTGTTATAATTTATGACTAAGTTTGATTATTTTTTTTGTTATCAGTCATATCTACATATATATATTTATATACATTGCAAAATGAATACATGTAACGCATGTTTGTACTGCAGGAGCTGTTTTCTCTCTATTGGGACTGACAGCTGTAGAGATACAGCGTTAGCGTGGAGGGGGAAGGGGCAGAGGTGTGGATGAGGTTTGGATGTGCTACCTCTGTACAGGGGCATAGAGAGGGTGGGGAGCTGAGACCCAGCAAACATCTTCTGCTCCCCACATTGAGCATATCTATTTCAGACCTGCTCAGGAGTTATTGGCCCTCTTCTTGGTAATTTAAAGGTCGCCATACCTCGTCTAAAGCAGGATTTGCGGCTCGTGCAGCATGAAGGCCTCCTCCTGCGCTGCTCCGAGGGCTGAGGGCGGCGCTGGAAAAGGAGACAGAGCTCCTCGCTCCCTGCCCCTGCCTTCAGGACTGCACCTCTTCACAGTGTTTTTAATGAGTTAGCCATCTCCCAGCAGGTTTGGTGCTGAGCGAGGTGCCATCCGTCCACTTGTAAGCAGCCTCGCATAGAACAGAACCTTGATGCCAGGAGCTTTGGCTGATCTGACAGCCATGGGTCTGCAGCTGGCCTGGATAACTCGTGCTCGGTGTGCACGTGGCAGTGTGAGTTATCCCTGTCCGCAGAGCTATGTCTCAGCTCATAAACCGCTCAGCATCCTCACTGCAGCACCCAAACAGCCCTAACTCAATCCATTCACCACCGGCCACCTCTGAGTGGTGAGGGCAGGGGCCAGGCTGGGGCAGCATCCCTTGCCTGGGGCACCCCGGCTCTACGGACCTGCAGGAGGGATGCAAATGTTGGCAGGAGGATTCAGCTTGCTTTCCTTCCACAGCACCTTCCTCCAGCCCCAGGAACCTTCTTCCTCCCCATAAAGAAACAAAATACCATAGATAAATGCATTTCTTGAGGTGCTGCAAGGTGGGACATGTTGTCATAAAGTACGCTGCAGAAAGCCGCAGTCCAGTGAGCAGTACTTTTTCTGTAGGTTCTCTTCCATGTGGAAAATACAGGATTTTATGTGCAGAATTCTCTCACTTGGTGCAGAACTTATCAGGGGTTTGCAGTTTAGTAAAGCCTTGGTTTTGCAGCAGTGAGCAAAATCTATGAAGGAAGCCCATGAAAAACTATAGTAAAAAGGACTCGTGCACCCCAAATGTGGTGAACGGTGACTGCAAAGCAGCACTTCCTTCACTGAGAACTTTTGTCTGCTGGGAGAACAGAACAGAGCTGTGGGTGTGGAACGTGCCGTGCCGCAGTCGTGGCACCGCAGAGCAGAGCTGGGCAGAGGGTTCAGCTCTGCCTGCCCCGGCAGCGCGGCGTCAGATGGGGCCAGGCTGGTGAACACCCTGAGAGTGTGTCCTGCTGCACTGCCCTGAGCTTCTTTAATTAGCTGCTTGGCTCCTTTTCTGATCTCACAGTTCACAGCTGTGTCTTCCAGTTTCAGGGGGGCTTTCTGAAGCCCAAAGTTCAGTGCTTGCCTGGCTTCCTGGTGTCCCTGAAGTCCTGGTGCTGTGGCATTCGATCCATCAGCTCACCACGTGCTCGTTGAACCAGCAAGCAGGCAGCTACTGCGCTGCTAATAAATGCTCCGCAGGAGCCAGGAGAGTTTGTTTGAATGCGTATAGCAAGAGCACTGGAAATTTGATTTACAGTCTTCAGAGCCTCCTAAGGATTGCATTTCAAAATTAGGAAGGGAAAACCTATTTTTAACATCTTGGAGGGTGCACAGAAAGGAGTAACTGCTTGCTTTACTTGCTTGACTTACACTTTTGTTCCCTCCTATCTAAACACGTTCTTGGTGCTTCGTTATTTCAGCCTGGGAAATTCCTGAAGGTTGCCTAGCTGGGAGATCTGGGGTGACATTTAGTTTAAGCTTTTAGACTAAAAACTATTCGAATGAAATTCTTCCTACGCTGTTTAACCACTTTGCTGATGTTCTCTCTCTGTTTTGGTAGAGCTCCACAGATTTAATCTGTACATATACTTTTGGGCCAATGAAGAATCATTTCAATCAATTTATTTCCCCAAATAAATTGAATAAAGTTTCCATTATATGTATTTGATTTTTTTTTTTCAGTGATAAATCCTTATATAAACCTCTTGATAAAAAGGATTCTGTAATTTCAGTCGTGACAAATGACATGGGGACCAACAAACCATTCAGATCAAGGCAGCGCCTTGCCCTGTGGAAACACAGCCTCTGCTCTTCAAAAATTTTATAAAGTTACAGAAACCATGAGGGCATGAACACATCTTCCTGCTCTCAAGGTACCCATGACATTTTCCAGCATATAGCTAGATCCTTCCCAGAGGCTGAAAGTACACAAAGGAAATCATGGGAAGTTTCACACAGCGTAACGAGTTCTCTGCCCTAGAAGGGGAGCACTGGGCACCTTCCTAACATGATTCTAAAGCGTGCTGCACTGGTATTGGCAATTTGGCCACGATAGTTGAGCAGGATTTGGAGTATGACAGAGAAGTGTGTGACCATTTTATTGTTAGTTCAGAAGGCCAGTGCTTGGGCACATAACAGCAAAAGGGGTTCTGAACACATAAAGCACTGATTTGGGCATATGTGGTATAGTCAGGGAGCCTGCAAATCAAAGCACAAGCTAAAGAGCAGATGAAAGAATACTTGCACTTTAGGTGGTTTTGTTGATGTTGCTGTTTTTTCTTTTTTTAATGTTAAAAATTTGAAGATTCGTAAGGACTGGTGGTCTCTGGAGGTTGGCTATTCTGTAATTGTATAAAAGAGACCCTGGACTTTTGTTTGTAAGGAAGGATCTTTAATACACATGTGAATACTGAAGGTAAGTAACTGTGTCCAGCTCTCTTGAGAGACAAATTCATTGCTGCGGCAAAGGTTTTCCATCATATCGCTATAATTTGATAATTTCGGTGCTGCTGGTAAGGGAGTCTACAGCAAAAGCTTAGAGAATTATCAGCTAATAGCTCCTGCAGGCCTGCAGCAGATATTAAACTCGAACTTTTATGAAACTGGATTTTCTTCTACAAAGCGGTAAAAAAGCATACTGAACCTGTGCTCAAAGAGAAAACATTTTCTCTGTTTGCAGGGGGAGCGTGGCACCCGCTAATTCAACGCTGCCCTGGGCCAGCAGCTCGCAGCGTTGGCCAGTCCTGTGGGCAGAGCTGGCGCTGGCACAGCTTTACTCCAGTTCGTGCCTGGTTTCTCAGCTGCAAGGATGCAGCCACAGCCTGCTTGGTGTTGGTGGAGGGCAGCAGAATGTGAAAGGTTCTGGAGAAAATGTGACGGGCACCTTTGCTTTGGGCAAGAGTTGTAGTTGGTAACAGCGTACCTGCAACCCCAGAGCTCAGGGGCTGTACGTTTTTGCAACACAGAGCTGTGATTCAAGACTTTTGCTACTGATTTCAGTAGGCTTAGGGTCATGTGCAGAAGTTGTAATAATGAGCAATTTAATAATGAAACTGTAGTTTGACAAGCATGAGGAAATAAAGGCCATAAGAAAAATATAAAAAACTAAAAACGGAATCTAACCTGCACTGGCACACTCTTGCTTGTAGCTAATGCACTGAGCAGATGGCATTATTAGGAACAGAGGCAAATACTCCAGTCACTATCTCGTTAGATAAATTTGGAATTGAGATGAACAATCAAGCAACATCCTTGGTATCGCCTAGGCGAAGAAGAAAGATTTCAGTGTCAAAAAATATTAAAAAAAAAAAAAAAAAGGAAAAAAACAGCTGAGGGAATACTAGGTATTTTGAGTGACCTTCTGTTTTAATATATCTGTGGAATATGGGAAGTTGCCTTCATAAAAGCAATACACTGCAAAATTGATTATTTCGGTGCCAGCCATAGTGTATCAGCTGGCATTTGTGTGCTACTTTCGTGACTTGCACGATGAGAATAAATCATATATCATATCATATTTTAATCGCCCAAGTTTTATAGAAAAGCTCTCTGCGAGCTAAATGAGGCATGGTGAATACCCTTGCAGCTACTTATTAATACCTAAATTCTCTGCCTTGATAAAGTTGCTTTGGTCTACAGGTACTTGCTTGAACAAGAGAATTTTGATAGAGGACGAGCAAACCTGGGCCAGCTGCTTGCAGCACCTGCATTTTAGCTGCTTAGTGAGGCTCCTGCCGCAGAAGATTCCCAGGTGCTAGCAATGAGGACTGACCCTGGGGTTTGTAGGCACTGCAGCTATTTATTCCGCTCCCTTGAGGTAAGAATTCACAAAATAACCTTAGACTGCAAAATATGGGGCCTCTGGAGGCTGGATCCATCCTTTAAAATTGTTGCAATTTTTTAAATGAGTGATAATCAGGCACCCTCCTAATGTGCCCGGTGACTGTCATCCTGACTTGAGCACCCTGCTGGCTGTCCAAAGAGTTTCTGTTGTCTCTGCGCTTCAACCTCTGGGTGCTGGGTGAGGCTCCCTCACCAGCCTCAGCAGGCTTGGTGCAGCAGCCAGCACTTAGGGTTTGTCAGAGGCATACACGACAGCCCCTTGTCCTTCTGCTGGCCATCGCCACCTGCCTTGCAGCCTCACCAACAGGTGCCCCAGGGGCACTCTGCAGCTGCTGAGGGGCTTGCAAAATCACCCTTCTCAGGGAACCAGACATCCAGAAGAATGTGAGCTAGACCAGCAGAAAATAGGCCAGTCGCCCCCAAGGGCTGAGAATTCAACACTTCTAGCAGTGAGCTTCCTCTTATTTTCTTACCTAAAGGAAATAAAATGTTCTGTACGGTCCTGGCAGCAGCACCTCTTCTAAAATATGACATGGTGATAGGGTTTGTGGAGGACTGGTTAGTGTTAGGTCAGAGGTTGGGCTAGGTGATCTTGGAGGTCTCTTCCAACCTAGGTGACTCTGTGATGATGTGGCCCGTTAAGGAGATGGCTAGGTCAAGAAGTCCCCATCATGGCATGAGGCCTAGCAGGAGGCATCTGAGCACTGGAAGGCATCCCAGCTGGTAGGTTCCAGGGCAAGAAGAGACCTCTATTGTTAGAAAGCTGAGTTTCAGCACATAGTGTGGTAAAGGTTTGACGGCAGTAATCTTGTGGTGCATGTTTCTCCTTGTAGCCTACAAGATAGCCTACTGACGGATCCCCACCAGAGCACAGAAGCTAAGAAACCCTTAGTTGTTACCAAGCCACGGTGATACGAGAAAGAAAATCTGTTTGCACTTCCCCCCTGTGCTTTCACAAGGTTTCTCTGACCACTGTGAAAACAGCAAACCACACCATGGGGTTGTTTGCCTGTGTGGGTAGAGGCGTGGTGTGCTCAGGTGGATGCGGTTGTTCCATCACAGGGCAGCCCTGCAGGGCTGGGGGAGGCCACGTATAGGGCAGGAGAGTGAATCGCATCAAGGAGAGAGCAGAGGGAGGCAGGTATTTGCAATCAGGGAAAGAGGAAATAAATCCCCAGCAGCTGAGAAGGGCTGGTTTGGCCCGGTTGCAGTGTGGAGAGCAGTGAGCTGAAGCTGAGCCTGTGGAGGAGGAGGAGAAGAACTCACCTGGACTATGGTAGGCTGGAGGAGAAAGTTTTAAAACTTTTACAATTTGTTTTGTCTTTGGTGTTTTGTGCTTTTGATGCTGTAGAAAAATTAATTAGTGTAACTTGGTTTCTATGGGAGTCTGACTCTTTCAACTTGAAAGATTTTTTAGTTTTTCGTGGTTGCATGCAATAAGGGAAAGGTCTAGGTAAACTTGCCTCAAAGCCTTGTCTGATTTATGATCCTGTCTTGCCTACCTTATTTTTGATGTGAACTTGTGGGTAGTACCCAGTGCTACTTGCATGTGTATATATATATATATATATATATATATATATATATTGTATTTTAGCAAAATGAAAGCAGGCTGGAAGGAAACAAAATATCAGTCTAACTCATTCCAGGTCAGCTTGGTTAATTAAAGAGAAAAACGTAGCCTGCAGCAAAGACCAATGGGGTCTAAAGCGTAGAGAACAAGCAAAGATAAAAATATATGTAAAAATAACTTGCTTTTGATCATCACAGAATTCCCCTTCTTAAACTCAAATCCCTGTCCATCCAGCACCGTTACAATTCCTGTGAACTTCAGTAGCAGTTCAGCTGTTTGAAGCCCGCTGTGATGGACAGCGTTGGTTTTACGGCCTTGTTTGGTGGCGTGGAGGGATAGAGGTGGTTGTTGGGGGCAGTATTTCTGCAGGGGAGTAAATGGAGAGGAGAGCCCCCGGGGAAGGGATGTCTCTGTCCCCGTGGGGAGAGCTGCGGGGTGAGGGGGGCAGAGGAGGCTGCAGGGGCTGGGGGAGCTGGGCAAGGGGAGGGGGAGGCCTTGGGAACCTGGGTGGCCTTGGGGCATGCTGAAATAAGCCTCAAAAAAACAAAGTTTCTGGGAGACACAGGGTGTTTTATGGGGTTGGCACCAATGCTGGAAGTTGTTAAACCAGATTAAAAACAAAGCAGGCTTCTTTTTAAAAGCCTACTCTGTTCTACTGGGTTTGTTTCCTCAGTTTTAGAACTGCACCCGTCAGCTGCCTGTTCAAAGAAAAAGTGGTGTTCAAACTCCAAAGCTCTTGAGGTCCAGAAAGCTGTCGCTTGCTCTGACTGTGCTGCGTGTGTCTCGTTGGGAGGGCAGTCCTGGGCCTTGCTCACCACAAAATGTTAATCAAAGATGTAACAAAGATGTGGAAGTTGGGCTGTGAGCGGAGGCTCTGACTTCAGGGACTTCATCTTGCTTGTGTGTAGCTTTTTTATCTTTCCAGTGATCCTTTCTGATAATGAGAATGTGAGTTATTCAAAAGGATTTATAAGTGTTGACAGTGAATTATTATTGGTCTATTGAGTGTTTAAATTGCAAATATTATACTCAAAAGCATGCTTTACGAGGCAAGCTCTTCTTGAAAGATTTATGACTACAGTCACATAGGGTATAGTAAATTCAGCATTGAATATGAAGCTGTATCAGTCACAGCCTTCCTTACTGGATTACTGTTTGCATTACTTGTGATAGCTGCTACCTGCTCACGACTCCTCAGCAAATTTCCTTGAGTGTGTGGCAGAGGCAGGAGAAGTTTTTTCTGGAAACCAGAAGTCGTCAGCCGACGTGGAAGGGCTGAAATCTGCTGGTTGTGTCTTGGGGCACGCTAGCAGAGGTGTGCTGCTTAAGTGGCAGGTGTTGAGGTCAGGAGCGAGTTGCAGCCCGTGGAAATGATGCCTTCAGCTGTGCTTCTGGACACCTGCTGGTGGCCAAAGCAGAAACAGAGAAATTTAAGTAAGTAATGCCGTATTCTCCAAATTGTATGGTTTTGTGATGGACTGGCTGTGCTTTTTGTGTGCTTTTCTTCGGAAGTAGATGGAATTTACTAATAATTTGTTAGCATCTGAGATTCGCTTGCTCACTTCTAGTTCTTCAGTGTGATGGCAACAGCTGATGTGCTGCAGCAGAAGCAGCATCGCCTGCCCCATCCACGTGACACTGAACTGAACGCTGCTGAATAGTGAGTGACCCTTGAAATCCAATCTAATTTGAGTGAATTCCTTGGGTACGTCTCTTGCCTTTCCATATTCACGCATACCAAAAGTAATCAAAGTTGCCTTTCTATTCATTTTCTTTTGTATGACAGCCTAAAAGAGTTTTGGAGTGTAATTTACAGTACAGCTTCTGTGCTTTGCTCCATTCTGAAATAATTAGGAGATTATTTTGGTCAATATGCCTGAACTATGATTTAATGCTTTTCAATGGCTAGTTGCATTAGTGACTCTTTAAGGATTAGAAGCTTAATGAAATGCACACATCAGAGCAGTGGTTTAATCTTTTTCTCATAAAATCTTCACAACAAGATGATAAACCGTAAGAGCAAAAAATCATTTTGACAAACCTGTCTAGCTTTTGGGCTGTGTGTAGTCTGAGATAATTACCTGTGGGCCACTTCTGTCATATGGGGGATTTCTGAAAGGGCAACTTTCAGTTAAATATATAAATAAAGAGTAAGAAGTTTCTTACTCTTAATTTCTGGCCTTGCTGTTGCCTATGGAGCAATCTCCCTTCCTCGTGTGCTGTGATGGGTATGCAAACATCTCAAAGCACGTGTTTGCTGACAAGTCGCGTGGAACTTTTCAGTGTTTTCTTAAGAAAAAATCCTTAAATATTATACTGAAAGGAATTGCTCTTGTAAATCAACTAGTTCTGAGTCCATTTTCAAAATGTAACAGTGGAACAGCACGGAATTAACAACCTGACAGGCTTGGTGACTTGATTGCTCTCTTCTGAAGCAGTTTAGTCTCATTCTTATCAGTCTGGCAAAATCTCTTGCTCACCAAGCTGTGCTTCTGCAAGGTTGAGAAGGGAAAGGCTTCGTGTGGTAGCTGTGCATGGCCTGTGTGAAACCAGCTTCGTGTTCCAGGCCAGTTTGCAGCAGATAAGCAGCTCTTGCAGCCTGCATAAATGTGGTTGCTACTTCACACCTGTACTGAAGCCATTTTTTTCCTTTATTTTCCTCCATTAACTGGGGGGGATACAGGTAATAATAGAAGGAAGAGTCCTCTTGTAATTGATCCTATACCCCGCAGCCTTTCAACTCATGGCGCTTCTTGCAAGTATTTAACTCCTGAATGCAGCTGGAGAAGGGATTTATGCTGCAAAACCAGAAATTGAAAATTTGAATAACTTATTTAAACTTGCAAAAAAATGTTTTTGACCTTGGGCTAAATCTGTAGCACTGGCCTTCTGCAAGCTGTGATTTCTGGAGGAGGACTTGGATGCTACAGGACTTGGTCTCCCATCTCCACAGAAAAAAGATACCATGTCCCCAGGCTGTGCTTCAGGTGTGGAGGTGTTGCATGTTTGTACTGGGGTCCTTGCTCCTGGACTTGGATGCCTAGAAGAAAAATATATTTGATATATTTAATATATATAAATATATTGATAAAGCTGGTAAAAGGTGCATACTAGCATTACTTTTTAACCATGTTCAGTATAGGAACACTTATAAGTGACTGAGAAGAGAAAGAGTTCTTGTTTGTTTGTTTTGGTAGTAAACCCACTTATTTTTCAATTTCGTAAAAAGGCACAAAAAGGAATCAGTACAGGAGATGGGGAAGAATGCTGGCAGAAGCCTGGAGAGACTGGAAAAGATTAGAGAAGGCTGCAATAACACAAAACAAAGGAAGTTCAGTTAAAACTGTATTTCCATCACCCAGCTCTCTCGATGTCCATGAGCCTGGTTGTGGCTGCCACTGCAGGTGCTTTTTGACAGGTGTATTTGGCAGGAAGGCAAATGGGATGTTGTGAGCATAACAAAAGTTACATTCTTTAAAACATCTTTAAAAAGGATGGAGTAGAAAAATAAGGTGGCTGAGGTTAGTTTCTCCTCAGACTTCATTCTGAGCCTTGCATGTTCCTTTCTATAAGAGCTTTTCTGTGGGCACTGTTGAATTGCTTTGTAAATGGTTAGAAAGTGGGTAGCGCCCCTTAAATGCTGTGGTTCTGCCAGAAATAATGTGGACGGACAGTCGACGGTATGGTGAGTATAAGAAGTTATGCACTTTAATATCTTTCCAGCAGTTTTTGCATGCTTTTTTTGTAGCTCAAACACGGGGGAAGCTGGGGGATGGAAGGGGAGCATCATTTCTTAGATGTATATAACAGTTTGGGGAGGAGGAGAACTAGCATAGGGGAAATCTCATTTATCATTGGTACTACTTCTAAACCTGGACTTGTAAGACAGATGTGAGGAGGATGAATAAGACTCCAGGGAGGCTGAAATGTATTTTCTTAGGGATAATGGCAAGACTTGCTAGAGAGCTCCTGTTTCCGCAGACTGGATGCCCTTAAGCTGCTATGCTGACATCTCTCTCTGTATTTCTGTCTTCCTGGTAATCAAAGCCAGAATAATTCTCAGTTACTACATTTAAATGAACTGCATTCTGGTATTGTGGTTCAGCTGAGATTTTTCTAGCAAGCTAGGTGTTGTAGTGCACTTTGAGCTTGAATGTAATACAGAGAATGTGTATCTACTGGTTACCAAAGCAAACTCGCAGTCCAAGGAATATTTATGTATTTGACTTGGTGATGTTGTAGCTGAAAACTAAATCATTTACTTAAACTGATTTAGAAAAAGGAAAATATTGGTGTTTTTGAAAGTAGACAGGTTATAAATACATGCCTTTCATCAGAAACCTGTGCCAAAGCAAGTAACTTAGAAGTTGTTTTTTGACTCTTTTTAAAAAATCCATAATTTAATATTTGCTTCCTAATAATCTAATTGACTGAGCTCAAACGTTCTGACCTATGTCTGACTGTGTTTGATGTACAATGTGCATAGCCTGGCAAGATGCACTATTGCAACCTTTTTTCTTCTTTACCTCTGGGGTGAGGGGATGCTTGAACAGCTCTCCCCATCTCTGAGATGTTACCAGCAACTGCTCATGCTTTGCTAACTGAGCTGCCCAGCTACACTGCCTTGTCCTTTATGCTTGTTCACTGTCTGTCCTTCCCTGCCTTGGTGCATGTAATAAGAAAGTAGCTGACTCCAAGTAGTATTTTGAGGGCACAGTCCTGATTTGGATGCGAATTGAGAGGTGGTGTGAATGTAACCACATCTACGGGTTAGGGAGGGGGTGTAGATGATGCCAGGACAAGGTATAGGAAACAGAGGAAAGGGGAATGTGATCTTGTTGCCTCCATAAACAAAGCCTGTAGTATAATAAATGGCTGAATGAACCTGCTGGTAATGAGGAAAATAACAGCTATGGGAAAATCATGAGCTTAATGTATCCAAGGTGGGACAGTTTAACAGGAGCAGGTAAGAGCCGTATTCTCAAGCTTCTTGAGAATGAAGTAATGACAAACAAAAATCAATTTTTCTTCAGTATGCCTGGTAATAAAAGCTGTTCGCTCTTTAGAAGTCTAGCAGCCCCAGAAATCAGGAGATGAAAGTACAGACCTGGGAAGGATCTTAAGAGAGTAGTACCTGCCACAGACGAGCTGCCCTGGAAATCATTTCAAGTTGACTAACGGCTGAGGAGGCAAGGTGGGACTGGAGCTGTGCGTGGGGGAGAGCTTGTTTGAAGAGAAGCAGCACACAGCTCATTAAGGTATGTGCTGCAGGATAGACCAGTCTGTGGCATTTATAATGGGAACTCGCAGGTGGCTGCTGGCAGGAAGCAGCTGAGAGGGGCTCCGAGCTGCAGGAATTCTTGGCGGCAGAAGCCAGAAATGTGCAAGGCTTCTGCCTTGGCTGCAGGGGTTAATAAGCCTTTCCCTTATAAAGTGCTCAAGTTTCTAAGTGCTTCCAGTGGGGTAAGGATTAATTCCCATGTCTCCTCACCTGTTGAAATCATAAGTGGCCTGGTGTCCAGGACTGAGGTATTAATAACATGTCATAAGCACAAAGAACTGGCTTTTACAAGCTCAAGTAAATAAACTGGGAGCAAGAAGGGAAAACAAAGGAATTTTTGCCTTGCTTTGGAAGAGGGCAGGCTCCTGTGAAGCAATAGAATTGGCCATAAACTGTTAGTGTATGGACTTGTGTTGTTGGAAATCAAATAATAAGCTTTTCAGCAGTGCAGAGAGAAATTAAATGTCCTGGTGAATGGGGAAGTGGCCGTGCATGCTAACAGAGGATAAGCCACGAGCTGGTCCCTGCTGAGGGCGTATTGCAGTAACAAAAGAAGGAAATTGCTGAATTCAAGGATTCTGGGCCAAAGGCAAATCTGCTTGCAAGAAACTAAAACTACCTTTGGGGATAGCTTTCAGAATGGCAGGGCTCTGGGAAGAGCTGACTTGCAGCCAGCCTGGGTGAAGGAGGCTGGGTGTACCGAGCTGACCTGCTAGAGAATGCCTGCCTGGGGAGGAGACGGGGGTCCAGCCGAGATGCTAGAACACAGGGCTGCTGCTTGTCCTCAGGGAGAGTGCTGGGACACGAGTGTCAGAAAGCGAGGACAGCATCAGAACACATGTTATGAATGGAGCAGTGCAGGTAGTGGAGCTAGATGTACCATGTCACATACAGGGTATGAAATTGTTCTGAATGAAGTCTTCAGCTTAGGGGGTTCCTGTGCTCTAAGCGCACCCGACTTGCTGCATGTGCTGCCTGTTAGTGTCCTTGTGGCTGGAGGGGGAGAAGTGGCAGTCAGCTGGCTGTGATGCGTGTGAACAGCTAGGCAAAGGTTTAATCCAGTTTAAATGCTATAAAAAGGTTTATCCCAGGGGAAACATGAAATTTTCTGAAACAAGGAACTCTGTTTAAAGACCTGTTCTGTAGTGAGGCTTTCCATACCAGCTTTCCATCCTGATAGGAATGACTCTGAGCATCCCTCACTGGAAGAGGTGGCTCAGAGATGATGACAACCAAGTTCTTACTCTTCCTGGACTCAGAAGTGAAATCCTTGAGAAGGGAAGGATGCACTTGGGGCAGCACAATGCCCTAGCCATGTTGCTGTCTGAGCACACGTGCCCTGCAGGCCTATTAAATGGGTTGTGCTGCTATTGCAGCTTTCTGCTTAACATCCATCACCTGCTTGGCTGCATCATGTGCAGAGAGGGTTTTCTGGAAGCCTGCAAAATACTGAAGGTCCTCGGACCTCTTTAAATCATTTCTTGCTGGTGTGCAAATGATGCCAACCAAGCTCTCGTGTGAAGCAGTTGCTTGTTTTCTCCTGGAGATATAGGTTATTGGCAAAGAGTCTATTGGAAATCTTCAAGGAGTACATAGCTAATGAAGATCAGCTTCAGAAAGTTAATTTAAAAAAAAATAAAATAAGAGTTTAAAATGCATCTAAAATGAGTGTTTTTGTGGTTGGTGTGTTTTTCTTTAAGAAAGCCATCTGAAATTGAGAAATGAAATGGCCTGTGAAATAATGGAAATGAGATTCCAACACGTAAGCAGTGCAGAGGGACCTCAGGCTTGCTGAAGGTGTCAGCTGTGACTCCCAGCTGCCAGGAGCAAGCCTTGGGGTCAGCGGGGTGCATGTGGTCTGGTAACGGGGACCTCAAGGCATGGGTTGGGGAGCAGGAGGAGGTGAGATGAGAGGGCATGGCCAGCTGTAGCACAGCTCAGTGTCTGAATAGGCTTGGGCAGTGCTCTGGGGCAGGGACCTGCAGGAGATGTCCTGAGGCTGTGCAGGGAAGGTGGTGTAGCAGTGCTGTGGTGCCCTTCCCAAGATGCTGGGGCACACCCTGACTTCAGGTGTGTCTATGAGCAAACCAAGGCTTTCTCCCCTTTTTTCTCTTTCTTTAGCACAATGATTGAGACAACTTTGTGCACAGATTGAGGTCTCTGTTCTGAGCTATTGGTTGGGTTTGTTGAGAAGTTCTGTGCTGTGTGAGTGTATGAAATCCAAAAACTGGTTTGAGATAGCAACTCAGATCTAACTGGATTTTTGTAATTAACCTGCGGGCTGGTTGGACCACAAGGTGATGGCCAGGCCCAGCACACCAAAGCAGCCATGCTGAATCCCATAAATTATCTGTCTTGCACTTGGGATGCTCATCCTTCTCCAGCAGTAAGTTGCAGCAGGCAGTCCCTACTGCATGAAACGACCTGAGATTTGTCATTGAGTATGATTCCCTTATTCACCTGAAGATGTGCCAGCCAGCTGGGCAGTGGCTCTAATTCATGAGAACAGAGTATGTAGAGCAAGCAGGAACCTGTACCAGACTCTCTGAAAAAAGTTGTTCTCAAACATTTCCCAAGAAGTGCTCCCATGTAGGCAGAGGATCTCTGGAAGGCAGCTGAGCGGCTCTTTAATGGAAACAGATACCTGCTGGGAGGATGTGGAGATAAGCAACTTCCCATTACCTAAAAGTAGATGTAAGCCGTTTGCTCACTGATATGAGGAGGGTGGTGGGCTGTGACTGGCTGTGCTGGGAGAAAATTTCCCATAGCAGAGCATCCGTAGTGCACCGAGCAACCCGGGCACGCTGGCGTTCACCAGCTTAAAGGCTCTGGAGAGTGTGAGCCGTGTTAATGCGGCTATTTACAGCTTGTGGGAGCCTTCAGTAGGGAGAACTCTTAACCTTGTGTTGCCTGACAGTGGCAGGTGAAGTTCTTGTAAATAGTTTCATTTATTTTTTGCGCCTGTCCATTTAGAACAAAAAGTTAGGCGCTGCGTGGGAAATGAAGGGTTGTTCTTCTTCCGCGCTGACAGCTAAATGACTGGATCTGCATCGCCTGTTTGCTTCAGCGTACTGCTATCGTAATGGAACATTTTCAGCGGATTAAGGATTTGTTTTAAAAACAGTTGATTTGGCCTTCACTATAGCATTAAGTTCTGTTATTCTGCTTCCTGTGAAGTAATTTCTCTTTTGTTGTCTCGGAGCGAAAAATATTTCAACCACTTGGCAGGAGAATAAACAGGCGTAGCTTCCAGATAACTTGTTCAAAGTTGCACAAGTCTCTTAAAAAAAAAAAAAAAAAAAAAAAAGACAGCTGGAAGTGAGGAAGCTTACTGCTTAACACCTTCTTACGGTAAGAAGCTGCTCAGTTCCAATGCTTTTATTACTGTTATTGACATAGGTTCAGTTTTGAAGTCATCAGATGAAAGAAAATCAGCTTCTTGAGACTCCCACTGTAATCTGTGCTTTGTGCCACTTCTTAAGGAGTTTTGGTTTCTTGTATGAGAACAGGGAGAGCTGGTAGACTTAAGGTGAGGATATATTCAATGTAGAAGCTCTTAATCCTGACATCTTTTCTGTAAAATAGCTATTTCTCAGTTGTAAGCATAAATGTCAGTGTTCTGTTGTGTGGGTTAGCAGCACGTTGTGCAGCCTCAACTGTTTTTTAGCAAACACTCATTTTATTCAGCAGCACTGTGTGCATACGTTTGAGCTCCCGTGGGTAAGAAGTGGGAGCATGTTGATGTGAGCCAAATCGAAAGCATTCCTCAGCGTGGTCACTGATCTCTCCTAGTGGCAGGAAGACTGGTAAATGCAGGTGGCCTCTGTGCTTCAGTCAGTGCAGATCCAGGATGCTGGTGGGATGAAAAAACAAGGTTGGATATCAGAAGAACGTTGATGCTGGTGAGAAGCCCCTGGTGAGCTATGTGGCTGCGTGGCCTGGGAAACAGTTGGGAGCCCTGGAGCACAGGGTTAGTGGTGTGGCCGGCTGGGGACCCCCTTCCTCCAGCTGAAACGTGCTCCTGGGTAGTTGGTTGTTGGCCTCCTCCTACAGCTGAGCTTTGATCCCTTCCTGGATGAAGTGTGGTGTGCTAGAAGGAGTTCCCTGGTCTAGATTCCCTTAATGTTACCCTCCTGTGTTTCTCTTTCCAAGTTTTCCTTTGGAACAGGACTGATGGTTCCCAGCAGCCTGCAGGGGAACTACGTCTATGGAGCGTGCTCGCAGTGACTTTCAACACGCTTAGATTTGAAATTATTTATTATTGCAGCTCACATAAGGCAATGTGCAAGGCCCATGACGGGGTTCATAGCTAGATCAAGGTACTGTGTGTGCAGCAGGTCTGAGCAGAGCTCCTGGCTGTGTTGGCATCTGGTGCTGCTGTCACACTGGAGGTGTGCAAGATGCAGGCACTGGGCTGGCAGTCTGTAAGGCCTATGACAAGCGACTGATGTGCTTGGTAACTTCTCGTTGCCTGCTAACCCATTTCCTCTGCAATCACTTGTTTCATATGAGATTGTGTAATTAAATGGATGGATGCCAACAGACTGGACTGCCAAGTCTGCACGTGCTGTCTGAACCTGTGCTTTCTTTCCAAACAAAAAAAAAAAAAAAAAGGAGGGGGGAGACCTATGGCTTGTGAATGCCTAGGTGGGAGAGCACTAAATAAGCAGTGTGAGTGCCTGATATTCAGGGTGGTTTGAAATCAAGTTGTATTTTGTGAGTGACTGTTGGTATTTTTTCATTGTAGGGCTCTAAGTAGCACTACGGTGCTGTTCCTGTGCTATAAATTCCTGGAGCTGAAACTAGAGAAGTAGGCAGAGCCACCTCTCAGAAAGAGCCTGTAATTGCATTTTTGATGACTCAAGGCTGGTGTTTGTCTTTTGTGTTTGATGCTGGCAGGTAACATGTAACAAAAAGGCTTTTGAGTTAACACCTAATTAAGATGGATGGAGAAGGTCATAGCCCTGGTAGAGCTATTGGTTCAGGCTGTCAGCTGCCTCAGTAAGACATCAGCGAGAAGATTTACAGGGAACTGTTTTGTGCATCCAGGATGGGAAATGTTATTTAAAAATCAATTGGTAAACAAAAGTCCTGAGTTCTGCACACAGAGATAGCTGTCTGCCAAATGCAAAAGCCAAGGTACTTGGCTTATTTTCTTGCAGGAATATTGTGGTAGCTGTTCTCTGAAAAGCAGTGTGAGGGGTTAGATTCACGTGGGGGAGCTGGAGATGTTGCTGCTGTGTTCATGGGTGTGTGGTGTAGGTGCACCTATGGCTTAGGTGGCAGGATCTATCTAGATAGAGCAGCCAAGGGCTTTGGCTGATGGAGCCTACCTCTTAGCTGTGGTTTGTAGCCTGTAGTGCTGTCTGTGCTGGCACTGCTGGGACCCAGGGCAGCACCGTGCTCAGGGCTTGTCCCTGTTCCTATTTCAGTGATCGTGTTCCTGCGTGAGCGCCTAATCCCAAGCTGATGCTAGGCTTTGGATGTAAGCTGTGCACGGGCTTTAAGTTAACTCTTTCTCATACGGAACAGGGAAGGGAAGCAGAAGATGAAGTTTTGGATAAAGCTAGCTAGTGCTTTTCAGAGCCTGGCTGTTATTTGTGCAGTGTGGATGAGCCAACACTGAGGCATGGTCAAATCATCTCATTAACATCAGGTGGACAAGGTGGGCAGACCATGTCCTGGGAGGGTGATGTGTTTGTGCCCTTAAAGTAGGTGGGAACTGGGTGCCAGAGCTGCAGGAATTCATGGTGCTCTTAAACAGGATGTGCAAAACCAAATTAAAATGCATGGACTGCTTTAATCTGCCTGTGAGTTTGTGGCAAACAGAAGCATAACCCGTCCCCTATCTGAATGGAATCCCTGTACCTCGAATACTTGTACCTCCAACCTTACTGCTCTTGCTTGCTTTTACAGTATGTGTAGCTGAGAGCTTCTTGAGCCTTAGGTAAGGTATAACTAGGGAAACCTTGCCTCAAAGTGGAGAGCTGAAAGAGGCTGGTGCTACCAGGTGAGCCATACTCAAATTCATTTGCACAGGCAAATGCTTTGCACCACTTCAAAACTGAGGATACCTGATGAGAAGTGCTGTTAGCTAATGGCAGTACAGAAACTGGCTTCAGCCTGGGTGATTCCTTCTAGTTGAAAATGAGGTCTTGGTGGTGTCTTCTGAAGAATGAAAGTGCTTTTCAGGAGGGTATGGGTAATCCAGATGTGAGGCTCCTTTGCACAGGGTGGCTCAGCTGTGTCAGCAGGGCACAAGTACCTCGGTCTAGTGTTGGATGGCCTGGTAGGTCAGAGAAAAATCCCCCCTCAACTTTTCCATGTCATTTGGTTTGTGCTAACTGCAACCTCGTGCCTTCATGTCAGCTTGTTACTGCAGCCTCCTACGTGTTACTTAGCAAGTTGGCCCTGGTATGGTT
Source organism: Netta rufina (assembly GCF_964035555.1). Taxonomy (NCBI): domain Eukaryota; kingdom Metazoa; phylum Chordata; class Aves; order Anseriformes; family Anatidae; genus Netta; species Netta rufina. The sequence goes on from NC_140140.1 coordinate 4,286,563, forward strand.
TCTCCTGCTGCTTCATATAGTTAAAATATATATATACACTCCTATATACAGTAAATGTATATGGGTAAACAAGGAGAATTTAGAGGTATTTACCAAGATATGGAAAGACAGGAGACTTAGCTATTCTGTGAAGGTGTGTGGGTATCATAAGCAGCTTTATACTGGTTCAGATAGTTAAGAAATGCTCTCTTGTATGTACATTTTCAATTTTATTCTTGCCTTTGGAAATAGGTACTACAGCAAAATGTTACGATTTAAAGAGAAATATAGGAAGATAAAGAAAAGCCAGTCCTTCAATAATATGAATGGGGCAAAGCTGGGGTGTGGAGGGGGAGGGAGCAATAACATAAGTCTTTTCAGCACTTTTGTAAGCATGTAATTACTGATTTTAGAGAAATTTTAGCTAGAATTAAATCAAGTCCCTTTATTTTTGTCTGGCAGTACCTTGGATTAATTATGGGGAGATAAACAGCAATTTTTCTATGCTAGAAGATATTGGAGCTCTCCTGATCTAGATACTTAGTGAAGAAGGGAAAAAAGTCGAGAATTTGGACTGTGACTCAGAGCATCCATTCATAATGCACCTCTTTAGTTTTTACAGGCCCCATTCAGGAGTAGAATCTGTTCTGATTAGCATGTAAGAAAAATCCTCGATCTGAAGGTGTTTGTGTTTCAAGTCGACAGCACAGGTCAGTGGTATTTTGCAAACAGCCCTTGCATGGTAAGGACTTAGAGTGGACCTGAGGATTTCTTCCTACTTAAAGACCTGGAAAGTAGCCATTAAGGTTTGAGGGTGCATGACTTTATTGAGCAGACCTTGTTTTCATTTTAAGGGCCTTGCTTTCATTAATACCCTGGCTGAGTGGGAGAGGCTGTGCAGGAATGTGGGCAGCACTCTGTCCCGGTGCATTCAGGTGTGTGCTGCTAGGAGGATGGGGATGGAGGAGCTGGGCTGCTGGAGTCATCAGCCAGAAGATCTGCTGGCTCTCAGCTGGGTTTGGGTTTGAGAAGGGATGGCTGCTCCAGTCACACCTGAGAAAATAGAATGGGAGCTTAAAAGTGTATGAGGAAGAGTGGAGGAAGGTGTTTGTGTTTTGTTTCTTTAAGTCAAACATTGCTAAAGAATGGAAACTCAGACGGGTTGACAAGAGGAGCTGCTACAAAGCAAGGCACACATGAGGTTGAGGAAGTAACTGTAAACATCTCTCAAAGGCAAAGATCTAGTGAGGATGACTAGAGGCCTAGAAATCGGTTAGAATATTTAGGAAATGATAATTATAACACTTCCCCTGTGAGTGTAGAATCCCTAGATTCCCATTTGAGGATCCCCCTTGGGGACCTGTGAGTGGCAGTCCCTGGTGAAGGATGGTGCTGGGCTGTGCCCTGCGGGACACCCCAGCACCGGGGGGCTTGGTTTGGGGGCAGAAGAGGCTGCACGCTTCCTGGGGCTGTGGGCTCTGGGGGAGACTGTTCTCAGGTGAAAATTCAGTGGTTTTCAGCCTGCCCTGAGCAGTGGGACAGCGCTGACTTGGGGATGTTGTTCTGTTCTCTTCCTCAGGTGGTTCAGCCCTCCTTGAAACTGCTGTTACTGATGAGGTGATCCACTGGGAGGAGACAGCAGCTGCTGACTGCGTGCAGTCCTTCCCTCTGCCCTGGTTCATCAGGCAGCTGTCGCTGCTGGCCCCCTCCCAGCCCCCTTGCTATCGGGCACAAACCAGATCTCCATCACTAACAGCTATTAGCATGCTGCACTACAAAGTGCTTTGTAGCCTTTCGATCGTATATGTTTCAAATGATTCTACTTCAGCCAAACAAATTGTCCGGGCTTAATTTCCAAGAAATCACTGTCAAAATTGCTGAACCAGTTTAATTCTAAAGCCCATATTTATACTGAGCTGCGCAAATCACACTGCCGGCCGAGGTTACAAATGGGAGAGAGAAAAGTTTAATCAGAAATGAGATTAGATTTGAAAACATAGAGTGTTAGTGATTGCTGAGGCTCAGACAGGGTGTAAAGTCATAGATTTTCTTAGCGGGCTCAGAATAGCTCGCTCGGGGAAGCTGAGGAGCGCATATGCCCTGGTGCTGACAGCGGGAGAGCGCGGTGGTGGCCTGAAAGCAGGAGCCTGTTATTTGTGGCGGGTTGCTGTGAAGTTGTGTCTTGGAATGAAGCTGAAGTGGGAGGAAGAAAATCATTCAGAAGGCGTGTCCTGGTGCCAAGTGGAAATGGGGGACGGAGGAGAAATGAATCAGGTTGTGCTGATGCTTTGGGAGGTCTGACTCACCCCCAATGGCACACGGAGCCCCCGTCTCCCTCCGAGGTGAGCAGCGAGGGGCTGCTGGCTTCTCAAGCAGTTGCTCAGTCTCTGCGTGAGCAGAAGGACCCATGTGCTGGAGTTGGGAGAGGTTGGTGAAATGGCATCGCTCAGTGGCTGCCAGCATCTCCCCGCTGCGGCAGTAAATCATGAAATGGTGCTCACTGATACCGAGGGTCAACTGTGAAGGCTGCCCTCACCCAGCCTGACCTGCGAGGTGCCTTTTTATATCGCTGTTTGTGTGACTGCGGTTGGATGGAGCCTTCTTGCTGCTACCTGTTAACAAACAGTCGTGTAAATGCTGTGCCTGCATCCCCAGACCTGGTCTGCCTGGTGTGCTGCTGCACTGCGCGCCCAAGCACCCGCTCCCTCCGTACGAAGGAGCATCAGCCTGAGGCGGGAGGAGCAGGAGACATCAGCGCAGGGAAACAAACTGTTTTCTCAGTTAAAAAGAAAAGAAAAAACACATGCTTGGCAGTGCTTCAATGTTTCTTGGATAGCTGTTGATCGTTTCGGCTGTGGGAGGAAAACTGAACCTTGAAAAGGAGTGTTTTGTCTTGGGGGAAATGGATGGATTTTTTTATTTAAACACTTTTCTGTTTTTCTAAGTCACCTCTTGTACGTTTCTAAATAGGAAACAAGAATTGGTACAAACCTGCTGTCATTGCAACATCCCCCACACTTCATGATGAGCTGCAGAAAGCTGCAAAAATTCCTATACTTGGGAACTGAGCAGATCCCTGTCCTGATACTTGCACAGATTGTGCTAGCTTACAGTCACAGCGCGGAGAAGCAAGGCATAGTAGCAGCTTCTTTTCTTGCACGTAAACCTGGCTGTGGTCAGTCATCTCCCAGCCCGTATTAAATCTGGGAGACAAGGGACAGGCTGATGGGAAGGGCAGCCCAGGAGCAGCTCTGCCATGGGTTAGGGGCATAACACACCAGCCCCTGCCAAACTGCCAGTGTGACTCAGGACTGAAATGCACATCTGGCCCCAGCAGATGTCCTGATTCATTTTTCCACTAAACATCAGTGAGATTGTTCCTTTGACTGGTTATTTCCTAGGCTGGTTGATAATAGCTTGTATTACTCTCTTGCACCTCTGTTTTTCACCTCTTCTCCTAATATTTGTTCATCGAGTATGTCTGTCTTGCTCACGTGCATTTTCAGTGTCTGGTGGGCTGTGAATCAGAGGTGCCACCTGGATTTATAGAGGTTGTGCCACCAATGTAAGGGATTTTCCCTGTAACATGAAGTTACTGCCTCTCCCCTTCTTGGACCTTCTTGGAGTATGCTTGCTGTGGGGGTAGGGTGGGGAGAGATGGGGGAGTTTAATTCCTTGGTGGGTGATACCTGCGTGCGAAGTGAGCCAACAGGACAGTTGCTAGTAGTGAACAACACAGAAATGGCAGAGCCCCCAGAGATACCACCCATTTATCTGGATTAACACAGCAGGCAATGACAAATGCTGCACATCAAAATAACCCTGCAGTAGGCAGAGATGGTGAATAATCCAGTCCTGGGGAAGCCTCCTACCTTGTTTAGATCTTGGTACTCAAAGCTGTGCATTTGAGATATCTGTAAAAGTGCCTGGGGGTGCATTGAGTGCAGCCATTTCCCCCAGAAATGAGGTGCAGTGTCTGAGGGAAAGCCTTTCACTTCTTTTCATACTTGCATTGGATAAGTCGGGTAGGATTTGTGGTGCTGAGGTTACAGCTGCAGACTGGATTTCATATTCAGGTCTTGTGGTCGCGTGGAGCACGGCGGCCAGGTGCCCAGCAGGGCTGGCTGCTCCATGCAGAAGCGAAGGCTGGGATACTGCACTTCATCACTTAATAAAAGTCAAAGCTGATACAATAAGCTCTGCCCTTCCCTTGTGGATAGGTAGCACAGGTCTTCTGAAGTGTCTCCTGTTGTAAGCCAAGCTTTGGGTGGGCTGATACTCGTGTTTAAAAAATGTTCCTGACATGCAGACACCTGACTGCCCAACTCCTTTCCTGTCGTGTTCTTATTATAGAATCATAGAATCATAGAATATCCTGAGTTGGAAGGGACCCTTAAGGATCATCAAGTCCAACTCTTGACACCGCACAGGTCTACCCAAAAGTTCAGACCATGTGACTAAGTGCACAGTCCAATCTCTTCTTAAATTCAGCCAGGCTCGGTGCAGTGACCACTTCCCTGGGGAGCCTGTTCCAGTGTGCAACCACCCTCTCTGTGAAGAACCCCCTCCTGACGTCCAGCCTAAATTTCCCCTGCCTCAGCTTAACCCCGTTCCCGCGGGTCCTGTCACTAGTGTTAATGGAGAAAAGGTCTCCTGCCTCTCGACACCCCCTTACGAGGAAGTTGTAGACTGTGATGAGGTCTCCCCTCAGTCTCCTCTTCTCCAGGCTGAACAGGCCCAGTGACCTCAGCCGTTCCTCGTACGTCTTCCCCTCCAGGCCTTTCACCATCTTCGTAGCCCTCCTCTGGACACTTTCCAACAGTTTCATGTCCTTTTTATACTGTGGTGCCCAGAACTGCACACAGTACTCGAGGTGAGGCCGCACCAGCGCAGAGTAGAGCGGGACAATCACCTCCCTTGACCTACTAGCGATGCCATGCTTGATGCACCCCAGGACACGGTTGGCCCTCCTGGCTGCCAGGGCACACTGCTGGCTCATATTCAACTTGCTGTCTACCACGACCCCCAGATCCCTCTCTTCTAGGCTGCTCTCCAGCGTCTCATCGCCCAGTCTGTACATGCAGCCAGGGTTTCCCCGTCCCAGGTGCAGGACCCGGCACTTGCTCTTATTGAACTTCATGCGGTTGGTGATCGCCCAGCTCTCCAACCTGTCCAGATCCCTCTGTAAGGCCTTTACGCCCTCATTTGAGTCCACAACTCCTCCAAGTTTGGTGTCATCAGCAAACTTGCTCAAAATACCCTCTATTCCTACATCCAGATCGTTTATAAAAATATTGAAAAGTACCGGCCCTAAAATGGAGCCTTGAGGGACCCCACTGGTGACCGCCCGCCAGCCTGACGCAGCCCCATTTACCATAACCCTTTGGGCCCTGCCCGTTAGCCAATTGCTCACCCATCGTATGATGTTTTTATTTAGCTGTATGGTGGACATTTTGTCCAGTAGGATCCTATGGGAAACCGTGTCAAAAGCCTTGCTGAAGTCCAAAAAAATCACATCAGCTGGTTTCCCTTGGTCCACCATACGGGTGATCTTATCATAAAAGGAAATCAGGTTAGTTAGGCAGGACCTACCCTTCACAAACCCATGCTGGCTGGGACCAATGACTGCTCTGTCCCCCAGGTGCGCCTCAATAAGTCCGAGAACCAACTTCTCCATGATTTTACCAGGCACTGACGTGAGACTGACAGGCCTGTAATTGCTAGGGTCTTCTTTCTGACCCTTCTTGAAAATTGGCACAACATTTGCCAGCTTCCAGTCTACCGGGACCTCTCCAAATTCCCAGGATCGTTGAAAAATAATTGAAAGAGGTTCCGCGATGACATCCGCCAGCTCTTTCAGCACCCGGGGATGAATCCCATCCGGACCCATGGACTTGTAGGGATCCAGGTGGAGTAGCAAATCCCGCACACGTTCAGGGTCAGTTGGGAGTTTGTCATCCCCACCGTCCCGGTCCTCCAGCTCAGGGCACCCTCGGTCCCGAAGCCCATCATCGGCATTGAAGACAGAGGCAAAGAAGGCGTTAAGCGTCTCTGCTTTGCCTACGTCATCGTCTGTGAGGAGACCTTCCCTATCAAGGAGCGGCCCTATGTATTCTTTAGTTCTCCTTTTTCCATTTACATATCTAAAAAAACCCTTTTTATTTTCTCTCACAGACACAGCCAGCTTCAACTCTAGCTGTGCTTTGGCCACTCGAACTTTCTCCCTACAAACACGAACAGCATCCCTGTATTCTTTCCATGACGCCTGGCCCTCCTTCCAGTAGCGAAACACTCTCTGTTTCCGCCTAATCTCCATTAGAACATTCCTGGTCAGCCACGCCGGCCTCCTTCCCCGCCTGCCTGACTTGCGATATTTTGGAATTGCCTGATCTTGTGCTTCTAGGAGGCATCGCTTAAAGAGTGACCAGCACTGGTGGACATCGAGGCCTTCAAGAGCAGCTTCACAGGATGCTGGTTAGGCATAAACTAGATTGTGGAGCTGCTGCTGAGAATAACTATTGCGTTTGGTCTTTGAGGCACAAAACAGGGTCTAAAAAACCACAACACCTTTACTAACTTTCAATACAATAGTGGTAAAATCAGTCCAGGGATTATATTGTCACTTCTGCCTAATGTAGAATTATTAAAGCATACAAGGAGAGGAGCATAACTGAGGGCTAATACATCATGCAATAGACTTTGTGTCAGGCTGCTGCGAGAGCGATGCTCGTGGAGGCAGGGCAAAAGTGCTCCTTTACGAGCAAACAAATTGAACAAAGCAGCAAAAACCTGTGCTAATGTTAAACAGTGGCCTCCAGTGAGGGAGGGGTGCTGCTTCCATGGAGCAGAGGAAGCTGGTGGTCATGGCACAGACTGAGCCATGGGCAGGAAGGGCCGTGCATCACATTGAAAAACCCTTGGAGCTGTGGAGAGAGATGTAAGCATCACGGAGGGACCCGTTAGACCACATACAGTGTTTACTGTCTTGCATTGGAACAGTTGTGAAAAGCAGAGGAGAAATAATATTTTGGATATTAAGCTGCTTTATAGCATGTCCTTAAGCACAATGATTGCTGCGGTGTGCAGTGCCCTGCATAAAGCAGGCTCTGTTCTGTATATATTTTCCTGTGCGCCTCTAAAGAGGTGGCATTGTCTGCGCATAACAAGAATGAATGAAAATGTCAAGGAAAATCCTAAGAGCTCTTGTTTCTTAGGAAGGAATTGGCTTTGCATTGCCTGAGAGGAGAGCTCCTCAGCTGCAGGAGCGAGGTCCTCTCCCCAGGCACACCGGGACTGCCGGGGCTGTGGCATGGGGAGGCAGAACAGCCTGGTCTGCAGCCTGTAATTGTGCTCTTACACCACAGGTGGATCTGATGCCGAACTGTGTGAAGCCAGTCCGAATTGGCTCGGTTTGCAAGAGCTGGCCCAGTCACGGGTTAAGCAAGGCCCTGAAAGCACGGCTTTGTTGTGCTGCGAGCACCCTGTGAAGGACACTTACAGTTATTTCTCTTCTACTGTCCCTGGGAGCGTAGGAATAAAAAGAGACAATGAAGGCAGTAATTTCTTGGCTTTACAAGGACTCTTACTTTGTTCAGTCCTTTCCTCCTCTTCCCTCGATGTTTTGTTTTACATCTGGTTTCCCTGCAGGTCCATGCTCTGGCTCCTTGCAGAGGGCATGGCCCCGATGAGGCTGGTGGGTGAGCTGAGGGTGTGCTGGCGTGTGCCAACCTGGAAAGGGTGGGGGGCAGCTCTGGCTATGGACACAGTTCTGGAATCATCTTTACAAGAATAGAATAATGCTCAGATCTCAAGAGCTTTATCAAGTATTGAAGAAATTCTTGCCCCTCCTGCATCAGGACACCCAGCAGCCTGAAGCCACGTGGGAGGCTGAGCCTGACCTGTCCCCCAGCACTGAGCACGGGAGCTCCTGCGAAGCTCCTGGAGGAGCTCTGCCACACTTGGAGCTTATCAATCAGTATGACTTTTTGTGAACCTGCCTTGAAAGGAAACGGTGCCAAGCAGATCCCATTGAGACCTGACCTCGTGGCACTGCTGGGAGCTGCCCAGGGCAGAGGAGGGCAGCAGTGACCCTGCTGGGGTGGGCTCTGGTGTGGACAGCTCTGCTCTCCTGGCCGCCAGCCACAGTGGAGGATCCTGGAGGAACAAGGGAATGGACCCCAGGCTTTTGTTGGCTGCGGAGCTGATGTTCTCTGGTTGGCAGCCAGCAACTTGCTGTGCTGCTGTCCTCATCCGCAGCTGGAGTTCCTCAGACAAATAACAGTGGTGGTGATGGAGGAAGAAGTGGCAGCAGCACCAGAAGATGCCCCTCAGATTTGCATGTGCTTAGTGAACCAGAAGATCCTGCAGAGCCTTATGGGGATGGAAGTGGCAGTGCTTAGCTCTGCTATGACATGATTTCTTTTCCTTTTTCTGTTATAACTAAAATGGGAACTGGGCTATGTTCCAGACCTGTAGCCTGTGGCATTGGGCTGAAGAGATAAGAATTTGCAAAATGTAGAGCACCACGAAGTGTAGAAGAAAAATTGAAATGACAAAGTTCTTAAAGTAGAACTTCATAACTGGAAATACTTCCAACTGTTTTGTCCTTTCAGATAAATGCAGCCAGCTTTCACGCTCCTTTCGTATCATCTCCTGCCATGTATGCTGTTATCAACATGTTTTAAAGCCTTCTTGGCTCGTGTTCCCTGTTCTGCAGGAGATCCTTGGAACCAAGCTGTGTGCACACAGGTGCTGCCTCCCCAGAGGTCTGAGTGGTGTGCTGATGTCTGTGTCCACATCACAAGAAATGGTTGTAACCCTTATACAGCAGGGCAAGGCTCAGTGCCTGGTAAGTCGTGGGCATTGTGTGCACGCTGTCCCGCAGAAGATGCCGCTGCTTTGCAGATAGGGAGTTTTGTCCACGTGAATTATTTTGCAGCGTGTTTTCCTGCTGAAGAACAACCTGGGTGGTGAAATACAGCTGCTGCCTCCCTGGCACTGGGTTGACATATTAGAAGAATTGAAGATGAGCTGGGCAAGTGTCTTCATCACCCTGCTGTGATCTCCCCCCCAGGCCCCGTGTTTGATTTTCAGTGGGTTGTTCTGCCTGGTAGGAAGTTGTCAGCGTTTTGGGGAAGGAAGCAGCACTTGGCACAGACAAGCCCTTAATCCTTCCCAGTGGATCCTTTTTCTCTTCCAGCTTCAGCAGCAGAGCCACTGGGGCTGTGCTGCCCCCGGTCTGAGCAGAGGTGCGGCTGCGTTGTCCTGAGGGTGTGGGTATGGTGCTCATAGGGGCTGGGAGCCACAGCTTGTAGGTTTTGGTGGTTTTAAGCTCACTGCTTGCTTTCCCTTTGGAAATGGGCAAGTCAGTTGACTTCATACGCACTTAAAAATGATCTGCCAATTAGCAGTGCCATTTCTCATTGTCTCATAATAATATTGCTAACCAACAGGTCTTTCCTCTGTAATAAACCTTTTCTCCCAGCTGGCCAGAAGCTGGGGTTATGATTAAGTTATGATCTTCACCCCACTGTGATGAATCGTGCTTTTGTTCTTGTCCCTTTCTCCTCTTCCTAGAAAGCAGGGTACTTGCCCAATACAAGCGTTTGGGGCTGTCTCACTGGAAGGTTCTCATTTCTATTCGCATCCTTGTTTTCCTTGACACAGTCCTGTGGTTGGGTAGGATTAGAGGCTAATTGGGAGAGGAATTCAAGGATAAGTGTACCCATCTCTGTGCTTGTATGTTCTCCATCCCTAGTGATGCTCTTCTGCTGTAGAAGAAAGGGAAAGGATAATGTATAAATTTGCTAGATCGGGCTGATCTGATGAATGTCATCAGTCTGACAGAGCTCTTTATGACAATTCAATAGCTGGAATAGATTCAGTAAATTTTCCAAGCCCTGTAGCTCGGAATACATTACACACTCATCTATTGCTGGACTCCTGGCATTGTAACTATTGACAGTTGTGTAAAGTGAGCGACCCTGTGCAGCTCCGTAATGTCATTCCGTGGTGCTGTGATTTACATTACCAGATGTAAGTGGTGCTATCTGTTGGAAATACAGTGTGATTTTTTGGTTTTATATCATAGCGGGGGTACATCTAACATCTGTAAGGTTATCTTTATTAGATGCTCCATTCTTTACAACGTGTACATACGTGCATACACCCTTCCATCATGCTGCAGGACTGTGCAGGACTCTACCTTCAGTCTTCAGCAGAGAAATTTCACAACTGCATTAATGAGACAGGGCTACGTTTTTTGGGGTGGGAGAGGAAGGGGTGAGGAAGAGGAGGAATGAGAGGGTGAACCAACGTGACATTTGAGTGAATAGATGGTAATGTATGTTGTAACAAGAGACACAGCGATACTTTTCTCCTCTTACTGACATTCAGTGATGCTTTGAAGGCAGCAGGAAGCTTTGCTTTGAATCCTGAGCATATCAAAATTAGATAATTTAAATTTTTTTGCCTCCAAATATACCTTATCCTCAAGCAGTTTTTATTAAGGATGCTAATTGCTCAGACCCTGACTAATGCAGGCTGTACTGTGCTGCTGGATTATTCTCCTTTGCATCTTCTGAAGTCGGGCATGGCAAAAATTAAAGCAGAAGATGTAAGTACGCCTTCAGTGCTTTATGTTGCAAATGCCATTGCAAGTGTCATTTAGCCTGAGGCCATGGCATCAGTGGACATCTTGCATGGTTTTTGTAGCTGTATTCCCCATCGGTATGTATGAATATACAGCAATGTGGACATCTCTTCTATACCATAGAGCTGACTACAGATTTTTGTATTGTCTGCAGTGTATACGGGTATGCAGACTGAATGTATGCTCGTACTGATCTATATCTGAATTGGGTCACAGTTACCATACTTCAGCTTCATTATACACAATTTAATTAGGTAAGTGCAGTAAAGCAGCCATCCTGTGGGTGCATGTCCTTCCAATGTGAGGGGTCTCTCTGCTCATATTCTCCTGCAAGCAGCCGCTTGCCTGTGTCAGTGTTTGTCTCGGATAAAAGGGACTTTAAAGCACAAGTGACAGCATGCCATGTGTTTTCCTTCCTTGTTGCTTTAAGGCAGCCTTCAGTTTTCCTTTTAACTTTCTCGCATTGCTAAATCTATTCTCAAAATATCAAATATATTAATCTAGTCTCTTAAAATATCACCATTTTCTAATGGTATTTTTCTTTCAAATCAAGATTTGGTTTCCCTGTAACCTTTCAAAAATCCTCACACGTACGGAGTTTATCTGTTCGAAGTAATTCAGTACCTCTTTGCATAAATTCTTTGACCGTTTCCTTTTCTATTGTTTTCATTGGTAAGAAACACTAGAAGTTTACAGGGCAAGACAGTCAATAAGTCAGTGTTTTTATGCCGGATAACAGCCTGGAGATCCTGATAACTTTCTTCAGGGAGACTATAAGTACAGCTGTTTGTGAATTGTATCAAGTTTTGTCTTATTGTTCTTAATGCTTATTTAGATATTTTTTAAGGGCACAGGATAATTCCATAGCATGCACTTACGTATTTTAAATGTCATTGTAATTTTTATTTCAATTTATTTTTGCTCCTAAAAGCTTAGTCAATTTAACTGGTGACTTATCTTGCTACTTTTACATGGAGAAGAAACCAGTTAAAGAGTCGGTAGAAATCCAGCTCATCAGCTGACTGCAGCAGCTCTGCTGGGCACACACAGGACCTAACCTGGAGTGCGCAGGCAGCTTTGTCTCCTTGCTCCTTGGATTCACTCCAGTGTTGCTTTTTTTTTTCCTGTTCCCCTCCAAGGCATAAATCTCTTATTACTGACTATTGCTTTGTTAGCCTAGGGGTTACCTCAGAAGAGAAGCAAAATCCATCATTGCAGAAGATGCCAGATCCATCTCATCTCGAGTGGAAGTTCAGGAACTCAGCAGAAGTTCAGATGCCTGTGGTTTACTGATGAATAACTGCCCTTCTTATCCTTCCCGAACTCAGCAGCCTACAGAGTATCCTACAGAGTATCTTTCTGGTGTCAGGACAAGATAAGGTGTTTTAAGGAAGTGTTCCTTTTACTCACTCTGAAACAACTGTGGGTACAGAAAGGCTTGAAGTTGGTGCTTTTGTTCAAAGAGCAGTTTTGCTGCAGAAGTGGTAACTTTGAAAAGCAAACTTCCAGAAGAACTGGGATCAGTCATGTGCTGACCAAGGTGCAGGTTTGCTCCTGGAGTCTAAACCAAGCAGTCTTCATCTGGTGACTAGTCTAAATCGTAAAAGGCAAGCAGGACTTCTGCAAAAGGGGGCTGAGAAGCTGTCATGACACTGGTGAAATTTCTGGGGGAGGACTAGAGGAGAGAGAAGAGGAAAGGAGATCAGGAGTGCATTCTTTTCCTGACTATCAACTTAAGCCCATTGCATTTAAGTCTGTAAGTGGCTGAGCTGCCATAGGAAGAACTGTTGTCTGTCCCTAATCTGCTGATAATGTATTCTAGAAGCTTCTAGTAGAAGTGCCAGTGAGAACAGACATGGAATGATGCATTTTAGAGATGCTTTAGAAATAGTTCTTGGATCCAGAGAGCTCTGCAAACCACTGTTTGGAACAAGCCACTGTTTGGAAGTCCCTGCATGTGACATCCTGCAGCTTTTTGCTCACCGGAGTTGGACTCTGGCTCCAGTGAAGGCAGGTGCTGTACAGCCAGGGGCTTGGGTGAGGTCGCAGAATGCCTTTAGGAACTGGAAAAAGAGTTGCAGGCCAATGCTGGCATGCTATGAACTGCTTCTTCAGCAGTCGGATCCTGCCATTAATGTTAATGGCTTTGCCTTTGCCAGGAGCCCAGCTTGTACAACACTGCAGTTGAGGGCTGATGGGGAGGCTAAATTCTGGTAAAGCACCCTGTACTCTACTGAAGTATATTCCTAAAATGGCATTCCTCAGTCCTGTTTTGAGCAGAGTGGGAGTTTGGGGAAGGAAGGTAGACGAATATACTTCTGGATGTACCCAATCAGTGCTTGCAGTGTGCCTCAAATCTTCCAGATGTAAGATACTACAAAAGAGTCCAAATAGCCTTAAAAAAGAAATATACACCTGCTTGGAAAATACAGCTTTTATAAATGAGCTGAACATCTGGTGTATGCGCCTAGCTGAAGCCTCTGGGACAGCCCTCAGCTCACAGCAAACTGACTGAGCTGGGGCTTGGGGAGAGGGGCAGGGGGAAAGCAGAGCACAGGCACACTGCAGTGAGTGTGGGTGAACATTGAAGTCAAGGAGGGAACTTTTATGCTCTGATTGCTCTTTATTATTTGTTATTTCTATTGAGTCTTCTCACTAGTTTGGTATTAGTGGTATAAAACACGTCTTCATGGAGGTGCAGAAATGTGTCGCAAACTCCTTTCTTTTTTGCTTCATAAAAGGCACTGCGTGCTGGGCAAAGTAAGACAAAGCAGTGTGTGTTTACAAACTGCGGGCACAGGAGAGAATAATAGGATGCTTGTGGACTTACTCTGTGTATAGTTTTAGCTTCTTAATAGAGAAACTTATCTTGAAACCAGTCTTGTTCATCAAGGCCATACCCCGGTGTCACTTGGGCCTAGAGTAATGAGTTTCAGTAGATGTAAGCTTGCTGACTTTGGGGAAATCCATTTTGGTTTGTGTGTGCTGTATTTGAGTTAAGCTGTCAGCCCAGTTTTCAGCCACCTGATACCCCCCGATGGCCACTCTGCACTTCAAGGTGTAATTATTATTAAAGATGGGAATGGGGGTGTGGGGAATTATTCCATAGTGGTTGGATGCTGGGGAGGGGAGCAGAACTCGCCCAACATCTGAACTTCCCTGGCTTGGCCTTCCAAAGATTGCTGCTTGTCATGTCTCTTTCTGTTGCAGGAAGAAGCTCTTTAGTAGCTGATATCGTGTCCCCAAGGGCACATCTGTAATCAAGTCCCTTTCAATCTTTTTTAATGAAATAAACAGACTGATCTTTCTTAATATCCATCATAAGACACTCTCCGCTCTGGTTTAAAACAATTGTTCTGATACTTTCCATACCATCTCTTTCTTTCACACCTTATCAGTGTGTGGCCATCAGCTTTCACCATTCCAGTAACAGTGTCTGCTCTGCCATGTGCTGTGGTGGCAGCGGCTGCTGATTTTTTTTTAACTTGCTGTTTCCTGTTTTATATTTCCTGGGAAGCCTCATTGCTTTAAAGTTGCTTGTGTAGCTTTGTTACTGGTGTTGTTACTCATCTGTAGTCCTTCTTGACTGCTTTCCTGAACAGAATCTCCCCTTCCTCAAGTACTGACGCCTTTTCTAGAAATAACATGTAGTTCAAAATTACAAAATAATATCGAAGTAACTTTTTGGGAGTGGGTGGGCACAAACAAAGCTCTCCAGGCTGCTTTACATGACTGCCCTTCCCATCATCATTTACCATTCCTTCAAACACTCGCTGTCAGTGTGTTTGGGTTTATACCAGATCATTGATAAATATGATGCTGTTTGATGTACTTACTGTCTGTTGCTGGAGAACTCCATTACAACTCAACCTGATCTGTTTCCTGGATCCACCCCCATTTTGGGGGAGCAATCAAAGCAATCATCTTTCTACTGCTTACTGTGTTCTTTCGTTATAGCTTATGGTATCAATTCTGCAGCAGGAATGATTGCATCGTTAGATACCTTAACATTTGGAATATATCATATTTAAAATTGACCTCAATAGACATATTCCAAACATTATGAGTGGGACACAACCCAAGTTCCTGTAAATTCCTGTCCCATAACTCTTCCTCGGATAAGTAGTCAGGGCTATTTTGTCCTTTTTGTGGAAGACTTAGCCCAGACCTTACCAATTTGTGCAAGCTGAGTCATTTTGCTCGCCGTACTTGGATGTTGGTATGATGCTATCAGCCTTCAGAGATGTATTAAAATCAGTACCAGGGCATCAAACGTGCCCCAGGGTGTTTTCAGTAAGTTCCTGTTGTTATCCCTTCTGAGTTGCTCTTGATTGCAGCTGCAGAATAAAGTGCTTCATCTTTCTCAAGTGATGCGAGTATATCGAGTATATCCTCCTGCTCCTTTCTAAATGCAAACTAGAAATATTTATTGAACTTTTCTGTTGTCATTAATAACTTTACCCTTCCCGTGCAGTAATGGGCCTATGCCAATGATAAAATCCCATTATGCTTTTAAACAACGGCTTTATCATACTCAGTCCTTTAACCGTGAATTTTTCCCTAGTGTTTTTTGATTCTCCTATCGGTTATTCTACGTTTTTGTAGCTTTTAACATACATTGACCGCCCTTTGTTCATCTGTAAATGTTTAGTTTTATTTTGAGCTGCTTTCTCTGGTTTTAGCTGAAGCAGGATGGATTTCCTCTCCCATTTCTTGCTGAGAGGGATGTTGGCTCCTTGTTAACCACGTCAGAGGTGGTGGTGATAAAGCTTCTCTGATGGGAGGGAGGGAGGGCAGAAAACAGCTGGGTATTGCTGCAATGCTGTATACAACCCATCCATTACATGTGATAGCCAAGTGTTGGCTAGCCATTAATTCTGGTGCTGGAAACTGCTTTTAAAACATTGTTTTAGAGCAAATCAACTTTTAAGATTTTTTTTTTTTTTTAATATCACCTAAGGGAACTAATCTTAACTTTGGGATTTAGTTGAAGCTTAATGCTACCTCTGAGTCTCTCTAAACTCCCAGCCTAATTTCTCTTTTTTCCAAATGTCATGAATATGTGCCTAAGTGCTGTTGACTTTCAATGAGAAAATCCTGGCTCTGTTATCACTTCCAGAGCTGTAACAATCCACTTCTGTAAATTGTTGCTTTCTGGTGTTGAACAGTCAATTGTCTATCACTTACCCCCACGGAGCACAAAGCCCGTGTGCTGTATTAGGAGATGAAGCTGGGTGGCTCTAGGTGGGATGTTTTGCACTGCCCCTTTTCAGGGTGTCTGTGGCTTGGGGTGGAAGAGATGCTGGCTATTGTGGAGGGCTGAGGTTTTACTGTCTGTCAGTGTTAGGAGTACTTCATTTGCCATTATTAGCAGGGTGAATAGGATCTTGTAAACCTTGTTTTGTGCTGTGGGTTTGCCCTTAAGTTCAGAGGAAATCTTGTCTATCTGCAGAGGGAAGCAGAACTGAACATTTCTGCCTTCCATCAGCTGTTTTGCTGCTGTTATTTCAGTCTGTGATAGTGTTATCTTTGGCTTGCTTCACCTCAAAGCCATAAACAGCCTGTCATGGAAGGGGAAAGTTAAATACTTTTAACTAGACTGAGATCCTGTGAGGGGGGGTGCCATGTAGGTGGAGGTATTGGACAATATCACCTGCTTTTTCTTCATTTTGTCCTTTCCCTAGTGGGGGGTCTGTTAAGTGCGTGAAAAAGAAGGAATCCCTTTCTGCTGGGCAGGGCAGCCAGAGCTTGGTGAAACACCCACCTGGAAAGGCACTCGCTTGTATGGGTATTACACTTAGTTAGCAAAATGTTCCTATCAGAGACTTCTCTGATTATATAGATTGTGGAAGTTGTGCTTTCACAACTTCACTTGTCATGGTATTGCTTTTACTGAAGACTTAACAGGCTTATTTCTGGCTCCAGCAGAAAGCAATTACTACAGCTACCAAAATATTGAGTGCTGAGCTGGAACATTCAACTTCACAATTCCTGGGCTGATTTTTTTTTGATGGCATAGCAGAAATTGGTGGCATTACATCAATATGAATTTGTTCCTTGGAGGGTGGACTTAAGGCTTTTTTTTTGTTGTTTAAGGCTCAATGCATGTTGGAGTCTGGTGATGGTGGGTTTTGGGGGACCTTGGGTCTGGTACAATTGAGCTCTGTGTGGTGTGTTTTTTTTTTTTTTTTTTTATGTATAATGGCTTGCTCGGAAAGTTGAGTTGTAGATTTGATCCTCAAGTCAAAGGTAAGAAGAAATCCTGGTCAAGGATAGTGTTTCTTACTTAAGCATCCAATCTGAATTCAGTCTTGTATTTGCTGAAATCAATGACAGTGCTCCTCTTTAGGTTCCTGGGTGTGCAACTCTTAGTGGTTTCAACTGCACCATTGTCTACAGTTACAGGGATAGAAACAGTGCAACAAACACTGGATGAATGCTCAAGTTTTTTCTGCAAATGTCAACTTGTAAAAATGCTTGTGAAGAGCTCTTGCTTCTCAGTTACATGACTCTTGTTTCATGAGTCTCATGAAATGATTTTTCTTTCATAAGACTTAGAATATGCATGCCTGAAAAGTGGCTGTTTTAATGGAATGCTGCTCTGTGTTAGTCGTACCCCAATTTGGGCACTCCAGCTTGTTACGCAGCGTGACTGTCAGCTGCAGGCAGGATTGCCCTGGATGATCTGTGTGGGTTGAAGCTAACCAACAGCACAAGAAGAAACCCCAAGTATGAAATCACTGCAACAAGCTGCCTTCAGAAAGTGGTGAGATTGCTGCATGCATCTGGCCTGTGAAATGACTCAGATGCACAGAAAGCCCATCTGTGTTTGTGGCTGCTGTAAACAAATAATTGAAACACTTCTCTATGTTGGGTGCTTACTGCAAGCTGGACTTCTGGAAAAGGAACCGTGATTGTTGCTTTCATTCCTTGGTTTTTGTTTGACTACTGTGGCCCGTAAGGATACTGATGGCATTATAATAGCACTAATGATTATCGTTTTTAATCCTAGTTCTGCTGTGTACCTTTTCTGTGTGCAGGAAGAACTTGACCTCTGTCTGTTTGACATCTGTAAAATAGAGATAACAATGCTGCTCTGTTTAGCAGGGTTATTAGAAAGGTAGGTGCTTGAGTGTGTGTAAAAGGATGCTGGCTGAAAAAGCAGCTTAAAAAAACACCCTGTAGGTATGCCTAAACGTCATGTATACAACCAGAGGAATTTGTGTGCTTAATCTGAGTGGGAGTACAATAGGCATACAGCCTGGTAGCAGGAGGGCTGAGAATGAGGTTAGATGCTTTTATAGGGAACTCAATAAAACTCTTTTCTGTTAGGTGATAAGGCTGATGCTTTCTGGTTACGGAGATCCTTCCATGCTCCTGGTAGGAGACTGATTCTTCACGCGTCGGAGTGCGTGGCCACTTAGTGACTTCCCAGGCTGAAATGTTTTCTGCCATTAAAAGCTTAGAGCTTTTGTTCTCTTATTCTTTGAGACCCTGTGCAAGTGAACTGGAAGTATCACTAGTAGCTTTGAGTGATTCAAGTGAAATTCCTGCTGCTAATTACATGAGCTTTTTGCTAAAGGTAGTAAATAGAAATCATTCATGTGTCCTTAGAGGCCTCAGAATCATTCAGTATTCATGGTAAATATATTAGGGAGCTTCATAAGAGAGTCATTTTAAAACAAAGCCTGGTCAGCTGTTTAATAATTTACTGATAGCGATAGCAAGGAGAATATCTAATAACTAGCAAGACTGGCTTTCAAGTAGAAAATTAGCATTAGAGGAGTTTTTTCTAAAGAATCATAATTAGTATTAGGGAAACATTTGGTTATTGTGTCAGTTCTTGATTGCTTTACAAGCACTTACTAAGGCAAAGACACTTGATTACTTAGGAAGCTGAAAAGCTAAATTCATTCACGTGTTTATCTGAAATGGGCAGCTCTTTTTAATAGTTTTATGAAGTCCAGCCTCAAAATGTAAGTGTCTTTTTCTACTGGGCTGGGTACAATGCCTGATGCCAGTCTGTATTCACTGGTCTGTTGTTTGGAATGATGCTCCTTGACTTCAGCTGCCTGTATATAGCTATATTTCGGTTTATTTTTAAAAGCTGTAATTAGAATAGGTATAGGACTTCAGTGGGAGATACAGGCTCATAACAAGCCAAGGCCCCTTTGTTCTGCCCTCGCTGTAGGACATCCTCTACGGCTGGTGACGGGGGGAGCCCAGGTTGTGGCCTTCAGAGGAACAGGAAGACAAACCAGGAGTCTGGCCAGTCCTTGTAAGCAATACCTTGTGAAAACAGGTGCTCAAGGATTTTTTCAAGTTTTTTGACACCATTTTCTACATGCTTCTCTGCTTTCCTGACTGAACGTGCAATAGATACGACCCTTTAGTCACAATTCATCAGTATATTTTGGGGATTAGCACTGAGCATGCTGTGCAGAAGGAAAGGTTTACACCCTCTGTGAGTACTCAGCTTTCGTTTGTGTGGGTTCAGGTCCCTCTGCTACAGCCTATATGAAATAATCAGTCTATGATTAACTGTGGGCTAACACTCATCAAGTGGAACACAACTCTTTAGTTTTAGAATAACTTCTCTCTTTCAGCAGTGCTCTAGGTCTTCTCATAGAGAGCTCTGTATATTGATCACTTTTGTGGTGTATCCATGTAGTCCAGGCAGTGACAGGTACTGCTTTTATATCTGCAGAATGGAAGTGGAAAGTGGAAAACCCGTGAAAGTTTCATGTTCATGAAGTGCTCAGAGTTGGCTGCTTCTCTGCCCTGTTCTGGCAAACGTTGCTTTTATAAACTTGGTGAGTTGGAGTTGCTAGGAGTTCACCAACCTTTGTTCTTCACCAATTAAATGGACTTTAATGATATTTTTTTAGCTGAATTGGGAATTTGTGCAAAATGCTGTGGGGAACCTGGATATAGAATCTGAATATACCTTGGGGAATCAGTGGGACTTTGTGATTTCTTGGAGGGGAAGACAGTACAGGAGCTGGCTGTGATTCATCAGTTCAGTTCAGTTTTGATGTGTTGGGGGAGGGGGGGGATGACTTCCAGGTAATGCTAGCTAGAGTCAAATCTGCTGTAGTCATTGGTTCTCTTACCTTGATTTTTAGGGTTAGAAGGAAAGATAAGGATAAAAGAAACAGCTGAAGTAGTGTTAGTGTCAGGGTAACTGGAAAACGCACGTAGATGTTGAATACAAATTTAATAATCACAGCTTATCAACCGATTTGCTGCTGGGAGTTACAGTAAGTTGAGTTCTTATAATCATCCTTCATGTTCCTGCTTGAGCCTTTCTTCCTCAATAAGCTTTGGCTACGATATCACACGATATTCTTCCTAATCAATAACTTGGCTCAGGAGGAGGAGCTGTTTGGCTTTGTTGGTGCAGCAGTGTGTGACACAGGGCTGTTAGCATCAGTGCTTGGTGAATGGGGACAGAAGTGTTGGCAGCCCCGTCATCCTCTGCAGACCCCATGTTAATTACTGATCGCTCACTGGGGTTGCTCCTGATGGGCCTGTTACCCTTAGCATTGTATCCACGGGGTTTCTGTGCCAGAGAAGCCCCTATTTCCAGGACAGATGTGACAAAGTACACGTGGTGCCATGGCTTGATTTAACCCAGCCCCTGTTCTTATGCCCCCCTTGATGTCCTCTGGAGCTTCCAGCTCCAGGCTCAACGTGTTGCTGGTGGAGGAAGGCTGAGGCCCTTTCCCAGGACGAATCCATTTGCCCTACAACCACGGCCATCCCCTGGGGGCAGTCCTCTTCTCACCACCCCTGTCAGCCCAGGGCAGCGAGGCTCTTGATCACTGCTTGTGTTGGACTGAACCCTGTAAGAGTTAGCTGTGGTAACAGCACCTGGTGTGTGAGGTCTTATCTGTAATACATTCACCACAGGTATGTAAAATAAAGGGGGAGGGAGGAGAGTGCAGAAGGAAATGCATTGGATGGTGAGGGGATTTAAGGTAAAGAAATGTACCAAAGAAGTGAGAGATGATCCATGTTAGCACAGAGATGGAAAAAAGCTGGTACAAATTCTAGAAAGCTCTGTGGGTTTTTTGTTCCAGTTAGCTGAGGTACCTCAGCTGGCTTATTTTTTCCCTATAAATGGGGTATTTACTGTTTCCAGGAGTGCAGTGTCTGAGCATGGCTTATTCTCTCACCTTTTCCAAAGCAGAACCCCCTTTGGTATAGAGATGAACTAATGGCATGTCTAGATGCAAGCCTGAAGCACAAGGGTTAGGAAAAGTTTCTCTTTGAAAGAAAAAGGCCCATGGCAAAGGGTAGAAACCTGTACTGGGTAGGGGAAAATGGTTTGATCCAGAGGTGCTCGTGTGATCACCCCAGTTCTTTTATTTACCTGTTATGGCAGTAAGGGAGGTTGGTAGTCATATTTGGGGGAAGAAAGCTCCCGAATTTAAGTGATCTTGAAGTATCTTGACCGCAAACTTTTAGAAATGCTGGTTAACAGAGCTCGTGCTGCTGAGTGCTCCAGAAACCCCTGGAGTGGTCTTAACTGGAATGCAACCGCTTGGCTTCCCTTCCTTACAGCTGACCAACTTGGTATCTATTTCTGGAGATGAGCAACACGTTTGTGCCCTACCTGGAGGAGCTGTTCCTATACCCTGTGATTTAACGAAAAGGCACCTGCTTCCCCATCTGCTGGCAGCATCCTCTGGAAAATTATGTAGAATAAATGTAATCATATGCTGATGATCCCTGTGCAATCCAGATCCCTATTTCAGTGTTAATATAAGAAAACTTGGCATCAAATGTAACTTTCATGGAGGATTTTAATGGGGGAAAAAGGAGCAGTGTTAAAGACTGGTGCTCGGAAGGCATCACAGCATGTGCATGTGATGAAATCCCGGTAGAGCATGAGCTGTACCTGTGCAGTGCTTCTGAAAACTGCTAAAAATAACAATTGCTGGAAAAATATTTTAAGCAGAAAAATATGCTCAAGGTACTACTGAGTCAGAAGATGGCAGTAATGACACCAACATCCCTCATCTTTGTTCTTTACCATGGAAGCACTGTTAGTAGTGCTAGAATAATGGACTTACTAAAATACTGAAAATTTGCTACTCTGGGAAGTGTTGGTTTAAAAAAAAAAGGTAAGCAAATCTCTCCCTGCCCACTGTGTTCCCTCAGTGTCAGCCTTGTCCTCTGGGCTTGCTTTCAGCAAACACAGTGGCTTCCTGCAAGCGCTGCAGCATCTATGCTGGGTGCTTGGTGCTGAATCCCCCCGTGCCTGGCTGTGCATCGGTCCCCGAGCTGCGTTGCTGATGGGGGCTGCCTTTTGGCTGGCTCTGACTTCTCTGTCCCTGTTACCAGGACCTGCACATGATGAGCTTTCTCCACTGAGCGCGTTCAGGTGTTTTCCAGAGGGAATATTGCCTCTCCCTGCACTGGGTCTCATCCTCCAGCATCAGCAGGCAGGGCAGAGACCCAGGTGCTGTCTTTTCTGCTGTTCAGCCCTCCAAAAACAGCACACTGGGAAGCTGCAGACACCAAACCAATTACTGTACATTACAGCTGTCTTTGCACTTTCATTATCTATAAATTTTTGAGCTGGAGTCTCAAACAGGTGTTTCATTTGCAAAGACACTTAGCAGAGGACACCAACACTGAAGCTCCTGGTCTCCCTGTATAATGCAGGAAGGGTCCAAGTTCAAAATCCCCAGCTAATGGGGAAGAGCTGTTGGGCTGTTTGACATTTTCAGTGCTGCTGCTTTGCTGTACCTTTCTGCTTGCTTGTCTGCCTGCATTATTTAATATATTGCTTTTCCATGATACGGCCATTGTCAAGATAAACTGCTACGTCCGGGCTGCTTTGGCATTTCCTGGAAAGTGTCATTGTGTTAGTGTAAAGGTGAACTTGTATTTGTGAATAATTGATGGTGGGCAGTTCAGGTTTTTTTTTCCTCTTCAGAAAGGAAGAAACTTAATGAGGATGAGGCATAAGAGATCAATGCCCATGTGTCTGACATCGATTAATGATTTCATCATGTAACCAGATTAAAAAAGACAGCTGGGGTCTGTATTTATGCACACAGTTATCCACAAACGTGCTGATGCATCGTCTGTTCTTCCTTCCCACCAAGTGAACACCTGAAGGATACAGGCAGCTGGCAGGGGTCTCCTCCCCAGTAATAGCTGAGGTTAGCCTGCCGTTAGCTCCTCTGTGATGTGGGGTGGGCTGCCTGCATGGGCACGTGTGCATGTGTAACACAGGGTTGGAGACAATGCTGGAGACAGTTTTTAATAATAAATTTAAATTGGAAGGACAGAGGGGTTAATGTTGGAAGTGACACACCTTGTGCTGTTCTCCTGGCTTCCTTCATTCAGTGCCCTTCCATGCACCTGTGACAGCCAAAACTTAGCAGAGCATGCTGCAGACCCAGATTTAAGTGGTATGATAGAAGGAAATGGAAACTTCAAGTTGCACCTTGAGCTCTAGAGGAGCTTCACCTGCTGCTCTCATCCGTGATTCTGGCTGCCTGATAAGAGATGGTGTAACAGGTAGTTCTGTACAGAGAGCTGCACATGGGGGGGTGTTAGTAAATTTGTATGTGTAATACTTGCCCTAGGGGAGGAAAAGAAGTTTTACAAATTGGATTAGGCTGTGTACCAAACATTGCATCTGCCTTATCGAGGCAGAGGAGGATTTTTGTGCTCTGGTGAGGAAGTGATGTGGGTGTGGAACAAAGCTCCTCGGGCGTCTCTAGGACTCTGCCTGTGCCCAGGTACTGCAGTTGCAGGCATGTTTTTGTGTCCAGCACATCACCAAAGAAGTACGTTGAACTGCAAAAAGATGTTTTCCTATCCTTAAAAGCAGCGCAGGTTTCAGAGTACTCCTTGTATTTTAGGAGCTGTGTTGTCTATGGGGGGCAGCAACAGCCTGGCCACTGCCTGAGCTGGCTTTCTGCTGGAGGCAGGAGGGATGCTGCATGCTGCAGGGGACACGTTTCTGTTTTTAATCTGGTAGCACACTAGGATACTTAAAGGCTAATTTGTCTGTTAAATATTTCAAAAACGTATGTTGATTCAAGTCCATGAGAAGATTTTTTTGACTATTTTTTTTTTCCTGGGGGTTAAATGCATTTAATGTCAAAATGTGGCAGTGCTTCCAGTTGTTCAGCACTTTGTTTTCCGGGGGCAAGCTGTATCATTTGCAGGTGAGTAAAGCTAAGGATTACATTTTCTTATCTGACACAGTAAGGGAACAGTTTTGTGGAGTCAAGAAGCCCCAAGCGACAGGCTCAAGAAAACTTTAGAACTTATGTTAATGTTTTCTTTTTTAAGCCTCTTGAGACCTTGCTTCAATTGCTAGTAACAGCAAAATAAGTGATGCTAACATACACCCAGGATGGAATTAGAGCTCCTCTTTGCTATTTTTACGAGGTAATGTCATATAGGACACTATCTCAGCAAGATTTAGGGAGACCATTTTGTAAGCTTTTCTTTGCAATAGCTGCAAAGGCCACTGCTTATATATGTATGTATATCATCATGTATGTTAGTTGTTGCCTCTTGCCAGTTTTGGAGCACGGCTTGTCCCTGGTTTGTTTCATTTGTTGAACCGCTGCTGTAGCCGAGTGAACCCCGAAGCTTCAAACAGGGCTGTGCACTACTTAGTGTGCCTTTTAAAGGGATGCATTCCTGGTCTGCAGCATGTTTTCTCGTTGCTGATCTGCAGTAATGCAACTTCTTTATTTTATGTCTGGATTTCGTCCCTCTAGTATACATCCAGCCCTCAAAGACGCCGTCACTGCCTCGAAGCCCATTACAGTCCTCTTGCGTTACTGATGGCTGTTGACTGTCATTGGTACACTGTATTGGAAGACAGCCAGTGTTGTTAATCTAAAAATTAAACCTTAACGAGAGTCTTAGAGGATCCCTAATGTTAACCATACAACCCTGAGGCTGCTTGCAGCCCTGTGTCTTGCTGCTTTTCTGTCAGGGCAGTTCCTTGCTGTGTTTTTCTGGGGTAAAGCTGGTTTTTCTCTGTGCTGTTCCATCGGATGCTTTGGTAAAATCTTGATAAACGTGACCTGATCACACCTGTATTTATGAAATTGCCTGTTTAATTTGGGGGGTGGGGTGTTGGTTTGCTTAATTTCCATTCGATCCTTGTATTTTAACCTATTTTGTTGAGCTCAACTTTATTCCTTCGTAACACTTTCTGCCAAGGCCCTTGGACGCTGCTGAAGGCGCGTGGCTCCGGTACTGGCCGCATCCCTTCCCCTCGCTCAGTATGGGCACCGCGTCTGCTCTTCTGCAATTAGGCTGGTACTGGCTCAGCATCGTAATGAACAGGAATCAAACTGAAATATTCATACCGGGCTTTGGCTCTTTTGTGCTAATATCTGCGTAACTTCAGTTAATCCTGACTCGTCTGCAATCAGCCTGCGTCTTCTCTTGTTCTTGGTTTTTCTTTCACCCAAGAAGGTGGATTTGTGTTCAGACACGCCTTTTATAAGGTGTTTAACTCAGCCTAAAGTCTTTCTTTGCACTTTTTGATGTTTAAGACATGGCTGTCCCTCCCAAACAGTCCTTTCTCCAGAGCCTTGTAGGCTGTTCATTTCTAACCTTTCTGGTTACTAATTGTAGAGGGGAGGATGCAATCTTCCAGTGCCTTTACGTTGCTGGGGTGCACACTTTTCTGAGGTTAACACCTCTACACCTCTCCTTGGAAGAAGTTTAAAGCTTCTCTGCTTTCTATTCCCTAAGCTTCTTGGACACCAGTACATGAAGCTGTTCTGAACACATTGCAGGCTCACTTGTGCTGTTCCTTGAATTTATGTGGAGACAAGTGGGAATCACTTGATTTAGGGTTGCTTTCTGCAAGTTGCCCACTGATCCTGTTTTTGTCAACTCTTGACATCACCTCCATGGCTCATGCCTCTGTTCTTAGCACTTTCAGAGCCTCTTCTGCAGTTCCTGCTCACCCCTGTTTGACTGCCTGCATCCTTTCTATGACTTAACTTCGAAAAAATTTCCATCTCCTTGTCCCTCTGCTCTCTGCTCTGCTTTCCCTTGATCTGCAGTTGTATACTTGTTTATGGGATTGTCCCGTTTACTCAGCAGAAGATAGCGGCACACCATAATTTCTGAAGTGATGCTGACACCTACAGAGAGGACTGCACTTCAGTGAGGGAGGGCTTTTTTGGACTGGTCGGGTTTGGTTATGAGCAGGGTGCTCAGACCTTTCAAACCCCTGTCTCAGTGGGGTGCTTGATGCTAGTGAAACGTAGCTCTGTGTCTTTATACTCCTTTGCTACTGTGAAATAACTGGTACCTGCGCTCCTCGTGCTCCATTTGGTCTGTGTGGAGGTGCAGTGAGCCTGCTGGTGAGCAAGGAGTGAGAGGCCCTCACCCCGCAGCAATGTGAGGGCAGCTCCGTGGCCACAGCAGTGGGCTGGGGAGCTCCTCTCTTCCCTCTTGCTGAGAGGGTGAATGAACAGCTCACTGCAGAACAAGTGCGCCCATTGGAAGAGGAAAATCTTTGTGAATTCATCTCTCTGTAGCTCTTCTTGCTGGCTCCCTGAAAGGAAGGTTGCCCCAGTGGAAGCAGTGCCTTGCACTTTGGCAAGAAACAAATTGTGGGATGCAGGTGCCAGCCCTGGCTGTGCTCTGTGCTCAAAGTTACCTGCGCTGGTGGCTGTTGGCTGCTGCTTCCCTCCCCTGGGGAGCAGGTGGGGCATCAGCAGCTCCTGAGGGCTCCATTTGGTGGGGTTTGGCTGGCAGGGAGCTGCTCTCACCTGGCCCGACCAGGGCTGCGATGTGAAATGCTTTAACAGGGACTTCAAAATGCCAGCCTTGACATCCTGCAGTGCCAAAACCTCCCCGCCTGAACAACGCTGTGGTGGTTTTGGAGCCTTCCCTACCTGTTAGGGGTGAGCTGGTTAGTGGGGCAGCTTTGCCTGCAGGAGTCCCCCCCCTGCTGTTGCAGGGTGCCGTAGCCCTGCTGCTCAGCCCGCAGGGCCCAGGAGCGGGCTGCAGAGCCCTGCCCCAGCCACCTTCCTGGGGCAGGGACCTGGCCTGGACCCGGCAGCACCTCGGGGTGCTCTTGCAGAGAGCCCAAAGAGCTCAGAGGAGCTCTCCCAGCCCACGAGGAGCCTGTGTGCTGGGTCCTGCTGGCAGGCGCAGCTCCCTGCCCTCCCAACACAGCTCTGTGAGCAGGGAGCTGGGGGTGCTGGTTGTGTGGTGCCTGCTGCAGGCTGCCCAGGGTGGCAGGGGGAGAGGATGGGGAGGAAAGAGTCAGAGGAGGCACGGGGAGAGGGGAGATAAAACTGCCCCGGGAGCAGCATTAAATTTAATGAGGAAGCAGTGTTCTATTAAACCTCAAGTAGTCGGGGGAAAAAAGCCTACCTAGCAGCGCTGGAATTTCTTTGGGAAGTTGAGTTACTGTCGGAAATAATCTCCTGTTGTGCTGATGATTAAAGAGGCGCTTTATCCCGGGCGAGGTGGCCATCGCTCTCCTCTCGCCGTGCAAATCCGAGCTCAGGTGGCTGATCGCTATTGATGTGTCCTGATTTTTGTGCTTACCAGGCAGGTTTTTTTTTTTGGTGAAGAAGTTGCCCGTGGAAAGCAATTCTTAGCGTTTTGCTCCAGATTGTGTCTCTGCCCGTGTACAAAGCCTCCGAGCGCGGCGGTACATGGCGTGACTTGGGATTTAGCCGTTAACTCTCCTGAAAGTGAATAATGACGAAAATTACTATTTTCAGCCCTGAATGCCGAGTGAGCTGCTGCTGACAAGGGCCCCCCTGCGACCTGCAGCTTTTTGGGGCTCGGCTTTAGCCGGGGGTGGTTGTGCCCCCAGCCGTGGTGGATGCGGTCCCCACCGGACCCCTTCAGATTTGGGGACAGGGGCAGGACCCCACAGCTCGGTGTTGCGGGGCTGTGCTTCGGCTGCTGCCCAGGGCAGGGGTTTGTGCACGCAGCTGGGCTTGGGTTAAAAAAAAAAAAATAGGAAAAAAGGTGAAAAATAGGGATAAGGGGAGTGGAAGGGAAAGGAAAAAATAGGAAGAAAGAGGGAAAATAGGGAGAAAAATCGGAAAAAAGGCGGAAAAAGCCCGCACCCCCCGGCGGAGGGAGGCTTTTAACCCGGCGGGGAGGGGCCGGGGGGGGGGCTCCGGGTGCCTGCCCGCTGCCCCCAGTGCTCGGGGCCGGCTCTGCGGCGGCTCGGAGGGAGCCCCCCCCGCCCGTCCCCGACCCCCCCGCCCCCTGCCCGCCTCCCGGCCGCTCCCCGCCTCCCTCCCGCCGCCACTCCGGCGGCTCCTCCGAGCAGCGCCGCGGCTCCGGCTGCCGGGGCCGCCGGTGCGGGGGATGCGGGGCGGGCGGCGGCGGCTCGGCGGCCCCGGGGGGGGCAGGTGAAGCCCGCGGAAGGATGCCCGGCGTCGCCGCCATCCTCCTCCTGCTGCAGCTCCTGCCCAAGGCGGAGGGACAGGGCTTCGCAGGTGAGGCGCCCGGGGTCCTCTTCTTCCCCCCCCCCCCCCCCCCCCCCCCCACTCCCATTTCCCTAATTCCCGCAGGGGGAGCTCGCCCTGAGCCCCCCCCTAGCCCGCAGGGAGCTCGGGCTGGCCCTGGGCAGCCTCGGGGCGAGCCCCCCAGCTCCGTGCTGGGAGCTGCGCGGGGTCGCGGCGGTGTCCGGGGGGGCGGCAGCTCGGGAAGTTGTGGCTGTGTGGCCGGGTGGCTGTCTGGGGGCAGCATCACCCCCGCGCCCGGCCCCCCCAGCGCTTCCAGTCCGTTTTTATGGGAGCTTGGCGAGGGGGTGCAGCCTCGGGAGCAGCCGCTGCCTTCCTCCTCCTCTTCCTCTCCTCCTCGTCGGGTCTCGGGCTTCGCCTCTCCCCCGGTTCCCCGACGGCTCCTGCCCTGCCTCCCGCAGCCCCGGCAACTTTCTGCGGGAGCCGCTCGGGCTGGCCCCGGCCCGGCCCCGGGCTGGAGGAGCGGGGCCCCCCCCGGGTCCTGCGGGCACACCTCGCGGTGCTGGGAGGCGCCAGGGGCGAGGTTTGTAACCCCCGTGCCATTTCGTGGGGAAAAGCAGCGATCCGCCTGGTTTGGGGCTTCCCTCGGTTCTTGTAATACGGATTTCTCTCCCTGGTTTTTCGTTCTGTTCGAAACTAGTTGTCGGAGGTGCAGGACGCGACTTGCTGTATTTAGCTTTCTAAGTTTTGGTCAAAACCTTTTCTGCCTGTATCTGTGATGGAAATCAGCCCTGCCCGTGCCACGTTGCTTGGTAGCGAGCAGTCTCCGTGCTCGAGGCTCCTTTCCCTGCCTGCAGCACGCCGGAGCCCGCTTCGTCTCAAGCAGCGATGGATCGTGGTTAGGACTCGGGGAGCCCCGAGGACTTCATCTCGCTGCTTTGGAACAGAGCTGGAGCGCAGGGCAGCAGGTGCTGAGCACACAGCCAGCTCTGTGCATGCCTTCAAATATCTCCAGTGCGGTCTGGCTGAAAAAGTTTGGTGTTGGGGGGCCAGCAGGCACAGGAGCCCCCGGCTGAGCGGAGGGGCTGCTGGCATCGGTCAGCACGGGTTGGGAAACCACAGCCCTGCGTGTGCTGCTGGGCAGCTGCACGGGTCCCCTGATTTATTAGGGAGGCTGGGGAGTCTAACCTAGTTAAATAGCTTCTTCACTGAGTAAGCAATACGTGGAGCTATTCTTCTTCCTTTTCCAACTGCATTTTTGTCTTCCCGACACTTGCCATATCAGTTCAGATTAGATCCTTGGCTTTTGATAAATCACTTAGCCAGATGCTTGGGAAAAAGGCTGATCTGTGAAAATGGTAAACTTTTTAAGGGGCAGAAATGATTTGAGGGAAACTAATACAATATGAGCTAAACACGTGTGAAGTTAAACACCTGGCAGATCCCTGTTTTCAGAAGGCTGTTAAACGTTCTCCATCGCCAGTTCCGCAGCAATAGTGACCGTGAGATTTCCTAATCATGAACATCACCTTCTGCCTCCTATTTCAGTGCATGTTTTTTACCATTCAGAACAAGGGCAGCTTATTTCAGTCTTTCGGAGCTGCTCATGTGAATGAAACTAAATGAAACTTCTCTCCGGCTGTGAGTCTGCCCTGAAGTGTAGCAGCCCCTACTCTGTCCATAGAGTCGAGAGTTTGCCGTTTTAAAAGAAAAAAAAAAGCTGCTCAGATGCACTTTGTCTCCGAAATTTCGGCGAAGTTTGTCGGGTCCCCAGCAGGGAAGCCACGGGCGCGTCCCCGCATCGTCCATCGGGTGGTGCTGTCTCCATAAGATTAGGGTGCAGATGCTTCCACTCTCCTGATTGTTTTTTCTCCCAAAGCCTAATCCGTTTGTTCGGCAGCCTTTTGTCGAACATCCCAAAAAAGCATTGTGCAAGAAGTTGGCTGTTCTCTAAATTTATTTTCTTACCTGGCAGCTGGGTTAACAAGTAGCAAAGCCACGAGTCGAGGCAAACCCGTATTAAATTCCTGCCTGACTCGCACAGTTTCTTATTCGTCTTACCCACGACAGATGAAACCAGAAATATTCCAAACCTACAGCAGCCTGCGGATGGCTTCTTGCTTGGAGTATCTAGTTTCATACCGAGGGAGCTGCTTCACATTTATTTCCTTATGTAATGTCGCTTTTGCTCTATTTATAACTTTTCCCCAGCAATTGCTCTCAGTCGCACGCGGGCTCTGTATGTATTTATGAGATGCATGCTTTTAATTCTGAACTTTTTGTTAGCTTTAGGGTCAGGTGCTGATTTAATTCCTCAGCTGCTCCTTAGAATAAGTAGAAGTAGCACCAGGTCATTCTAGTAACTGCTGATTCCTTAAGATCACAGAAATTAAAGCACTTGGCTTAGGGGGAAAATGCTGTTTGCTGCCAGCACGTGTGTGGCATTTCTCCCACGGAGTACATGGAATGTTCTTGCAGTTGCTGGGCACTTTGCTTCAGTCTCCTGCGTGTTTTCCATGCCAGAGAGTGGAGAAACAGACTTAAGTCATTCCCAGCTGCAAAAGATGTTGGGGGGGAAGTAGGACGGTGGGTTTACGCTGGGACTGTTCACCTGAGCACCAGACAGCTTGGACGCTTGGTTTTCTTCTGATGTCAGCATTGATTTCATTTTTCTTTCCTTTTTTCCTACTGCTTGTTTCACTGTGGGAGAGCTCGGGGATGCCCGGGCATGCAGCTGGCTGCCCGCAGGCTGCTGCACCTCGCCAGGCTGGGGCAGTTAGTGCGGTACGTGCGGGTTGGCAGGGGAAGAGGGGAGATGAATTTTTTTTTTTTTTTTTTTGAGGAAAATGAATTCATTTCCTACGAGTTCATTTGGTCGTGGATTTTTTGCTGTTGGTAAATTGGCAGTGAAAAATGGATCTTTGAGTAAGCTCCTGTGTGTGGCAATTGTTAACAATGCAGCCATTTAACTCAATAATCACTTCTTGCTCCCTCTGGGGAACTGTTAGCACTACGATTCAACTTTATTTTTCATTCCTGGCTGCCTTGATTTGTTTTCTAACAATTATTATTAAGAAGGTGATGTTGTGAAACGGCCTGTTTCTGCAGCGGCTGCGAAAGGTCACGGAGCGCAAAGGCATTTGCGAGGCTGTTTCCTTAAAAACAGATTCCCCGATTCCCTTACAAACAGAGCTATTCTTCATCACCCACCCTTCTGAAAGCCCCTCAGCTCTGCTTTCCTTGTTTAATTGTACTTTCTCAGTGTCTCTAATTCTCTCTGTGCAGGCCCACGTGCTCCAGCTTTCAGCAATATTAAGGGAACGACTCGGGATACTTTCTCTAGAACATAATAGTATTTTTTTAGAAGGCACCACCATCTGTTACCATGGAAACCTGTATAGTGGTAAAGATGTAGGTCTGAGGCTTCGTGAACCTCAAAAAAAAAATAGGAACAAGGGTTGTTTCTTACGGGAACAACTACTCTTGTATATAAAATCCAGTTAAGTGGAAAAAAAAATACCGATCTTTTCAGCATTGCACTGACAGTCCTTGTGAACAGCGTTCAGCGTAGGATTCCTGTGCCGCTGAGTCTGTCTGTGTTGGTTTTCTTCAAGCTTGTTATTTATCATAATAGTTGTTGTGCGGCTGGTAACTTCCATTATAATTTTATAAATGAGGTACAGTGATACGTATTGGCAGGCATTGTTCCGTGCCTCAATGGGAAGTGCTGAGCGTAAAATGGAGAGGTGTGCAACATTAGCACCCAAGTTCAAATATTTTGGCAATGAGCAAGTCTGAGGCTGACTTAACAGAAACCTCCTAAAAAAGAGCAGAGATGTCTGAAATGCAGCTACCAAAATGTGGTGGGGGTGTGTGTGGGTTTGCTTGCTGCTGTGAGCAAGAGGAATACCAGTACTCCCCTGCTTCGCTGTAGAAATCCTGAAGCTTAGCTGGCATTCATAAAAACTCCTGGTATTTGGGTGAAGAGCAGCACTCTGTGTGTATATCTGTGTATAAAGCATAGCTCCTTTAAAGAGATTTCTTAATTTATTACGGAAACTGCTTCAGCATGTTTCCCCCGTGTCTTGTAATGCACAGCTGCAATGTGCTGAAGCTTAAAAACGTGCTTGTAGGTGTGTTGATGGACGAGGCTGTCCTCACGGAGGATTTACAGAGCAGCAGCACCCAGAGGCTGCCTGCTGTTACCGACCCGCTGGGGCTGTAGCCCGGGCTCCTCGGGGTACCGGAGCACTCCGCTTCCACCAAGAGCAGCTCCTGGATTGATGCTTCCTGCTTCTGCGGTGCTGTTTCTGGGAAGACAATGGTATACTTGGCTTTTATGGCATTTCTGAACATTTTATGGAGCAGTATTATTTGCCTCATTTAAGCCACGGTATTTGGACAGGAGTCACTTGTCTCTGGTGGCACTGATGTTTCCCAGGTCTCTTATTTTTCTGCTGCTGGTGCGCTCCCTGTTCGCTGTCTAGCGCTGCTTGGATATCACTTCATTTAGATGATACTTGCTTTTTTTTTTTAAACCTTATGTTATGACCTGTGCCCCCCTTGGCCCTGTGTTGCCTCTTACTCCTGGATGTCACTTGCTCAGTGGTGGCATCAGTACAGGCATCGTACCGCCTGGCCCTCTGCACGACGCTAACAACACAGCGAGCGATTGCCTCTGGTGTTCGTTACTGCATGCAAGCCCTAAAGATCATACATCTTCATGGTAGGAGGGGTGATTACTATGTCTTAATCAGGCTATACATCACTTAATCAGGCCCACTTGTTTTTTAATATCTGGTAAATACCTCCTATCCATCACCGTGGGCCGGAGATGCCGGATGCTGTGCAGGCTGGCTGGCAGGGCACGGCGTGCTCCAGGAGAGACAGCGCAGTCAGCCAGTTACAGGAAAGAAGGACCTCTGGAGATGATGACTGTAAGTGTTGCTTAGAGCCATGGTTAATTAAAGATGACACAATTCCAGGGAGCGTAAGCTACCTGTGAACAAGCCCCAGTCAAAGGGGCAACAAGAAAACGCAGGAAGAGCGTGCGTAGTGCCTGGCCTCCTCTGGCTTTCTTGTTTGCTGTTAACCAGCCCTTGTCAGTCGCTTCAAGGGCAGCCGCTGGATTTCCTCCTTTCTCCAGACAGACCTCAGGGACTCTGGGTGTGGGAATTCAGGTGGGCTCAGGAAACTGTGCCGTGGCTGGGAGTGCGCAGCTCCTGCCTGAGCTGCTTGTGAGCTCTGGGCGGGTGGGATCTGGCTCTTGTTTCCTGAATCTTGAGTTGATCTCTCAGAAAGGCTGTGGGATTTTGACAGCTGATGATGTTGTGTGGGCACCAAGCAGTGCTGCAGCCTCAGCAGCCTCCAGTTACATGAACGTCTTTATTCAGCTGTGCCGCCTATGGTGTGCTGGAAGCACTCAGTGTCCTGTATTGCAGCTTGTGGTTAGCTGAAACGTCTCCACATCCTACGTAACAAAATCAGTGGAGGTTACCGTGGGCTTTTTTCATGTATGGCCTACCCATTATCTTGGTTTTGATCCCAAGGGATGACTTTGGATTGCAGGGAAGCATCCCTGGGCTG
The DNA here is from genome assembly GCF_964035555.1 of Netta rufina. Taxonomy (NCBI): domain Eukaryota; kingdom Metazoa; phylum Chordata; class Aves; order Anseriformes; family Anatidae; genus Netta; species Netta rufina. The sequence continues at coordinate 4,320,223 of NC_140140.1, forward strand.
TGAGTTGGTGACTGTGCCCGTACAGCTCTGTGCTAGGCAAGCGACGGCCGAGTTCTGCTCATCTCATCCTCTGTGTCACTGTGCAGAGCAGCACTGCCACTTAAACCAGCCTTCATCTCTTATGTGGGCATCACCCCTCCTCAAATGGGAGGAAAACGCTATTACCAGCTTGAGCAGGAGCAGGCCTTTGCGCTGTACTGGGTCTGTTCTTCTTGAGACGTGTTTTTGGTGACTTGCTGAATCCAGCCCTGCTCCTGGAGGGACCCGTGGCTGTGCACCTTCATGCCCTGAGTATCAACTCAAAGCTCAGCTCCCCAGGGACGGAGGCAGCAGCTTTGCAAATGGAAAGAAAGGCCTGAATAGGCAAGTACGGGCAATGATGACGACTGATGGGACAAGTGTCTGGTGAAAGAGCACGGGGCTGTCACTACCCAGTAGAAGAATGGCTGAAAGTTGGGGGGAAGAAAGGGATCAATGGATTGTGCCTGCTGTAGCTGGGGCTCTCTAGGAACATTTACTGGAATTGCAGCAGTACTTGCGGGGTAAGCAGAAGAGTGCTTCTGTCAGCAAGATGGGAAGGTGCTGTGGAAGGTGCTGTACTTGATGGTCCACCTCTCCAGAACAGGGATTTTCTGTCAGCGTGTCCCCGCTTTGGTGCCAGCAGCCTATATCTCATTCAGTATTTCTAGGTGTAAATTAAATGCCCGAATAGAAGCAGTTGGTGATGAAACTGAAGTGTTACCACCACAGTCAGGTGTTTCTTGTGAAAACATGCCACGTCTTGGTATTTTTTTCAAATTTGTGGATGGAAGTTATATCTTCAAAAATGAAGTTTTTGTTCCAGAGAACTAAGCAGCACCTGTGTAAACCTGGCTGAGCTTATTCCCGGTGCTGTCTGTGCGACTTGCTCAGTTTCCAGGAGGTGTGTGTGCCTGCCTTTCCGGCTGGCAGGAAAACCTGCGTGCTTTGGATGCTGAGAAGCCTGGTGGCACCTTGATAGGTGGCTGTCAGCTTGTACCCCCAGTGAGCATCTTTAACAGACAGTCCTTTTTTCCTTCTCTTCATTGTTTTAAACCTAATTTGGTTGCTTTATTGTGTAACAACTCAGAAATAGCTGAAGAGCCACCTGTGTTAAATGCTTCAGAGGCACAAATGCTTCATTTTTGTACCCTGAAGAAGGCTTTCATCTCTAAGTCATAAAAGAATAGAAGAAACGGGAGCAGCAAGGATGGCAGCTGAGATGTTGACATGTTTCAGGCAGGGGGATGCTCTGAGGAGGCGATGGAAGTGGTGTGTGGTGGGGCTATGGCCATGGGAAGAGGAAGGGACAAAGCATGGAAAGAAAAGGGAAAGGTAAGGGGAGCCTGATGGTCTGGGAGCTACAGCTCAGAAGTTGGCTGCTGTTCCTGATGCTTGTAGGTCCACAGCGTATCTGTCATGGAAAGGAGAAGACAGGTGATGGCAGTAAGTTTGTCAGCTAAAATACCTCTAGAGAGCTTGTTGCTGTGAATATTGGCCCTTAGGCCAAAACGTGGGCTGCAGTGCCTGCCTTTTGTTGTCCTTCCTCGGCTGCGCTGTGGTGTTTTATCAAACTGGTTGAGCTTCTCTTCACAAACCAAAAATATTTGCTGATGCAAACATCTTTAATTTACTAACAACCAATTCCGCGTTTGCTTAGGAAAGTGTGAATTTCACTGTTACATGTGCCACTCACTGACATTTTAAGAGCCTGAAACACGTCAGGAACAAGCTTGCCCTGGTGTTACTCTTCTTCCACTGATACTTCAGAGATCTTTCTGTGAATGCTCTTGTGTCTGTAGTAGGGTATTACTGAAATACGCTGCATATTTCAGTAACGAGAAAAGATAAGCACGTAAAAGGCAAAGGCTGGCATTTGTTTTCTAAAACATTTACCTGCTGCTGCCTGTACCCCAGCAGCTGTCTGGGTAGCTCGGTGCCCAGCAGTGATGAGCAGCAGTCAAACTGAGGTGAGCTTCTGGGAGGCATCGCTCCCATCAGCAGGGTGAAGGCAGCTGCTTGTTTCTTGCTGCCATTTCCTTCTGAAAAGCCACCAACAACCAAACCAACCAAACCCTGACTGTTTTTGAAAATTGATTTGAAGGAAAAAAAATGCTCTGAAATGAGCAGTTCTGCTGTTCTGGAGGTTCAAACATTCCAGCATGAGCATGTGTGGGGGTCAGTCTGTATTATCTAGTGCAAAATAACAGCCTTCCTAAGTCTTGTAGGAAGCCTCATGTATACTTTTTAAAGGATTTTTTGCTGTGAAAATAATGGTCGCAGCGATGTTCCAGCTTCCCGATTAAATTGCCTTTCACATAAATAGGGTCTCCTAGAGAAACAGTATATATAGATTTATATGATTTTAAAACGGGAGATGGTTTATATACTACCAGATATCAGCACGTGGTAGCAATAATCAGAGGAGCGGAAAGCTTGGAAATAAACAAATGCTGTCTCTGTTGGCACAGGGATAACCCTGGAGACTGCCAAGGCCAGAGCCTGCAAAAATAAGAAAGTATAATTAATTGTCCTTAGATGAACTTGCAGAGCAAAAGTAACCCTTTTAAAGTAGTTTCTACTTCTCATCATTTTAATAATAAAAACTTCTGGCACATGGGCAAGCTTTGCTCTCTAATGTGCTTATTTACATTTCTTTGTGTGTTTAGTGTAAAGAATGAACACACTGAGTATAGCTGCGTCGGACATCCGTGTTAATCTTGCACTTTGATGCTCATCTAGCAATAAAACTAAGTTTTTTTCTGAAAATGTTTGAAAAGTAATGCTTTGGAGCCGAGTCTTGGTGGTGGCTGAAGGCCACTCAGCAGCTAGCCACATTAAATCCCTCCCTGTTTGCTTGTTTAAGAGACGTTTTCTTCATTCCAGTGGTTCCTATGCCTGTATCTATGTATGTGCTCTAGCTCCTGTGGTAAGAAAATAAATCCTTTTCCTTCACCCCCTAAGAAGATCCTCCTGATCTTGTATTGACAACCATGTTAAATAAACACAGTAGTGACAGGGCTCAGTTTCCCTGTGTCCCTTCATATCTTCCCCGTGGTTACTGGCTTCAGGGTGCCTTGCTGGTGTTTGGGACCTGAAGCATGTGAAATGGAGTAGATGTGCTGCCAAGAGGTGATGCAAGGTCGGAGCCCATCCTGCTGGCCTGGTGTGATTCTGGTTAACATTTAACATCTCTGGAGAGAGCTGATGAGCACTTGGGCAATTTGGTGTGTAGCAGCGTACCTGTACCACGGTAGGCGTAGGATAGGGGGTGGTGGGAAGATTTCCTGTCAGGATCAGACTTTGAATATAATCTTCATTAAAGGTCAGGAAAAACTCAGAAGCGGTTCCTTTGTAAGCTTTTCTTAGTCATGGTAAACTTAAAAACTGCAAGGAGTGGAGGATTAATATCAGGTTGAAGTTAACCGCAGGCAGAAATTTAGCCCTAACCTTGGGAAGTTGCGATTTTGCAAAATCGCAGTATAGATCTGGCATAAATGTATACAAAGCTGTTTTGAGTTGGATGGGAAAAATCTGGGAGTGCTGCTGAGGATTTGAGAGGACTGATGGGTGATGGTATATTTCTGGGTGAGCAAGACTTGTTTTAGAAGGGAGTTCGCTTTTCGAACTGCATACGCAGCAAGTGAAATATTCTGCCTTCACTAAATGCTTGGGATTTTTCCTTTCCTGCCTGGAATATTCCCTGGCGTTAATCTTATTCCTGGGAGTGACAAAGTATTGAGAGGACCTAGAAGCGACCAGCAGTTTCTTCCCTTTTGAGCAAACTTGTACAATGTCTAAATATATTTAGCTTCTGGACCTGCAGCTGAGAACTGAGCTGTGAAAGGGAGAGCACCTCAGAGGGAAGGAGGAGGAATTATTTAATGTGCACCAAGGGTAATAGAATAAGATTGAAACAAGAGCATAATTTACTTTGAGCATTAGGAAAATCTTTTCACAGATCCATGCGGCTGTAGAATTGTATCCCAAAGGAGATGGTGGAAACCCTGTTGCCTGAGTCGTTTTAATTGAGACAGGACAAAATAATTGACTGTCTTCTGTGGAGAAAAAGTAATGCACTCCTTGAGAAAAAAAAAATTGATTAATCCACTGCAGGCTTTTTTCTCCAGATGTCTAACTTATAAAGCTATTGAAGAGGGAAAGGTGGAGGAGCTGTCCTAAGGAAAAGGAGCATGTCATATTAAGCATGTAAGAAGTGTAAGTGATGTTAACACCAATGCTTTTCAACTGTTTCCAATTCATCTGATTAAATACCCGCTGAGGTCAATAAGTTTCTGACAGCACTGGACTTTGGGTAAGGATCACAACTTCTGGGAACTCAGTTCCCAAATGATTCTGGGTGAATTGTTCAAAGCCCAGCTTTTGTAGGTAGCTGCTGGCTGTCATCCCAATGGGGGCTGATTTTTGACACAGGCTTTAATATCTGAAGGGTTTAAGAAGACATAAGATAGTTGCAGCTGAAATCAGCAGTGTTGTTTCCTGTATGTGGGAATGATGCAGGTTGAGGATGCTGAAAAGCCCTGGGGGCTTCAAATGAGGAATATGGAATTAGTGGGAATCTTCCCTTAAAATCTTCCCTTAATCCCCAAATCATTAAAGCAGGGAGCCAGTAGGAGATCGTGCTATAGGGCTGAGTGGTGAGTATTTGTGAGGGAATAGGAATTCTGTAACTGTAGAGAAATTCAAGAGGAAATTGATAGTTATCTCTGTAGAGATCAGTTTGCATAGTATGCAGTAAATAATGCATGGGGCCACACAGCTAACAATAAGAATAAAACAAAATATTGAATAGTTGCTCATTCAGTAAGTACCATCCATCTTCTGCACAGAACATCAAAAGGTCCCATGGCAGAAAAGAGTATGTGACCAGGTAATTTTTTCTTTAATGTCAGAACTACAAAAGGGTTGATGCAGGGTTTTGTGGATGACCTTTCTGCTAGAGCAATTAATACCCTTCAGAAAGCTTAATTAAAAAAAATAAAAATATATATATAATAAAAATAAAAAATCCTGTTTTCATTAATACTGTTTAGTCTTGCTTTGAGATGGAGAAACCCCTCACTAGCCAGAGGTGGACAGTAATTTGGGGGCTTCTCTTCTGGGACTGCATGAGTGAGGCTTTTTTCTGCTGCTTTGCAATTGTGAGCTGGTCTGCACAACACCCTGCTCCCCTTTTCCTGTACAGTATCACCCCAGAACCTATAAGGTAGACGTAGGAGCAGAAGTTTGGATACTTGCCCAGTGAGCTGTGCAAACAACTGCTTTGTAGGGTGCTGGAGGAGGGCTGTGCAGGGTGGTATCGAGGTTTAGGCTTGACCTGCAAGCAGCCAGCTGGACTGGAATGAATTGTGGTTTGATGCCGTAGGACTGTTTGTCTATAACTGTATTTATTACATGATGCTTTGTGGTGCAATCATTTTTTACTTGTTTAATCATAAACAGCCTGTTATATGCAATTAAGGTCATCCTGTGCTTTGTTCGCTTGGGTGGGGAAAACAGTGCTGTTGCAATTAAAGTGAATTGATTATTTGAATCCCATTAAAGAAAAAAGGAGGTGAGAAATACTGCTGTTTATCAGTCAACTTCAGGGAATTCGTGTCTTCAGAAAACTAGCTTCAATTCCACTCCTTTTTATTGTTCTCTATATACTGTACAGTTGAACCTATAGATTTTGACAAACTTTTTCTGTCTTTATACGCCCTCAGGCTTTCAATTCATTACCCTTATTCTGCTCTCTTCTTCACAAGCCATATCTAGTGGCCATTTGTTCCTTCTGTGTCCAGCGTGCTTCTTGTAATGCCCCTGGGTGCTGCTAAGTTATGTTCTAGAAACTTATTGTGCTGTGGCAGCAGGTGTGTGCCTGTGTGCTCACAACATGTGCCTAATAAATATGCAGACTAGCGCCTATTCTGAGGCCATAAAGGTGAATGGATTTATTAGAAATCCTCTTTAAATTCTCCTCTTCCCTGCAACAGCTCTCTGCTAAGAAGAGTAAGAAGGTAAGAAAAATTCACTGATTCAAACAGTTGTAAAAGAGCTTTATCTAGGACAGGATTTTTCTTAAAGAATCCAGTCTTAAAACTTCAGTGTCATACATTTGATAGGTGGAAGCCTCTGCTGTGGTGGCCCCGTGCCACGCTGCTGGTTCAGGAAGGGAAGGCCTAGCACAGTGGGTCTTCTGGTGGTGGAGGGCTGCGCTGTCTGCTCACAGGTTTGGTTTTTCAAGGCTTCAGCTTACATTGTGCATCCCAGCCAGCCCTGAGTGCCCCTGCCTGCTAGGACATCTGCAGGGAGAGCGTGGCAAAGACCTGGAGGAGTTGGGGCTGATCACTGCCGGGCTGGGAGAAGCTGGTGGGATTAATGCACTTCTGCTGCTGTGGGTTTAGTTTAGTTTAGTTTAATTGGATTTAGTTTCAATTATTTAATTTGCAAAGGAAGGGAAGGCAGTTGCTTTGTAATTGACACCTGCTCTTTTTTTATGGGATCTCAGGACAGGATGGGCCTGGAAAGTTGAACTGCAGTTTACTGATAGTATGTGCCCATAGGGCACAGCAATGCAATAGCACGAGGTGATGAGGGCAGGAATTGTACATTCAAACTGTTAGGTTTGTACAACTTGGCATTGACTCTGCTCCCTTCTTTCAATTTCAATGTATTTAAAAAAGAAGTAAATACAGATGAATTATTTGTTGTATTGTGTACTGTTCCCCAGGATACCTCTCTTCAGATAATTTTTATTCCAGAGAGATTGAGGAAGAGAAAATGTTTACACCCTCACTTTATGGTGAGGCAAATCGAGTGCAAGAACACAGTGTAATATATGTGTAATTACAGAGGGAAAGGATTTAAAATGTATTTTAAGACGAACACGAATCAAGGCCTTCCCCTCCACCAGTCTCTTGTGATACCTTGCTGTTAATTAACCTTTTGGAATTAAGTGTATTGCAGCCCTCTGTGCCCCTGGTTTTCTGGGAGAACCAAAGAGCTCTGACTCAGTGCATGTATTTTGTAATCTCACAGGTGAAAATGAAACCTTGTCCTTAAAGCTAACTAGAGGTTTTCTTGCTGGCAAAGAAGCCTTTTAAATGTTGAACCAAAATCATGCTGTTGAGAAGCATGCTCCCTTCACAGTGCTCATATGCTCACAGGGATTTCCACGTTGTGTGACGCCAGGGGAGGCTGGGACTAGGTGAATGTTTTGTAAGGCTTTGATCAGGGATTTGGCATCTGGAAGCCCAGGTCTTCTGTTCCCAGCTCTGTCCCCATTTTGTTTTGTATCCCTGGGTGACTTAATATTTCCCTGTCTCAGATCCAGTGTAAATGGCACATTTCTTTTCCATCTCAGGGGGGCCTGGGGGAGCTTAATTAGCATCTGTGAAATGCTTCAAGGTCTCTTAATGAAAAGCAGTGAGTGCAGCGTGTTCTCAGGCTGGCTTTTTGTCTCTCCCAGTGTTGGTGAATGCTCCGCTCCCTAGGAGGCTTGCTGAGATCTTGCCTGATGCCCATGAACAGGTGTTGAATGAAATCAGAGTCGCCACTCTTACCTGGCAGGAGCTTTATCTGAGCACAGTGAGTGGTGTGTAGCACCTCCCAGTGGAGAGAAGCCCTCCAGAGTATGGTGTGCCTGATGAAACTGCTGGTGGTCCTCAAAAAAGCACCTGTTGGAAATGGTAGGCTGAGGCCCATATTCTCCAGAATGTGTGTGACAGCTTGGTATCTTAAGCTCCTCTGTCCTGTTTGCCTTTTGTAGCCAAAGCATAGAAGTCAAGGTTTGGATGCAACTCTGCTTTCATTGCAGAGCCCTGTGTGCAAGGCAGGTGAGATAAATCATGGTTTAACTGGAGCTGTGTGCAGGAGGAGGCTGTAATAATCTTCGGGGAATTCCTTTGGGTTAGGAACTGTATGCAACCTTTTTAACAGCAGAAATGAAAGAGATTCACTAGAGGATGTGGATGCCTTTCAGAGGACGTGGATGCCTTTCTCCTCCTGAAAAGACGGTTGTGCTCCCTCAGGCAAAAGCAAAGTCTTGGAAGCGAGCCTCTGACCCGAGTGCGTGACCACGTGTCTGCTTGTGCTCCTTTCCTCTGTGCAGCTGCTCAGACTGACCTTATGAGCAGCTTCAGGGAGGCGTTTTGGACTGGCACCTCAATGAGCAACGGAGCACGAAGTTACCTTGCAGAATCAAGATCAGTGTCTGGGGATGGCTCCTCCGTAACTGGGTTCTGGAACTTGCCTTTTTGGAGGGTGCTCAGTGGCAGGTAAGGGAAGCATTGAGGCAGGGCAGACAATTTTTCACATAGTTAACAAGTATTCTCTTAAGAAAGATGTTTCAGAGAAAAGGTTAATGCAGTTAATGCATTTCTTTTGGGCATTGGGGGAACTTACAATGGACCAAGGTCATTGTTTGTTATTTTGTCATAAAATAAGTTTGAGTGGTGTAGCACAGTGTTATTTGAGTACATTGTTTTCCTTCCTGAGTAAAAGTAGCATCTAATAGGGCTTCTGGACCTCAATTTTCCCAACAAATTACCAAGTAGCTCCTCTTAGCTTTATCACATGCTCACTATACATTTAAAAATGGTCTAAAATATTACTTCTATTGATCTACAGTTAAGATACATGTAGAGAGCTGTCCAAGTGTTCTGTTAAATGGCATTGACTTCAGAATTGAATTGCAGTTGGGCTGAGGTGAGATGGGACCTCTGGAGATGGCCTTGTCCACTTCCTCTGCTCAAAATAGGGTCATCACCCATGAACCTCTATGGACAAGGGCAACTTCTTTCACTGTTTGACTGTCTCCACGTGTGTTAGTCTGGGAAGTCTGGTTCACTCATCTTTAGTCCTTCACATTGGGTATTTATAAGGATTGATATGATCCTTCTTGAGCCTTCTTACCTCCAGGCTAAGCTATCCCAGTTCTCTCCGCCTCTCCTTGTATGGCAGGTGCTCCAATCCTTTAATCATATTCATGGCTCTCTGCTGGTCTTGCTCCAGTATATTCCATGTCTGTACTTAGTGCATGAGCACATACATGCTGTGGTTCAATGTGTATGCTACTGGAGTCCTAATGTATTACTTAGCTGACTTACATATTTTGTTTTAAACATATGAAGGATTTTATTTGGAGATGATTGATACATCGGGCAGGATTTCCCAGGTGGTTCTTGTCTGATTATATTTCAATTTGTGTGTGCTTCATCAAATATTTGGCTTTGAGTAAGTTGGTATTTTATGTTAGCTCATCCTGATTTACTGTCTCAGTCCTGTCCACTAGGTATGGAAAGGTAATAATCAGTCTGTCAGCTGCTATTATATTTTCATTTGAGGAAAAACATATTACTTGTATATTCATTCAACGAGAAAGGGAGAGATTTGTCGGTGAAATACTGACACTTCTAACTTGTAGAATGGTTTCTTTTAGAAGCTACAACTTTTCTAAGATGTCTTGAATGACTTGGTTCTTTTGGAGACCTGTGAAGGTTCCTAGTACTTGAACCTCCTTAAAATCTGGAGGCATCCCTGCTGTCCAGGTGGATTGGCTTTGTAGAAATAAACTTGGGGTGTGCTTTGAATTCTGTAAGTCAGAAAAAAATCAATTCTCTTTTATGGTCAGTTAAATGACTTAGGGCTGTTTGTGGTTTAACTTCACTAAATTCTTTTATTGAGAGTGCTGCTACAAAGTGATGGCTGCTTATTTGATACCTCCAAGATTGTAGGAGAATTTTTCTGCCAGTACTATACTTAAGTTTATTTTTATATTTTTTCACATGTAAAAAAAATTGTTACAGCCCTTGTAGGAAAAAAGGGTGGGCTCTTTCATTGCTGGGTTTAGATGGCTACAGAACTTTGTGGAAGTAGATTCCTTGTTTGTAATGCAGATACGGGTTGTCTGCCCAAGTCCGTTGTGCCTTTAGCTGTCCTGTGGCCGATTGCTTCTGTGTTCACGTGCAGCTTTATCGGGACTTCCAGCTCCTGCTATGGGACTGGCAGTACTGCTGTTCTGTCTACTTGGGCCAATCTTATTATATGTAATGTTTTGTAAAATGACGATTTTGACTGCTTGCTTTCAGTAGCATGTACACACCAAGTAGTCTGGGAAACGCGCTGAATAGTATTTAAATTCATGCATTAAGCAGAGTGAGGCAAAGCTCCCCTGGGCAGGCCAGGCCTCTGCCCGCTGTGAGCTCCCGCTGCTTTAGTGAGGGAAGGTGTAGGGGATTATGACCTCCATGTTACATGCACAAGCCTACAAAAGTCTGAATAGTTGAGTAATCTTCTTCCAGTCTGAATGATCTCCTGGTTTATGATCATTTTTGTCTGGCCCAGCCAATAGCAGAGGTTGTACAGGCTTTTCTCTGGCTTATCGAGAGGCTTTGGTCAGTACTGACTGAAGTGCTCGCAACGTAATGGCCGTCACTGGGCCACAGAGTCTGTCCAGACGATGGATGGATATCCTGTCTTCTACTCAAAACTGGAGAGCTCTACATCATTATTGGCCATACTGGGGAACTTGCCTCTCTGGGCAGAGAGAGGAACAAGTCCTCTGTCATGGCTAGCATAAGAGTCTGTTAAAGCGTTCCTGTTTGTTCTTTCCCTGTGGCCCATGTCCTGGGGAGCAGGTAGCCTATTAACGAAGGGCTGTCACGCAGGGTAGCTGACCTCGTGCCTTAAACTTCGCTTTTATAGTACTGACCTCCTGCAGGCTCACCCAGGTAAGCCTGGTAAGGCTGCGGGATGGGTGTTGAGTGTGGCCAGGGGGCTGATGAGGGCAAAATGCTGAGCTTGGCAGCCTGGCCTAGCTGTAGGTCTTCGGGTTCGACTTACAGGTGGAGTGAACTCTTTAGTTTGAGCTATAGCCCCAGCAAGTTTCCTTCTATGTAAGAAAACTTGCAAATGTCTGTGCAATGTGGTCACAAATTAGCAATGATATTGGCTGTTAATCTCCTTTAGGAGTGGTAAAAGGGAGGGACAGCTGCAAAGGAAAACCAATTGTGAATTGTAGGGAGACTTGAGAAGCTCAGGAGAAGGAGAGGGAAGGAGTCATGAGGAGAAAAATGGGCCCTGCTGAGCTGAGGCACTATTCAAGTGTTTTTTGTTTGTTTGGTTGTTGTTCTTTTAAATAGAAGAAAAAAAAAGTCCCATGCCTCTTTCTCAGAGTATCCCAGGCTGTACTCTGATTTGTATGGCTCACTATAGGACCTGTTGCAGCTGTGCTGGTGGAGAAAGATGAGGACTTAGTCTATCCCTAGTCTGTTTGGTGAGTTGCTGTTCCACAGATGGTTTAGAGACCTCTCTGCAAAGATTTGTGCTGCAAGAAGCGATTTTTACAGACTTGAAAGAAAGCTCCTTTCCTCAGTGGAGGATAGGAAGGAAAAAGGTAGTGCTGAGTAAGTCTGTCTTCTGAATGCATGATAAAAAGCTGTACTGTTTTTGTACCTGTTTTGAGTACTTCTTGGGTGGGAGGCAGATGTCAATCATGCTGATAAATGGCCTGAGATTGATTTCCGCTGTAAAGCTGCTTCAGGGTTCCTTAGATCTGATGGTTGGTAAAGGGAAGGAGACAGAAGGAAAACAATGTTGTAAAAGTGAGGAGTAAGGTAAAAATGAGAGGAAAATGCAAAGTTTTGGGTTAGATAGGTGAGAATAGGTAACTTACATTTTGGCTTTTTCTGTGATTCTGGTATGCTGAGTTATTTCAAACAAGCCCAGTTCCCTCAGCCTGTACGCTTAGGGCGAGTGCTCCAGCCCCTGACCGTCCCTGAACATCCTCCCCTGGGCTCATGCTCCCCAATTATCAGCTCACTCCTGTACCTGCAGCAGCAGTCTCCAGCCTTGAGTAGATGGATGCCCAACAGGAGGGCAGATCTGGCAGAGATGCTCCTACCCGCCCTGTCAGGTAGGTGCAGTCCTGCTCATGGTGCCCTGTCCTTGGAGGGGCCCGGGGCCATAAAAATCCTGTCTGGGACAGCAGCTGTGCAGCCACCTGTTAAATGCAACCTCAACCAGTGGATGTTGAAATCGTGTTGTAGCAGTGGTCTTGAAAACTAAATGCTGAAAAGGACCTGTGATATCAAGTAATTAAAGAGCTATAATTTGTCTTGTAAGTTGGTGTTCCAGAGTTATAGTTGTAAAACTCCTTAAGAGGCTTTCTTCTGTCTTTTTAATTGGGAATCCAGAGATGCATTACCTTGTTTAATGTCCCTGTTTTAACTTCCTACCACTGAAACTAACTAAATCTATTTAAAAAACCACCACAACTGTTAAAAGAAGTGCATCCTTTTGTTTCTTGTCTTCTCTGAAGAATCTTAACAGCTGCCCAGGGACTCTTGGACAGAACCATATTCTCTAAGATGTGTAACAATGGTGAAAATATGGTTGATAAACTAGAGATCTTTTGTGTGTTGGGGGGAAGACTAAGAAAGTCATATTTTTTTCCAATATATTCTTGGAGTATTATTTAATTTTGTATACTTGAAAGTTGATACAAGGTTGAAATTGATCTCACTTTACTGACGAGAAAAATCTTAATCAATAGCAAATAAATACTTGTTGGGAGTTTTCTTTAGAGAACATGAAAACTTTTTGCTTCAGTGCAGAGCAAAACGTTATTTTCCGCTGAGCAATTAAAATCTATTGATTTTTAACTTGCAGGTATTAAAGCAGAGGAGTTCATGTCAGCTTCTAAACAGTTAGCTTATATAACATGTAAATAAAACCTTGCCTATATAGCTGACTTCTGTTTCTCAGCACCTTTGTCTCTTTCTTAGTGTTTGTGCTTAATTGTAGATATGCACAGGCTGAATTTGGTAGTAAGTGCTTTTGTGCTGGCTTTGGGGGAAAAAAAAACACCAACTTTTTTTAAAAACAAACAAACAAACTGTAAATTCCATCCTAAATCAGAGACTGCATCAAAGAATGCTCTTGTGTTTCTCTTGGAGTTGAGGGGTATTATGTGCACTAAAACGCTCCACACAAATTAGTGATCCCTGCTGGGAATAACCCTGCTCTCACGAAGCCATGGGGCCTCCTGCGAATTTTTTCTTACTGCCTCAGAATGCTCTTATGCTCTCTTCTATCTTGACTTTTTAACACTCCAGGATTTTCTGTCTTCATTATATTTAACTATAAAGGTTAAAGAGAGTGGTGTGTTTACATTTGTGCGCTTAGTCCAGTGCAGAAGAGGGGAAGGTCTTGAGAGAGTTCTTCTAATGAAGCTGGAAGCTGGATTAGCGACCCCGTAAGCAAATGCTGTGATTTTGTTATGAATTCCTTTGCCATTAATTATTAAAGGTAAATTATAGTGCTATAAAATGTCTGAAAAGATTGCAATTTAAATATGTGGGCCAAAGTGTCTTTTTGTGCTTGGCAATTTCCAGGAAGGGGAGAAAGGTTGCTTAAGAGGAGGCTTGGGGTAGAGTTGGTAGATTAATTTTTAGATTGGAAAAAAAAAAAACAAAAAAAAAACACAAAACTATTTCTGATCAATTTTGTTTTGCTGCTTGGAGATAAACAGCTGAATTCTGTATATTTTATACCTTTTCAGTTGCATAGAGGAGATACAAAGGTGTTCTCTGGGTTTATTTAAAGGCTTGCATATTAACAACTGAGCAGCTGCCTTTGAGGGTTTGCTTCATAAGCCCTTCAGAATATGTGGAAAATCTCCTGTGGCTTAAATGGTTGTGGGTCAGCTCCAACCTGACTTCCAGCTTTGTTGAAACAGATGAGTCCTGGCGATCTTTAAGCCATCTTTCTTCATGTGATCTTCTCTTGTGAGCCTGATATCTCTGTTTGCAGACCTTAGACAGGATTATTACCAGCAGTTCTGCTGATAGACCGAGCGCTTTCAGGAGGTGAAGGCGCTTAGCTCAAGTCTTAGTGAGGACAGAGGTCCTACACCGCTTTGATTGCGAGTCCTCACATCCTGTCAATATTTGGTTCTTACACTCTTCATCTATTGGAATATTGCCTTTCTCAGAAAAAGCAAACATTTGCTCTTCCTGCATTTCAATATTGGGCTGTGAGAGAAAGGTTGTGATTACTGCTTCGTACCAAGTGCCTGAAATGTGTCTAACTGTGCTTTTGAATTCACTGCATTGCAATACCACTTTTTAAATGCCAACTTGTTTTTCTGCTTGGATTGCTCAAAATGTGTATGTGTAAGTGCTCTGTAACATATGCAGATGGAGGCCCTGACTGTGTGTGTTTTTGGGAGTTGCTTGGCCTGGTATTAAAAGGATGAATCATATGTAAAGAAAGCTATGCGTGTGTTTTCACTTTTCCTAATGTAAATCTTCATCTGGAATGTACTGCATCATATTTGGGATGATGTCCAGATATAAAAAATGGTCAATAACTACTGCCAGCTCCTGTGGCAAGGAACCAATTACCCCATTCTGTTTTCATCCCTCTGTGCACATGTCAATAAATAATCACTCAGCCATAATCCTAACCAACTCTGATTAAATGCACGTGTCCCAAAAGCTTCTAAACTGTAAATGATGGCAAACATCGAAATGCCTTTACTCACTTGTTTCTTTCGATCTGTTAAAATACCTATTGAGGCCTTAAGGTGTTTGACTACCCTTAAAATATGCTATAGAAAATCAGTTACCCACTGCAGGGACCGGTCCAAATTGACACAGATACCCATGTATGAGCTGTGTAATAGCTCTGGGGAGGCATCTCTGTCCTGAATAATGGGATCCTGTGCTGCAAGTAGGCAGATTTCTGTCTCTTTTGGAGCTCTGAACTTTGAAAGTTGTACAAAGTGACTTTGTAGTTGTTCTTGCTTGTGCGAAGACTTATAATAAGCTGTTCTGCATGCAAATTATGCATTTTAAGGACTAAGATTAAAAGAATTACCTTAGTCAGTAGATATGGTTAGCAGTAGATGGATATGTTGATAGAGATGAGTGATTTTTCACGATTGTGAGGTCTCTTCAGTGGTAGTCAGGAAGGCAACAAGCTCTCAGCACTGCATGTGGTTTCCCCTGCCTGCAGTCATCCTGGGCTCAGACACGGGAGCTTCAGTCCCCTGCTCCACACCAGAGCTGCAGCAGGCAGCATCACACTGCTGCTTGGGCCCTGGAAGGAGAGCAGCTGGGACGGCACCAAAAAGTGAAGGTGGCATTTGTTTCTCCGTGTCTACCCCGTACTGCAAGAAAAAAAAAAAAAAGTTGTAGGGAAAACTGATGATGATTTTTTTTATCTGGGGAGCTTTTGTGTAGTTGGTGTGTTCACATCTGCTGTAAAACCTAGGACATCAAGCACTGTGAAGCATCTGTAATTTTGATGCAGTGACATCAAGTATCATGATGCATCTTTAATTTTGATGTATTTTCCTTTGAACTTTCAAGAGCAGACTCCCTTTTTCTTGTAAGGGTTAACATGGGGATGTTGAGTGGTGCAGGAGCTGCTGCTGGAGGAAGACTGAGGCTTTGTAGGCAGAAAATGAAGCTTGCCAGGAGCACGATTTAATGTTAAATGTAAATGTAGGACTGCAGATGGTATCCTGAGGTTTTAACCATGTGAATTCAAGCTGCTGCCGAGATGGCTTTGAATTGTCTTTCAGCATGGAGAAGCTGAAGCTGCACAGATTGGACCTTGGGCTTTCCTTTGTTTGGAGAACAGATTGTTCATTTCACAAGTGACAGCGTTTTGTGCTGGAAAGGAGTTCTCAGTTCCAGCTGCAAGGTGTCTGGGCTGCAACAGACTTTGTTTTACTGCTTTGTTTACCTGATACAGCCATGTTGTATTTTGTGCATCAGTAATTATTTAATTTGTAACGATCCTGTGCTTTTGTGAACTTTGTGCCTGGTTTTCAATCAAAATTTCCTTTAAAAATTACGCTGCTTCTGTGGACCTTCCCAGAAAACTTAAGGCTTAAGCAGTAGTAGTCTCTGCCTGTTTGCATTTGGTTCTTTCAGTTGGATTTGTCATTTCTGACAGTCCTTGCTCCAAACTTTCTGTGCAGCGTTTGCAGCCGGCTCACCCTTTTCCAAAACCCTCCCCAAATCTCCTGGCACATCTGTTTCAGTAAAGGGAATTAGTTTTAATGCTATCAATTTTTGTAACCCTTACCTTGAGGTGACTGAAGATGTTGACTGTAAAATTATGGCATTTAAATTTGACCATGTCTCAAATGGAGTAAATTTTTCTCTGCGGCACCAAAACCTTACCTGCTAACGTTTATTTTGGTGCTGTTTTCTGGTGTTTATATAAATAAGGTATATTAACATAAAACAATTACTTGATATACTACACAGTATAGCGTAATGTAATATGTAGCTGCTGTGGTTTAAAAAGAGGAAAAATGCATGTATAAAGTTTATATTGTAGGCTTAGCTTAAAATTGAGATCACAGCCTAAACCTGACTATATTGGAGCAAATGATATCTAAATAACAGCACAATGTAGACCTATCTTGTCTTTTTTGATCAGCCTGCTTAGTTTCAGTGGGAGTGAACTTGGGTATAGCAGGAAGTGTTCAACTTTTTTCATACAAAGCAAGAAATATTTGTTTACCGAATGGTCCCTTCTGAAGATCGGTCTGCATACAGCCCTTCCTCTGAGGCTCTGCTTTTGAGACCGCCTTACTTCTTATTCTCTCAATGTGTCCAATTTCATCTGGAAATCTTGTCTCTGGTGGCTTAGGTATAATCTGCCTATTTCCAGTTGGTCTGCAGACTGGTCAGCTCAGTGACTGAGCTGCAAGACCCTTTGATCATGCATGTCGTGTAAGAAGTGTATTATCTGGAGTTTCTTGGATGCATTAAATGGGTGGTAAAGGTGCTGTGCAAGTAGCATTCCTGTGCACAGGCAATCCAGGGCACTTGTGAGGCTGCTGGAAAACACACCTGCACAGCCCTGGTCAGGAGGTGCTCGCCCACTCTCCTGTGAAGCTACAGCACAGCAGCTTCTGCATCTATGAAATCCACACAACCATGCTGAGTTTTCAAGGCACTGAGTATTTCCAGCACCTTTGTGCTGCTAGGGCACAGACAAATACAAACAAAGTAAAAGGAATGTATTTAAACTACGCTCTTTTAAAGAGAGAAGCATTTTCTGTGCCTGAGATCTGAAAATTGGTGTACAGATTTGGCTTCATGGTGGGGCAGGGTTCTTTTATCCTCTCACAGAGGGGCTGTGTAAGAGTGCAGATGCCCTGTGATGAGCACTCATACCTGGAACCCATTTAGTACCTGTGGTGGAAATGATGCAGTAGTGTAAGAACTTCTAGAAGAGAATTCTGGATAACTTCGGAATAACTTACAGAAGCTGAGAGGATTGCTTTCAATCCCTTGAAATTAGCTGAGCAGTTCAGCAGGGGCAGCTTTAAAATTCAGGTTGCCTTGGGTTAAACAAGATGTGTCAGTGGCTTTGCGAGCGCTTCCTGTGCTTTGTGAAAATGTAAACCGTTTGTCTTCCTGTATGGCCTTTCAGATCCTGAAATTTGCCACCTGGTTATTTAATTCTTTCTGGGGCTGCCCTGTCTGGGGTAGAGCCCCTTGTGTGCTCCGTGAGACTGGGGAGGGTTATCCCTAGGAAATGGGCAGAGGCCCTGTTAAGGAGAACGATGTCGATGTGTACAGGGGTTGCACACAAAGTATTTGGGAAGTTTGGCTTTTAGTACTTTGGGGCAAGTTACTAGCAGTTGTCTCTATACTGACCGTGGAAACACGCATAATGTGAACACGGTCTGTGCCAAGGGGAACTTGACTGTACTGTCGATGACATGATCACCAGAAAAAGAAATATGAGCAGGTCGATAATTTCAGGTGGTTCTCCTGATACAGGCAAAGGCACAGCATTGATTTGTAAAATAGGAGTATGGATGCAGCAGTTAAAATACGCTCTGTGTACACACATTAGATAATAAAATAAAGTGAAATGCCCTCAGCCTCTATCAAAGGCAAACAGTAAATCATCAAGCAGCAGCACGCAAGCCCTCTGACACAGGAGGCTGTGAAGCATGCAGACGAACGCTGGAGCCCTACAGGATGAATCGTGTAAGGGAGAAAATAAAACCCAGAGATGTTCGCCATCAGTCAGGAAGATGAAGGGTCCTTGCTCCGCACGGTGCTGTTGTCCTGCACGCTGCCACGTGAGGACTTTGGAAGTGCAGGGGGACCTAGTGCAGCACAAAGCATCTGGCTTGTTTTGCCTTTGTGAATGTCTCAAAAGCTTTAGCAAGCAAACTCAGCTGCTTTGGGAGCTACTAAAATATGTAAAACATAAAAAATTCAGCGTGCTTGCCTGACACTTGCATTGTACCACGCCTCTTGCCAAGACAGAGCTACAGAACTGAATTTAACCGAGATTCACTGATGTGCCAGCAAGCATCATTTGTTGGACTTGTTCTGTTCGCAGCCTAGCTGGCATGCCCTTTGGTAGCCTCAGCTCCCTGCCCAGGTACCAGCAGCACGGGGATGGTGGTTATGTATAATCCTGCTCCCAGGGAGTCAAGTGGGGGAAATCCCAAATCACAGAAATAGGTAAAGGTCTGAAGGGCCTGCCTGTAGTCAGCAGCAGCAATGCCCTGTGTTGGGATGATCCAGATGCTGATACCGAGCAGATGTCAGCAGTGTTGTAGAACTGTAAAATCCAGTAAAGCCCTGCCTTCTGTGGCTCTTCAGTGCCCCTTCCTGGCATCTTGTCCCACTGACTTGCAGCACTCATCATCATTCTGGTTTTATTGTGCCACTGGATGCACACCTACTGGTTTGAGTTTTACTAAGCTAACCTCGATGGTCTTGTGTGTGGTTTGGGTTGATGTCTGTGAAGTTCGGTTACAGGCTTACTGCCTGTATTTCCTGCTGTGGCTGTGTGGTCGAAGCTGGGTGTCTGGGGCCCAGGTGATGTGGTGCACCGCAGAATTGCTCGGAACTGAATATCAATCTGCAGCTTTTCCAATAGCTTTCATTGCAGGTAGGCAAACAATTATTAATAATTGTATGTGTAGCTATGATGGATATTTATTTTTTTTTGAGGTGGTGTTTTGTCTCTGAGTGCCTTTTTTTGAGCTGACTAAAATCTTCATCGTGGAGAAGTGTATGACGTTAGTGACAATCAAAAGGCACAGCTGGATCTGAAGATAGCTTTGCAGCAGTGGACAGTGACAGCTTTTGAAATGCCAGGTTTGGGGATTTGCGTGAGGCTCTGAGAAAAGCTGCAAGGGGAGTTGAGGTGGTGGCTGTGGGTGTGTGTACTGCGTGCAGATGTGTTCTGGTGGTGTATTAAAAGGAAAAATCCAGAGAGAGTCCCACGGGCACAGAATCTTTCCTGACCAGCCCATGCTTAGCCTTAACGACCTGGCAAGGTGAGCACTATTTTCATTATTGTAATTTATGCTCCAGTGGGCAGCTGTGTAGATTTGTGTGTGCAGACTGGGGGATTTTGTAGCATTTAGCCGAGGTGGTCACTGGCCTGTCGCTGCCCCTCCGCAAAGCAAGCACCCGCCTGAAGGCTGCGGGGGGCTTCTGCACAGAAATCTGCACAGAGACTGGACTCGGAGCCCTCTGTGCTGGAGGTGAAGTGATTGGGTGAGCTAAAAACAAACTCATCCTCCCCAAACTGCTTCTGAATAAGCAATTTTAATTGCACAACTTTGCTTTGCATCTAAATGATACCTTGTCAAAGATAATGTTGTACAGAGATGTTGAAGTATAATAAAAATGTTATTGAATTAAAATGCAAGCAAGATCCAGCCCAAGCCATTCTATAAATATCTTATTATGAAAGGCTCAGAGATGTTTCTCTTAGCAAATTTAAAATAATCATTAGAATCCTTCAGCAGATTGCTGTTAATTGGATTGAGAATTAAACAGCTTTGTATGAGTGCAAAGTTAATTAATAGCTCATTACCTTTTTAATAAGGCAAATTCATTTGGAAATAAAAGAGATGCCATGGAGTTTACTGCAGATTTTATATGAGATTGGGAATATTTCTATTATTTTTGTGGGAGAAAAGACTCATAACCAAGTCCTAAAGGCTGGCTGGTGCTGGGGGTGATGGAGGGGAACGGAGCTGCTCTCCCTGCCCCAAGGGCCCTGAGCCCCCTCTGTGTGCCCTGTGCTGCTGGGGAGCCCCCTGAGCCCCCTGTGTGTGCCCCCCCCTGCTGCTGGAGAGCTCGGTGCTCGAGGAAGGGCAGGCACTGCAGAGCAGCGATGGGAATCACAAAACCACCTGAGGTGGAAGAGACCCACAAGGACTGTCGAGTCCAGCCCCTGGCTCTGCACGGGACCACTCCAAAATCAGACCGTGTGTCTGAGAGGGGAGTCCAAACACCCCTTGGTTCTTTGACCACTGCCCTGGGGACCCTGACCCAGTGCCCGACCACCTCTGGGTGCAGAACCTGTCCCTGACCCTGCCCTGTCCCAGCTCCATGCCTTTCCCTCGGGTCCTGTCGCTGTCCCCAGGAGCAGAGCTCAGCGCCTGCCCCTCTGCTCCCCGTGAGGAGGCTGCAGGCTGCCACGAGGCCTCTCCTCAAGCTGTGATGCCCAAGTGCTGTGTTGTAGGAAAGACACCTGGGGGAAAGCAGACATGCTTTTTCAAAAGCACCTCCTATAGGTCAAAATGTTGATGTTTCCTTTCCCTGGCAAGTATTCACTTTTCCTGCTCTTTTTGCCCAGGATTAGCTTGTTTTTTTTTTTTTTTTTTTTTCCTATTGCTTCCTTGTATTTCTCCTCTATCCCATGCCTGTTTCCACGTGCATACACTTGTATGGCTTTTCCTAGCCCATTAACCTGCATATCTCTGTGCCTGGGACTTGCCAGTTCAGCTCCGTATCAGCAGACACTGAGGGAAGAGGAGCTGCCCTTCAATTGCTGCGTTCGTCTCTGGTTGCATTTACTTACACTGTTGTAGACTGCACCAAGAAAATGTTTAGGCTGGCTGATGGGGTGAGATGTGGAACCACGCCATGCACACACCTTGTGAAAACGGGGAGAATTTTTGCCAACTCTTACCCTTATTGGTATTTAATGTTTTTCTTATGGAAGAGATCGCATTAATCTGCTAAGGCCTGTTATTTCAGTCAGCGTGGGTTTATGGATGAGTTATGTTGGTACTTTAACTCTTCATTAATTGAGCTCTCTATCAGCTGTTCAATTATTTTTACCTGGGATTGATGCCAGCTGACAACTCCGTGGCTGCTCAGGTCGTTTAATTTGCCCTTTAAAAACATATTAACAAAAAAGTCCTCTGTGTGTATTTTCTTTAAGTTAAGACGTGATTTCTGCTTTTTATTCTGTACATAAAGCTAATTTGTGTAATTCTTTCCCTGCTTCTCTCCTGCGTGCATACACGGGGCGTTTCTGGGTTCTAAAGCCACACGCGGCCTCTGCTCCCCCACCTGCAGGGGCAGGGATCTGCCTGTGCAGTGAAAGCATTAAAAGCCTCACTTTTCTGTATGCCTCAGATCCAGAAATGCATTTTCTTTCATGTTCCTCTGTATTTTCTTCCTTGACTGCAGTGACAGAAGTTGTTTCCAGTCATGTTGAAACATGATTAACTCCTTGCACCATTCACTGAACCTGCTTGGACTTTAAAATGATTTTTTTTCCTTCTTTACCTCCTAGGTAAAGTCGGGATATAACCACCATCTGCTTCCCCCTCTCCCCAAATACAACCAACATAAAACTTAGCCAGTGTAAAGCCTGTTATGATGGTTATAAAGAAACCTCTATTGCCTCTCGATACCTTTTAGAGCAAGGAGATCCCCAATGTGTTACCTTGCCATGGCCCTGCTGGGCAGGATCAGGCCATGCAGCAGGACCAGCCAGTTGGTTAACGAGCTGCTTTTACAAGCAGTAATGGGAAACAAAGGGTGTAAATAAGTTCGTTGCTTTTTATGGTTTCTTGAACAGTGGCTTTTGTGAAGGTTGGAGACTTGGATTAAAAAAAAAAAAAAAAAAAAGAAGATGCCAAGCCTGAAAGCCAGGAGACCTAACCTGGTGTCTTCAGGGAGTGGTGCACCACCAGATAAAAGGCAGGCATTAGCACTAACTATTTTTAGAGTAAGAACAAGGAAGGTAATTTAAATATTAAGAATCAGCTTTGCTCCTTAAACGAGCGAGGTTATACTGGGATCTGTCTGCTCATCAGCATCAGTTCAGGACTTCCACCCACTGGTGGACGTCCAACCATGCGCTTCTGACTGCCTCGGTGCTGGGGGACATCTCCCGGGTGGTTCCTGGTGGTGCACGGACCTCAGGTCTCTGGCAGTCAGGGGTTTGTAGGTTGAAATCACCGCTTATGAATTTCTCAGAGCATCTAAAGGAATTAGCCGTCTCCCACCCCTCACTTTATCTGTTACTGCTACTTTGAGAAGTGTACGGACATCACTGGGTTTGAAAACACAGCAATAGCTGGAGGGGGTGGGAACAGAGCAACCCAAGCCCCTCTGGGCTCATTTAGAAATAATTAGGTCAGAACAAATGCCTGAACTGCACAGCTGATCCTCAGCTGTTTCTAGGCTGTTGTAGCCTTCCTTCCAGGCCAGCATCCTGAAAATCCTTATCGGGAGTTCTCAGGGCTGATCCCTTGGTGAAATATCGCTGTATTGGTGACAGCAGCTGAAAGGCTGCTGCTGAAGGCTTTGAACGGGGGAGGTCTCCAGTTGAACCATTGTAGGCATGTAATAACTTCAGTGGCAGCAGGGTTAGGGGGTTCTGCCTTTAATAATGGGATTTCAGCAGCCTGCTCTCAGTCTCAGTTTACTCACCATGGGAAGTGTTGTGTGCTTGTACTATTTAGCACCAAAGCGCTCATCACCACCCACTTCACAGCCAGGAGAGCTATGCTAAATCCTGATCACAATCCCCAGGACTGTAATCGCTGTCTAACGCGGTTCCTTTGTACACCCCTCAGTATGTTTCACTCCAGCGGTAGGGAGAGATGACGGCTCAAAGATCTGACGTGCACCTTCAGGTCTGGTGGTGCAATTAGAGCAGGAGGAGCTGGGGGTTGCAGCTTGGGATGAAAAATCAAATTCATCCCTGATTAGTGCTGCAGGCAGTGGCAGAGCAAGCCCCGAGAAGCTGGTTAATACAGTTCTTATTGCTTAAAGATGTTGGCTGGGAGTCGGTATCATTTACAGCTCTGAGACACTGAATCCAGGCTTCCGATAAGTGTAGATATTAGTTTAAGGTATTTTAAAATACAATGAGGTTCAAGCAGTGTTCTTGATTCAGAGGCTTTATTCCAAGTTACATGAAAGGAGTGGATTTAAAGGAGCTTAAAGTAAAAGATGTTTGCTTGTGTTCTTGTAGGACTTTGAGCAAAATGTCTGGATCTTTAAATGTACTGAAGCAGTGGCCTTAGAGCCAGGATAGCTGCTATCTGCTCAGCATAAGAAAACTACTTACTGAACAGAAGTCTGTAACTGTGGAGGGTGTTCATGGAGCTATTTAACTTTCATTTTTGACCAGAGCTGGGGAAAGTCTCTTGAGCACTAAGCCACTGCTGAGACTGCACCATGAAGAAAAGGCCCGGTGGGGCAGGTGAGAACATACGGCTCACCTTAGCCACAGATGTCCCTGCACTTTTGCTGTTGTGTAGATGTATTTTAAGGAGAACTTCCTTGCTATTAGAGTACCTGTGCCATCGCCAGTGCCTGCTGGCTGCTTTTTGGAGCCCCTTGCCCCAGAGGCGTGTCTGGGGAGGAGCAGCACCGGCCCGTGCTCAGTTTCATTCTCTTTGCTGAGAAGCAGAGGCAGCAAGCTGGCTTTTGCCTTAGACAAGAGTTAATGGTGTGTGATCATCGAGAGCAGTGACAGATAGATATACAGGTGTGAAACAGCCTGCTCCTGTGAATTGTCTTTGGCAGAACAGCCTGTGATTAGAAAATCTGGCGTGTGACATCCAAATCACTTCTCAATTTAGGGTCGGTAAGAACCTTTCCTTGGTGATGTGTCTAAACACCTTGTGAATACCCAAATGGGTAAAACAAGCAGTTACCTACCCTTCGGTAGCAGAGCATCTAAAACTTGCTGTAGGAGTAGGGTTTTCTTGGGCTTGCCTGAAGGAGTTTTCTTTCTTTTTTGACTTGTGTTTAAGTAACAAACAGTAAATTAGGCTTGCCCTTGTGCTTCTCCATTTCTTGATTGCAACTTCCACTAATCTTACGAGGAACTTAATCTGTGCAAGCTCTTGAGTTGTGAGTGATACAAACAAAAGCACTGACCATCCTACAAGCAAATGAATGGAAAGTGAAGTATCTGATGTTTCTGACAGTTACGGAGAGGAAAACAAACAAAAAAAGGGCAGAGTTTTCAATTTTGGAAAAGCACCTTTCACTTTCATTACAGTTTTAATACATAGATGAAACTGAGTCGTTCATGTAAAATACATTTTTGCATTGGTGTTCAGATAGCAATACTGTTTTATTCCCTTTGATTTTTGGAAAATGAAATTGTCTTGATGTTTTTCAAGAGAAATTGGTAACAAATTTGTAATATGTCTCTGTGCCCAAGGCAAGTGTCTTTCAAGGTGATAAATAGCTGGAAAGATGAAATTTGCACCTTCTGCAGACTGTTTTCCACCACTTACCTCTAGACACATATAAATCTTCCAGTATATTTCCTCCTCCAGCATCTCTGTGAGATGCCTCTGTCTTTTATCTGACACTTTCATTACGTTTCAGGAATGTTCGAGGCGATCGTTTGATATCAGTGAATGTCGCCAGAAGATGGGGGCTTGGTCATTGGTTTCCTCATGGTTTTCTCTTGTCTGCTCTGTATTGGATACCTACCTCCTCCCCTTATTCCTCCCAGAAAAAGCCAGGATTTATTAAATTTTAAGCCATTTAAATCTGTCTTAAGGAAAAGCACTTCTCCCAGATCAACAGATGAACTCCTGCTAGTCCTGCGTGTGGTCTGGCCGAAGGCGGTGTATGGCTGCAGGGTCATGTCCTCAGCTGTCTCTGGGGACGTGCAGGTGATGCTGGAGGTCAGTTTGACTTCTCAGAGTTTGGTAGCAGTTCTGGTGGCTTTGTATCACAGCGTCCCGTACATGTGTGTGTTCCATTGCCTGCAACTTTTTTCCCTAAAATGTAAGGAATAATAATTAGTGCTGAGTAATAGTGACCGAAGCTGGCATGCGGTATGAATTGGAAACAGGAGTTTAAAGGCATTAATGGCTCTTTGGTGCTACAGCAGGCTCTCAGCCCAAAGGGAAGCTGAACCTGTAGGTGTAATCAGTGTCTGAAAAGCATCTCGTGGCACTTTGGTGCCACGGTGCTTGCTTTGAGTTCTGTATGTCTGGTCCTAGAAGCAGACGGATGGCGAGGGAGCGCTCAGGGCTGGCTGCAGTGCTTCTCCAGGCAGCTGACCGTGGTGCTAGTGAAGGTGTAGTTGGCTCAGCCTCACAACTGTCATCTTCCTGGTAAAGTTAAACAAAGTTTAAAGTTAAACAAATACTTCAGATCCCTTCTACTTTACTAAACCCCCCCCCCAGTCCCAAAAGGGGCTGATTAAGATGAATGATGGCGCTGGGACGGGATGTTTTGCCTCTAGGAGATGCACGTGGCTGGATACCAGCTAAAACAACTGAATAATTTATTTTGACAATAAGGTATTGTTTTTGTGTATTTCAAGTGCAATTTTTTTGTTTTAATTTACCTGAATTGTCATAAATCTATCAAGTAATTGAAGAAATTAATAGGTTCTTGCCTGTCGGGTGATGCTGTGCTTGGCGTGTTGAAGGGCTTGTTTTTTCTCCTAGATATTTATTAGCTAGACTTGCTTTCTGACACAGGGATCTAAAGAAAACATAGCCATGGGTACCTATGTGCAGTGTTGGCCTCTAAACTCCCCTTTAATCATCTGGCCCAGCCAATGTGACCGTCCTGGCTGTGGGATATGAAGGCACAAGCTGTGGGTCACTTAGAAGCTACACCCAAAGCCCCACAGCACTAGAATGCAGACAGAGATGAGCATCGCTGGTGCTTGAAATGAACTCTCCTGTGCCCTGGAATTTTGGCTGATGCACGGCCAGTGCTTGTGGTTACTGACCAGAGGGGAAGGTGTTTGCCCTGAGCTTGAATGGCTTCATGGTTTCACTTCTGTACAGATAGATGTCTTTCGTGATGCTTGTAGTCACTGCAGGCATGTTCCTGCTCCACCAGGACTTTTGGGGAGAGTTCAGGTGGAGACGACCAGGCTGAGCTGTGCTGCTTCTCCTGGGGCAAGAACCACACCACATGAAGATGCTGCGCAGGGAGCAGCTGCTGGTTCCATTTTGCTTAGCTGGGCCAGGCAGGTCATCGGTGATTCATGGAAAAGAAATACAGTGGTCTGAAAACATGAAAGCTGAAAGAATGGGGTCATGTGCTTTAAGTTTTTTGTGCTTATGGGGTAGAGAGAGGGGAGAAAGGTGGCTCTTCTGGAAGGGTGTCACTATCGAGGGAAAACAGCGCTTCTGTGGGATGGTTTATGAGCAACTTGCGTAACGAAGTAGTCACTCCTGTATTGTATTGGTCTGCACTGGGAACGTGCAAGGACAAACCGAGTGGTGTTGCCCAAGTCGTGAGGGATTGCCAGCCCTGTCCTGGCTGGGTGCATCACCCAAGGTGCTTGCTGTCTGATTCAGCAAGTCCTGCCTTCCGCTCTGCTACTCCTTTGCCTCTGTGTGGTGTTTTTTTTAAGACGCATTTAGGCGTTCAGAGCTGAGAACAAAACAGATGCTGATTTATCCCATCTGGAAGGGGAGCTGCTGCCCTCCTCCATCTCCGTTATTGAGCTCCCACAGTGCTGTCTCTGCCTGACTGAACATGTCCATTTATACCTATTTAGCACCACTGACAAGATAGCTAACCTGCATTTGATGGATTTTTGGCACTCCCTACTCCCCAGCATCTTATTTCTTCTCTGTTGAAGCCTTTGACGACTTAAGGATTTGATCTACCTTTTACTTCCACGTGGATCGACGTTGTGGCAGTGCAGAGCAGGCACAGCTGATGCTCCGTGCTCTCGCCAGCAGGAGCGTGGTGCCAACTGCTGCAGATAAGGCAGATGCTGTAAGGCAGGGCTGTCTGTGGCATTCATGGTGAAACACTTCTACATCAGCTTTGGTCATCTTTTAATAAAAAAATGACTGTCGATCTTGGTGCTGCTACGAGTTGCTGTGTGTCAGCTCGGTGGCTACCTTGGGGAGGGGAGGAAAATGTTTTGCAGCGACTTAATGCCAGCTCTGCCTTGCTCTGCAAGCCTCCCAAACATGCTGCGTGCCCGGGATCGCGAGGGGAAGGAGCTGCCAGGCCCTCCCTGTGCTGGTGCTGGGTGCAGTTGGTGGTGAGACCCTCCCAGCAGGGAGGTGCTGGTGCCTGTGGGAGGACTGGTGAGGCAGATGGAAGCTGCTCCTGGGTTCAGTGCTTGGGGCAAAGCCCGTGCTCCTTCCTCTTAATGATTGTTGGGAGTGAAGCAGCAGCTTTGCCAGAGCATCCCCACAACACTACTGGGTTGCTGGTACAGATGGTTCAGGAGGGGCACTGGAAAATGGGCTGGAAGTGCCTTTTACTGGTTCCGCTTGCTTCTGGCAAAATGACCATAAGCAGATTGACACAAAGCTGGATGATGTGTGTAGGGGGCAAGGTGGGGGTTAAATTAATGATCCAAACTTAAGGATGTTACTTACCTTTCTCCTACTATTGCAGTGTTCAAATGAATTAAATTCAGGAGGTTTATTGGCCTGTTGTTCTAAAGCATCAATAATGTTCCCCTTGGCAGGCTCTTGTATGTGTGCGTGTGCATGGTGAACAGAGGGAAATGCAATCTCCAAGTTATCAAACTGTTTTACAGTGTTCTTCTGAACTGCAGAAACCCTTGGGAATATTTATGTCTCTCCTAGGTCTTATTACTGTGAAAATTATATGTTTTTATGGGCTAGGAAATATATTGTATTTCTTTCTGATAATAAACAAAACTGAAATATTAGTTCTTAGCAAAAAAAATCAAAAATTAAAAAATGGTGGATACTTTTTTGGCTTGTTTCAGTTGTTGCATCTCTCAGTGGTGTCTTTTCCTTAGTTCTTGGTGCTGCCAGCCTTGAGACATCTTAGGTTTGTTTGGTTCTTTCCCCTTGGGTTGCATCACATAAGCTGGGTGCTCCTGCTCATCCCTCATAGAGCTGCTCCCCTCCTGAGCAGGGCAGGCAGCCCATGGCCCTCCAAAGCACCTCGTGTGAAGGGACAGCCCAGGCTGCGTGCTGACTGCAGTGCGTTTTCCCCAATAAATTGACGTGGCACAACGAGAAGAAGCTGCAGATCAGAGACTTCACCGAGAGGTGCGGAGCTTATTGCATCGCAAGATCAAGCACCTAAACGTCAGCTGCATATTTCTGCTCTGGGCTCTTCCTCGGGTTGTGTATATTCTGCCTTTCCGCATGAAAGGGTTGTTTAATGATGTGAGGCTAAACTGTGGACCTGGGTTCGCTTGCCTTTTCTCTAGGCTTTTTGGTTAATCTTAGGTAACGGAGGTCTTGGAGCTATCAGAAATGCCCATGGAGGCCCCTGTGCTTATCTGGAGCAATCAGAGCTGTGGTT
Source organism: Netta rufina (assembly GCF_964035555.1). Lineage (NCBI taxonomy): Eukaryota > Metazoa > Chordata > Aves > Anseriformes > Anatidae > Netta > Netta rufina. Next base: position 4,348,803 of record NC_140140.1, read on the forward strand.
CCTGTGATTTCCTTACAGGTGTAATATCAAAAGGAGCTTTCATGTCCAGGGATCCGGGCAAATTAATAAAAAGAGGACTTGATGTGTCTAGATGCTACCATCGTAGGGGACTGTGTAATTAATGTAGGTAGCGAATTACCAACAGCCCGTTACATACTGGGGAGGGGGGGAATGTTCCTGGTCCCGGACTGCGTTGAGCCATAGGTGACTGAGCACTATAGGGCTTGGGGGTTTTGTGGTGCTGTCTTTGGATTTTACCTGTGTGAGAATTAAAATGGACTGTAAGGAAGGGCGGTGGGGAATAATCTGTCCTAAATCTCTTTTTAACTGCTGCGGGTCTTGCTGGGGGTGTGACCAGGAAAAGCAGTTCTGCTGCTCCACAGACAGCAAAGATGTGAGCTGGTGAAAGGAGCGTTCAAAAAAATAGTTCCTTTTTCACTGTTTGGTACACAATCCGTCTTCTGTGAAATTTACAGAAGTGTTCTCAGAATTAAGAGAACATAAAGTAGTTATGCTCTTACTCTTCTCCTCACCTGAAGGAGAAAAGAAGCTTTTAGACTGATCTGGGGGCAGAGCTGGGAGCAGGGACCGTTGGCTTTTGGATCCATGAGCGTGGTTGTGGCCTCTTCTGTTTGGCTCTGTGTGTAGGAACGCCGAACTTGTAGAACAAGAGTGAGGGTCCTGTCCTTTCTTGAAAAGCAAACGTCATGCGTTCGGCTGCCAGCTGTGCTGGGGAGCAGCAAGTCTTCCTGCCGCACCACAGGCTGTGCGCACCTCCTTTTTCATGCTTTTTTTTTCCAAATGACTTTCTAAAAACTGTTTTTCAAGGATAGTAAAATTAAAGAGAGGAGAGGGGATCCTAAACCATTCCTTACTGAAACGCAAGAACAGGTGAGGACATTTTTGCCAGCCTGGTGTTTTGGCCCTGAGGTCTGTTGGTAACACTCGGGCACTGTTGTGTTTGTAGAGGTGCTAGTGGGGAAATTGGGATGAGACCCTCTGGTATGAGGCAAGCTGACTTTAGACAAACCTTTTATCAAGAAGCTTGCTTGTTTTCTGCTCTAACATGCTATCAGCAGGACATAAAGCATCATCCTGGCAGTAGGGGCTGCTCCTTTTATCCTAGCTCAGTTTCTCTAGAAGTACTGTTGAAAGCCCTTTTTCTTCCCCAAAGAAACCCTAAATATTTTTTGGAAATTGCTCCAGAATTTTTTTTGCAGTACTTTTACCGTGGAAGTGCAGCTACCTAGAGAGTGAAATACCGTTGTGGCCCCGTTAGTGTAAAGCTGCCCAGCTTTTGGCTTTGTTTCCCCTGGTTTCTGCATTGCGAGCCTTGCTTCTGGTGCTGGTCATGTGCAAGCAATCCTAATTAGCAGTGCCTCGTGCCACGGTTAAGAACAGAGCCACGAAGTAGGGCAAACAAACACACAAGTGACAACACAACTGAAACCGCATGGGAACGTAGTGGGAGTAGTTGGCAAATGTCAAAAATTCAGCAGGGGCATTGCAGAAAAAAGTTGCTCTTAAAACCTGCAGCAGGAGTTTTCTCGATGACCAGCAGCTGGCGGGACCTCTGCTGAGTCTTTCATCCCTTTGTAATTAGCTGCTCCGTCCTGACTGACGCTTGCCTCTTGCAGCCTGTTAACGATCTTCTCGTGTCCCTGCTCCTGTACGGGCTGAAGTGACCCCTCGGTGTTCCCGGCTGTCCCCTGGCGGCCCCGGTGACATCCCTGGGCAGCCTTGTGAGCTGCAAGGCCCACACAGGGTTGTTAGAGGAGGATGCAAGTTCTGGCGTTAAGTACTAATTAAGTTCCTGGACACGAACCGCTTCACAAACCCCACTTAGAGGATTTGTCTAATTGACTGAGGGAAATGGTTTGAAGTGGAAGAACCTTTCTTTCCAGTAATGTTCAAATGAACTGCAAATTACAGAACTTTGAAGCCTCCGTATTTCCTTGAGATAAAAGCATTTAAAAAAATAACAAAATAGAACTTTTTTTTGAAATCAGAAACAGATGCATTTATATGTGGTGGGGGGAGTGGGGAAAGCCAAGCTCTGCTGACTGGTGAAGATGGGCTGTGGTGTTTCTTTAGTCTTAGGGCGTGTATTTAAAAAACAAATAATAAAATGAGTCCTGAGAGAGAGGAAAAGCTCACTGGGCTTAGCACATGTTCAGGCACCTGAACTGACTCCAGTGCAGAGCTGTTCCCTTCGTGCAGCTGGGGATGCCCTGTCAGCTCTACCCTGCTGTCGTATGGTAGCAGGATTCAGCTGTGGGTTACAGAACAGCTGTGTTCCTTATGGGATGGACTATTTAACAGGTGTTCCCTATGGGATGGAATATTGTGATGAGAGGGGTGTTGCTGGCCTTAAAATAGCAAGGAAGGGACAGGACTGCCAGGTGAATGCCTGCTTCGCCAGTGATTTGGGGAAGTATGCGAGACCTCGGAAAGCTGTGCTCCGTGCAGTGAGTTCAAGGTGTGACACCCGGATAAAGTGTTGTCTCAGCTGGGTGCTGGTGGGTGACTCCTAGCAAATTCAGGGTGCTGTTACGTCTCTCTTCTATGGCAGGTCATTGTCATCGCAATTCATGAGCTGAGCATTCACAGGGGGTGGCTGTGTGCAGTAGCCAGGTGAGGTGACAGCTGCCTATGAGCAGCTGGGGGTGTTACCTTCCTGTTGGTCTCTCACGGATCTTTCCCTTGGTAGTGTGGACTAATGCAAAAACCAGGGGATTCTGGCAGGTCCCCTGAATATCGATACTAGATTTTGGGCTTCTGGAAGTGTGGTGTGTCCTCTAGTTTGCATTTTTTTTTTTTTACCTGCTTTTCCTTGTTCTCCAAGGATTCTTCCCTTACACAAAGGTGTCTGTTTGTGGTCTACTGTGTGCATATCCTATAATTTGCTTTGTCATTATTAGTCAAGAAAAGTTTCACTCCATGGGTTTCCTTGTTAAATTGAATTACCTGCGTCCTTAATAACAACAGACCTTGTACCAATGCTGCCACAGCACTAACTACAGCAAAAAAAAAGGGCTCTAGATCGAAGGAACCATATAAACATACCTGCTTGCCCTCACCCCTAAAAGAAAAAGGTCAGTATATTAAGATGATTTGTTTCATAGTAATATTATCTTAAGCTGTGAATTAGCTGTTTTAAACTAAAACGGAAGATTTAGGTTAGAAATTAGGAGAAAGTTTTTCACTCAGAGGGTGGGTGGTGAGGCACTGGAGCAGGTTGCCCAGAGAGGCTGTGGGTGCCCCATCCCTGGGGGTGTTCAAGGCCAGGCTGGATGCGGCTCTGGGCAGCCTGCTCTAGTGGTTGGCAACCCTGCCCAGAGCAGGGGGGTTGGAGCTGGATCATCTTTAAGGTCCTTTTCAACCCAGGCCATTCTGTGAGTCTATGATTAGACCTATGAACGTGGACTTGTGTCTTCCATTTCTGACTCTTCCAAACCAACAGGAGCTAAGAGGCAGTTTTTGTACTGAGATACTTGCCAGGCAGCACTAAGCTTTGTAGGGAGTTTTTCTGTAGCCCCTTTGGATTAGGTTACCAGTGCTTGTTACAGCAGCTGAGCTGTAGGACTTCCCTACAGGAAACCTTGCACAAGGTGTGTGTTTGTGGCAGAGCAGGGGTGTGGGCGATCACTTTTTAGATTAAAAACAAACAAAACAAACACTTTATAAGAGCTCTGTGTTATCTCATCTGATGAAAGCTATCCAAGAACATGTTCGTATATTTCTCCTCTGATCAGCCAGCAGCTGAAGAGGTGTAAGGGTGCTTCAGCTTAAGCATTTGGCCCAAAAGAGCAGTGGCAGGTGGGTGCTACGGACCTCCAGGCATGTGCTGAGGGTAGAGGCGAGCACTGCCAGAGCAGGCTCACCCTCTAGTGTGACTGTTACTTAGTGGGAGTCACTTATGAAAAGGGCCACAAAGATGACAGCTGTTCTACCACCTTCTAATGATCCTTTTCCTTTTAACCCAGTTTACATATGGAGCATTTAAATATAAATTTTATTTAAATATACGTTTTATTTAAAGTGCCCTTTTTGAGGGATACTTGTTAATATCTGTTTTATGTAGCTTTTATATTTCCAGAAGCTCCAGTGTGATTCCACAATTTATTCCTGGCCTCCTATAATTGTGTAAAGAATAAAACTATTCTCTGTAATATGGGTTTGTCCTGATAATATCCTTGTATTCTGCCCCCACCTCCAGTTTGTTCTGCAGCTGTTGTTATTTCTGTTCAGTCATATATAAGGATTGGAATCTTTACCTAGAGCTAAAGCGTATATTCTCAGAGGATACAAATATCATGACCCTTATTTGGGAAAAGGTAACAAATGGCACCTAGCAAATACTGGCTTTGATTTTTTGTGAGTTGTTCTGACACTATCTTGGGGAAAAAAGTTGAGTGTGAAGCTACCCTCAGCGGCCAAAAATCTGGAGTGAGCTGACCTGCAACGAGCAATGTCAGTGTGGTGAGAGGCGATGACAGGGATGTGTTTGCACGTGCTCTCACTTGATGGAGAGAGGATGCCCTCAGATTTCTGGTTCTTGGTTGTAAAAGGCTGATGGATACTCTCAACTACATCAGCTCACCCATGTCCTTAAAACAAAGATGAAAGATGCTCCCTAGGGAGAACAATGATGCAATATTTACTCAGAAGAGAGAGGCAGATAAAAGGAGCTGCTTTGTTCTTTCCCTGCACCGTATGATGCTGCTTTGTCTTGAAGAATGTTAAAGGAAGCTAGCTGTTCAAAACAAAGCCTAAAGGGAAAAAAATAAAATAGTAAGGATTGACTTCCCTGAGGCTTATTTAGCTCCATAGCTCTGCATCTGCTTCTTAGTATGGAAAGATGACCCCTGGTTTATGTTAATTCAATGTCAATCTCTACTATGCTGGCTTGATTCTAATCTATAACATGCGTTGTTACCGTCCTTCAAACTGCTCCAGCTCCCTGCCTTTTGGAGTTAGCTTTGTGATACTCATTTAAGTTTTTACATACTGTTTTCAGTCCTGAGCCTGGATGTGATGACTATCAGCCTTTGGCCTAAGAGTGCTGCTGGTGTGAGCTGTGGCAGCTGTGGTTCAGTGGGCTGGGGTGCCTGTGTCCCATCACTCAGGGAGATCCCTGGATTTGAAGAGAACTTGGTTAGTTTTTATTTATCTGGTGGTTAGCAGAGGTAGTTGTAGAGACTTTATTTTTCAGGAAAGAATGAAGAAGAAATAAAGTCTATTGTCAGAAAATTCTCCAGCTCTACACACAATGATCCCTACAACATCAATTAAACGTCCTCTGGAATGTTTCTCCCTGGGGCAAAAAGCCCCAAATATCTGGTAGCCTGACAAGTAAGCCCCAGGCTATAGCATTTAGTACGTGAGCTATGTGAGAGCACTGCGGGCTGTGCCTTGTCGAACCAAACTTCTGAGCAGACCTCAGTCACATTTGGGGTCTGCAGGTGGGATGCAGCCCTGCAGGTCTGGGAGCAGAGCTCGAGCAGCATCCTGTGAGCCAGCGGCGCTGCCTTGCTTCGAGTCAGTGGCTGCTTAATGAAAACCCATGTCTTGCTCTGTTGAAGGCCTTGAATTAGCTTGGTTAGGGAGTACCCAAGGCTTTCTATAAATGTTACTTCCTCTTCTCTGTCAGAGCACTGTTTGGTTCAGGGTGGGTGGCTGAATTTTCTGACCATATAAGAACCTTTTTATGGGGTTTGCTGCTGTGTCTCATGGTGAAGAGGTAAGTATGAGCCGGGGCAGATGGCTGCAGCTGGGGGTGGGAATCCAGCCTTTGTATTCAGGCTGGGGCTGAAGGGAAAGTACAGCTTAACCCACAGCGGCGTCAGGCTTGGCCTGAGATGGAGAGTGCCCATCAGCAGGGTGAGGTGCCACAGCCCTGCGTGGCTGTGTCTGCTCGAGGCTTCAGGGCAGGTCACAGCTCCAAGGGTCAGCCATCTAGCTGTGACATAACCTGTAGCTAACATCCTATAGGAAATGGGTTTTCTTTTTGTGTAATGTCTTGGGTTCATTCATCTGTTGTAAGGAAATGATTATTATAATAATGGCTTTGAATGCCCTTAAGTCCTGTTTTAGTCCTTGTGCAGTCCCATACATCTCGTTTTCCCCTCAAGGCTGCTAAGGAGAAGCCTAACTGATAAATCTGTGGAGACAAGTAATGGGAAATGATATTGATCGTTCTTTTGGAGTGCTAACTTATATGAATGGCCTTATGTGTTGGTCGTTCGTATTCAGGTTGGTGTTTAGTTTTATATTTTATACAAGTTGTGTTATGGGACCTTAGGGATGTTTGGAGTGATGGCAGGTGGTGCAGGGAACTGGTAGGAGCTTGTTTTAATTGACTTTAAATTCTGTGTTTGAGATCCAATTCCTGAGCGTGTCATTTCTGTTTATTATATATTCTTGATCTAAGGGCTTTTTCTAGCTCTATGAGGACAATTCCTTATTTCAGCCTTTTATGTCTGTGGAAGGAGTGTTTTGCTGATGAACACCACAAAGGTGTGGATGTTCCTGCACGGACAAAGCTGTTATCTATCCATGCGCAAGTGTAACTGGGATATAGATTCTGCCAATACACCTGCAGCATCTCATATTGCTGTCTTTTGTGTGGCATTGACTCCAGCCATGTCCCTATGTGAAATTTAAGCTTTGTCAGTATGTCGTAGTCCTTAGTGGGAATGATTGGTATCTAGCACAAGCATCACAAGCATGAACACTAGAAATTAGGCTGCAATGCTAGCGAGTTTCAGTTTGCTTATTTGCCAGGGAATGAGAGCATACTCTGCTTTTTTTTTTTTTTTTTTTAAGGGAAAAAAAACAACTTCCCTAGTTAGGATTTTTTACCCATCACAAAACCAAATTGCGTTGCTGTCTCCAGCAGCTCTCAGGAGCAGGAGGTGTGTTCCAGGTGAGAACGGGCAGCTGAGGCTGACCTCAGCCTGGCTGCTTGTGGTGGTATCGATGAGCAAGTGCAGATGCAGCGCTGTTGTGTTGCCCTTACAGCCTCTCCTGAGTGTCTTAAGCCAGTTAGACAGGTATTGCCTTCCTCAAAATTCGTGTTCAGCTCCCTTGATCTACTTCGGATGCAACCAGGATACCAGTAGTAAATGACCTTCTGCTATCTCTTTGCTTCTGCCAATGTTAGCAGAAAATCCCTGAGTAAAGATATTTTTTCTGCCCTTTAATAGATAGCTTTCTAAACAGTTCAAGAAAACATTGTGCTATTGCACAATTAGCAAAAATTTATATAGATCTCTTGGAATATAAATGCTAAGACTACTTTCAGTGGTATAAAAATGATATAGTTTGTTTGTCACAGGCTGCCCAGAAAGAATAAATGTCTATTACTGGAACTCCTGGGAAAAGATCGAGTTGTACTTTTTTGTCTCCTTGAAACGTCATCTTTAAAAAAATACTGTCGTATAACTCTGGATGCTGTGCTGTATAGCCACTAACATTGAAAAGTTGGCACTTGTTTTGTAATTTCAGGTGCTTGTCTGGAACAAGTGTTGTGAGAGTGGAAGGGAAGTCATTGCAGTGAAGAAATAGTTGAGGCTGTTCTGGGGGGGCTCAGGATGTCGTCCTGGCTTCACCCTTGGAAATGCCTGAAGCATTGCTGTAGTGTGGGAGAAGTCACAATGTTTGGTACAGGCTTTTTTTCCCCTTGAAGCGTTTGCTCTTCACCATGTGTCTTAGTGGAAGTGTCAATTGATGTTGCTACACTTGGTATCCCCAACAGTAAGATTCGTAAAACAAATCGTACAATTGAAAAGGGAACTTCTTTCTCTTAATAAAGCTGACTTCTGATGTGAGATCTTCAGGGTAGGTGCAGCTGTTTGCCCAGGAAGCAGGATGCTGCAGCCTCTTCTCAGCCACTACAATATAAATATACTACCACAATTAGATTTTTTTTTTTTTTTCCCTTTCCTCTCCAAAACAATCAGTTCAATCTCAAGGTTTCTGGTGCACTTGACCCTCTGCAGCAGCAGTTTGAGTCCGTATCTCAAAGTTTAAGAAGCTGAACCAGACTGCCATTTATTCTGCCGTACTTCTCAGTTAGGGTGAGGGCTCCAGATTCGTTTGCAGCAGCCCTGCGTTTCAGGGACCCTTGTCTCTTGCCTTGTACATGAGATATTGTTGTTTCTCTGCGCTGAAGTATCCTGTGCAGATGGTTTTGGAGTGGGAAAAACAGGACCCCGGTTATCCATGACCTGTACATTTGTACACACACGTCTGGCTGCTCACAGCAAAAGCACTTGTGTAAAGGCAGAGTGAGTTTCAGGTTCACGCAGTCGCTGAATGCTGAAGGTTCTATTAAATAAATAAAACAGAAACCCGTAACTACCTTCACACCCGGTGTTTTAACCCCAGGCACTCGACGTGAAAGTTGCCTTCAAAGAACTGAGGGAGGTACTGCGTGCAAGCGTGCTGTGGCATTTAGCCCCCAGTTGTGCTGCCTGGAGTTGAGCCTCGCATCAGGATGAGGCTGGATGCGCGGCGCCCTCAGAGCCCCAGTGTTCCCTCCCGGCACAGTGGCGCTGTGTTCCCGGCTCTGGCAGCTGAAAGCCGGGATTGTTGTGGCTGGGTGCTGGCAGCCGCGGCTCCTGCTGCAGCGTGGCTCCGGAAACCTGCAGCTCCTGGGCTGCCAGAACAGCCAGCGGGCTCCTTCCAGGCCCCGCGTGCAGCTGCACCGTACTGGGGTGCTGCGTGCTCTGCCCTGCAGCTCCTGCGGGTTGTTCCCATGAGCTTTGGTGGTTTTTAGGTGTATGTCCCCTTATGACTAGATGCAACTCCTGCATTGCCATGGTTTAACTGTACTTTGTGTTTGCTTATAGCTACTTGGCAGGGATTTGTTTCTGCTTCCTTTGCCTTAAAAGCTTATAACCTTGTTTTTTATTGAAGATCCTTTCATTTAAGACTGTAAGCATAATAAAGTAACTATAGCTTTCCTTCCAATTACAGATTTGTAAATGTTATAGTAATGGTGCAAAGTGTACTTGCAATCTGTGTTTGTTTAAAGTTTGAGTTAATCATCTATACACGGGTAGACTCTAAAATCCTAAACTTCTGAAATCGCTCTGTAGCAAATACTGCTGTACATTCTGCATGCGCTGCGTGTAGCCACGTATCTGTGATCATAACTGCAAAGCAGCTAAATTATTCAACAGGGATTTTACTCAGGAAATGTGGGCTTACCTTGTGCTCTAATAAAGAGTGGCTGGCAGCCTCTTTGAATTTTTTATGGGTTCTTGGTACAACTGTGGTCATTGAGTGCGAGTCAGGTGTTAAACACTGATAAAAACAATGATAGTATTAAAACTCAAGCTTTAATTGATGGTTCTATCTGCAAAGGACTAGAAGGTGCCACAGCCCTAGGTGAAGGGGTTATTCCAAACTTTGGGCTTCCAATGTGGGGTCAGGCTAGCTGTCTTTTGATTTATTTCTATGGGAACCTTTGTAGGATAAGAAAGGGAGGCTATTTGCAATGTGCTGAGGAGGGGGGAGAAAGAAGAGAAGAAAATAGTGCTCACAGGGAGAACAGAAAGCCAAGACCAGAAGATTTTTTCTAGAAACTTGGAGGTTAGCATTGGAGTATGTGGTTGTACTATCCCAGGGCTATTGCATCTCTGGAAGCTCAAGAATTTGCGAGGAGGGAGGCTGTGGGTTTTTTTGGTTGGCTTGTGTAGTCAGTCACTGCTTTTTATACCCAGGCAAATTTTGGAATCATTAGAGCTGTGCAAAAGTGGAACTCATGGCAGCAACTTGAGCCCATGGATGGTTAATCTCATACCCATTCAAACCTGAACTTTAAAACTGAAACAGACCATAATAATGATGAGATTGGGCTCTGCTGAGTTTACAGCCAAAATAACGTAATGTAGTCTTTTTGCTTCCCCACCACTACCCTTGTTCTCAGAATATTACCAGCACCTGTTACGATTTTCCTTCAAAATCAAAGACATCTGTATCAGGAGGCAGTAGGAAGTCTGCGTAATAACAGCCACTAATGGATGGCAAACACATTTTCCTTAGTGAGAAAAGTCAAGGTCTGTGGTCACCTCGTGACAAAAGTAGGTCTAGTATCAGCTGTTCAACTTCAGCACCAGCCAACAAATCGGAAGAGTCTAACAAAAGCTTTTGGTGCTAAACTAGTGCTACCAAAGCTTGGGGGAGCAAGTGAGTGAATTGCAAACCTGGTGAGCTGCTGTATTGACGAGCATGGGGTGACCTCTGTGTCCCTCGGGGCCTGCTTTTGTCTCGGGGCTGCTTTGGTCAGTGATGTCTTCCAAAACTATCGGGCTGTGGCTAAGTCTTGTTCCTGGTGGGTGACCAAGGTAGAGGAGGAAGGGATTAAAAAAAAGCATGTTCTGATGGGATCTGATGGGAACTTTTTTTTTTATGGATGCATTGAGATAGATTGTGTTAGAAATACTGTTTTGAGTGGAAGCAAATATTTCTGAACAAGAAAATCTTTCCGTCTTAGGGGAATTCGTAAAGGGATTTCTCTGCTGTAATCAGGTTGTTAACGTTCAGTGGATCCTGACACATCAAAGGGACTTCTGTGTCAGGATGCATCTGCTTGGAAAGCAAAGCCATTCCGAGGAAACTTAGCAGGGAGTTTCTTCAAAAGGGGGAGCGTAACCCCCTGGTCAGCCTGGCACAACACGTGAGTATGTCACAGCTTTTCCAGCTGAGGCTTTGGCTTCACGTCTAAGACTTTTTTTTCCTCTCTGGTTTGATCCCCAGTGGTGCTGTTGCAGGAGGATGTCCGGAATGCTAATGGGGGCTCCTCAGGAGCTGATTTACCTCAGGTGGCCATGTTGGCCCCTTGGGGAGGCTGTGAGGGAGCGCAGGCCATGGCCAGCGGCATGCTGGAGGTGTTGGTTTGGAAACTACCTGCTGCAGGTCTTTCCCTGTGTTATTTTGTAAACAGCGGCAGTGCTTCATGAGAAGGTTTAATAAGAAGAGGGTTGGCAAACGGGCTGTTGTGGAAGCAGCTTCTTGGTCAGCCATGGCGGGCCAGAGGATGTGCCGCAGGGGGAGGCCTGTCCTGCCTGGGGGGCTGGCGTCCTGTGCCCAAGGGCTTCTCACTGTGACTCTGGAAAGGGGAAATGAGGAAAATATTGCATGTTAAGAATGGTTTCATGGTCTTTCAGAGAAGACAAAGATGTGCTGAAGTTGTATGGTGATGGGGTTTTTTAGTTTACAACTGGTATTTCTGTGTGTGTGTTTATCAGGCGTGTATTTGATCTGTTTCTAAGCTATAGAAACCTCGTGTTCTATGCAGATTTAGGAAAGCTTGCATATTAGTGTCCAACACATCTATTTATTATTCTTATTTCTTGTTTTGCTGGATTTTGTTAAATGGCTGTAACTGTAAAAATTCTCTATCAAGCATTTCCAGCGCCGCAGTAAGTTGTTCTGACCTTGCGAGTGCCGTGCAGCACCGAAAGCAGGGGCGCTGTAAATTACCGCAAAAGGAGTAAGGAGTGTGGAGACAGATAATCACAATTATTTAAGTGGGAAATAACTTTGGTCAGGTAAAATGCTAACTTCTTTCTTTTTTTGTTTAAAGACCACTAGAGAATTCTCTGTAAAACAGCTTGTCTCCTGTATAAATTTAGCACAGAAGATTATCAGTTAATTTGTCTCTACTTCATAGTCAAGTATGCAAAGCTGCTAAAGCCTATTTTTGCCTTAAACATCCCTGGGCTTTTTGTCCTAATTTATTCTGTATTTCCAATTAAGCTGTACGTTGTCAAAAGAAAAAGCTACATCTTTTTTTTCTGAAAAAAAATCCTCTCCTAGTTGAATAAATCCCAATGGAAGCCTCCTGCAGCCTTTACTAAGGCGTTTCCTGGAAGATCAGGATCTGCTCCAGAGTAAGGAGCACAAGGCTGATCCTGCAGGAGCCAGTTGCAGATGACAATAAAAACGTGATGTGAATGTTACAGTATTCTTAGGTTAGCCTTAAAATTCAAGTGTGGAACCCTTGAAAAGGAGGAAGAGAAAACAGTTTGGGGGCTTTATTTAATGTTTGGTTGATAATTGCAGTGAAGTATAGCCACATCGGTGAATCTTGAGTGGAGTCCTTGCAGACACTGATCTTACAGGTCTTCCTTTTGCAGTAGACAATGAAGAAGCAATGGTTGCATGCTGTGAGGACAAACCAATGAGTCAGAGGCACTTGGTCTGTGCTTGCCCTCAGGTCTGATGGTTTGACGAATTCTGTCAAGTTCTCATCTCATTTGTAGTCTCTTCCCCTCTACCTGCCACTTCTGTTGCAGCTGTGGGAGTTGGGGAATCCCAGAACTCTTGAAATACCTTTTCTGCTGATTTACATTCACCTGCTTAAGCTGTGGAGGAATTAATTGCATATCTATATGATGGAAGAGATTTTTGTGTGGCTCAGGGTTAAGATCCTTAGGACACAGCAGAGGGGAAAGGACACAGCTGAAGGGGACTAAATCTTGTACAGCTAGAGATCTGCTTTGATTTCCTAGGTATTTATTGCCTAGGATTTTTCTAGGTATTTCCAGGACTGAACTTCTAGTATTTATATTTTCAGCAATAGTAAAGCCAATAAGTAAATCTCTTCTAAGGAAGTAGAAAAATACCTTTTTCTGAGGCAAATTCTGAATTGAGGCCTGGATTGTAGGAAGGTGAGATTGAACCCTGGGATGTGGGTGAAGTTGAGAGGCTTACATCCATTGCTTCAAGGATGATACCACAAATTATTTACTTGCTTTGGGGCTATATTTTGTCTGTCCTGACCTGTGTCCACAGCAGAAAGGTGCGGCACCCTCATGTGGGTGTGCGTGGTCCTGTGGGGAGCACAGGCACAGGTTTGTTGGAGTTTCTCAAATTGACCAGTGCTCCCCTCTGCCTGGTTACTTTTGTACCGAGTTTCTGGGCCTCTTGGCTGTGATGAGAAGTTACTGGCAATGCTTAGTCTTTGGGAAACCAGGGATCCAATTTCAGGGTGCTACTCAATGGTAGGCTTGTTTTTTCCTAAAACAGCTCAAAGTTGTAAGAAGCACATCTTATTTCTATGTTCATGTGACTTTAATGTTATTTTTAGATGTTTTCAGGAGTGTGATAGTGAATATCTTTCTTTAAATATAGGTAGCAAATACCTTGTGATTTATATAATACTTTCAAATGTCTGTATGCAGAGGAAAAATTAATTACTGCACGTGGTACTTACAAGGCGAAGGCAGGGCACTTTCTAGATAATTACAGTGCCACTGCAGAGTAAATATATCAGTCTTCAGCTGACAATATAATTTATAACAACTATTGAGTGATTTGACTGGTGTACGTTGTTATTGTTACAAGAATTATTTTTTTTTCAGTGGTGCTGAACAGCTGTAGATCCTCACAGCTGTAACTGGAGCTGTTTGCTCGGTGCTGCTGGAAATCGCGCCAGAGGTGCCTACAGTTCATGGATTTCTTTCTGATTGAGGAGTTGATGAACTCAGAGTTGGGATTAAAGCAAGCTTGCTTTTTACCTCTTTAATCCTCCTGCTCACTCTGAGAGGCAGAGGGAGAAACCCAGGAATACAAATCTCTAATGTAGAGTTTTGGTGCCAGACTTTGAGTTTATTCATGGAAGCCATAAATTAGATCACTGACTTTTTTTTTTTTTTTTTTTTTTAAACTAAAAACCTGTGCCGAGGACTGATAATTGTGGCTTTTCTATTCTGACAGGGGGTGCTATGTGGGTTAACTTTAGGATGTGTCACTGGAGGATCAAACACCTTGTGTTTTGCTCTGCTGCCCTTCGCTGACTGCAGCAGCCATCCCCTCGTGTGGCTATCAATGCCTTTACCACTGCTGTCCCATCATTGGTCATAACACACATTTGTTTATCGAAGTGATGCTAAGAGAGGGCTTGCTGATTGCTCCCGTGCTAAGACTGCAACAAAGGAGGGAAAAAACATCCTAGGAAAGGACGTTACTGCTCTCTTTCCGGTGATTCTTACGTCTGTAGTTGTCTTCCGTGACAACAGCGTGAAAGGGTGTTGGACGAAGTGCTGTGTTCTGTAACAATGATGCCTGGAGAAGAGTTGTCTTGTTTTTAATTCCTTTCCCACTCTACCCACTCTAGTCTCTGCTTTTATAGCTTTCTCTCCGGTGCGTTGTCAGACGCTACCTCAGAAAAGTGTGCTTCGGCTGGATCTGTGAAACTTTAAAGCCATGCTACTATTAATTAATACCATTAAGATTATATTGCCTCATCATTTTTTAATGTTCAGCCTCAGGTAACCGCTAATGGTGCTGCAAAGTATATTAATAAAAATTACTTGTAGTAATTAAGGAAGAAATGAGGAGTATGTGGGGAGCTCAGTGGTTGGTTGAGAAGAAACGGGAGCGCGGCCCCAGGGGCTGCTCGTCTCCATCCTCACCGCTGCGGGGCTGGCCATGGGGTGGGCACACGGCCACGGAGCTGCGTGGGGACGTCCTCAGCACATCCCGTAGCAGTCTGTGCCTCAGTAGCTTCTGCAAAAAGGCACCTTGAACAATGGGTCGATCCCGAATTGTTAAGTAGGGATAGAGCAGTTTTAATCTTCTCTTCATTTACTGGGAGGAATTAGTCATGGATCGTTTGTGGTGGTTTTGTTGCTCGTAGAGAAGCAGGGTAAAGACCTGAAGATTGATTCCCACTGATTCTTTGCAGGAAGCACCTGGAGTAGCTGTGTTGGCAGAAGGTATCCTCCAGCTTTGTCCAAAGGCTGTATTCAGTAACTCACGGCATGTTTGGTAGCACATGCATGAACAAAGATGTGAGGGTGAGATTTTTGAGCAAATCTGGCCAGTGCTGGTCTATTTTGCTTCTGTTTTACGTTCAGCTCATGTAACTGTGTGCTTGTTTACAGCTAATCGTTAAAACCAAGGGGTTTTCACCAAGGGTTGCCCAGCTTGTTAGTTTTCCCAGTACATGGCTGTAAGTGCTTTGCTTATTGCTGGGCTCATTGGCATGGATGAGCTGCGGCGCTTTCTGGGGGTGATCAGAAGAGGCAGCTGCTGGCCCCTGCTTCCCTCCTACAAGCTTCAGGTACCTGTTCACCAGCCCCATGGTCGTCTTCATGTTACAAACACTGCTGCATCTGGTCATCTTCATCTCACCTACCTGAACCGTTAGGGAGGAGAAAGTGAGCTCTGTATCTAACTCAGCAGGTTTTCATGTTCCTTTTCTTGCCCTGGCCTAAAACTGTGGCACTTGCCATCTGCCTTTGTGTAAATGTTGAGGAATAACAAGGATAGTGCTGGACTGTGGTGTTAAGGAAATCTGCTTCAGGATACAAATGTACCACTGGGGGTGGAAAAAAAGATGACTGGTGCCCCCAAGAAATAGAAAACTTCGAATTTTGCTTTTGGATCTCTTTTTGTTGTTGTTGTTGTTGACTGGAGAAGCTACATAGCATTGTGCTGTGTCTCAAACCTCGCAATTTTGTGTTCTGTTGGGTTTTAGGAGTTGTTATAATTATTTTAATGTAGAAGGTTTAACATGTAAAGTCAGCTTCCTTGTGGAAGTTTTAGGCCCCAGAATCTTTAAACAAATGAGAAACTCTTCCCCCTCCCCCTTAAGCAAACAAACAACAAAAATGAAGACAAATGAGAACACTTTGTTTCAAGGACTGCATGGAAAATACTGGCGTTTAGATGAAGATGTCTGACCTGTCTTCCAGTGTTTTCCTTTTGAACTGGAAAAGCTCTGTGGCTTTATTTTTGCTGTCAACACCTTACCATCCAACCGTACCATCTACCATCTTGCAGAGCTGCTGAGAGCTCGGCTTACAGCTGAAAGGCTCCAACTTCACCTGCTGTAGTGATGTTCCAGACTTGTGGTGCCCTGCCGGTGCCGCGGCACTGTGTCTGTGGGAGCGATGCTGGTGCCAGCCTGTGAGGAGATGAGCTCTGTTGCAGTAGGAAATGTGACTTAATATCACAGTGCCTTGTGGTTTTGTGAATTGAAAAAAAGCATTGCTGAAATATCAAAATGTCAAACTCTGTTTTGAGAACCTTTTTCATCAAAATAACAATTGCTATTTTAGTGGTTAAAAGAATTCAACTCCTTACCCTGATTTGGGATGCAAAGAGATATTTTAGTGTTTGAATCTCCCCTGGCCCAGAAATTCTGAATTCCGCTCAACTTCTATTATAGCCTGGCAAAGAGCTCTGGTATCTTTGATCCTTCTGTTCATTACAGAGAAATGTTAAATTAAGATAAGACTGTTTTCAGTTTATCCCAATGAGAAATTCTCCATCTAATTTGGGACTTGGAGCAACAATCAATGTGTGCTTTCCAATGTAGATCTATTTCCTCTTTGATATATCTAGCAAGGCCAGAAGAGATGCAGATTGCATGATCCTTTTGGTGGTGCTATCCTAAAAGCCTCTCGTTGTCTAGCAGGTAGGAGAACACCAGATGGTGAGGCTGTGGGCAGGGTCTTCAGTTCAGTCCTTGTCTGTCTTATGGGCAAATCTCTGCTGCTTAAATTGCTGCTGCTTTCTTCGTTTGTAAAGTGTGAATAATAGTACTTAACTCCCTGGAATGCTAATGCCCTAATCTTTCTGCAGACACTTGCTTCTATCATAGAAATAGACAAGACAGTAATGCTCAAAGCCAGGTCTCATCATCTTTTCCTTCAGTCTGTCAGTTTAGGATGGAATTTGAAAAATACTTGACATGGTCTTAGTTTTTATTCCCCTCTGTAAGCCAGTAGCAGTACTCGTGCCAGCTTCATCCTGACTGGGATTGACCTTTGCTTTGAAAAAAAAACAAACACACACAAAACTACAATTCTCTAGTTATGAAAGGAAAATGATATTTACTGAGCAAAAAGTGGAAATAAGTTGTCTTTCAACCTTTCAAGCAGCATTCTGCAATATTAGATTTTTAAAAACAACTCTCCAACTTTTTTTTGGCTGACTCGGGCAGTAAGTAGCAGAGCGAGGTCGGGGGGGTCAGAATATTGCTGTTGTCTGGGCGTTTCAGCAGCCGATGTAATATTCATTGTGCTGGTAGCAACACTGCATTTCCTGAAGTTAATCCAAGGCAGTTCAGAGAGCGGACCCGTTCCAAGTTTCCTTCAAGTCCCTGAGCTAACAGGAACACCTGAAACCCTCGGTCAGGTTGGTTCCTGGCAACGAGGTCAGCAGGGACAGACGGATAATGTGGACAGATTGAGCCCATATGGCCGTGCTTTCTCCTCTGCTGACATCTTGTGACACTGCCATTTACTGGGCACGATGAAGTTTGGGATGAGGATTTTACTGGGAAGGCTGGAAAAAGTGCCCATTAGCTCAGCCTCTCTAAAGTGACTGCTATGGGCCATAAAGGATGTAAATTAAATGTGTTACTACTGCTCCTGCAGCTGCTGGGTGCGTGGTATTGCTTCGAATGGGATGTTCAGGCTTTTGTCCCTTAAATTCAAAGTTGCAGTTCGGATTGTAGGCTCGATGTGACCTCTGAAAGTCACAGCCATCTGACAGCTCTCTTGTGGCCCATGTGGAAATTATTTATTGACTCATATATTCTGCCTTAAAAGTAAAATCACCTGTTCAGTGCTGTACTGCTCTGGTGTACGCCCATTTCAGACGTGACCTGTGATTTTACCTCTCTCCGTAAATGGGTTCTTGGCTTGTGTGAGCGCGTTCCACCCTAATTCTCTTTTGTTCCTGTTACTACAGATGGATAGCCGCTCTGAGCCGCAGACACGCTATGCTTTTCTAACCTCTTAGAAGTATGTGCCTTGGGTTGCCTTCTGTGCCTGATACACAGCAGGTAAAAGTCTATTAAAGCTCTGGCCAAGGAGTTTCAGATGACTTCAGCTGCTGGTTTTCCTTCAAGTAAAACAAAAGCCCACTGGAGTAGTGAGCAAGGCATTTTTCCTTCTACACGGCAACCTAATGCAGACAAGTGGCCATGTCCTAACAACTAGCAGAAGCCATCAGTCAGAAGGGGTCATAGGCTGAATGAACCCTGTAGCCTGCACTGTACTGTGCGTTTAGCTCCGACACGGTACCAGGTTGAAATATGTCTGTAATGGACCATGGGAAGCTTCTTGTTGCAGTTCTCAGATTGTTTTCCTGGGTTAGCTGGAAGAAGGCTGGGCCAGCCACTGCTACTTGCAGCACATTCAGTGAGCGCTGAACTCCCCGTAGGAAGAAGAGCCTGATACGATCTTGTGCTTGCTTGGAGAGCGCTGTGATGTCTGAATTCACTCCTTGGCTAGCACATCACCAGCTGCCATTGTGAAATTGAATCTTTAGATATAGTGGAGTGCCTGCTCTATATTCTACTTCAGTTCTGAGAACTTCCCTTTTAATGGCCAGTGTGGGCATTGTAAAATCCATATACTTATGCAGGCTGTCTAGAAGCCTTTAGATTTGTGAGGAGGCACTAGAGAGCTAAATGTGGAGCCACTAAACCATGGCTCTTCTCCTGAGAGTCTCCCTAAACAACAACAAAAATTATAAAGATGCTCATGTTTGTGTTGCTGCTTTCAGTTTCTGGAGGATTATTTCATTAACACATGACATTCACTGTAGATTTGGGAAAGTGATACTGAAAATCGAGCTAAAGGAAAAATGAATTTGAGTGGAAAATGCTGTACTGGTGCTTCCCACACAGGTGTTCCATGGAAGGCCCTGGGGTTCAGAAGGATGGGGTGCTGAAAGATGGAGAGCAGGTTGGAGCTACGGTGAAGTAGTAGGAACAGCTCATTTTTGGAGCCCAGTACATCTAAAATGCATCTTGAATACTTTCCTCTGGATTTTAGGGATTGAGGTCAGAGGAGCTGGTTCCTGAGAGGTGTGAGGTCCTTTCCCTTTCTTTCCATACACTATTAAACTGCAGAATTGATGTATTTGGATGGCATCTCTGGAAACGTAGTCCAAACTCCCTCCTCAAGGTAGTGTCACCTAGAGCAGGTTGTCTCCTTTAAAGCTTCTCCAAGGATGGAAGCTCCACTGGCACAGGCTGCCCAGAGAGGTTGTATTAGATCAAGAAGTCTGGGGCTGTTGTCTTTGTTCCCTCCCATCAGGTAGTTGTGTCCATGGGTGAGTTTCCCCCTAGATCTCTTCTCCAGGCTGAGCAATTCCAGCTCTGAGTCTCATCCATTGGACCTAAGAAGAATGCAAAGAGCCGGTGACAGAAAAGCCCTCGAAGGAGTTGGGACATGTGAGGCACATCAGAGGAGGAATGGGAAGAAGGAGGTGGCCGGTGTCTGCGTGGAGAGGACACAAGGCAGGAGGGTTATCTAGGTTGTGGATGTGGCTGGAGGTCCAGTGCTGAGTCAAGGAGCTCTGCTGAAGTGTGGGGAGGTGGGAGATGGTGCCTTGCCTGGGAGCGTGTAGGTCAGGCTTTGTAGTCAGGCCAGCAGCTCCCTGTGGTGTATTTTCAGTAGCCTGGGGCTCTGGATGCCTGGAGACAAAGCGCTGTGCACCAGGGGCTCCACAGGGTGATGGAGAGAGATCTGGAAAGGCTGGAAATACTTTTTATGTTGTGGGAGAATGGGAAAGGACTGAAAGTCAAAGTTTTCCCTTGAGAATATATTCCAGATTTGCTAAAATAATTGTACGTAGCCAAATCTGGAATATGCATCAAACATAGCACTGATGGCCTATCAGATCTGTTGGACATCTATTTTTGATTATTTCAGGTAGGGTTGTTTGTATTATTCCTTCATGACAGAATCTAGGAGAGTGGAGATTTCTGCTGTAATTGCAAACTGAAGTAAAAACTGGAAGCAGCCCCGATCCTGGCAGTCAATGTTTGTCTCAAAGTGTAAAAGCGCTCAGGAATATCTTAAGCATAGCATTGAAATTCCTCTGTGGCGTTGTAGGCTTTTCAGAATAGGCTTTTGCTACCTTAATCTTGGAGAAAATGGGAACTGAAGAGT
Organism: Netta rufina; assembly: GCF_964035555.1. Classification (NCBI taxonomy): domain Eukaryota; kingdom Metazoa; phylum Chordata; class Aves; order Anseriformes; family Anatidae; genus Netta; species Netta rufina. The sequence continues at coordinate 4,368,734 of NC_140140.1, forward strand.
TGAAAGTACTTCAGCCTGCAACTTGTGAACATCCAGCCACGCAGAGGCCTGTGCAGGCGAGCAGGATTCGGATGATTTCTCTGTGGCCACCCAGTCCGCCCGTACTGCGTGCAGGGCACATGCTCCAGCCCTTCTTCTCTCGATTTGCAGTCTCAAAATGTTGATCACTGGGACATCGCAGCGCCTCTTCTGGCTTTGTTGTGCAGGCAGAGCTGGAGCACTAGTGCCTGATAACGGCACCACCTGAGCTGTGTCTCTGGGGACCTTCACCTTCCTGTGTCTGGATTTTAGTTGGGGTTTAGCCCGGCGGGTGGCTGAGCAGCACCCAGCTGCTCTGTGCCCCCTCACTGGGATGGGGGGAGGATCAGGAGAAGGTAAAACTCATGGGCTGAGATAAAGGCAGCTCAACAAGGCATAAAAGGAAGGGGGAACAGCAATAAAACCACAAAACAAGTGACGCACAATGCAGTTGCCCCTACCAGCTGACTGATTGCCAGGCAGTCTCCAACCTCCACCCCTGGCCAGCTCCCCCAGTTCCGTTGTTCCCCACGGTGCCCTGTGGCACCGGATGTCCCTTGGGCCATTAGGGCCAGCTGTCCTGGCTGTGCCCCACAGCCTCTTGTGTCCCCCCTGATTACTGGCAGGGCAGCACGAGGAGCTGGGAAGCCCTGGGCTCTGTGCAAGCACAGCTCTGCAACATCGGTGTGTGAGCAGCATTATTCTCTCCCTAAATCCTAAACGCAGCACTGTGCTAACTACTAGGAAGAAAACGAACTGTACCCCAGACAAAACCAGGACAATTTTTCACTTAGCTGTTGTCAAGCTCGCAGGCTTTCAGACTTCTTGCTGCTCCTTGATCTGTTACCCTGCTGTTGGCACAGGACTGAAATGATCAGTCCTGCATCCCCAAAGTGTGTATTGACTACTTGCCTTTGATCTAGGCTGTCCAAACCCTCTGAGGTGCAGGAGAGCTGTTAGAGCTTTAATCCACAGTGCCTAGTCTGCCAGACGGCTCTGGTGGTTTGTTCCTGGGTCAGTACAGACCCCAAACACCCTCCTGCTGCCGTGTCCTCGCAGCTCCTTCCTGCTGTCTGTCTCCTGGAAGTACTGCATGAATACGATTTTTGTCAAATTGGTCAAATCTGGAAACAGATTTAAATCAGGCTGTGGGAGTTAGCATGTTAACGTTAAAACACAGGCACCTGAGGGTCACTGTCACAGGTAGTTGAAAGCCTTGCATCGATTTGCTGCGTGAATCAAGGGCTTTTTAAATCCTGTGACACCAAGTGGCCGTGAGGCTGGAGCTCCAGCTTCAGGAAGGTGGGAGGAATTCCCAACAGAGCTACTACTTTGTCTCCCCCTCCCCAAAGGTAATATTTCCCAGATCTTTTTATTAGTATTTACATTAAAAAATCAATTACATCTCAAATAATCAAAATTTAAATTTCTCTCTTCTTTAAAAGCACTGTGTAAATAAACCTGGGCGTTTTAGGGCTGTGACATTGCTGAGAGATTTGGATGCACGATCTCAGCAATCTTTATGAGCTGTTACTAGCAGAGCTGTTCAGATTCCCAAAACGTTATTTTCAGTTCATGGGCAGAATCGGGATGAGGACACAATATAACCAATCTAAACAAAATAACCAAGCCCTAACTTCTTAGTCAGAATGTGGGATATCTAAGGAGGAATTTCTTAAAAGAACTGCTCTGAATCTGGGGGAGGAGGGAAATCCTCCAATCCCTGCTTTTCTCTACAGGGCCCATGATAACTTCTCTTGCGTTTCGTGGATTTGTAAAGCATCTTGGGGAAAGGGGCATTAATCCTAGCTGCCCCAGCTGCTCAGGAGGCTCTGATTGCCCTTTGCAGTAGGAGCAGAGAGGTTTGCGGCTCTGACCGGCCAGATTTAACTTGAGAAAATGTCCAGGAATAGCAGAAACAGCACACGTCCGTACAGGAGCATCACTGCCTGGTGTGGCCTTGATGCTGCAAATGTGTCCAGCTGCTGTCTGGCGATGCTCAGCGTGAGTTGGCAGAAAATGGGTCAGCACCTCGCTGCTTGGAAAATAAGAGGGAAATTTCAATTCCGTTTGTGAACACAGCTTATATATTGCAAACGCAGAGTAGGTTAGAAGATGTGCCCGTTTGTGCTGGTGTAGTGATCGTTTCCACGCATCTTACCCCAAATCTCCATGATAAGAGGGGACACCTGAGGTAAGAGATGCATTCACGGTGCACCCTCACACGGGTGGCCCCCCCAGCCTGGCCTCTCCCAGGTCCCTTCTCACCAGCTGTGTTCTGCCCCTGCTCCACCCTCTGTCTAACCACAGGGCAGCAGCCGTTTTGCCTAGGAATGTCTCAGTCTCTTGGGGAAAAAAGGCAGGTATTTCCCCTCCCATGACACTCAGACACTTGTGTGATCTTTTTTGGCTTTCCCCTCAGCTTTGCCCACTGGCTGTTACCCTTGGTGGCAGGGTAGACTTTTCAATGGTGTCCTGAATTTGGGCATGGACATCTTTAGATTGCTGCCCATATATTATATAACTACTTGCCACAAAATCAGGGGGGTTTCTGGGGATTTTTTTGGCTTTCACCGGGATAAATGAGTGAGTGGCAGACTCATTTTTATTTACCAGATGCGCCCAAGCAGCTGGAGCTGCTCTCTGCTGCTACGTCAACATCTTTCCCACTGACTGTTTTTTCTTTTATTTCCATGGTGGCATATTTTTAGCTTAATTAGTGGTGGCAGTGCTGATCTGCTGCCTATTGTTTTCTGTTTATTTTCTTTGTCTTGGCATTTAGAGGCTGTGGCACAGATACTTGGAAGCTAACGGGTCTATTCCCACCTTACCAGTGCAGTTGGCAGTACGGAACAGCAACCATTTTGACAAAGGCTTGTAAAATGGGAATCTTCTTCCAGAATCTGAGTAACGTGGGGAGGAGGAAAAAGCAGTTTCCAAAGTAATTTTGAATTTTATAGCAAAATCCAAAGAATCAGCATTCTCGGGTGTATTTCTACTGCAGAAAAACATGCACATTTGGTATGTGTACTACAGAAACATTGAAATTGTAGCTCAGTAAAGCGTGCCCCTTGTCTCACAGGTCATTCTGCTCTTCATATTTTTTCCACATGCTGTCTCAGTCGCACGTTAACCTGGATGCTTCTGAAGCCACAAACAGCAGAGTCAGCAGAGCCTAACTTTGGTAAGGCAGGACTTGAAGCAAAGACCTTGTATTTGCTGTAACGGTTTATAGCAGTTGTCTGTCATCTTCAATGTCTTATTTCTAGCCTTGCCCAACGTTTGGTTCTTCAGAGAACGACAATGCTCCTCCCCAAAATAGCAAGGTAATTCATTGGGAAAATAACCCTGTTGTGATGTGCTTCATCCAAAAGCAAATCCGAATGATTCTGTGCTTTGCTGTGTGTGTACCGCAGAAAAAAATGACACTTATAACATTCTACTTTGTCACAGTGTTCAATGCAACCAATTATTTCAGCTGATGGATCCACTTATTCTCCAGAAGTTATAGCTAGCTCTTTGATATCTAATGGAAGTACGTGCCACTTTTGGTACTTTACATCTTCAAAGCGCTGTATAAACATTTAAATTAATACGAAACCCGCTGGGGATGGCAAATGAATGAAGTATGTACAAACTTGCACTTACAGGACTAAAAGGCCTTTATCTCGATGGATAGAAAGCCAGGCGTGCCTCACGTGGCCTGTTAGCTGTGCCAGCGCTGCCCCTGCCCAGCAGGTGACACGTGGCTGCGTCTGCAGCCTCCTTCACTTCCCTGCTCAGGTGAGCACAGACAAAAGCCTCTCCCCCCTCTCCTTGTTGCTGCTTGTAGCTGCTCCTTTCCTCGCTGTGAGGCACCAGCCTTGTTCCCACACCAAACAGAGTGGCTGTGCTAGGCAGGAGGCTGAACCAAGCGCAGAGCCTGACCCGTACGTTGTACTGCAGCTCTCGCAGCCTGCTCAGTGTCCTGGGTGACCGTCATCTGCTGTGCCATGGTACCCGCGTTCTGCCCTGTGCCACGTGGTGACAGGCGCTGTCGTGCTGATGGATCTGGGGAAGGGTCTCAGGAGGGTGCCAGGGGATTCCTGGTGTACAGCAAATGCTTCTTGGAGGGTCTTAGATGCAACTCGAAGTCCTCATGTGTGTAACAATACAATCCTCTCTGTATTTAAAGTTTTTCAGCCTTTTCTGAACAGTCTGATATACCCGCAAAAGTGCTTTTTCAGCCGCTGTTAGCATAACCTAACCTTCCCTCATCAGCCATCGCCTGCCCCATCCGTCAGCAGTACACGAAGGCCGCGTGGGGTTTTGCTCAAAGCAGGCAGAGGTTTGGGCTCCCTCGGGCAGTGGGGGCTGAGGGTGTTGATCGTCCTGTGCTGTTAATTACCACAGGCCGAAATGGTGGGTTTGTCCTCTCTGCCGGTGCTGCCACCCGCTGCCATGCCACATTGAAAGGTGTGGAGTGTTTGGGGAGTGTTTTGGTGGTGGCAAATTAACTGCAAAGCCTAACAAAGCCGAGGCTGCCACGTAAGCTCAGTATGTTGCAAGTAAAACTGCTGATTGCCAGCTGGTTGTGGAGATTGGAAATGTTCAAACAGCTTCCAAAGAGATTTTTAATTTTTTTTTCCTTAAACCTACCAGAGATGCGGAGGACGCAGTCTCTCTTCCAGCTCACAGGAGGTCTTTGTGCCGCGCTCTCTGCTGCGCTCGGCAGCTAATAATTTTTAGAGCCATTTCTCTGCTGTAGCTTCTGGTAAGTAGATACCTACGGAGACGCAATTAGAGATGGGGCTCTGCGAGGTGGGGTCACTGCTGGCTGCCGGTGCTGCAGCTCTGCTTTCGGCAGGAGCTGGGCTGCGGGTGCTTGTGTCAGCGCTCGAAGGCAGCGAGCTGCGGGTTCAGCTCCCACCAATGCAGACGTGTCCTAATGAAAGAGGCTCGAAGCAGGGAACTCTGAAGCCGTGCCTAACAGACACGGTGTGTGTTGTTACCAGCTCTCTGCTGTACGGTGTTCCTCGGGGGTGCCTCCATCCTGTTGGAGGTGTCAGGTCTGATGTGGGTCGGTAACAAATGCCATCAGCTGCTTCCTTGTGCTGTGTTTGGAGTTCTTCATGGGCATGTTGGTTTAAAAAAAATACTTAACACAAACCGCCTTACTAATGCTTCTCTTGTAAACATCGCTGAAAAAGGAGCAAACTTTATATTCGTGTGTGTTCTCCTTATTATGGTAATTAATTTCCCTTTATAACTTCTTAATGCTTTCCTGTACCGAACCTGCCCCTTGTTAGCAGCAGTGAGCAGGACGCGGGCGTGCTCGGGTTGCAGGTGCTGCTCTGTACGCTGACAGCCGGGCAGCAGCGCTGCAAGAGGAGCCCAGCTCGCCCTGAGCTGTCATTTCCCGCTGCTCCCCACGGTGACGGACGGTGCGTGGGGAGGAAGGGGAGAAACAGGAACGTCTCGCAGTGGAAAGCACCGATTGAGCAGACGGAGCCAGCAGAAATGCAAACCGGTCTCATGGAGTGCAGAGAGGGGAGGAGGAAACACAGTAACGCGATGCACAGATGCTCTTTGATCTTGGCTAGGATTCCGAGCGGCGCGGTCCTGCTGCAGGTGGCATTAGATAAGAGGATGTATTCCCTGGACGGATTTCTGCTGGCACTCTGAAGCAATTAGATTTTGCTTGTTTGCTAAGTGAGCATAACCAGGTGTTCCCTCCCTCCCCTTGCCCAAAAAAGGGTTTGAGATCCCCATCTCCCGAATGGATTAATTACGGTTTCATCTCCCTCCTGTATCAATTACAGCAGTCTGTGCTCCTGGGCTTGCTAAGGGGGTTTCTTGTTCCCTTTCCCTCTCGCCTTGCTGAGAGGTGTTCCTGAATTGAGACAGCTCTTAATGGGTGTCAAGCAAAGAGTTCAGAAGCCCTGTAGGATTAAAATGAGACCCAGATATTAAGATGGGCTTAGTTCAAGGGCCAGAAAGTTTCTTGTAGGCATGCACTGACATTTTGAAGACATTTTGAAGGTGAGGACGAATGGGATGAGATGCAAGAAGGGTACCCGCAGGGAAAGAAAGCATTCTTCGGAGGGCAGAGAATCTCTGAGTCCTGTGTCAGCCATGCACTCCGATTTTCTAGGCTCTCTGCTATGTGATAAGAATCTGTGGGGTTGCTGTTCTGCTTTGTCCTAACTTTGTGCTGGATGATCCTTGTGAGAAATAATGATATGCGTTAGGAACTGCAGCTGGGCCAGCAGCAGGGACAGAAAGCTGCTCAGGCTTTCTCTCTGTGCACCAGAAGAGACAGGTAAAGCAAGCAGAAGGATATATGCTGTAGCATCCCCTAGGAGATTTTGAGCTTGTGTTTTGAGCCATTGCTTACCAAAGTTCTTACCTCCAGGAATTAGTCTAACAAATCAGCTTTCTCAAGATCCTCAGCCATTTGCTGCCTTACAGTGTAATTGTGCGTGACTGTTGCTCATTAGCCAGCAATATGTACCTCCAGGGAACGGGGCTTTACAGCCTGGGATGAATTAAACTGAAACTTCGGCAAATGTCGCTGCTTTTTTTTTCAGGACTGAAAAAAGTGTGGGCTTTGAGCGTCCAAACCTTCAAGCAGCTGGGTACGGTGTTGCTGGATGCTGCGTGCTATGGGAGGAGGTGGTGAAGCTGTGACAAAGCTGCTGCTCTTAAATCCGTCCCTTTTCCCGTGGAACCAGGAAAACAGAATTCAAGAGCAACGTTGGAGCGTGGTATATAGTGCACACTTTGCACTGGAGACCAATTGGCAGGGATGTCTTATTCATGCCAGTGCTGCCCTGGCTGCCAAGCATGTTAGCAGTTGTGGTTTAGGATACGCACATCTGTGATTCTGACTGGGATCCAACCCATTAGCCCATTTGTGCATGAATGCAAGGGGTAAATTCCAGCCTGAAGGTCGGAGTTCTTCTGTGTTCGTCTCTGCAGGGGAAGGGTGGGAATTCTCCCCCCCATTTTTTTTAGGGCTTTGGCAGAAGGCAGCAGCATCTTGCTTTGCTCACTGCATTATGTATTTCATCACTTTTTGTTGTTGTCTTCGTACAGTTCTGCTCTAGAGAGTGGATTTGTATCTCCACGTCCAAGCACAAGTGGCTAATGAGCCATTTGAAGTCAGTAGCCACTGATCCCTGTTTGGGCTGAATAATGCAGGGTGCAGCTGTTGGGGCTCCTGCAATAAGTGCAGAAGGGCTGGTGATAGGGTGGGGGTGGGTGGAGGGATGGGGAGTGCACAGAAGCTTTCTGGCTTAGAATATTTTTCAATGATTTTTACCAACAGCCCATTCTGTAGGGTTGCTGCCTTCCATTGAAAGAGAAGAGTAAAATCAGAAGGGCTCCATGTGGGTCCTTTGCCCCTTCAAAACGAATTCTGCTTCCTTCAGACTTGAAGTGTGTTGATAAGGAGATCTGAGAATAATGCTGAGGTTGCCTGGTGGCTGCCTTTTACGTTTTAAACCCTGAAATGTCGGATGTGCCTACATGAGTAGGTGAGGGCCCTGAATTCCCATGTCTCAACCGGAGTGCTCCCTGCACTCTGGCACTCGAGCTCTCCTGGTAAGGTCTGGTGTTCAAGTCTGGCAAAGAGAATTGCCAGCTTCCAGTGCCGTAACTGCTTCATGAGGCTCCGGGGATTCTCTTCTCTCCCCCTGCCATCCACTTTTCCACTCAGCATTATGACACGGTATATGGTTTTTGTCCCATTCGCTGTAGGTTTCTAAGCACAGTATACAGCAAGCAAATCCATTGTTAGGATGTCAGGCTGTTCCGCTATCCTTCCCAATAGTACTTCTCAGTTTAATGGGAAGTATTTAATCTGGTATCATTATGAACTTAAAATATGTATTATATACATTAGAAAAAAATAAAAAAATACAAATTAAAGCTAACAAAGCTATGTTGCATCAAGACAGTTGAATGAAGGGAATCTTGTTATGGAATAACATGAGTGCTGTAAGAACTGAGCTGGTGTGTTTAATCTCTTGGCCAAACGTCGATGGATGGATAAGGGTACGTTGGGCTTCTGAACCATGACACGTGAAGGGTGAGATTCATCTCGCTTGCTTTTAGATGTCTGCAGCGTAGACAGCTGTGCTGGAGTGAGTCCTCGGCTGCCTTTAGAGTCAGTGGAGAGGAAGCGGTGGTTCTCAAGGATGATTCATCTCACCTAGACATCGACGTGAATGCTGCTGCTGCGATGATATGCAGAATAAAAGTACTAGTTTCTCTTCTCTAGCTGTAAAGACAGCATAGATGATATGGGTGTCTACATTACAAACATTTAAGACTTAGATGAATCCCGGCTGACACGCTTCCCGTTCCTCCCTGAAGTTGGTAGGATTTCAAAGCATTCAGTTTGATGTGAGGGATGTACAACATTGACAAAATCGAGCCTGAACTGCCTGTGAGAGATGTGAAAGCCGTTCCACATTTGTCCTAAACTTCTGTGGGTGGCGAGCGCGTTGCTTTTACTTGTCAGGTGGAAGAGCATTACTGCTGGGTGCTCTGACAGTAAGGAAAAAAAAGGATGTATTCTTTTGATCTCTGTACAAAAATGCAATGTGGAGATTTGGAGTGAGCCACTGTCCAGTGACATTTGAGCACCGCTCGGTGTATCAGCTTAAATGCTGAATGCATCCAGATATCCAGACGCTTTAAAAGATCTTCATTATATACATTTTTAATGCTTTTCTAGGGCAAGATAGTTCATTCTTTTCCTTGCATTTAGCATGCAAAGCATCCAGTTTTAAATACAAATTAGTTTGAAAACAATCCTCTTTTTGCCTTTTTAAACTTTTAAAGCTTGGATTTAGCTCTTTAGGCTCATTAATATTCACAAACACTGCTTAGTTAAGCTCGCTTTAATTTCTGTGTGCTTTGTTAACAGGGATTATAGTGATGTTCGCATTTGCATGCGAGACTTCGACTATTGTGTAAATTCTGGTCATTATTATGAGGGGGGAAAAAAGTGTTGAAAATCTACCTCGCTCCCTCCGGTTCTTTAGCTGTTATACTTAATAGCCTTGTGAGAGTGTTTCTTTCCATATTTATTAGGAGGCTTTTACATTTCTCTTTGGAAGATGTTTGAGAGCCTTGCAAGCCCTGAGGAGAAGGCAGGCTTCTGGTCTCCAGGTATGCCTTTGGCACACTGCGTTGACAAAGGAACATAGCCCTTCATATCTGGAAAGCGAAGACAGCCTTGGACAAGTCCAAGTTGTACAATCTTTCACTGGCTCTGACAGTTGGAGGCATTAGTTACCTGCCTCTGTTGCTGTGGCCAAATGAGCTGGAAAGCACAGCAGTTTTCTAACGATGTTCTGGAGCCAAAGCCTGCTCTCAGCAAAACACCTGTATTTGCAGCCAGTGGCTGGCTGGGGAGGCTGCTGTGGTGTTTACGGAAGGATAATCTGTAGCTTCTTTTCCTGTTTAATTCTAAATGTGCTCAGGGTTCATCAGTGGCATTATCAGATCTTGAGCTTGCAACCCGGGGAGAATTCGGCCAGGTTTCCCCTGGCATTGGCTTAGTGCTGCTTGGTGAGAGGGAAGGCGTGGTGCACAGAGGAAAACAAACAGGATTGATATTAAAAGCATAAAGTTACATTTCTGAATCTTATGGGACTCTTTGGGTGCATTTCCTTGAGTTGTAGAGCAGTTCGTCATTTTCTTTCCCCTGCCCTGTCAACCTGACTTACCAAAGTGCCTCAGCGTGGCTTTTGTGAAAACTTCTAACCTGTTTTTTGCCAAGAAGCGAGGTTTTTGAAACCTGCTGCGTGCTCTTCTGGCAGCAGTCGCCCATCGAGACCTCCACCTCCTGCATTAATGGCACAGACAGCTCGGTCCTTGGAGGACCCTGGCTGCTGTTCCTGTCATGTGTCTGCCGGCGGCTCTGTGTACGTGGGGAGGTGGCTGCCGAGCACTGACACAGGCTGCTGGTGGTGTGAGCCGTGGAGGAAACCTGTGCCTGTCCAGAAGCTGTCAGTGCACCAAGGCAGAGCCTGAGCCGGGCAATCACACACTGCCTCTCAGCTGGGCTTTTTTTATTGTGGAGGTTACAACATTTGCTCATAATGCTGTTTATATTAGTAAAAAAAAATAGTAATAGAAAAGTGTGTGTAATCCCTTTCCTTTCCTCCTTTTCTTCTTCCACAAAAAAAGGGCAAAAACCAACCAAACAAACAAACAAAAAACCACCAAAACCAACTATCAAGTCAGCAGTCAGAGGGATTTGTACATCCAGGAGCTTTTCATGCAGAGAGCTTCCCTCTCCCTGCCTGTTCGGAAGGCATGCACATTGCATCTTCCCTTGGCATCTTTGACAACATGTCCCCTGTACTCTGTAATTTCATGCATCCCTGTAATTTATCACTCTTACAGTTTTGGCTTGTGTAGCAAGAGATGCAACAATCCATAAATCAGATAAAATATCTTGCATAATAAGTACCTATATTTATCTCATGTTCTGTTTGCAGGGAAAAAACGTCTCTTGGTTGGGTTTGGGTGCAATGGGGGGGTTCAGTGTGTGTGTGTGTGGGGAATCTCTGGCAGCCAACCATGACATTCTTTTGCTTTTGTACTTCATAGGAAAGAACTTGTTATTTCAGTAACTATTTCAGAGCAGCCTCCTTGTGCTGCGGATGCCCGCTGTGGTGGTGTGTGGCACAGGGAGCACTGGGGGACAGTCAGGGTGCAGCTCCTGGGGACGCTTTCCTTCCCCCTTCGGCTGGAACGTGCTGCGAGGTGCAGAGCTGTTGCGCTTTCCAGCTTCAATAAATAAATCCTATCTGGGGGATTTAGGATTTAGCATTATCCATGTCAGTATCTAATCTTTTGTTGAATCAGTTGCTGGATGCAGTCTTTGTTTGCTCAAAGTTATTCCAACTTGGAAGAAATCTTGGGAGATGGAGGGGAGAAAGGGGTAACAGCTTCTGTGCCTTTCTTGTGGTACGCAGGGCTTCGTCTGAATTGTCATCAAACCACTCTGTCCTGCCCCAAAAGATGCAAGACCCTGAAGGTAGCCTCTGCTGATAAACTGTGAGAAAATCCCCCCTTTGTTCCTTAAATGCACATACAACTGAAATTGTAACAGGTGTGAGAGTTCTGCGCAGTTTGGGGCATCTTTCTGCATTCGTGAACGAGAAGCACATCAAGTTTTTCTTGCTCAGCCTATTCCACTACTTTATAAAGTCAATTTGTAATGACTATTACTCTGGAGAGACTTGTAAATTTGTGTAATATCTGTCCATATAAACAGAAATTGTAGGCTCGGGAAGTGTAGCTTGAAAACAATATTATCAGCTGTTCACTGCTAAATTCACTTTTTTCCTCTCACTCTGTACTGTAATTGTCGGTTTCCTCTCTGTGGCTGCTGCTGTACCCTGCCCCCCCCCCAAGCCGGTCCCCAGGCACGGGGCTGGGTCCCTGCAGAGCCCTGCTGTGAGAGCACTGGTGCAGATGTGCCCTGTGAAGTGGGCTTCAGGGCTGGGATTTGGGCAGCAGAGGAAACGAACGCCGTGAGATGCCCAAACCTGGTCTTGTTTGCAGTTCCAACCTCCAGAACTTTGCGGGTGGCTGGGGGGAGGAGTGGAACATGGCACTAAAAATCTCCCTTACCTTTGGCTGTTGTGGCAGAGGTTCTGGCTTTCTGATGCGTTTTGTTGTTTTTTTCTTTAGTTTTGTCGTTTGAGTAGGCTCCAGCAGAACAGTGTGTACAGATCAGTGCTGGAGAGGCGAAGCGCTTGATCCTGTCCAGCGTGTGTGTGCTCTGCCCGAGTCCTGCTGGTTCAGATCAGAGCGCTTTACACAGCTTAAATGAATATCAACATCAATCAAAAGACTTGGAATCAAATAATTTGCCATAATTTACACTCTGTGGCCAATAACATAGGCTCAGGTGAGGATCTCAGTGAAGCAGCATTTTTATTTGTGATTGCAGTGATGGGCGTCCCACCAGCAGGAGCACTCCTGCCACTCACACAGTGCAGTTTCTGTACTTTATTTCTTCACGATTGGGACCCTCCCCTGTTTGCCCACTGCCTGGGTAATCCAGGTTCACGACCTATCCGATGCTTCACAGACAATACATGTACATGGCTTTCACTTGCTGGCCTGTTATTTTTCAGATTTCTTTAGACTTTTTTGCTCTTTGAAGTGGTAATGTTTCTTCACTTATCTGACTTGACTTGACACCGTGATTTTCACCTAATTGCTCTAAGGAGTCTGCGAAGCTTTCTTATCACTGCAAGCATATCTCCATACCACAGTCCTTCGCTTTAAATGATCTGTGCAAAACCAACATTTTTGTTCCCACACTGCCTACTGGTTCTCATGCTCCAAGACAAAGTAAACCTGCCACAAAATACTGCGGTTTTAAGACTTAGAAGACTTTGATTTCACGTTCTCAGGAAAATTAGTTTTTTAGAACTGCAAAACTATTCAGCTTCAGCACAGTGGAAGAGGAGGCAGAATCCCAAGGTCTTCCACAACTTGCTTTGATGCAGTATTGCTTCTCTAAACAGGTATCTCCAAACCCTGTCAGTAGGTGTGTCATAGCTAAGTAGAGACTGATCATTAAATGATGGACACCAGTTCTAATTATCACTTCTCTGGGACCTGCACTCTGTTTTCATTCTTTGTCTATAGTTTTATGGTATTTCAAGGTGGGCAAAAAAAGTGTGGTCCAATATTAAGGGATTAATTACCTGAAACTTTATATATCTACAAGCACTTTCTTTAAGTGAAGGACTTGTCAGGTCTTAAAAGTGTTCCTTGCATCCATAGCGAGTGAGCAGGTGAGTAAGTGTGAGCCTGAGGCACGCTAGAGGTGTGCTCATGCTTCTAGGTGAAGCGTAGCCTGGCATCAAGGTTTGAGAATTCCTCTCTTGTATAGCTGACGTGGTCATTTGTTTCTGTGAGAGAAAAGGAGGAATATAAGAAAGTGACTAACGATCTTATAAGAGCCATAAAAACATTCAATTGCACAGATGTATAAGCTCTAAAGCTCGGCGCTGGTACAGATGAGATTGTTTCTGAAAGCGTGCTGAAATAATGCACTGTTTGCATCTGAGACCACAGCAAGGCCATTCATACCCTTTTTCATTTTAAGAAATGAGAACTCCTAAGCAACAGAATATTTTAGCTTTGTGCTAGCAAGATTTTTCCGATTATGTAGGAAGGTAATTTCAAAGCGACTTTTTTTGAAAGAAACAGCACTAAAACATGTGTCCAAAGCAAAATAATCTTTTTTTTTCCCCACATTAAAAAAGGTTCTAAAGCATTTGTTCAGTCTGGAATAGTTCTTGCTGGCTAAATCTCTTCTTTTTATATATATTTGAATTCGTGGTATCCTATGAAAGGCTCATTGTTCCCAGACACATTCTTCTGAGCACGCTGTAGCTCTGCTTATGAGTTAGCTTTCTGAAGGAAGCTGGAAAAGCTGGCTGTAGGTTAGAAATACAAACCTTCAAGGCTGGGTGAACTGGAAATGAGACTCTTCTCAGTTCCTGACTGCACCACTGTCCAGAGAGATTGAAATGGTTTGTTTTTTTCTTCTGGCTCAGGACACTTGAACTGGTGCATAGAAGACTGAAAGATTAAATACTTTATTGAATCCTTTTTGCTTTCATGCTCAAGCCACAGCAGCCACTTATTTGAAACAAAGGGGTAGTTCAGACTTCAGCGATGGCTTATCATACTGTAAGAAAGCACTTGTTAAGAACAGTGGAATTGTTATCTAAAGTAAGGGTATATTGACATCCTATGGATCTGGAGATTTGACATCTCAAGATATTGCCTTAAAATTCTCTCTCATAAAACACACAAGCTCAATAAAATGTATCTTGTTCTTCTCTCAAAAGTGGGCTCCCGTTTGTGGCCCACTGAAGCACACTAACATCCCAAGGAAAATTGTGTAAGATGTGATGAAGCATGGGAGCATGTTGTGAGCTAACACTTCTAATGGGTATCAATCTAGTGTTACAGCTGTGCTGTGAGATTTGTACTTCATAGAATCAGATTCATTCAGTTTGGGAAAGACCTGTTGAGATCATCTAGTCCAACCCTTAACCTAGTACTGACAAGTCCACCACTAAACCATGCTGCCAAGTTCTGCATCCACTCGTTTCTCGCAGACCTCCAGTGATGGTGACCCAAGCACTCCCCAGGGCAGCCAATACAGTGCTGTACAGCCGTTTGGGTAAAGAAATTTCTCTTAATATCCAAGCCACTTCTTTCCTTTAGGGAAGAAAGCCCCCACCCACCAGTATTTTCAGCTTTAACACATTTGCATGTTTCCAACTTCTTCCTTTCTCTGGGATACCAGTTCTCTGTGTGCTTGTCAGAATTCAGCACTAGGGCTCACTCATGGCTCTATAGCTGAAAATATGAAATAACGGTGGGAAGGGCATCTGTGAGAATGAAAGGACTTCCACAAACATCACTTTTCATGCATATTTATTTTAGATTAGAGCATTTTTGATTGATTGTTGAACTTTCCAGTCCCCTGCTTTTTTTTTAGTGTACTTAAGTACACTTAAACTGCATCATAGTCATAGACCAGCCCTAGGGAGGATCTCACTAATGCCTGATTTTCTAGCTGAGCCTTCTGGAAACTTTGACCATACTCGTGAGTTGGAGCACGCTGTGTCAGATTGCGCCTTTCCTTCCTGGATCTCTCGCCTTGCCCCATGTTTGCGCTATTGTTGCTGCTCTAGCGGTACAAAGGAATTAGCAGAATTAACAATATATTTGAAGAATCAATAGGCATGTTTTTTGTTTAGTTTTCTTCTAGACATAAATCCCAGTATGCTAGCGTGTAAACAACATTAGTATGGGTTATGTCTATATTAATCTCAACAATGGTAACATTTATTCCCAGTAGTCAGGTTATGTTTTCAGCAGCAACTTCATTAGAATCATTTTTTAAGCCTCCTTGTTAGCTCTTTGGGGTCTCCCTTTTACCTGTTTCTTTAAATCAATTTTTTTTCCCCCACATAGTCATCTTCTGAAGAATTATTAGTCTATTTCTTCCTCCTTTCCTTTGCCCTACTGCTTGCCTATTAATTCTTGCTGAGCTTCTGCCTTGAATTTTGAAGCCCTTCATCTAACCAATAGGCTTCAGTAAATATCTTCCTGTATGAATTTTCCTAAACTTAGTGACTGCCTTGATTTTTATTGAAGCAGTCTTTCCCAGGCTGTTTGGCTTCACTCTTATTTTCATCGAGACGGTGAATTTATTACTTTCCTCCAGTTTGCTGTTTGTGAACCAAGGGGCTTTATGTTATGATTGAGTACAGAATCACCAAGGAGACTTCTCAGTTTCAGCAGTTTCTTCTTGCTGTGTTAAGGCATAGAAAGTTCAAATGTTTGCAAAATTGTGTGCTAGGATAGTCATTAAAACTTGCAGGTTCCCAGGATTTAGCTACAGGAGGGACCAATTCTGGCAGGTGGGCTTCTACTCAATTTCTGCTTATTTTCTCTCACAGTCAAGAAATGAGCTGTAACTGTTACTGAAGTCTAACTTATATCTTGGCTTATGCATTCCTTTAAGAAAATCTTCAGACATGAAGACTGGAGGATACAGCCCTTCCTGTTGCATATTCCAATAGTGGTTAATCACCCTTACTATTAAAAATGTGTCCTTTCCTTTTAATTTAAAATTGTCTGAAATTCTGTGCAACAGCAGCTGCGAGTCTGACAGAGCAGTGTTTCATGATCTTTCCCTGAAGTGATCTAATAGTGTTTAACATCTGTGGACCACTTGGGCTGCCAAGATTTTACAAGCCTGCAGTGAGAGTGTTTGAATACAAAAGGATACCCCGTTTTTGTATGTGCCGTTCTGGAGACTGATTAAAAATCAGCTTAGAGCCTGGTATCTGGGTAGGTATGCAGTGGATTTACTGTGCTTTATAATATCTGTTGGTGTGTTTGTGGTGCTCCTCATCCTCTGTCCTTGCGTCCATTCTGACTCCCTGTTCTCCCTGCTGTACTAGTAAATAGGATGTTGGACTGCAACAGTAACTTATTTTGGGCAAATGTTGCACAATTTGTCAATCTTAGAAAAGTAAGAATTAAAACATGGCGTGTGCACTGACAGTGCTTGAGCTCAAGACTTTTTTTTAAAGGGGAAAAAAATTATCATTATTTTGAAATAATTTCCTTCAAGGATGTTTGTGGTGCTTTATATTTTTCATAAATGAGAGTCTTGGTGGCACAGAGAGCTTGTTATGTGCTGAGGGATGTGTATTTGGGGCAGAACTGAGGGCCTGTGCCTGAAGGCTGCTCCTTGTGTCCTCCTGGGTTTGTGAGGTGCCCTGGAGGCTCTTTGGGGCATCTCAGTGTGGTGCAGTACAGCTCCTCCCGTGGTAATTGAGAGATGGGAGTGGCATCCAGGAGCCGGGGGAAGAATCTGAGGCCCAGAGGTGTCACTTGTGTGCCTGCCTGGAGGAAGCAAGGAAGAGGCAAGAGGTGGCTAGGGGAAGGGAGGCAGAAATATTCTGAAAAAGAGAAATAAGAGAAGGGTCCCAGAACGTTATTTCTTCAGAGTACAGCATCTTTGCTCCTAGATGGCTTCTGCTCTCTAATGAATTTCTCTTTGAGATAACCTGCCTTGAATGCGTGGCTTTGCCTTGAGCTGGTGTAGGGAATGTGGATCGGTGGCACGGAGCTGCTGAGCACTGTGCTGAGTTACTGGCATCTGCTACGGTACAAAGCTGTCTCTGTGGCTGTGGGCAAGACCATTTCTGAAGGGCTTCTTGGGAGGGTTTTTGCTTTCTTCACCCTCCAAGCTACAAGGTAGCGCTCCACATCTCGTCCTCTCAGCTTTCTGGGGCAAGACCAAGTGACCTGGTGGCAAGTAGGTGGGAGTCTGGGCATTGGGTATCTGGGTCCTGTTCTCTAACGACTTGTAGAGATCTTGTGCAAATTTGAAGGAAAAAAGTTTTGAAGGAGTTAAGGATGTGGAGATGGACAGGTATTTACTGGGAGTTTCAGAAAGGTGTTAAGTGATTTAGTTCCCACTGATCTTCAGCGTGAGTTATACCTGGCTGCTGCTTCGAATCTTAACTACCATCTTTTAGGTGTATAGCTTTATGTATACCTTTAGAAGTACGTGCTGTGGTCTTTCTTTGACAATTTCTCACTTGTCCAATAGTGTGTGCAATAGAAAGCTTCTTCATCTCACAACCAAAGGGTGAACATACAAAAAGTTGTTAGGTTCATGAATCCTGTGGAATCGCAGACTATGCACGAACAACACTTGATCGTAAGCATTTCGCAGCTCCTAACCTGTATTTGCTTGGTTTTCTCAGCACCACCTGGAAGGTTTTCTTGTCTTTCATTTGGAAGTTGAGATAGGTATGAGAAATGGAAGGTTTGTCTTCCTCCTGCCCCTGGAGCAATGGCCTACAAGCATGAAACACTAGGGTAGAGGATCCTGCAGAGAACCACAATTGACACAGGTTATGGAGAGGGGAGGGGACGCTTGCATTAATTTCATCTTGTTTCAGGATACTTAACAGACTGCATCTCTGCAATCTCGCTGAGCTTCTGGGAGGGATGGGATTAGAAGAACAGTGATCAAGATTATCCTTTCCTTTTAACGCTGGTGTTATATCTGTATTGAAATACTCACTGTAATTATCTGTGTACCCCAGGATTGATTTCTTCTTGTCCTCTGAAGATGATGGAGTAGAAGTGTAGCTTTTATGTAGAAATATTACGAGTGTCAGACAAACTCAATATTGGTTATGAGCTGAGAGGATCTGTCTTCAGGCACTGGTGTGAGATGCAGTCCCGTGTTTTGTTTTTACACAATGTATCTGGATTTCAAGTGAAATATTTTTGTCCATTCCTGCTCTTGATCTCCTGCAATATTTCTTGAAGCAGAATCACTTTTTTCAGACTTAGAAGTGCTGTTTTGTTGGATACCAGTCCGTAATGCATTTAACTTGAAATTACATTATATTAAAGTTTAGTGAAGCTGAATCTCTTTGTTTGTTTCTCTGCCAGTCAAATCAATATCCTTCATCTATTTGCTGATGGGAGGCAGGAAAAAAAGAATAACTTGTGTAGGTGGTAGTGACTTGATTGGCACATGATAGGAACAAACAGGAGATGTTTTATTTTTTATCCCAATTTTGTTTTTGTTTTGAAAGTTCCTAGTTCTCCAGTAGGGTCTTCAGTGGTTCTCAGAGTGATGCAGTTTCACATTCAGAGAGGTGCGTGCCCCACCAGTGTGCAGCTTGGTGGTGCCACAGAAAGCTCTCCCATGGTGCAGCCATTTGGGACCAGTTGCTCCTGCAGGTATCTATCTTCCTCTTACGCCAATCAGAGACAATTAATTCCTTCAGTTACACGTGGATGCACATTAAAAAAGATGAGCTTGTTTGGAAAGGAAAGCCACGAGTATGACCAACTGCCTAAATCTATTTCTGCTTATACATAATATTAAGAAAACCTCTTCAGTTTTTAAAATGGAGTTGTAGGATTTTATTACTCTTTTTGAGTCAATTAAAGCTGAAATACCACTGTGGCTGTGGAACAGAGTAGGAACTAGGATAAAACTGTAACATGTGGTGACTACAGTCATAGCACCCAGTGGAAATATTAGCAGAGGCCAAGATTTTCAAAAATATGCTCAGTGGTGCACTAATTCTGCTTCTGTCAAAGTCAGTGGTGAAAATCTCCCTGGTGTCATTTAGAGCAGATGTAAGCTAATGAAGAACACTCGGACAAGTCCATGCTGTAGAGGTTGGCCCCTGTAAAGCTGCCGGCAGCTTCCAAAACCTGCTGCCTCTTGGGAGCGTGCACTCGCCGTGCCACTCTAGAGCTGGTTCTTGTTATAATTTTAATTCTACATTTTAATCTCAGTTTCTACTTGTGACCGTAAAGTGGTAAGCAGGATGTTGACTTGCTTTGTTTTCCTGCCTAGTTATTTTCCCAGGTAAGTGTTGATTCTCAATGGGTGATAAATCGGTTAACACCGGGTATATCCATAGGGTTGAATTTTCCAGAGCTAAGGCTGCAGCGTAGTTATAACCTCTTATTTAAGCAGCCTTACAGATCAGTATGGATTTTCAGTTGGTTTCTATCAGTTGGGTAAATCATGTGGGCTGTTTTCATTAATTTGGGTGTTACTTTTGATTTATGGTCTACATATTGCAGTTTAATCAGGGAAAAAAGTGTTACTTAAATATTTAGATACAGGAAATAGTCTTTAATATACTGTCTACAGAACAAGAAAATAAGGTGTTAAAATGTTTCACAGTGGATTTATCAAACTAGTTTGTTAATATGGAGTTAAATGAAGATTTAATGAGCCATGCAGAACCTTTAGCTGAGTTGACTCGGAAGAAGCGGGGAGGTTGCTGTGGGTTTGCAGTCAGAGCAGGGGTCACGGTGTGTGGAGGGGAACAGGAGGAGACAGAATTGCTCCGCTCGGCCCAGTCCTGAGTGAGGGGCTGCCTCTGAACCGAGGAGCTTTATCATGCCTCAAGATCAAGAGCTATTTTCCTTTCAAATTCTTTCCCAAGCTAGTAAGCTTTTGCTAGCAATCTGTAATACCTTCCTAGTCATCTTCAAGATGCTCTTTTGGATGAATCCACTCTTCACATTTTTACTTAATTCCCACGTTTTCACTTCTCCTGGCCTCTGCTGATCATCACAAATCCGTTTTATCCTAGTGAACTGTGAATACAGAAAACTTTTTAAATAATGCTCTGTAGAAGCGCAAGATAATTGTGTTTATCTGTTTCATGCAAACCCAGCTTTAACACCACATTAAGTCTGAGAAGTCAAGCATTTAGAGAAGGCAGTATTAAAGCTGAGCAGCGAATCCGTGTGCTGTTTTTAGTGCCACTTCAGAAGGCAGCTCGCACCAGCTCTCCCTCTACCTTGTTCCTTCCTGGGATTTTTTTTTTGGTCAGCTTAACTCAAAAGGCTGCCCTCGAAACAGGAATTTCTCCATTGGAAACCTTCCACTTTTCTCCTGTGCTGCAGAGTAACTTCTGTAGTGGAGGACGCGATGACTGCTGCAGCGGGTTCCCACCAAGCGGGTGGAAGCTGACCGACAGCAGCGCTCGTTTTTCACGGCTCGAAGTCCGCATCTGTGGGGCTTCCTGCATGACCGGGGTGAAAACTGGAAACTGTGCCAGCGGTAACAGAGCTGGTTCTTTTACCTCAATGTCTGGGAAGGCTGAGAAGTGGCTTTTCACACTAGGTGCTGGATCCACCTGCTGGGGCTTTTTAAGAGCTGCGAAGTGGGGCTTGCTGGTGCTTCACTTCCCAAAATTTGTCTTAGCTGAAGTTTTTCTTCTGTTCTGGGTAAGTGTGGAGACAGCAAACTTTCAGGTAATGTAAAATTCATCTGTTTGTGGACTCAGCTATTTGTCAGGAACAATTTTTTAATTTTTTTAAGACTTAAGACTTAACTGCCATCCCATACATTCAAGCAAGGCTGCTGAAGTGGATTATTATATACTTCACAAAACTGTACAGAATGCAAGTGTTTAACGAGATTGAACCCAGTAGGCACACCTGACAGCAGTTTTTATAAAGTTGGTGTGTATATTGTTTAAAAAATAATATGGAAAGGGCAAACATGCTTTTCAGACAGATTCAGACACCGCTATTGATTCACAGATGTGGGTACCTTCAAGTTGTGAGATGAGCATCTGGCTCAGAGGTAGCTGCCTCTGACAAAGAAAAGAGGAGTTTTGCCCTTTCATTGGCAAATATGTAGTTAATAACAGCTCAAGCTCACTTCTGTTCCAGAAATCAATCAATCATGCTTTTACTCAGCTCTTTGGTAACCTCCTGTTCCTTAGTAAATGAGACAGCTGTCCTCTGATGCCTGGATTATAAATTAGGATGAGCATCCCTCTGTACCAGTGGCTGGTTTCCCTGTACCTCCAGTTGTGGTAATTCACAATTAAGTTCTGGCGTGTGCAATACAAACACAGAGCGAAGAGAGGACCTGTGCCCTGTGGTGTTCCCAGCGTCAGGTAGAGGTGAGAGCTCATGGAGATGCAGCTGATGTGCGGACATCGCGGCTTGGCACGGCTTCGTGAGGCCACGGAGGTGCTGAGCTGTCGGCAGCAGCTGAGGCTCCTCCTGCCACCGAGCAAACGCTGCTCCGTGGGTGCGTGGCTTTGGCAACTTGTGCTACGTGTTGCTGGGCAAGGATTCTCTAAAAAGAGTAACCTTACCACGGACTCGGCAGGAATTTGTGCAGGCCGGTATTTTTTTTCCCTGTTTGTGAAGATTTCCTTTTAACTGCTGCTGTACTTCTTCGGGTTTATGGTCAGCTTTAAGATGACAGCGGGAACTCCAGGGCTGCTTGTCCTGACGGGATGTGTCATGGCTTGCTGTACAAGATGGATTTTCACTGGTTGGAACAAATCTGTTCCTGCTTAACGGATGGTAAAGCTTCAAACTTCTGCTGGCAGGAGGGCAGTAAACCCCTACAAAGGGAATTTTCATATTTCCTCATAGCAAACAAACAAATCTACTGGGGAAGACAATCTGTTTGTTGTTCTCTGCCTTGCTGCTGCTGTGTGAGTGAAATGTTGGCTTCCTGGCTTTCTCCTTGAGCCATGGCTGAAATAGACTTTTTATTGGTGCATCTACCATGGCATCAGTGGAAGATGACTCAGATGCCTTAGGCAGAGTTCTCACCTATGGGCTCTATTGCTCAGAGCCATTCTTTAATTGGTTTCATATGAAGTTTGAGGCATCCAGTGAAATAGTGTGTTTGCATACGTATAAAACACCTGAGTAAGAAGACAGCCAATTATTCTTGGCTTTCTTAAAATTTTCCTTTTTTAATGTGAGCCCATTGTCCCACTGATGAGTTTTAGATGCTCTGACCAATTAAGCAGTTGGAAACTTGAATCCAGTTACTCTGAAAGGTGTTTTCTGTCAGTGCAATTGCTGTTAGCAGCTGGGGGGAGAGACTGAAATGCACATACAGCTGCAGGACCTGTGGTGCTGAGCGGTTCTGCCCCTGATGGCTGCAGCCTGGCCACGGCGCAGAGCCCTGGCTGCGGGGAGCAGCGCGCCTCTCCTCCTGAAGCAGTAGCGAGGCCTCGAGGTTTGCCTTGCTACGAAAGCAGCTGTGGCAGAAGTATTTCAGGAACCAAACAAATTCTTATGAAATAACCAGCCAAACTTTAAAACCGGTGCTATGCAAGGGTGGCAGCTGCTGAACCAGTCCCTGGAGTTGTGGTGCAGAGCTGTGCCTGGTGGGATTCATCTGGATCGCATCAGCTGAGGCTGCAGCTCTGTGCCATGCCCTCTGCTCTCAAGGACAGAGGTGTTAAAGGCTGTGGGATGTGGGCTGTGTGGTGGTGGGGACTGTGAGCAGCAGGGACGTAGAGGGGACATGGTATCTGGCTGGTGTCTTGCTTTGGGAAAGAAAAGCTTTTCTGATTGTTTTGGGCATGGGAGGGCCACGGCTGACAGCATGCGCTGGAGCCAAGTCCTATTCTGAAACATATTGGTACAGATGTAGAGCCTCCACTTAAAGAAATGAATGAAGACATCTGGGTTTGTGCTGCTGTAACAAAGCAGAATGTTATCCTCTGGGTGTATTTTCTGTGCACTGAACAGATCGAGACTCAAACACTTTAAATATTGAAGCGCTATGATGTTTCAAGGCGCTTGTTTAGCGAAAACTAACCAGGGATATGGAAGGTGGCAACTGCTTTATCATGTGCCTCCAGGGGAGGGAATCCATCCTCAGAGCGTGCAGCAGCTCACCTGAGGACCTGGGAGTGCTCTTTCTTCCCTCATGCAGACAAAAGGGCTCTGCAGCCTGGCTGTGGGTTTGTCCCTGTCACTGAGCACAGGTTCAGGGACTGGAGCCGTGTGTATTTGTGTATTACTGGAGTCTGAAGCCTTGCCTCGCTGTCTCATCTGATGCACTTAGTTCTCTTCTCTCACATATTGCCTTATCAACAAATAAATAGAGCGGAGTTTGCATAAATGTTCTTTGTTCTGCTGCTGTTGGGTTTATTGGAATTCATAATCATGGCGTATATTAAAAATAATGGTAAATGTTGACACAGCGTCTCCCTTTTTAATTTCCTGCCTTTTCCCAGCAACCACAGCATCAGATACTTGCTCTTCAAGCACTGCCACGTTAGACTTGACCTGAAGACTAATCCAGGTATTCTTTCTGTTCTGCCAAGTCGGGCTTTGCTGTTTGCCCTTCTGCACGCAGCTCGCTCTAGGAAGTCCCTTTCCTTTGAGGCCTCACTGTGCCCAACCTCTGGGGGCCGAATCAAGCTTGCAGCGAGGCTCAGCAACCAGGAGGCACAACCAAGTGACCTTTCCTTGTGCATAATTGAAGTGGACACTCATACTTCTTAAAAAAAGTTTTATTTACTTGTATCATTCTGTACTACATTAAGCCTTCCTCTGTTTACCTGCATGGCTTTGCTGTTGCAGAGGTGTCCTGTTTGTCAGTGTGATTTCCCGGTCTCCCCAGTGATGCAGATATCTTGGCCGTCTCTGGGTATTTTAACGTAGGACAGCTCTAGAAAAATCAGCACCTTCTGTCAGCTTTTAAGAAGCTGGGTGTTGGGTGGCATTCCCATACTCCTGTGCTGAAGGAGCTCCAAGACTAGAGGAGGTTTTGGTGGGTCCTGCTGTTCTGTGTGGCTTGTTAGTGGGATGCTGAGAACAAACTTTCATCCTCACTAGGAGTTATTGACAGTGGCCGGATCAGGCACATCTCGAATTATGACCTATCTCATTATGTCAAAGGCACAACAACACACTGCAGTTCTTATATGTCTTGGGAATACGATAGATTTTTCTCCAGATAGGTTTTTCAAGACCTTGCTTCCTCCTGGAGATGTGCTGTATGTCTCCTCGATAGCTAAGTCTGTTTTTCTTTTTATTAAGGAAGTCAGGGATAGTCTTTGATTTTCTCTACCTTTTCTTTCATTATTTTCCTGGATAACTGTATTTTCTTGGCCTTTCATTTCTTAGATACAAAGTGATTGACTTGTCAGTTCTGTCTTGATTTGTCATCTGCAGCAGAGGCGTTTCACGCTGGGAAATGCAGGAGCTCAATATTTTGAGGGGGGAAAAAACAAAACCTGTATCTTGCAGCCCTCTCCATGACACTGAGATGTCCGGTGGCTTCAAACTGAAGTTTATGCATCCAATTAAAAACAAATCACTGTGGTGAATTGTGGTGTATTGGTGGTCTAGAAATATGAAAGACTGGCTTATGGATGATGACGCCACTTCAGTTTTCTATATGTAGTTATATGAATAATGTAAATTCATGGGATGTGTTTTGTTCCAGTAAATGCAGGAGGCTTTTGCCTTTTTGAAAATGAGACATCTAACCTGTATGAACCAGCTTACTGTATCCCTGGACAGAAAAACATAGGTTTTCTTCAGTAGCTGCTGGACTGTATTTACATCAAGACTGGCTTTGCCTACTTCAACTTGGGTTGCTCTTTCCTTACCTTTTTCACCCATTGTCCAACAAAATACTAGCAGATGTTTTCAGTTCATTTTGCCTAAAGCAGAAAACCTACTAAATGATTCTGCCTGGAAATAAAAGCTTGAATAGAAATGTAAGCATTTGGAAGTGCTTTGATTAACCACATCGCCTTCTTGCAATTTGGGATAAAATGGAAGAAAGAAGTCCTAGTCCTTTTGTAATGGGAATTTTAATTATCTGTGTCGGAGGCAGTACTGAATTGGAGATTTTCTTCCTGGGTCTCATCCACAAGAGTGGAGGGATTGTTTAGAAGGAGTACTCCCTCCCCCACCTTTCACTACTGCTGCTAGAAATCCATCTGGTTGTTGTTCTAAGAGGATTTTTAAGGGACTTTACCTACTGAATCAGCTCTGCTGCTGAATACCCTGCAGGAGTGACAAATCACAGATACCTCTTTTTTGAATATTGACAGAACAAGGGAGGAAAAAGTTAATTTGTAAACTTCGTTGAAACGTCTGGAACAAGATTCAAAGTTAAAATTGTGAAGTTTGATAATTAGGAATGAATTTTGTGTAGCACCTTCTTGTGAAAGTAGATTTGTAGTCAAATATGAGTATGTTGGGCAACAAGTTGCTTGCCTCTTGATTTCAGTGCACAGATGAGGCTATCAAAGATGAAAATGAACTCATGGTTATTCTTGAAGGCTTGTTATCAAAAAAAAAAAAAAAAAAAAAAGCCTAAAAAGGAATGATTGTTTAAGCAGAATGAGAGGAGTACTTTTTGAAAACAATTTCTACAACTGCTTTTGAAAAGCCCCATGTAATATGAAGAGGTCAAGATGAAACTTTGTGTGTCCTGCCTGCAGGCTGCGAGGCTTTTCCTGCCATGGGTGCGGAGCTGCTCGCTGCTACGAGCAGAAAAGGCTGCAGTCATTAGGTAAATGCTTGCACCTTATTTTTGATGGGTAGGGCATCAGCTGAGATGAGAAGTTTTTGTCGCATGACTGAGGTCATCTCCTTTTGTAGCCTGTGAAGTCCAGAACTCACTTTTTTTTTCTTGCATTTCCCAGTCTGTGTTGGTAAATCTGGTTTGATTGTTTGCTTGCTTTGTTGGTTGATTCAAAACAACGTTTGCTACAGGCCTGAACCTTCCGCGGTGTCCTGAAGCACAGCTGCTCAGCACAGATCTGTGTAATCAAAGCTATATAGGATTTCACAGCGTCTGCTGACGGGGAGCTGCGGTCAGGCAGCCGGCTTCGCCTGGGAAAATGATTTTTCACTATGCATTCAGCTGATTTCCTGGAGGCTGTTAGTTCTTAAAGAAAATGTAAAAGAAATCATAAGTGGCAGCCAGGGCATCTATGACAAACTAGCGCCGTTGAGGAGAGGTGGTCAAGAGGAAAAGCAAAGTGTGATCCTGCGGCATTCAATCGGC
The DNA here is from genome assembly GCF_964035555.1 of Netta rufina. Lineage (NCBI taxonomy): Eukaryota > Metazoa > Chordata > Aves > Anseriformes > Anatidae > Netta > Netta rufina. The sequence continues at coordinate 4,394,667 of NC_140140.1, forward strand.
ACGGAGCGAAAAGAACTGCAGGGGAGTTGTGCCAGGCCTTTGTGCGGCGGGGAGAAGAGTCTGTGACAAAGGGAAGGCGGATGTGGAGAAACATTAATGAAGAAAATGCTGCCTCGGAAAGTCGGCATTGTCTTCCTTCTCCCTGTAACAAAGAACACACGGGAGTGCTGGATGGATGGCGATGCTCTTGTTAAATGAAGTAGGGAATGAAGGGTTAGTCCTGGCCTTTTAGTGACACACATGAGACAAAAAAAAAAGATGTTACTGCTAACTAGAGAACAGCTTGCTTTTTCTTCTCCTTCCTGGCCGTTCTCCAGTGAGATTGCACACGTGCAGCTCGGAGGTCAGCTCTCTTACCTTTTACCGTTGCCTGACACCTGTCTCTTTCTTGCATGGGCCTGTTGTCACCATCCTTTTAAGCTCAGAATATCTAATTCACATAATTAACCAGACTCAGAAGAGGCTGTATATTTTCCAGTGATATCCATTGTGTTTAGTTATTCTTGTTGTTTTTTCCCTCACTTTGAGTTATGGGCATAGGCTGCAGACCAACTGCAGCACTCGGCTTCCTGCATCCTGAGCCAGTGCGGGGAGGGTCCTGGGTGGGCTGCGGTGCTGAGCTGTGGTTAACTTGAGCTGGGCGGGCTTCTGGAGTTCTGCTTTAATGTGGTAACATTTGAAATACGCATTGTTCCTCTTCCCTAGTTCTCCATCCAGGAAAGCTTTTGTTGTAAAAGCAAAACGCTCCCCTACATGTGAAACTTCCCAACAAGAAAATGAAAAACCAAAGCCTGAGCACCAGAAGCTAAATGCAATCCTTAATGCTCTGCTGGAAGTACAGCAGTGATGAGAGCTGGAGGAGAACCCATAACTGCTGATTCTCCTGTTTTTGTACACAGAAGAATATCTTTGTAAGGTAATTGGTATCAGTGGAGTGGCTCTACATTTGCAGTGATGTAACAGTTTAAAAAAAAATCTTGCCCTTAATAGTTGAAATCTGGCAAACTTATTATTTTTTTTTATTGCTGACTGTGATTGCCTCACTTAAAATAGAACCACAGAGCTTTATTACCCCTGCTGCTCTTACTTGCCCCTTCTTTTTGGCTTTCTAGGGACCTGAGAGGGCCCCTTTCATCTCCTAATTGAGGGAAAGAGGGATTCTTTTTCTGCTGAATTCTGGTTTTGCTTGCTTAAAAGCTTTTCCTTCAGGCAAAAGTCTGTGCAACACTCTATTAACACCAAGTGGCAGAGTTTTTCTTCCCCTTCACTTGGGATAAATCACAGGGAAAAAAGGAAATTAGCTGTTCTGTACAACTCTGGAAGTGGTTGATAACTTCTCAATTTTTTCTGAGTGTATCGGTCACTTATGAATTTCAGGAAAGTTTGCACTTTAAGTGCTGAGTATGTAGCATAGAAGAAACTCTTTGGAAGAGACTGAGGCAAACCAGTCTTTCCAATTTTACTGGGGTGCACCCCTGAGTCTCCATTAAGTTCCTTTTGCAAAGCTTCCCTTTAACCTTTGGGGTTTACATACCTTGCAAAGAACGCCGAGTGCGCTGGGTAAGTTCTGGATAAACTGTTTATCCCTAAGATCTTTGTTGTGTGAAAGGATGCTGTACTCCTACATTATTATTACCTGATAGTGTATCACAGAATCATAGATCTGTAGTGATTGGAAGGGATCTTCCGGGTCCAACCCCCTGCCAAAGCAGGTTCCTCAGAGCAGGCTGCCCAGGGAGGCACCCAGCCGGGCCGTGAATATCCCCAGAGCAGGAGACCCCACAGCCTCCCTGGGCAGCCTGTCCCAGCGCTCCGTCATACACCCTGCATGCTAATGTAGAGCTGCTTGAACTCTTAGTAGACCTTGAATATTAGAAATTTCAAAAAGGTTTGTCGAGAAAAACTCACAGTGTTGAAATGGAAGTTGGCTTCTTTAGAGACAATAATGAAAGGAAGCAGCAGATCGTAGAATCTGTTCTCTGTAGAGCGCTCAGAGTAATGACTGATGTCCATTTTTTTTTAATTTAAAAACAAAAGAGTAGTGTTGAACCATTCCAGCACGTTCCACTAGATTTCCCACCAGAATTGACAGCAACTTCTCAGCAGGGTTGAGCCAGCTCCAAACTTGCACTCTTACCTGAAAGCAGAACGGCCTAGCCAAAGGTGGGGAAGACCTCTCTGTCCATACAGGTACTGTAAATATACCTAATGTGTGTCTAGGAACTGACGCCAGATAATTTATTAGCCAAACAAACTGGCAAGCGACCTGCCTGGGCCTGAGGGGCTGCAGGAGAGAGGGGAGGGAGCCTGCAGTGGGTAGGGACAGGCCGGGGATGGTGTTAAACTGGCAGAGGGCAGGCTCAGGTTGGGTGGAAGGAGGAAATTCTTCATTCCCAGGGCGGCGAGGCCCTGCCCAGGCTGCCCCAGGAGCTGGGGGTGCCCCATCCCTGGGGAGGGCTGGGGACAGGCTGGAGGCAGGGGTGGCCCTGGGGGGGCCTTAAGGGTCCCTTAACGAGGCTTAAGGAAAGTGGATTCTGGAGCTGGAGGCCATCACCAGGGAGTGGATTGTAGATTGTGTCCTGCCCTTGTGTACATTTCTCTCTGCTCTTGTCTCAGAGCGAGTGCAAAGAAACGAGGCAATTCTAGTTATTCCTAGGAGATAGCTCTAGTTTTCCTTTTAGCAGACAAAATGCTTCATTTTTTTCCCTAAAACCCTGGAGCATTGCAGACTTTAATTTACAGAAATTAGTTTCTTAAACTGAAATTAGTTTAAGTCCATGAATTTTGCAGAACTTGAGTCAGTCATAGTGCATAAATAAAACAGCACGGAGTTGAAAGAGGTTGAGTGTGCAGGACCAGCGAGCAGGTTTCCTGCAGAATGAGTTAGGGCTGGTCTTTCTCACAGAAAATAATTTAGTGGCACGTGTTCATATTCAAAGTGCCTCGCACAAATTCCAAGCTGACCCCTGCCCAAACCTTTGCAATGCTGTGGAAAGATGAGAAAAAAACTTCCAAGGTTCTGGATGGGGGAACTGGATTGAAAAGTGACTTGAAGTTGTAAGGAGCATCTGTACCAGAGATGGAGGTGGCATTTGAAAATTCACTGATCTTTGCTTAGGTTTCCTGAAACGAAGTCCAGCTCAGAGAGACTGGGCATCCTACTTAGATTTTTCTGATGTACAATTGTTGATGTCGAATTTTGGATCAGGCCAGCTGGCCACATGGTACAATGCAGTGAATTTACTTTTTTTAACTTTTCTGGAGATGCACGTCTGTCTACAAAGGAATTTTTATATGTAATATGTTTTTGGAAATTACCTCAGGTAACATTTGTATTAAGAAAGAGCTTGGCTTTGCCTTGCTGATTTTGAAAGCTGTCTGCATTTTCTTGCAATTTTAAATGCCCTGAAAACCTATCAATCCTGTTTATACAGGAAAGGAAGATGAAAAATGAAAATATTTTTTATGCCAAGTCAAAGTAGTAATGAAAAACGTCTGTAGGTATAGCAAGTGTCCCTGTGCTCTGTTTTTGTGATACAGCCTGGGTTTGTAAATGTAAAAGAAACAAACAAAAAAAGCAACAACAATAAAAAGCTTTTCTAATTTATCACCTTTTTGATCAGAAGTAAAACAATTAAGGCTGAGTACATAAAGCAAGCATTGTGCTGCTCGTTGCTGTTCGAGTGGCGTGGGCTTTGGTGGGCAAGGAACATCTCCTGGTGCTGCACCGCCCTGTGCCTTTATGTGCCTACAGGAGCGAGGACAGAGTATTGCAAATGCAAACAGTGCAGTGTGCTGCAAGTATGAGGAATTCTGGCTAATCTGTGAAGTGCTCTGCAGCATCAAAGATTAGCCCTTTGGCTTTGCAAGAAGGGCACTTCCCTGAGGACGTTACCCACCAGTCCATCTCCGAATTCTGCCTCTAAAGGGAATGGATGCTACAGGAGCTTTATTTGTAGCTTTAGGCTTCAAGAAAATCTCCCTTGATCTTTCACAGCTGACAAGTTTTGGACGATCCTTCTGGACTGTGTGCTGGTTCTAAAGAAGCTCAACCATATTTGTCTCTGAATTCTTTAAACTAACTTTAGGAAGTGGCTTCCTCAAGGAGCTGAACTTTATCCTAAAGCAAGGGGCCGTTGTGTGCGTAGGGTACTTCGTCATTTCTCCTGTGTAATATATTTGGAAGGTGTGTACAACACAGCAATGGGACACTAACCCATGATGTGCACTGCACGGTGTTTAAGGTCCTGTTAGCTCTGGTTTCCTTTTCTCTTTTCTGGTCACAATGGAGCAAACTAATCACAAGAGTAATTAGGAAACTGAGCAGTGGGGCAGGTCACTCTGTGGGGCTTCAGTGTAAGTGCAGAAAAGTGAAGTGTGGAGATGTTTGACAGCAATTTGCAGATCAGCCCTCGGATATTCATTGCTGTTCCCCTGCTGTTCCCTCAAATTGAGAAATAAGACAAGATTTTTTCATAGGTGATAGCATCGGTGGGCTCTTTCAGTCTACTGAACAATCGAGGGCTCTTGGCATTTGATCCCTTTGTATAACAACAATGTCATCTTAATCACTCCGAAGATTTCCTGTTGTGTACATCAGATTGTTAGATCTGTATTAACTTACTTTCACTGTCTGTTGTGCTGTTTGTTATCCTTGGATCCTGTTCCCATTCTTAGAAGAGCTTTTTCCTTGCATCACTTTTTAATCCAGTAGAAGTGATCTCTTCTGCCACACTTGGTTTTCTTCAGCATCGCAGCCTTCCCTTTGCAGCAGCAGCCTCCCTGCCTGCCTCCCCATCCTGCTCGTGTTCACTGAACATCCTCTCTGGCCTAGTTTTCTTTTCCAAATTAATTTCTTCACTGCGTTTTTCACTGTGCATACTGCTGATTAAATCATCCAGAATGAAAATACAAATCAGCGGTGTTTACTTTTTGTGCCTCTCACTTAAAACGTGCACAAATCCATTAGAGGGAACGCAACATCTGTGCAGTTCTTTGTTAGTGCCTACTCACTGTTCTTGCAATGCAGCAACAAAGGGGCATGCGAGGAATTTGGAAAGTAGTGCATTTAAAACTGATTTAAAAAAAAAAAAAAGGACACTTGAGCCATTCTGTCTTGAGGCATTTCAGGAAAATAACTTGCTAGGCTTGGCGAAAGATCAGACGTTTCCTTGAAAATCCACAGTTAAATTATGTAGGATGAAGTTCTAGAAGAGAGATAAAGCCGCCTGCGTTAGGATGCCAGCCAGCCCTTCATCGCCTGGGGTTCGGAGCTGCCTTGCTCCCCACGAGCCTTGTTACGGCGAAGGCAGCGCTCAGCTCCCTCCCCGCGCTGCCAGCTCCTGTCGCGGGCTGAGCGCCGGACAAGCTGCTCCCTCGTTTTAATCCAATATGTTCCTCTTGCTTTCGTTTACCTAAGTACACCAATTAATTGGTCATAAAGTTGTTCAGGCTTTTCATTAATAGGGAACATGAGTGATTTACAACCCACGGGAATAATACATCAGAGGAGCCGTGGGTTGGGGCGCGCTGTTTGCTGCAAGCGGCTCGGTGTGGTTATGCCACTTGCATAGCAAAGAGCTGCGCCACGGCCATTGGTATTCAAGGAGTGCTGCCCAAAGGGAATTTTTTTAAAATAATTATGACGTTTTATCCTTTTCTTCCCCTTTCCGTAGCACTTTGCCTACGCGATTTGATGGAGTTGTGTGCGGCGCAGGGCTCCCCCCGCGAGGTACCCGGGGCTTTTGTCACCGCTGCAGAGGGAGGGAGGCTGCTGCCACGAGAGGGAAGGAGGTTACTGGATCACAGTGCTCATAAATACCAGACGAGACCAGCGGGGAGGAATTTAGGTTGGGAGTAAATGACACTAAGCCCTGTGTTGGTTTTGCACAGGTGGGGGGAAGCTTAAACAATCAGTCTTTCTGTGCTGACAATTGAATATTTCTTCCCTTTGCTTTACTGGGGTATTTCAGTTTCCATGACAACCAGCGGTTTTTTGCAGGCTGGCAAACTCTCCCAAAGCAAATCCAGGGGAACAGGTGTTGGCCCAGGCTTTTAGGTTTGCCCGGGATTCTCCAGCCGTGGTCTCTGGAGGAGGCTCTGGCCCTGGAGCTGTGGGGCGGCCTCGTGAGCGCTGCCACGAGCTGCGCGCCGTCAGCGTGTCGTCCCAAGGATGTAGGCTGCAGGTTGAAACGAAGCTGCCAGGATTCCAGTTTCAGAGGGTAAGTTAAGCATACGGCAGGACTCAGGCAGCCATGCCTTATTCTCCTCACAGAGTTTTGTGTCGTTGTGGCATTTTGAGAAGATATTATTTCATGTTAACTCGGAGTCACTATGGCTGCAAGCTCAGTCACCTCATTGCCTTGTGACTTCCAGGTTGTTTCATCCCAGTTGTTTAATAAGCTGCGGTAATGATTGGCACAGCTTACCTCTGGGTACTAAGAAGCATAAAAACGGGTGAGCCTTAATAATTAGCTCTGTTCTTTACCACTGAAATAAACAGAATCTGGGCGGCTACAGTCAGAGTTGTGCTGCTTTCTTGTTTTTTAATATATTCTCTGTTAAGGAAGGAAAAGAATCACAAGTTTTTTCTTCTTGGCTGCCTACAGAGACAAGACTAAAATGTCTCGCTCATGATTTTACCAAGGGAAGGCGAAGCTTTTCCCTAAGCACTTTGCTATGGCTGCCCAAGCCCTGGCAGGCCTCCTGGCAGCTCCAGGCTGGCGCAGGTCTGCTGCCACGCTGGGTCCCCTTCCCAGCCGCCAGTGGGCTCGGCATCACAGCTCAGGTGGCTGCTTTGACTGGGAGAAAGGAGGAAAGCAGGAAAAAATAAAATAATATCAGGCATGTGAACTTTTATTGTAAAAGGACCTTGGGGTTTCATTATCTCTGCATAAAGAACCGCTTGCACGTTGCCACAACTCACCAGCCACACATCAGGAAGAATTATATCGCACTTCTGCCATGGCTGTGGCGTTCTGCTCTCCACATGTCTTCCTGCTGCTGGCTGCAGCGCTGAACGAGTGGAAAAGGGGGAAGAGGTTTGTCTTGCCAAGTGAGCCTCGGCTTCGTTGGCAGCAACGAACAAAGCACAAAGTAGTCACAAAAGAAAGGTCTTGATGCAAGATGATAGATTGTTTTCTCGCTGAGGAAAGGAGGTAACATAAAGCTATTAGAGATTAAAATGGATCGCTTTCCTCGCAGCACTACATTCAGCAATAGGAAGACACGAAGTGTAATGTATGAGCTGGTGTTTGTAATGTCCAGGAAGAGCTTGCTACTCGACAGCAGCATGGGCTTGCTACTCCTGCATGCTGTCCAGTCTGACGTGGTTTTGTAAGTGATAGGTGAAACTGAGAAGTTTTGATTCTTAGCAAAGAGCTCAGATTTGTGTCCCTGAGTCTCTTCAGAGCTGAGCTAAAAATGCCCTGGATAGCAAACTTCCCTCCCGTGGCGGGATTGAAAATGCTCTGAGCACCCCTAACAGGCAAACCCTAACGTGGGTATCTCTCTCTGCTCCCAGGTGGCTTCTGGAGGCACAGAGCCCGATGGGCAGGGGGAGCTTTAAGGTATGAGGGAGCAGCCTACATGTGAGCGTTCTCTGCTCGTACCTGATGGACAGAGCAAAACCTAGAGGTCTCAAACCAACCCAGCTGTGAATGTCTTCACTGACGAGCATGCGTAGCTGGATCCTTACTTCAGTCCCTTGTGGAGCACTTCCATCTCACGGTGCAGTTACTGGTTTTGAATAGTTCATGTGTTCTGCAGGTCACCCTCCAGAGAAGTCTCCATCTGTAAAGGATCCCTTAAAATCGGTGCACCTGTCTGTTCACTGCTGTGGAAGCAGGATTTGTTTCTGCAAGACCTGGAGGGCCCCCTCGGATGAAGTGGCAGGGTGCAATCCCCAGCGCTGGGAGCTGAATCCTCTCAGGCAGGGCTGAGCTGAGCCTGATCCTGCTGGATGTTCCTGTCCTGCCCGTCCCCTTGCGACAAGGATGAGAAATGTTGGGGTGTAGTACCTGTCTGAACAAGCTGTCAGCTGAGTCCATGTGGTGGCTGAACAAATCAGTAGGGCCTACAATTTCTCCCTGGTGAGTAGAAAAGAGAAAGTTTTGGGTAAAGGGCCAGCCACTTATCCCCTTCTAGTCACAACCATTAGCAAAAAAAAAAAAAAAAAGCTTTTTGCTCCCTGTACCCCTGCAGAGATTAAGGAGCCGCAGAAATAATCCAGTCTGAGTGCTGAGAGTTGCAGGAAGATTCACTGCTTGGTTTTGGTGACAAAACCTTGAACCAACCAAAAGTCACTTGCTTGGTTTAGCCATCTGTATAGGGAGCTGCTAGGGCTATTTCTTCTCAGCACTGAAAATGTTTTCAAGTGATCAGAATATTGAAGCTGGAAGTTCAGCGTGGCGTTTGGTTTGTTCCTCTCCTAATACAGCCTATTTCGTCTTCATAGGACCGGCCTATTCCCTAAAATAAAACCCAAGCAGTGGCAGAAACAACAAAAAGAGGGATTTCGGCAGCAGATGTTACAACTTTTCAATGAAGAGAAAAAATGGGACCATGCTACCCTCTCCTAATCACTGGAGCATTGCTTAATGTTTCACTGAGGGGGGGCATATTTTAGCCAGTGGGTTATAGGGGGGTCAGGGCTTTGATTTTTACCTTAAAGCTGGACATCCTTATTTTCAGAAGCCACAGGGCTGGCCTGTCCGCACAGAAGAATAGGATGTAGGAAATCTGGAGCTCACTGAGAAATACATCAGATTGCTTCAGAAGCTTGTAGGTGTTGGGCTCTGTTTTCACCTTTTCTTCCCGCGATGGTCCCGGGGTGCTCTTTGATCTCGTTGCAGGCAGGGAGCCCCTTTGCTGCTCCCCGTGGGGTGAGGGGTTGCTGGAAGGACAGGAACCGTGTCCCTCTTCGTGGCTGGCTGAGAAATAACGAGCAGCGAGTTTAGGGAAAACCTGACTTAATAAGAGACCTTAAGCAATGGGGGTTTTTAAAGCTGTGTTATGTACCTTTAATGTTTCTGAAGATTATAGGGTGACAGGATTTTCTAGAAATGGGCAGGATTGTTAAAACACTGTATGGAGATCAGCTGTGAAATGACTACTTTTATCATAACCTCTCAACGAGACCTCTCTTTATGCTGTTGGGAGATAAGCGTAGGTTGTACCTGGGAAGTTATAATAAATGCTAATTGAGTTTAAGAATTGCTTCTAAAACTGCTGCTTTTTCTATTTCCAGGGAGGTAAAAAAACGGGTAGAGGGTAGAATTGTGACTCCTTTGAATGGCGACTGAGCTAATTGACAAAACATGTTATTAGGCTGCGCGTAAAAATATTTTTTCTGTGCTTTGTAATAGATTCCTCTAGTTTACAGAAACACCCTTTGTTTAGAAACAGCTATGGTCGCATGAGCTCTTGCTTCACCCACCCCTGTGGTTGGAAACACAAATCTATGAAGAATGAGGGGGAAAAATGCCACCTTTCTTTGTTGTTAGCTGGTTTCAAGACAGCTGCTGAGGTGTGTGCTCCCTTCCCTTGCAGCAGACACCACAAAGCAAACACGCGTCCTGCTGGCACCCACTGCGCACCAGTTTTTTGGCTGTGCTGCTCTGGTTGATGTTTTGCAGGTTGAGATGTTCTCTCAGGACTGAGAGCACAAGTTTGCACCTCCCTGATGGTGGCGTCTCGATTTTCCTGCTTTGTAATCTGGGACGTGAGCAATAACCGTGACTGCCCGGGCTGACCCGTAAAGGTGCGGAGCCTGTAGCTGGTGTGAATGGGGCATGGAGGGACATAGACTTGTCTGTTTAAAAAACAACAACAACAACAACAAAAATACACCATAAAGAATAAAAGCATGGGTCACCTCATGGCGTAGGAGACCAAGGCTTAAAAAGATGGCCTACGTGCAAATCCCTGCTGTCAGAAAACTTCAGAGGCGGTAGCCTGGCAGACCGACCTGGCTGAGTTGCTCCGTCTCAGCCTGACGTCCCGCGCTAGGCGTGCTGCAGGCCCTCAGCTCTCCGCAGAGATGCTGCTGCTGGCTCTGTCTCACTCTGGCTGTGGCAGGACACGTCCTCGCTGTGCTGGAGCCGAGGCAGCTTTGTCCTTCCCAACAAGCAGCAGCGTCCGTCGTGTCTTTCTGACTGTTGGAGTGTTTCATTTGAGGAGTCATCTTTTCACCCTCCTCTGCTTCCTGCAGCTTCTAATTAACTTTGATAATGAGGTATGCTGCCACAAGAGTATTTAAAATGTAGGTACTATTAAGCTGTTGAGAAACTTTCCCCCCTCCTCCATGCTTTCCGTTCAGGATGGGCATCATCACCAGGACCTCTGTGCAGCTTCTTCCCTTTGGATTTTGTGGCTGCTCTCGTGTCCAGCACACGGTGAAGGAAACTGGACCGAAGCCTCCTCCTGATGGAAGGAGCAGGGTCTGCAGTAGCTCAGTGTTCCCTGTGGGCCTTTACACATGTGAGGGAAAAACATTTTGTGAAAATTCAACTTGAAGCATGTGTACATTAAGCCATGCTCTTGCTGCCAACCCTCCCTCGAGTCCCCATGCCAGCTGAAGAGCTTTAGTGAGGCTCAGGTAAGCAGGAGGCTGAGATGTGGCTGTCAAACATCTCCAGAGGTGGAGCAAGCCAGCAGTGAGAGCAGCCAAAGAGCACGTTGCTTATTTCAGTGTGCCTGACTGATGGCTTATAAGCATGTAAACTGGGACCTGTGATTTATTTACTGTAAGTTCCCATTCCCCTTTCTATGGATGCCTCCACTGCAAACATGGTGTAAATGCTGCGAAACCCCTCTGTGGGTCCCTGTGTCTCTTTAGGAGCCGTGTTGCCAGCTAAAGGTGAGAGCTGGTGCCTGCCCTTGACCTACTTCTGGCACTTGTGTGTATAAATCCATCCCATAGTACCCATTCCCCCGGAGCAGACTTCAAGGAGAACGTCATTACACATAAAACAGCTACTAGGGAAAGGAGAAAATATCAAAGAGCTGATGTTAATGCATGATGCAAAGTGCCATGTGCCACAGAAATGCGTTCTCTGTGGCTGCGGGGACTGAGCTGCGTGCTTCCAGGCACAGCAGCAGCACCCAGCACCGGGACCAGGTGAGGCAGTGTCATAAATAATTCCTTCAAACCTACAATAGGTAGACCGGGGGGTGTAAAGCAGATGGCGGTGGTGGTGCAGAGGTTACAGACTCGTGCTAGTTGGGAAGCTTGAAATACGTTTTGTGGAAACAAAGAAACCCACCAGCTTCTTAACCCGCCAGCCTCCCTGCCTAAAAACAGACGAGTGGAAGGGCTGGTCACTTTTTTTCTTTTTTTTTTTTTGGAGAGGAATGACGTTCGAGTCCTGAGACAGCTTGAAATTGTACCTTTTTGAATTAGTCAGATAAAGGTAGGAAGGCTCTGAAATCCTGTGCCAACAAATGGCTATTGTTAGCATGAACGCTGTTTTGATGGGGTCCTCCTTCATGCAGTTATGCCTACTGATCATCAACAATGTCATTTATTAATTATTAACATGATATCAAAAGCTTTTGTACTTTAAAAGCCATGAAAACCTTCACTGTTAAGCAGCATCTATTGCAATTTGCGAGTTCTCTGGTGCAGAGAGATTAACCATGCGTGATCCTTTTGGGTTTCTTTCTTTTGATGGTTGAAATGTACGAAGGCCTGCTTCAAAGAGAAAAAAAATTACAGCCACGTGGCATGATGAAACAGCTATGTTTAACTGCCTTTCCCAGTGCAAACTGCCAAAAACCCACAAAACTCTGGTTGTTCACAAGATGTAATAAACGCCGTCTCATGATGCACTGGGTTAAGGTTTATTCAGCTTTTTTATGGCATTACAATAGAAATCCTGTTCAGCCATTTCTGCAAAAGCAAAGCACTCATTACAGGAAGGGAAGCGTAAATATAGGAGGTAGTTTCTTGCAGGTCTTCAGGGAAAGATGTGGTTTGTAGGGAGCAGAGAGAGGGCAGCCTAATGGAGGCAGGTTGGGAGATGCGGCATTTGAAGCTCATCTGGTCATTAAAGAAATGTTTTCCTGTTTTCTTTCCTCCATGTCCATGTAAAGAAAGTAGGGCAGAATTCTTCAGATGTAATTCTAGGAGGATGACTGTCCTCAGTTACGTACAGGACAGTGGAGATGCATTACCATAAATTGCAAGTAGAGGACCAGAAGCGTAGTGTGCTCCCAAGCTTTAGCCCTCCAGTGGTTTTGGAGAGCCTACAGGGGTTCTGTAGATATGGCAGACATCCTCAGCTGGCTCTGAATCAGTGTCTTCTGTGACCAAAAAGTAAGAACAGGATCTTACAAGCGTGGGTAACAGCCTGTGTTTTAGTTACAGCCTGAGAATCCTGCCCTTCACGTTCAGAACAAGGTAACTTCACCAGTGTTGCTCTGACTTTCTCCTGATGATTTTTGAATCACCTTACCGATTTCTGAGAAATTCCAGGTAGGACTTAGTCTCAAGTAAGCTTTTGGCAGCACGGCAGCAGGTAGGAATGAGACACCCGAATTACCCGGCACTCAGTGCTTCTCTGTCCTGCTCCAGCTGGCTCGGGTCAGCTAGCTGCTGCTTTGGGGGGGGACAGGGGGTGTCGGGTTCAGTTGTGGGACTGTAAAGGGAAGAGAGAAGACACGTTGCAGTGCTTGCTTCTGCTGAATATCGTGTCTTGGGTTTGGGGGTGGTTGTTCCTGTTGCTGATGTGGTTTAACGATGCTCGCGATTCCCTATTTATTTGCTTTGTTTCAAAGGAGTTAGTTACTTCTAGCAGCTCTTTCACTGTGACCTTTTTTGAGAAATTCTCTCCTTTTTCACTGTAGGTATGTGTTTGTGCTTTTCTGTTGCTGTATGTGTACCCTGCCAAGAAGTGGGAAGGTATTTATTCGGTTCTGGCTTGCAGTCTTACATGGCAAATGCTTTCTTGCTGCACTCCAAAAGGGTAACTCCAGCTCTGAAACAGTTTCTATGGTTCCTTTCAAATTAGCTCCGTATTTAAGGGCTAAGTTGCACCACATTAAAAATAGGGATATTTGACTTCCTACGTGGAGAGGGATTGAGCAGAGTGTACTCATCCTCCTGAGGACTTTAACGCAACCGCTCAAAAAGAAGTTCTTTTTGGCTGGAACACTTGAGACTGAAATTGCTGGTTGGGAGCGTGTAGAACCAGCAATTTCTAGCTGAAGGGCTTTTGAAATCTTCCTAACAGTGAAGACCTCTAGCCTGTCTTTGGCTTCCTGATAAAGTAGTGCTTGTCTTGAGGTGTGATTCCTTATTTTAAGGTCATCAAAGTGAATGTTATGGCCAAGTCTGTCATGGTTGCTGTTTCTGGTTGCTGTTTCTCTAAAGTCTATTTCACTCACCTGATTATTTGGCCTCACCAAATAGGAAAAAAAAGGCAATGAAAGCCCTTGAGATTTCTTGTTCTGGGTTATGCTGGACCGACAGTGCTGATCTGCCACCTGTTGAAGTCCCGTTGATAATGGGTTTTCCAAAGCCTTCAGTGAGCTGTCCTAAAAGGCTTTGTTGTTTTTTTTCCTCAGGAGAGCAGATCAGTGTTTTCTGTTCTTTTTAATGTTTACTGTTTTGTGCATCTCTGTTGGAAAGCAGGACAGCAAATATTGTTTTGTTTCTGAAGTATGGCTAACATGTCTCCGGTCTGTGTAAACCTCTCCTAATGTTACTTGAAAACAAAACACAAAAAACACACAAAAAAAATCAGATGCCCAAGACTCCCCGCCTTTTGTCTCTCTGTCAAAAGTAAAGACATTCCTAAAACTTTATGCGGTAGTTTGTATCAAAGTGATCTCGTTAGCCTTCTGTCTGCATGTTTTCTGGGTGTCTGTGGTTAGGGATATTTAATTGAGGAGAGAAGAGCTCTGCTCTGACAGCCATATGCTTTGAAACAAATCTAGTTGATTACTTTTGCTTTTTTAGCTGGAGTTGTCTACAGACATCAGCACTTAGTATTTTTGCTTCAAAATATATGTATTTGTTTCAAAGCTTGTGCATATTTCCAAGCCCAGCTTTGTACACAGTTGATTATTTCCATATCATTTCCCACCTGAATGAAAATCATCTCAGGCAGTATTACGGATTCAATCTTTATTGCAAGTGCACATCTGTAAATATATTTTCAGCGAATATTTGTACACATAGTTTAATGTTTTCTTTCTGCAAAGTGTGTGTGCCAGGAATGACTATATTTAAGAGTTGTACACCTGGAATCAATATAATTAGAAGCAAGATTGCTTTGCAGTTTTAGCAGGAGTTTACACCGTTTGCTCACTTGTTGCCATGGTGGCACTGGTTTTGTTTCTGTAAATGCACATTGTGCCTTCTCCGGAAAGGCCCTGGGAGTGCTGTATTGGCTGCTTTGAGTAAAGATTGAGTTCTCATTGTTTAAATAGGTCTGAAGATGTTGTAAATAGGCTGGGCAGATAAACATTTAAGTGGCTTACCAGAAAAATTCTATAGCCGCAGCCCCAGAATTTGGGACTTTTAGTTGTTGGTTCTAAATCGATTTCATTCGCACTTTGTTTTCTTCAAGCAAGTAAAGGGAACGTTGGAAGGTCCCGTGCCTCTCTGAGGAGCAGAGACCTGGCTGCAGGAGGTTTTCCTCTTATTCTGAACAAGTGGTAGACATCAGAGAAAGAAAGTACTCTTGCCATTCTTTCTATCCTCATCATTTCAGGAGCTGAACCCTTTCACTGACACAGGGCATCTGCTTCATGGAGCTAAACATCTGCTGGTCCCAGCATTGTGGAGGTGATGGGGCAGCTGAGAAACAGCTGAATCCCAGCAGGCTGAAGCAAACCTGCACATCTCTGCCTTATCCCTCTGATAGCATCATTAGGTAACTGAATCAGTGATGAAGAATGATGAATGGAAAAGCTTGACTGTGTAAATGCTCCAAATAAAGCGCCAACTTCACTTTGGGTGCTGAAACAGCAGTAGCACCACTTCTGTTCCAGTCTCTTGTCACTTAAGTCTGGGAATCGGGATTACTGGGCTTGTCTGTTTTCTGCAGTGTTGGGAAAAACTTCCTCCTTTAAACTACCTGCCGGCTGCGCCTCAGGGTCTGTTCAGGTCTACAAAGCTTGAGGACTTGGGGTTTGGTTTGCTGCTTACAGAACAGATTGGGAAAACAGCAGATGAGCCGGTAGGTGCTTGTTGTGCTGCTGAACAGAGAGACTGACATTTCTAATGAAATATCTCCTGTGGAGGATGTCTAAACAATGCAGTTCACATAGCAAAGAAATTAATTTTCTTTGCTCATCTGAGGTTTTCATCTCATGTTTGTCTACATGGAGAATTTTACACAGGAGAAAAGAGAAGGATCCAAAGTAACAATATAAGATTTTTTTGAGCTGCTAAGAGTACTTGGCACTTCCAGTAAGTGGCACTTTCTTGAAATCATCAGAACAGTTTTATAATGTTAAGGCTTGCAGCAACAATTGTATGGGTGGGGAAGGAAGGCACAGAAATCCCTGATGATGTGAGCAGCACAGTGGTTTTTCTTTCCAGGAGTTAGTCCTGCAAATGCATGCAGTTTGCCCTGCGACTTCAGAGAAACTTAATATTTCTCACCTAAGTCTTTATTAGAATGTTGTCACTTCCACTTCAGCCCCCACAGACCCTCAGCACCTGAACCAGCTGATCCCAGTTCCCTCAGCTTTGTTTCCCCGTTACTTGCAGCTGCAGGAGGTTTGAATGATAGTTTTCTGACTATTGACAAATTCTGAAGTGTTTCAGGGCGGGGAAACAATAGATTTTGTGACTCCTGAGTTGGGCAAAGCTTTACTGGCTTAAAGGCTTTGTAAAAATCACTCAAAGCTAGGATTTGTCTGTGCTTTCATTTGGAGCATGTGCGGGGTCACAGCTGTGAGTACAGAATTGTCAAGGAGAGCTCAGCGCGCAGCAGCCGGGAGCGTTCAGCAGAGCTGGTCGCTCTGTGCCGGTCGTGCTCTCTTGCACTGTTGCTGCTTTGTCTCCTGTGTCCTGCCAACAATCACAGGCCCTGGAGAAGGGGTTAAAATCACAGCGGCGTGTGGCAACTGCTCTTATATATGCTCCTATGTATGCTCCTGAGGGGTGGCTGCCCAGCTAGGGTGCCCGCTCTGCCCTTTCCCGTTGTGCTGAGGGTCTGTGCTGCTCCGCTGGGGCTGCACCACCTCATTCTGGGGCTTTTTTTTTTTTTTTTTTTTTTTCTGAATATAACATCGCATTTCAAAATGATGCTTTGATTTGAGGGAAGCATTAGAAAAAACTGTCAATTTTTCCATTTTCCCCAGTACTGGTGGATTGTCTCAGTACAGCCCGGGAAGCAGTGGCTGCAGCTGACGTTTCCCGTGATGTAAAGCAGACGCGTATCTGTCTCCACCTCTGGGGGGAACTGATGCTGTTTCCTTTGAATGATAGTCACTTGTTTTCCTCTAGAACAATCAAATCCTTCTCTGAGGAATTCTTGAATTACAAGAGCAAGTCACTGCTTGAACGCACGGAGCAGGAGGATGCTTCTCGTGCAGCAGAAGCTTCCTGTGTCCCTGCATTGTGCCCAGGTAGCCAAAATCCTGGCTTACCTCAGAGCAGCTCAGATAGCAGGGGAAGATGATCTCTGCTCCCGATGGCCACAGGGGAGAGTGCAGCAGGCAGGAGTGGCCGGGGTTATTTCTCCCTGCAGCTTTCTCTTCCAGATGACACGAAGAGCTGCAGGTGGTGGTGGCATGCAGAAAGCTCCTCTGGAAGCTGCACCAAACCAAGCGGCTGTGTTACTGTCACGCTGCTCCTTCTCCTCCCGGAACCACACCATGGGCTGTCTCCAGAGCGCTGCTTGCAAAAAGCAGCTGCTGGCTGGAAGTTTTGTCAGGCCTTTGGTAATTAAACTTGAAGCATCTTCAGATATTTAAGATCTGATTTTAGGGAAGGGGGAGAGTTCCAGATGCTTGGTGTGAAGTGGGATAGGGAGAAGAGAGCATAGAGATTTTAAGCAAGCAAATGTTGCACGTGGAACAGAGGCAGCAGGATGAGGCATTGGCAGGAAATTCGTGTTTCAGTACGTTGTGTTCCCCTGCAGCCCCAAATTGTTTCTCGAGTCAGTCACTGCTTAAACGTACAGCAAAGAGGTCTTCGTGGAGTGACTGCTCCTAGGGACTGCTTTGCACTGAAGTTGCTGCTGAGTATGGTTGAGCTTTGTGGGCAGGTGCACAGTCAAGAAATTCCAGAGGCTGTTCTGATTTCGGAATGAAAAGCAGCTCTGGGCTGGGTTTGTGTGTGAGGTTAGTGCTGTAACTGCGTGCTGGAATCACGGAGCCAGCAAAACGCCAGGAGATCACAGAGCAGTTACAGAACGGGCTCAGATCGGGTTTGGTGTTCTGGGTCCTGTTTCTTGGAGATTGTGTCTGATATCTTAGAGCTGTTGGAAAGCTCTTCATACTTAATGATTTTTTAAAGCAGTGCTCCAGGGGGATTCGGTGACATTAATGCTGTTTCAAAGACAGAAAAGTCAGGGACTTGCGGGAAACTCCTGTGCAACGCCACACCAGGTACTGGGCTCAAGACCAACACCCTACCCTCTCTGCTGAATGGCAGGAGTTGGAAGCAGGGATCATTTTCCTTTCGTGGTCACGAAGGAATCTTTGTTTTGTATGATTTTCTGTATCTTTTAGGAAGACTGGAATTTTGCTGGTCAGAGAAGAAATATGAGGAAACGGTCTGTACGAGCAAGCAGAAAGGTGCTTTTTGGGGTCTGTGAGTGAGCCCCATGAACACTGGAATGGAACAGCAGTGTAGGCTGAAAAGCAGTTAGAGCTGGGAGGAGCTCTGGGATGCCTCCCTGGGAGTAAGAAGGGATGAACCTCACACTGCAGTGTGTGTCTCACTCTTTATATACCAACCATCCTTTCCACAGCCCTGGAGCACTTACCAAGTTAAATGCTAAGTCTCTCCTCACATGCAGTTTTAATATGGCTACTTGGAGAAAAAAAAATGCAATTAAACCCTTGCTTTTATTAGGGTGCGTGTACAGTGAGCATGTTCCTTCGCTTACAGCACTGACGAGGCCACGGGCTTTGAACTTGCTGCAATCTCATTTTTCTCCCGTCCTGGCTCTGTAGCAGCACTGCTTTAACTGAACTTTGCAGCTCCATAAATTAAACCTGAGCGGTGATTTTTCAACCTCGGAATGTTGCTTAAAAGGGGTAGGGAAGGGCACAAGCCTTGCTCTTTGCTATTATTTCTTGACTTGACTTCTGCGTGATGTTGTTGGGATAGGAAAGAAAAGGGAGGTGTGCGGAAGGTGCTGTAGGAGCTGAGACCTAATGCTGCCACTTCTGGTGACAGCTGGAAGGAGGGCAGGTCTGGGCTGCGGTCACTTCAGTGTTAACAGGGGAAAGGAGGGGAAATCTGGTTGTTTCAGTGGTAGATAATCCCTTCAAGCAATATTAATGCAACTCAGAGTTACAGAAAGTCGTAAGTCGTTCTTCGAACAGTCTGCCATCAGAGGCCAGTTCTGAGGCTAAGCTCCTCCGTTTTCCTAATGCGCTGAGCAGTTGTCAAAGGAAGCCTTCAAAATGAGTATTTCTTGTCTCTCCATGTGTCTGTCCTGCTTCTTATTTCTTTGGCTATTTTTATGTTTTCATTTTTCCAGCTAGCTCTTCCTGGTATGTAGAGTTGTCTGCAAATAAGCCCAAATTAAAACTCTATCAGTATTTAAGTTTCTCACTGTGAAGTGAAAAGATTTAGCACTCACTTTATTACAGCATTATCCTTGATGTCAGATAACTTCTATAAGAAGGTACTAAAAAAAAAAAAAAAAGGCCTTTTTCACATAATTGAAACTGAAAGTAAATATTGACGAAAAATATTGCCTTTTGTAGAAATGCTGTTACTCCATCCGGAAGAAAAATTCGGTCGTTCTTTAGGCTTCTTTGCTAAGATCAAATTTGAAGGGGAAGTGACTCTGCCACTTTGGAACTGCTGACTTGCTAATTGATCTTCTTGTTTTTAACATAGTTACCCAAGGATGCATTTGAATTGTCTGCAGATGCATCTATCCCACGTCATGAAAATGTTTGCAACATCATTTCCCTTTCAGGGAATTTTAAACCTAAACTAAGTGGAAGCTTTACAGTCACAGGCGTGAAACGTTTGCTCACTGGGAAGGCGAGCGTGACGGCAGGATGTGCACGTGGATCCACTCCTACATCAGAAGACAAAAACGCCGCATCCTGCAGCTGTGCTCTGCTGTGTGGACGCAGGAGCAGAGCTGCCAGGTCTGCCAAACCCAACGCTTACGGGCTCTCTGCTGAGCTCTAGAGCAACAGCAGTGTTGGGGAAGCTTGGTGCGTTAACTGCTAGGGAGATTTCTTTAAGGAGTTTGAAGAAAAAAAGATGTGGGAGGGAACACCTGTGGATGGAAATCTGTGTTCTGGTGTGTTGTAAATGAAGCTGTCCAAAGAAACAGTAAATGAATGATGCAGGATCATGGCATTTACTTTATTTGAAGGCAGGGTTTCATACACCCCACAATAAAGGAGAAACAATAACCCTTTCCTCAAAAGCAGTATTTATCTTGAAAATGCCCGTGTGCTGTTGCACGGTGAACATTTGAGGTCTCCAGGGGAGTCCGTGTATCCATTACTTCTGAGTTTTCCAGGAGTAGCAGCACAGAAAGTAGAACATTACTCTTACAACCTGTCTCCCTTTATAGACCGCTGGATAAAGGTGGTGGAGTGGTGAACTTTTAGTAAGGTTTTGCTGAGCCTTTTGTGTTCTCCAGGTAAAGCATGTGTTTTGAGTGGGAACAATGCCATGACTGTTTTTAAGAGAAATTAAATTGGGTAAAATCTTAGTAGTTCTGTGTGGGGGAAAAAGATATTTAAGTCTGAAGGCTTGAAGTTACTTTTTTTCTCTAGCTCAAATAGGGTGCATCAATAGCAATAGATTTTTGTCTAGGAACTAGACAGTATTAATTTGTAGTACTAATAGAAGTATAGAAGTATATATAGAAGTATATATATATAGAAGTATAGAAGTATTAATTTGACAGGTTGGTATTCTGGAGAGAGGAATTACCCACTTGCCAGCCAGAGACTTTGTTGTTCTCTTAAATGTATTCCACCAATCTAAATATTGCACTTTTTTATTATTTGTATTTATAATGCTGCAACTCTGGGGTCTGCTGTTTGGGGTGTAAGTGCAGAGGGTGTAACTTAACCCATGGGGTGTAACTTAACCCATGTCATAGTAAACCATGTCTTAGAAATGAGATTATCCTGAGAGTAAGATGGTCTGTAACCCTTCAGCTCGCCCCTCCGAAGCCTTCCCTTCTCGTGAGGGTTCCCTGCAGGAGCTCTCTGGTCAAACTACAGGAAACCAAATTTTTAGTAATTAAATTAGGGTTATGCTAGCAACAAGGCTTAAACTAGTATTTGGGTTTCTAGGACTAATCCTCAGCCTCCCAGCACATTACCAAAATCTGTTATCTAGGGAATCCATTACAGAGTCTCAGTGTGGACTTCACAGCATACAGTGTATTAAAAATTCCAGAGAAATGAAGGAGTTTAGCACAATAACATGAATTTGCTCAACTCTTGTCCATCATTTAGGTCTCTGGGGTGCTGTGTTAATACAAGTACGTGGCAAGTTGCATATTCAGCTGGGTATAGTTTTCATCTCTGGCAAAACGAAAAAGGATGAATATCTGTTCCAGGAGACATTTCTGGAAAAGACCTGTGATTGATATCTTAGTCAAAGAGATTTAAGGCTCTTGGAAAGCACTTCATATTTGCCCAGAAATGCCAGTGCTGAAAGGCAGCAGTTTTAATAATTTAAAACATTAAGAATATAATCATTTATAATCTAAAGGTGTCTTTTTACATTTCTGTGTTCTTGGGGGTTTCAAGCAGATCATGTTTATTTAAGTCACACAGAGAAGGAACTTAATACAAAGATCTTAATGAGAGGTACAGAGTGGTTAGTTCAGGAACCTGTTTTGCATATCTCTTGGCAATATTTTCACTGTGCCGTGTTAGGCAGTGGTCAGTGGACGTATGTAACAGCTTAGGAGTTCATGAAGGCTGCAGAGTTAAAGCTCGGGTGAAGCATTTTTGGTCCGTCATAGAAAATCACACGGTAATGGATAGAATTACATGACCTTTGCAGGGAGCCTAGAAACATGCAAAGCTGATTGAAAAATCTTACCACACGTTGAACAAACAAAACCTATGCTTTTGTATGTGCAATGTGCACGTCTCCCCTTTCTGAGAAAATCTTTAATGATTGATAGTTAAAAACTGGGTGTGGAGGAGCCTTACCGTAGGCTTTCAGCTCACTGTCTAGAGAGGGAGCCCTTCCACTCGCACGTAAATGCGTTGTGAGCTAATAAAGGGAGGTGATCATCAGATGTGACTTATTCTTCTCATTGATATGTCAAATGATACGAAGAAATTTGCGATGTTTTAGTTGTGACAAAGAGAAGACGACTTCTGAGCAGAAGGCTTTATTTGCATAGCAGTTCCCCAGTAAGGGTTCTCAGTCTCCTGTCTTGAAAGTTATGTATAGCCAGTTAACTTGGAGCTATAACGAAGGATTGTGGAAAAAGAGGGGAGGGTGGTAGTGTGGTCCTTTGAGATTTAGAAAAACAGCTTTAAAAAGGACTTCAGTTACTCTGATGTGCTTTTCCAGTCCTCTTATAGCATATCCCAAAGATTGTTCCATGTCGTCATCTCATAAAACAAGGTATATACTTAATGTTTTCAAAACCCAAGCACTTTCACCTGCTGTCTTCAGCAAGTTACACTCTTGCATGAAAAACAGGTCTGTGATTACTGCTTGTATGCATGTTTTTTTTACATTGTGAAGGAAAAGCAATAGCTAACACCAATCCAGATGTAACACAGAATGCAAGTAAACATCCTGGCTTTTACAGTTAGCAGAAAGATGATATTGTTTTTCCTTAATTATGTATATACCTATTTTATGTTCTTTTATGCAAATAAACTTTTAAAGCTAGGTTAAGAACCAGTATGTTCTATAAACACAATGTGCATCAGCAATAACTTCTCCTTTGACTCCAGGAATGAATGTATAAGCTTATAGTAACTAGTACAAGCACTTACGACTTACTAATTCATAAATTATTGATGTTTCATGTCAAAACGGTAACTATAAATTTGAGAAAATCAAATAAGAACTTGTTAAATGAAGGGTATAGAGCGAGTATACTTGTTATATACTTCTTATGCTTCTCATCATTACTTTCCTGTCTGTTTAATACTGTGTCAATTTGACAGTACTGGAAATCAGATACTGTTTAATAATTACCCAGTTTTAGCTGTAACGGCATGATAGTCCACTGACTTTATCTGAGGTCTTAAATAAAGTTGTCAAAACCTTTAGTATCATAAGCTCTATGGGACTGGATGGATGAAAGACCGGCTCAAGCTGGTACAGTTTTTTTCAATCACTACTGCACCTTGTAACGTTGATTGCTAAGGCTAGATAGAGGTTTAATTTAAAGTCTGGGTTTTTGGAAGTGCATTTGCATAGATCCTAAAAGATAGACTTGATGAAGGAGCCAGTACCTGGACATACTGTTTGGCTGGATGTTGCTGAAAAAATGTTTGTGGGCTTGAGGTGCAGTGCTAGGGATAGGCTGCTTAGATCTAACACTCAGGTTTTATAATATTACCACAGAAATATTAAATGGCTATAGAAGAATTATGTTAAATGTGCAAGTGTGGGACTAACCTGGGTATTATTAGCTTTTTTGTATATAGTTTTTCTACTATATCAGACTGGTGCTGGGCTAGCTAAAGGTGTAAAGGATAATTCTTGAGATTTTTTACACTGATGCTTCCAACATAAAGGAATATGCTAACACAGGCAATGAAACGTAGTTGGAGGAGGATAAATTAATCAGGCTGGAGGAATTAGGACTTTTAAACGTGGTGAAATAGAAATGGGCTGTAATTTAGTATCGCAGTGTGTAAGGTCATGCATCTTGGGATTAATTAGTTTTTTGCTTTAGGATGGAAAATCAGTGGAAAGTGACAAGAAGCTGTTGGAGCATTAATAAGAGGTGATTGAGGTGAGTCAGAGAGATTTGCTCCTGAAATAGGGAATGTGATTCTGTAAAGAGAGGTGGTGATAGATAAGGATATTTAGATCAAAAACAACTTAATCTGGAGTATTCTGTACAACTGAGGTACTGCTTTAGAACAAAGATTGAGTATGTTACAGGTGCAAACAAGGGCTATAATGATGATTAAGCCAAGAGAACAGAGGCTAGGAGGTACTACTTATGGAAATAGATAAAGAAAAGGAAAATGACTGCATGCTCTGAACACTCCAGATTCATCCTTTTTCTAATGGGCCAGCCCTTCACTGACCAGTCTCCAAGTTATGCGCTTAGTTACCCATCCGGAAACATCGCCACAGCACTTTGACTTTCAGAAGAACAAATAAAAGGTAAAAAAAGGCCCAAGGACAAGAGACAATGGTTTGCCTGTGTTGGTGCCTTCCATGGGCTAAGACAACTCAGTATCTTACTTTGTTGTTGCGTAGGTACACATGAACTTGGTTGTTGCATCCCCAGCTCTCCTGTTCAGCAGAGAACAGTCAGTTTCAGGTTTGAGCATTGCATCTTCACAACTGTCCTTTTACGTAAATCTTTTCTTTTAGACAAGTCTTTCTCTGGAAACCTCACTCTAGGTCAGTCTGAGAACTTCCGTTAAAGTGAAACTGGTTTGTGCATATTTTCTTTTCAGTTTTACTTTATTCTGTCCTTGTAACGGTGTCCTCTGGCCAGCCTGAAAAAGCCATGGTAAGATGGTCTCTGGTGACACTGGCAAGAAAATGAGATGTTACTAGTGGATGACACATCATTGGTCATAGTTCTTTTGAGTATACCATGCTCTTCTCTTCCTCAGTGAGTGTAGGTAAAAAGATAATCAGATAAGTGGGCTGGATTATCTGCTGATAGATGATGCAGTTTTTATTTCTGGCAAACGGCCCAAACAATATAATCTTGTAGGCCTTCATAACTTGCTGCCATCATACATACATGTACGGTGTTCCCAGTGGTTGCTGTCAACTCTAAGGAAAGAGAAGGTCACTTTGTAGTAGGTCTTCTTTCCATTTTCTTGTTTTCAGAGTTGAGTGTAATAAAATCATTCAATGCTCATGATAACATTCCATTAAAGAAATGTGTCCATTAGCTCTACGTGTATGAGAAATCTCACTGCAAAGATTGCATTGAGCTGCTGCGATTCTGTGAGGAGTGGGATCACTGAAGTTGGAACAGTGTTTTTAGAAGTCAGTGACATAATTAAAAGTCAGGTCAAATATGTTCAGTAAAGTCAATGTTCCCACCTGATCTCCAGCTGAATGCAGATGATTTATGGACATATAATCTCTGAGAAAAAACAGGATTGAAAAGGGGAAAGATTTCATTAAAGACAAAACCTGAACTACGCGGCTCTATCTGATATAATCTTTAAATTTGAAACCAAGTCCCTTCACCTTCATTCTTTTTATTCTTTATGCTAATAAAATTATAACTACTAGTTAAATATTGCTTTTTAAAGTCCATATTAATTGTAGTCACAGTTCTGGGAAATTCTATTAGTTTCTGCCACAGATGAGTGTTTTCAGATGTAGTTAAATAACATCTTTATTCCAGCTGGGACCTCATTGTCAGGTTTCTATTCATTAGCTAATCTTAAAATAGCCTTAAACTGCTAGAACTGCTGCAATACAGTCAAGTATACCATTTTTTTTTCTTCCTGAGAGACAGTTCTGTAGAACGTAGGAAAAAAAACTCTGTAGGCTGATAGCCTAGTGAGAAGTCTGTCTTGTCCCTCAGTGCAGAATGGGATATAAAACACTTATGCCTCCTGGGTACAGCCCGACAAACACTGTCACCTACATGGGAAAACAATGCATGGTAATCCCTTTCTCATCACTGGAGGGCCAGTGCAGCACACGAGCCAAGTGCCATCTCTGCAATGTCCTGTCAGTGTCCTGTATGGCTTTGTGGAAGGGCAGGAACAGCCCCCTCTCTGCTTCTAACCATCCTCAGGAAGGTAGTTGCCAGAGGCTGTCAGAGGATGGTTAAGCTGCAGAAGTCATCACAAGTGCTTGCAGATTCCCAGTGTTTGTGTAGGTTATGAAAACGATCAGCGGATTTGTTGAAAAAGAGCAACTGGTATGACCGAGGTGGCTTTTGAGGCTGGGAAGGTGTTTCAGGGAAGAGTCGCTGTGTACTTGTCCTGCTCTTGCATCTTTCCCAAGTGACATCTAGCACTTGTCTGACCTTTGTTCTGATGGGCTTTCATCTTTCTTTTGCTTTTAAGTTGTGTGAAATGCTTTAATGTCTTTTCCTTCTGCCTATCTCAGATACGTGCTGGTCAGGTGTCGATGATGGGACCCCAGGGTAAAGAAGCAGGTCTTGTGCCAAACTTGTTCGCATAGGCTACAAAGTGCATGCATAACAAATGGCGATACCTGACTAGATTGCTTTATTTTTGTCATTACCAGACTTTAGGCAATGTGCTAAGGATTGCACGTGAAGCCCTAAAGATTTTAGGTTGCCTCAGCTTAAGAGAAGGACCATAGGGAAAACATTAAGAAAGCATTACCTTAATTTAACTTTCTTATATTTTTGGCAGTAGTGACTAATGTGGGGTTGTTAAGTGAAGTATCAATACAATTACAGTATGGTTCTAATTGGATAGGTATATTTAATACCAATTCACTTGATCAGAAATTGAATCTAACTTCTGAATTAATATTGTAATTGTAATGTTGTGCAGCATCATATATTTAATGAATCAGTTTCTTGAACAATTATTTTAAAATTACAATGACCTGTATAAAGACGTTATTGAAGAACGCTGAGTTTATTAGAAATTTTACACTTAATTTTAACTATGTAGCTGAAATCTTTAGGATGACACTTTAATGTCTGCGTCTGAGTATCTACACTTTCACCTGGGGACACTGGGAATGCATTACATTTTAATGAAGTGGCCTGTGCCAGCTTCTGGTGAAGCTACGGTATGTAGCTATACTCAAAAATACCCTTCCCTGTACCAAAATCAAGTGGGAGAGGTATTTTATAGGGCTTAATGGGGATGTGGATAGAACAGTATCATACACAAGCTGTTTGTCTAATCTACAGAGACAGTATCTTTCAGCTCCTAATGTAAAGAGAAATCTTTTAAGCAAAGAAATTATTTTCTTAAACTAACGCTAAGACTTTATTTCCAGAAGTAGATTCCATTAAATGAGGTTTTTGTACATGCGAATTGCACCTGTGAGCCTAGACTATTTCAGTGTAGGGACAGCAACTTCTTGGCTACAGAACTTTTGGAGTGTTTTGTGTTACATCTTATGTAGAAGGTATTACCAAATCCTTGAAGGATGCTAAAAGGAAATATCAGCATATTGTCAGTTAAATACTATTTCAAACCATGTTTTAAACTTAAATTTGTAGAACCTGTTTTTCACTGGAATGTCTCAGCTGCATCAAGTCCGTTTGCTTTGCAGTGTGATATGCTTGTTATACCTTGTGTGTACTTGGGATAAAAAGCTCAGAGTACCTTGCTCATGTCTCAGATCAATTAAATGAGGATTAAATTATGACTGAAATTACAGTTTATATGACAGAAAAGGATTTTGTATTAGAATTTGGTCATTCAGTACCCTGAGAAATGACTGTGTTTAGATTCCTTCGTATTGTGCCTTTTCTGTGTTAGGAAGAAATGCTTTAAGCACTTGATGCTTCCTGACCAGGTTCAAACTTGATGATATTTAAAAGGCAATAGAACTGGAGAATTCAGAAAATCCTTCTTTATAGATCAAATACATTTTACGTGGAAACTAAATTTCAGCCTCAAACTGTATAAGATACATCCCAGAGATGGGAAAAAGCCCTTAGATGATGCCATACAAATTCTGTTGCTCTAAGTGTGATACCAATTGAGCTTCATGTAATAAGGGTAGTACAGCCTGAACCCATTTCTAAATGAAATGCACTGTGAACTTAAAACATTAAAAATTAGCCAATTTGTACAGTTTCCAGTCTGAGCAGATAGCATTGAACTGCTCACAGCCTCTTATTAGCAAATAACTTCCCCGCCATCAGAGGATGGAGGCAAGGTGCCTTGTACTCCCTTGGTGGAACAGCCCCAGTGAAACGTGGCTGATGGGTGTTTTTTTTTTTTTTTTTTTTTTTTTTTTAAATTATCTGTGATTTGTCGCTGGTTGCGGCTGGCTGAGGGTGCTTCAGAACAACATGGAGCAGTGAGATGTGCTGTGGTGGCCTACTTTTTAACAAAATATGGGCTGTTTTAGAGAACTGCATTTGTGTTAATGCCCTTAATTTTCTCTCCTTTCCCCTGCTGTCCTTCTCTAATATGGAGTTTGGAACACAGCAGCTGCGGCTCTGCTAAATGCATGTTCTGGGTCAGATCTTGTAAGTGGAAGATTCATAGCTGTAATTAGAGAGGCACTTTTGCATGTATGCTCACATACCGTAGTAGGAAATTTGGTTAAACAGAAAAGGAGCTCCATATATTTTCAAGAACTCACATGTGCTGTTAGGCAGGGATCTATTTATTCTTGGCACGTATCTATGTTTTGCTCCTTGCACACAAAAAAATTTGCACAGAGGACTCTGGAGGCTAAAAGTAAGTAAATCTTCCCATCATCCCCATGTTTACAACGTGCTGCAGAGGACAACAAGGCTTCTGGTGCTCTCTGCCCCACTTCACTGTGATTCTGAAAAACATCCTGGATATTGCAATGCAAGTGGTACACTCAAGAGCATCAAGGGAGAAAATGTGTGAAAAATAGAGAATAAATCAACTTAAAACTTAAGCAAACAATAGTAAAAATCACTTAACAGGTTATTAAAATTTGAGTCTACCTGATCGTTACTGCCTTGGTCATCAGTCAGCTGACCAAACTTTGCAAGATCTCCTGCGTAGTCTAGCATTTGACATCCTGCCCCCAGTCTGACTCCAGGGTACCTGAAAGCAGCAGCCGGCTAGCCACTGTTATTTCAGGGGTTGACTTGCTCCTGACATATTGAATGAAGATCATGATTTAACTGAAAACAGTTTAAAATGCGTATCTCCGAATATCCTTGACACCGCACTTCATTTGTAATTTGAAACAGTAACTGCTGGCAACAAGAGGTATTTTGTGAACCTCAGTCTGAAGAATCTACAAACTTGTACCTGTAAAAAATTGTTAGTGTTGAATAAAGGTTATTTCTGCAGCCAGACACTGGGAGTAGCTTCCCATAACCATGAGATTAAATTGAACAAGACAGGTCAATTGTGGCACTCATTGCAAGTCAGTACCGTTGGGTTAGCCAATGGGATTTTATATGGTGACTCAGTAACAGATGGTACGCATTTTTAGATACATTTCTGATATTTGACCAGTGCACAGTTGAGCTAGTACATATAAAGTATGCTAGGTCAAATTTCAAGGAGCAATCTTGGGAGATCTGCACAACGCTAGAGATCAAACTGCACGTGTTCTTCCGATGCAATTTAAACAAAATCAGCATTGATCAACAGGAATCAATCCACTGCAGTATTCTACAAGAAAACTTCTAAACTGTTGGCATTTTTTTGAATCACTTAGGTTACAGATTGTTTGTACACACCTTCCTGTCTTTATGCATACTGTAGGTAGTTTTCTGTGGGTGCAGAAGTGAGGCGTGGTCCCTAGATTATGGTAGGTGTTAGTGGGGTTTAGCTTTGCTAACGTTGTAGTGAAGCTTCAGAGAATGCTTTACAGCAGCTTTTGCAGACTTAATGATGAGAACTCCCAAAGAGAAGAGGCGACTTTTCCTGAAGTTGAATGTTATTTTAATTTACTTCATTTGGGAAGAGCATTGAGCTAATGGAATGCTTCTGAAAATGTCAGTCTGATAAGTGCTTAATTTCATCTCTAAAATGATAAAAATCTATTCTAGTTACCTCTGATTGCAACCAGATAGTGTTTAATTGTATGTCTTGTTCACTGGTTTGGCAATAAACCAGACTTCCTACCCTAATTTAAGCTACTCTCTTCATGATTTCTGGCCACGATGTTTTCAAAGAAAGCATCTCTGCTACAAAGAGACCCTTCTCCAAAACAGGAGCCCTGGGAGCGCTACCAGGGTGGTAGCACACAGAAGGGAGGAAGGTAACACTTAGAGAAGTGCTTGGAGTCCCTGAAAATATTTCATTCATCACCAAGCATAATACAAGTCAGTCAATGACAGCTACTTGCCTAAAGTTCAAACACATTAATATGAAGTTTGAAAGTTTAAAAAAAAAAAAAAAGCTTATTAAGAAAGATAGGTTTCCTAATAGAATAAATCCTAATAGAATAAATGAGAGAGTGCTATCTTCAGACGGCTTTTTTGCTGCCATGGTGGATGGCAAAAGTCAAATAGATGCATAATTTAAATGACTCTGTAGCTTGAATAGGTATTCTGTGTGACATTTTGTAAATGCTGAAATGAAGGCAGTGAATAGTGTTCTGACTGATCAAGACTCCAGTGCAATAGCTGATGTAGAATTTGGTCAAAATGTACCATAAATACAATGTTGGGTAACTCTGTTTAGATATACTGAATAATTACACCCAGGAGTTTTCAGATGCTGGAAGGACTAAGCAATGTGTTTTTTTTTCTTTCTCTCCAGGAACAATGAATATCCACAAATGTTTTTTTTACTGACAAATATGTCTAAACACAACTTCAGCAAAAATGGGCAATAATTTTAGAATACAAAGCAGCATTATTTTAGGAGGAATAAAGGTCCTTTAACTTTAAAAACAAAACAAAAACAAAAATTGAAGCAAAGTAAAGATTATATTTAGGCTACAAAAATAAAGGCAAATAGGTGCTACGAATTTGCATTTTAAAAAAGGATTCTTAATTTCATCATACTGTGAGGAAAGCAGGAGCCTGCTTCAAGGGTGGAAAGCTACTTGACTAATGAATTAAGAAGATATGATTAGCTGGAAGTATAACAAAAGCCATTAGGGAACTTCTATTTAAGCATCTTGCATGATTTTGAAAACCTGTGTTAATTTTGCAAGTTTAATTACATGGGAATAAGGAAGTCTGAAGACTTCATGTAGGTAAATCTCTGTTTCAGCAGACTGAAACTAAACTTAAAATTTGCAAAGCTAGCATTGCACTGGGTTAGCTGACTTGGTTCTGTAGCATAAAACCAAAAAATACTGATAAGCTTATAGGTATGTATATACTTCAACAGACCAACAAAATGTCAAATAATTGAGCTATTGAAGTACTGACGGCTAAGTGGTTAGAAACAGAAATGATATCCTTGGTGTTAAACAAAGGACGCATTCTGGCAAGTGAAGTTAGATGAGTCACCCTTGATTTGGAGGTATCAATTTAAACAAATGACATTTAGTATTGTACTCCTAGGATACTTTAAAGTGATTTCACTTGTCTTGGGTGGATTATGAGGTGCAGAATTAATAAGGAATGTATGAGCTAGTCTAGGGCTCGAATTATGAGACAAGTGGGCAAGCTTTTTCAAAGAGCAGCCTATAATAATGAAGTTAAGAATGGAAGTTTAGTCTAACCTGACAAGCCCAGAAAATGCAGCTTAAATGCTTGTTTGATATATAACAGGATCCTAGCCACAGTGCTGATTTTGCAGCAGAGTGGTTCCATGGGATCAGGATGATAACTGAGAAGGTTTGTCAGACTTGATTCTACGTTTGAGGCCAATAATTTCTTTGGAGTAGCGCTGGTAGAAAACCTACTACTGGGAGGATGCTTTGTCTTTAGGTGTTTCCTAGACTATGCTGCACCTATTTGGTCTGTTTCTTTCATAACACCAAGCTATTATTATTGGCGAGGTTAATCATGAAAGACCCTAGGTGGCCTCTTAGGCAGCATCAGCAATATCGGGTTCATAGCAAGGTTTCCATGTGAGGAACATCCGCAAAGTGTTTGTATCCAGGCACGTGTTTGGTGTGACTGTAAACTGTGCTGATAAGCTACAAGTCTACTCCCATGCACTTTGAAATAATGTTAAACCTGAATAGATAGCAATTTCGTGGCAAATAAATTTGGAAAAAACTTTCAAAAAATGTATATCCTTAGTATTGTAGTCTTCCTTAATAGGTTGATGGTGCTTGAAAGCACTGGTGCAAAAAATTCCAATCTCGAGTCTACTTTAGAACCACTACAGTTTCAAGTTGAAATGAAATGCTTTTCTAAGATGCATTCATTTTTAATGGCTATCTTGATTTAAAAAAATATGTAAAACTTATATATACACATATATACTAATCCTAAAATGAAGTTATTTGCATCATTGCAGTAAAGCACACGCTTCCCCACCTGCTCCCCCATCTGAAAGATCTGATTGCCGTGAGACAGACCATGCAAAATAAATGAAATGGAGTCAAATCCAGCAAGAATGATCCATACGTAAGCAAGGTGGTTGTTAATAACTTAAAGGAGTAACACCTTCTAGAGTAGATAAAATCTCCTTTGATTATAAAATCAAATAACTATGTATTAAAAGAAATACGGAAAGAAAAGAAATAGAACTGTACAGTGGCAGATGAATCATCCCTTAACAATGAGGACTGACTGATAGGTGCTGTGGGGAGCCAACAAAAGTCGTTGTACTTGCAGCAGAAACTACAGAAATGTGTTTGAGGCACTGGAAAAATCACTGATGTTTACTTATAAAACCCAGAACATCTGGATACCTTGAGAGAAGCACTTCTGTGAGCACCAGAGGTAGAGAAGCTTGGTTTTCCGTGGATTTGTGTTTCATGGTCGAGTGACTTACCTGAATTTCTGCTACGTGTGAACTCAATTCTTGACAGAAGTATTGACATAAGAAAAAGAGGTTATAAACTCCAATGTAAAGCAATTGTTCTGTATTATAGTCTGGGGAATCTATTCCTTAATTTCTCCTGGTGGAGATCCTCTGGTGACTGAGGTATAAGACCTGATCAGGGCTTTCCTTGCAGTTTAAGGAGTCATGGTGTCTTGTCTTCTTTTTGCAGAGACTGTTTTCTTTGAAAACCTGGGAATAAAGAATAAGTGTAGTTTAATAAAATCATGAGATGCTGATTGAAATTGGCCAGTTGCATCAGCAGATTGATAACATGGTGGCAGAAGGATGATGCTCTGACAAATGTGATACCCGGTTACTGTTGGCCTTTCTGAAACTTCTCTTCCTGTACTATGCAGGTACCTAAGAATATGCAAAGCATCACTTCCAGGCTGTTATATTTGAAACTAAAGATATCTCAAGTGACAAGTGCCCTCTGCCAGTCCCTCAATACATGTCTTCCTCTTTGGCATGATGCCTTTTGAGAGCTGAAGTCACTGAACAGTGCTCATTAGAAATAGATCTGGTCTGCAGAAATTGGGTTGGATTTCTGGTTGGGGTTAGCGTTTTCGGTTACATGTATTGTATATGTCTGATGTCATCTGTCTTAATCTTTCTGGGCAGAGTAAAAGACAGATAAAACACTACTCCTGGAGGAGGAAACCTCAATATCCCTTGAAAAGATTTATCCCATCTTAAATGAAGTGACTCAGAACAAGCAATACATGCACATTTCCATTCTCCTTTCCTTCCCACCCCCATAATGATATATAATAAAGTTTTCAAGGATATACTGTGTGAAGTCTGCAGTCTGAAAAATGTTATAAATGGATTTTTGAAATAAATCCCATAGAAGAAGTAGTTGTCTTAATGAGCCAAATGCATCTCTTCCAGTGTTGTAAACAAAAATGTTGTTGGAATAGACAAGCATGAATTACCTAAGCGATATTTTAATTTCTGGAACTCTACAATTCATAAGCACTATTTGTTTCTTCCTGTGCTCTTCCTGAGCATTTGTTTCTTCCTGTGCTCTTCATATTTTGTGAGGCTAACATGGTCTGTACTAAAAGACTAAATTTCAATTGAGTTTCAAAAGTGATGTTCCAGAGAAAAGCCTTGGTTGGAATTATGCATGCTTTCACAATTTCTACTTTCTTGCTATTTTTTGAATAAGGGGGAAAGCTAACAATTTGTGCCCCAGAAGAAAGGTCTGGAGGAGGACAAATGAGACCACTGAGATTCTTGCTCTCTGCTTTCCTCCCCATCATGACAATGCCATAAACGCTTGATCAAACTGCCTGATGCTGTTGTTTCCTGTGCGTATCTAGAAACACAGGATAGCCAAGGAGGTTTCTCCCATCAGTATCTTTCTTTATCCCTTTTTAGAAGTATTGTTTTTTATCTGGTGAGTCTGTGAGAGTTTGACATTGGATGACTTTATAAAACATTCTACTAATTGGATTTGTTAAAATAAATAAATCAAACACTAATTGGAACATGCCCTGCCATTATTTTTGCTTACTGAATTAGATATAATGGCGTGAAGTCCTTTTTATCATATTTGTGCACTTATTTAAACACCCCCCTGGCACACACTTCTGCAAATTCAATTATATATTCAAAGGAGGCATTCAATTTATGCAAGGCTGGTTTACATTTAATCCAGGGGCAAGATTCAGTAACTGATGATAGGTCTGCTCAAGATTAATTAGCATCACTCAGATGAGCAGTGGCATTGTTACAGGCCTGCAGTATAGAACAAGGGATATTTTATCCTTCCTGTGTGAGCTGTTACTTGCTTCAATATGACCCTTTTCAGGAAGGGAAGGACTTCATTCTTGTTTAGGTTTCATTTTATGAAAAGAGGAGGTCAATACCACATGCATTATCTAACAGTATCAGTCTCATTTCAATTTCCTTTTCTTTTGCCCTACCTAGCAACTGCATTTTTCACTGATAATTTTTAGCTGATAAGTGGAAAGATTCCAGTTCGCTTCCTGAAATCCCCAACCCCATTAGCAGTTAATGAAGACGTAGAACCCCCTTTTGGTTTGTGTGCAAATGTTTTACGTTTCCTACAAGCTGCTGTGTGATGCTGAGGCTAGAACTGTGACATGCAAACTTGGTATCTAAATTCACTGCATGGCATCTTTTTCTCTCAATTTGTGGATTATTTTTTCTGTTAATGAATAGCCCTGTTCTGCTGCCAAGTGCTTATATTTGTGATGCATAGTTTTGTATTAAGATGGACCTTACCCTCCCTCCCTCCCCCTTATGTTCCTGTAGCTCTTTAGTATCCATGTAGGTGATATCTTAGGACATGCTAAATACCAAGCTTATGCTGCAGTCAGTGAAAATAATACATCTGCTAGTTTTAGCCTGCTGTGCCATTTTGGAGTCACAGTCCATACTTAAGAGGACATTTAAAGACTATAATTAAATTTCTAGTTTAAACTGAAATTCATTAGCGGGGAGTAATTGAATTTCCAAGGATCTTGCGGCTGGATGCTTGTGTAGTAGAGTGGATCGCTCGATCTCATCAGGTTAGCACGAGGAGTGCCTGTGCAAGCGCAGTCAGACATCAAATGCACCTTTACCCTGTGTTTCCTCACTGCCTTGCTTGGGAGCTCATTGTCCTGAACACACACTTGAACATAAGGGTACTTTTCAACTACCAGGTCAACAATATTCCACAGTGTAAGCGAGAGGCTTTTCCTCGATCTCTCCCTTCTCCTCCCAGGCTACCTTCCCAACACAGGGCCCAGAACATGGGGCATGGCCAGCCCAGGCAAGGCTGCGGCCGGGGGCAGCCTGCAGGTCCCCCAGCCTGCCTAACCTCGCTTCAGGGAAGCGTGGGGGAACAGTCCTGCATGACTTGGAGGCTGGGTTTACTTTTTAAAGTGGAGCTTTGTATTTTAAAGAGCTGCACTGGGTACCTGGGTATGGGTGCTGGCAGCGGGGCCTGCAGGGTGGGCTCCGTGAGGCGAGTGAGCTCACTGCAGGGCGCCAAGTGCTGAGGGCGACTGGGAAGGTGGTGTTGGAGGGGTCTTCTGAGGTGAATCGTGAATTTCTGAGGTAAGGTTGGGGTGGGATTTTAAGGCTGCTTTTCTGACTGTGATTCAGTTGTCTGTAGCTGTAATGCCATGTCTGTCTTCTGTGAAGATGAGGCTAGGACCGTTTGCAGTATGTTTGCTTTGCAGATGCGATCAAAACCCATGCTATTATTAACCTGATATTATGCAGCATTTCAGATGTTGTGATTCTTTCCCTGCACTTTCTGAAGCTATTCCTGTTTAATAACACAATGTATGCTGTATTCAGCAGTACTAACAGATAATT
Source organism: Netta rufina (assembly GCF_964035555.1). Taxonomy (NCBI): domain Eukaryota; kingdom Metazoa; phylum Chordata; class Aves; order Anseriformes; family Anatidae; genus Netta; species Netta rufina. The sequence goes on from NC_140140.1 coordinate 4,429,929, forward strand.
TGCTGACTCTTTTTGCTCATGAGTTAACCTGGCTTTGGGTCCCAGCTCGGTCCCTCTTTTCATTCTCCTCTCTTTTGACACACCTAGCAAAAGGTGGACAGACCCTTTCCTCTTGCTGAGCTCTAAGATTTCAGCCTTCCTGTGCTTGCTGTGCAACCAGTCTGCTTTTCCAAGCCTATAAAATTGACTTCAACTTTTTCTCCCTGTTCTCATTTCCTGCAAATTCACCTCTCCAAATTCCAATTCTGTTGCTTCTAGTAAATTAATCCTTCTGGCTTATTGCCTTGTCACTTTGCATTTGGCAGTTCCTCTGCTAACTTTTCTTTCTTTAAAAACGTAGCTTGTCTTGCTGTTACTTTTAAGGCTCTCTATGGTTTATTCTTTTCATTCTTATCCAGTCTTACTACAAGGTTAGCCGTGAGTTTCAGACAAGATACTTTCAAACTTCCTAAAGCGTCATTTCTTATCAGTGGCAACTCCTAATTAACTTCCAGAAGCTCTCACTGTATCCCTTTTCACTTCCTCCTCCAACTTTACCTTACCTCTGTATGTATAAAACAACCTGTTCAGCTGATTGTACCAAAATCTCTGCAAAATCTCTTAAAGACTCCTACCCCATATTTTGTTGTTGTCTTATTTTGCTTCTGGGACTTTATAGCATCACCTGTGCAATTTTCTGTGAACATGAGTCCTCGTACAATTGTTGGGCATGATCACAGTATTTGTTTACAGACCCTTCAAAGTAATAGCTAAGAGACAGTGCCATTTATTGTACATTGTACTATACTGAACAGAGGTTGTGTGTAAATGGAGTATGTCTGAAGTCCTGTTATTAAAGTGAATCTATCAAAACTAGAATGCCTGACATGGAGACTGAGAGCAGAGTATTTGATATCATCTTTTGTACCTGCTCACTGTGAAAAAGGTGATTTTCAGTAGTCACACATTCCTCACAGGTGATCCAGAACATCTGTTTTCCCTTAGACATTTTAATAAGCATATTTAACATTAAACTTGAACTTTTTCAGCTAAATTAAAACTGGGGAAACAGTTGAAGTGTAATCCTCACTTTGACAGCTGGGAAAGCTTCACAAGTATGGTAAATTTAAAGCAAAAATTAATCTGTAAAAAAAATAAAATGCAAGGACTGATGAAACAGGCAAGGTTGCAGGGGTCATAAAATCTGTCATCAGACCTTCTTATATTAAAATCACACAATATATTCAAGTTTCTCTTTTAAGAGAAGTTACATCCTTAAACTTATCTTTAGCAACACGGTATTTTGGGGCATCGGATACTCTATCCATCAACTTCTGTGAGTATATACTTAAATAGAAATAATTTGTGTGAAGTTTCTACAAAACTTAGAAATCCAGTTGCAGTCGGAGCACACATTAAGTCCTTTAGTAGGGATTTAGTAAATACTAATGATTTGGAGTGATCTGGGTTTGTCTTTTATGAAGAATTCCATAGGAACTGAGACAGGTTTGGGCTTTCTTGAGAGCTAGAGAGGGGAAAATATAGGTCAAACCAAAATTGTGTCTAAATGTCCCCTCTGTTGGATAACTGTTATTGAACGGAAACAACAGATCTCTTATGTACTTACAGTTTGTGTGTGTGTAGGCAGTGCAGCCTGTGGGAAGGAGGAAAGAGTCAGGAACATCTCTGTGTATGTAACTCTGATTAGCGTCAAGAGCAATCAGCAGTTTGGCTGGCAAAGCAAGTTAGTGTAGCCCTGAGCGTTGCTCAGTCCTTGCAGCTCCAGAGGTGTTAGATGTGTCCAGTTGACTTTGTGCTATTAGTAACCGCAGAGAAATTTCTCCTTGCTTCTCTAAAACAGAAAGCCAAAGCAGGAGAAAGACACTGTTGGCGTGATTAAGGTCAAAACCTAAGGACTCAGTCTGCCTGATCTAATGGCTCTGGTACTGCAATATGTTTGGCAAACTGAGTTGGGTGGATGTGAAGAATGTACCTGATGGAAAGGAGGTTCAGCAGAGTAGGAGTACCCTACTCAGGATTAAACTAGTTTGATTTGCCTGCCTGAGAAACAAGTTTTGAAGTCTGTGTAGGAATACAAAATTTTATTCCACTGTTAGTGTGTTTTTCTTGATCTTGAAGTATTCAGACAGCTCTTGGGTGACAGTTAACCACTTCTTCCAAGTATTTCAGGAATTGCAGAGGAAAGATCAGTTAGCAGTCTGGAAGGTGTGAATGCTCATTCCCATCCACTTCTTGTTATTCTCCTGTTGTAGAAAAATTAAAGGTTTGCACTCAAAATGCTGACCTGAGAGCCCTGGAGGAGCAGTTGCATGTCACATAGAGCTTCATGTTACTTAGCATGAGTTAGTTGAAAGGAAGAGTGCCTTTTCTGTAGGTGTAACCCAGCCTTGTGTAATTCAAGGCTTAAAAGTGAAATGAAGTGAGGATTCCCTGTGGGAACAGTGTTACTCTGCTTGTCTTTGCCGCGGGTTCTTTCTTCCTCTCGTTTTGAATATCTGACATGGAAACTTCTGTGAAGTACCAATTACTGGAACCCAAATGCAAAGATTTGCACATGCTCATCATGTGCGGCTGTCCTTGAAAATGTTAATAGGTTGAAATAAAGGCAACAGGTCTAGAGAGGGAAGAGGGGCTTTTAAAGGATACAAAGTGTTGAAAATTGAAAATTATATTTTGGATACCTGTTCTGCTGTCTGAAATCTTATATGCAGGAAAATTTTTCCCGTTTTCCTCGTGTAAGTCTAGGTACAAATACTAATGTAAATGAACTTACTGTAATGAGAATAATTAATGTAATGATGTATCCATTTTTCTTGTTTTTAGGTGGATGTTCATTTGATGAGCACTATAGTAATTGTGGTTACAGTGTGGCCTTGGGAACCAATGGATTTACCTGGGAGCAGATCAATACCTGGGAAAAGCCAACAATGGATCCTGCTGTCCCAACTGGTAAGTAAAAAGCCTCAGCAACAGCGGAGGCATTGCTCTTTGTGAGAATTGGCTGTTATCCCTGTATGGGTTGCTATACACTGAGAGCATCCAGTAATAGCATAGTCTTCCTCCATATGATGCTTTTCAGTATTCTCTGAAGAGCTCAGGGTAATGTAATGGTAGATTCTAATGGTTTTATTTCTTATTGGAAATTAACGTTATGTTGTGGATGTGTATGGGAGTAAGTTCTCTGGAATGCTTTGTTCACATTGAAGAAAACCTTCTGACAAAGCACACTAAATTTTTCTAAAAATCAATTTGCGTTTCTTACAATTCTTACATCTAACAGTTTCTAATTTTCTTAAATTAGGATAGTACTCAAAACCCCTGCAAAGCCGTTGACACAATGGCAAACAGAACTGACCAGCTAGTGTGATTTCAGTATTAAGGATGTATTTGTTCCAGTTAATTCATTGCACTGTGACAAGTGTGCGCTAGTTGACAGAATCAACATTTTGTGTTGTTCTAGAAGTATTCTTATGCCTGTAAATTATTGGGCTAAGGAACTTCAAATTGCTAGGTGCCTGTTAAGGGTACCACATAGAGCTGATACAACAATAGCACCCTGCTGTAGCCATGGATAGACAGGTCCGTGTTCATCCTGGTATGTTGAAGCTGTCAGCAGAAAACAAACACCCAAGATAACAAGCTAGCTGTTGGTTTTCTTCTGTTTTTAATTACAGCTTAAATTGGAAACTGTTCAGAACAGAATCTTTCGAATTGTGTAACACCTAGGGCTGCTTGTTTTGGCTCTGGCATTCCAAAAGCTAATTGTGAAGTTAATTTTCTGGTCTTGTCTGTAGGAATGTATTTCATCATTCTGGATGTGTTGCCTTTTTAATGAGGGCTATTTTATCTCTACAGTTCCTTGGCTTCAACTCTCTAGTGTCCCACTCCCTGTCCGTGGTAGACCTAACTAGAGAGACATGACAGATCTTTGAATTTATGGATCTCAGAATGATCTGAAGGAATAGGAACACCCACAGCTTTGATGCCGTTTGTTAGGCAAGGAATAAATAGGAGGGCTGGTACTGGTACAAGTTCAATACTTTGCCAACTCTAAATATTAAGGTAAACCTATCTTCCTGGCTTCCTGTGAAAGTGTATTATCGTCTGAAGTATGCTGGAACTGTGCAGAAACTGATAGATAAATAACAATTTGGAATGGCAAACAAATACCAAAGCAGTGCAGTGTGATTTTTAACGAGCTTTTCAGAATTATTCCTCCTAAAACTAAGTAAACGGAGACATGTGGAGCTCTCCCTTAATACTTCTGTCCATGACATCCAATAGCACTGATAATTTGCAGCTGCTCTAACACCTTTATATATTAAAACGGAAGAAAAATGCACAAAGCTTTATTGTGCAGAAAAATGGAAGAGGTAAAGCAGCTAAAAACGTGGAATGTGCTGCTAATGAAATACCATCTAAAGAGACCTTCAGAAATATGGGGGGAAATGGCTCAGTGCTTCACATTACTAATTGGTGTCTCAGGACTATTTACACAGAACAAAAGGGGAAATCAGTAGGTAGAAAAATAAGATTGACCACAGCAAACGTGTATAGAAAGCTCCAGTAACAAAAACATGTTTTCAAGAGCTGTCCAAATCATGCTAACCTTGAAGTAAATTAGAGTGGTCAATTAGATGGCCTCAAGCTAGCAGGGATGCTAGAGCTGTTATTGAGAGGCTGTGTTGCTGGATGGAATCTTAATGCCTGTCGTTTGTATTGGTTACTCATTGAAAATCTGTTTCATGAGAATAAAGGATGTTTACTTAAAATTCATCTAGTGGCAAAGCCAGCCGAATAAACTGATGAACAGCACGTTCCGCTCCTACAAGCAGGGACAGCTTTAAAACCAGAGCACTAGAACATTTGGTGATTGACTTTCCATTCCATTTAATTTCTCCACAGCAGCTGAAAGCAGCAGGGTGTAAATCCAGTCAACTACAGGGTGTAAGAGGTGGTAACAGCGTTTGGCATAAGCATCTTCTGGTGGCCAGCCGTAGGCAGGAGAGCTCCTCCAGCGTGGACAGCAGTGACGGGAGAGTGTAGGGTTCTGGCAATGCAGGCAGTGATGCAAATTTGCTTTATCAGGAGAATGTTTTAGCCACTATCCAATTTTTGTGGAGGGAAATAGATCAAAATGCTATATTGTGGAAATGGTGAAAAGTGAGTGAGCAGGTATGAAATTGGTTCAATGATGCTAAGCAAGGCTGCAGTGCAACCTGCTGGGAGATGGTGGCAGAAAGGTGGGGCCTGCCCCTGCCCTGGTCAGCCCACATTAATATTGCTGTCAGAGCTATTTTCTTCCCTAAAATGTTGGCTTTCATAAGCACCAGCAGGTCTCTTTGAATTCAACCAAGCCACAGAATTCCAGCCTCCTGAATACTAATGATAATATCTAGGACTTTTTTACAGTACTTTTCATCGTTAGATCTGAGTGCTCTTCAAAGGAGGTCAGTATCATGAGTGAGAGCCTGAATCTGTACTACTGTGTAATTCTCTGCTGACACACTGCTGCAAAGGTCTCTGCCAAGGGACATCTTTCCTAGGCTTTATTTTTTAGAATTAAAATGCCAAAAAAAAAAAAAAGGCAATTAAACTGCCCTATTAGTAATGTAAAAGTTTGTAGGCAATTTGTTTTACACCATTGCTAGCAAATAAACTGTTTTCCGTGAATTCTATGATTAATTCCTCAGGGCTGGAAACAGTGTTAATTGGGGGATTAAGAACCAGATGTTTTTTGTTTCTGAATAAATGTTTCAAAAACTTGAAAGAAATGAATTGTAGGTATCCAATCCCCAGACTTCGGGACTCTTATTCCACCTCCTTGCATAATAACAGAAGTGATTATAACAAAATATTTTTTAACAGATGGGTGTTTACTTAAGCTTGAATACCCTCAGTGATGAGTATTCTGCAGCCTCTGGGCTACTCGTTCCACTCTTTGAGTTGTAAAGGTTCTTAGTATTCATCTTCCATTTTTCCCTTTTATGGCTTAATCTCATTATTCTTTGCTCCATCTATGACTTGGGAGGATAATCAGTTGTTGCTCTCTTATTATCTCTTACATAGCTGTATGCAGTTAAGTCTTTGTATCCTAGGTCTAAACACGACCCAGCCCTTTTAACCTTTCTTAATTTAGTGTCTTGTTTCCTTCCCTCCCTGCCCTCTACCCTATTCAGTCATTGCTTTCTTATGTTTTTTGGGCATTTGCCTAAAGCTGTATTACCAAGCTGGGTCTCGATACTCCGCGTGACAGTGCTGGCAGGATGTAAGGCTGCAGTTCTGTCCCAGAAGTTCAAGCTACAGCAAGTAGTTACCTCCTGCTCCTCGCGTTGCCTTTATGCAGTTTTCATTTCCTTTTTTCTGCAAATGTTCGGTCTTTATGTGCTGGTGTTAGATGATGTGAGATGAGCACGGTCTTGTAGCCTGTTGGATTGCAGAAGATATTTCCTTGGTAGTAAAGTAAACAGGGCCTGAGCTTTTCTGTATTTTAGAGTCAGACACTTGGTTAGTAGAACAAGTGCTTGTGTTGTCTTAAAACCAGCCTGGGAAAAATATTTGCTTTACTTTTTATGTTGTAATGTTGCAGCATTCCAGGAAACCCTGAACTGGCCTGCCACTGCAGCAGTTGTGAGAACAATATTAATATTATGAAAGTATTTAACATTTGCATGTTTGAAGCATTTTACCAGCATTTACTAATTAACTCCAATGGAGACCTAACCAGGGCTGACTAGACTGGAGTAATTACTTTAATTGTGTTAAATACGATCGTACTCTGAATACAAAGCCGGCGTGCAATGTGCCTTTCTGGAGCAGCATTCCTCACTGTTAGATTTACTTCTGATCTCCTGGTTGCTTGTGTGAAGCTTTCTTGTTCCAAGTTAGCAGATAAGCAATTGGCACACAGAAGTGGAAGGTCTGGCCCCATCTTCTGCCCTGTGTGTGTGTAAATTGGCACCCTCACAGTGCAAGTTCTGTACTTTGTGTATATGTGTATACACATAGATGTGTCTATATGCATGTGCGGTATCACTGCTGTTTCTTGCTAAATTAGTTAATTACACATCTTGTTTCTCTAGGCAACTAATTTAGTTATTGAGTTTGGAGATGAGTGAAATGTTTAGAAGAAATTAAAACAATCAGAATTAGTGTTATAGCACTTGTACATTACTCAGCGAGTGCAGGTTTGCTTATCTTTGCTCACTTATTCCACAGCAATTCCACAAATTTTCCCCAAAGAAACAAGACCCATTATCAATTAAAGGTATTTTAATGCTAAAAATAGGTGCATTGTTATCTAAGAGCTGAACTTGCTGATATCTCTACCTTGTGGTTTGTAGGGTGAAAAATAGTTGTGGAAAAATGCCGCTAATACATGGTTTTATGAGTTGTGTGCATTTTTGTAAAGCTTTTTAAATGGCAGACAAGTTGTGTTGCACCATGGTTTGGAAGTGAGCAAGTAGTGTATTTACACTTCTGCTGATAATATTTGAGCCCAAACAGTTCAGCTGCTGCGTGGTGCTTCAGAAGCCAGGGCAGGTGAGCACCAAGTGGCTGCTGACTCCACCGTTAGTGTTTCGGAAGCCCTGATGGCAGCTCGAGCACTGAGGTCAGGCTCGCCCTACAGAGAGGCAGTCAGCAGTTCTCCTGAACTGTTCCTCACGTGGTCTTGGAGAAGTCCTTGCGGAGTCCTCTCAGTGGTGGACATTTTGAGGTAATATCTGGTGAGGTTAAGGCACAGCCAGGTTTGGAGTGCTTTCTGATGTGAGCCCATGTTGCTTAGCCCTGAGAGATGTTCAGTGTGTGCAACTCATCACTTCCCTTGAAAGCGTTGCACCACCTTGCTGAGAACTTGTAGCAGGATTTCTTCTTCTCTTGCACCAGAGATAACGCATGGGGACTCTTCCCTCATGTAATTGGGTGTGTACTTTGTTCCAGTAACTGGAGGGCTCTCTGGGCATCTTGCTGAAAGAACAGAAGGGTTATCATCATTAGCGTTGTTTCGTGAAATAACCATTTAGCAGGCGAACATCACAGGCATGATGTATGGATGAATACCAGATGGCTCAATTCTACTTGGGCTCCTCTGAACTGAGTGAAGTTTCACGTTAGCCTAATAGGCCAAATGTGTCACTTTCCTCCTTTTGGTGAGTGGCACCATGGAGTTTTGTGAATGAGTAATTACAAACCAGGTTTCCTTGAGGAAGGTAATAAACTCCACATCTATGCGCACATTGAAGGGGGAGATGGGATCATTTAATTTCATTCAGAAGAGCATTGATGGGTACTTAAGTGTTAACTTTCTCCAAAGAACTGAAAACCTCTGCACAGGTCAGATGTTTGTCGTCATTTTCTTCAGGCTAGAAGGAATGCCAACAGGAGTTAGACTCAGCATTTGTAAATTTGAAAGGCAACGCAATAAAATTAACATTTTCCCGTGTCTCAATGTATTAATACTTGCTTACAAGAAAATAAACAAAATTGTTAAAAGAATAAATTAAAATCCAACTGTGTGTATGATGAATCATGATCCAATTTTGTCTGAGAGGGGAGAAGGAAATTTGGCTCAGCTGTCTGTGTATATTGTTTCTCCAAAAAATATTTTTTGCAGGGGAAATTACTAAGAATGAGTCAAATGTGTTTGTCCCACTCTTTGACTTTCATACAAGTAAATAGATTAGTCTGGGGACTAGGTAATGAACTCAAAGTAATTTCTCAGCTTTTAAGATTTGAGCAGAAAGTGATTTGTGGAAACCTTCTGTGGTGCATTGTCATTTTGCTCTTTATTGTCTGTCTTCATGTCTGTGTTTTGGGGTTGACTTTTAGATTTGTGATTGTAAACAATCTTTCCCATTTCCAGAGTTTCATCACTATTTTAGGCTAACCTGAGGTTAGAAGTTGATTTCCTTATTTTTCCTGTTGTGTTTTGGGTGGGAGAACATAATAATGTTTAGACTCCTGGGGAAAAAAGTATGATTTGGGGACTATTTATGAATATAGCTTTGGGAGGGACGTAACCTTAGGATGCAACTACAGGGAACCTATTTCACTCTGGTTCTTAAATTGTTCTTTATTATGCAATCTGGTATGACCCCCAAAAGTCACTAATGTAGCTGATTCTGGAATGGCTGCTGTAATGGCATTAGGATCAGAGGAATGTATTGTCACCCATGTTTTTTGATGATCTCACATCAGGTCTGGGCTATCTGTAAGTCACACCCACGTTAATATACAATTTGCTTTTCAAAGGAAAAACAGCAATGAAGGTCATGAACATTTGCTTCTGTTTCATGCAACTGCATCCAGACAGTTGTTAACTCAAAGCAATTAGCTCTGTGGGTGATTCTTACCAAATGGTTGCTTTCTGTCTCGTGTTCCTGTGTTCTAACACCAAGTAGAAATTGCCTTCCACGGGTAGGCCTGCTGGCTTTGTTTGAACTATTAATAGTGGTGGGCTGGTGACCTAAGTACGTGTGAAATTACAGATGTGTAAATTAAGAATCCCACACCGAAAAACTGAGCAGAAGTTAGCTATTCCGTGCTGTAAGATGCGAGAGGAGTTGATTTCATTAAGAACAGTTAACCGCTCTAGAGGCTTTCTCTGAAGGGAAATTACATCTTCATTTTTAATACTTTGTCAGTCATTGTAGATGTGAACCAGAATTCCTCCTTATGCGCCACTGAGAGAGGTCAGCAGCAGCGTATTTCCATGTAGATGGTGCTTCGGTACTGAACTCTTCCTAACCGAGGGAGCGTTGCCTTCTCTGGATATGCACGATATAAAGAAATGTTATCCAAGGAATCTGAAGGAATGACTTCTAGGAAGGTCTTTCAATGACCCTGAGGGAATTGCTGTCTGGTTTCCTGCACCTCAATGTGTTAAATGGTCCATTTGAACTGTTGTCAGTCTATTTCTGATCCTTTTTTGTGGAAGCCCTCAGCAACAGGTCTGTTTGTGGATGTCAGGACCTTTCCATTAGCACCATTAGTGAGACCGTGACACCCGTAAAGCACTGCCGTGACATCTTTCAGCATCAGGCTCGGAGGAAGGACAGGAAAGCCATTGTCGTACATGTTTTTCCTCCGTGGTTTCAGCACTGAAACACATTCCTTCTCAGAACCTGTTGGCTCTAACAGGAGCTGATGCCTTTCAGCATCTTAGATTAGGGAGAATGCAGTCTGTGTCTGATTAGTTTGAGCTCTATTAGGGCATGCTGTCCAGATGCCAGGTAGTATTAAAACTATTTTTTTGTTTGAGAGCCAGGTTATGGCATTGTATCGCTATGGTAATGGGGAAAAAGAAAATCTAATTTAAAACATTAAAAGGTGTGAGAGTTGGGGGTAGAAGGAGGTTTCTTTTCATGTAAAATTTCTTCAAAGCAGATGAAAACTTTTATCTAGTTTAAATTCAATTGAAATAAATTTAGTTGCATTGAAATAAGGCTAGCGTACAAAAGCTATGTGATCTGTTTTAAATACTTATTTCTGTGGAAATTCTTTGTATGGTAAGGGGAAGATGGATAATTTAACACACCTTCACTCCTACTAGAAAATTCAGAGCAAGAAAAGAATCGTGCAGAAGGAAGAACAGCAAATAAACAAGGTGCAGAGCTAGAAAGAGGGATGGGGAAAGGCCTTCCTGATGAAATGGGGATAGTGAAATTGATAAACGTGGAAGTAGTAGACATTAAAGAACAGAGGAAAAGCAGTGCATAAGGTAGGAACGCATGTTTTTTGGGAGAAGGTAGAGGTAGAATGGTGATATTAGGGAATACTGAAGGTCTAGTCAGAGCTAAGGTATTTGTTACAACCTTTCAAGTGTGAATTTTAAGTCCATGGTATCTTGTGTTATTTCCAAACTGTGGACCTCCTCTCCATTAAGTGTTTCTTCTTTATCCGGGAAGGTTGGTTAGTAAGCCAGAGGTGAAAAATCTAACAGGAAAGAAGTCTGAGAGAAGACTGACCCAAACAGTCTGCATGGGGCAGAGGGCCGAAGTTAAGATAGAGCAGAGTTGAAAAAAAGAGGTTGTGAATGAGATGGCAAACACTGAAAGGTAAGGATTTACAAAAGGAAATGCTGAGGAAACAGCAGGCAAAATTACACCTCAGATGTGATCTGAGAAAGCAGCTGCTGAAAGCCTTGAAGAGGCATTTAAAGCAGAGGCTGGGCAGAGTACACCAAAGGCACAAAGTACAGTCAAGGTTGTCATTCAGTCCCTCGTGCTTTAGTAGCAGAGTCTTGCCAAGTCTGTCAGTATGAATTTTCAGCTCTTTGCAGTTGATTAACATCAAGTCAGTGGAATTTTCCTAAAGTCCCTTAAATTCAGTGGGAACTGGTTATAATCTCTTATGGGGACTGTATGCTGCGGTGGGTTGTCTGCTAATGCAGTACTTTTCTTATTTGTTTGGTTTCTTCCCAATGAACTCATCTTTTTACTTTTCTTTTTTTTTTTTCTTTTGCTTCTGTTCTAAAACCATCGCACTGCATAGCAGGCTCTCAGCACCTTGAGTGCAAGCTGTGTTGTAGTATCTAAGATTTCAGAGTCATGAATTATTTAGCCAACACTTTCTTTACCACAGACCCGATTTGGTGTGTAGTGAAATAAGCAAAAGTCTTTCCCCCAGCTTCAAAATAAATGGGATGGGGATTCGTAATGGTCAGTGTACACAGTCTAGATCTTTGAATACTTAGTTAAAAGGATGCAGGTCGTTTGGGTGAGATGCTAAATCCTCAGTTCAGTGATTCTGCTGAGAACTGTGGCTACTAAGAAACCCTGGGAAACAAGGTCGTTTTTTATGCTTAAGAAATACCAGCATTTGCTATTCCCAAAGTTAGTTATTTAGTGCATGTAATTTGACATAGGAAAAATACTGGTTTTCAATAAGTATTTTCCAGAAGTCATTTATATGTGTACAAAAAGCAAGCTGATGGCAACACTGCTGACATACTCTCATGGAGGAAAAATAATGTATGCATCTCTTGCATTAGGCGATCCAACCTCCTCCAAATCGTTCACCTCTTTTAGAAGGAGTGGAAGCTGTTGTGGTTGTATTCCTTTGAGATGAAAGTTGTAATGCTACAAATTATTGCTTGTTTTCAGTAGTGACTGGAAAAATAAATGCAATTATGTTTATGAATGTTGAAAATTAAGCAAAATAAAGCAATTGTATGTGTTTGAGGATCTTTTCAAATGAAAAGCTCTATTCACTGAATTCTCATCGGCTCTTTTTCTCACTGTCATGTTTCATGAAGTGAACACTGAATTGAATGAACAGCTGCAGTAAAATAGCAGTAGTCAAGTCACAGGGAATTCACAGGAAATTGAGACGTTTCAGGCTGTAACACAAGCCCTTTTGGGCCCTCATTTACCTTGAGAAACGGTTGACTTTTAGCATAACGTCTTAAAATCCAGCTTGCACAATAGAGAGGTGTCAGGCCCTTATTTGCAGTGCACGCATGTGGTACACAGCGATAGGCCTTGTACCAACAGAACAAAGCCTCTTACTGTCACTACACAGGGTTTGGATTTCTAAATGTGGCAACAGGTTTTTTTCTTGTGGGCTTCCCCTTCAGATTTACTTACAGTGCAAGCATGAGAGTTAATATGAAGGAAATGTCAGAGTTGATGGTAAGGGTATTTATTGTAAGGAAAGCAGAACAGGAAACGTGCAACACAGCTCAGGTGTCTAAGAGCCTTCTTGGTTCATCTAATTCTTTTAAAATGAGGCCATTCTCAACGCTAAAGATCCGACCACGTCCCTTTGATCTTTGAAAAAAGCATCTATTGCAGTGTGGGGCTGTTGGCTGAGCCAGGCTGTAAGCTCACCCGTGGCTGCCCGACCTTCCCGCTGTGCCTCTGCGCACACCACGGCGGGGGCTGTGGGTGGGAGCATGCTGCGGGAACACACTTAGGGGCAGTAAATGGCCTGCCCTCTTCCCAGTCGTGAAATAGCAGATCTGATTAATACAAAGATGCTTTAGAACAACTGTTCTGTGTGCTGAGAGTTTATGCAGTGCTTCCTTTTTTTTTTTTTTTTATTTAATTTTATACCACGTATGATTTAACACCCAAGATAGTAACTCTTTAAGTAGTATGATTAAGGTTTTCGTAGGATAACTTAGTAATGCTTGCTCACAAGTCAGTGTGCCCTGTAAGCGGATGCTCAGTTATTTGTAATTAAAATACCCCTTGAAAAGATAAATACTTCAGCATTTCCCGTTCACTCTATCCCTCTGTCTTCAGTGTGTAGAAGTTGCAGTTATGGTAGTGAAGAATCTTGGCCATAAAGCCAAAATCACCTTCTCCCTCACCCCTAGCCAAACTGAGATTAAAAGAGAAGGGGGGGGGAAACCCCACCTAAATTAACTTGCTGAATTTGATGCAGTCCAGGGTGATGGAGTGAAGGTGCACCACAGGCATCGCTGCGTGTGCTCAGGGCCAGTTTTAGTACTCCATCTGTCCATCTCAAACAAATGTTTTTCCCCCTTTCATTTTTATAGATTTAAGCTGTTTAGTAGTACAGTTACGGGAATATTCAAAGGAGGAACCATAACCAGATACTGTTTTAGCTTAGTTCTCATTAGCTGTTCATCTAGAACAGATTGCATAGGATGATCTTCTGGAGTGTGTCTAATTGCTGCAGCATGGTAATTTAATGGGGACACATTTTTATAGGCTTGTTTAACTGCATCTGTGCCAGCTGACCTCACAGCTTGGAGTGCAGTGATTCAGCTCTAGAAAATTGAGTTTAAATATAGGATCTGATTTGCATGGCCCTTTTTGAACTTCATTCACTGTTATGCTTTATTTAATATGACATCTAGCATCAATGTGAGATCTGAATTAAAACTGTTTATTCTCTGTCCCCTTTGCCACCACTTCCAGCAACTAACTTTTCTTCTCGGACTAAGGAGTATTTTTATATGGTAGCAAACAAAGCACCTCTCAAAACTCTAGTCCTGCTGCTCGTACTGGAAACCGTACCGCTTCTGCGCATCTTAAGACTGTGTCTATCTCTATTCTTCCTTTGTCCCTTTCTTTGACCTCATCCCTCAGCTTTCTGGTCACTCACAGCCTTAAATCCAGTGGTACGCATCTGTAAAACTTTCCTTTGGCTTGCCAGGAAATCAGGACATGCACGCTTTGTTGCAGCTTGGACGAATTGGTACAGAAGGTGTCCCTCGGGCTTGTACCCTTTAAGCGAGGAACAGGATTTCAAAAGCTAATTTGCTTGTTTTCATAGCATGATCATAATTCTACAAGGGAGAGAAGATGATCTAATCTAATTTAATTTTTGCTCTTTGAGAAGAAGGGAGATCACTTGGCCAGCTGCTGCTCTGAGCAAACATGGAGTATGCAGGCTACAGGATAAGCTTTGAACTCTGTCAAGTCTCTCGGCAGTATATGCTAATGTGTGCTGTTGGGAGATTTCTGAAACTTTTGCCTCTGATTGTATTAATTAGTGTGCTGCTCCAAACCAGCAAAGCAGTCTGAATGAGCTGTAATGCTGTAAGAACAAGTGCATTCGGTTACACATAGGGCTGCTTCTGTCCCTGATGCTTTAGTATTTTGGCAGGGTGGACTGTGAAGATGCGTATTTGGCCTGATTTGTGAAATCACAGTGATTCTGTCCACCTTTTTGTTTTAAAAAAATTAAACATGTTTTAGCACTTTAATATATTCTATTCAAGCTGTTTGTTAGAAGTGGAAAAAAATGCATGCTCCAATCCTGCATTTGAAGAGAAGCCCTTTCCTCCACAAATATTTGAACTTCTAACACGAGGTAAGGAAGCATCTCAGAGCTTCAGTGGTCATCATACTATTTAATTTCTCTAGACTGTGACAAACTCTCTCAAAAACCAACTCCCCTATAATTTAGACCTGCAGGGCTCTTAAACCAATCTTCCCCCAAGGTGGATTTACTTTCTCAAATGAGCACTTCTCAAGTAGAGTAAGTTTGCCAGTAGTGTCTGTTAAAATACAGCTTCATGTTTAATGGTGTTTGGGAAAAAAAATAAAAGAGATCCACACACACAAAAACATGCTGCCACCTTTCTCCTGCAAGAGAGGAGAGAAGACCTTCCAATCCTTCCACTAACTGGAGTTTTCCATCTCTGCTTCTCTCCCTGTTCTGCAGCCACAGTGTGAGGCCTGGCTTTCCGTGGAGTCCGTAGATATATTCTACAAGGTGCATAGTGGTGGCAGAGGTGTGTTTAACCATGTAAGATTTTCGAGAGTCTTTGGGGTGGAAAGAAATGGAGCTCTTCAGTGACTATCTACTCAGTTCTTGCTTGGATTTCCAAGTTAGGCTAGCATTTTTGTAATAATCAGTCTGCCCTGTTTTCTTGCATTTATACAATCATAGAACCATTACGTTTGGAAAAGACCTCCAACATCATCTGGTCCAACCACACCCCTACCACCAATGTCACCACTAAGCCGTGTCCCCAGGCACCACGTCCAGCCTTCCCTTGAACACCCCCAGGGACGGTGACTCCACCACCTCCCTGGGCAACCCGTCCCAGTGCCTGACTGCTCTTTCTGAGCAGAAATGTCTCCTCATTTCCAGCCTGAACCTCCCCTGGCACAACTTGAGGCCATTCTCTCTAGTCCTTTTACTGGTTACCTGTGAGAAGAGGCTGACCCCCAGCTCCCCACAGCTTTCTTTCAGGCGGTTGCAGGGAGCAATAAGGTCTCCCCTGAGCCTTCTCTTCTCCAGACCAAACACCCCCAGCTCCCTCAGCTACTCCTCACAGGACTTGTGTCCCAGGCCCCTCACCAGCTTCATAGCCCTTCTCTGGACACACTCCAGGGCCTCGATGTCCTTCTTGTAGTGAGGGGCCCAAAACTGAACATAGCATTTGAGGTGCAGCATCACCAGAGCAGAGTACAGGGGGTGATCACCTCCCTGCTCCTGCTGGCTGCACTATTCCTGAGACAAGCCAGGGTGCTGCTGGCCTTGGCCACCTGGGCACACTGCTGGCTCATGTTGAGGCGAGCATCAGGCAGCACTCCCAGATCCTTTTCCTCTGCACAGCTTTCGAGCCTCTGCCCCGAGCCTGTAGTGTTGCATGGGGTTGTTGTGGCTAAAGTGCTAAGCTATTATTTCGTATGTGTGGTGTACATCAAATAATCAACTTTCTCATTGCTTGTGAGACCCTGGCAAGCACAGCTGCAGACTCCAGCTTTACGTCTAGTCTGGCTTATTGCTAAACTTGATATATCACCAGCCTGCAGGTTTGAGTTTGTGTTTAGCCTCCTTAGAAATCTCCATAAACAAAACAATCAAAACATGTAGCTAAAATCTTGGCACTGAAATGAAGATGAGTTTGAACTGCTCAAACTCTTGTTTGTATCTAAACATAGGTCTGTGAGAGCCTTTCTGATCCAGGTAACAAAAATTATTTAGGGTTTCGTATTGCTTCAACTACCTCTTTAGCTTTGTTTTCCCTTGCCTTAGAAAGGCTTAAACTCAATCACCACCATCCTCCCTCTGAAATAGGGATCATATGTTCCATACTAAAAATAAAGCATTGCATCAATTCCTTCATAAGGACTCTACTCCATCTCCATCTTTATGGGGGAAGAGAAGCCACTGACAGTTCTAACTGGAATTACCTCTCCCCTCATACTGAAATCAACCTAATAATTCTCCCCTACTACTTCAGTTAAAGGAAGGTGACCAACACTAGGATTCCTTAGTAAACCTTAAGAACTCTAAGCTTACTTTCTTTTAGCTCTTCAGCTATCAGGATATTAATCCTTCCACCTGCTCCTCCTAAATACTTTTTCATTATTCCAAAATAAAAGCAATAAGTAATATCTCATTTGATGGCAAATATATTTAAAGCTTTCTTGAAGTAAGTTCAGATATGAAATCTGAGAAACATGCCTTGGGGTCATAAATGTACAACGTAATAGCCCATACAGAATTCAGCCAGCTATGGCAAATTGTTTCCACAAGCATGAGTGCAATGCTCTGTCTTTTATGCATGTACTCCCCTACATCTGCTTGAACTTGAAAAAGTGATAAAAATCTGTCAGCCTTAGAGCCTATTCAATACTTTATTTAATAGGTTTTTACAGGGCGTCAACTAAGATTTTTTTCATTCGGTTTGCATATACTTCTGGAAAGTTGTTGACTGTGTAGGTGTCTGCGTGTTTGATTTAAGAGATGTCACTCTCCTCGGTTGTATCTCTGCTCATCAGGCACAGTTGGACCACAGCTGAGCCTTCTGGTGCATCTATGGTAGAAGTATAATTCTGCAGTGGAATGATTACAGGGCTATAGAACATGTACCCAATTTGCAATTAAATGTGTTTTTTCTGCCATTACCTAATGCTGCAGCTTGGGATCCAAACAGCAGTGTACGTTTTTCCTCCCTGTTTACATCACCCCAAATAATAATGTTTTTGCCAACCAATTATGTTTTCAAAAGTGCGTGTGTAATCACTGTTGCCTTCAGAAGTCTCTAATTGAAAGTTTACTACAAAAACTGTTACCCAGGACAGTGCTGTAATTTCTGTTTTGTTTACTTTTTAGGCTGTGTTATTAAGGCAATACAGCAGCACCGTGGTGGTTGCTGCTACACTGATATCGAAATGCGATAAAGAAATCCCTGTGCACATGTAACTGCTTTGTACCAACACAACTGCTGCCATGCTAAGGGAGGGCAAGTCTTTAAATGTGTAAGTGAAGGAATGCACAAGTCTGGGGAGGTGTTTGGGCTAGTTTAGGTATATAAGAGGATTCAGCTAATTTTTGGGTAGCTAGACATGGGGAATGGAGAGTTTAGTGCAGAATCGAAGCAAATGGTTCCTTCTTCCTTCCGTACAGAGTAAGCTGTGTTTTTCTCACTCCTGAACTTAACAGTTCAAAGCACTTAAGTCTAAAGATCTGTAAATAAAGGGTAGAAAGAAAATTTGGAGGGAGATGCTGATATAACCACAACAGCAGTCAGTCAACATTACAATGCTGCAATCTTACTGAATTTCTGCCACGAATGTAAATTAGAAGCCATTCTGTTTTAAAAGCTTCAGCTAATATTAATTGCATTTATTTTCAAGGTGATGTCTTACTTGTTGGTGGGAATGAGCAATAGAGAATTTAAAAAAAAAAAAAAAAAGTTTCATCAGTGATTACAAAAGAGAGAATGATTTACTAATTGCCTTTTGTCATTTCCTGACAGTTTATCTCTTACCAGTGAAACAATCTGCCTCAAGTCATTGAAAACATTTGTGTTATTGAGAGATTAGGATAAATATACTGCATGTAATTGTTTAGTTGTAAATTTGTTCTTTTCTTTTACGAGGAACTGGATTTGTCACCTGTGTTCTGTGGCAAGTGTAACCCTTCCCCCTGTAACCCTTGTGCTTCAGATTAAAGTATGTTCAGAAGATCTCAGGATCACAGCAGAGCAGAATGTAGCTGAGAGCAAAAAGCTTTTGCTGGTTTTGGTGGAACAGGGCGCTGCCAACAGGTCTGCTATCACGTTTTCGGCTCCAGGAGATATTAAAATGCAGTGCTAAATCCTACAAGCTACTGCAGGTTCTGCATGTGTCCCCATATTGCTGCCTTATCAAAACTCAATCTCCCACAAACTAAATGAATAGAATCGGACTTTGGTCACCTCATTCAGCTTGGTGATCTCTCGTAGAGCAGCAGAACACATATTGGGATGACCCCTGATTCCTTCATCTCTTCACTGCCGTGGAATTTCATTGTGCAGTCACCTAGATTATTGTGTCCTAGACAATGATCCTAGTAAATGATTTGTTCACAGGTGTAGTTGCTAGGATTGTGAAGAAGCAGATGTTTACTTTATTCATAATTTCAGAGAGCTGAGCATTTAAGGGAAGCACTCCTTTTATATGAATATAAATGCAGCTGGATCTCTTCCCCACATCCCCTTCCACTTCAAAGCTGGCTTAAGGTGTACAAGACAAATCTTAAAAAGAAAAAGCTTCAGCATAAGAGAACCTTGAGAACAGATCTGATAGGGCATCCAGGAATGCTTTTTAAAGCCTTTTTCCTTCCACAGCCCCGTGTGCCTGAGCTGGGAGTTGGGGAGAGGGGTTTGTGCAGTTACACGACTGTAGCGCTGTGCCCAGGGCAGCGCTGTCTGCAGCCTGCCTTCTCTGTGCTCTGGCAGTGTGGATAATACAGTAATCTGTACAAGGAGCTCTGTTTGATGCTGTGGGAAAACATATTGAATGTAGATTGGATCCTGCAAGTGAAGGTTCAGGCACATGTCTGATATATGGGTTTTTCAGGCATTTCAAAGTTTAGCACACACGTGGGAAAGGGGTTGGCTCTGTGACCCTCATGAGTTGGCATGTTTGGATCCACGAGCCTGTGGATTCAGTGAGGCAGAGACCCAGCTGATGCTATCGTTTCCAGGGTGTTCAACAAAATACACCAGGAGCCTCTAAAAACATGAGCAGATAAACAGAAAGTATCAGAAACTGAATAAAAAATAAAAGATTGAACAGCGTATAGAAAAAGATCACAGACTATGCTTGCAGGTTCTCTGAGGCTTAAATCATTTCCCTGTAGCCAATTCTGCTTGGGAATGAGTAAGGAAATACTTGGTACTGCAAGACTGACTGGTTCTCTAGTAAAACCACATTCAATGTCCCCTCCTTGCCCCCCACCCCCATTTTTTTCTAGTTTAAATTGATGTAGAAGTGTAGATGATTTCAGAAGTAACAAGGTGCAAAACACTATTGCCCTGGGTAACTGTGCCAGGTCTGCCTCTCTTGCTGTTGGTAAGAGTGATGTCTGTATGTTGGTTGGAGTTGATTTTGAAATTATCCTGCAGTACTTTGCAGTCTGAAACAAAGTCACCAGA
Organism: Netta rufina; assembly: GCF_964035555.1. Classification (NCBI taxonomy): domain Eukaryota; kingdom Metazoa; phylum Chordata; class Aves; order Anseriformes; family Anatidae; genus Netta; species Netta rufina. The sequence goes on from NC_140140.1 coordinate 4,449,784, forward strand.
CACTGATGTGATCACTTAAACCATGGGTTCATGCGATGTGGTCAGATAAGATAATTCTGTGAGGAACCAGAAGTCTCTTTTAATGAATACTTTTTGGGAAATAAACCATCAGCAACAACAAGAACAAACGCAGCATTTTGTGCCCAGTGTGTGGCTACTTTCATGCATGGAGCTGGGCCGTGTGAGCAGGAAGAGGGTCCAGTACCTGGAGGACAGCTTGGACAGAGGCTACCTTTTTGGCTACTAGTATGTGAACAGAACCTGGTCTGCTAGGGGTCCTTATTAGGTTGCAAGCTGAAAGTATGGCTCCCTGGAAAACTAGACAGTGCTATCTGTAAGCTAAAATGGGATGTTTTGGTGGAAGCTGGCGGTGTTTGTAAATGTGCTTCATTTTTCTCTGGTTCCTCTGCTGTTCTTCTTGAGGGAAAAGTGGGGTAGGAGGGAGTGCAATGGTAGCAGTGCCCTGGTTCTCTGTTACAAGCTTGTGCATTGCCCATGTCCCTAAAGTGGCATTAGATATCTGGAACTACTTAGGACACCCACTGATTTCTGAGTTCAGCACTTGTTCTGTGTGATCCCAGCAGTTGCTACTAGTGTGTAAAGCCCTGGAGCCCAGTTGAGTTAGCTGTTGTGACTGTCACCCAGTTGCTTTTCCTTCCTGCCCAAATGAGATGTCTCCCCTGGAAATAACATCAGTCTTAAATGCAGAAGGCACAGCTTTTAAATGTTAAACCAGATGGTAATTATCCTGAATTAGTCTCTCATTTGCGATACTTTTTTTTTTTTTTTTTTTTTTTGACATGGTCTTTTCTTTAAAAAACACACAACAAACACATCACCACACACACACACAAAGACAACAACAAAACCACCTACCACTTGTGATTATTCTGGTTTGGTATTTAAAGACTTGTTTGCTTTTAACAGGTTGCAAAAGTCATGTACTGTTTCTTGTACATTGGAAAGGCAGTAGAATCCTTCTGGGGATAGCACTTGCGTAATATGACATTTGGTGGCAAAGATGTACAGGAGAGACCTGGTTTGTTTCTAATCCGCATGGAACACGAACCAGCCAGTACGTAACAGGAGAACGCGTGTCCTGGTTTTGCATTTGGACAATCTATGTTATTTCTCTCTGAATGTCGTGTCTGCTATATACCAGACTTCTCTGCTTTTGGAGCTCTTGTTTTCACACATGCATTATTTAGGGCTATAAAGCAAAATACATGTCAGAAGGCAGGAGACTCCCTGCCAGCTTAGTTGATTTGGTTTTGTAGGCTGAAGCCGGGCTAGGGAGTTAGGGAGTCTCTAGGCTCTGAAAACGGCCAACAGAAGCTTTGATCTCACTCCCTCCTTCAGCCGGGAGGTAACGGTCCTGTGGTAAATCTGAAGATGCAGAACAATTTTATTTTCATTTTGTAGGGGTTTAAAACAAAATTTTCTTTAGAGCAATGAGGAGAGTAATGAGGAATTTTAAATAGGGATACCGATTTCTGAAATATAAAGGTCTCAGGTAGTCTTGTATCCACAACTGAGTCCTTTCAACTGGAACAGGAAACTATGAAAGGAAGCTGCAGCCTCCCCAGAATTGTTCTGCCTTTGGTAGTTACCCCGTGATCAGTTTGTGGTTTGGACTACACAGTGAGAAATAAGCAATGATCATTTCATTCCAATGCCTTTAGGAATATTTTTCCAGTTTGAAAAACTTGGATATTCCTATGTATGTTCCAACTTGACTATTATTTTTTTTTTTAGAATGTGCATTCCAGTGCTGAACATAAGTAGCTTTATTTAATATTTTGAGGCAGATTTTTTCTGTATTAACTTAAAAATCTCATAATAGAAATTTGCAGAGAGTTTTTGGCGAGTGCTCAAGGGATTCAGGTACCTAATGCCATTTTCACAGCTGACTCAGTGTTTTGAAATGTAAGTTCTGTTGGTATCTTTTTTAAAATCTATTAAGTACTTTTAAGAGAATGGTACCTGTAAAGTATTTATTTGTAGCCATAGACTGTTTAAAGTATGTGCCACAAGATAGTGTGTGCTTCTTATATAATTCTTAATCATATCGTAAGAGCCCACTGACGGATGTCCTATATCACAATCAATGAGTTTATAACAGGATTAAAATGTTCAAAGATGCAGATGAAAATTTAAAACAGGAGAGTGGAAGCTGTGAAAAGATTCTACTCTTCTTCCACATTCTGTCCTTCCTATCCAGATGTAAGGACATATTAAATGCAGGAGGAAATTAGTTGCTGAATTCATTCTTGAATCTAGCTGGACCGAGCAGGCAGCACAAGAAGCGGATTAGTTCTCGTGCAGTGTTGGAGATAAAAGAACAATGACCATAGGCTGAATGAGGGGAAGGAATTGCATCGCTCTCTGCAATGAAGGTTGGTGTTTGTGTATGTTAGAGAAACTAACTAGAAATATTTGTGGAGGAGAAGCCCATTGAAGATCTGAAGTTAGTATGCGAGCTAGGCTTAAGTATATATTTTAGGTCTTTGTTATACAGGAAATGGTCAAAATGAGAACTCCAAGAACTGGCCTATGCAATCTTTCACTGGGACATAGGAAAAGTCTGTAGCAGGATGCTGCAAATACAAACTTAAGGCCTTTTAAAAATCATATTCATAATCAAAGGAAAAAAAAAAAAAAAAAGATGGGAGGTTGTTCCAGCCAAGAGGTTAGGGTGATAAGTGTAAGGAAACAAACTTTTAAAAGCTGAAAACCAACAGAATATAAGTAATTACACAGAAAGATGGACACAAAGTCGGTAATAAGAAAAAAAAAAAGGTTATAAGGGATAAAGCTGATGCCTTTAATGCGATACTTGGCAGTATTAAAAGCATACTAAAAAGCAAACAAAATCTGGAACAAATAAGTAGAACTAGTGAAAATTTTAATGGTATCTTCAGGGCTTCTGGGGTGGAGCTCACCCCATCACAGAAAGACTGTTAGAAAAAAGGTAAGGGTACAGCAAGGGTCACCCTGGGATTGTCTGGGGTCCTGAGGATCTAGAAGAGAAAAGAGAAGAATATTGGTCTCACAGCATTTAGAAAATAGAGGGGGAACAGCGATTAACAGATCCAATATAACATTGAATTATAAAACTGCTCTGCTGGGAATAAAATGGGCAGATGCTACAGGAACATCTGAGCTGGTGATGCGTTTAAGAACAAGGTATTGTGAAGTAGAAGTGATAGGGGGCTGTGCACATTAATCACGATTCCATAGAACAAAGCAAAATACATCAAATGTACTTTCAAGGAGAAGAGTAGGGTAAATGCTCCAAGCACTTCTAAAATATCACCTAAGCTTTAACTTTCAGAGTGTGGGGAGGAAGAGGAAAGTGGCTTTCCACCAGCCCTTTACTCCTCTGTGAGGATTTACCAGACTTTCTTTATCAGTTTTACAATCCTAGCCTCTTCTAACTCTTGGAGTAGGGTTCATGTGGCTACTGGGATTGTTAACGAAGGTCCGGGCTAAAGAGAGGAACAAGAGAGGACACCAAGTTATACTGAGAATGAACATCCTTTTGACCTTGCTGTTAGGCTCGACCTTCCCCCCAAAGTCTCTGTCACGTGGCGGTTTTAGAAGTGTAATATCTTCGCTTTTTCTTTAGCAGATCATTTTCTGAAGACAGGCATTTTAACCCAAATATAAGTTAGTAAACACGAGGATTATTTGAACGTTGCTCACTTTCTGCAATACTAAGCACTGGACTCTTGGAACTAGCATAGAGCATCTTTCCAAAAAGGCTGCAGGTGGATTCATTCTTCAGTAGAATAAAAGTTTCTAGAGAAGCATACTCCTTTTTAATTTAAGATGAATTAGTTTAAAACTGAAACTTTAATGCCTGAAGTTAATTTCTACCTGTGCTACTGGTCCGTCCCAGCTCTTCAGTGATTATGGGCTCACTTGCTGTGGTGCTCCAGCATTTTCCTAAGTCCTGTTCAGCCTTCCCCAGCCACAGAACTCGTTTGGGTTTGTTGTTTTATTAGGAACTGCGATGTAACACTGTGCTGCTGTCTGAGAAACCTATAGTAGACCTGAAGGCAAAGAACCCCAACCAAGTTTCTTCTCTGTATGCATTCACTTACTTTAGCATGCCCTGTATCACACACAGTGCAATTAGTTTTTCTCAGCTATATTTTTAATTGATTATTTGCTTTAATTAGGCATCCATTTAGGCTGCAGCCACCATCAAAGCAAGGTTTGGTACATTCTGTGTATCCTAAGCATTACATTTGGCCAGTCTTTGTGTTCCCACTGAACAATCATATAGGGGTATTTTATGAATTTTTGGCACTTGTTTGATTAAAAGACACTCTGCTCATCAACCTGTCCAGATACTTGCTGCTTACAGGTGAAATTTTTCAATGCTTTGGTTGTGCAGGTGATGTTTTTCAGACTGTGAAAACGTTGCTTTGTGGTGAAGCAGTATTTGTCTTGGTCAAATTAGACTTAACATAACCTGGTAAGAACTGAGTTACAAATTCTGACTTTTACATTAAAAAAAAAAAAAAAGTATTTTTAACCATGTTGCCAAACTAATTCTTGGAGGCAAAAACTTAACACTTAAGCATTATTTTTATTCATGAAACCATCAGTTTTCCCAAATGTGTTCTTCAAATTTGTAGGCTGTTACTGACATCTGTGGTTGTGGTTACTGATGTGTGGTTGTGTCAAGAATGCAATTACTACACCATAAAATTGTCTGGTAGTATTTGAGTAAAACACTACTACTTCACATACAACTAAAAATGGTACTGTCTATGACCCGGTTCTTATTTGGACACTAGTTGTTGGAATATCCTTCCTTCTCCACGTGTGTGAATATTTTATCTGTTCCATTGCAATGACCCCAGCGGCAAATATTCTGTCACTTCTCACAGGTGACTTTCACAGCTTAAATTGACCTTGCTCAGAGAAAACACCATGTGATATCCAATGTGAGTATTTCTTCCTTTAGTTGTATCTATTTGGAAAAGTGTTTTACTGTAGAAAGAACATTTAAATTTTTAAGGCAACTTTTTTCTAAATCATCCTGACAGATGTGAGGGATTGACACCGTTATCTAGAACAGGGTGGTTAACAAAAAGTAGTTGTGCAGCAATAATTGCACCTCAGCCCTGGCCTGGAAGTCTCTGCTTTTCATGGGTGCAGTGAGGGCAATGCAGTGAGAATCTCTTCTGAAGGGAACGTGTCTGCTCACTGTGCTCCTGGCTGTGGTGAGTATTACAGTGCAGATTTTTCTCCTCAAATTTTTTATTTTTGTAAAGTGCCTCAGTTTGGGAGTGCTTCTCAATCCTTCAGTGTGTCTTCATCTCATCGCCAGGAGAGCATCCTGTATTTTTTCCGAAGGTAATTTGCGGCTTGGTCCCAAGGAGAGCTGGTTACCGTGGTCCGTTCCCCTTCCAGTAGAAGTGGTGGGAGGGAAGTTAGAGGTGGCTGTTCAGAAACTGTTGGCAGTGACCTGCTGGCTTTGATGGGCTTTTAGTGAAAGCCAGGAAGAAACATTTGTTCTTCAGAATCATTTTTTGGGGGAAAGAAATCAGTTGTTTGTTGCCTTGGGGCAATCTTATCACAAACTTTGTTGTGCTTCTTTGCCATTTGAGGTCCACCACTTAGGATGAGCTTTTAACTCCCATTAGCAAGGAAGAAGCTGTACTTGGGAAGTGTTGAAGATTTGTTACTGCTTTTAGGCATGTGATGTTTGCAAATAACAAATGCAGCTTTGTACCTCGAACCAAACTGAAGTGGAGCTTTGTGGGATTTTCTGATTATGTAATTTTATTTTATTTTTTCTTGGCTGTCGTTTTTCTCCCTCATTCTTAAGTTTTCCTCTTACCCAACAGGCCAGAATCGCACATGCTGTTTTCAGTGCATCTCACTTGGTTTTCTTGGAGCCTGGCCAGTTTGCGTCAGTTGAGGATTTACTTTTTTCTTGAAGGGCATGTCTCTGTCAACTGCAGTTGTTTTCCCAAGAAAAGAACAGTCATTCTTCCCATTCTGCATCCTGCCTTCTCATTCATGCCACTTCTCATAGGTCATAATATCTTAGCACGCTCTGAATGTCGCGAAGGATTTGAATAACTTCTACTTCAACATATGGCATGTATCATCAGTGAGCTCCGCTACGGATTCAGAGAGCTGAAAGCAAGCTGCGTGATGAGGGAGTCTAGGCAGAAAGTAAATAAGATGGGAAAAATTAAAAATATGGAATTAGCGGAACAGTGAGTTGAATCAATAGACCTGTTTTAAATATTTGGATAAAATAATTTGCTTCAAATGCCCAGGAGAAATTACTGGCTTGTGTTTAATCTATATCCCATATTTATTTTTGTCATCCGCCTGCTTGTAATGTACTTTTGTCTTTTTTTTTTTTTTTTTTAAAGTTTTAATAACTGTGCATATTTGAGGTAACGAGAGAAATAAATACTTGCAATATAAAAGTAATTGTTCTTCTTAATTAACAGCCAAAATACAAACCAGATAAAATTTGATTATGGTCAGAGAAGATCTTAGACAAACAGAGGAGAAAGGAGCACTGCCTTCCATGTCCTCAGAAAAGCCCTGTCCAAACACAAATTATTTATCAAGAGCACATAGGTCAGTGAGCTGCTTGGTACTTAATGGTATTTTGTGGAATTTGTTTCTTTTCCTTGTGGCCGTTTACAGTCATTGAAGTTACTCTATTATGCATGAGTGTGCTATGACTATATATATCTATATATCTGTAGGCATTTTCTGCAGATGAGAGATGGAATGAGCAGGACTGTGTGGGAACTTACCGAATTTCCACGTAAGCAGTTCTGAATTCTAGCATGTTGACTCTTTCTGTGGGATGGTTTGACCCTAGTCTTCCTCAGCTGGACGACTGGAATTGGATTGCTGAAATCTACCGTGACACTATTAAGCATGAAGCTGTGCTTCCCAAGCCTGTCTCTCAGCAAATGGGTGAATGCCTTTTCATAGTTGGCAAAGAGATTGTTTTGAACACTTGTCCGTATCTCAGAAACCGGGGGAAAAAAAAAAGATGAAGTTGGGGAACCCCCCAAAACAACAAAAAATAATTCTCAAGTGTCTTGGGATGGAATTGAAACTACCTCTGGAGGTAAAAGAGTAACTTTCAAGATACCAATCTTTCTTTACTTACAGCTTGCTCTGCATACCTAGTTGAGAAACTAATGCTTCAATTACTGTGCCCCTGGCCTCTTTCATGCCTTAAACAGAAAAACACCACCCTTTGGGGCTTTGTTATCTCCTGTGTACTTTCTGATACATCAGCTTGTGGAGAAAAAATAATGATAGGAAGGTCTACAGATTTTTTTTTTTTTTCATTCCTGTAAAAATGCTTTCATTTAATTTGTGGCTTTTTCTGTCCTCTCTAGTCACAGCAATGTTCACTTGTTCAGTTTTGCACAAAAGGTGGAAATACTGTGCGTAGTTTCTCTTAATCCACCTCAGTCATTGAATTCAGCACACTGAGGCAAGCCATCAGAAGACAAATTCCTCTTACAGCAGCAGCAGGAATTAGGACTCTTTAGAGGGTCGCAATTTATCACATGCAAGTACAATATGTCTTGCTTCACTTGAACTGGACTTCCAGAGATTTAATTGAACTATGTTGCCGTTGGCATTTTTTACTGCTGCTTGGTCTGACTTTATTGGGTATCCAAACCAGAGCTGTTAAAGAGCAAAATTAAAGCTGAGCGAAAAATAAAATTGCAGAAGAACAAAATGTTACAGGAGGCAGATATCCCTCTGTTTTATAGAAATAGGACTTAAGTTGCCAGAGGCATTGTTTGTGACTTTATAGCTGAAGTTGAATTCTCTAAAAGATGTACAAAACTAAAAAGTGACACGATATAATGCAAGATTTAAAAATGTAGACAAGCACATATCTGTTAATCAGGCCCTGAAGCTTAGAAAGGACCTGTGGTATATCTGGAAGGAATCACCTTGGTTGAGTGACATACTTGATTCTGATAGCTAAATCTTTTTACAGTTCCTCGGGTATGCTTTCCGTTGAGGCAGAAAGTCACAGTCCTTAAGTTTTAAACAGCTATTAGAAGTGTGTCAGAATTTAAAAATATATTGAGAAACTGTTCCATGTGTTTTAAAACAGCATCTGCAATGCATGCTGGTGCTTGTTTTCTAATAGCTATTACAGAAAACTTCTGTAAGTGTTTCCACGCTTGGTTGCTCTTTTGTGAGCTGACAACATAAATGTTTTTCGTGTCGTTGTGAGATGGTGATGGTGGAGACACTCGCAGTATAGATATGCTGCTGTCCAAAATCCCGAAGGAGATCGAGGCGCAACTACATGTGATTGTCCCTGTTGGATCTGTTAGAAACAGATACACCTGCTTGGATGACTTACAGGGGTGTTTGTGTAGGATTTACCTTAGGTTGTAAGCTGCTGTGTCATTGCAACGATACTGGGCAAATTTCTTTTCTGTTCATGTTCCAGTAAGTGGCAAGAACAAGTTGCCTTAGAGGGGAAAAATGGATATGGAGGGTCGTAGCAGCCTTGTGCAGCTTTGAAAGATGATGTAGGCTACGTTGGTGCAAAAGGATCAGAAGGGAATTAAAGGTTAAAAGGGCACTCCAGACAAGCAGTGTGCTCAGTAGTTTGCTTAAGATCCCCAGCTAAAGTGTCCTTAAAATAAATTTGGCATTGAGGACTAAATTAAAGATTTTCTATTTGTATTTCAGACCAGAAATCCCTTAAAATATAAATACTCCTAAGGTCATTGAGGATATATCTTCCAAATGCAAAGCATTTTTAAAGCAAATATAGCATTCATTGTATTAAAATCTTTTGAAGGCAAGTTGTTCACATAGTTTGTTGGGAGGAATATGGTTGCTGCTCTTCGTTCCCTGTGCATCAGTGGTTATGTATTTTTTTGGATTAGGTCTGTTGGTAAGACAGGGCTGGTGTTTGTTTCTCCATCTAAAGGCAAAGATTGGTTCAGGAGCTGGAAATGCTATTGTTGTCTGCAAAAACTGTTCCAGCTCCCCAAACTGCTACCATCCATTCAAAATCTGCTTTCATGCTGTCTCTGGCATTCCTGTCAGAGCCTGCCGACTCTGGGTGATGATTCCCTGCATTTTGGAAGGGTGATCATCTTATTCTCTCGATCCAAGGCCAAATAAAAAGTGAAACAGAAGCAAGAGAAATATTGGAAAATGAGTCAACGTGAGTGTGTTTGGGGTTTTTGGGTGCTGGGTAGCCTAGAAATTCGGGCAAATGGGTAATATTGAGAATTTTATTGCCAACCTAAAGAAAAGAAAAAGAAAAAAAGACTGTATATTTGCTATTTGTTATGGAAGCAGTTGTTCCTTGCTCATAAAAGGCTCAGTGATCTGATCCAGAAATAGAAACAGTGCTTTGTTGCTTAGAGGCACAAGTTGTGATGAGTAGAAATGAACAGTGAATAACCCATCAGCTGAAAAATGCCACACACAGGATCCGAACTATTACAAACCCCAAACAAATTCATAGGTGTCAAGCTAGGTTTGTGAATAATTCATAAATAAGAAAAGTTTCCGTTTTACAGGGTAAATCACTCATGTAAGATTCTGCTCAGCCCCTTCTCGCAGTAGTGACTTGCAAGCTCGTGCAATCGCTGTGTTTTTTTTGGTTTTGTGTTTTATTCAAAACAAGCTTTTTTTGTTTAATTTAGCTGAATAGCTGTGTCAGGAATGCAGTCGGCATCCATATCCCTCCACCAGCATTTCACAAGGAGCTGAGACATGGACCTCTGTGATCTTCTGTTGAACAGATGGCCTAACAGGAAAAAAGAGTCTAGTTCACGCTGCGATGGCCACTTACATTGCTTCCCCAAGATCCTGCTTCCATATACGCAGAAAAAGAGTTATGCAAAGAATTTCCCATCATATTCATTACAAGGGTTGGCAGAGCAGTGTGGTATGGAAAGCTGATCCGGCTTAGAGAGCTGGTAAGAAGGGATGGGTTTCTAATACTTACACATTTTTTTTTCTTTGAGAGACACAGTGAAGTAACAATATCGGTGTTTCACTCTTTTTGCCAAGTGTAAGATCACCCTTGCTGAGATTAAATCCTCCAGTGACTTTTAGTTTGATGTTGGTTTTTGATGTTGCTGCAATAAGCAGCAATCTGGCCTTAAATAGGCAAGGAAGGCATTGGCATATGAGGAGCAGAAGCAGCTAACTACTCAGATTTGTGAATGATTTCTAATGTATTATCACCATCTTTGTCAATATCATGTTAGAGTTCATTAAAAATGACTTATTTTCTTTGAACTGATTGATACAGTGTTCACTGAAATGTTTTTCCAAGCTCCCGAATTTAGCTTGCATTTTAATAGATGAAACTCTGTCTTACCCTGGGTTTTGATATCCTCTGGATATCAAAACGTCAGTAGTGTGATTGGATTTTTAACAGATGTGTGTGTTTTAAGTCCCTCTTGAGCTGTGTGAAAGATGAAACCATACCAGTAAGCAGGGAGGAGGCATGTAAACAGAATTTTGAGCACAGGGATCACTCTGTATCTGCTAATTTCTGATGAATTCTGTAGGACGCTTCTCCAGCAAGCACAAATTGTCATGGTCAAACAGCTGCTGTAAATAATACTAGTGGCCACTTACAATGAAGATTCAAGTGGGGCATAAAGGTATTCTGTTTTTTTTGCCTATTTCATTATTGAACATACAAGATGAGTGTATATCAGTGTGTTGCACGTATTAACAAGGCTAGGCAAAAGTCCCAAAGATCACAAAGCTTATGAGTTAGTACGTAGAGATTAGACAATATCAGCCTTGAAAGTCCTTGTTGTGAATGTAAACAATAAGACTTGGCTATTGTTATCCCTAATGACTTATTCATCAAATAGAAGAAAATCTATATGGACAGGACAAGATAAATCCATGTTTCTTCACAAACATATGCATCAGCACATACTTCAAGAAGCCCTATAAAAGTGTATACTCTTCTCTAAGCCTGTCATAAAGGACTAAATTATGCTGCTGCACTGTGTGCTGGGGTAATATATTTGAGCAATCGAGACTTTTGAACGCTACCCGCATGTCTGTCCATTAATTAGGGAACTCATTCTGTCCCATTTGCCTTTAGTTGAGGAGGCTGCACTCGTTGGACATTCAGAGGAGGAAGGATAGCTCGTCTTGCTGGCATGCCTTTCCCATCTGCTTTCTATTTTGGAACATTTATGGGTTAGGCTGGGTAGGGGCAAATTCCCATTGACATTGAGGGTGATCAGGGTGTTTTTTTTTTTTGTTTGTTTTTTGTTTTCCCCAGGGTGATAAAACATAAGGAAAGTGTCTCTCCTGATATGTTAAAGGAAATCCTGAATTTCATGGGGTTGGAGGTGGCCTTTGGACTCTCTAAGTTATGCAAAGCTTGTTTTAGAAACAGTTCTTTAGTAGCATATCTTCAAGCAGCAGCAAATCTGGGATTCTCAGTAGCTGAATAGTGTTTTGTTTTGTTTTTTTCCCTATATAGTAAGCCTCAAAGATTTCAATGCTGATAAATAATTTCCCAATCTTAGAAGAGTTTCTGTAAAAGGTGTTATTCTGCAAATGTTTGGTATAAAATTCCTTGTACTTTTTTCTTTGGAAGGTATTACAGGCTAGCTGGTTCTAAAGAGAAAATACGAAACTAATGGGTTGCTTATCTAATATTATTTGACAATTTGTATATATATTTGAAGTTAAAAAATAAATCTCATGCTGACAAAACTTAAAACTACTGGGACTGATCTCAGGTTGACCTTAATGTTCACTCTGCCTTTGCTTTGAACGGAGAACCGATCCTCAATGTTTATATGTATTAGGGAAGTGTTGGCTTTTAAGGAGCTGCTAGGAGCTTTCCATGAGGTTGCAGCAGCAGGCCTTCATTTTGTTGTTTCACTCCTGGTTAGCCGCTGCAGGTGCTCCTGGCTCTGCGCTGCCAGCCTTGAGGCTAAACCCGTACTTTGGTTTCTCCTGTGGCCACCTCGGCTACTTTCTCAGTCTGAGCAGAGCAAGCAGTGCCTCGCACGTACCTGCTGACTCCAGGAGCTGAACATGGCACGAGGAGTGAGGCCTGGATGGGTCCTGCCGCTGCCGCCTCCTTGGGCCGGGTGCCTTGGCTCAGGGCTCACCACAGCCTCACGCACTGAAAGCTGAGAGTTACAGGGCACGGTTTAACAAACTGCTGGGCATGGTCTTGAACTATAGTAACTTAAACAGGGAAATTTGATGTAAAACGTGCCGCTTAAGTACTTCTGAAGACTCTTTGGGGGTGTTTGGTGTGGGAAATGTAAGTGAATAGAGGCTCAGCAGGGCCTTCGCTAACTGCCCAGCAGCTCCCGTGGAGGCTCGGTGTCTGGCCCTGCCTTTCCTTGTCTGCATATTCCTGTGCCCTGCTGCACGTAATGCTTGGTTGCACCATGCTGAGGAGGGAAAACTGAATTTTAAAGCTGTAAGCTTTATTTGCTTTTGTATGAAAATCCGTTTCATGTTAGATATGGATGGAAAACTGGCTCACCATAATATAAATTGATTCAGAAATAGGAGAAGAACTATGTAATAGTAGTGTAAATTATGCCACGTATAATCTTTCTTCCAGTGTTCTCCTAGTTGCGTGTTTTGATCTCTGAGGTCAGCTTTTCTTTATGCTTCAGTGACTTCCATTGCTAAACATGAGACAGCACTTCTCCTCAAGATTTAGAAAGGCTTTAGAGCCTTCTTAAGGCTTGTAGCATGACTTAACTGTAGAGCGTCTTAGACATCAAAGTAGTAATAACAGCATCTTCAAAAGCTTGATGAGTAATTAAAATTCACACTTTTTTCAAAATTGCAGGTGTGTAGCTATACCAAGGTTTTGTGTGTTAACATATACTACAAGTATGGCTGAGACTTTTGCCATACAAGAATGTGTGAATGTTAAATCCTGCCACGCAGCAAGCATACGTGCTTGAGAATGCAGAAATCGGCACTTGAATCAGGCACTTGTGAATTGTTCCACTAGTACCACGTGTGATATAAAAGTGTCTAGAGTTGTCAGGAGTGTGGGCACCATATTTTAGGTCAAGAGGGAATGGCCTCAAGTCACACCAGGGGAGGTTCAGGTTGGAAATGAGGAGACATTTCTTCTCAGAAGGAGTGGTCAGGCACTGGGACAGGTTGCCCAGGGAGGTGGTGGAGTCACCGTCCCTGGGGGTGTTCAAGGGAAGGCTGGACGTGGTGCTTGGGGACATGGCTTAGTGGGTGATGGTGGTGGTAGGGGGATGGTTGGACCAGATGATCCTGGAGGGCTTTTCCAACCTTAATGATTTTATGGTTTAAAAAGTGTTTTGCTTTTCTTGATGTTATTAGTGTTTGGTAAGCATCCTTAGATTTGAGTACTGTCATAACATTGATCAAAACACTTGGAAACATTTTCACTGGGGCTTAATACCAAATGTTAATGCGGCAGTTTTGCTGTTCACAATTTATTTTATGTTTCTGAAAAAACAACAAACTTCTGCTGCTTTCTGCTATTTGGAATTTTAGTTGTTCCTTGGCATTTGATTTCTAGCATCATTGTGTATGAAATGGACTTACTCAGTAGTTTCCTAAATAGCAAAAGGTTGAAGCCTTCTTTATTATTGAGACATAATGGAAACAGACCAGGGAAAAAGTGCGTATGCTCGTGGCCTAGAGAATTCCTGTAAGATTGAAAGTGCATACCCTTTGTTGGAAACACAGCGCTTAAAAAACTGATAGGCAAACTGTTGCATGCTGAGTCCAACCAGTTCTGTGACCAGGAAGAAACCAGTCTCTCCCTGTTCTTCTAAATTCATCCTTGTGATGGAGGCTGCATGAATGCAAGGTAGAGACTGACCCGAATGGGGCAAATGATCTCAATTCTTCTTAGCTCCTTTATGCATTATTATTGATGCAGTGGCTAAAGAATATTGAACTGTTTCAAATAAAAAAGGTACTGAATCTAGTACCTTAGAAGAAAACTAAAATAGGGTAGGATTCATAAAGATATTTTGGAGGAAAGGTTATGCTCAGCATGGAGTATCTACAGCAGTGTGAAATCAAAATTTCAGAAAGGTATCTATGTTGAAAATGTAAACCTGTGGCATGTTACCGGTTTTTAGTGAAATATGCTGAGCCTTTGCCTTACCAGGGTGAAACATAATTGCATGTCCTCAAAGCAAAAGCTGCAAGTGGTATGCGTTCAAAATGGAAAGATGTGTTTTAAATGGACTGCCTGTAGGTTTGGAAATTGGATTCCTCCTTACAGTATACAGAGGCAAACTTGCAAAGGAAATTGAAGAGGACTGCTCTAATTCCGTTCCTCTGGTGGCTCACATCATGGTGCTCTGTATACCAAAAGTAATAGAGAAGGCTAAACAAATGGAAAAGCTTTGTTTTTTAAATGTAGTTTTAATGTTTATATCACAAGCAGCAGTGGTCTGTCTCAGGTATGGTTCTTACTTGAGGGATTAATGACAAATGCAAGATCGGAGTTCTGCATAGCAGTGAATCTCAGTGCTTTCTCAAATAACTACAGAAGGCAGTCTGAATGCCTTCTTATTTTTTGAGCAGTTTTGATAGTCTGAGAAATACTCAAGCTATCCAAACACACCACTGCTGTCCTTGACCAGTAGGTTATCCTGGCAGTACTGCAGGCTACCTGTTACATGCACTCACATTTAAAGGAAAATCTTTCAGGCTTTCATGAGATTACTCATCACAATGAGTTCAGGTCAGTGCGAGCTTAATTAACGTTAATAAAAAAATTATAATGATACATTTTATGTTGTATAAGACCACCAAAGGAAGAAATCTCAATTATGCATTTTGAGACATTTTCTTATTTCTCCTTGGGATTCTGTTTCCAACGTTGGATGCATGTAATTGGGGAAGCAGAATTGGCACTCAGTTTTCATTCCAAGTTGTCTATTTATGCAAAGATGGTTTCAGTTCAAATATCCCACCAATTCCTGTGCTACTACTTCCTTGCAGGCCAGATATCTGTTTAAGGCTTAGTCTGGTATTGTGAAGACAACTGAAGGGGAAAGGGACACCGAGCTGCATTTTTAATTGTAGTAGAAGCACAGTATGAATGTCTGTCATGCAGCATATGGTTTTGATAAAAACTAATATACACCTGGAATTACTACATTACTGTCAGTGCTTGGAAACCATGAGTGAAGTCAAATGAAAATCATCCCTGGTTTCTGGAAACTCATTTGGCTATTTAAACTTAAAAAAAAAAAAAAAAAAAAAAAGGCAGGGTGTAGATGTCAGAGAAACTGCCATCCTCAAGTCTGTGTCAGGACAATGTTGTTGAAGCTGTCTACAGCACAACTTCTGCTGCAAGAATAGAATTTGATATATTAAGCCAGGAGGAATAGAAATACGATCTGAGACTACATTTCTGTAATAGAGATTAATGGGAAAAATGAAAGCTTGATTGCATCCACATGCTTGGAAAGTTAGTCTGTTTGCGTGAATTTGTGAAAATTCTAGTTAGCTGAGTGTAAATCCTGCATAAATTGCTTGCTTGTTTGCGAGGCCATGAGGAGCAATTATTTTACAAAGATAGATAATCCTACTGAGAAACTGCGTGTTAATAATTTGGCACTGATTCTGATCCTGCTGAGTTTGGGAGGAGGCTTATTTGTCTGCTTCATTTAAAAGAGGATCAGGACCTGGGAGAACTGCTCTAAGTATATTTTGAGTTCCTTCTCTGTAGAGTATTTACAACCTGTTTCAACTGCAAACTCTTGAAATAGTAAGGGTAAGCCTTGCCTATGGAAAAATCTGTTTCCTCTTGAACTTAGACCCATACTGAAAACTTCATGTTCTGAAAACGTGACTGAAGTTTTCACACTGCGTCTTGGCCATCTGAAATGTTCATCTGTAATTGCCTGACACTCCACTCAAGTCAGAGTACTTTAAGTTGTTACAAGACTTTCATTTAGAGTTTTAACTTTTATTCCTGCTTATGCTGGGAACATCTTCTGGTATCATCTGGTAATGATTAAAAAGTGTAGTCCCGAAAGATGTTTCATACCTGCTTAAATTACAGCAATTTTAATACAAAGAACTAGAGAATTAAAAGCAAGTTAGAGAGCTGCCCTTCTACGGAAGTTCACGTGTATCTTGCCATTGGTTTCAGTTGAAGAATTGAGAAATTTTATCTGTAGGAAACCATGCTACCATTGGTACCATGACGTGTAGTTTGTATACTGCAGCAACTTATTCAACCATTGCTAGTTTCGGTGGCATTTTTTGAAGACTGAAAGTACCTACTGAGAGTGACTGCTGGGACTGCAATGAAATAAAGCAATGTTGAAATAAAGCAAATAAATGTAAACTTTGAAGATAAAAATGGCATTCCACTTAAAAAAAAAAAAAATGAAAAGAAGCCTATTAAGAATAATTTCGAGCTGTAGTATAGACACTTGAAATTGGGGTGAAAAGATAATTTCAGAAAAAGATAATAGAGATACTAGGTTTATTTAAATCTCCTGGTTGCAGGAAATGAGAACCGGTGAGTCAGCTAGAATATCAGTAATTAGCTTCATCTCTTTGTAAAAGAAAAAAAGAAAAAGAAAAAATGAAAAAATATACTCTTCAGACAATCTAAATGATTATTTGCACTAGTCTCAATTCTAGAAGTTATCCTGCCCTGCTTTGGACCTTTCCTCATGGATGTCAGACCAACATCCTGTGGGTCAAACAGCCGGTCGTGGTTTTGGGAAGGAACAAGAAGTCTTTGATAGTCTGAGAAAATTTTGAAGTGGGGTAGATGATTTGCTAACGTGTTTTCTTTCATAGCTGTTTAATCGCTTACTATAAAGAAGCGCTTGGTGTCTCTTTCTTCAACAAAAAGAAAAGGGATGATCCTAGAAGGCTTGGAGGTAAAAACAATCTAAACAATAACAAATAGATGAATCCATGGAGGTGAATCCAGCTTGAAAGGCTAGCCAGCAGAGCGCTTGCAGGGGACAGCTATGACTTCCTAATGTACAGAAATTACTTAGATGCCAGTGTAATAATGGATTAAAAAATGGATTTACCAGAGATTTTGAAATACCTCCTGAGAGTTTATTAAATGAAGTAATACTTGGGGAGCGGGGCACACAATTCTATTTGGGATTTGAAGAATACTCAAGATTGAAAATAGTCAAATATGGCAGAAGGTTGACAACTGATGGCCCAAATGTCTTTCCTAAGAATGCATTCAGCTGTGCTCTGTAGGAGGAAACAAGCAATTAGATAAGTGGCTCGGCACTGACTGCAGGGTTTGTTGTGAGCTCTGAGGAACTCGAGGCAAACTAACAGCTGGTATAGATGGGGTGGTGTGTGGGCCGCGTCTTATGGTTTGGGGTTAATGTTATGAACTCTGTTTACACTGCATCTTAAAGATCTCTGTTCGTGGAAACTCAGTCTTTCTGTAACTTTTAGCTTCATCCATTTAACCAGAGTGCCACGACTTGGTGCAGTGTTTGTAACGTGGTTAACTAACAGCCTTCATTTCAATGAAGTCCTGCTTGGTTCAGCACACTCACGACCACGCGAACCAGTCGTCTTGTGTGGTAGGCACTGTGTGTAAGCTGCCCAGGGGGCAGAAGGGTGCATTTTGGATGGATCTGCTCACCAGGTACAACACTGGAAGCTTCCACCCAAGAAGTGGTATCAGGTCAGCTGTCACCACCTGCTGAGTGGGTGATGTAGCATACAGCCATTTTTCCACCTGGAAAAAACATGGCCAGAAAACATGTTTCGGTAGATACCATTAATTTCTGAGTGAAATTTAACATTGTGCTTATGACACTGCATTCCAAATGAACTGCAGTCCACAGGAAATAAATGTGTACCCACTGTTGGACAATTCAGTTTTAAAAAAATAAAAATAAGGCATCCAGCAACACAGGCATCCAGCTGGGCTCAAAAAAAACCATGTGAATAATAGCCTCTGTAGATATTAATAATTCTGTTTCTGCTTACTATCAAAGAGACCAAGAAGTGAGTCATGATAAAATATTCCAAATTATTTGTATATTAAATGTACTGAGCATTTGTTTGATTAAAACACAGGGATGTGTCTGATGGCTCAAAGGCACAACTGGTTTTAAGCTACTCAAATGCTTTGTTATTGAACACAACTGTCAAGTTATTTGAGTAAAAATATTTGTCAAGTTTCAGTAGCTATCAGATGGTAACTCAGACAGTGATCAGAATTCTGTGCAGCGATGGATCCAGTTTAATAATCTTCAATCGCAACTGTACAGTTTGGAGTTTAAGCACTAATACTGTCTTGTGTCATGAGTCCATCGCAAAATTCCCCATGTTATGGAGAAATTTGTGTTTGGATTAACTTAATGTTTCATTGTGGAGACATTTGCACCTTCTCTGAATGCTTGTATTTGCCAGCGTTGGCAAGTGAGCTGCTTCAAGGAAGCATTTCATTTTCTCTTCTTGGAATCGGTAACGTTCAGCTAGAAAGTGTCCACCCTAACAGGACGACACACTTGAAAATGAGGATGCTGCCAGCGACTCTTCTGTTTAGGTTGCTGTAGTTGTAACAGGAGTTTCCATAGGCAAACAAACACTGCTATTTCAAGGAAAAATCTGGTTTAATTTAGTTCCCGTGGGAATGAGCAAATCAAAGCAATCACAGCTGGTAAAGATGTGGATTGAAATGACTGAGACATCTTTCTCCTGTGCCACTACGCCTACACGGTGGCCTGCATCAGCCTCTGCTTTGCAGCTTTGAGCTGCTCCTTTTGAGAAATCCTTGCCCTACCATACTGTGTGGTGGCTTGTGAGATGGTCTTAATTCCGTCCTGAATTCCCTGTGCCAAACTCCATCCTTGGCTGTGCTGTGGTAAACCCAGAATAGCATCGCCGACTTGAACAGCAGCTAACACTTTCTGCTGAAACCAAGCTCAGCAGCGCTGAGAATTTGTTGCAAAAATAACTCCGTGTGTAACCTTTAACATGTTCGGAGTTTGGAGCTGTAGTGCTGATTTCATAAATGTGCAAATAAGTGACCATATGGTTGGAACATTCTTATGTAAAAACAAACTCTTTCAGAAACAATTCCTCTTCAGACATCGCTATAGTTGCCTTTTGGCATTGCATTTAGTATGTGTTTTCTGTCACAAATATAAAAGGTAATAATCCCTCTGCAGTTGCCTAGGAAGTGTTACATATACAAGACATATGGAAGTTTTACATGAGTCGCAGAGGCCATAAATGTTGGCCAGCAATGTAGTAGCTGCATGTGTGCTAATGAGATATTTAATTCTGGCTGGCGTGTACAGCGCTTCTAATACTCTGCAATTGTGTAGGAAATTATTCAGCCATTTGTTTTCAGTGATTAAGCAAACAAAGAGTCTGATATATTGAAAATAGGACTCTTTGAACAACTTGGGGTCCAATCCTTTCTAGTGAAGTAAATTTTTCACCAAAATATGTCTGGTCACTGTCCTGTTGATACAACAAGGGATTCTAGAGCGTCTTTCAGAAAATTGGACCCGATGATCTTTCGAGCTCCCTTCCAGCCCCTACAGTTCTGTGAAAATTCATATTGGTTCAACCCTTGGGGTTGAAAGAAGCATGGCTTCTTTCCTTGTCAAAAACAGGACCCTTACAAACACGTCAGCCTGACCTGCTGATCTCAAGAGACACTGGAAGGCGCAGTAGGTTTTGTCTGATGCACACTGATGCCGTCGAATGGTGTCTGGGAACCTCCAGGGTAGCCATCTGGTAGCATTCAATCTCAGTGGCTTTAGAGCAGCCAGATGAAAGTAAACTGAACTGAACCTTTTTATGAACCTCAAGCCATCCATCTGCACACCTCTCTCAAATGAGGCTGTGCCCAGCAGATACCCGTGGCTCACCTGGAAAGGGAGGAGAAGGCGTAATGGAGTTTGTAGTCTGTGTGCTTCATCTTTCCGAATGTGTACAGAGGAGAGAAGTAAACCAAGTTCAGAGACAAACCAGAAGTGGAAAACATGGGTCAAGACAAAATAAAAATAGGTAACGTAAAGGGTGTGCTGGAAAAGGGCTGTTGGTGAGCTTTTAGATGTCTTAATTGGTCAGCCAGTGTCTGGGTAGAGCAGAGTTAGGTGGTTGGTGAGGATAATCACGAGGTTAGTTATTTTGTGTCTGTTGACCATTACTCATATATCAGACATTCAGACATAGCTTTCAAAACCAAAAATAACTGTTATTGCTAACTGTGTGCATATCATGTCTGTTTAGGCATATCAAAGCAGGTTTCAGTTGCCTGTTTTGGTACGGAAGAGGCAGCAGACTTGACCTTTGTCTTGCTGCCCCCTGCCTCCAAGAAGAGCTGATGTTGCAGTAACTGCGATGTACTGATTTATTCTTTAATTGCTTGCAATCAACAACCTACAACATGCTTTCCTTGAATATCTGTCTACTTGGTGAGAGAGAACTTTATTTTTAGCCATTGGGTTTTAATGAGATTCGGAATTTTATTTTTAAAGTACGTACCGTATTTATAAACAAACGATGAGGCACACATAATAAATAGCAATTACTTTTTCAGAAAAGTCTTCGCTGACTGCTACCTATAAACTCATTTCTTTTTGGCATTTCCTCCTGAGAGAGTTCTTTAGCATCTATTTATAAATGATGCTCGTTATACAAGTAGGTGTATGCCTTGAACTTAAAAAATTGATCATTTTTTTCAGAAGGTGTATTCAGAGGCTACGTATTGAAATCCAGCTATTTCCATGAGAGAGAGGCATGCGGCAGCAGCCAGTTGGCCACAGGTTAAATCAGGTGAAGAGGATAGTTAATATTCTGCAGAATCCTGAGCCTTCTTGGAACTACATTTGCAGGAGGCTTTGAGGGCTACTAATGTCCCTGCAGCTCATTTTTGTGGGTCTTCTCTTTCAAGGCTCAGCTGTAATAAAGCTCTTGGGTCCTAAGAACAAGATTTGTAATGTCTTTAAACAAAGATATTAAGCTGAATTATGACCATTCCCTCTCTTTTGTTTATTTGCCCATTTAATAAGCTATACTTTATTAAGCGTTTAAATCAATTGCCTATTTTATCTAGGTGTTAAGATAGTAATTGATAGGATAGATAGTTATCAGACTCCTGGAACTGCAAAGCAATAACACCTCTTCAGGTTTAGTGTACATTTTCATGTGTTTTAAAAAATGATGATGCAAGCAAGTTATAATTAAAATTATAGAGACTTCTGGTCTGTTGACTGTAGAGAGGTACATGTTCATTTTTACAAGATTCATTTACCTGATAGACTGGAATAGCTTCATTGCTAATGGACCTGGTTTTTTATAGTACTGCAAAGCGATTTATACCATATTTATAAATAATGGAATAAGGACGGTCTTGAAGTATACTACGGCAGTGACCTTAGCAACATTGAATGCTGGCAATGAATCTATTAAAAAGTTTTTCACTGTTGAGATTTATAGAATTGTTTATGATTCTACAGCACACACCACTGTTTGTTTCTCAGTGAACCTAGGCTTATGGCTGTGTCAATCAGTCTTTTATTAAAGAAACATTTATGAAACATGGGAAGAAAATTCTAGAATTGACTGTGGAGCCTTGAGAGCAGAGCATTAGCAAGATAGCTTTAGAGCAATAGCTCTCATCTGAGATTTGATAATGATTTCTGCTTTGTAAATCAAAATTTGAGTTTGGTGCTGGAAAGGAGAAGGTGATTTGTCCACTGATGCTATTCCGGCAAACATCAGCTGCAAATGCTCTTGGGCTGATTTGTGATGTAAGGACCTGCTCTTGAGATGCAGGTGTAAAGAAACACTGGACATCACCTTGCAACAGTGAAGAGAGAAATTTTGTCATGAATCTTCTTGATAAACTGCACAGTCCTTGTTACAGACCCAAACTGCTAGGTGTCAGTGCTCCCAGGAATCTGAGCCAAGGTTTAGAATGAGCTTTTTGGGCATGGGAAGTGTAGTGAAGTATCACTTCGGCGTTTGTGCTCTGGACAGATGCTAATTAATTTCTAAGTGCTGATTTTCCACACTGAATCTAACAGTAGTTTGGGTACAAGTATACCCGTATTGAGTACAGCCTGCTAGGGACCACTCTGAGCTGTAGCTGAGGCCAGAAACAAGCAGTAGAGAAAAGTCTGCATGTTTTTTTTCCTAGTTATTTGCATAGCACTGCAGTCAGTTGTTGTGCAGCACCAGGGTTTCTAGCCCCGTGACCATGCCTTCGCTAGGAACTGAGATGACAAGAAGTCCCTCCGCTATGTTGGATGCTATCTCTCTCCCAAGTGCTTACTTTCATTGCTGTTTTGTGCCTTCACATTGTGGTTTAATTTTCTTCAGGACAATGGAATAATCCCCATTTGTAAGTGGGGGAATTATGAAGTCAAAACGTGAATCCTCTGTGCTAGCTTCACGTAGGAAATATGTCAGTCTCTGTCTGTCCTTGGTAAATGCCATAGGACTATGTGAACAAGAGCTACACGTTGCATTATAAGAACAATGCTTTTAACAACAGAGCAGTGAGGAAGGTATTTTCACATGATGATTTGAATATTCTTGTAAGGTTAAAATTGCCTCCCTTTAACATATAAGGTCCTTTCCTAAGCATGAAGTGGGGCAAAAGCAACAAAATATAGAAGGAAGAAAAATGGGCGAACAAATTTGGGGTACATTGCAAGATTCTGCAATAACCCAGAGTGGCTGCAAAGCTTCTGGACTCTGGGTGCCACCTCTTGCTGAGCCCACTTCTCTGTTGGTGAGAGCTGGGGTTCTGAAACTGCTGACAAAATATTTCATCCCCAAGTCCCTGCTTCACGGCCTTTTGCAGAATCCCATCATCCACCTTACGGCCCTCAGCTAATTAGGCTCTGGTTGGCTTTTGCAGTCACTTGATCTCTTTTCAATGTCTGTGGGTCACCATTATGCAGCCTTTGGAAAACATTTGTAAGAGGAGCGGAGTTGGATAATACCTGTGATTTACTGGTGTCTGGATGCCACTGAAAATGCCTACATTAGGGCTCAATCGGTGGACTCAATGCACACATCTGCAGCATGCAATTATGAAACTGTGGGACACTGGTTTCCCTACTCCTGAATATTGTGCTGCAGTTACTTGGTTTTGTATGAAACAGAAGAGCTGCAAGCATCCTCCTTCTCAGAAAAACTGCGAAATGTGCAAACCTGACCCATGTTTGTTAATCATCCAGTTTCCACCAGCAGAGGGGTGGGCAGCAGGGGAAGGAGGGGATCGTGCCCCTCTGCTCTGCCCTCCTGAGGCCCCACCTGGAGCCCTGCGTCCAGCTCTGGGCCCCCAGCACCAGGAGGATGTGGGGCTGGTGGAGCGGGGCCAGAGGAGGCCACAAGATGCCCAGAGGGCTGGAGCACCTCTCCTGGGCAGGAAGGCTGAGAGAGCTGGGGGTGGTCAGCCTGGAGAGGAGAAGGCTCCGGGGGGACCTCATCGCAGCTTGTCAGTACTCGAAGGGGGCTTCTAAAAAAGATGGAGAGTGACTTTTTGCTCAGATAGATAATGACAGAGCGAGGGGAACCATTTTAAAACTAAAAGAGGGGAGGTTTAGGTTAGAGGTTAGGAGGAAATCCTTCCCTCAGAGGGCGGTGAGGCCCTGGCCCAGGCTGCCCAGAGAGGCTGTGGGTGCCCCATCCCTGGGGGTGTTCAAGGCCAGGCTGGACAAGGCCCTGGGCAACCTGATGCAGTGATGTAGTTGGAACTGGATGGGCTCTGAGATTCTTTCCAACCCAAACTATTCTGTGGTTCAGTAAAAGTTGGTGAAGTTTTATGCTGCAGTCTTAACTTTCTTTAAATTAGTACAGCAAATATTTGCAGTTGCTAAAGCAATATGTGATCTGTCTTGTTCCCAGAGAAGATTTTTCTTACAAAAAAAGCTCAGCAACATAATTCTTTTCTTGACATAAATTTCCAGAAGAAAAGGTCTTTACAAATAAAGGTTGTCTCTATTTAAAAAATATTTTCCTATTATCCGACAGTTTCCCAAGTGAATGAATTGTCCTCATGAATTATATGGAACTCAACTTGCAGTTTATATTCATATTTATCTGTGAATCAGGCTCTTTTTATTCCGTGGTAGATTAATTCAGTGTGGCCCACGTTGGAGAAATAAAACCCATGGGTCTGATTTTGTCCTAATATTTGGAAAAGGGATAGCAGCTATGAGATATGCCTTGTTTAATTTTGAGTTTGTACAAGCGCTGCTGTCTGGGGTACATCAGTCAGGGAAAGAGATTTCTAAGCCTTCGTCAGTTGTTATACACGAGCATGAGGAGTAGGGATATAAAAATGGGGGAAGTATGAAGAAGGTGGTAATCATAACTTTGCATAAAATAAGAGCTATGAATTCTGTGGCAGTAGCTTAAAGCCAGCGTATGGAAATACTTTTTTTTTTTTTTTTTCCTCCTCCAGCAGCACAATGCATAATTAAACTGTAGAGCTTGTTGAGACAGGGTATTGTGTCTGGCTGACTCGACAGGAGTCGTGGAAGGAAGATCCACCTGTGGCAAATCAATGAAAGGGGGAGATGCTGCTTTTCAAGTTTAAAAAAAAAAAAAAAAAAAAAAGCAGATGGTCAGATGGTGAAATGATAAATTCTACCACAAACTGTTGTGATGGTTAAGTTTTTTTTTTTTCAAAATAGCCACTTTGCCACTACTGGAGGCCCAGTATCGAGGTAGATGGATGTGTTTTCATGTATTGTCCTTGCACATATTTATTTCATACTCAGTGCAGATGCTTTTCAATATCCATCCTATGGTGTTCAGACTGACTGGACAGAATTATAAATGTGCTTTACCAAAAGCTGTGCAAATATGTATTGTATTTGGGAACCTTCCTAGGAAAGGCGTGCGCTTCCTTAGTTAGCTGGCACAGGTGCCTCTTGGTAGATCTCTCCTTCTGCAAAAATGCCAATGGTTACAGACTTCCTGGTCATTTTACAAGATGATGAGCTGGCTCCAACCCTAATCCAGTGTGACTGAAATACTGGGAAAGTCAAAGCACTGCTGCAAAGGAAAGTCACAGCTCACCACTCTGTTGGAACACTTGGAATTAAAAAGCTGTTGTTGTAAGAATGACTTTCAGATGCAGAGGATTTCCAAAAGGAGTTTTGAGAGGATTCCTTAAAAGAAATGAGGCTGCAGTACAAGAGACAAAGTGCTCGAAAGATGCACAGGTAATTAGCCAAGACTAGCTGCAAACTGGTTTTCTCAGTAGGGGAGGCTATCAGAGGTGCCCCCGCAGGGTCTGTGCTCTGTCACACGCTCATAATAACCTTGAAAGGATGCTGAGAAATCATACCTGCCATTGAAATCAATATTATTCTAAATAACTTTGGTCTCCTTGGCCAGAAGCTGTCCTTCATTTTGGTATCCATCCACACAAACTGTGTAGGAGGGTGGCTTTTTTTGTGTGTTCATTGAAGGTTCATAGAAATAGACCTTTCTTCTCAAGTATGAAAAGAGGCTGAGGAATCACCCAAGGTTGTTCAGCCTGGGGCAGGGAAGGCTATGGGGGGACCTGACAGCAGCCCCCCGATGCCCCCCAAGGAGCGTTTCAGGAGGTCTGAGCTGGGACCTTTGCTTCAGGGAGCGTCTGGAGGATGGGAGGCAAAGGGTGTAGCTGCACACGAGGTGTTTCAGACTGGCTGTAAAGAAAGCCCACGAGGGCAGCCAGGTGCTGGAGCTGGTTACCAGAGGGCTGGGCAGGCTTCCCAGGAGCTGGGAAGGACTCTGTGGGTAAAAGCTCCAAGGACAGCCCAACGGGGCCTCATGGCAGGCCCTGCTCTGAGCACTAGGTTGCACTAGGTATGGCCCGAGACCCCTTTCAACCCGAATTACTCTGTGGTGAGTTCGTTGTTGTGTCAACAAGGTCAGATGGCAGACCCACACCTTCCTGAGGACGGAGTTGCTTTGGCAAGAAGCAACGCTGTGTTGTGGAAATAGGCTCGTGTGTTGGTGGAGCTGCTGGAAAACCTGCCCGGATTGTGAGGAGTTGGCTCTTCAAAAGAAAGTTCTGTACCGGCGTTTGGTTCTCAGGGTTTTCGAAGCCTTGTTTTGCAGTTGAGCATGCTGACAGTTTCCTTTCCAAGTTTACGCTCGGTCTTTAATGGTTGCTATCATTTCCCTTTTAACCGGCACAGTTCTTCAAAGCCAGCAGTGAAGGAGCATCAGCAGAGGTCTGTGGTGATCACGAGGGCTTCTCAGTGGCTCATTTCTTCAGCTGTCATTTGTCAGAACACACTCATGTAATCTTAATGAACAATGTGCAAAGCCATTAAAAACTCAATTACGGCTTTCTTTTTACTGCAGACGTGAGAAAATGCAATCATAAAGTGCTGATGTGTAAACACAATAGCCACCATCTGCTGCAAAGTAGCATTTCAGCTCAAAAAGAGGATATATGTTGCAGATGCATCAATAATAGGAGGCTTATCAAGGCATCATTATGCACCAAGCAGGGGAAAAATTGAAATTTATGGCCAGCTAGAGAGCACTTCATGGTTTAATTCCCCAATTTTCAGTGGTATGTTTAATAACTATGAGAGAGTGCCTTTTTATGTTCCTTGTCGTTTGAATGGATTTTTAAAAATGAATTTATTTACCATCTTCCCTTCCTCCTTGCTTCTGACTGATCTGAACATAACACGTTCGTTTTTAGCTACCAGGAAGCTGGTAAAATCAGCAAGATATTAATTAATGTAACCTGTTGATCCAAGAGCACTAAATTTAATTGACCTGATACTCAGCTGCTTTAATGAGCATGTGCTTCTCTGTCCAGTAAATATATAGTAATAAAAACAAACAAACCAAAACAAATTTTCACACAGCATAGGTAATGTCTTCTCAAACTATTTTTTTTTTTTAGTTCAGTGTCTGTTTTATGACATTTGAACTTTCCGGATGGAAGTAAACAAACAAACAAATAAACAAGAAAAACAGAGCTAAATGATGTTTCTGTTATTATTCCTGTTCCAAATCGCTCTAAGTAAGAGTTTCTCCAAGATACCTTTTGTTTTATTCAAATCCTTGCCTGGAGACATTTAAGTGGCTTTCAGTCATGCACTGATCAATAATTTCCATTTGTGACATGTTAATTCATTCCCTAGTTCCTTGTATGAGTGGAAAATGTGACAAGTGGCTTGTTGGTGCCAGACCAGATTGTACCTCTTTTATTTGCACATATAGGCCTATAAATTGAAAATAAGTCCCATCAGCTTCAATTCTGCATTCATTCTAAAGAGGGCTGTCAGGCTCTGAATCACAATATGTCACTTCATTTTAAAGATAATAAGGAAAAACACATTTGTCCTTAAAAGGCTTAAAATATTTTTTTTTTTCTTGGTGAGAGCAATTTTTGAGTTCTCGGACCTGCTCTAAGTGATGTGTCCTGCCCACGAGAGCTTCACTTGGCACGGGCTTCCTAACAGATCAGCGGCTCCCAGCTGCAGGTCGTGGAGCACGCGGAGCAACCTGGGGAAGGGTCTGGAGGCTGGGGACAGGACAACCATGCAAGTCCACAATGCGAGAAGGACAACGCCAAGCATGTACAGCTGGGGCTATTTGGAGACCAGTTTGTGGTATAATTTATAGTACAAACAATTTCTGGTACAATTCATTCATTAACAGCAAGATGTTGTAGATGGATGCATTGTACCCAGTGTCAGTTTCAGTCCTGATGGGACCTTTACACCCCTACTGAGGCCAGGCTGGACGTGGTGGGGGCTGTCCTGACCAGCCAGGGAAAGGGTTTCTTGGGGGAGCTGCCCTGTGACATCTCCCTGGAAGTAAGTGCAGGTAGAAACAGCTGGCAGGTGGAGGGGTGTGAGAACTTCTCTCTGCCAGAGGTGGCACCGTAAGTGGAAATCTTTTATATTTTCTACTGTCACATAGAGTAACTGTCTCCAGTAAACTCCTGATAAGAGATACTAAGTTTTTATAGTATTTTCTCATTTATCTCTAGGTATGCTATATTTAAAGAAAAAAAGAAAGCAACCATAAATTATAACTAAGAGACTATGAATAATTTGCATATGGCAATTACATGTAAGGCTATTCTTTTAGAAACTAAGACTATAATTATTTTGTTAAATGTCTTTTGGTGGATGGCTATTTCGCTTGCTCCTGTTGTCAGTCACTACATCCAGGCTCCCTACTCCCTCTCGAATTGCCAGCAGTTGCACAAAGGGCCATTGTCATTCTGCGAACAGCGTCTGATTCACTTGTTTGGTGGGCGGCAAAAAAATAAAATCGTAATTATTGCTTTGAACTTTTTATAAGAGCTGATGTTTTTCTCCCGGAGGAAAGCTCATTATTTTTATACGTGGATCTGTAAACGTGAAATACTCCCTAACTCTATCGCTGAAACACTTGCCTACCCTAGCACAGTTCAAGGCCCTGCTGCATTACACACAGAACAGCTTCAGAGTAGATCTTCAGGGCAGAGATGCATTTATTACCCAAATGCAACAGAGAGAAGGGTTGAGGAGGTGAACAGAGGTGAAATGACGTGCCTCGTGATCCCATTGGGGTGAAGCAGAGATGAAGGAGCAGAGATGAATTTTCCTGGGTTCCTACCCGGGGTTTGCAGGCACTTAGTCCAAAATCTCATTGCCCAGCATCTCTGCTTTGCTTTTCTGAGTGTTTTAATCAGCTGTGCCTCAAATGTGAGATCTGGTCAATGTACAACTTGGCGTCATCTCATTTTGTACTGTTTCTGAAAATGCCACTGAACTGCTGCAAGTGGTGCGTTTTGTAGCAGCCACTGTATTCCTCCACAGGAAACAAAGATACACTACTGTTACTCAGCAGTTACACAGTGGCTTTTCTCCCAGGTTCTCAGCAGCAGTTATTACTGTTCTTACTTGATTTATAGGGGAAGATGAGGCAGCCTGTACGTGCTGCCAGAGGTCATGGAGGTGAGTGTTGTAATTAGTCTTAGAAACCAACCCATCAGATTTCCAGCTGTGCTGCCTCCTCAAGCCTACTGGTAATTGGACTTTGGGTAAGAAATTATCGTAGGTCATACAAACTGCATCCAGATCTCAGGTTCTCAGAACTTTAGTTTATTTGGGTGTATTTTTAAGAATAATATGGCCCCCAGTGAAATCTCTTATTTAATTGAGGAAGGGGATTTTGTGGTTGACTGGGAACAAAAGTGTATCAACAGTTGAACATTTGTCAAAATCTCGTCTTGCAGACTATGATTATTTGAAAGAAATTAAAAAGTTTGGATTCAGCTCATGTGTTTCTTGAAGGTCCTTGCTGTGAATCTGGAATTTCTTGATTTGGGACCTTTGGGATTTTCAGCATATCAAAATGAAAGATAGGGTTGCCAGAGAGCATCTTGCCTGTAGCTTTTCTTATTTCTTCGTACAGCCTCTTCCCCAGCTGTGCTTGCATTCTACTTGAATTTTCCGAGGTCTCTAGAGTTTGTGATTTCTTTATGAAAGATTGACTTTTCTTCTGCATCCATGCTTTTCAGTACTTTACAAAATGTGTGTGTGTACCACATAAACACAGGGAGAAAAAAAAAAAACAGTTTTGTGGGAGAAAGTTGCTGGCATCTGCTGATTAAAAAGAAATTAGAATATATGGCTGTTCAGTGGACAGAATTGATCAAAATGTTTATCTGGCTCATCTGAGCGTCTGTCACACTGCTGTGGCATGGAATAGGGAAAGTCAATAGGTTAGAAGTGAGGCAAAGCTTTTCAAACTCAATCTTCTGCGAACTGCAAGAGGCCAGTGGAGAAATACATTTGTAGCATGACTTGGCAGCTGCATCAGAATTCAGAATGTCAAGAGGGCTGCATTTGATTAGAAATTATTATGCCTGGCTGCTGACACATGGATTTCCCCCCCCAGATCTTGGTATGTTCTTCAGCTTTTTCTGCAAGTGTCTGCACACACATAAAGCAGATCCTTTAAACAGAATTGAATCAAATAACTCTCATAATGTTTTTCCTTATTGCTAACATTTGTCACCTTGATGCATCTGTAAAGAGATGAGTCGAGACACAACGTGCTGTAAAATAACTGCCTGATGAATCAAAACACGAGTTCAACATCCAGTGGCATGGTTAATATGATGCAAGCTTCGGGGTTAACAAACTCATAAATTGCCTTAGTATCTATCTTCCTACTTAAATTCAGCCGGTCCTTCCTTCCTAGACGTGTAATTGTCCGTGTAGCATTATTTCTAGCTCTGATGTTGCTGTACACTAACAAGCCTAATTTATGTGGGTTCTGAAAACTGTATTTCTTAACATATTGCCACCTTCAAAAGCTTTCGGTGCCAAGATGCAGAGTTAACAGGTGTAGATTGGCACGAGGTGGGTAGGGGCCATGTAGGTTAATACCAGCTAAGAATTTGGTCCATTGTTAAAGCGCTTTGTATTGAATGTGCTTTTGGGAAACCAGGTATTTGGGACTGTATGTGATAGGAGAGTCTTGTGGTGAACATGATTTTGTTTAGAGGGACTCTTTTATTCCACAGTCATAAAATAATAAAAGCAAAGTAGCATTTTTAATTTGATTTTTGAAGTTATCTAATTAAGGCGGTTGTAGTTGGCCCTGAATCTATTTGTATTTATACCCTGTAATTTTAATATCTTTTCTGTTACCTAACAACTAGCATAAAATAACTAGTTTGAGTTCTTCAGATAAATGTTTTGTTTCCTGGCATCTAAAGGAATCATTGACTTTTCTAAGGAAGCTGGTTTTACTGAAAGAGCTGAAAAAAAATGCTTTGTGTTTTTCATTCTTCCTTCTCTGTCTGTAGGCTCCTTCATGATGGTGAACAGCTCTGGGCGGGCATCTGGGCAGAAAGCTCACTTGCTTCTGCCCACATTGAAGGAAAATGACACACATTGCATCGACTTCCACTACTACTTATCCAGCAGAGACCGTTCGAGTCCTGGCTCTCTGAATGTCTACGTGAAAGTGAACGGAGGACCACAGGGCAATCCCATATGGAATGTCTCGGGGGTTGTTACGGAAGGATGGGTGAAGGCAGAACTTGCCATCAGTACATTCTGGCCACATTTTTATCAGGTATGAGTTTCTAATATTTTTCTTTCTTTTTTCTCTGCTCATCTCTCTAAGTATGAGCTATAAGCTATCAATAGTAATAGGTATTACTGAAAATTAAGTTGAGATTTTTTTTTTTTTGCCTCCTCCTTTTGCATCAGAATGAGTTTATGTATAGCAGTTCCTGTAGCAAGAGATGATACAGGCATCTCGACATAGTTCTTCACTCTTCACCCTTAGGATGTTGTCAGGTCACAGAGAAAGTTGGACCACTGAAGTTAAACTATTGGAAAGTTAAGACCCACTTGTATATTGTGGCCTATGCATGTAAACAGACTTGTACTGGCACTTTCTTTCTATGGTTCTAGATAACAGTAAATACAACAGGCTGTCTGCAAGTGTAACTGCCTCTGCGTAAACTTGTCAGACCTACTTTTGGCCTTTGGTTGATTCCGTAAGAAGGAATGATTAACATTTCTCCATTCAGCTTGCATCTGGGTTATTGCTGCCCATATGAGGGCATACCAGTAAAATCTTGTACCATGTAACCAGCATAAGAAAACTCTTCACCAGATCCAATCTCTGTCTCCATCCCTCCTGTTTTTAACACTGTGCCTGTAAGGTAGTTTGACTTGTTCTGTCAAGAGATTTTTTTTATTTTCTATTTTTGTTAAACAAGCACAAAGTCGAATGCATAAGTTATTTTCTGGTCATATTAATTTTATAGCTACTAGTTAGTAGACCACCTCACGGGGCTACTTCAAACTTCTTGCAGTAACTTTGGAGTCACTGTTTCAGTTTTAATTAGAGAAGGTTGCACACAGTGGATTCACTTCTTGTTGAGCACTGAAGGTTTTTATCTTCAGGTTTTTCTTGTTTTGCATTCAAGAAAAAAAAAAAAGCCTGGGAGGTAATTGCACCCTACACCTTGCAGGAAAAGGAGAAATACATACGATACTAATAAAAGCATGAGTGAGACAGGAATTATGATAGAAGAAACTATGAAAAGGCAGTGAATACTCTGTGGATAGAAAACAGCAGGTAGAAAAGCTTTTGCTTTTTTTTTCTTTTTTTCCTTCCTTTTAATAACTGGGTAGGAGGTCTATAAAATCTGAGCTGAAGTAGAATGCTTTAATGTTCTGCCTCCGAAAAGGAGTTGGGAATATCAGCAGAATAGATAGAGCACATTGTGCAGGGTGAGAGGAAGGGATAAAGAGATGCAAATGCACTGAAAGTGGTGTTTTAAGGGCTGTGCACAACTTGTCACTTGTTCTGAAATCATATTGAAGTGCTTGATATTCATATTAACGTGAACCTGGTTGTGAACCAGAATTTGCTTCATAGTAGGTGCTCTACAGAGAGAACAGAAATGATCTTTCACCCAGATAATCAGTGCTTGAAAAACTTGGAAAAGACAGTCTGATCTCAAACCAAGAGATCCTTCTCTTAGATACACCAATACTAGACTTCCTGAGCCTTAGTTACATCTTTTGCAAGTCTTTTTAGAGGTCAAGTTTGCTTTTCCTGAGCCAAAAAATCCTTTAATTCAAACAAGAATTTTGTACTGCTTGCTGCGCAAAAATGAAGAGCCTGGAAGCCAGCAGTGACTGGCTGGGAGTAGTTCCTTTCAGAAAATGCAGGGGTTCTCTCCTTCTCTTTCTTTTCCCCAGCCTCAATTTTTTGATGGATGGGGTGGTTGTTTCCTTCTACTTATCCTTGTATTTTTATTTCTTAAGCGAGATCTGTCCCACAGATCATGGGGGATCTGATAGACTGATTTATAACCAGTCTCTGATTTTATAAACCACTTTTCTGTTGGTGATCTGCATTCTAGTGACTCTTTACATATCTTAAAAAAAATAAATAAATAAATAAATGAAAAAGAAAAACCTAAGCTCTCAAAAATGAAGGGAAAAGCACAGTCAAGGACTTCTGTTAAATGATTGTTGTGTGACAACCTGATGTAATGTAACGCTTCTGGCTAAAGGAATCCAGAGGTGGCAGGATGACAAAGCTTGGGTGTACTGATGCCTAGGGAGTGTCTCATTTTATACTCACATCTAGGATATGCCATAGAGCATTAGTTGTCAGCTTTAAATCAAAACTGCCTGCCTAGAGAACAATTTGTGCACAGGGGGCCTGAAAGTATTTCAAAAGCACCAGGTAACATGAGGGGGGGGGGGGGGGAAATAAATGAATTTATCCAAAATTACGAAATCTGTGTCAGGCGAAATGGGGATTATTCTCTTAATACGTGGCAATCAACCACCATGAATTGCAGTGTGCGCTGAAAATTCTGTTAGGCAGAAGAATCTGAAACCATCTGCCCTGGGTCCGAGGCTTTGACAGGTACCTGGAGCTTTGGAGACGTGACTAGTGGAAAACAAGTAACCGAGCCGCTTGCCAGAGGGTCGTGTTTTAGGTCTGGCAGCTATGCTCAAGGGTCGTGTGAGTCATCCAGCTCCAGAAGCACTCTGCTGAGGTATAAACATGGGGATGGTGGAGATTTATAAATTCTACCCTAGAGTTAGTCGCACTTGGATTCCCAGTCTGCATACATTTTTAGTGTAGTGAGAAAAAGCTGTAATAGTACTTGGAGAAAGGTAATACGTGTAATCTTGAGTTACTGCTTGCCATAAGGATGAACTTAGTCCCAGAATGCGCCAAGTGCCGCGCTGCAGTCTGCCAGGAAGAGTGTTTTTGATGTATAGCAAGGAACATTATTGATCCACGCCTGAAGAAAACTGTTGTACCACAACAGATGAGCCAGGCTACATTGCTAACACAGACATTGTTGGTATATAGCAGCAGTGAAATGTAGGATTGTTTATGGGGAAGGAAACATGAAATGACTTGGTATTTGCAGTTCTCAGGAGTGTTTAAGAAATGTGTAAGAGTAAAGCTTTGCATTTTGCCAGCTACATTAGGTTCTGAGAGCTTCCTTAAATATGAAGTAGTATTAAATGCCCATTTCTCAACCATTGTAATATATTTCAACTGAAGCTAAAAGGACATGAGAGCGACTCGGTCTGAAATGTGCAGAGCTGGGCCTCCTACAAGCATGGATTTCTGCCTTTTTCTCATTGCTGGGTCTCAATTCCCAGTTCCCAGGAAAACCTGTGTGCTTCTGCGCTTCTTGCTTTAATGGGGCTGAGATGCAGCAAAAAGACAGAGGGATGACCATGTGGAATTGTGAATTGGGAGGTCTGAGCGCAGAGTGAGACAGACAATGTTGTTTTGACAGAATATTTTATTGTGTGAATTGCGAGGAAACCTTCACTCTTCAGTGGTTTCTTCACCAATGTGAAGAAGATTAAATCCACAGTCCTTTTAGGAGCTGACTCGGTTGTTACTGACTCCAGGTGTAGGTTGTGTTGTGCTGTATTAAGACCACTGAACATGTCACTAATTAACGGAAAACAGTTCTCTGTGTATTGGTGCTTACTTTTGCCATGTACAATTAGCCAGTGAGTTGGAGAATTTTTCTTTCCAAGTCCTTGGCTTTCAGGAAACTGTTGTAGCTTAGCATGGCTTATAGCTACTTATAAATGCAAAACTAAAATAAGGTTTTTACAGCTAGTAAGTTGCAGTTCAGTACGAGTTGGAGAGGAGTCACTGTTGTTGCTTTATGCTGCTACCAGTAAGTACCATTTTTATCATGAAGATTTTTTCCATTTATAAAGTAAATTATCCTTTCCACTCTAAGGACATGCATTACACTCTTGGTTTTTACAGTCTGTTGAGGTCTATTGAGACTCTTGATCACATGAAACACTCATAGATGGTTTGGGGATCGTTATATCATCTTCCAGAGATTTGCTGCTGCTTCTTGTCTCTTGGACAGCCTATTTTTTGTCCACCTCCCAGTGGTGTAGAACTCTATTTCTAAACATTGTTAACTCGTGAACTTTTCTTAGTTCATTTTTTTGCCCATTTATTTTTGTATTCTACCTGTTTTTATCATGGCTTTTTCCTAATGGACGTATTTCAGGAGATCTCCCGTTTGGATGTGCTGTGAACTGGGGGAGCAGATCTTACGAAGTCTTGGCAACATGAGCAGAAACTAAGTTCCAGAAGCACAAATGCAAAGTAATTAACAGCAACTTGGTGCTTATGAAGTCCAGTGCTCCACTTTCGTAGTGTTGAGCATGTGGTGATCAGCATTCAGACAGCTGAATATGTAGTGTATTAAATCTTCTGATGGAGAAAATGAAGAAAAAGCTGAACAGTAGCAGGCTGGGAATGCCAGCTTTTATTTAAAGTGGAAAAAACAGTGTTGAAAACTGGCTTTAAGTAGCTAACAAACTTTGTGGTTTTCTAGTAATGATTTAAGTAGTCATGAATTACTGAAATAATTTATCCTACAAAACAAGTAGCTGCACTAGAGTGCTGCTGCAACAGTAGTAACTGTGCCAGCTGAGCACATTAATTAACTCTGTCCTTGAAAACATTACTGTATGCTCATGCAAAAATGAGCAAGTTAGTAGAGTGTGAACGTTGCCTTAGTAAGAGGAAACAAAACTGGGGAACATCCCTTTCAAATGCCAAGGACAGCAGCCATTTAATCTCTCCACATGCATGACTTTTTAAAAAATAGTTAAGGATAGCACTTCATTCCTTTCCTTTGAGATGAGAATTGCTAACTCAGGAGTTTCTGGTAGACCAAAAGCTCAACATGAGCCAGCAGTGCGTGCCTGCAGCCCAGAAGGGCAACTGCACCCTGGGCTGCATCAGCAGAGGGGTGGGCAGCAGGGGAGGGAGGGGATCGTGCCCCTCTGCTCTGCCCTCCTGAGGCCCCACCTGGAGCCCTGCGTCCAGCTCTGGGCCCCCAGCACCAGGAGGATGTGGGGCTGGTGGAGTGGGGCCAGAGGAGGCCACGAAGATGCCCAGGGGGCTGGAGCACCTCTCCTGGGCAGGAAGGCTGAGAGAGCTGGGGTTGGTCAGCCTGGAGAGGAGAAGGCTCCAGGGGGACCTCATTGCAGCTTGTCAGTACTCGAAGGGGGCTTCTAAAAATGATAGAGAGCAACTTTTTTGCTTGGTCAGATGACAGGATGAGGGGCAATGGTTTTAAACTGAAAGAAGGGAGGTTTAGACTAGAGGTTAGGAGGAAATGCGATTCTGTGATTACCATTACCATGTTAAATAATTAGTGTGCACTTTTCCTTTTTGCATTCCGGCTAATGTTACCAAATTTCCTGTTCCTCATGTCCTACTAACCTTTAATTGTTTGAATAAACTGGGCCATATTTAATACTATTGGTCTTCTGAATCTTATTTAGCGGTAGTAAACTGAATTTTAATGAGTCTTTTAGGGTTTCCCCTGCCCCATCTCAAAGTCTTTGCAGATAGCTTGTATGTTAGTAACAGGACACTTCAAATCAGGGCAGTTTTCCAGGTACAATAACACAGCCCTAGAATAGTGTGACATTTTTGTTCATCACTAATCAAATGTATGTGTAATCGGCCTCAAATTAGTAGAACACTTTCATTGTCCAGATCCATACAGAAAATAGTGTAAAGTAGTTTACTGTTAATATAGAGAAGCGTTACATATGTTTTCAAAGAGTACTCAGACTCTGTTAGTTCAGTCCAGGGAAAGGCAGAAAAGAACTTTATTATTTCTGGGAGAATCTTATTTCAGTCCAGTAATTAGAATCCAGGGTCATCTGTTGCTCACTTACTGCTTTCTGATACTGCAATAGTGTGCATGCCAGATCAAGGTTTTCTTCAAAAGAATCCATGCAGAGTTATTGATTCAATGAGAAAATCATCTTGTGAATGACATTCTCCAACTTGGAGGCACACTAATTAGAACAAGATGTCAAATGATTACACACGTAATGTTCTTGGACTGGTGCTTATAGTTTATACAGGAGTGTGTGTGTATGAAGAGGGTATTTTTTGCTCTTCCAAATGGAAATAGTACTTAGTTCTTGCTAATCCTAATTAATGTTGCTCTATTTTTTTTTTTTCCATATCAAACAGATTTCCAGTCTTTGATATACATCCGCATAGTGAGTTGCATAGGTGCCCCTCCACTATCAGTGATAAAATGCCTTGAACGCGTCAGACACTGGAATACGAGCAGAATGTTGTGACTGGCCAAATGACTACTGCTGTTTCTCTTTTCAGAAAACCTTTTCTTTTTTTGTATTTCAGGTGATATTTGAATCTGTCTCTTTGAAAGGACATCCAGGGTACATAGCTGTGGATGAAGTCAGAGTTCTTGCCCATCCATGCAGTGAGCATTCTTTGTTTTTCTAACTCTATCAGTGTGTTATATACCAGGCTTTGCAGTCTCAAGTAGTGATATACCCAATTCATTGAGCTCTAAGATTTCTTTTTATGTCCCCTGAGACACGTGATGACAATCAGCCTTTCACAACTGCTTAACTTACCAAGTTGTGCTAAAAGCAAAACTGAGTCTGTAGTTAGTGCCTGAATGTCTGGAAGTTTCTATTCCTATACTGCCATAAGAACACAGAACTCTTGATTGTTTTGTTATTTCTGAATCATACTGGTGTAGAAAAAGATATAAAAAGTTTTGGATAATGCCCTGTGTGGTTGACTTAACAAACAAACAAACAAAAAGAAATCAAATTGGTTCAGTATTTCCTTAATAAAGGACATATCCCAAAGGTATCTCTCGAAAGAAATGTTAAACCCACTCAGCATCTGCATGAGGATATTAAAAATAAATCTCATTCAGACTTGCACAAGAGTGAAAACTAATGCAGGTTGATTGCACTGTTCAAAAGTATTTGGGTTATGTTGCTTCTATAGTGGTTACATTATGCCCAGCTTACATTTTTCATACTTAGGCCTTAAATCTCTACGTTGTGGCATGATTTTTTTTGATTTCTCTGTGCATGCACAGTGAGGCTTGAGGACTTCTGCATGTCTATATTGTGTCTGTAGTACATAGCCCCTTCTAAAGATTTTAAACAGCTTTCATGTTCTTTAGTGAGTTTAGACGTGTCTCCTTCAAATACCTTAATGTTCTTAAAAGTAATCTGTAATTACCCCATGTCTTTTAATGCTCAAATTATTAACTATTACGTAGCATACTAAAATGCACTTTTGGGGTGATACTTTGATTTATTAGATTATGTTTACATTTGTTTATATTTTGGTGCTGCAAATTCAACATTTCCGAGTAGTCTGGTGTCGTTTGGAAAGGTATCCCGCCACCCTGCCACTTCAGTGCTTTACAGCCCCTTTCACTAGCTTGTAGTTTCAGCAAATCAGCAGTGGCTGCTCACAACAAAATCATGTAGATTATATCAATGAGGTGAATAGACTTTTTTTCTTGCAGTACAGAATTTCAAAGAATAGCTACCATTTAGCGTGACAGACATGGATGGCTCTGCTCAAGTTTAACAGGACATTTCTGATAACTGCAATATGGTTAATTGCTGTTTAACTAAATTATATTTGTATTTACCATGTGCTCATTGCTCAGGCCTTTGGGTGCATTTACTTCATTAAGAAATCCTTACAATCTGTGTTGACCAGATGTTGCTGATAACTGGCAGCATCCAAACAAATCCCCCGAATGATGCGCATGTATTCCGCTGCATAGCGGGTGGTGACTGATCCCTTTACTGGGAAAGAGGCCACTGAACCAACTGTGTGGCAAAGCCCAGACAAGGTTATGGGATCGAAAAAATAGCAACAAAAAGACCCCTGCTTAGTGAAGTATTTAAACTGATGTTTAAATCAGTGTCTGCAGGTATGTGCAAGTCCCTCTAGAAAACTGAGCGCAACCTTGTTGACCCCAAAGTGGGGTGATTCGAACTGTAACCACTGCATTTCCAGTCAGTTTGCAACCTGCAGAGTACAGAGCTCCCCACAGGCTGCGAGTTCTCTGCAGTCCTTGTAAATGCCTCTCCTGTCCCATTGCCAGCGTTGCCTTTGTTGTTCAGCAGTGACAGCCACCAGGGCAAATGTCACCAGGGCGTGTTCTGTCACTTGTACAGGCATTGCCCCTTGCGTTCATTTTACAGTTGTTACAACTCAAAACACAGGAACCACGGAGCTCCTGGTGAGCATGGGTGTGTGACTTGAAATCATTGGTGTTATTTTTTCATTTCTGCTTCACCTTCATAGGTAAGTGTACTGCTCACACTTAGGTAGCAGTTTAATAAAAAATAAGATAAATAATAATAACAATAATAATAATAAAATAAAATAAAATAATAAAAAAAAAACACAACAGAAGATGTGCCTAATTACACCACAGAGATGGAGGAAAATGCCAAGATGGTGCTGCCGCTTCGAAATCCCAAGAAGGGAAGCAGTGGAGTATCCACTGCCACTGTGCTAAAGGCTCGCTGTGTGTGAGCAAGGTGGGGGGGGACAGCCGGGTGCCCTGGACACAAGCAGACCCGAGGGATGTGGGGGGTTTGGGGCTGGGGGGGCTGTGCTTACCCAGGCCGCACGGTGCCCGCTTTGGAGCCTGCATGTACCTACACACCTTCGCCTGGGGGTGGGAATTACTCGTATTGGCCTGCACATATCACACAGTACATCCCATCCATCACCCAAAGGTAGTTTTCCAGTGAACTCAGAGACATGTTTCTGGCCCCGAGAAAGCACGAAGTACAGAATCACTGCGTTTCTGCAGCCTGTGTGCTGGAGGTGTCAGCAAACGGAGTGCAGGGAGAACACCATATGGAAACTAGATAAAAACCTTCAGCATAGTGTACAGTCTTCATGTGCCTGTAGTGAACACCTACCCGCATGCCAAGCCTCATACATGCTTGGGCACAGATGTCCATACCCTCTCGAAGTTACTTATTTCCAATAGAAGAATATAGGGTAGGATGTGTTATGAAATTTTGTATCTCTCTGGTGGCTAATCGTATTAGGAAATTCAAAGATGAGTTGAAAAGGATTGACCTTTAGTGTCCTACAAGACTCTGTGTGTCTTACTAAAAGTATTTAATTGGAGCACAAACTTTCTTCCAAAGCCATGCAAGCACTAAGGTCATTTTGAAGTGTCAGATTCACCACTGCTTTTTTTTTTTTTTCTTGTAAGTTCTTTTTTTTTTTTTTTTTTTTTTTTTAACTTAAGTAGATGAGTGGTGTTTAGTCAAAAAAATCTTTTTGATCTTTTTCCTTTGTCAACACATGTATATTTAATATTGATGATATTGCCGCTTTGGTATCAGTGCTTTAATATTGAACTAATACTGAATTTAATGACAGCAAAAAATTACATTGTTCTTAACTAATATGGTGATAAAATACTATCACTAATACCAATATTTCATTTAATATCAATGATTTTATATCAATGACTTTGTTATTCTAAAGTTCTAGGATGTAGTTGACAGTCAAAAAAAGTAAAAAGGGAAAAAAGGCACTTAGGAGAATTTGGTTTGGGTCAGTCATGCTTGACAACCTCAGAAACCTTTGGTTTCTTTTTGACCTTTATAAAAACACAATTTTCAAAAGAATTTACTCAATTACTCTTCATAGCAAGGAGTAAGAAATTGTTTTGATGACCGTGAACTTGTGATCTGACAGTCTGTGTTTTCAGATGTGCCAGAGCTCTGTACTGGTATCTTGGGCTGTTCTCTGTAAGCTCACCCACCTTGCTCTGCAGGGAATAGTCAGGTACTGAAGGACAGCTTCATTTTACTAAATTGCCTGGTCGAGGATAGACCTTAATGCTTTGCTGGGTGTTTATGTCAGTATTGCTGTAACAATCGGTTGCTGCCTTGCTCTACCCTTCCTATCCTTTGCATCTTTTGTTAGGAAAAGCACCGCATTTCCTACGGCTGCAGAACGTGGAGGTTAACGTGGGACAGAACGCGACGTTCCAGTGCATTGCTGGGGGGAAGTGGTCACAGCATGACAAACTCTGGCTCCAGGTAAGATGATGCAGTGTTTTCAAGTAAAAGAAGTAGATGGAGGACAACTAGGTGGTGAGGCAAAATGTTATCACTGAGATCTTTTGAGAACTGCTTTAAAGTGTTTCCAGATGGGAGTCTAAGGTGACAAAATACAGAATCATGCTACAGAAGATGGAGAAAGTGGCCAGTTACTGCAAAACTTTAGTTTCAAACAAATCTGTGCACACCTGTAAGCACTCAGCCATAAAACAGAAAAGACAGAGCAAGTGGAGAAGTTCCTCATTCGTGCTTAATTTGCGGTTGTCTTCCCCCTTGCCCTCCAAAAGTGTCATTGGCAAGGGCTGAGGGCAGTAAGTTAAGATGGAAACCTACCATAAGGTCTGAGATAGTTATCTGGTTGATAAAAATAGGCAAAAATCATTTTGTGTACTGCCTTTGTTCCTTCCTCTCAGTTTCCCTTAGCTGTGTTGATAGCAGATTGTTTCTTCTAGTTGCTCAATAAAAGATGAAAGCATTCGCTCTCTTAATACCTATATTTTCATCCTGCCAGCTGGACTTGAAAGACAGTGTAGTACTATTCATGTAGGTATAGTAAATGTAAGAACTGTTTTTCAGTTCTAGACTTAGAAGTGGAACACTTAGCAAACTGGAAGGGTGGAGTACTGTTTCCCAGTGAAGAACAAGGTTATTTCTTCTGCCCATTCAAGTGCTTGGCTGTGGAGAGTCCCAGCACTAACATGTTCTATCCATAGAGTTCTTCTAGAAACTTTAAAAATAAGGGAGCTCTCATAGTTGTCTACACTTCTGCACCGTGAAACACCTAATGTCCCAAACAAGGATTCTGTTACTGCATGCACCGTGCATGTGCATAGGGCTGACACTTTCAAAATGCTGAAGCCAGTCAACAGTTTTTATTCACAGCTCAGAATGATGTGATGGAGGACCAGATTTAGCAAGCATGTGCCTTAAGGACTTTCTGCATACAGTAGAATTTAAACACGCATCTTTTCTTAAATTACTGTTCTGACGGCAAAATTCAGTTCATTTACGGCAAAATTCAGTTCATTTTTTTCTTTCCTTTCCTTTTTTTTTTTTTTTTTTTTTTGGTGCTTAGTAAAACAAACAAAAAGCCCCCAATCAAACAATAAAAAACACCACAACTGCAACATCATCAGTAACAGACCCTTATCATAGTTGCTATGGTATTTGTGGTGATATGTTACGGATTTTCTCAAATTCTTTTATTGGTTTGAGACTTTTTAATAAACTTTTTTTTTTTTTTAAATAACAGTTTCAATTCTAGTCCAAATACTAGGAGCTGAATCAGTTTGCCTAATACTAAGAATTAAAATTAATGCTGGGAAGGAGATTGTGTTGGTTAGAAATGTAGTTGGCATTATCTAGAAATGACTTGACAGTCATTTTAACTGTACTCCTATCACAGCCATTATCCTAAAAATTATCTTTTAATCTGAAATTTATTAACCTGTGTTACACTTCTAGCATCCACTGAGGTATATCCACTGAGATATATTTTGGCTTATTTTATATCTCTTGAGTTCTTTCCGTGAAATGTTTCCTCAGTTATGATTAGATGCATGTAAAAACACTTCTGATCTGAAGCAGTATGAACCTTTTCCCGAGAGAAGCAGGGGTTTGGGAGGAAACCATTGTTGCTACTGGGGACTTGTTTTCCATATTTTAAAACTGAAGTATTTAATGAAAATAGCCTTGGAAATACCTCCCAAAATTGATTACTGGAAATTGGCAAAATGGCAGTGTATTTTCCTCTGAGCCTCCTAATAAACTAGGCCAACTGAACAAATTCAGGTGTTTATGCTGATTTCTAGTTAATTCATCATCTGTCACTCTTCCAGTTGGGAAAATGTAGTCTGGCATTGGCAGGGAGAGATTTTTTGAGGAGTGTTGCAGGTACAAGGATTTCTGCTCATCCAATTCATTTATTTAAATTGCTTTGGAAACAAAGTTTTACACCTGAAAATGCCAGGTTTATAAAATCTGTTGATTTCGTAGCATTTCTGTAGATGTACAAAACCTGTTCATTTGTAGTATTTTCATGTCCTAGCTAAGCCTTTGGATATGCTCTGCACAAATTCAGTCTGAACTGTCACTCTCCAGAATTTTCTGTATATATATAACACATCAAATGCACAAAAACATTTCAAAATTTAAGTAGACATGAAAACTTAAACAAATATACTTGTAAGGATACTTAAGCGCGTTAGTTCACAAAATCCAAAGCCCTGTACATATTGCAGGGGCATGACTAGCAGTGTTGCCCTGAAAAATCGTGCTTATATAAAAAGTAACCTAGAGTAATGTGAACATGGAGGTTTGAACAATTTTAATAGTAACAAAGAGTGAATGATCTGTGTGCCTTTTGACAGACGTTATTTTTGTCTGCCTTCACAGCAGTGGAATGGACGGGACACAGCATTAATGGTCACTCGAGTCGTCAACCATAGACGTTTTTCTGCTACTGTCAGTGTTGCTGACACCTCTCAACGCAGTATCAGCAAGTACCGATGTGTCATTCGTTCAGATGGTGGATCTGGAGTTTCAAATTATGCAGAATTAATAGTGAAAGGTAGGTTGCATTAAAACAGCAAGTTTATGTAAGATGAGTATTTCCTCCCACATGGCAACTGCGTATAAGATTTGACATCCTATTGGACCTTCCTCTTTCATTCATATTAAATTCAAGTAGGAGAAAAGGGTAAGAGAGACAAGAATTTCAGTCACTTTCTTAAAACAAGTGTTTGAATCAAAACTTCACCCAGATGTAGCCCTCTTCGTAAGCTATTGTAGTAACACGTGGTAGCTATGGATACTTTTAATGCAGTCAGCTGAACAGTTTAACTGTCAGTCAGCTTCATCTGCCTTGCTTTACAGTTTATCAGGCATAAATAATCCTGTGATAGAGCATTGCATGTCAAATGAGTCTGCTCAGGACTGCTGGGAGTAAATGGTGGGGGATGAGTCTGCTCATGTCTTAAAATACACAGCAGAGACATCAGTAGTTCTTGGAGGAAGCTTAGAGTTTTTAGCTCTGTTATTTACTGTGTTTCAAGAGGTGATACTGTGCCTACGTTTGCAAGGTGGTACTTGCTTAAGAGCTTCCACGAGGCATGTAGTGAGGTGTTATTTACTGTGCTACTTTTTTAATCTTACTTTGAGCTTCTCCACAGGGATGTTCTCTGCCTCTTAGGAGAAGCGAGCAGAAGGTGGCAAAGTCACCCCAAGAGTGCTTCATTCTGTATTTGGGGTGGGGGTGACTTGGGGTGGAAGGAAGTTGAAGTACAGCTCTGCTCATGGAGCGTAATTTTACTGATCCAAATGTTTTAATTTTCTATGAAAATGGACTTTTGCAGAAACAAGATCACTTTCATCCACTATTTCACTTCCTGCTAATTTACTCTGGCACTTGATGATCGATATGCTAATGCCTTCACAGTGCCTTAAATATCAAGTGTTGAATGTTGTAGATACTCAGACTACACAGATCATGAAGAGAATGTTCACATTAGATGCCAAGTGCTTTTAATTCCCACTGGATGATCTTGCATT
Organism: Netta rufina; assembly: GCF_964035555.1. NCBI lineage: Eukaryota > Metazoa > Chordata > Aves > Anseriformes > Anatidae > Netta > Netta rufina. Next base: position 4,494,309 of record NC_140140.1, read on the forward strand.
TTATTTGTTCAAATATGGAGAAATTAATTCACAATTAAAAAGGAACTGAGTTGCCAAGAGTGGCGTATCTAGTGTTGTATCATTGCTAAGTAGAGGAGATCTTCCAGAACAACCAAATATCAGAATATGCAGAGTTGGGCACGTGCCTGACACTTCCATGTTTAACAGTATGAGAAGGATTAAAATGGAAGAGTGAGTTATAAAAATGAATGGTTGGACATGCAACACGAGGCATCGATAGATTTGTTGCTGAAGTACCCAGGCAGGCACCTAGCCAGGAGAAACTTCAGGAGAGTAGTGTTGTTCTGGGAAGGTATGCTCCTCTGCTCCAGGGTAGTAAGCAGGAAAAGTTAAGTGGTTCATTTGAGGTTAGCTTGATGCAGCACTGTGAAACTCTGGGATTGCATGGATGAGTACTTCTAGTCTGACTAATTTTAGTGTGGATAATAGCAAATTTGTAATGCATGCACACAGGCTGAAATGAGAGCAAATTGGAATTGTCTACTTCTGAAGAGATGTTTATTGAATTGCAGTAATGTACTTGGGTATACATTAAATTAGTCTGTAATTGAAGTTTTGCTCAATTGATAGTCCTGTCCCTAAACCTACTAAATCCAAGCTGATACTCTGCCTTGCATGCTTTTGCTTAGTCAGTTGAACATAAAATCATATGGGATTTCTTCAACAAAGGTTAAGGTTTAAAAAAGGATCAGTGTATCTTTTTCATGTAAAGATCTGTTTGCTTCCCTAGGCATAAGATATTTTATTATAGAAATGAGAAAGTGATTCACATTTCTCAATATTGCGTGATTGATATTTGGTGGGTACAGAAAGAGAAATTTTCCTTTGAAATACATCGTGTTCTAGTTCTGCACCCTAAATCAGAACAGCAGGTACCTCTTCCAGCAAATAAAATGATCAGTGAAATTAACCCCCCTACCAGCCAGTCCTCTCCTTACATGTTTGTGTGGACATGTTTTTTAATGTATTATTGTAATTAGCGGAAATCTTACACAAAAGATGATAACTTTATTTGCTTTAAATTGTTGCAGTGTATTTACTGGTAGGTGATACCTTTGTACTACTGAGAATGCTTTTCTGTAGAGCTATTCACTGTCTATGCTAATGCCTTTCTGACTATGTTACAAGGCTTGTGTAAATGACAATACGTTTATTCTTCTCTCTGCACTTTAGAATCATAATAGTAAAGCCAGAGAAACCTATCATTTCCATCCATACACCTTACCACCCTTTGGTGTGCCTGTGGAAATAGCTCTTCTCTATTTCTTATCTCTCACTGTTGCACATATAGTAATTTAATACAATTGTGTATAGGGCAGTTTTCAAAAAATCCAGTGCTGCTACATTTTGCTGTACTGATCAAATGGAATGCTTCTTGTCTGTAATTTGGTAAAGTAAAAAAGTAAGTCTGCGTGGCAGTCATTCGTATTCTGAAATAAGTGTATGTTTTGCTTGTGTATAGATTGTCTAAAATACTGTGAAATTGGCCAGAATCTGATCTGTATTAATGATATAATTTGAGTGTCCTTCCAGGAAACTTGTCCCCGCGTAACAGTGTAAATAACATTTTAAACTGTGTATATACAGCAGTTTGTTTGCTATTTATTTCTTTTTATCCTCACTGATTTCAGATATTCTGAGTGCCCAGATTAATTACTGAATGGATGGTTGGAAATCTATAATCTATTTATCATAAACCATTTTTCTGCTCTTTTTGCTCTCCAGAAAGTCCTCAAAATTTTGTTGCTACCTGATGCAATTTTGTTTAGACTGATGGCGTTTTCCTAAAATCTGTTCTGCTGCAACAGGGATTGGAATATGCAACAAAGCCCCTCTGCGGACCTCCTAGGATATGTTCTAGTACTCTTTAGTTCTTTCTTAGCTGCTTTTCAAAGTGTTTGTTTAGTCAACACTGACGAAACACAGTCTGCCTCTTAACTGAGGGGCTTTCTGTAATCCTTGTGGTATTTGGGACAGCTTGTCTTTCATCAGTTGCTTTTTTCTTGAGGTTTTTAGACGTGAAGCTGATACCTTCAGAGACACCAGAGGGAGAGGTGGTTTCATTTTCCAGAATTGCTTACTATTTTTTCTCTAGTTCTTTTCTGGTGCGATGCTTGTCACTGTAATTGCACCGTCTATTTATTAACTCACTGGGTACACCATGAAAACTGCTCTAGTGCTAATAGTACATCCTGGAATTAAAAAAAAAAAAGAAAAGAAAAGCAAAAAAAAACTGTCAAGCTATCAGATATCAGAGCTTAAATATTCAAGTGTGAAAAGCATGCTAAATAATTACACATTAAAAAAAATCTGTATGGTTAGGCTGCTCCAGAATGCAATACACCACACAAACTCCTGGTTAGCAATCGTAAGGCAGACTTGACCTCTACAGGTATTTTGACCTGTCTCAGTATTGTTGCGTCTGGAATACCTTCAGTTACTTTTTAAACACTGGGAAGAACTTCTAGGAGAAAGAACTTCCTATAGCTTAAAAGAAGAAAGTAATAAAAACATCTGACTTGTACAGCTGAGACCACTGTTGGGCTGGAGCTGGCCCTAGAAGTGTTACATGAGGCCATCCATAGGTCTGCTTAGGTAAAAGAAGTGGAGTGTAGGTGTGAAAGTCTGGTGTATGGCGTTACACGTCTGCTCTAGAGTAGAGCCTGTGTCTGAGATGAAAATATAATCACCTTCCACATACTTGCTAAGGTTGCTGGCAAACTCCGTGGTCTTTCACTTTGCATGAAACAGTTATCAGGAGGGGTGGTAGATGTTCAAGATTCTTCAAAACTTTTTATTTTCTTGATGTTTTCTTTGTTGTTGTTGTTATTTTCTTGCTCAGCACATGTATGGTTCTATACCCCAGGGTATCTGTGTGAAATATACTTAAAAGTAACATCCTTGCCATCGCAGGGTAATACAGCAGCTCTTGTCCCGGTGGTATTTCAGGCCCTAGGCTGAGGGTGCAGGTAGGAGAGGTACCACAGCCTCACAGCTGTCCTGCCATGGGGGTGGCTGGAATGCAAGCCCAGTCCCTCACTTGGAGCCATCTAGGAGATAAGCTTATCCATGGTCAGAAATATATGCATTTTAGATCTCACTGTTAAAAATATTTTTCTAGTATACATAATAAGTTCAGATAGCAATTTTCATGCCTTGCAGCTATTTATCAGGCTCATCCAGACTGCAAAAGTTGCTGGGTAGATTTGAATTTGTCTGCCTGAGTAATGCGCGTTAATCAAGGTCCTCAAAGTTATCACCTTGTGAACAGGAAGAAGTCTCTTGCTGGCACTGCCAACGGTATCAGTAAAGCTGTGATTACAAGGATCTCCCTCAGGCTGCGCGCTCTCTCTCTCTCTCTTTTCCAGTTTGCACAACTAGATTGTCTGCAGAATTTACGTGTGCTGCGCCAGGAGAAGTTAGGTGTAGGTTTGGTAAGGTGTGCAGTGATGTTGCTGCTCTGAACCCTTGACTAGCACAGAGGGGTTTTGCCCATGTCAACCATTCAGGAAGGTTTTGCTGGCTTGGAAATAACAGAGCATGGGAGGATGGCTTTGTGATTGTAGGGTGCCTGAAAGAGCTGCCTCCATTCCTTTATTTCTTTGTAATCACACTGATACAGAGCGTAATGCTCACTTCCTTGGTGTCCACATCTGACTAGTAATTACTCAAACTCCTCGTTGTTCTAACTGCCTCGTTCATTGTCATCTGCTGGCTATTGCTTTAACTCAGCTGTGAGCATCAGCTGGGGGTGTGGTGAGAAAATGGGAGATGGGATTTCAAACACATTCCCTCTCACCAAGAGCTTTACCTTCCCTTCGCCTTCTTTCACTCCAACTTAGTGTTGTTGTGTTGAGAGCAGAGAGATGAGGACAAAGCCATTGTTTCACAGAAGCTGGCAGTTAGGAAGAATGATGTGCCTTCTTTCAAAAGGAAACATTTCCTTCTTCTGTTCAATGTCCAAAATAGAACTGGGAAATGAAGCCTTATCCTTGAGAAGTGATTGATGTGCCATTTGTAGGCTGGATCCCATTTTCAGAGCTGCACACTTGCAATGTGCATGTATTCCTTGTTTCTCGTGCTTGCATTAGCCAAGGGGGAATAAATTAGAAAAGGTGTTCCCAGGAAGAACGCAAATCCGCAGCTGGGATACAAGGGAAGTTCATAAACTAATAGTTAGGTGTCAATTTTTTCCTAATTTGGAATATTTGTTTCTTCAGTAGCCTTCTGTTTCTATGCCAAACAAGCAGGGAGTGCTGTGTAAAAGTTTATCTTCATTGCAGCCACTTGGGAAATTAATATGGCTTTCCTGTCACACCACTGAGTTTCAGAGATTGTTTGAAAGATTAATAATGTGTGTGTGTGTGTATATATATTTGTTTATTTTTTTGGTTTATCTTCCTTCCAAAGGCAAATGTAAGCCCAGGGTTCAGTTTTATCCTGACTGAAGCTCCACCTGAGCCTGGTAGAGAGGCAGGCGGGGGATGAAGTTGCTTGGGCTGTGTGATGTTGCTCATGATGTATATATCAAGTTCTTTATCAAATACAAGATATAAATACGCTAATAAATGAGAAAGTATTCAAAACATAACAAAACAAACAAAAAAATCTTTTTGAAGGGAAAGAACCTGGGTAAATATCTATTTTCCAAGAATGGTGTCATGGAAAGCTGTTTCCTCTTTCCTGTTTGTGAGGGCAGAGTCTTGCCCACTTTGTCCTGTACTTTCCTACATCCATTCTAAGGGAGGAGAAGGAACCTCCAAAGAACAAAAATACTGAAATGAAAAGCATTGCTGGGTGTAGACCTTCTCAGCTCTCTAGACTCCTTTGGCTTTTCGTGACTTCTCCATGAATTCATCTTATAGGGTGCACCTCTGTAGAAAGGAAGATAAGCCATGTGCTCTTGTCTGCAATTCTGAGAAGTGTCTTCTCCACCAGACAATATAAAGGAGATGCCTAAATAATACCTAAATAATAAAATGCCTAAATAATTTATATAAGATTTTGGTCTTTCGATGAAAGATGTAATCTAAAAATTTGTGGAAATAAGATGCTTTTTATTGGTTGCTATTCCAGGTAGTCATATCTACCTATTAACCTCTGTTTTAGAGGAAGTTCCTGACAAACAACGCAGCTGGTAGAAGTAGGGAGGCTGGCAAATGCAAATAAATGTGTTTGAGCCTCCCTTGGTTTACACTCCTGTTTGAAAAGTACGGACAGGGTGATTTCATACATTTCATTCTTCCTTACTTCTTGGAGGAAGATAGCAGTAACGTGACTTTCTAGCATATTGCAGCTGGGATGCAGAGTATTTGAGTTGTCCAGTTTTCCCTGCTGGTGGCTTCCTTTGTTCTGTAGTATTTCTTTGTTGGTCTGCAGGGTCTTGCAAGTACCATTTTTTTTCTTTTCTTTTCTTTTTTTGTGATGAAAGAAAGGAATAGTGGTTACTTGGCCAATATTGTTTCTCCTTGCCATTAGCTTTCTCACATGCTTACCAAACATAGTCAAAAACCAGAATTATCACTTTGTTACTTGTTCTTCAACCTGTGATGCTGTTGCTAGTAGGGTTTGATCCTGCTGGATTCTGGCTGTGGCTCGTGTTCTGTGATCAGAACATTCAGCTTTTGCAATGTCTAGTTAAAATTATCAGAAAAAAGTAATGCAATGCACAGAAATTAATTCAGGAGTGCTGATACCAGAAACAAACATCAAATGCTAAGGGCATATCCCAAATGCCTTTGCTAACTGAAAGCTCTCTCCAAGTGGATAGCTTGGCAGCTCGGATCACCAGATGTGTGCCACTGCAAAATGTAGTTGGCAGCTTTTCATTGTTCTTCCTTTCTGATGTACAACTTTTCATACGAGTCAATTGCTCATTATGCCATGTGACATTACTATTCAAAATAACACCTATTTTTTGCTTATGACTCAGCTAAAAGATTTATCAGAGAAGTTTGAGTCACGTACATTGTTAACTCTCTCCTGGGCATCTTTCTTCTGCCTGTTTAGTTGTAGAGAGTTACTGATGGGCTTCCAAACCTCGTGGTGAATGGAACCTGTTCTTAACTTGCCTGCTTTGGGGGGTGCTAAAAAGTAGTGCTTTACTTAATATGAAATGTGGGTGAGGATTTCTTAGGCAAGGATGGTCATTCATGTGAAAGCCTGCAAGAACAAACTGGCTAAACAAAGTGTTTACAATACAGTGAGCCCTATAGATCCCATCTGTACAGAAAAAAGAAGGGATTTCCAGTGAAGGGAGTAAATTCGGGCTGTGGACACAAGTGACTGAGACCAAGACAACTGGAGCTTTAGAGAATTGTGGTGCTGGACATACTGTGTAAAGAAGCATAGTTACTGATCTCTTTCAGAAATGCAGTGGTTACTGCAGCTAATGGGCTTTCTGCAAAAATAGTATATTTGTTATTGGACACCTGAATTAAGGAGTTCAAAATCACCTGTGCAAGTGACAGTTTCCTCTCCGGAGCACAGTGCCAGTGAATTCCCCAGCTGTCTTTGCCCTGGTTTAGGCTTTACTCTGTTGGCAGCGTGGTTTGAATCCGCTCAGTTGCAGTCGGCCTTCTTGGGATGCATGGAGGAGTATTTGCCCAGCTTTCTTTTCAAAAAAAAAACCAACTTCACAAGCCAAAATACAGAACAGTTAGAAACGCATTGTTTCTCAGTGCTAAAGATGACCTTTACATTAACTTTTTTTTTTTTTCCCACTTAGCTTTTTCTCCTTTGTGCACCTACAACCACCTTTGGTTGTGTTGAGATGGAAGCCTTTCTTAAAAAATGTCTTCCACGTGCATGCTGAACCTTCCTGTGGATTTTCAGGTCTACATGCAATACGTGCCTTTCTACCTGCTTTTCTTTTGGTATGCTGCAACTGTTCTCCTGTGTGGGCACTTTTAAACTCCTCTGCTGGGTTGGAGGTGGGCATTTACAAGCCGAAGCTGTCCTTCTAAGGTACAGAAGCCTGCGAGTTTTGTTTGAAGGAGTGGAGGACCCTGTAAACACTGAATAGTTGAGTTCAGAGCTAAGGGTGTTTGCATTGCGCTGTCTCCCTTCAACTTCAAAGCTAGGAGTTCACAAAAGTCTTTGGAAGTCTGTTAGCTGTGCTGAATGGAGGCCACTCAGCAAACATGTGCCAGGTATTGAGGTAAATGGGGTTTTTAAAGTTTGCAGAGTATTTACCTCTGGATGATGGAGCTGAACTGCTTTGCTTTCAAAGCCAGTAGAACTGAACCCCAGGGAAAAGCTGGGTGTTGGTTTTGCATTTGTCCTATCTGAATTAAAGGATTAAAGAGCGTTTTTCAGTGTTAGGGAAAGAATGCAAGAAAATAGCCGAAGTTGCAGTTTTGAATTGAATTTTTGCAGTCCTTCTTCACTTTTGCTCAGAAAAGTTCTTCAATTGGGCAACTGATTTCCCAGCATCCAGTGTAGCTGTCAGGAGAGGAAATGCAGTTCTCAGATAATTACCACCCCAAAATGTGTTGTACTGCTTTCTAGCTTTAATCTAATGTGTTAACCTTCTGCCATGACTTAACACCACCACTTGTTCCCCTCTCAGTGGTGCTGGGATGCTTGTTCACATCACATCCTCACTGTTACCCGTGTCTTTGACTTTGAGAGAAGGTTTTAGACCTAGGAGCAGAAACCTGCTGAGCATCAGTTAAATAGGATGATTACAGCAAGTCCTGACACTATTGTAATCATTACCCTACTAATTTGAAGGAGGTGGGGGGTGGGGGTGGGGGTGGATACACCTCTCCAGAATCTGTGCTGGTCCTCTTTCTTCCTTTCCTTTTCTTCACTGAGATTTCTCTCCAGAGCATCTCTTCTCTCCCTTCCCCTCCCACCCTCCCTCTCCCTCTCTCTCAGCAGGAAACTTCACATCAGTCTGTGTTTATATGTGAGGAAGATGCAAATAGCTGCAAGACTTAGGCTATCTGTCTTTGGATCCTATAAATCAGTCTTTGCATATGCTTTACTGTCCTATTTATTAGCCTGCAGCTAATACTGAATTACATGACAGACTACAACTTACAAACGGCTTGTTCCCTCAGCAGGATACAGACACAAATTAAAATGGGTTGCTTATTTCCTTAATTTTCTCTTTTCCTTCCTTCATATGATGGCAAATGTTCCTTTTGTTACTTCTGCTGCATCTGAGATTTCAACTGGCCCTTGTGACCAGTGCTGAAAATATCATATTGCCTCTTAATCAGCAGTGTGGTATTATTCAGTCTTTTGTCTCAGACTGCTCACTAAATAACAGTTTGTCAGTATTTTCAATGATTTTGAGGATCAAACTCTCAATATAAGCACTCCTGTGCTTGCTCTTGCATTGGTTTCTACCATCAGTCTTCTGTTTAACTCAGTCCTGCCACTTTGTTCCACTTAGTGTGTCTTGCCAAATCATTTACTTTTGTTTGTCTTATGTCAAGGAAGTGGTATTTTAGGGTTGACAAGAAATTTTGGTAACTTAGTTTTCTTGCAAACTGGCTAGGCCGGTTGGAGCGAGCAGCAGTCGTGCTTAGCTTGTGGAAAGTTGTGTGATTGCTGTAGTCACTAACTGCCATGCTCTCGAGAGCCAAAATCTTGTTTGTGGGCAAGTATTTTGTTTAAACTTCTGTGTATCTAAAAAAGAGAAGTCCTAAACCAGTGCAATGTTTTTAGAGTAATTTCTTTTTCAGGTTATAAAATTGGGGATATTCACATGATGCTAATATTAAATGACATATTTATAGCTTTGTGTGTGATTCTTAATTTTGTAAATGGCCTCTGACAATTGTGTGCTCTGTTTATTTTCTGCCAACTAAGAAAGGGCAGGACTACGTTAAAAGTTGTATGGATCAGATGTCGTGTGTTGAAGGCAGACAGGGCTTTGCTATCTAGAACTGGATTGCACACCCACAATAATGAGGAAAAATATGTTCTTTCTTACCAAGATATAACCTTTTCACTACATTCATGGTCCTCTCAAAAGCTTTGCCAATTGGATTTAATTTAGCATTAGTTAACACTACATTTATTCGAAGAGTCTGAGGAAACTCAATGCAATATAGAATAATCCTCAAATTTTCCATAATTCCTTTTCCTGTCTCCTCCTTGGAATCCCTCTACTGTTATAGTCTTTGCAGTGGGATTATTGGCAGGGGGGATCTTTATATTCTTTATTAAAACTTTGATAGTTTCAGCAGGAACTAGACTGTTTCCTTTTTCAAGAATTACTTTCAAACTGGAAGATCTTATTTTTTTGCATACCTCATCTCCAGGTATAACAGTTCTGTAGTCATAAGAAAACTTTGTCATTTTTCATATCTCTCATGTCACTTGGAATTGTAATGATAGAAACAATATTTAACATTATTTGACCTTCGACAACATGCAAATCATAGAATTTACAGGTCACTCATGCATCCTGTGCAATACCATATGCATAAAGCAGAATTGTTTTTAAAAGAGATTGATTGAGATTGAAAGTGTTTAAATGGCAGAGAATTTTACCATCCTTAGGTAAGCTCTTTCAATACTTAATTACCTTCACTGCTTAGTGTCTATACCTTGTTCTAGTCAATGCTTCCAGCTTTTGCATCTGACCATCAGATCTTAAGTCTTTCTGCTAAATACGATAGATCTTAAAGTATCGAATGTTTTGTCCTTGTGTGGAAACTTGTATTGACCACGATCTTGGCTTTGATTAACTTAAAAGAAGTGGTATTGTCTGTGACCCTCTTGCCCTGATAGCTATGAACTAGTGTATGCAGTGGGGACCGGTACCTTGTCTAGGAGGTAGATTTCCTGGATAATTAGCTGGATGCTTAGAAGTTTTTCAGGATTCCTGGTGTTTTTCTCTGCATTTATGTGCCTTAAGCCTGAAAGGAATAAAGAAGGGTTTTTTTTGTGAGCATTTGTGAGCAATCTGTCACCAGTAACTAGGTGAAATGGTAGTTAGCCTGGCCATGATGGAAGATGAAATGCATCTACTGCTGGAATAAACGAGGCTCAGGTCTTGTTTGGAACCGGCTCTCCCACCGTTTTCCTTTTTGCAGGAGCACTGTGTGGTGGTTTCAATCCTCCTGAATTTCTGTCGGGCACTGGAATGCTATTTGTGGAAATACCAAAACCTATCACCTACCATTACAGCTATCACAGGGAACAGCGCTCCATGAAGATATTGGAATTTCTAGCATTTATTGTGGCCTCAGAATGCATTTTGTAGGAAAGAGAAAGAATTGATCTTTCAGTGTAATACTTTGGAGTCTCTCGTGGGGAACAACCTAAATAAAGAAACATGTTTTGAGGCTGAGCTTGAAGCTGAAAATAAGCAGATGTGTAGCCCAGGTGAGGTGAAGGAAGAAGAGTGCGGTGATCTGCAGGGTATTCCGAAATTCTGTATATTACAAAAACGAAAAAATGATAAGTATTGAGTGGTGAAGAAATATTAATCTTGTTTTCAGATGACTTAAAAGGATAACACACACTTCTGGCATGCCTGCTTATTACATCAGCTTACCAGGAGCAGTGATGATATTATTTGGTGCACTAAATAGTGTAGGGGGGTTGTGTGTGGGGAGGGTGGATTTTGGCACAAGTCCATTGGGGCATTTTGGGTGGGAAGGGAGAGGGGAAGGTTCCCAGCCAGGGTAATACCTTCCTGGTCATTGCAGACATCATAAAGAGATCTGTGCTGACAGCCAGACCAAGGGAGCAGAGGCAGTGCGGTTATGTCACCTTCCGTGCAAGGTGCTGAAAGGAACACAAGCGTGTCAGAAAATCTTAAGGTTAACAGGGAGCTTAAAGGGCTTCTCTTGCTAACTTTAGAAAAAAACTGTAAGACATGCAGAATCCAGCCTTGGGCTGGTCTTGGAGAACTCGGGGTTTGTGTGAGCATTAAATACTGCTTGCTCACTGCAGAAATTAATAACTAATTTTTATTTTATTTTTTTTTGCAGCTAAAACTTACTGGTGCATAGCAAAGACTCTCTTTTTATCAATAAAGTTTTACTTCTGCTGCTCAAAACTCAGTAGGTTAGCAGCCCTAGCTAGTTATTTCTTCCAAATTTGACTTGAAACTTTCAAGCAAGTAGACTTAAAAAATGACCTTTAATTTTTATTTTTTATTTTTTTCCCTTTGGCTCACAATGCTACTTGCTTTTAGGTGAGGTGGAATGCCTCTAGTTGTTATAGCTAGAAGACAGTCAAATGGAGCAAAACTGAGAGGAAGGAACAGAGCAGATGTATTTACTTGAAAAATACAACTTAGTATTCACTCTCCAAGCTGGCTTGTCTAGGAAATGGCTTGAATTTTCTACAGAAACAGCATATGAATTAGCATATGCATAACTTGGAATGTCTGTGACCTCCAAAGGCATGCAAAACACTTCAGAAAAAAAGAATTATAAGATACGTGATTTGCTCAACTCTATGAAGTCTAAGCAACCTCAGTGCTGTCTTTACTCAGGGACTGTTGAGTTTTCTTTAGGAGCCTGCACCCACCTCTGGGGCCTTCTGTGGCGAGGGTTGTTCCCAAGTTTTGGCAGAGGATTGCGTCTCTGCTTCAAAAGTGCTGCAGCACTAATGAATGGCAGTGACGGATCGGATTCCTCTGAAAAGAGAGGTCTCAGCAAGAAGCAGTAAGTGGTGTGGAGGCAAGTACTTCAGCAGTGGACTAGCTGCTTATCTGGGTAAGGGCTTCCGCAATGATGCTGGCAGGAACCACAGGGAAACAAATTGTCCCACTCAAAGCATGAGCAGAGGATCACACGAGAGCATGAAAAAATGACTTCTGAAGTTTAATATGATATAGTTAGTGAGATATTCTAGATGACAATTATTTCAAGTGGTTTGTGTATGCTAAATTAGCAACCGTCAGTATTTACTGCATTCACTGCACGTATGCTGTAGTGTATGCTATCTACCTACTTAAAAATAAAAAAGGACTTTTCTGTCCTAGGTACATCCATTGTACATCTTTTGGTCAGTTTGTACGTTTTTATATGCACCTGCTACTTCTCTGTCTTGTTAGCTGCTCTCTAGAGCAGCAACTCAAGTGACAGGCCATAATGTTATCCACTCATAGACATGTCTGTCCCCATCAAAATGTTATGCTGCAGGTAAGGTGATAATTTTCCTTACATCAATCAAAATTTTGTCAGCAAGATCAGACAAATGGCCCTCTGGTTTCTGCAAGGTATATTTATCCTGTTTCCAATCTGAACAAAGAAAAATACAGTAGGTAATTCTGGTAGACCCGAATGGAGCAAATGACTAATAATTGGCAAATAAGGCACTTGAGTTGCTAGGGTTACTCCAAAATAGCAGAGGTTTATTTACAAGTACAGAAGTGCAGTTCCTTGTATGGGACTGCTCTGTTGATACCCCCTTGCTTTAGATGTGTTTCTGCAAAAAGCAAAAGCTGAAAGTGACTTTATTTCAAAACAAGTAATAAGAATGTAGTACACAAAATGCTCTTCTATTTTTGTTCCTCTGTTAAATGAGATTTGGGCACTGCTAAGCAAAGTTTGGTGTCAGATTTGTAAGGTTACAGGCTCTGATGAGTTCTTTCTGTTACAGTTTGTGTCCAACAAACTGATGTTCCAGGCAGTCCTATCACAAATTGAGACAAGTTCCGCTTGTTACTGGATATGCAAGATACTGTATTGCTATCCATGGGGAGAAATGACTCAACTTTTATGATCAAATGATGATTCAGTAGTGCTTTGCATCAACATGTCTGAGTTTAAAAAAAAAAAAAAAAAAAAAAAATGAAAAGGGAAAAAACAAAACCCAAACAATATGTTAGTACAAAGTATGAGAGAATCTAACCTCCAGCTGTTGATAGCTACATGTGTTCTTTTTGCCCTGTCTACTGCTGCAGATTCCATCCTGATTTGCTCATCCTAGATGTTCATTTTAGGCATCTAACCTTAAAAGTCTTGGCTGCGTGGTGTACGGATTAGCCAGTGGAGGTATGCGTGTCAGGGAGGAGAACACTGAATTCACTTCAGGTGCTTTTCTCCCAGACATTACCTAGTGGTTATACCTTTGTACAAGGTATGTAGTAACTAGAGACCTAGGCAGTTTGGTGTTTGTTTTTAGCTGCATATTTCCTGACACTTCTTATGAATCTGGTCTGGGTGGCAGATACTACTTCCAAATTCCTTACGTGTCACCAGTGGATGTACGCTGCACTTCAAGAACTTCTGTGCTTTTAGGCTCCTTAAAGAATCATAGATTGGCCTGGGCTGGGAGGGACCTCAAGGATCATCTGGTTCCAACCCCCTGCCATAGGCAGGTTTTTTAAAGGAAAAATATTTTTTTTTGTTTTGATTTTTGAAAGAAATATTCCACATGCACAGTAGTGAATCAGATTGAGTATTTGCTAGACCTTCATAAACAGATGGAGACAGGAGATAAGCTTTCACCAAACTCCAAATGCTTACTGTAATTTTGTGGTGTTTGTAATTCTGGGAAGCTTTCAAAGAGAAATTTGGTTGTTAGTTGACAATAGGTGGCATTCAGTCACCAGAGGTGAGTTACCTAAACCTGAGCAGACCGGATCTTTCTCTCGAAGGCTTCAAAGGCATCTGCTTTTCACAATTAGCTGTATAAGTGACTGAGGCACTTGCTCTTTGAGGCCATTGCATTAGACCTCAAAAACGCATCCTCAAGGATGCTGTAGTGCATAGCACTTAATGTGCATGTTATTTCTAAAGTGGCTGTAGCTGTATGCCACAGCAAGCTTAAAATAGTCTCTGTATTAGGACAGGGGATGCCATCATCCAGGAGTACAGGCATAGGTACAGATCTCACTCTGCCTTTTATCACATGTGTAAAAGTGAGCATTTACCCTACTGCAGATCTGAGCCTGTATTTGTTAACGTTCATGAAAAACTGAACCCAGGGGACTTTAAGATGGTATCTGACTAAATGGCTGTGCTTGGGGCCCTGAGGCTAATGGCATAAAATGTGGCAGTGTATTAGGATCACTTACCTGAAATAATACCTCAAACAATTTATATGTTAAATGAGTTGTCACATATCTTGCTAGGGTCTGCAGCCTGCTTTTCATTATATGCGTTATTATATTCTGTTTGGAACCGTCCCTTGGGGGGAAAAAGAAGTATTCAGTAAAACCCCGCTGGGTTCAATTTTCAGGAAAATTAACAAATGCAAACTTAATTAGAGTAATAAAATTGTGAAGGATGGGGTGTGGTTAATATTGCATGAAATAAAAACCCAAGAAGAAAAGGAAAACAGAATTTGGTAGTAATGCATATTTGGATTCATCCCCAAGTCCTAACAAGTCCTAACAAGTGTGTTGTTGGAATCTACGCAGCTTCCTCTGTGATCCTAGAAAGTTAATCCGCTGTGGCAGGTATACACATTTATTTTCTGTTTAAATACACCATTTAACACCTGTCTGCCCCTGCCTCCCCCTCCATGCTCTCATTTATGTACGCTATCCTGTTACAGTGAGAAAACTCACTTTTCATTTAGTTATATCGAATTCATTTGCACTAATGGCTGTTTTAGGATGAGGCCTAGGTGGATGGTGGAGGACTTGACAGTTGAGAAGTGGTCGGCTTCTACCATCTGCAGGAGTGTTGGCCATTCCTAGCTCTGTGTGGGGCTCTACATGTATATGCACTTAAGTCCACCTCTCTTCCTTGTATTCTGCATGTCCAGCAGAACCTGAGCTTTCCACATTACTTACCTTCCTTCTGTACCTCTCCTCCATCCCCCGGCTCTTCCTGCTTCACTCTGCTTTGGTCCTGTTCCTGTATCCTGACAAGGAAGGCACAGCTCTGTTGGGCGTTCTGAACTACATGGATGAGACTTGGAGCTGGGACTCCTTGATGCCCTTAGGAAGGAATGAGGCTGCTTAGATACATGTAGTCACACTGACCTACAGCAAGGAAAAATCAGGCTGTCTCCTGTCCCTAGCCACAACGTCTGTGAAAATAAACCCTTGTATTTTTACTGGAATCACTTCTATTGCAGAAGTTCCTGTGGAGTGGGAGTGCTCAAAGGAGATGTTTGCTAGATTAATATTGCTGCTTGTTGGAGTCACTGCACCGGCCATCCACAGGCTAATCCTGCCGGGCTGGAAGAAGGTTTGAATTGTCCAGCCTCTCCAAGTGAAAGGCAAGCAGATCGTTAGCATAGTGACTGGGATGTCTATGTTCACATTAGTTATGGGCAATTAGCATTTCATTTTCCAATTGAATAAACGATTTCAAATCCAATTAGTCAACGATAGCCTTTCCTGTTCTTTAAATACAGCCTTAGGGAGTGCTGGTTTCAGGCGGGTTAAAGTTCATTTTTAGTAAGGTCAGCAAGAATGTTGTTTGTTTTAGTGCAAGAAGCCTTACTGTTGAATAGTTAAAAAGGAAGAAAAAAGCACTTGAAAACAGCTTTTTTTCTTTGTGGATTTTTTGAGGGAAAAGAAAAAACGTGAAGTAAATACCACTGCCATCTGTTTCGTATAGGAAATTTTAGGTTGTGAATGTCATTGCAAAAGCTGAAAAGTTAAAAATGAAGTCATTTTGGAGTGTTTTTGTTTTGTTTCGTTGATTTGATTGCATTGAGCCAGATACTTTTTTTTTTTTCTAAGAGCCTGCACCAAATCCCAAATCTGTGTGTTTGTGTGAGAAGTGCTTTGAAAAAGCACAGGTCAAGGACATTTTAAGAGCATGGTCTGGAGACCTGAGGATCTAGTGCCTCACACATCTCTTAAGTATGGAAATAGCTGTGAACCTGCTGTACTGGCTATGAAGAATGAGCTTATTGGTCCAAACAGTTTTTCTCTGTATAATGCACGTTTTTAATGTATCTGTCCACTTTATTCCCTAGTGTATTCACTGTGAAAGTAAAACAATTTTGGTCCTAGAAAATCTTTCACTCTCTGAGGTAGAGTTCGTCACTATTACGTGCCACATGAATGGGAAGGAAAGCTGTGTATCGATAGAAAAAGTAAAACTTGCACTGGTTGGAAATTGCAGATATAATCGCGAATGCTTTTGCGTATCTGGAAACAGTGTGTTCCTCTAAAAGCTTGCTAATTTTATTTTAAAAAGGGAACATAAATATCTGACTCATTCTCTCATACGTCTGCTGTTCTTCTGCAGAAAATGCCTTCTCTTCAGTATTCAGGGCATCTAACAATACTTACTCACATGCCACTTGTCTCTTTAATAACTAAATAAGGATTTCTGAATAAGTACCATTAAACAAATTAGTACTGAACATAAACATCTATTGCATTGTTCCTGATAAAGGAATACCCTATATTTCTGCTTTCTGACTCAACCCTTTCCTTTATTACTAAATTCCATTCCAAGGAGGCTGTCCCAGCAGGCCTGCTTGACCTCTCTCGTCTGCTGTACCGAGCTGACACGTAGCGTGTCCTTGGGAATGGATTTCAGTCCTTACTCTGTGTGGTGGATTAAATAAGTTTAGTAACTGAGTTTCTGAGCACCTGCCAGGAATCACCTCCAAGTGACCCTGAGATAATCGCTGTCTCTCAAGAATGTGGGTTTCTCTTGGAGCCGTGCTTGCTTGGTTTGGACCTGAATTGTCCCGCTTGGAGCCCTTCATTAGCTGTACTTGGCACAACCTGTTTGTGTTTGTGGGGCATCTCAGCACCTGCTGGCTCTCTGAAGGCCTTGGGTGATGTGTTCCATGTTGTTCCCTCTAGAGTTCATCTGATTTGGCTTTTTGATCCCGTTCCTGTATTTTTCATGGCACCATTTGGCTTTCAAAGTCTATTGCTGTCTTTCTGAACTTCCTTCCCTTTGTTCATGTCAAGTGCTTGCTTGGGGGTCGTCCTAAGTTCCAAGAGGTTTTACTGTAGATGAGGCCAATTGGGTAATTACTGAATTAATAAAGCCATTTAACTGGGTTACAGTAATGATTATTTCCTCACCATCTGAACTTTGTTGCTGGGGACAGAATGTGTGGGTCCTACCAAAACCTGTGGCTGTTTTCCTAAGCCTGCTGCCTGATTTGGGTGGTACCTTGGCTCTGGTTTTTCACCTTGAAGACCCCATTGCTATCCATTGGGTGCCCATGCTCTGCTCCCTGTGTGCTTCATGCCTGTCTGGCTGTTTTGCTCATCATGCCATCATATTTGTATCTGGAGTCTGATGAGTGTGTAAACAGAATCAGAAAGCCATCTTTTTCTGGTAGTGCTATATATGGCAGTAGTTGTGTGTGCAATGATGATTTTTTATTATCTTGCTGTTATACAGTTTCATCTATATATAATAGACATGTTTCTGGGTGTATTAATAAGGGAAGCACTTGTCTATGGAATAGTTTTCCTCAGTTATCCCGGTGGCAGGGCAATTAGTGTGTCTCCACTGGCCACTACCTTTGAATCCGGCATGGTTATAGTGCTTTTATTCACAAGCTGCCACTATTACTCTCTAATCTATCTAGTTCACAGGCAAATAAAGTATGCCATCTTTCAGGACTGCCTTATAGAATGGAAATAAAAAAAGGTTTAGTAAAAAAAAAAAAAAAAAAAAGTAATGCCTAAACAGTAGCCTAATTCTTCAGGGAGAAAATAAAATACCTGCTGACAGCTCTTACCTTAATGATGTTCTTGCTTCTGTCAAAACATCAGACGCCCCATCATTTCCATTGGCATTTGCAAGGCTCTTTAAAGAGATGCATAGGAAAGCAGAATGTTTTGATGGGTGCTTTTTTTCAGTTGGAATACCTTTCTGCAGCCACTGTTGTACTTGAAAGGGGATCTTTTCCCATCTGTCCTCTCTCAGTTTGATTAGAGAAAGGTTTGGGAGCAAGTGGAAGTGAAGGGTAGATAAGATACAAAATTTAGCGAAGTCAGGAGCTTTTCTCCTGTGGTGTAATTAAACTGTGAGAACTGATGCACAGTATCACTGTGATGATTAGAAAAAAGGGAATTATAACCTGGACAAGCTGGCAATGATGATCTGAGATGCTCTCCTAACCCAAGTCACTTGGGGTCTGTGTGTGCTAATTGCAGAGGTGTAAGGTGGAGCGAAGGAGGTACTAATGTCCACTTTAAGATAATCATAAATTTTCAGCTTTCTGGATCAGTCTTAGCTGCTTCCTTGCAAGTTCTGGTGCTCTTTGCAAGTACTACTGCCCCCTTCGCAGGGTGTGCAATCTGTTGCTGGCAAATTTGGGGTAGCACCGTGTGTTGCAGCGTGGGTATCAGTACTCGGCCCTGTGCTACTTGTGATGTGTTGGAAAGCTGGCAGGAGGGAGAGCTGTGACCTATGCTGCAGGTTGATGTGGTTCTAATAATGGAAAATAAAGCCCATCTGATTAATAAAGGAGAAGTGAAGGGTGCAGTGCAATTGGGGCTGGGGCACTCAGTACAAGCGTTTGCCTGAGCTGTTACTGAAATAGGAGGAGGGTGGTTGCCTATGGAGAAATAAGGTATTTCATGTGTTTTCCTGTTTGAACTGTCTGCTCGGCTTAACTAGATATGGGGCAACCAGAATTCCTCTAGATAGAGGGAAACAGCATCCAGTGTTTCCTGGTGGGCTGCATCAGCAGAGGGGTGGGCAGCAGGGGAGGGAGGGGATCGTGCCCCTCTGCTCTGCCCTCCTGAGGCCCCACCTGGAGCCCTGCGTCCAGCTCTGGGCCCCCAGCACCAGGAGGATGTGGGGCTGGTGGAGCGGGGCCAGAGGAGGCCACAAAGATGCCCAGAGGGCTGGAGCACCTCTCCTGGGCAGGAAGGCTGAGAGAGCTGGGGGTGGTCAGCCTGGAGAGGAGAAGGCTCCGGGGGCACCCAGTGCAGCTTGTCAGTACTTGAAGGGGGCTTCTAAAAAGATGGAGAGTGACTTTTTGCTTGGTCAGATAATGACAAGACAAGGGGGAATGGTGTTAAACTGAAAGAGAGGGGAGGTTTAGGTTAGAGGTTAGGAGGAAATCCTTCCCTCAGAGGGCAGTGAGACCCTGGCACAGGCTGCCCAGAGAGGCTGTGGATGCCCCAGAGAGGCATGTGGGTGTTCAAGGCCAGGTTGGACGAGGCCCTGGGCAACCTGATGCAGTGGGTGGTGTCCCTGCCCATATCAAGGGGTTGGATGGAATTGGATGGGCTTTGAGGCCCCTTTTAACCAGAGCTGTTCTATAGTTCTTTGCTTTTGTAGCATAACAACTACTTGTGGCTTGCTTTCTTTGGGATATAGATGTCTTTGAGTTCAAAATTTCTATATATTTCTATATATTTCTTCCCTTTTCTAGAAGTATTGTGTAAATGCGGGGTATTGTTGTATCCATCTTTGATCGTGCCAACATCTAGGCCGTACTGGGGCAGGGTGCCACGTCTGATGCACTACTGATCTGTGATAGCTGGACATTTATGCTTTGTGCCTGCTGCTGATGGGAAGGATGGCAGACTGAAATACAGAGTATATTAAGTAGTAACGTGTTTTACTTCATATACTGTTTATCAATAGCAAACCCCATAGGACACCAATCTTTTTTGTCCATGTCCACACACAAGGCAGGGAGAAGATGAAACTATAGAGAAATAGACATCATGAAGCCTAAGAAGTGAAAATGGTATAAAGTGACTCCCCGTCCAATTACCCTTTATCCAGGCAGTTGTTGTGTGCAGTCACTCTGTCTGGCTGTGTTGTGCTGACTGGCAAGGAGATGCAGGCAGGATAAGAATGAAACCATTGCAAATAAGAGGTATTTTTTCTTTTGCAATGTACACCTCACAATATGTTAGTATTGCTTCTCCGAAAATTGAATCAGCCTGTTCTTTATCACAGTTTCTTTATATGCCCCCCTCAAGCTTTCTGGTTTTTGTTTCATTTTTGCTGTCCCTCACTGTTCTCCTGGCAGAATTCAGGAGCTGGAAATGTTTAAAAGAGATGTCATCAAAAGCAGTTGTATTTTTAGCTGACACAGAGGGGAATTCTAATTCTGATTTTGATTCATGTCATGGCTTTTGCTGCTTCCCACAGGTAGTATTGCTTTCTAAATTATTTCTCTCTCAGGACTTCCCTGAATCTGTTCTGCAAATTTTTGGACTCTACAACCCCCAGAAGTTAGATGCTCTCAGTGTAGGACACAAGACATACGGCTCTGATTCATTGAAAGTTTTCACTTAATGCTTTATGAAAAGTGTTTTTCTCCTTAAAGTTTTTCTTTCTTCATGTATCTTTCTTTCTTGATGAGATGGAGTAGAACTCAAATACAGTCAGCTCTATGTTCATTCTGAGGGGGCTTTTAAAGGAAATAACCGATCATGGGAAATTATATTCCTCCTTCCTCATCTCTGCTCTTCAGAAGAGCTTTAGATTGCCTCATTATAAGTCCTATTTTCTCTACTCTGAGAGCTTCCTTGGAAGCTTTGTTTTCCATTTTGTATCTCTGCTGTGTGGAAGTCACCTTTTTACTTCATGGATTTTTTGCGTGTGTGTGTTTTTAACAAGAAAGGTTAATAGGGCCGATATTTTAGAATGCACAGACTTAGGAAATGCACTTGGGAGGCTACTCTGTGGCTGTCAAAAATGTAAACCATTCTAACACTTCCCTTCACATTGCTGTCATGGCATAATTTTTATGCTGCCCCTTTACTGTGAATTCTGCCAGACTTGGCAATGTATATTAAAGGCTAAAGGTCTGGATCCCTTAGGCCAGTGCTCGGGAAAATATTTGTATAAAAAATGGTATTGTGACCACAGCTGCAGTAGCAGAACCTGCCATATTATTAATTACTAAAAAGGAATTGTTACATACTGCTGGTCCTCACTCATTCATCTGTTGGGTATCTGTCTTATTAAAGGAAGTAAAACAAACAGTCCTTGAAACCATTACAGTTCTTTAAATTGTGTACAGGGGACACTGAACTCTGGCAAACAATCAGAAAAGATAATCTGCTAAGCCGGCTGGCTTTAAAATTGCCCATTACTGGTATAAATCCTCGAGTGTACCTGTCAGTCCCTAATGCCACATGCTGAAGGAAAGGAAGATGACATTTTCTTTGGCCGGGGTGGGCCTATGTAGTTCTGCGTGGAGGCGCTCGAGGTTTGCACCAGGTATTTCTTTGGTATTCGGAAATGTGTCTTGTAAATATGACTACGTAGGGGGTATATAGCTGGTTATGTGATGAGAAATACCTTTGATGAGAAAACTTTGATCATGAAATACATGGCCCCAGCTGTGAAGTGACCGGTCAGGTGGAGGGTGGCGGGGCATCTGCGTCACAGAATTATAAAAAGGGTTTGGGTTGGAAGGGGCCTTAAAGGTCATCTAGTGCTTCGGGAAGAGGGGGCAGAACAGTTCCTGTGGCGCCATGAGTGAATCCCCGTCCTTTTTTGTCAGCCTTGTAGGAAAAAAGGAAAGGGATGATGTTTAACACAGGTGGGTTGAATTAGCTCATAAGGTTGGATCTACCTGACTTTAAATTGGGCACACTGACGTGGATTAACCAGAAACTATAAAAACCAGGTAAGTAGGAAGGGCATAATGCAGGTCTTCCCTGTTGTATTTTTTAGGCTAAAGCATGTCATGAGATTCATCAGTCACAGAGTGAGTTTTTGTGCATTAGTGTATCATCCAGTCCTGATGGTGGAACAAGAAGGGATTGTATGTGTATTGCATATTCACTCTGCAATTCTGAACTGTTCCCTGGGTGGCTTGTCATTTGAGCAATCATAAATGATCCACGATCACATTTTCCACTGCTATTTCCAACAGATGAAGCAATAGTAGTGTATCCTGTAAATCCTATAATACAGATAATCTTAGGGTGGAGGTAATGAGAAGATATTTTTTCCAGTATAAACCATATGGCAGTTCTTTAGTGTGTGTGTGTTTGTTTTTTTTGTTGTTGTTGGTGGTGGTTTTTTTTGCGTCAACATTTGTATCTTACCTAGCCATGGCTATATTCGACAGTTGTGCTCACACATCCTTCATCTAGATTCTCAGTATTTTATAGACAGGACTTGTTAAGTTTGCCTTGAAATTGGCTCTGTATAGCATAGTAGTGTCAAAGTTCTTGCTTGAGTCATTGCCTTTACCTTCTGTATTACTCTAGTCTCTGGTTAGTTTTACTGCACGATTTGTAGCATCATTCTGGAAGGGGCTTTTTAACAAGGAACACAAAAATCCCTGAGCTGCTGATTCCTCATCATATGCAGCTAATAAGCTTTTTTTTTTTTCTTGTTCACATACAAGATAATGGTGCCTTTAGATCTATTTCATAACAGCTTGTAAGATGCTGTTAGTATCCCCATAAATTAGTTTTCAATGAGAGATCTTACACATAAATGCAACTTAGTTTAATGTCCAGACCCTTTTAACTGAACAATGAAGAATTAATTCCCTTTAAGCTGACATCACATTGGGATATCTTTTTCTCTTTTACTTCCAATGATTTGAAAACAAGACAGGCTGCCCAGAGGCAAGTGAGCTGGTGCAGCTCTGCCTAAGCTCAGTTGCAGGAGCTGCCTGTCCTGCGGAGGTAATAGGGGGATAGATTTTCATCACTGGGTCTTTGATCTTGGGTTAATATGACTCATTTGGAGAATGTTGATGCTCAGCAAAGTCTGTACTGTGATTTCTGAAGAAAGGAATAAGGTGCAAGTCAGTGTTAAATTTGCCTAGCCAGGT
This sequence comes from Netta rufina, assembly GCF_964035555.1. Taxonomy (NCBI): domain Eukaryota; kingdom Metazoa; phylum Chordata; class Aves; order Anseriformes; family Anatidae; genus Netta; species Netta rufina. The sequence continues at coordinate 4,516,962 of NC_140140.1, forward strand.
AATTAATTGTATCGGATGATTTTTTTTCTTAAATTTGAACTTTCATGTACCTGTGCTCCTTTCATGTGGTTAGCTTAGGTCTCCTTAAGGATTACACTGATTGAAGAGCCAGATACTGCTGTTACTAGAAGTGTGAAGGAGGCATTGAACTTAATGAATCAAAGAAATTAAGGGGTTTGTAACATACAATTCGAGTAAAAGGCACTTAAAAGATACTTGAAAAGCCATGTGGGTCAAGTTAGCTAATTGTAGATATTAACTTGTGGATTGTATTCTGGCCAAATGATACAGGCACAGCTTTGGATACCTGTGGGAGCATGCCATGGGAGCAATGTGTGAGCTCCTTTCTTCATGGTCTGTTATGCTGCCTGCTGTCCTTACACAATTAAAGCTTAGTGAAAGTCTTTGCATACCATACACTACTGGTAAGACAAACTGTGTGTCATAATTCAGGTTTGTTTTATTCAAATTTATTTTTCCTTGTGTTAGATAATGTAAGGATTTTTTTTTTTTTTAATCTTAATATTTTCAAGGAGCTACAGACCTCTTGGCAGTTTCCTTTTAGAAGGTGTTACAGGTAGGTCTTCAACAAAACAAAAGAATAATAATAATAAAAGAAATCATTGCTTAAGCCTGCAGCGAAAATAGGCTTATATGTGTAAGTTTAAATTTTAACAGTAATTCTGATAAACAAGTACATAAAGTTGGCATGAAAATTTAGTCTCTCTGATGAAGAAAACCTTTAGTATAGTGCAAGCTCCAATGTGACAGTCTGTGGAACCACCTGCAACGAGCTACGCTGCTTTGAACCCTTGGCAGCTTGGTACAGTATTCTTTCCTCTGCCTGAACTGTGGCAGACTGCTGATGTGTACGTGTGCTTGAAGTTTTGTGCTGTGTCACTGATCGGTGTCATCTGGAGAATCCTGAAGCCAGGTCCAGTAGCTGTGTCATTGGTTAGTAACTGAGCAAGCAGCTTATGTTCCTTTTAACATTGAGCTTCATGAACGTGATCTTTAAAAATCAGCTAGCTCACCTGTACCTCTCTTTTGCCCAGGATTCATGGGATTCTTCCAAGCAGGTCATTGAACAGGCCAAAGTCTGCTCTCCTGACAGCTGGGGCATGATCCTGCTTTAATGCCTTGTTCCTGTATCACAGGATCATGGAATACCAGAGGGTGTCCTACTACCAATGCAGTGTGCTGGATTTGCAGCTTCTTGTGTGTTCTTGTTTACTTCATAAAAAACTGGGCAATGTTCCATTATAAGTGCACCTTTATTTAGGAGACGGTATGAAACGTTAATATTGTGATTTCCACAGGATAACAAGATGGTCTAAATAGTAAGCAATGGGCTTTAAGGACTAGAATCCAAAATTGGTACCACAGGCAGTTAAGAATTGTAAGTTAAAATTGCAAGGGGTTGTGTAATGGATTGGCAGCTAACAGAGTACTTGAAATTCATTTGGCATTTACATGCACGGTAAATTCCAAATGAGCTCCTAAGAACCCTATAAAAAAAAAAAAAGAGTGCGTGTGTGGACTGCTTGTTTCTCCCCGTAACTTATATCCTCTTAGTTCTAGATTGTATTTGCTTTTGCATCACTGGGACTTTCTTAATGTACATAAAGAGGTGATTTACATTCTTAGATATAGTGCAAGAATTTGCAACAATATCAGAATAAGTGGACCATTGTTATCTTTGTAACTGAAGCTGGGTGAATATATCTCAATTTTTCTGCCCACGATTCAGGGCAGCTTGTTTTCTTGCAATGAATATTGGTAGATCCCAGGGAAATATAGCCACAGATTTTATTAACAATGAAATGCCTGCCTGCCAGTTGCATGGCAGATCACGCTCAAACTGGCAGTTTGTGACAGATGTGTATGTAATGGTTCTAAATCATTGTGTGGATTCACTGTATTCTGTATTTTACTCGAACAAGTTCCAATAACAGTTACACAAATAAATTAAAGTGCAGCTGTCAACATCACCAGCGGGAGTTGAAGGCATAGGCATAATATATTAAAGAGCTGATGCCTCGTGGAAAACTTTTGGAATTTATTTTGCTAGATGAAAGCAGCAGCAGATTCATTTCCACTGTTTTTCTTCTCTCATTTTTAATAATCAAGACGACTTGTAATTGAGCTGATTCCAGAAGGTTTTGTTACAGTTCTGGGACTGGTTCTATGGCTGTTCCACTTGTCCCAGCGTATCCTTTTCTGGTTATTTTATAATTTTAACTTTCCTGGAAATGAAATTCTGTAATGCTTTGTTTAGGGTGTATAATCCCTGCATACAAACCATAGCTTCTCGGAAGGTCCAGAAGGGTTTAGCTTCCAGACATTTTTCCTTTTACGAAATTATTGAGTAGTTCTTAAAATCGGGGTTTTGTTCTTAAAACAAACAGAACCCCATGTCTATGGACAGCTCTATTTAAAACTCTGTTATTTTAAGTTGGTGGCCCTGAGATGCCAGCTTTAGATGTTGTCAGTGTGTGCCTGTCAGTTTGAGCAGCTCCCCAGCAATTTCTTTTCTCTAGTCACTTTTTATCCAGTTGGCACTGCTTGTTTTGACTCCAAATTGCTGGCTCTGCTTCTCCCTGGATTTGCTAGGGAGTTGAGCCAGACCCTCAGAGGCAGGCTTTGCTCCACTGCCTTGCTTGCCACAACTGTGTTTGCATCCTTGCTTAACTAACTCTCTCATCTCCTGTTTCCCAAGTTTTAATCAAGTATGCATGTTGTGGTAAGAAGTGCAGGAAGCCATGCAGTAGTTTCTTTTCCCTTGTCCCCTCTTTTTGCCACTGGTCATTGCAGAGTTTCTGACAGCCTTTGGTTAGTGGAGGTAGGATGCTTGGGATCCGTTTGTACTCATGTCCACAGGCTATCATTGTTCAAACATTTCTAGAAAGCATGAAATATTTCTACCTAGCAGACAGTAGGTTTTGTTTCCCTCCAGGCTGGCTACAGCCACCTGTTCGACAGATTAAATTCATCAAATCATTTTTAATCACGTTCATTGGACTGTGGAGCTGTGCCAGGGCCCTACTAAGCAACAAATGGGTTCAGAGCAGGCACAGTGCAGTTTCTGGTAGAAAACAGTTCCTCTGGTGCTGGTTCTTATCAGCTTGCCTGTGAAGGATAAGAAATCATCAACATTTCAGATTACTCAGGGACAAAAGAGCAGAGATTTGGCTTATTTGCATCACAGTGGTAACTCCATTGGTTTTGGATTTGTACCAGCATAAACTAGGGGAGAATTAGGCACAGAGCCAAATAATCTTTGTGTTTCTTAAATAATTAACCAAATCCACAAGGAGCTAGGCTGATGAATGGTTAACAAATGAGTGAAATGATCAAATGTTATTCGTTAAAACTAAATGTTATACCATATCTGTATCTTCCTTTTCTCAACCCAGGAGATTTTTTTAGGCATATACTTTGAAAAAGAGGAACTCTGAGTGAAGCAAAAAGACTTCGGATTAAATATCCCTTACAAAGCAATAGATTTCACTGGTGCAAGTACTTTGGATAAGATTTGACCTGTAGTATTTTACTCTATCTCTTCTAAAGGGCATGATTATCTGTAACAATTCACTTGTGATTTGGACTTGTGGGAATATAAAGTTGCAAGTCTGAGAAATAAATGGTTTTCTGTAGCACTGAAGAAAGATCTCATCGGGTATTAACTGGAGTTTATTTGGACAGTGTAGACTTCTTCTTGTGAAGATAGGAAATAAGAGAAAAAAATCGAGGAACCTAACACCTTACTGTGTGTAATCGGGTCAGGTTCTGTCATAGAACCATGCAAGACCATCCCAGCTGTTGTGTGTTGCTGTTCTTCCTTCATAGCTCCTGTGTTTCAATGAAATGCTGTAATGCTATTTCATGCTGGGAGGTGTGCAGGTACCTAGCAGGTATTTCTGGTGGTAGCAAAAGTGAAATTTGACCCCATGCCTAACAATTATGTAAAGAGAAGTTTGTGGACTTTTTAGCACAGATGTTCATGATTATATAAATGACAGCTCATAGGGAGCTTTTCTGCTTACATTTTTCCATTGATCTGCATTAACGAGAGTTCCACAGGTACACAATAATGGTCAAAAAACCACCACCACCACCAACAAGCACCACCTAGCTCTGTTTTGTATACCTAACAAATGCTGAAATAAACAGCATATGGCCGTTTGCTTCTATGTCCTAGAATCACAGAACAGCTCCAGTTGGAAGGGACCTCAAAGCCCACCCAGCTCCAACCCCCTGCCATAAGCAGGAACACCACCCACTGCATCAGGTTGCCCAGGGTGTCGTCCAACCTGGCCTTGAGCACTCCCAGGGATGGGGCACCCACAGCCTCTCTGGGCAGCCTGTGCCAGGGCCTCACCGCCCTCTGAGGGAAGAATTTCCTCCTAACCTCTAACCTAAATCTCCACTTTTAGTTTTAAACCATTGCCCCTCATCCTGTCAATATCTGACCAAGCAAAAAGTCACTCTCCATCTTTTTAGAAGCCCCCTTCAAGTACTGACAAGCTGCACTGAGCTCCCCCCGGAGCCTTCTCCTCTCCAGGCTGACCACCCCCAGCTCTCTCTCAGCCTTCCTGCCCAGGAGAGGTGCTCCAGCATCTGGGCATCTTCATGGCCTCCTCTGGCCCCGCTCCACCAGCCCCACATCCTCCTGGTGCTGGGGGCCCAGAGCTGGACACAGGGCTCCAGGTGAGGCCTCAGGAGGGCAGAGCAGAGGGGCACGATCCCCTCCCTCCCTGCTGCCCACCCCTTTGCTGATGCAGCCCAGGGTGCAGTTGCCCTTCTGGGCTGCAGGCACACACTGCTGGCTCATGTTGAGCTTTTCATCCACCAGAACCCCCAAGTCCTCCTCTGCAGGGCTGCTCTCAGTGAGTTCTTCTCCCACTCTGTGCTCATGTCTGGGATGGCCCCAGCCCAGGTGCAGCACCTTGCACTTGGACTTGTTGAACCTCATTTGGTTCACATGGGCCCACTTCTCCAGCCTGTCCAGGTCCAGTCCCTCTGGATGGCATCCCTTCCCTCTGCTGTACCAACTGTGCCACTCAGCTTGGTGTCATCTGCAAACTCGCTGATGGTGCACTGGGTCCCACTGTCTGTGTCATTGATAAAGATATTAAACAGCACTGGTCCCAGGACAGACCCCTGAGGGACGCCACTGGTCTCCACCCAGGTGGAGCACCATTGACCACAGCTCTCTTGGTGCAGCTGTCGAGCCAATTCCTTATCCACTGAATATGGGCCCACCCATCAAACCCATCAATCTCCAATTTGGAGATTAAGATGTCATGTGGGACTGCCTCAAAGGCTTTGAAGAAGTCCAGTTAGATGGCATCGGTCAGTCTGTCCTTGTCAACCGATGCAGTCACTCCATCACAGAAGGCCGCCAGATTGGTCAGGCGGGATTTGCCCTTGCTGAAGCCGTGCTGTTTGTCTCAGATCAACTCCTGGTGAAGAAACAGCTCTAGAGTTCAAAGCTTGCATTTCCGTATTCTGTGGCTTTTTAACCAAACTTGTTTATCCATTAAGGCTTCAAGCCACAGCATAATGGGATTTAAGATGTTTTCTCTACTGAGTTAAAAGTACAGTTCTTGTACAAAGTGATAAACGTTCCTTACTGAGAAAAACAAATCAAGTCATGATTTCCTTTTAATGTAGGAATAAAACTTTTCTTAGCTACTAGTATGTTGGTCATTTTGCATTTTAGTTTCTGATTCTTCAGGTTTACAGCATGAGAAGTTGTTGAGGCTGCTGCTAATTGTGTATTAGTTATTATGGTAATTGACAGCTCTCAGTTTTGTTATTGTGACTGCAGAGTACCTGGTAACAAGCTGATAATGCATAACGACTACAGCCTGCTTTGCTGGCAAGAATCATCAGAGTTTCTCTCTTCTCCTGTCTGTGTGTGCAGTTACGAGCTGTTTGGCATAGAGGCTGTTTTATTTGTACAGTGCTTATCACCACAACGTTAGAGACATTGTGGCAGTACAAATACTTGCAGGTATGTGCATGTATAAACACACATAATCCACTTCTCTCAGTCAGTAGGAAACTCAAATCACACTTCGGAGTAGCGTTGTGTTTAATCGGATCTGGTTTCAGCCCAAAAGCAGGGGCGAATTGCCATTCCTTGATGATTGTTGACCTGTTTGATAGCCATTCTTAGGGAATGCTGCTATTAGAAATCAGAATATTGTGTGCCAAAGCTTCTATACCACAGAGTATTGTCCTCAAAGGGTGGTGAATCCTTAGGCTGTTGATAGTGTGGTGTTTTGTTTTTCTGGGGTATGTGTATGGGTGTCTTTCCACATCTTAGTAGATTTCTCATCTTACTTTCCCTGGTTTTAATTTTTGTGGCATGCACTGAATCTCAGAATGTCTGTCTGTAGGGGTGTAAGTTATTTAGGAAACTCGGCTGATTAAATCAGTAAATCCAAATTGAATCTGAACCTACTCAGGAAAGCCTAGGTTCAATTTGCATTGGTAAGGAGAGTAATAATGCACTTTGTGCAGAAAACCCTTGACAGAGGAGGTGCTTCAGTGAACAAACTACTAGTAATCTACATAGCTGTTTATGCAGATAATTATTTGACATCTGCAGGCTCTGTTTTGGGAAGACTGGTGGCAAAGTTAAATATTCTGTCTGTTAGTTCCTCTGCAAATCATTTTAACCTATCACTTCTACTCCTGGAACACACATTTCTATAATAGAGTTTTTCTTTGAAGGAAGTTGATGTGAGGTCTTACAGGATATGCACAGAACGTGGTATAACAGGAACCAGAAATATCTACCTGTCAAGAATGGGATTCTGTTGCTTAAGCTTAAATGCAGGATCCGGCCTATGCAGGATTCAGGTTGGGTTAATGCTAACTTCACACTGGTCTCCAGATACAGGACAAAAAAACACACTTCTGGAGTCTAATCTCCAGACGCCATGCTGTAGGTGACCTGAAGTCCAGATAAGCCCCCAGGTTTGTCTGATGGTAGGAGATCTTGTTTCTTATTAACAGCCTCAGGGACAACACAACAGCAAGCAAAGAACATGTACTTTAACAAAAAAATAAAATTTCTTACCTAATTGCAGGCATTCTTGGGAATATTGGGAGACTTATGAAAAAGACAAACAACAACAACAACAAAAACTGTAAAACTGTAGCATCTAATTTAAGATCTTGCTCCTCTGGTGGTCTTCAGGTATAGGGGAAATATCCTGCCTGCCTTTCCCTAATTGGGCCATTAGATTTAGTGGTGTGGTCTGGCCTCTTGGTTAGGGAATTGCACTCTGTGCTTGGGACATTTTCTCCATTGTGCTGCAGCTGGGGAAATTACCAGCTCTCACTTCCCATCCCCTGTAATTTTTCTGCTATTGGCTGCTCACTCAGTTGGTAGCTCTAAGAATAGATGAGCAGAAATGTCATTCATTGTTCACCACTGTAGATTGCTGTCTTAGGCCTTCAATCTCTTTTCTTTAATGGCTACAAAATAGGTTCTTTCATACACAAAAGAGATTTTGAAATGTCTCTTTTATGCTGTTTCACAGGGAAGGTTGTGATACAGGGTGAGACTCGTGAAGTAAAACGGGGGGTTTATCAGACCTGAAGTTCCCGATGTCAACAGGCACGGCTTCCCAAGTGCAGTGCTGTACACGAGCTGTGCACGCAGTGTGTGGGTTTTGCTGTATGTGGGTTCCCATGCCCCAAACCAAGCTGTGCTTCAAGAAATTGTCTTATTTTCTGTATGTGATTAAGAAGGAAAGAGAAAAGACAGAAAACAAATCAAGTGTAGGTTGGATTATCTCTAAAGCAGCAAGGCTTTTAGGGTTATGTGCATATTGTCAGATAATTTTTGGACTGTAACATTTTAGTAGGGAGAAAATCTCAGTCTAAAAGCTCTGTTCAACTTACATTGAGGTAACATGGACTAGGCAGATAGTGTTTTCTGAAAAATTCCTCAGACTGTTGGAGTATATTTGGGGTTAATATGATTGACTCTCAGGTATTCTTTCAGTCATACTCTGAAGTAGAAAACTTGTTCTTTCAGAAAAAAATAAAATCATCGGCATTGATAAATACTGATGTAAATACTCAATTTTGGGAGTATTTATCTAGTAGGGAGACTTATTTCTTTGTGGCTAGTGTAAGATGTGCACAAGAGACTGGCTTATACCTTAAGGGTGGAAGAGATCCCTTTATGATCTGGAAATTACCACAGAGCCTCAAGTTTTTCTTAATTTATACCATACCACCAGAAGCAATGACCCTTGCATACTGATATTTTTATAAGTGGTTGGATTGCTCAAATAGCTTTGTAAAAGGTGTGGCCTTAGTGGCAGCACAGTGGCTATTGGCAGCTAGTTGGCTTTTTCACACTTTGTGGTGTATTTATTGTGAGAAAAGGTGGGATGGTAATTGATCTCTGTGTTGAATTATTGGGATGAGAAGTGATGCTTTGGATGTAAACCACAGTAAAATTTAGGTGCTATTAATGTGTGGAATATGCATAAGGAATATCTGGAATTGATCTCTAGACATTCAAGTAGTTTCTTTAAGTTTCGTAGGGTGTAAATCTATGCTTGCTTTCAGCAAGAGAAGTAAAGAGAGAAAACTTTTAACTTTGAATGAAGCCTAGCTGTGATAACAGGAGAGCCTATTCTTTGTGCTGACCATGTTCCTCACAGTCTGCCCCAGTGTAAATGTCATTTCAGTAAGGTCTTTGAGACATGCAGAGTGACTTCCTGACATAAGCAAAGCTCCTATTAAAATTAGTCAATTCTGATTCATCCAAGTTTCATATGAATTGTGAGCTCTCAACTGCCTCCTTGCTCAGACAAATGTCAAGAATACATGCACGCAGCTGGCCATCCACTCTGAAACTTGACTCCTGGATAGTTTGTTGGATGCTGCTTTGTGTTACACGGGTGCAGTTGTTCAGAAGCCCCAAGGCTGCTGCTTTTTGGTGCATGTCCACCATGGTGGCTGACCATGGTCCCTGCTAGCACTGGTTGCAGTGTGCTGCTATTACAGCCTCAGCTCCGAGCAGGCTGTGTCAGATGACTTGCCTTTTAATGGTCAATGTGTTTAGTGTTTTTCACGGGTCTGTCATGGGAAAATAAATGCTTAAATGAGAACATTTTGTTTTATGGGCTGAAAAAAAGCTAAATTTGCATGTCAAGCTTGGCATGTGCTTCTTGTTGGGGGTCGTAAAGTCTGTTGGCTGGAACACAGGACTGCATTCAGTCTGTGGCCTTACAGCCATCTATTAATCATTATTTCCAGTTATAAAACAACATACTAATACTTGCTCCACCAATATGTTGTGAGGATTAACTGTGAGCATACGGTTCCTTGAAATGCCCTGCCTGTGCACCCACCAGTGTCTTCGCTCTTTACGCTGACCCAGCCCTGGGGCACACAGTGTATTTGTGAGAAGAGAGATTGCTGTTGGTGGTGCAACAGCAGAACAGACACTGGTGAGTCTACAAGTCTCCACAGTTGTGGTCTCTTAAGTTTAAACTCCAGCTTGGCTGTTGTCTCAGCTCTCCTTACTGTTGTTCATCACTTCCGTGTATCTCTAGGTCATGGGTGGAGTGGTAGAGGGCGGTGGGATGTTGTATTCCCCACTTGGCCTTAAATGAAATGAAAAATCTGCCTCAGGCTTTTCCTGCCAACCTAGCAGGTTGCTATGGATTAAGCTACTTAATCAATCCAGACAAACCATTCCGTGGTGCTCACAGTAGTCAATACCACCAGTCACTTGCCATTTCAGCAGCTTAGAGACAAACGATCCTTCATTCTGCAGACAGAGATGTGCCAGAAAGCAAAAGTTGCTAAATAGCCTCTCTAGAAGAAGCTATAAAATCTTGTTGCCTTCATCCTTTCCCACCATCATAAGCTGGTAGCATAGCAACTGATGAAGCTGCTTGAACTTGAGTTGACCTGAAATTACATGTTTCACGGTTTGTGTTTACTCCCGCCTTTCTACTTTTTTTGGTGCTTGTTGAGTTTACATTTGCAGTCCCTATGGGAGATTAGCAGCTTGTTCATGCAGAAAGCTGAAATAGATTTAATAGCACATGATATACAAGCTTAAATAGTCCGTGGAGTTAGAATCATGGGATGGAGCTAAACCCGGCCCTGACTACTGACTGTGAACACCTTATTTTTGATAGGGTGTGGATGCAGTTTTCAGTATTGCAGTGTAGACTTGGTGCAGCCATAAGAGAGGAGGGCCTCCCATAGAGCAGTGTTGCAAATTTTACTGGTTTGGACTTGACAGCAAGGCGATGTGGAGTGTAGATATGCTCAGGTTATAGTAACCCTGGGGCTTCTCGCATTGGAAAGACAGAATTCAGACGCTGGTTCAGAAATGAACTGCAGCTTGAATGGCTGCTGTTGCATGCACAGTTGCAGCAGTTTCTGGAGAAGTCAGTACATTTTCACCAGTGTCCATTATTTTCATTTCCCTTGTCAAAAGTGTCTATGCTCAGTTCTCATGCTCTGTGCTACTTTTGTAATTTCTGCATTCCAACATTTGTCTTCTGTTCTAAACCCTAACCTGGTGTTCTTCTTAGGTGATTGCAGACCAATTTGAAATGTTAATCCACACCTCTGATGTATCTGTCTTCCCCCAAATGGAGGAAGAAGTAAAAGTAAACATGACTAACCGTTCTGATAGAAAATATATTAAGGATGTCTGGACATCAAGGTTTGGTTCAAGTGCCCAGGACATGCTCCTGGAGAAGCAAAACAGAGCAGTTAGATGTCAGTTAGAAAAATGTAATTGTTTTTGTGTGTGAAACGAAGATCAAACTTTATTTCTGTGTGATGCAGCCTCAACAGATGGGGTTGAGATGCCTTAGCTTCAGAACAGTCTGAATAAGAGAAGGAAGCTCTTTCTTTGACAAGCATTTTAGCCATTGAATTATTAAATCAAAGGGCATCAGTCACTAGTGCGTGCTCTGGCTGCATATATAAAAGGAAACTGAGTTGTGCCTATCTTTTCCAGAGAAAACCATAATCATTTATCTTTGTGAGGATTTTGGACTGCAGCACCTGAGTTCTGCTGCCTTGAATTGAGAGTATTCAGAGAACATGCAAAGGGTGCACAGGTTTTTTACAGAAGTATTACTTCTTGACAAGCAGTTTTGCTCAGCTTGCTTTGTGGCTTCCCCTTGAATGGACTGACTTGTCTGATACCTCACTGTACTGCGCATTGAAGGCCAACCACTGAAAGCATAAAGTTAAGGAGGTAAAATCCATCTCACCTAAATTTGAGTACCAGTCAAGAGAGAGAAAGTTCAGAAATTGATTCATTTTGTATTTCTTAGACACGAAACTTACCTTGTACATTCTCTGAAATTGTTCATTTCTCTCTATTGACTATAAAGGGAACTGGAGACCACTAGCACAGGCTTGAACATACAGAAACTACACAATAAAAGTTCAGGGTATTTGTCACAACTCATGGGCGCCTAACTTCTTAATACACAAAACTCCTTTTGTGTTGAGCCCCTCATGGTTCACGAACGCTCCCTGTAAACAGTGATATTCCATAATAATGTCACTCCATAAGCAACAAGGAGTGTAGTACTGTTCTTGTTCACGATGCCATTCTGTAGCTGTTCTGCAGTTGAAAAAGTCAGAAAATCACACACACACTTCTATAATGAGAGTTGAATGTATGTGACTCCCAACCTCAGGGAGCTTGTCACTCTTAGAGATTAGCTAGAGACCGGCTGTGCACTGCACGGGGAGCTCTCCTACCCACGTACAGAAAGGTTGCCTTCCAGCACTCTCAGAGCACAAGATTTAGGAATGTGTTGGTATGGTAGTGGAGATTCCTGCGTATCAATGCTGAGTCATTAGGGAGCCATGGGAGAGTCTACAATCACCTTCTTTCTTCTTCTTTTACAGTACAAATGATGACTCAAAGAGAAGCATTCAGTTCTAATCTGTGAGTTCTTGTAATAAGCTTTACAATTAGAGCACGGAGTCTTCCATCTAATTCACTTAATTTACTTTGGGAAATGAGATACTGTTCGACTAATCCGATGCTATTTTCTTCTTTATTAGAGAATGAAAGCATCCTTGGAAGCTCTGGTGGGATTCAGACTAAGCTTCTGAGAGACAAATAGTATGAAAGGCTAATGAAATAGCTCGCTAGGGTAATTCCCAATTGGTATCTGGTGCCCCTCTTCTTTAACCTATAGTACAAGTAGGGAAAGAGTTGGTAGGATGCAGTGGGCCTGTACCAACTCTTTCTGGTCACAGAGTGAATGAATTCATAAATTTTTGTATAGTGAGACGGCACTTCTACAGACCAACTTTGTTAAACCAGGATGTGTTCCATCTGTCTTGCATGGTGATTGCAGTGCTTTTGGGAAAGGATTAAGAGGTTTTCTGCTGCTTCATGCTAACTCTTACAAACATTATTGAGTTCCTCTCTTTAAACCCAGGCAGCCCATTTGCTTAATTTAGAATACATGTATTCAAATCACTAAGGAATGTTTTCACTGCTTCTTAAGGGAAAAGTACATAGATAATGTATTCTTTGTTTTTGTCAGGCTGCAGCAAGTTCTCCTTTAGAACATAAGTACTACGCATACACTGCTGTGAGATGCAAAGGGTGTATTCCAGAGTCTTTGGATTTTGGGTCTTTGGGAATGCTGCAAGATGAGCATCCTGTCAAGTATTGGGTCTCTTGCTCCATTGGCTTTCTCTGGTGATAACTATTGCCATCCCCTGAGGTCTGCTCTTCTCTTGTTCTGCATTGCTGTTGGGTTAATTCTCTGACCACTGTGCTTACTTCTTTCACACCTTTATGGATCATTTTTATTTTCTGCCCCCTTCTTCTAGTACATACGCTGCTGGGCTTTCTTCAGCTTTCTTATTCTCTGGGTGATTTGCTGTGCTTATGCCATTTCAGTTCTCTTCTGTCTTTTCCTTCTCAGCCAGTTCTCTCTGATTATCTTGCTATGAACATGCGATTCCTTTGCTAAGTGAACGGAAGCAACAGTCCTTTCCCATTGCAAATATCAGCAATCTACAAGCCATTCGCAGATCAAACTGTGGTTCAGCACTTGTGGTTCAGCACTTACTCTTTCATGCAGTATTATTATGGCTCAGCCTTACTATGTCCGTATTGCTGAAATGCTTCTCTAGATCCTTCATTTCCTTTTCTGACTCCAAAGCCATTTTGTAGTAAGCATTTGCCTGTGACCCATCCGGTGGCTGTTCACAGGATCATAGGTTACTGCCAGTCGGAAGGAGGCTCAGGTTTCCAACCTCATGCTCAAAACAGTGTCAAAGTTGGTTCCACTCCTCTCGAAATGGTCTTTCCCCTGGCCAGTCGTTCAGCCTCCTGGGAGCAGCTCCATCCCCCTAGAAGTGCTGCTCCATTTCTTGTGCTTCATGGAACTAAAGGATTTCCCAGCTCAGCCTGTCACATGGAACTTACGCTGCTGCCTCAGCTTCCCCATTCCATTGGTACCACTACTTCTGACTGGGTCATTTACAACTTCATTCTGAGGTGAGGAAGAAATTCCTGCCTCTTAAGATAGCACATGATTGATAATATGTGTAGGTAACTTTTTTGTTGTAAGATACCAGAGAGCTCATCAATTCATGAAATGTATGGTAAGTAGACAAAAATATTAGCATGTAGACAAAAGTATTAGCTGTGAAGGGAGAACAAGCAAAACATTAGACATGCTATGATGTGTGTGGTCTATTGTAGAGTACTGAAGTTACTCATCCCTGTATAAGTTCTGTGCTGGGAAGGAGTATCAGAGCATGCTGACACTAAATTTGCTAATCCATAGAACAAAATAGTGTCTAAATACAAACCCCAACTTACTGTTGCAGTGTCCTAGATCTTCAGCTAAATACTAAACTGCCAAATTGCCATTTTTCTGTCAGTGTTTGATTTTAAGCACATAAGCATCCTCTGATGGTTCACAAGTGTGTCTGTAGGGTTGGCCTCAACAGGGCCAAGAAGAAACTAGAATATCCACAGGGATATATCATATATCAGATGGTGTAGGGGGGCTAATGGGGGAGGAGAGGCTAAATGTTCTGTCTAAGGGTGGTGATTGCCTGCTGGGACTGCTGTGATTCTTAATGAGATACAAAACCAGCTTTTGTGCCTGTAATAATCTGTGAAACAACTGGGCCTTGTTGTATGGACTGCAGAAATTCTACGTCTTCCTCTTCTCTCACTTTCCTGGATTTTGGCTTTAATTAAATATTCAAAATTATTGATGTCAGAATCGGTTCTGAGCACTTGTCTTTGGAAGTAGACTGACCGTATCCCTCACTGGTGCATTTTACCCATCCAGGTGAATTATTGAATCACTTTATTAATGCCACTGGCACATTTCTTCAACACAGATGACATGTGCCACTGCTGTCAGCCTATTACATTACTGTGAGACAGATCTGAATGTCTCTCTACTAGACAAAAGAGCTATTAGTACAGTGTCAGTGCAGTGAAATAGTGTCATGCTAAATATTGAAAAATCCTTGTGCCATTTCTTCATGCAGTAAATGGAACTGGAAGTTCAGGCAGTCACTGGAAAACAGAATTCAACTTCTGTGTTTGTAACAGTAGTAGGTAATGTGCTAATAAGCAATGTAAATACTACAATTCAGAGCTTAGATTGCTTATTGCAGAGGTGTTGAACTAGAAAGGTTGCATGCGAATGCTGCTCAGACAGTAAGGTGACTGGCTCTAACATCCAGCGATAAACAAGGTGTACAAAACAGTTCTGCAAAGGTGACAAATTCATCTTAAAGGATAGAGATTCAGAAAAATCAAAACAAGGGCACTTTAAGACGTTTGTGTTTTTTTCTTAAAACAGCTGGGTTTCTTAAATGCTAATTTAATTACCTGTGTTTTCAGTAGCTTTAAGTTGATACTGTTTGTGGATATTGTCTAAAAAAACTATACAAATATATTTTGTTCTGCATTTTTTAAATGTTCCGAGGAGCTTGAAATTTGCCTTCCAGTCTCATCGTTACCCATTTAGCGCACACAGTCTACAGCCGCTCATTTAGGATGCTGTGAGAAAATTGCTGTTACAGTTCCCATTAGGAGGGGAATTAAGCAGCATCAGGTTTGGAAACGCAGATCCCGCTTGTCAGGCGAGTGTTTTTAGATAGCTGCTCCCCATCCCTGCCTTTTTAAACCCCAAAGAATGAAAAACATTGTGTGTCTTCTGATCTTAATTTTGGAACTTGTGCTCTCTGTTCTATTCACGTGAGAAAACAAAAGAGGGCTGTCTGTGGGCACGTTGTAGCTATCTTCCTGCGGTTCTGGAGGTCTGGCCATGTATGAGGCCTGCACAGCTGCTGGTTTGGGAGGATTTAAAGGGTCATCAAGCAGTGTGAACGGTACAGACTGCATGGCCCAAACAGTTCCGTGAGGGGTTCTTTTTGTCTAAAACTGTCTGTAGGCCAACAAATGTAAGTGAGAGTTCATGGTCTCCTTGGTTGTACATTTTTCCAGGTTATATGATTATTGTTATGAACAATTACTATTATGAGTAAGGAATGAATTTTCAAATAACCTGAAGATTTTCTTTGTATAAAATCCATCATTTAAGAGGTTTGTCCAACTGTTTTAAATTTGCTATAATGCTTTGCTCTTACAGATCATATTACAGAAGACAGGGTTGTTGGGTATTTTCTCTTGTGTTTCAGTCTTTCTTATTCTTCAGATGCAACTGGGAATTGCACAAAACTGGGGAGGAAAAAAAAAGATTTTCAGAATTTCAGATATTGGAATATCTAAGCTCACTTATTGTAATTCATGTGTTTTGAAGCTTCAAGCGCATTCTTCAGGCAGCAGGTAGCTGTCCTGTGAAACTTCTTGTGAAGTGATGATACAGGTGCTGAAAGATTATTTTAGGAAGTTCTTAAGTGGTAGTATGCTATGTAGAAATTTAATATGTAATTCTGCTGTTCTTAAACTTCCCTAGAAGTACACATGGGGCTGCAGTTTGAGTGGTGGTGTGGGGTGTGATGGACCTTTGGTCTGATCAGGTAGAGCTGTTCTCAGGTTGTGTTCTGTTTCTATGAAACAACACACACTGTCCTAATAAAATAGGACAAGATGAAAAAAGTACTGTACCCGGTATTAACACTAACTTTCCCTAAAGAACTCAAGCTTTTACTCTTGGAAGAGCAGCTTCTGCCTTTTCCCTGTTGAAAAAGCAGTATCACACAGAATCACACAGAATTTCTAGGTTGGAAGAGACCTCAAGGTCATCGAGTCCAACCTCCAACCTAACGCTAACAGCCCTCCACTAAACCATATCCCTAAGCTCTACATCTAAACGTCTTTTGAAGACTTCCAGGGATGGTGACTCCACCACTTCCCTGGGCAGCCTGTTCCAATGTCTAACAACCCTTTCAGTGAAGAAATTCTTCCTAACATCTAACCTAAAACTCCCCTGGCTCAACTTAAGCCCATTCCCCCTCGTCCTGTCACCAGGCACGTGGGAGAACAGGCCAACCCCCACCTCGCTACAGCCTCCCTTGAGGTACCTATAGAGAGCGATAAGGTCACCCCTGAGCCTCCTCTTCTCCAGGCTGAACAAGCCCAGCTCCCTCAGCCGCTCCTCGTAGGACTTGTTCTCCAGGCCCCTCACCAGCTTCGTCGCCCTTCTCTGCACCCGCTCAAGCACCTCGATGTCCTTCTTGTAGCGAGGGGCCCAAAACTGAACACAGTACTCGAGGTGCGGCCTCACCAGAGCTGAGTACAGGGGGACGATCACCTCCCTCGCCCTGCTGGTCACGCTGTTCCTGATACAAGCCAGGATGCCGTTGGCCTTCTTGGCCACCTGAGCACACTGCTGGCTCATATTCAGCTGACTATCCACCATCACTCCCAGGTCCTTCTCTGCCTGGCAGCTCTCCAACCATTCCTCTCCCAGTCTGTAGCTCTGCTTGGGGTTATTGCGCCCCAGGTGCAGGACCCGGCACTTGGCCTTGTTGAACTTCATGCAGTTGACCTCAGCCCATCGGTGCAGCCTATCCAGATCCTCCTGCAGAGCTTTCCTACCCTCGAGCAGATCGACACACGCACCTAACTTGGTGTCATCTGCGAACTTACTGAGGGTGCACTCAATGCCCTCGTCCAGATCATCAATGAAGATATTAAAGAGGACCGGCCCCAGCACCGAGCCCTGGGGGACGCCACTAGTGACTGGCCTCCAACTGGACTTGGCTCCATTCACCACGACTCTTTGGGCCCGGCTATCCAGCCAGTTTCTAACCCAGCGAAGCGTGCGCCAGTCCAAGCCAAGAGCAGCCAGTTTCTTGAGGAGAATGCTGTGGGAGACGGTGTCAAAAGCCTTTTTTTTAATATTGAATCTTTTTGCAATGGATATAAGCTGCTCAAACAAAAGCACGTTAAAGACCAGCTATTCTTCCTTCTGTAATGGCATACTTGCATGAAGTTTTAAAAACAATACAACAACAACAAAAACAAACCATCCTCAACAACAAAACCCCCTAAAGGAAAAAACTGAAACAAAACATAACACCCTACTGTTTTCAGGCCTGATTTCTTCGGCAGCTCCTTTTTGGTGTCCAAACCACTGGAGTCATTCTAAAGGTCTATTGGGAATGAGTGACCTTTTTCTCTGGACAGGCTGTGGTGATGGGACTTCAGTCTTCTTTTGCAAGGATTGATATGGCAAGCACAGCAAGCTCTCAGCTGTGCTCATTTCCAGCTTCACACTCTGGAATTTTTTCTTAGATTGGAGGTCATTACTTGACGTCTGTGACTGTAGAGGTTTTGAACACACGCTGATGAAGAGCTTGTTGATGCATTTGTATGAGGTGAAATTCTTGTCTCTGGTGTCCCTGCCCCAGTCGTATGAACTAGGCCCTTAAATATGTTTTCTCACATTTCATATTTATAAGCAAGACTAAGTGGCAGCATGATTTCAAAGTTGGGATGCGACAGCTCTTCATGTTGAAAAAAGGTTAATATATTGCCATACACACTATCACAGAGCTTCAGTTTATCTGCTTCATACAGATTAATTTACAGGTATACCCTTTACTTTCTGTCAGTATTCAGTATTTGCACTGCTGTTGCCACATTTGTTTCAGTTATAATACGAAATGCACATGTGAGAAAGCTGAACGAACCTTCCAATTCGAGTATCCAGAAGAGAAGGTATAAAATTCCCACAAAATTTTGTGAAATGGGTTTCTGTATCATACTGGGATTCAGACGTGCAAAACAAAAATTAAAATAACCATTGGTATCATAGCAAAACTTGAAACTTCAGCCAAGATCAGGACCTCGCTTTTCTGATCTGTGCCATGTCAATAAAAGTGTATTTCCACAGATAAGACGGTTCCGTTTTCCAAATTTGTGGTTGACCTGGAACTTCAAAATCAACTACGAACCATAGATTGTCCACTCACAAAAGTAATCATCACTTGTAAAGAAATCATTGCTAATGCATTAAGGTAATTCAGTGAATCTGAGCAGCAGATGGGCATTTCATTCAAACATTCTGTTCCTGGCTTTCTTTGGTTGCCTTCTATATCAGTCCATTAGATCTTTTTAGCTTTCCGTGAAACTTGTCATTTTGGTGGATAGTTTGAACTTCATCAACTGTCAAGCCAGCACAGTCACTAACTGTAATACATGGAAACTTTCACACAGAATTAATGCAGGTGACAGTCACGGAGACATTTAGATACCTTCTGAATTGTCCTAATCTTAGAAGGTTATCTCCTTATGGAACATAAGCACAGGTTTCAGTGTTTAGTAATTGATAATAAAATTAATGGCTTTAGCTTTGTTTCAGTTAGGACTGAGCATGTTTCTTGCAACTGCATTTTCAAGTAATTTTTTTTTTGCCATGTCTGCTTCCTCATATGCTCTTGCCCAAAGGGATCTTTCTCCTTAGTTCTTTGTGGCTTTTGAACAATCAGTCTGCTTAGTTTTTCAGCAATCTCATTGTGCTCTTTCAGGCAGAGGTTTTAGATGTGAGAGGTAAGTTGGGTTAAAGTTGGCAAAAAGAATTCAGAAAAAGCACTCTGTAAAATAATCTTAATGTACCTCCAGGTGAGTTTCTGAGATGAAAGTCATTGCAGGCCGGGTAGTATTTGTCACACTGCTGGGAGAGCAACTTCCACACCTTTTACTTGGATGATAGTCAATCTACTACATTTCATAGTTGCTTATACTTCATAGGTCTACTGATATTACTTACAAGATTACCCAATACTTCCTGTAGGGAAAATTGTGGTTTCTTGCAGTATAGTAGCCAACATTTGAGGCATTTCATATTTTCCGAGGAGCTCTTGGTTCCATGAAGGAGCTCCAAAACAGCTGAGACCACTACCGAGGACTGATTGACCAACTGCTTGCTGCCACGTTTCTGATGGGCTTGTTGATTTTCTCCAATATAAGATTTTCTTACTAACAGTACATCATCTTTATGGGAGAGGGAAAAAAAATAAATTGTGCAGTGAAGGTGACTGGAATGAATAATTTGTCTTCTATAACATCTTTTTCCTTCCTGATAGATCCCAACTGTCAGAGCTTAGCTGATTTCTATTGACTTTCTCCAAATTCTGGTCATTTCCTTCCTGATGTTTTACCACAGGACTACAGATATCTGGAAAACAAAACGTAGAATTCATATTCCTTTCATATTTCATGTTTTCCACTCATGTTGCATCCTGTGTTTTGTCACAGAGCGCTTGCCTGTCCTCTTCTCTCCCCTTCAGAAAATCACACAGAAAAGTATTTGAGCAGTCAGGTGGAAACACTCAGGAGCAGTTGTCCAAGGTTAAAGTGCACGTGTTACTTCATGTCTTCCCTCTTGCAATGGGAGCAGGCAGCCACAGCCTGAATTCTGTCCAGACTCCGGACCAGCCTGGCACATACAATAAAATCTGCTTGTGTTCAGTAACTCCCCATAGGGCTCGTGCTCTGTACATCTTTTATATCCTTGAAAGAAGTCATCTGGGAACCCCCTTTTCTGTCCTTCCTGAGGCTGGGCTTTGGGCTGGTTTTCCAGGCTTGGCCACTGAGGGGCCTGGGGGAGGTGGGAGAGGGGCTGAGGGGGTGCACTGGGCTAGGCAGAGCCTGCAAGAGAAAATACGGGCTGGGTGGATCAAATGGGGCTTAAAATACAGTTGATCACAATTACACGGGTACAAGCTCAATCTGTCACCATGTTTATTTAATCAAGATTGCATAGAGATTTTAATTAAAATAGTGAGCTTAAAAAATCAGGCTGGTCATCTGTAACTGACAAGAGTGTTTAGTTACAAAGGCCAAAAAATGGTCCTTATTTATGTGTTGGTTTTGCTAAATGAATAATTTGTTTAGATCACTTGCAATCACTTGGCACAGGGTGATGTTGAAGAATAGTTTCTCATCCAGTTGGTGCCATTAGGAACGAGCCCATTATTTTCAGTGAGGTGGTATCCAGCCTTGAAAAATTGCTGTAACTGCTGCTTGTCTTAATTTCTTGAATTTGGAAAATCGGAGCAAGAGTTTCAGTTTCTAATTTCTCAGTATTCTGCAACACCTGTTTCTCAAATGGTGCTTAGAAAGGGAAAAAAGGGGGTGGGGGGAGAGCTGGGGCTGGTGTTGGAAACCACTATTCCTTTTGGGAGGAGATGAGGAGAGCTGGTTTAGGTCTGGCCTAAAATAGGGAAGACATCACTGTTGAGTGTCTTAATTTAATTTGCATTGGCAACATTAGTTTCTAAACTTGCTAGACAAGACTTTCATGTCTGTTTAGCAGGACAAACTGCTCTATTAATTAAGCTCAGTCCCATAAATCTCTTTTTAACTTGCAATCAAATCCCAAAGTAACCTGGATCATGTTGCTGTTGAAGTATCTGCAGCCCAGGAGAATGGGACTTAATATTTCATTTGTCTTGTGTTCAGATGTGATGTGACTTGTAAGATGTCATTTTTGCATTGGGAATAAAAATCACTAAGTCTATCTTTTAATGGTCTTGCACCAAGAAACAAGTAATATGCTGTGATTTATAGTAATCTGATTTTTAATGAAAATGTATCTACATGCATTTCTCGAAAACAAATTTCTTGGAGAAATAACCTTACTGAGTCAAAACATAATCAGCCTGACATTTCATATCAGGAGAAAAAAAATGTGCCTGGAGTTAGGGGGGAACATTGCAAAATATAAATGGCAGAAACAAATACGCAAAAATTTAGCTCAGGACACTAGTTTTTGCTCATGTTGGATACCTGCTACAATTACAATGCAGATGGCTTTTTTGGAGGTACAATGTGCACCTACCGCAATCAATCTCAGAGATACTGTAGCTCATTGTAATTAGTTAGCCAGAGGAAATGAAATTAAGTACCATTTCAGTTGGTAATTGTGTATAATAATGGTTTCTGTGCGTTTGTTTCTCTTCACTGAGCAGATGTTAACTGGAAAAACTTCTCTGGAGGGTAAAACTCTGGAAAGCCTGTTGCTCCTCCCATCCCGTGGCGCTCAAACTCCTTTCTTCCATCTTTCTGTGGGTCCTGGGTTATTCCATTTTTCTGGGCTCTCTGAGGAAACATCTTTGGAAAGGGGGACGGGGGAAGGGTTAGAGTAATTCCTCCAGGAACTGGAGTAGTAATTCCTACAGGCATTCACAGCAATGAATAATTCCTACAGGACTCTAAAATTAGTATCATGCTGTAACATTCATAGGTTTATTTTTCTGAGAGAGAAATGTGCTTTTTGTCACCTTATTTTAACAAGACAATAGAGTTTGTGTCCTTTGTGCCGAGGGCAAACCACATTATAGTGTGACAGAGGGAAAGCTAGACAAGATTAATGAAATTGCTCATAATCTTGCACAGTTCAGCTCAGGTTTTCAAAACCACAAGGCATATGCTATTCATGTGGCTTCCAATATGCAAGTGTTATTTATACACATGGTGGGGGGATCAGGCAGGCAGCCAAAGCCCAGTAGACTTTTTGTAGCTTTTGTCAGTGTGCTGCTGAGATGTCTGCTGTTGGCTTGCTTTTTCTTTTTTACCACACAGGTTGTATTCAGTGGCTGGGTTCCTCATGATGCTTCTCAGACATCTAGGCACTCTTCAAGTCTCAGACTTTGCTTGAGTAATTCTGCTCATGTAGTTAAGCAAACTTTGTAGTCAAACACAACGGCATGTGTAGAATCACTGGTGTCTTAGTTTTTTTTTTTTAACTCTTTGCTACCAAAACCAGGGGTCTGCCTGAGCGTACTTTGTGTTATGCAGGACTTCCTTTCCTCCCTCACCTTATTATATATTATATACATATATGTTATATATAGCTATATGTATGTATGTTAGAAGAAAGAGAGGGGAGATTTAGATTAGAGGTTAGGAGGAAATTTTTCACTCAGAGCATGGTGAGGCCCTGGCACAGGCTGCCCAGAGAGGCTGTGGGTGCCCCATCCCTGGGGGTGTTCAAAGCCAGGTTGGACAAGGCCCTGGGCAACCCGATGTAGTGGGTGGTGTCCCTGCCTACAGCAGTGGGTTGGAACTAGGGGATCTTTGAGGTCCCTTCCATCCCAAGCCATTCTATGGTAATATTCTATGATACGATTATATTGACTGCCATTATGCATATGCATGAAAGAGGAAATAAGCATAACCTTCTGATCTTCTACATGTGACTGTTGTTTTCAATTTTCAGCAGAAGTAGCCTTGTGGGCACTGTATTTTTCAAGTAGATGTTTCTGAATTGATCCTGCTACCAACTACATAGGTATACCAGTGCAAGGGGACAGAATCTTTAGAGCAAATAAGATGCCAGATATTTTTTTTTTTGAGTTACATTAAATAACAGGAGGAACTCTGCTTCTAACAAAAGGTATTGGGATGGCGTTGCTATACAGGTACACTGTGAAAAGTTAATCCTTTTGATAAAGTGGCCTCAGGCCTCTCATGATTTCTGTTTGTCTACAGAACCCCCAACTCCTATTGCCCCTCCTGAGCTGCTGGCGGTCGGAGCCACCTACCTGTGGATCAAACCCAACGCCAACTCCATCATTGGAGATGGGCCCATCATACTGAAAGAGGTGGAATATCGGACGACCACTGGGAACTGGGCAGAAACGCACATTGTAGATTCCCCTAATTACAAACTGTGGCATTTGGACCCTGATGTGGAGTATGAGATCAGAGTGCTGCTGACTCGCCCTGGAGAAGGAGGCACGGGGCCACCTGGGCCACCACTCACAACAAGGACAAAATGTGCAGGTAGGGTTTCTGCTGTTTTATTATACTGCATGGGTGTTTTGGTTTAGTTACTAATGCATAAACTGGTACTCCACCTGTCATTACTGTAGACATTCTTATTTAGAGATCTGAATTCACACTGAGTTTTAATGTAGTATGTTGTTTTGTTTTGTTTTGTTTTGTTTTTTTTGTTTTGTTATTTTATCATCCATAGGCAAATGTTTGAGTGTTGTGTTTTTAAGTGTAGTATGTTTGCTTTCTGCTACAGTGTGTGGCTGTTTTCTGTTGAAACAGGCAAGCCAGTGAGAGTTTTCCGACCAATACTCAATGCTGGCAAATTGATCTTAGGAGTTGTCTGTTATCAAATTTTCACCTTGCAAGTACATGGCGAAATATATGTTGTTCTTAGGTAGCAGTTTATCATTGACTATTCAGTACAGTGGCATGAAGTGGTAAACATTTTTGTATTCTGTTTGATTGTATTGATTCTTCCTCTCAATTCTGATGAAGAAACCTATTCAAACACCGCAGAGTGTCTTCCATTTGTCTTTCATATTGTAACAGATCAGTGTTGATCCAGGCACAGGAGAAGTCTGTCTTTTTTCTAAAGCATGTTGGCCTTTCAGGAAAAACTGAAGGCTCATGTTCCTCATGTTTCAGGTATATTGGCTGTTCATCCTGTTCTCACAGCTCAATCATTAGCCATTAAGGGAGATCAAGCTCTGTGCCTTGCAAGGGAGTGAACAAACTAGTTCGCTGCCAAGCAGTTTTTACTACCACACAGCTGTATATTCTCAAGGTTTTCATTTTTGTAATTTTTGCAAGATTCTTACTGTGGTGTGGGCAAAGGACAGAGACTAAAAGACTTCTCTCCCCTTTCTACACCTTCCCTTTTCTCCCCACAAACTGGGTGGTGGGGAGATTGATTGGTTAAATCAGCAATGAGTTGATTTAACCAGTGGAGAGCTTACGCAAAAGTGTTCTGGTTTCAGTTACTCTTTCTGGCCAAGTAACAAATCTGAATGTGAATAATGCATCAAGAACAGACAAATGCCATCCTGGGATGGGATTCAGCAGTGCAACGTTAGTATTCCTCACCCGCTCTCAAAGCATGAGCCATCCCCGGCAGCACCCTCTTCATCTGCCAAGAAATGAAGCCCAGCAGGTCCCAAATGCATGGGCAGGGCTGGGGAACACATCCTTACTGCCTTTCCTTTTTTGTACAGGTTAGGCAGCAATGAACATCTAGAGTCTATTTGAGAAAATTTGGTTTAAAATTAAAAAAAAAAAAAAACAACAGCAAAAAACAAAGCAAAAAAACTGAGCATGAAGATTTGGTATGGAAGTGTTTGCTATACTCAACACTTGTTTACTGATAGAAGACAAAATGTCTGGAGGCTTTCCTGCAGCTAGGTTGTGATCTGGATGTCCTGGCCTGTTTGAGAAATTGGTGCATGCTCTCCTACCCAGCTTTTGGCTGTCTCCTTGTTCACTAGCACTGTGATCAAATTCTCTAGCCTTCATCAGAAATAACTACAGACCTGACCTGACACTATGCATATGCACATGGAAATGTGGCATGCTGGGGTTTGGTTTCTTGTTCATGCCTTGCAGCTTTGTAGGCACGCTTTCCGGAGCAGCCAAGCTTGCAAACTTGTCTGGTAATACTTTACAGTTACTACAGGGATTAAAAAAAAAAAGTCATTAACTTTGTGGTTAATATGATGTCTTGTACTGGATCTCAAATTGCTGAGCTTCTTGCTCCAACTGGGTATTGACTGACATCATGAAGGATGATGCAGATGATCTGTTCAAATTGGCTAAGTGGTGCCACTTACTGTTTTCCACCTTAATTTACTAATGAAAATCTAACTGGAGAAGGTCATTCTATTAATGTTAATTGTCATACAGAGCTTCTTGAGATTGATGGTGATGACATTTATGTTTTGTGTAGGGCATTGGGTGGGTGAAATTGTAATGATCTTGATCTAAACTTGGACTCGAAGGAAAGGATTTGCACAATATCTGAAGATACACAACTTTTTGAAAACACCAACTGGAAAGATAAACAAGAAAAAGCAAGTTGTTATCCCAATTTTCATATGTGGTGGTAGAACTCCTTTAAAATGCTCTATTTCCAGTACAATTACACAAATCTTTCATGATAAAGATTTTCAAAAACATGTAAAGCCAAGAAAGGAGCACTACCTCCTTGATTTTTCTTGGACTGCCTGATGAATGACATCAACTGAAATTGAGGTTTGTTTTGTTTTTAAATACTTGAGTGAAGATTTGTGCTGCTTTTGTCACTGGAAAAACATTGGGCTTCTTTTTTCCCTCTTGTTGTTGTTGTTCTTTTTGTCATTACATTTTCTTGGCAAGGAGGGAGGTTTGTAGGCGATCAGTGGATGGCTGAAGCAGTCCTGTTTTTACAGTATTGGTACTGCGTTTATGAGGCCCATTACTACAGATAGCAAAATTTGAGTGCAGAAGTAATAGTAGAGAGTATCACCTATACTGGAGATGTAATATTTACTTAGTGAAATTGCAAGAAATCTGGGTAACCATAAACAGAACTTGTTGGTGACTTTCTGAGAATGGGAAGCCAACACCCTTTTTACTAACTGGTCTCCTTGCTGTCCTTTCACATAAGCATCATGTACTTGTGTGCTAGGGAGTCTGAGTATGTCTTGGGAGAGCTATCAATTCAGGCATACCTTAAAATGATTTTTTTTTTTTTCCTCCAACTCTGAGTGAGAATAGAATTTGGGAAGGATCAGGCTTTTTGCTTGCTTCAATTCAAGTGCTAGAAGCTCATTTACAAAGTTGCTGCTGACTGGTGTTTCTTGACTGCAGGCCTTGCATCAAAGCTCCTGTGTGACCGGAATGGCTCAGCATGAGCTCAGAAAGTCATTACACCGTGACAAAACTGTTATCAAGATCATTCACGATTTTCAGATTTTTTGATGAGAGTGAATGGAATTTGTTTACACACACGTTAAAAGTTTTTTTTGATGAAATGAAATCCATAAAAACTAATTATGAAAGGTTCTGCTTTAAATGAGCACAAAGAAGTTTTATTAAACTGGATAGTATCTTATCTAAATTTGTATAAACAGTATGTACCTGGGCAGCCATTATCCCTCTGGTGATGCTCTTGGTTTTCTGCAGGGCATCATTACAAGACTTCATTTATTATTTGATTTTTAGAAATGATACTGAAAATTGGACCTCATCTTGCCTCTGTTCAGGAAAAACCAACTGCAAGAAAATATGGCATACCTTGTTTTTCCAACAGAACGATGTATTTCTTTTGTTCTGTAATTTTTAGTTTTATTTCCATAGGCTGTGATAGGTCATGACTTGGGGCAGGAGAGTACGTGGCCTTCAGACATAGGAAGCAGTAAGCTGTCAGAGAAGAGTTGCACAGCAGGAACGAGGAGAACAGAAAGCCAGACTGCGTAAGGTTAAAACCAGACACAGGGTTGAGGGGCAGTTGAAGGGAAGGAAAACATGAGATACTAGCTTTTTCCCCCAGAGATAACAGGATCAGAGTAACTGTTTGATTGCAGTTCCTAGTAGTGGTTTGTTCAGCACTGTCTTCTCTGTGTAGTTTTTTTTCAGCCATCCTCGTAGTTAAAACAATGTTCCTTAAAATCCTTTTTTGTGGGCTTCATTCCAAAGACTGTGCTTTGGAAAGCTGTGCTTTGGGAAAGTCGGAGCTTGTTTTCTTCTGTGTGCTTATTTAGCAGTCCTCTGCTTTTTTCTTTCTCCAGTTGCCCCAGAAAGGGAGAGCAGGAGAAGCCTCTGTTCCTCTGGTGGGTGGGAAGGAGAAGGGAAGACCTTGCAGGTGGGATCATTGCTATGGGGAAAGAAAACCTCATCTGGGAAGTGTTCTTCTCATAAGTGGAAGAACTTGCTTGAAAAGTAAGGCCGAAGAGTAGGTGCAGATGAGAGTTTATTTGAAAATATTTAGAGCTGGTTAAAATACTGCCTGAAAAAGGAATAGTGAACAATTGCTTCTCGGCCTTGGTGGGTTATGGCAAGTGACTCGCTGGAGGGAGGGTGAGGGCTTTGTGTCCTTGGAAGCAGTGAACTTTCCAGTCTGACGTAAGAAAGTCCTCAGAAATGCTGTAATCCCCCCCCAAAAAAAAAGGTGTGGCAATGATTCTTTATAGAACAAGCATATGAAAATAAAAGGGTTGTCCTGATAAAAACTTCCCGTGCATCACATGCAGCTTGTCATTGAAGCTGAGCAGCTGACACTGGTTTGTTCAGCAAGGCAACGTGATCCAGTTCCTGGAGAAAGGACCGGTTGTGAGGATCAATACTGTCTGTGTTCTTGGACTAGAGAAATAAGCTAAGCTTGAACGATGTGACTGAAATGCTTCTTTTTAAAACACAGTAAATCAGCTGATATAAATGTAAATAATCTGCAGTTGAGTTTGATGAGATGTTCATAAGTAGTCAGAAAACCTTTCCCTTCAGTTATTAGATATTTTGTTGCCGTGAAATCTTGCAATGCTTACAAATAATAAGCTGCTTTTGCCATTTTTTAAGGTTTCATATTTAATGGCAATATGTGAATATGTGTATTGCTCTTTTATGGATGATAGAAAAAGGAGGTATTTGTGTACTGGTAGGAAATGCACAAACCAGACAACAGGAAAGTTAGGTTGTTGTAAGGTCACCAACCTACAAATTATTACAACAGTAGTTTCAAAAATATTTATTTCCGTTTTAGTTTTAAGGTGATAGCTCCCCGTAAACGGGAGTTGTTTCATCTTGATGTTGAAAAATAAGATTGTGGTGGCTTTATTTTTTTCTAAGCTTACAGAAACTCTGGAACAACAAAAAAAATCCAAAAAATCCATGAGTCAAAGCTCTGTACCAGTGGCATACCAAATGATTTGAAAGAGGGTCCTGTACAACTGATGTGTTATTAGAATAACTCATGCACAGGCTAATTTGGCTTAGAGTTGATGTACGTTTTCCCTGAAATATGAATTTGTCGTTAATACTAATTGGGAAGTTAATTCAACTCTTCGATCCGCTGTCTTCCATGGTTTTAAATGTAGACAACAGGGAAAATAAATGCTTATTTCGGAGGAATGCTTAGTTTTGAGAAATGCTTTGAAAAAAAAAAATCATCAGTGAAAGAAATCCTTACTTGAGTTTCTTTTTTTTTTTTTTTATTAGTAAAATTCTAGAAAAAAAGTAGTAGTATTCTTTTCTTGCCTTTAATAAAAAACCGCTGTGGCACATGTTCAGTTTGTGTTCAGTTTTGCTCTCTTGCTAAATTCCCTGAAACAAAGGCTTGTGTAGCAAAATGAAATGAGTTGTTCTGCTCTTGATAGCGTCTATTCCCAAGAGCCAGGGAGCACTGCAGGTGAGCTGTTGAGAACGGCACAATCTTGTGTCTGAGTTTTGATATGTGGATCCTGCAAAGCCTGTGGGACTCCTACCTGTTTTAGTGACTTTGTCCGCTAGCTTCGGCGTTTTGTTGATGATTGAAACTCTGCTTTCATTCCACCTCAATAGCCTTTGGCATGTCAGCTAGAGAGATAAGAGGAGACATAGAAAAATATGATATTTCTTCTTTTTGATCCTTGATCCCTAATTTGTGCTTGGAAACAGACTGACAGTGTTGTTGAAAGATTGGGGCTTCATCTGTACCACGTCCTACTAGCTTAAGTCGTTTTATGTATGAGATGTTAATTCTCTCTGTGGTACTGATTAAATAGTTAACATGGCTCTTCATTTTTACTTTATCCTTTTTCTTTACTTATTAATTTTTGGGGAGTAGAAGGACAGCATTTACCTTCTAAATAACAGCTGAAAGAAAGGGTGCAGTATTTATTCTCTAGGGAACCTGCTTTGGCAGGGGGGTTGGACCTGATGATCTCTTGATGTCCCTTTCAACCCCTACAATTCTGTGATTTCCTGATCATGCGTTTTGTGGCTATGAGTTTCTCGGAGGGGTACAATTCTCGTCTCTCTTTGTCAGGTTTTAATTTCTGTCGGACCATAACACATAACTTCAGGCTTTCTGGGCAATGCAGACGCTCCCAGTTTGTAATGTGGAGCTCTGTAAGAAATGCATTTCTGGTTTCTCTTCAAGCTGCAGAGCTGTAGCTGGTTGCTGGTGGTGGCTCTTTGAGGAGCTGCCAATATAAATTTATAGATGCATTGGCTGTAGAAATGTGGTTGAAGTGGGATGACAGCTTTCAAAGAACAGAGGGTAGATTACGTCTAACTATGAATTATAGTTACCAGTAAAGAATTACAACAACAACAACTAAAACCTGATCAGAACAACAGCTACATTGTCTGGGATATAACAACAGCAGCGACCAATATGGAACAGAAAAAATTGGGGAGCAGAAGAGGAGGTAATCAGATGGTGAAATAGGAAGCAGGTGTCTTAGTGTGCTGTGGGCGACTGACACAATGCAGGGCTCCTGAAAAGCCAAACTGGAGCTGAGGAGATACCTGGGTTGGCTTGAGAGCCCAGTCCATCCAAAGTTCAGGCATGAAATTCAGTGCATTGGAAAGTGGTAGTGTGCAGAGGGAAAGCTGGGATTTACGGCTGAACCAGAGCGGCGTGCCGTAAATCTGCTGGTTGTTGCTAGCAGTGACCGGTGCCAGACAATTCCCGAGTCTCGCAAAGCATGTTTCCTGGTGCCTTGAACCAGGGCACATGTGGTGAGGAATTTTTTTTATCCTGACCCTGGCAGGAGATCGGCTTTTGTCCTGAGGCGTGTGGATTGATTACCCTTATCTTAGTCTGCATAAATACAGTCATGAATGTAGAGGCAGTCATAATAGTGCTGTGCTCTGGAGTTTTTTCTGGAGGGATTTTACTCATGATGGATTTAAATTCTAGGGATTTATTTCTTTTTATCTGCAAAGGCAGTTTGTTATCCAGAAATGTTTTTTATTTTTATTTATTAGTATGAAGTCTAGTTATTCATTTCCACATGACGCTGTTTCTGCTTGGTGGCATTGGTGTTTAATTTAATGACTTTCTATAATGGGGTTTGAATACAGCATTATATCCTGAGTGGGCAGGCTGGCCAGTAAGATGACAACTCTCATAAAGGCATTAGGCTTTCATGCTACGAATAGATCTTGCTGATGATGGGACCTCATGGCTTTTTCCAAAAGAATTGAACCTGCCTAGCACCTGTTCTCATGCCAGTGGAATTAGGGCACTGCTCTTTTTGATATTCCTTGGCTCTCGAGTTCTGCCCAGGTTTCATCCCAAACAGACCGAGCATCTCTACTCCGAAGAGGCAGAAGTGGTGGTGGTGGGGAGAGAGAGTTGTGCGATTCCTATTTTGCAGTTCACTTAAATTGTGAAAGGAGACACACAAAAAGAACAGATATTTGACATGCTAATAGCTTCTTTCCTCTTTGCTTATTCAGCTTCATTTTAGCATCCTCAATGGGAGGGTCTCAGCGTGGTCCTAAAAGTGCGATTCCACAAAATTGTACCCGTAGTTTGTGTAAAACTGGCACTGCTATACCAAAGTCACCGTTTTACACCAGTTGTAAATCCAGCCCCCAATTTGCAAAAACGGGCCAGGCCTTTTTTCTTGATTGTCACTCAGTCCTCTGCTAAAAGCAATTTATTTAAATTGCATGGTGTCTTTTAGTCTTCAGTTAAGTGCCATCTTTCATAAAATTTCATCCCTTATTACCATATTATTACTGCTTCTGGTGGCTTTTTGAGGGTGCGATGAGATGATCGTTTCCAGATGTCGCTTTATAAGAGAGTGAAAAGCCCAGTTAGTGGGAGGAAACTGGAAGGGATAATGCACCGTGTGTATGCCTGCAGTGCGTGTGTTAAGCATTGAACTTCCACTGAGGAGCAACCAAAGGGAGGTGTCTGTTTTCCTTCTCTATGTAATACATACTATAACTCATCCCGGGACTGAAATGACAGATCCAGTCTTGCAAATCATTCATTAAGCTCTATGGATTTGCATAGTCATGAGCCTATCTTTGTCCTGGGACAAACCCTGCTCACTGCTTCCTGCTCGTGCTTCTCTTTTTGCTTTTCCAAAGACAGCTGAAACATAAATGCCTTTCAATTTTAAATGTGTTTTTAATGTACACAAGTCTGCATTAAAAAAGCACTCAAATAATAAGAGGCGTTTAGAGTTTATACACTGGAAGTGCCCAATTTTAAACATTTTGAAGAATAAAAGGCACTTTAATTGGCTTTTTTGGAAGCTCTAGCATGTAATACAAAAGCAAGGCAGGGGCTGAATTGAACGGAACACTACATCTTTAACCTCATGTTGTGCTTTTAACCCTGAGATTTTTGTAAGACATTTGGAAACAGTTTTATTCCTTATATTTTTAGTTCCACTTTGTCATAAATATTTGACATTTTTATTTTTTCACAGTGGACACTAAAAAGTTAAGATGAGAATGGCTTCTTGTTTAACACTTGTCAACTTAACCATATCAGCCAGGTTGTCATTGCACAGCTTGGGAGGGAAAGAGGAAAAGGGGGAAAGGAATTAAACAAAAACACTGTTCAACCCCACTGAGGTCTTAAATACTGTTGCAGAACCAGCAGATGGAGTATGAGAGTACAAAACCTTTTCTGTGCTGGTGTGTGCATTTGTCTGCATAAGTGCATTGCATTTTTGTTTGGTCTTCATGCTGGTTGAGCTTGAGAATGGGACATCGGTGGTTTTGTTTTTTTTTAATGACCTGTTTTGTTCATAGATGTTTCTGTGACATGTTACGTTACGATGTGACATACCCAAGAGTGAATCCAACCTCTTGTTCCTCCTTGCGGGTTGCAGGGATCCCTTTGTATCTCAGTTCACATTTCATAGGCGGAGAAGTGGGGACCCTCGTTCTCCACAGGGTTTTGGTTGTGATCCACATGATTGCTGAGACCATGGCACTGATAAGGGATGTAAACTTAGTCACCATCTTAAGATTTTGTTACTCCACTGAGAAAAGGGTAACACTTTCAAGTCCTTTAAACTTAATTTTGCTTTTTAGTTTTATAAGCTTTAAAAAAAAATGTAAAAGCTTTCTTTATTTTTATTTATTTATTTATTTATTTATTTATTTTTTAAAGCTGTGCTTTTAAAACTATGAAGCAGTACAACATTTTATGACTCTGGAAATAGTATTCAAGTAGACCGTGGCTGTGACCATATCAAAGTATTCAAATATTGCTGGAAAGGCATACAGACCTGAGCATCAAAATCAGACTGACAGTTGTTATTACAATGTATTTCATTCAAGGTCCACAAATCCTCATTTTAGCTGCCAATAATCCTTCAAATTATTAAAGTAAAATCTTGGTGCAGAGACCATTGGAAAAGGGTTTATAGCAAGACCACAACTCACAAGATAACAAAATCTGAAAACCTTGACATCACAGCCCTGCTGGCACTGTGAAAAATTTTCCAGCTTTTTCTGTAGACTGAAAAAAACACAGTAGGGAAGTAGGGCTTGTAAATCCACCCAAACCTCTGGAAGCTAATTTTTCTGTTAGGGAAAGTTGATGAAAGTATTTGGTGAGGTTGAAAGATTAGGCTATTTATCGAGGCAGTCCATCACTTCTAAGATAAAACCTTAGAGACATCAATTTGTCCAACCTGGAATTCTTAAAATAATTCTAAAACTTTAGCAATGCTTCTAATAGGTAGATAAATTGTTAGTATTAAATTATTTTTATCAGAGGAGGGAGTGAGGCAAAGGAGTGGGGATATCAAATTCAAGAGAATGAATGCTGCACCAAAGGCAGTCTTAGATACAACGTGCTGTTACGTATATGGACCGAGTTGTACATATTAATAACTGGTTCTTCCCAGTTGGTTTTGTTCTCAGGTGGATTATGTGTTAAACTACTGCAGGAGCAAACCTCTCCACCTGCTGTTTTATGGGTCACTTTGGTAGGGTGTTTATTTTTACATCCATAACACGTTCCCTTGCCAAGAGATCCACGTGATTCTTCATCCTGGGCAGAGTCCCATTGTTGCTAAAACTAAACCTGAAAGCAAGTCCTTGTGATCTTTTTTTTTTTTATTCTATGCAAAACTAAAAGAGTGGTATGCCAGTTCAGATGGATACCCTTAGTGCTATAAGAGAGCCCAAATGTTTTTTGAGTTGTCTGGTGCAAGTCACGTTAAGGTACTGATGTAATGTCCCCTTGTATCACCATTGCACGTTGCATTTTATAACTTGCTTTGTGGCGATAGCGGGGCTTGGGGTTAATGGATGTGTTCTGATTCTTGTGAGCATGGTTTCTCATCCCTCCACACATATTATGGTCTGTCTGTCTTCTAAAGCATCCCAACAGTGCATGCATGCTAGTTTCAGGTGACTTTCTTATGCGAAAACTCAACTTTTTTGATTTCCGTCTCTGTCCTCCTCCTCTGCAGAAATCAGGAAACATGGAGTTGGAAGATAAACTCTGAAATACCTGACCTAAAACCCATGGAGTAAAAATCAGTCTTCTGTCTGCTGCTTGTGCTTCTGTTTGATCTATGGCTGTTTTCAGTAGTAGTTGGTTTCAATTAGTGTTGTGCATGTGAACTCCAGACAGGAACCTTCTGCCAGCCTTCTCCTGTCTATGAAAGGCGTAGGCAATTTGTGGCTTTCCCTTGATCCAGCTGGCACAGCAGAGCAAATATTTACTAATTTTCATGCAGAAGCAAATATCTTGGTGTAAAGGAGTTGGAATTGCATTCTGTGCTAACAGGTGCTTGCTATGATACCAGTACACGATGCTGCAGCCGGTCAGGAATTGCTGTTGAATCTTCCACGCTTCTCACGCTGCTGGCGGCACAGCTGGACCGAGGCTCACGGGTTAGTTAGTGTCAGTGCTCTGTGGGCTGTAGAGATGTACCTGAGCGCTGAAAGCGTTATCAGGATCAGCTCGAAAATCCTGCCTTTTCTTTTGTGACAGGAGGGGGGTCCCTTGGCAGTAAGATGCTGAGGTGTTTTAAAAGCAAGCACTGATGATAGAGGGGAAGGCAGAGCATTGCTTGTGATGTAGATGTGTTAAGCAAAGGTAATGTTTGCAAAAATGCAATGTAAGAACCTAAAAAAAAAAAGGAGTGGGGAAATATTTTTCTCTACTGAAAAATACTCTACAAAGTCTTACCAAATCAAATGCTATGTGCTGGAGGTGTATGTTTTCTGTCCTGAATTGCTTCAGTGCTGTTAAGTTTATTTTGCAGGAAAATGATATTTTTTTCTCTGGTTAGAGCAATTGAACTTTTAATTTATTTTTCATCAAGCATTTCTCCTAAAAACAATAATTAAAAATGAAGAATCTTCTGCTCATGTGTTAGTCCTTAAGCTATGATATTCCAGTAGCTGTGAGGTCCTTTGACCAACTCCTTGTTTGCAGCCACAGCTGTGAATATTCGCCCTTTGTCTTGTCTGTTCAGCTTGTTAGGGTAGAATGTCTGCCCTGAAGAATCTGTATGGTGCCTGGCACAGCAGATCCTTTTTTATTTTTATGAGAGAGCACAAACTCATTTTTCATGATAGTTGTCTGAAGGTTCATCGTCCACAGCTGTAGTCTAGCATTTGCTCCTTTTAGAAGCTAGATCCAAGATATCTAGAACCATGCATGGGTTTTTCGAGGTGAAGAAACAGCCCTCCTCTTCCCTGATCTGGGGAGCAGGGTCTAGCAGCCGTGGTGCAGGTGCCCTCTGTGTCACTACTGCATGGAAATAGGATCATGGCCCAGCCACCCCAGGACCTGGTGCTAATGCTGATCCCTAATCTTGGCAGCGTGGTGCTTGAAGTTGAAGTGTGTGATTTCTCAGAGCTCCCAGCTGGGGGAATTCAGGGTTTATAGCTTTTGTGTTGGGAATGGCCCATCATTCAAAAGGCGTATGATAGGGTTTTATACAAGAAATTTCATGTAATTGCTGCTATAAAGAGTATGAAGATTTAGACATCCATACGCATTTTTATTTGCTCCTCAGTCTCTGCCTCATTTCTAAACGGGTTTTGCACGTGAGGCTGTTTCAGCAAATTCCCCCTTCTCCTTCATACTGTATTTTCCCCGTTTGTCTCTGAGTTCTGATATCTGGGTCTGAGTTTCCTCTTGCATGACTAAAATCTGTAACCTCCAGGACCTGTAATCAGCTTGCCCACACTCAGGGATCAGTTTCTCCCTTGCTGTGGGACCTGTCCTCAGCTCACCAGCCCAGTTGGCACGGCCGGTTCTATCCATTTGTCCAAGTCCAGCTGGATTGCTTGGACCTCTCCAGGTGTCAGCACCGTAACAGCTGCTCTCGTATACTCAGACATGCCTACCTAGGTGCTTGTCTGCTGACCACATATTTCCCATTGCGGGTAAATAACTAAAACCAGTTTATCTTCTAGGGACTGGAATTTAAAGCAGGGCACGATTAAACTGCTGCCTGAGCCAGATTTCATAAACATGCAGAAGCTTCCCGTGTTCTCCACAGGAGGACAAAAACTGCCACATTGTGCATGATAGTCGCACAGGAATCGTGAAATGGCATTGCCTCGGATAATGTAGTTGAATGTGTTGACAGACGGGAATGCTTTTAAACCCAAACAGCTTCAAGAGTTTATGAAAAAGATGCTACCTTAGGTTGTCCCCTGGGTCAAGGACCAGGGCACTGAAGGTGTATCACCTTCAGCGTTTTCTTTAAATTGGTCTTCCTCAAAGGAGTCAGGCTGAAAAATAGCAAATTGTAGCCTGCAGCACTCCATCTGTTCCCTCTTGAGAGCACAAGGACAGTGTGAGATGCTCTGGGCACCCTTCACACCGCTGCAGGTTGCCTTGTTGTGTATTCAGAGCACAGAAGTAACAATAACGTGATCAGATTCTGGGCAGCAAAGCTGAGCGATCGATGCCCAGATTGTGTTGACAGGTCTATCCTTAAAAACCCTTCCTGTTTTGCTTTTGTGATTTTTGTGACAGTTCAATGCTGTTGGTCCAAGAGCTGAAAAATTCTGAGTCAGAAGCCAGCTTCTGTTTCCCCACTTCCCTGCGTAGGGGAACCTCGTGAAATTTGGTCTAGTTTTTGTTTTGAAACCTTCCTTTTGCTGATCCTTTCACCAGTGTGTAACAGTCACCAACTGGTGATTCATTCTCCATGCAAAAGCAGGGGCATTGGCCTGATGCTTCCAGGCTGCATTCATCCTCTCTTTCGTGTTGCTCCATCTCAGGACTGAAAGCCTTTCTCTAGGGGTAAAACCGACCCTGAGGATAATCAGCAGA
This sequence comes from Netta rufina, assembly GCF_964035555.1. NCBI lineage: Eukaryota > Metazoa > Chordata > Aves > Anseriformes > Anatidae > Netta > Netta rufina. The sequence goes on from NC_140140.1 coordinate 4,553,465, forward strand.
GCAAAACGGGAGTTCATTTTAGCTGTGTGCTGGGTACATGTCTAGTTCTGTGAAGAAGGAGGGCAGGTTGCTCCAACTGCTTTATCGGGTCTGCTCCGTTTGCCCTCATGTCCAGCCTCAGGATGTGCAGCCAGAGCTTTGAACCTGGCTGGGAGCGCTGCTCTCCAGCCTCAAAGGCTGCTGAGGAGGCAGGATTCCCATGCCGCTGTGTGTGCTGTGTCTGCGTACCGGAGGGGTGATGGCAAGAGGTCTGGTACCAGTTCCTGAGATCTACGTGGGGCACCAGGGCCGTCTTTGCTGCTGCTGCTGGAAAGGTGCAGCGCTGAGGCCTCTACTGGTTGCAATTAGCTCAAGCAATTCCTTTGAGTTTTCTGGGTTTCTTGCAATGGTAACTGCCAAATCATGTATCTCGCAATAATTTTAGCTTTACTCGCACTAAAATATTATCCTAGACTATCTAGGGAGCTTTGTTCTGTGTAGTATGTTGTCTGCTTGAAGGGAAGCATGGCAGCCTCAGGAACTGTGCCAGTCTGTGATCTGCAAAGCTTTACATTTCCTACATTGCTGAGACAACATATGGGTGTCAAGATGTACCATACTAGAGAGACGTTTATAAGAGGAGGTTTGACATGAAGTTTCAGAACAGCACAGCTTCTTGGCAGCCTTTGCATTGCATTGTACCAGTGTATTTTTTAACTTTTTGTTTTTTTCAGAGCTATTACGGTATTAATATGCAGTGTTCAGTTTAGGAGAGGAACAGTGGATGTCTATAATGCTGTTGAGTTCACTGTGGATACAGCAATGCTGGCTTGAGTGCTGTTCAACTTTCACATTATCATCTCTCACTTCTGTTTCTTTTCTTTAAATTTTATTATCTCTTTCTTCTAGTGAAAAAGAAGTATTTGAATTTCAGAGCTGAGCTGGTGCTTCATCCTCGTGGGAATAAGAGCTCAGATTCTCCTCCCTCAAAGCACAGTCTCAGATCTCTGTTTTCTTTAAGTGCTGTGCCTGCTTTCAGCTCTCGAGTGCCTGCTTGCCTTGACTGGTGTGTTAGGTGGGCAGTGAGTCCTGCCGCCTTCAAATTCTAGGTATTGTCTTAGGAGGATGAGATGACATGGAATAGGGTTTTTCATCCTGCAGATTGTGTCATCTGTAAGACCTCTGGCTTGTAATTAAGCTCCTTAGGAACTTGCATGCCGATGGTGTACAAGGCATTTTCAAATAATTCAACCATAACCATGTTCCTTAGATCCAATTTCATATCTTGGGGTTAATTTGCCTGAGAACCTAAACTTTAAAAATTGTGTGTGTGGGAAGAGGGGAAAAAAACCCTCTGAGTAAAATGTATGGCAATTAAGTATCTAAGCAATGTCACTTGCTTAGCAGCAGCTTTGTGGAAGATCTCATTATTTGATACCATATAGTGTATCCTTTATAATAACGCAAGTTGGAGACATTTTGCTTCTGCAGTATATTGTATGGAAACCCTGGTGCATATTCTGTGTGCACACATACATATATAAGTACTCAACAGAAGCTGCGATTCATTTCAGTGGCATTTCTCCCCCTACTGATAATCACTCTTATCCATTACACTGCTGTACTCACTGACATGTTAGGACCATTATCTAAACTCAGTCTCAAGATTATTGTTGTTTTCATTGTAGCTGAGGTTGCAGTAACATGTGGAAGAGGAAGACTCTCCTAATTATCTAATTCTCAACATTGGTGTTCAAGTATGACGCATTAGTAAAGTAATTAAAATGAAGAAGGAGCAATGAAACATTTCTGTTGTAGAAACGCTGAGCTTAATGCATAATGAGGAAAATACAGAAACTTTGTTAAACTTTCTGTGTGACTCAGTATCGAGCAGCTATTTTCTGTATAACATCTGCAAGTGTCTATCAATAGCGTGCAAATGTTTATTGTATGTTACAATACTTCATTTTAATTAGACTCCATAGGAGATAGTTAAGGGGTTGATGGGGAAGGATATTGTAGCAGTAAATATTATGGCAGATTTGGAAATGGAAACGGTAAGAACATGTTGGCCTCGATGTTCAGCATAACTAACACTCTGCACTCTGGGACACACTTGTCACTGCTGTTGGCTGTAGAAACTCGGTGATGTATCGCGTTTCGGCTTGGTAAATCTTCTGCAGGGGACCAGTTTGTCATTGAAACGCCCTGTTGAGACAGCTGCGGCAAGCCTTGCCTCTATTAATCAGCGACTGCTAGGTCATGCTGGCGGACGAGAGACTGCGACGTGGGCCCATGGCTGGAGAACAGGGGACCTCTGGCTGGACACCAGGTACAACGCCAGCAGTGCAGCCAGCCCCAGGCTTGCTGCAACCAAGGAGGTTTCCTTGCAGGGCAGCTCAGCCGTGAGGAGCAGCTCGGCAGCAGGAGGGGACAGAGGAGGGTCCCTGTCAAGGGGAAGGCATGTGATACAGCAGCTGGCCCAGTCCTTTAGCCCCAGGGACTGTTACCGGTGTTTGCAGTGCCATTTTGCCTTGATTGATTGACTTCTTTCTGGCATGCAGCCCGTTCAATGAGTCTGGCACACTCTGCGTTGTGCTTTACTGAAATCAGAGTCCTTTTCCTCTCTTCTTGGATGCGACTCATTGCAGGGTCAGCAGGCTGGGGCCTTTATTCACTCTTAAAACTAAACACAGACTCGAAAGCCTACGTAGAAAACTCAGCAGCTTTCTTCCTGTCCCTGCACATGGTACCGAAAATAATTTTATTGAAAATAAATAATCTGTTCTAGGTTCTAAAAAATGAAATACTCTGTGGTAAATGTGGTTTTAAATCTGACTCCTGGCCCAAGCAATAACAATCCCATTTAAAATGCAGTGCAGGTTCTCTTCTGGATTCTTAGTTACTGGTGCTGCCATCCCAAGATGAGACAAAATGAGGTTTCGTCTTGTATAGTAGGTGGCCGTTTGAAGCATTAACTGCTGTGGAAGAAGATTTGAAAGGCAATTTCCCTTCTCAATTTTCTCTTAAGTCATTAAAATTCATCTTCGGTTCTTGAAACATCCAAATTTCTGTTCTGCTTAGGTATCTGGATTGGAGATCTTACAATTGTTCACTGCACCGAATATCCCTTGAATTTATAGCAAACTGTTTGACACCATTTTACAAATTGTCCATGATTCTACAGATTTATTTTTAGAAGTTTATTTTTTTTCTCTGCCAAATCAACGCTAATCTTGCTATGAACAGAGTTTAGGACTACTTAAACCTGAGGCAGGTACTTTGCCTTTTTTTTTTTTTTTTCCTTATTAGAGTTTTGCACTGTTAGGACACTTTATCGTAACTTATTGTACTTCACATTGGTCGTATTTTGACTCCTTAGTCCTTCAGTTTAATACACTTTTCTGTAGTGCTAATGACTATCATCAGTAAAATGAATGGAGAGGGGAAGTGGAGTGCGCTGTTTACTCATCCCTCCTCAGAGCACCTATTTGGGAAGTGAAGAGACTTGAAGTTTGTCTTAGAAGTGCAGAGGAGTATAAAAATAACTTAATAACTGTGCCACCTTATTTGAATTTAAAATAGCTCTTTTTTTAATTCATAAATGCTCATGGCAGGAATTGTCAGGCTTTGGGTGTCAAAAGGGTGATGAATTTGTGTGGGAGTGTGGAGGCTAGAAGAATACATAGGACTTTCTGTGCATCTTTTCTTTGGGAAGCTAGTGGAAAGGGAATAGCCTTTTGTCATACGCATGTCGCATTTTGTTTTAAGACTGATGAGAAAAGAGAGCAATCTGGCTGTCAAGCAAGAGGAGACAGGCTGCTCTTGTCTTTTTTGTTCCTCCAGTGTTCAGCTTCCACTCCTTACAGAGTGCAGAAGAGGCAAAGCTCTAGCTAATCCAAGCAAAAGCATCTGGTGGGGTGCTTTGTTTTTGGCCTGTGATGCTAACTGCCCCTGCTCGTACTACTGACTTTTAACTAATGCACTGATGTACTTTAATTTTTTCTTAAGTTGGCTCCAAGGCAAACTAGTTTTTTTTCTAGTTTTGTTTAACTCCACAACTGATTAAAGTGTGGATGTTCTGGGACGCACTAATTCACCTGGGATTTGGGAGCGGGATGTGGTTGCTGTGTCTAGATGAAAACCCTTACAAATGATCGTTTCAAAGATTAAGGTTAATGACAACACTCTTTTCGTGATGCTACAGTAATGCACTGCTAGGAAGTGAAATGTGGGTATACACAGTAAGTACTTGTACCCTAGGCGTGATGCTTCTTGGTCATGGAACAGATTATTGGCAATCCTTCCCTGTTCGTCAAGTACAGTAGAAAAGAGGGTATCAGGAGGTTCATTTTGTTCTCTGAAGTTACTTTGTGCCTAAAGGCAGGCACTAAAAAAGAAGGTTAAATAAATGGTGAGAACCTCTTTTTTCCTTTATTCTTTTCTTCAGTTGTGCCTGTAATTGTGTGCTGCTCATTAAGTAGCCAAAGGCCTTTTGAAAACTCTTTTCATTTGAGAACGACGCCAGACAGAACTGCTTGTGAAATAATTATAGAAAATGAGTGTTGATGCATGTTTTGACTCTGCTGCAGAAGTAATTCTGTCTTCTCTAGTTGAAGTAATTACATTTGTTTCTAAATAGAGGAAAAGAAACGGTAATTGTCAAAAAATGCATAGATCCAACTTCTACTTTATGTAGTGGCGGATAGATGGGAAGCAAAAAAACTAATTATTGTATTAGTGTCGTCATTATTGTGTATTATTCATTGAGTTGAAGTACTGTTATTAAACACATTGAGTCGTGAAAGACTTGTGGGATTTACAGAACAGTTTGCCTGATAGTTATTTCTTTAGCTCTGTGGAGTATAGTTTTTGCGGTATGCTTGGGTAATCCTAGACTTGGTGTAGAACTCCGCAGGAACTCACTAGCCATTCGTTACATTTCCATTTATTTTTTTTTAAGGGAAAAAACATCTTTAAACCATTTAAACCAAAACCTTCACAGAGGGAGGAAGCAGGCTATCGTGTACATTTCTATGCCTGCAATGTCTCTGCTCGATTCAGATGGCCAGGGGTGAAGATGTGCTGGCAGCTCTGGTGGCTCGCTGACTGTTTTTGGGGTGGGCTGGAACCACCATGGTCTGTGTGGGTCTGCAGGCAGCAGTGCTGCTGTGGTCCCTTGGGCAGTGTGGGCCTGGCAGCCCTGCTCCTCAATTCCTCTTTCACCGACCGTCTTCTCAAACGGATGAAAAGTACGGCTGGTTTCCCAAGCCTCATCTCCCCAAGGTTTTGGTGCAATATCAAATGAAATGAGAGCTTGCTGCCTGCAGCGAGGCAGGGCTTACGTGTCCCTTTGGGAGGGGAATTAGGGAACGCAGAACAGGAGAGCCCAGGCTGCAACCAACTGCTCAGACTCGCTGATGGTTCCTGTTGATTCTAGCACAAGTGTGGGCCTTGCGTGTGTATGCTTTGTCTTGCAAGATAGACTAAACCTGCTGGTGTTTTTGGAAGTACAGATGATACAGACAATATGGTTTAGTGGAGGACTTGTTAGTGTTAGGTCAGAGGTTGGACTCGATGATCTTGAGGTCTCTTCCAACCTAGACAATTCTGTGATTCTGTGAACCTTCAGTGGCCTTGCCAGCAGTCCTGGCGAAAGAAACTCCTGCCAGATAATACTGCTCCTTCTATATGAAAACATTAAAAGTGTGTCTATCAAAATACAACAGCCAAAGAAAACAGGTTATTGTGCATGTCACAGGTAGCACATCACAGCACTGTGGGAGTTCCCCGTGCCCTTGCAATAACCAGCTGGAACAGGCAATTACCTGTAAGTAAATGATGGCTGCGTGGCAGGAGTAATTTTCCCCATACTGCCTCTTCTAAATGTCATTGTGCTCCTGCCAGCCCCGGTGCTCAGCCAGGCCTTGATGTGTTCAGGGTTGCTCACGTTTAATGTGCTGGACACTCCGTTCCCCTTCGTGCCACGCTGCGGTACTTAGTCTTCCTGATTTTGCCTTCAGTCCTCCACCGTCTGGGGATGTCGGGCAGAAAGCTGTTCTGGCTGGACTGACATGATTCTCTCCAGCTAATTCCTCCAATAATTCTTCCATTCCTACATGTCAGATGCCTTTTTTTCCCCTGAAAAATCAACTGTCACACCACAGCTGAAGCGCTGACCTTAACTGGAAATTCGACTTTCACTGGAAATTGGGCTTAAGCTTTTTTTGAGATAAACTTGGGCTACATTTTGGCCTAGTGTACTGGAGTCTTATTGGTACAGCTCTGAAAGCATAATGAGACATCTGGAATGCAGATTGTATGCTAATGTGAGTTGTTTAATGATAGAATTGTTGAGTGTATAGTTAAATTTAGAAGTTAGTGAAAGGAAATACAGGGGAATGTTGCTTTACATTCTTGATGAGACACCTGATACTCTGCTCTGTATTAGTTAATTTACTTGCTTCCTGAAGATGCTTCTTAATCTCTGTCTTTCTAATGCGTTTACTCATCTGGCAAGATTCATTTGCATTTCCAGGGTTTGATAGCCCATATTTAACAGGCGTACAGCAATGTAGAGTCACGGACTTCGATGGCCATGTATCAATAATGGATTTAACCTAGTATTTTTTGTGTTTCTGAGATCTGTGGTGATTGGGAAAATTCTGCATCACCCAGTTGGTCACAGATTGTGGGAAGCTTGTCCATGTAAAATCACTCAACGTGGTTCCAGCATTAAAGTTGTGAGCCTGCTTTGTTTCAGCATTTTTCCGAAGAGAAAGATTTTCACAGCCAACTGCTCTTTGCATGGTGAAATGAGCAGCAAAGTAGGCACCAAACCTCTCTATTCCAGACTGCTAGCAAGACAGGTGACATTTTAAACAAACAAACATAAACCAACTCTGTTAATTTCAGTGGGCTTTGTCACCCTCCAAGGATGAATTTTGTCTGCAAGGCAATTCTTTCCATTTTTAAGGGATAGCTGTCAAAAGCGATGCAAGAACCCTCCTTACTTTTTGGAGAGCAGAAGGTCAGAGTCGTAAGAGCTTTGTTTTGGTGTAAAATTGTGATGAGTTAACCAAACCTCTGTGCAGACTTGCATACGAATTGTCCCTTAGTGAGTCACGAAATAATACTCAATTTCCATTTTTATTTTTTTCTTGCTTGTGCTGGGAAGCTTTGGATGACACATAACGCTGTCAAGACTGTCAAAACTTCATATAGTAAATTTCAGCTACAAAAAGAAAAAAAAAAAAAAAAAACACAACACTGGTGTGAATGGGAAGAAGGAGAACCTGGCAAGCTCTCTGACATCAAGGAATAAGAAGGGCGTTGAGAGATTTCCTCCTGTCCAAGATCATCAGCAACATATGTTCAATCTGTTTTTTCTTGTTTCTTGGGGAGTTTAAAAAAAAAAAAAAAAAAAAAAAGAACAAAAAAAAGAGAGAGAGAGAGAAGACTCTTTTCCCCAAAATGTTCTTTGCTTGTGAAGGAAAGGAGTATATACTTAATATTTGTTCTAATGTAGTTTTAATGGGGAGCGCTGTCTTTCTGTGTAATGGGTTTTAGGTCACAGTGGTGGTGTTGAGCTGTGGACCGGCGGGGCTCCAGGTGCGAAGTCTCTTTGTGGAGCCTCACGGAAGCCTGTGGATTACTGGACCTTCTTGGAAGTACTCAGTCTGAGCTTTAATCACTCCCACATCTACCAGAAGGGCAGCCTGCAGGACTTTAGCACTCCAAGAAGATTTTGGAGTGCAGCAAGAACAATTTTGATGCAGGTTCTGGATGAGCTGAAGAGAGGATGTTCTCTGTTGAACCTGCTATTCATGAACAACTGGGGACTCTGAAAATTAGTGACAGCCTTGGCTGCTGTGACCGTAAGATGGTGTTATTTAAGGTCATGAGGGAAGTGAGGCAGGTGAGTGGCAGAATAATGACCTTCATCTGTAGGAGTATGGACTCTGATTGATCAGGAAACTAGCAGATGGGATATGATGGGCGGCTGCCCTGATGTAGGGCAAAGAGGGCCAGAGGAATTGGTGAATCTTCAGGGACAACTTCCTCAGAGTGTAGGAGCTGTCCGTTCTCATGTCCCCTAATCTTAATGCACTCCTGCCCTAGCTGAACTACAAAATTTAGGAGATGAAAGTAGGGATGTGCTGTGCAGGAGGAGTATAGACCTATCTCATCGTAGCAGCGATGTGTAGGTGTGTGCTGGGCTGCAGCCAGCTGGTGAAGAGAAGCCATTGATCCCCTCTGGGCAGCGTGTGTGCAACTCACCTTTAGAGCATTGTACCCAGTTCAGAGCGACCCAGTGAAAGGCAAGCTACAGGTAATATGTTGGAGGGCCACCAGAAGGTTAGGAGGTTGCATTGTATGACAAGCTAAGATGGGTTCCTCCCACCTGAAAACATGGGGCTGGTGGGGAATGGCATCTGACTGCTATTGTAACTGTCTGATGAGCTGTGGTAAAGAGAACAGAGCCAGAATGTCTTAGAGATGCACGGAGGGAGGCTCAGAAGAAATAGATTTGTTTGAATTTCAAAGTTGAGTGTAACTTCAAAGTTAATTGTCCTTCGGGTGGGGAGTCGGACCAGATGACTTGCAGAGGTCTCCTCCAACCCAAGTGATTCCATGGCTGGTTTTGTTCCTTATCATTACCTTAGTGTTACCTTAGGTTCTCGTCTCTTCCTTTAACAGGAACCTGTAATTTACTGTTCCTCTTACTCAACAAATTCATACTTCTGGTTTAACCCGGCCAGCAGCTAAACATCACACAGCTGTTTGTTCCCCCTTCCTCTCTGGAATGGAGGAGAGAAATAGGAAAATTAAGCCTGTGGGTTGAGATAGAGACAGTTTATTAAGACGGGAAAAAAAAATAATAATGATAATAGTAGTACTACTACTAATGTATACAAAACAAGTGATGCACAATGCAATTGTTCACCACCCGCAGACTGATAAGCACCCCATCCCCGAGCCCGACAATACTTCTGATCAGGAGTCTGAGTTCTCTCATCCTTGATTTTTAGTATTGTGATACCAGCTATTGGTATGTGGTGGGGGTGGGAGGATAAGTGAGGAAGCTGTAGACTAAATCAAAGACCTGAGGTCTTCAGTCAAGGGTTGAGGAGAACTGGGGAAGAAAACTGGGGTTTGAGGTCACCCTGCTTGCTGGGGATTGCTGTTCTCCCATAGGTGTTAGAGACAAGGGCCTTGCTGCCTGAAGAACTGCTGCAAAGCCCTTCATGCAAATACCTCCTTTGCACTGCTCTTCGTGGAACTTCACTGTGTGTTTTTAACAGCATTTTGTGTTAACTGTATTATGCAACCATTATAAATTGCCTGAGCTACCAGATGGATCACAGACTACTGAGGAGCAGCTATATGAGGAGTGCTGTGATTTTACTCAATGGGGAATTGCCGACACTGGACTTTGAAAGACTCCATTTAAGGGAAAAAGAGATCTTCAAAGCTGGCATTTTTCAAGTAAATAACTCTTTAGCTTTGATATGCCTGCTTCATGCTGCCTTGTCAAGCTAGAGGAAGATGTACCTTAAATTGAAGTGGACAACTGAGAATGAAAGCTAATAAAGGATTACAATAAAAGAAAGGAATCCCTGACATACAAAAATAAATGTAAGAGGTTTTTATATCCATTGTGGCAAGCGTTTATAGGAGCGGATAGCGAACGTACAGCCTGGACTGAGATGCTTCTGGGTGATGTGAAAAATAATTGGGGTGGGGAAAATTCCCAACCACAGGACAGTCTGCAAGGGGACAGAAAACCTCATGTTACCATTAGGAAAGAAAAATCTCTATTAGACTGATCATAGTTTTGCTGAGCAGGCAAGTACACGATGTGTGTGAGCACACGGATGAGGACTCAATAGCCTCATATTTTATAACAGAAATCAACATGATTAATATTTAGCAAAGCAGTAGATCATTGACCTTGAGCAGTCCTGTAGAAGCCATAGTTACAGACCGGTCACGTAGGAGGCAGTAGCACTTTATTGTAATGGGGGCATTTATCACTTTTAAGGGAGTTTGCCTGAGCTCCTGAACTTGGGCATTTCAAGCGAATAGTCACTGCTGAAAATAGATTAAACTCGTTTGGAGTTTAGTTCTTTCTCCAAGTACTTAACGTTGATGCTGGCTTGGGATAGATGAGTTGTAGTTTGGGTGCTTCCACCTCTAACCCAGCAGCACAGCCGGGTGCACACACGTTGCTGTAAGCCCGAGGCAGGTTTTGTTGTGTTTCGGTGCAGTGGCGTGGCTCAGCCGTAACCCTCGAGCTGCTCCTCCCTGCTGCTGCTCCAGAAAGGAGAGAGCAAAGGGGATTGCCAAGGGGCCTCTGTTCAGGTGCCTGGGGCAAAGGAGTCTGCCTGGGTGAGACTGTAATGTGTGTTACAGAGGTGGTGGAACACAAGTCCTCATATTCTGTATTTGCCATACTTGCCATCCATGTTCCTTTGCTTCTGAGTTGGGAACGGTTTGTGGGAAGGAGCTGGCTCAGGTGTAAGCCTGAGGTGGTGAAAGACCCAGGAGGGCCTGGAACCCATTGTGAAAATACAGAGTAATTGCCTTGCTTCATCTTCCATCTGTAAAATAAGGATTAGCAATGGTTCTGCTTCGCATGGTGGGAAATGCTGGGCTTTGTTATTGTTTTAGCTACTGCAATTGTAGCAGGAACCCCGCAATAGCTGTAGTTCTTGGTATCCTCTCTTCTTTGGTATGGGAAACATCAACTGCATGTTACTGCGGCAGTGCCGGTGTGCTCACTTCCACCTTGTTCTTCAACCAGACGCAGTTCTGGTGTTGGTTCCCTTCCTAATGTGTGTAATAGTGGTGCACAAAGGATGCTGAGGCAGGCTTAATGCAGAAAGACTTAGTGCTGTCTGCGCCTTCCGTGTCACTCCACGGTGAAGCTCTGTAATCCTTTGTCCTATAACAGTGCGATGTTCCTTGGGACCTCATCAAAATCTCTGCTGGTTGCAACAGCTCGAGCTCCGCTTTGTGCCAGCTGGTGCACAGTTTGGGCACGGGGAGGTGTTGCCTGCTGGGTGTAGCTAACAGAAGGCCCTCAGCATTGACGGGTCCAGGCACTCGAGGCGCTGTGCTCTCATGCTTGTGTCCCACGTGGGTTTCCCTCGCTGGCGCAGGGGAGAGATGGGCCTCATCTCATTATGGATTTTCCATACCACCTGCTCTCCCTACTGGGCGTTCTGTAGGAGAAGGTGGTAGTATGAAAATCCCTTCTTCCAGATAAACACCTTCGTGGCTTCACACGGGAAGCTAGATGCCATGATTCGGAAGCAGAAGATGACAGAATGGCAAAGAGCAGGGCTCGGCTGACCCTCAGCCACCGCTGGTAATTTTGCCTTTTGTAGGTAAGGGCCCTGCAATAAAGCGTCTCTGAAAAAGCAATAACGTAATAGCGTTGCTAGATTCCTCTTCCACTAATATCCTGCTGTTTATACGCATCCTAGAAAACCGTTCTCACAGTGTGGAAAATTGTCAAAGGCTTTCAGAGTATTTTGTGCTGAATCGCAGCAGAGCTGTGCTGCACGGCCCTCTGAATGTCAAAACGGCTCATTTTGTTTTTGTAGGCAATGCCAATTAAATTAATAATGGTTTACCACTTACAATAAATAATGCCCTGTTTCCTCTGTGCAACTGTGCAGATCCTGCAGAACATCTTGCTTTTGACAGGCTGTAGACCCAACAGAGCAGTTTCTCCAGAGACACGTGGCTGGGCTGGTGGAAATGGTGAGTGGCTGGGTTAGGCACGGCATACCTGAGTGCCTCCTGCAGCAGCTGGCTTTAGCTTCCTTTTCTTCTGTGGTATCTCCTGCTGCATTAAAACAAAACCTACAGCCAAGGGACCAAACTCCATTTGGCAGAGACTCAGTTCTCCTGGAAAGAAATAAAAGTTTGGAGCTCAGCGAGTGAGTGAGTGAATATCGGCTGGAGGCTGGAATTCGGTTGCTAAAGGAGCAGGTGAGGAGTGGTACAAGAGGGGATAGCTCCACTGGGGAGAAGTAACATGCAATGTGCTGTATGTAAAATATGTTATTTCGTAGCAAATATTGCTGTTTCTGTGTGTGAGAGTCCTTTAATAGATTTATACGAGCAGTGTTTGGCAGGCACTGAGTTCTGTCCAAGCCTATGGAGATCCTCTCAAGCCTGGTTTACGTGATCGGATCCCATTGAGGCTGCAAATCATCAAAGATGGCACTTAGCAAATTCTGGGGTATTGCATAAATAATCTCAAGACAGAATACGTTACAGGTGATGTTTGTTAGGATGCTGCAAAGCAGGGGATTGAAACTACCCAATATAAAATGTCTTGGGAAATAAACTCTGGCTGTGTTGTGCCTGATCAATCACACGTGGCTTGTTAAAGCTGTCGAAAGAAAACACTTCTGATGTGTTCTGCTGGAGGAACAGCTTGTCTGAGGTATGGAGATAGCAGCAACACCAGGCAAAGGTGCTTTTGTCAAGGGATACTCGCAGGCTCCTGTGTCATCCTCCGAGAGCAGCAATCCACGCGTAGCTGTCTGCTGGAGCCCTCCTTGGGAATCGCGTGGGGAACCTGTCCCTGAGAGCACCCAGCGCTCCCCAACACCATAACCTGGCTTTGCAATGAATAAAGGTGTTTTAAAAGGGGTAAATTCTGACAGTTTAGGTGTGTGGCATGACCCAGGATTTTCAAAGTCTGTTGTTCTCAACCTGTAGTGATCTTAAAACAAAAGGTGTGCAGTCCTAACAGCATACTGTGTACAGTGACGTGCTAAGAAATGTGTAGGTTGCAAAGTGTTTGTAAATGTTTTCTTTAATTTTAGAAATAACATTTAGTGGAGAAGAGAAAAATAAAGAAACATAGGTTGAAGCAGCCATAACAGTCATATTTTTTTTACGGGGAACTGACAAGTTTAAATGTCAAGGCCATAATAGTAATTAATTCAAAATGCGTAATTATCATTTTGTATCCAGATCTCTTCTCCATGCCACAATGCCAGGAATAAATTAAATTGCCTACTGCTGAAATGTGGCCACTAAGAGAAGCCATTACAGGCATTTTTCTTTACGAACATTATATAATTACCAATAATTTAAGTTAAAATGTGGCGGAAACATCTCTTAAGTCTCTGCTTTAGAACACAAAAAGGCAACATGTCTAATAACAGTGTTTTGTGTCAGCTGGAATGGCTGGAGACTTACCTCGAAATGCTGGATGTTGCACGAGGGATGAATTTTTGTGGCTAGATACGTTTACAAAGGCATACAAATGCTTCACTGCCCTGGGCTTTATGGTGTGTGTTTTGAGTAAGAGAGTTTGTCAGCAAACAATGCAGCATATTCCAAGAGAGCAGGGAAAGCAATTATCTTCGCTGGCACCTTCAGTTCGAAAACCAAGCAATATTGTGGGGCAGGGAGCTAATTGCTCCATCTGTTGCTTTGGGTCTCTCGGAGGGAAGACGAGCTCTGTCTGCCGCGCTGTCTGCCGCACGGCGCGCCGAGCGCGGAGGGTCGGCTGTCCAGACAGGCTGGGACTCGGAAGCAGGCAGAAGCAGGCTCTCGATGGAAGATTAAAGTGCAATTTCACTGTTATTGCATTGGCTTTATTATAACCTTAATGAATTTCAGCTCATCGTTGTGGTAGCCAGGATTTATTTTTTTTTTTCTGTTCTATCTGTCAGACTGGGATCAATGAGGTTTCTTGGTTGTTTTCAATCAGAACTTGTGCTGGGGACATTTTCCTGCCTCTTGGTACGTTGTGATCTTGAACAAAAGTGTTCCATACATGCAAACTGCTGTACACGTCGGTGTCTGCACAAATTTTGGCAGCCCAGTGTCACAACTACATTTACAAAAAGGTGCCAAGTACCCCAGTTTGTAACTATGGTCTATTTTACTTCATGGTAGAAAAGAAAACGTGTATCGCCTTTCCAGTCTTAAAACTCGTCCTGCAGTGTCTTCATGTCCTTGTTCATATGTATGATGTTCTGATACACATTAGCATTTTTTTGTAGTCTTAACGTTTATGAACAGCTTTGGGATTCTGGAATGGCAATTGCAAAATATTTGTGACTTATAAATATGGACCAATCTGTTCCCTAGTAAACACTTTGCTAGTTTCACACAACAGCTTTAGAAGTGAAAAGGCCTTAATGCATGTTTCATCCAGGTTTAGGTGATGTGCAGCTGGAGCCTGGAGCCTCAGCTTTCATCCAGTAGGAATGATAGATCAGCCCTGCACACCAGGACTTTGGCAGCTCATGTTGTGCTTTTAGGTAGCTTAACATAACACAAAGAACAACAAAATTCACCCTCTGATAGGGAGAATTTATGATTTCTTTTTTAATTTTTTTTTTTTTTTTTTTTTGCTGATCAGCATCTTCATTTGTTTAAAGTGCATGTGAACATCCTGCCTGTGTCTGGAGTGGTGACTGAAAAGTCACAAAATTGGATTTATGCTTCCTGAGCCACCTTCCAAACCAGCACTGCGTTGTATTCTTGCTTCTTTCTGGGAGCTTCTCAGTTTAATACGAATTGTACACCATAGTCCTAACTTGCTTATAAATGGCTGTTGGCAAGGTTTATCAGTCGTTTGCAGAGCAGACAGAAAAGGAAAGGGAGGGAAGTTATTAATACTGAAATACCAACTGCAGCCTGAATGGCTTTAACAGGACATAAACGCGATGCGTGGTGACACGTTTCTGGGAAAGGAACCTGGTCAAGTCCTGCTGAAGTTGCCTGTGCAGGCACATCAGTAAGCCATGGGTGAGATGGCAGTAGTGGTTTTGTTTTTTTTTTTCTCAAAGCAAGAACTTCTTTTTGAACCTGCATATTTATGTTATCATTGAACTTGTCAGGGTAGTTTTGTCAGGGAATGGTGTTAAGGGTGAGGTCTCAGAAGCTTTGTGACCATGGCCAAGGGATGTGGGAGAGTTCATTGTCCTGCCTTTAACGTGAGGAAAATGAGTCCATGAAGGCAGGAAAAGCAGTTACCATAGGTACAATAGTTTTGGAATAACCGGGGATGGAAGAGACCTGGAAGGATCGCACTGCTTCTTGGTTGTACAGAAAGCCGTACTGTTCTGTGGAGCCTCCAGCTGAGTTTTAGATTGCTAAAATGGTGGGGTTGCCACTATGTTCTCATACAAATTGGTTTTTAGGCCTTTTGCTTTTGTTGCTTACATTATGCATACCCCCCAACCTTGAGTCAGTTCTGCTTGATTGGCTCATCAAGCATATCAGCTGCTCAGCACCAAACTTTGATCTTTGCTGCGTTAGAGATTTAAATGATAAAGCGAGTCTGTGATTTTCTGTTGAGGAATACGAAATAAAAAGCACAAATTTAAAGAGCCCAGGAGGTTTCCTAGTAGACTAACATTCCACTTTACGATATTTTATTTTGCAATATGTTCCAGTGAAATCTCTCCCCTTGTCTAAATGCCATCGTTAGCCTTCCAGCCAAGGACACATGGATGGGATGTTTTCATCCGACCCAGACCGCAGCGGGTGTGTGCAGAGAAAGCAAACCTGAAGCTCCACCATGGAGCCTTTTCCCACCTGGCTGGCCCAGCACACCCAAGGGAGCAGCAGTTCCCAGTCTTCCCAGCTAGGCACGGCACAGCAGGACTGGCTGCACTGGAGCCCCTGCCCCAGCCGTTCTGTGCTGTTCCACTGCTTGTCAGCCCCTCGGTGGTGGTGGTGGCAGCTCTTCAGAGTAAGGGCTGCAAGCTCTGCCTCAGAATTGCTACTGTTAGAGACAAAGCACCTTAATCTGAGGAGCTGATACCACCAGGTCATTATGTCCCCCTCGTTACGTCCTTGCCTCCTCCGAGGCCCTGGCAGAGGTTGAGGCTGCCCGTTTGCAAAACTCACTCGGTTCCTAGAGCCACATTTATCACACAGGTTGTGAACCAGGCCGTGGTGAAAAGGTTAATTTGACTTTATTGACTCGTTGAATTGTTGTGTTTTACAGAGTTGAGAAAAGGATGAGTTATGGTTCTTGTTTGCAAGATTAATTTTTAGAATTTGCAGTTTACATGACTCTGCCTTTAGACAAGTGCTGGTATTTTCAGCTGAAACTGTTAGAAGTAAAAAGATTGACGCTTTGGAGTTGGGGTAAATGTGATTGAGCTGGCTACAGGAGAAAAACAAAGCCAGGTTTGCATTCAAGGCTGCTTTTTTTGTTGTTTTGTTTTGTTTTTGTTTTTCAAGAATTGTTAGCTGGGGTAAGTAATAATGATTTATTTTTGGAGATTTGAGAGTGCAGAAGGAGCACTTTTCTTCTTGTGCCTTGTTTTGCAGTTACACGAAGGAAATCTGAGAGGGGTTTTCCTCCTAACCTCAGCACCCAGACACAGAAGTTTGACTGAGGTCCCACTGAGGGACACGGCTGCAGCAGCTGCTGCTGCCCGCAGTACTTGCTGCAGCTTGTGCTGCTCAGAAGCTCCAAACAACCGTGTTCCCAAATAGTGGGGCACTTAGGTCTGGGATTCGATTTTGTTTAAAAGGTGCCAATATGTACTGCTTGGAATACCAAATAGCCTGGAAGAATCTGTAATTAAACTAAAAGCAAACAAAAAGCTGAAATACACAAATAATTAAAGTACTTAACAAAAAATAATGAAAAGCTTACATACACTGACCGATATCTCCCACATTTTCCTTTACGTGAAATGAGTTTTGTGACCTCGATGCTATTTCCTAAAGACCCGTGAGGCTGTGTGTACTTACAGGCTGCTACGGCAGGAAGGGCAGCGAGGAGCAAGTTCTCGAGGCTGCAGTGACTTGTCCTTGCTGGCAGAGCTGCATCCAAAGAAAGCTGAAGCATCCCAGCAAGGTGTGCATAGAGCAGAGGAGGATTTTTACCTCCTGTTGCTCATGTGCTCCCTTTGTTGACACCAGTTTCCACAAGAGTCAGAACAGATTCCTCTCATGTCACCTCCACAGATCAGAAGAAAGAAGAATCTGAGGCGATAACAATCCTTGGTTTGATTTTTTTGTAGCTTAGCATAGAGCAGACATGACAGGCGTGAGCTTGCTCTTTTTTTCTTTTCTTTTTTTTTTTTTTTTTTTTTTGGAAACAATATCTTAGGTGTTCATGCATTCCATGAAGATTGATTTCCTCTGCAAAACTGAAAGGAAGTAAGACTTCTGTGTAGAGTATGGCTTGCTGAAGAAATAAGATAGGAAGATACATGCAGACAGGCATACGTGGGCATGCGTGTGTTCACGTGGGCTTCAGTAGTTCATTTTCTATACATGAAAATCAATGACATGCAGTAAATGTGACCTGACACACTTTAGATAACTTTGTGGTTTGGTGGTGTTCCATGTGCTGAAACTTGAAGCCATTGCTGAAAAGAGATTTTGGAACAGAGCTGATCTTGGCAGAGCACCCCCAGTGTTTGATTGGCTCCGAGAGTATTGCCAAGCGAGTGCTACGAGGAGTCGCATACAGACCAAGTTCCAGTTCCTGCGAGAAGCTTGGAGAATATGAAGGTGCAGATAATTTGACATTCATCTGCTTTGAATTTTGATTCGTTTCTGTCGCTGTGGATGTTCTGTTGATGGAAGTCTGTGTGTAATCTGCATACCAGCCTCTGGGGAGGAACTCGGTAATTTGCAAAGCCTTCAGGAAGACTCCAGCATCAGGCAGGCAGGAGTGATGCACAGACGGGCAGCTCTGCACTGAGGGCTTGGGGCATGCACAGCCCCTGCTGGGCCTCACTGGGTACACACAATCCATGAATGGCACTCACCCATAACACTAAAGACCCACATCAAGGATTTTTGGTTTTTGCTTGTCTTACCGTCAGGATTGGTTGTTTGAAACCTGCTTGGACCAGGCGTTAGATGGGGACTGTGTGGTGAAGGTGCTGCGTGGTGCCCTCCAGGCTCTTCTGCGCAGACCTGGCTGCCCCTGCCCGAGCTGGGCCAGCAAACCACTGCCTGCAGATAGTCAGCGGTCATGGGACCGGAGGCAGGTCAAATCTTGGTCAGAAGCCATCCAGAACATGTGGCTTTTTGCTGTGCACAGCAGCCGGTAGGAGCTACGGAGCACTTAGGAGGAGCTGGAGGAGTGGTCTGCTCAGTGACAGGGCAGCTCATGGGGAGAAAGGGAAACGGTGCCTTCAGGAACACCGGGTCTGAGTTGGGTTGGTGTCCTGTAGCCCCATTACCGGGGGTATCCTGCATGTAGACAGCTACTTTGGCTTTTTGTAAGCCCCTCAATGCACATGGCATGAAATGCTAGGTTGTGTTTGCATCTCTGAGATCCCAGAAGAATGTAGGATTCCTTTTAAAAGCTGTATTTGAATAGAAAACCCTGAATGGTCCTGAGTCGGTGCCCCTGAATCTGGCCTTGTTCCTTAAACTTTCAGGATGGGATTTAAATGGGAAAGGAGTATGGTGCTGGATGGTGTGGAGATAGGTGGAAGAGGGAAAAAATGGCAGAAGGAAGAAATAGATCGGCTCTGTCAGTGCAGGCAAATGTACAACACTGCAGTGCTAATATAGCGCAGTGATGGAGCCATCAGTAATGGGAATGCGCAGAAAAACAAGGCTAGGGAACAACAGATTTCTTTTTCACTATTAAGCCTATAAACCTTTAGGCTACTTCCTATTAAGGCCATGCAATAAAACATTCCCAGCTGTTTCCAGAACAAATTTTGTGGCAGTGACCACAGCAATATAGTAAGTGCATTGGCTGCATTTTATAGAGGCTTCTGGAAGCATGAGATACTTGAAAAATACACTGGAGAAATGCTTGAAAACACTTAGGGTGTGCCCTCAGGCCACTACTATAATGGTAGGGCTGCTTGCTTCTTTCCTATATTGTTAATCTTCCCTTTTTCTGTGTACTTGGGTCCACGCCAGTCCTGCAGTATAGAAAATCAAAATGTCATTGATGACAAAGATGTTTGAAGAGCGAGTGCGTGCTGCCAGGGAGCTGGGTGGTGACCACCCTGCCTGCACCTTCCTTTCCCTGTCACTGCAGCTTGGTATTAAAATAAAATCCAGCAATGCATTTTCCTAGCTTCTGAGGATGGCTGAAGTTGATTGTATTTTGATGAAGAAGCCCAATTGAATTGCACTGCCTTGTTCTTCTAAAATACTTTTTGTTGAAGTAGGCAGTCACTTAGTTGCCCTTGCAGGTCAATGGTACGGGCTGTTTTCTTTTCCCATCCATCCCTTGCAGTCTTGGCTGAGTTTTAAGCAAGGTTTCCCTTTTCCTCTAGTGTTACATATTAAATTATGCAATGGATTGTGGTCGTTTTCATCTCTCATTCTATGTTTCTCCTAGCAGTTGCGTTTCAAACTGTATTTAGAAGAAAGGGGCACATCAATCATTTTTAAAGGAACTGTCGTTTGGTCAGAAAAGGATTTGGTACAGGTTCATTGTTTCACAGTTTTGGCCCTAATTCGTTGGCCTGTGGTCTGTCAACAAACTCTGTAAATATTTACTTTTTTGGTTGAAAGATCTGCCACTTCCTAAATAGTATGTTTAAATGTTTGGAAATCCAGTGATGTAAAAATTGGAATTTTTTGAGTGCTTCAATTTGTTCCGTTTGAATAACCATATTTTCCTCTGGCCACAATAATATTTGTTTAAAGCAGTTATTCATCATGTAAAATGATAGCTAGCCCCTTGTGATCATAGTGTTAATAAAGAACAGACTGTAGGATGACAAAAACAATTTTTAGAGGGCCCAAAACAGGATATGGTTCAATACATCCTACAGGAGAATAACTGAACTCTTCCTGAGCAAGCAAGGCTCGGTGTCTCTGATAGAGTCAGCAATGTGTGGTCAACACTTACCAGATGGGAAGGAGCATCTCAAGTCATGTGCTGGAGAGATAATGTCCTTTCTGAAAGGAAAACATTTTGTTTTGTGTTAAAGAAGCAAGAGCTTAACACCAGGGTAGGTTCTTATTTGCAAATCAGAGCAACTAGGCAAAGAACTGAGTGACCCTTTGTAATACAGTGCGGCTTGTCCCAGCCCAGCACGTTGAAGATACCGTGGTCCACATCTTCTCTGCATGCTCAGTGAACCTTTATGACCTGTAGCTGAAGAATTTATTAAGGATGAAACCAAAGAGGTCCTACAGGAATTTAAAAGCCAGTAGAAATTAATAAGGAATGATGTCTACTCCTAACATTTTCTTTAAGACCCCATAAAATTCTGTAAGAGGAATAAAATTAAATTCTATGCAATGTTATGAAAACAGTGAATATAGAACATAATAAAATTAAATATTTTGTTAGGTACTTCCCAATAAGAGATAACTCGACATCACTAGTCTGCCTGGACTTCTAATCAATATGAAATTCAATTTGAAAGTGAATAAAAGGGCTAACAACTTTTGTGCAAAGAGCAAATCACAATATACCACAGTACTGGGAACTTACGCAGCTCTAAAGTATAAATGTTATAAATATAAAGCAAAAATGTTTCCGCAGCAGAGCAGAAAAAGATAGGGAAAATGTCCCCGGAATGATATTTGCACACCAGAAGAGGACTGCTGCTGTCTGAGTGCTCCAGCGCTTCATGGAGAGAGCGGAGACATCAATGGTACAGAATGTAGAATGAGGAAAGGCCAGGCTCTGGGATTTGTAGTATCAAATAGAGGTGACTTTTTTATTTTTTATTCTTTTAAAATAGCCTCAATAATTTTACTGGTGTTCCTTATTCAGTTGCAGAACAGCGACCACTATTCCATGTGGCTGCCCCCAGGCAGACCTGGAATACAAAATAACTCCCAGCTCCAGAAGCACCCAGACTGCAGAGGTAAAAACGCGGTGGCAATGCACCAGCCCTCCTCGTGGGAATGGATGTTGGCTGTTATCTGAGGGCTACTGGCCACAAACTTGCTCGTTCAGGCGATCGGTGATGTTTGTGAGGTGTTACTTATTTTCTCCTTAGTTGTACAAAACTCAGAAACTGTGTTATAAACAACATCCAAGTTCATGATCTGTAATATGTTGGAGGATTTGCATTTTCAGTGATGCTTACTGTGAAAATGCAGATCCCTCAAATATTTATCAACAGATGGCTTTGTTTTTTTAGCTCTTCAGTGAAATTACCAATGTCCTCCTACCACTAATTTGAAAGACTCAGTCGTTGCGAGGGCATTCAGTACAAAAAGCATTCTTTCAGATAACTAACCTTTTCCAGTTCTGCTTATTATAGATGCAATTAATCCTCAAGTTTCTTTAGAGCTACAAGATACAGAAATGTTAATAGCGTGTAGATGCTGTGAAAAAGTTGTATATGTAAGAGAGGTAAAAACAGAGAAGAAAACAGACAACTGCATACGGAAGTGGGTACTTGTAGAGATGCCTCTTATCTGTACCTGTCATTGTAGCATGCTCATACGGAATTTTCTGTTGTTTCTGTTTTGTTTGGACTTCAGCATAAATGTGGTAGATGTGTTTTAGCCCAAAATCTCTCTCAAATCACTTGATCTTATTTTAAAAACCGTTTTTAAAGGTGATATGTTAAGATATGTCACAGGTATGCCAGCCATTGTGGCACGGACTGTATCTTACTAATATCTCACTGTTCCCTCACATCACATTAAAGTCACATAAATAATATTTTCTTCCACCCTGTCCTCCTATATCAGAAATAATATTGCCGTGGCACCTGCAGAACTTGTATCTCTTGGAAAATGAAAGCAGTAGCAATCTGTGGCTGGCATTTCAAAAGGAGACAGTGGCGTGGTTTCAGGGGTTTTTAGCTTTTGAGATGTAAATTGATTTCTGACCAAAATACCGTTGTGGGTGGTTTTTTTTTTTCTTTTATCATTTAGGGCAATGAACTTCTCTAGTGTGAACTAGAAAATGGAAAAAAAAGAAATGTTTAGGCTATAAGAGTAGTTATAAATATTTTATAAAACCATGCCCAGCCAACAAGCAAATATTCGGTCTGCCCGTTGTGACTAATTAGGAGGTGTCTGAGCTGCCTACTGACACAGTGCCTTCAAACACAAATGGCTAGCGGTGTAGCAAAGAACTCCTCGTTATTGACTGGTATTGTTTTATGTTTTTCCCTTTATGCTGTATTCCTGCAGATGACATTAGATGTCTATCTGCTGAAGCAGAAATCTAATTGAGCTTCCTGGTTTAGTATTTAGTTCTAATAATGTTAGAATAGATGGACTAAAACTTTGTTATTGTTCTCTATATATTTAAAATTAAACAAACGAAAGGTGGGCACAATCTCTGTATTTTATAGCTGTAGCCTTTGGCAAGAGCAGTGTGTGCTTCTATAAATTCTGTTTGATATTGTTGGATCTCTTATGTGACAGCAATGTTGAAATGAAAGAGTATTACTGCAGAGAATCCAGGCATGAATAACACGCCAGCCTAGCGGTGTTCAGATATGGAAAGGTGGCCACAGCTTTGAAACTGAGGTATTTGCTTTGTTTTCCTTTCGCCTTCCTGGAAGATGGGGAAAAATACATTTGGATGCTGCTCATTTACATCCAGCAACTTGGTTGTTCACACAGTCCTCATCTTTTTTTTTTTTTTTTTTTCCCTTTCTCCACAAATAAATTGCTAGAGGAAAATTTGGACAGAGATGATGTTTTTAGATGCCTTTGAAGATGTAAAAACAGCAAATGGAACCTGCAGTGGCATAAACATCAAATATCAGCCCAAGAAAAATCAAAGGCTTTTTTTGAGTATATCAGCTTGCCCAGAAATTGAAATGCTTCAAGTGCTGTATGTTTCCTCTGTACCGAGCACCTTACTTCTGATTGTGGGGCCGCCCACACGTAAAAGGATGTGCAGTACTTAACTGTTTTTCTGCAAAATTCTACATTTCAATTGTAAAACAATAGTTCTCCTAAATGACGCCAGATGTTCATCCTTGAATTCCCCATTTTTAAACGTTTGGGGATACAGCTGGCAGCCCTTCTTGCTCCAAACCCAGAAAAAAAGCAGTCTGTTTTGTCCCAGAGCTGGTCATGAGTTTTTCTAGCAACCTTTGCCCCGAGAGCAGCTGGGATGGTTGCATTATTATTGTTAATCTTGGTGCTACGGTCTGTTGTTATTAATGGCACATGTCAAAGTACTTGTAGAGAGGGCACTTTCTATGCCATGTAATGTAGTGCAGTATTCAATGCATAGGGGCAGTGCTTATTAGCTGGGTGATTCTTCTGGGCTCCTAGTTGCTGTGCCGTGTGGGAGGAGATGTGTGCCTGGCTCAGCTGAGATGGGAGGGAAGGAGGAGCATCTTCCATGAGCTGCATGTCACGGGCAGTGCAGATTGCACACAGCGTAGAAAATCACCACTAACTCCTGCATCCCCCTCTTCTGCTTCTCTCCCACAGACTCACCGCTGTATCAGGGCAGTCAAGTATTAATATTGATGCTAATAGGACATGCACATTTTATTCTCATTCTATTTTTATGAAATTTTTCCTCTCTGTGGCTTTTCAGATTGAAAAAGAGAAATGCAGCTCTGTGAATTTGACCTTACATTAGTTACTACTGCAGTCTCTCAGATTAAATCTTTGTTTTGGAGACAATGATCTTGTAGGGCCAGCGAGAGGAGATCCTCAGTACAATGCAGAGAAAAGTCCCTTGTGTTGAACCCGTGGTTTTAACAGCGCAGGTGTTTCTTCAAAGAAGAGTGAAATACTGCTTTGACAATATTTGATGTAATGATTGTCTTAAGATGTGTTCCTAACTACTGGCTATGTGAAGACATTTTTTGTTTCGCTTTAATTAACTTCTGTGAGTTAAGGGTATTTTATGCAATAGCCACTTATTTTTTTTTGCTTATGCTACTAGTTTTATTTTGATGAGATTCTGTTTTGAAGAGCAGAACCAAGAAGAGCATTTTATTGGTCGAACTCTGTGGTGCTCCAAACTCAGTTTCTGAAAGCTTTAAACCTGAGGGTGTCTTTAGGGTCTCTCGGTTAGGGGATGGGGGCTCTTGAGGCCCCTCGTCAGAGGGACAGCCAAGGGGAGCGGTTTTCTGCGTTGATAGAGGGTCTGCTTTTTCTGTCTGCACCAGCAATTCCTCCCCTTTTCAGGCACTGCACATAGGAAGCGGGCGCTGGGTGCCATAGGGACCCTTCACACATGTGAGGGCCACCAGGGAACGAGGTTGGGGTGCTGTCAGCAGGAACTGCAACCGTGGATTCTGCATCGTGTTTTGTTTGCTGGAGGTGCAAAAGGGATTTGGTCAGCACTTCTTCCTCGACACTACCAGAGGAAGGAATTGGGTTTTATTTTTCAGGTGCAATGCCTTTTTGTGTGTTACTGAGCACTGGTAACTTTTATACTGGACTGCAGCAAAACATCCTTATTCAGCCTTTGTATGTGCCTGGAGAGTTGGGGAGCGTGGTGGAGAGAACAAAATGAGATGTTTCTGGGTGAAGTCTTTGCTTTGGAACCGTGATTAGGACATCTTGAGAGGCTCTCAGCTTGATGCATGTAGGGCTGTGGCTCTGCTGCACACCAGGCGGTGGTGTCCTGGGCACGAGGCACAGCAGGGGCCTTGTGGCATCGGTACCATCTGGGGAAGAGTCCTGCTGACCCCTGCCTTGCGCTTCGGGCAAGTGTCACCCCAAAGCAAGGTGCTTGAAGGGGAATGCCAGTTCCTCAAACTTCAGATATTTTCTGTTGATTATTTTTTTTTCCTTTTCAAATCATTTTAGTCTCCGTGCCTAATGCTCAAGTTTCTGTGCCTGCAGCACCACATAGGCAATGTCAGGGAAAGATGTTGATGTTAAACTGATAAAAGAGTGAAAAGAAGAGAAGGAACAGCTTTGACAACTTGACAGTAAAATGCCAGTTTAATAGCTGTACCCTGTAAGGCTGTGCTGCTGGCTCTGGCATAGTGTCCCTGCCAGCTTGGCCTACAGAAGCAATGAGCAGTGTGATCCACTGGTTTTATTTCTTCTATAAATGAGAAAATTCCTCTTCTGTTTCCCCACACGTATCTTCTCCAGAAGCTGCTCAATCCATTTAACACCTCTCCGTTGGCATTAATGGAGTTAGGAAGGTGTGATAAATGGAAAGCACAGGTTGTTGGCTCCCTGTCTGCTCTTGCAGTCACCCATGGTAGGCCCATTACTGGGCTTCCCTTTGTCAGGCATTTGTGCGAATGCTAAAAGATGGTTAGGTGCTTGATCTAGTTACTTTCCTCGCTGCCAGAGCCAAAAACCTTATTTCCTTTCCTTTGGATCACCCCAGAAGCTTTTCTCTTGTCTTATGAAGGTTTATTGCTTTCAAAGGCTGCAAAGTAATATCCTGGACCACAAGGTCGGAGGTATGTGGGAGTATTTACAGGTGATTGGTTTGGGAGGAAGAGGGAAGATTGAATGAGATTGGTTCCTTCTGTCAAGCTAGATTAGTTGGAAATGTCTTTCCAAATGAGCTGGTGCATGTTGGAGCATTGCTGTGTGTCCCTCTGCTGCCCCGTCTGCACTCATTCTGTTTAACACATTTTCCAGTACCTCTCTGAGAATGGTTTAAAAAAAATAAAATAAATCTGCTATCAGCTGATGCTCATGTAAGCAGGTGGTTCTTCACATTACTGAACAAAGAAGCTAGCTGAAGACTTTAAGCTCTTCTGTTGCAGAAAAGGTAAAGGCTGGGCACCAAACTTAGGGTGCTGATTTCAATGGGACATCTCTAGATGGCTGTAGTGACCGAGAGAATCCTTATCGCTTCCATCCAAGGACTTCTGTGATCCTACTGAAGTGGGGAGAGAAGAAGAGCAGAAATTTCCTCCCATCAAACTTCACGAAGTTCACAACTTAGTGTTGTTTCTGTGGATATAATCCTCTGTGTGCATCAAGTCCCTGTTGTTTTTTCTTGGCTGCCTTTTTATCTGTCCCCCTCAACCTGCTTGTATGCAGAGATTCCTGCTAAAACTGGAGACAAAGGAAATGAAGCCACTTAGAAACAGCTTTTGTTTCTGAAGGACAAGGTGCTGGGCGCTCGTCTTTGTGTTGCATTTTTCCCTAGAATAACCGTGGGTATATAACAAATCCTATCAACTTTATATTTGACGTTATTATTAATCAATACTTGATTTTTAGAGTTGTTCACTGAAGACAGAAATGCAACATTGAATGTACCAGGACTGTTCAGATGTATATGTAGTAGTATCGTTACAACTGGATTATGTTGCTGACCTAGTGTTGTATGCCATTTTTTTTTCATTCCCTGTGAGATAGGAAGCTAATACAATTATCTGGGTGTATAAACCGATTCTGGAAGAATTACCTCTTTCTATACCATGCTTTGGTGGCAGAAAAATGCATTTGGGGTTTTGTTCTGCTCTACGAAAAGATGTGGAAATAAGAAGCCTAAAACGTGGTGGTGGACTTGCGCCCAGATGCAGAGGAGCACAGAATTAAGATTTGTCTCTGTACCACTCAGGAGTCTGTAGCGAAGGATACAGAGTGTTTACGAAGTTAACATTGTGTGTCAAGTGTTTTTAAGGGAGATTTCTCTGAAGTGGTTTTGTTCTAGGGGAACGGTACTTCGCTTCCTCACTTCTTACTTTATATGCATGCGTTTTCTTTGCTTAGTGGTCACTGGGATGCTAAATTTGTCAGCTGTAATAGGCTTAGTCACAGTGAAGTGGAAGAAGCTTC
The DNA here is from genome assembly GCF_964035555.1 of Netta rufina. Lineage (NCBI taxonomy): Eukaryota > Metazoa > Chordata > Aves > Anseriformes > Anatidae > Netta > Netta rufina. The sequence goes on from NC_140140.1 coordinate 4,580,090, forward strand.
TTTCTCAGCTCTTCAGAGGCAGGGATGAGAGTATCCATCAGAGAGGAGGAGAGGCAGGAGGCGAAGATGAGTCCGCATCCGTGCAAGGGTGTATTCGGCACTTCTGTGCCTGGGGCGGATGGGACAATGTCAGAGTGTTGCAACACAACTTAAAGCCTCCGTGCTCCATTGTATGCTCCCCAGCTTGACGTGTTTGGGGAATATATGTTCATTTAAGGGAGGGGAGAAAAAAAGGATTATTGCCTGTTGTTTGTGATATTGTCAGCAGAGGAGAGGTACTTTGTATTAGGTACCAGGTGGGCTCCTTCTGAAATGGGGAAAATGTAGCAGGACTTGGTATAATTTTTTGTTATTGTTGCTTTTTTTTTTTTTTTTGAGCATTCATGATTTTCCTTCTGACCTGGAGGACATTGTTTATTACCAGGTCCCTCTTTTCATTCTTCTCTTCAAAGAAGAGAGGAAGGCCAGGAAGGTGCTTTTATAAATGGAACTTCATTATCTACGCACAAATAAAGTGCCTGTCCTTATTAATGCTCACAACAGAGCTCAGATTAATTCAGTTACTTCTTGGGAGAAAATACACAGCTCATTCAAGCACTGTCACGAATGCCCACCAGGTCAAAACCAACAGATCACTCAGCCTAAAGCAATACCAGGATTATGTGTAAAATTGCTAAATATCAAACTCACTGTCCTACATGGCAAAGAAAGTCATCTTGAGCTGGTCAAAGAATACCACCCCCCAACAGCAGTGCTGGCAATGATGATCTCTTTAAGAATAGCTTCCCAAGATTGCATTTGTTCACTGTTGTGTACTCAAGAGAGTTTTATCTGGGGTGTTTTGGGAAGAAAGGGGTAAATTTGCAAAGAGACTGGTATTTCAGATGCAAAACCCATATTATTTGCAATAAAGAGGTGTCACAGATCCACCTCGTGTCTCAAAGATCTTGAGCTTATATGCGAATCGCTGGAAAATGTTAAGAAACTCAACTACACAGAAGAGTCCAGGGGTGGCAGAGTGCCCTGAAGCTCAGTGGTTTTCCTCAGTGTTTTTTTAATGTAACTTGGGTAACTGTTTTCTTGCTTGCAGTCACGTGATTAATAAAATAATTTTATTCCCAGCACAAATGTGATAGCTCTTGATGCAATTAGCAAGAATAAAAAAAAATCACTCCAATAGAAAATGCTTATCTACGGATATCAGTGCAAAACGTGGTTTGAGGTGAGAGTTACTGCCTCCAAAGTAACAGCCTCACTTGCAGCTCTGTATTTCAGATTACCATAAACTTTGAAGAGAATCATAGAATCATTTAGGTTGGAAAAGACCTTTAAGATCATCGAATCTGTGATAAATGTGGACCCTAAAATACTGGGGGAATGGAAGAGAGGTGTTAAAATACTCTTTTATGCTTCACTCACTTCATTCTGTCTAGATGTGGAAGGTAGAAGTGTAGGTGGGGAAGATTATCCATCCTGGTAACCTCCAGCTGGCTGCTTGATGGGTGGATGGGATGCAAGGAAATTGCTGCAGATGTGGAGCTGGGCACAGGGTGAAGGGTTGGTGAGGGTGCCCCGTTGGTCCTCAGGGTGGCAGTTACATCAGGTTAAACATAACGTGGCCGTGTCCCCTTTAGGCTCACGGTGTCTGGTGAAAAAGCAGTGACTTGCATGAAAGGAAGGCTTTATTTTCCTATGTTGCCTGTACCTCTAATGTAGTTGTAGGGGTATGAAAAGAGAAAGGACTGTGCAGAATGGCTGCAGTAATGGCAGGGGTAGATGGGTAGCATCCGTCACTGATTCAGTAAACCCACCGTGATTTATCCCCTCTCATCTCAGAGTTCCTGCTTGGTCTAGAACTTGGAAATGTGGCTTGTGTTTTTTTTCCCCTATCAGATATCGGTTTTCTTCCTTCCTATTTTATCAGCTTTTTTTTTTTCTTTTTTTTTTTTTTTTCTGTTACAAATAGTCCACTGCTCCTTTTTTTCGAAATATATCCTGAATCTTGCAAATATGCAAAGTGGATCATTAGTATTCTAGCTGCCACAGACTATGAGGACTGAAGCTCTTCTGTTCTTGGTGTTCTGATACTTTAGAAAAACAACAGCCCCATATGATTCATTTGGTGTTGCAGGACTGCCTTGCTCTGTCTTTAGTTAAATATGTTAATGAAATATAAGATTTGCATTATTTAGTGAATTTCTGTGCTGTGTTACCAGCACAGAGGTGTCTGGAATATGTTCATCGCACCATACTGTAAAGTCTGAAGTGATTAAACTTGCTCTCTTTCAGGAGAGCGAGCTATTAACTAGGAAGGAAGAAAATAAGCACCGTGAAAAGCCCCAAAAGCAAAGAACTCACCAACCTATGGCTGCATTTCTGGCAGCGTGTGTTTCATGGCAGGTTTCTTACAGCAAAGCCTTTGAGCTCTTCCAGCAGATCTCCTTCCTCCCATCTCTATACATGACTTGTGTAATAGTTGAAACATCCTAAAGAGATAGCATTGCTCTCTCTTAGACCGGTCTTCCAAGAGTAATGCAAACATATTCCTATGAAAAAACTGGCCTGCGGGTGTTTGGGAAACAGCACGATATTAACAACAATCAAATAAGTCATTTCCCAAGGCTTTCTGTACATCACTTTTACTGTCGGCTGTTGCTCCTAGGCAAACTTCAGACACCGCAGTCGGTGCTGCCCAAGTCTTAGGGCACTATGTGCATCGGTTTGAATGTGCTGGGAGAGGAATTGTCTGTCACCCCTTTACCCAATAAAAAAAATGTTATCTATTGTCCTAGCAGCAGGTCTGCCTGAACAGCTGCATGGTATTTGCATGCTAACCTAGATTATTTTGTCCTCTGTCAAGGAGGACAAATTTTGTTTTCCTTTGTGACATGAAGCTGTTGAGCCGAGTTGCCCCTTAACTTTGTTACCTCCTGGCTGTAATAAGGCATTAGTAAGGCTTCGGCTGAAGAATCAAATCCAGTTTTGGATGCAGTAAAGTCAGACATGGAAGGCAATAGGAAGAGCCCAAGGGAAAGCAGTAAGAACAATCAGAGATCTGGAAGGCAAGGTTAATCGGTAGGGATGGTTTCATCTGGAGACCAGAGTATGAAGAATGTAATGTTCTTCAACAACATAAAAGGAAAGAAGAGAGCAATCTCCTTCCCATGTCTGGAGTGGACAGGGAGAAAAGTAATTGGGTTAAATAGCAGCAAGAAAGATTCAGTTTAGGCTTTAAGAAAAAACTTGTAACAGTAGGGCTACCGAAGCACAGGGCAGGACTGTGTGAGGAGGTTGCACAGGCATCACACCACTGAAGAAGAAGAATTTAGCCAGGCATCTGTCAGGAGCAACACAGGTAGAGGTAGTTATGGCATAGGGATAAGAAATGGAGCATATAATGTTCCAAGGCTCTGTCCCGTCGTATGTTTCTATAGCCTTCTCATCCTGAGCCTTAGAGGCCTCCTGATAAATAAAAAAAAAATTTACAAAACAGGTAAACCTTAGGAAGGAAGGGTTTGGGAGGACATGCTTCACCTGTTTGACAGACAGACCCACATCTTCCCTATCCAGGGCAAAACTTGATAATTGGTTTTATTCAGCAGAATCAAGATGAGTGCAGTAGTCCTCATTGATAGTTTTCAGTCTAAAAGAGGTGAGGCCCTGCCCGGGGTGCCCCATCCCTGGGGGTGCCCAAGGCCAGGCTAGGGGGGGCTGGGGGTAGGGGGCCCTACCCATGATAGGGGTTGGGGCTGGGGGGGCTTTAAGGTCCCTTCCCACCCAAACCATTCTGTGATTCTGTGATTTAACACTCAAAACAGGTTTGGATTCAATCCACAGGACTAGGTGAGGGTGTGATAACCTTGAGTTGACCTTACAGGAAAGCTAGCTGAGGAGAGCCCTGGAGTTTGACCCAACATTACTACATAAAATCAAAGCTTGCTATATAATTTCTGCTTCAAGATCCATTTGGCAAAGTTAACAACTGTACTCCAAAGTATAATTTAATATCATGCAAGAATGGAACAACAACAACAACAAAAGATAAATGATATTATTCAGCTAAGCAAACTTTTTTGGTAGTAATACTTAGAGATCTGTGTTTATTATTAAATGCCTAATTAAATATGAGCATCTCACCTTGATAATTAAGCAATAAAGACACATCAAGCAGTGCATTTCTGGGTGATTATAGTCTGTCTTGGGTATTACTATAAGGCATGAGGCCAAAGATTAAGTGGCTTAAACCACCTGAGAAATTCATTAATATCTAGAAATTTGCTGCTTGGAGTGTTTTGCTGCTATTGAGAACTAGGTTCATACATAAAAGGAAGGAAAACATGTCTATTTATTGGGAGTTTTGGGCAATGTGGCTAAGATGGCTTTAAGGTTCTTGTAACAGTTGGCACATCTAGTGCTAGCAGGAGATTGGTTTGGGTTTTATTGTGCTAGTTTAGGAAGACAATCGAAAAGGACAATGCTGTTTGTAAGGGTCTCAACAGATGGCTGTAGGCCAAAGCTGTGCAAGGTTGATGAGATGATTCCGAAAACCCTCAGCGAAGATTATTTTTTCTCCCCTTCACTTCCTTATCACTTCTCATACTTTCCTTCACAATTTTTGGAAAACCTAAGAAATATGCATGTATTCCACCTAATGATATGCTCCTTATATATAGGTTCTGTCTTTAACTGTGTGTGACTTCTCTTAATGTATTCTAAGTCACCGGATAGCCCCCATGACTTCACAGAGCTAACACGTGTTAGTGCATTAACCTTGACTGGATTCTCTAGGTACCACTTTGAGATAAACATGAGGCAATAAAGCATATTGTGGCTGGTGTTAAGCAGAGAAGAGCGCTGAATGTTTAATAGTTTTGTGATTCCATGCGTTCACTTCATAAAACAACCTGCATCACAGTCTCTTCTGCATCCAGCTTTTCACCAGAAAACTAATACTTTAATGGAATTACTCTGGCTTTACAGAAATCAAAAAACAAAAAAACCAAATCACTGTAATACAGTTCGACAAATCAAACCATTGTAATTTTTTTTTTTCTCTTTTGATCATTCAAGATTTATGTTCTTAATCTACCCCTGCTCCCATGCCCATCCCCAGGACAAATACGTTAAAATTTTGTTTTCTGACTACTCTAAAGCAATACATTTCTTTACTATCACAAATAGCTATGTACAATTTTGTGTCAGTGGGGACTTGATGGGAGCCCTCCAGATGATATTTTTGTCTGTCATCAAATATGTGATGCCTGTCTGTCTGTTTTTGGTTGGATGAAATGTAATTGCTGTTCTGGTTGACATTGATAAATGGTGTTGACTGGAGTGCATTCTTCTGATTGCTTCAATGAGTGATGTGTACCGTGTGCAGATTTTTGACTATTAAACAAATGTCTCCTTGAAAGAAAGTAGATTATTGACCTCTTACAATGGCATGCTAATTAGACACAATAAAAATGGGAGAAAACATGGGTCTTATGCTCTTGGTGTTTAGTGAGGATGAAGTTTCTTAAAGTTCTTAAAAAGATCACCAGGAAACAAGCAGTAATTAGTTTATGCTCCCAGGATAAGAGGCATGCTTATTTTTGATGCTGAATATTACAGAAAAAATGAAGCTAAGATATATACAATGTCACAGAAACTTTTGAATTGAATCAAATTTATTCAAAGTCCTCTATTTTGCTTTTTAGTGCAAAGCTGGCATATCTCAGCACAGATGTAATTGCTGTTTCGGAATTAGAATTGAGATTTGGGATGCAGTAAATGTCTTTGGTTACATTTTGGCCCAAGTTCTGCTTAATTTGAATAAACAAACTTTGGAAGGGTTTTTGGGAAGTGATTAAAAGGGAGAGATGAGAGTTTCCTTGCCATCTCAGATAAGGAACATCTTCCAAATCCCTCTCCACTTCTGTCTGCAGTGTTTGAAACATTTTACCCTTTCTCTTGTGGTTCTGCAAATGTTCTGCCCAGCTCTCATCTCATCTCCCTCTGTTTCTAAATTTATTTCCTCATGATTTATTTGTGACAATTTTTTATGCTTACTCATATTCCCAAAATAACACCTAAATTCGTGCACTGAAATGTTGGCTTCAGATATTTTTTTTTCTGAGAGTATTTTGTGATCCTGAGTTCAAAATTAGGGCAAAAAGAAGCAGATAAATGCCTGTTTTCTGGCTTGAATGGCATATGTGCTAGTTCCCTTAGTTTTTCAGAAATTTTCCTGTGCGCAAGAATTTCCTGAAAGACAGTATAAATGCTGCTTGATAATAATTGAGTCGTCCATTGCTCACTTAACCTTACTTAAATTGTTTTCTGACGTTTCCTAAGATGATTTCATTTGTTGCATTCGTTTTACTTTGCAGGCAGAGCAGTTAGGGAACGCTGCAGATCCTGACATAACTAAAATGTTGGTAATCAGCAAGACTGTGTTTCTTTGCCAGCTGATTTATTTTCTTGTCTTTTATTGCGCAACTTGAATTTAGAATGTTGTTTGGTGTTTTTTTTTCCCACATTTACTCGCATGGCATTCCAGATATGACTTCCGGACCTACCAATCTTATGAGCTAGGAGGCATATCTCATTCTGGATGAAAGCATGAAGAGATGTGAAGGAGAGAAACTATGTTCCTGAACATGCTATAATAATCAGTAGGTACCTTCAATGTGCTGAAAACTGGAAGAATTAGATATAATAGTACTCAAAATGCTCTGGGAACTGGAAAGAGACGTGGGCTGTGAAGACGTAATTAGATGTACGTATAGTGCTTCTGTTGGCCAACATCTGGGCAGAAACTAAAAAATAATAATAATTTAGGCATTTGTAAACATTTAAGGGGAAGAAGAATTGGGGATGATAACGAGAATGTGGCTATGAATAGCTGAATAGAAATTAAGGAAGAAAAAGCAAACTAATTCTATTAAACCTCAGTCTCAGGAAATATATTAGAATTTGTAGTCTCTGCCTGGGGCATTTAAGCTTCGAATGGAAATTGCAGTGCCAGCTCATTTACTACAGCATGCTTTACAAAGACAGAGATTATCTTAATGATCTATGGTCCTCTGAGGCGTATCTAAATTAAACTTCCTTGTTCGTGTAAACACGATATTTTGAAAAAGAAGAGTATTTATACTTTTCTTTCACCTTTTCTGCTATGTGTTGATGTCCAAGACTGTATGAGTATTTGTGTTGGCAAGTTAGGAGGATATCACTTCAAAACCTGTTGCTTTGGGAACAGTGATACTGCTGCTGAACCTCTTACATGGAAATGTAATGGTTGCGGTGTATAATCTGAACACTTGAGCTAGTTCACTTTAGAGCAGCTTTTGAGTTAAAAAGCCTTGACTAACAGGTGGCCTAAAACAATTCTAAGGAAAAGCTGTATTTAAAAGTATATGTCTTGTAATGTAGTCTGACGACTTCTGATTGTGATGCTACTGATCTCATTGGCATCTTGAAGAATTTCCATCTTCAATCTTACTCTCTCTGGTACTGTCTACACTATTGATCACACATTGAAGGCCAATGACAGGTCAGTAGCTACTAATTTGCAAGTGTGCTTTCAGTCTCCAGAACTCCTGAAACTCATTTGGATGCATTAGATAATGAGCAAATCTGAGTGCTTTAGTTTGACTGCAACAGAGAAATAGCCAAGGCATGCCTGAGGACCGTTAGAAGGCAGGCATGTCAGTGAGCCCTGCCTTACAGTACTGCTTGCATAATGCCCCTTGGAAGAAATATTTTTTTGTGTTGCTTCCTAATCCTGAGTTTTTCCATCTCTTTAGTCATGTTTTTGATGCAATGATTGCAGTATTGTCTGCATAGTGCACATGTGGGCTGCCGAGTTTTTCTATTACTTTGGGAGAAAGGCGAGAACTTTAGACTTGTTTCTTGTTTCAGTTGCTCTAAGTATTCCAGCACACACCACGTTTATATTGTTTAGTCTGTAGCATAATGTACCGAGTTCCTATAATTTGAATGTAAAGTAACCTGTGAAAGTAGATGGAAATAGATGTGTTCAGTTTGCATTCAAATGCAAAAGGAAAACTATTCAAGACAAAAACCATACTACAAATTGCATACAAGCAAACCAATGCATTCCTGTTTAGTAAGGGTGATTTCAGTGCTTCTGTAACACTGCCTACCATAGCAGGGCAATTACACAGCAACTAACCACCCACCCTGAGTCCCTGTTCTGTGAGCCTAAGCATGTAATTGAAAAAGCCACAAGTACATTGAAGAGCCACCTGTTTCCTCTTAGGATTATATAAGGATGTAAATATCTCACTTCAGCAGATCTTAAGAACACATGCAAGTATTTGCTGATTCACGAACAATTTTATCTCCAAGGTTACCTGTCGCGGGGAAAGAAAAATAAGGTGCAGAGGTTGTACTGAAACACAATCTAAAATGTTTTATAAGTGGCATGGGAACCTCAGAAACTTGACAATGGCTCTCACTTGAAGGCTTATCCTGTGCTGATCTCCAGCACAGGCATTTCCTTCCCTGGGCTTTCCTTCCCTTCTCTTCCTTACTGTGTCTGAAAAATCTATAAAGAGTGAAGCTGTGTTAATGGCATGTTCCATGGTGGCTGCTGGTGCGGGGGACAATCAACTTTCATTTCTTCTTGAGCAGGCTGAGGCAAAATGGTTGCCCTCTGCACTGGGGTTGACATGGATTTTCAATGTCAGCAGCGAAAACCTGAAGAGCGCAGCTGTTCTGAAAGGAGGACTTTGGAGACTATTTGATGCACCAGGTCTGTGCTAAAGGGCAAACTTACATTTTTGACAAATGGGACCATTATACTTTTGAATAACACTTCTGAAAAGTGCCTTTTAAAAAGCTTTGCTGTCTTTTATAACCATTTGAGATTCTAAATAGGTCAATATAAACACGTCAACTGTGATTATCGGCTGGCACAAGCCCTGCCTGGAATGGACAAAATAACATCCAGATATGAAGCTCAGTCCTCGCTATTAAAAACAATGAGAATGGATGAAACAAAAGTTTGCTACAAATTCAAAGGAAACAAATAGCAACTAAGGAAGCTAAAAGACTGCCCATGTATTTATATAAGGAATATTAAGGTTTGTTTGAATTTCAGAATTCAATGGCAAATTCCAAAATTTTCATGGAACAGCAAGAGGTGGGCTGGGTCCGGATCAGTGAGGCAAAGACGGTGCTGCTGTGTGGGTTAAACACAGAGCAGGGGGAGAAAAACATCCAAGCAAAGGAGGGGAGCCTCTTCCCTCGTGGTTTTTCACAGGTCTGTCTCATGTTAGCTCTTGGCCGATCCGGGGTTCCAGCTACCTGCAGCTGAGCACCAGCAGCTGAACTCCAGCAAGGCAGCAATCGAGTGGCATCTCCACTTCTATGCCAAAGTGCATTGATAAAAGTGGGCCTTTCAGGAATTACCCACAACAGGGAGAATCTCACAGGACCAACATCTTTAATGTTTGTGGTTCTCCTCTGTATAGAGGGCTTCGGCTGCCTTTCATCGGTACGGCATGCTCATTAAAGAAACCCCTTTTTATTCCCATTTGATTAGTATTGCAGTTTTGGACAATGAAATGAAAGTTTTGATATGAAAGCGGACTTACTAATGAATGAGAGTGATTTCCTTCTGTCTTCACTAAGCCATGGGTGGATCTCTATGAGTCTTTACTGGTACTGCGGTAGCTGAGGCAGAATCCTCAGCTCTTGCATGGTCGAGGGACTGGGAGGGGAGCAAATCCCCACAAATAGCCAGTGTAGATTCCTATTGCTTCTGTTGCAGCAGCAGGATTTTCCCAAACTGACTGACCTTTTACAAGAACGTCAGTTGAAACAGAAATATCAAGTTACAGCAGTCTTCATGTCAGGATAAGTTGGAAGCTTCCAAGCGTGAAGGAGAATGGCTGTCTCTAATAAAATGATTTTGGATTCCTTCATCCATGTATTTATTGTATCTGTGGGCCAAGGTTTTTTTTTCCTGCTCAACTTCAAGGATATTTTTTCCTCCTGAATATAGGTAGAAATTGAAATCCATTTGAGTGTTCCCTTTTCTCATGTCGTGCTTACTTGATGAATAGCAGACCTAAGATTTGTTTTTAGTATTATCAAGTACTCTATTGAAAACTTCTAGGGAAAAGAATAGGAGAGGGCTTTTTACTTCAGGTCCTATTCCAAGAATGGGACTTGTCTGTTAGAGATTCAAGCTCTGCCCATGCAGCCCACATGTATGCCTCCTTCTGTACTGTGCTGTGCACCTAACTCAGGGTGGTGGTTTTCATTTCTTTTGAAACATTAGGCATAAACACACAAAAAAAAAAAAGTCAGTTATGGACTTTCTGTCAAATATGTTAGATCTTATACACCTCTAATCAAAGTAGAGACATCAAATTTCATAATTCCTTTCACAACACCATGTATTGTGGACAAAAATACCCAGGACTGCTTTTTCAGAGTATAGTCTGATCCAAAATACAGCAGCTGTCTTCCCATGAAAACTCTTTTCATATTAGCATACAGGAATAGTTTTCATCACCATTGTTTACTGTCCAAATTCTGTAGATCTTTATGCATATATAATGATTACTTGCGTCAGAAAATCCATTCCACATGTGAATCAGGCCTCAACTGCTGAGCAATACATTTGATTGGCTTTGGGGTCATCTGCCATTTGTTACTGATGATTGTAAATCATCAAAATTGCAATTTTGGGATTACCATTTGGAAGCCTGTCACTTTCATACTTAATTCATATATTGTTCCATATTGTTCCCAGCTTCTCAGATGGAGACAAGAGCATGCACAGAGTGGAGCAGCCTTTGGCACGTGGCCATTTCAGATGGGAGCGGTGGGATGCAAGCTCCACTTCTCAGGTTCCCACCCTTCCTGATCAGCAGACCAGGATTAACTGACAAGGCTGGCTTTTTATCACAATGAAGTGTAGGGCTGGCAATGCCAAAGAAGTATTCTTATGTAAAGGCTGGTATTTCAGCTGATGAGCTAAGTAAGACTGATTTATGGTTATTTCTACCTGAGTATTAATTTCTGCTTATTATAGAAGCACCAGACATGTTCTGTCCACTGCTGCTGAATGCAGCTTTATTTCACGTCTCAAAGCCATCTCCTAGGAGGTTGGATTTGTCACGTCTTGGATAGGAGGATTATCTTCACAAGAATATTAACCCTGTAGCCGAATTTTTATTCTTAATTTCTGGTTCTTTCCTCATACATTACTTGTTTTCTGGCTGTTTGACTACACATTTACAGCATACCCTATATTTTTTTGCTCTTTAGTGTAATTGCCTGCTGGTTTTGGAGATGTCCTCAAGCTAGTGTTAAGCTACCTGTCGGAAGCGTGGCCCAGGAGAGGATGGGATTCAGCAGGATTTCATAGTCTAGTATTTACTGGGTTTGTGCAGTAGGCTTTGCAGCATATATGGAGTTTCAGTAGCTACACTGCTAATGATGCTCAAACCATCAATTTTAAAGCTAGGTTGGATACATACTTACAAGCAAGCAGGTAAGCATGGTTAATAGATGACAAGTGTGTTGCTTTGTCCTAGACAGACAAAAGAAATTTTATCTAGAGATCAAAATCTTATTCTTAGAGGAAGAAACAGACTCAGTAATTTGCTATGAGATGAGCCTGTGCTTTGAGGAGCTCTGCATCGATAGTGTGATGCGTTATGAGAGGAGGTTCTTCCTTGCTCTGTGGTTTCCCCAGAAGACTGCCAGTGCCTGTTGCAGTGTCAGTGCTGCTGTTTCATACTGCTTTGCTTTGGCTATAAATGAAGCAATCGTATTAATTGACATGTTTTATGCAGGGCATGTGAAAGAGGATTTTACAAGTAACAGCAATATTCCTTGCAGCTCATCTGGCGCAATGATGTCTTCTGTTTGCAGGGCTGGAGTTTTATCTTTTGGCATTAAGAAGTTCCTAGTGAGGTGTAAAGGGCCTGAAGCCCCTAACTTTGATGCCTTTAAAGAAGTTGGCTAGGTGGTAGACCCTGCACAGTGAAAAGATTATTGCTTTGCTTCCTTTTCTGAGACTGACACCCTGGGAGCTGTTGCTGGATGCATTGCCTCTGTACTGAGACTGACTGCAAGTGGATGTGTTATTCAAACTGACTCTGATGAATTTATTCCAATCAAGTGCAAGTCTCGTTGCAGTAATACTTCTGACAAAAATTGAAGTTACAAATTTGAACTGCTATGAGTTGGTACAGAAATCTCCTTATACAGCTTCCTGTATAATAACACTGAACTTTTTTTGGTGTACTTTTGTAGCAGTTGCTATGGAAGTATATAAAGAGATTAATACTGTATGGGTAATCTCTAACTTAGAAACTGTTCTTAGGATTTTTTAAATCTTGTTCATTAACCCTTATGCGGCCATCTGGCTTCCTATTATATACATCTAGCTGGAATCACCTTTACTGTACCCAGGCACTGTAGACTTTGGTACAAAGTACAGCATGAGAATGAAGAAGCACCCGGAAAAATGTTCAGCAAAGGTGAAAGGGCAGTACAGTGATTTTCTTCATTTATTTGTATACACGATGTCAGTTATGAGCACAAGTTCAATTGTAACTATAATCCTTCTTAATATACACTTTCTTACATTGATAATCCCATCATAGTTACTGTGTGAGAAAGCAGCACTTTTGTTTTTTTTCTAGCAGGTCGATGCCTGGCACAGTTATTTAAAGAAACTCAGCCTGAGCCTCTTCTGTGCCAAAATAATTGCGGACAACACCAAGCTGGGGGGGAAGTGTCAATCCGCCAGAGGGCAGGAAGGTGATGCAGAGGGACCTGGACGGGTTGGGTTGATGGGCTGAGGCCATGGGATGAGGTTCAACATGGCTAAGTACCGGGTCCTGCACTTGAGGCACAACAACCCCATGCAGTGCTACAGGCTTGGGGCAGAATGGCTGGAAGGTTGTGCAGAGGAAAAGGATCTGGGGGTGCTGACTGATGCTCGCCTCAACATGAGCCAGCAGTGTGCCCAGGTGGCCAAGAAGGCCAGCAGCATCCTGGCTTGTGTCAGGAATAGTGCAGCCAGCAGGAGCAGGGAGGTGATCGCCCCCTGTACTCTGCTCTGGTGAGGCTGCACCTCGAGTGCTGTGTTCAGTTTTGGGCCCCTCACTACAAGAAGGACATCGAGGCCCTGGAGCATGTCCAGAGAAGGGCTATGAAGCTGGTGAGGGGCCTGGGACACAAGTCCTGTGAGGAGCAGCTGAGGGAACTGGGGCTGTTTGGTCTGGAGAAGAGAAGAGGAGGCTCAGGGGAGACCTCATTGCGCTCTGCAACCACCTGAAAGGAAGGTGTGGGGAGCTGGGGGTCAGCCTCTTCTCACAGGTAACCAGAGGGAATGGCCTCAAGTTGCACCCGGGGAGGTTTAGGCTGGAAATGAGGAGACATTTCTGCTCAGCAAGAGCAGTCAGGCACTGGGACGGGTTGCCCAGGGAGGTGGTGGAGTCACCGTCCCTGGGGGTGTTCAAGGAAAGTCTGGACGTGGTGCCTGGGGACATGGCTTAGTGGTGACATTGGTAGTAGGGGGATGGTTGGACCAGATGATCTTGGAGATCTTTTCCAACCTTAGTGATTCTAGGATTCTAATGGCAATGGTTGTCTTTCCAGCAAAACACGTAAACCTCAGTTCCCATTTAAATGGCTGTCTTAGGTCAGATGTTTCCTTGTTGCTGTATATGGTGCTTGGGAACCTCTGTGTTTCATTTTTGGGTTTTGCAGAGGATTTCACCCAGCGTTATCACAAATCTCTGCAAACACAAAGAGTGGTGTTCTAATATGGAATAATTAGAAAGTAGTTTGTGCAAAAGGCCTGAGCTTTGAATGAATGGATCTGCTACAAATTGTGCCTTCCTTCAAGGTGTTTTCTCATTTCCTTTTTTTTAATATTTTCAGTGTGATTCATCTAACTGGAAAGGGTCTCTTAGACTAACAAGTCTCATTGCCTTATTTTGCTACTCATTACGATGCAGAATCTTTTTTTCTCTGTACAATTACTGAGGTCTGCTTTAAAACCTGATAGATTTTTCTTAGCTACATTTTAATCAGAAGGTTATTTCCCTTGCCATTTGCTAATACAGAGAGTATTTTTTAATGCTCTATTGGTTACTACTGGCCCATCATTATAAAAGGAAATATGAAAATAATGGTAGGTGACTTTTTCCCCATCAACTATCGTCACTCTTATGCAGAACCAGGCCACAAGATTATTTAGTTGTCTGCTTTTAGACAAGATGCTTCACCAGCAGTGGTTGCTCTGGATTAAATGCTTATCAGACCAGCTCAGAGGTTGCGTGAAAGAAATAAAATCTGCGACTGTTGATACTGATTGATCTTATATGCCGTCTGTCCTTCACATTGAAGGTACCACCACTACTGTCTGGCAGCAGGGAAAAAAAAATCTCTTTGATTTGAGTGGAGTTGCTGGCGGGTAAAAACAAACAGAAGATATTAATGGAAATGCCACCCTGGAAATGAAGGGCAGTAAGATTCATGGTAAATTTTTGGAGATTTCCTGCTGAGTTCATTCACTTCTGTATTTGAAAGCCATCAAAGCATGCAAAGTATTCAGATGAATGTGAGTTGTCTTACGAATATGTTAAATATGCTGTGCTGGGATAATGGGATGTGAGCCAGGACGGAAGGGATTCATAGCCTCTAATGTTATTTCAGCACTGAGGTCAGAATCTGCCATGCCACGTGTGTGAGTCAGCCGGCGTACAAGGACACTCCAGAGCAGAATTTCTAACTGTCGAAGCTGTGGGCTGCCTATTTTGCATATTGATTCATGCATGTATTTGAAAACTTAGCTGAGAATGAGCACGACATCAAAAATACAGATGCAGACTGTGCCTGTAGACAAACTGCAGCTGGCAAATGCTGTGTTTGTCCTTGTGTTTGGTGTGTACCCAACTAGCGAGCTAGTGTTCAGGCACCGAGCAGCATCCTGGGCCATACTTGCAGGGCAGAGCAAAACCCAGCCCTTGGTCTACTACAGGAAAAAAAAGACCAAACAACCTAAACTAAAATGCTCTGCAATTAATTATCCCAAGGGGCCGGTGCACATAGGCTGTTGCTTCTTATTTCACCAAAAAAACTATTTTAAGTGTTTCAGTTCCAATGTAAAGTTATTCCACGCTTTACTGTTTTCTGCTACTTTCTATTCACATAACTTCTGAGTAAAATAATTCCCTTCGGCTGATTGATTCAGGAATTTGACTGTCGCATTCAAGGCATGACATTTGAAAACGCATACTAATGGACTTTAAATGTGTTGCTGCAAGTTCTCAAGTGATTTTTCTTTAATGTAGAGGTGGAGCACTAATATCTCTTTGGGTAAAATCTATTGCCCCTAGAAACAATATTTTAAAGTTCAGTAATATTCATGACTTCCTTCCCCTTGTAATTGCATCACTAAAAGAAAAGCAATGTGCTTTACATTCCAACTTTTTCTGAAATAGCTTTGCAGGGACCTCATTGTACAGCAGCCTGTTGTAAAAAGACAAAACACCTCAGCAGATGAGTAGCTCAACTGCAATAAAAATCCATCTGCAGTGGTTGGGACCTCCTATGTTCCATTTCTGCCTGGTCTCACATTGCCTTTCTGGTCCAGTCTATAGCTAAATGTGCTTCCTCTGTGAATTCAGGGAGCGCTCTTCCTCTCACCTGTGTAGGCAAGCACACAGTCTGCTTTAAGAGCCGTTAGGAGCCAAGTCACAGTGCTGAACTATCGGTATCTGAAATGGATAGTACCTCTGTACCTCGTACAGCTAAGGAAACAATTACTCCTCAAAAGTGTAAGTTGGGAAGTGTATTTTTTAAATTCACAATTTTATTGCACTCCTGCCTTTAACAAAATGTATGTTCATGCAGTCAGGGCTATGTGGTTGCTCATAAGGTCATCTGTCTGATGAGTTTTACAGTTGAGGGTTGTGATCACCAAGGGTACCATTTGCAAGTTGAACTATGGTGCTAATGTCCCTGCCGCATAAAACACAGCAACTGTTCCGCTGGTTCATTATAAAATCATCCTTGTGGAGTTTTAACTTCAGAGCATGTGGCTTCTCATATTTGAAGACCTTAAGCCAGTTTCACCTGATGGCTGCGGAGCAAAGCTCGCTTCATGCGGATGGAGAGGAGCACTGTTCAGTTCCTCCTACATGTGCCTCTCAAACGAGACAGCGAGATCTCGACTCCATTTGCTGCGCTGGTCGTGATGTGTGTAGCAAAACAAAAATGACAAGGGACTATGTCCCATGGTGAGAACAGAGGGTTGGCAATTATAAAAATCTATTTTTTTTTTCATGCAAACAGAGCATGAAAAGCTTTTAGTGAAGAATGAATGCAGACCAGCAAAATGGCATTTTCATGGTCTCTTGACCACCACCATGCTTAAAGCTCCTTAATGGTACTACAAGTTAGTAGTGGAAATTTTATGCTGTGTTTGTATTTATAAGTGGTGATAAACTACTAATCATAGCAACAATTAGCAAGAGGCTCACCTGATGAAGGGAGCTGTGGTCAGGTGGCTTCTGCAGGCTGTCATTTGCTTTATGGAAAAGATAGGAGCTTCTGCCAGAATAATTAAGAGAGAATGTAGATAGGTTATATGTCTGATGCAGTTACCCTCCACTGTTGCTCTCAGAGGGCTCTCTTGAAAATCGGATCTGTAATGGATATTATGCAGATTTGAAAGAAAAATTGAAACATGCGACTTTTTCTATCTGCTTTTGATGTTACATTCAGCTGCTTTCATCTCCGAGGATAAAAGTAATTGAACAATAATCCCAGAGAAAGTAAAATACACAAATCAATAAACTGCTCTCACAGGAGAATTTTATTTTGATGAGTATAGTGGTACCTAACGCTTCCCCGATCTGTTAGGTTTCCATTAGGTGGTCTTGTACTATTTAATACTGCTAGCGGTGGCTGCATTAGAGAACACAGACAATGAATAAGGCAGATACACTGAGTATCAG
Source organism: Netta rufina (assembly GCF_964035555.1). NCBI lineage: Eukaryota > Metazoa > Chordata > Aves > Anseriformes > Anatidae > Netta > Netta rufina. The sequence goes on from NC_140140.1 coordinate 4,597,093, forward strand.
AAAACAAGAACAGCTTTTTACCTGCTGTGATTGACCTCCTAAATTTTAATTTGGTGCTGAGGGTTGGTCATTGTCTTTTTATTTTTGTGTTCTTTTGGGAAGTATAATGAAGGCAAGGGTTAGTGTTTCCATTAGATGTAGTGGTAATGAATGTAGGCACTCGTTAGGCAAGCCTTTTGTGTTGAGTGTTTTCATGTCTCCACTGTGATGTGCAGAGGAATTTTGGTCCTTTGTAGTCTGTTTCTCTGCAGTGTTTTCCACTGATCTTGAGCCTTATATTATTTTCCATCTAATAGTCTTGATTTTTTTTTAACAATTTCATATAAGTACTTTGGCAAATATTGTGAAAGCCTCCCGTTCTGGGTGAGGTGCTGTGATAGGCACGTAGAGAAAGGGAATCCGTGCTCCAGGATCTTAGCCTCAATATGAACACCAGCTGAACGTTACTCTTGCATATACAGCTTTAACTATGTTGTTATGTGCACAAGGAGAGTTTGCCTGAGAATATAGATTAATCTGGACGTGATGCAAAGAGGAAATGCCAGGATGGGCTGGAGGTGCAGCAGGCAGCAGCGTCTGTGGCCTGAAGCTTCCTGTGGTCCATTGTAAGGACCGTCTTGTTAGGGCCTGTCAGATTGTGTTATTGGGGCTGAGATGTTAGAAGTACAAAACCTGCAGCATGGTGAATGCCTTGGAAATCTTTAACCATTTCCATAGCCATTATTCAGTTTTTAAGCCTGAGCTTACATCTTCCAGAGGAAGCAGTTGATCCATCTCTAAGGCTAACCTTTCACTCTGCATTTTGTGGTGTGGTTTGCTTGGTTTGCCTTTTTTTATTATTATTTTTTTCTCCTATCAACTTGAAAGCCTAGCACAATCAATCTGTGTAATTAAATTAGATGAAATGGCAAAAAAATATAAAAATAAATATAGCCCATTTATATGCAGGTGAAGGTTCCCAGATGGTAATAGCTATTTTTTCAGAAGACTTCAGTTTCTCTGAGTTGCTCTTGGCTTGTCCAGGGTTGAGCCCAGGATTGGAAGTGAAAGGATCCTTAGGCCTCTAGAGGAAAAGATGTCCCCTGCTGTGCTTGGCCAGTCTGCAGGAGAAATCTGCAGGAGCTGAACTCTACACTGGAGAGTTGGCAGAGGGGAAATGGGGAGGTGGCTTTAAAGAAGAATTGGGAGAAGAGGATGGGAAAGTAGATGTTTGCGTAGGGCAGCTGGGCATGGGGAGTGGTTGCTGGGACCTCTGCTGAGGATGGAAGAGGAATTCATGAAGGAGACTAAGACCCAGTCACTGATGGGGATCAGGCTGACACTCTCGTACTGAAGGGGTTAGATGAGCTCTGTATGTGTGTCCCAATAACTTAGGTGCTTAAAAATCTCAGGCCCACCCCAGGCATGGTACGTATGCACAAATAATAAATGTTCACATTGCACATGCAACCCTGATACCAGCTGGTCCCAACAGCTGATTGCTTCACTTTGTAGCTGTAATGCTCCTGGAGATTGAGCTTCACAGGAGGTTTTCTGAAGATTAATAGGGAAGAGAAAGTGGTTGCATCTGTAAGTCTTGAGAGAATGGAGCTGAGTGGATGCCAGTTGGAGATCCCTGACATTTCTAATATTCTGCTGCTTGAGATGAATTATAACCATCTAGGGAGCAAATGCTAATGCCTATCTGGTAGGAATATTGTTATTTTAATAGTAAAGCAGTAACTATTTTTTTTCTCTGCCCTTCTTTATTACCCTCTGCTCTGAAGAGAAGGAAATCATTAACAGCTGGAGGACAACCAACCATCAAAGTGATTTTTTTTCTGCACTTGTTTTAGGTAGGAGTATTAGAGGAAAAAAGAAATTAGGAACACATTCTTTTCTGTATATTAATTCAAGGCTACATGAAATGAACAAAAAGGATGTCTCACCATAAATGCTGCTACAGCTAGCAGACCTGTGATGCCAAGCTGTGGCAGTGGTTATTGGAATGTTTCAGTGACATATTAACAGATCTTTTCTTAGAAACTTAGCTTCCTTAACACACTTTCAGCAAATGGATTTCCAATAAGAATCTACATCCTTTCTCCTCTTTCCATTTCAAAATAAACTCTTTCAGGGCACAGTGGTGTATTTGTGTGGAAATGGCTTTGCTGAGAAATTGAAAGGCAGGATCTGGATCAGTTCCCTGCACGAGCTTTGCAATATCCCTGAAAAGTGTTGTGATCTGTATTTGGCGCCCAGAGCATTGCTTAAGCTAGTGAGGGGAAAACTAATCTCTTGCGCTTTCATTTGGCAGCACTGTCTCATAGACTGATCCTAATGGGGTGGAAATGAGCTCAGCTGCCTAATTCTGTTAAAAACATAGGCTTTTTTTAACACATGAATGCTCATCTACTTCCTTCAAGCCTTGTTGTTAAAGCCATGGCAGCAAAGAATCAAGCCATAGTTGCCGAAAACAAAACACGCTGCTTTTTTTTCCACTTCGGTTCTTTCTTTTGTATGGAGTAAGAAATGGCAAGTGCAAGAGCTTCATTCACCCAGAAAAAAAAAAAAAGAAAAAAAAAAAAGAATAAAAGAAAACACTTTAAAGCATTAAGATCTTGATGTGGACAAATGAGCCTTGCCCTCACTTTTAGGGCATGACTAACTAACTTGCTCATTAGCATTGTAACCTCCAATGGTGCCCCAAATGTTGTTTCACCACCTACGTTTTGGAACCCAAAGAGAGGGCAGTGTGCCCCCAGAACCAGCTGCAGGTCCTTGTACTCTGGCCTCGTGGGATCCACGTGCAAGCCACCAGTCTCCCACTGTCTTGCAGTGCTGTGTGTCTGAGTGGCTGGTTGTAGCAGCACAGCTCTTTGGTCATGGTGAAGCTCATTTTCTGCTGCTGGAGGACCGATTGCCTGCTACTGCCAATGAGATGAAGAAAGTAAGCAGAGCCGTAAATCTGCCCCTGCATTTCCATTGGGCTGTAGATGAGGACATGGCCAGTGTCTGTCATACAGACAGTCCATTTTATGCCTCTGTACCTCTAGGTCCATTAGGGTTGACCTTCCTTCATTAAATCCAAGGCTCAGGTTTCTAGTTCCAAGAGAAATGCACTAGTACAGGACTTAGTAGAGAAGCTTAAAAACTGAACGCCAACATCCTCTGCAGGGCTCTCAAATCTTCATTACATCCTTCACCTTTTTCCTTCTAAAGACTGCAGAAAGTTTCCTTGTGGCAGCCTGGTTTCATTGTCTGAGCGAGCCATAAACAGTGTGGGTAAATGCTCCCAGCGTGGAATTGGCTGTGTGGAGGGACGATGTGTGCACACATGTAGGTGTGCACAAGTTCATGTGATGCTGTCCCCTGTAAGTGCCCTCCATGACAATGAAATAAACTCTGCTAACACCCTTGTAAAACTACAGCCAGCTGCTAATCGCTTGCTTTGCTACGTGGATGAGCTCAGAAGAGTTTTAAAGGATGTATCCCAGCCTGCACAGAAAATAAGGATTAAGAATGGGAAGTTAATAGCTTTCTGTTATAAAATAGTATTGAGGAAAAAAAAAAAAAAAAAGCAGTAATTTTATATTTGTTGGACATCAATACTCTTTTTTTTTTTTTTTTGTGGTTTTGCTTTTAACAATAAGGCAGTCTGAAGTTTCCCTAAAGCATCTTCCCAGATAAAGTCAGCTCTGCTGTGAGCCTGGAGGAGAGCTCACCCACTTGGTGGCCTTCCTGAAGGAGCAGCACCTTGACTGCTGCAGACTCACACCTCTTGCAGCATGGAGCACGAAGGAGAGGATGAGCTCTGGGCATGGCTGACGGGAGGAACCGCTAGCAGTGCAGTGGTGCCCTGCAGCAGCAGGGGGGTTACAGGTATTGGGAACAAGTTGGAATTGTTTAGAACTGAGTCACTTCTGGGTTATTAATCCAGTTTCATCAAAAAAAAAAATTTAAAAAAGATATTTTGGGCAAAAAGAAAGACTTGGATTTCAATGAGACTTTAAAAAGAGAGTGTTGGGGATATTAACAAGGCTGCTGTAATCCTGACACAAAGGCCTGTGTGTTCCGATTACGCTAAGAGCCATACCTGCATTAGAAGCTCTCTCTTAATAGGCTTGACAGTGTTCCTAAAGAGCTAGTTTATCTGTATTTTCTCGTGCATAATGTCTGCACTGAAATTCTGTGAGTTTTTTTTAGTGGTACACCGATGAGATATAAACGGTGGTAAAGTAGTGCTGGTCCTGCCCCTTGCACTTTGCTCTCCTGGAGCTTTTCTCTCGCTTCTTCCCAGGACTCCTCCTTTCACGAGAGATTTGCTTGCTTCTTCGCTGTAAAGATGAAAAAAGGCAGAAAGAGCAGTGATCCTGGTTCTCTGTGCCATTTGAGAGCTGTGGTTGTGCTGAACGCAGATGAACTATTGGTGGAGAAAGTCCCAAAGGCAAAAATCTGATCAACCCTGTTCTAAAATGTGTCTGGCTGCTGTGATTCTGGCAATTACCTGGAGAAGTTGCATATTGATGCTACTGCCTAATGACATCCCAATGAGTTGACAAAGCTGAGTTAAGTGCTTGGAGCCAATTGTAAAGCAAGCGAGGGGACATTTGCCGTTTGTAACTCAGTGCTGGATAATTGGCACCTACAGAAAGATGCTGGAAGAGGTTTTTCTTCTGCCCCTCTTGTGAGCAGGTGTTGAAGCACAGCTGGATTTTTGCTGATGCACTGTAACAAGTCTGGCTCATTAACTGAAGCCGAAAATCCAGAAAAAATGGGAATGGCTTCCTGCTTGGGGACATGGACATCTTTGAATTTCTATTCTAGGGCCAGATAAGCTTAGGGAGGAAGTTATTCTGCTTTATTTTTTGTGTAAGTTAAAAGTGCAACCATATCCTAGGAAATGGGCAATTATTGGGCTAAATACGGTGCATTGATTTTGATCAGAGCAAACTTTTATCTTTCTTCCACCATCCCAACGTGTATCTATAGCATTTTGAAATGAACATTTGTTCAAATATGTACATTCACATAAGAGTTAACCATCCATGGCATTAATGGCATTGCATTGCTGACTTCAACACTCTAGTGTAAGGAAGACATGAGCATGAAATTAGAATTAAACAGCTGGCCATAAATTGCATTTAGACCCTCTGTGAAAATAGGTTTCTGAAATACTTTGCAACCAGTACGCAGCTGCAGGAATTTGAAAGTCTCCTGGTCTAGTTAAAGGAGCAACCGGGGGAAGGAACTGGTTGACATCTCTGGATACCATCTCTGACATCTCTTACACTAGCTGAATATCCAGCCACCCACTCCTGAGGACTTCTTCATCTAGCCTTATTTTTACAGTTGTGACATGATCTACTTGCCTAAGTAACTACCCAATCTTGGCATTCTTAGCAATTGACAAAAATACATATATATATTTTCTGTCAATATGGTATACTGTAGAGAGAAAATCCCTTTAGGTACAGGGAAATCAGCTAGTCCTTATCATATAGAGATTGCTCAAATCTGCCTGCCCATTGCTGGTGAAAAAGGGAGTTGCTGCTTCTCTTGAATCTCGAGAAAACTGGACAAGCCCCAAGTGGCTCAGGGCAATTAAGGTATTTCATAGCCCACACAGACCCCATGCTTCACAAGCTGATAGCTCCTTCTACTAGACTGACAAGTGGAAATGGAAAAATATTTTCCACGGCTTTTGTTTGTCTTTGAAAAGCTTCCAAAAGAGTGGAGAGAATTTCTCTTGCAGATTGCACGGGCATAAAAGGAAGCTGCAGTTACAAATGTGAGGAAGCCTATCTGCGGGAGCAATGCCTCTCCCTCCGCTCTTCAGAATAATTCAACAGACTGTGTAGAGGAAACCTCTCAAATATTTGCTTACCCACTATTTTGATTACCTTATTTATTTTTATGGAGATAATTTATTTTTTTGTCAGAAACTAGCTTTTATATATTATTGCAATCTTTTCCACTTACTCCATTTGAAGCTAACAGCAGAAATACACACAGAAAGAGGTAATAAAAATAAATGCACATGTGTGTTAATAAAATAGCTAAAATAAATATTTTATTTATACATAATAAAATAAACAGATTTGTGGGAAAAAAAGCATTTTATTGTGCTTGCCAAAAAAGAGGTTTACCTGCTTTGTAATTTCACTTTCATTAGCATATTTAATTATGCTTTGTATTTAATCATCAGAATGCTCAGTAATGTACGTTTTGTTCCCAGCCATGGAATACCACCACTAAGTGTATCCATGATAGATGTTTTTAATAAAATCAGTAATTACCCTTTATTGTTGCTTTAAATGATTATTTTTAAGTTTGTTAGGCAACAATAGTTTTAGGTACAAGAAGAAGAAAGCTTTCTCTTTACCATTTCAAACTCTAATGAAAAATTCCATTTAAACAGATGCTAATAAACCTTTTTTTTTTTCTTTTTTTCGTTTTTTTCTATTTTACAAAAGGTAGTGCTTAATTATCTTGAAGTTGTGTACAAATGGAGATTTAACTGTGGGTGCAGGTTAGAGCAAGCACCGGCGGTGCTGGGGTAGGCTCTGAGTCGCCTGCTGGTGCTGTGGACCTGGGTCTGCAAGTATGGGAGGTGTCTTTGGGAACAGGTTGGAAGGTCTCAGACTTCTCAGAAAGATGGATCTCGGCTCAGTTTAAGGGTGTTCGGGTCAATTTTTTTTTGTTATTTTGGTCTCGGTTTTGTTGAACAATTTCTATCTGTGAGATTAGAAGATGTTTATGGGTTTTGTAACCCATTAAATAAATTTCCTTTTCAACAAAAGAAAAAAAAAAAGAAATCTTGGGTTTCTTCTGATGCAGAATTCAAAGTAAAATTTGAAACTGAAACAAAAGCAGATCAATAAAAAATGTAGAAAATGTACTGTGAACTGAAGTGAAATGCTCATGTTAACTGTTGCGAGAGCTCAGTCCCTAGCTTATCTAAGCATGTACTCCATTATCTAACTTATTTATCTTTCTTTTACAACAGCTTCAGCTGTGTGACAGTGCTCCTTCTATGGGTCTCAGAGAATTCTATCAAATGGCCTATTTTAGTTCATCAGCGTAATGACACCTATTTCTTTGTGTGTGGCTTGGGGTTTAGGTGATTGGAGATATCTCAACAAGCAGGTTGTTCTGTGGCTGTGTTGTTGTTTTAGTCACATTTGCTTTTTCTTCTTTTCTCTGTTGGGAGTCTTGAAGATGTTGGAAGTCTGTGATTCTAGGATTCTTCTCTCAGAATACTCAAGAACGTGCATTTCTCTATAATCACCTTCAGCTTTGTCTGCGCTGTCTTTTGAGCAATGACACCCAAACTGGTTTTAAAAAAAAGTTTCAAATTTTAGGGAAATTTTCTTTATGCAAAAAAGGGCAAAGCTAAAGCACTTTTGTGGTATTGGCAGACTAGGGAACTCTGCTTAATTAGTGTTTTTATCTGTCGTGTCTGAAAAGGCATTTAGACCACATTCAGGCTAGGAAGGCATTGAAATATGATGAGCAGCATCTGAATGAGTTGTGACGCTCAGCACAGGATCTCTGTCACAAAAAGACATGCTGCACTTCAGGAATGCACAGAGTTGTCCAATGTTCTGAAATGTCCCTGTGTAGGACATTGATAAGGAGGGCATTTATAGAGAACTCATCTGTCAGAGTGTCTTTGAAGAGATGAACAGCACTCACGGTGGAGTTGGCTGTTTTATCCTGAGCCATCACACAATTGAATTGGATATTTAAGGCATAGCAGCTGAATGCTTTTGCTTTGTTTTATCTCACTATGTTATTTTGCTGGTAGGTATGTTTCCTAAGGCTTGATTCATCCTATGGAATTTTAAAGAGGAAGATGAGAAATAGGAGATAAAGGTGAGATAGAGAGTGCCTGGAAAGGAATCATTGTCAGACATATTACTGTTTGGTTTTCTATATGCAGAACGAGAACAATGTCTTTGTAAAACAGGTAGGAATCTATAAAGGGAAACATCCTGTTTACTGATGCACTGATGATGAGAATTGTGTTGCTGTTGCATGGAAAGTAGGCACTGTCACAACTCCTTGGGGTGACTGACGATGAGCTCAGGTGTGGGTGTGTTGAGTGGAAGGCAGGAATTGGACTTGCACGCATTTTCCTTCTCTGCTTTCTCAGAAAACATCAGTTAGGACTCTGGGAAAGCTGCGACGCCTGTCGTGCTTGTCTTTCTTCCCTTTGTGCATTCTCAGTCTCTGTAACCCACTGTGGGGAAACAGAATTCAATCAGTGGACACCTGCACTGCTAATGAACTCTGCCTCGTGCTCTCTGTAGGGTCAGCAGACATGGGCGATGGGGCCTCAGAGCAGTACGGACATCTTCCACTCAATGTCGTGTCTGTACTGACAGGAACAATTTCTTGCAATTAGGCTCCTGCAGCAGGTAGTTAACCTGAGGGGCAGCAGCTGATTGTCTCTGTTTAACTTCACTGCTCAGCCTTAGCTCCATGTTCAGACCCTGGTGCTTTGCTGTTCCTTCCCTTCCTCGCTGTTCTGCCCTGCATGGCGGGGTATGAAGCAGAGACAATTGTTATTAATAACCTAAATCAACCTTTGCCTTTTCCACGCCTCACCTTGAGCAAGGCAACTACAGCGAACAAAATGAGATCTGTAAAACTCAATAAGAAAATTATAAAACCGGTCATAAAAGTCAACTTTCTGTGAAATGCTGATAGTAGGAGATGCAGTCCCTGAACATTGCAGGTTGCTGTTGGGTCAAAACCCTCCACTTGCATGGACTGAGGACTTGGAGCACACCTGAAGGACCTGCTGGGAGAGTTCGTGTCCATCCTGGCCACGTGCCCATCACCACCAGTTCAGAAGGGTTCCTGGCCTGCAAAGTGCTGCAGCCCACCAAAGCAATGATAGATATTGAAGCATTGCTGAGACCTGATATTAAAAAATGCTGTTCAGTCCTTGGTTTTGATGTAATTATTAGTTCAACCAGGCTGAAATGAAAATACAATGTTTGCACAGTGAAATCCCAGAGAGTACATGTATGATTTCTTTGCATGGATTCAAGACTAGTTTTAATACATCAGTGACAGCTGTTCCACTGCTGCTGCCTGCTAAGCATTTCCATGGGTTTTCCAAGGTCTCAGGACAGTTAGAAACTTCAATCTATGCAGGTTACTCAAATGTCTTAATATGTATGATCCATAACTGTTCAAATTGGGTTAGTTTGTTTATCTTGCTTTGGTAGTTTTTTTTTTTTTGCAGCTGAAGTTTGTTTTTTTTTTTTTTTTTTGATGGTAGGGTATTGGTTTTATTTGCAGCTGAAGTTTGAAATCTATATTAGCAGTGTCTCTTAAACTAACCAAGTAATAATTTTTAGGTTTCTCCTTGCTTTATTGTGAAGCTATAATTCCAAGAATACAGAAATGGAGCAGTTCATCCAGCCTTCAGATGCTTACAGTAGTAGAGGATTATACAGAATGGAATAGTTCAGTTCAGAGGGACCTGCAAAGCTCATCGAGTCCAACTGCCTGACTACTTCAGGACTAACTAAAAATCAAAGCAAATTATGGAGGGCGTTGTACAAATGCCTCTTGAGCACTGAAAGGCGTGGGACACCATTTATCTAGGAAGCCCGTTCCTTTCCAGTGTTTGACCACCCTCACAGTAAAGAAACTTTTTGCTAATGTCCTGTCTGAAGCCCTCCTAGTGCAGCTCTGTGCCATTCTCTCAGCCTCTCCTTACAGCACGTGCCTTCCAGCCCTTTCACCAGTGCTGTTGGCCTCCTCTGGACATGTTGAAGTACTTGAACATGCTATTTTTACCTCGTGGAGCCCAGAATTGCATGCAATATTCAAGGTGAGGCTGCACTAATGTTAAATATATGGAGAAAATGACCTCTTTTGATAACTATGCTGTGTTTTATGCACCCCAAAATGTAGTTTGTTGCCTTAGCTGCCAGGGCACGCTGCTGGCTCATATGATGCCTGCTGTCACCAGCACCCACAGGGCTTTTCTGCAGAGCTGTCAACTCTTAAACATGTTTAGTTTTCTTCTTTGTTTTGGGGAAAATAAGTGATTATATGAAAAATAGTTGATGTTATACAGTAGATTCCCAGGGGAGGTACTACAGAGATTTTGAGATTAAGATTGAAACAGAAAATATATACTTTTACAGTACAGAAGGAATTTAATAGAGAATGTAGTAGAACCACCATCCTTTAAAAACAATACAAAATCACATCTATGAAAATGAGTTTCAAGGACTTAATGTTGGAGTGTGTGACTACAGGAAAACATTTTCAAAGTTATATAGTTTGTTTTCAGAAAAAGGTGATTGAAAGTAAGAGAAGGAAGTCAGAGTGAATATAAAGCTCTGTAGGTCTTGCTTCAATTTGTTTATTTAATTCAGTCTCATTTCTTTCTCACTGAACCTAACGTTTAAATAGTTTTGACTTATTTATTCATTCCCATTTGTTCAAGAATCTGTAAGGCCATTAGATGTCAAATCTTGACACCTGCTCTTGAAAACTTCTGAGGCTATGGGTATTTCTGAAATGTGCATCCCATTCCTCTTTTCGTGACATCATCCCGATCTCTTCCCACCCCACCGGACTGATGAATCTCACATTTTAAGCATACATGTGCAGGATGTTCTGTGTTTGTGTAGGGGGGTCTCTGGGCTGTCTGTGAAATCTGTAGTTTAGCTTCTTGCTTTGTAACTCTAACCCATCTGCTGTTTATAGGCAGGTTACTGTAATGAAAGTCTCAGAGTATATCTTAGAGCATTTAGAGTAATATTTTGAACTATAATTAGAAACTGGTCAAAATGAACCAGCCTGTGTGACTAAGTTTTATGTAAGAAAAGGAAGGGCAAATGTGAACAAGGTGAGATAACTGAGAAATTCAGGTAATCATCCATAGCACAAGTTTTGGACATAGAGCTTGATGAAGTGATGCTGAATCAGTCGCTCCTTACCCTTAGAGTCCTTACGTTCCTTAGAGTCGACACATCTGACATCAATAAACCAAACACCCTCTCATTACCCATTCATTCTATAACATGACTGACTTAAATAAAATAACTGTAATTTAAAAAACGCTGTAACATTAACATGGAGGTTAATTGCAATCTTCAGCTGCACCATTGTTGTGGCACGAAATGTTTCTGCTGCGTCTCAGCCCCACTCTGGTGTGGAGTCTGAGGTTGATTACATCGGAAAGTTCTGAAGGACGAGCATCTGCATCTGGTTTTGGTTTTCTTTCAACACATCTTAAAGCATCTTGTGCTTACTCGTATGGTTTTAGAGGCTGAAAGCTGTCATAGAGCCATTCTTTGGTTCACCTTAATTATGTATATGAGCCGTCTACAGAAATGCTCTTTCTGTGGTTTTAGAGTAAAGGGATGATTATCACCTATGCAGAATGTGGGTATGTATGTGCATACGAGCTGTCTAATTTATATATATATATATATATATATATATGTATTTGACACAAAGCACTAAAGATCCTCATTTAAGTGTTCTCTATGTGCTTGGGGAATGACATGACTTATGTGGAATACTAAACCAGTCACTACCTTTAGACCCCTGGTTCTATAATAACCATACTAATCCTAAAGTGGCTGCACGTATGTGTATCTGAATAAATACCCAGAATAATGTTCAATTCAGAAGTAGCTGTTTCCCATTGACAGTTACTGTGCTAATCACTAGGGCATGTTTTTTTTTTCTAATTTTTTTTTTTTAGAAGTAACATGGAATATACTGGTTGTTACAGTGTGCTTTCTGCCCATGCATTAGTAGGTTAAAGTCAGTGTGACTGGTGTGTGCTTTACTTTCAAGAATTACAAGAAGGCTTTTTCTCTACTTTGAATATCTTCCAGAGAAGTGTAACTGGTTTTTAGGAGTCCATATGACTTGTTTTGTTTCCATTAAAATGTTCTCTCATGATTTCAACTTATGAGAGGAACAGAGCTGGAGAAGTGGGAGAAACACTAAATTGTGCTATAAATCAAGAAACTGTGAAATTATGTATTTTCTAATTACCTTGCTTAGATATATATTGATCAAAAAAGCAAACGAGCTGTACAAGCTGAAGAAATGTCAGATAAACTGTGACATGTGTAGTATTATTACCATCTGACATATCTCAAACACTGATTTTACTAACTCATCCTTCATTCTTTATATCTGCATGTCTAGCGATGCGTGCATTTATATTTTATGTAAAGGGCAGAGTCTGTAGTCAGAGCGTTTGAGCTATGCTGTTAAAAATAAATTAAGGAACAGCAGGTGAAAATGATTCTTACACATGAATATTCAAACTTTACCTCAGACAGATACTGTAGAAAGAATAATAAAGAGCAATGAAACTTTGTTGAGGCCAAGGCATTGATATGCTCTGAAATAAAACTTTTACTGGCACGAGGCTGAGATGACTTGGAAGACTCACGGAAGGAGGGGCACGGCCTGCTCGTAGGCCCCACTGCTGAAGTGTTTAAGGGTGCCTGCCAGGAGCTGAAAACTGGAGGGGCAGTGGGGCTGGGGCAGGCCGACAGCCCGCCCCACAATTCTCGTACTCGTGTACCAGATGACAAGTTTGTTCCTTCTCCTCTGACAGCCGTCTCCTGTGTATTTGCATCACTTAGGGCTGGATTCACCAAGCTACGGGTGGGGAGTTTTGTAAAAATGAAGGAAATGCAACATCCACGCTACTTAAATCGTGCTGCCACTGTTGGGTTCAGTGATGTTTCATGGGAATCGGAAGCCTGACCCCTGGTCAGTGCCCTTTGACAGGATTTCTAGTGAAAGCTCAGGAGCCAGAATCCATGAGTGGACTGGACATTAACCTCCTCGTGCACTTGCTCCTCCTCTCCAAAAAGAGGCATATGAATGGATGACTGATGACTTTTAAGGTTGAATTAATTTTTTTTCTTCAGTTATTTATTTTTGTTATTCTTTTCTCCACAGATCCTGTCCACGGACCACAGAATGTGGAAGTTGTCGACATCCGTTCCCGGCAGCTGACATTGCAGTGGGAGCCCTTTGGTTACGCCGTGACCCGCTGCCACAGCTACAATCTGACAGTCCAGTACCAGTATGTTTTTAACCAGCAGAAATTCGAGGCAGAGGAACTCATCCAGACTTCTTCCCACTACACTTTGCGAGGTCTTCGGCCCTTCATGACCATCAGGCTGAGGCTGGCCCTCTCTAACCCAGAGGGCAAAATGGAGAGTGAGGAGTTGGTTGTGCAGACTGAGGAGGACGGTAAGTTATGTCGGCTTCGCTTGCTTGGTTTTTGTGGGGACACAGTAATACTTTCAAGTCATAAAGAACAGCATAATCCCCTGTCCCACAAGACTTATAAACAGCTTCTTTGGACAGGATGTGTGTTACGCAAGTAAAATTTGTAGGTGTAAATAATTTCCATTTCACAGCAGTGTTCTTGAAAGGGCAGGGCTCCCTGAAGTGCCTGGAAATGACAAGCGCCAGTCTGAGCTGTTAGTGAACAGCAGTAGGTTTGCTTTCTATAGAAGTTGTGTCCTGAACTACCCAGGGCCCCCAGAGCAAGTTCCTTTATCGTATGGACAAATGTGATTCTGGCATTAGTTGCTTTTTTTCCCTGTGCCTTTACATCACAGTCCCCCAAAGAGTTATGATGTCTTCCTTTCTGGAGTATCTCTTTTCTTAATGCTGATCTTCTGGATGCAACATATAGCCTCGGATGCTAAGATCATTTGGTGCTAACTCTTCCGTTCCAGATACAAAAGAACAGTTTTCCAGAAGTACTGATGGAAAGCTTTAAAGTGTTATTATCCCATCTGAGCTATTTCTGACCAAGGACTCTCCTAGACTGCAAGCCTCCATTTTGTCTAATGTGTTAAAAAGGAATGTTCTTCCTCTGCCAGAGCCATAAGGAGTTGCTGTCCTAAGTTTCTGACAGCTGAAAGTGGCTCTAGCAGCCCAGTATATCATACAAGGGACATAAAAGGATGGCAGATCTTTCAGAAAAATGAACAGGGTTTTTATCAGACAGGATTGGAAGTGTATTTAGTTATCTTTCACAGCATTAAAATTTTGCTTTAGTAGGTGGATTTTTAGCTGGCCTTGTAGCCATAATGAAACATAAATCTTACATTGTACTTAACTGAGGAAATCAATCTATCATATTGATAAGGATGTGCAGCCCAGTAGGTCTTTATGCCAAGGTGCAATCTGGCTGCTGAGGTAGATGGAGCTTTGCTGTTATGGGGGCAAAGGAGAACGCATACAATTCCTTGCTGTGTCTAATTATCCTTTGGCATTACAAACAAGATTCTGTCCTCAAACCCTCTTCATCCTCTGTATCTGATGGGCGGCTGGTAGATGGACAAGAGGTAGCGTGTAAATAAAATATAAGTACCCAGCACTACAGTCTTACAAATTAGAGGAGAGCACCTAAGGCCTCTAAAAGAGGGCACTGTACATCTCCTGCCTTGCCAATCTGTGTAATGCCTCGAGGTGTTATGTGCATGTCTGCTGCTCCCAGGTGGAGGGTATGAGCGGGGATGGGAGTCAGGAAGGCATGTGGTGAGGTAGGTGAAAGAGCTGGAGTTGCTCACTGAAACTAACTTCTGAAGGAGGCTGCACTGCCTACATTGTCAGTGATCTTTGCAGCATGTTGAAAGGGCAAATCCTGCTTCATTGTGTGTGTGCCTTTCTTCCAGCCCTGGAGGAGCATTTTGTTGATGCAGCAGGGTGTAGACTTGTTAAAGGCCTGATGATGTTGAACATGTTCTGGATAAAGCACGGTTCTATTGGACATGTCCGTGTGTGTTACTCCACGAGGATGTTGAGGTCCAGAACAGGAAAAGGCTTAAAGAGAGAGGAGGCTGCCCATTACTTTGCTGCTTGACATTCTGTGGTATTGTGGACATTTCTGTAATTTTAGAGTGATGATGGAATGGCCTGAGGAGTCTAACTCATGACAGAAAAGAGAAGATGGCATTTAAATGATCAGAAGGTTGTATTCAAGCTCAGAGTAAAAGACCAGTATGTAATGTCGTCATTCCTTTACACCACCAGGACAGTCCTAGGTTATGTTCCCAGTTCAGTGGCTCACAGGACTTCTGGAAAAGCAGTGCAGCTGGGATGTAGCACTGCCAAATGGATCAGTGAGCACTACTGGGTGTTCTCCTTTGGCCAGTTTGCTAACTTGTCTCAGTGCCTTCCTGCATTGTGCTGCATGGACATGCTCTGAGGTTTTCCAGTAGTGTGACAACACGTGTAAGCAGGACTATGATCTACATGCATTGGGACTCTTCTCAGAGAAGTGCCAATGTTACTGCCTAAGTCATTGTCTGTACGTGAATCCTTATCTGCAGAATGTTAATTACTATTATTTTTACTAGTGCAAATAGCTATAGTTGAGGCAAAGTTAAATTAGTGAAGTTCTCTTTATTTAAAAGGTACCTTTTTGCATTTTTATATTTAAATAGAAAAATATGCACATACTGGAATGTTGTTAATTTGAGATAATAAAGTGCATAATTTGGGGGTAAAATCACACATTCATTGTGTGATGTCATGGAGTCAGGAAACAAATTATGTGTTTATGTAAGAAAGACACTTCCAGGTGATTGACTGGATAAACTAAGAAATTCACCTTCTGTAGTCTTTAGTTCCCTTTTAAGCACTCACTGATTTTCTGCTGTGCTGTGCTGGGATAAGGGCATACTGGAGCTAACTTCATGTTTTCATGGATTCTGATTTTGTTCATCACTTAGCAGTTTTCTTACTTGATTCAGTGGAGCTGGTGGTAGCTTCTAACACAGTGTTGTGATTTTTTTTGTTGTTGTTGTTTTTAATCTTTCTGTAGTTCCTGGACCTGTTCCCTTGGAATCCATCCAGGGAGGACCTTTTGAAGAGAAGATCTATGTTCAGTGGAAGCCTCCAAATGAGACAAATGGCATCATTACACTCTATGAGGTGAGGAGAACAGATTGTTGTCAAGGAATACATGCCATAGGGCCCTTTTCATATGTGTGTAAGCCAATCGTGAGCTCTGAGAGATTTCAGAAGGTGCTAAAAGAAGCCTGATTAAAATAGATAAGAATCTTCAAGATAATCTGCTGCTGTCACTGAAAAAAATCCAGTTCAAGGCAGGTGGGGAAGGGGGAGGAATTCCGCACCAGTGTTTGTGGCAAAATGAGCCAAGAGATAATCCTTGACTAATGTAAGGAGTCACATTTTGTTGGTCAATGTTGGAGATACTTGGGAAAACTTGTGCGTATCACCTGCCTGGAACTAGAGTGAACCACTACAATTTTATGTTTTTTGAAGGTGTAGCAGGCTATCCTGTGTATACGTGTAAGGAATCATGTAATAAAGTGCTTGTTTTTTTTCTTCTTCTGTATTTTTTAAGGAATTAATCTGAATAGAATCAGTTGCAAGTGCGTTATTTTTCTGGAAACAGAGGTGACCTATAATGGAACACATTTAAAGTAATCCCAGGCAAATGATGCAAAAATAACTCCTTTTAATTTTTAAAGAGGCAGTTTCCTGTTAAAATATTGCCTTGGGCTCAGCTCATCGAAAGAACTTCAGCAATCCAATAGCTTCTCTGGCTCAGCAGCTGCGTAGAGATACTTTAATGCCTCCAGGGGTAGTGATGCATCATGACTGTGCCTTTGCCCCTCAAGTCATATCATTGCTTGAGTCTCAGTGGAGGCACAAACAAATTTTTTCTTTTCTGATAATGACTCTACGCATATTTGACAGCTGAAGCCAAAGAGAAGTCAAGGTGAGTTCCATTTCTCCTGCTTTTCCTCCTCTCCAAAAGGATGAAAGTCCAAGTATTTAAAAGTACCAGGGGAAGTGCAGTGCCTGAAGTTTGCCAGGAAATGAAGCAATTCATACAGAACATTTCCATTCTCTGTGGCACACGGAGACAAGAGTGCTGATGTGAATGGAATTCATTAGCTGGAGACCAAAATACAGATGAGCAGTTACCCATCATCTGGAGAGATGGCCAGAGCATTTTCAGAGTAGTTGTCAAGCTGTTGAAGTCCATGTCACAAGCAAATATGAGCACCTGTTCCAAGTAGCAGGAGATTCTGGTTTTAAAATTGCTCGGTAAATAAAGCATAGGTCTTTGAACAGAAAAGTCTCATCCTGCCACCTGCAATTGAAGTTTAATCTTCCTAGAAATACTGAGAAACTTCTAGTACTGCCTGGTAGTTGCATCTTTTGTATTGTTTACTTAATCTCTAGCCCACTGTGGTTACTTTAACCTACAACTTAGTCTCTACTGGTATTAAGACTTCATGCCACGTGCCTAGGACCAATGTAATTCCTCACTGGTAATAACCTCTAAAGTGTTATTTTAGACAGTATCATCGTGGCCTTACGCTGCTTTAACAGAGTTCAGCTGACCTATTGGTTAAAGAGAAAGAAAAATCTAGTGGTTAGTCTGTGATAGGTTTTCAGTTCTCTCAGATATGTGTGGTCTGTAGTACTGATCCAGGTAGAAATAGAAGGCTTTAACTACGACAGGAAAAAAAAGGTCAAACTATGAACCTGTGCAGTGCTACTTTAATGAGGTCTCTGTAGGGAGCACAGCTCCTGAAAACCAGTACTGGCAGCGCTACCCATCAGCAACAGGAGCAGGGAAACTTGGTGCTGCGCTAGCAGATCTGCAGCTATCTGGAAGCTCTGCAATTGTTGCTGTCATTAGGGAGAAACAAGCCCAACAACCTACTAAAATTTATGAAGGAAAAATTCCCTCCAAGGTGCAGATCAAGAATTACCACTTTCTGACTTTGAGCTACATGTAGTGATGTCAGTACCCTTGGGAACAACTGGCTTGATTCACACAAAGGTATCCTGCAGGTGATGCTCTTTCAAATGCCCGTGGGCACAAACCCTCCTAATAAAAATACAAATAAAACTCTCTTCTCCCCCAAAGTAACTAATAGTTCTCTCCGTACAATGCTCTAACTGTATTTCATTGTGTTTTCTGCACTGTATTTTCTCTCTAGTTTTGTTTTTTCTTCTTTAAAAAAAAAAAAAAAAAAGGTCTCTAAGCTTCCAATTGCTTCCAGATAAACAAACTGTCTATTCTACTTCCATCCCACTTGCTTTTCCTTGGGACAGATTTTCTCCTCGGATCCCTAATCATTCTTGCAGTTCCCTGCCAGACAGACTTCCATGTCACACACGTTGCCAGTGCAGTTTGCACGCACACCGCTCACATGCCAACTGGGCTGAGATCCAGCAGCACAGTCTTCAGCAAGTCATTTGGCAGGCAGAATCACTAAGTTCATAAAGACTGAATAGTTTCTGAAGAGCCTAAACAAAATGCAAGGACCTTAATGAACCTTTTTTTACTTATAGAAGAGTGCTCTGATTGATATCTATCCTTCACACTGCTATTGCAGTCTTAAATGCGCCTATAGCATTGCATTTAAAATGGGTTTAAAAAGCCCCCTGCATTCAGTGGAAGAGTTGTTTCACTGGGTACAGCCACAGCTGGACTTCTGAACACAGGAATCTTGTAGATCCCTAACTCAGTGTGTAATCGCGGTCTGTTCCTGGGGAGCAGAAAGCTCTTTCAAGGGAACGTGGAAAGCCTAGGGAACTGCAGGTCAGTTGATCTGCTTGCAGGAAGGATGAGGGTCTGAGCCATGCAGAAAGCCCAGCGATCATCCTAGGGATGCTGAGGGAGCACAACGAGGCAGTTAATGTAAGGAGCGTGTGCTGAGTTAGCAGGTGTCAGTCTGTCTGGCAGGTCAAGCAGCCCGTTAGGGAGATGCTGTTGAAAGCAAGCTGTGCAGCGGGGAGAAGCTGAAGAGCTCTAGCTAAAGCCAAGTCCCCAGGTAGCTTCAAGGTGTGGAGGTATGGATGGAGACAAGTAGATCAATCCGTGTTTAGAAACACAGCTAAACAATGCTAACGGGTTTTGCTGGCACACTGGTTCGGGTAGGAAGCTCTGCAGAGGTGTTTTTGCATGTGCTGTTGTATAGAGGCGTTGTTACAGCTGTCTGGTAGCGAGCTGTGAGTGGCAGAATCTAACGGCTCTGTAATGAGCCCTGTCCCCCATTCAGTCTCCTGGCAGGCTGAAAGCACCACAACCTGTTGAATCTTTACCCGATCCTGTAAAAGCTGCTATGCTTTAAAACCCCGAATAAGCAAATGATGCTTATTGTGCTTATGCCCACGTGGGAGTTCAGCTTCAAAGCCTTTGTGTACAAAGACATGCAACAAAGATTTCTTTCTTTATCCTAAGTGTGTGTAAAGTCAAACCAGCATCAAACACTAGAAAGACCTATGCTGCCTCTGTAATGCAGGAACAAGCAATCCAATTCAAGGTCACGCACCAGCTTTGGCACTTAAATTTTCCTGCTTCTAGGTCCTGTGAGGTTGTCTCAGGCATTTGCTCCACAATCCAGCTTGAAGTGCTTCATGTACACAGGTGGACTCGGGTATTTGGTGCAAACTTGTATTAAGTATATAAAGTATAAATAGACAAAACTTGTTTGTAACTGCATTTTGCTGTCTATGTGGGCAGCTGGGAGCTTACTGGTGCACTCAGTAAGCGACATTGGCTTTCACCATTGTGAGTATGTTCTGTGTGTGTAATCATTTTTTCCAAATTGTCAGTTTTCAGAATATTTCTTAAAAGGACAAGGAAAAACAAATAATAATAGCAACAACAACAACAATACCTTAGCATTCCTCTATGAAATATCTGTGATGTTTCCTGGAGGGGGAGGCCTTGTTACAATGCATTACAATCCTAGAAGCATTTAAAGTGTGGCTCCGTGATATTCAGTTCCTTGGCTAGAAAAAATGACTCTCAGCCTGTTGAAGTCCTTACAAATGAGCCATGCCTAAAGGCAACATTTAAACAGTAAACTATCTTTTTAAATACTGCAAGGTGTAGTCTTGTAATCACTTATGTTCTCATCTTTACGATTATTAAGTCCCATGTGGGTTGCACATGGGGTCTTGGGAAAATAAGGATGCATTTGCAGCTTCTAACTAGCTAGTTTTTTCGGTCACTGTTTTTGAAATGCTTCAAATCTCTAGATGCAAGGAATAATAATACAAAGGGCTTTCATAAACAATTTCAGCTCTTTAATAGGTTGTTTGGAGACTAGTTCCCCTAATCCCAGTGGATGTGAGTTTAAATTGCACATCAAAGGTTACAGATCCTCTGATTTTCCATGTGAAATTGCAGTCTGCCCTTCATCATCTCTCCAGCTGCCAATATGCCATTTCTTCTCAATCACTTCACTCACTTTTTCTCTGCAGGAGAGGTCGTTACATGCAAACCATCTCTTAAAGGGTCATGTATAGGGTCAATATTTGTGGGATGCACTGTCTGCGTTTACAGTAGAGTGGGAACAGATTGTTCCCAGCTTTGACCCCTGGAAGTGCACGCTTGCTGTGATACAAAGTACAATTTTGTGATGTGATAGCTACCCACTGCGTGGTTATGCTTGCATTTTTTCATAGCCCATTTTTAAGCTATTCATGAAACCTGATTTTTTATTTTATTTTTATTTTTTAGAATAAAACCTTCCCTACTAAAAGGTGTAGCAAATAAAGTTTTCCTGGAAAAGATGAAAGGGTTGGGATCTGAACTTGGTTGAGTCGTTTGTTTGTTTATTTAAAGGATTTTTTTTTTTTTTTTGGTTAAGAGTGAAAAATGGTTCCCACAAGAAGAAAAGCAACAACCACAAAATCTTGCAACCGATTTATATGAAGGTGTACAGTCAAAACAGTAGAAAAATGACAATTCTCAGAAATTGCCTTCAGTGAGAAGTGGCTTTGAATGTTCCCATGAAAATCAATCATGTTACAGCTTCTCAATTGCATTCTGTGGATGCATGATACTCCTGGGACTGAGCTTGCTCACTAAGTGTGCACTGAAGGAAGTCCATGCTACACACAGCTGGCTGCTGCATTTAGCTGAACATTAAGAGAACATTAAGGAGACACAGTTAAGTGCTCAAAACCCAGGAAATGATCAATTAAGGATTGTATATTTGGTTGTAGTGTTATCACCCTTCTGTAAGGGCATTTGACAATGCAATCTTCCCACAACTGGATGTTATTCTACGTTCATCTGTAGCACTAATGGATTCCTTTGACACTAGCTTTAGATAGTGTCACGTGCTGCAGAATATTGTTTGTCCAGAGTCCATGAAAGTCAATTATATGAAGAATCAGTATTTTACTGCATCTGTGGTATGTTGAATAGAATCCCTTAATCTACAGTAGCAGTGAAACTGTGTGGCCATGCATAATCTGTTTAAGTCTGAAGCTCTGTCTGCTCTACAGTTGGCTGCTTCATCCTCTTGATTACGTGTAAGGAAAGCTGTGCATGTACACAGCTAAAGAAGTTCTGTAGTTAACAGGTTTTGTGCAGGAAGAGGGCTGGACTGCCTGAACATGAATCATTTTTTGCATGGATGCTGACTTGTGTTTGCTGAGCGCTTGGTGGAAGGTTGGGCAGAGACTGCCAGAGTTCTGCTCCCCTCTTAGCCAGGATTCAGGCCAAAATCTGGAAAATGAATGGTGCTGATCTATTCTCTCTTCTTGGTAACTGGGAAGGCCTGTAAACCAGAGCATTGCTCCCTTTCCTAGTGAGCGAGAAACTTCTGGTGAGGTCTGAGGGGAGCGTGAGCTCACAAGAAGTACCAGGCTCAGTCCAGTTGTTTGCCAGCAGAATCCCATAGAGAGTCTTTCCCACTTCCCACCATGCCCTCACATTGTGTAATGGACTAATACGGCTTTTAAGCTCCCCGTCAGACCTAGAATTTGAGCATGAGCCTGAGAGACCCCTTAGCCATGCTCTGGGATAATAGGACTTAAGCCTTACTGTATCTGTGTGATGCTTCCTGGGGCTGTTGTGCTCCGTACATCCCAGGAGGACGTCAGCAGGGAGGATGCAGCAGATGCAGGCTGCCCAAAGTCTGCCCGTGTGCTCAGGGGCTAACCCCTGTCGGACACAGCCTGGCCCATCCTTGTCACTGGGGTCCCTCTCCATCCTGTCCTAGTTAGCTTAACACAGCCTTAAAATCAAGGGCATGTTTAAAGGATTTCCTAGTTAGGGATATTTTTTTGGAATAAGCACCTTAAAGCACTTTTGAACAAATATCTTCAAATTGCATAGGATTCTTAATCAGGTGCTGCTCACCCATTGTTACTTGCAAGATACACTTAACTCGGAAGCAGTTAATGATGCATTTTTAAATTGTATGGTTTCCAGTATGAGAATATGAGAGGCTTTTTTGAGAAACTCAGATGTCAGGGCTTTTTTTTAAATGTATGACAACCTCGAGGTAAATAGCATACTCGTGTTATAAATAGTATGAATCAACTGTTAAAAAAAAATTGCTTGATCAAGCTTTCCAGAAATGAAAGCATAATACAGTCCCCTGAGCACAACAATTTCTTTGATTACCTTTTTATTGTTCTTTTGAAGCCGATAGACTTACAGCAATATAAATCCAATGCAAATGAGAGAAGATGTTTGGCTAAAAAAAAAGGAATTTTTAAGAAGGAACTGAATTATTTTACTGTGGATACTGGACTCATTCTAAGCCAAATGCTAAGAACAGAAAAAACATCACTTATTCTTTTTATAATGAAGCTGAAATTAAAAATATATATATCGTTTTGTAGGTTTGCGAGCATCTTCTTTTTGCCTTCCAATGCTTTATTTTTCTTTCTAGAAAAAAAAATAGTTTTGGTCTATTCTCCTTTCTTCTTTCAGACATGCTGTTTCCCTTTATTGCTCATCTAGGAAACCAGTTGGTTCTTAATCCCATTTCTTCCAGCTGGTCTTTTCAAGGGGCAGTTACCTATGCAGTTATGGCAATAGAAAGTCTTTTAACAACTCCACGTTTGGATCTTTCAATATCTTGCTCACCAAAATATGGTAAATACCTTGAAAGCAAAGTCCAGATACAGATTTGTACTTGTTTCTGCGGTGGTTATTTCTCTTCCCTTTTGAGTACTGCTTGATGTAGAAAATAGGCAGTATTGAAAAATTCAGATTTAGCTTTCTTCTGTGAACTGGTGCAGCTGGAGAACTGTAAGAGATGAGAAGCTGGTCAAGGTGACGTTCTCATCACCTTCAAAGGGAGATGCCAGCATTATGGTTCCTTTGGGAAAATGAATGTTATTGCTGTCCCTGGTGCGTGTCTGTTAGACCCAGAGTTTTAACTATGATCCTGCTGTCCAGTGGACGGATTTCATTTTGGCTTTAGTTTCTTGTGTCCCACTGTCTTTACCAGCCTCTTCCCTCCTCCTTCTGCCCTCTCCATTCATCACTATTTTTCCTGCTTCCTCTTTGTCGTGGTTCCGCTCGAGTGGGCAGCCGAGCTCCACCACAGCCGCTCTCTCACTCCCCCTCCTCAAAGAGGAATGGGGAGAAAATATGTGAAAAGGGCTCAAGGATTGTGATAAGGATGAGAAAATCACGCAATAATTATTGTAACGGGCAAAACAGACTCGGCATAAGGAGATAGTAAGATTTATTGCCTACAACTAACAAGCGAGAGAAGTGAGAAACAAAGAAAAAAGAAAACCAAAAGCACCTTCCCCCCCCATCCACCCTCTTCCACCTCCTCCCCCCGAGCGGCGCAGGGGAACGGGGGAATGGGGGTTATGGTCAGTCTACAGCACTTCTTCTCTGCCGCTCCTTCTCGGTCACTCTCGTCCCCTGTGCTGTGGGGTCCCACCCACGGGATGCAGTCCTTGATGAACTGATCCGGCGTGGGCTTCCCACAGGCAGCAGCTCTTCCAGAACTGCTCCAGATATGGGTCCGTACCACGGGGTCCATCCCTCAGGAGAAAACTGCTCCAACCTGGCTCCCCTACGGGCAGCAGCTCCTGCCAGGTCACCTGCTCCTGCGTGGGCTCCTCTCCACGGGCTACAGGTCCGGCCCGGAATCTGCTCCGGCAGGGGTCCGTGGTCTCCTCCACGGTCTTCTCCCTGGTGTCCAGGTGGTATCACTGACAGCAAGGCTCAGATGGTTTCCAGGAGGATTCTGGCAGCTGCAAGATTTTAGCACAAGGATTGTTTGGGTTCCTTGCTTCTCTTTGTTTCTAGTTCAACTGCTTTTGTCTGAAATTTTGTAAAGCAACTTAGAATGAGGCTGTCGCTTGACTTGGAAAATAACTACAAACAGATAGTTTAATATTTGCATCACTAAAATATGTGGTCTTATGACCACATTACCGAGGAATTATATTTTATCAAAAAATGTGGTAAAAACATTTTATATGCACATGGTTCTTGCTTCTGTTAGGTTGTGGTGTGTAGCAAAGGCCTACTCTAAGTGACGTTGCTGTTACTCCTTTGTGTTGGTTTGGGGTTTCATTCATTGCCCACAGCTTTCACTAAGGCAAGTGTAACATAGCAAACCAGCTATGAGGGAGATAAAGCAGTGCTTTCAGCATCAAGAACTAACTGAGCAAGAGTATGGGATTGAATAACCGCCTCGATGCTGCAGTCCTATCAAAGCAATTTCTACAGTTGTCATTTTCTGCTATTAAACTGAACAATGAGGCTCTCCAATAAAATCATATGAAATAACAGCTCATTAAAAACTCTCTTTAATATATAGCATGCTAATTAATGTCAGTGGGGTGCAAGCTTGAATGGCAGAATAGACTATAATGTTTAGAAAGTAGGTAAAATAAAAGAAGATATTTTATCATTAATGACCTTTTAGTAAACCTAATGAAATCCTTAATGGCCTGAATACATTACTGAGGTGCTCCCAATTGCTTTGTTACCTACTCCATTCTTCCTTCCTTTCTCATAGACATTAAATTTAGTTTTATTTATAGAAAACAAAAAACATTAAAGTCCCAAGGAAATATGAATGGGAAGGAGAAGTCTGGGCAAAAAGGAGAACAGATGAGACTTCCCAGCCCTACTATCCCTGTTCCTGGTGAAGAGGAAGGCTGGGTATAGGACCATGTCATATCCTCTCTTGAACGCATGTTGTCTGTGTTTTGTGTTCAGGTTTAATTGGCTGCCTGTTTGTGTGACTCACAGTAAACAGGCTGAGGAGCAAATGGACCTCTTTTGTTCGCAGGGTCTCCCTGGGTTAACGTCCACAGTTATTCCTAGAGCTGTAGTATGGTTTTCATCCTGCTGTACTACCCATGCTGTGCTTTTTCTGTACCTGAATTAAGGGGCTTTATTCTTTGGTGCTTTTTGCCCGTCACTTGTTGCCAGCCTTAAATATAACTTCCAAAAATGCCGTTTAACTTTCCCTTAACCTTCATTTAAAAAAAATAGTACACAAATGGGAGAACAAAAATCATTTGCTTCCTCCCATCTCCTGGATGAAATTTATTGGGATGGGGAGGGTCATAAGTAACAACAATCGTCTGGCTTAAACTGAGTTTTAAAGTGGCAAATGTTCCCAATCATCCAGTCATAAAATATATTCTTTAGTTCTGAAGTCCAGCGCTGGCAGAAGATCGTTCACTAACCCGCTTTTCCCTGTTCATTAGGAGATAACTTTCTTCAAATTATTTCTTTTGTGTAACACTTGGCACAATTAACTTTAGTCTTGTACCCCCAAATGTCTGAAACTTCCTGATAAGATTGAAACCAATGTCCATCCGAGCAGCAATCCGAATTCACCTGCAGTAGTAATTGTTCCTAAGAAGCACGAGCGGTTGGCAAGTCTTAGAAAAAAGAGCCCATGGCTTGCTGTGTAATCATGTTTCAATCAGCTTTAGAGAACCATGAAATTGATTGTCCCCCTGACATACCGTACACTTCGGAGCAGATACTGTGCGAGGCAAGTTAATTCCTTACTTGGCTCCAAGCACACAAAAGAGAGCTCTCTGCTTTCCCTCCATTCTTACAAACCAAGGAGGAAGGGAGCACAAATCACCTTGAAATCAGAATTTGAGAGCATAGCAACATCAGCCAGCCCTGTTTTGTTTTCCTAATCATCCAGTGAAAATCATGGTGGTTTAGGAGAAAGATGTCCGGGCTGTTGGCTGCATACAAGGGAGCCTGGATGAGTTTCAAAGCCAGTGGTGGGCATGACCAAAGAGGAATCAGAAAAGTCTGATAGAAGGAAGAGCTGAGTGAATGTCTCATTAATGTAGTGTCCTTGTTGTCCTCTTGGATACTGGAGTCAGCTTCTCTGTTATTCTGGAGCTGAAAAAAAAGGGATGTGGGGTAGATACGGTCTTGAGGCAATGAAGAGTATTCCTTCTCAGATATCTGCAAAGAAGGTCTGGCACTGTCTTCAGAGAATTTAATTCTTGTTTCAAACTCCATCATTGCAGGACTATTTTGGTTTGTCAACAGAGGTGAAACCCAGTTCAAAATGAATCCCAAATCCAACCCACCTATGAAAATTCTAGGAGCTCCTTCTTATCCTGAGTCCTGTCCCTATAGGAGATCCACCACCTTCACCATTCTTGTATTTTGTGTAGAAACATTCCTAAATCAGTCTGAAATGAGTCCTGTACGGGAAGCAGTTCATTAGGTCCTGAGCATTCATGGGCTAATTGTAACGTTCACAAGAATGACTCAAGAAAGGCAAGGCTGTTGTTGTCATAATTAAAATCCTACGAGGCCCATATCTGAGGTGGAAAAAAAAAATCCAGAAAAAACAGTGAAATAGTAAAAGGTCTTTCTGTCTAGATTTACATTGTCTTTTAGAGTGAACAATCTTTCTCTAAGGCACTTTTTGGCAACTTTCCAGAGTCAGAAATGTGGTTCTCTGAAATGCCAGGCAAGTCCAGGCCATCTCCATGAGCTCCTGCACAGAACTGCTCCCACAGGCGAGTGATGGTTGCTCTGAGCTCTGCTGTCAGTGTTAGCTGCACCAGGGGATTGTCATCTCCTTTGGGTATCCCATTGCCATGTGTGTGCCACCCCCAGCTTTCCTGTAGCTGGAGTTCTGGCAGCAGATCAATGTCATGTAATGTGTTTGTGTTTTTTTTTTTTTTTTTTTCATGATTTTTGTTTTGTTTTGTTTTGCACAGACCACAGAAGGCTTGTGGCTGACGATTAATAGTTTGGTTATCAGCAAAGAAAAATATAAACACAGCTTGTGTACATAGACCTCCCTTATTTTACAGCCCAGGACACTGTTTCTTTTAGTGCTTGGATTCTTTTTCCACTAAGCTAAAAACCTTTCTAAGCTATTTAATTTTCCATGTCTTTGCAACAGCCTGAAACTTGTATTAAATTTAGGGGAAAAGACAATAATGTGTATACAGCATTATTAACTTGCCATTTTCTTATTTAGGACACTGACAAATAGGAAATCATCCAAGTTGTACAAGGTTTCTAGACAAAAGTTCACATCCTTACCTAGCTACTCCTTATTAAGGATGAACTATGTGGTCCTGTCTCTGCTGCTGCTGAGCAAACAGCACTTCTTGATAGATACAGCTCAATCCTTTTCCTGGCTACCGTCATCTTTTATATATATATATATATATATATATATATATATATATATATATATATATATATATATGTAAAATCTGTCTTGTATAGCTTCACTTTCCAGAAACATTTTCTTTCTAAACTTCTCTACACAGTAGACCACATTTTCCAGCTAAATAAAACTGTTTTAGGAGGCTACTGCTTTAGGAGGAGTGCCAGCAGGAGACAAGTCTGTTGCTGAACTGACACTGAAGTTCCAACAACCTTGGCTTGGGCAGGAGTAATGAGACATAGCCCTGGGCTATAAATTGCATTGACTTGGGAACATGGGGAATTCATTCTGCTTTGCCTGAGGCAAAGGTCTGCTGTGCTGTCAGCTGAGTTTCTTAGCCTCTCAGTTCCCTCTGTCATGGTAATCAGGCACCAAGAAAGCTGCTTCTGAAAGAGTTTTGAGGAGGTCCCTTGTTACCTGCTACTAGTTTAACTTGTATAATCTCAGCAGCAGCAACAGAACCACAGCAGCAGCAGCAGAGGGGCATCTACTCCTAGCTGCTTTACTGAGAGCTTGAAATAAAGACTTCGTGGCCCTTTGCAACAGCCTTTCTGGACCATGAGAAATTCCCTACAGCTACAGCAGTGTCCTAATAGCTGTCATACGAAGAGATGGTATTATTGATGAGTTAGAGTTCTGTCTGCTGCATGGAGATGTTGGCGTTTTCATTTGCTACTCTGAGCTTCTCAGCGGCATTAGAAGAAGAAAGATGTGAAAGTGTTTAAGTGTTTGACATTTCTAATGAGGGAAGCATGGTAGCAATGGCCTTTCTTTCTTTCTTTTCTTTTTTTTTTTTTTTTTTTCAAATAGATGTGAGACAAAGAGGAAGCCCTGGTGAAGCTTTTGTGCCTGAGAAGAATCGAGACGTGCAGTTTACCCACTGCTTTTTCATGTCATTACATAATTGGTTTAGCAGCTTTACTCCTAAAGGGATCCACGCACATCTCAGTGACCAAATTATTTGCTGGGATTTAACGCAGTGCTGTCTAAACAGAGTATCTGTGAACATAATCCTTAATGATATGCTGGGGGCACACACTGCTTGTGGAAGCCTTGCCTGTGATTAATCAATTAAGAGTAACAGAAGCCCGACAGTGGTTCCTCTGTTTTGGTAGACAGTCAGAAACATGCTGAAGCTGAACATGCATCTGTACTTGTCTGCAGTTCTGCACAGGATTTTCAGGGTTGTCTCAAATTAGATGAGCACAGAACAAAATACTCTGCCAATTGTTGCTGTGCACAGCAGGTCCTTTAAGAATGATGACATCTGTTTTTTGGAGATGCCTACTTGGTTGTGCCAATAGTCATGTTTATGCCACAGACCAGCACAGCAGTGTTTTTGTGGTATTATCAAATAGTCTGTGTGGAGGTGTGTGCATAGGTACTTAGGAGAAACTGTTTTGTGTTTGCTGATCTGTGTTAATGGGGGGTTGTAAGTTGAGTCCTCGGCAAGATTGGCTGACTTGCCATCTGGTCAGGAGATTCTTGGTGTGTTCCCAAGTCTGTTAGGAGCCTGTTCTGAATATACAGGCTGTGTTGGTGTAGGTAAGAAAACCAAACTCTGCACCAATACGCTCTCACTGTTGTACGACACTGGGCATTCAGAGAACTGCTTGCTGCGTGTCGTCACTGCACAATGCTGGCACGTTGTCCCGGAGCACTCAGTGCTTGCATCATGTGCAGTGCAGGTCTCTTACCCACTTCCCTCAACAAGCAGAGTGAAGTAAAATAATTGCAAAAGCAATTAACAGGTTTGAGTTAATTTTCATGAACCATATGGACTGTTGGAAGAGAAAGGTGGAATGTTAGAAGATAGAAACGCGTATTGTTTTTCACTTAGTTACCTTTAGAAAACGTTGGAGATCCTGCCAGTATTTTGGGGGTAGTTCCTAGTAAAGAAGGACAAGTATTAGTTTGTGATGAATGCTTTCCTCAGCACCCCCTTCTCACCTAAGGGGATGCAGCATTTGGGCACTGTACTGTGTCATGTTCAGCACAGCTTTTAACACGTCAGCCTCTCAATGTACTGCTTATAAATATTTCTGCTTATAAACTTTACTGATTATAAACTCTGCCAGCAGCTAAACGTGCTGCAGTCTGGTACAACCCGTTCAGCCTCAGCAGCCCTCAGAGAGCCACTATTTTAAACAAGGTAACAGACGACGTGACAGCTCTTCTCCAAGGTGGCACTTGTGTTTTCTACTACCTGCCATTGTGACCAAACAAGTCTCTGGATTTAAATGTAGAGGAAGATATGTTGCCTTCTTTTCAACAGCATTTCCTTTTCACGCTGAAGTCCCTGGAGTGAAATATGCTTCAGTGGATGGGACTATTGCTGGGTATCGTTGCAGTCTCATGCTATTACTTGAAGCTTAATAGCAGTGCCACGAGCCTGCTGCATTAAGAAGCCAATGTCGTGCATCCAGGGGAGGGACAGGGGACGACAACCCAAGAGCTGACAGGTTCCTGCCCTAGGGCAAAATGTCTGGAAAGTTGGCTGTTGGATAGATACAATTTTGT
This sequence comes from Netta rufina, assembly GCF_964035555.1. Classification (NCBI taxonomy): domain Eukaryota; kingdom Metazoa; phylum Chordata; class Aves; order Anseriformes; family Anatidae; genus Netta; species Netta rufina. The sequence goes on from NC_140140.1 coordinate 4,627,071, forward strand.
AGCTCAGCACCCCAAATCTCTTTGCAGATGTCTGTGAAACTCTAGGTAAATCTCACCCCAACCCAACCTCGAGAGAGATTTTTGAGGCCATCACCTTCATTCCGAGCAGATGCGCTGTAAGAACAACCTTGGTGGTTGGTGGTTTTTTGGGGGAGGTTGTGTCTGCATCCGACTTCTAACTAATTATGGTGAGAGACTTGTCTAATAACAGTGGACTTGAAGCTTGATCATTAGTTTAACATGGCTCTTAACCAAAACTGTTTTTTTTTTCCCTCGTTTCTTGGTGTGCAGCTATGGTCCCTGGCCAGTACCATCCCTTGGAGATGTCACAACTTCTTCAGTGTCATTCACGTGTTACAGGTGCTGCAAAGGGACAGCCCGTGCAGAGGGCCTCATCTTGCATCCAGTGTTTCTAGTGACCGTTCCCTCAGGTCGTTGATTAGTTTTCATTGTTATAGTAAAGGTAAAGTAACTGTGCTTGACACACACCTGACAGGACATGAGTTTAAGCAGGTCCTCATTGCTCTGAGAGGGGAAAGAATGCTCTCTCTGCAGATGAAATTTGTGAGCAGGTCATGCAGACATCAGAAACTGAAAAATAATAACTTGCTGTCAGAGCATAGCTTGTGCTCTCATACTTGCATTACTTCTGTTCCCACTTAGAGTACTCATTGTACCCTTCTTCTAACATGATAAACATATCTGGCATGAAAATGCGTAGCTAAATCCTAATTATAGGAGCAGTATTTCTTATTTTAGGAGCTATCCTGAGGTTATGATGACATGCTGAATGAATGCAAAGTGGTACCTTTCTAGAGAGTAATTCTGGCTTGTTTTATTTCTGTTAACATTGTCGGCGTTTTGGGGTCAGTCTGATTCCTTGGGGTGGCTGTGTTTTCAGGTTGCATCTGGAGTTGTGCAATGCTGTTCTAGGCACGCTGTGATTAGACCCACCTCACCATTTTCATTCTAATAGTGTGTCCATGTTTGGACCTGCAGAACGTAAGTTATGAAGAGCAGATCTCTGTGGGTCCAGTAGTGGTCACAATCAGCACAAACACAGCAGCTGGATGTCATCAGGGCAGGTTGATGTGGTTGTGAGAAATGACTGGGAACTGGTGCTTCTGGAAGGAGAAGACCTGTCTGGTTCGTAGCCGTTTTAGCCTCATGGAGCTTCATTTTAGCTGGTGAGGAATAAAAACTGTGGCTGTTAGCCTTACCAAACCAGTGCTCTGCAGCAGTGCCCTGTATTTCCATCGCTCTTTGTCTTGTTCTGATCACTTTGGGTTTGTGTGACTTAATTAAAAGCAACAGGGTTTGAAAACAGACTCACAGGTGAGGTGTGGCCTGCAGAACAATTACCATTAGTGAGACATGAGAAGAGCTGAACGCAGCCTGGCCCTTACAGTGAAAAGTGAATTTGTAGGGCTGGCAGCTGGAGAAATTGGGGTTTTCTGCAAGAGGAACAGCTCCTGCAAACTGCTCGACTCCACCAACTCTGCAGCTTCAGGAAGGTTTTCCCGTTTGTGGCAGTTGAGTATTTGGTTCAGTATTTTTTTAATTAATTTTTTATTAATGGATTTTTTATTAAATTCAAGCCATTAAGTATGAAAGCCTGTAATACATTTCTAATTTTTAGAAATTGCTTAAAAATAGGATCATAACTATATCAGCAGGAGGCAATTTTTTGAACTTATTGCACCATGAAAACTAATAGCAACTTGATGCAATAATCAAAGTACTTGGCTCTGTTTTAAGTTGTGCTAGTTTTCTCCAGAAACGGCCCATAAAAATTTATATAATTTTTAGAGCTTTAATTATCTAAGTATGTAAAAGAAAATAAATATGAGTTTTGGAGACCTTCAGAGGGGGAGAAGAGACAATATAAGTGTTCATTCTAATTCTTATTTATTTGAAGAGTAATTATTTCCTTTGATGATAAATCAGTTTTTCTTCTCACTTGATCCATAAATTTTCTATCTGCTAACAGAACCTTGGGATTTTATTCCCAACACTTTGGCTCTGTCATTCAGCTGTATTAAACTGGCAATTTGTTTGAACACTTCAGTTATTCATTAAATTTTACATTTTCTCTAACTGTATTAATTACTCCTTTTTATGAACAAGGAATGTAAATTTTCCCTTTGCCATCTTTGCAGTGTGGTAATTTGCCTTTGTAAGAAGCTCCTCAGCATTTCACGCGGTTTTCCTAGTCACAAGGTGTGTTTTTTTTTCCTTCACTGTAAGATTTACATTGGATCCTGCGTCTTACTATTGTTTTCCACAGAGCAGTTCCCCCAGAAGTCAGATTTTCATAAAGCTGCCTAACATTTCTGTTTACATGCTTCTCTGCTGTTAAACTGGGTGTATGCAAATGGCAAACTGCAGACCTAGGAGTCTGTTCAAACGAGCTGCTCTGCCTCAGCGAGTAATTGCTTCCATCAAATCCTTGAACTCTCAGAGCATGTACACGCAAATGAAAACTGGCTTAAGTCCCTTGTGAAAATTTAGCTTACCGAGATCAATAACTTGCATGCTTGCCCAGTGCGCTGCTCAAATGGCCTGTTCACAGAGCCTAAATTTCTGATAAACTTGTTTGTGGTTTGACAGCGGTAACAATAGCACGGTAACGTGCGGTGAAGGCAGGTGAACGCAGTGTTTCTTTTGGTATTTTACACTTGTTTATTGACATTTTATTGAGAATATTTTCTTGAAAACATGATTGCTTCACAGTGAAGAGCTCCAGAAGAAATGGGCTTGGCGACTCGCAGGCCAGGGTTGGCCTCAGCATTCCTGCAGCTTAGGCCTCGTTTGCACCTCAGCAGCTTGCTGCCAGAGCTGCTGGTGCTGGGAGCACGTGGGAACCTGCTCCTTGCCTCTCATGAGGACAATGAGGAAAGAAATATTCTTCTCGATCACCAGTGCTGTGCCTGCCTGGTCCTGCTGGCGCCCCAGTGAATCCTGGTGTTTGTAGCCTGAGGCTGTGTCCCCATAACTCTGATGGTAGAGCTCCTGGTCCTGGAAAGGAGACAGAGTATTTAGGCTAGGAAATGTTGGTGTGTTGAGATGCACATGAGTATCCCAGAGATTTTCTAAAACTGTGACTCTCCAGTGTCACAATTTGAGTTTATCTCAGAAGATTCAAGTCTAAGTTTGAGCAACCTGCAAAACCGGAAGACTTGAGCTTCCGTGTGGAGAGAGGCTTTTCTTGGCAAGTGGGTTTGGTATGGGAAACTCTAATTAATCCTGTCGGGAATGAGATGTACACTCGGATGTCCTCTGTACTAACCCAAACTCCGTGCGAATAGTTCAGATTTGCTTTCCATTTCCTGTGGTAAAGAGCTGCACAACAAAGGCTCCTCAGATTGCCCATAAGGACAAAGGCAGGTGAGGGGAGGGATCCTTGGAGTCAACTGAAGGCAAATTTCATTGCTTGGGAGGGCCAGGCTGGGTAAGAATGACCAGGTTGCTCCTAATAAATTAAAAGTAAGAGGAGAGGCTTCGCTTGAAGTGCATGAGGATTGAGTTATCTCAGAGCAAAGTCTTACAACTGATGGGTTTTATCTTGCTGGCACTGCCAGCTAATTCACTTAGCAGAGTGAGTTGCACCAAACAGTTTACGTGTGTATGTATATGCGTGAAATATATCAAAACACATTTAGACTGCTGTGTCTTTAGGCAACATCTTTCATGCAAATCATGGCTTTTTTTTCCAATAAATTACCCTTAATTTGAATCAATAAAAAAATCTGCCTATCCATTACTGTGTGATGACTCTCTCCAGTTCCCCAGTGAATTCATAAATCTTTTTCACTTTCAAACCTCCAAATTATTTTAACAAGGAACAAGGAGAAGCAGTATAAACTAAGTTTTTTGCATGACTTTTCAGGACCAGGTGTCTGCACTCCAGTTTGACACATTTTGATGCTAACCTACTCATGTCTTATGCTTAGGAGTCTAAGCTGAGCCACAGTCAAGTTTGCATTCTCATTATTACTATTCAGAGTCTGAATACTTGTTGGTAAAAAGGCAGTAATATTGCATGAAGTTCAGGAGCAGCTGCTAAATCTGTTTGAGCTTGCTACAAAGTATGATTTAAGATGTCAATGCAGGAGCCTTTTGCTTCTATAAAATGCCTGTGCTGATACTTTTTCAGGGTAAATTCAGGCAGCACCCACCTTAAGTTCTCGTTACATTTTACTATGGCTAAATGTGGTGTCCCTATGTTTCTTTTTCAAGACCTATTGCCACCTACCAGCTGATAGAGTAGATTTGGAGAGCACACAACAGGTCTGGAAAATCTTGAAATCAGGCTAAAAGAACTTAGTACAAAACTCTGTATTCAGCTTTGTTGTGTCCAGTAAGAAGCAAGTATTCTTATGCTGTTTTGGGGCTGAACCCACTACAGGCTTTTGGACTGAAACCATGAATCACTTGAGACTATCAGAAACTTCAGGCCTGCAGTTAATCAAGAATTTACTACTTGTTCATATTGAAATTACTGCAGCTCAAGCTTGGAAAGACAGCTTTTGTACAGTTGTCATTTAGATTTTTGAAACCTTTTTTTGTGAGTCCTACAGTAATGTGTATGTACTCTACCTAGTTTTGATTTGTGGAAGCCCCTGGCCTAATTAATGCCCTTCCCTGATTATTTATCTGTTTATTTAATGGAGACGCAGACCACTATGCAGCAGGTTAAACTATTCTGATCTGCTTTTTCTTTGTTACCTTTAAAATAGCCTGCAGAGTGTCAAGCATCCAGGGAAAGCAGGAACCACTCCCAGCAAACTTGTTAGGGTTAAGGTGTACGCTGGCGTTAGGGCTGTTGTATGAGTCCCATGATTTAGTAGTGTCCTTTTTGTACTTGCCTGTGCAAAGCTTAATGCAAGGCTTAATTCTACATCTGCGCCCGTTGACCTTGTTTGTGTCCTTAACATGGCAAGTTACAGATCTTGGCTTCCTCTCTGCCACCCTCTCCCACACTGTGCCTGGGCAGTGACACAGCAGCAGTGCTGGTGACGTGGCCTTCCTGGCTCTTTGTGGCAGCATCACTGAGAAGCCAAGCTCTTTTCTTCTACTTCTGGCCCCTCAAAACACTTCATGAGTTTTGGGGGTAGGAATGATGAGGAGATGTGCATAAAATAGGATAGATTTGGTGCAAGTTCCCGTCGGTGCTAATGGAGCACCAGTGGAGGGCTCTCAGCAGAGGGGACCAAAGAGCCAGGGCAGAGCTTTTATAGAGATTTTGCTTCCTATTTATAAAGCAGAGTTGAAGCTAGTCAGAGTCACCTGACAGCTTGGTGCTTGATTTTCCAGCTCATTAGTGAAAAGGAAAGAAGAAGCAGAGCTAGATTATTCTAAAGAGGGAGTTGAAAGAATAAATTGGACTATTATAAACTTCATCTTTTGAGACTCTTCTAACTGTGGTGCCTTTTAATGTAGCCTAAAACAATATAAAGAATCTGGAGCATTATGAGGAATGCAGTTATAAGAAAGAGGGCTGGAATGGAGGGTGCTTGGAATATTGCTACTACTGTCATGAAAAACAAAGAAAAGGAGATTGAGCCATTCTTGTATATTATCCAGTGAATGTAAATTATGGTTGATGATAAGGGAAGATGACTATATTCCTGCAGATGATGTAAAAGGAAAATCCAGCAGACCATTAGACAAGAAAACAGAAATCTGTCTTTCTTACTCTTGTTTTGAACACAGGAGCTGGCAAGTGTAATGAAGTACAGCAAGTGTGTTAAACCAAGAGTTTTGCAAAACATTTTAAATATTTTAAAAGTGCAATATAAGTGCTATCATGTGGATTGTAAGTTGATTGCAGGACTGTAAGACCAGAATTGGAATTGGGAGGTATCTAGAGATTTTAACAATTTACTTTTTATTCTTGTGGTCGCTACAATGTGCATTCAGGAAACAAACTAACACAGCTCCAACAAAAGCTTTATAACATAAAATATACCATAATGTGCGCAATCTAGTTACTCCTGCTCTAGCCAGTACTTGAGTGAAAGCCTGTATTTTATCAAATTCAATTTAAAAAAAAAAAAAAAGAAAAGAAAAAGAACGTAACCTGGGGACAAAGGTATAAAGTTGGCTTTAGTTTGCCCGTATGCAGACAAAATGAGTCAGCCTCTGTCGGGAGTGCTCTCCACGAGGCCTGCAGCGATGCTGTTCTCAAACTTGCCCTTCAGATATGTATCCCTCTCTTCTGGCCAGGCAGTTTGATCTGAAGAAAGCGGGATTTCAGTGCAGGTGAGAACTAACTGCCTTTCAGCTTGCTCTGCACAAGTTGCCCCCTGCAGCTGTCTGCCATGTCCAGTGGCACTCGGAGGCAGCACCGAAATACATCTGGGGTCCTGGTTCAGTTGCTTGGAGCAGGTGAGGGAAGCAAGTGCATTCAGGAGAGCCAGGGTGACGTTTGGATAGGGAAGAGGAATTATTTGGGCATTGTGCAATGGATTTTCTGTTGGCTGTCTGGTGGGAAAGAAGAGTCAGAGGGCACAGAAGAGTTTTTTTGCCTGGAGAAAGCAGCTACAGCTCAACCCTCAAAGGAAACCTGGGTCCTGGTACAATTTTTTCATACTCTCTGAGCAGGTACAAGGTTGGTGGATGCTTGATTTTCAGGCCCTACCCTGTGCACAGCCCTGTCTGCCCAGTGCTTCCCACTGTCGTGGGCACAGGTTGTGCGAGATCACCCCACTGATAACCAGCACTTGGATGAGCTGGGGATGAGAGGGACCTGGCTTCAGTCAGCTTCAGCCCTTTAAACACATTTTCCATACTTAGGAAAATGTTTTTCCACTCTGCAAAGAGTATTTAGTTGTTCGCTGAGACGTTTCTCATTTTCAGCTAATGGATAGCTCAGAGACACCTTTGTGTGGAAAGTCACTTTAAAATTGAAACATTCATTTTTTGGTGGGAATTTTTAACTTGCTTTATACACCATGTGTTTTATAGCCTGTGGCATTTGTGAAAATATAGTTCAGGTGAATAATCTGGAAAACTTAACTGTGGTAAACCTGATTGGAGAAGGCCTCTTCTGTGATAGTAATGGGATTTTATTCATGTAGCACCTAATGTATCCGCAAAAAAATATATCCGAGGTATTTCCTCTAATGCAGTTATGTCTTGAGGAACAAGAGATGTTGTTTTTCCAAGGTGATGGAAGATTTCCAGCTCTCTTCTGACTTTGGACTCTCCCCAGGACATTAGAAAATTAGGCCCAGGATTTATTCAAGAGGAAACCAGCAACAGTGCCTTTATTCAGTAAAAGTCATAAACAGTCTGTGCACAAATGAAAGCCCTCTGGGTATAAATGCTGTGAAGTCTCTTTAAAGGCCCTGATGTATCAGGCACAAGATTCGTTTTTTTTTTCTGATGAAAGATTTTGATTAGTGTGGAAAGCAAAATCACAGCCTCATGCCCCTGAGTGAGAAGGGGAGCGGGAACTTTGCAGCAAGGGTGGGAAGAGGGAGGGTGTTGTGGTGGTGATTAGGAATTCATGGTTTTAGGGGAACTGCCTGGCTTTTTCAAATGAAAACATAGGACAAATCCTTTAGGGCTTAGCTGATATAAAACATGTATTTTAGTGAGCTGTAGCAAGATTGTCAGAAAAGATTTTGGGGGCTGTGGGCTGTGTGCCCCACAGGTTTGGCTTCTGCATTGCTCTGAAGTAGGGTTTGTGGTGGTGGGAGTGCCATTGTGCGCCCCTCTCCACAGAGCCTGGACGCGATGCAGCCTCCTCATCCTGCACTGAAGCTTTTAGGGGTGCTTCGTGTCCATGCATTGCAAAGGATCCTACAAAGGTGGGGGTGCGTTGCACCCCAGCAAGGCTTGGGGCTTCAGCTGTGGTGGCATTTCTGCGTGTTCATGCAGCTGCAGGGCTCCTAATGCTTTATCCTAGCGCTCTTCCAGCTGCAGGTGGCTCACAGGGGTTCCCAGTTTGGGGTCTTCCCCCAGTTTCAGAGGGGATGATAGTGCATTGAGAAGGTGGACAGCATTCCCTGTATAACTCTGGCTGCAGTATGGATAAAACCACCTCCTGCTCATCCCTCCTCTGTTTCCATGATTGCCCACCGGAGTGATGCACCTGGATCCTTACACATTACAGCCCTGTTCTAACAGGACTGGCCCAGCAGCTGTGGTCTTCAAATTGCAGCTACGTGGACAGCTAGGTAATCTTCATGGGAACTTCAACCTTGCCTACCTTTGCAAAGCTACACAGGAAAATATGTCCCATCTTGCTAAAAATACTATTGTGCAAGACAGCATCTTAACCACTAAATCCCAAGCAAATATTTAGCATGTAAAAATGTATTCAGTCCGTGTTATCTAGCTGGCAAAGCTGACCGTTTTTTGCAAAAATCAACTTGGCTTTTTTGCTGGCTGAAGCGGTTCAGGTGGATTTATTTGCTATTAGCTAGAATATTAAAACAAGGATTTTTACATTGGCTTCAGCGATAAGTTCTGTCCCTCTTATTTATGGCAGGTAGGCATTTGTGGAGGAGCCAGGCTGTCTTCTCTTCAGCTTTATGTGGCTGAATTTTAACAGATTGACTCATAGCAGTTTAAGGAATCTTTGTAACTGGCCAACCTATGTTTTGGGGAATTATGTTAGACAGGAAGTGTGGAGGTAACAATTTAAAAAATAGAAAAATGGGCTTGGAAATTGCACAGCCTATTTCTAGCCTTCACTTACTGTGTACAACAGCTTATTCATCTTTCTGATGAGGAAAATCCAAAGCTGGGGAAGCTGGATGGCATGACTTAAGAGAGAGCTGTATAAAGTGCAAAACTGTAATTGCATTACAGTCATTGTTATTAACAGACAATGCCAAAAAAAAAAAAATTCTTACAATCCCTTTTAATGCATTCTGCCATTCTGGCATGCTATGGAAACTCATCTTAGAAAGCTAATAGTGTATGAAGAGTATGGCTAGGTACCGACAAGCAGGTTATTTGAGGAGTAGCAGAGCATGACAACCCTTACACCTTTTATTCACATGTATTTTGTGTTTGAGATGCCGGTGTTTTCAGTTCTGCTCTAAATCTGAAAATTGAAAGATCCAGGCAAAAAGAGAAGCAGAAGACAATCAACATATAAAAATGAAGTTTGATTTACAGGTGCTTGTGTGAAAAAGGAATTACAGGGGTCCTGGTCAGAACTGATTTACAAGTGAGTTCTGATCATTGGTGCTGATTCCTTTTCTTTAGGGTAAATTTTTACTTTTTTTTTTTTTTTTTCTTGTACAAGTTTTCATAGGCTGATGTTTCTTACCCTAAGAAGGCGTCTTTGAGTTTGATTCACTTGTCCTTTCCTTATGAGCATGTAGTCATGTACTTACATTGCTTTAGCAGTACAGGAAGCCAAATGTATGCCTGAGTGGTTTGCTGAGCTCGGAACGTTTGGTTAGGCACTTCCAGTTTGTGTACTGTATAAAATACTGTCAGCTGATGAGATGTTGCTGGTATGTATTTAGGTGTATAATCAGGCTTCTTACATTTTTGTTTGTTATGAATATCGAGACATTTGCAAGACTTTCCTTGTGGCCTGGTGTGGGTTGAAGCCATGGTCTGACCAGTCTGCGCTGCTCTGCCTGCAGAGTTGTGTTCTGACTGCTGCGGGGTTGGTGTTTTGTAGGAGCTGTGGAGCTCCTACAGAACAAAACAAAAGCTCCTATGGGGTTGGTGTTTTGTAGGAGCATGTTATTTGAGCTATCTGAACTGGCACCTTTTTCCCCTCTGCCTTCTTTGTGATAACCTGTTCGAGTCAGTTGATGGAAAAAGTGCCCGCTTTAGTTTGTTCTATGAAATGAATTGAGGTTTTATGACTTCTTGCTGTTCCTAACCTGTGAAACAAGAATGTCCTGCAGCATCGCTGGGTGGCCCACGAGTGTAGGGATCGTGGCTCTCTCGTGTTCCTTTCAGGGAAACAAGCACCCGTGCTACTACATGTGGAGAAGAAAGGGTTCCTTGTGTTCTTCATGTCTTTTCTCTTGCTTGGCCATGAAAGATGCTCACACCGCAATGTGAGGCTGGAGTTGAGCTGGGTAAAATGTTTGCATGCTTTGAACGAAAAGCGCAGGGCTGAGGCCCCCACCTTTGACACTCTCCGCTTTGAACTTTAAATCAAACGTGTAGCCCACATCCAGAGCCCTGCTTGTTTATGATTTGCACTCTGCTTAATATCAGGCTTGGAAATGTAAGTGGCAAGGGTTATCAGGCAGCGAGGCTGTAAACAGGAGTGGGAGCTTGCGGGTTTTCGTGTCACTGGGAACCTAGAGCAGAATCTGTGTCAGGAAGAATATTCTCTTTACAATTCCACAAAGTAATGATTGTTTTTCTACCTTTCGTTAGCAAAAGAAAATATCTTTAATTGCCTACTGAAACTGCAGTATTGCCAAGATTTAAGTATAAAATTAGTAACAGAAGTTAAGAAATTTGTGGAAAGATCAGTATGTCAAAAGTTTGGGTTCTGTCCCATGCACCTGTAACTGCTCTTTGCTGGTGGGTTAAGCTGACAGTGGACAGTGACACTGTTTTGTAATTTGCTCCCTGTATTGCTTCAGCTTCTTCAAATGCTTGGTTGTTGGCCGTGCTGTGGTGTTGTGCCATGGCGGGGTGCTTCTCAGGATGCCCCTGAGAAAGAGACTGCGGAGAAGCAAAGAGCTGATTTTCAGCCTTAACTAAATTTCAGGCTGGGTGAAAGTGTTAGACTGGCAGGTTTGAATTTGGCAATATTAATGATTCTGTGATTATTTCATTCAGCTTAAGCTTTGATCCTATAAGATGTCGCTGAAGAGGACAGGGCAATTAAATCATCGTAGCTTGGTCTGGCACGCAGTGGGTAGAGAGAAGCCAGATCCAGCTCAGTGGTGCTGACCTGTGTAAGGGATGTGTATAATTTTAGGAGCATCTTGCTACCCCTCTTGGTGTCAGGTACAGCTAGAAGGCAGGAGGAGAAGCTGCGTTTGGGACTGGCTATTTCTTGCTTGTTTGTGTTGAAATGTGAAGCTGTTTTTGGTACTAGCTATCTTATGAGTACTGCACACTCAGGTTCAAGAAGGCATACTTTAGGAACTTGGGTTATCTGTGGGGGAGTAATCCAGGTGTAGCATGAATTGAGGGAGAACCTTGAAACATTTCTGGTCTTTCTGAGGTCAGTGATCCCTGAAATGGTAGTAAGCAAGATGCTCAGTAAAACAACTTCACCTGGTGCCCCCTCTGGCCACGCTGAACTTGAAGAGGATGTTTCCAGGAGACACCATGAACTCGAGCTGGTTTCCTTCTGCAATAGAATAAAGTCATTTGCACAGCTAACTTGTAACGCACATGACTTCTTAACACCTGGCTTGGGGAACACTGCTTCCCTCAGGCAGTGGCTCGGGAAATGAAGGAAATGTTTTGATAACTTCGAGTTCAAGGATATTTCTGTCAGACTTTACTGCGTCAGTTTATTTGTGTTTATTTTTGGGAAACAGGGGAAAAATGAAGTTTGCTTGCAGGCTTTATTAGAGCATGGAGTGGAATATGTAAAGCAAGATTAAAAACTAAATTGCCTATTGTTTCCCAAGGTGCTTTCAATCATGGAGCTTTTCAGTTGTTCCCCCTCCCCTCCATCTGCAACACCAAGGCCGGTGACGCACAGCCAACTTTGTGTGTTGATATCCTACTCCCTTATCTCTGCACCCTTATGGCTTGCATAAAGATTTCTAGCCCCAGAAAATCTCGCTTTGCCCGTGACAAACTTCCTTCTCATCTGCTTGTGAAGTTTTGTGCCAGCGCTGTTCTGAAACTAAAGCGAGTGGCATGGAAAGGTGCTGGGGGGGTTGCTCTGTGTGCAACCAGGTGAGATTTAAACACCACTAAGTCAAACCTACACCACCAACTCTGCGTAGTTGTCTTCTGGTTAAATAGATGCAATTCTAACACAAGGAAGGGTTATGCACCTGGAAGTAGCAACATTTCTCTAGCTAAACAGTTTTCAAAAGAGAGGCATCTTTAGAAAAGGTCAGCTGTGGCTGATCTGCAATTTTTACTTTTCTGGGATGCCAGCAGCTTTACTTTCTTATTTCAGTGGTTTTGCTATCGGCCTTTTCTATCAGCTAAAACAGGACTGCCAGGGCTGGGGGGTGCTGGCAGCATCCAATTTCTGGAGGGTAGGGGGGGTGAGCCCCAGTGTGGGATGCAGCTCCCAGCTCATGGGCTGTTTGGCCAGACAGCAAATGGGATAAGAACCAATGAATTAAAACATCCCCGCAAGACAGGAGTTCAAAACCCATCAGTAATTCGGGAAAAAAGTGTAAGACACAAGTCAGGGTGTCCCTGCAGACCCAGAGCTTGGATGGGATATGCATATGGCAGTTTGGTGACATCCCAAGCTCTGGCTCCCCTCTTGTCCATAGCAAGGAATGGTTTCAATCTTGGAACATTACTAAATGGAATTAAAAAAAAGGAAAAAAAAATGGGGAAAAAAAAATGCTACTCTGCTAGCTGTCAGCTCTAAAGTACCCTAAAGTACCCCCTGAAGTTAGGGATTTTGTGTTGTACGAGGGAGAATGGAGAGGCAGAACGGGCTGTTTTATAGAGACAGGGATATGAAACGTCAATGGGAACAGTGGGGATAATGTAATGGATTTATAGGTTTCAGATGCCTTCCCCAAACTGCTATGCAGGCTGTCACTAAAATGGAAAATAGATATGAAGTTGCATAATGTATCTACAAAGTAGTGTTTGATTTAACAGCCATACTTAGCATTTGCATTCCAACAGGCTGCAATTGCTGAAGTCAAGAGGGGAAGCTCAAGGTTCTGATGTTTGATGGTGAAGATGGTTGTAGAGACCGACTTTTGCTCACCACGGTTGATTAATTCTATATGACAAAAGATGTAAGACAAAGTGCTGTGGATAGTGGTATCAATTGCAGAGGAAAGAAACATCTGAGCACATTTTTTTGCCTTGACTGGCAAGCTCTCAATCCGGAAACATTAGAGTCTGCTGCCCTCAGTTTTAAGGTTATGCACACATGAAATCCTGACAACTCAGTTATTCATCAGCGTGAAAGCTTACTTGAATGTACCAAATGTACAGGAAGACTAAATGGATACATCAACCGTGATTTGAGCAGAATATTTTCTTCTTTATTTATTTGAGTATTGAAGAGCATCTGAGCAGCCACCCAGGATTCCCAAGGGATTTTAGAGCACTGCAGAGGAGAGCAAGAAGGACTGTTAGAGCAAAGTGATGATTACTTTATCACGGTTCTTCATTGTATTAAGCTTAGGTCCTCAAGATTATGCCATAATACATCCTTCCAAAGGAATGTCTAAACCTGAAGGGTTATTGATCACATCCCTTGATGGTCTGTTTCTCTGTTTAATTACCACATTCTTAATAATATATAAACCCTTTTTTCGACAGGGATTTTTTTTAGCACCCCATTTTCAGCTATGCTTACTGTTATTAGTGTTTTTATACGATATGCCTGATGAACCCATATAGTAATACATTCACTATTACAACATCCTTTTGCTTGTGTGGACACGCAGTTGCCTGTACATCTGAGATGCATGGGAAGATAAAGCAAGTTAAGGATATATATTTTTTGTTACTCTCTTTTATTACATGCTTTCTTCTGAAGAAAGAATTGCAGTGGAAAATGGCCTTGTGCTTCCTATTTTAGTTAATACCTCTGCTATGGTCTTTCCATCCACAATGCGAGTTTTAGAAGTCTTGTATTGTAATAGAAGTTTTACACTTATAGATGATGACAGTTGGTAAAGTGTTCACATTTCCCTAGCAAATTGTGTTAAATTAGGCTCTGTGAAGGAGGGGAGAGCTGTGCTTCTGCTCAGTATTATAACTTCATCATTGTGGTTGTTAACGTAGCATTTGGACAGTGATTTAAGGGGTTAATATTCTGAATTTTTAAAATGTATATAAAACAGAGGGGAGGATGGAGTAAGAGGGGGTACTTCTGGTTAGTGGGGACTGAGTGCACTGGCGTATGTTGGATGTCTGCTTAAATAACAAGGAGTGAACTCACTGATCATCCCATTTCCGATGCTGATCTGTTCTTGTTATATTTTCCACAGTCTATCACAGCAGATGTATGTCACTGAACACTTAGAAATTATATACAAACCCCTTTTTGGTAATTTCCACTAGGCTTGAACTTGTACTGTTGACCTGTTTTATGTTTTACTCATGAAGATTTGGACTTGCATTGCCAAATTTTGCACAGTTTGGGTGAACGCTGGACTGACCTGGGACTGGGTGAATGCGTGGCTCAGGGTTTCATCCCTCCCTGTTCGTGGCAACTTGTGTTATTCATCTTCCTGAGTGTCTGTGCCATCTGACTTCTGGTTTCCTGATTACTTAAAATGTACTGCTCCCGTTGCTTCAACTTAAGAAACATTTCATTAGCTCAGTTGCTTGCAAATAGGGAAGATTTAGGATTTATTTGTCTATACTTATTGGTCTCACTTTGCTTTAGCCAAGACTGGTGCTTGCTGGGATTAGAACTGTAGCAGTGTTGACCACTAAAACTTTTCCACGAGGCCATCAAGTTGCCCTGGAGCCAAAATGTAAATTCTAAGTAACGTATGCAAACTCAGGACAACCGTTCCAGTTTGCAGAGGGGAGAGAGGACTTACAGATGATGACAGTTGTCTGCTGTGCAGGAGATAACCAGGGAGCTGGTTAAAAAAACATAGAGTTTCAGTCTTGTGAGAAATTTCCTCATCTTTGTATTTGCATTTATTCTGCATCAGTATCAAAACAAATATTTTCAATATTTTCAATCAAAGTGAAATTCTTATTTTTGAGCCTCTTCTTGTTTGTTTTCTGTCTAGGTTTTTAAATGTTTAAATTAATTTTATTGTCTCCTTTTTTTTCAGAATAGAGAAGTATTATATGACATGGCTTGTCTTTAAAATAGATTATTTTAAAATAATTTAGAACAGCTGCTTTCTAGTGATTGAGTCATCTCATTTTCTTAGATTAGAATCTCTTGTTTATTTTGTAATGAAATGGTTTGACACTAGGAACAAGAAATGAAGATAAATACTTGGCATACCAACTAGAAGAGCAGGTGCTTTTTTCAGCATCCTTCTTATTCTAAGGAAGTGCCATATTTCTTCTCCAGACATGTTTCAGTGCTTTTCTAAATGACTCCGGAGTTGGAAATTTCCATAGTTTTATATTGAAAAATGTTCTGTATATGATTCCCTGAAATTTCTCTAGCTTCAGAGCTGTTAGTTCAAGTCAGTTAAGGAGAAGAGTGGTGACTTTTGATGTCTTTGTCACACCTGGTCATAATCTGATCAGAGTGTATGGATTGATTCACAGCTGTGTTTTGTCATCCTTACTAAATAGTCGTGGTGCAAGACCTGACAAGAAGTTCAGACACAGAAAGGAAGTACAGCTTGTTCTTTTTTTCCTTCCAATGGTAAAACCTTAGGGAAGCACGGGGGTGAGAAGATGCTTTGCCTTAAGTTAGATCAGCCAGCTGAGGTACATCAAGGCCTTAAGAAAAGGAGTGGTGCTGAGTATGCAAAAATAATCAAAACAACCAAGCAAACAACCTCCTCCCCACCCCACCCCGATTTAAATATTCATATAACCTGATGTATGTGATGTGTTACAGCATCTTTTCTGTCTGTAAGGAGCAATCTGCTGACAGACACGTGCATGCAGACAAATACTGTTGCATATTTCACATATTTTCGTGAGGAAATACCAAGACTTCTGTACCTAGAGATTGTCCTGGCTATGAGAAATGTTGCAGAGCTGGATGGAGAGCCTGGATCTTGAACAGCACGGATGGGTGCCAGGCCAGCCAGGGCTCGAGGAGCTGGAGCTGCCAGCTGTACTGGGAGGGCTGGGGAGGACTGGGCTGAGCAGCTACCTTACTTGGGAAGGAAAAATGATTCTCTTGTATCTGAGCTGGAAGAGAATTGGCCTCCTTTTCCAAACAGTGCTCTCTTTGTTGGGCTTCTTCGCATTTCACCTATGGTTTTGGTGCTCATCCACCAGCACTCAGCAGCTACAGGAGACCGTAGAATCCCTCAGCTGCAAAAACGTTGGTTAGAGGAGTGTAACAGCTCTCAAATGGCAAGGTGGAGGTTCAGGGAACGTCAGCTTGATGTGGCCATGAAGGAAGTGAGCAGCAGCAGTGGGACCACAGCCCGCAGCTCAGGCCCATCCGGCAGCAGCTGCAGATCCCGTCCTCACCTCTTCAGTCGTGCAGGGCTCTTCCCGAAAGCAGGGAAGTGTTTGAGACTAACTCTGCCAAGAGCAATGAGCAGGTACCTAGCTGTATCTGCTGACACAGTCATGTGTAACAGCCTCTTAAATATTTCTGCTTGTGGGCTGAATGAAACAGGACCCACATAACCACCCACAGGTTTGTACTACTGCTTTTCTGCTCTCTCTGTTTCCGTATTAAAACGGTAAGTTTGGGGGACAAGGTAAGTTTTGGGGACAAGGTTTGCTTTCTCTCGATGTCGGCATGTCACCTGGTTTAATGGGGTCATATCCACTTAAATCGTGTCTGCTACAGTAACAGACTCACAGTTTGGATATGCCTTGAATGGGCCTTTACTGCAGTTTAAAAACAAAAAAAAAATGTTTGTGGAAATATGTCTGATTTGAGTGAGCAGTCTTTCTGAAAACTCACCCAAACTTTAATGTCAAGTCTTGGGCATGTTCTCTGTCAAGTATTGTTTTCTCCTACCCAGCTTTTCATGAGTTGAACTTAGGCTCTTTTAAGGTCCCTTGTGCTCATTTTCTATGCTATAGTGAGCAGCAAAAAATGATTTTATTTATTTATTTATTACGTCAGTGACTTTCCTGGTTGTTGTTTCTGTTCTCTCCAAAACATTTCTATCTGTTTGCTTTTGTGCATGTGTACATATTAATGAAGACAAGTGGTTCATTTTGTAGTAATTTTTGAACTGGCGTAGGTAGGGGTGAGTACTGTTATTTATACGTGAATCAAGGACAATTTCATCTTCCACTTAAATTTGTAGCCTTCTGTATAATGTGTTCAAAACCAAATAGCACTAATTTTGCATAGACAACTAACAGCATATCATGTGAACATGATTTTTGGTGGTGTAGTGGTAGGAGGCTCCCTTTCTTTTTTCCAGATTTTTAATTTGTTCATTCTCGCCTGGAAGTTTTCAGAATTCAGATTTCTCTCTCACTTGATTCTCAACAAGAGCATATAGGTGGCATTGGTTCTTTCCTACAGAACTTAATAAATACATTTTTTCTTTCTGGAATTTGCAATGGCATTGACTGGGTCATGCCTCTTAATTTATGAGCTTTGACCCTCATTCAGATTCCGATGGTGGTGCACAGATTCTCTTGCCTTGAAGTGCCTTCATGCAGTAGGAATTGTCCAAATATTGTCTTATGTTGAGGTGCATTGCAGGGACCTCACCTAACCTGAGGACAAGGAGTGAAAGTAAAGATTTCTCCTCCCTGCAAATAGTTTTCTTACTTTAATGAACATTGTGCTAAGATCTGGTTCTTTTCAGGTTTCGGACAAGTAATAAAAATTCAAAGACAGGTTGTAAATCTGGAAAAATTAGCAAATTTTCAATGAAATCAACTCTACAAGTTGCTTATTATAATTCCTTTTTTTTTTTTTTTTTTTTTTTTTTATCCTGTTACTATTAAAGCCTCATCTTTTTAAACATCGTATATGTATTTTTCCTCAAATCACAACATTTTCCTCCTGTCATGAAACAAGCGACTTAAAAATTTTCAAAGACTCTTTCAGCAAAGCTGGGAATTAGATTCACATGGAGTCCTTCATAAAAAATTGAAGACTTTGTATATTAACATACATTGATTTATTCATAGTGTTTCATTACAAATAAGCGAGGATCCCATAATATCAGGAAAGGTTAGGAGAGCAGTGGTGCGCGTTATATTATATTGACAGCTCAGTTGAAATTGAGCTGCCTTTGGATTGAATTTGGAAGGTGGGGAAGGAATTGGCTGGTAAATAAGTCATGAGTTCTCCTTGCAAGTGTCTGTATATCAACAGGGTTGTCGTGGGTAAGCATAATGAAGCTCAAGCAGAATTTCAAAGGTGTGCGTTCGGCTTGGATCCCTCTAAAGATGTGTTAGTGTGTGTATTCCTGAGGAGCTCTCCAGGTCTGTAACCCCACCGCCTTGTTTTCTCAGGTGAACACCGGGCATGGTACCGTGTGTAAGCCTGCAAAGTGAGGCTAAAAGCGGGGAAGAAATTGAGCTAGTGAGACAATTCCTGACAGAGAAGATGAGGGCTTTTTTTTTCTGAACACTTGATGATATATATTTGATGTAAACCTATCATTTAATTTCAGCATTTCATTTTGGCATAATCTCTTTAGCATAGGAAAAGAATTCAAAAGACTCTTGTCAGTAAAAGGCTCCCGTAGTTTTCAGGTGGCTTTTGGGGAGAAAAACTGCTTGATAGAAAGTGTATCTAAGTTTGCACCAGAAGTTTTCCTGGGCGGTGGGGGATCATGTGGGAAAATCGCATGGAAATTGTGTAGGTCGTGCTGTGCACACTGCTTCAGCTGCACAAGTTCTGAATTTCAGAACAAAAAGCAATCCTTTGTGTCTTTTGTTGTAAATCAGCACATGCTGAGGTTTTAGCAGAGAGAAGAAATTAGTTTCTTCCTAAGTAAAGCCTTGGAAAAATTGTCATGTTTGCTTGCCAGTATCCAAACACAGGATTGTTCACTGGGGATACGGAAATAATATCTGCCCTTTTATTTTCAATCTTGAATTTCAAGAAGGAGCAAAGCAGGGGAAAGCAGAGAAAGGCCAGGTACAGAAGGCCCCTTATCACCTTACTTTCCTTGTTCTTTATTTGCAGATTACATACAAGGCCGTTGGGTCTCTGGATCCCAGTGCTGACCTGTCCAGCCAAAGAGGGAAAGTCTTCAAGCTAAGGAATGAAACACATCACCTCTTTGTAGGATTATACCCAGGGACTACGTATTCATTCACCATCAAAGCCAGCACAGTCAAGGGCTTTGGGCCACCCATCACAACACGGATTGCAACTAAGATTTCAGGTACTGCTTTGGAGAAAACCACAAAAATAAACAAACAAACAAAAACTTTCTAGGGCTTTGTTCTTTAGACCCACAGCTGATGCATAAAACAATAAAAAGGCTTTTGGCTTAGTGTCTCCTCCGCAAGTTTCACAAGGCAAATTTCTCAAGGGGCCGCGATCTGTATGTGTTTGTATTTGTGTTTGTCCAGATTACAAATGCAGTGGTTAATTTGTGGATGTGTTAGAAGCATTGGAAGTGAGTACCTTGATTAGTTCTTCAGATGAACTGCTGCTACAACAGACTATTAGAATTATATGCTTAGTTAGAGAAGCTCCTTCAAAAATGTGACTTTTATCTTAATGCACCAAAAAGGGATGTAATAAAGTAATTGAATGAATAGTGGTAGGAGATTAAAATAAAGAAGGTAGAGTGTTTTTATGTGGGTTTTGTTTGTTTTCTTTTCTGAGTGAGAACAGAGGGAAGGCTGGAGGTGGGTAAACAGGTACGTGAAAGGCACTGAAATCATGATGCACTGCAACAAGAAAGTTCCTGGGTGTCTAGGAAAAAAACAAAAAAGAAAACTTGGTCTAGCTAACAAAAGTAAAAATGGATAAGGGGATGGTAGAGAGGACACTGGACAAACATATGTAGACTATAATTTTAAATTTCAACTTTTATCTGTTTTCTCAGTGAAGCCAAAGCAAATGTTTGGGATATTCAGGACACTTGTAATGCTGAAATATGCAGCACTGTGTGTTTTCCTTTACCCCATTTCAAAACACGTTAATAAAAAGTTGTTAGCAATAAGTGACAGTGTAAACTTTAAGGAAGTAAAATATGTCCATTCTCTCCACTGATCGTCAGAAAGGTTTGAGGCCTTTAGATTTAGTGCAAAAGCCCATGTTTCACCACTTGAAGTAAAGCATTACCTGTTGTAACAGCTCCGTGAGCTGTTAGGGTTTGCGGAGCCCTGCTGCAGAGGGCAGGCATGGTGTACCCTCTGTTCACCTGTGACCAAAGGACTAAAACAGAACAGGAGTGGTTGTGCTTTTTCTCTCTGATTCAGTTTCTTTTCATTTTATTATTCAGAGAGTACTCAAATCTTGTTAGGAGCCTGCATGATTATTAACTGTATGCACACTGAGCTCAGTTTATTGTCTCTTTTTTTCTGTCCTCTAAACATCTGGTTCACAATAGGTAGGCACAGACTCCATGCAGGCACTAGTGTAGTCTTTGACATGAGATTTTCTCATGGTGGGCCCTATACGTGGAATTTTGAAGTTTCTATTAAACTTAAGAAGCAGTCGGAAAGGAAGTAAGGAGAAAAATGATTTTTTCATTGACTTATTTTCACTTATGAGAATGGTCTTGTAAGGCTTTCTGAAAATAGATCATTTTTAAATGAAAATCTATCTATATTCTAGGAGTGTATGTGTTTATATGGGGGGACGTTTGTTTATTTCTTAATCACACCTAAATGCCAGAATTACAGAGGACTTCTCTTTGGGCAGGACTGGAATCTTAACAAAATCAGCATTAAATTGTTGAGCAGTGCTTGCTCTTTCCAAAAAGTCACTGCAAAGTGTCATTTCACTGAGGTGCTACACAACTCTTCTGTGTTGGGTACACAAGAATACTAGGTTGTATTGCAGTGTTATACGACTAATATGGAGTGATTGCTGAATTACACCTGAGAGCATTAGTTAGTCCTGCTGAGGCCTATGTTTCTTCCACTTACTTCTCAACTATATGGTGTCTGGCAGTAAAACTGTAAATTTGCTTCAGCAGGTGTGGTGTTTTGGGTAGAAGATAACTAAACAGGTCTCATACACAGCCAGAAGGAGCCATCCGAGCTAGCTAACATCAGAAGCAATTTAGTCGCAGCAGTGCAGCGCTGCAGCTAGGCTAAGGATATCTGCTGCTTCTGTTTAAAGTAGGATTGTGGAACCTGCAAAGGTAGAGCCCAGCCTGTTTCTGGTGTCTAAAATGGCCCTGCAACCTGTTGGTGGCACCGCGATTGTTGTGGCAAAATCCCTTCTGCTCTGAGCAGTTGCTGAACGAGTACCACTGTACGTATGGTGGTACCTGGTATGGAAGACTGCTGGTGGCAGGCAACATTTTTAAATGACTCTTCTTGATGCAGAATTTTTTTTTTTCCAGAGAAATCCTTGCTAAGGGATTGGCATTCATTCTGAACTCATTGCTAGCTTATTGATGGGGAAGTCAGTTGCTGAGCTGATAATAGCAAACACCATTCTTGACAGTTTTCAGGCATTTAGATAAAAATCCTGATTGTAAACAGGATTACAGTGAAAATCTCTGTGAGAGGATTAACTATGGGACCCCCGCAATGCAGCTTGCCCTTGAGAACCACAGCTGAACTGAGTGGACTACTCTCTTTGTGTAAATTCTCCTATTTGCTTTATATTTAAGTGTATTTCAACAAAACCTGCATCTTTGGAATAAACACGATGCTGCTCTGATCTCGTGATCTCTTCAGTTCTTCCACAGTAAAAATCACGTCTGCTATTGGGGAAGGAAGAAGTAATAGAATAAGTAAAACGTGTTTCCTAAGGAAACCTATCCTACCTTCAAGAAATGACCATAGTAGAAGATGATAAAGCAGAAGGAGGAGCTAGCCTTTGGCTAAGTGTGACCATTCAGTGGTTTTCTGTTTTGTCGTGAGGAACACTCGGTGAGGCGATGGATGCCATGGCTGGTTCCTGTCCGAGTGTACCACTGGAAGCAGTGCAGCCACCTCTTGCTTTCAGTGTTCAACAACACTGAAGCACTGGGGTTAAATATTGTGGATTTGAGTGCTAAAACAAACTGGGTAATTCGATGTTCCTCTCCTTTGATGCTTTCCTGCTTCGTAACATACCCTCAGCTAATCAAGGAGACACAGCTCAAGCCTATGTATTAAAAACTCTAAGCTGTGGGAAGTCTAACCATTGACATGAACAGTGGACAAAAGCCCGGCTCCTGGGGTGCCACTCTCAGCTCTGCCACTGATCCATTGGTCCTAGGTGGTGTCTTCCAACTTCTACATGCTTTACTTTCTTCACCTTTAAAATTGAAGAGATGATCCCATCTCAAAGGATCGCTAAGTCTTAAAAATTCAGGAGAGGATTTTCAAAGCCAGCTTGAAGATTTGGGTGTCCGATTCCTGTTTAATTTTAATAGAAAATGAGTGTACAAATTTTTAAACAGTTTTGACAATTCTGGTCATAACATTTAGAAAGTATTTTGATGTTTCATTTGAGAAATGTGAAACGGTCTCCAAGAAATGTTAATATTACGTTGCCATCACTACCAAAGGCAGTAACTGGCGTATAACTAACGCGTTGCTCTTTGTTCTGCCGCAGCGCCATCGATGCCAGAATACGACACCGACTCCCCCTTGAATGAGACTGACACCACCATCACCGTTATGCTGAAGCCTGCTCAGTCCCGGGGAGCCCCTGTCAGGTAGGTGTTTTGTCTTCCCTTTTCACAGTTCTCCCCTCTCCTTCCTCCCCAGGTTTCACTCACGCCTTTCATTCTCGTCTGGTAGTGTAGCCGCTGAAAGCAAGCGCTTACTAAAAGGCCAGCTCTGCTGTTGATTCAGCCTTTCACGGTCTCCTTTTATAAATGCCTCAATCTGCTTGCCTCCTGCTGGTAGCCTCCAGGAAGGATTGCTGATGGCATGGCACGGGGTTATTACCGTTTCAGCATCACTTCAGATGCCTTTGCAATACTGGAGTTTCAGTACACGGAGCTGCGTGCTGTGGTGTGAATTTTGCATCGCCCTGCAAGGGTGGGAAGAGGCTTCAGGCCTCCATCTCCTGCCCTCGTTCCTGCCATGGACAAGGCCTTTTTTGTAGCTCTGTAAGATGAATGACTGAAATATATTTGATGTTTGCAGATGCATTTGTTCAATTTACATCCAGCCAGACTCCTTATATGTCAGTGTTGTAATCCAGCTGTTGCCACCAGGCTGGATGCAGTGAGCGAGTGCTTGAGACTGGAAAAATCTCACTGGTTTAGTGAGACTTTGCCAGTTGGAGGTGAGCACAGTTTCCATTTGCAGAGCACAGGATTTATAGGGCAGGAAGCTGTACAGATGAAACTTGCGGAACAGAATGACCTTGTAGAAAACATCTCTGGTTAATCCTGAGTTAGATCCCATTCCTACCACTAAGATGTCCAATGGTGAAATGGGACGCTTCATTGCAGATTGCTCCCTGACTGTGGAAACATGACTTAGAGGCCTGTACATCACTGCCATCTTTTGCCTTGGTAAATTTATACATGCTGAAAAGTATGAGCACAGAACAAACCCCCCTTCCGAGCCAGCACTGCTGACTGCCTTACCTGTCTGGCAGAAATGCCATGCAGAGGTTCATCCTGCCATTCTCTTCAGCTGAGTGTATGAATTATAACCACTTAGAATAAAAATAGTTGCCTGCTTTACCTAGGAAGATCTGGGCTGCTTTGTAGAAGTATTCAGCAGCCATTACCTTCCTGTAGGCTTTTCAGGATTTACCTCAGGTTTACACAAGACATTTCTGAAATTTCTCCTCTGGATGATATTTTAAAAACACACAGTCCCTTCTCTCAAAAATGACTTGGCTTTGCTAGGTTCTTTGTGCTTTTTAAAGGATGTCCCATGAAATATTCAGGAGCAGATTAGTCACAAGTAAACCTATTTGATTTAATAATCCTATATCAATTAGTTGTCCACCCTATGTCGCAGCTTTCCTCCAAATTGCAGTGATACTTTAACGCAAAAAGTCTTTTTTTTTTTTTTTTTTTTTTTTAACTTAGCACCACCTTTCTAGATTTTCTGAGGGATGGGCTGTAATGTTTCCCTTTTAATCTCTGGTACTCCATATGAGCGAATTTAGGAGCCTATTTTCTGAGTCCTTTAGGGATGTTGTTCTGCTGGAAAATAGCAGTAAAATCACACCGCTCTGTTTTGTTTTATTTCTTTATATGGGGGAACATTCCTGTATCTCATTGTACCACCTGCTGTTGCTGTTTTGTTTTTTATTGAAAAGTCATGTGATTTTTCTCGAAGTCAATTTGCCATACTTTAACCTCAATCACTGAATAATGCCTTTTCTAGCAAATGTGTATACTATAAAGGACAAACAAAAATCTGTAAAGATTTTTATAATTTTTCAGTCTGGTTTCTTTAATTGTATTGTAGCCTATTGTACGCACATTTGCAGAGTGTAATATTTACATGCCATGTCTAAATGATAAGATTATTTCCCAAAATGAGCCCATTTCAGTGACTTAGACATGTGTATAAAAAAACGAATGGAAGTGTGTGTGGCAGGGGGAGGAGGCCTGTGGAGATTTTAAACATTTTATTAGATCTGACAGCTTCATGATGTGTGAATACCTTTCACTGTATAAACAAATAGTTTGGTTTTAGTCTAACTTCAGCAATATTATTATAAGCAACCTTATATCATATTTTTCTTACCTCTTCCCTTTTCTTTCAGTTTGCTCTGCGCACTCTCCAATTTGTGTAAATCCTCTTATAATATAATATCCAAAAGCAGGTAGCACTGCCTTGGGGGCTTCAACACCACCCAGCAGATTAGAAGAATAATGTCTTATGAACTGTTTGTGACACTCTTAACACACAAGAATGAGGTGTTCCTCTCCCGGCCCTATGTTTGTTTTTCATATTCAAGCTTAGAGCCAATATATCCCCTTTGTTGTTGTTTGGTTAGTTGTTCTCTGTTTTATGTTTATTTCTCCTTCACAATTACAGTATTTTGTATTCACTTCCACTAAATATCTTCAAACTGATTTTCAAAATGCTTTTAAATTCTGATGCAAACCCAAAGGACTTCCAGACCCTCTTAGTCTGATGCCATCCTCCGTTGAGTTACCCAGAGCCTTAGTGAAAATACAGGACCAGAGTCAAGACTGTAGGCAGTGCTAAGCATCGAGGCTGTGCAGTAGTAGGTGGAGGGGAGGCCACAGGATGCAGCATGCCAGTAGGATCTCTGTGCTCCCGGTCCCCCTTGTAGACATGGCTGTGCTTTCTTAGATCCTTCCTGGTTTGCACACTGACCACCCAGCCTGCCTGGGATGTTTCTGAAATACTATTTAAAATAGGCTGAAATAGATCTTCCTCACACTATCACATAAAACCTTGGATCTTCAGGTCTTTCACTGTGCAGGAAGAGGCAGGCCCCTCATCTCCTTGTCCCGATAGTTGTCCAGGCAGCCAGTTTCTGCTCTGCAGCTCTCCAGGTTTTTAATATAATCCTTCCAAACCGTGTAAATGAGAAAACCTCCGTACACAGTAATTATTTTTAATATTTCCTCTTAGATGCCAGGGAGGATGAGTTAGAGTATGCACAGGGATGCGATTGTGAGCTAGTATCTATACATAAGATAGTTCTGTGCCTTTGTCTCGTGTAATTTCATTCTGCTGTAGCCTGAAGAGCATACAGATGGAGTGTGGTTTGCAAGATCATTTTTAGAGTAATATTGTAGAATATTTCAAATAAGATTCATTGTACTTCCACTCATTTGAAATGCAGGTACACTGAATCCAAAGTCACTTTCAACATTAAGACATTTCTGATGTTTCCCAGTGCTCAGGATAAATAACTTAAATGAGGTTGTTTATAAAACTAATGATCATCAACTCAACATTGTTAACAATCTATAGATAACAATCAAGATGCTTTCACATGAACTAATAGGAATAATGTAAATTTAGATATTCTTTTATATATTCTGTCCTATTGCCAAAAAAAAAAAGTGAAGTATCAGCAAGCCATAAATATTCTCCCTTGTGGTCTAGGCACTTCATCCTTGCCTTTATTTTCCATGATATAAGCTGCAGAGCTTGACTCCATATTGCCCTTTAAAAATAACTTTTAGGTGTTCTTATTATCAATCTAAAGCCCATGAATGGTGTTGTGATTGATTGCTGAAGACTGACATTCATCTATAATAGATTCAGAAGAGGAAAGAAGAATGCAAGTGTTCCCAATTCTTAGTCCTCGACTCTTTTCTGAAAAAAACTCCAGTGAGATTTGGAGGATAATTCTGCCTCTGAATCTGTTATTGTCAGGAGGGCTGAGTCAGTCCTTCATAGATTATTCACATATGACATCTTTAGACCTCTATTTGAGAATTTATATCTCATTCTCGGCTTGAAAATACTGCTGTGAAGGATTTTATCTACATGACAAGTCTACCGGGATGTTTGCTCTGTGTTGGATATTTGAAAGTCCATCTGGTTTATTAGCATACTGTTGGTTGTATCAATCTACCTATATTACTGTTGTGGAGGAAGTCAAATTTCCAGAGCATGTTTTAAGGATTTCAGAGTTTAAAAAAATGCTCACCTTAAGTGTGATTGCATTGTTGGCATGCTGCTCTGTGTATTGGTGCTGTAGGACACTATAGAAGGATGTTAGAGAAGAGTATGCAATTATATCTTGGGGTTTCAGAATCTGAAGAACTTCTTTGCTGGAAAAAAGATGGATTTGATCTCTCTATCTTGCTGCAGTTGTCCAAGGTGTGTTGGTATAAAATCTGTGATTTTTCTTTTGCATGTCTGCCAGCATGGAGGTACCTGATGGCCTTTTAGGCACCTGAACCTGAACTGGGCTAAAGAGGAATGTTTTTGGAACACTGGTGTTCAAACTTTGCACATAACCTCATGCATACGTACATGTGAGTGCATATATGTAGATGCTGTGTAAGGAGTTGGTGTAAGTGATTCTGGACAAATATATTCAGGTCAGAGTCATTTATGATGCATACGTGCAATGGTTGGATACACATAATCACTTTGGTGAGGATGGGTGTTTTATTGTGTTAATGTACATCTTAAAGGAAATAAGGAAATTACATAGGAGAAGGGGACTTTAAATATTTGGAGTATACTTAGAAGCACTGAATAAAGGTGAAACAATTATTTTCATATCAACAGCCAGCTGGTAGGAGACATTAATTTATATTAACCAAGCTCCATGTTACTCTTGAGTATTACCTCGTTTTTGGTCTCCCAAGCATGAAATATAAGAAATGTTTTTGGTCTATGTGTTGCTAAATGGATCAAGAGAATACAGTTGTGTTGCTATTCAACACAATGCTTAAGAACACACTTCTTAAGAAGTGGTTTTTTTTTTTCTGTTCTTCTGCTCAAGCTATTTTCCAAGCAAACAATTTCTGAGGTATATGTGTATTTATGTTATACCTACACATAATAACAAATGAAAACTTCCTGTGATGCAGGGCAGTGGCATTGCTTCCGTCCTATGTTGGAGAACTGAGGCTTTGGATAAAAGTTGTCTTCCATTTCAGTCTGCAACAAAGTAGAAATTTTGAATCTCTGAATTTATAGGTTGGAACTTTAATCTCCTGATAATTTTTTCTCGTGGTTTCAGCCATCATCTCTTCCGACTGAGTTTCTCTTTCCTATATCCCTCCCACAGGCATCTTGATTTTGTTTTCAAAGCATATTAATTCTTTCTATGGCTACAAAGGAGTGTTTGCAAGCCTAGTGACCTTGATTTTGTGGTGGAAGAGGAATGGGATCTACAAACAAAAAGCTATAAACTTATAAAATTTGCTGGGTTTTTGTTTGTTTTGCAGATTGGGGCTTTGGTGTTTACATCTCAGTAGCTATGTAGAGAGTGATGCTTTTCAGCTTGTTGCTTTGCTGCTTCTTAGTGTTATTGCATGAGTTTGCCTCAGGCATTTATGTTGATAATTAATTCATTAATGCCAGGAAAGGGTGGCAATTTCTTGTTCTTAAAACTCCCACGCAGAATACCTTTTGCTTGAAAATAAAGACTGGAGTCAAGGATCAGCGAAACAATAAAAAAGGTTCTAATGTTGAAAGCTGTGGGGAGCATAACAAATTATCCTGCCCTTGGTAATTCTTAAAGTTCAGTTGCATTGATAGGCATGTTATAAATACCTAGGAAATAAAAGTCCTGGCCTGCTTCTTCTAAACCCATATTCAAATGT
Source organism: Netta rufina (assembly GCF_964035555.1). Taxonomy (NCBI): domain Eukaryota; kingdom Metazoa; phylum Chordata; class Aves; order Anseriformes; family Anatidae; genus Netta; species Netta rufina. The sequence goes on from NC_140140.1 coordinate 4,655,141, forward strand.
ATGCATCACATGGCTTGGTTGATTGAACGCAGGGCAAACAGTCATTGCATTAGATCTTTTAATTTTGTAGTATCTAATGAGGAATGAGATTATCAATCTAGGCTTCTGATATTATAAGACTAATTATCTGTATTAATTAACATCTCCCATAATATACCTCAGGGACATTGTTCTGAAATCATTCAAGCCCGGCTTCTCCTGCATAGCATTCTGTCTTTAATTTAGGCAATAGTTTGAAGGTAAATGAGCAGTTTTTTTCCTCTTAAAGGTAAACCAGGTCTGCTCTTTCATTAACAGCATGTGATTGTGAGAAAGAGAATGAGAAATTACGGGAAGGTTTAGGAATAATGGCAGCTGCATAGATGGGTGTGATTAACACCCCCAAAAGGGACAGAGAAGAGCTGCAGCGAGCATTTTCAGGCTTGATCTCATCCATGTGTCCTAACCCTGGTGAGCTGACCAGAGCACAGCAGGACTGAGCATATGCTTCCATTTCAGCTGGAGTTGTTGCATGGTGGGTTTAGATCTTGCAGGATGACTTCAGTGATACTTGGAGTTAGTCTGGGTCTTAAAAGTGCTTTGCCTACTGTATCAGGAGGGAAGCACGATGGAAATGTAGGGATATATCAGGAAACAAGGTGACAACTTGAAGTATCAGGGAGGAATGTTTTTTGTTGTTTTTGTTTGTTTGTTTTTGTATAGCATGGCATAATTAGTTGAATTGATATTTCAAGGGTTTTTAGTTCCCCTGCAGAGTCAGGTGTTGGCCCTAAAAAGTGAAGATAAGTGGCGTTTTGGTCAATTGTCTCATCTGGTACAGGAAATGCATTTTCTTGCTGCAACATCTGAGTGTACTGTCCCTTAAAATGTCATAAAACTGCCTTTGCCCATTTATCAGCCCTAGGAACATGCCTGTTTTCTGAGCCTGGGTGACCTGCTGTGTCTGTCTAAACCATTCTGCTGAGAGTTTGGCAGTAGCTGGAAATGGGAGAGGAAAGACATAAAATTTACATATATTTTAATTATAATATTTTAACAATCAAATTACACAGAGACAATTTTTTTTGTGTGTCAAGCAGCATTTTATTAGCTGCACGGTGAAGCTTCTGCTAACATTTTTCAGTGTTTTATGAAGGCCTGAGGATATTGAGAGTGGGGGGAGCGAGTGTTTTTGCATAAATCTTCTATACTGTCCATGTAAACTGTCAGATTAAATTCCAGCAATCAAAAGGTTAATGAAGTCTGAACTTTAAGATGAGAATCACAAATTGATGGCCATTTTCTCACATCAAGCTGTCAACCAGCAAGACAAGGAGGGAACAGGAGAAAATACCGATAGTTGCCGGTTTCTTTTTTGAAGACATTTCTCTACGTGTTTCATAGCTCCCAAAGCCCCTCCTGTGTTATCCCAGAATAAAATAACAATAGCACACTGCATTAAACAGTTTAAAAATTGAAATCTGAATTTCTTGCGACACCACCAGGCCTTCTTTTGCCTACGACAGCCCTTGGGTCAGACCTTTAGATGGGGTGAGCTGAGCCTGACCACAGCTACCCAGGGTGGGAGCTGCCCGCAGGAAGAAGGGTGCTTCTCTTCACGGACCATCAAGGAAGATGCATCTAATTGAAGCGGCTCCTTTAGGTACTTAAAATTAGATGGGATGAGTCTGGGCACTAGTCCCTGGCAAGCGTCCATCCCTCAGAAGCAGAGCACAAGCTTTATCCAGCCTGTCCCTCCACCAGGAGCAGGGATGAGGAGTTCAGAGGGCAAGCAGCCTCCTTTCTGTTGCGTGTGGCAAGCAGTGTTTGCACTAGCAGGTGCCCCTCAATGTGTCTACAATAACACAAAAATGCAATAAAAGGGAAGATGAGTAAGCTCTGCTTTGCTGTTGCAGACTAAGGCGTTTCAGGATTTAATTATACTACAGGTATATAAATTCCGGAAACATGTTAATGCTCCCGTGATTAAAATTATAGAGGGCCTAATTGAAAAAGCATAAACCGAATTGAAGAATTCCTAATTATAGTTTGCTTTGAGGTGTTAATTTCCTACATAATGAATGCATAATTTCTTGGAACTAGAAAAGGGGGCTGCTGCACCAGTGCGTGGGCTGCAGATGGAATGAAGGGATTATCATAAATGCAGCCAGACAATTCAGAAGAGCAAACCTCTGCAGCCATGATGCTGTTCTGCCTCTCTGTAATTTCAGTTCCCCTTGCACAGCGCTTTTCCAAAGCAAAAGGCAGAGCTAGGAGATGGTGCGAGATTTGCTTACTGTGCAGAAGGAAAGGGAAATAGGACTGGTTTAATTAAAAGTAGTCACGGCGCAGACGAGGAAGGTGAAGGGAGAGGAGGAGAGCAGTATTTCTGCTGGAAAGGTCAAGCAGCAAAACAGACGAGAAAGCGATGCTGACTTCCCTCGGTACCCACCTTGGCAGATTCCAAAGTAATTGCAGGAGCTGATGTTGATGCCAGTTAGGTGTATTTTTTTTTTTCCTCCCAAAGGGTGCACCCCGTATTTCATGTTTTCTGTTGCATCAAAAATATGCTTAGCTTTGAAGGGATTTGGTGAAACGTGTCTTTATCAGATACAACCTCCTGTTGTTTAAATTTGCCCCGTTCCTACTCTGATGGGAATTCACAAAGGTGTCTACAAATGACAACAGGCCAGCTGCGAGCTGCTGCAGAGAAGCCCTTACCCTCAGCCCTTCCATTTCCCCCCTTTTCCATTCTCAATTTACTTGTGATCAGGGCAGATGAAGCGAAGGTGCCACTTATGACCTCCCCAAGTGGCAGAAGCATGATCATTTTGCACTTTCCGAAAAGCACAAAGTGTCCAGAATAGGCAGAAAGAATTTGGCTGGTATTCCTGCAGCTTTCAGATGCTGGAAATGTGTATTATTGCTTCCCAGGAGACCTCATCTTTTCTATTGTATGTTGATGATCTGACTGCCAGTAGGCTGTTAGCTGACCGCGTTGGCCTTACCTAGTAATGAAGCTTCTCCTGAGGTTAGAAGCAGAGAGAGTTCTCCTTGTTTGTGTTTTTCTTAGCCTTTTAGGCCAATAAATAAATAAATAAATGCTATTGTTCTGTTAAAAAAAAATAAAATAAAAAAAGTATTTTGGATTCTTATGTATCAGTTTTCCCTATGTAGTCTAGTAACTGTGGCTCTGTAAAATGGAGAAAAAACTTCAAAACGCACCCTAGATTGTTTCTGTGTGGAAATTGGCCTAATTTCATGGAAGCCATTGGAAATGGCCCAGTCTCATTCCGACTGAGAACATGTGCAAATATAACCCATCCCTTGTCCAAGCCAGCACCTTTCTGAAGGACATGGCAGAACGCGCCGGGTAGTCCCGGGAAGGGACGACCACCTCCGAGCCTTATCCCACAGGCTGCTCAAGAACTGCCTTGGCTCTTCTTGTCCTTGCAGCTATCTTCTTGTCTCAGAACAGAGCGATCACTGAGGATGGTAAGACCTCAGTCAGCGATGCCTGTTTAATGCTAAGCGACATTAACACAAAAGGTTTGTGTGTGTTTTTTTTCTCCAGATCAAACAGATGGCAGGTGGTTCAGGAGGGAAAAAACACCTCCAAAGCCACTCACATTAGCTCCTGTTGCAGCGAAAGCCATATCTGTCTGCACTCATTATCTTTAATCTGCCAGCACAAAATAACATTGAACTGGAGAGATAGGGACTGGGCCTGCTCCACAGGGGAACAGCAGCTATTATGTCTAATCTGTGTTGCAAGCCAGGTCAGGTTTATGGAGATGGTGGAGATAATGGAACACAGAGCTTTGAAATGCCCTCTGGTTCTTTATTATTTTTTACTTTTTTATTACTATGATTTCCAGGAAGGTTAAACTGAGAGAATTTAAGGCATTTAAAAGAGTGATGCATATATAATTCAGGTAAACAGATGCAGCTGCAGTGTTCTGGTGGTCTGGGGATGGAAAGAAGGCAATATTGTGAGTATGGTTAGCATCTTTATGAGACCAAATGTTATAGCTGGAAAAAATGAGTTTTTAAGCACGCAAATCCTTCTTTTAGTCTGTAAATACTGACTCTCAATACAGTTGTCTTCTTGACAAGCGTTTACGTTTTGTGCGTGCTACCACATTTGTTTGCCATGCACAGGTACTGCTGTGATTATTAGACCTGCTCACAACTGCAGGGAAATATTTCTGGTTTTAGATTTCTTTAGATATTTGTCCTTCCTCAAAAGGATTTTAGTCACTGTTAGAAGTAATGGTGAGTAGAACATTATGAGGTTGAAATCACTAATTTTAATGTGTGTATACATATATGTATATGTATCTATACATATATATATGTAGATATATACAGACACACAACATAGCTGTTTATGTAGAGCATCATTGTATGTGCTTAGGTTTTGGAAGATCGATGAGGCGTTGCCCCTTTTGTGGGGTACACTTTTAAGAGAGATGCTGTCTCCAGGTCACCTCTCTTCCCTAGCACTGCTGCTGCTCCATCTCTGCAGGTCGCATCTCCGGGGATGCACAGAAGTAGCATGTCTTTGATTTTGCCTTTCTTTTGAAGACTGTTTAGGATTAGCGTGAGTTCAGGCTGGAAACTCCAAACTGCATAAGAAAGGACATGCTGTCTGGTGGGTGGAAGATTGGACAGGGATATGGGGATTTGTTTACGTGCCCCTGATGCTGTGTGACACTGGGCAGGACGCTCGGTGCGCTTACTCCCACAGGTAGCTGTCACATCACATATTCTGGCTGGGGACAGCATGGGAGCATGGCTCTTCTCTTTACACAGAGCATGCAGAGATAGGCTCAGACTTTAAACTTTCTTACTTTTTTCTAGTGTCCATTTCAGTCACCGTAGAAATTTAACTAAGCTTGGAGTGATAGAATACCATAGTGTTAGCCAAGTGTGAAATCACCACCCTGTGTTTCATGAATTTCAGGGTAAAACATGCCTTAGAAGGCTAGTAAATCTAGACTGCTGAGCTGAATATGAGAGTGAATAAGAGACTCTTATCAGACTTCTTGATTAAATGGATTGCATTACTACTGGCTCTATCTCAGCCTCTTCCCCTCCCTTCCCCCCATAGCAATGTCAGTAATTACCTTTTTTTTTTTTTTTAATGTGGCTGAATTCTGATGTTTTCCTGGTGTTCTTCAACTTCAGAGAATATAGTAGAAGAGTTGTTTAATTTAAATGAGTGTTAAAAGAGCACGCAAAAATAACTTCAAAATGAAGGATCTCGTGTAATAACTGCAATATGAGAGACTATTTCCTCAAGTAGCATCACTATTATGAGCTTTATTTTTGTGAATGCCTTCTTGCAGATGCCAAGAAGCTGATTTCTTTTAATGATTATATTGATGGCAGTGCAGCCCAATATTCATAATGGACTAGTTTTGGAATCTTTGAAATAGCCAAGTATATTGCAGGAGATGACATTGCAGGAAATCTTTATTTCATATTTTTTGCATAAAAATGTTTATTGAAAGCTAATCTTAACTTCAGCATATTGTGTTCCGCGTGGAGCTGTTTCAAAGCCGTTTGGAAATTATAGCAATCTTTAATTGATTTTAATGGGTTAGAATCAGCCCCTAAATAGAGAGAAAATTGGAGAACAGTGTATTGGGTCCCTGTATGTACATCCTAGATGGCTGTGAAACCCAGTTCATTATGTTTTGTAGATTAGTTTCAGAGCTTCTGATTAAAGGTGCACAGAAGATATTAAGGGTGAAATTTTGGAACGTATGAAGCAGGTAACTCGATTCCCAGGCGTATATTGGCACTTGTTTGAACCTAGAAACTGTCTGCAGAGTCGATTCTAATTCCTGAGCATTTGATTACAAGGCTGTGGGAGAAGGCTGCTGAGGAGATGTTCACCCTTATACCCAAAGGAACGTGGAGCTGTAGGTGCGGAGTATGTTCAGACCAGTGGGACTCAGCAGCTGGCTTTATGACTGTTACACATCCAGTTCTTGTAAATTTTATTAGAAAATCACTTATGTTCTATAAGTCTTTTTTAGACTTAGTGTTTTTTGGTTGAATTTATTATACAATCCCTTCTGCGCAAGTTCATGGGAAGGCTGGGGGCATACTTTAAGAAGGGTCTCATTTACTATTTAATTTTACTTTTTTTAGAGTGAGCTCTATGGAGAACGGATAGATTTTTATATGATATTTCTATTTTCCATCCCTATTATATTTCATCACATTTCCCATTAGGAGAAAACGTATGCCTGGATACTGAAGTGTTTCTGGGTCACAGAATCACTCAGTTTCCCCAGAACCTTTGTTTTCTGTGTGTGACTGCAATGAGCTCTCCTTTTTGTGGGTGGTGCAATCTTGCTTCTTGCTGCCTTTGTGGCAGAATTCAGGTTTTTAATAGGTACCTTTAAGAAACCAAAAATAAAGACGTTGATGCTACCTTTCCATCTCAGTTTGCATCACTGAAATCAACTTGGCCATAAAGTAAGCATATGCACATGCAATAGTTAACCAAAGTGCTAAATGGAGGCTCAGGCACCACATCAACCCTCTCATCCCAGTATTATCCTGGGAGATGGCTCCTTGCTGACAGAATAAAGGCACTGAACTTAAATTGGTTCAACCAAATTTACTAGAGCATTAAGTTAAATGATAAGGAAAGAAGCTAACATGAGTACCTGTAGCGTGGGTGCTTTGCCATAACTGTCAATCTGAAAATGAAAGTTTGGCTTTTTGGGATCAGGACTGCCATGTTTAAATGTCACGCAAGGAAGTTGGTCCAAGGGGGGATTTCAGGGAGTGTTTCCAGCGAGGCTTCGTGTCTGGTCAGCCCGGCGTTCTCTCTGCCTCCTGTGGGTTGGGAGGCCTCCACAGCGGGAAATCAGCCCGCAGTGTCTGGGGTTTCTGTGTGATATGCACCGAGGGTGTGAACCGGTATGTATGCTGAGAATACTCCCGTGGTCTTAAGAGTATGAATCTTAAAAAAACTTCCATCGTGAATTGGAGGAAAGAAGCTGGATTGGCTGTTGGCCCTTCTAATTATCACGCCTTTGCCCCTGTTTGTATGCACTCTTTATGCTCATCTCTGTGCAGCGTTAAGTCTCACAGATTGGTCAGACAGTATTTGGGGTTGATTTTCATGTGTTTGGGTAACCTTTTCAGAAGTGCTGCGTGTGCTAATTCTACAGAAGAGGTGCCACAAGGGAAATGCAATGTATAGCTCCACGTGGGCTGCTGTGTGCCTTCAGTCTGAGCTGGCACAGCTATTAGGATGGAAAAGACTTGCCCCATTCATTTGCCCTTTTATGTCCTTCATCTTTGAATTAACATAACTATTAATAAGGAAACCACTACCGTTTGGTGCTGTCTTATTTCCTGTAGCCTGTCAGACAGTTATCCTGAAAATACTGCATTAATTTGAACTAAAAATGAGAAGTCCCTGCTCTCTGTGGGGCGAACTACAATGCTTGCTCACAATCATCTGCGAAAAATGCATTGCAAAATCAGGCTGTACTAATTGCCACTTGTTTTTGTTCCCCAGGAGAAAATACTGTTGGAAATAATATACAGCTGGTAATGTGTTTGTGTGTTAAATATTAAAATTAAATGAAAAAAATATTAAATCTTTTAAATTTAAGAAAATTCAATACAAAAATGGGTCCACATGAAGTGCTTAACTGCTGAAGCATTGTTTCTTTAAAGCGTTAATAAGTCAGGTGAAGAGGTCACTGTAATATTAGGAAGAAATGGTATTAATTATCATTAATTAACTAACATGCTAGGATACCGAAGAGCGCAGACCAGATGTCAAATACTTTATGGAAAGCTCTGATACAGCTTTTCCTCCCGCATTCATGTGCATCATACATCCAAAACTTGAGTCTGGTTTAAATCCACGGTTAGATTTCTGGACAATTGTTTCCTCAGACCATCCTCAAATCGTGCTGCAAGCAGCACAAAAAGAAAAGGGCAGGGGAAAGCGAAGTCTAACAGAGCTCAGAGATCTCTCAGTAGCACAGAGACGGGGCTGTGATTTGGAATGTTGATTATCCACACTTGTGCTTCTACACTGAATAGAGAACTCAAAATTTAAGAGATTACCTCGTAGATGATGATAAGAGCACATTTTCTTCCTCTGCAGACAACATTTGTGCTGTGGCGACCATTATGGCTGGTGCTTTTATCAGTGATTTAGAATGGAGCTGTCAAAAACTTTAAAAAGCTTCTATTAAAGTAATGTGGTTTTATCTATATAAAACCTGTGAGATTTATCAGGGAAGTCAGTTTTGGCCTCCTTTTCTAATAAGTGTGTGCAGCTGCACAACAGGGCAGTGAGCTCTCCAGCCTTTCAGGAAGTCAGGCATTCGATTAGCGGCCCGGATTTGAGAATCCCTAGAGAGTTTTCTCTCGAGAGCAAAGCTATGGATATCTGGAAACCATTCTTTTCTTGCCATTTATGAGGATAACAGTGTTGCTTGTTTGCAGTGAGGTGGCTCGGAGTAGCTTAGCGCTAGGAAGGCAAGACCCCTGCTTCTGTTCCCCTGCAGCATGCAGATGTGTGCCTTTGATTGCAGTGTTTGCAAATGCGCCTGAATATTAAAAATTAAAATGAAATAGTAAGTTTAACGGTGCCTGCTTCCAGTTTATTGGTACTGAAGTTGTTATGTGGTATTGCTAGTTTTAATGCTCTGCTTTTGTTGTCTCTTTTAATATAATTTCAATGTATGACAGTGAAACTTTCTTTTATCCAGCTGGGCATTTTCAACTGATGTATTGATTCCTGCTATGAAAGCAGTGTTAGCTGATTCTGGCTGGAAGCAGTAGCTTTGAAGCTTGAGAGGAGGAGAGCCCCAGGAGATCTATGTTACTGCCTACCTGGTAGCCAGAATAAGAGCTAATAGAATAGTTTGGATATCTCCGCAGTATTTCCATTGCCCCCTTTTTGCCTTCCATCTAGCACTTCTTTTTGGAGAAGTACTCCTCTTTCCTTGCTTGTAATCACAATGCTGTGTATTGCAAAATTGTCGGTCGTAACAAGCTGCAAATAGTTGACCCTGCTCGGCATCGAAACAGAAATGGGTCTGCAGCTGAAGTGCTTTTGCAGACCAAAAGGGCAGATCATACTTACGGAGTTTATTTTGAGTTAGAGCTTGGCTGCAATCTTAGGGGTCACGATCTGTCACGGAAAGTTATCATCTGCTGAGCAAAGTTGAATTACTTTTGCTCTTTTAGGAATTATTGTGGTAATGCACATGGTTTGGCCATCATGCTTGCTACCCAGAATTCCCACAGGAATGTTGTTTGGTTGTAGGATCATTGGCTTTTTGTTCCCATGGAAAGGCAAGCAGGAGGGAACCTTAGTGCTGCTGGTAGCAGGCACGTAACCCCTCGATGTGCCTTACAGCAGCTCGCTGTTTAATGCAGAGAAGCTGATACCTGGAAATGTCCTGAAGGCAGTTCAGGAAAATTCTGCTCCTAGGTAAAAAAAAAAATAAAAATAAAAATAAAAAAAAGACATGAGGAAAAAAACATAACCTGGAAAACAAAAATATGGCAGAAAAGCAAAACAAAAACTGTGCTTGTCTGTTTACTAGCTAGGGTTGAATTGTGAATCCTGCAGTTGTGGAGGGACTGGATCAAAATATCTGGATCAAAAAATGAGACACAGAGTAGTCATTTGGTAAAGGAACAATTTCCCAGAGTATCTTCAGTGCAGAGTAATCTTTGAATCTTTGAGAGTGGCCTCTCTTTTGGCCACTTGACCTTTGGGAGTGCCCGATTGACCACTACAGATAACGGAGAGCCTGAGAAGAGTGAGGCTGAAGGATGATGGTCACTGAGTCAAGCAGGTAGGGCACAGAGGTACGAGTGCTGTATCAGGTGATGTGAGCTAGGGCACAGGGGAAAAAAATGCAAAGTAATGCAATCAGTAACTCATTCTGTTTCACCAGAGAGTAGTTTTTTAGACAGAGGGAATAATGACAGCAATGCTGGCTCAAATACTTGTTTCACAGGAAAAGAAGGCAGTATTCGAGCAGGAGATTAATGGTGTTTTAACGTGAACACAAATGGGATATCTATTACATTTCAGTTGAATGCTCATGAACGTGCTGTTATGCTTCCAGAGACATCTGAAAAGATTCCAAAAGAAAAAAAAAAAACAAACATTAAAAATAAGAAGTAAAATTTCAGGTCATTAAAAGGGTGAGTTGTCCTCATGAAAGGAAGAAATATGCATTAATGGCTAAGTAGGAAAGCTAAAATGTGAACGAATAGAGGCAAAAGAGTATTTGTTATTAGGTTCAGTGTGCATCAAAGCTGTTGCTCATGATAAAAACCGCATGTAATAGTGGAGTAGGTATGGGAACGGTCAGGGGTGAAACCGAGAATGTCTTCAAAGATGAGCAAGTTCTCTGATTATGGAAGGAGTTCATTTGTCCGGCTACTAATGTCCCTGGGAGCTTCCCCTTCTAAAAGAGAGAGGTTTGTGGGCTCACCACATGCAAGGGGGGTAACAAAGAGAACGAGGCTGTCCTTTGGACACTGCAGGGATGGGGAGGTAGGAAGAGGGAACCCTTGGCCCATGTCTAGGCTCAAAGGAGATTTTATTATGTTTATATGATGATTTATATACGCCTGTGTATTACACAGAAAACTTCTTCTATAACTGGCAAAGACAGACTTTTATGATTGTATACAGCAGAAAACAACCGCTTCTTAGGTAAGAAGGCATGTGGCAAATGCCAATAGGAAGGTCTGCCACAATTTTGCATGCTTTTGTCAGAAAAAAAAAAAAAAAAAAAGCTTCCTTTTGTTTGGCGGCAATGTAGATTACTATTGCCAAAGTGAAGTGTGAGAATATGAATCTGCAGATAGCCTCTTAGTAAAGGGTGTCCAAAATGGCAAACTACAAGTTCCTATTGCTAAGGTTTAGGTTTAAGTTAAACAGGCTTTTTCTTACATCTCCTACTACGCCCTCGATGAGGATACATAGTGTTGCTGAGAAACCTGATTATCATTTTAGAAATCAGCAAATAAACACCAGAGAAGGTTTAAAATATTTTATTAAGACTTCCTATAACAGCAGGATTGAGGAAAGTCTTCCAAAGCACTGACAGGGCATCAGTAAAGACTGCAGTCTGTATGGCTGGTGGGTGCTCCTGCTGCATTAGCGAACATTAATAGCATCCTAAGCAGCCTACACGAGGACAGTTTAAATTGTAAGCGATTCATAAATTGGTGATATTTGTAAAGATTATTTGCTTTCGTGTCTAGCAGTGGGAGCCTGCTTTGCTGCAAGTTTGCCAAATGATTCGCTGACCTCCTCATTGTGAGCAGTGAGCGTGCCAGATACCCGCAGTCCTGAAATAATAGTGGGTTCGAAACCACGAACAAGGTTTTGTTTCCCTCCTGCTTGCTGAAGGTGCCAGAACTTTGCTTCCCACAGAAGCACTGGTGAGCCATTACTATGCTAGGAATTTTTCACACCAATCTTCCCGCAACAATGAGCCTGTTAAAGCAGGGACAGGGATCCGCTGCTGGCTGTTTCCAATCTTTTAATCGATCTCCCCTGTCCAGCTAAACAAAGGACCAGTCTGACACAGACAGGTGAGGGCTGTGTATGTGAATACCCTGACAAAAAGTAAAATGACTGCGGCGCTATCTTTCTTTGTCAAAGGGCTGAGAGGTGTTAAGCAGACAGTAAACCTGCCTCAGCTGTAGCAGCACTGAAGTAAAGGGCTTTGTTAACTGTCTGCGGAAAAAGCAGAGTGCATTTGAATGCAACCTCCTTGAGCCTGCAGGAGTAAGCTAGAAATGACAAGATTGCTATTACGTATCATACAGACCAAAGGCTTAGCAGAAATCGAAAAGTATTAACATTTCATAGAGCTGGAAAGAATATCAAGAGCTGCTGTTGTTTCCTGAAACAAAAGTGAATTGGAAGAGAGATGAAGCCACCTGCTCATATAAGCTGCTATATAAACCAGCCTTTTAGTGATGTAGGAGGAGACTTGCACACCAGGAATTACTGTTAGAGAACTTCTTATTCCAGGCTATATCTCAAAAAGAGATGTGAGGCAGAGCCAGAAATAGAAGTCTTAGAAGTTATGGGACACTTTTTTGTTTGTCTGAAATGGTTCTTGCACACTGAAATTGTTTCAAAAGGGAGCTGACAACCTGTGGACATTGCCACTTGTGGATGCCCCCCTCCAATGCAGTCACCATTGGGCCAAGCCAACAATTCACATTTCAACCTGGTAGCTGGAAAGGAGACAATCTGCTTTCTAATATTCAGCACATTAAAAGTTTGCTGTTGACTGGATGTTGTGGTAGTTACTCCTTTTCCCAAAGTGTGATGTGATTGAAGTCTTTTCTGACTTTCACTAAATCAACAGAGCAAGTGAACCAGCTACGTGCCCACATAACAGCAGCTGCCCCTCTTACGGGGTGCCAAGAGCTGTTTGCTGTCATGCCCTAGCTGAGTTTTTGTTGCTTTCCCATTTGCTTTTGTTGTTGGAAACCTTGATACCTAAGGCTCACAGGGCTCTAATCTCACCTTCCTCTCTCCCCCTGCTCTCTTAGTGTCTACCAGCTTGTTGTCAAGGAGGAGAAGCTGCAGAAAGCCCGGAGAGCTGCGGACATCATTGAATGCTTCTCTGTCCCCGTCAGCTACAAGAACGCTTCCAGCTTGGACTCCCCGCACTACTTTGCAGCCGAGCTGAAGCCCATCAACCTGCCCGTCACGCAGCCGTTCACGGTGGGCGACAACAAGACCTACAATGGCTACTGGAACGCCCCGCTTTCTCCCCTGAAGAGCTACAGCATATACTTCCAGGCTCTAAGCAAGGCAAATGGAGTAAGTGCAGAAAAAAATGAATCTGGATCTGTACAAATGGTTACCTCTACCCTCCCCACCTTTCTCCTTCCCTCTCCATCAGATGCCAGTTTAAATCCTCATTACCACCCTTTTGCAGGAATTTGATGAAAATTAAATGTGCTTCATTCATTCATGTGCCGTCCTTAATTCAAGCCTCTCTGTGATGCCTGGATGCAATGAGAAACCTGTAGGGGAGCCAGGCGATGAAAAGGGCACCTGGTTTATGAAGTGAATTGTTTAGATTTTTTTTTTTCCTTGCAGTTGCATTAATGTTAGAGTAGGAGCTATTGTCCTTATGAAAAAACATAACTGCTTCATCCTGGCAATCATCAACTCACCGTGCTTGTGATTTTTCAAGAAAAATCGAAGAACTACCCAAACGAGAAACGAGAACTACCCAAAAGCTATGAAGTTGGATTACCTTGTAGCCTGTGTTTGGTTGCACCGTAATTTTGCAGTTATGGTTGAGATTTTCAGCTTGAGTGAAATGTAAGTTGCACTGCAGAGGGAACTATGCACATGTCTTTTCTTAGTCCCTTGGGATATCCTTGACTATATTTTTACATATACTTATTCTGTGATATGAAGTTAAAAATGGAGACTTTATAGGATCACAGAATGGTTTGGGTTGGAAGGGACCTTAAAGCCCATCCAGCGCTGCCCCCAGCCCCATCCAGCCTGGCCTTGGAAACAGTCTGCTCTGTTCTCAGACTCAAATGCCACACACATCATGCCCAACAGGTACAGTCATAGGAAAACTGAAGGGCTCTTTTCCCACTTAAATTCTTTTATTCCAGCCTAAAGTAGTTTGTGACCTTCTCTTTTAACTCCCCTGCTGCAGGTCTGCTCTGCTAACGGTGTACAGGCCAGATTCAGTCCAGTCATTCTCCTTCCTCCCCTTTGACTCCCCTAATCGGTTTTTGTTATCACATACATGCTACAAATTGACACTCCAGCCTTCTGAAGAGGCAGCATTAACCTGTCGTCAGGACGTTGGGCTGCTGACTGTGTCATTAGCACGTTTGGCAGTGCATTCATGAATCCAGTTTTTACCTGGGTAAATTCTCTAAGACATCACCTCTGAAAGAACAAAATTAGAGAAGTCAGTCAAAGGTGAATGGTGTAGGCTTTGATCTCGACTTGGGATAGTGTCTTTTATGCCCAAAAGACAGCCACACATCACAGAGAACTGTGCGTTGTTTAGCAGGCTAGCAATGCCAATGAGTGCTCACAACATATCTTGCTGTTTTACTGCCTCCATTTATCACTATTCTCCTGCAGAGTTTCTGCTGTGTGGCTGACAAGCACAAATCTCTTCAATACTGTGCTGTTTTTCACCTTGGTTTCCCTTCTAGTTGGTACGGTTTCCATTCAGCACTACTCAATTAATTCAATTTTGGATTTGCCTTTATAAAGGAAATTGTGAAATATATGTACATGTCTCTCTGTGTCTAGTTAGTTCCCCCTTATGTGATAGTTAATTGCTAGTGAATGGATCCCCAGGGAAGGAAAAAAACCCTTTATTTGCTCAAGTACAATATAATATGCCATAACTGGGTAATATGAATGGAAATGTAGGCTTCCCTTGGCATTCTGGATTAAGGCAGCAATAATGTGCAGCTCCTGCTTTTTCTGGAGCTCTGTAGCTGACAGGTTGCACCACACTGTATGTACAAGGTCATAAGGACTCAGAAAAGTGTGGCTTGCTTGGGCTGTTCAGATAGGAACATAAGGCTGTAAAGGACCTTTTAGGCTTAAGTAATTAAGTCTATGCAGCAATTAATAGCTTGTGAGGGTATGGATAAGAAGTACAGCAAACCCATACACAGCTGAGCAAGCAATTGTCTCTTGTGTTACTAATTCATATTAGTGCAGTATATGGGTACGTGTCCTCGAAGTGCAGAGGTACTGGGAAAAATAGAGATGAATTGTCCCAGAGTGCAGTCTGAGTCTGCAGATGAGTAGCTGTGGAACCTCATTTTTCTTGCCAGAATCCTTAAGGCCCACATTTCAAACACTTGGGCCTGATTTGCATACAGGGTTTTGCAGCCAGAAATAATAAGTTTGCTTTCATTCCCAGAGCTGTTTACAAGTATATGATGTATTTAAGAGTTTCTGGGTGTTCAATTAGCTCAACAACCTGAGCTATTTTGACTGTAGTCTTCATCAAGCCTACCAAAATCTGTGGCTTCGATAAGGCTTTTTTTTTTTTTTTTTTGCACATCTGCAAAATATCTGAGATAGTGACAGTTTAGCACAATTAAAATACAGCCTTATGTTCCCTTGCACATGAAAAACTTAATAGAACATTGCCACTCGATTTTTAATTAGGACATTGTATAGTTTCATTAATCACTGACAGTCCTGGAATGAAGAAACTTCTTTCCCCACCTGGAACTTGCAATGAGAAGTCTTCGTGCAGTGAACTGTAACGTCTTCCTTTGGAAATGTAGGGTTCCAGGGGGAGCTTAATGTGAGGAAACATTCTGTGTTTGGTCAAAAAGCTTGATTAGGAGGAGGTAGTGGTGTTACGGGAATTCTGCATTGTTTCATCTCCTCCATACGTGGAGGGTTGTGCTCATTTGGTGTTCTTGTCTGCTCTGTAGCCATTAGCCATGATTGTTGCATTGAAAGGAACATAATTAACAGCTGGATGCAAAACAAGTGTAGCAAATTGCTGCAAAATCAGATCACGAGCTTTCCTGCCTTCTCTTGTGCGGTGTTTACTTGTTTTTTGAGAGCCTGAATAAGATAGCTGTAACTTGCTGAATTCTGTGGACAGTTGCATGAAACGTGGTCAGTGTGGTGTTGCTTCCAGACAAGGGTCTGAATAGAGCATGTGTGGACCAAAGTAGTTTTCTGCTTTGTTGTACAAAACTCTTCCAAATCCTGTGAATTTCCCTCCTGGGCTGTTGAAAGCCAGATGCTGAACTGAAAAATGTCAGAGTTTAAGAGGGGGACGAAAAAAAAAAAGAGAAAAAGTAAACAGAAACTCCGGGCTTTGCAGCAGGGTGGGTGAGAAGCACGAATAGTTCCTGGTTATTTGTTAGGAGCAGTTAGTACATGAAGGGACACAGAAGGAGCAGACAACTGGCCTTGCTGTCCTCTGGCAGGACCTGCACACACGCCGTCCCCTCCATCCAGGTAGTTAAAGGACGTTTGCTGTTTGAGTGCCACCTGCTACAGATGGCTGGCTGACAGAGCGTGAAGCTGGCCGTGCCTGTAAAACCGCCCCATACTCAGCCCCTTTAAAGCACCAGCCCTTGCAGTGTTTGTCCTCTGAAAGGTGAGGCTTGGGTGGCAACACCCTGACACCCCTTATCTGCTCTTGTCCGGATACAGGCTTAATAGTCAAAGCTAAATATTGCCCATGTTTCTTATCTGAGCTGTTGTGGGTGGCCGTTTCTGGTTAGTGATCCAGCAAACACACTCAGGTGGGGAGGATTTTTCGCTGCTCTGAAGCCTGCCTGAATTTTTGAGCAGCTCAGAAAATGGAGCTTCCTAGAAATCCTTTCCCTAGTTGCTGCATTTTACCTCATTGAGTTAAAATGAAATCCGTAATGGCACAGTTGCAATCAATAACCTTTGGCCATTTTTCCTCGAAATGGGAGATGCGGCAGGAGCCTTTGTAACGCAGCTGGAGATGATGTGGAGGATGATGCCAGCTGCTCCTGCAGCCTGGTGGTCCAACAGGTGAATGATGTTTTCAGGCCAGAATTGTGAAAAGTAGCTCCACGGGAATCAATGAGAATATTATTTTTGAAGGAATGATAGACTCTACAGAGTTTCTCATTGATTTTTTTCCTCTCTAATGACTTGTACTACATGCACAATCGGGCAGTTCATTATTGCCAGGGGACTTCAGGCTGGATTTCTGGATGCTGACAGGTCTGCTCACAGCATACAGCATACTTCTTGTGGATGATTTTGGAGGTATGGGTAGAGCTGCCAGCAGGGAGGTGACATTGATCCCTGTGGAGATGGCCCACAAAAAGCCAGTGAGGTACTGCAGTTCAGCACGAGCCCTACTCTGAAAACCAGTGTGGTACCAAGGCTGCCTACGTTGCTTTTGCCAGCAGTCGACCGGCTCTGAGGAGCTCGGAGTTCAGTGGGATTTCAGGTGTACAATTTTGTCCAATGTTGTTTACGGCTCCTTACTGTCATGTTGTGGCTTCTGGGGCAGAAATGAAGCAGCTGTGGATACACATCACTCTTTGTAAGCCCTTGTTTCCACATCCAGCTGGCCATCTTGGGCCATAAGATGTGGGCCTGAGAGTTTTCTTGGTAGTTGTACTAGTTCTGTGAATAAAATCCTGTAATCGCCCTCACGTTTGGGAGACACGGGTAATCAATGATTAACTAAATATGCTTGAAATAACTTTCTGTTGTAAATAATGAAAGTCCAAACCATTTTGTTAAAGCTCGCTTCTCCAAATAACACAGACTAAAAATAGCTGGTAATTGGAAAGGCAATGCTGGGCTTAGCTTAGTCTCACGGAGAGCTAGCAGTTTCCTGGAGCTGGCAGTAGAAATTATAGGGGAGATCATAGGCCCTGCACAGATATGTACACGTGATTGATTTTAAAGACAGCAAACAGCTGGCCTCGGTGGAATAAAAAAAGAAATGTGTGATGTAGAGTTCTCCCAAATTTGGGAAAAAATTGTTAAGAACACCACCACCAAAATTGATGAGGGTGTTCAGTGGCCAGAAGAGCAATTCCTGTCCGTGGGGAGCCCACAAGCACACTCAGTGCGGGTCTGGGCCTTGGGGTGCTGAAGCTGAGGCCAAGTGGGAGATCAGTAATTACCTGTGTGTGCACCAGCAGAAGTTCAAGTTACCTGTCTCCAGTGTGAGCTGCCTGATGAAACTAGTGCCCGGGGCAGGGCAGCGCTGAGTGGGATGTCTGGGGACAGCCAGTTCCACCCTGGTGGCGGCAGGTTCTCCCTCAGACAAGAAAGGCACTGCTTAACTAATGCAGGGTCATAATAATAGGAAAGGAGAGGAAAAAAAAAAAGTGGCTGTGAAAACAGATGGAGGAAGAAGCTCTGCTTCTTTTATTGTTCATAGTCTGTAAACAGCAAGCTGTCATTTTAAAAGAAAAGAATAAAGTCATTTGGCCTTTTAGGTTGTGAAGATGCAGCTGACACATAAACATATGTCCTGCTGCCCTCCTAGCCCTTGTCTGCAGAAAATTGTTCCCATCCAAACACTAAAGAGACAGAGGCAGAACTTGTCTTATTATCATCCTGTGCACTTCAGTGAAAGGTGCATTTAGGAACCTAAGTAATTAGTAAATGGCATCAGCTCCCTTTCTTTGAAATGGAAAAACAAAAAACAAGCTGCATTAAAGGAATGAAAATTCAGAGTGATGCTAAAGCAGGCTCGTGGCATGTAGATGTGAGTGTCTGTGTGAGCTGCTGACAAAGACTGCTTACCCGGCTTCTCAGCACCAGTTATGTCTTCTTCGGAGTCTTCAGCTCATCCTAACAGTAGGTCCAGGTCTGCCCTGCAGGAACAAGCCACCAGCGCTTCCAAACACAGTCTTCATCTGCTGTGTGTCCATGGTACATGCACTCAAAAATTTAGGGTTCAGCCTTGAGTACAGGCACATTACAATCATGTTTTGCTCATATTAAAGTAAGTTGCAGATAAGTAACCTATATAACTATGTTACAGTAAACATACAGATAGCTGTAATGTGCAGTCAGCTTTCTGGATGTGAAGCAAGTTGGAAAAATGAAGGTCGGATCAAGAGACGTAGGTCGTATCCACGCAGGTGAAAATGAAATTGTTTTCTAATTCCAGGATTTCAGTTAAAATATGCTTGCATTGTTCACTTACCGCTTGAAAATAAAATGTCTGAGATTCCATAACCTGGCAGTGCCGTACAGTCAAAGTAGCAGTGATACTGGGACCTTAATTTGCATTATTCCTGTGATGACTTAACCCGTAATACAAAACAGGTGTCTTGTTCCAGATATGTGGGATCTTGGGTCATCATTGGGATGGTTGTAGCCATGAGGTCTTGTAAAACTTCTGTGATATAATAAAATGGGATTTATGTATCCAAATGCTTGAAAGAACATACGGATACAATCAGGAGACTGAAATTTGGGAAAATTTTTTATTATCCCTTTATCATTATTTATCGCGTAATGGCTTTAAGCCATCTGGATGAATTATTTATTCCTGTTTTGCTATTGGCTAAACAGAAGCATCTTTACTGTGAAGAGGTAAACACCTTGTCTGAATCAAGAGGAGTTTTTCAGAAAACAGATGTGATTATGGGAAAATGGTTTTTACTGTTTTGAGATAAAAATGTGTTCTGTTTATTGGCAAAAAGAGTTCAGACAGACAAATCACAGTACCAATCAAAGAAAAATACAGTAAACAGAATGTGATCTCATTTTTTGTGAGACACCAAAGAGGTGAGCAGTGGGTTGATCAATGAGGTGGTCAATGGGAATCAAAGGAATAATCAGCCTAATCAGGATTATGGGCTGAGCTCCGTTCTTCAGACTTGGCATCCCTGGTAGCTGGACGCCTGGTGTCTGTGCAGGTTTCTTTTATGTTTTCCTTCTCAGAAGACACAATTTGAAATAAATTTCTGAAGTCCAGATGTCTTGTTCCTCTGGCGATTGATTACCCTTGCTTTTGGCAGTGCCAGATCACTGTCTTCTAATAACTGCGATTGGCTGTGCTAAATACAGCAATTAGTAGATGTAAATGCAAACAGAACACACTGCATCCTGTCTGCTCAAATTATCCTGTGGGAGGGTAATGTGCAGGAATATGCACATGCTCAAATGAGATCAATTACAGCATCATTGACAAGATTTCATTTTTTGTTTTCTCACCTTCTCTTCTCTCAGCATTGACGAGTTTCTCCAGTTTTTGTTGCCCTTTGAAGCTAGCAGAACTCAATAGATACACAAGAAAATTGTCCACAACACGATATGTGCAAGTGCCTACCGACTCTTAGACCACAAAAAAAATGCTATCTTGGTATTTATTTTATTTATTTTATTTTTCATTACTGATTTTCCAGGTCATCTTTACTCGGATTGCAAAGTACATCAGATCTGTCTTCTGATTCCCAGCATTATTTGCTGAGGCTGTGCTCTGAAAATAAAGCTGTGTTTTTCCCGCTTCATATAACATCACTAGTAATAAAGATTTTTGATTTCCAGAATAGCTTGCATTTCAAGCTGGTTATACACGAGGCAGAGATGAACGTGGAGCGAAGTTGTACAGCCGTGTTTATACTGCAGTGTCAACAGCTGCACAGGTTGTGTAGAGGAGCTCTTTTTGAGGGAGAAGAGAGGTCAGTGCACCAAAGAGATGCCTCCAGTTTGCTGGGACAAACAATAACTCGGTGCCTCGCTGAGGGCTGTGTGGCTGGGAAAGAACATTTGTGAGGCTGATTTTTGCAAGGAGGGCATGAAAAGAGGTCAGAGAAAATTGGTCTTGTGTTCCCCAGCGTGTGGGTCCTGCACTTTTTCCAGTCCTGTATGCAATGTGAGTGTGGGGAGAGCAGCACGCTGGGACTGCCCATTCCTGCTGGAGCTGAGGAGGGCCTGCTGCAGGGGGAGCAGCATCCCTCTATGCAAGAGCAAATTCAGACTTCACGGTCTTCATCTTACTGCTTGAGGCTGGAACAAGGTGCTCAGCAGTGCGCTTGCACCATGTTGTTCCCAGGGCCCAGGCAGTATCCATATTAATGTAGTATTGTTCCATACGGTAATTTATGCGGTATTCATTACACCTGAGACATGTACAGGAGCATGTAAAGGCATAAAGTGCTAAGAAAACCCAGCAGCAGATTCCTGCCTGACAAAGTCAGGTTTTTATCCGAAGTAACACGCTAAGATGGCAATGGTGCATTGGACGGAAGCAATCTGTGCTAGTAAGTGATGCAGGATGGGGAATTTGGGATACCAGAAAGGATTTATTTTCAGTGGAGATGGCCCGAGAAGGCTGCTGAATTTGAGCTTTTAGTTAAGCCAAATAATACAGTGTTGCTGTTCAGATCCAAGCTCCTGTTTACACAGATCTGCGGACTCTGAGGTGGATTGCACAAAAGCGTTGGGTTTTATCCCAGCTCTGCAATGAAAAACTGCGGTGGTCGGGGTTGTGTTTGAATGGCTCATTTGGCAGAACTAGCCATACAACATGCTGTTTTGCTTCACATACATATCAGAGAGCTGAAATATTCAAATGACTGTTTAGGTGTCTGTTTGCCATGTGTTTAAATAAATACCCAATTTGCAGTAATGGTGCATGAAAATTAGATGTACAGATGCATGTGCTTTTGACCCAAAGCTTGTCTGCCTATTACAGACCAGGTCATTTAGCTGGTAAATTCTATTAGTTAATCAGGCAGTTATGCAGGACCCATCACTCACACACTGAGTGTGGAAACACGTGTCACTCTAACTTCCCAACAGCTAGAGAAGCAGCTGCATGCGAGTCCATTAGGATGGAGTATTTTCTGCAACTCAAACTGTTGGTGGTATTTTCAGAGATGAAGTATTATAAAAATGCTTATTTGTTTTCGTACCTTTGTATAAGGAATGTGTGTTTGTAGCAGATGGACAAGTTACACACCTTGATGTTTTCCTTTTTCTATTTTTTTTTTATTTTCAGGAAACAAAAATCAACTGTGTCCGGCTGGCAACGAAAGGTACGTGGGTCTCTTTTTTTCTGCAAAGCACAATGCCAGCAATATAAAAGCTGCAGTGGTGACACAACTTGATTACAGTTACTATTCATGGTGGAAGCCTATTATTATTGTTATTATTGTTATTTATTATTATTATTATTTTATTTTTGAAGGAAGATACTGAAGACTGAATATGTTTCCAGAGCCACTTCACTATATGTGTAAACCCTGTTATTTCTGAAGACAGGGTATCTCTCTCTGTCTCTCTGTGGTTCCTCCATTCCCTTGTTCTATCGACAGCTTTCCTGCCCCGAGGACCATTCTTGCTATTGGCAGAATGTGACTGAAAAACGTTCCGATTAATTTCGTTTTCTCCGTAACTGCATAAAGTAGATAAGTAAAAGAAGATCTCACGTAAGCCTGACTTTTAATAGGTTTTGAAAATCCTGACCTTGAACACAGCAGGGCACAATTCTTATATCACACCATTTTCATGGTATAATTCAGCGAACTTATAGAGCACATTTCTTATTTTCATTGCATTACGTTCAGAATAGACCTAGCGTTATCACTGAGCAAACCAGATACAAATGATTTGGCAAAATGTTGTTAAGATGCAATGCTTTGATCCCCAGGCTGCTTCATAAGGTGTAGCTCTTGGGGGACCAATGATGACAATGTCTTGGTTACTTCTTGGAGTTTAGAGATGCTTTTAACAACTCTTCTAAGGACTTCAAAATCACCCCAGGGAACACTTTGCCAGTAAAGGTGTCGGTAAGGCAATTTACTTGTAACACAAACAGAGTAGCTGTAAAAAGACTTCCTCAACACATATCAAGTCTCAAAATGAGTTGTAAGGAAATTATAGGATAATTACCATGGGCCATGCTAGAGGGAGCTCTCCATTTCCCAAACTTGGGAATGTATCTTGTGCTCTCACTTTGTTGTAATGTGGAAGAACCATTACTGCCTGGGGAGTATTTCTAGAGTTTAAAAAATAAATAAAAATGGGCAGGAACTCATGGCCCTTTTCCCTAGGAGGCATCACCCTATTTCACCCTCCACCCTTCATTCTTCTCACTCCTGCCTTGTTGCAATAACAGGAGTCAATTTTAGGTAATTTCCCCTGTTGATTTCTACTTTAGCACCTACTGAGGAATTGGGAGGGATCAAAGGAGCCCCAGCTAACAGTTGCTGGGTAGCAACAGGGCATTTTCTGTCTTGATGTGGAGCCACTGCCCAGTAGTGCACTCCTGAAGGCAGCACATTGGGGTGCAGGCATTGTGTGGGGTTCCCACCTGCGCAGCTGCAGTCAGTGCTGAGACCTGGTGCTGCAGCCGGGGAGGGCTGTAAGCGGTGTCACCACTGAAAGCTAAGAAGAATGAGCAATTTCTGCCCTCTCTCCCTTTAATTTATGGCTCTGGGGGTCCCTCTATCCTCTTGTTGCTTCCTCTTTAGAAGTTCCTCATAGAATTTTCCTTTAATTCATTTCTCTGGGTTATAGACGTTCTGTGTGTCTCAGTCTCCTGTCCATTCCCCCTTGGGTTTTCTGGTCTATGGGTAGTGGCGTGACCATGTGGGGCGTCCTCTTTTGGCTTTCTGGTGGTAGAAAGATAAAGAGCAGGAGTGGGTAAAGTCTGGTAAAAAGAGTCTGCCCAGGGTTTTCCCAGAGCGTGCCCGAAGGTCTCTTTGTGAGCTCAGAGAAACTGGATTAATTCATTTTTAGAAACCTTTAACTTCTCCCACTTCAGTGGTTGCTATTTTTGGAGTTGGTGGATGAATGTTGTCACATTAACAGAAAAGATACTCACTTTATGATTATTGTTCAAATTAAAAAAAAACAAACAACAACAACAACAAAAAAACACCGCATAGCTTGATAGCTTGAGAAGTTCCATTTTTAAGCCATCTTTTGATTCTCAGTGTCTGATTTGGGTACTTCAAACAAGGCTCACATAAGTGTTTGACCCTGAACTGACTTCTGCTAATGGATTTAATTTTCATTAACCTGTTAGGTCACGAAGAAGAGTCAGCAAGCTACCCTTATTCTATTGTTTCTGAAAGATGGCTCCTTTTAAAAAAAGATCTCTTACTAATATTAATTTGATAAGAAAAATAAGAGAGCTGGGTAGAGCCTGATACCTAGAATTTTTTGGTGATCTTATTCTTTTGCGTTTTTCTTGATTGACACGAGTGGGAAAGGACAAAAAAATACAGTAGCTCTAGTGTTTATTACTGTCCCGATGAATGTGGCTTTTGATTTATAGGCACGTCCTGCTTCTTTATATGTGGAGTGTGGAAAATTTCTGTAGAAATCTCCACACTCCCTGTCCTTGCTCTGAGTGTGGCAATTTTGTATTTCTTAATGTCTGACCATTAACAAGGACACTGGAATGTAGCTGTAGCTAATTTTATGCCAGTTTTGGCTTTCCAAACGTACAGTGCTGGCTGCAGCACACAAACAACATAGCACCACAGGCAGATTTATAGCCTTAATAATTTAACAACCCATTAACTGTCCATTGCGGGCAGCTGAACAGTAGCTAAACAATGGTTCTGTGGTTTGTGGATTTTCCATAATTTAAATTTTTTTATGTCATGGGGCTGTATTCCATCCTTGTATCAGCTCTTTATGAACAGAAGGACTTGGCCACTCAGCATCCAAATCCTGTAGAGGGGTTTGTATCTGCCCCGTCTCTACCGGGGTGGTGAAACAGAGGAACTCACAGAGCTATCATTACACTGTGATGTGACCAAAGACTGAGAGTGGGGATGTTCTAGCTGACCTACTCTGTCATGATGTCTTCTGTCTGCTCATTAGGCTGATTATCTTTAATAGCGTTGCCCTGTATTTACCTTCATTTGCATTGCTGTCTCTGAGGATGAGCGACCCTGTGTTCTCCCCTGAACAGAATGATCAGAGCTGCTAGCAAAGATACCACGGTGGTGTCTTCAGTAAGAGGCAAGAAGAAGAAACTTTTTGGAGTTAGGCTGAAATTAGCTGGGCTAATCTCAGCATTGACAGCTTTAAAGGTCCACTTGGACTTTGTACAAGAGAAAATGAAAATTTTTTTGTTTTGTTTTTCAAATTGATGCAAGAAAATAGATGCATACTACAGACTAAAAGTTCACTTCTGGCTACTGGTGTAATTTTTTTTCCATTCCTACAGATTTGACACCCCAGTAGCTCCATTAGTGTTAGTGCAATGGGTTCTGATTCACACCAGTAACAGGAAGATAAGAATCAAGTCACGTTTAAGCGTGGCAAGTGTTCTCCTGAAGTGCTGGATTAGCAAGGGCTGGAAACATGAGTGTGGGAGTAATTAAGCAATAAAAAGTGTTAGGCAGTGTGGTACTGGGGGATTGCAGCACATCTTGGGTGTTGCTGCAAGGCACCTGCTCAGAAGCTGAGGAGCTTTAATTACTCGAGAAGCGCGTGAGGCTGTTCCGTTGTCGCTACTTCAGCAGGCTGAGAGGCAATTTGCTTTGTATGTCCCATTGCCTCAAGACCAATAAAATGGATTTAGACAACTCTTTCAAAAAACGTTCTAGTCCATTAAAGAGTTTTTGGATGTTTCCCACTTTGTCCAACTCCTGTTTTGTGTTGCTGAGATGTCATTTTCACCATAGACTGCTCACATCAACCCCTGCTCAGCTCAGCTCGGCTCCACACAGGAGCTGCTTCTCATCTGTCATGGGGTACCCTCTTCTGTAGGTTTTTCCAGCATGCTGCTCCTTGTTAGATGAATTTGATCCTCCTGGTCCCAAGAAAGATCTCTCACATCTTGGTGTGTTGGCTTCAGTGTCAGGGAGGGTGTCAGCATTTCAGAGCACGAGGTCGTGGCACCAGTGGTGCACCCTCCAGAGCAGAGCCGGTGGGTGCCCGGGCAGGCAGGTGCATGGATTGAGCTCATGTCCTCCTGTCGGGCATCTCGGTACGGGTGGCTGATGTCAGTGGAAGGGGCCAGTGGCAGAGACTTGTCATCAGCCTTTGCTGTGGTGACATTCAACAGTCCATCAGAAAGCTCCCTGTGTTTGTCCAGTCTGTGTAACCATTTCATGTTTTGCCAGTAAGTTTTCAATCCACAAGCAATATTAACCTTTTGTGTCTACGCATGTTTTGTTGGTCTCAGATTTCTGACCACTTCCAGCCATAAACATCTCTCCTCAGACGGGCTCCATCTCTTTGTAAATTACTGGAGCAATGTCATCTTTCATAGCATTAGTCACTTGGATGCATATCATTAGCATAAAACACTCTTTAAAAATAAGCTTATAATTAAATTCCAATTTATTAGCTCTCTGCCATACAATTTGCATTCAACCTGTTTGTTTATTAATTTTGCCATTTGGTTTCCTTGATGGCATTTGTTTTAATACGTCCCATTCTTTCTGAAATAACTTACTTGTTCTCTTTGTTTTAAAACAACATATTTATATTGACACTTTATTAGAGAAAATTGCAACCTCTTACCAAAGAGAGCGATTACCTCTTGTATTCTTAAAGTGCATTAAATTACTTTCACAGTGTAATTGAAACCAAGGCAGAGGGCTCATTAATGGTTCCTTATCTCTTGATATTTATTTCTTCTTTTTTTTAAATTGTTAGTTCTTGCAAATGGGAGAATGGAAATTTAATAACCATTATGAGATTTTTTTTTCCTTTTTTTTTTTTTTTTTTTTTTTTTCTTGTGCATGCTGCCTGGGAACGGTTTTGCTTGTTCTTAGCAGTAATAGGTAGGCAAGAGGTGACCACGCGAAACCCGCCCAGCCTCTTGAGCACAGGTGATTATCAGCTCAGGGAAAGGAAGACTGCTGAAACTTCCAGAACTCTGAGCAGCTTCCTGACTTCTCGTTTCATATTTTGTTTGCACGGGAAAATGCTTTTAAAATTATTCAATCTGCACTATAAAGGGAGCTTTCCCTTATGCAGCGCTTCTGTACTGATGTGAATCAGATGACACCTGAGCAGAGGGTCAGCTGGGGACCCAGGCTGCACGTAAACCTTCACATGAGCATTTGAGCATGGCTGAAGAGGCCCGGGGATCCCGTTCTGGCCCTCTGCAGAGGCTGAGCATCTCCCTGAGGGTGCGTGGGGATGATCTAGCATTTCTGCGTCAAAATAGCTACTGCATTTTGTGGGGCTGCTGCTTACACTTAGGCTTCAACAGCCTGGTCCTGCTGTTGAAGAGGTGATGACAGAAGAATGAAGGCTTGATTCTGTAAGTCCTTCTCATACAAGCTTCTGCAGGAATCAGAGACCTTGTGGAATTGAGCCTCAGTAGCATGGTATAAAACTCATTCACAGAAATGGAGATGCTCAGAGCTTCTCGAGGGTTTTGCAGTTTGACCTTGATGATCTGTGTGTCCTAAACTTGTCTTGTAGTGCGTAACACTGGAACCAGCACCACTGCTTCACCCCAGAAAATGTCAGTCTAGAAGAGAAACACATCAGCTTGCAGAAACAGTTTCTGCTGCTTTAACTTGATAGGCATAGGATGACCTGCTGGGACATTGCGGAGTTAGGTGTTATTAATGTAAAGGGATGGGAAAGGAGGGGCGTTTTTCAGTTTTCGGATGGATTAAGTTTTTGTATGAATGTTCCTCCTCCAGTGCTGCATGGTTATCCCTCTGTATATGTACACATGTATATGACTTTATTACTCCACAATTAATTTACACATTAGGGTGGCTGCGATGATAATGGGGCAAAAAGGTACTGGGATTACGCTGAAATTCAATTGGTTTTAAGATTAAGATAAATAGTCCTGCTTTTTTTTTTTTTTTTTTTTTTTTTTTTTTTTTTTTTGTAGTGGATTAACACCAGCAAAAGGGAACTGCCTTGACAATGAGTGTGCAGCAATCTTGAGACCTTGGACATGAGCCTGAGTCTGAAATGTGACCAATGAAATCACAGAGGAATAAAAGTGCAAAAAATTGGAAAATTTAGGAAGAAAAAAATCCTACTGTACCCAATTTTGCTGCATATGAAAGCTGTTTCTTAGTAGCTTTTGTTCCCTCAAATTTGAGGGCTCGATTTTTTTTTTTCTGAAATATATTCTACTTTTGTAGACAGATAATGTATTTTTTAAACAGATCTAATCCCACTTCAAATCTGTTTGTTATTGCATTTTGTCTTTTGATACACTGGAATGTTATTCCTCTGACAGGTTTGTTCTGTTTTGTGCTATTTATTTCAGAGGGTTTCATCACACTTTTTAAGTTGGAGGCATGAAAATGTCTTTTTTTCTGTAACCCTGAACAAGTTTCAGCCTTCTAAAAGTTATTTTTTTAGCATAAGTTCATGTATCACTCTAATTAATTGTTAATAACAGACACACTTATGTTGCTCTTACTGAAAAATATTCCCTGCTGGGAAGACAAATCAAACTTCCTGGCATTTTGATGCCCATTCAACTAGTGAGCATCTTTATTTTCATCAGATTTGGTACCAAGACTGACACAGAGGGATTTAAAATTTCTGTTCTGGGGGCATCCCTAACCCAGGGAGCTAATGAACCAACTTCACTTAATGAGTGAAGAAGCTGGTGCAGAACTGGATGAGGCCATAAGTGAACCGAGCCTGGTAACTGCGGCCCAGTTTCTTGAGGACGTTGTCTATTCCAGAGCTCCGCTGTGCTGTCAGACCCCAAAACTAGGGCTCCACGATTAAACAGTGGGAATGGAGAGGCTGAAAGACAGGCACGATGTTTAAGGTAAGATTTGGGACAGATTAGCAACAGCAGACTGTGGAAAACATCGCCTCTGTAATTGAAAGTGTCCACTGCTGGGAGATGCTCGGAGCTGTTCCAGCAAAGAAGGGTTTTCAGGATAAAAGTGGTTATTGTAGCAGGAGCCAAGTCCTCCTGGAATCAGCGCGGGCATGGATTTACCTGGGGTGCCCTGGGGGCTGTTGTCCCCTTTCAGCAGGACTGCCTGGTGAGAAGGGATGCTGATAGCCCAGTGTGGTGGTTGTGGCTGGTGCTGGGCAGGCAATCAAACCTTTGTTTGCAGCTGAACCACCAGCCAGGCAAAAGAGGAGAAAAAGGTATTAAAAATGGGGAGAAAAAGCTGGGCATTAAAACCAGAAGTGACGGGCAAATCAGTAAGGGTTGGTTTGGTTTTAAACGCAGGAAGCAATGGGTGATGACTTGCTTGTGAAATTTGGGTATTTTTTCCCTCTCTGTCTGAATGTCCCCTGAAACCCCCTGCACAGGGCCTGAGTGATGGGGAGGAGGTGGGGGAGCTGAGCACAGAGGAACAGGAGGAGGGGGGCCTTGTTTCAGAGGACAATGGTGTTGCACGTTCCTAACCCTCATGTGTTTCCATCACCTTAGTGGGGTGGTTGGTATTTCTTCTGCATTTCCCTATATGTGGAGGTGCTTTGGAAGCAGCTGAAGCATGACATGAACAGCGACTGCTGCTCAGGTACTGTGGATCATTTAAAAAGGTTTTCATGAGCAATTATTGTTGTCAGTGTCCTTAAATAGCATTTTCAAAGGCATGACAAACCCAAGGCTATTCCAATTAGATTATGTTTCTTTTTCCTTAAATAGATTTCGCAGCCCATGTTCAGAATCAGGTTATTATTAACACAGTAGCTTCTCAGTTTCTTCCAGGAACTGGACACTTAAAAAAACTACACGGTAGCATGAGGACAGGTGACAATGCCATAAAAGTGGTGTGTGTGGAACAGACCATTTCTTAACACCACTGTAGACAGAAAATAAAAATCTTCATTCAAGACATGTCTGAAAGTGCAGCTTCAACTCGGCAAAGTACAGAAGGTTTCCCAATATTTCATGCAGCACACGTAGAGTGTGTATATGCAGACTCCCTAATGCATTGCCTACACGACTCCCTTTTTACTGTAAAACGGCGAGTATCCTCCTTTGCATGCGGCTCAGCCTGCTTGCGGGTGAGGTGTTATCAGCACAGGTTTTGTAGGCCACCGTGGTGCTTAAAGCACCTTTGACCAGCCGGGCTCAGAGGTGGCCCGATTTCAGCGTTCATTATATACCCACCTCTGGACTTTGCTCGCTGTTTTTGTAATTTCTGCAGCTGGTCTGGCTGTGGATTTTTAATGATCACCATGATGAGAGCAGAGTAGGTGCTTAACGGGAACTGGCTGGTGCAAAGGTTAATTAGTTGTTATTCGTGGAGTGTGATGTCTGTTACACATCCGTGGCATCGTCATGCACGGTAATGTTTTTGTCTGTATCGGTCAAAAGATTGATCTCTCTCCTCTCTGTGTATATAAGACCATACAAAAATTAAGTCACGTCTGCAAATTTGGACTATTGGAACATTTACTTTTTTTTTTTTTTCTCCCCATTTTTATAATTGAAAGCTGAATTTTAAATAGCTCTGCAAAAGAGGAGAGTTAAAATGGAAATATGCTATCACCCTCTGAACCATCACATCACTTGTAGACATCACAACGGCTGCTCTTTATCCAAGCTCTTCTTTCAAGTAAACGTAGTAACCTTTCTCATTCTTGGGGCCATATATCTGCCTTTAGCACAAATTAAGTGCTTCTGTTCTGAAGAGAGAGGAAGAAAATAGGAGAGAAGAAAAGCCTTTGTGGTGGATTTGCCTGGAATCTCTAGAATCAATTATTCTCTTACTGCTGTTTTTTAATTCTCATTCAGTTTAGTAACACTAATCTTGATTCCTCACTGTGTGTTTACCCTCATCCTCCTACAAATTCAACCTGTATGCCTGATAATCCCTCATATAAATTCAGGTCTGTCTTTCTCTCCAAGACTGCTTTGTTTTGTTGCTCTCTCCACTTACAATATGGTTGAAAGCTTCTGGCTCTCATCATTCTTTCCACTCCTTTTGAGCTTCTTTAAAGAATTGAGAATGTCTCATTGTACTTGTAAGCCAGAGTGAGTAGGCCTGTGCTGTTTGCAGTCTTCAATAACTGGAGGTGGAAGACTGGCGTAGTGACGTGATGTCTAGTGATCATGTTGGGGATGTTCCTTTTCAATGAATTGCAACAAACAAAGCTGCAGCTGAAATAGAATCTGTCTTAGAATCATAGAATAAATAGGGATGGAAAAGATCTCCAACATCATCTGGTCCAACCGTCCCCCTACCACCAATGTCACCCCCTAAACCATGTCCCCAAGCACCATGTCCAGCCTTGCCTTGAACACCCCAAGGGACGGTGACTCCACCACCTCCCTGGGCAACCCATCCCAGTGCCTGACTGCTCTTTCTGAGCAGAAATGTCTCCTCATTTCCAGCCTAAACCTCCCCTGGTGCGACTTGAGGCCATTCCCTCTGGTCCTATCACATGTGAGAAGAGACCCCCAGCTCCCCACACCTTCCTTTCAGGTGGTTGCAGAGAGCAATAAGGTCTCTCCTGAGCCTCCTCTTCTCCAGACCAAACACCCCCAGTTCCCTCAGCTGCTCCTCACAGGACTTGTGTCCCAGGCCCTTCACCAGCTTCGTAGCCCTCTGGACATGCTCCATCTCCCTTTGGTACCTTACAATATGCAGAAGCGCCAGCACTGCGGGTAGCTCCTCGTCCCAGTGCTCTGATGTGCTGCAGACGGGTCTGCCTGACACAGCCCATGAGTGAGGCAGACAGCAGAGGGCTAGCTAGCAGGTATTCTTCATCGAGATAGGAAGTGGTGTTATTGTTAGAGGTATCTGGCTATCTGAGATGGTGTTTCAGAGGTTAGATATAATCTGGATCTGAAAACAGGGGAAAACATTATTAAGTGTGGAGATGCTTTAATAATTTGTAGGCAACTTGCATAGAAAGTGCCATGAAAGGAAAGAAAAAGAAAAGGAAATAATGTTTACAAGTGATTTGAGAATAACTGTCTTTTGAAAATCAGCCTCTAGGTCTATTAAGAAATTTTAAATTCAGTGTGCTGCCAAGACATTATATACTGCAAAGAAATTACTCTGATTAATTGAGCAGCTCATTTGAACTCATAATGCCTTTTAACCCATTATTTTTCATTATTCTTTCTGGGTTAATTATTGCTTTGAAGTAATTTTTCTGATTAGTTTTTGTTTCAAGAGTGACTTTCTGCCCAGAGGAGTTGTATCCTTTGTTGTTACAACTTTGAGACCAAATGCAGTCACTGCTAGGCTTACTTGCCCCTCCGTTATTTACACTTGCACTGCCCTGGTGGTTGGTTGGTTTGTTTGTTGGTTGACCCCCAGGTGTTTGACCCATCTGTCCCGTGCCATTTCATTTGCTTTCTCTCTTACTTTTGCTGTGGTCTCAGATACTTCTCTCTACTATGCAGTGGTGCTGCTGCTGATTGTGGTACCACTTCCATTGTGGGACTTTGTTCTTTATGGCCTCACCAGTTGGAAATTTGACTTAAATACTGGTCTTTTCCTCCTGCCTATGGCTTTTTCAAATTCCTTTCCCTGCCAGTTACATTTTTAATGCAATCTTGTAATTGCTGCTTTAAATAATGTTTCAAATCAGAGTCTGTGAAATAGGCTTTGTAGAAGAAACTTGTATTATCAGTCCTGCTTAGCTATATACACTTAATAATCATTCTTTCCTAGATGTTCTTAGTATGCCACCTCTGCAGAGAAGGTTACTTTATATCTTGCAGCTTATTGTTTTCAAATAATATATCTGTCCCCAGCTTGCTAGGTGAAAGATTGCCACTGTGTCTTCTTTCACTTAGCTGCCGTTTCTGTTTCTCCTTTTTTTTTTTTTTTTTCCTTTTTTCTGTGAGAGGTTTTGTGGTCTGATAGCATTGTCACAGTGTGTCAGTCCAGAAATGTCAATCCTCAGCTCTGCTGTGTGATACCGAAGGCATATCCTTAATCTTTCCAGATCTGTAAAGTAGATAGCATAATTTATTACTTACCTTGCATGAGCATTAAGAGGGTTTAAAGTAGATTTGAATATCACTCTAGAAATGTATAATGCTACAAATGAGTACTTGCTGGTAAGTGGAAGCTTTTTCACTTTTGAGCATAGAAGGGCATAGTCTCCTCATCAATTATTACTGACAAAAACTTGAATTTCTGCTGTTGGAATCACTTGCAAGCCATTGTCCAACTCATAGTAGCTAAACATGTCAGCTCTTCCTTGTGGACAGACGCACTTTCAGCTGAAGCAACCTTCTGAAAGATCTAACTCTGGAATACAAATGGCAGCTCTCTCCACTGGAATTCATTTCGGATTTCAAAATTCCTGTCCTTAAGTTATCAACCACAGCAGTTCCGGCTTTAATCATGATCTGAAGCAAGGGGGAATTTAAAAGACTGTGAAAGCCCCAAGAATCTGGCACGACATCAAGCCATTTTTTTCACTCGTTGCACCTTACTGAAATAGTGTGGGATTCAGGTATCTCTGCATCCACAGCAGCACAGCCGGATTAGAGTTGGGTGCCTGTGAGTGGATTACTGAAGCTGTCCCTCCTCGATGAACCATAAACCTGACTTCTCGTGGGCTGGTGAGCGCCTGTGAAGAGCGCATTTGCTCCTGCTCTGCTCTCTGCACCTCTGCAGTGTCACAAGAACAGTATCTCCCATGAATACATGGCTTATATCATGTTCTGTCTACAGGATGTTGGTCCTTTGTTGTATGAGAATCCTGAAAGGGTTGAAAAAACAAAGCAAATTAGATCAGTGCAGAAGGACTATGATCTTCAAATAGCTCTGAACACATAATGGAGTGCTGGGTGAATGATGATACCTGTGAAAGTTAGATTCATGCCACTGACCAAGCTTTAAGGGCATTTTGTACATTGTTAAGGGTATTTTGTACAGTACATGAATGTACATAAAAAGCAATTAGACGTAAATCCCTGAAAGAAACTTGGTCTGGTAGATAATGTACAGATAGGGAGTCAAGGGAGCTGTGGTCTTCACTTCTCTGTCTGTCTTCTATCATTTGCCTTCCTTATTAAGAAAGTAAGCTTAGGGCACAAAATTGTCCTACTTCATGTTAGTGCACTGTAATGGGGTTCTGACCTTAGTGGGAGCCTCTGGGTGCCACTGAAATACACACAGTAATAACAGGAGTGACCTGTTCCATCTATATCCTATTATACCGGTATCCAGCTTCAGTTACGAGGAACAATTTATCCTTGGAAATGCAGTGGAAGTCACCGCTGGAAACTGGTTATAAGGGGTTTTTGTTTGTTTCTTTTTTTTTTTTTTTCCACTTTTGATATAAGCAGTATATAAACACTGTTTTTCAGAAAGAAAATTGTACTTAAAGACATTTGTATGAAACAGAGCAGTTTTTATGGGCTCCTGTGCTCAGAAGATTTCAGGTCTGCATGCATGCCTGGTAAAGAAGAGAAGCAAAACTGAATTCTAAGCTATTAATGTCTGGAGCAGCAGAAGTCATCTTCTGCAACTGCACTAACACCTTGTAGACCTCCTGCTCCCAGGATGGAAATGTTCTGCTTGCCTATAGCTGGTGGTGGTGCAGGTGGGAGTACAATCCACCATAGCAGATTTTAGGCATCTACAAGAAAATATTGGTGGAATGGCAGGAAAACAGCTGACTTCGTGGGATTGCTTCATTGTGCGAAGATTTAAGAACTGAGACTCAGGAATTTACTTACCCTGTCATATTATCAATTCCTAGGCGCTATCAGCTAAGACAACTTACAAATGGTTGGACTAGTAGCCTAAAGGAATTGTTGGCCTTTGCCAAGATGGATAGAAAGAGTTACATAGAAGATTCAAGTGAATCAGTTACTACAGTGTGTAGGTGTCAGGATGGATAATGAGCCTTTATTCTTTTTCTTGAACTGCAGTAGTCTGGAATGGAAAGAGAAATATCAAATAAAAATGCGCTCACCACACATTGCCTGTAGTAATAAGCAACAGCCTGGCAGAATCAAACCAATCCAGGGAATTAGAGGATGGAATTGACAGCACATTCTTTTTTTTTTTTTTTTTTTTCTTTTTTTAAACATGGCTCACAATTCATGAGGGCATTCAGATGGTATGAAAAAAAAAAAGGGGGTGGGTCTGACTGTGCTGTTTGGTAGAAAGCCATTCTCCAACACCTATCATTTAGGGTCATAGGAGTAACTGCAACTCGAGTGAAGGGTAATTTGGAGTACTTCTTAGTTGCGCATCAAACAAACACATTCAGCCATTTTCAGGATAAAAATTGCACCTTTATCACTTGTTTTGTTATGCGATAGTGTCAGAATTGCTTGTGTGATGGCATATAGCTCAATTCTTGGACAGATTTGTTCTAAGACGTGTTGTCAAACAAAGATGGTAATATGCAGCTGATATGCTATTTTATTTTCATGCTCAGAAGTCCTTTTAGTGTATTTTAGATATGTACATAGAAGTTACTGGTAAACTCTTAACTGAATGGGAAAATTGGTGGACACAGCAGAGCAGTACAGCTGTCAGGGACAAAAAGCTGAAAATTACACGTGTGCTTAAAACAGCAAAGACAATTTTTGCTTTGTAAATTTTGTGTTTTCCTGTGGCAAACTAGATTAACAGCTTAGCTTTAGGAAAACTGAAATCATTCCTTTATCACTGCATGTGGTGTGTTTTCCTGTTTTGCATTTATTGTGTCATTGTTCCATATTTACCCTTCAAGATAAGATGAGAGGAGCCTATAATACGTCATTCAAGAGCTGATCCTCATCCAAGGAAGTTCATCAGCTTAGGCCCTACTCAGAACATATTGGAAAGCCCTAAATGACATGATTTGATCATGGTCACCATTGGGAATCATCTTTGCAAACAGAGTTCTTTTAAACCACACACAGATTAAAAAGTGACAAATGGGCAAAAAATAAAAAGTGCAGTGAGGCTTTCTAGTGTCTCACCAAAATATGGACTTGGTTGAAAGAAGTTGTTCCCACAAACAACTGACTGCATGAACAGAAGTGATTCAGCTTTTCCAGAGGGTCAGCAACACAGCTGTGAAAAGAGCAAAACATTACTGTCTTCTAGTGACAACACTGTTTTCACCTACTATTGCCTTTTCTTACAAAGTATGAACTGTACAGGAAGATGTGGCTGACTCCAGCAGCAAAGGTGAAGCCCAAGATAAGGCTGTGATCTCATGTAAAATGAATTCATTTAACTCCATCCGATGCAAATGTGGTATTTTTAGTAGTAGTTAAGTATATTAGGAATGTAATAAAAATAGGCTAACTCAATTTTCAGAGTAGCCACAATTCAAATCTTGCAGGGCTTTCGAAATCAAGCTCTGTGGTTTAAGATGTATCTGGGAAAATTCTGTGCAGCAAGTGGTGATGTCTGTAAATCTAAGGGATGTAACAAGCACCATGTTGAGTAGTCCCAGCAAAGGGGAGAGGGTGGCATCATGCTAGGCCCATTTATTGCATGGGCTAAGGACCACTGAAGTCAGATCATAACAAGTAAAAGAAGAAATGCTTTGCAAATCATGTTTCTAAATACACTTTATTTTTAGGTGTGTAGGATGTTCTGTTTTAAAAAAAAATTGAGGTAGAAATTTTGTTGCCTTGCCTGGGCCACAGAACCCACGCACAGAATACATTAGATGATGTGGAGGGTACTCTGTGTGCTGGATTAATGCTTATTATGTGTATAATTGCAGTTGTATGTTTATACAAGCCAGGCCTTCGGTATAGAGAAAAATACAAATGTATTCTGGTTTTAGAAGAAAAAGTTTCTGCAGATAGTAGTAGGGGATATATAACTGGAAACTCACATTCAGTATTTTGATGAGTAAGGATTGCAACTTGATTTAAGCTGCTTGGGATGAAAATTATAACTGCTATTAATCCTTCTGCTTCTGGGTGTATGCTGAATGCATCTGAACATTAAATTCCCCAAAACAGTATAATATTGGAAAATATTAGTCAGTTGCTTTACATGTTTTTTTTATACCCTACCACTGCTCTGAAATATCTGGCATTAGCTGTTATTAAAGGCAAAAAGTTAGGTTAGAAGGTCTATTGCAATTTAATTGCAAATATATTTCTAGATTTTCAAATGAATATGAAAACTGAATCATTGCGAGATTTTTTATTTATTTATTTATTTTTTACAAGTTCTCTTTTTATCTTCTTCTTCCTCTCCCTCTATCTTTTAAGGAGCTTCCACCCAGAATTCCAATGCAGTGGAACCTGAAAAGCAAGTGGACAGCACAGTGAAAATGGCTGGAGTTATAGCTGGGCTTCTGATGTTTGTTATCATCCTCTTAGGAGCAATGCTTACCATCAAGAGAAGGTGAGTTTCTGCTTTGCCTCCATCTTGGCCCTCCTGGCTAGAGTGCTGCTATTTTAATTGGAACAACAAGTTTGGCAGACATAAATCATTCCATTTGTATTACAGGGGGCAGTACTTAACATATATTTATGTAATAACACCACTAAAGTTGCAGTCCCAGAAGAGATGCCTGTTCTGCCAGATACTTTATCACAACAAAAGAATGGTTGGTACTCCAGAGAGTTAATGATCCAAGAGAAGGGACAGCAAATGAAAATGCAGGGACAAGTACAAAAACATAATGAGTCAATATAAGCAGGCATAAGAGCCCAACACAGCTGTGCTCCAACAGAAGAAAAGAATTCTTTCTTAACAGCCAAGAAAAGTAATGTCTTAAAATGATATGATCGGGGGTCTTGTTCCCAAGCAAGTCTTGATGAGACACTTTTCCACACAGCGATTCCTTTGTGGCCAGTGTTCAGCTGGAATATTATATGTTGCAAAGGGTTGGAAGTCCTTGAAAGAGTTAGATTTAGTTTATAGGAGGATGAAACTTTAAAAAAAATCATGTATGGTAATGAAATTCATTCAAACAGTTCATTTCATGTGATTTTCTGTGGACCATTTGCATTTATACTTTGTAGAAGGCCATTGTAGCAGTTACTGTTTGAAGAGCTCCACATTTACAGTGCAGTACACTGATTCAGCAAACCACTTAGGCAAGAGATTTTCTTAAGAAAAGGATGCATTCTGTATGTATTTTTACCAATTGCATTTCTGAGGTGAATTGTACTTTCTCAACGGTAATTTGATTCTACATGAAACGTGAGCTTGCTAGCCTGGCGGCCCCTTGCCTAGGGAGCGGGTAGTGTTACACGTGAGAGCCTTGATGATGTTATTTGGTCTGCTGCAAGGAGTGAGGCTTGGCAAAACAAAACTCTGCTCCTCTACGATCTCTTATCTCTATGACGAACAGTCACATGTATTAGCCACACAAAAATAGGAGTAGCAGTTAAATCTAGGTATGATCTCCTCTGTAATAATTCAGGGCAAATGGAACAATTTTATGATACAGATGCTGGAGTGGAGGGCTGGTATTCCCAAGGACCTTGGGAGGCTGGAGAAATGGCCTGGTTGGAACCTTGCAAGGTGTAGCAAAGGCGAAGGGTTGCATCTGGGATGGAGTAGCTCCACACAACAGTACAGGCTGGGGTGACCAGAAGGCAGGTTTGCAGAAAAGAGCCTGGAGGCTTTGGAGGACAAGTGGCACACAAGCCAGCAGTGTGCCCTTGGAGGCAGCCAGCTGGGCAGCATTAGCAAGAGTGTAGGCAGCAGGGTGAGGCAAGGGATTATTCTCTTGCTTGCTGCTGGTGAGGTTGCTCTGGTTGTACTTGTGTCCAGTTTGGGGAACCTCAGTACAAGAAGGGTGCAAGTCCAGAGGAGGGCTACCAGAATGGCTGGGAGCTGGAGATTCTCCATCCTTGAGAAGTTCAAAATTTGACTTGGATAAAGCCACGAGGGGCTTCCTGTAAGGGAAACGAGTTTCAGCAGAAGGTTGGACTCGATTACCTTTGAGTGGCCTTTCCAAGTGATGTGATTCTGCGATTTTTCAAAACCAATCACATGCATACATACTGACTACTGTGAATTTCTATTGAATTAAATGGAGGTGTGGATAGCCTACATTTTGAATCCAATTTTCGTTGTGTGCAAACACTTGTGATTTTGTGGACAGATGTGCATGCGTTTTGTAGTCTTGTCTACTGCAGTTTTACAGTATAGAGGTCTCTGGTTCCAGTCTCCCAGGAGCTTTTCAGTTCATAAGCAATGAAAATTTGATATCTCCAATTAAAAACAAACAAAAATCAGAAAACTGGTTTCAAGAAAAACTGACCTGGCTTTCTGGTAATGCCCAGCTCTCATCCATTCCTGTTACCTTCCTAAACACTCCTTAAGAAAAGCTTTTTTTACAGCTTGAAAAGGAAGACATAAGGAAAGCTGTCATGATGTGCAGAGTAATGCCACATCTAAACATCCTGGTGTGTTTCACAAGCTATTAAGAGTTGATAACATCTTTCATTTCTGTCCCACAATGTGTTATTATTATAAGTCATGTATATTGCTGGGCAGAAAACAAATGATGATTTTTCATGATGACTAGAAATTCATTATTTGAGAACAGTCTTTCTTGTGGTGCAGCCTGCCAAGAGCTAAATCAGAGAGGTGAGGATACTCTTAGGAGCCCCCACGCTCCCCTCTTCTGAATGCAAATAGGCAAAATCACTGCAGTCTGTAGCTCTGCCTGCTTGCTGTCATTTGCGAAGTTACCCACTGGAATAAACACTATTATAAGAAATAATCTGGCTCATCGACTTTAAAACCGTTTCCCATTTAGAAGCTATAACAGTGCATGGAGAGGTTTGGGAGGCTTGTGCTCTCTCGGTCTGCGTAGTGTGCCTCCATATCACTGATGAACCTGCTGATCGTATCGGTTCTGGGTTTCCCTTGAATGGGTACCACCAGTCGCCTCAAATTGAGGCTTGGAGATGCATGTGGACAAGCGTTCCCTGAAGATTAACTTAAGCCTGCCAGGCTTATTTTGTCTGTAACCTAATGTGGTTTGGGGCCGGATTTTATAAAAGGAAAGGCCGCTTTGGGCCACAGATTCATCTGAATTTCTGGGGGAGCACAACGGAAAAGTTGTACTCTGAGAGAACAGCTTAACAACAGAATTGTTCTTTTTCTCTTTTACAAGGAGAAGTGTTAGGAGCTTAAGCTCTGGCATTCGATTTTTGCATTAACCTTACTTGAAAAGAGATCTCCTTTTCAGTTCACTGAGGCTAATGCCTCTGTGTACGAGACAGCGTTGTCTTGCAAGGCAACAATGCAGAAAAATAATTTAATTAGACAGACTTGAGGCATTTCCTTCAAACGGAGCTGGAAAATATCACAGTGGCATTTGTTCATGGTTCAGGACATTATAGTTCATTGGTAATAGACACAGACATGGATATCCTGAATGAAGTGGTTCGCTAACCGGTACAAAGACCGATACAAGGGGAGAGATTAGAAGAGGAGGAAGCACTGAGAAAGAAAATGATCTGAGATTAGGATTGGACAGGTCATCAGAAAGTGTGGGACACCTCAAATCACTATATTTTTTGAGCCTTTGATATGTAACATGGTAACAAATGTTTCAGTAGAATGCATTTCAAAATCTCGAGCAACCG
This sequence comes from Netta rufina, assembly GCF_964035555.1. Taxonomy (NCBI): domain Eukaryota; kingdom Metazoa; phylum Chordata; class Aves; order Anseriformes; family Anatidae; genus Netta; species Netta rufina. Next base: position 4,695,076 of record NC_140140.1, read on the forward strand.
GGAAATTTCTGCGAGCTGCCAATATTTCGTGGGGTTTAGTCAGACATGTGAAGCTAAATTAAGCCAGCGAGAAAGTTTATACAGTGGACGATTTGGCTTTCATTTTTGCATGTGTTTGTCTGTAGTGTTTTAGCTGAACCTTGGGATCGTGTAGTCTGCTACATGTTTGCATGTGTGTATATCTATGTTGAAAATCTGTGTATGTAGATAGAGTTCTTTTTTTTTAAATGGCTGTCCTACAGTATTTAAAATTAAAATTGTGAACTAAATTTGTTTGCCTAGATTTGGGGACCCACTGGCTACATGAGTTACATTTTTGCAGCTCCAATATTACTGTATGTATAAGGGCATACAAATTCCTGCGGTGTAATTGAGCCCGTTAATTTCCAGCATGTGAGTTGGTGATCATTTGAACACTGCCACTTCCTTTCATGAGCAGATAGATACAGAATACCTTGAAATACCTTATTTTTGTTGTATCAAGGTATGGCTAATACTCTAAGGAGCTTGTTTGTTTGTACTTAGTATTAATTAAACGTATTTGCGCAAGAGATTATATAGGACTGGTTAGTAAAAAAAAAAAAAAAACAAAAAAAAAAAAACATGATGAAACAAGAAAAACAAGGCATTTATAACCTTCTTTGTGGAGGAAATACCCTTTGACTTTGCACCCCAGAAGGATTAGATTTTGGTCAATTCTGATTTCATCTGGACAGCCTTAACTCCTCTGTAATCGTGACTCACATTTCCCTGGAGTAAAGGATGTGACACTTTTCAGGCTTGTGTGTTTGAGTGGACAAAGTCTCTACTGACCCCTTTAAGTATAAGACTGAATAAATTGGATCAGACAGCCTGTCACGGGTGCACTGTAAATAAATTTCTTTAAACTGCTGTTGGTAGCAAAAAAGGAGATTTGGGGCTATGTAGGGTCTAGGATTAGCGCCTTCTATGAAAATTTAGCTCCTTATTCTTGATTAGGATTTAGATTGTTACCTTAAAATAATTAAGTAAGACTCAAGAGTCTCTTGAGCAGAACATATCCAAGCTATAGGGTGAAATTACTGTAGGGATATTTGCACGTTCAGAGACCCCTGTCCTTTCTGTGTCCCTACTGAAGAGAGGTGGTAGGCAGGCTCTTCAGCTTGTGTTGTACATTCTAGGATCAAGTCGTGTTTTTAGTGATCCCTAATTCTGACCAGTTCTAACAGCTTTGAAATATTCTCTAGGAAGTCCTTTTCCTAGGTTGCATGTTATGGGAGAATTTGAGCCAAAATGGCATGTCCAATTCCAAAATAAAAACCTCCTTATGTTTGCTTTCCTCTGTTTCCTGTCCTTACAGAATAAATCTTATGTAGCTTTCCTCAGCAGCCTTGAGGGATATGCAGCTTTTTATCGAGACGTGGGTCTCTTGCGATCACACATGCCCAGTGGCTGAGCATGAGAAAAGCAAAAAGTACAGCGAGATGTTCAACAGAGAGACTGCAGCTGGGAGGGCTCTGTGAAACCTGACGCTGGTGTAGCTGAGGAGTTAAATTAAAAAATATTTTGGGGTGTGTAGGGGAGTGGGTCTAGCTGTGTGGGCTCTCATTTCCAACATCCTGGTGATTTTCTTTTTGCTAAGAGGTTCAGAGGAGCTCAGAACTACACAGTGTAGCTCAGTGGCAATCGCTACACCATAACTGGTGCAGTGCTGTCATGTGCAGAATTTCTGAGTTTCAGGGGATTCTGGCATTAGGTTAACAATATATTTAGGTGTATCTTGGACTCAGTCATTCAAGTAAGCTGGGATTTATCAGGAATCTGACCTGAATTTCAGGTCTATAGCAAGGGCCACCACCACAGACTGTGTCATTTCAGCGTAATCCTCTCATACACCTGTAGTCAGCTGTTTCTTCCCAGGGGAAACCTCTTCATGGGACAGCAGACTGGGAATGTATGAGGAAATGGGGCAGGTTGTGTTTCTAACAACAACAAGAGAAATACCAATTGTGCAAGTTGTGATATGCTCAGTCAGTGCATAGCAAAGAGAGCAGTTGTGCCCAGAGAGTAACCCTGCTGAATCTAGCTTCCACGTGTGCTTATGAAAGTTGTATTCGCAGCAGCCATAAAAGCAAACACTCGAATCCTTTGTCTATCCTTGTAAGCATTTCCTAGTATTTGTAGTCCCTTGAAGTCCCTTCAAAGATGGGACTTCAAAATTATGTAAAAGGTTGAATTTTGTTTCTCATTGTTTTTCTCCATCTTGACTGTGACTACCACTGTTGAGGCTGCCTTGTGCCTTGCTGTTAATCTGTAATAACGTGTGCTATATCTGTTGCAAAAGAGCATTTTTAGATAAGCTCTTCTTAAGTTATAAAAAGGGAAGACATCACTGTTATAACTGTTATAACAAGTTATAACTGGCTGGCAGGACTCATTTCATGTTGCTGTGTAAAAATGTTCTGAAATCACAATGATGCAGAAAGCTAATACATAACCAAGGGATCATCTATAAATATGTAGTGGTGTTTGAATTGTTAATGATCTATTTGCATTTTAGAGTTCAAAGCTTTGTTTATCATTGCACAATTTGTTCATTGTCTAAACATCCTGAAATTGAGATATTTTTACATTGCCATTTTACTACTTGTTATTTAATTGATAGCACTTAGTTAATCCTTTCCATTCCAAAAATCTCAAAGCACTTTATAGGCAAAGGTAAGTCTCATTATCTGTGTTATTGACATGGCAAAGTAGAGGAAGAAATTGGTGAAGGGATTCATTCATGTGTGTGATGTGAGTCAGTAGCAGAAGTGGAAACGCACCCGTGTGCTCTGTCTTCAGTTTGGCATGCATTCCTCAGGACCTACACCTCCTAACAAATGTTTAGAAAAATAAGAAGCTCAGTACCAGTGGCAGCACAAATACTTTATATTTTCTTTTAATAATAATAACAGTAAAAATAATAAAATAAGAATACAAATAAAAATAATAAAATATGAATAAAAACAATAAAAAAGAGGTCATATAAATCTAATTATGTATTCTTCTTTCTTTTCCTATTTTGGATATTTTGTTCATCTGACTGGCCGTCAATATTTAGAAGAAATGCATACTCCTACTCCTATTACTTGTAAGTATCTAGCTGGGGACGATGTTTCTTAAGCATGCTTACTGTGGTAATTTTGTGCTTTGTTGTATTCTTTTCTTTTATATCTTCTTTAACCATTTCATCTTGTCTTTCCAGCAGCTTGTGTTTTATTTTTCTTTCACGCTACTGTACTTACCCTGTTTCACCATTTCATCTTTAACTATGCCTGCAACCACAAACATCCATAGATTTGTCAGTTATGATTTATAGATGTTCAAATGCTAAAAAACAAATACAGAATGTCCCAAATGCACCTTTTTTAATTGTCCACTATATTTAGCCAGACTGCAGGGAAATTCACACCTGAAAGGGGAGTTTCTCAGGTATGGATATAAGTATTTTAAAAATGCAATGTTTCTGGCAATTAGGACTTGATCTCAGCCAATATCCCTGTTCCTGGAGCTGCCAGGTTCTGAGTGCCATTTTAGACCCATGGATGATGAAGCAGTTCAGATTTTCAGATCTAAATCACCTGTCCTGTCCTAATGACAATGCTGCATAATTAGGGCAGTTAAGGCACGTGAAAATGCTTCACACACCAGTACTTTCTGGAGCCATCTGTTACCTAAAGGTTGAAGGGCTGGAAAGTAATCAGGGCCAAGCTGTTGCTGCCACGATAACAGTTGTCTGAGGATCAGGAGGAGGGGAGGACTGGATCAATGATTTGAAGAAGGAGTCCTGAAGAATTGAGGTGGATGCCTTTGCTGTCACCAGAGAGTTGGGAGGGATGGAGAAGGCAACTGTTACTGCTGAGAGAAACGGGTCTCCTCTCCATCTCTCACAACCATCAGCCGTATTGCCCTCAAAAGCAGCAACCTGTCTGACTTTCTAGGGCTCTGGCATAGACAAAGTTGTCAAAAGGGCCACGTGTGTTTTGCCAGGGCCTCTGAGCCTGCCACCCTGGAGCCTTCTCCTTTGGCTGTTTCTGCAGTTCATCTTTGTCTTGATCTTGTGCCTTTATCCTGTGAATTCATTTGGAAGTTGTTTGGTAGGTCAGTGAAATTAATGCATTTATGTTCTACCATTTTAGTGGAAGTTGACTTCTTATTCATGAGAGTCAAATTTATATCCATCCTAAGAACAGGGCAAAGAAGTATTAGGATCCCTATTCACCTGTTAGAGTGGTTTTGCTTCTCAATGACCTATCAAGAAATAATTGAAAGAGGAACATTCACGAGTTGCGAAGTTCGTAAGGACCCAAAAGACACCCTAGTGACACTTGAATTTGTCCAGTTATGTAACTGTAAATGTGGAGTAACTCCATTTTCTCTAGATTCCACGCTAGTTCACCAAGAATAGAATTTGACCACAAATGGAAAGATTTCAACAGAGGTTTAACTTAGTGTTAAAGTAGAGGACATTTTAGCATATAGGTGCTACTAGCTAGTTGCAGTTATTGCCACAGCCTTTCCATGTTTCCCAGGAATATCAAAAAAGTTCTGTCTGCGCTGTTTTACTGTTATTTCCTCACAACCAGTCAGCACCATTGCCTGAAAAATGCGGTCCCCATTTCACCATTACAATTTTGTCTTTTTCCTGCAGGCAGTATATGGTCAGAACATTTCCTGCCTTAATTATATTTTGAGATGTGTGCCTTTAAAAAAAACCTTGAATCACCTTCAGAGCCCTATATTACCCCTTTTTACAACTGCACCACAATGTTGCTTTAGGTCGTCAGCTGAGGATTACTCTGCAACAGAGAAAGTAAAGCTGTTCTTAAGCAGTCTCTTTGCCTTCCTTTGGTGGCTTCTGTGGATCATGGGTTACAGGAGGTTGACTCAGGAAAAGTGAAGAGGCTGCAGGTAACCTAAGCCTGAGGTTGAAGTGAAATTCACCAGCAGCAGAAGCAAGTGGCAGTGGGCTGCAAAGATTTAATAAAGCAGAGGTACACCACACAGCATATCACAGCACAGGGAAGCCAGAGGTGTCATCAGGCAAACTTACATGTTCATAGCACCTCACTGAAGCACTGAATGGAGATTTGAGCTCAGGATGCAGAAATCGTGGAACTATCTCTAGTGCTGCACCCAAAACTGTTTGCAGAGAGCTTATTCTTAGTTCCGTGCTTACGGTGTCCCAGGTACCACATCAAGCATGAGCTCTGCTAGCTGGAACATCTCTGTGGTAGAGGGTAACACACGAATAGTTGTACACGATATATACTTCCAGCATCAAGTTGTGCTTGGCAGTATTTGGGTTTGGATTGGCATTTGGCCTGTACGCTGATCTGCAAAACCAGACTCTTTATTTTTCTCCCAAACAATTGTCAGCATGTGAGGGACATTCCAATAAGTCAGGGAAGAAAGCAGGAGAATCCATCAGGGAGCATAAGATGAAGTTTTATTGAGTTTCATGTTTCAAGTTTCACATGAAATAGGGTGTTTTATTATGATTGCAGATGAAAATCCTAAATTGCTAAGGATTGTGTAATTCTTAGCAAAAGCTGATAGAAATTGCTACAGCCTCTTATGAACAGAGAGGTTTGATTTAAGTTTATTTGAAGTGTTGTGAAAATAAGAGCAGCAATATGTATATATAGAGATTTTTTTAATAGAATTGGCTTCCATGCTATGACCTTGTCCTGAAGCAAAATTGAATTCAATGAGTTAACAGTATTGAAAAGCAGGTTCTCAAATAGATCTGTTGGCAGATCTTTAAACACAACTATATGGACTACATCACTTTATTTTTAGCTTCAGTTTCTGGACTTCAGATTTCTTGTTCTTTGAGTAATCCTTGTTTGCATTAGGGTAATTCCTTTTACCCCTTTGTCATCTGCTGCGCTGCCATTTCTTCTTCTTAAGGAACCGTAAATCTCCAACCCCTAACTCTTCTTAACAGTTCTTGATGATATATCTAAGCCACTGAGATTTGAAGTACTCACTGCTTCAATGAGACCATCAGAACTACCCACTTATGAGAAGCTTTTTCCAGCTATTTTGTGCATATTGGATGAATTATTATGGGAGTTTTGTATGGCGACACTTCATTAAAAGCTGCCTACAACATATGGGAACAGATGTTATTCTGACTGAAAGAGAAGGCCATAAAGATCTTTAACACATATAAAGTGGAAATACAAACCCAGGAAGCCCCTGTTCCTCTCTTGATAAGTCATCATGCAGGGCTGACTTCATTTTGGGTACTTCAGTCTACCCATCACTAGAAGTTAGTAGCAGATGCTTTGAAATCCTTGGACAGAATTTGCTGTACCAATAGAGTAGGCTAAGTCCTCATGGTTTTGTGATAGGAAAAGAGAGATGGAAAATTGGAGTTCCTGTCCTGATATGCTCCTTACACCACTGTCACCCTGGTGAGGCATGAGTATTCTGAAATACTCTGTATTTACACCAGTACAAATGTTGCCTGGATTTTCTACACAATCGCTCTCTCTGACACATTGCATGCAAGTTTAATGCATTGTAAGATACAATGTGCTGTATAACAAAACAACCCATCCACCTCTGAAAGTTTTTTTTTTTTTATTTTCTTAGATGAAGCTATAAAACATAGGCAGCATTGCATCTGCTTTAAAGGAGGTTTTGCATTTAATGACAGACACTTCTTTTACAACAGTATTTTCCATTGCAGCAACGCTTATCAAGGCTTTATTATTTCTTCAGCAGGAAAAGGAGTGGAAATGTTTTATTTTCTGTGTGCAGTTGTTTTTTGTTGTTTTCTGTTTGTTTGCTTTTTTCCTTCTTCTGCTGAGCTGGGCAATGGTTGCAGACTGAAATTTAATCAAGAGTGCTAACAGACCATAGAAGTGTTTCTGGAAATTAGTAGATTCATGTATATATTGCAAATGCTGTTTAATGTTATTTATAAGAAAAGGCACTCAATAGCCAATACATTGCTTTCCTTTGTCCCTGATCTGGCCAGAGTACTTCAACTCTCATTGTAATTTCATACAAGCTTTAATTGTGGTGGTGGTTTCAGCTGGGAGTTTCTCTTCATGGGACAGATTCCGTCCAAGTTAGCAAGCTGAATTTATACTTGCATTTTCTGAAATAACAGTTTGTGTTGAATTTATTCCCACCGCCTGTAGGACATTTGAAAAGAAGTAAAACATTGAATTTATTTATGAGTATGCCATTGTATAAATACCTACATGCCTAAAGATTTCCATATATTTCCCTGGATGGTGGGATCTGCCTGCACAGGTCATCTTGCTAAATCAGAATGTTAAGAAATTGTTTTTCTCATTAGATACTGGAAGAACAAAGTCATAAATCAGTGGCCATGGCCTAATTAAAGCAAATTTTAAAAGAAAATTCAGGAAGTATGTGAGCATTTATTTAAACATGTCTGTGAGGTGAGTGCAAACTTCAGCTTTGCAGAGGGCTGTGCTTGCTGACTGTTTATATCAGTATATTCTTCTGCGTGGCTCTCGTGTACACTTGCCTTGTCCAAAGTTGATATTGTTGTGAGCAAAGCTCTTCCACAAACAGTGATTAATTCGCTCAAGTAAAGCTTAGAGAGTGTAGCCCTCCATTTTCCCTGACGCAGAGTTTGTATATGCAGAGGTAAAACTGTTCAGATCATCTTTGGACTTATACCTACATTGCAGCCCTTTCTCATGTCAAGTAGCGTTTGCCTTGTAAGCAGCAGTGGCGCAGTCCTCACAGCCTCTGCCTTGGTGAATTCCTTCTACTCAGGCTTTGCCATGGCACACACTAAAGAAGAACAGGCAAAACTGACTTTGTGCTTTCCAGTGTGGAGGGTTTGCCCTTACAGAGGCTGTGAAAACCAGTGAACTGCCTGTGCCCTTAGAGCAGACGCAATTTCTGAGCTTTGCTCTACAGGAGGCAGAAAGGGAGCGTGCGATGTGCTGTGGTTTTAAGCATGAAGGTGACAGTGCAGAGTGCAGGAACAGGGAGAGACACCCACCTGCCTGGCTGTCAGAAGATTTCACAGCCTACCTGCCCAACCTGCCTGAGTGCTGGGCAGTTTCTGTGGTGTATAGTTGTCCCAAAGTCTAAAATGAACTCCTTTTCCTGTAATATAAGCCCATTACCTTTTCCCCCAGCCCCTATAGACTGGGAGAACTTTCCTGTGGTATCCTCTCATGGATTTGAAGATTTGTCAGCTCTATTCCATCATCTTTGCTCTAGATGAAAGAACCATGCTTCTTTTGGCCTTTGCTTGTAGGTCATGTTTTCTAGATTTACCTTTCATGTTCTGCTTTTGTGTATGTACCTTTGGTACACATCTTTTTGAAGTGCAGAACTGGATGCTGTACTGCAATGGGGGCTTTACCGCTCCTGCATCAGAGCAAAAGGATTACCTGTGTCCTGCAGACCACACAGCCATGTATAATCCCTGCCTTATTTTCGCACCAACATGAAACTGTTCTTTCAAGCTGAGCGTATGATCTAGTACAGATCAAGGGGGCAGAGATCCTCTTCAGTAGATCTGCTGTTTAACTAGGGCTCTTAACTGGGTATTTGCATGGTTGGGCTCTGCCCCATATTTGTGCAGGTTCCATAATAAATAGTGTGTGTACTCCCAGCAGGCTGCTGCTCACAAATATCTAATAGGAATTGTATTTTGTAGCTTTCTTAAATTGCTTATTTGAAATGAGGGCAATATGCAATTTTTGTCTGTAGGAGGAAATTTCATGTTTAACTTACATACTCTATACCTAATGTCTAAATTACCTGTGCATGCAAATCTACATTATAGTATATATAATCCATCCTTGTGAAACATCTAAAATTAAATCTGTCAGCGTACACGTACCAGAGCTTTTTAGGAGTGGCAGTTACAGATTTAACATTCACGCATGTAAAATTGATATAAAAATTTAGAGAAGAGCTGCTTTTAAAAATATAATCCTTAAAGTTTACCCAAGCCTCTGCAAAACTGGAATCTGATCCTATGAATTCTTCTAACTGAAAATATTCCTTGAGTTTTCTGATCAATGCCTATGGTAATAAATGCTTTTAGCTTGATACTAAGTTTGAATTCCTTGACTGTTAAACTGGAAGCCCCACAGTTTTAATATAGTGTTTCAGCATTTTATATATATTCACTGATGAGTAGAAGTTTCAAAAATAGCTAAATCAAATCTCCATCGTAATTTTTTTTCTAAATTTGCATTTAGTTTAGGTTCACTGCTAATAGCTCTTGTCCTTGCTTTAGTTGGGTCAGCTTCAACTGCCTGATTATGCAGCTGGTTTCATTTTTTTTTTTTTTTTTTATTCTGCTTTGAGTATCTTTCTGTCTCATCACTCCTTTGTGTGTATAATGCCCATAACCATCATCTCTGCATTTACAAACCCTCTTGAACTGAAAAGGGTAACCCAGTAAACCCCATCCATGGATTCTTGTTTTCTTCTTGGCACATTTTCCTTATGCTTAAATGTAAACCAGCCATTAATACCGCCATACTCACATTTTGACATTTCAGTCTCTTCACCCTATGTTGATTGTATCAGACTCTTCTTCCAAGTATCTGCCCAGTCCTTTATTTCTTCCCCTTTTCAACTGCATAATGCATGAGACAGAAAGTGTCTTCTCGGTGCCTGGTGACAGACTGTGCTGGTTACATGCTCGAGGCAGCCTGCAGCTGGCCTGTGATTGACACTAATGCACTGATAGCAGTTTCCTCGGGATGTTGCCGTTGTTGTGTTTAGGGGAAGCTGGTCAGTAAGGAGAGCAGGAGCCGTGTCACTGATGCAGCTTGTCAGTGATTCACAGAGATCTCTTGAAGTGCCCTATTTTTGGAAACAGCATTTTCAGATAAATGCTTTTCCAATTCCAAAGACATTTTGACATGCTGGCAAATAAACCTCTACCTAGCCGTGGGTTTAAGTCACATCCCTAACATTCTAGAAAGTGCTAGTCATTTGATTTTATAATCCTTTCTATGAATTATAAAGATGGTAAGGACCAAATAGGCTTAGTCCTGTGCTGCCACTCTATCCAGACACGTAACTGAGACAGAAAAGGCACATTTAGAAACTGAGAGCCCCTTGATGTGTCTGGCAAGCTTAGCTCTGAAATCCTCAAAAGAGATCTGTCTTCCTTTTCCCTCTAAATTTAGATGAAGAATTTTTACATTCTTGGAAGAGAGAGGAAGAAAGGTGGAAACTGATAACGCCATGTCGAAAGCAAATTGTAGCGCTGTCAGATGCCAAACAGTTTTCCGTGTGGCTTCTTCTGTGCACTTCTCTCTGAACTTGCATCAGCTTCAGCTGGTCCACCTGTGGGCAGCCTGCGCAGAGAGGCTGCCGTTTGTGCGTGCGAGTTAGGTCGAGAACTTTAAACTCATGTCACCTTTTCTTTTTAGGCATTCAAGCCAATGTTTTAGGGGCCTCTCTGTCTTCTACAGGACCAGGTAGAACTGCTTTGCACAGGGCTTTTGTAAGCAGGCCTTCGGGGACTCATGGGCTTGGGTTTGGGGTGATTTTTTTCCTGCGTAGAACATGCAGAAATGTTATTGCTTGTCCACTGAAAGAGAAGAGGAGTTTGCCAGCTCCAGCTCTTTGTAGCTTATTGGCATTTCTGAAAAGAAACCGAGCAATGGGACTTAGAGGTAATTACTGCCACAAATAATTTAATCTGGATTTAATAAGGAAGTCACCCTTTTTGACTTGCTATTTTTAAACATCAGTAGTGGTAGTGTGTAATGGCTCACCCCAGCAGTCCAGAGTGCTTGTTATTAAGGACTTGTGCATTTTGGATTAGTGCTTCCCACTGAGAAATTTTAATTCCTGTTGCCAAAGAATTCACATAGCCATGTATGATTAGCAAATCTAAAGGATTAAAATAACTGCATAGGAGGGTTAATACACTCCAAGACTATTGTTGTTACCTCAGGTACCACAGCACAAAAAAAGGGGGCTCACATGGCTGTAGCTCATAGCTAATAAATCTGGCTGTGCTAGCATTGCTATGTACTGGAAGCAAAGCTTTTAACATCATTAAACACCAGCTTTTTGCTTCATCATTCAAAGCCGGTTCCTCTGTTTGCATCTTCATCTACAGAAGTGGATACATCATGGAGATTTTGTGAGATCTAAATATGCACTCTATAATTACGTACCCAAGTTGAATAGCTGTGAGTTGGAACTGAAAGCACAATGCTGAACCTCAACTGGCTGAGCAGATGAGAGAGATGTGTTTGTTCAGAAGTTTGCAGCAGACATTAGACGTTTCTCCACAATTTTGTGCTCTCCTGGTCTGGATTATGCAGCTTGCCTTAAAATAGTCATTTCCTCCAGACACGGACAAAGGTTTTAGTTCTCTGACCTTTCTTTGCAAATGAGTGTTGCTGGCCCAGCTGCCCCACCTCGTGAAGGGCTGGGGCTCAGCTGTGTGCTTGAACTTGCTAGTAAATGCCACTCTGACATGTGCTGTGAATAAATAAAGCCTGTTGAAATATGTTGCAAGGAATATCCTTTTAAGAGTCTAATGAAGTTTAAAAGATGGGTAGTACTTACCGTAAGCATGTCATCTCAGTGAAGAAAAACATCTTTGCAAAATGATTTGGTTGTTAGGTGTTTTTTTTTCCTTGAGTTAGGGGGGAAAAGAGGAAAGTAAAACTCCTACTTACAGTAATCTATTTTTCTCCCTTTTATTTTGTTTTATTTTCTTATATACAGAAGCCATGTAAGCAAAGTTCTTTGCTGGTTCCAGGGATTTGTGTGATATTTTTGCAGGGTGCGGGTTGCAGAATGTCACACATTCATTTTTAAACAGTTTTGCTCTCTGATATGAATGAAGCACAGGGCGGCCAAATGTCAATGAGAGCTTAGCAGCTCACTTTTTCTGCTTCTCTCCATTTCCTTATTATTAGCTGTGTTTGCAAAAGAGGAGCCTCGTTCTTGGCTTTGTTACTGTTTTTGGAGCTGGCACTGTTTCTACTTTCACCAATGTTTTTGAATCGTACAGTCACAGAATGGTTTGGGTTGGAAGGGACCTTAAAGATCATCCAATTCCAACCCCCCTGCCGTAGGCAGGGACTCCTCCCACCAGACCAGGTTGCTCAAAGTCCCATCCAACCTAACCTTAAACACTTCCAGGGATGGGACAACACTTCAGGGATTGGGCAGACACTTCCAGTGATGGGGCATTTTGAGTTCTCTACAAAATAAGAAGAGGCCCAGTACGCACAGAGGCGTTTCTGGGCATAGCCATTTTTTAAATTACTTCAGCCTTTAACTAGCCCCACTCTTCCTCTGACTGTCGATCCTCAGTGCAGTTTGGGTGCTTGTCAAAATCCAGTACAGACTGCTGCCCTCGGTGCCCTGCTCGGGGAATGGGCAGGACTCCTGCTCCAGCCACCAGGTTGTGCACAGGGTCAGGCCGCACTCTTCACCGGAGCTGTCAGAGAAAGTCCCAGGTGTAGGTGGCCCCGTGGGATGGATGCAGACATCCCGTGTACCTCCTAGCGAGCCATTCTGATCACTGCCTTCGCCCAGTGTCCTCTGCTCTTCCTGGAGCAGATGTCACCTGCTCCAGGGGCTTTCCTTATGCCACCCTCTTCAATGGTGACTTGTGCTCCTACTGCTGGGGTGATGCAGGCTTGTGCACAATAAGCTACTGGGAGGGACAGCTAGGCTCACGGACTGGCATCACCGTTTATTGTACTCCACATCACTTATATTAAAAAGCTGTGGGGTTTTCTCTCGTGCGGTTTGCCACGTGCCCTGCATGTCTGTCCAAGTGGGATAATTGTGATTTTTCAAGATATTTTCTCATTGTTTTCTTTCTAATGAGGGAAAACTGACCTTGATTTCTCCCCTCTTCAAAACACCCTAAAGGAAGCTAGCCAAGAAGCAGAAGGAGACTCAGACCAGCACACAGAGGGAGATGGGTCCCGTGGCTACTTCAGACAAGACCTCTGCCAAACTCAGTGCTGTTCACAATGAAGAAGCTTTCTCTTCCAGCTGCCAAGATGTTAATGGATTCAGTAAGTTTAACTTGCTTGCAGTGGATATGTCCCCTTTGGAGAGCTCTAGGTTCTTGAAAGGACCTATTCCTATGGGCACAATGCTGAGGAGCTAGGAGTGACAGTGTGAGGGTTCATTGTGAAAGCTCGCTAGAAATCAGTTGTCTGAAATTCTCTTGCACTGCCCCTACCTTAACTCTCAGATGGGTGGATAGCATTCCTTCTCACTCTAAATCTACCAAGATTAAAGTCTGTTTTAAAAACTACGTCAGACATTCAAAAAGACATGTGATCATTTGTTCTTCAGAAATACAGATATAGTTTTTCCTTTGTGAGTAGAAGAGTCGAATTACATTACTTAGCAGATTTCTAGGGTGGAAGTAATATTTTTTGTATGAAGTTGTTATGAAAGAAAGCATGGTCTCATGGTCAGAGAACTGAAATGGAAAGACAGCATTTCTTCTTTTGCCTGTGTTCTCACTTTATTTTTCACATCACTTCCATAAAAGTAATTGTAGTTAATATTTGTAAAACATGCAGACCTCTGTAGCTGGAAGACTTCTGTGGGAAAAAACAGCACAAAGTTATAATTTAGCCTTGCTAGATCCAGATTGAGTGCATGGTGGATTGCATGGTGGATTTGTAAACTTTTTGGTATTAAATAAATTTTAACTTAGACACTATGGGAATGTCACTCCTTCTTTTGACACTTAGCCTATAGTTTGAAGAGGGACCAGCTTTAAAACCAAAATATGTGCTAGAACTCTTCTGTCATTTTTAAGCATCTGTAGTGAAGTGTTTTTCCCCTAATTACTAACAAGGATTTGCCTGTGATAAAAAAAAGCTTTTTATCATTTAAACCTTGCTTTGCAATCTCAGATTGATTGGGACAGGCTGAGTGAATTTTTCTTTTCCCTCTGTAGGTCATGTCAAATTCCATCTGCATGCATTGCTACTGTCACTCTGTGTAATGTACCTGTGAGATGGGTAAATAGGTGTTTGGGACCGTCAAGGCTAGCAGTGAACACTTCTCTCTGATATTAAATTGACTTGAGTCAAGATCTAATTTTCTCAGGTGCTGAGTAGCTATATCTTCTAAAGAAGACAGCACGAGTTGTCAGTGGCTCATATCTTTGAAAGACAGGATAGCAGAGGCCAGCATTGTAACAGGCAGCCTAGAAACAGCAGAGGTAGCTTGTTTGAAATGTATGGGGAAAACGAAGTTTTTCACACTTCCTTCAGATTTTGGCTTTTTGAAATGTTTTTTTCCACCAGAAAATAAGAGAAGAGTTGAGCCTATACTGTGACCTCATTTTTTTTTCTTGGTATTTTGAGAGTCTAATTAAAACAGCTGAGTCACTTAGTTGAAATGGCAACTCTAGAAAAAAAATTATCTAATTTTGTAAAAAAAAAAAAAAAAAAAAAAAGTGTACCTTCAGTTGTTTTTTTTTTTAAATTCAGAAAGTCCTTTGCTTGTCTGACATCATTGCAGATTTTATCACCACCTCCTTCTGTAACACAAGCCTGTAACACAGTCATGGGCTGATTCTTTTCTTTTTTTCTTCTCTATATCCATGAGAAATAATTACCAATAAGCTTTTATGATTTCTCCACATTTTTTTCTGCCAAGTCCAGGATGCCGAGGTGTTGGAGGTAAGTTCTCTTCGGTGCAGTAGCGTGCACATGCTGATACAGGAATTTCATGGGTTTGGCACTTATGATATAGATAGGAGGAAAAAAAAAAAAAGAGTAACAGCCTTTCTTTTCAAAAAAAAATTGCCTTAATGGAGTTTAATACCTGAGGGTTTCTATACAGGCCTACTGTAACTTTTGAATAACGTAATAGGATTACTTTGATTACTTTGTAACCTTTCTGCTAACTAATAGAGTTTTACAAGGGGTTATTCATCTTAGCTTTTGAAATCAGCTCTCTCAAATTCCTTCTTAAATTTTCTTTTTCCTCACAACAGGAAATAGTGTTTGTGAATATCTCATGACAGGGAGTCGTCCTCTCCATCTAGACCTCGGCTATGAGAGTCCAAGTTTGCTGTAGCAGTAACATGGAAAAAAAAAAAACAACTTTGCTGTTAGTAAAAATGCGTATTCCTTCACCTACTCTATCTCAGTGCTTTAGAGGGAATGTCTTTCTAAATTTTCAGTGTCAGCTCTTGCAAATAATGCCATCCATAAAGTCAGACTGAAATGGGGTCTGTAGAGGCCAGTGCACTGCAGAAGGAGCACACAGTCCTGTTGGCAATTTGCAGATCTGAATATTGTCACTTGACAGAGATGTCTGCTGTTGTTAAATGTAATTATGTCCTGGGAGATCTGGAGCATCTGGGCAGTCCCAAGCACAAACAGAGGCTGGGTGGAGAATGCATGGAGAGCAGCCCTGAGGAGAAGGACCTGGGGCTGTGGGTTGATCAGAGGGCTGGAGCACCTCTGCTGTGAAGGCAGCCTGAGGGAGTGGGATTGGGCAGGAGAAGGCTCTGGGGAGACCTGATAGTGGCCTGCTAAAGGGGGCCTACACGAAAACAGCAGAAGGGTGCTTTACAAGGACATGTAGTGGCAGGACAAGGGGTAATGGTTTTAAACTGGAAGAGGATAGTTTTGGATTAGATATAGGGAAGAAATTCTTTAGTCTGAGGGTGGCGAGGCCTTGCCCAGTCTGCCCCGAGGAGCTGTGGGTGCCCCATCCCTGGGGGTGCCCAAGGCCAGGCTGGGGGGGGCTGGGGCCCTGCCCATGGCAGGGGGTGGCATTGGGTGCACTTTAAGGTCCCTTCCCACCCAAACCATTCTGTGAACTGTGCTGGAGCAGCGAGACATCAGGTCTTGCTGAAAAGTGTAACAGAAATAGGCCCTTGTCTTTTCTGGCCCAAAGGGAAGAAGCTCTTTATCCCTCTGTCTGTCCCACACTGACAGCCCTTATCCAGGCAGAATTCTTGGTGGTACTTGTAAGAGTTTTGACTGGAGAGATTTTATGGACTCAGCCTGTGTATCTGCCGTGATATAGAATCAGAATAAGTATTTGCTGAAAGATAAATTAGTCCAGCATTATTCCAGCTCATCTAGTTTTACCAAAGGGTCATGTGAAGGTGAATTGTTCATTTTTCTCGAATACTGTGCTGCCTTTTTTTTTTTTTTTAATATAGATATATATCCTAAATCCATTACAAATAAACGATGGTATTTGCAATATTTGAGACTGCTGCTCAGTTTGCAGGAGGGTTTGGAAAGCAGTGTCATTTTCCTTGGAGTGGCACAGCACAGTCACATGTAGGCACTGACTCAGTGCAGGGTTATTGTGAAACGAGGTGACAAATGGGAGACAAGGTGGACCTAAAATTATCCACCAGCATCTGTGTGCTGACCAGAAGGGTGTGCAAGGGGTTGTTATTGCACATAAATTCTGTGCAATTTGGCAGCCCATCTGTGTGATGGGAGAAGCAGTAGTATATCATCTCAGCAACGATGTGCTAATATGTCCTGCACAGAGGAACTGCTCTTCCAGCTTTGCAATGATAAAATGCCATGGGTAGGGCTGCAGATAACAGAGATCAGGCAGATCCTCTCTAGGGAGAATGCTACATCACCAGCATCACCAGCTTGACATCCTTGGGAGCTTGGTGTCAGGAACTATTTGATTCTGAGGATTTGATCTCTTAAAATGCATCCAGTTTTGCTAGAGACTGGTTACAGGGGTATGTTTAACTTTTGTGACATCTCAGTTTGGGAGAAGACTGCTTTCCAAATAATCTAAAGGAGTGACTTCGATACAGATTGTTAGATAGGTAGCCTTAACATTACTGTCAGGGGCACAGTGTGAAGACAGCATTTAGGAAGCTGTAGGGAACTGAGATCTGCATTAGGGAGCACTATTATATCCTTACCAAGTCACTGTGCTCTTACTAGCAAAAACAAGAGGAAAACGTAGATAAGTGGCACTCAGCTTTTTAATTATCATATTTAACCAAGAACCATCTAAATTCACACCTCTCTATATCCCACATCCTTTTGCAGTGAATCAAATGCAAAGGCCTTAAAGATTTGTTCTAAGTCAAAACAGTTGCATCAAGATCAGTTGTTGTTACTCCATAGATAATTTTTTCATTCTCGGGTAGGAAGCCTGCTAAATGCAGTCCAAGGACCTGTAGTATCATGACCGTGAGACATTTTCTTTAGCCAAAAAAATCTAAAATAAAGAGCAATAAAGCCAAATTTCATCATTTAAAAAATTAAAATAAAAAAAGGCAAAATACCAAAATCTTTTTTTTTTTTTTTTTTTTTTTTTTTTTTTGTGACAGTTTGGATTGTTTGCAGGGTTGGTTTCTTTACAAACTCTTAAAAAAAAAAAAAAAAAAAAAAAAAAAAGTAGGGAGAATCATTTCCAGAACAGGGAGGAGCTTCCACCATTCTACATGACTAGAGGGAGCTGTATGGGCTCCTATGCCATTCCAGGTTGTGTAGAGGGAATTTTAAATGAAGTCTTAATATCTACCCTGATGTGAAATCGTGTCTGGAAGTGCATGCGCTAGTTCTGGTGGGAACCTCTGGTGCGGTGGTGGCCCAGGGTGTGCATCTCGTTACACAAGCCACTACTGATTTTGAAAATGAGCTCTTTGGAAGTCTAAATTTGCCTCTCGGTCTCACAGGTATTGTTCATTTCAGAAACCTCAATTGGTAACAATTTAAATCAAATTCACTGGAGTGAGGCATCTACCTTCAGATTCCCAAGTAATTTGTAATTTGCAATTCCTGGAAAAGCAGGGTTGGCCCCATAAGTTCTTTTTTCTCCCAAACTCCAGAAAATTCCAATACTGCTCCAAGTCCTGACTGTTGTCTTGCTCTGTGACCCAGGGCAACCGAATTACTCTTCATAGGCCTTATCTGCACATCTGCAAAGTGGCCATGTTCCAAGTACGGGAGAGGAGAGGGTCTGATTTAGACTAACAAACATGGAAGAAAGTGAAAGAGGTCCCAAATGAGATGTGTTATGGACTGAAGGCAGACTAAGCTATGAGAAATTTGATTATCTTAATGTGTTTTCAAATGGTTTAAGCTTGAAAATATAGCAGGAGAATGCAAAACCAGAGCAAGTTCATTTACTAGATGATTATAAAGTGCTTAGGAGGTAATTCTGCAGACCTTATGAAACTTCCTAGAGTAGTGACTCCTTTCATTCACTTCATAGAAGGACTTGAAATTTTTAAGAGGTGTTTTTTTTTATATTTTCTAGAGATAAAAAAAAAAAAGCTTCTGAAATTACTTTGATATGTATACTGAGTTTTATCTACTTATTTTGGATTATGGAATAGTTTTTCCTCTGTTATCTATTGTCATCTTTCTGATGTACTGAGATTTGTACTAGCTTGTTTCCCAACATTTTGAGGAGATAAATGTAAGTTTAGGAATAAAAGCAGAATGATAATAGAAGAATATGCATTCAGAAATGATTGATTACCACAAGAATGTATGTGTATGCTCTTGCAGATATAAAATAACCTCATAAATTTACTAGCAAGAAAGGAATCTACTGTGAAGATGTGGAGCCCTGCCTCTGTTCCATAAATAGTTGATTAATATGGGAATAATTTGTGGATTTTTGTCCAGAGAAAGCTAATGCTTTAATGGGAGAAAGTTGGTCTT
Organism: Netta rufina; assembly: GCF_964035555.1. Taxonomy (NCBI): domain Eukaryota; kingdom Metazoa; phylum Chordata; class Aves; order Anseriformes; family Anatidae; genus Netta; species Netta rufina. Next base: position 4,713,750 of record NC_140140.1, read on the forward strand.
GCTAAAAGAACCTGTCTCTCAGAGGAAAATACTATAGGATTTGCTATGAAGTGTTCTGGGTTGAAGAACAATTCCCTTGTTATCTTATATGGTTTTAACAAAGAATTTGCTACCCTACGTGTGTATTTTTGCGGTACTAGTGTACATTGTGTTTGAGCAGGCTTATTTTACTGTTATTAATGCATTTTATTCTCTGTAGTTTGTATTTTGGGTGTTCTTTTAAAGGATCTTTCTCCTAGATGTTCCTTTGGTTTAAAAAAAAAAAAAAAAAAAGAAAAGAAAAGGTATATATAGGATATAGTCCTATACATGTATCCTGTGTAGGAACACATTGATTTACAATAACTATAATATTATATTTGGGGTCTGGAGTGCTTATATTAAAGAAAATCCATCATTATGACATTGTAATAAATGTAATATGCATGTTGAGATGAAAAATATAATTCATTTTGATAAGTGTTTTATATCCCATATTACTGTGTTCTTTGAGGAACATTCTCCCTGTTCTTTCTCTCTCTTAATATATGTCTAAAGTCTTTTCCTTATGTCTTTCCTACCTAGCATCACCCTCTCCTTGTTCATTTTCTGTCCAAAGCAAAACCCTTCAGAGCAAATCTTTGTTGAATTCCTACTACTCAGGTACTAGTGCCAGACTTTTTTTTCATTTCTAAATTTTCTTTGCTTTTGTACATTTCCCAATATGACCTATAGACTGAATCTTCAGAGTGTTAGATACGGCTAACCTTGTTTTCATTTTTTTGTAATTTTTTTTTTCCTATTGATCTTCTGTTGATTTTCAATGATCCGTGTCGTGTGGGTGAACGGAATTCCATCTCAAAGTATCATCAGACACTGTTCCATCGACCACGCTGTTAGGTAAGAAGCCAGGTATGGTGTACTGCACTTCATTGGAGAGAAAACACACTCATTGCATCTTGATAATTTAGAGAATGCTACAGAGTGGCTGGGCTCCAAAATCATAATTAATGCTGCAGTCATGTGTTCTGTTAATTGGGAAGCCTTTTGTTTCACTTGTGCTTTCTTGTTGTTATTAATTGATTTTTATTTCATCTTTTAAAGGAAAAAACAGTTCAAAGTATAAGAATTTCTTTGGAGAAATCAGAGGCTGAGTTTGGGCAAGTGGCCCCACCTTATTCTGCTTAAGCTTAGAATTACATTTTAAATGTTCAAGCAGATTTGAGAGGATAATAAAAGGCAGGTTCTAAAAGGTGGAGGCTGTGCTGTGGCTGCTGGTAACTTTAGAGGAAGATGTTAGTGTTCAGCATCTCTGAAAATTATCTCTTCTTGTCCAGGAGATAAATAAAGCATAGAGTGTGGAGCTCTTAGCTTTGGGATTTTTAGAAATAAAATGTTTTTACATTAAGTTAACAGAGAGAGCAAAATTGGCAGAAACTGTAAGCTGATAAAAGAAGTTATTCAGAAACTTATTGGAGGTGTACCCTTGAAAGTGAGTAATAACAACCTACAACTTCAGGCTCTCCCTGGAGGATGCTGCCTGTATGTGGAATTTGAAGAAGGCAATTCCTCTGCTATGAATCAGAAAGATGATGTGTAGTTGATCAGAATCTAACCAGTGGTATTTATCAGAACTGTCATTTTGGATTATCTACAGTAAATGTTCACTTCCAGACACAGTAATCTACCGTGTCTGCTTTAAACATTACTCTGAGCACACTGAAGGCCCATAGTTAGACCAGGAAGGAATTACAACCAAGCACTTAAGTGCCTTGGTTTGCAGACTAACAGCCAGGCCAGAGAGGCTCAGAGGGTCTGCCACGATACGTGCATTTATCCTGTTGTATATCAACGTGCCCGATGGCAATGAGTGAGCCCTCTTTTGAAGCAGTAGAGAAAAAGAGCCTTCTTTTCTAGAAGGTTTGTTCTTGTTCCCCAGAGACTCAGTGCTGTCAACAGAGAAGTCTAAGGGCAGATTAATCTTTTGGCTATACTTTCAAAGCAGGGCCCAGACCTGCAGTTTGCTGGAAGATGTCAAATTGCTCTCATCCCAGCACTCAGCATCTGTGAAAATGGGGACCCTCATGTGAGAGAGACATTTTCACCCCTATGCCCTGATAGTGAACCAAATGGCTCTAGGAGTGAGACAGATTCAACTATACCTCTTACAGGGAAAAAAGAAAAATCCCAAAGCTTTCAAACCCCAACATTTTAGGGAAGGTGGGGGGGTGGGGAATAAGAATTAAAGTAGTCTTATGCTTATGTATTCAAAACTCTTTCAAACTTATCATCTTCTAACCACTACCTCTGAGCTGAGCAAGGATTAATATCCCTGTTTTTACACACGGGAAGTTAAGCAGAGTGCATTTCCAAGACATGATTTACACAGACTGGTCGCCCCCTCAGTCAGTTGCATCTGACTATAAAAGCCAAAGGTGCTGTGAAACAGCCCATAGCACTGAAGAAATTTCTATCCTATGACTTGAAGGCAAGTGAAAACTATGGCATTCTGGCTTCTCAGACAGATTCACCAGACATTGGGTGATGCTGTATGAGAAAAATAAGTTTAATTTTTTGACGTTTATTAATATTCATTCCTGGGAAAGCAAAAGATTTAAAAAGGGCATCAGTCATCCCACCACCAATATCTGTCTTTGGGCATTACCTGCAGTTCAGTGCTATTTGTTCCATCTGTTATGCCTTCTGCTAATAAATGTTCTATATCTGCAATAGTAGATGACTCCCTCGGCTTGGCTGTGACATGATTTGTTGATAATAAGATACAGAGGATTTATTTATTTTGCCTCTACCCTATCTTATGCTTGATTAATACTTTTTTATGTAATGCATGTTTTTAGCTCTGTAATTTTACCTTATAGTTGTAGACATCTCTAGATTTAATGGTTTTCACAAGTATCTTTGCTAGGGAAGTGAATATTTAATACTAAAAAGTGAAGGAGTTAATTTCCCTGGTTTTAATATTTCAGTAAGGCCCATGTTGTACCACTAATGTAAAGTCTGAAGGGGAGATAATACCACAGTGGAGGCTGTTTTGGGAGAAAATGTGCATAGCCAGTGGCTCTCAAAGATACTCAGCATACGTCGTCAGGGCAGGTTCTTCAGGGGAGCCAGCGTGCCTTTCCCTTTATGGTGGTTTTACTCAGGTGGGCAGCTGAGATCCACCACAACCAGTCCCTCACTCCCCCTCCTCAAAGGGAAAAGGGGGAGAAAACGCGATGAAAAGGGCCCAAAGGTTGAGATAAGGATGGGGAGATCACTCAACAAGTATCATCATGGGCAAAACAGACTCAGCACAAGGAGATTAAAGAAATTTATTGTTATTGGTCCATCCCCCAGGGGCAAACTGCTCCAGCACAAGTCTCCCATGGGTGGCGGCTCCCCACAGACCCCTGCTCCTGCATGGGCTCCTCTCCATGGGCTGCAGAATGGAGATCTGCTCCATGGGAGACCCATGGGCTGCAGGGGGACAGCCTGCTCCACCATGGGCTGCAGGGGAACTTCAGCAGCTGGAGCACCTCCTGCCCTCCTTCTTCAGTGACCTTGGTGTCTGTAAGCCTGTTTCTCACTCCTCACTCTCCCAGCTGCTATTGAATATTCAGCCTTTGGAGCCGGCTGAAACTGGCCCTTATCTAACATGGGGCAGCTGCTGGGTTCTTCTCACAGAGGCCACTGCTGCAGCCCCCAGCTACCAAAACCTTGCCACATAAACCCACTACACCCTTGTGTCATTTTCATTTCACTTAATCAAGAATATCCTGATAATAAGAGTCCCTGCCCTGCAGAGAGGATGGACTGCGATGCCTCGTAGTTCCTTGCAGATGGGTGAAAGCAGAGAAAGGTCACTGTTGTGACGTCTAGCACAAAATCTGGCTTGTGTTTAGAAAGACAAAAATTTGCTCTGATGTTCACTGTTCTGTAGCATGGGTGGGCTTTTGCCCATGCCCACTCATTCTGCTCTGGATTTATCCACAACCTAATGTTTCAAGAACTGAAAAGATATAAAGAAGCTGATATTGGTTCATTAGCAAGTCTCACATTACTGACGTAAATTGCAAGATGAGTGATTTTTACATCTTGAAAACTTGAAAACGGGTGGCTTGATCTGTTCAATTGTATCTGTAGCCTACTCGTCCATGTCAGTCCATAAGGGGCTGTGGGAGAGGCTTTCACGTCCGGTCACTGTGCTAATGTTGATGTGCAGCGGAGGAGCATGCCACTGAGGGCTGTTGCTTGAGCTGAGTTTCCCTTAGGTTTCTTTCCATCTGCATATGATCCTGTGGCTTGGAAAATTCCTCTTTAGTGGCTTCTGTTTTTCTGTGCTGTTTTGAAGTTGCCAGTAGCTTTTCAGCTACTGTATTGCTCTGTACGGTAGGCAGATCTGACAGCATCTTTTCACCTATGAGTCAGATTTGCTTTGTTGAGGTCCCACAAATCTGAACAGCTGCACAGTTGTACAGGTACTCAGTAGTCCCCAGTTTTAGCCCATGTCACCAAAGCATCTTCCTCACATCTAAAAACAGTGTGTTTTTTCTTCTGTACTAAAGAAAAAAAAATAATTTTTATAAGATTAGAATATACTTTTGCTAGTATTTATCAAGTGATTCTCTGAAATCTAGAGAAAATTATTTTCTCCAGCCATGTGGCTTCTTCATAACCTGTGAAATGAATGATTTGTTCTGTCAAGAAGGCTTTTGGTTAAGGAACTTGCCTTTTCTAGCTCAGTTGATCTCATAAGACAGATGATGTTTTGACTTTGGCTTGCATGTGGTATATTATAGCTGGATATTTATCATATAATAAAACACTCAAAAAGCAAATTAGTTTACCAGATAGCTCCATATCCCTAGTGGTAGGGGAAGAGAGATTAGTTGTCCTGTAGTCGTACTTGGAAGATGTCAAGTAATCAACAGCCATTGCTCTAGTAGAGAGAGATTGGATGTGTGTAATTAAATCCATCACAAACACCGCTCAAAATATAATTTATTTTGTGCAAAGGATGTCTTACTGTGTTACACACTTACCAAGGCTAAGAGAATAAAAATATAAACAGAGGCAATATGCCTGTCATTTCAGTAACAAGTGGAAACCGGGGATATTAAAGTAAAAGTTTTGAAAGAAACTTCCCTACATACTGAAGATTACACATCAGCACAACATTGCTTTCAGTTGTTTGAGGCATTAGGTTAGTTTTCTAATCTGAGGGCAATGACATAATATGTGTCTAGGTATCTCTCAGGCTACCAAAACCAGGTTTATGAAACGAGAATGCCTGTAAAAGGATCCAGAGCTTCAGCCCCAGATGTGACTCCCAACAGCCTTACTGGGACGCTGCACAGGGGTCTGGCTGTACGCAGCCACTTGCAGGCTGCGACTCTGAATTTCTCAGCTGCTCTTCACTTTATTGCTGACATCTACAGAAAAATGTATAATTTTTTGCCATGGAGGGAGATATTTATTTTAGTTGTCTGGGCAGCAACGAAAGTATATAATAGAAGGTGGTGTAGTAGCAGGCAGGCAATAATATCTCACCCTCAGGGCTACTCGCCAAGTGGGGGAAGATGCCACCTTGCCGGCCTCTGCTGGGGCTTTTCTCAGCACACAGCACTCCTTTGTGTTTCTCTTGGCAGAGCAGAACCTCACGGGTGACTTCAGCAAGTTTATGGTTATTTCTCCAGCAAAGGAGAGAGTCACAGAAGTACCATTTCTTGTAAGCAAGGAGAGCTTGTGAATATTAAAAGTGTAGTCAGTGTTGTTAAATTTGATTATCTGCAGTTACACCTCTAACAGATAAGTTGAGATGCCTGAAGAGTTTCACCATCAGGAAGTTATGTGGGAGCCAGTGAATTGTTGATTTAATGTCTTTTGCAAAATTTCAGGGTGTTCTGTGAACTAATAGGCTGGTAATGAAAGTGTCAGCTTCAAGAAAACAAAATACCTGCATTGGCAACGGGCATCTTAGTGTGGGGATAAAGCATGTTGCACTAAGAAGGGTTAACAAACAAGCTGACAAAATATTTTCCTGTTGCAGCTGCTAATATTAGAAAAAAGCCTATTACAAACAGTGTGTTTCCAGCAACATGCAGAATAACTGCTTTGTTTACATCTGCACAAAAAGAACTTGGCAAAATCAGAGATGGGTCTGGGAAGGAACTGGAGCCCTGAACGCTCTGCCCTAATGAGACTTCAGAAGCTCTCAATCAAATTACTTTATCAAAGAGAAACTGGAGAAGTGATTTGATCAGTGCCTACATAGGTCAAGTTTTCAAATACTCAGAGGGCTCTTTAATCTAACAGGAGGTATAATAAGATTCAGTGTCTGGAAACTGAAGCTAAATAAAATCAAATTGCAATTAAGAAATGTTTAGGCAACAGGGGTAATTAACCATTGCCACAACTTTTAGGGTCAGGATGGAATCACCATGTCTTGCAATCTTTGGGTTTCGATTATTTCTCGATGCTGTAGCCCATCTTTGGTATGCAGTCAGGTGTGGTTTGTGTTCCTATCAACAGAGTGAGGACGTATTGCTAGAAATAAGATGGGCACATGAAATATAATAAAAAAAAAACCTGATGCATGACTCTGTGTTTACTAGTTCATGAGTATTTCAATTTCAGTTAATTATTTCAAGCATCTTTTCAAAAAAAAAAAAAAAAACAACCCAAAAACAAAAACAACTTTTTTCTTGATTTGTTTTTCTCATTGAAAACTCACTAAAGGCACAAGAGCTCTGGAGGCACCAGCAGAACTTCAGCGGAAGGGTAGTTGGTCCTACAACCTCCTCCCTGTTTGCAGAAGATTAGGGTGGATGTGGAAAGGGGACAGACTGGAGGGACTATGGAAGAGTGCTGTGACTTCCCGTCAGTGCAACAACTACAGCAGAATCTGAGGGGTTGAGGGGCTGGTGTTTTTGTTGACTTTTCCAGTAGTAGCAGTGCCAGAAGGCACGAGATGCCTTTTATTGCTGCAGCCTGCAGGAAAGGCATAGCCTGGTTGTAAGCATTTGAAGACTCCCGGTTGATTGTCCTGGTGAGAGATGGGTTTGCTGCTACCTCCCCTCCTGCCCTGCGTTTTGAATTGTTCACAAATTGCTGTAAACAGCACATCTTGAGAGAAGGTGTAGGGCCTTGCTTGAGCGCCTCATTAACCATGCTTAGGTTCAGACTTGTGGTGTGATTAGACCGGGAAGGAACAATATGTTTCTTGCATCAGGCTTTATTAGCAGAACATATGAACACTAGACTCGCTTCATACATTGTAATTTATCTCCATAAAAGCCCCTCCAGTATTTTCCTTGTCTAGATAAGATGCTCATGGAAAGAACCAACAGCCCTCCTGAGTTGGTGCAAATTTCTGTGCCGATTTTCTGTGGTTTTCTTTTGGATCGTATAGTGCACAGAGGGCATTCAAGATGCTTTTGTTACAGAAATCCATCAGAGGTGATGTTCCCAGTGTCAGCTCCGTGTGCTCTAGGCTTGAGAGCAGGATGACCCAGATTGCGTGACTTGGGTTTTTCTTAGGAGAAACATTTGGCTGGGTGAAAGGTGATGCTGCAGACCACACCGCAAGAGCTGTTACGACAATCAGTGGATTTTATAATATTTCTGTCTGACCCAAGAGACCAGAATCACAGTTGTTGTTGTAAACTTAGAGGCCAGAGTCAGACCCTTCTTTGCTGCTGGGCATCTCCTACTTCCAGATTCAGAACATGGGTGCCTAGCTTAAGGAAGTTATTCTGGAAAGGGGCTGCTTTTCTGGCTTTCACCTCTTCCAAGGATACTGTTGGGAGAAGAGAGCCAAATATACCAGAATTAAAGGATCTGAAGAAGATGAATAATATCCCATGAAGGAGCTGACTGATCTGAGCTCCATTTCACAAGTAGCCTGTGCTCTGCGTGTGCCCTGACTGTATTAGCACTAGAACCGCACATTAGTTTTAAGACTCCCTCTCGAGTAGGGATATTGTAATGTTTTTTAATTGGGGCTGATAAAAATGTGGCATTACATGTAGGTTCTTCAGAGAAGCCAGTTGTGAAATTGGGTTTGTATTAAACCTAATGATGGAAAATTAAGCATAGTACGTCTGTCGGAAATGGTCCGCAGTAAAAATCTTTTCCTCTCCATTACAGAAGGTTAATAGGGAATAGGGGAGGAAAGATGCACGGGGAAAGCGAATCCAACTAGGGGAATTAATAAGCCTTGAAATTCCCTCTGTTCAGAGTTCTCACACTGTCATTAGTTGGAGCATTAGGGATGATTATACAAATGCTTTGGATGTTACTCTTCCTTAAATCCCAAATTTATTCACATTTTGTATGTGAGGGTTGCTTCGCTAGAACCATAGCTCTATAAATCTTGGAGCGTCCAAGGAATGTGACTATGTTTATGAGAAACTGAGCTTCAGAAATCCTTAAATCCAGTAGCCTGATCTTCAAAGCAGGTGGTCAATTTGATGGTAATTTGTTTCAGAAGAAGCAGGATATGTTCAGCATCCCTGATCATTCAACCACCAGTCTCGTTTATCTCACAGCTTGCCCTGTGGCCGTGTGTCCACTGCTGTCATTCCTTTCTCCTTCTCGTAGTCCTATAACTTCAAAACAGAGCATATGCCTGTCTTGGTATCTTCCCTCCAATATAACAGTAAGCCAGCTAAAGCATTATTTGTCATGTTTTGTCATGTCATTGTTTTGCCATCTGCTGAAAAGGCGCTCTAATGCCCTAATCTGTCTGCTCCTGCCCAATTTTGCAATGAGGGACAGAGCAGAGATCCTGACTGCTTGTGATCGAATCTTCATGGTGATTTCTCAAGGATAGTAATGTTTACAATAGCACACTGGCCATATTTTTGTCTCTAAAAATCACCCTGAAATTGCAACTTGATTTATTCATTCTTTATCCCTTCTAAAGCATGACTGTAGTATTGCTGACAAGGGATAGTGTTCAGGCTTCTTTTCAGTAAGCTTTCTGTACGAAATGAACCTTGTGTATGTGATTGTCATCTTTTTTTTTTTTTTTTTTTTTAAAGCCGTTAGAGGAAGATATATTTTCTCTTTGCTAACAGGGGCTAGCTTTGGCTGAGACCAGAAAGAATTGATGCAGGATGTTAAGGCCAAAGAACCCAAGCGCATCAGGAAGCACTTCTGTGCTGTGTGGGTAACAGAGCACCGGCAGAGGTTGCCCTGAGAAGTTGTGGGGTCTCCTCCTTGGAGATCTGCACAAGCTGTTTGGGCTGGGCCCTGGACATCCCTCTACAGGTGTCCCTGCTTGGGCAGTTGGGTGGACCAGATGAACCCCAAAGGTCCCTTCCAACCTCAACTGTCTATGGTTCTATGATCTTTAGATACTTGTAATCATAGGGAAAAAAACAACAGTTTATTTGGCCAACTATAAATCTGGTCAATTCTAGTAGACAAAAACTTAAATTTTTCAGCTACTCTCAGTTTCTTTTGTTAAAAATAAATATTTTGGTAGTCAATTGTTTGGCTATTCACGTTATTTGCTGTTAGTTCAACAGGAGGATTTTGCTATGCATTTGCAGTTTTGCAGGGAGTATAAGAGGTTACAATTCCATCTATGTAGTGATAGAGATTTCTAAAATATTTATATCAAAAAGGAATGCTTTATGTTTTTATACATCTGAATTTTAAGATTGTGCATGCAAGGAAACTATTTTTGTGTTCTTTTATTCTTTCTCATAACATCACATCTTTGCAATTGGCATAAATTTTAGAGTTGAATTTGCAGAGCAGTTTAATTTGCTTCTAACATCCTTTGTGGTTTATTTGAAATGCTAATAATTTGTTTGCTATTAACCTGGACCCCTTTCACTTATCTCATATTGTACACCTCAAATCTTGCTTGAATATCTTGCTCATCTGTATGTATCTTTTGGTCCTGTTCTTTGCAGGTCTGTGAAGAAAGGTATGTAACTTGAGTGGAGTCGTTACGCAGCACTCACAAACTTGCTATTTCACTATACATGCTATATACTTGTTGTGCCTGACAAGCTGTTTATTCCCTTCCCATCTCTGAGTTTGTCTCCTTGACTTAAAAAATATTTGAATGTGAGTTAGTGTTTCTGGGCAGCTGTAGGCAAGTGTGTGTTTCTTACTTATTTCTTTACTTTCTTTTGCCTGCACCAACCTATGGGGTGGTGGAGAAACAAAGAAGTGGAGAAGGAATGAGAGTGGAACTCACAGATAGGTGAAAGCTTGTTTTGCCTCCCTGTCTTTAAAACAGACAGTAGCCATGGAGAGATGACCCAGCCAACCCTGACTATCCAGACCCACCCGTACCGGAGCTGCGAGCCGGTGGAAATGTCCTACCCCCGGGGGCAGTTCCAGCCAGCCATCCGAGTGGCCGACTTGCTGCAGCACATCACCCAGATGAAGCGAGGACAGGGCTATGGATTTAAAGAGGAGTATGAGGTGAGAGGAACCTTCACTCACGTGAATAAGTAGAGGAGTGGCAGTCCTAAGGGACAGATGCTTGGGAGGGGAGGATAACCATTGTGAAAAGCATCTTTGCCTTGATTCACTCACCCTCTTAATCCTTTCCTTCCTCCATCTTATTTCTGTTTATAAGGCTAGGATTTTACAGCACTAGCAATCTTTGGTGGCTCTCTGGTCCAGAGGAAATGTGTTTAATACAGTGGTAAGAGAATTACATTGTGTTCGTGTGCACTCTCTCCAATAAAGAGTGGATAGTAAATATTTAATAGTTGCTGAACTCCATGAAGGATTTGGAGTCCCATCGTCCTTAATTTATTGGTGTGCTTTAGTTGACGATAGGGCAAAGCAGGGTTTATGAAAAGGAAGGGTTTTTGCTTTTTTTTTTTGGAGCCCCAAATACTCTGTAGCAATTGATCAAGTTAAATCACAGCTTAATGACCTGCATGCAGAACTGTAAAGGCAAAGGCAGCAGCCTTGTGCAGCTTAAATGAAGATGGAGTTTTCCAGAATGCTCAAACCTCTGGCTCAGAATATGTTCAGCAGACCTAGTCTTGCAACTCTGTGTGAAGAGAGGGGCAAGGAGTAAGCGGAAAATATGAAAGCAGCCCTTCCACCCTGTGGCCAAATAGCTGGAGTGACCAGGAATTTAATTCAAATGCCAGGAAGAAGTGTGGCACTGGGGAGGAGTTGGAAGACAAATATACATTTAGAGGAGAGAGAACAGAAGAGGGAAATAGCATCAAACATATGTGAGACTTTGCTGTAGCAAGCGATAATTATAATGAATGTAGTAAGCTTGTGGGAAGGCAATAAGTAATTAATATGCATAGTGGCATTAAAACTACTTAAAAATAACATAACAGCTGTGAAAAATAAGTTACTTAATGAAAACAGCTCACTTTTCCACCCTGCAAGTCGGAGTCCATGGGGTTTATATCATTGATGCTGGGGTTTGCTGTAATTGAGAGGCAATCTTTTTCTGGTTGTCACCAGGGAGTATTTTTTTAATCAGACAGCATCAAAGACTGTCATAACAAATGTTGCTGGTAACTGTATGTTAACCAGGGCTAGTCACTCATGCCCCACAATCAGGGACACTAATTAAAGTGTCGATACAAAGAGCTTGGTTTAATATGGAAAAAGGGTATTAATTCTCTAAGGAGATTTACTTAGCCCCCCTTGGCCTCCAGTTCCATGAGTAGTACCCAAAGCTGAATTCAGCTCAATTACAGATGCCCTAAGATCTAGTTCTTGATGTTCAAGAAGAAAACAGGTGCTGGCATATATGTAATTTTCTGGCACTGGCATTGGTAATTATCAAAATAACACATTAGCATGAAAAATGTCAATGCAACTTTCAGCTCCACAAGTTCTGCGTTTCCCAGAAAGTGCTATCTACATACGTATATAATGATGATGACATTATATACATTTGCATAATTCCTTTCTTTACAAGAAATAGCCTGGAGAATGCCACAAGCTCTTAAATCGCTTTTGCTGTTCTACCCTTCAATCAGAGGCAATTGCCCTAAGTGGCAGTCCTTTTAGATGGTGGAATTTGGATTTCAGAGCATGGGCTGCAGGTAGCACTTTGGCTCCAAGCAGCTTTCAGCCACCACCAGCAATACTGCAAATTGCAGGGAGGATGTTGAGGAGTGTTGTGAATCCTGGAAGGTAGGAAGGGTGGTTTTAAGTTGGCTGAAATCTTGAGAAATGTAAAGCTAGAAAGCCTGTTTTGCAAAACATTTTGCAAAATGGTTGATAAAAGCTTAAAAAGAAAAGACCTGAAATTTTATTTTTGTGTCTCTTAAAATCTGTTTTCATACACTAATATTAGTGTCATCTGTCTGTATGTTTTTTCTTCTAAGACGCTGATTTTCTGTTTACTTTGCAGATTGATAGCATAAATGAGAGCCTACTTAGTGACATGTTAGCAAACAATTTTACTCTCATGAAAAATCACTTTGAACAGAATGTATCAGTCATACATGACAATCTCTTATCTCTGTACATTCCCATTTCCACTGAGAAACCAGGGAATTGCATTCAAGATTTGTTTTGTACCCCTTCAACTGCAGAGCACTAGAGCACAGGTAATGTGTTTTACTGGGGGCATCTTGGAAAATTTTTCATGTGCCTGCATCTTACATCTAACTCCACACCAGGATGTGGTTGCGTAAGTGGTGTCACTGCTTCTGTGAACTGGCTGATAACTGTGTGTGTGAACACGGGAACCTGTCAGCACTTGCAGCATGTGCATTATTTGGGGTCTGCCTGCTGCACCTGAGGCCAGAGTGACTGCTGTTTGTTTTAGCAATCAAATGTGTGCACCTCAAGAGAAAAATATATCACTGACACTGGAAGTAGACGGCACTGTTTGGGATTAGGCACGGCCATAAACATTTACACGGGACTTGTTTAACTGTCACCTGTTCCTTTTTCAGAACATATCAGCCCTGATTTGTTGTGAGCTGCTAGACTGGTCCCATAGCCATACTGCGAGCACCAATTACTGGCTGCAGAGATAATAAGCTTAAGTATCCAAACTCATTTTCAAATATGATTTAGGATGTCACTAACGTACATTTCTCTTGCTGCATTACTGAGACTGTTAGTTATTTTGGATTTTGTGGCTCCTTCCTCAGGAATCTTGCTACTGCCAGGCTTCAGTGCATTGAAGTCACCTCTGGATTTTAACCCACTCATTTCTGGCTGGCTACACAGCTTTTATCTGGTCAAAAGAGTAGGTCCGGGAGCTCAGGCTATGATATGACATTACAAAATGTTTGGCAGTAGGGTTGTCACTATATATGCCGTCCTTGGATTGTGTTGGCTTAATGCTTTTTATGTCCTTGCTCTGTACCAGACTGGGGAACTGAACTGGCTGAAATATTTCTCTTCAGGGCTTTTTGGGGTATTTTTTTTTCTCTTTTTTAGCCAAAGCAGTTTCTCATCCTGGGTCACAGCAGAGTCATTGGAAGAGTTTTGCCACCAGTGTTGAGAAGCTGGAGGCTGCAGGAAGATGCTCAGGACTTTGTGGCGAGCTGTGAGATGAGCAGCAAGGCTTTTAATTGATAGTGTTGCCTTTGGCAAGAATACAACAGCATTGGGGCGCATCAGAGCAAATGAATGATTCAGGTTTTCCTACTTAAATGAAAAACAAACTGCAAATTAGCTAAATGCATCCATTGGAAATGTATATTGGCTTGCACTAAGTCTCAATTGAATGTGAACTCTTTGGTTATGTTTGGGCCATGGTGCTTGGAAATTTTAATCAAGATAAAGAGACTTGTAGAGATATGGCCCTGCAATTTCAGATAAAAATTAGATCATTTTAGTTTTAAAAGCTTCATTATAGGATAAATTCCACTACTGGGATGATATTTCAGCATGAATTTTTCCAAACTTCTCTAGAAGAAGAAAAGAAAGAAAAGCTTAAAAATTAAATTCAGATTTTTAACACCAGAATTTTACAGCTAGCAAATTGAACAAAGAAGCATTTGGAGTGTTTCGTGTAGAAGCATCACACGTGGGTCAAATACTGATAGCCAAGAGATCTATCTGTCCTGTTTTGCTATTAACAATACTGCAGAAAGAAACAGAAATATTCCTTTTTGAGATCATGGAAATAAGTATTGTACAAACCTAAACTCAAGAGAAAAAAAAAAAAACAACATTAGGAATGCTTCTCTTTTTCTGGATGCAACTTATATTAATTATAATTGATACTTTTGCCTTTGTATTTCTAATGCAGTTTTAATTCTCAGTTTTTAGTGGTATCACAACAAAATTGCCAATGCTGTACCACCTGGATATGTGCAGTTACTCCGATCTGTTTTATAGAAGCAGGGGTATGGGTGCACTCTGCAAAGGCAGTTTGTGTTCCTCACCAGCCAGATCCCCCCCTTTCATTTCTTCAGGGAGGGGTAGTTTCATAAAACGCAGAGAATTCTCTGGTTTCGAGTGAGATGAAAAATCCCATGTTCTGAAATCTTTGGAGACTATCTCAGGCAAATATAAAAACATGAATTTCAATGGAGACTTTCATGTTCAAATCACCTGAAAGGACAAGGTTAGCTTAGAAGGGATTTATTGGACCTAAACATATTTTATTTGGCCAAGACAGCCTACCCCCCCATGGACGTGATGAGGGAGACATTTACTTATTTATTTTCCCTTTTCAGATGGCTGTGATTACGTGTTTAATGACTGTTGCCATTCTCTGGTCAATCTGCTGTGATTTGATATTAGTAGAAAAATAAGGCACCTTTTTCCTTAGTCTTTGAAGATGAAAATGAACCTTCCTCACCTCTTTGCTTTTACTCAGGGATTTTTTATTTTTTTTCATTGTGTGTAGGTTTTTGTGGGTTTTGTTTTGCTTTTTGTTTGGGTTTGTTGTTTTTTTTTTGTGCTCAGGAGATGAGCTGCTATTTGGAAACAGCTGTCTGTAAAGGAAATATATGTGTGATCAAAGCCCTCACCAATTACAGTTATTACTCTTTCTCCTGGGCTTTTGAATAGGAACTCGCTGTCCCTGTCTTTTGTCAGCAAGGCTCGTGGCAGTGCTGCACTGCCTGACATTTTCTGTCCTGGAACCCCTTTGGGGGAAATTCACAACGATCTGGTCTGCCAGGGGGTTGCTCATATTAAGTTTAATTGCAAGGCCGGTGTTGTAGATCCTAATAATTGTGTCTCTCTGCTATTGCATTCAGGCACCATAATAGACCTGGATCACTTGTGAAGATGAATATAAATTCATTTTCCAGTACAGCTGTGTCAAACTACCTGCTGCTAGCTAAGGCAGATATGATTCCCCAATGAGAGCAGTCTAAAAACTCCGCAATTCCCCGGGGACCATAAATAATGCAATT
Organism: Netta rufina; assembly: GCF_964035555.1. Classification (NCBI taxonomy): domain Eukaryota; kingdom Metazoa; phylum Chordata; class Aves; order Anseriformes; family Anatidae; genus Netta; species Netta rufina. The sequence continues at coordinate 4,729,070 of NC_140140.1, forward strand.
TGTAATGTTGCTGTTGTTTTTAGTAATATCGGCTCGTGTTAGGGAGTAGATCTTGAAGGAGGCAGATCTATGGAGAAAACTCAGTGGAAGCCGTTCTTTTCCCACCTGTGTGTTCAGCACTAATGATGGCTGGGCTGGGTGCAGCTGCTGCCAATTGTCTGCAGCTCGTTGGTGGCTTTCTGTTCGCGTTGTGGTGCCAGCCGTGCCCAGCCGGCCGGTGCCACTGCGGTTCCAGCCGAGCACTGCTGTGACAGCTGCTTTCAGCTGCTGCTGCTGGCATCCCCGGTGGTCCTGAGACACGGAGAGAGGTCGTCCTGCTTGTGGGTGGATAGTCCAGGCCATCTTCCAAGGAAGGCAGGACCGTCCTCCAGCCAGACCCCAGCACAGCTGCCGTTTTCCTGGCTCTGCCTCTCCAATCCTTCCTGGGCTTGTGTCAAGGGGAAAGTGGCTCGTTCGCTTGTGTTCAGAATAGCTGCAGGACCAAGCTGTGTGGTAAAGCAGCGCTGTCTGCTGCTGGTTTCCTTAACCCATCCTTTCTCAAGCAAAAGGGCAAATTTGGGGAAAATGATGATTTATTTCCATAGTTTCTGTGTTTTACCTCCTTTTGCCTCTTGTCTTTAGACATAATCTAAAACCCTGAGCTTTTTATTTTTCCTCAGAGAAAACCAGCTAGTGATTTGTATTACATCACCCCATCGCTAACATAGAAATAGTTTAAACCACTGTACATGCTCAACTGAGAGCCTGAGCCCCGTGTTCCTGCCATCTGGGTTTTCTTAGCAGTGTACATATGTGAAATCTCCACAAACCCTGTTCTACGGGAGAAATGAGGTTAACCTGTGTCTGTGCAGCCAGAAACAAATTCTCCTGATCCTTTTAGATCTGAACTTGCAGGAGGAAAATGATTCTCAGCTAGCAAAAGCCAAGAGATGCAAATGGTCTGCACCAAGCTCTGCTTTTTACGATAGTAGATGTGCCCTTTCCTCGAGAACAGCTGTTTGCTTAGTTGACTACTGAATTATGCAGTGCCTTTATTTTTGCCCTCGTCTGTCATCTTAATCCACCTGAAGGCATTGGCCAGATTTTTATAAACACTCCACTATTGTTTATTTCGCAGGCACTACCCGAGGGGCAGACGGCATCCTGGGACACAGCCAAGGAAGATGAAAACCGCAATAAGAACAGATACGGAAACATAATCTCCTGTAGGTGTTAATGCACATTGCACTGAGCTTTCTCTATGGTTTTATAAGCATCTTGTGGAAGCAGGGTGTGCGTGAGAACCTCGCTAAAAGCTGGTTTACATTGCTGAGCATTCAGTAGTTCAATTGGATTGTTACATGCTATGTTTATTTCTAGGATTATTTTTTTTTTTTTGGTTTATGGTTTTTTATTGGTCTATGTAAACTCAATGCATGATTTTACCCTTTTTAATACTTGTAAAATCTACCTTACTTTGTATTTGATGTCTGTAATTTAAGGACTAAATCCGTTTGTCAGATTTTCACAGTGGATGATGATACCCATTTTCTATGGATTTTTATTACTAAACCCAGATCTTTCAGTGCCACAAGTGGGAGTGAAAAAGGAGACGTGGATATGTCAGGTTTTTAGATATGAAGGATATAGATAGATACCAGGTTTTCTCCTTCTTTGTGGTCAGTAACCAGTGGAGCAGTTGCTACTTATCTACATGTATACCTGGTTTGATGACTAGTACAAGCTTAGCTTCTGCTCCAGAATCACAGTAAGGCAGTTGAAAATGCACTGAAAGCTTCTTAATTTTACTTCTTTCAGTAACCAATTAGTGTTACTAATTGTGGTTAACCAATAGTGGTGTTATAGGGATATTAACACTTGCAGAACTACAGGGCATGGAAGACTCCTGAGGTCAGTTTTAGTCTCCAAGTCAGGACTAGCTCCACCTCTGTCGTTTTTATCAGATCTTTGTGACACCTTTTCCTAAAGATCTCCAAATTTAAGCTCTCCAAAAACTCTCCAGGCAGCTTACCCCAGTGTTTCATTATTTGCTGTAATGACTGGGACATATGAAAAGAGGTGTGATAATTCATTCTTTTTAAGGGTTGCTGAGCAGCATCAAATTGGAGAAGCCAGGCCTGAGACCATCAGAACAAGAAACAGGGATATAAATGGTTATGCCATAGATTTATGTGACTGGATAATTCTGTGGAACACTACAAAAGCAAAATTAAGTCACATGGAGTGACATATTTAGTAGTATGTTTTTTCTCAGGTTAAATGCATACTTCTTATAGGACAAACAGACCTTACTAAAGAAGTGGGAAACAAACAACAACAAAAAAACTTTGTCACAAATCTCTCTCACATACCTTAAGTTTCATCTCATTCTTATAAGACTTGAAAGAAGTGATTCATGTAACAGTTTTGGGGTAATGGCATAGAACAGACCAGGAACCCTATGGCAAAGGTGAAGTCTGGAAATGAAGATCAGAAGTTTGTGAGCCCTGATCTGATCCCATTTCTGCTTGCTGCCTTTCTGCCTTGGTTGTGAGCAGGTCACCAGTTCCCATAATTTTTTGTTTCTCCGTGTGGAAAATAGAAGTGGTACCACTAGAATATTACAGATAGTGTGGAAATCATTCCCCTTATCTTCAGGTGCCAAAAAAGCACAGCCTTGCTGTAAGCTTCCCGTGTTGCTAGTGGGAGATACCTCCAGACAGAGGTTCAATTTGCATGTCTAGACAATTAGCTTAGATCAAATTATTCTGAGAGATGAATCATCTGGCTTTAACAACTGCACATTTGTTTGAAGGTGGAAGTGCCATAGTATGATATAAGGAAAGAAACATGAAAGACTTTGTGCCTCTGCGGGATTTTGAGGAAGCGGTTGACATAATGTCAAAGTGCAGGTGAAAAGAGGCAAGACTATGCAAGAGCCACCATTGAATTTATGCTGAAGGTAGTCACAAAGAAAACACTGAACTCCAAGTGAAACGTGAGAAGAAATTAAGGAAGCAAAATCAAGGAAGATAAATGGGTTATTATCTAAAGGGAAGGTGTTCACGAAGATTAATTGTTGTCTGACAAAGAATGATGTTAGCCTTTTGCTATAAATATAAATACAGTAGGAATATAGATAAGAGGTGATGCGCTTGAATAAGGAAATGCAAAATGTAATCAAAGCTAAGAAAGAAGTATCTGCATGGTACAAAACAGAAGGGCGCAGGTTTGAGGGCTTGTTGTTGGGGAAAAAAATCAGATGGAGGTTGAGAGGATGGAGAGGCATAGTAAGGAAAGCAAAGGTCATGAAAGAGAGCAGGGGTGCAGAAGGGTTGAAGGTAAACAACAAGGCTGGGATGGTTTCCTTCACTTCAGATAAATATGAAATAAAGACTTTGAGAAGGAGACAATAACTTATAAAAGATGGCACAGAGAATTTAGTAGCATGCCATAAAGAGCGATGAAGTAAAATGGATTGAGGTATCTGCTTCTCTTTGAAGGTGCTGGGGAGAAGGAAGAGAGGATGCCCAAGGAAGGGGCATAACGTTCATCAGATGTTCTGTAAAACCAGTGCGAAATTATCATTGATGTCTTTGGCTAAGCCTTGAGCTAGACCATACTGGTGGGTAACATTGGGCAACTTCCCTGAGTAAAGGCAGTGACAGGATCCAGAATAGAGAATTGACAGAAGAGCTGAAAATAGCAGGAGAGCAGTTCCCGCTGGGCGGATCATGAAAATGAATTGTGCTTGGTGGGTACAGACCGTGCAAATGCCTGAGCAGAGGAGAGGAGGCGGAAAACAATTACACCCTTAACTGCTTTGTTGTGCTAGAGCTGCAATTGGTGGTAAAACCCAGAGTACGCACTGATTGCTCTTACTGGTGCGTTTGGTAAAATGTTGCAGATGTCAATTAACATTATTTGTTTAACCACAGTTGCCATGTCATTAGTCCTGAAACAACACAGTCCATGCTTTCTGGGGACTGAATTGAATAGTCAGGTTTTGATCTAACTTCTGTAACTGCTTCAGAGGCTTCTGTTAAAATGTGGGTTTATAAGCTCTATCAACAAGTAGCATTGCTCAGTGATTCACAGCAGATTAGATCTTGTCTTTCTGGCCTCCTGGGTAGTAGTACACTTACAGGACCATTTCACTCAGCTTACCACTTTCCCAGTGGTATTTCCCTGTATTAACACTATGCCTCTGTGAAAACCTAGATCAGCCCCAACATCTGCTCTTCTTAGATTTGCAAACCAAAACTGGAGGTGTATCAGTTCACTGGGAGGAGATGCAGGAGAACCCTCAGCTTTTCCATTCTTTAAACCCAGACTTTTCAAGGCTCCCTTCAGTCTGGAACTTTTGGCATGCTTTTAGAGAAAAGGGAAAGCCAGGGAATGGATTTGGTGTCTGTATTACCACAGAGATCCATTGCTGATGATGAAAAGATGGTTTCTCTTTGCTAACTGTGATTTCATGGATCCACCATGCTTTAGGGAGCTGCTCTACTTGAAGTTTTTGATATGTCAACAGGTTCTATGATCTATGCACTGGTGCTTTAGTTGTAAAAACTGGTGAGTTTGTCTTTGCAGACCAGCTTAGGGAGCAAGGGCAGGTAGCAGATGCATTTATGTACTGAATCTACATTATTTAAATTTGCTTTAGAGCGATTTTAATTGATATTGAGGTTTTCAAAGTGCATCAGCAGGTGATGGTTAGGGGAGAGGTGTTGTACTTGCGAGTTGAGTTCTATTACATAGAAAAGAAAACATCCAAAAGCTATATGAGATCTTTATTTCTATTCTATTTCTCCTCATTCCCAAATTTAGAGTGAAAACACTCAGGTGAGAGCTGAGAAAACAGAGACGTAGGGTTGTGTTTAACTTACAGGAGAGCACCATCTTTCCCTTTTGTTTTATCCCTTTTCTGAGCATATAATTACAGGATGAGCATAGCGCTCACAGGGATGCTCATACCAGTGCTTCTTTAGACAATTCTCCCATCTGCAGTGGAGCTCCACCATCTTCCCACTTAGGCGATGATTTTAACGTTTTGTGACGGTCCATTAAAAACTATGGAGTTGGTGACACAAGACAGTAGAGAAAACGGCTTCATTTTGTTTGTGCTGTGACTGCTGTATGCTTTGGGCTTGAAGACTGCAAATTAACCCGGATTTTGTGGTGTAACTGACAGACACTAGAGAAGGATTAACAGAGCTCCCAGCTGAAACACAGGTAGAGTGGACTTCTTGTCCACGAACAAGGATAATGCATAAAAAACAACAGCAACAAATGTCAGTTTTGGAATTAGAATGTAAATCTCTTATCTTCCAAGCATTTTTATCTCATGGTTTCTTCTGTAGTACCTAAGCACTTGCTTGTCTGTGCAGTGTCCATGGTATGTGATCCTGGGAGCGTGGCAGGTTTCACACCTTGCTGTTATCCTTTTCCCAAGGCACAGTGTGGGATGGCTGGGGATGGGATTGGAGGACTGTGTTGATTCATTGCAAAAGATGTCTGCATTTCTCCATCAACTATGTGGGGAACCATGACAGACAATTTAGACTAGCTGCATAATATTTAGATGGCGAAAGTTGCATGAGATTAATCCAGTGCTGGTGTCAAAATGGTATGTGGAAAAATTGCAATGATATTTCAAATGATCACTAATGGGAATTTTGACAGAAGTTTCAGACGATAACGTCTTTGTACTAAAATGGGAGCACAATGCTTTTCAGTGAAATTCTTGTCATTTTTGAAATCTGTTTTAAGACCAATTTTCAGTCAAAGTGCTATTCATACAAATTCAGAGTTCTGCTAACTTGCATACCAACTATAGCCAACAGGGAGAAACAAAATCAAATATACATCTGTAAATATACTTCCATTTTTTGCAGCCTTGAATATTACAAACATACAATTTGTCTTGTTACTCTCTTTTGTTAAAGTTTCTCATGATGCATTTGTATCACATGGTGATTTTATGACGTCTGATGAGTGTACAGAAATGTTGAGTGACACCTTTCATTTCAGTATGCGTAAATATGTTGTCTCTATGGCTGGTGTTGTCCAGTGGAAAAGATGTAGAATCAGGAATATGTTCTAGCCATTGGAAGTAGATGTAGTTAAGATAGTTACTATTCTTTTAAAAGCCCTTTAAAGTCTGTAAATGAAAAGACTGAGTAGAAGATAATTAGTATTGCTGTTAATAGTATAGTAAGTTGCATTGTTTTTTTGTCCTCTTGATTTAAAAAGAAAAAAAAAAATTTGGAAAGAAAGTGATTTGCAAGGTAAGTTATTTCGTGACCTTTTATTCAGAATGGTCTCCTAAACTTATGAACTTATGATTGAAGACACCATTTACACATCATTAAAGTTTTGTGTATATGTATACATATACAGTTTTTCTGCTGCACTGTTCACACTCTTCAGAGAAATAAATCTCCCACATGTATTGTCTCATTTTTGTAAAACATGAGATGACTTACTGTAGATTCTATCCACCTGAAGCAAAGTTCAGCTAAAAATAATTTTCTTTTGAATCCAAAATATAAGATGACCTAAACTTGAATCTCTCTCTCTTTTTTTTTTTTTTTTTTTAAAAAAAATCATTCATTTCCAATGGTCATTTCTTCATCCTTTAGATAGATAGGATAACTATCTTTGGTACACATGAACAAAAGAAACACTTGTTAATAGCTACAGAGCACCTTTTATTTATGCATAACTGTCTTGAATTCACAGACCTATTCTACGTCCTTTTAGGTCTTTCACAGCGAGGTCCCTTGGGGAGGTATTCATCTTGTCTGTTTCAAGTTTCTAATTTAGGAGTGGCTCAAAGAGCTGAAATGTGATTTGTGAGTTTGGCTCTATTAACTGAAGAGAAGATCTTCCTTAAGGGCTGTTCAGAGCACTTCAGCCACACACTGTACGTAGACAGTGTCTTGGTCCCACTTAAACAATTAACTTGAGATTCTTTTCACCTGTCATTAGGGTCATTCTGGGTCTCATGACTTTTCAAGTTATATTATTGCAATAAGCTTAGACTTTCATAACATTATTATACTGTGGCATTGCAGGGAGGATTAGCAAATGTTCTCCTCACAACCATTAACTCTAGGGACTTTTTTCTTTGCCTTTGTTCTGTGTGATTCTTAACTAGCTTAGTTTCCTGCCTTGAATTGCAAGTGTGAAATTGTCTACAGGAGATTTTGTGTGTTTCATCGAGATGTCCAGCTTAATCAGCTCGTTGTCTGTCTGTGTGAATTGCGCTAAGTATAAATTCCTTTGTTGTCTGTCTAAACACAAGATTTAGTGCAACTCCTAGTGAGCTTGCCTTGAGCATGGGTAATTGTCTGGAGCTGGGAGCAACATCAGCACTTAGAGAAAGATACCTGCTGCATTTGCAAAGTTTGTATTTATTAATACAAATATAGCAGAGCTTTTGAAGGATTCACCAGCAAAACCATTTTTGAATGCAAATATGGCATTTGATAAATACAACAATGTGGCTGTGTTTTTTGGGTGTGAAAATTTCACCCAAACAATGAGCAGAGTATGAGAATCATTGCTTTACATGAGCAAATGAATATTTAATATACATCCAAATCCCATTTCTCAGAACTGCATGTACATCTGTCTTCACAATTATTATCTGATTCCACGTTTAATTAAGTCACGACTAAAACCTTTTTGACTGAGTTACTGCAGAATCACACCTCGGATTTTTATGTTTTATTGTGATGATTCTTTTTAATTGAATCTAAATCATGCCTAGGTCCATATTTTGCAAAGTGCTTCTAAATATTAATGCTTTATTGCCTAGGAGCTACTGTCTACATAGCTAGTAGGGAGGAAACAAACTTAATGGAATCTGTTTTCTGCTTCATTATAAAACCCTTCAGAAATGAGCCCAGCAGGCCTGGCTGTGACCTCCGTAACCCGACTGCCTTTCCCAAGCAACTGGTTCTTAGATAACACTTCTGCAATTAATTGCATACCGGGGCTGGGATTGCCAGACCAAATCAGATCAATGACCCAGCTCACTGAGTACCTCCTTTGACAGAGCTCAGCACCAGCTGTTCCAGAGGAAGATCGAAATATTCCCTTGGTGGACAGTCATGACATAATCAGCCCACTGGGGCGCTTCCTTTCTGTGCCTGAACTGCAGAACATACTGGGAGAGTATCAAAAGACTGATACCTGTTATTTTATTGCCTTATCTAAAGTAACTTTGAATGTCCATAAAGATATGAACTTTTTTTTTTGTCCTGAACACAGCTTCACACTTTGCCTTGCTGTCGCTTTGCTGCAGTGGTTTCTGCAGGCTGTATGAAAGAGCATTGCTCTGATTTCCTTTGGTATTTTCTTTCAGTTCCTTGGGTTGCCCCACTTGTTAATTGTAGGATTTCATCTGTCATTTTATCCTCCTTTAATCTTTTATACCTTTGTCACGACCTCATTTTTTATCCTGGTTTTTACTGTTAGTTCTTACCTCAATTTATGTGAACCTAAGGAATCTGGGGAGGCTGTTACTTCCCAGGGTGATGATGGCTCTTGTAAAGGAGATGCTCTTCCTGCAAAGACCCCAAACCAAGCAACATCTGTGGTCTGTGTATAGCTCTGTAATAATTTATAGTGATGGCAGTGAACTTAATGAACGTTGAGTTTGAATGAACACTAACTTAAAGATCTAAACATTACATCTTAAGTACAAAAGAAAGGGCACATAGAAGAAGGAATAGCTCTGATACTCTTTCATTTTTTACTATTGTAAGTGTTCAATTACCCACTTGAAGGAATCGGCAGATAAAATAAAGCACTGACAAACTCCTCTTTATTGTTACTGTCACTTTTTTCTTTCCTTCTTTCAGATGATCATTCAAGGGTGAGATTGCAACTGCTGGATGGGGACCCTCACTCTGACTACATCAACGCCAATTACATCGACGTAAGGCTCATGGACATTCCTGAAGTGACAAACACTCCTGCTGACAAGCCTGCTTACCAATTTGGTGCATCTCATGCAGGGACAGACTGCCGGTCTGATATGAATGACAGCTGAAAGTTATACAGACATCATGTTTTGACAGGGAGAAGGTTCTTGGCCTCCAGTTTATTCTTTCTGACCAGTCTAGACAGATGGAGATTTCCTGTGTCTGACAGATCCACAAACATAAGTGGAATGTGGGCTAAATGCACGATGTATGTGAAAATCAATATCAGCCCCTCGCAATAACATTAACAGATATCTGAGATTTATTGACTGCATACAAAGTCGCAGGACAGAAGGCATAAGTGGATTGACTTTTTTTTTTTTTGAGTATTGTAAAATCACATTTAAAAAGCAAACTCTTACGCACACAGGATGGTCAAATGAACATGCATTTCTTTCATGCATCTCCTAATGCTTAGGAACATGATGCTGTTCGGAAGAGTTTTTTTAATAGAAGAAACCGAAAAATGCACTTCATAAAGTTATGTACCACTGGCATTCAGTGTTATCGTACAGAGGCAAACCCACCCCTTTCTTGTTTTTCCAACACAAAGATGCATTTTTTTTCTGTGTTAGTTTTCAGAGCTGACCGTGGGTTAATTATGGCACTTTTATTTCTTTGAATGAATAGTGAAAACTGCTCCGTTCCTGTTTTCTCTTTGCTATGATGAGATCTTATGATTTTGTGGGGTTTTTATTACTCAACCTGAGTGAGATACCATCACTTAAAATCTCATGGGGCAGCCTTGTTCCTTATCTTCATGTGTTCAACAACCATTGTTAGTACACCATTAAGTATATGACAGTCATTGGTGCCTGGAAGGTATAAAATGCATGCTCTTGTGCTTTGTTTAACTGTGATCTCAGACCATCACAATTTTTTCTTTTTTTCCAGGGGTACCACCGGCCTCGTCATTACATTGCAACTCAAGGCAAGTTCATTCTTGTATGTCTATATATTTGTAAAACCTCTGCTGTTCTAAATTACTGTAGGAGTTATCTCTAGGGTGACATCTGCTCTGTGAACGTCTGAAGTTCCAAGATATTTAAGACACTCAAACACAAAATCTCAGCTGCAGGAGTAAGACTTAGAAGTGGCAGTGCAATCTATAATGTGCCCTTTGTGCATGAAATATGAGATTAGAACTAAAAGGGACTTAACGGAGCTTGGGTTTACCTTCTGGAGTGAAATTGCTTGGGGAGGGCTGTATGAATATGCCTGGGACTGATGAATTTTTGTTGGTGGGAACTATTAGAAAATGTATTAGAACACCATCTTCTGCAAATTAGATGAAATTTCCTCTGCCTTTAGAGGTCTTAAAAAAAAAAAAAAAAAAAAAGCTAACCAACACAACTCAATGTTCAGAGCTATCAATGTTAGATGATGAGCCTTCCTACTCCTGGTCTGTGCACTAGGATGCTATTGTCCTGCATCACTGGGCAAACTATTTTGCTATGACCACTTCCTCTACCATTATTTGTTCTCATTTCACTGTATTCCTTCCTTCCCTACAAATGTGTTGCTACCATAAACGACCCTGTTCTTAACTTCCACTTTGTGAATTTCTCGCTGTTTTGTCCCTGTTGAAGGAGTAAAGGAACATACCAGAATAAAATTGGTGTATGGGTTTATAAGGGTATAGGGAATGCAGCAACGCAAAGAGCATGGAGGATGGAATTTGGACAGGATTGGGTGAAGTTTGGGTGAAGGATTTCACCTGCAGCATAGAGGAGGAGAAGGAAACAAAGTCAGAGAGAGCCTCTAGTCTAATAAATCTTTTGCTGTTTGGCTGTTGGAGCCTGAATTTTTTTCCTCTGGGAGGACTTCAAAAAATTGTGGATTTATGCATGTTTTCTCCTTCATAATTAGTAAATATTAAAGTATGAATAGAGGAATTTGTGTTGCATCGCATGAAAAATTTCAATTCAGCCTTAATTCCAGAGAGACTGCATGGTGCATCCACCTCCCATTGCTTATACGTGATTTCCTACAGGAGCTATCTCCAGTGTTTACAATACAGCCATCACCTCTGTTTACAGCCTGCTAGCACCTTAAATACTTGCTGCAAGGAAGGACAAGGTGTCTGATACTTCAAAGAGCTCTAGGTTGTTTAGTGCCTGTAACCCTGAATCATGGAGAGATGCCCTGGAAGGGAGAGTAGGATCCTGTGGGATCCACAGGGCAGTGGCTAGGAAATAGCTGAAATGGGTTGTTGGCATTAAATACTCTCTCTGAAGATGTCCTTTTGTCTTTTCTGTTGCCCCAGGGCCGATGCAAGAGACAGTGAAGGATTTCTGGAGAATGATTTGGCAAGAAAACTCTGCAAGCGTTGTCATGGTCACCAACTTGGTGGAAGTGGGCAGGGTAAGGGTACCATTTTCCCAGCAAATACAACCAAACTAGTGCCGAGTATAGCACCATGTTGCTGCTGCAGGCATGCTCAGACAGTGAAATGCTTTTTGCTTACTGTAGTAAGGGAATGCATTAATCCACTCGGGGTTTTTTTCCTTTAAAGTGCTAGATTTTGTAATACTTAGCTGCTTCCATTCCAAACTAATAAGGATCTTGTTTCTGGTGTAAGTCTTGACTTTAGCAGAGTTAGACAAATTTATGCTAGCTGAGGAGCTGTCTCCTTTTCAGTACAGAGGGAAAAATGTGCTTTTATAATAATTATTCTTTATCTGTATAATTTGAATACTTCCCTACCCACAAAAATCTGGAGGGGAGAGGACGTGTGACTGGTGTTTGAGCTGATCAAAAGAACTCTTTAAATGACGCTTCAAAGCCGAGAGTTTCTAATCATTTCAGAATATCACTATTCCATGGTGGTGTGAGACCACGCACAGCTGAATCCTGGGGCCACCCAGCACCCTTGGCCTCCTCACCAGCCACAGCTTCACTCTGTTGGACGCAGGTGGGCCAGGAGTCCCTGTGTAAGCACAGAGCGATGGCCAAAGACCAGGATGGGAGCAAACATAAATAACTCAAAGGGCGTGGGCTCGCTGTGGCCAGCTCCAGGAATAAGAAAAAGGCACACCTGTGGTGTGCTTTCCTTAGTGCATTCTCCCCACTCCTGGTAGTGGAGTCTCTTTGGTTTAGAGAGATTCTCAGCCAGAAACCATCACTTTAAAATGTTGTCCTTCTGTTTCTCACCTTCGATTCCTGTTGTACTAAAAAAAAACATTTAAGCAATTGATTATTCACAACTGTTAGTAATTCAGCTGCTTTTTATTTGATTTCCTTTAGATCTCATGGTTGAATGCCACCTGGTTCTGTTCATTTATTGTTATTTATTCTATTTTACTTTCTACTGACACTTCAATTTGAAATAAACTCTTTTGTGTAAAAAGCAAAAAACCTAAATTAATAATGTTTTATATTTATAAATCCTCTTCTGTTTATGACTAGAACTGGAATATGAAAGCTGCTCTGCATTAACTAGTCATCTCAGCTTTTAGGTGCTGTTTCACTCTTTCATGCTATAGCATTTAATAGCTTGATAGCTTTTGTTATCCTGTATGTCCCCTCTAAAGCTTCACAGCCCCAGTTTTTATTTTTTATTTGGTTTTGCACATGGCTTCTGAAAGTAGCTAAGCTTGGGATGTGTTCACATGATCAGGAGATTTCTTTCAGGAGCCTAAGCTCGGGCACATCATAAATGTCAAATTTGTGTCCTTATCTGATAAGGGATGCTTTAAACCCAAATAAATTTAATGCATCAGGAAGTTTGCACAGTCCCTATGAACTGAAATTGTTTAGCTGTACAGAGACTGTTTGAAATCACAGTATCAATAGCAAGAATGCTTTTTTTCTTAAAGATGGTGATGCTAGTGACTGCAAGGTGTTCTGTAAACCTGACATATGGTCTGGGCTTCTGTGGAAATTTAAGAAAGGCTATCCTAAAAAAAAAAAAAAAAAGTTAAATGAATGCTTTAATTAGTATTCACTACAGAGTAAACTTCTGTATTTGGTAAGGGAGTTTTGATCTCATTTATTTACTCAGTTTTGGCATGGTCTGTACATCACAAGAAATTTCACTTTGTGTCATCTTCAGCTTGAAAGTGGAGTAAAATGTGTCAGCTCTGTCTCAAGTTAAATGACTTCCTCTCAACGTTTTCTTTCCCTCCTGCCAGGTGAAGTGTGTTCGGTACTGGCCAGATGACACAGAGGTCTATGGCGATATTAAAGTCACACTAATTGAGACAGAACCACTGGCAGAGTATGTCATACGCACATTTACTGTACAAAAGGTAAGGAAATCTTCAGTCAGCTAAAATTTTGTTATAACACTCAGTTTTTGATCTGATGTGAACTCTGGGAAGCATGTCCAGAGATCTGGAGATAGGAACATTTACAGTGTGGCTAGGTTTCACCTCAGAAACCTAAATTTTTGACAGGTATTCCAATTTTGGATAAATGATTTTACTCAAATATTGTGCTGTAGCCACAAAAGTAGAATCCACAGTGCATGAAGTTTAAATGCATCCAAAAGCCAGCAGGTAGTTGACTATATGCCAGGAATAATAACTATCCCATTTCACAGTGGAAAATTATAGATGAAGAAAAGATACCAGTTAAATTGATGCCAGAGATGATCCCTTTCCAATAGAAATAAAATACAATACAGGCTCAGCTACGAAAAATTGTCCCTAAATCAGCAGGATTCAGAAGATTTGTTATATATAATTAGAAATCAGATGTCTAAATATCAGAGTATTCCAGGTCTGTCCAAATCACTCTCCAAACACTCAGTAAGTGTTTTTAAAGCTTTTCAAGAATTCCTACTAAGACAACTTAAGCTTAACCACAGTGGGAATGTTCCAGTTTACTAACATGCCAGATCCACCTTCCACTGAATCGCTAAAAAAACTGGCAAAAAATGCTAATGCCAAAATCTGACAGGATAGTGGACTCCACATATGTTTCCCGTGCAATCAAATGTCACAACTAACTGACACTTCTGTGTTACTCTTGGCAGGACGTATACAAGTGGTGTCGGTTTTCCTGCACCAGTAACTTGGTTTTACCAGGAAAGCCAAGTGATGGGTTTGAGTATCAGTTTCTGCCCTATTTGGCAGGAGGTAGCAGAAAATCTAGGGTGTGTATATTATTTAGGTGTTCATTCCCCAGTCTGTTGCTTCAATGCCTCAAGAAAGATTTGAGAGTGATGGTTTGGAGATATCACCAAAGCAGACTGGATAAGTGCAGGCCTGGTATGCCGGGACTGACATCACTGTAATGGTCCTAATCAGCTGGTTTTGAACCCTAAGACCACAGGTTTGACACAGGTGCTGGCATTCACCTTCATAGTGCTCGGTTGTATGTTACCCGGTTCATTTGTAGTTGGAGTGCATCTCGATCCTTCACCTCGAAATCTCTTGGAGTGAAAAGTGGTATAGGACATGTTCCTGCGTGTAATTAGAGCTAGCTGCTTGTTCAGCCCTCTGCATGAGGGAAGGGAGCACTGATGAGAATATGCTGATTGCAGTCTGATGGAAGAAAAATAGAGGCTGTGTTGTCTCCTCAGAAAGGCTACCATGAGATCCGAGAGATTCGGCAGTTCCACTTCACCAGCTGGCCAGACCACGGGGTTCCTTGCTATGCCACGGGCCTCTTAGGCTTTGTTCGGCAAGTGAAGTTTCTCAACCCCCCAGAAGCAGGACCTATTGTTGTGCACTGCAGGTATGCAAACTGTGTCTGAGCCTTTCCTCCATCAGCTTTTTCTGCTTTTTTCCTTCTTCTCATTTGGCAATAACTATGTTTTGTTTGTTTAAGAGTATAATTTGTGGGCCTCCCAGGGAAACAAAGTAGAATCCGGTTTTCTTTTCTAAAGTGGCAGCTCTGGAGCTTAGCTGGCGTGAACTGGAGATGATATAAGTAGGTCAGAGAGGGCTATTCGAATGTAGAGGACTCTCTGGTGGCCCATACTCTCTTAGATGCTCATAGTAGAGCTGGGAAAATGGTAAATATCTGGGACAGCCAGTCTAGTCATTATCTACAACAAACCTCACGTGGCAGTACAGATGATGCCTACCAAAAAAAAGAAAAGAGGTCTGTGGACAGGGAATTTTAAAGCAACTTTGCTTTTCTGTACACACATTCACTGCAGTTCAGCTTTGTACTAGGGTACAGTAGGTTTTATCTCAAACATTTTTTTGTCTTCCTGGCTCTGGATACCTGCCATGTGCATCTTAGCCTTCTCAAAGCCCAGGATCTGGAATGGGGATTTCAGACTGAAAACTGGCCCCGTGACTTCCAGCTAGTAAATAAGAGGTGAATGCCTGAGGAAAACTGACTGCTTGGTTTACAGCCATGAAAATTCAGATTATTGATTTGCATGCTGGCTACTTCCCCGGTTGCTGCCGCTACTGGTGTGTGCTCTTTTAGCACCATATTCTTCCAACTGAGCTTAAGACCCTACTGTGCAAGGCAGTACATGAATATGTAGGAGAGTGTGCCGACATGCAGAACTAGCAGTCAGAGATGCAATCAGACATGCTAATGGTGGAGGGAGAGCAGAGACTCCCAGGGCTGCCATCAGAGCCAGGAAGAGAAACCAGCTCTCCTGACTTGTCCTAACTCTCCTAATACTTATCACCAGCAACTTGCAGCAAAGGAAAAATTGGGGGGGAGGTGTTATGCTAGATTGGATCAATAGTTCATACGATTTATGTGGATGATGCATTGCGGATCAGAAGATGGTAACAGAACTCAGAAAGAATTTTCTCCGTTAGTGAGCCTTGGATGTAGGTAGGTGTCCTTTCTATGGCTTTCCAGATAAAATGGTTGCTCCTGTAACACACTATAGTTATGCAAACCCTTGTTATAATGTGACTTCAAATTAAGAGTGCCTGGCTGCAGAAAACAAGTTTGGCTTTGGAGCAGCTACTTGTGCCGTGCTTTGGTCAGAGCTCAGTGCACCTGTTCTGGAAAGGAGCCATGGATGTAGCATGAGGGTAGAGAGCAGAGCTGGCTGCCCCCAGATCTCACCCCGAGCACTCCACAGGCACCTACCTCCTAGTGCCACCCTCTGAGATCAGGAGGAGAGAAAGAGAATATGCCTCACAATCCTTTTAAAAAGGAAAACCAGCTAAATCTTTCAACAGTTTGGGGTGGTTTTTGTTTTTCTTTTTGTTTATTGGTTGTTCTTTTTTTATTATTATTATTATTTTATTTTTTTTTAATGAGCAAGTGCTGAATCAGATTTATAATAAAATATGGCTAAACCAGAGGAGCTGGCAGAAGGGAATTCTTTCAGAGCTCTCAGGGCTTGAATTTGCTGCCCTGGTGCTGTGGCATGGGTCTGGCCTTGGAAGGAGTCTGAACCTGATTCATCGTTACCAAGAAAGCAAGGAGAAATTTTTCATCCTTCACATTTTAATGAATAAATGCCATTTCCTCTCCGTTATTTATCTGCTTTTGAATTTTAATGACTTGCTTTAAGTGGTAATTACCAAATTCTCCCTACCGATGCCTGGCTGGATATTATCACTATTCGATATTTATGAAGTGCCAGGGTCCTCTAAATATAGAAATGTTATAACTATTTGTTAAAATTCTGAAAAGCTGAGAGATAAAGAGAGAGGAAATGCCACTTATTCATTAAAATTCTGCAAATGAAAAATATCTTCTCTCTATTCAGCAGTTGATTAATCTGATCCATTAATTTATGGTCATTCATATCTCCTTGCTTTTGGCTCTGCTGGAGTTTTCATGCAACTGAAGTTTCCCGGATTAGAGCTGAGTTTTCCTTCTTTCTTTGGCATAATGTGAAGAGATGTTCTCCTCTTTCTATCCTTCACACCTAAACAGCTTTGGATGATTTCCCGGGAGGGAAGGAGGACACAATGACAACACACTTTGCAGGAGACAGCCTGATTCTCACGTGCAGCTAGGGGTTCTAAACTGAAGGTTTTGAGTAGCCTCAGGCTCCCCTCTCTGTAATTTTACAATGCACAACTTGAAATCAGCCTGCCTGGGACCCAACTTCCTCCTGATTAAAAAGGGAGAAGAAGTGTTTGAGTCAAAGGACTGTTTCATCATGCCCGCTTGAATAAATGGGCATGCCTTTTCCAAGTCCCATGGGAAGAAAACCCTTGGAGAAGCCCCCCCACCTCCCCTGCCCTCCCAGGCTGTATCTTTTTGCAACCTGAAGGCTGCTCTCCCACAGTTTGATGAGATGTGCAGGTGAACTGACCCATAAAACCAAAACAAATATGTTTCTGAATAATGTTTCTGTTGATTTTCAAGAAAACAAAGCCCTCTTTCCTCCTTCCTGGGTCTGTTTCTCTTTCAAGAAATATTCTTTCACCTCATTCCCTTAAATCCTAAGCCAATTTAAGTGGACACGAGAGGGGAGCAGCTTCCAGAAGACAGCTGTGTTTGTAATAGCTATTTTCTCCTCCATAAAACTCTGCCTCTCCACAGTCTCCTGATCACGCAGGCCCTCACTGTCTTCTCTTTTTTAGTGCCGGGGCTGGGAGAACAGGGTGCTTTATTGCCATCGACATCATGCTTGACATGGCAGAGAACGAAGGCGTGGTAGATATATTTAACTGCGTGCGAGAGCTGCGCTCCCAAAGGGTCAATTTGGTGCAGACGGAGGTAGGTGCCAGCAGGTCTCCTCTTACCATGTGCTGCTTTCCTGTCGGCTCCTCTGCTCGACAGGAGCCCAGCATTTCATTAAGTCAACACTTGCCTCCTCTGTGATGAGATTATACACAACTTTCTTCTCTAAACATGGCCAGATGTACGCTGAATCACATTCACCCGCAGCTACTCAGGGTCTCAAGACAGGAGGGCAAACCTTGAAGTTTAATTCTTAGTATTGCTGATTACTTTTATTCTCATAGTAAAAAAGACAGTTCCTGAATCCTCTCAGGGCTCATTCATGGGTGTACTGCAGACTCACATAGTACCCATTCTGTATAAATTGCAAGCTAAAAACCAAAAGAAGCATCTTTGATTTAAGCTTAGGGTGCCAATGAAGCAAGCTGCTCCATCTCGTACCATTTAGCAGCTACACAAACTCCCATGGGACTGCTGTTCCGCTACACGAGTTTTACTTGTGTGCTTTCCCTCCTGAGGGACAGAGCAATCGTCTGGAACAGAGAAGGACTTTAGCTTTGCTGAACTTCCCATATCCCATATTTTGTTCAGGGAAATAACTTTTCCCAGAAAACCAGATTCTTCAAGATGTTTTGAAAAGACACGTGGAGCAGACTTGTTAGTCCTCTAATTTTTGCTGTTGGTATCATGGGTCTGAAGCACAATCCATTCCTAGCAATGAAGAGACCATTGCCTCGTGATTGCCAACAGACAAGCTTTACACCCTGATTTCCTCCTTGGCCCAATCCCATTTTGTCCCAACATTTCTGAGACTGGTGACTTCCCATTTGACTTGTAAATTTGAAATGAATACATGAGACCTCACATTCAATGATGGATGAAATATGCTCACAAAGCTGTCACATAGCACACTGTGTAATTTGTCTCCACAAGAAACAGTGCCAAATATGCATAGCAGGCATGACTTAAGGAAAAAAAAAAAAAAAAAGTGTGATATTTCATGATCTATATTGAAAATACAACTTTAATATTTTATCCCCTCCCCTGTACAGGAGCAGTATGTATTTGTCCACGATGCCATTTTGGAGGCATGTCTCTGCGGCAACACGGCCATTCCAGTTTGTGAGTTCAGATCCATATATTACAACATCAGCAGACTAGATCCACAGACTAATTCCAGCCAGATAAAAGATGAGTTTCAGGTAATTTCATGTATCTATCTCAGTCATTGCAATTGGTGTACTGAAGGTATTTAACAATTTCTGTGTATCATTTTATGATTTCCATCATAGCAGAGAATGGGGACACTGAACTGAGGTCTGATCTCAGGCGATTTTTGTTGTGTTACTACTGGATCAGGCAGAGGTTTGGTTTTAAGCTTGGGGTTTTTCAGTCTCTGGCAAGGAGCATTTCCCATCACTTCAACAGAGCAAGGATACCAATTTTCACAGATAACATTGTACTTCTCATTTAAGCAAATATTCAGTTGTTCATTTCCTTCTGTAATTTCTGCAGAAACATTTATGCCTCATGGTGCCTTATGCACTGTTCTTGTGGCTTGTACGTTGCTTCAGAGTCTTGACAATCAACTTGTTGATGTAATTCCATACAAAGAGAGAGTGAAGAGTGAGCTCACTGAGCATTACTTTCTCTAGTATTAATTCTTGACGAACTGAAGCCCTCAGTTCACTCTGTATGTTTTTACAAGTACCTGTGGTCAGAACTGGAATGACATATAATAAAGCAAGTGCTGGAGTAGCACTGTTTACCTGTGGCAAGCGATGAAATGGGGACTGCTCCACCTTGTGCTAACACCACTGCTTATCCCACCCTGATAAACTGAGGCTTGGGACACACAAGCCACCAGCTCTATGGAGTTGTTCCTCTTGCACAGCAAAGAACTCACCCTAATGGTGAGCTGAACTTTCTACCCTTATTTCCAGTATATCTTCAAGTCCCTTCAGGATTTTCAACTAACACCAGCATGTGGAAAAACATAATATTTTGGGCAATTTGGAGGCAGGTGATTTGGACTGAAAGGAGAGAGAGAGAGACCTCTGCTATTTATTAAGAGTCTTTTCTAAATCAACAGTGCAAAGATGGAGATTCCTTTAACTATGGGAGAAGTCCCTCCATTTCCCAGCAAAATGCCTTTTTCAGGAGAACGACTTTCAGGAGCCCCAGTCTGAGTCAGGTGCCTCTTTTGCTCCCTCTCTATGCAACAAGAGAATGTGTTTTATCTGAAACCTTGCAGAGAATCATCAGGGTTGATATAGTGAGATAAAGTATGTGGATCTCAACTGATGACAGTTCAATTAAAAAAAAATCTGGTTTTATCAAGTGATATCAGATCTGTAAAAGTGTTTCTGGTTTTGGATGCTTGGCGTGAAGGAACCAAATCCTAACTTCATCAAATGCTGTTATGCTATTAAAAAATGTCACTGTTCAGTGTGCTTATTTTGTCATGATGTGAAGTGAGATTTGTTGCCCGTGTGCTTGTTCTTTTGAGCTGCCAGGGGCTGGCAGCTCCTCTGGGAAGGAAATGCTTCTCTGTACCTTGCATAAAAAGTTTGTTTGCTGTCTAGTTGTACAATGTTATTTCTACAGGATTTTAGCTTGCAGCATTCTCCATCCCTAATTGTCTGAATTTAATGCAGAAGATGGTATCTTTTTCCAGTCTTTATGAACCACTTGATCTAACTACATGTGTTGGTGCAATTTGTATTACTTAGGTCTCACTGTCCCCCAGGTAAGACTGGATGGATTTCTTATGCACTACACATTGCCTAAACATACAAGAGCTCATTCAGGAGAGCTTTCATAATCTGAGTAAGCACAAATACAAGGGAGTGAGGGGAAGGACATAAAAAAGAAAGGAGTAAATCACTAACAAGTCACCTGCCTAATTATCTGCACTGTCAGAGATTTCAGATTTCATGTTGCTTCCCCTGCCAGACTGGATGCTTCCCATCTCTAAACAAGGGGACTTTATGTAGAATAAAGTTTTTGCATAAATGCAAAAATTATGCATCTACTTTATGCATAATTTAGAGCAACTATATTATTCAAATTTTACTTACCACGTGTGTGTCCTATGTGTTTGTCCTTTCTCTGTTCATAACCTCCCTGTAGAAGTCAACCTCTGTAAAAATTGTTGGCCCCTATATATTTTGTGTTCATCTGGTGGCTGCAAAGGAATTCACTGTATGACTGCGTGGGCTTTGCTCAGGAGAGGAAAACATGACAAGTAAAAGAGGAATGCCATCAGATAGCTACTGATCTACCACAGCTTAAGTGACAGTGTTAAGATGCGTTCGCTTGGATTTGCTGTTTTTGACACCTGCTGAGTAACCTGCGGCTGGTTTGTCAGGAGGCATCCGCAGTGGATAACACAAAAGAAAATTACATTTAAAGAAACACGTTCCGTCAAGCTGTAAGAAAGACAGATAAGGGTAAAAGACCAGCAGCAAGACCCCAGAGATAAGGTATGGCTAGGTAAGGGAAGCATACCGTGTGTTCCTCCACAAGGAAAGGAGCAATCTAAATAATAGAGGCAACAGCTCAACTTTCCTGTTTAATAACAAACAAGCAAACTAAAGCACCCCTCTCCACACACACACACACACCTCCTTTCTCTTATTTTTTTTGTGTGTATTGTTCAGAGAAATCAATAGTTTGACCAAGGAATCACCAGAGGACGTGAACCCACTTGGATGGGCTGGGCGAGCACAAGGTGCTCGTGCACAGGGTGCACTCGGAGGGACAGGACGTGTGTGTCCACCCCAGGGATGGCAGAAATGTGAGGAGGTTTCACTCCATGACCAGGTCAAAGCTGCAGCTTGTAACGGTGATGGCTATTTCCAACCTCTAGAAAGAGCAGAAGCGTTAACTAACTGCTGTGGGGTTTTACAGCTGGAAATCGTTCGAAGGTAGGTTAGTGCCCTGCATTTCTGCTGGTGCTTGTGGTGTTTGGAAGAGAACCTCAGGAGGATGTGCAAACTGCGATGTATTATGACAGCAGCAAGCTCCCCCGTGCTCGTTCTTTTTCATTCTCTGGGATCACAAAGATCTGCTCTTCTAAGTACCTTTAGAGTAAACATATTGTGCAGATGGCATCCTTTTTGGATGTGAATTCAAAGACACTCAGCCTGCTTCTGTCTTTCCTTCTCTTCTTCCCTCCCCACTTTCACAGACTCTCAATATTGTGACACCGCGTGTTCGGCCAGAAGATTGCAGCATCGGGCTTCTGCCAAGGAACCACGACAAGAATCGCTGCATGGATGTGTTGCCCTTGGACCGGTGCCTGCCTTTCCTCATCTCGGTGGATGGCGAGTCAAGTAACTACATCAATGCTGCACTCATGGATGTAAGCAGCTCTTCGTGGGCCCCACTAATCCTAGTCTGCACCAGGTTTATTCATTCTTGGGTTTCTCTTCTGGGAGAAATGGATCCAAAGCAAAAGGACTTGTATTTTCCCTGCGGGTTTTGAGTCTGAGCTCTCCAGGCTGGGCAAAGCCACACAGTTTTTCTCTCCTTTACAGAAGTGTGTCACTTGGTAATGTGGTAAATCACAGTCTATGTCATTCTGCCTCAGGCTGCTGCAAAAATCTTGTCTAAGAAGCTTTTGAGTGTGCAGTCTGAGGTTGTATCTTAGAAAGGCTGACGAACAAAGAAGTGGTGGGCCAACTCTTCCCACTGGTTGATGCATAAGTTGGAAGAGAAACGTTCACGGGGAGCTGCCAGGTCAGCTCTTTGAAAAGAATAGTTTGCAGTGTGGAGTGAGTGATTTATTTGAGCTACCGCAGTTAAGAGTATGGGAGTACAGGGGTCGGATGTGCAAAAAAACTCAGGACTGAAGGACACGAGTAAAACTGATGTGAATCTGTCTGAAGGCATTTTCCCTCACTTTGTTTATAGGCTAGAACCTCACAGCACAAGTCATTTGTATGGGGTGACTTATGCTGATGGTTTCTTTTTGCTGTGGTGCTTAGCTGCTTTTGGATAGGGATGCCTTTAAAGGCACTAATTATTGCAGTTGGAGTGTCTGTAAATACGGTCTGGGGTGAAGTGTCATCATTTTTTCCCAAGTGATGTTGAATAGGGTCATTTTTTATTTCCTTTTTTAATTTTGTCTGTTCTTTCAGTCTTTGGGGAACAGTGATAGTACTGCATTTATGAGGTTAAGTCAAATGATCATAGAATTAATTGTAGAGATTTTTTTTTCAGAAAATTGCGATGTCTTCACTGCAAATATGCCCGAGGAAACTTTTTTTTTTCTTTTTTTAAAGTGTGTTCTGTGCCTTAGCAAATCTGTAGAATCAATTCTCTTGTTTCTTAGGGACTGGGAATGTGCTTGCACATTTTAGCCCTCATTACCTCAAAGCACTTTGCTAATACTTGTATCCTTCCATACAAAATTCCTAACTGCATTTTTTTTTTTGTATATAGAAACTTTTTATAAAGAAAGAGGGAAATCTTTTCCAAACTGATCATTTTCCAACAGCTTTCCTTTTCCCATCAATTTTTCACTTCCCATCACCTTGCCCATGTGTGAACCCCATGAACACGGTGCAGCCACCCCTCAGAGTGATGCAGGGCATGATGCCCTGTCCCCCTCCCAGCCTGGGCCACTCACAGTTGCACCCACAGCTGGCTCATGTGGAGGAGAAAAGGCAAGCCCCCACGGCTGCCATCTTAATACATTGGGTAATTATTTATTTACTTACTTTAAATCAAAAATCTTAATCTGTGTCTTTTTTTGCTTGTTTTTAAAAAACAAGCATTGTAACTTTTGATACACGTCTGCTTCACAGAAACACAGCACAAAGGACGGAGCATTTATAGGCTCGTCTAAGCACTGCCTGCTGTGGTTGGAAAGCGATAGTTTTGAGCTTCTGTCCTTTTATCTCCAGGTGCCTCTCAAACATTCATTAACACAGCCCCGCAAAGCTTAGGACCACAGTTTCTCCCCCTCCTAGTTAGGGAAATTGAGGGCAGAAGGCTTTTTTGAGATGAGAGAACAGGAACAGAAGTTGAATGCCAGTGGTGCAGACTCTGAATACTCCCCCCTATCCTTTTAAAGGATGGCTGCAACCCAACTGTGCCACTTCTGGAGCACCGTGCCACCAGGGAGCAATGGCAGATGGGGCTAATCCCTCTGCTAGGTCCTGGAGTCCATTGCAGCAAGAAGGAGAGCATTTGCTTCCAGCTGTTTTGTTTCCCATTATTATTATTACTGATAGTAGTAATAGTAGAATTAGTATTATTTGCTGAGTCTCAAAATATAAATAATTGATTTAGGTAATCTCTGCTCTTGTGACACTTCTTTAATGAAATGTCTTCATTGGGAGCAAAAGAATCCCATTATGAGACGTTCATTCATTGCACAGCGATAACAAGGAGAAGGATATGTGATTTGTATAATCTGGTTAAATGGCTCAGATTGCCTAGCCATAGCCTCCCGGGTATAATATTCATTTGAATAAAAGTTGATTGATTTTTTTTTTTTTTTTAACTAATCTTATTCTTTTGTTAGAGCCACAAGCAACCTGCTGCCTTTATTGTAACCCAGCACCCTTTGCCCAACACCGTAGCAGACTTCTGGAGGCTGGTGTTTGATTATAACTGCTCCTCCGTCGTGATGCTGAATGAGATGGATGCAGCACAGGTAAGTGATTTTTCATCATTCAGTCATGTAGTCATTCTTAAATCCAAGGGGTTTTAAGAGGGTTTCTGCTTCCATTTTCTTGTGGTCAACAAGTAAATAAAATAAAGGATGGGAACCAGAATGTAATAGGTAATGGTTTTTGGTTATTAAGAAGGAAAAGGCCCAGGCCCACATGCTTGAGTTTTTCTAAGGCAGCAGATTCTTACTGCATTTAACAGGGGTGAAATATCTAGTATGTTGCCTTTGTTGTATGTAAATTCTCCTCCAAAACCCATTTCTATTTCTCCTCCTTCCTCCCTAAAAATACGTACTTCATGCTTGCCTGTTCACCCAGCATTTCCAGAAAAATAAAACCCAGAGATACACCAAAAACCTAGGAAGGATCTTCTCCCTGAGCTTTCCAGTGAAATTCTGTAGTACTAAGAAGAGTGGTTTGCACCGTTTTTGGAGAAGCACGTTGTGCTGTGGTTTTTTTATTATTTTTTAATTTTTAATTGTCTTGTGTACGTTGGTCTCTTGGCCACCAAACACACCGTTATTTTCAGAAGTTGAGCTTTCAGGGGGAGGAGCCGTTGCTGTTGCTCCTGTTCCAGAATTTCCAGCCACCTTGCTGATGAGTGGCAGAAGATAACAGCTTTCAAAAAGGCATAATCATGCAATTTGTGTGAAGAGTACGTTTGGCATTGCTAATTCACCCATTACAGCACTTGTTAAACAGGAGAAGAACTCTCAAGTAGTTGGTACTTCATGGATTAATTTTGCATTTGTGCTTTTGCTGTCTTCAAAATCTTACCGCACTCAAAGGCAGCGGGATTATTGGTCTCTTTTTTTGGATGGTAATGGAGAAACCAATCACCTGGTCATTGAGGGGAGCTCCCTTCAGGGTGGAAGCTGTGGGATTTCATTTCTGTCTGCGGTGAGAGCTCTGCTCAGAAGTGGGCTCTCTTGGTGACCTGCTGTGTCTCAGCCCTCTGTGCAAAGAACTGGAGGTCCTGTGCATTTGCTGCCTCCTGCCTGATTTACCCAGCCTGCTTCTGAGTCTTGGCACGGCATCCAGAGGCAGATTTCATCTTTTCCTTTTTTTCAGACACTTGAAAAGAAAAACAGAGCGTTTTCTGAAAACCAAGCGTACTTTCTCACACTTCGTTCTCAGAAACCTATCAGCCTCAGACAGTGTTATTCTTGCTGACTATCTTTCTGCAGAAGACTTTACCTGCTTTTTTTTTCCCCTAGAAAATTTCATTTTTTATGAGGTAGTTTTCAGGCACAGAAGAGGAGATTTGGCAGTGCATTAAGTCACTTTGACAGTTATTCTAGCATGGTGTCACCTACCTCAAGTCTGCAGCCAACGCCAAAAACACCCAGCTAGCACTGGAAGTTAAGGATAGCTTTAAAGTTTGCATCTTATGAGCTCTCAAGGCAGGGTGTGAAAGTTTGCTATCAGTTGTGAAAGTGAGATTTCTGAAAAGGAAGCTTAACTGTGTTACGACTTTATGCTTGCACTGTTATTGTACAACAATGTTGTTATTATCTAGCTGCTCATCATTGCTTAATCCAAGCACGACACCATAAGCACAACAAAACTGTCAGTGTATGGTTGCATGCAAATGCCACATTTGTGTGCTTAAGCAGGATGTTTTGCTCCTCTACATGAATAAAACACAAATGAAAAAAAATACACAAAAGCTGTGGTTAAAACCAAATGTGTGGTTAATAAATAAAAATGTGGTTAAAATAAATAGGTCAGTGAGCCTTTAACGTACTATGCAAGAAAAAAGTGCAAATAACCCATTTGGAGTTCAGAGAACATAAAAGGTTGTTTTAAGCACTGTATAAGCATATGCATTTGGGTGGGTGGTCATTCACAGACCTGCTTTATGAGAAGCGGGGTTTTATTATTTCAGGTAAAGTTTAGTCTTTCCTTTCTTTCTGCTGCACCTTGAGGTTGTTTCCTAAAGCATCTGTTCAGCTCCATCTCCACCCCCTTGTCTATTGGACAAATGCTTTGAGAGGAAATCAGTAGGCTGCTTGAAAGTCAGGAGGGAGAGCAAGGACAACCTTCAAATGAGGATTTGCTTATGTGGTCTTGGCTTGCTGCTTAATCTTGAAAAACTAACAAGGGCAAAGATGAATACGATTTCATCCCACCCAGTTCGATCCCATGTGATCAAAGGAATAATGGGAATACAGAATTAATGCGGTAGCATGCACACACATGACGATATTACTGACAGTGATTGAACCTGAAAAGCCTGAGATCAAGTTCAAATGAGCATCTAGGGGTTTCAAAACTTCTCAAAAATTACACATGAAAATAGGAAGAAAAAAAAAAAAGCTCAGAAAAATATGATCTCAGCAGAAATTGCTAATGAGATTTCATGCAAAACGTTTTCTTGCCGTGATCTATTTCCAGACGGGTTTGAAATACTTAGATTGTAATTTGTGTGAATAGTAGTGTGTTTTTTAATGCTTTGAATTCAGTAGCATCAGCATAAGAAAAATGACTCCAGCCCCCTTTACAAACTTCAGAGGTTCAGTTGTGGTTCACCCAGAAGTTGAAGTTGCTCTGGTTGCTCTCAGAGCTAACTCGTTTTCCCTCCCCTGCTTGCTGGCAGAGTCAGAATGCCAAGAAGTTTGTTGCACAGAAAAATTCCCCTTTGCTTAAGATGAATTTTGTTGTTGTGTGTACAGTTTCCTCATTAACTTCAAACCTATGTGATTCCTACTATACTTACCTGCAGACACTGATCTTTTAATGCTCATTTTTAATCTATGCCCCGTTTGTTTGCCAGCCTCTTTTCTGTACCTCTACATCCCAGAATTCAATCTGAAATTGTGTTCATACTGAGAAAGAAAAAATGTCAAACGTCTAAAATATGTTTGTTTTTGTCTTCACGTTCATGATATAAAGAAGTTTCACAGAGCTAGAAGGAGGTCTTTTCCAAGCAAATAGATTCTGTAATAAGGGATTTGCTATGGATTTTGAGCTGGTTATGAATTTGAAGTGGAAGACCGATGATGCATTGCCTTGTTAATATTAAGGTGCTTTCTGCTTTCCTTTCGGTGCTCTCACTAGCTCTGCATGCAGTACTGGCCAGAGAAGACATCCTGTTGTTATGGCCCAATTCAAGTAGAGTTTGTTTCAGCAGACATCGATGAAGACATCATCAACCGGATATTCCGGATCTGCAACATGGCCAGGGTAAGATCAGCGAAATATCAGATTCCCTATTTATTCTCAAAAATATATTTAGGGAAGGGAAAGAGGCAGAACCTAGACTATGGTTTAGAGATGCTGAATCTCTCACCTAGTAACAGAATTCCACTGCAGAACGTAGTACCTACTTCCTTTAATTAACATTTAATTGCATCAGTCTATATTGGTAAAAGGCTCTTGGCTGCAAGTAGAAAGTGGAAAGTGGATGATATGAGCTGAAAATCTGTATTTAAATGGAATTCATTTTTCTATGTATATTTGAGAACAATTAATCACTTAGTAGCCAATATAAAACCATCAGTATCATAGGAAATAAACTGAGATAGTGTCAAATGCTCTCCATCTGTTACCTACTGTGCAGCATCTCTGAAGACAAATGCAATGTTTACTGGCTTGACTGGACTCCCAGTGGCCACTGTTTTGCTATAAATAAGCAACTACTGTTTCTGTAAGCAACTTTTTGTCTGCGTTTCTCATCTCCAGTGTAGCTGAAATGATAGAAACAAAGTTTATCTGCACACTGGACCCAGGCAATGCAACTTCAGGGCTGCAGGGAGAGGGTTTCAGCAGGGAATTTTTCTCTCATTAGTTGTTTCCCAGATTGATTATATCTCTTTAATTAATTTATTTATTTATTTATTTTTTAAATCAGAAGTGGAAACAGGCTCCAAAAATTACATTTCCATACTGTTTAACACATCTGTCTCTGATTGTGTGGTCAGAGCCTGTGAAGCAGTTCAATTATGCCATTATGGAGTAAACCTTGAGGTCTAACTACATGAATGGCTAAATCACTTACCCCATAAATCACCACCCCATAGTCCAAGCCAATTGCCTCTGAACAAGGGACAGCTGTGAAGTCCTACAGCTAATAAAAGTATGGCCCTGGGACTCACACCAAAGCTGGCTTGTGAATGAAGTGCTGGCAGGGTGGATGCTGGGAACTCCTATTTCTCTGCACCCGTCTGTACTCATCACCAACAGCCACTGCTAAAATCCTTGTGAGGATCCTTTCTACCATGGTGCCCACAGATTTTTTTTCTGAGGGCCATCTTTGCCTTTAATTCTTATGTCACACCTGACCTCCAGCAGAGGCTACCAGGAAAGTATATTTGATCTATTCTTACAATTTGATGAGACTTTTTTCTCTAGTGGAAACAAAAATAGGGATCCTTAGCAGATGGTTTCTGCCTGACTCTGTAATATCTGAGATCATGGTTATGCAGAATACGGGAAAGTCCTTGTTCCTGACTCAGGCATCACATATGCACAGTTGGAGGATGCTAGGATTAATGATATGAAATTTAGAGGGGAAGATGTCATGTAATTGGTACCCCCTGCTTCCTGCCACATTACCATTAGCATCTTGAAAATGCTCTTTTTTTTAGCCCCAAGATGGATATCGCATAGTTCAGCACTTGCAATACATTGGCTGGCCAGCATACAGGGACACCCCTCCTTCCAAACGCTCCCTCCTGAAGGTGGTCAGAAGGTTGGAGAAGTGGCAGGAGCAGTATGATGGGCGAGACGGCCGCACTGTTGTCCACTGCCTGTAAGTAGGACTGGAAAACGTCTGTAACCTCACAAAATGTGTCTGACCAGGACCGATTATGGATCTGGAAATCTGGTTGCTTGCCAGGCTTCAGCTGGGGAAAATGAATTTAAATTACATTTGTAATACACTTCAAGTTGAATATTGTGCTATATTACTTCCTGGCCCAGAGATTTTACTGGTTGTGGTGGAGTAGCCAAAAGGGCTCTGCTATTTTCTGCTGTGATCAGCTCTGACCACGGAGCCCCAGAGGAGTGAAGAGGAGCATGGCAGCACCCAGGGCTTCCTCTCTGCCACTGCCAGGGATGGGTTTAGCCCTTCCCTTGTGGCACGGCACTGCCAGCTCTCATGCTGCCCCTGCAGAGCTGCTTTTCCACAAACCCATGAGCTTCCTCAACCAGGCTGCTGAATACAGACCTCTCTCGGCGTATGTGCTGCTGTGTAAGTAGTGCTTTCTTCCCTTGCCTGGCTTCATCTGCTGCCTCTTTTCTTCTGCACCCAGGAACGGTGGGGGACGTAGTGGCACCTTCTGTGCCATCTGCAGTGTGTGTGAGATGATTCAACAGCAAAATATCATCGACGTGTTCCACATAGTGAAAACGTTAAGGAATAACAAATCCAACATGGTGGAGTCACTGGTAAGCTTTTTTTCTACACTTTACCCCACCTAGCATATGTAGGGGGACTTCAGTATAGGTACACAATTTCATGGCTTAGCCCAGCGTGAATCAAACCCAAGCATAATATGAAGCCAGCAGAATTAAAAACAGTCCCATTTTCACATATGTAATGAGTCTCTCAGTCCCATTACTTCTCATCTTGATCAGCATGTGGAGCAGAGCATCCCACACTCAGCTGCCTCCAGGAGGTCAAACCCCAAGTTGCTGTCACCATGGCTGTGGGAAGGGGCAGGATTTGTCCTTTTGCATATGCATACAGCCTAGTGCTTATTGCTATTACGTGCCTTGAAAGCAGGCAGGGAGAAGAGTCTGAAGCCCAGACCATGCTCCCTGCAACCAGAGAGATTAAACTGTCCTGAATTCAAACATCTCAATCGATCACACTGAATTCTTCCTCAAAAGCAGTGAGGGCACGGAACATGAACTAATGAATAGTCCATAGAGTGGCTGTCTCTTTGAGCATTTTTCTTTTCCATTGATGATAACATCTCTTAGTAATGCTTGTTCAGTATCACAGAGAAATACAATTAATGTTTGCCTGGTCCTGCCAAATGTTTAAGAAGGAAAGAGGAGATATTTTTGGCAGCTTGTGGAATGAGGCTCCAAAGAGTTCATCTGCATCCCAGCGTAACTGACTTCTGTTTTGTCTTTCAGGAACAGTATAAATTTGTATACGAGGTTGCACTGGAATACTTGAGTTCCTTTTAGCCCAGCGAAGGGAGGGGAGCCTCCGACATGGCAGACCCCAACCCCTGGCAGACGCTTCTCCCCTCTCCCACGTTAGAAGGCAGTAACAGGTGTGGGAAGGAAAACCTCTCCTTCCCGGAGCAAGAGACTGAGACTGCACAGACCTCGCTGGAAGGAGGAGATGATGCCTGTGTTTGCTGCTGCCTGCTTTCTATTGGAGCATCTACCGCTTCTTAAATAACCTACTGTACAAATTAGCAAAATGGGAGACAGACTGAAAGACTGGACTTTCTAATCCCCTCTGACTTCTCTCCTCTTTGGGATTGTATTTTTGCTCTCCTTGCCGCAGAGTGGGGAAAGAATGAAACCCTTAGGAAATTCTCTTTTAAATGTTTCCTTTTTAAGTTATATTTTTATTTTTGAATCTCAGTCTTTAATTTTTGAACTTCATGCAGCAGTCATTTGGGAAAAATGAGATAGCCATAGGGGATCTATGACATGTTTCATTACAATTTGCCTACCTTACCTGTGTTTGTTTTATTTTCCAAATGAAAAGGCCAACACCAAAAACCACTGGAATTATATTTCTGTATCTGGTTCCTTTCAGCATGAAAATAGATGATGGAGATGAGAAATTGTTCATGGATTCACTGCCTCGGCTTCTACATGTTTCCTCCCAGTTTCTGCTAGACTCCCAAGGCTGTGTGCATGAACTGGTTACATCTCTACTCCGTGTTCATTTCAGCGCTGGTGAAGCAATGGCATTAATGAGTTTCCCAGCCACTTAAACCCTAAGGTTAAATATTTGCATCAAACAAATTGCATTTGTCTTGCAACTTTGGTAACTTTGTTACCATATTTTTCAAGTATTTGCTGGGGTGCAGTGTGTCTTTGAAAAACAGGGTATAAAGTAGGTGTTATCGATCATATACTATGTATTATTATTTTTTTATTTATTATTTGTATTGCTGTGGAACTTAGGACCCCTAGTCCTGACAGGACCCTGCTGAACTAGGCACTGTGCAAAGAGAGAACAAAGAAGGTTCCTGCTCAAGAACTTACAATCTGAAGGTAATCTTAAAATTGGGTTTCATCAAGGTTTCCTCACTGTTTCCAAACTGTTTTACAATCAGATGTAGCTGAGTGATTTATTCACATTTCCAGCTCCTGCGTATTTCAAAATGGTAACCCATCCAGGCTGTAGGAAAGGTGATGTACATACACAGAAACCTGTTCTGACATGTGCTCAGAAAAGTCTTTGACCAGCACAGCAACTTTCCATCTTAAGCAACACAGCTTTTGTTTTGTTCTGCAGAAATGCCTGTGCAGCTCTACTTCTTTGAACCAAACATCAGATGTGTTTTGCCCTGGTTCTGGATCTCATTCTGACTTCCTAGAAGCTAAGAAATTACTTTTCTAGAAGAGTATGCTTAAATAGTTAATCACTAAGGTCTGCAGGATAATCTTGGAGAATTTTAAATGAACAAGGACTTTAACATTCAGTATTTCAGTTTAGCTATTTATTTATCTTGAGGGTGCAGGGATACTGGGTTACTCTGTGTGTAAATTAGATTCTGGGAGATGCAGGTTTCTTCAAATACAGACTTGTTAAAAGCTAGACTGAATGTAAGAGTTTAAGGAAAACTCTGCTTTCTTACCACTTTGTAGTTTTCTACCCCTAAGTAAATACTCAGAGACTGTGCTGGGAACTCTGTTGTGTTAATGCCTGGCACAGAGAATGCCAGAAGCTCAAAAAAATTTACTAATCCCACATGCAGATTGAAAAGGCACCTCTGCCTCATAGACATTCGTTTATAAAAAATTATACCTTTGACTTGACAATGAAGTATGAAAATTAAATCTGATAAAAGCAACTTGATGTAAATAGACCAGTATCTAACCAAAAAGTTATCTCTGTCAGGACCTGCAGCAGTCTTAAGAAAGGATGCTTGGTATTTGCAAATGGAACAGCAATAATCCTTCTTCCTGCTAAGCAGAAGAGGGGCTTGCAGAGGATGTTGAACTGTTTAGCTCATGTTCTTTCCAAGAAGCTTTGGATTCTTGGCTTCTTCCAAGTGAAAATCTTGAAGGTCTTAAATGTGGTGGACTACAGCATCCCTTGATGTAGCTAGAGTGCCACAAAGAATTGATGAGAACCCCCTCACAGGTTCCTCTGCTCTGTTTCAGGTCGGTCTTCCCTGTTGCCTGCAGAAATCCCCTTTAGTTCATATTGGTGCTTGTCTGTCACACCAGGTGAATGTCTGGTGTTACAAGAAACAAATTGCTTGTTTGATTTACTTTTTTTTTCTTTATTTTTTATTTTTTCTGCTAAGCTACACAAGCAATTCCGCAAAAGAATAGAAGACAAAGCAAAATTACGACATAAAAAACAGAAGGAAGGAAAAATGCAACTGTTTGGATTTCAGGCATAATTGCTGTAACAACAGCTTGCTGTAGCAGCATAGGTCAGTAGTTCGGGGCCAGTTGCAAAGAAGAGGAAGGAGGGAATCTTGATCCCAAGATGGGATTTTTCAACTGCCCAGGTTGAAAGAAGATAAGGAGAAACTACCAGTGAAATGTTCATGACTTCACGAGCTCCAGAAAGCCAGAGAGAATCACTCCCTGTAGAAGCTTTAGAAATATTAATTAAAAACATTCTGTTAATTTTATGTGGAAACTAGCATACCTATAGCTACTGAAAGACTAGTTCAAGCTCTGAGGTTAATACCCAGGATAAAGGGAATAGAGAGGTAGAAGAAATGGCAATATAACCAAAAAATTAAGTGTCAGAGGTGATTCCAGGCTTAACAATAGCATAAAGGAAAGTAGATTTAAAAGCCAGAAGTAAGCCTAGAGGGGGGATGTATGCATGGAGAGAAGCAGGTGTTAGATGAGCAGAGCAGAATAGCTCTTGCAGTGAAGTTGTTTAAGGTCTTGAGGTAGGTTTGAATGTATTTTCATGGTATAAAAAATACTAGTACAGGGTCAGTGGCAAGTACCAGCTGACGTGTTCCATGTGCTTGTAGCCCTCTGAGAATGCAAAGTGATGTTAGCAGTGAAAGGTGTTTAAGCTACACCTTACCTCGTATTTGCAAGAAACAAGTTTGATGCAAATGTTGTTGGTTTGCACAGCCGAACTGTTAGTCACAACTGATTATGTGCCAGTTGAGTTCAGTGTTTCAGCTTTCTTCTAATGTTCAGCTGACAATCAGTGTGGAAGGATGCTCAGCAAACACTACAGGTGGTTCTGCTTATGGACCCAAACTGTTATATCAGCACACAGCTGCATTGCTTTCAGGGAACTGACCTGGATCTCTGTTGGCTCAGGGATTCACACTGTTCTGTGCTACTCAATGCATATATGTTGAATGTAAATTAATGATGAAGGGAAAGAAAAGAAGGCCACTTTAAATAACCTTGTTATTCTAAGGTTCTTTAAACCATAGAGAACAACCAGTAGCAAAATAGGTAATGTGTTTGAAGCAAGATCATGGGCGTTGGGTTCGTTTTCACTGGGAAAGAGAAATGATGAGGTAAAGGAGGCTTTCTCACTCCTGAAAGGGTTAACAGTCAGGGACAAACTTTCCAACCGCAGTATTACTTGCTGTGGTTGGGGAGCAGTAATGTAAGGTAGAAAAGGTGAATTCCTCAATGACTGAATTTTAGGCTGGGAAAAAATGATTTTGACAATATTTGAATGGTGGTAAGGAAAACATTTATTCCCATTCCAACATCCTGGCGGAGTTGGGTGAGAATTGTTTATTGATAGCATAGTATGGATCTGAAGTGTAATCTGATATTCAGGGAACTGGAAATAAGTCAAGAAGGCTGGGGGTATGGGGACTATCTCATACACAGGGTAACCAACATCTTAAATTGTTAAGGGATATAACTGAAGCAAGAGATATCAAGGCTGGCTGCTGGAGAAAGGAGACCCTGAGTTGTTGCAGAAAAGAAACAGAGAGACTAAATACCCTGCAAGGTACAGTAGGTTTTGAAAATCTTTTTATTATTATTATTATTATTATTTTCAAAATTAAGATCTCTGCAGGAGCTGCATCCTTTGCAGGCACCTCCCCACCCCCAGCCCCCAAAAAAAGGCTGTAAAGAATAAGGTATTTGAGGACCTGTAAGTAGACCTGAGGTATTTGTTTATTAATGTGAAGAAAACAGACCATGGATGGGAGCATAGTGTCCGTGTGAAGGTAACTGAAACAGGTGGCAAACAAGCAGATGGGGATTTAGTGGGTTTAGGTCTGCGGACTGAAATAACTGGTATTGTCTGATCCTGTGAGTCTGTGGTTAGCAGGAGGCATTTCAGTTCATAACTGAATTTTTTTAGCCAAGTTGCACAGATTTCTGTCTGCTTTTGTCATGTTTAGCTCCAACACTGGTTGGTCCCACTTCATTTATTAACATTTCAGCCATTTGTGTGAGCTAGAGTTGTCCATTTTAGTCCACAGGCAACAGGTGGCTAGAAGGAAAGATTTTTACAAGCACGAAAAAGCCATAGACTTTGTCACCTTTCCCCCCCCCAAAATCAAGCAGCAGTTCCTGTACCCCATCTCTCCTGCTCAGTGCCAGCCCGTGTTACGCCCACACGCCCAGAAAGTAGACAGATATTTTGGGAAATGCTGCGACCCCTAATCAGTCTGGTCCATGTAGGGCAAAGGAGGGAATCCCAAAGCATGGCTTCTGGGCAGAGAAATGTGGATTAGTGTGTCAGGAGGTTTCTGCCTTTTATTCTAGATCTGTAAATGCCCTGTGAAAATGTCCAGTGGCAATATAGACCCTACAGTAGTAGATTTAGACTTGTAGATATTAGACTTGTTTTTCCATCTACTTTTCACAGGTCCTTTAGAATTAGGTTAGAATTAGGCTCACTGGCAGTCATCGTGGGTCACTGCTCATGAGTCCTGTAAAGGCAGAGAAAGGAGAGAGGCTCCTGCCTGCAGCAGGCAGTTCCAAAGGCATTTCAACCAATTGCTATCTGGAAGAGAGGGAAAGGGAAAGAAATCTCCTTTGGAGAAAGACAGACATTGGAGGTAAAGGAAGATTACACGGAGTCCTGAAACAGGTAGGAAACTTCCACTTTGTTCTCCCTCTCATTCTCGCAGGGGTTTACTTATGTCATTCTCGCTTTTGTGAGTTCATGTCAAGATCATAAAAAACCAGGTGGTAGCACATTCCACCTTGTGGAGCTCTCTAGAGATGGAGCAGTCAGTGTAACAGAGGGAATAAATCCTGAGGGACAGAGATAAAAGGCGATTTTCTTGAGAGGAATCTTCAAGCACGAGGTGCCCCTATCTGTCACGCTCGCAGGGTTCTTTGAAAGTCATCACAGAGCTGTGCACAGTCCCGGCGTATTCCTGCATGTGCAATACAGTGCAAATGCTGTACTCAGAATACTTCTTTGTCCTAGAATACATTTAAACAATCCACTGTGTTATACTGGCAGCCAAGTTAATATTTAGCATTTGGAAAGGGCATCTCCTGAACTTGGTACGAGCCTGCTGGGTTCTCATTTGAGATCCTTCCGATTGTCTGAAGTGAACAAGCTTCAGTTCTTTGTTAGAAACATAAATGGGACCATGTGACAAAAGGTATTCAGCATGACTCTTGAGTCTAAAACTCAGTACACCTCTTAGAAAACTGTGAAGTGGTAAAACAGAGTATTACATGTTCATTGCACAGACCTTCTCAGGAGCAGGAACTGAGGAAGCCAGCTAATTAAAGTAGAGTAATGAGTACTCTATTAACCCCCCTGTGTTCATATTTTATTTAGATTGCGGTCTTCTGTAGCCATACATATATGATACACAATTTAAATGCAAGTGCCCTTTCTTTCCATGTTCCCCAAAATACCCGTAGCTCTTCCTACAGCATAGCAAGCAAGCAAAGCCCACTTTCTGCAAGGGCTGCTAGGAAAATCTATCATGTAGTATCTGTTTATTGACTTGGGAAATATTAGTCATCTTCCTCCTCATACGTATATGAAGAATATACAATTTGGTATAGCAGTTAAGTAAATTCATGCATTTTTATACATCAAGACCAAATCCTGATGATACCGAGTTTTATGGAAAGACAAAAATCTTGCTGAGTTCCAGTGGCCTCTAGTCTCTAATCCTTATTTTCTGTGTTAAAAGATTTTAAAAGCCTCCCTTGTAACCGATAGACTACACTTAGAATATCCTACAGTTTCATATTGGAGCAGCATAATTGTGAAAACCTGGCAGCTTGTTCTGTTTGTAAGAAGCGAGAGATCTAAATGAGCCTTCCTAGCCTTGTCCCAGTGCATCTAACAGAATTTTCACCCTTATTTTCTGTTTTCAACCTAACCCTTAAAAAATCAAAATAGTGCAGCAGACTGACTGACAGATGCTGGTGTTCCCGTAATGTTTCCTGGTGGGGGGAGGAGGAGAAAACTTTTTTCTTACAAGTCAATTCAGCATGAGCTGTTTCTAAGCAGTGTAGTCAGAGACAGTTTTGTCTGGAGCAAGGATTTACTTGTTGTTGCCCGGTGGAGGTACACTGTTGATGTAACCTTTGGGACCAGCCCTGATCTTTTCTATATAGGTTACCAGCAGAATAGGGGTCACTTTAGCAGAAGTACTCGTTGCAAAATGACAGGGCTTCAGTGAAGATTTTTTACTGGGATATGTTGCTCTGCAGAGGTTTATTTCCTTGTGTGAGTACATCATCTTTCAGTGGGGACCTCCAGGAAATCTTCCTTACCTGAAGTTACAGAAAGGAGTGCATTCGCAGGGGTGGAAGTAGGAGTGAGGCCAACATTTTATAAGCTTTCATGAATTCAGCTATTCTAAAAGACTCCCCAGGACAGATGACGATGGGTTGTTTGCATTGCTGAAAGTGTAACTAGCTCTAAGGCTTCGTGTGCTGGACTTCGCTGTACCTGGAGCAGAACTGGCATTATCCCCCTCATCACCCCTGTAGCCCTTTCTTATGTCTTCAGCACTTACGCTGCTCTTCCATGCTGAACATTGCAGCTGCATCCTTGACACCTTTAATCCATACTGACTAACCGCATTGACAAAATTCACTCCTGTATTGATTTAATCTCCTTCACCTCCTTCCCCTCTGCGCCAATCCTGTTGAAATTAAAATGTACTAGCATCACTTGTTACCAGACTTGTTACTACTTCAGACAGCAATGCTGCAGCTGCATCTGGATCAGCAGGATCCTATCCAGCTCCCTGGATGCATTCTGCCAGCAGGGAGGAATGCTGCATGAGAGCAAGTCTCTGCTGTTGCGATTCTGCCCCCATCTCCCCTCCTTTGGCCTTTATGGATTACTGGTGAAACTCACTTGTACAGTTTGGATGTTTGATAGATAAAGCACGTACGGAAAAAAAAAGGAAAAACTATAAATACAAAAATCTCAACACTGTGCATTCAGTGTCTTTTCTTTCTAGCTTAAAAGAAGGAAGGTAAATAATGTCAAGTCAATGAATATCAGATATATTTTTTGACTGTACATTACAGTGAAGTGTAATCTTTTTTTTACAACTGCGAGTCCATCTTATTTATTCTTGTAAATGTTCCCAGACAATGTTTGTAATATGGGCTGTGTTGCAAATCCATAAAATAAATCTGTGATCTGAGATTAATGTTTTACTAAGAGACTCTTGTACTCGTGCCTTTTCTTTGCACTTACAGGGGACAATATATTGCAAGTAATACTATTAGCAGTGGCGGGGTGATGGCACATGAAAAATCAAGACAAGCTTCTTGTCACATTGATGGGCAGCTGGCTTTACGTTATGGTTATCATTTAGAAGTAGCTTAACAGCAGCAAAGAAAATTCACCAAGCACTTCAATTTAGCTGAAAACTTTGAGCCAGCCCTCGCAGAAAGCCACTGTATGTGAGCTGAGTATTTTTTAAAATTATAGTCTTTGAAGCATGAGTTAGAGCTAAGCATATTCTTGCAGTGTTTTCCTTCTAACAGGTATTACTGTCTTGTTTCCTTGGTATTCAAGAGCTGAATAGAGATCGCTAATGTTACTGAGATTTTTCTGGTGTTTCCTATAGACAGGCACACGAGGGTATTTTGTGTGCAGGTGTTGCATGCCAAACTTGAATGTAGGATACGGATGTCAGTAACAAATATTTTCACACGTTTACCAGCAGGCTGCTGTCTTCTGCCCTCATTTATCAACAGCCACATGGCAGTGCTTGCCATCCAAGTCAGTTTATGCAAAGTAGGAGACTGTAGGCAAGGAAGTAGACAAGGCTCCTGTGCTCTGAACACTGCTTTGTTCCCACAGTGCAAGC
Organism: Netta rufina; assembly: GCF_964035555.1. NCBI lineage: Eukaryota > Metazoa > Chordata > Aves > Anseriformes > Anatidae > Netta > Netta rufina. Next base: position 4,767,713 of record NC_140140.1, read on the forward strand.
ACAAGCACATTCACAGCTTAGTGCCAGAATAGGAAAGTCCTGTCTTGCTACCCTCATACAACCCAAACGGTAAGAACTAATGTCTTTTACATTGCTAATTAGCCTCACTAAGAAGAAAAATAATAAAAATCAGGCATCTGAACAGGGATGATGTAGCTCTTGTTTTTCCTAAAGCGTGGTAAATCTATCTTGGAAGCATAGTTTTATACTCATTTCCGTATAGATTCATTTTTTTCTTTTCCAAATACTTTGTTATAATTCTTCATTGATAGGAAGAATTATTCTGTAACTGCACTAGGTATTGGTGTTTGGCTCAAATAAAGGTGTGCAGTCACAGAGTTACTGTTATGGTGGGGAGCCAGTTAGGAGGAAAAAGTTGATGCCAGAGCAAGTGCCACACCAGTATTTGAGAGGAAACTTAACTGGTGCAGTCCTGAGTGTTTAATAGAAACAGTTGTATACTGGTAGTGATTTATTACAGTTCCTCTTGGTACTTGAGCCTGGTTTATATTTTACAGACACCTGATACTAACAACAGGTTGCACTTACAGAATGTAAACAGCAGAGAACATATTGCAGGTGATCCTACAGAGATACACATTGAAATTCCAGCATTCAGAAACACGTTCACCCTTCTGTTCTTTTCTTGTCTTCCCAGCATAAGACAGCAATGGGTTATGTGCTGGGGAATGCAGAAGTCAGAAATGCTTGGGGTTCAAAGTGCTTCACACCCTGCTCCCTGGTGATACCATTGCTGACACATGCAGGGTACGAACCTGTAGAGATTTAATCGAGCTCAGTCAATGCCTTCAGGTATCGGCTGCTACTTTTCCATCCATTTCCATGATAACCAATATCTTTGTATTGATACCACTCTGCCTAAGCTGAAGCTCTCATTTTTATGGGTTAAACCTTCAAATACCACACATCATGCGGAGCTGAATATGCAGCTGTTGTGTAGAAGCAGATGTTAAAAATGGGGCTTGTCTTATTCAGGCATGACTGTCCACATGATAGTCATCCAGCTCTAGAGAGGGAACCTGGACGATGGCCTTGATGGTGAGAAAAAGGCCTCTCCAGAGGGTGAAGCTGCCTTGGATAGAGCCATCTAAGGCAAATGTGTTGTGTTGTCCTCTGGATGTCCCTCGTTTCTCCAGTGATTGAGTTAGACAGGTGACCAATACCAACTTGGACAGCTAATTCTGAGATCTCTTTAGTTAGATGAGTTGCATTCCCTCTGTTACTGAATATACTGCAAGCAAATTATGTCATAAAATAGCATAAAGAGAGAAGGAACAGATTTAATGCTTCTTGGTTATCCTTGGAAATTCTTCATCTGATCCATCTAGGTTGGCTGTTTCAGGTCCTCCCTCTCTTTTGTCAAGTTCCACATTTGAAAAATTAAGAAAACGTTTTTTTTTCTTTAAAAACAAAAAAAGGGGGGTCTGTTTTGTGTTTACTTTTGTACACCGATGTATAACTTTAATTTTACAGGAGATAAACCAAATAAAAAAAGACTTTTGTTCTTTCTTGTGTTTTGGTTTTGTGCATTTGTTGTGGTTTGTGTGTGTGTGTGAGGCATTTCTATGTGTGTTTGGGAGGATGTCATATTTCTTACTACGAGAGAGCTTATAACTTGCTTGTAAAAGTTTATCCCATAAGTGTTAATATATGGTGAATCAATAGCTACAGAGCATTTATGGTGCAGGTCAATAGGGTTACTTAAATCCGTAACATTTAGTGATCTGCTTATAAACACCTATAATGGACTCTTTATGCCAGAAGTAATATAATATTTAGTTCTCCTTTATTAATGCCTTGTAAACGATATACTGTTAAGATATGCTGCAACCTGATGGATTTTCCGGCAATGTGATAAAATAGCTCTTTATTGCCTGTGCTTGTATAAATGCTTCCCTCTAAAACATCTGTGAAAGAAAGTCTGGCTTGCATATAAAAATTAATGAAAGATGCAGAACGTTTTTCTGGAGAAAAGTAAGGCCAGAAGTTGCTAGCAGTAACTCCCTCAGTGTGCTCACTTATAGAATGGTCCATGTAGGATCAAGAGGCTGAAGAGCTTGTACTAAACATCCCTTTCTTTGAAATCTCTGAAGGTGTTCCTAGGAGTATCATTTCCTTTGCGTTTCATGACTGAGTGTGCTGAGCAGACAGGAGAGGGTCCCAGTTATCCGCAACGTACCGGGCAATGTATCAGGCAATATCTGCAGTGATCTTTCTTCCAGGTAATGTTTTGAATTGTGCTCTCTCCATCCATTGGACCTAAGTAGGGCTTCTAACCCAATGCTGGAGCACATCCAGCGGGTGTCTCCCTTCAGGATTAGGCGGTCCTTTTTTGTGCATCTTTCTTGCAAATCAGCCTGTCCCGTCAGCAGAGCAGGGACATGACGGTGTGCGCAGCTCTGTGTGCGTGCACATCTCCTGTCACCTTGTCCTCCTGCTAAAAGCTGGGCACAAATATTCCTCTAAATTAAGAGCTACTGGAAGGGATTATTGGCAGCGTTTTTACAGTCGTGAGTGCTGACGATGAAGGAACGAGTTGTCTAGGAAAATGCTGATGACGTGCAAAGAAAGAAAATTATTGTTTATTCTCATGCCATAAGAACTATCTTGCAACAAAAAATAGGCTTTAACAAAGGAGGTAATGAGCAACACCAGTTCTCTGTGCTTCTGTGTACATGCCATTGAGCTGTAATTACACCACATGGCTGAATGTGTGAATACACCTCTAGTAAGCAGCCAGCTCCCAGCATGTTCGTATGACAAGAAGCATCACAACACCCGGTAATAGTTCCTCTGTTGGTTGTAGTTTGAAGGATAGATTAGCTGTGGACTGAGTCAAAATTAATACCAAAAGCCAAAATAAGCAAATACTTTTTGTTTCTTCTTTGCATCTTCATTAAATTACATGAATGTAGAAATTACATTTGTGTTTACAGATCCAGTTTGGAGTTTACTCCACACTATTGGTAACATCTATGGTATTTGGGGGGATTTACTGCTTTTAGCCATGGAGGTTCTGCAGAAATTCCTGAAGCCATCTTTTACACAAAGCTGAGGCCCATTGCTTCAGTCTTCTGTTGCTCAGGGATGTTTTGTATCCAGGTGCAGAAAAACTGAAGTGCCACTTTCCCTTTTTTTTTTTTTTTTTTTCCTAGTAAAATTTTATGCTAAATTCTAAAGCCTGCAAGCATTTTTTAACGAATGGTAGCTGTTCCATACATTCACTGCTTGCTGTGTTACTGGTATATAATGCTTTTATTTCAATCTGCTTCACTCCAAGTTCCATCATCTAAAAGCGCCCTTGTTCCAGCAGGTGTTGAAAGAAAAAACCCTACCTCTAGAAATACAAATTCTTCTCAGTGTGGATCTGCTCACGTTGCAGCAGGGTCAGGGCAGACGTGTGAATTGGTGGCTTGGCCCAAGCTCAGGAGTTGAGGAATGAGAAGTGAGGGGGATTGACCCAATAGTGCCTTTCCCCATCGTGGTGTTGGAGGAGGCTGCTCCCTTGCTCCTGACAACTTCCAGTGCTTTCCAGGGCTACAACAAATTTCATCCCACTGGAATTTCTCTCATTTTTCATCACCTCTGAAGGTGGCCGGGGACCTCCTGCCTGCTCGTCCCAGGTGTTTGCCAGAGGTGGGATCCCACATGGGCTGAGGGCAGCCCCCTTTGCCTGTCTCCAGCCTGCCCAGCACCTCTCGGATACATCACAACCTCCTGCCAACAACTAATGTGCAGAGTCCAAGGCAAATAGGTTCCTTCTCCTAGCCTCACACCCTTGGTAAGCAGAACAGCTGCAAAAATATCAAGCAGAGAGCAAGTATTAACTCAAAACTCAGTTTGGGCTATAAGCATGCAAATAATTCCCGTTTTCTCGTTGGCAGACTCCCGCTGCTACAGTTGCTTATAGGAATCAGCTTTGCAAGTTTGGCGACTAATTTTGAAAAGAGCAGTTTGGGAACGATAAGGCCAGGCTTAAAAGACACTCCAACAGCGTGGAAATACAGGCAGATACCAGTTTGCTAAAAGAGAATGGATTTCTATCCATCCCGGATATTGTAACAGCTTGTGGTCTGCAAGCATGTTGAACGATGTCAGAATTTTGTATGCATCAGGCTGGGGAAAACACTGCTGTTGCTTCAGTGCTGCTGCTCTGTCATTTTTGGCTGCTGCTTTTAAAATGATTTTCCCACTGTGGCCCCTGTACGACGCTGTGTAAGCAGTGGTAAGTCTTTGCAGGCAGGGACCAGGAGGAGTTCAGAGAGGAAAGTTTATTCCAGGGAACCTGGCTGGATTTGGGGGGAGATAACTCCATCACCTCAGGATGCGATTACTTGCATTTTTTGTGCATTTTCACAGGCTTCTGAAAAAGAAAAAAAAAAAAAAAAAAAAAAAAGCATAGGCTTAGAAGTTATCAGTCACACATCAAGCTCTGAGGTAGTGATAAGAACAAGCAGCACCCTTTGAACCCAACAGGAAAGCTTTTTAAAAAAATTACAGATTTAACCTTTTTGGTAAATGAATTCTCATGGAGTGGAAAGATCAAAATGAAATGTTTTGCTAACATGTTCTATCCAATTTGAAATGACCTAAGCACTGAAATCATTTTCTGTTGCTTTTTCCTTAGCCTGTTTGGTGGTCTTCATTGGGAAGCAATTTTCTTTGGCCATCAGAGCTGCCCCAAGCCTCCCCCCGCCACACTGATGGACAAGGTAACATCACTGCATAGGATGCTCCCACAGCCTGGGCTCCTGGAAAGGGAGACTCATGATCATATGAATTAAATATTATTTTAATTTTACTGGCATTTTGCACCTTCAGTGTTGGGAAATTTAGGCTTATTCTTTTCCTCACAAGTTTCACTTTTGTAATTAATGAGTCTTGTATCAGTTGCATATACTGTATGTGTATATGTGTATGCATATAGATTTATATAGGGCATACATATATATATACAGCTTGTAAACTTTACTTACATAAATGTGTGCGTGTATATACAGAAGTGCTTGTGTGAATATATATATATATATGTGTGTGTGTAAACAGCTTTTATGCTACTGTACGCAGGGTTATCTAGGAAGCTCGAAGCTGTGTGTGTTATCTGGAGAAGAGTTAGCCCCGGTGGATGTGTGCTGGAGTGATCCCTGTTGGAAGAGACGTGGGATGCTGTGTCTTTTGTCATCGAAAAGGCCACAATTTCATGTCTTTGGAATTTTCTCCCAAATCTTTCCAAATGTCACTGCTTGTTTTGACACCTTTGAGTGTGGCTGCTGCCTCCCTTAGCAAGCATTGTGAGGACCTGGCTGAAGAGGTGATGACGATTTAGTGTTTATTATGATTTCCAGGTTCCCTGTGGGAAATTACATGGATCTAAAACCTTTTCCCCTTTCCACTCTATCTAGTGCCCACCACCCCGGGCAGTTTCTTCAAGCTGGGTTGAGTTTGGATTTGACCTTAATTCATACCACTCCTTCTGGGGGAATGTGTGTGCACTAGGAGGGGGCTGTGTTTGTTCGTCAGCATGGCATGTGCTGAGAAGCAGAGGAGGCTACTGGGTTGTAAACAGAGAATTTAAATTTCTGAAAGCTCTCTTAAACCTGTTCAAATCTCTGTGCTGTGCAGATAAGGCTGAGCTGTTGTATGGGCTGACACAGTAGGAACAAACTTCTGGCATACGCACAGCAGTCACAGCATTAGAATTGTAAAACACCTTTTTTCTTTTTTTAATCAAGGTAGGAACAAGTTCGAAAGGATGATTTGTGCGGTGTGCTTGCAGTTACAAACAGAAAAAAAAATCCAAAGGATTCAGAAAGGAGGGAAGGAATCCGAGCAAACAGGAACAGCCTGACCAAGTGAATCTGGTTGCCTCAATTGTCATCACTACTTTCCCTCAATTACCTTCTAGTCTTGGGATATTACAGATTTTAGCGTCCCCTAAATGAGCAAAAGTCCACTCTTACCTGATGCAATCTTTCCTTCAGGGAGGCATTAACCTAACACCTGTGACTAAACTGACCTTTACCTTTCTCTTGGAGATAAAAACGTGCAATGAGTTGGAAGCAGGTGGATTTGTTTTGCTGCTTGGAGACTTGTTTGGGTCGGTGTGAGCAGGTAACAGCAGGCAGCCTGGGCTTCTGCCAAAACTCCAGCAGTATAAAAGCTTTGTTTTCTCTGGCTCTGCAGCCGAGGAGGAGTCTAAAAGACCTAAAAACGTTGGAGATGCTGACTTCCACCTGAAGGAGAACATGAGTGTATTGTAAAATTGTGACCGCTTCAGGTCGAAAACGTTTTGCAGATGTGCACAAAGCAAACATTCCCAGGTCATGTGTGCATGCTGGGCATCGCTCAGCAAAACTCCTCCTGGCAGGTGTACCCTCTGCCTTTCCTTCTTCCCTGCCTGCTCGGAGATGGGTTACCTGCAAGGTTCTGAGTTGTGTTCGATGTGCTGCCTGTACAAGGCAAGTGGTACAGTCCAGCTGTGGTCACAGTAATGCCATGGGAAAAAAAAAAATGTATTAATGTAGTTTCTGATTGCAAAAGTACTACGTTAACCTGAAAGGCGGGTTTAGCTGTGCTTCTTGGGAAATTTAACAGCCAGAATTTTCTGTTAAGATATTAGAAAAACTGCTTGAAACGGTAAAGGAAAAGACTATGTATAAGGTCAAGTGCATTACCCCATCGCTGTGTTCCTGGAACTAAATACTGGGATGTTCCCAGGAGGTGGCAGAACCTGGAAATGCTGCTAAAATGGTGGGAATCAGGAAAAAATAAATACGAGCTAAATAGGAGTGTATCTATTTATCTTGCTGTGGATACTTCAGAGCACAAATATGTGATGTCTAATTAGATGGGAGGCAATACAAAGGCTACCCCGGTGTGCCAGAGCATCTCAGTCCACCCTGGGTGCCTGCTTGGTGCTGCCACTGACGGCACTGCGGGATCCAGCCCCTTCCTGTCCAGAGACACCCTTGGTGGGGTGAACCTCTTACCTCTGGTCCTGGAGGGAAGTCGTTGAGCTAAGTAATGAGAAGGAGATGTTGATGGCTTCTTCTGTCACATCACCAGAGAAAGAGATGTTAAAAATGAAGTAATGAGCATAGTTAAGAGCAAAACTGCTGCTCCAGGCAAAGTTTTGCTAGCTTCACTTTTGCTCGCTTTCAGCTCAATGTACCAATTAAACTATAGCCGAAGCAGAAAATGACATAGTTTTATTTTTAAAGGACATAAACAATAGCATTTTATAAATCCTGCAGTTTCCCTTTGTCCAGAAGGAACGAGCATTTTGGCTTCTTCCATGAGATACTGTTGCCAAGAGGTGTTCAGCTTCTGTCCCAGCTTCACGATCCCTGCAGCACGTACGCCTAAGAAATATAATCCTTCTGCTATTGTCTGCCTGCCTTCTCTTCTGAATACACTTGCAATTGCAGGCATGAAAAACAATTGGAGATGGGAACATTTGTTGGCTTTAAAACTCGCTGGATGACAGCTCAGCCTGGCTTGTAGCACAAATGATCAGGGGAAGAGCTGATTCTGCCAAAGAATGAGGGGTCCTGCATCTGCGCTGGGAGGACGCTGCTGTGCCACGTGTAAGGACCGTCTTTCATTTTCTGCTGATTTTAATTCACTCTGCTTGGTTAGAAGTGTTAGGCTCTGCACAGTCTTGTTTATCTTTTGTCCCCCATTGCTCCAACTCTTTCCTAAATACAAAAGGACTCAGGAATAGCATTCTGTTGGGCTGTCATGCTGAACAGTCTCCATATCCAGATGTTAATGATGGGAAACGTAGCATTATATGGGATCGATGGGTAAGCAGGAATTACTTTTCAGTACAATTATTTGCTTGAAATCATGGCAAACCTTCTGAAATGACTGTTTTCAAGATTATGTCTCCCTTTTAAAATATTGGTGTTTGATGGTGTTGATGTGTGAGCATTGGAAAGGAAAAGTACAGGGAAAAATCAATTCTGAAAACCAAACAAAGGTTTCTGCCTTTCCCTTTACTGAAAACCCAGGCTGCTTTCCTTCTATTAATTCTCCCATGAGCCTATAGCTACCTATTACCTTGGACTGCAGTGCCTTCGATGGAGTTTTGTAAACCTTTGGCCTCGTCGCTATAAAAACCTTCCATGTTTTTGCCAAATCTCCCTCAGAAAGATTACTTTTGCTTTGAAGATGCCAATAAAGGAAATTGCTTTCACAAGGAAAGAGCTGGGAAGACAACCCTAGCCCCTTCATTTGGCTTCCCTCCAACCTTAAATGTATTGGAACCGGAGAGCAATCCTAAATATACGATGAAAGGCACTGCTGTCCGGGCGGTGAGGTCTCTTGGGGCAGTGCTTCGTCATGTTCTGGTGCCCCTTCGCCATTCTTCAGCTTTTGAGCAAAAGCAGTGAAAGAAAATAGCAAAACCCACCTGGGTGGCTTGCTGGGATGGAAAGTCCCGGGTGGCAGACCCCATCTCGAGCAGCATCGTGCCATTCTCTGCCACCTCTGGAAGGAGGTTGGTATCTTTCTTTATCTGCGGAGTTTTCACTATTTGTTCCTTAACTCAAATCCCTTTTGTGCAGTCTTAACAGTACCATATGCCACCGGAGCACCTGTGTCGTGGCATAGACCTGGAAAGACGAGCAGAGAGCAGGCTGTAGTCTCTAGCAACAAAGAGATGGGCAGGAACAATACCAGGAATCTGGTTTAAATTGCAAAAATGAGCAAACTTGGAAAGTGAGCCTGAGCTCTCTGGTCAGCCGGGCCAAGCTAAAAACTTGGCATGTGCTTTTTGCCCAGATTTCCTCGATGGAGCCCGGAGAACTTGAAGCACCGCCAGGAGCCCAGGGGAGTGAGCGGTGATGCAGAGCAGTGCAGCCTCTGCAGGCCGCACATCCCCGCTTCTCTTCTTGCTGCTGTTCCTGGGAATTTGTCAGCAAGGAAGTTCCTTACGTCAGGCACGCAGGTAGCAACGTGGAGAGACATCTGTGGGCATGCAGGGGAATCTCGTGTGTTGTCACCACAGCCCCGGCCTGAAGGCAGGTGTGGGGACACGCGGGTCAGCTTTGCTGCCTGACCTCCAGCAGGACCATCCTGTAAAGCTGGCTGAGCCCTGGTCGGTCTGATAAACCTCCCAAACGTGGCGTTGGTGGTGTCATTGGGCATGTGAACGGGGAATCAGCGCTACGTGTGTACAGATACCTTCTAACCTCAGGCAGTGAACAGTGGCCTCAAAATGGCTTTTGTGTCTGCTGGGGAGGGGACAGCAGTACCGGGGCCAGGAGGCAGCTGAGATGAGTCCTTCACTATGCAGGGACAGGGGGAGCTTGGGCAGGAGCATGGGGGCAGCAGGAGGGGGATTTGCTGGACTGGCACAGCTCTGCTCCTTCTCTGCATTGCTCCAGTTTGGTATCGGTGTGAGAAATCCCCTCTGCCCATCCCCTGCCCTGAGGATGAGGACACACTGAATAATACTGTTTCACACCAATGAAGCCAGCTAATTTTACTGAATATTTTTTAGTTTCCCTTTTATTTTAGGAGTGATTATAATGGAATGGCTTGGTGTTTTTAAAGATGTTTTACAGCTGTTTGACCACAGGAAACATTTCTCAGCAGTGTTTTGAAAAGAGGCAGGGGGACTGGTGATGCTAGAAAATGGCCTGAATATACAGCGAGACACGAGGTTTGGATGCACCTTAGCACATCTAGTGCTAAAACAGAGATGTAGCTCCGTGACTGATAACCTCCAGCTGAACTGCCAGGTAAGAGGCTGGGAGCCTGAAGGGTGCGTGAGCAGCTTCCTGGGCAGCTTCTCTGTCTGAGCTGGTCCAGTTCCACCGGGAGCTCCAGTATCCTCGGACGTGCTTACGAAAAGCTGTGGTTACCTAAGCACATGCATGAGATGGGCTGCTTCCCTCCACCTTTCCAAAGCAGCTCACAGACTAATTTAGGTCAGAAAGGAGCTTCTGGAGGTGTCTCCCACAACCTCCTGGTTAAAGCAGGGCTACTTTCAAGGTTAGATCAGGTTGCTGCAGACCTTGTCCAGTCCAGGTCTGAAGATCTTCACAGTGGAGATGTCACAGACTCTTTGGGCCCACGTTCCTGTGCTGCACCACTTTTGTGAATGTTTTCGTATGTGCAATGATATTTTCTCTTGCTGCAAGTTGTGTTAGTTGTTTCTTGCCCCTTCCCTGTCTGCCTCTGAGAAAAACCTCTCTTCATCTTCTCTATGACTGCCCTTTAGGTTCTTTGTAACTTTGAAATATCTTGTATAAATACTTTTTTTTTTTTTTTTTTTTTCTGTGGGGCTGACTCTCTTACCTTATCATTTTCAAAATACATCGTTGTTATCAACTTGTTATGCCACAGCTGATGTAACGGCTGGACGTGCAGAAATATCAGCTCCCCCACAGCTTCTTGGATCTGTGGTTATCTGCTTGGAGATGTGTGGAGCTGCAGGGCTCTGCCTTCAGGGAGCTCCTCCAGAGCTGCACCCTTGCTGCTGCATTCATCAGCTCCTCTGCCTTTCTGGTCTGGGTGTTGTCTCCCATTTTTGAGGCCAGCTCAATCAAATCACCACTGTCCAAGGTCCCAGGATGTGGGGACAAAGTTCTCTTCTGATAACACATTCTTCAGCAAAAATGGCAACACCTTGGTTTGCCTTGCAGTTATCAAGATGCTTTTCTGTATGCATCAAAGCAGTAATAATTTGCCCTGTCTTCCCTGAGTAATGATTTTGTCTTACACTTTTTTTGGTTACATTTGTCTTCAAGGCATCGATTTCATTCCTTTCTAAATTTTTTTTTAAAGTTCTCTCTCCTCGGACCTATTTTACGGTGATTCTGAATGAATTACACTGGCTTTGCAATTACTTTAAGTAGACACTGCTTTTGCATGTAGTGCCAAAAAAATGGTAAAAACCCTAGGCTAAATATTCTAAGTATAACTCTCCTTGCACTCTCAGAAGGTTCTTTTTTTTTTTTTTTTTTTTTTTTTTTGGTTTGGTTTGGTTTTGTTTTTGAAATATGGGTGTGTTAATAGTTTCACTGAATAGATGAACTACAGTAATTGGTTGTTTCCTTGTTCTGAGGACCCAGTGTTTGCTATGTGTTGCATTAGTGTTTTCTAAGAGCGGGTGATAGAGAAGAATTCTGTGATTTGTCAAGAAGCTTGTGCAAAGCCCTACTGAGAAGACACAAGTTGAGGTGCGACAGAAAATTTGAGGCGTTTGTCCTGCCCAATTGTCTGCCATCCTCAGGCACCTTGCAAGGGGTGAGTGAGCCCCCTTGGGCTGCCCCTGCACCTCCCCGTGCTGACCCCGCGCCACTTGGAGTCTGCCTGCCCTGAGCCCAGCAGGTAGGAGACCTCTGTGATGCCCACAGCTCTTCCCAGGGCAGCACGGAGACGTTTGGTACGTGATCTAGAGAACTCTGGTCTGATTTAATTTTCCCAGATTTCTTGGTGGAGGATTGAGCCAGCAATTTAGTTTGCTAAGTCCCTGGAAATTGCACGCAGCTCTGTACGCTGCCAGTCGCGGCCAGGCAGAAGGGCTGCAAGGAGGAGAAGGCAGGAGCCTGCGTGGATTTACCAAGCAGCTGTTGAGCTTTGTCAGAGCACCAAATTTGCATTCCCAGCATACAGCTGGTGGTGCATTAAGCCAGTCCCTACAATCGGTGGGATAATTCATCTGCAGAAGTCTGGTTTCCAGGACTGTGTGGCGATGTGGATGCAGCCAGACAAGATGGTCTACCTCAGGACATCTGTGAGGCTCTAACCACAAGCCTTGGTAGGAGTTGTAGGAGAAATTAGAACTGCTGTGTACATAAGAGCTGCACAGGAGGAGAATGTCAAACATCCTCAGGTACTTCTCCCCCACAGCTTTTTTTTTTTTTTTTTTTTTTTAATTTTGGTCTTCATTACTTTGCTTTGTTCTTTCATTTCTTTGATTCTTTATGTAATGGCTCTAAATGTTTCATCGTTAGTTCTGTTTAAACAGAATTTTGCACAGCTCAACCAGATGACCACAAAATCCTATCATTTGAGACGTAATGTTCGCTGTAATAACAGCTACATCATGTAACTCATGACAGTGACGGTCCTGGCTGTCACATTAGGAGAGAGACAGAAGTGTGACAGGGACTAGGTTTTTATTATGGCAAAATAAAAGCTTTAAAAAGTGTACACCATGAATTTACATCCATTTGAGAAGTTTCACAGAATTACCAGCGATGAAAATTAACCCATTCAGACCTCAAAATAAAGTATTTACAGTAAAATGTGCATTTGCACCTCAAGACATCTACCTAGGCCTCAGAGAAGCTAACGTGCCACTTTCACACTCTGAAGCATAGGTAACGTGTCCAAAAAGGACCTGGGTATGGAAAATACTTCCAGAGGTAAATGGACAAAGCCAAACTCTGACCAATTAAGAACTCCTGTAGGTCCTTCCTCATACATAGCACTGCAGAAAAATGCAGCATGCCATCACCCTCGCTCACACGTGGGCTCACTTGGCATGGGATTCTGCGGGTGCCCAAACCAAGAAAGAGCCAGAAACCCCACGGGGACCCCGAGGTTGCTCGCCTGCTTTACATTTCAGATGTTCTGATGCCATGGTGATGGGCAACAGCAGAAAGGCCTAAAATAGAGCATAAGTGTTTTCAACAGCTTTCTCTTACTAAGTGCACTTCATACTATCATGAGAAAGTCCTCTTGATTTTTTTCCTCTTTCTTCCACTTCAGATAAATTGTCTAGTACCTAAAAGGTCATTTTGAAGAACTTTGCTTTTCTATAAATTACTGAATTTTGTAAAAACACTGAATATAAGTGACAATCTCTTGTCTGACTGTATTTAGTGTCTTACTTTTAGAGTCCTAAGAGAGAGCCTTTAACCATTCTCTCAAAAGGAAAGGGATGAGGGAGGGGGGAATACTGTACTGCATTTTCTTTCTGAATTTTCCATGATTCTTGAACAAGAAAGGAACTACTATTCCAGAATAATTAGTGTAATGATAATAAAGAAGACTGTGAAAAGCCTTATCTTCTAAAAAACGTGTTCGTTGTTTCTCTCAGTGAGTGTTGTAAATGGCATCCAGGCTGCTGTGTGAAGCGTTTTGATAGAGTTGCATTTGAATAAAAAGCGGCAGTTTTGTGGGATTTTGCTGATCTTGTAATAACTTTTTTTCGCCTGCCTCTGGAGCTAATCGTATGCCTGACTTCAATAATTTTGAAGTTATTTGAGACTAGTACGCTACTTGATGGAGTTCAGTCTATTAGTGCTTCTGTCTACTTAAAACCCACGACGTGATCCCAGCAGTGACAAAGTAGCACCCACAATTAGCGCCGATAATTGAGCCGTGACACACTGCACGTGCAGGGCTGGCTCCCAACCTGCCCCCGACCACGCAGTGTCTGCACAGGCTCTGAATGGCTTCATTGATGGCCAGGGCAGGTGGCTTTCTGCTGAAGAGGCACGCTGTGTGTGTGTGTGCTGTGTCTTCTGCAGGAGCATGTTCCTTACCTTGCAGTTCTCCCTGCACCTTTCCATCTTCCTCTCTGCGCTCCAGCTACTTTCCTTTTGGGGCTGCTGTGATGCTCAATGGCCCATTGCAATGCAGTAGTTAGGTGCCTCCTGGCTGTGGTTTAGAAGTTGCTTTAACATTTTCTGCACTAAAGTAGATTTTTCGTCTAGCCTAGCAATTCTCAGCTCTTAGCTCCTCGGGCTTCTGTAGTTCAAATTTCCAGAGCTGTGCCAAAGCTGGAGATCTCAGTGGGCCGTAGCCCATTTTCAGAATAGGGGATTTTTATCCGGTGGTATCATGTCTTTTTGCATCATCAGTGTTGCTGGTATTTGTTCCTTCTTGTTTTTCAAGTGCTGCATGGCAGTAGGAGACAGTTTGTACACAGCCACATCACTTTGTGTATTCAGGGGAGCAGCACGAAGTGCAGGCTGCGGGCAGATGTTTAAAGCTGTGCTGGGAGGAGGAGGTGAACAGACTCTGTGAAGGCGGGAGGGTCCTTCCTTTTGCTTCAGTTTAACATGTAAGCCATCTCCTCGGTTTTCCAGCTCCTACTGAGGCCCAAGCACGAGCAGAAAGAGAGCTCAGTTCCTACTCAGGATTGTTCCATTTCAGAGGTAATCAAAGCCCTGCGTAAATTGCTCCTATAAAAGCACAGGGTCTCTTGAACTTCTGGTGCTCACAGTGACTGTTTTGTCAGCTACTCTTCATTACGACACCATTTTCGATAGCATAATGCTTGCAGAATAACCTGCTGCTCCAACATTTAGGGCAGAGCCCTTCTTACTTTCAGGGCTGTCAGTTTCAGCAGGTGTTGGGAATGCTCTGGGGAAATATTGGAGCTCAGGCTTCAACAAGCTGATCTGCACCACAGTGGAACCTTAGCATTGATTTGCAGGGACTTTGCTTCAACTTCAACTGATGCAATTTGGGATTTTAGAAAGAGGGGATCTGTATGAATTACAGTTTGCATTTCTTTCTCGCACACACCCCTTCGGAGAGTCCCATAACCATGGCAACAGAGTGCTGGTTATGGATTTATCCGTGCCAAACCGTGCAAGGCTGGGATATATCAATAACCCATTTTACAGAAAAAGGAGGTAAGAAAGATTAAACGATTTCTCCTGATTAACACGTGCAGGATATGGCACTGCTGAAGAAGGCGTCTGAGCTGATGAAATGACTTGTCACAGCTCAGAGGTGTGGTCCTTCCCCATCCTTTCTTCCTTCTGCCCGGACACCGGCCATGCTGTGTGGCTGAACTCTTACCAAGCCCATCGTGTTTGTGAGCTGCAGAACACCGTTACTTGTCCCAGGTCAGCTTTTATGCAGCAAAGGGAGCTGCAGGGTGAGGTGGGGCTTCGAGGGCAGGCTCCTGCCCTAGGGATGGAAGCCGAGCGCATCCCTTCCCTTTCCAGTATGCAAACGGAAAGACTTCCTTTGTGAGAGGCATCTGGCTTGGGTGGAGAAATAGGTCAGTATGCAGGCACATCTCTTCTTCCCTCTTGGCCTCCTTAGCTGGTGTCTTAGTCCCTGAACTGCAGAGTAATTGCCACTGAGACAAGAGCAGAGCAGAACCTCTCGGCACGGGGTCACTGCTGACATCTCATGGACCCAGGCAGCTGGGGCAGTGTTAGGCACGAGCAGCTGAAGCCTCAGCACTGGGGTGCCTGCAGTTCCCTGCTCCCAGCCTCGTGCTCGGCCACAGCAGCTCCAAAAACCTCACCAAGTGCCCACCTCCCCTCTGCTCCCCGGGGTGCAGGCAGCTCATCTTCCCGGCGGTGTGCTTCATCAGATGGCATATTTGTTGTCAATTCTGTGCTGGAAGCACACCCATCATTCTTGGCACCATATGGCAACTAATCTGTCCTTAAGCAGTTAATTAGGCACCATTTGTATGCACGTCGCCCTGTGCACGCCAGGACGGCTGGGGATCCTGTTGGAAGCTGTTTGTTCTGGGCTTTCGCCTTCTTTTGTGTGGAAAAATGAGATGGTTCCTACTAATTTTGAGGGTGTTCTTTTTAAAGGACAAAAGTAACAAGGTGCTGCACTGGGGTGCAAGGCTGGGATGAAAGTGGTGTGGCCTTAAGGTGCTGGGCTCAGGCTGAGATGTGCAAGGGGGCAGATTTTCAGCCCCGTGTGATCACCAGCGTAGTGGCCAAGGAATCTCCTTCCCCACACACTGAAGGGGGCAAGAAGGATGTGTCTGGGCAGAACTCATCACAATCAGGCTTTTTTGGAAAGCACTTGTGGCTTAAATGCAATTTAGTAGCTGGTGTTATTGATTTCTGAGTTTAAGAGCACCAATCCACATTGTGTAAAACTTAGTAGATGGTAGTGGTTAGTCTTTCAAAAATAATAATAATAACAAAATCATCCTAAGTTTGTGTTTTGGTACCTGCACATCTTTCACTGACACTTTTATTGGCTTACTTGGTCACGTTGCTGAGCATCCTTTAGAGTGCCACATGAAGGCATTTTATGGAGAGGGAAATAAGTATTGCTGCAGACTGCAAGGGTCCAACAACAAAACACCAAAAAATGAAAATATGGAGCCACCCAAGACAGGAGGCAGAGTGCATGATGCACAACTTACAACACCCTTTGCCTGTGGAAGTTCAAGGCCGGCATTGTTATTTTGCTGTTAGGAGTGGGGAAAGGCAGCAAGGTTAAATGTTGTGGCGTGGGTCATCGACTCTCGAGGTAACAACTGGGTCTGGATTCTTGAATGTCAGACCCAACGCTGCAGCAGTCAGCGATCTTTCTTCCCTAGTTCAATTTCCAGTATAGGATCTTGTCTGACGTCTGGATGGCATTCTAATAATTTCAGAGGAAAAAAATGTGTAACAGACAATCAATAAACTGTTTGTTGGGGAAATTTTCTCCTACCAGAAAGATAGAATCAGGGGCCGAAAGGCACGGGAAGATGTCTCAGTGCTGTTCATCAATTATCACTGCTATTTAGTTCCCTGAAATTGGAATGGAGAGCTCAACGTCTGACTTGGTTTGAAGCCACAGAAAGTGCATGTTGTTCCATTTCTTCCAACTTTGGTAAACTCCTTGTCTATGACAAATTGCTAATATGTCTGCAATTTTTCATACCTGTCCTGTCTCTCTTTTTCTGTGCTTTGGTTGTGATTACTGCATATTCTATCTTGCAGCGTCTTGTAAATGATATATCAGCTTTATTGAACGTGGTGGTACCTCGTGCATTTGATGAGTGAAGTCCATCCTTGGTGCTTGCCTGTGGCTGAGCTGAGCCACATGTGTGTGAGTTCTCCCAGCTCCCTCAGTGCAGGAGGCAGATCTCTGAAGCGAGGCTCATAACTAAAAGTTTCTGAATTCCCCCCTGCAAGCTGGACTTTCTCCCATAAATAATAACAGCAGCTGCGTAGCGTTTCAAATAGTTTCAGACTTTCCTCTAGTGTTTACTGTATTCTATTAACTTTAATGTCCTTTTCTTTAGAAACAAGTATAAATACTCTAACTACAAATAACTTGCAGCAAAAGTGATGTTGTAACACGACTGGTTTGTTTAATGTCTTTGAGTGATTCTTCCCCCCATCACCAGACTCGTTAACCCCATCTAATTTTTGGTTCTCTCCCACTGTGATTGCTTTTTTTGTTGTGTACAGCTGATAAATTTCATTACTGCAATGTAACGTATCACAGATTTCTCTATGAATTCTTCAGGATCCTTCCAAGGAAAGCTTGAGACCCAAAGTGCAGCTGGAGAGGGCTTTTCATCATTATCACTCCATTGCTGCTGATGAGCCCCACCTGGATCCCGGTCCTGTTCAACTCGGTACAATACAGACAGGAGGGCATTGTCCCTCCTACAAAGTCTTTAAAGTCTGCGTACACAAGAGAGTTAATGTATAGGGAAAGATAAATTGATGGGGAAACCCACCAAGGCTGATTGCATTGAAGGTTCTGGAACAGTGAGTTACAAATAATAGAGAAAAGCCATCAGGCTACAAACCAACATTACGAGGCACCTTCCTGTACTAGGGACAAATAAATGAGATAGAAAGCATTTTTTTACAGCTGTCATTGCAGCATCTCCTGGCTGCTTCGGGAGCAGCTGACTTACTGCATCAGTTAGCAAATGGGACAGGTTTGCTGCCTTTCAGGGACACGGGCGTGCCGGCACAGCCCCAAGGCTGCCCGTTTTAATGGGCTCACTGCTCTCCCATTGCATTTACACCATTCTGGAGCAAGGAGGTCCTGTGGGGAAGAAGGGATGATGCTGCCAGCCCACGGTTTGTAGGTTTGGCTGACTTTCCCTTGGGAGTGCAGAGGGATGGGACCAATGTAGTGTAGGTTGTAAAGATAAAGCCTTAAAGTTTGAAAGATAGCCAATGGGCATGTATTCAAGGAGTAGAAACTCCTTGAGATCAAGGAGGACAGCAAAAAAGAAGAAACACTCAGTCATGGCAGGAGGTCTTATAGAAAGAAGCCTTGAGTGGTAAAGTCAGTCCTGTTTGCTGCTCTACCATGGGGATGAAGATGGGTTACAAGGACTTTCGAAGTAACTCAGCCCATGAGGGAAGGAAAGAATCGGTGAGATTAACATAAAAACAGCTATTTGTATGTCAAAGTGACATAGGGATGAATCTAAAAGGCGAGAGGTGGGCTTAGAGTGTCACCTGGAAAAAAAAAAGAAGAAAAGGGGGAAAATGTGGCAGAGGGAGGTGAGAGGTTGCTATAACTTGAAAAAGACTTTTGAAATGCTACTAGATTAAATGAGGGAGGGCATCAAGGGGGGAATATTTCGCTTTGTCAGATGTTCTGAAGAACTGCACTAATAAAGTAAGGTGAACAGCAAGGTCAAGGAGGCCAAAAATGAGCAATGAGACAGCTTTGCTGTTCTGACAGATGCATGGCTCTCAACCTGCCATGGTCCAGATGTGAGACAAAGACCTGGAGTAAGAGGCATAAGATAAATAGTGGTGCAGGAAGGCTTTAAATTACCAGGGATCAATTTCTTTGACATAAATAAAGTTTCTTTAACCTCAGTTCCCCCATGAGTCAGCACTTCTGACTGAAAAGGACTCAAAAAAAAAAAAAAAAAAAAAAGAAGAAAAGAGAGGTATTAGAGACATGATTGCAAATAAGGAAGGCAATTAAAAAACAAAAATCAGTGATTAGCTAGGAAGGGTGGAAAAAGATGCAACAATTCTGTAGTTAAACAAGGCTATGTAGTTATTAACCTGTGAGTGGAGGCGAAATTCAGAGCTTGTAGTTCCCCAAATAATGCTTCCAAACTTCCTGAGTTCAGAGAGTCTCTGCTCATTCTGCTTCTGCTAAAGTCAATATACGTCTTATGCCAGGCTCCCAAGGGACTGGACTTTCCGGGGCTCAAATAGATCCACTTTCCTGTGCAGGAGGGTAGAGCAATGACACTTGCCTATTAACCCATGAACTTGGCATGAGCAGGGACTGGCCTCTGCTGTGCTAGCACTTAAGTTATCCAATTTTAGCTCATTTGCCTACATAATTTGCTGCCAAGGTGACATTATTAAGTGCTCCTGATGATGAGGACATGTTACTTATGGCAAGAGAAAAAGAATAAACACGGGCTGGAAATCTGAGCTGGAGATAAGGTCATTTGAAGGGACAATGGAACAGAAAACATGAAGATAGGAAGATAGTTGTAGGGTAGGGCTTCTTTGGTCTCTGCTTGAGATGCCTGTGGGCCATGAATCCATGCGGCTCAAACTGCTTGTATGATACCCACAACTGTTTTTAGAAACCTTACTTGAGGTTTGTTTTGGATTTATTTTTGTCATGTAGTTTTAAAAGTTTTGTTGTTGTTGTAGTTTTTCTTGTATTTATTTTATTCTTCAAAGATGGAGAAAGACCAACAAGGACATTGACTAGCCCAGAACCAGTTCAGACTGAGAGTGTAATCAAATTTTGTTTGCTTGTTTTGTTTTGTTCTGTTTTCTAATTCCTCTACTTTAAAATCTTTTTTACTTAATATTACAACCATAAAAGCCTTGATTTTTAGGAGTATTTCTTGCACATTACCAGCTTTCTCATCTCTGTGCTTCTTTTTCATCCCACTATAAACTGATCTGGAAACGCCTTTGGTAGTGGGGCTGTGCTGCCTTGCTGCAGCAGACCTGGGAAGCTGGAGGCTGCCAACACCTGCGTGTGGCTGATGGGGCAGCATCTCTTAGTCACACAACGAGCAGGGATCTTGCTCAGATGCAGTTTGAGGATGTCTGGAGTGTGATCAGCTCCACGACCAGTCGGCTGTCTGTCCTGGAGAAAATGCAC
This sequence comes from Netta rufina, assembly GCF_964035555.1. NCBI lineage: Eukaryota > Metazoa > Chordata > Aves > Anseriformes > Anatidae > Netta > Netta rufina. The sequence goes on from NC_140140.1 coordinate 4,787,522, forward strand.
AACGCTCCAGCTTTTGTTCTGCTGCCCTGATGAACAGATCCTGGATCGCAGCTGCAGTGCAGTCAGTGGCTGTCAGAAAAGGCTCTGAAGCTGTCTCTGTGCCGACGCACTGCTTGGACTGTGGGCTTACCTAAGTGATGAAGGAACATGCACACTATTTGGGGCATTTGAGGTCTGCAGCTCAGCACATGATCAGTTGATAGCCAAGCTGAGGTAATCCTCCACATCCATATTCCTAGCCAGTTGTTTCCCCAAAATAAAATACGCAGTTCTACTCTACATCCATATAGTTTATAGCCCTTCAAAGATATATATATATGTATGTATATAAATGTTAATAGCCTTCAGAAATCAAAACCATCTTTCAGTTGCACGGGTCCCAAATGACAGAAAGCTCCAGAGGAATTGTGCACGCTGCTCACGTTGCCCTGCCATGCATGGATGGAGTGAGATCAAGACAAGTGAACCAGACTTAGAGCTGGTAGGAATGGACGGCCTTGGGCCTCCCAGAGCTGTCTCATGGCCAGGTATCACTGCTGCTTCTCTTGGTGCTGATAAGTCCTAAACGTGGGCACACAATCTCCTAGAAGAGGGGAAAGGGAGGGAGGAGGGGCGGAAAGGCTAAGGTTGGCTGCCATTTTTGTATCACTTTGGGTTATAAAAATGAATGGGGGAAAACCACCTTTTTTTTTTTTTTTTTTTTTTTGTAATGGGGAAATAAGTCCCAATAATTTTACATATTTCTTCTCATTTTACAGCATTAGCTGTGAGTACTTTTAATGAGTCTTTTTTATGAAAAGCTCTTTTGGTGTGGGGGGAAGTTATTAAGCCTCCTACAAAGGGATTTTATGGTTTTAATTATAAACAGGTAATGGAGTCTATGCAAAAATTACCTTTTGACTTTGCAATAAAGCCCATTTCCCCCAAGGTAAGAACTCCATAAAGAGAGAATTACGCAGCAAGGCAACGGAGAATTCAGCTCCAAAATCAAAAGGTGCCTGTGCAACAGCAGCTTTCGAGAAGCCCTGGGGAGCCATTGACCTTAGTCTGGGAGCCTGTGCGTCGTCTGCAGGCCAAAGAAACTGCAGAAGGCAATGCAGGATTGCAAGGTTTTCCAGCTGCCTCGTTGCGTTGTGAGAGCTGCACTGCATTACAGCAGCCTCAGGACTGCCTTAACTTGGTTAATAGTTGCAGGATCCCCCTAAAACACATACCTGGAGATAGATGCATGGTGTAGGCTCTGCTTCTCCACTTTGAACTGCCATGGTTGGGAAGATTTTATTTTATTTTTTCCTCTGGTAAAATTAATTGCTGTGTAAGTCAAGAATATACTTAACAAATTTGCTTTCATTTTGACCCCTTATATTTTAGTCCATCCTTGCCATGGGTTTGGCCCCCGTTGTGCTCAGCTGTGCCTGGAGAACCTCTGCATCAGAAGAACCGTGAGCAGGGAGAAGGATGGAAGAGCCTGCGGCGACGCGCCTGGGGATGGGATTTCTCCAGTCAGTGCCCCACAGCAGGTGGCAAGCACTCAGTTGCTCTCCTCCCACTTTATCACAGCTTTAGAGTGAGTACGAGACTTGTTCGTACTCCAGCTGCTCTGCTGGAGGCAGAGATCACCGCAAAGAAATCAGAGACTTTCTGTGAGCCCCGTTCTGGAGGGGTTAGTCAAGGTTTGAGCTGCAGCCACGGCCTGTAGTTAGCACCACCTTTTTCCCTGTCTGGAAGGGAAACCGGTGGTTTGCCCCCTGATGTGAAATGCATGGTTGTCTGATTATTAGAGGTGGCGTTTTCTTGGCACTAAGTCCCTGAGCTGGCGTCCAACGCTGAGCTCAGCCGTGCCGGTCCTGCAGGCTTCTTATGACCTTGAGCGAGTCACTTAATTTTGCTCTGCCTCCTCATCCACCCCTCTTCCTTCCTTTCCTTCCTGTCCATGAGGAGGTAAATTCTTTGATGAATGGGTAGTCTTGTAGAATAAAATCAAATGATCCAAAGATACTGAGTTACTGTGACTTAATGAGTTAATTACGTCACTTGTCTTTCAGCAATAACTGGCTGTACGTGCGTGCTTAGCTGGCTCCTGCTGGAAAATACAGGCGGTGGTTTAGACCGCCACAAATAGAGTTGCTTCTGCACTGGAAATTAGGAAAGAAGGAGAGGAAGAGGAGCAAAGACCCCAAATTAAAACATTTATAGAGAGCATAAAACCTTCTTTTCAGCAGAACGTTCACCTTCTTTTCCTGCAGTGGGAGGACCTTACCTTGCAGCAGAACATCTCAGTGGACATCAGTTAAGTCCTAGAGATAAGGAGCAAAACCAGGCAGGTGGCTGCAAGCTGGCTGAGGGGGATCCTTACCGAGGAACGAGCCAGCACCGTGCCAATGGGCCGCTGGCAGCACTCGCACCAGCATCAGCAGCACGGTGTGTGCTGCATCATCACGGGGCCTTGGGCTCCTCCCAGGTCCCTGGGTGTTGCTGTCATGCTACAGTCCAGACCGTGCCACCCACCACAAGTGGCTAGTTGTTTGATTAATTTAATACACACTTGGTCAATTTAAGCTTTAATTGCCTTCTTGGAGCTGGAAGACTGAGAAAGAAAGAGGTAATGAGGGAAAAAACAGCCCGGCACCAGACAGTGTAGTTTGCTGTCTTTTAGCTCTCCCTGTATATCATTTATAAGGATATATAGACTGTTATGGCTCATCTATATCCCTCTAATCATTAATGAGGTGTCTTTCATGCCCTAAAGTTAAAGTCATAAAAGTAAAGTGTGTTTTCTACTGCGGGTCCATTTCTGTTCTTCATACAAATGTCCTAGTGCCCTTTATAATGTATTTGCTATAAATCTTGACAGCGTTATTTGTTTTGTTTTTTCTATCTAAATACAACATTGAGTGGATACAGGCTCATTATCTCCCTATTTCTGAAGAGAATTCTCTGTCTTTGAAAGGTGCTCTATTAATAGCCCTGGGGAGAGGAATGCCTGTGCCTGCAGGAGAGGCACAGGCAGGCAGCCCGAGCCACCCCTTCCTTGCTGTTGTGCTGTGAGTGATGGGTGCGTGGTACTTCCCTTCCCCATCCCGGACTTGTGGGTTCAGCAGCAGGTAGGCTCATTCACACCTCATCTTTTCCCTTGCTAACAGCAATGCCAGATGAAAAGATTTTGCCAAATCTAAGGGGAAAAAAAAATTGCTTTTTAGAAACTCGTTTCCGTCTTCTTTGACTTTGAAGTGGTTGCCTTGGAACAAGCTGACCCTTGAATTCTTATTTGTAATAATAATATTGATCACAGAAGAATCTGACAGTTTGGAAACTGCTTTGACAGGGTTGTTGGACTTGATGATCTCTTGATGTCCCTTCCAACCCCTACAATTTGGTGATTCTGTGATTACCTGAGAATGAATCCCCGCAGCACCAGACTCCCTTTTAGGGTTTTTGAGGTCTCCCTCCCATGGTATTTTTCTAGCAGTCTCTGTTGCTTCCTTGCTTTCTTGTATTTTGCTTTTAAACCCTCCAGCAAGCGACAAGGCCACTAGTTGGCATCTGTAACCCTGCTGCATCCTCAGTGAAGTCCTCCAAGTGTATTCCTCCATTTCTGCACGAGCCAGCCTGTGTGGCTGTAACGTGCGGGTGCTTTGGCCAGGGGAAGTCTCACTGCAGCCCTCTAAAATCAGGGTGTACAATTTGGTTTCAAGAAGGTTTGTCTCAACTCATGTCAGTATTTTACCCAGTGTGAAGAAAGTAATTTTGCTGGCCCATATTCAGAAGATCTAGCCCAGATTTTAGTGCCAAACTGAGGTTTGTAACCTTTTGCAATGCGTTTCCTTCCTTTCTGAGGTCTCTCATTACACATGTGCTCAGCCCTGGAAGCAGGATAGGTCATTGAGGAAGGAGGTGACATGCATTGCTTTTTCTGTCCCAGATTTCTTTATTAAAAAAAAAATCCTTTTCTGGTGAGAAAAGGAATCTGCTACCATTAAATAAATAAATAAATAAATAAATAAATAAATAAATAAATAAATAAATAATTACGGTGTTAGAGAGAATTGGAAGACAGCGAGTAATAAGGGAAGGGAGGTTAAGGTGGGAGACTGTTTTGAATGTCTTTCTCCTCCACTAAAAGCTGCTGTTCTCGAAGGTAGGAGCATCTCTGACTGCCCAGCTGCATCTTTGCCGCATGATAAGGATTGCCTTAAGCCCCCGAGCCTCCACAAGGTCTGTCCAGGATTGCTTGGTTGTCTATTTTGGTGGAGACGATAGCTAATCACCTTCCTCCACAGGCACACACACGTGCCCCCTTTCATGATACTCCATGTCTTCAGAGAGCCTTCAGAAGCACATTCAGGTTATCATTCAAAGCCCTTTGAAACCAAGGAGGGTCTTTCTTTTACCTCCAGTGGGCTTTGGCTTTGGGGCTTATCTCTGTTTAGAGCAAGTTTATTTTCTTCGTAAGAAATTCCTCTGAAGATTTCAGAAGAGGTGAAAGAAATGCTATTTATACCTTGGACGTCTCCCTGGGAGACACGATACTATCATATATCAGCATCAGTTCCAAGTTGCAGATGTTTGAGGAGTTAAGAAGTAACAAGTGATTTTTCTAAAATCTCCTGTAACAAAGTCCAGCTCAACAAACCACTTATGAATACGTTTAAATCTTGTAAATCTCATTGGGAATCTGCTCTGTGTTTGTTGAATCACATCAAAACACAGACCTCCTGGCTCCCACATACCCAGGAGGAAGGTTTGGATTTATTTTCTCTTTCAACATGTTTACCAAAGATTTTTAAAACTTGCTTCTAAGTTGTAAGTGTGCAAGGCCTCGTGAATTTTTGTGGCAGGGTCATGTTGCTGGAATCTGATTTTAGAAGAGCTCTCCTCTACAAGTAGTAAATTAAAATAGTTGGATACATTGTATGCTTTTTCCTCTCACTTTTTTTTTTTTTTTTTTTTCCTAATTTTCCATCTTCTTTTCTAGTCTGCAAAAGCATTAGCCTTGCGATCCTCTTTGCACAGCTACTTTGGTTCAAAGAAATGCAGATTGGATTGTTGCTTTACTTCAAAGGGCCGGGTGAGCAGGCGGAGAGAAGGCACTCTGCTTTGTCCCGGGGAATTGCTGGTGAGGCAGCAAAGTGCTTCAGCACCTCAGAAAATCTTGCACCAGAGAATATTTCTGTCACTGAAACATACTTATCCATTTTGATCTTGGCAACTAAGCATCATAAGGTTTTGTGGAGAAGGTATTGCTGGAGAAATGAATCTTGATGGGAAGAACATTGTTCCCAGATGGATGTTTTCTTTTGTCCTCCATCTGCCAGTCTTCCTGCGGACAACCACCCAGCTCTTTCAGAGCCCTCTCTTTTACAGAACCTGGGATGCCCCCAGAAATCCTGGTAATGAGGTCTATTCAGAGGCAAATCTCTCTCTTATTCAGAATTATTCTCTCTGTCCCTTTATCTCTTTATTGTAAAGGAAGCTAATCACATGCATACATGTAGAAGTAAACTAAATATTTGTCTGTCACAGCACTTATATCCAGGTAGATCCCTAAGTGTGTGTTGTTTTTTTTTTTTGTTTTTTTTTTTTTTTTTTTTCATTAGAGGACAGGAGGTTGAGTGCTAGGCTTTTTTTTTCTTAATCTTACATCTAAGGCTCAATGCATCTTTCATAAAAACGGGTGTTTACAACTAATGGGCATAATTTTAAAAACACAGCAATTGCCAGACGCTGCTGAATGGTGCATCAGATATGCAAGTTTTTCACAGCTTTGGAGCTAATGAGTTGTAGACATTGGCAAATACTGACTTTTTAAATTAGAGCTACTATAGTTCAAAAGAGACAGATGGCTTTATTTATGAAAAGGGATTTAAGGACCACACACAGAAGACTCCACAGAAAGACAATGTGTTGTCGGAGACCATATATCATAAAATGTGATATTTAAAACAGTTCAAATTTCAATTCCCTTTTCATTTCTGCTAGCCAAATCTGATGCAGATGCTTTTTTTTTTTTTTTTTTTTTTTTTTTTTTTTTTTTTTTTTATACCCAGGAATCTTTGTGGCTCAATTTTCTGTAATCAAATAAAAACAAACACAAAACAAGAGGAAACTTGGAGAGGTCACCTTGAGGCTGGATGCATTGTAGAGTTCACCTTGGGCCTGATTCAAACCCCTCTGAACACATTTCTGTTAATGCCAGCACGCTTCTGTGTTTTATTATCATTTTCATGTGATGGCCATTGGCCTAAACTTTGCAGACTTAAGTGTGGTGATCCATCCTTTGACTCATTTCCAGGTTCTTCTTATGCAACATTCAAGGTATCTGGAGCACGTTGGTAGTTCCTTGGTATTAAGGTTGTGATGACAATTTGCCCATGTTGTACTTGGCCATTGCTTTACAATACAGATTTGATCAGAGATTTAAATGGCCTGGTGCCACTGAGTTGCCAGCTGCTCTGAACCCCGAGCAGAATTGGGTAGCAGTATGTGCTGTGGGGAGGAGAGGAAGAGAAAGCCATTCCTCTTTGGAAGAAGCTGCCTAATGACATATCGCACAGGAGAGATCAGAAAATTTTAGAGACTGATGTAGACATTGACAGCTTTTTCATTCATGCACAAAATGTCCAAGGCTGGACAGATTCAAATGGGAAAGATCTCCAGTGGAGACACTGCTCTGAAAGCTGCTTCCATGTGGAGAGTCAGGGGATGAGATAGCACAGTGATGGGCAGCAGTACAAAACTTGTGCTTGATTTCAAGTGAGGAACAAATCATAACCAAGAATAGTACATATCTGTTCATGTTCTAAGGGGACGAACTCCTCTGAGGGGAACATATTCCTCTTCTGCCGCTTTTATTTTCTTTTCCAGCTTTGAGAGCAGCTCCAACAATCTCTTTCCTGTCAGCACAGCATATGTCTCCTCTGCTCTGCTGTTATCTGAACAGAATACAAAATGGAAGCTATTTCCAGAAAGCACAGCTAATATTAAGACATGCAGAAGTGCAGGGCACAGGGAAGAAATATCCCAGCAGTTACTTGGCTCTCCTGAATAGAGTGACAGGCCAAAGATTCATCGATTCCAGACTGTTCCAAACAGGGAGACAGATTCTGACCCTTTTGTTATATGAGGTGAATCATTTGTATGTCTTACAGCATCTGCACATCAGTTTTACCTTTACATTTGTTTGGTTCAGTGCCTGCATCCTCTAGAAAGCTGAGATGCCTGCGCTGTCTTGTCCGTGCATCAGGGCCTGGCACTCATGTTGCCATTTGTGGCTATTCAAATGACAAAGGTCATTAGAGTAGATTGCCTTAATGAAGCACAGAGCACTGTGCCTCCACATGAGGAAGATATTGGCATAGTGGCGTTAGTCTGGTGGAGGACATCAAGAGAGTTAGGAAATTATGAAACCTTCAGTCTTTGAGACGTTCAGAGCTCAACAAGTCCCCGTGCATCATGATGGAAGGCTTACAGCCATCCTAGGGGATAGCAGGCAGGTGTACCCATTGTGCCTGCTGCCAGTTAAAGAGCATGTGGGAAGTCCTGGGCTGCATGACGATTATTCTGTAAGAAAACAAAGTTAACGAGTAGGTTTCCACACTGGAAAACAAGACTTGATACCACAGGGACAGACAACAAGCTGCAAGCTACTGTGAAAGGAAAGGTTTGTTGTGCTTGGCATGCTGTAATCTTTAAATAAATCATAGTTTAGTCACTAAATATGAGCTGTTAGTGCTTTAACAATAAGACCAATATGACTACTGGCACTAACTGTAGCTAGGGATAAAGGCAGTAATAAGAAATTGCAGGAGGATAGTGTGACATAGTTTAATTTCCAGCAAAACTTGGGGAGGGTGGGGGGATCTGTTTATTTTAGGATTATGAATTTGCAGTGGTTTTTGTTTTGTTTTTAAACAAGATTCCAGCAGAAGAGGATAAATGAAGATAAGTGGCTGACTCAGGCATTCTGAAATTAGCACCGAAGCTTTCTGTTGTAGTCCATCATTACTCTGTGGACTTGTGAAGCAAGAAAAAATTGAAGTATTAAGTGAAGATGCCATTGTAACAAACTGTTCAGTTATAAGGGCTAAAAACCAGCTTGTTTTTATTGGCCCTTACACATTTTTATTTTGCTACTCATTTCTCGTTATACAAGGCATAGCTCTCCAGGGAGAGAGAAAATAGACATATGGAGAACCTGCCGACCTGTGTCTGGTATTTAGACTTTGTACATGTGTTACTGTGCTACATGGATTTATTATACACTAATAAATAATATAATAATATCTTAGATTTATATAGCACCTTCCTATTCCCAAAGATTCCAAAGCACTTTGAGAACAGCAGGACTTAATTGTCTTCTCACATTGCTTTTATGCACTCTTGACTTCAGGGGAATTACTCTTGATTTACACTAAAAATATACAAGAATTGGTTATCTTCCCTCTGGAGCACAGCTAAGAGGAACCATAGCAATTATGAAAGATCACTTAGAAGCATCATGAGCCATTTAGGACAAAGAATCAAAGAATTAAAATTATTTGGGGGGGGGGGAGGGGGTTATAGAAAAGCAGAACACATTAAGACACAACTGGAATTTGTTTAGGAGCCCATGGTTCAGAACCATTTTGTACAAAGCATCTCTTACAGTCTTAAGTGGCCAAAGTTGGGTTGACACCTCATGAGAGAGAGGACACTTTCAGTACAGTACTGGAATATCAATTTGGTGCTTGTGTTTGCTCTCAGGCAGCATCTTGCATTTTTGGGGGCTTCACTGCATCCCTCCCTGTGTGGCTGATACCTATGTGAGGTTCAAAATTTACAAAGTTCGTCTCTAGCAAAAGGTAAGTCTCTGTGAAACAGTCTTTGAAAACAGTATTGCAATTTTTCATTAATCTCCAAAGTGTGTCTGATCTAAAATGTATAGTAGGGAGATCCTATAAAGAAGGACAGTACATGTTGCAGTTCTGAGAGCAGTGTTCTCCACTGACAAGTGAACTTTTTTTATCAGAACATTAAAAAAAAAGTCAGATTTCCATTTCTGCAAAAGCTGATGCTTTAAAAATCTATGCCAAACTATTCAATTGATGCAGAATTATTCATTAGAAAAGAAATCAGAATATTCTGATGTTTTAAAAGGCTTTATTGTTTTGAACTTTCAAAACAGTGAAAGTGATTTATTTTTGCTGCTTGATCTTCTAAATGGCACAGTACAAATAGCATTCAGCCAACACCAAAATGGGGGGAAAAAAACTAATTGCGCCTCTGTATTTTTAAATTTTTTGGACTTCTTAAAAAATCTAATATTTTTTGCTTTGATTAGAAACGCTTTTTTAATTCCAAAAAAAAAAATAAATAAATAAAAAGGGCATGATTGTCTCCCTAATGTGGAAATACTCATTACATCATTCTGTTTTGATATTTGACCTTCAGAGCCAGGAGAAACTAACTCCTCCTGTCTGCCAGCTCAGCCTTGGCTGAGGCACAGAAAGAGAAGCGAGGTGCTTATGGCTGGGGGTTGTGGAGGCAACACACGGCTGCTGGGGGCTCGAGCTGGGGCTTCACCTCCTGTTCCCAGGGTGCTTACAGCCCAGATCAGAGTGGATGAGGAGCAAGTTTCAGGGGCCCCTGGCTGTCTCTACCACTGCCTCAGTCCTGATGCACGATGCTTTGGTTTTCTGAAGGGGGAAGTAGAGGAAGCACAACAGAGATGATGAAAAACGGACAGAATTTCTACAGCCAAATGGGGTAACAGCATTCCTGTGGGAAGACCCTGCATTTTCTGGTTTGTGCAGTTTTTCTCCTTGAGAGCTGTATTCATCCATAAGCTTGGTTTAGGTGCAAGGTTGAGACAAGCTATTTTTTTTTTGGCTGTTAATACATTGATGCTTTGAAAGCATTGATGTTTTCAGGGCCAGCAGGGCAGGACCTCCCTGCAGTGTGCTGCTAGCAGTGACTGGGGCAGCAACACCTTCAGAGCAGGGCACTGCGTGTGTCTGCACAGGGAGAGCCGCGGCTTTGGCTAAGGTGGCAGCTGTGCTCTGGCAGTGCCCATGACCCACTGTGCACCAAAGGAAGGTGATCTGAGGCCAAATTGCACACCTGGTGGGTGCAATTGGCTGAGGTGAGTGGGAGGTAGCAGAGACCAAAATCCAAGTGGCGGAGATAAAGTATGGAACAGGCTGAGGAAACCACAGGGCCTGTGGTGGCAGGGGGAAGGCACAGGATGAAGAATTGTAGCATCACATCCCCTTAAAGTGCAATACAGGCAGTGTAGGGCCTGTCCCATGAAAAAGTCACTGGCCCCATCTAAGGTAATGGTGGGGAAGGCAGCTTTGTTGTTCCCTGTGTGCCAGGTAGCTCTTCCCATACAAACAGCCTCACCCTCCCTGCCCAAGCCCTGTTCTGCTGTAAGGCCGCAGGGCTGGAAGCATTTTTGTCCAGGCTGCCTTAAGTCCAGTGAAAAGCCAGGAAAGATTTGAAAGCGGGAATTACGTCTTCTCTGAGGAAATTACTGAAGATCTGCAAAGTTTACCTCACATAAAATGACAGCCAGTGGGTGAGGGCAAAGTGCACTGGCTATTTTAAAAATCTGTTTGTTTGTTCTAAAGGCTGAAGTGGTGCTTTAGAGAGAAATAAAACAAGGGTGAGGAAGCAGTAATAAACCAGGACTCTTGTGCAAGTGGGCAGTTGCCTTCCCAAGGGAGCACTTAGAAGCCCTACCAGTATGTGATGGCACTCTGTGCCACTCTGTGCCACCAGCCATTGTCATACCAGTGGCTTTGTAATGGCTGGGTGGGGGCACAGTGGTGATGATGGGGTAATAACTGTGCTTCTGCCGTCCTGTGTGGAGAGAATTTACCAGAGAACTAATAGTGTATTGGTCTAAATCCATGTTTTCCAGTTTGCTGTTCATTGACCTCCAGGAAGAAGGCTCCATTCTGGGTATTAAGGGTAATTTCTCTCTGCCAGCAAGCTAAATGTTGGCACAGGGCAAGTGGTAAATACCAACAGTAGAAAGAGGTTTCGGTGCATGCACAAGAACTCGAAATGTGATTGTTCTTCACAAATGAAGAGGATATTTATCTCAGCTGCATGATTCTTGAACCTGTGGTGTTAGATCTCTTTGTGCTGGATGCATCCAAGGTATTTGGAGACAAATCCTTTTAAATGGCCTAGGAAGTGAACAGGCTGCAATAAAGTAATTTAAAAAAATCAGTTCACAGGTAGCATTAAATAGAAACTGAACTTGCTCTCAGGAAGCATTTTTGTGAATTCTGCCAAAATTTGTTTCAAAAAGTTCAATAAAGAGTCTGAACTCTTCCTGTACTGAACATCAGTGTTAAACAAAATGGTTAGTTATAAATAAGTTGAATGCTCCTTTTCCTGATCACTCCCACCTTCTGTGGATATCAAACCAAATGGGCTCCCATGTATTTCACAGAGCTGGAAAAGGGAAATTTGCTGTGTTCTTAACCAGAGCTCTTATTTTCTCATTTTTGTCACAGGAATGACCCAGAACAGGAAGGAAGGCTGCCCTCCAGAGCGTGCATGAGAGACATCTCCAGACCCCAGGTAAGCCCCTGGTCAGGCATTAGCTTCAAGCTACTTCTGATGCTGAGGGAGTGTGGGCATGGCCAGGTACGTGTGCCTCTCCTCCACCAATTGCTGAAGGAGCCCATGGGGCTTTCACAAACTATTTACATGGCTGACATTATGTGAGGTGAGTCTGGGCCCTGGGGAGCTCTTCATGGCTTTCCTGGGCTTTCATCCAGGCCATCAGAATATATATTCACAGTTGCTTTTTGCTGACAATAGCAATCATCTGCATTTTGTCCATAGGGAAAAAGTGTTTCCTACAACACTGGGTTGAAATCCTATTTTTGTGTGTGTTTTTTTTTTTTTCTTCTGTGGAGTTATGGAACATCACCTCCAGATCGGAATGTGTCAGCTCAGGCTGTCTCTAGGTGCCAGGTCATGGTGTAGGAGGTCCAGAAATGCCCCCAAGTGATGCTCTGGGAGGAAAGAAGGGTTTGTTTGTTTGTGTGTTAGTTTGTTTTTCCTGATCTGATGTGTTAGTGTTCTGTGATAACACCAGCATGCAGAGTTATAGTGATACTTCTAATTAACTTCTTACAAGGCCTTTATCAATACAGTGTTTGAACAGCTCATAAAGTTCTTAGTTGTCCTTGAGACACCTCTGTAAAGGGAAACTTTTTTCATTAAGGTCTATGAGGATTCTGAAAAAGCTGGAAATCAGTCTTGAGTCCCAGTGTTGTTCCCTAACCACTGAGCCTCCCATCTGTAGCGTTCTGGGACAAGGCTATAGAGCACTGCATGTTTCCTAATAAAAGTTACGGAGACTTCACAACACTTCTTATCCTGTTTGCAGCCTGCTCCCCTTGGAGATGCTTTGGCAGGAGTTCAAAGCATAGATTTTCAGAAGTGACTACCAAATTCTGATGCCTAGGAGTTTACAAAATAAATCCAAGAAGTAGCAAACCTCAGTCTTTCTCTATTCCCAAGGGACAGAACGCTGCCTTTTCCACAAGTTCCAATTCATTATCATTGTTAAAATAGCAAAAATGTAGTCGGGAGTTTACAAGTTTTTCACTCCCTTTGCCTTGCACCTTGGTTCAACAAGGCATGGATGGAACGTCTCTTTACTGTTCAAGCCTATGGAGAATTAAAACAACAACTTCTGATCAAGTGATTTTGTATTATAGGAATAATGATCCTCATATTATAAACGTAATTAAAAGAACTCCCAGAAGTAGAAAGTCAGCAGTTTGGGGGAAAAAAATCAACCTTATGTAAATGATAGTAAGAAAGGGCAGGATAGGGACTTTTTAATGCTTCATTTTGCATAGTCTCTGTAGCATTTCTGCTTTTATAAAAAGATTCTATAAAACACTGCTTCTCCACACAGATGCCACACAACTCTGCGTTAGATAGTTGAGTATTTAGCAGGAAATTGAAGGAAAGATAGCTTTGTCTCATTCAACCATGGTTAAGATCATCATATTTCTGCACTGTTAAGGGCACATAAGCATCTGTCTCTGCCGGCTTGCTCCCAGAGAAGAGCACTGTGTTTGCAGCACCTGCTCATAGCTGCTGGACATTTCTCACTGTATAGAGCAGGAAGGTGCCCCTCAGCCATTCCCTCTGTGCCCACCTTCAGCTTCACTCATTTGTGTGTCCAGATACCTCACAAATAACTCCAAAGGGTGTTCTCCCGCATCTCTGATGATGCAGCTCCTATGCCAATTCTTCATTACGTTGCTGCACATTTGCTTGGGCAAGTGTGTGCTCTTCTGAAGGCGCAATGGGGGAAAGACCACACCAACATTTTGGAGAAGTGTTTTTATTCACTCAGGCTGAAAGAAAATGTGCACACTGGGGTAGGTATTATTATCTAGGTCCGTAAGTTTAATTCTAGTTTCCAATAAGAAATCACATTTTTAGTCAGGTGGATAAAGGATGAAAATTTTGTTGTTTTTTTTCTCCTCAGGATAACATGGGCCTTAAGCTTTGTGACCAGCAAATCCCTTGCAGAAAAGAACTTTGCTCAATCTGCATTCAACTACATGAAATTGGTATAACATAACAGCTCTGCCAGTTTATTCATACATCTGATACTTACTAATATGCTTTGATTTATTGGCTTTCTCATATCACAGTAAAACTGTATTTTCACATACTTTATTTCCACCCCAATCCCCAGCATGCACAGTTCCTGCTGGGCCTTCACAAATTAATCTTTGATATTTTTTTCCTTCGTCTTGCACAAGCAGAGAGCACCATCCATCTCAGTTTGAAATTGGCTATGCTCCAGCTTTCAGCTTTTCCTTGTTCTCTTTTCTGCTCCCCATCTCACACCAATTTCCAGTGGCCACGTCTGTGTGTGTGCTCCTCCCAGCTGTGCATTGCCGTGCATCAATAATGTACAGCGTGGCGGGGGGGTGTGGGGACAGACCTCTGAGCAGTTATGCTATAGTTGTTTAATACTGCAAGCACAGACACACAAGACTACCTGTGTGGGTTTGTTGTTTTTTGGTAATGTGGGTTTGTTGTTGTTTTGTTGTTGTGATATCTATATATTTATCCTCTCTGCCTCTGGCATGAAAAACACAGAGCAACAAAGAAAAGAACTGCCACCTTTTCATTCATCAGCAAAACAATTTAATTAACTGAAGCCAATCTCAGAGATGATCTCAAACTGGAGAAACCAGTCATGCTGTCTGAGACTCCATACCAAACTGGGCTCGCATTGAACTCTGACAGGCATTCTGCTTACCAGTTTGTGGCTACAAGGCCTGTGTGTTAAAGTCCTCAGCCCCTGTGCGGATAGCAACATTGCTTGTGCTGCCTTGTCTCTTCTAGAGGCATCTCAAAGTTGCTGTTTGTTTAAATTTGTGTGTCCAGGTCATGGAGAGATAGAAGAGTATTTTTAGAGGATGCTTGAAAGGAATTACAGCTTGACTGGGGTGCTGAGGAGAGGTTTATATTTAGATTTAATTTGTTTTTTACTTGTACAAAATTGGATGGGTGATAATATCTAGGAAATTGGTCTTGCTATCATTGTTCCTGCTGTTGTTGTTGTTTTGAAAGGCTTTGGTTGTTGCATGTGAATATGAATACCTAAAACAGGTATGGCCATTATAACCTCCATTCTGGGTAGCCCAGGTACCCAGGAAGAACATACAAAGGCAGCAGTAAAGGCTCTAATTTTGTCAAAAGTCGAAAGCTGGACTCACAAAATGGCTTAATGGAAGGACTAGGATTCTGGATAACTTTTCCCCAATACTTTTAGGTGCGCTAACTGAGAGAGGGATAATCAAATTTAAGTGACTCTGCTTAATTCACTGGAAACCATATGATCCACCACTGTGACAGCTCTTTTAAACGGCTTGTTCCATTATCACAAACAGTTTGGGACCCCTGGTGCACAGACTAGCGCAGAGCCCAGGCAGCAAAAGCCAGCAAGACTATTTCCCAAAGCTGCTGGAATTTTTATGATTGCTGTATTTTAAACTACTTACAAACATACTGTTAATCTACTCCCAAATACACCTATGTTTTAGGATCCAGATAAGTGCATTTGAATGCAAATGTGGGTAATGCAATGCAAATTGCTTTAATGAAAACGAGGCTGCCTCTTTAAAAGCATTGGCATTACTGAAAGAATACAGGCTAATAGAACTTCCCAGAGTACACAGAATCATGAGTGTGCTTTCAGAACCAGACACTCACCTAGGAAGGCACATAAAAAAGAGGAAAGTACAGTGAAAAGGGAATAGATAAGTGAATAAAACTGAGATGAAAGGAAAGATGGGGAGAGAACAAAGTGAAAAGGAATGAGGATGCTACAAGATTCAGCAGAAGATGAAATGTGTTTGGTCACAAAAAAAGATGGGACTATGTTGGTGCAGTCTAAGTGCAGCAATATATATACAGTCAAAGAAAAATGAGGGTGGGGGGAATGGTTTTAAGTAGACATTGCTTTACAAAGAAAATCTGGTTGCTGTTGCTGTCCCAGATCTGATCCTAGGTTGAGTGCAATGGATGGGATTTCCTTCCTGTGTTCACAGGCAGAAGGCTCCATCCCTGGGGTGCTGTGGCTGCCCTGGGAACTGGATCCTCTTTTTAATCCAGCAGCTGATGTCAGTCTGAAAATGTAAATAGGAAGAAAAAGAATCAACCCACTCTCCCCTGGAAATCCAGAGTGAATCCACTTGGTGTGAAGTGAACTGGGGTCTTCATGTGAATGGCAGGAGAGACCTAGGGTCGACACAGTAAGCAAGAGCAGACTTATCTCACTGCACTACACCAATGGGAGAAACAGAGAAGGGCAGAAAAAGACGTATTTGCTCTGAGGACCTTGCTGAGTTTCCATCCCTTTTTCATTCAGCACTTAAACTCCTGAGCAATTCCACTGATTTTGGTGACAAGGTTGCAAAATGTCCTTTTTTACTATATGTTTTCAAATCTGGTAATATATTAACAAACAAACGAACTAAAGAAGTGTGAGCAGGGAAGATTCATTGGAGAGAAAAGAGGGAAGCACACCCTGGTTCCTGTTCCAGATGTTTTCTTCCTCCTGCCATCTGGTTTCTCTTCTTCCGAAGCACCACAAGTTCATCTTCTATGGTAGAAGTTACAAGAATGAGAGGCAGCTGTTGCCAACACACCCAGCCATGGAGAAAGAAGTCTGCTCACGTGTCTGCATCGTGTCAATGCTGACATTTGCATTTATTGATATTCAGGTAGCATCTTGTTGAGGCAAAGGGCTTCTCTTTGCCAGCTGGGGCAGAGAGGAAGAGGCAAAGACTGTTGCAGGCATCATGGTGTGGGGTGGCGTTTTGCTTTGCAGATGCATGGGGTTGTGGTGCAGCAAACAAAAGGTTGCACTGCAGCAGAGTTGGCTCCAGAAAATTGTGCATGGGACTGAAGCTGTGATGAGTTGCCCTGCAATCTCTTTGATGTCTTATGCAGCAGAGTGGATATTTTGTGAACCTTTCTGGATTTAAATGATTGATTACATGAGTGCCTGTGACTGCCAGGGATGGACTTGAAGACTCAGGTGGTAATTTTCAGACCTGTATTCACTGATTACTAATTCCCTCCACCAATCAGTTTTCAGTTTCATGCCTTCAGTGTGATTCAGGGTTGTTCCATATAAAACAGGTGCAAAGTGGCCTGATGAAGAAGAACAATCCCAGGGCTTGTATGCTTGATGGGCCTATGCAGAAACCCACGGAATCATTAAGGTTGGAAAAGCCCCATGTTCTCTTCTCAGATGATTTGTGTGGACATAACCAAGTGACTTTCTTCCTTTCTGCCTTAGCCTGCCCATCTGTAACTGAGGGCTGTGAGGCAAGCTGCATTGCTCTCTCGCATGCTGTTGGATCCATCTCTACAATGTTCAGGGAAGTATAACTGTCATTATGCAGTCTTTTCTCTAATAAACTGTCTTTGAGGCCAGGGTGGTGTAAAACACATTTGTATGAGTCTGGTACCAGGCTGCCATTTAAAACTGCATGGTTTTCTATGGGCTGGTGCACTGCAAGTTGAGCAGAGGGCTCTGCTGGGTCCCAGTGGTTAAAGGTCAGTATTAGTGTAGGCAGTCTTTTGTTTCTTCTCTCAGCTTCCATGGTGATGCATTTTAAGGACATTTTTTTGCTTTGTCTGTCTGTACAATGAGCCTGTATAGCAGTAATGAAAATGTGCATTCTTACCTATTGTGCCTGACTAATCTTCGTGGGTCAGATGGGAAAGGAAGAGGTGGAGGTGAGAGCAGGGAGTACCTGCTCCCTGCAGGCAGGACAGCAGGGTCCCTTCATCGCCTGCCCTGTCTGCTTTGTCCACGTGGGCAGCAGGACAACAGGATAGTAGGTTATCATCATAGCTAGCAGCTTGCAGGACTATCCCTAAGGCAAATAGCAGTAATCAGAAGAATCAGATTAGATCGTGACTGACAAATGAATGGCTGTTGCACTAGTGAAGTAGAGATATGTGCCCAGATGGGCCGAACACTGCTCTGAGCACTGCAGCGTGGCTTTGATGAAGATGCCTCAGCTCTCAATGAATCTGTGAATCTCAAGGAAGATTCACAGAACCATCACATCACCAAAAAGCAAAGCCAGCACCAAAGGGCTATAGCAGCTGTGCCCCAGGACCTTGCAGTGTGTCTCTGGCTCCAAGCCAGCCTAAATCTGCTCCCTCAGGTTGAAGGGAGATGAACCAAAAGCACACTGCCTTCACAGGAGGCTTGTTGCAATCTTGCTTCATCTGTGCCAGGTTAGTGTCAAATCAGTCTTAGTGGGTTGTGTTGGCTTAATAAATATAATCCCATTTCCTTCAGCTCCAAGGCTACAACCCCGTTACTGCGAGCAGCTTGTGGAGCTCAGGATGCAGATATCTTTTACTGGTGCTGGGGGTCATAGATTTGGTCCCTGCTATCATTCATCCTGGACTTCTTCAGCAAGGCAAGGATGTGCTGCTTTACCACCTGGCAGCCAGTGCAGCAGAGATGCTTGTGCAGATGGATGCCTGGCCTTAGGTCTTCAGCTCGGCACTTCCCTCTGCCCCGTGCTGCCTGTACCAGGAGCAGCGAGTTTCAGAGCCTCAAATGTCAGTGACAGGGAGCAGACACTCCGTGTGCAGCGCTGAGCCCACCTTCAGCCAGCAGTGACACTGCCAGCCCCTTTTGTTCAGTGCATTTTTCCTCAAGAGGCGTGTGTAGAAGTTGGTGACAGCAGCAAGAATAGAGCTGGCTGTCCTGCTCCCAGGACACGCTGCCCCTTCCAGCACTGAATTACCTACAGACTGATTGATGAAGGGAGGCTGCACACAGCTTTTTCTGCTTCCAAGGAGTTTGCCTTAAAAAGCTGGGTTCTGCACAGTAAGTTGTACAACTTTCTAGCCATTTCTTCCCAGGCCCTGCAGTGCCTGGGAAAACTTGCTGGAAATATAGCTGGAAAGCTTGTGACTCTGGGCCGTGGTGCAGGCAATGTGTGCTGAGTGGTGCAGCAGGAGGGTGATGATGGGGATGACAGCTCTGAGATAATCGAGGCTGATACCAGTTTTCTCTTCTGCCAGTTTTCCTTGTAAACCCATTACCAAAGATGGAGGTAGAGGTCTTTTCCCAAAGGGGTCTTTCCCATGTGGGCTTTACATTGAGGTAGAATCTTGCTAGGGTGCTGATTTCTGGGTCTGGTTCTCCCTGGTTTCCCGATGTCCCAAAAACATTAAGAACAAACTGTGGAGAGCAGGAGGAGGAACAAAACTATCACACTTCTTTTTTCTTCTTCTTGTCAATTAAGCAGGATTTATGTCTGATTTCTCTGTTCTGTAATTATCCCCCAGGATTTATTTCAGATGGTTCAAGAAACCAATATACCTCCAGAACTTTCTGGCTGCTGAGAAGAGTTATTGCCATGCCTCCTGATTGTCTAGCAAAAAACAACTCCCTTCATTACTTGCTGTACTTTACTGAAGCAGAAGAGGGTATCCATTGTAATTTTGTTCCCTTTCAGGAGACTGCATAAAAAATGGCCCTGGACATGTCAGGTAGAGTGATCCTCTAGGATAAATTTAATCTCAGATCACAGAGAGTATTAATTAACCCCTGTGCACATCAAGCTGTGAGAGCTCCCCTGTGCTAACCTGCCGAGGCAGGCTTTGCAGTTGTCATTAGTGATGAGTGAAGGCCAACCTCATGTTTCTGGTGAAATACTAAGGATGTTCTGATGCTGAAGTTTGTTTGTTTTTAAATTATTATTATTATTTTGTGCTCATTTTTTAACAAAAGAGAGTTGTTGTGTTGTTTTATTTTTATATTTACACTTTGAAAGGTAATCAACTGGCACTTTAAGATGATATATGGTTGCTTTTTTTTTTTTTTGAAAACTAAGGAGCTAAGGGGTGGGTAAAGGAATTTGTTCGCATTTGAAGGAGGGCTTGACAAAGAATGAGAGAAATATTGACATAATTTAGGTAACACTCCCTGTAAACAAGCTGCTAGGTTTTTCTTATAATAATTTACATTCATTCCTCTGCAGAGTGCAGCCTGCGTATTTTTCCTCATCCAAGACAAAGCCAATCATTCTGACTTGCAGGCTTTCTCGCACATATTTTTGCTATATTTACCCTGAACTTTGGGTTTGATGAAACCCCATGTAAAGTCAAGCTCAGCTGAAATCACAGAGGGTTTAATACAGGATAACAAATTGGTTTGTTATATTCATACGTAGCCTTGCTTCACACAGCCCAGCCTAAATCTGTGGCCAGTTTTGCTTCCAGCAGATTTATTTGGGATTGCAGGTAAGGTCAAGGTTGTGCAGGTCTATCCCTGGAGAAGCCAACACAAACTGGAAATCAGACGCTGGGGGAATGTGTCACTTCTCCCTCCAAATGCAGACCAGTGATTCTGCCTGCAGCCATCCCACCTGTGAAAAGCCCAGATCACAGAATCATCTAGGTTGAAAGAGACCTCCAAGATCATCTAGTCCAACCTCTGACCTAATGATAATTTGTAAGAATGATTCAAGAGTCACTTGAGCAGGGCCAACCAAATCTAAGAACTGCTCACACTGCTCCGGTGGGTGACAGTGGACACTCCCAGGTGTTAAGCACGTTTGCTCAGTGGGATGCTCAGGCTTCAGCTTTTTGGACAGGACCTAAACTGGACACGTTCCTCATTCGCTTCCTTTAGAAGGCTGCACTGGGACTGCTGCTGCTGTATGGCAGCTCTAGGGGAGGAGAGGACAGGCTGTGAAGAGCATGCTCGCAAGAGGCAGTAGAACAAGTTGCCTTGCTCCTGTCTCCAGCTCCAGCGTCCTCCTGCTCAGCAGAATTAGCTCCATGCCAGAGGCAGCCTGCGAAGTACTGCTGTGCACGTAGCGCCTTTTCTTCCCAGCAGTCACAAATTATGGTGCAGCTCCTTGCTCAAGGTACTTAGCCATAGCTTGGGTATGAAAGACATGACATAAAACTGAGTTAATTCCTGTCTCAGCAGTGACTTTCTATAGCAATCAGGCCCTAAGTTGGTCATCCTCAAGGGTGACCTATCCACATTGCCTGTCCACCTACGCAATGTGTCACGAGCCTCTTGGGGCATTCCCCATGAAAGCTCTTCACCTTTTTTCTTCTCAGTTGTTCTTCCTACTCTTCTGTAGCAGTCACATGTTTTGCTTTCTGTAGATCTCCACGCTGCTGTGCTCTTCCCTGTTTTGTAAAGCCATGGTCATGGCCCAGAGAGCAGAGGAAAGCGCAGGTGGCTGTGGAGGAAGAGCTTTGCTGTCCTTGGTGCCTGGGGAGGGCTGTAGTAGTGAGGGAGGAATGAGGCTCTGCGTTCACAGCAAAATCAGGGTGAAGCTACCCCACTGTTTCTGGCTGTCTCTGTTGCTTGTTTCCGTCAGACAAGTACTTCTAAAGTGAAGTTAGCAAACAGTCATTCTTCCTGTCCCCAGAAATCCAGCCCTGGGCTGCAGAGGGTGTTCGGGCTGATAAAGATGCTCCAAGTCAGACCAGCTGTTGCTAAGCTTTCCTGCTGGTTATTCCAGAAGAAGATGCTTCTATTTGTTTGCTATTCTGAACAGTGCTCCATTCAGAACTTCTCATGACAAAAAAAAAAAAAAAAAAAAAAAAAAAGTACTCTTTTCTTATTAAAAATAACTGACTGACTTGAAAGGTACCTGGGAGCAGCCAGAGAGAGAACAAACATAATTGTTTTTTAGATTTCCAAGTGAGAATGAAAGGTCCAAATTAGAGCTCTGACATGTATTTGTTGAAGTCTTCATAAACAGTGCTCACACCACAATTCAAATTACAAACGCCACATCTGTGAGATCCTTCTTCTGTCATCGCTGCAGTGTTTGTAATGTTAATGCCTGTTTCTGAAAGTGTTTTTGCTGAAGGGCTTCAGGCATTTTTACTTGTTGTTATTTTCCCACTGATGTCAACAAGGTAATAAGTTCTTCTGGTTTTGCACCTCTCTCTCCCTTTTAAATGTACCTATAAGTAACTATCAGGTTTTCTGGGGGAAAAAAATTCATTAGTATTTTCATCTAAATGAGTGAATAATATGCTGGCAGTTTTTGAGCTCTTTTTTAATCCACTATCTTATGATTTCTTTCATATGATAGAGCCAGAGCCAAATTAATAGGGTCAAAGCTCTGCACAGCGGACCTGTGACAGAGGCTCACTGTCTGTATTGCAAACAGGCGGTGAGATGGTGCTCTGAGCAGGTTGCTGAGTGGGAATTCTTCGATGGATTGTGATGTAATTCTGCCCCTTTGAAAAAAAATATTTCTTCTGAAGTGAGGTGAAAGTGAGAGTAGTTTTCTTCAAATAGTCAGCCATTGAAAATAGATTCCCAAGCCCACAACTCTCACATTGAGGTGCAGATTTGACTTTAAACAAGACTGGGAAAAAAAAAAAAAAAAAAAGTAAAGCATTTCAGAGCTGCCACAGGTGATCCAGATTTGTCCTGTTGTGGGCAAGCACTCCTCAGGTCCTGCAAGTGCCTGGCAAACCCAGAAACAAGAAACTCATCAGTTCACAGCCTCCTTCTGTATTTCTGGCCTCAAAGGTCTGGTAGCTGTGAGTTCCTCCACAGCTTCGGCACGTGTTGCTGAATAAACAGAAACCTTCATGGTTCTGTCTTTGCTCCCTGCATCTTTAGGTTCTGCAAAGGACCCTCTACATGGTTTATGGTCTGCTGGGAAAAGTCATCTGCTCTGCCACTGCCTGCTCTATGTGCTTCAGGAGGAGGAGGTATTTTACTGGATTTATTTATTTCTGTTGTAGAGGCAGTTTGAAATTTAGCCTATTAACTTCATAGTTTTATACAACAGAGTTGGTTCCAAATATTGGTGAGGTTTGGGTGTAGGGAACAGGGCAAGGAGGTACTTTTAAACAAGAATATATAAAAAAGTATGGAGGGGGAAAGTGGCAGACTTGGGGAGTCTGAGGGAAACTGCAGCTCCTTTTTCCAAAGGAGCTGCAGCAGGAGCTGGAGCCAGAAGAGAAAAAGCTCCCCAGGGCACCTTGTGTTGCTGCCACCTCCGCTTCCTATTTGGGTCTGGACCTTGGTCCCCATGTTTCTACATGGGAATGATAATTTCTCAAAATGTATCAGACTCAGAGCTCCTTGGGGAATATGGCACATGTTGCTTTTCCCTGTGCCTTGGGCTGAGCCACCATTTCAGGTGAGCAATAATTTCTTACCCCTCCACCCTGCAATCTGGTACCGTCCTCTTTTCTTTTTGGTAGCAGATCATCACTGAGGTAAATTGGAGCAGATCCTGTGCTCTGTTTTCTCTGTCACATGGAGAATACCTCTGCTTCATACCTTGGTTGGGTGGTATAACAGCTCTATATACAGTGCTGCTGGAAAGCCCTAAGAGTTGCAGTTTCCAATCATGTTAAGCCCTTCCTGGTTAAGGCTGTGATGTTCTTCCTCTTCGGGGTTAAAACTCCAGATCTGTGCTTTCAGTGACCCTGGTCCCTAAGTCTCTCTGTGCTTGCAGGGAGACATGGTGTGGAGTTAAAAGCTGCTTCTGAATCTTCTCAGATTCCCTGCTTCTGCCACTCCCATTTAACTCGGACAACAGGATTTCTCAGCCTCAGCTGTGCTTGGCTCCCACTTCACATGCTGTCAAATGACTGCTCCAGAAGTACACAAAAAAAAAAAAAAGGTATGAATTTTCTGTAGTGTATTAAATTACTGTTAGCAGGTAACTCCAAATTGGACTGTGTAGGTAGGTGAAAGGCAAGGAAATTTAACACTTTACAGATTGCCACACACACAAAAAAAAAAAAAAAAAAAAAAAAAACAAACAGGTGGAAACATTCAGCAAAGGAGTACAAACACTCAAAAGAACATCACAATCTTGATAGCAATTGTATAGCACCCATCATGCTGCTGCCATTAGTGCCTGCAGCCATGAGCCCCAGGGGATGCTTACCAGGGGGTATGTATTCATTACATGTCTGCATATTTATTAATGCTGCTCAGCACCAGGTTGCTTTTTAGCTGGACATCATTCCATTTTGACTGAGGCCAGTGCGGTGGATGTGCCACTGACCCTACTGGGTGTCTGTGCACAGGGAGAGCCAGACAGGTTATAGAAACTGCTTAAATACTTCCGAGTAACAAACCAACCTGAGGGTTTGGTGATCTGTTCATAGAAAATTAATAGGCGGTGAGAGGTGAAGCTAATAGATCTGTCTATAGCAAAGGATTAATTCAGTCCTACATCCCTTTCCTCTTCTCTAACTCTGGTCTGTGGTCAACAAAGCAATCAAAAACTCTGCGTGCGGGTGCCAGCTGCTGGGACTGATGCTGTCAGGACTGAGCTATTCATCTCCTGCTCCTGAGGTTTAATGAGTGCCAGCTCTGGGGGCTATCACCAGGCTGCAAAGCACTAGGGCTACAGACAGCTTCGTTTTTTACCATCCCTCAAGAAAGGCTGGGCTTTTCCACCCAGGAAAGGTGGTTGCTTGCCTCCGGGTTTTCTGCTTCGGCTTTGTCTGGAGGAGCATATGGCTATCTGAACCTCGAAACATGAGATTAGCCCAGCCCTTCAGCCTGGGAAGGAGGGATTTGTTCACACAGACAAGTGAATTATTAATACAATTTGCAAGAGGTAACCTCACTGAATCACTCGCACAGCTGCTTCTTAGCCTGTGTGGAGGGCTACAACTGTGGAAAGGTTAATACAGAGCATCCATCATTTCCATTAATAGATGGCAGTGCTTTGTGGATCCCTTCTGTGGTCTGCTTTTAATTATTTTTTAAGGTGGCCTCTGTATGTTTCTTTGCAGTGAAGACTGAAGTGGAGAAAGGAGGTCAGGTCTGTGGGCTGACTGATTAAACCTGCCTGTCACACCTTCTGTACAGGGAGCTTTCCAATGCAAATAATGCCTTGCAGCAGAAGAGATAGATAGGAACAAACATGTTGGTGCAGCTTGCATTTGTGAAGCGGTTTTTGAATAGATTATTTTTATATTTTTTTCTTCCCCCATCCAAAAGACAGAGGGGCCACTGAGCACTTGCCTTTTCTGGCTCCAGATCCCAGTTGTGCTGAGGGAGTTGAGCACTGTGGGCATCCCTTGCTGCTGCCCTATTAGTGGTCAGGAGTGCTCTCAGTATTTCAATTTAATATACAGCTTATAGTGCACGCTGTATATTTAAAAGGATGTCCATTACCTGAGAATGCTATTATGCACAAGGATCTCCATTGCCTTTATCTGTCCTCTGGGCATCTGACTGAATTCATGTGGTTTATGCCACATGCACCTGAAGCACAGAAAGGAACTGGGGTTTACCAGCTTAGCACACCTTACCTTATGGATTTCACAGTAATTTTAACATATGGTAATCCATCCAGAACAGCTATTTCTTTCTTGTGTGCTGGTCTGGCCGAGAGGGAAAAGTTCAAGTGGGGCTTATGTGCATTCAGGAGCTTACAAAAAAAAAAAGCAAAAAATGAATATTCTAAATAGCAGTCAAATAAATTCACCCTACATGGAAAAATCCTATGAATAACATGTAGAGTGGTAGTGGGAACAGGACCCCTGGTCCAGATGTATGGGGAAAAGACTTGAGGCCAGGGAAGAAGATGTGAAAGTCAAACTCAAGTTAGTGTGACAAGTACATAGGTAACCCCTGTTTGCATCGCTTTATGGTCTCTTCTACATTTACCCTTACAATAGTCAGCAAGGTAGGACTGTTGCCACTCTAATATGAATGATGATCATGCCCAGAATGAAAAACAGTGGATGGCTTCAGATTTGTGTTGGACTCACTTCTCCTGGCACTGAGAAAGCCCAAGAGTGTTTGCATCTTCTCAACTTTTTGTCTGCCATACAGACTGCATCTCTTCACAGTGCTGTGAGGGCTCTCCCATCACAGTCTGGAAAGCAGTGGAGAACTATGTGAGTGTGAGGACAAATTAGGCAGCCCATATCTGCACCCAAGCTGCACCCCAGTAAATGCCTGCTTGATGCTTGTGGAGTCAGCACACTGCTATCATCAGTCCAGGGTGTGGGAGGCATCCCTACAGGTACGCTTCCTTAAGATTATCCCTTATCCATCCATCCATCCATCCATCCATCCATCCATCCATCCATCCATCCATCCATCCTTCTCTATATAAAATATTTAAGGACAGAAATATACTGCTGACAGACATTGGGTGCTAAGTGTTGTATGCTCCCATCACACGATGTACTAAAAGCGTAATCCCTTATATTGAAGAGCACTGGGAGCTACTTAAACTTTTATGGCTGGACATGCAGCTATCTTGTAGTGTGCTTTAGTTGCTGCAAATTAGGGAGTCATGAAGTATGGAGAAGACATGCTTGCCAAGTAGACATCTAATGCACTGTTCTGATCATCCCAGATACTTGTACTCCACTAAATAACATCCAACCTCAAATCAACGTGAGCTGCTAAGGGGGTCATTAAAATTCCTTTTCAGTCCTGATCATTAAACAAACCATACGAGAGGCAGACTCCATACCTGGAAAAAGTGGCATGTTAATGGAGATGCACCCAGCATAATTGCTGTCATCCATCACCCCTGCCCTGCTGATATTGACAAAGTGCAGCTAAATATTTAAATAAGCCATTTTTCTTCAGAAGCTGAAGGATTAGATGCAGCCAAATTTCTCAGTCTAGTCAGCAAATGATACAAATCCAGGGATTAAACAGGATTTGCCAGAGTGAATGAGAGCTGCTCCTGCATTATGCTTTATGAAAAAAAATATTCTTTGCTGCCAAGACTGTTGCTTGGGGCAAGAATGGGAGGAGAGGCTATTCTCTTTCTTATTGAAAGCAAGCAAAATAGAATTAGTTCCTCTTTACTCAACACTCTTGATTTACTTTAAGGGTGTAGCTGAAGGAAAATGTGGCTTTCCCAAGCCCCATTAGACACCCACACTTCTAAAAACACTGCATTTCAAATGAAGATGTAGGGCTGTGTGCATTTGTTTTGCGTCAGAGTCAGCTCCTTGGAAGGCTTGTCAGGTTATTGTCAGTAAAATGGAAGGGAGATGTTTGTTGAACTCATTTTTACTTAGAAACACATTTGTGTGCTGAACTTCTTCAACATTTAATGATGGGTGCATTGAATTTTTTGGGATAAGAGAGGAGGTTGTCATAGAACCACACCAGGCACTTGCGGAGGTAGAAAAAAGAGTTTAGAAATACAGAAAGAAATATTAGCTGGGGTTGGTTAGGAGGGTTTTGAACAAACCTTTGGTTTGGAATGTGTCTGTTCATTAAAGGTGAATGAAGACATTCATGGAAAGAAATTGCTATTGATTTTTTTTTTTTAATAATCCGAGGGTAAGTTTTTAAGCTTTGGTTATTGCTTTCTTTCTTTTTTTTTTTTTTTTTTTTTTTTTTTTCTGGGGCAAAATAACTTGTTTTTATCAATTTGTCTTTAACCATAATTATATTATGGGTACAAAAAAGCAAAACAAAAGAGGAACAGAATGAACCAAGCTGCTTCTAATTAAATTGAATTATTTGATTTGGCCCAGACCAAGAAAGTTAAAAATTTCCCTCAGAATCCTGAGTTTCAGGATGGACTTGAATTTCAAGCTTTATGGTGAGCTAACTGGAGGAAAATGTTGATATCTACTATCAGTTTTTATGAGGTAGAAAAACCAGTTTCCTTTTTAGTGGCCACCTCAGCACAGACTGACAACAGGAAGAAGATATTTGAGATTATTTTTTTTTTTCCTTTGAAAGTGTGAAATTACCTGTAATCTTCCCTGTAATCTTACTTTTATGATGACTTACTTGTTGTTAGGGGGAGGAAAAAAGATACTTACATTTGCATTGATGGTTTAAAAGAGAAAAATTTTGCATGTCTTAGCATTTTTTAGGTTGTGTCCTAGATCTGTTGGTCTGAACTGATTTGGAATCTGAACAAAAATCCTGTCTGTTCACTTTAGGCAAGGTATGGAATTGCAGGAAGAATTGTAATAAATGAATTGGCCAGAGCTGCTCAGCATGTGCAGTATTTGGGGGGATTTTTTTACTCCCACTACTTTATCTCTCATTGCATATTCACAGTCATTTTGTGTAGAATCTAAACTCATATAACATCTGAACAGAATTCTGTCCAGGGCTCCAAATATTACCTCTCTCTGTGGTACATCTGCCCGAGGAGTGCGTGTGTTTGCCTTGTCAGATCAAATGTTCCATACTTTTTCCCCATGAATCAATCAACGTCAGGAATCCCAAACTCATGCCCATCTCTAGGGAAAGACACCAGAGTTTATAAATCATGGAGAAAAAAAAATGAAAATGGTAAGATAAATGTTGTTCAGCTCAGGCTTGCAAGGGACGATGGAGTGAATATTTTCCCCTAAATGAAGAGAAATAAAACTGTTCTACCCTGATATTACAGAGAGCAGGTTTGGGAGGAAATTAAGTAGATTATTCGTTATGACTTTATTGAAATTCTACAAGGATGTCTAAAAATGCACGAGCCTGTTGCTTTGCAGGGAGCTCAGTGTGTTTCATCTTTGTGAATTGATAGTGATACATAAAAGTCAGCTTTATTGAACATGTCTCCACTGTCTGGCTATCCAAACAGTATTAATTAACTCCCAAAGTCCTGTTCCAGCATGCATTTAAACTCATTTAAAAACTTGCACTAGAGCAGTAGCTAGGCGAACACAGACTAGAAATATGGTGCACATTTTTTAGTGAGAGTAATTAACCACTGAAATAAATTACCCGGCGGCAAGGTGGATTCTCCATCATTTGAAGTCCTTAGCTGGAGGCTAAATGTCTTTGTGAAAGATGTGTCATAGCTCCAACAGAAGTTACAAGCTTGAGGATGTGCAGCCTGTAGGACATGCTTGTATTTACGGCTTCATTCAGCAAGGTCTGTAGGAGACCTATTCGTGTTCTGTGCACTAGTCACAGAAATCCTGGGTGTGATGCAGCTCTCCTGCTAGCTAGGAGCAGAACCTAACACTTGGCCACTTCTTGGAACGACTCTCAGTATCTTCATCCTCACTTAAATCAGCTGGTCAGAGCACCAGCTTGCTTTGTTCCTGCATTTCTCACCAGAGCTGAGCAGAACATAAAAATCTGTTAAATGTCACCATTGTGGAAGACATTTCAGAAACACCATAAAAAGAGTGTTTTTTGTTTGTTTGTTTGTTTTTTCTATGAGCTCTTATTTTGACTGGAGGAAGTCTGGAGGATGTCACTGGGGGTTAGCCTGCTAAAGTGGTGAATCAGTAAAAAATAACAATGTTCTTTGGATTTTGTCTTTGGGAAGTAAGGGGGCTTCACAGAAAAAAAAAATGTATTTGAGGGGGGAATCAGAAACTCTCTTTTTTACTTGTGTGGAACCTGTTTGCTGCTGCTCTCTTTTTATCCAGCTTGGTGAAAAGGCTGCATTCACCTGGGCCAGTCAACCAAAAGGATGGGAATAAATAAAATAAGGCAGCCAGATTAAATCTGGAGGGGTGTACATGGTTCAGCCCTGGAGATTCCAGAAACATCCTGATGAAACCAACACCTGGGGCAGCCCCAGCCAGGAGGCAGCTCCTTAAGATCCCCAGTGCAGGTCAGTGTCAGATAAACTTGTCTCAGCCTAGCTGAAAGCTGGTGGATAATGTGATTAAACAATAAGCATTTTGTCAGAGTAATGAATACTGGCATCCATCTTTCTGATATGATTAAATCGGTCTGGAGACAAATTCCTCATTCCTGACACGAGGTCACTGCTCAAGTATGCAGTTTGTTTCTTTTTTTATTATTATTTTTATTATTTGTTTAGATAATTAAGAAAGGTGCCACAAGCAGTAATGGGGTCACTCAGGATTAATTTCTACCTTGCTAAATGACAGGGAGCATTGAGCATGTCCATTTGCTCTGACATGAATATTTTGATGAGTTTCTGCCTGGCAAAATGGTGTCTGTTTCCTTTCTCCAGAGAGGGCACTCATCCGGCATGCACAAACACAAAGAAATAAGTTGTTCCAATTTGCTTGGCTTTCTTCAGCTCCACTCATTGATAATACCATGCAAAGCCCAGCGTGACTCCAGGACAGGATCATGCCATGAGATATGCAGAAAGCAGTTAAAGGGCCATATAATTATTGTCATTGATGAAAAGTCCCCTTCACGGCAGTTCTGATTCGTGCAGGTTAAAGCAGGCCTTGCAAATACACAAGCAGCCATTCACAATTAGCTTGGTTATTGATGGCACTCCATAAATGTTTAAGAACACTGAAGGAGAAGTAATAAATGGTTGATTTGTTTTCTTGACTGCAGCTGCTGTAGGCTTGCGCTGTTTATGTATAATTCTTTATTCCACTTAACACCGGTGGATATATCTTCTCTTACCTCCTCCACTTTTAAACTGGGCTAATGAGATATCCTCTGTATTTACTGCAGGCTGTAGAAAAGTGCCTGCAGTTCAGCACTGATAAAAGATCCAGCAGGCTAGCACCCAACTTCAACTCTGCTTCCCTGGGATTTAAGGGATTGCTCAAATTCCACCTGTGGAAACATGGACATGGTTCTGACTTTAGAACCGGCCACTTTTGCAAGCAGTGTCTAGAAGTTTTTACCATGTCCTGAAATCTGGCTTCTGGTTCTTCCCTGGGCTCAGTGCTTAGCTGGAGAACCTGGGCTGATGAACAGAAACGCTTGGCTCTGTCATCACGGAGTGCCTGACATGTATTTCCATTAGCTACTGCAGTCACCCCTCCTCTAGATCCCTTGGAAGTCCAAAATCATCTGGCCTTTTTTTGCCAGCATAACCTCAGACTTCCTCTCATTCATCATTAAGATCTGCAAATGCAATTTGTGCTCAGAAACTCTGCAGTTTAAAGGCCAGTGCGTGAATCTTTTTCTCAGACTTGTGTTTTCTTTCTCTTTGGTAGCCAGTGTAGCAATTCACAGGGCACAGATTGCAAGTTTAGTTACAGGTCTGAAGAGAGGAAAAAGTAACTGCATGATGAACAAGAAATTATAACTTCGGTGCTGTGAAATCAGCAGGCAACACTGCTGCATAGCTTAAAAATAGCTGTCCTTGCTCTATGTCCTCTTTCACTTGCAGCAATAGTTTTAGATGCTTCTAATCACTCAATTTGCTTTCCTCTGGGCTGGCAGGGGCATCAGCTACTGTAAAAAATAGTCTATTCACCAGAATATATCTCTGCAGAAGGACAAGATTGTTCTTCTTTTCTCTTCAAACAAAATCCCGGGGAAAGGGAAATGTTTGGTAAAATTCTCTTCAGAGTTACTGGATGTTTGACCATGTTTATGTTGGTTTATGGAGAGCTTTCTTCTTCCTCTGGCCTTTGAGCACCCAAGGCCCCCTGCACTGAAGCCTTCCCCTTATCAGATTGGTAATTAGCATCAGCTCTCTGCTTGCAGTTTTCATGCACATCCACACATAAAGCTGAGCTCCTCTTTGTTGTTCCTTTAGCACCAGGATGAGCAGTGAGGAAGGCTAGATGTGAGATACCTGCATGGTTCCAGCTCCTGCCTGCCCGCACCTTCCCCAGGCTGCCTGTTCCCGTGCCGTGAGGGTCTCTGCTATTTTGTCTGTGGAGTCAGCCACTGATGTGACCCAATCCATGATGAAAAAATCTGGACCCTGTTCTGGTTCACCAAAATAGTCCAGCCTTTACACTGTGTTGCTTCATCATCTGCTGCGGGGAGAGCCCTGATAGCAGCAGGAGAGGCTCCTGCAAAAGCGGTCACGTCGCTAAGTTCGGTGGTGACGGTTCAAGTGCTTATGGTTAAATAGCACCAGGTCTAAGGCTGAATGTCATCAGAGTTCAGCTGATGCACCTGGGAAGGAAAATTATAGGAGAGACTCATAGAATAGACTGTCTTGGAAGATGGTGGCTCTGGGATGGCTTTGGGGTCGTGGAGAGCAGCTGCAATGCGAGCTCTTGGCACCGCAGCAAAAGGGCAGCCCTGTGTGCACGTGAAAAGACAGCATCAAGGGAACGAGGGGAGAAACCTCAGTCCTCGGAACAGCTCTGATAACTGCTGGAGCATTGCATCCAATTCCGATGTGGCTTCTTGGCGAGCAACATGAAGATCTTACAAAGACCTCAAAGGAAGGCTATGAAAATGATTCAGGTGCTGGGAAATGAGTTACTTGACCTGAAGCACAGAGAACTCTATTCATTAGCTCATTAGAAGATCGAGAGGAGATTCTACCGTTCATTTTAAGAATATGTACATGGAGAGGAGTCTTGAGAGTCGAAGGCTTTTTGACCTTGCAAAATAGAGCCTAACAAGAAGACTGGAAAACCAAGCCTGGAGAAATTCAGCCTTGAAATAAGACAGGATTTCCCGGCAGCCAGGCTGAGCAGAGCAAGCTGTGGGCTTGCAAGTGGATTGTGTATAATGAGGTTTGGTAGCATAAAAGGAAAGAATTTCCTTCCAATCTTAGTGAGAACTTCTCCTTGTGTGTTAGTGCTGGGGGGAGCCCAGCTTGCCAGCATGCTTGTGTGGACAGTGAAATCTCTGAGCTGCATCCCTCGGCACCAGCCCCTCTGCAGCATTATGGGTTGTGCTCACACGTCCCTCCCTCCCCAGGGCAAGGAGCAAAGCTCGCGGCAGAGCTCTGTCAGGCGCATGAAGGGAGCAGAGCACTTGAACTCTGCCTTCTTGGCTTTATTTGATGTTTTTTGAACTTTAATTGAGGTGCAATACTGAACTTTTAAAACAAATTCAAACCTCTCCCTAGGTGGTAGCAGCAGCCAGGCAAAAGAAACAGGGAACTATGCTACTTTTTGGAAGCTATTTTTTTTTTTCCATCTACTTAAGTGGCATGGATGAGAGCTTGGAGGGAGGCACCAGACATGAAATTAACCCTTTTTCTAGGAAGATGTAACTACTTCTCTCCAAATTCCTCACTGCAGAGCGGAAACATCACATCACGTGCTGACCTTTTGTGGAAGGGAAGCCAGGAAGAGAGGAAAGGCAGCTCTTTATTTAGTTCCAGTTATTTGTTCTTTTCCCTTTTTACTGCTGTTTCACTTGCCCAGCAGCTTAGATCTAAACAAAGTATTGATACATCCCATCGAGTTACACCAGTGACGCATTTGACCCATTTATTTTTAAGTGCTCACACTCTTTTTTTCGGTATCTGCTCCAATGTTGCTATATAAAAAAAAAAAAAAAAAAAAAAAAAAAAAAAAGCTTAATTAAAGCAAGAGGTATTTGATCCAGTCAGCCTAGACCTGTGTCCCTCCGTATAAAAGAACACGATGGGAGCTAATGGGGGATTTCAGGGGACTTGACTGTACCAGTGATAATTGAAACAAACAGACCTCTGTGGCCTAAACTAATTCAGTGGAGCTATATTCCTCTTCCTTTTATATTAAACATTCAGTAGTTTAGCACTCCCCAGCTCCCCACTGGCATTAAGAGACACTTACAGCTGTTCTCGTCTCCCTAATAACAGCACTCCGTAGAGTTAATGGTGGCCTCCGAGGGCTGATGAAGTGATGCGGGTCTCTGCCGACACCAGCCAGAGGACTTGCCATATGCCTGGGGAATTTCACCTCTGTTTAGACTCAATTCAGCCGAAACTCCCAAGGTGAAATTCCATTTAGGTCGGTGCATTTCTGCTCTAACAATTATAGTTATGTGTTGAGCACTGTCTTTTATTTCTGCTGACCTGGTGCCTGTTGTATGTAGCCAGATACACGCTGCCTTCACCCCTGCCGTGGTGGCCCCAATTGCAGATGGA
This sequence comes from Netta rufina, assembly GCF_964035555.1. Classification (NCBI taxonomy): domain Eukaryota; kingdom Metazoa; phylum Chordata; class Aves; order Anseriformes; family Anatidae; genus Netta; species Netta rufina. The sequence continues at coordinate 4,820,782 of NC_140140.1, forward strand.
GAAAGGAAATTGGGATTTAAATGGGGAATGCTTTGCTTCCAACGAAAGTAAATAAAGGAATACAAGAAACGTCAAAGACTTCTTATGCTGACTTTCTTTGCTGCTGCATTCAGAGAACAGCAGGGAAAGGAGTAAAGTCATTGACCTTTCTGCCTGCTACACTCTTATCAGCCTAAGAAAACTTGCAGAGGATTGATTCTGTTTTTATAGCAGCTGCACAAGAAAGCAGAATTTGAGTTGGTCGTAGTCGTTACTAAGCATGAGCAACAATGCCCAAATGAATAAGAAAGTATCTATGGAAGGTGGAGAGCCTGTGACCTCTGTAACAACTTCTGTGCCTACCTCTGCAGAGCCTTGAATGGGTGGTGACTCCCCAGGGTGCTCCATGATCCAGAAGACAAACTGGTGGTGCTGCCTCTGGGGGTACAGGTCTGCCTCTCCTCCCAGGACACATCCACTCCTGTTTATTTCATCAGCCAGAGAACATCAGGAGCTGTGCAATTTGTTGCTGCCCCCCCTTGGGGTTTCCCACTGCGGCCCCAAGCACTGAGTCACGGGAATACTCTGCGGTACCCCAGCGGTTCCTCACAGGTAGGCGGTCTTTTCTAGCTTTCCTTCATGATCATGGAACTAGAAGAATTAATTTTCTTGCACTCTTCTTTTGTTGTTTTGCTAATTGTTAATGTGTTTCTCAGTACAAGGAAGCTCAGGTCCAGATATAATTACAGAAATCCCAGTTATCCATAGTTAACTGTGTACCCAATGGAGCTTTGAATACTGTAAAATGTTCTCAGCCTGAATTACCTATCAGTGCAACAAATCTAGTTTATAAGTTTTGTTTTGTTTTTTATCTTAGAAAGAAAAAAAAACATTTATGTGTGTGTTTACAGAAGCTGCTAGGTGGGCTGCTGTGTTGGGATGGGTGAGGGCAGCCCCTGCGTGCTGGCTGCGGGAGTGCTTCCAGCAGGATGTGGGTGGTTCTGCAGGCATCCACCCAGAAGGGCTTTAGACCTTCAGGGGGGTTCATCAGCAGGATCTATGGGCCTCTGAAACTGGCTATGGTATAGGAATAGGGGGGTCTGTTCATACCATGTATGTATACCTGGGTCCAATCTGACAGTTACAAACATGAACCCATTTATATAGGTTTTATCTCCTTTCAAATCTGATGCTTTACTCAGATATTGTGAAGATGAAAACTTGTCTCTGACCTTTTGAGACTGTAACTTCTATCAGTCATGTCTCCTACTAATTGCTGCTACAGTTCATGGCCCTTGGTGGAAGGGAAAGCATTACGAAACTGCCCTTGCAAAATATAAATTATTTTAATTACAATCAACATGCTCTTAATGTGAAACATAGTGAATTAAGTTTCCAGCTGGCTTTTGTTAACTGCATCTATAAAATGCACCAGCATATCTTAGCTGTGCTAAAGAAGGGCATGCTTGTGTCTGGGTTTACTGAAACAGCAGTTTGTAAGCTCTGGAGCTCACACATGGACTCCTGTTGGAGTATGTCTCAGTAGGATTGTCCTTCCACAGAATAGACAGTTTTTGCAGATGCAGTCAGGAAAGCCTGATAAAGTTGTGGTCTAATATGGTGCATTTCTTCTTCTTCTTTTTTTTTTTTTTTTTTTCCTAGTGGGTAGATGGGCATCAATAAAAAGTATTTTTATGTCGAGATGCAGCAGACAAATAATGAACTTTTCTGCAGACTGAGGCTAAGTTTAGCTTCATACTACAGATACCTTCTTTTGAAATAATGTCTTTCCTCTGTAGCAAGGTTCATCAGGAAAGTGCAGGTACTAAAACCTAAAGCAGCCGCTAAAGCCCTGGCTTGTAGTTCATTCGTATTAAGCAAAGCGCTTAAGCATGCGTCTTTACGGAAAGCCTAAGATCTGCTTTGGTCTTCACTGAATACGGGCTGATTTAAAATTGTGCTTAAATACCTTGTATAAAGAAACACACAGCTGGGGTTTCTCTTCTTTTACATGGGTATGAATCAGGCATAAATTTGCAGAGACCAGTGCTACGTGTGAGACAAGAATCAGGTCCTTGGTGTATCAGAAAATAGCTGTGAATGTTTCAATTGTCTTACAAAACTGAGCCATATTTTTAGGCAACTAAAGCTATCAGTCATAGCTCTTCTTAAAAAATCAACCCTTCACCTGCCAGAACATGGCCCCTTAGCTGTTCCATTAGCCCATATCTCCTTTCCAGAAAAGATATATTTGAATGTTCATGCAATCAAGCTATCACGTTGGCTGAGCATCCTTCAGGGCTCTCTAATATACAATAATATGGCTATCACTTTGTGCCTAATGCTTCATAAAAATGCCATATATAATGCTACCTTCTTGGCTTCCTATCTTCTTTAATGAAAGGTTGTAGGAGTTTCATTTCCAAATGGTAACTCAACAAATCATAAGAAAAGAAAAAGAAAAAGAAAAAAGAAAAGAGCAAGGATACTATTGCAAAATGCTCTGTAATTGTGGTGCTGAGGAGGGAAGTGAGCTTCCTATTCCCTACAGCACTCAAAAGCAGAAACATAATGAATGTATGATCGGCATCAGTAATCATCACATCTCATTCCTGCAATTATATCCTACATTTGTGTTTATGTTCAGTGCTTCTTATGCCTCCCATGTATGGTCATATGAGAGATGCTGGGATTTGGAAAGTCTAAATAGACACACCAAGCCCTTGATTTTGGTGACATTCCTCCCGAGTATTAATTTATATAACAGAAATATATGGAAATGTAGAAACTGATACAAACAGCTTCCTGAGAAGCAGACGGGTGTGATGTTTGTGCCTCCTGCTACCTGGCTGCCCAGCAATGTTGTCCTATGTATTCAAAAAGAATTTCTCATGAGCAATTACTTCTCTGCACCATGCTTCCCGCAGTTTTCAGGGACAAGCTGAACTCCAGATGCTGAAAAATAGGCTTGTGGGAGACTCATTCTTCCCCCCAATCATTTCTGATCCCTGTCTCCCTTTTTATAGGCTTGGAAAGGCTACACAGTTATTTATACTCTAACTTTTCCCAGTCAAATATTTCAGGTACCTGGCTTTGCCCGTCTCTAATAAGCAGGCAGACATCTGAAAGGCTGTTCACCATTTCTGTGGGTTCATTGACATTTTGAAAATGTGCTTCTTTTTATCATCTCTAAAATGTCTTCCCCTACAAACATCATACTTAGAATGATTTATTAGCCTTTCTGGAGATTTCTGCCTTTTAATGCCTGCTGGGGAATTTTCCAGGAGATTGCAAGGATGTAAAAATTGTCAATGGGACGCATACATGCATGTACACATGTACATGCACACGTGTGTATCTCTGTCTATACAATTGCACTTTGCTAACAGCATGATGGATTATTCTAGACAACTGAAGAAAAGGGCTATAAGAGGACAATGGGGCAAGCAAAGGACAAAAAAAGAAACAACTTTTCTAAAGGTCTATGAAGAACTGATTTGAAGATAAATCTTGTTGAAGTAGTACAGGGAACATCCTTATTGTCACATCTACATCTCCATGTGACTAAAGCACTGAGATTTTGTGCTGTTTCTTGTCCGGAGCTCTTACACAGCTGCATCACAACAGCAGTGAGCCCCAGTAGCATGGTGTGGCTTTCCGGCAGGGAGTGCACAACTTTTATTGCCACAGAGGAGCCTTGACTCTCCATCAATGTAGTACTGGTCTGAAACTCCATTTCATCCAACAGAGAAAGGGCAAATGCAGTTCACCCTTCAAGCCAAGGATACCGCTATTGAAAATTTAGATGCAGATCTATCAATGTCGGAAATTTAAAAAAGGAGTGACTCCCATATGTCAGTCCAGATTTCTTTGCTGCTTCCCAGATGGAAGTGCAGATGCTGTGCTAGGTTTGCAGAGTCAGCCCACTGAATCCAAGAAAGGCATGTTTCAGGACTGTAGATATCCAAACACCTCTGAAAGTATCTGTGTGTGGTGTCACAAGATGCTCACGTTCCCTGCCCCTCACATGCTATCAGCTCTCTGAAAAAGCCAGACAATGGGCTTTCAGCTCAGAAAAGAAGTCAAAAGCTTGTAAGAAGTGTAATTTGTGAGCAAAGGAGAAAACATGACACATGAGGTCAAGAGAGGAGATTTCAGTCTGTTTCTAGTACAACATATACCTTTGTCATCAAAGAAAGGGCCAGATTTAACATTTCTCTGTGATAACTTGCTCTGTTGGGGTGACATGAAGAGGCAGGGTACGAAGGTGCAGCTCTTCCTTTCCCACCTCTCCCGAGCTATTGTAGTAATCCTCCACATCCTCACTCGCTTCTATCAATGCTACTTGCTTTCTTTAACCTTAATAGGATTTTCAAAGACTCAAAGCTGTCTGGCAGTCTCCCTCTTGAATCCTTTTGGAGATAATCAGACCGATGTGTTAATCACATTTATGCTGTATTTAAAAAAAGTGGGATAAAGTCAGAAAAGTGCTGAGCAGCACTCTTCACCTGCAGCTTGTTTACAAGCAAAGCAGAAAGAAAGGTGGCAGACAGCATACCAAACAGGGGTGTCCAGATGCTTTGCATATGGATTAGAAAATAACCCAGACCCTGATTAATCATTGGATTGAGGTTCTTTTACTATGTTGGAGGGTGAGAAGCAGAGAATGGTTGTCTCAGCTTGATCACATCTGAAGACAACCACCCCAGGCTGATCCTTCCTCAGCCCTGTGAGCAGCCTCTGATCTGTGGGATTTATGCCACACATGATTAGGTGTGAAATGGAGAGGAAGTTTATTGCAGAACACTTGGCATGGGCTTGGGGAGTAAATTGATAAAGACGACATGTACATTGTCAAGTTGGGTGTTCTTAATTTATAGAAACCCCAAAAGCCATTACTCAGTTCCACCCCGTGAAGTTCTCCCTGCCAAATCTTGGTGTATTTATAGGAATAAAAAGGAAGAACTGGTTGAAGACAAAGGAGCCACTAACACACACACACACTCATACAAAATGCCCAGGTTTTGAGGTCTGACAGAACCTCTTTTTTAAGGGAGCTCTTATACCAAAACCTAGGCAATGTAGTGACATGTAAAATGACTTAATTCTACATTTTTCCCCATTCAGAATATCTCCTGTATATATATGAAGCACTCTCTTCAGTCCTGTAATTGGGTGCAAAAGTAGAATGAAAAAGGCAGTGCACTTAAATTTTCCTAGACCCACTAGAGCATGTCACACCCTAAAGGATCACCGGTGATCTCAGAGTGCTTGCTTGCAAATGGGGCAAATCTGTTGCTCTGACTTGCAGGTGCATTTTTAGCAGTGAGGGCAATAAATAGGCTGCAGTTCCCTTTCTGTAGTCCTGGTCCCAAGTGGCCACAAAGAAACAAAAGGCTTTAGGTCTCCTTAACCTCTGTGGTGGCCGTATCTTGAGGGTGTTGCCTAGTGAGCCGGAGATGAGGGCCCTGCACAGGGAAGGAAGGATGTCAGGACACATCTACAGCACCTCAGCTGCCCTGAGCTCCACTGCAGCAACAGCTCAAGTCAGAGGAGCTTCAGATACGTTAGTTGCCCTTGGTGAGAAGGCAATGTCCATGTTAGTTTTGGATGTCACTGTTAATGAGTGTGATCATTCTCCAGCTCACACGTCCGTTCCCATTAGTTGTGGTGTACAGCTGCCTGACACCCTGAACATGTTCTTGGTCTGTTTTGCATCATACAGCCTGCTGCATAAATGGCAATGCAAATGTTTCCTTGATAATTTTGTCACACCAAATCTGATCAAATTTATTCTGTCTCATGCACACACATACACGCTCAAAGACATTTGCCCTGAGGCATTAAAGCCAAACTCTGCTCTCATAGTTGAAGAAACCCAGCAGGAAGTGGTTCAGAATGCTTGTGCATTAGCTGACCTGTTTTAGTAAGTTTTGTGGGCTTTGCAGTACAAACGGAAGACATGGTGGTAGTGCTCTTGAAAAAAAAAAAAAAAAAGAAAAAAAAAAAAAAGCTTTGTTTCAAGCACAGAGAATGAGTTCAGCAGACCAGCCATGGCTATAGCCTTGCTTAAATCACTTTGCTGCTCTGTGCCTTGATTCGATAAACCTTCCCTGTAGGGTTTGTTTACTGGAGGCTTAATTAATCTGCTGGCCATATAGTTTCAGATATTGTGCTCAAATAGTGTCAAGTTGACAGTAAGAAGAGTTTCTTCTTAGTTAAAGGGCATCAGCAGCCATTTCTAAACCTGAGCTTCCCAATTCCAGCTCTCATGTGCAGATTCCCTCAGCAAACACACAGGTTTTGGCTGGCGTTGATTCACAGGCTGAGCAAGGCTGGACTTGCTGATGTGGCTGCCTTTCTCCAGTTCCTTCCCTATGCTTCACCTTTCAATGGAGACATCCCTCAAAGGCTTTTTTGAAGGTTTTTGAAGATGAAAGTCAGTCTGAGCCAGGTTTTTAGAAGGAGCTATCAGAGCTTGAGCTCAACTGCCAGCTTCTCCTCCTGACATCAAAGTCCATCTATTCTCGTTTGCCATGGCCTCCATATTTCAAAGGGTGACTAATTCCACTTTCTCTGTCCTCCTGAGACCTGTAGTTGGCTGCTTGTTTTTTGTTGGTGGTGTTGTGGGTATTTTTGTTTGTTTGTTTGGTTTGTTTTTGACGGTTTGATTTCATATGTACTGCTAGAGAAAGAGGTGAAAGCCGGTTGTGCCTGGAGACTGCTGGCACTGTCCAGCTTCATTCAGCCATTGGCTCCCACCTGGAAAGCTGTGAAGTGAAATCAGAAAAAAAAAAACATCATGTGGGAAAGCAGAAAAAACAAAACAAAACAAACAAACAAAACAAACAAACAAACAAAACAAACAAACAAACAAACAAACAAAACAAACAAACAAACAAAAAAGCAAACAGCTTGGCTTCCTGTGATATGGGGAACAAAACCCATCTCTTTTTGAAGTGCAGAAACAAAAAAAGACAAAAAAGCATTCCCTGCTTGGAAGTTACTTTTTTTCTTCTTTTTGACAACAGATATAAGGTTGGAAATTCTCTGCAATGTGAGCCCAAACTCCAGGACTCTTTGAAAGCCCAACAGCTGGAGCTGATATGAGCAAGGGTTTAGATGAGGCCTCACCCTACGCTGTTCTATTCAATCCACTGTGGCAGCAGCGATACTGGAGATAAGCATTGCCCTCCGCTCTACAGCCTGTGCACAAGCAAAACAGAGCATTAACAGCTGCTCAGTGCATTGCATCTCTATTTCCAAAGCATTTTACGTAAAAAATTAAACATTAGCAGCTGTTTGCAAGTGAATATGTAGCAATTCCTCATTTGGCATAATAGCCCTGGAGGACTAGTAAAACTTGTGTCTATTCCACTTGGTGACATTATTGGGCTGACACAGATCTGAGCAAGGGCAAAGAAGGGAATAGTATAATTAGGGGTGTATTGATTGCCTTAAAAAATTAAATAAAAGGCTTTATGAAGTGGAAATGTGGCCCCTTCTCGTTAGCCATTAGATGATCCAGCCCAGCACGGTTTGGGTCTTTTGAGCTTTGGTGCTGCCTTGAGGCAGGAGGCAGCAGAGGGCTGCAGGAAGATCATCCCTGTGGAGCTCCTGTGGAGCCTCCTGATGCACAGGTCTCCATGGCACTTGCTCTAATGCCTCTTGCTTTCCCTCTCATTAGCATGTGGGTTGATAAATGCCAGTGTGCCCACTCCTGTGTCTTTGCCTTGTTCTCCTTCATGTCTGTCCTTGGAAAATGATGTGCCTTCTTGCCTTTCCTTCCTGTCTTGGATGGCAGGGTTCAGGGAATGGTCTCACTACTAAGGACAGAAAGTAGACCCTGGCTTCTGAGTACCTAGATTTAAAAATGCCCTCACACCTCTGTTGGTGATCTGAAGCCAAGGGCATCTCATGCTGCTCCCCAAATGATGTGCAACTGGGTCCTTAGAGGGTGGCTTTCCATCCAGGAGCTTCAAAGAGGCAGTTTAAAGTTTCAGCTCTGTTATACCTGAATTCCTTCTCATCTCCAGGGTATTTTAAGCATGAGCAAACTGATAATTTTCTGTCAGATCCTAATATGTCTATATAGTGACAGACATCCAGCTGATGTAAATCATTACATTCCACTGAAGTCAAAATTAGGAGCTGGCCAAGTGTTGCATAAGTCTGTGCTAGGTCATTTATTTTTATTTAATTATTTTTGGAGGTGAATCATGCAAATCCCTTTCCTATAAAACTTGTCCTTCTTGGTATTCATGTTTGCTTCTTTTATATACCAGTGGTGCACAAAGTTTTGCTGCCCATGTCCCCAGGGAGCTGTCAATATGGACCATGCATTTCTGCACTAATGGGGATCCTCTTGAACCTTCAGGTTCATCATTTTGGGAGAGTACAGGTTCAGATCAGGGAAGAGTCTGACAACAAGGACATGGGGAATGAATGAAAAAAAAAAAAAAAGTAGAGGCAACATCAAAGATCTCTGCATCAAAGGGTAATAATTGCCAGAACAGGAGAGATTTAACATATCTGATAGCTCCTTTATGAGATTACCAGTTATCAGAATGAAAAAAAAAAATCAGAATTAAAAAACTCATACGCAGAAAATTAAGGAAAAGAACAGAAATGGCAACGTGGCATTTTGAATCCCATTTTCAAAAGCAGAGCATCAGTGAGTGTCTGCGTAGAGACAAAGCCAGCACTGAAGCTGTAATACAGACATTAGCAATCCTTCCAGACTGGCAGAAGTTCAAGGATTTGTACATGTCTGATGGTGGGATTGCTCATTTAACATCTATGTTTCTATGAGGAGATGATCCTGGCATCGAATCCAGTCTCATCCTAACCCATGCAAGTGTTTTTGTTGATATGAGCAGGTGGAGGCTCTTTCAGGGCTGGAGGACAACCACACTCCTCGTGCACAGTTACAGCACAGGAGATGACACAGACTTCAGGGAATAAATCCTCAAAAGGAAGATGCAGATGCTTGGTGAAACTGGGCAAAGCTTTCAATCTGTTTTATCAAAAAATGTGCAGTTCACCTTTCAGCTCAGATGAGGCATTAATGATAACTTCTGAGTGCAGAAACTTTATCTACATCCAGAACATTTTTAATTAATGCTGTGCAGCTGCCAAAGCCAAAAATCAGCGGAAGACTTACAAATTTGGTGTTGGTTCTTGGGTGATATCAGGCTGCGTGCTTTCTTCCATGGGTTATTTCACTCCTCGTCACTAGTCCATTGTGCAAAGTGCACAGAAATGTAGCTGTTGTGTGCCTGATTTTGCTGGGCACAACTGTAAAATTTCCTTCTCAAGTTAAGGGGGAAAGCACACGGTGAAAATTTCACTCTTTACTTCACTGTTGTTTCAGTTGCTGCACTGCAATACCAAGTGCTAAACTTGAACTTGTGTGACTGAGGGGATGGCAGTGAGCACATAATTGCCAAATTTACAAAAATGGGGGAGAAATGTAAAGGGGGCGATGGAGAAATATTAAATGATCTCATCCTTCTGAGCCTTAATGGAAATGAATCGAGGCTGCTAGACAGCTCGGGAAGGCAATTATAGGGATATAATCTGTGGTGTTTAGTGAAGCGGTGATGTGGGGCATGCTGAACATGATGGATCTGGCTGCTATTTCCCATTAATAATAATGCACTTTAAGAAAAGGCGGTGCTGCACGTTTGTGCTTTTGTGTCTGTTCATGTAGTAGAGGAGCCAGCCAATTATTATTTTTTTATTTTATTTTTTTTTTTCTGCACTGGGAATTGCCTTGGACCCTGTGACTGAAGTGGCTGTAGCAGCGTACAGTTCCCCTTAGGGCAAAGCCTCTGTAAGACAGTGTTTGCTTTTGTGAAGATCTTGGCCTTCTTTCCACCAGTCCAGCTGCTGGAAAATTGTGGCTTAGGGAGCTGTTAGGCTCTTTGAGAGTTGGTATGTGCCCTGGTTGATAGCCATTGTTGGCTGAAATCCCTGATATAGGTCAAAAGCACTTGCTGACAATAAAAAGTGCTTGTGCCTGGGAAAAAAAAAAAAAAAAAAAAAAGTACTTATTAATAGAATCAAGCAGGGAAAGACTTTTCCTCTTTTTAAACCTTAGGTCCTTCTTTCTGCTGCAGGGCTCTGAAGACAGGTGGGCAAACTGTCACAAAAGAACCTCTTAAAACTGTCCCAAACTATTTCTGAGGTTTGGAAAGCTTGGCTTTTCCTGCACTCGGTCTCAGTCCCAAAAGCACCCACTCCCTGGAAGCAGGACTGCCTGAGGAATGATGGTGAAGGTGTGCGTGGAAGATGTGCAGGACCTTAGTTGAGGACCTTCTGTGGTGGCCCTGTTCAGTTGTGAGCGAACCATGGGGCTGGCTCTTCTTTGCACCAGGTTTGCTCTGCCTCTGTCTGGCAATAATAAAAGCAACCCTCAAACTGGCTTTATGGCAATAATAAAAGCAACCCTCAAACTGGCTTTAAATGACCATGGGCAGATGAGTCTTGATAAAAACGGCAACTGGACCTAATGAGTCTGTCCGTGCAGTTCCTGTAGGTACAAACAAGTTCTTTCTGCTTTCCTCCACTGTAGATCCTAAATCCAATCACACCATGCCTCGACAAGCTACCGAGTGCAACAAGTGGACATCGCTGGTTTATTCTGCATTTGGTTTGTGTGCTCTGCCAAACTGATTCAAACTCCCAAATCCTCAGTCTCATTTTCAGACCAAATATATCCCGAATATATTGGGATAATCCCAGAGAAAAGTACTAAGGACAAACACAATTAAACATTTATCTGGAATGAACTGAATGAAATTCCAAACTCTTGAGATTTACTTCTTGCTAATGATTTGCTGCTAAGTCAGTCTGATGCAGGCTGACAAGGAAATGTTTTTCCCAATATGAGGGACCTGTGTTTGTCTTACACTGATTACTTTATGAAGTATCTTTACCAGCAGACACTTGCAAATCAGGTGAGAAAAGAAAGAAAGAACCAAAATATGATGCCATGAAAGCATATCCAGAAAATGCATTACAAAAGAGTAAATGGAATCCATGAATTTATTATTCAAAGATTTATACATGAGTAGAATTTCATAAACTATCTAGGATGTGCTTCATTATTTCCCAGAAAATAAAAATAATGCTTTCTTTCTCTCTCTCTCTTTTTTTTTTTTGTTTATTTATTTATTTATTTATTTATTATTTTTTTTATCAAGCTGTATATGAAGGGAGTTTAGTGCTGGTGTAATGTTGCAGCCTGTCAGGCCGATAGATTCAGCCCCTCCAGTTACCCACCCATTATATTGAAGCCTTTTCCTGTCTGTAGATCCCGGTTCCAACCCAGTGATAGATCAGCAAAGAAGGTCTGTTGCTTCAATATCCAGTTGCTGTCACCAAACATGAGTGGTAAGACCTTCTGCATTACCTGTGCCTACTGGAAATGGGCATCGTTTGCTAGTGGGATCTTCACTGCTCCACAAAGAGCTCCAATTTGTATTTATAGAGAATCTCTTAGATTAATTGCTCTAAGCTGGACTCCTCCAGACTTCGATTCCCTCAAGAATGTTTAAGGATGCTTATAAAGGGAGAATAATGGCATAAACATTAGGAGTGAATGATTGGTTATGAGGAGTAAAGCTAAAAAAAAATAAACTGAAAATTAGAGGAATGAGATTTACTCACAAAATGGGCTTTGGCTCGGTGCAAATCTTTGCTGGGGAACAAGAAAATATTTGCAGATTTTGAGACTGTCAACGGCTTTCTTTTTTGACATTTGAGAGTGTAACTTTGCAACCTCTTTGTCTTAAAATAGCAACTTTTAAAAATTAATCTTCATTGTAAATATTTTTAAAGTGAAATAACCTGAGAATTGAATGAAACCAAATTGCAAAAGAAGTATTATATACTGGTTGTCAAGAAAATCATTTTAATTTTTATTTCATCAAATACAACCCAGTGTAAAATACATACATGTTTTACATACTTTTTTTTTTTTTGTATTGCTATTTTATTTCTACTTTTACAGCAAACCGTGAAGTCCACTGTCCATCCAGCTCTAGCAAGAAATTGAATTTGAGAAGGGAAGTTGTCATTTAGTACCTCTATTTTTCTTCTGGTTTACAAGTATTAATGTTAAAAGAATTTATCATTCAGCTGGGTATGTTTCTACAAAGATTTATTTTACTCTCAAAAGGAAGGGAAAAGGCAGCTATGCTAAAGTAGCAGACTCCTGAGCCACTGATGGAGGAGAATAACCAAGTAAGACAGCCCATGGTCCAGAGTGGGAGAAGAGACCCTCTCCATGTGGGGGGTGTAGATGGGGAAGGGCCTATGCAGTAATGAAACGTCAGGGAGCAGAAAGCAGGTCAGGAAGTAAAACAAAAAGGAAAAGCTGACAGCATGGGTAGGCATCTCCAGAATAAAGTACCCCAACTCTGTGTTCAGACCAGTCAGAAAATCAGTCACCCCCCCAGATATTACTTTCTGGTAGCCCTGGGGTACTGTCAGTGCTGGGAAGAGAAGCTGCTGGAGGGAACAAAACTTCAGGAGGGATGCTGCCCAAAACCAATTCCATCACCTCGGATCCCCATCTCAGTTCCTTTAGATTTCCAGTCAGGCCTTTGGTCTGCAGACCCTGCCATCAACACCTGCTTTCCTGGAGTGTTTGATGCTCAGAAAACCAGGCTGCCCGGCGCCTGTCTTTCCCAGAGCCAGGCGTGCATTTTGCATTGTTTGTAGTCTGTGTCTTGGAGTCATTACTCAGTGGTACAAGCGTGCGTGCACGCGTGTGGAGCAGGGAGGGGGGGGAATAATTGTGCTATTAATGATTGCTATTTTGATTACAGGATGCAATTGTCACTGCCGTTGGAAGCCAATCAACGCGTTGTGAGTGGGAGCCCGCTGGTGCTTTCCAATGGTCCTTGATTAAAAAGGAAGCTCTTGGCTATCTTCAAGCAGCAGGAGAGGAAACAGCACGGGTGAAGGTAAGGCAAGTGCCAGACTCTTGCTCCTGATGGATCACAGCTCATTTTCACCCTAGTTTAGTCATGAAATCTGCTTTTTTTCTTAACTCTGAGGCCTTCTTCCCCCTTTGCTCCCTACCAGGCTACGTCTAGAACAGCCTCTGCTTTTCAGTGACAAAATCTGAGTGATCAGCCCTGTGCTGTGTGTGTGTATTTTCCTGCAAATTAAATACACTGTGCCTTCAAAAACCATTGTCAGTTTGTGTAGTCTGTTGCTTGCCTCTTGACACCCGTTCTCAGTGCAGTTGCAGAAGTACATAACTGGAATCCAGCTCAAAACAGGTGACAAATTACAGGCAAGCTATTTTTGTACGGCAACAGGGCATTTTAATTGAAGTGGCAGCTGAAGGTACAAATATACAGTGTTTCTCCTCAGATTTTCAGATGTGTGGATTTTCAGACAGGGAAATTTTCCAGCATCACATATGTCAATTATTTTCCTAAGAATAAAAAAAAAAAAAAAAAAAAAAAGGTTTTGTTTTTCTGTTTGTTAAAAACAAACAAGCAAAAGTGAGCGAACTAATCCAGACTTCAATATTTGTTGGATTTAAGTTACTTAACCATTAGCTCACCCAAGTGTATTATGGGGCAGGATGTTGGGGAGATGAAATCTGCACTGACACTGTCGCAAATTTTTGAATTAATGTCTCTAAGTCTTGTGACCTTGAAATGAGGCATCTAAAATATCTCCTCACCTTTAGATGCTGTGAAAGCACAAAATGGTCAGTAGTACTTGCTGCAGAAGATTGCCTCTAAAAGTCAGACTGTGTTTTGGTAACTCTGCATAGATATTTTTCTATGTTTAAAAGCTTTGGTCTGGCTCAAGATATAGGAAATTCATAAAGAAAAAAGAAAGGCAAGGGTTCATCCTTGGGCTTCACACTGCAGGAAACATGAGGTGATTGATGTTTGCAGGTCTCGATGAATGCTACGATGTTTGCCTTGCAATCCAAAATGAACACCAGCTAGGCTCATGGGGATGCAGGGATGCAGCTTAAGGCTTTACTTAGCTCTCTCCCCTTTAAGTGGATATATGGAGTAGTATTATCTGTATTGTGGAAATCACTGTCATTTCTAATGTACATTTGTAGATCAACACTGATATCTTGTTCCTAATAATTCCTGGCAGAGAGGTTGGCTCTCACCCCAGTCCACAGTGCAGATTTCAATTATCTGGTGGGAAACACATGGCCTCTGGTACCTGGAGTGTTCTTGTCTGGCTTGAGAGTTATCTGATCTTCTGTTTTGCCACAGCTAAATGAAAGTGGAGATGTATTTGGAATTTAAAGGTGGCTGTCCCTGCATAAGCTGTGCTAGCCATTAATATGGAGTTGACGCTGCTGCATAAAAAGGGCCCTATCAGACCACAGCTTTGTGCCATGATGCTCTTGTTCCACAATATTCAGAACCAGAAAAAATACGTGATGAAAACAAACTTAAACAGTCACTCAGGCAAACTGCAAGCGTCTGTGGCCTGTGTTTTTGAAAGGTTCACATAGCTGCAAAGGGGACTAAAAACTCTATTACACTCTTCTCCCCTTAGAAACCCTGCTAATGCATCCATCTTTTTAGCTTGTTAAATATGGGATAAGGCTAAAAGGTAAACACTCAGATATGATTGTCATAGCACAAATAATTGGAAAAAAAAAATCCAACTTACAAGCTCTCTTAAAATCAGAAATAATTACATGTCTCCAGTACCAGGTCTCAGGCTGTTTTCTATACCCTTTCATTACCCAACCAATTTGACAAGGCAACCCACACACTTTTAAATAACTCTGGGAAAAAAAAGGAATGGAAAGGAAAGGAAAAAAAGAGGAAAAAAAAGAGCCTCTTATGGGATGGAGCGGATAGCTAGCATGCAAAAAGATGGTATCTTTGTTCGTTAATAATGTACAAGTGACAACTATCAGGGGAGTGGTTTTCAGCAGATATCAGAAACATATGGAAACTTTGAAGAACTGGCCCAAGTCTGATCAGTTTAGCTGTGCCGAGCAGGCAGCAGGGAGGGAGTATCACATGGCTGTGTGCAGCTTCAGCACAAGATCTAACCCAGCCTCAGGGAACGTCAAATACTTCTTGTCTCTGGTATCTGGGCAGCTGATTTGGATCTGCAATTAAAGGCTGAGAGAGAGTAGCATCGCTTCCCAGGCAGCTATCTGCCATGGATAATGTTTTTTGGGAGCTGAAGCGCAAACCCAAAATGCTGCAGAAAAAAGCCCCTTCGACTTCAGTGGTCTTTGAGTAGGAGCAGGGTGCTTTCTGGATGCCCTTTACAGCCAAGCACCTTTCCAAGGAACTCCTAATGCTCTTATGGGATCAGGAAAGGAAGAGATAGAACTGAAATAGGGCAGATGCCAGGCTCACAGTCACTCAGCATGGACTCCTTCATCTTGTTTTCTTTAGCCCCCCTGGCTCTATAGACAACCATCCCCAGTCTCCCATGCAAGGTTTGACCTTACCATAGCCTCATCTGAAAGGATGAAAGGCTAAGAACAACTGAGTAGTTCACTCCTACAGCTCCATTAAAATGAGGGACATTTTTTAAAAAAGAAAGTTAGATAAATAGGTAATGTGTGTAATAACAATGCCAAATAACAACTTATCTCAATGGATCTTCTTCCAATCTGTTCATGGTTTCAGCCTCTGAAATATCTTGTGATAATGGGTGATCCTCAGAGTAATTCTTTATTTTGTGCTAAAGAAAAATTTGCATGTTTTAACCCCACTATCAACACATTTCTTTAGGTATTTTCTTGTTTTTGCTTGTTTGTTTGCTTGTTTTAAGAAACTGAATAATCACTTCACGTTCATCTTCTCCCAACAAGTGAAATTTTTTTAGTTTTATCTCACCTTATATCCATCTTTATCCACTCCAGCTGCATAATCCTCATCTATTTAACCTAAACTTTCAGACTTCCAGAAGCTATCAAGTCATAGATTCCCTCCCAGTAATTTTCTCCTACCATTTTTATTATGTAGTGTCATGGGAGCCTGTTGCACTTCTTTGAAATGAACTTCAGCTTTGGTTATTGCAGATAATTTTCTATCATCAGCAATTTGCCGTATTAGTTTTCTTCCCTGTTTTGAGGCCATGTGGAGTTGTTGAACAAAACAAGCTCTAGCAGACATCATTTTAAGACCTCGCTAGCAACCACAGAAAGTCATCCTTACCTTTTGTTTTTTATTTTATAACCAGCCATTAATCCATGAAACAAACAGTTCACTTATCCAGGGGTGGTCTCACTTCTTTAAGACCCCTACTGAGTAACTTTAATGAAACCTTTTTGAAATCCATCTATGCTACATTGACCAATCCTTTTTATTTACAAGGTCATAAACACTCTCAAAGAACTCCAGTAGATTTCTGATCACAATTTGATGCAACAAAAGCTGTTGACTCATTCCATTTATTCACATACCTACTTATTCTTTTCTGTATTATACTTCTACAATTTGTCCAGTACAGACAGTTATTTCCCTAATAAAAGAGAAAGAATGGAAGAGATTAGTCACTGTCCTTTACATTTAAAGATGAGTGATGTCTGCAGGAAAGCACATCTCAATTTAATACACTGTTTTTGTTTGCCATTCCTGGCTATCAAGGAGTAGGAAGGCGAAGGAGCAGCCAGGATTCTCTTTCGAGCAGAAACACAGACAGCAGTACAGTTACTTACACTGGCATCATGGAGGTAGAGGTAGGGGAAAAGATACCGTTAAAGGAGAATGATATTTTACAGTCAATCTTATAGTCAATCACAGTAGGATCTTCACTGGCTCAAGTCCTTTTGAACATTTTCTGTGTGGTAGTCTGGTGAAGGTGATGGTACTTAAGTCAGATTTCCTCTGATGTGAAAATGCTTGTCTGACTTTAAATATTTCTTTAACATTTAACTCTTCTGTTAGAGTATATTTATTTTCTGGGTTTAGTTTGCCACCTGCAGACAAAGTGTAAACGAGGGAGCTGTAGCACATAGCCATATGTGATGGATATTTATAGGTGACACATGTTTTGCAAGGAGAGTGGTTATTGAACCTGAATTTTATTTTTAGCGTTTTACTCAGAAACCAAACCTAACAATGAATGCCGAGGGCCTGAAGTTCCCTACCTGTTGTCGAGTAAATCTGTAATGCTCTAACAGGATAGGAGGAATCTTACTTTTGTTGGAAAATGTAGATTTGATGGTTCTTCATGGCTGTAGCAGTAAATATTCTTGGGTAGAGGGTGTCAGATTGTTTACTCCTGCTTTGTGCACACATTCAACAACTCTCTGACAGCCCGTCGACTTCCACCCAAAAGCAGTATCTGTTACAACACTGGTGTTGCAAGACTAATAATAAATCACAAGCTCAGGCGCATCATCTGGAGCAGGTTCCTTTTAAGCTGTAGCCTGTCCTGCTCCTATTAAAGTCAGTGACCATCCTGTGCCCTGTCTTTTTGTCACTGATGCAGAAAATGGACTTTCTCAGCCTTCAGAGACAACCTAGTATCCAAACGGCTAGATGTATTTTCAGAACTATGTTTTACTCAGCCTGGCTTAAAAATGAGGGCTGCGCAGTGCTGGCAGTGGGTGCTGTTAGAGTACACCCTGAAACAGATTCTTTTAGAAAAAAAAAAAAAAAAGTTGGTTTTGGAAGGACAAATGAGTAAACTTGCATCAATACTAAAATAAACCAACCTGCAGCACCTAGATGCTCCCTCTGTAGAGAGGTATTTGATTTTTTACTTGGATATGAATGTCCTATTACAACTAAACCCAAGTGGTTACACTTACTATGAAATTATGGCATGACTAAAAGTACTGGGAATTTGTCATTGAGCAGAAGCATCGTTTCTCCCACGTATGAACATGTTTTGCCTGCATAAAGAGTGAATTTAGGCACTGTTGTGGTAGGACAGTTTATAAAGGAAAGAAAAAAAAAAGTGGCGGGGGGGAAGAAGAGAAAAAAGACACATGCTTGTTTATAGGTGGTGTCAGGAAAAGAAATAACCTCTGCAACAGTGCATAAGCCTCCAGGACTATGAAGGTGGCACTTCCCACCTGCACGAAATTTACTGGGAACATAAAATCCAACAAGGAGAAATGTATCATTTGTGCTGATAGTCTGCTACAGAGATTCTGCTGGGAATATTACCTCCCACCACTTGTACCCTCCTAATGCAGGATCGCCTATAGTATCTCCATCCAGAAAGGCTGCTTAATCAGGGTCCACATCCCCACTGCTGGGTTATCCTCTTGTCTTCAAGTTTGGCCCAAGAAACTGGTTGCTTTTTGAGGGTGGAACGAATCTCTTAGATGTGAGGAGCTGGTGTGTAGACAGGCTTTAGGATAAGTGAACAATACCCAGTCTCCAACATCTTCCTGGGCAAGGCAATCCCCCTGAGCGATAGGCAGGGGAATGCAGAGGGTGAGATTTGCCCAGAATACCACATCCATTTCCTCTCCTGTGCAGAAGTGAGTAGTTTTAATGGCTAGACCAAAGAGGACCATTAAGATATCCAAAATTGTAATAATCATGAGGGGTGCTTCTGAATGTATTAAGAGTTTCATGGCCCTTTTTTAGACATATTTTATATTATGCTATGGATCTGTTGAATTACTTTCCTGGGTGGCTGGGTTTTGTATTTTCCCATGAAACTTCTTCTTTGATGGTTTTCTGAGATAAGTCAGGAGGTGAAACGGTCACTGGTTCTTATTCATTCTGGCAGCTTTAACGTTACTTGGAAAGATTTTGATTGCCAGCGTGAGACAAAGTGGCCGTACCGCTGCCCCACAGCTGTCCTGTCCCAACCTGACTGTGCAGTGTTACCAAAAGGAGCCTGAGCAGACCTGAGCCGTGCTGCCCTGCCCTGTGCCTCCCAGCAAAGGGCTGAATTCCAGCTCTTCTTTCAAATGCTCCTCTCTCTGTGTTGAAGACAAAAGGGAGCCAAGGGCTGAAAGAGGAAAGCAGACAGTTACCAGAAAAGAAATCTTACATTATTGCAGAAAAGAGAAAAAACCTCTGTTCCAGAGGAATATGTACGTTGACGTATTAATCTTTTCTAGCACTACGTTGGAAGGCTCAGGCAGGGCTACAGGCAGCAGGAAAACTCCATCTCCCGTGCAGTTTTGCTGCAATTTCCATACTGCTTGCTTGCTTCAGTTTGTCATAACCATTCACTAATTGATTCATCGTCTCATTCTTAAAGCTCCACAGTGAGAACCTTCTTGATTCTTGCAGTGAGGAGGGTATCAGGCTCTTTTCTCAAGTGACAAGTGGTAGGACATGAGGCAATGGTGCCGAGTTGCACCAGGGGAGGTTTAGGTATCAGATGGGATTTCTTCCCGGTGAGGGTGGTCAAGGATTGGGAGGGGCTGCCCAAGGGAACGGTGGAGTCCCCATTCCTGGAGATGCTTAAGAGACGTATGGCGTGGCACTAAGGGAAATGGTTCAGTGATGGGACTTGGTAGGTCAGGATGATGGCTGGGCTTGGTCTTGATATTCTTTTCCAACCTAGATGATTCTATCATCTGAAGATGCTTTTCAACCAGCTCTTGAACAGAGATGTTCTTTCATCAGCAAACCGATCTTGTCATTCTTTCTAGAAGCTTTGAGCTAACACCAGGTTTTGGTTCTTGAGGAGCAACTTGGCCCCACGACTCTGCTGCTGTTGGAAAGATGCTGCAGGAAGCCAGGGCTTTTCCTGCTTGAGGCAGCACCACGGAGTTAACCTCACCACAAATGATGCTCAGCTACCATCCCAGAGGAAAAAAGGAGTATGGTGGAGACAGCAAACAGATTCAGAGGTGTTTGATGTGATTCTTCATGCTTAGCAAGCCACAGAAATATATTTTTGGTACTCAGAGGCCGCTCTGGTTGGGCTTGAGGATTTTTAAGGCCCTGGCATTATCTTGAAGGGATATGTATATATGTATTTAGATAAGAGTTTAAGTAAAACCTTATTACCTATCTAGGAATTTTCACAATATGTAATAGAAAGAAATAAGAATATGGTTGGGAATTTTTAATTGAAAAATTGGAGGTTTCTGATTGCTATTATCTCCTGCCATTACTCCCATTTGCCTAAGACTTGAACAGAAATTGCCTTTTCACCTCAGGACAATATTTTCTATTTATTTCTCTCTCCAGTATTTGTAATTCATATTGGGCATTTCTTTATCTCTCATTCCTAGTACGTGCTTGTCTGAAAATACCAATGGTTTTAACAGTAGCCCTTGAGAAGGAGGGCTGTGTGGTGCAGGTGAGATTCAAACATCTAACCTGCATTCAGTTCCTGCTGGTGATGCAGGTTTCCTTGGGGGGAGCTGTGTGCATTTGTGCTACCTGCAGAGATTCTGGGGCTGGGGGAAGGAGCAGGCAGCACCAACATAACATGGCAGCATGGGGACGTGTGTCTCGTGTAGCACATCGCTCCTGAGTTTGGGTACTTGGTGTGCCTTTCTGTCTCTCAACCTCAATTTAACCTCTGTAAAATCAAAATGAGAATTCGTTTCTCCTCCTCTTCTATGTTTGTCCTCCATCTACGAGCTGCAAGTCTGTGGTGAGCAGACACTCTCGTACTGGGATAGATCTGCGTCTGTGCATGCGAGTGTGTGTGTTTAACAGATTAAGTTAAAAACAATCTTTATCGCTTCATTTAACTAAAGCATTTTTCCAGACAAGTTCCTCTGCTCGAATGTTCCTTCTAATTATCATTTTCCCTTTACAATATGTTGTGTCATGCTGCTTAGGAGAAAGCTCATAGCGAGAGCGAGCGCTGGGGTTGCACGGGAAATATGTCCTGGCTATTAGAAAGTTCAATGAAGCGCTGACTTTTATATCATCATGTAGGGATGGGTGAAACAGTCCAGAAAAAAATACCCCCAGCTGAGAAGTAATGTGGGGCTTAAAAATCTCACTTCCACAATGTTTTTTAAGGTTTCTCCATCAGTTGCAAGACAATTTTTTCTCCCCATAAGTGTTTTTTATCCGAACTGATTGGTCTCGGAGGTGGAGGCTGCATTAGTATGTGCATTTCCAGCCCCTGCCAGGGCGCTTTGCAGGCTGATGATTGCTCTGTGCCCTGAGTGCCGGTGCCTCTGCCCTGGGCTGCGTGGGGGCCTGCCTTGCTCAGGAGGAATGAGTCGGAGTCACATTCATTTGCTTTTATCCCAATTCCATGAGCTGTTTGCAGCTGTTAATTTAACAGTTTAGTGCTTCCATCTTCCATAGGCAGCAGCAACTGCTCCAGTGCCTTAGACATCGAAACTTCATCTCCAGTAACAGGACTTGGAGGACTGGGAGAAGGCAGAAAAATGCTTTTGCTCCAGTGAACAGGGACATCGCGGTGGCCACATCTGTCAGCTGAGAGTTGTTTTGTGAAATGAATCTCTGTAAGCTGCAGCTCTACAGGGATGAAACGAGAAAAGAGAAGAGCTGTGAAAGCGAGGCCATCTTGGGACAGTTTTTCTGGGGCATAGTGTCTCTGCAGTGCCAAGGGAGCTCAATTAGCCCAAACAGCTCAAACATTACATCTAAAGAGTCTCTGTTAATGCAGTCTGGTGCGTGCATCTAAATACATAATATTTCAGTAGTTTTTTTCTGTAGGAACACCGAAAAAAGCTGAACCTAGGCCAGACCTTTTACCCAAGCAGTAGGTACACCAAAGTGAGAAGAAAGAAGGGAGCTGCTATATGGTATCTACTTATGGAAGAAAATGTTTGATTTTATGTCTTCTGAAGGAGTGGTAAACTTTCTGATCATAAAAATACATTTAAAAGTTCTTACCCAAAGACTAGTAGACAGTAGCATTGAAATCAATAGGAAACTTTCCAGTGTTTTCAAAATCATTTTCTCATTCTTTTATAGGAAAAAACAAAAAGAAAAACAACAACAAGTTTTTTGTTTTCCATCCCTTGTGTTAACTTGTCAGATCAGTTGTCAGCCTGCAGTAGAAGCTGAAAGCTTAATCATTATGCTTATTATTTTTGTTTTGAATTGTATTTATTTACTCTTTGTTTCACCAGGTCTTTTATCTTAGAAGGAGGAATTCATCTTCCGACATGGTTAGAAACTTTTTTTCTAACACCCAAATTTTCCATTTCAAACACCTACACTTACCACGAGTTCTCCCTTTTAGCACATCCGTTATGCTGCTCTGTCACCCTCTTGCTCTACTTTGTATTCCAGTACCAATAAGAAGAAAAAAAAATTATCCAGGATTCAGTATTAATTGTGACTTGTATTTTGCTTCAATGCTAAGCCATTCTACAGCACTCAAACTATATTTCATGCAGTGAATTGTTGTCAGCGTCAGCAATCAAAGAACAGGAGCTGTTGGAAAGATTGTGCAGTTTGTGTTGGATACAGTTCAAGGTCTTTTACACAGCCCTGGAAATTGTGCTAATCTTTCTGTTCCAGGGCACTTTGCAGGGCATTCATACCACGCAACTTCAGACATCTAATTTAATCAATTAAGTTAGCTACCTGATCTCCTCTAGTTCCCTCTATAATCAATGGGTAGCAGGGAGAGCTCCTCTGCAGTGTGACTTAAGGCAGCTAAATTAGGTTCCTGTTTGAAATGTTGCTTCAGAGCAGGCCGAGTTTCTCCTTTAATTACAGAGAAAGTCAAATTAGGCTAGTTAGTCATCTGAAAATGGGCGGTGTGAATTCCTCCTTTCATATACTTACCTTTAGCAACCAAATGAGAAGACTTCAACAGTTAAGTCCTCCTTCCATAAATATATGCTGGCTTCCACTGCAGCTTGCTCCATCAGGCACAAGCATAAGAGTATGATACCGTGAGAAGTCCCTGTTTAACAACAAAGTTGTTAAATTGCTAAAAGCCATTGTGAAGCCAAGTCACGAGAATGTGATGGTGGGTCCCTGCAGATGCCCAGACCTTTGCAGTTCCAAACCTTCCAGGAGAAGAAGTAATTTTGTCTTTCCCACTCAACATCCACTCTTAACGCAACACAGAGCTGCAAACCCTGAATTTTCACTACTTCAGCTAGTTCAGTTCTTGCCCTGTGCTACACTGGAAACTGCCAGCTTGGCCCATCTCTACATTACTTTTAAGCTCAACAGAAACCTCGTGGGCCTTAGCTCCTGGCTTTATCTAATGTTTCTGCATTTGTATGTATGGTGATTTCCAGGCTGTTGATCAAGAAGCCTGAATGCCATTTTCAGAGTTGCTGGAATACATAGTTTTGTCCTCTTGTCTGATGCTGCTTGGATTTTTTAGGATCTTAGCAGTAAGAATGTTGTCGTTTTTTTTTCTCTGATGTGCTTGGTAGCACTCTGTGCTTTCAGTATCGATGTGTTATTTATTGGCAATGCCTTACGCTTCTATAATTCTCCTTTGAATGGTCATTTGCTTTGCTGGCCAACATTTAAGTCCTGAGATCAGTGATTTTTCTCATGGACCATAAAATAAGAAAAACCTACTCTAATGTCATTTCATACTTTATTTCTGCCTGGTGGAAATCCATATCTGGAAAATGGGGGTAGGCTCGCAATTCATTTGCAGGCACTGGGGAACTTATATGGTATAAAATCAAAGTGCAAAATATTTGTATAAGTAGGTTTGCACATTTTAAAAGAATCTGTGTGATCAGCGGAGTCTTCCAGGTTAGGTAAATAATCCCAAAATATATAAATGAGGTAATTTTATGGATATTTTAGGTTGCCTGGTAAGACAGATACAGTTATATGAGCTGTTACACCCAATGGGAATTTCTCTATGACTTTATTGATTTAGCTTATCTTGGAGCACTGGAATATTTATAATATTTTGCTGATACTTGGATGCAGTGGAATTCAAGCATGAAACTAAACAGCTTCTCAGATATTATCTATTCAGCCATCTGCTTGACAGACAATGGATAACCTTCCGGATTCATGGACCTGCATCTGTCTTTTAATACCGATAAGCTGTAAGTAGCAAGTGTGGGTTTTCGGAAGTGAAGAACGTGGAGGTGAGAGGAACATTCAACATCTAAGAGCCTCTCCCAGTTGGAGGAGGAGGCTGGGGACCTGTGGAGCCATGGGTCATCAGAGAAGCTGCGGAGGGTCAGAAGGAACCAGGCAATGGGGAGAAGCGGGCTTGCAAGCATCTTCACCTAATTGCTTTTAAAGTAACTTTTGTCTAAGAAGCTTTCCTCTTAATGGAGGATAAAATATTTTAAAAGACTGTGTAGCCAGTCACAGGTCATTGGCATAACTTCCTACAGAACAGGGAAGCTGCTTTAAATTTCCTCTGTGTTTGTAGAAATGAGTGCCCACCACACAAAGGAAGAGCCCAAAGCCTCAGGTTTGGGTAGGAAAGGGAAGGAGGAGACTGGTGAGGGACAGGGCTGCAGCTGGACTGGGAGCTCAAGTGCTTCTTGTGTCCTTAGGCTAACTCTGGCCATTCGTATGACTGCTGGACATGCTCATAGGTCAAAGGGTAATTTAAAAAATCATTTCTGGAAAGGGAATGTCGAATCGCAGCCTTTTGCATTGGAAACCAGTCTCTAAGGCTTCTTCTGCACATCCCAGGAGAGACCACAGTGATCCCAGGTGATCTTTGACTCTTACAGAACCGGAGCAAGTACTGAACATCCTCGGCGAACTGCTCACTGGCAACCTACCAAGTGAGAATTGTTTACTGAGGTTATCCAGCAAATCATTTAAATAGTGTGTAAGTACAACAAAATCACCATCTGCCCATGGATAATTGGAGAACAGAACAAGAGGCCAAATTCACAGAGTGGATTATTCATCCAGCTCTGTTGGGAATGCTGAATGGGACCTGCTCGTGCTCATCTTTGATCTAGACATCTAATCTTTTGTTTCTATGAATGCCAAATTCATTCACAAATGCCTCAGCAGATTGCAAAGAACTAAAACTGTGTTCTTAAGCTAACCAGTATGTTCACACACACGTTCAGGTTACTTGTGAGAATTTTTAATTTGTGGACTGTGGAAAAATGTATTCTGACATCAGTACCATTTGCTGTTCTGTTGCTGCAAATTGTAACTGGTGCAGAAACAGCAAAAGACAGATATGCCAATTGAGTGATTGCAAATTAAGCAACTGATTTCTTAATTTATGTGTTAAAAAAGTTAGGTCCCTGATGGAAAACAAACAAACAAACAAAAAACATATAACAACAACAACATAAAACACCACAAGAGTTGCATTGCAAAAACTAGCAGCTACAGCGGTGCTCTGAGTAGGAAGGCTGAGCATGACCAAGTCAGTGGGCATGGCTGTTCTCAGCCCTGGAGACTGTAAATTTAGGTAAGTGGCTTTGGACAGATTGAGCTATAGGCATGTACTAAGAAGTATGGATGAATTAGGGCCACAATACTAGCAAAACCAAGTGTTTGGGTGCAGTTTCATAATTGGTGACAATAGTATAAAGACAGGGCACTCCCAGCTCTGCACCTTCTGCCTCTGCCTTTGTACCAGTGGCAGCAGTCATGTACCAGGCAGGATGGTCCCAATCCCCTTTTCAGCTCTGATTTTGACTCATGTCTTATTCTGGTGGTGAAATTGTGTTTTTTGCTTTGTCTGAAATTTAATCTTGACTCAAAGCCTGGTAACATTACTAGAACAAAAACCTCCTAGTTTGAGCTGGTTTTAAATTGAAGCTCATAAGTAATTTTACTCAAGTGAGTAGATGTTGTGAGTGCACCCATGGTTCAAGGCTCTGTCAAAGCCTGGGTTGGGCGTCAAATGATGAGACTCCTGAGAAGGACATTCTGAATGGTTTTAATGCATCTTTTGTTATTATAACCTGAGACGTACACTTTCAAGGCATTTTATTTTCCATCTGTGTCCAAGTTACAGTCTTGATTATTTTTATCCAAGAACAGTGATACCTATCTCAATCACAAGACTGCAGCATCTGGGCTTTTGGGGAAAGATTCAAAACTTTCATTCTGATAAGACAAACCAAATACACAGTTGATAATAAAGAACTGCAGACAAATTTTGTGTCTACCAGCAACCAGTCTTAAAATTATTTTGACTTGAAACATCTTCTCCCTTAAGGTGAAAAGGCAGAAGGTTATATTTTGGCATCAGGAGCAATATTGGATGACTTAGGACCCACACATTTGGCACTCTGACTGTAAGTAACCATTATTTTTATCATTGCTATCATATAATCCATGTTTGTATGGCTGTTCTATAGTTGCCATTAAAACGTAAAAATGAAATAATGGTTTAATAGTGTCTTCTGTTACGGGGACCATATTATATTACTTACGGATTACGTTTATAGTATTTTGCCTAAGACAAAAATGAGATTACTGTTCAAAAGAAGCATTAGGGTGTCAAAGATTTTCACATTTATAGGAATGTTATAATTTGAGGCAGCATAAACTGGGAATTCTTGGAAAAAATAACGGGTTATATAAGATACTTTGTCAGATTAACAGAAAATAAGAACTCATTTCTGTACTTTGGGAAATTATACTGTTTTCTTGACGTTAATATTAAGAACTGTGGAAAAAGTTCTATCACTTTTTTTTTTTTTCCACCGTAACTTATTCAAGTTCATCACAACATGGTAATAAATTGAATGGTAAACATGCATTTGGGCAGCCAGATGATCAGCTTTAATGCCTATTTCACTTGGTTATTTGTTCCATCATTTAAGCAAAGAGAAAGGCTTTTGCTTTGTCTATTGTTTGCTTTAATGATAGTAGTGTTTTGTTTTCTTTCCTTCCTTTCCTTGAATGGTGATATTAAAAAAATACAGTAAGAGGTTCCAAGGGTTGTATTTTACATTAAAAACATAGATTTTTCATTTGTTTGTCTAATCTTCCGCTCAATTCCTTTCACTGCCATGAATTGGAAGGTGACAAATGACTTTGTGCAGGGATGAGAGAAAGCTTCCACAGTGACATTTAAATTGGAACCCATGTTTGATGGCATGCGGATGATTTAAATACATGTCACCAATGCAAAGCTATAACGGCAGATTTTAAAAATGCTTTTGCTTCCTTTATTGCCATTTTAACATGCATCTGGAGAGTGCTGCGATCCAATGGAGCCATTGTAAATAAGCTTCAATAGTTGTCTTTCCAGGCCTTTTCTTTACTTGCATTACTCAGGTGAGCTGCATTGTGGGGCTATAAATAATGATTACAATCTTAATGCTTACTATGCAGATAGAACTGGCAGTGTTAAAGTCACCTCACAGTAAGTACTCCTGACCCTGTTTCTAGGTTTACTGTTCAGCAGGGGGTCATAGCATGTCAAATTCCTCTAATTCAGATCTCAACATCAACTGCCAGCAAACATATTCGTCCTTTCTCTGAACATATGCAGGGGGCAGGGCTGGGATCACTGTCACTGGAAGCAAGTAAATTATCTTCTGCAATCAGCTTGTGCCTGAGACACGTGCTTAACCTCCTCTCATAATTCTCAGGTGGTTTCTGTCCTCCTCCAACAGCAAATATACTGCTGCCACACCTAAATCCAGGAGCGCTCCTTCAACATCCTCTCTTTCCATGTTAGAAGTCAGGTGGAATTCAATTCAAGCCCTTAAATATCATTGACCTGTGGGAAAACTTGGATCTCTATCCAACTGTAGTAGCTTGTGCCCAGTCTGCTTTATTGGTGAAGTAGAGCTCCTTTGTTGGGGTTGTGTGTGTTGGTGCAATTATTCACTAGCTGCATAGCCAAAATCCAATTCTGTCTTTTGACAGGGTAGAAGACCTCCAGATCCAGGGCTATTGATTCTTAATTGGCATGAGAAACCCCCAGTTTCCTTTGTGCTCTGTTATATGCTGGAAACTGTGACTTCAGCAGATTTTCAGACTCCATTAAATATATTCTATTAAATAAAGGTAAGCCTAACAATTAAAAATCTTCTGGTACCATGCATGTACTGACTGAGATATTTTAACAGTGTAAAATCTGAATATTTCCCATGAAACAACTGATATATAGATATCTGATGTGTTGGTGTCTAAATAGGAACGGGTTAATGCTTTTCTTATTTTATTTTATTTTATTTTATTTTATTTTATTTTATTTTATTTTATTTTATTTTATTTTATTTATTTTATTTTAATTATAAGCATCTTCCCTTTAAGGAAATGAGAGATGAAAGAGGAAGTGGCAATTGTGTACTATAAGGAAACATATCTGTGATCCAAGAAGCATTTTATTATTATTTTTTTTGCTTTCCATCACATGCTGCCCTGCTCAAGCTGCGCTGCATTGTGCCTTGACCCGTGCCTGAAAAATACAGGTCTGGAAAGCAATGAATCTCCAAAAGCTTTCTGTGAGGGCTTGGATTAAGGGTTACCTATGCTGTTTGTATATGTAGCAGTCTCATCTTGGCACCTTACTGCCCTTCTCTTCCCCCTCACCTGATCCTGGCTCGTCAGACAGCTCGTGTGTCTCAGTGCCTGGATGGATGGTGATGGAGCATTGTCACACCAGAACTCCTCTGGAAAGGCAGCAGCTTCTCCCTGGAGGAGGGGTGTTCATCCTTATGTCTTGACAGTAGACCACCTTTGCATTGATGTACACGGCCTTACATATTGAAAATGAAACTTGACTGTTGTTTGTATGTCTAGTTATTGTATTTCACAGCCCTTTCATTCTCCTATTCCCTCACTCTTCACTCTTGCTTTTACCCCTTCAGTCATGTTCTCCTTGCTTTGGACATTCCTCACCTTTTCACCAGGCAGCTTTTTCTCTCTTTACTCAAATCCAGCTTCCCCACATTCTCTCCAGCCATCCTTTCCATCTCTTTCCCTTTACCCAGGCTTCCTCACTCCTTCCAACACTCAACTGTTATCCACATTCTGCTTTGGCTCATCTGACTTTGCTGGAAGCTCTGCCAGGCAGGGGTTCAATCTTATTTCAGATTATTAATGGGGCTGGGAAGCCCTGGTGGGAGGCTGAATTACAGGTTTCCAGGGCTACTTTGCAGAAGTACAGCATCACCACTTGAAGGCTGTGTCTCCTCCCCAGCGACACAACTCAGGGCACGTTTCATCGGTCCTGACTTTCGCAAACAGCAGCAGAGCATGGCCGGGGGGGCGGGACGGACGGGGGGGCTGCTGGTGTCCTTTCACAAGAGAGATATATTTGGGAGATGGCTCCGCTATTGCATTGCTGAGCCAATTGGAGTCAGCAAAGGCAATCTGGACCAAGGCTGAAGCAAAATCTGCCAGAATCGTGTGAGAAAGGAGGATTGAATCTCTGGGCATCTGGGCACATGGATGGTGCGAGGACGCGGTACAGCCAGGAGTCAAGTGGAGCAGCCGGTGGTGCGGCAAGAACCCATCACCAGGAGCAGCCGGCCAGCCTCACCGAGCTGCAGGGGAGGCTGCTTAGCTGGGAGGCACCCAAGGAGGAGCTCCAAGTGAGGTTAGAGGGATAGAGACAGCAGCTGAAAGGATGAGCCTTCTACAGAGCTCCAGGCAGCCACTCTGCTGCCCATCGACTTGGGGAGCGTCTGTCGTGGAGCTGGCAGGAGCGGGTGGTCTGGAGCAGCTGAGTAGGGGCAGGCAGACCTGTGGGATCCACAAGGGAAGCCTGAGCGTGGGGCTGGTGACAGGCACCTGTGTCACTGGGTTGGGTTGATTTGATGCCCGAAGTGCCTCTCTCTGCTCATTGCCACAGGTTTTCTGCCTCCCTGGGTCTGCCTGGGGGCTCGGATTGAATGGAAAGAACTGGAACGGGTGAGGGAGAGGTTATGGGGAAGCTAAAATGCCTTTATTTCCCCCTGAAAAATCCCTGCCTGGTGCTAGACATCTGAATGCCTCTGAGAATCTGGACCCAAGCATATAACACAGGGAAGGACAATTTGGGGACAATGGCAAAACGCTCAGGAGAAGGATTCATGGAGCTGAGGGCCAGAAGGGACTATTATCATCATCTAGTCTGACTCCCTGCATAATACAGCTCAGAAAACCTCAGATAATAATTTCTGCATCAAACCCATAACTCCTCTTTGAGTTATAGCATCAATTTTCAAGAGACACCCAGTCTTGATTTAGAGCGGATAAACTTTGGGTTCTTTTTATCTGTTTTCCAGTGTTTGAGCCTTGAGGGTACACTCGCATCTGGTTTTGAGCTTTTCTCTACAAACATAAAGGTTCACTACTCACTTATCACAAAAATTAAATTAAATTAAAGTTGAATTTTTCACAGTGACTTCTTCATCCATGACTTGGGGCTTTAAACTGTACACCCCAAAAGTGCAAATCTTTTGATAACATTACAACTGCTGGCAAAACAGTTGTCTCCTGCACAACCAGATTAACAGTTTTGTAAGGAAACCTCTTTCCTGGAGATTTCCATCCAAGAGAGCAGAGCTGACTGGCATCCCAGCTGTGCTGTGTTGAAGCACAACTCACCTGTCCCAGGTGGGATTTGGTCACCTCTTGCTCCAAAACACCCAGAGCCACAGATTAAAAAAGCATAAAAGGGTCTGAATAAAACGAAGGTTAATAGATGCTGATGTGGGAGGAACAGGGGCTGTCAGGGAGCGATTAGGCTGCCGAATAATCTTCCACCTGGAGCTGTCAGGCCGGTGTCTAATGTTTCATTCAAAGAAGAAGCTCTACATTCCTGATGAGCAAATGACAGAGAAGATTTCAATTAGAGCTGCTCGGCGCCTCAAATCCTGACATATCCTGACAGTTTACTTTCAGTCCTCCCGCTGTTCTCCAGGGGACGCCAAGCCATTAATAACACTTTTTAAGATGTAGAGCGGGGGGCACTTCTGCAGTTGATTAGCAGGTAGCCATCAGCGGAAGGAGGGTTCACCTTTCCCGAGCTGAGAATTGCCTTCATTATAGATATTTGGATGGGGCAGGAGAGGAGGTTAAAACTGCTAATTTGCAGGAGCTGCTCCTGTTATTACAGCCATGGTGGGGAAGGCAGGCATTGCACGAGGAGGTGCCTGCAGCGCCGTTAATGATCCGCTAGCTTCAGCCGAGGTTATGGGGCCAGGGAGGTTCGACCGGCAGTACAAGTTCCCTTCACTTTCCATGTAGTTCAAAAACAAATCAAAATAGTTCACAAGCTCCTCTTGCATTTAGTGCAGAGAGCTCCAGATGAAAGGGAGGGGTAAGGAAATCTATTTTGGTAGAAGCAAAACCTTTTTCCTTGACAATGTTTTTTGTTTTGAGTTTAGCGTGAATTAAGAAATGGTTGAGTACCGTGAAAACAAAATGAAAGCTTTCATTTTGGGTCAAACAGGATGTTGCAGTTGATTGAAGGTGAATTTTTGCTCCTTTTCTCTCATTATAGTGGAAAAAATGTTTCAGGTCAACACAGGACAGCTCCGTTTTATTTTCCAAATGAACTGAAAAATCCATTATGCTCACAGCTGTGCCTGCAATATTGCTGCTACTCTGCTCCTGAGGTTCCCTATGGAGCTGTCAGCAAAACACAAGACAGAAGACATTAAATTGTAATTTTTTGGGGTTTGTTTCTTGATCTCATAGAGGCAAATGAGAGCCACACCTCCCAGCCAAATCTGAACCTCTCTCTGGATCCCACTTAGGAGTTTTAGAAATACAGCTCTTATTCTGACACACATCTTTAGGAAGGGTTAGGTCAAGGTCAAGATTGTGCCTTGCAACTCTATTTTTTTAGTGTAAAATGACACTGGAGGACTGGCTTCATCCTCATCACTGCAGGCCACGGAGAAGCCAACCAGGCCAGGTGAGTCCACAGGGCTTTGGGAATTGGATGCTGGGACATGTGGGACCTCGTTCATGTGTTGGTGGGACAGGCTTGTGCTAGAAAAGTCTGTGTGCCTTCAGAGTGGCTGGGTTTGAGGAAAAGAGCTCTTGGTACAACTCCTCAGGAAGGTGTGTGTCTGTCGTGGGCATCTGGGCACCCTGCAGTCCATGGCTGGTGGGGGCTTTCCTGTGGGCTGAGGGTGTTGGTTCAGTTGGAGAGCGGCTACAAGGAGCAAAAAAGTGGTTTAGTAAAGTAATTTAATTCAAATAAGCTGCTGTGTCAGAGAAAGAGAAACATTTCACACATACCCATCTCCCCCTGCATTTCAGTGGCTCATCTATAGCTCCCTGCTCTGCCTCGTGTATATCGGGGATATTTCAGGCTGCAGAGAAGTCAGAGAGCACTTTACTCTTCACAGCCAATTTGCACCTTGGAAAGGCTTAGTTTCTCATGCTAGCATGTAGCAACAGGCTCCTGCATTCGCTGCAAGGCAATGCCACCACTGCACTCTGCAACTACAGTGCCTCCTGCATCTTCTGCTAAATCCAGCTCCCTTGGGACAGGCTGCCCCAGGGGCTCTGCAGCATAGGCGATGACTGTTTCCCCTGTGAAGTCACTGCAAGTTAGGTGAAAATAATTTTTCCCGTCTGTTAAACTTGAGAAAAAATGGTTCTCGAGCTGTTTCACTTCTCGGGGAGCAGCCCAGTGTGTCTCTGCCATGTTCCCACACATCTCAGTGCAAAGTGATGGGAAAGTGGGTGGGAAATGCTGCCAGGTGTGAGCCTTCACATGAAGCTGGTCGAGGTTCATAAGGCGGATGTGAAAACAACTTTTTTTTTTTTTTTTTTCCCTCTTTGGGCTATGACAGCCCAGCCTGGCTGAGAACAGCCTTATTTACATCCATCTCTCTCTCTTCAGCACCCCTTGGTTCATCCTCATTTCCACTCCCTGCGTGCAATAAATCTCAATGAAGAAGAGCATGCTCATGTTCGGGGCTTTGCTTTCCTCCCCGTCTGCACTCTGCAAAGGGACACACATGCAGCGACACCTCTGAGCTGGCTCTGAACCTCAGGAAGTGTTGTCAGGAGGGAGCATCATTTACTGACTCGCTCTTTCCTCTTCACTGGGCTCTGGAGGCTCCAGCAGGGATTAATTGCCTTGTTCTCTCTGTTATCCGCTGGGCTTTACTTTAATGAGTGCTCAGAGGGTCATTCAGCATTGCTGTGCCACGCGAAGGGGCACAACCTCAGTTTCAGATTTAAGACCTGACCCCCCCACTGCAAGGCTTGTCCCTGCCATAATGTTGGCTCTGCGGATAGCACTTATGTACAAAAGCCCACAAGAAAAGTTAATGCACTTTTTGCTAGCTTGCAATGATGCTGTGCATGTAGGACCAAAACTATTCCGTGAGTTTTTGACTTATGTCAGGTTGGATTAATCAGTGGAGAGTAAAATTTGGAGTGAGTGTGCTCTGGAGTCTGTCTTGCACCTGCTGAGCCTAATCAGTGGAAGTTATATAGCAGGGATAGAGATTTCCATTTGATCTACTTATCCAGAGCACAGAAAGAGGAATGAAAAAAAAAAAAAAGTGGTCCAGGGTTTGGCTGACATCTAGTAAGTGCCTTTTGTCTACATCAGCATGTGAATGACAATAAATATCGAATAATTCCAGTGATAATTGCTGGGTTCTGGTATTTTTAGAAAACTATTTGTGGAAGCAGAGACATAGCTAAAAACTTCTTTTCCACAGGCTCCTAGAGACTAAAACTTCTCACGTGTTTTAGAAAACAGCAGTAGGAAATGCTTTGTAAGCTTTTTCTCCCCCCCCTTTCTTCTCACGTCTACTCATGGCACCTTTGTTTTGACCTTGGTAAGGGCTTCCGTAGTTTTAGTTTCTTAAGTCCTGAAATGCCTCCTGCCCTGCTTTTCTCATCCAGGGCTGCTTCTGCCCTACTGAGCTAGGAGCTCTCAGACAGAAATCCAATGTGCTAGCTATTGTGTGTGCCACATCCACTGATGGAAACGGCTAGTGCATTTGCCATGAGTACACTGGCTTTTTTAGGTACCCTGCTGTGCTTTTCCCAAGGCGTGCTCCCCTCCCAGGGAGTGAGAGCACTTCCAGCATCTTCACCGCATGCACGATGGTCATCAAATGGGATCTGCTGCCTTCACCACGCTGCTGCTCTTGTAACTGCTCCCTGGCGAGAGGTCTCCATCCTTGCTCCTGCAGGAAGAGGCTGTGGCTGAGACGGGGCGCTACAGGGCCACTACACCTACCGCAGCTCTGCTCAGGTTCATGGGGCAATTTGCAAATCTTGTTCTTGTCCTCCAGCACGGGGGAGAGGACGGGGCCTCAGAGGCTGGGTTGACAGCCAGTCAGTAAGGTTGAGACTGGTGAGTGCAGCAAGGCTCCGTTGCACATCCTTTATTGAGGAGCCTTGGGCAGTGGTGTCCTACAGGTATATTATTAATAGCAGAAGCCTCCCTTCCTCCAAAGAACTTGTTGGTGTTTTTTTTTCTTTCAGTTTGCAGCTCCCCAGCACACCCCACTGCATGTACCCATCAATGGTTCAGTCTTGGGGATGTGCCTGTAATTTTGGGGAGGGGCAGAGAAACTCCACATGTGTCTTCCCCCTGTGTCTGTGAGTGATGGCTGCAGTGTACCTGGGAGGCGAGCAGCTTATTAGACTTAATGAGGGTTTGCTGCATCCAGTTATTTCACCCTGTCACTCTGCCTTGCTTTCTTTTTGAGTGTCAGCAACAGAAAGATAGGATTTATAGTCACTTCTCATGGTGTCCTATAACTGCCCATGCAGAGGAGGCTTTGCTCCTGCTTGCAATACCACACACAGCATCAGTTTAACAGAAGCAGTTACATGGGCCCTAAGTGATGAAACTTTACTAAACGGAGCCTATATTTAATAAACTTGAGAATAAAGTGTGAGCAAGAAAGGAAGGAGAGGTGGGCGCAGGAGAGAAGGAGCACGAGACAGTGAATTCCCAGTGATCATTAGCTGGCGGACTCTCTTTGACATGCAGGTCTCTGCCAATGTGCTTGTTGAAAGTTTAGTGGTGGAGACAGTGCACCTAATGGGATCTCGGGGGAGGCATCCTCTCGCCTATGGATAACAGGCTGCGAGACAAAGCTGTCAGCTCGCTCTGATTTACTGCTCTCTTGCAGCAGGGAGATAAAAGTTCGCACTTCTTGTAGCAAAGCAGGCAATGGGACTTCTTACAGCAACACTACATCGGAAACCAAAAAGGTGTGAGTGACTTCAACCCAGCAGGATGAGGAGGGAAAAAAAATAGAGCAAACTAGAATAGCCTGGTGCTTTACATTCAGAACGTGCCCAGTGCATCAAACTTATTTACTGGTAAGTGTCTCCTGTAGCTTCCTAGCCAAGTGTCTGCAGAAATGCCTACCAAATTAGGCTCTTCACAGGAAAATCCCAATTTTAAAGTTTTACTTAATATATGAATATTTATTTATAAGCAGATTTCCAAATGACAGTTTTACAATTGTTTTTTTACCCTCAGTATGACGTGGCAATGGGATGTTAAGAGGAGACTTTGCAGACTTCAGTTTTATGTTCTGCTTTGTATTTCCTGCGCAGCCTCAACCAAATACGACTCTCTGCTCCTGTCCTCTCTCCCTCCTCGTAAAGCAGCCATCACGGTGAGCTCACAGCTGGCAAGGCTCTTGCAGAGATGTTTGTTAGAGCCTGAGGGACAAATGAGCACGACAGTAATGGAGACAACAGAAGTAACTCAGGAAGAGTTACAGGCTTGCGAGTGTGGCTAACCATAATGTAAGGTCACAGCTCCAAATACATTATAATCCCCAGAAGAAGCACCTTGCTTTTAATTTTGCTGATAGCAGTTGCTAACAGGGATGAAAGGCCAGAACCAGGGCCAGCTTGAGGGCTTAGTGTTGCTGTAGGGCTTTGGCTCGGAGCGAGCTGAATTTTCCTCTACAAAGAATACAGGGGATGCACTGGGGGCAGCTGAATCCACAGGATACATCAGTCTCAAAAAAGTTCCTGAGCTAAAAGAGGGGGCGAGGCTGCAGGTGGTGCTCTGGGCAACATGCAGGGCTAGGTGGACACTTTTCCTTCATCCATAAAAAATACAAGTTTGAGAGTGGATATGACAAAATTTGAGGCTAGAGAGGGAAACCAAGAGGCAGAAGGGGAGGGAACATCCTTCTGTCCTCATCACTCATCTTTCCCACCAACGCATCCTGGGGGAAAAGCAGAGGATGGGCACAGTCATCTGTGAGCAGGAGGAGCTGGGGGTGATGCCTCCCGTGGAGCTGCTGAAACAAATCTCTCTGGGCAGGTTCTCAGGTCAGCTCCCCTGAGTCTGTGTCCGGCATCATTGCTCAGGACTGCTGAGCCTTCCCTAACGTCAGGCTGCTGGGATTTATTTGGTTTTTATTTTATTTCAGATGGGTGGCAAGAGGGGAATGCTGTACAGATGACTCTGGAGTCGAATCAGTGTGCATAAACAAACACAGAGATGGGAGACATTTTTCTCTTTAATGTCAACTCGAGGCTTTCTGGAGCTGCCTATTTGTTGCCAGTCTGTAGGTCCACAAGATGATGAGGTGGATAAAATGGAATGATAAGCTTGCTCTGAAAGAGAAACTATCAACAGAGCAGTTGATTTATTGCTCTTCTCAACTCAGGTGCATTTAGGGGTGAGGGAAGGATAAATCTTCCCCCTACTTTTTTTTTTTTTTGCTGCTCTTAGGTAGCCATTAACTCTCCATGGACCGTGACTTCCATTTCCCATCAGCTTTGAATTATTCAGTCTGGGACTGAACTGAACTGAAAGGTAATTTCAAGAGGCAAAAAGAGGTGGGGAGAAACCCAATATTTTTATTTAATTCTGACTGTGGCTGACTTCAATTCTGTCCTTCTTCAGGACTTGCATCCGAGACAGGCTGATGGGGACGCTGCTGTGGGCAAGCAGAGATGATGGGTTTACCCAGATGGGTGAGGAATTGTGGACCAGTCCTGCAAGGAAACTCCAGTGACCAGACTGATTCAGCGGAGGTACAACCAGCATTACTTTCAGGGTAAGGACTTTGATTTGTACAACCGTGTAAGCTTTTTCGATCATGTTTATCTAAGGTTGCAGACACCAGAAACGCTTAAGCCAAAAGGGTTTAGGAATGCTTTGGGTTCTTCCCACAAATTCCTGCTTTGTCTCTCTCCTTCACCTTGAAATGGTGCTTAAAGACAGAAACATAATCGCTGGTTCACTTGGAAAAAACAAGTGGCTCCACGTCTAGTGTATCTCCTCCAAAGGATTAAAACCTTCTCTCCAAACTGTAATAGCAATTCCCTAGGATGGTTCCAACACTGCTCCAACCATCCCTCACCCTGTCACCCCCAGCATACTTCCAGGCCAGGCACTCAAACTCCACAAAATGACCAGTTTTTACTTTTCCTCTAACCAGAGTTTTTCTCCATGAATAGACCCCAAAACTCAGTGTCACTGTCCATTGTGAGAGCTTTGCACAGACGGAAATCCATAGCAAATACTTAACAGGGGAGCTGGCCCATGTATGACAGTTGAGTGGTAGAGAAATTTTCATGCATGCTGAGCGTAAAATGCAACAAAAACAAACAAACAAACAAAAAAAGCAACCAACAGCAATGCCTCCCCAGACATACTGTTTTTTCAACAATGGGAGAGAAGGTGAGAAAATTAAGGTGAAAAACCTTATTCTCTTTCAGTGCTTGTTTTACTCACATCAGAGTAGACTTTCCCTTTCTAGGTAGACTTCCCCACCCAAACTTCATAAGTCAGCTGCACAAGCTAAGTGCACAAACCCCACTGCTCAGTGGCTCTCTGGTCTGGCTGCGCTGGGGGGAGAGGGGGAATCCCAGCTCCAAGCAGTGGCTCTAAGTCGAATCTGTAGAGAGGGCACTAGAAATTAATTCAGCTCCTCATGTTCCTAAAGGTTACTGTGTGCATTGGGAAGTGCCTCCGGTGTTTGGTGGCTCACAGTTTGCTCCATGAAATTGTGGCTGGAGTCACTTTGCATACACCTGCTGTTTACTCTGCTCTTCCCCCTCCCCAGTTAGGGGGGGAAAAGAAAGATTTAATTCATGTTAATTAAAAGCTAATTGATGACAAGATGACAATACTAATATAGCAACCCTTGGTTCTAAATAACAACGGGCTGCTAAATATCACCGATCCAATTTAAAAAAGACAGCATCAGTGTTCACCTAATACCTAGTAAAAACATTCTTGTTAATTGTGGGAAATGATTAAAAGGTCTGGTTTGGCTGCTACAGGATGGTATGACGAATCCCCACCTGCCATGCTCTAGCAGCAATAGATGCTCCCCAAACCCTCGCGTTTGGGCCGTGCGGGGGGAGCTGAAGCCCTGCAAGGCCGAGGGATGTGTGGCACGGGGCTGGAGTGGGGATGGCCATGGTGTGAGATGTCCGTGCAGCTCCTGCTGCTCCACGAAGGGCGGGCTGCTGCTGGGGAGGTGTCATGCAGCCCGTGCACTCCCCATCCCACGCACCGCAGCGAGCCACACTGTGCAGGCTCTGGCACAGGCGCGGACAGTGCGTCCAGGCCATTGCCCAAGTGTGCGGCCCTGCCCCTGGGCAGGGACAGGCATTGCGGCAGCAATTGTGCTCTGCCAGAGCAGCTTTGCTTGGGATCTTTCAAACACTCCCTAAGCCCTCGATGGGAGGAAACCTGGCCCGCCAGCCAAGGACAGGAGGCCAAAATGGGCTGCGCTGCTTGCTGGCTTCCACACTCCCCTCCTGCCACAGCCACCAGCTGAGGTAAAGAAGAATTAATGTAACTCCATTTTTGCTTGAATTTTTTTTGTTGTTGTTGTTTTTGTTTGGTTTTGCTGTGAATCTGCCCTCTCTTAGCTCAGTATCCACAGCTGGTAGCTCTTCTAGCTATAGGGAACTGGAGTCGTGGAGCAGAGAAGAGGGTAAATGCAATGCAGGGAGGAACCCAGGGAGCCAGTGTGGGTAATGAAGCTGCCAAGGTATCATAAAACACAGAATGGTTTGGGTGGGAAGGGACCTTAAAGCCAATCTAATTCCATCCCCCTGCCATGGGCAGGAACCTCTGCTCCCAGCCCAGGCTGCCCCCAGCCCCATCCAGCCTGGAAAAAAAAAAAAAAAAAAAAAAAAAAAAAAGGAAGTTGCCAGCAGAGCTCTGCAAATAAAATCAAAGCAGAAGGCAGATGAGCAGATGAGATGTGTTGTGAGTAACACAGGTGTGGTTTCAGACAAGTCCCTTTTGTAAGCTAGATTTCACGTTTCCTCTGAGTCAAAAAATGTGAGTTTGGTAGAGATAGTCTGGGTGAGACTTGTGACTTTCCCCATGATTTTATTGCACCAAAAAAATGATCATAAACCCACAAAAACACTGACTTCAGTAGATCTGCCTCTCTGTAAAAGACCCATTACAGCCCATGTAAGAACAGAGCCATGCATCAGCTCTGCCCCAGGACCTGAGAAGACGTCTGTGCTGGGACAAAACTGACCCATGGAGCTGAGCTCTGCCATGGAGCAGGAGCACACAGGCACTCAGCACCCCCTGCTTTGTCTGACAAAACATTCTGGGGGCAAATGTGCAGCATGAGGAGTGCTGAGCATCAGCAAGGCCCCCTCAATCTCCCTAAGCACAGGTCTTTGCAGACAGACCGAGGGGAGAACCTCATCCCCTGTGTTCAGCGGACACACAGCGCTGCTGGGTGTGATCAGGAAATCTGCTCTGATGCTCAGCAGAAGTAAGGTTTGCACATTTTGTTTCCCTTTTTCTTCCAGAGCTCCGTGCCTGATGTCAGAAGCTGAGGGTGGATAGAAATGAGGTGCTGTGGTGTGGCTGGTCCCGCTCGCGTAGCTTATGGTGGCTGGCTGTTGGGAATTATTACATGCTGCTTTAGGGTCCAGCAGTGGTAGCATTGCATAAATGTCAAATAGCCATATTTTTTGATAAACATCCCTCACAGCCATGTTTGAAAGTGGCTTCAGAACTATTCCCTGAGGGGTTTGGACACTGTCCTACAGATGGGAAAATAACTGCTGGACCGGGACATTGTCATGACCGGGCAGCACCCATGGGACTCTCGCAAGCCATGCTGATCTAATCCTCATAAGCCTGACCCTTCCTTTCAAATGAAGCCTAATCCATCACACCCTGATTGTGCAAAACATTAGCTGTTGACAAATGCGGTGTTTACGGTGGTAATAACAGCCTGATGGATGGCTGGGGCTGGGGAACCGCAGCTGCAGCTCTGCTGCTGGCGAACAGGCAGCAAGTGTTTGTGCCCCACGATCCCAAGGTGGGGGTTAGCAGCTACGAGCGCAAATGGGGGAGAATAAAGGAGTTTTGCTGGAGCTTCCCTGCACAATCCAGCATTTTTGGCTGCTCTGTGCCAATGCCCTGCACTCACAGGGCAAGGAGGAGCAGCTGGGTGGGGCTGCCTTCTGCTGGGGAAGTCCAAGCTCTGTTGCGACAACCCACTCCAGCAGAGATAAACTTCCATGTTAGCTTTATTTTTATTATCCAAATCATGCAAGAAAAAGCATTCACTGACCTGTTCTGCTATAAACTATAAGTGGTTCTGAAGACCATAAAGATGGACAACTTTTTAAAAACACTAGACAGACATTGCATGCTCTGTTGAGTTTTTCATTAGGATTTTTCTCTCTCCCTATCTGTGTATTTTTCACACTCACTGGATTATGAATTTGCATGCATTATAATGAGAAGAACTATAACCATCATAGGATTTTATTATTTTTTTTTTTAATAATTCTTGAAAAATGTCATAGAACACACATAAACCATCAAATTCAAATGAATCATCCCAGTTTTGGTCATGCACTTTGACGTTTCTTGTGGTGGAGGTGCAAAGCGAGACTGGGCTGCAGTCTGGATTCTGCGGGGAGTTGTGGCTGAGGGAAATAACCCCAGTGGTGAGGGTGCCATGTGAGCTGGACATAAACATGAATTAAGTGCTGCAACTGTGAAGGAACCAGGGCAGTTGGAAAACTAGTACTAAAAATATAAATTTAAAGCCTACAAGAATGTATTGGAAGCAGATTTAATTGCCTCAGTAAAGGGGTAATGTGGAAATTATGGGTGTCAGAGAAGATTAAAAGTACTTCAGAAATCAGAACAGACTGTCGATGGGTGATGGATGAATGGTAGAAGCCTGGCAGAGGTGATTGGTGCAGTTATATAGAAAATGTGGTTTAGTGACGAAAAAGGTGAGTGGGAGGCAAGAGCTCTTGCACAGCAGGTCTTTGTAT
Organism: Netta rufina; assembly: GCF_964035555.1. Taxonomy (NCBI): domain Eukaryota; kingdom Metazoa; phylum Chordata; class Aves; order Anseriformes; family Anatidae; genus Netta; species Netta rufina. Next base: position 4,861,773 of record NC_140140.1, read on the forward strand.
CATAGTGTGGCCTTGGCCTGAAGCTGCTTCTTTTGGGCTTGTCTAGCTGGGACCCCCTTGCTTGGTTCCTGGAGGTTGTGCTTCCTCATTCAAGTGGCTGGACAATTAACCTGTTCTTTGCAATGCACGCTGTGTTAATTTGGGCAGTCAGAGTTAATGCGCCTCACCTGGTGACAGGGACACAGGCTGATGTCTCTGCGCAGCACTCCATGTGGGCACACAGATGGGAGAGGAGATAGCTCTCCCACCTTCAGACATCCGCATCTGCACTGATCCGTTAGGCTCCCTTTGCAGTCAACGAGCAAAAAAAAAAACGTAGCCACTTTTAGACTGCAATTCATCTTATTGCTTTTAGACCTAAGCACTGCAATCAGATGAGGAACTGCTAAGGAACGACTGCTTGGGTTTCCCCGGTATGCACAGGAATAAATAGAGGAGGGCATATGGTGGAGGCGTCAGTGTTAACATATGTGGGGTCACACCAGTGTTGTGAGAAGGCCAGTAGGTAGGCTTAATTTAGCTTTGTGTAGGTCAGAGCAGGATGGCAGTGCCTGATCACCGAGATCCTGTTCTGCTTGCACTGTGGATGATGTCTTCCCGACTGAAAAAAATGGCCTCTGCAAGCAGTGCTTGTTGAAATCGTTACAGAAACATCTTTGGTGTTGCAAAAGAGGTACCGTGACTATGTGGCTTCTGTGGTCCATCTGCGGGTAAAGGATGCTTGTCACCACTCTCTCTGGAGTGGCTGCAGCGGGGGTGGCACTTAGTCAATAGGAGGTGTCAGGGGCTCCCAGAAGTGATGGAGTGTCACCGTGTTGGCAGGCAGAGGCAGATAAATGAGAGGCTTTGAACTGAAACGCAGTTGCCAAATCCTTAGCAATTTTTCTAATAAGGCTGTGACCAGCAAGCATGAGCATCACAAAGAACCTGTATCACCCAAAAAAAAAAAAAAAAAAAAGTTTTCGTACTATATCCCATTTCCAGAAATTGACTGCTTTGGCCAGCTCTGATTTTCCAGGAAAAAAAAAAGAAAACAACCCCTGTCCAGCAAAACAACGAAACCACGTCTGTTAAAGCCAGGTACTTCTGAATAGGCGTGACTGGCCTCAGAAACAAATGGCAATGTGCTGGGGAGAAGCCTTTTCTTACTAATTTCTTACTAATGTAGTGGTTTTATGGGTATGGACCAAAACACAAAGGTAGCAGATGAGGCACCGGCAGCAGGAGACGCTGTGTCTGTCACAGGCTCACAGTGTCACCTTAGCCAAATCATTCAAGCTGTGAGTGTCTCAAGCTCTCTTGGTAGAAGAATATACATGTGCTTCTTTACCCACCATTCAGAGGAGCTGCAGGGCTTAATTAGCATTTAGGAAACATTTGTATAGTGGCAAGGTCAAGAACTGATGCTATGCCAGTGCAGAAGTTTGTCCAGATTGGATTTGCTGCTCCCTGATACCTAAAGCTAGGGCTCCCGGTGGGGACTGCATTGCATTGTGCTGCTTTTCATAATCCAAACACAAAAGCTCTTTCTGGCCACAGCAGGTCGGTGACTTATCACAGCCTTGGAGCCAGCTTAACTCCAGAAAAAGCGCGAATGGTCAGAGCACCAAGGTGTCTGCCCCATGAATGAGGCTGGATGAGCAAAGGTGTCGTCATGCAAACCAGATTGAGCAGGAGAAGGGCTCTGACCACGGCAGGACCTCGGAAGCTGCAGCCTCCTACCTCTGCCGGTGAGTTTGTTGTGCCCTGGCAGGTGCTCCCTGTTGGGCTGGGAGTCATGAGACGCTGCTGGTGCCCTGCAGGCCACGACACACTTCTATGTGTTGGCTATAGTTTGTTCTGAAACCATGCTTGAAGGGTTTTTATACGGTATCAGATTATAGGATTTGAGGGGAAAAAAAATAATAAAATAATAACACCCCTCCAAATCTCTTAGTATAATCTCAGTCTCCCCTGATACCTTTCTGAAGCTGCAAGAAGTAGCATGTAAACCTCAGGAGGCACATGTATATCCTGGATGTTTAACTCCCCTGGTGTCTACCCTTTTCTCTTCTGTGTGTATCTCCTTCTCTTCAGTTTTGGGGAAATCGTTTTATCTTTGCCAACTCATTTTCTCTGTTATTCATGCCATTCCTGACTCCAGTGCGGGCTGTCAGCACTGCACCAAAGCCACGCTGCCTGTGGATTTCCTGTATTCTTCATCTGCTTTTGAAAGCCCGTCAAAAGCTACCATAGGTAAAAGAACTGCGGGAAGCCATAATTTGGGAAGTTTTCAGAGCCGCTTGCAGCTTTTTTTGCCCGCTGCCATGCCTGACAACTTGGACTGGTGGAATTATTCATTGGAAATAAAGCATTTGAGGAATTTAGCTATTGATTGTTATGAATGATTTATGTATTATTTATACTGCTGTAGCCTCTAATGGCTCCTCACGGGTCGGGGCTGTGCCGCGTTAAGCTGTGCACATAACTGCACTAACGCGGCATCTTCAGTCGAGGCCAGCAAAACGGGCAGGGGCGGTGGGGATGGGGAGCATGGGGCAGGTGAAGCAGTCTTGGCTGGGGTGGCGAGTGGCTGTCACAGCACAACCTGCCCTGCTGTTAGCAAGCGATTTGTAGGCGTCTCGTCATAGGTGAATTGTAATGAGATATTTGGAAGAGAACAACAGCCTTTTGCATTCCTCCCATGGGCAGCACGGTAACGTGCCAAAACAGAAGGAGAAAGCTTGCTGGAAAATGTAACTGATGGGCAGCAAAAGCTGGCAGTATCGAGAGAGCAGAAGGCGGGTTTGATATGTTTTACCCTGTCTGCAGGCAGGTTCCCTTTGTTGAGCTGCCCGTCTCTTGTGCTTGCCCGTTAAGTGCTGAAGTCCATCTGCACTCCCTCACACGTGTTTTAGCCTAGAGGCTGGCTTGCAAAATCAGGCTGATGTATTTTAACAGCCGGTTGTTCGGTCTGTAGGCAGGGCCCTGTGTTGGCGCTGCTTCTGTTCCCTGTGTGCCTGCTGGGCTGCACGCCTGGGCCTCTCCTGTCTGCACAGGGGTAACTCAGCCAGCATCGAGCCGCAGGTCTCTTGTGAGAACAACGAAGTGAGCTTGTGAAGGTGACAGGCACAGTCCTCACTCGGAGTGGGTGCTCTGAGTCTGGTGGAAACAGCTCACCCTCGCTGAGTTCTTAGGAAGTGTGCTGAATTTCACCCTGGCAGATGAGCATGTGCACACAGGTATCACTGAGCTGAATGGCATGAAGCCCATGCCAGTCCCCAAAGCAGTAAAAGATGAATGACAATATCAGGAAACTGGCATATGAAGTCTAAATGATATTGAGTAGCTTCTCCAGTGCCCCATTGCCTCTGTCCAGATGACCAGCATTTTGTTTCATGGGAGCTCTGTCAGCAGCCCCGTATAATAACCTATGGTTTCAATTAATGTTGGATAACACTATTTTGGATATGCAACCAAGCTTCCCGCAAATTTCTGACTATTCAGCAGTTTTTGCTGAGCCTCATCTCTACAAATACTCATATGACAATTACTTTTTTTCCCCCATTAAGCTTTGCTGCTTTTCTTTCAGGCCAGGAAATTTCCCGGCCTTGGTAGGGCCTTTAGTAAAGACATTTTTATTTACATGGCTATTATGTTTCTGTCTTCCATCAGCATCCATCTGGCTGGGCAGTCATGAAGGTATTAATCACAGGGGTGTTTAGACACCCACTCCAGAATGGGAAATTCGAAGTTCAGTGCAGTTTTACATCAATTTTCACTGCTTCAGAATAGTATTGATTTCACTTAAAGAAGTGGATTGAGCACTTTGAATGTTTTAATAATTTCACCTTTTTGTATTTGTGCTGCTTTTCTTGTGACCAGCTGGAAACTTTGGTCATTTCATTTGGGGTTTTACTTAGAAAACACCCTAAGCATCCTTGTTCTGAACAAAGCTTGAGCATGTGTTTAACATGCGGAAGTTAATAGACCCCAACGAGGGAAAAAGGCTTACATTTTAATAAAAAAACAATACCATGTTGAGCTGGTGTCTGTATGAGGATTGGGTGTAGGCTTTCAGAGACTGAATGCTCTCCAGAATTAGGACCTATGTACTGAAACTCCCACATACCATGTAGCTTAATGCAACCATAAAGTCTCTGCCTTTTTTACCCCTTAACTTCATGGAGCTGCAGTTTAGCTATAACCTTTTATTGTATGTTTTTGCTTTGGTGGATCTGCACTTTCTAAATTGTAGCTATTATTGAAAGTAATATAACATCACTGAAAAGGGATAATAATGCCAGAGCTGTATGTATTTAATGAATACCCAAAGGCCATGAAGAAATAATTTTGACCCAACCATGCCCCTGAATATTGAGTTTTGCCTGGGACTAAAGATAGATTTAAAACATAATTCTGTAGCATCTGTTCTGCTGCCATCCAGCAGCAGGGGATTTCAGGAAAAAAGAAAAGAAAGTCTGAACTGGTTGAAAGCAGAGCAGAGGGCGAGGGCAAGGAGGAGGCTGTCAGAGGCTGCAGATCCCGCAGCGGCTCTACCGGCTGCTCTTCAAGGGTGGGAGAGACCTTCTGAAAGAAACACTTTGAAGCTGTGGACCAAAGTTTGTGTTTGTTTGTTTGTTTGTTTGTTTTGTTTTGTTTTGTTTTCTTGTTTTGAACTTAGAAAATCTAACAGTTCTGATGGGCAGGAGATTGTGAGAATACCTCCCAGGAGCCAAGGTGTGAAGACTCCAAGATGAGTGGCAGCAATCCTCTTTTTTGGGGAAACAGAAAATAAATGAGAACTGCAGGGTAGTACATGGATAGAAGGGACCCAATGTAGAGTCTGTTCATAAAGAGGAAAAGCCCATGTATTGTGGAAGTGAGTCCTAAAGGAAAGGAAGTATGAGAGAACTACAGAGCTTAATCCAGATTCAATCTAGTAGAGACTGGGATGGATCATGTGGGTCATTCCCTGGAGAAAAATAACCTCACATCACTGACTAAGTGATGATCTTCACTAAAAAAAAAAAATTAGATTTCTCTAGAAAACAAACAAACAAACAAACAAAACCTTTTTTCATTGAAAAAAAGTGAACCTCCTCTCAGAATCGAAGGCACCATGGAGGCACAGCATTCAATATCCACACAGCGTGGACCAGAGCTAGTGCATGATCACAGCTTCCCCTCCATCAGCACCTCAGTTCTGGCTTCATAGGCAGAATTTGGGTACAAAACACATGGTAACACTACAATTTTTGTTATACACTGAAGGAGAGGGTACAATGGTGCTTCTGGAAACACGGCAAGACAATGTACTCCTGTTGGTAAGACAAATTTAGGGCTCAAAACAATTTACCTCCTTTGGGGCCTTCTGATGGAACCTCAGGATATAGGTACTTAAGAACAAAAAACAGAGGAAAGAAAAAAAAACCAACACATTTTCTGCTCAGCTTTACTGCCTAGCTGGCTCAAGCTCAGATAAATATTAGGAAGTCCCAGAGAGCTTAGTACACAGTGTGTGAGCTCTGAGTTTTTGGGTACTTGTTGCAGCTCAGCCCAGGTCAAACAGAATATTCAGTTTTGCCTCATACCCCAAATGCCCAAGTCTCTTTGTCACCCCAATATCGCCCTGTGCATCATTTTCTCCTACTAAGTTAGCTGTTGCCACCTGGATGGCATGTACTTATCCCCCCAAGGATAAAGTTTTGTATTTGTGTACCTGTAATAGCTCCCCTTGTCTCCTAAATATATATTTATTCAACACTGGTCTTCAAATTAGAGCAAGCCTCCGTGCGTAGTTAGGCATCATAAGAATAATGAGTTCATTAAGAGGTGTTGGACGGATTAAGTCATGCACAAGGCCTGGTGTTATAAGACAAGAGTTAAACAACTGAGTGTATTACTGTAATTGGAGTTACGGGAATTGTAGTAAAGGAGCACCAAAAGGTAATTTCCAATTTGGCTAAAGCCCTCGCTGATTCCCTCTGGCCACAAATTATCATATTTTTTTCCTGAATCAGATCTCCCCCACATTTTCAAGCTCCTGTAAATTCAATGCTGTTAGAGTAATCCTTAATCCTCACACAGACCACTGGAGCTCTTTCTCTCTCGCTCTCTCTCCTTTTTCTTTTACACAAGCTCATTTGTGAGATATGTACAGCTGAGAACTTGGTCTTGGCTTCAGCTCAGGTGATAAGTAGGCACAGAAAGACAGTCAGAGAAGAAAGACAAATGAATATTTGAAACTGATTAAGCTAAAAGAAGGTTCAATCGTATAATGTTCCAGGGTTGATTTAAATACATGAAGCCAAGAAACAGCAGTGAGAAAGTGATTACAGCAATCTCCTGGGTCTGAGTGTTGCAGAAGCTAATATATGTGACACATGAGATCACTCCCAGTCCAAGATGCTCTCACAGGATAGGCAAAAGGTTGATTTAAGCTTCTTCAATTTGCTTGAGCTGGCACAATTGTACTGAGCCAAAGTTGATGGAGCAAATCTAAAGTGTACCTGTTGAGATCTGCAACTGATCAGTATATTTTCCTGATCCTTCTTGTTAACCTAATTACGTTGTACAAGTCTGTAGGGTGACTGCTGGCCCTGAGACAAAAAATAAATTAAAAAAACAAACCAAACCAAACCAAAACACACACACACACACACAAAAAAAAAAAAAAAAAAAAAAAAAAAAACACTATGCTATAGGGACAACCTGCCTCTAATACAATAATACAAGAGAGGTGCACATTTCAGCACCTAAACTGAGCTCCTAATGAATATGCAAAGCATATAACTGCATCTGCAGATGCTTTTGGTGAAAAAAAAAATAAATGAGTGTGCAAGTAGCACGTATGATTCAGTACCCAGTCTAGGAAGCAGGCCCACATGATCTGTCACTGCTGTCTGTGTTTTTTGCTGGTCCTGCAGCGAGTGGAAAGTTTCCAAATACCTGACATATTGAGCTTTCTGTTTTTTAATGGATACGCCTTATTCCAGAATGATAATGGCATACACAGTTAGTGTTCCTACGTCTTTGCATTGCCCTCTGGGGGAGGCAAACAAACCTTAGTGACTTTCTCCTCTTTTTCTTGATCAATCCTTTAACACATGCTACAATCACCCTGAAATGAATTCAGTAAATCATCTCTGATTACACAGTTAAAGAGCACTACTCTATATGGGTCATTTAAAACATCTTCAAGGGTTTCATTGATGAGGGCTTTCCGAAAGGAAAGAGACAACAAGAAAGATCTATTGAATTTTGAGTCACTGTATGCTGGATGTTACATTAGAACCTAAATCAGATCCAGCATTTCACAGGGAAAAGAAAACAGAAAAGTCAAGTGAGATAAAGGGCTGTTTATCCATAGGAAGACGTGATGTGTGTAGAAAGAGCCACCTTACAAAAGGGTTAGCTGTTCAAAATGCCCCCTTAAAGAAGATACAATTAGAGCTTAATCGCTTCTCTCTTCAGTTCAAAGCTCCCACATCTCAGTTAATGAACACATATGCCAAGTCAGCCCTATCTGCACCTTACTTATCTTGACCATTTAAACAAGCTGGCTCTGTGCTAACACTGCTGCTTGCCGAGATTGCACATCTCGGCGTGGGAGCGCTGCTCCTTTCGGCAGGTTGGGTTTCGCTCCATGCAGAGTGCAGAGGATCAGATGTAATGTCTTCCTTCTAAGGAAGTTCTAGCAATTAATTTACAAATAAGTTGATAAAAAGCTAATAGATGCTAAATTAACCACAGGAGGGCTCCTGATCTGTTCCCTGAACCGCAGGAACATGGTAGAAAATTACCAGAAAAAAAAATCAATAAAGAAAGAAGTTGTAGTCCATGAAGTTCAAGCAAGGTACAATTGTTACTTGACACCAGCATCTGCTTGCATAGTAAATTAGTTTATTAATGTGTACAACCTAGCACACTGTCTTTGAGGCTGCTGTATGTTATGGAGAGGCTGGAACAAGGAGTCGAGCTCTCAAAAACCATGTCTATACTGGTAGCTTAAATATATCCCTTGTTAGTCTCTGACAGCGAGGCTGGCAGGCTCATGCTCGTACCACGTAACTCTCTTCTCCTTCAGTATAGGCTACTTTTTGCAGGATGCCTGTTGAAACGGCCCTAAAGAGTTGAATCCCAAATTCTGCCTGTGAAATGTCTAGAAATGGGTTTGCAGACCTGGGACAAAACTGCTGTAAAAATTTTGGTCAAGTAGCTGCTGAGAGAGTGCAAGAGGGAAGGCAGGAGGCTTGTTAGGACACGGAAGCAGCACAGGCTTCACATTAGGGAGAGCTGAGCACTGATACCAATTCATAATGAATTGCACCATGTGGCATTGCATGGCACTGACATGGCCCTGCCTCCAAAACAGGATCCTTTTAACGCGCTGTGTCCCAGCCTTGTCCACTTGAAGGTGTGCTGTCCTCAGTAATCTGATCTTGAATTTCACCTACAGGTAACCAAGCGCTTTCCTGTTACCCATGTACAAGACATATACACACATTACTTCTACATGTATACACACAGATATACATATCTATATACACACACAGATACTTCTGTACAGGCTGTGGGCTGTCAATCAGTTATACATCTAAACATACACACATCTCACTGGATATCTCCTCACATCTAACTGAGCATGTTCCTCCATGGACGTGATCTCTGCCCTTCAGATTTTGCTGTGGGCATATTCATGGGCACGTGTGCCATGGGGCTCTTCATGGTTCGTTGCAGAGCACGTTGATCCAGCAGGGCAGGAGCACACAGGTTGCTCGCATGTCGGCTCAACGCTTACAAATTGGTGCCCATCACACTTTGTCAAATGTGTTGTTTCCGACACCGGGAGCTGCTCATTCATCCTGCAGTCCAAAGTACCAATAACACCTGCAGCACCCAAGGTCTCTTGAAAGCAGTGAAATCCAATCCCCGAAGCCTCGAAGCAGTGATGAGCAGAAAATTACAGCAGCCAGTGTTGGAAAAATAGGAATTCAGCTAAAGCAACAGTACCTTGACAACACTTGGCACTGCAAACATCACTTAACTTGACAAACAACCAGTAATAGCTACAGTGAAAATAAAGGGTTAGGCAGGTAGAGAGATAAAGTATGAAGAACATGCTGAGCAAATAACAGCCTTTTGAGAATCATCATTAGCATAATTACTAAACATAGGTAATTGCTGAAATAGCATTTGCTGGCAGCATTTGTATTTCTAAATGCAACACTTTCTCTCTTCCCTACGTAATTTTCTGCTAGTACTATAGAGTGTGCTTATACTCTGCTTTTAGCTGAGAGAGAGCTGGTATGGAAATTGGCACCATCTGAAAGCTGAGGGCACAGAAAGAAACAAACATATTTAACACCTTGGAGTCCAAACATCCTTTTTAAACAAGGTTGTCATACTTGGGGCTACATGCTTTGTTAAAATCTATATGTTATACCATCAGCTCAGCAATTGTCCCAGCGCCCTACTCGATACTTGATAAGATTGGACATTCTCAAATCAATTCTCATTGATTTCTGGCTGCTGAAATAGGATAAGCATGTGACAGACACAATGAGCATTTAGTACAGCAGATCAAGCCATTCCAGCACTAGAAAACAACTTGGCTGTTAATAAAATAAAATAAAATAAAATAAAATAAAATAAAATAAAATAAAATAAAATAAAATAAAATAAAATAAAAGAATACCCCCCCCCAAAAAAAAAAAAAAAAAAAAAAAAAGACACAAATGCTGTAACATGCAGTGAATTAGCAGAATTCCTGGCCACAATCAAAAGCATTAGCTGGTTCTACATCTGGCCACAGTGTTGAAGGTAGACCAGGTGGAAATTAAAAATACAGTAAAATAAAATTAAAAAAAAATAAAATCAGACAACAAATGAGGCTACATCTGCGAAGGGTATAGGGCAGATCTGCAATTATTTATGTGTACTGTATGTGACTTAGGCACTGAGGTCACCCTGTACTGGCTTATTGCAACTCTTATGACCTGTCGCTTCGCAGGCAGGTAGGGGCTGTCAGAGGCAAGAGCTGGCCTCTGCCCAAGTAAATTACTGCTAAATAACCATGGGGAGGGGATATATGTGCACTGTTAGCTGAGAATATTCCTCAGCCCTGGAAAACAAAAGTACTACAGGGACTCAGGCTGTTTTGTTGGTTGTTAGAAATGAAGCAAAAAAGCGATTTGAAAGTAAATGTGAGGGAGAAAATGAGACCTTGTAGGAATGGCTTGGAACAGACAGGATACTACAGGGACAGCCCTGTGGAGAAGGATGGGGGAGTGGGGCCTTCTAAACCTTCCAAGGGCTAGCGAGATGCCAAGAAGTCACGTGCAGAGGCAGTTCTCACTGTCTGAAAAATCTTTTAATTTTGAAAATTGCTGTATCCTAGTTGTGAGGTTGGAAGCTGGTGAATTTCCTCCCAGGAAATTCAAACACAGTAAGCGAGAGGCTTGGTGATCCATACATAAATGCAAGATAAAAAAATGGCAGACCCTTCAAAGATAAACCAGAAAAGCCTTCTGCTGCTGAACCCTGAAAATGGTGGCATTTAGATAGATAGGCATTTCTTAAGGCAAGAAGATCAGTATTTTGCTGTCATTCATTAAGGATTTACCAGTTTTGTATTGATTTTGTTGTGGCCTCCTATGTACTTTAATTGCTGCAATAGAAAAACAAGTTGCTATACATGACATTTCCTTTCTGAGAAGCTGGCAACAGAATTGCACGAACCACTGGTAGATTCACTGATTTCCCTTGTGAGTCAGTAATAAAATGATGACTGAAACAGCTTGTCCTTTTTTTCTGTTCCAAAACAGCTATTTTATTTTTTTTAAAGAACTCTTGCTAGCTGGATTTAAAAACAGAAATCTTCCTAATTGCTGGATAATATGGTAGACTTTGCTGTAGCATTTCAAGGTTATTAACTCTGGGGGTTTGTTGGTTTATTTTGAGGGACAGGCACCTGAATACTGTTGCTTGAGCAAGCAGGGATGCCCAGGCAGACAGCATCCAGGGCTGACCAAGGGCGATAATTGACAGAATGGTTTCTGGTGCTCTCAACATTAGGCTGACATGTGGTGTAACTCTCAGGTGTGTGGGTTGACAAACAAATGCCTCCTTCCTCCAGAAGGCAAGCAACCGGCTCCGATTCAAGGTTTCGCACCTGGGAGATTTGCACCAGCTGGAAACCCATTTGGTGGGTTTCCAGACATCACAGTGCGGTTGTAGACGAGGCTGATTAAGCTACCTCACCCATCCCTTTTGGAGGGGTTTATTTGATGTTGTAGGCTTGGGAAGCTCTCTTAGGGTGTCCTCAGCTGAGTAGCCTCCGCCTTCCTGAAGGAGCTGCCCCACCAGCAGAAGGCATCTGCTCACCGAGTCCCACTGGGCTGAAAGGGAGGTGAGAAGAGGAGGAGGCCTTGTTTTGCTTTCCTTCCTCAACTTTACATATTTTCCAACCTGATGTTCTAATAGGAGTTTTTCTTTGTTTAGCCATCTACTGATCCCCTCTGTCTTTCTACAGCTGCACTCCTCTCAGTGTGCATTTCCAAGCCTGGTGGCTTTGTTTTGTATATTATTAAATCTGTGACCCAGACAGAAGTAAGTCTAGAGAAGACAGTGGATGGGAAATAATATTTCAGAGTTAGAATTCATGACAATACTCACCATTCTCCTCAGATGGGTCGGGGTTCTGCTGCATGAATTAATGTGGTAAGGAGAGAACTACAGACCTCTCCCTCCAGCAGCTGGTTTGTATGTGTTTGGGTACTGTACTGAGAGGTGCTACCACAAAGCATAGATAGATGAATGACTGTAACCATAAATAAAATAAACTCTGTGTGTCCATGTATAAATTCTGCAACAGCCCCATGAGGTAAGTCAGCATTATAGGAATGTTTGAGATGGATAAGCTAGGCTCCTGGCGATGCAGGTGGTGATGTGTTGGAGGCAGAGCCTGGGCACTCTGTTGGGATTTCAAACCTAGCAAGATTGCTGAAGAAAGTGGGGAGATGTTAGGGTTGGACAACTTGGTAAGAAGCAATTGTGTGCAATTGAGCAAAGAAAAGCATCCTATGGCTATAGGAGTGTATTGGGCCTTGTGTGTGTGTTTTGGGGATACTCAGAATCTACCTACTTAAAAGTGTGATTATCAGAAGCAGCAAAAATGTGCTCAGTACAGAAAGCAGAGGTGGGTTGAAGGGAAAAATGTGGCTTTCTTTGCCTTCTGCTGATCTTGCTTCAGATCAGAGCTGCTGGAAACCTCCTTAAGGAGTATTTGCAAGCTGTTTTGCATGGCCATTTCGGCATGGCCCAGCTGGTTAATGCTAGCAAATCTGGGCTGGTAATGTTTCCTGAAATAAAACCCCTCTTGCCAGAAGAAGAAAGTCTAAGAACAGAAAAGTCTGGTTGTATTTTTTTCTCTCATTGCCTATGTACTTCTCAGAGACGTGTAAACAAAGCCAACTTGTTGATGAGAAATATGTCAATCAAATTGCTGCTGAATGTTCTGGAGACAGTCATCAGTAGATGTTTTGACTAAATGTCTGAGAGCTCATGCTCTTGGGAAATTTCCCAATAGATCTGAAGGTAAACACACAAGCTCTTGGCATCTCTCCTGACTGGATGAGACTCTGAGAACTGATAATTATTTACACTTAACCTGCATACTTCATACATGCAAAGGATGTGGTACATCAGAAGGCAGCACCAGAGCATTTCATACTGGTGGTTATTAAGGACAATGTCCCAGTGAATATTTAAATTCTGTCAGGGTACTTGTCTGCATTTCAAAGGATATTAGAATGCAAAACCCAGACTTTGTCATATTCACCACTAGTCACTTTGGTCACAGTAGAAATATGGAGGTAACAAAAATCAGATGAGAGAAACGTGGAAAACTCTCCACCCAGGGGTAACATCATAGATGTTTGGTGAGGCAGGGAGAAGAAATCTGGTATTCAAAGCAACTTCAAGTTCCATTTAAGTCAAGTGTTTAATGATCCCCTTCTGTGAAAGGTCCCTTGCTGCTGCTGTTCTGTGCTGCTGAATGATCCTTCATGGGGTAAAACTCTGCTAAATGGAGGTTTGGGGCTTCAGGGAGGCAAGATGAATTACTAGGATGTTGGCCTCAGAAAGCCAGAAGTAAAGGTTCGCAACTAGGCACCTGAAAAGCACCAAAGCACTGAGCAGCACGTTGCTACTGGTGGTCTTGTTGCCTGATTTTCTGCATAAACTCTGAAAATGGGGAAGGTTCACTGTGATCCAGTTTTTTTTTGTGATCAAGCATAAGTACTCTTGAGCAATGACACCCAGTGCAGCAGATTACAATAGCTACTTGCACAAGAGTGTGGGCAGTGAAAGGTAATACAGAGCACTCACCAAGAAAATAACATCTTTAATCTGATCAGGGAATCACTTTCTTTTCTCCTGTATTTCTTTTGATCCAATTCTACCTGTGAGGATATGGCTAGTGTCCGCTGTGCAGAGATCTTGAGGAATGGGCTGACCTCAGGACAGGAATTATCAAACAGATTTTTTTAATTAAAAATCTCAAATTTTCATCTCAGTTAAGTGACCTTTCTGATTTGCTTACCAGAAGCATGCACAAGTGTTTCTTTTTTTAAATTTGTGACAAGTCTAACAAAGTATAAGTGGTTTTGTTCTCCACTCTACATCATGGGTATGCTTGTTTTATTTTATCTGTTACAACCTGTCCCTCCCCCAGGGCACCCGTCCAACTGGCAGAATTATAAACATCCATGGCCCGTTGAGTAGAAAACGTATCTGTGAAATGCCACGGTATTAACCAAAATTTCATAGACAAGCACAAGGAATAAATAAGGTTTGCATATGAGAGTTTACCAGGCTCCATTAATGGAGTGAATGACCGACTTTCTGAATTCCTGAAACCTGTAGAGTTTGCAGTTGTCCATCTCAGTTAAGACTCTATTATTGGTTTGCCCAGACTTTATATCTCAATCATCAACATACAGTCTGGTTGAGAGCACCCTACTGCAGGTATACACTGCATTAGTATAAATATCATTGCACAGTACTGCAACAGAATGAGCATTTTGTCTGATCTACAAAATAATATTCTCCCTCAGAGCAGTCAGAAGCTCAAGATGGGCAGTATGGAGTGTGTTGCACTGGCCATCTGTCCGATGTTGTCTGGTCAGTGGGGGAAATGATGCTGTCATTATTTATTTCCTGGAAGCTTTCTGGATGGAAACTGCTCACTGTGCTTGTATGTGTATTGTATGTGTATAGGTATATACATAAATATAAAACAAAGGCCAATGCTTAAGCCCAGCTCCAAATCATTGGAGGAGAAATGCCACTGACAGACAGCATGAGGCATTAGGCTCCCACGTTTGTGTGTTTGTAGCTTGAGGAATGACTTCCTTATTTTTCACCTGACCCCACTAATGTGCTTCAGCTCCAACAGCCCCCAGTAGGAACAGCTTCTCCTCATTAGCCTATTCAGTTCCTAACTGGCAATATTAAAAAGAGGGAGATAGACCAGTGTACGAGTTCAGCTAACAGCTCACACATGATATTAATTACACCATGTCTTTGTGGATGACTATCTGCCTGGTTATGTGTGCCCTACGATACCAGCTGTGGGTGGCAGGGATGCTCCAGCTGTCCCCATTATATCCATGACACTGGTTTTGGATGTTATTCCTCCCAACCATCTTGAACAACCAATATAGGCCTCAGATCAACAGAGGCCAGCTGTACTCCTGTTCTTGCAATTAAAATGATATGAACTAGAGCCAGAGAAGAGGATAAGGGCATTGCAGTTTTCTCTTGTATATTTCCAGGTCTGTGTTCTGCCCAGCCTGCAACCCATGTCAAATCCTTCTGCTGTTGAAAACAGTCTATATCTGCTGATATAGATCCACTTCCAAAGACCGTTGCTGAGGAAAGCAGTATCCTGATGAGTTGTCTACATATTTAGACTGTTTCTGGGTTACTCTTCATTTACAGTGGTATTATGGGAGCAGTTAATTACAATAATTTGTTTGCATAAAAAACTCTTCTAAATGCCTACACCTAAGCATATGACTTTCCTAATTGATAAAAAGTTAAAGCAAACAACTCAAGAACAAATAAACACAAATCATAATGAGTTTTTGATTCTTTTAGCATTCCCCAAGCGCTCCTGGTACTTGCCAGCCTTGTCAATATTTTAATATGTTCAGGAGTTCTTGAAAGTAAACAAATGGCCATCAGTGGGTAAGCACTTCTGTGTTTGTCTTTTAGAATTAGTTGCTCAGGTAGGTTGCACGTGTGTGGCAGACTGACTACATTTGCCTCAGAGGCACGGAAACCAGGCTTAGACATCTGTAAATGCTAAAATCTTGAACATGTTCACATCACACCCAAGCTCCAGATTATGTGAGATGTTTTCTCTACCAGCTAATCGGCTAAACACTAACACAGTACAGATGGGAAACGAATGACTCAGATGTATTAATCCTCCAGCTCTTTACTGACCTCTATCAATCCTTTCTACTAGGATTTCCTTTGGCAAATAATGGGAATTTCACAACTCATACAAAAAGTCTAATTCGAGCTGTACAGATTCAGTTTGACAGTGCCCCTTAAAAAACAAAAACAAACAAACAAAAAAAAAAAACAACAACAAAAACACACAGACAAACAATACTCTGCAAACACTGTTGCCCTATGGCTTTCCATGTTAAAACTCTGGGTGATCAGGAGTGGCTGCTCATTCTTCAGGACCAGAAGTCAGTGAGGGAAAAGCCACACACACACACACACACACACACACACAAAAACTCATGGTGGATGGATTATTTATGCTGGGGAGAAAACTCCAAGATCAGAGCACAGCTCAATGAAGTGAGCTAAGCAAAGAGCCTCAGAAGATGGTTTGATGTGGGTACGCAGTGCTGCCTCTGACAGCTGAGTGCACCCTATGCTATCAGCTGGAACAACCAGCGAGGCTGCCACGTGTCTCAGCCCCAGAGCAGCAATCCAGCTCATGCACCTTTGGATAAATTAGGCCCTGTCTCTGCTGATGTTAAAGATCCGGAGGATGCTAAACTGGTGAAGTTACTTCAGGCCCTTCTTCTAGAGCCGTTGTTCTGTACTGGACAATTTCTGTTCCTTCTGCACGTAGCCTTGTGCTTATCTCAGGGACTGGGTTTCGAGGGCACCCTGTGCTGGATCACAAACTGCCTTACCTGCATGCTTTGCTCTCTGTGAGGTAAGCAGGAGTAATGTGTAGTGATGCTTGGAAATAATTACTCCAGTCAAGTCCTCTTAAAGCTCCTTCTTTACTGTTTTTGTAGTAGAGTGGAAACAGCTTTCCATCTTCTCTAGGTCACCGTGCCCCTTATGTCCTGAATTATGCTCAATTGTCATAAAAAAGACAAATGATGAATCTTGCTATAAAAGCCAGCCTCATGTTAAATCTCAGTGCCTTGCTCCAAGGTACCAGAAATATTTTACCTGGGCAAAATACATGTGTATTTGTTCAGAAATACTTGGACGAGCAATATAGAGGCTTTCAACTTAGTCTGATGTAGCTCTGGGTCACTGAAGATAGCTATAATTGTATAAACATCAGATGATTATAATAACAAACAGCTATTTCATGGACATTGCCACTCACAAAAGTCAGTGTTTGTGCTTCTGTAAATATACAGATATATACTTATTAAAACCAGCAATGAGCTAGGTGTGTGTTATATGACTGCAGAGCCCCATTATTATATATAAGCACATTTTCTTAATTGCTGTGTGAAATCGTTGCCTCCTAAAATTCTGTGGGTGGTTGGAAACAAAATACTGAAGACGAATGCAGTTTTGAACTAGCAAATTATTTCCTGCATAGCTTAGTTTAGCTTTATGTAGCTGCAATAAATGTGTATCTTGATGATATGTTTAATATTACATTACATTGTACTGTTTTCCATTGTGCTGAAATACATTTTAGCATTTTTCCACACAGTAAGATGACAGAGATCAATTACAAAACTATTAAATGCCAATTAACATCTTTGCAATCTGAATCCCAAATGAACCTGTTAAAAACACCTTGTTACATGTCACTTATATGTATAAATGCTGCTTAAATGTTTAATGAATGCATGAAAAAGTAATTACCTATTTACTGCTTGTGTAGTGGTGAACTAATCCCATCACCGTTAGTTATGTCCACTGGAAAACTAAGATTGAATTTGCAAATGTGAGTGGCTAAAATGAGCTCTGAAATGTGTAAATGTGTTGTTCATTAATAAGCTGTACTTCCATGTAGTGCCGAAATATAGATTTGGAAATCCAATTTTCAGCACTTCAACAAGCCCATTTTGTCCTATTAAGCCATAAAATTATTTTTCTAGCCTGGTTGAGGTATTGTTGGTGATCCTCACTGTAGAACTTAGGCATTGTGCAGCAACTACAAAGTTTTCCTGGAAAAGGTCGTCATCGTGTAAAAAAAAAAAAAAAAAAAAATCTCACTTTTTAGCAATAATTTAGACTAAAATGTAGTCAGTACAACAAGGTTAACACCGCCACTCATAGGAAAATGTAGTCATTACCCTTGGGATAAGAACTTTCCCCTTGCAGAATATTAAAATATTAAAAAAAGAGAGACTTTTATTTATTGCAAGTAACCAAGATTTTGCTTTGGCATCTCAGCTGACAAACAGCACCTTCTTGAACACTGCAGAGGAGATCACATTGCCTATGTCACGTATCAATCTCTGCCACCTTTGCTCAAAACTCTGCTCCCTTTATCTGGTTTCTGGAGAGTGCAGAGGCTGCAATGCTGCGCAGCACGCTCTGCTGGAAGCCTGACCACAGGAAGCTGAAGAGGATGGGGCTCCCGAAACACCGTGTGAAGGTGGGCAAAAGGGGGCTGAGGGCACTGAGCCCATATCGGCGCAGACTGGATCCAAAGACAAGCTACCTCTCAAGTCACTCAGGCCAGCACAGGCTGTTTCCCCTGCAGTTAGAGGAAACACATTTATTTTCAGTGCTTTTTTTTTTTTTTTTTTTTTTTTTTTTTTTTTTTTTCCACCTATCTTCCTTTCCTATCTGAGGAGTTACCTGTGTGGGAGTGAGATCAAAAACACTGTTAAAGCCAAGCAAGACCAGTAAATGTACAAGTCCTACAAGAATAAAAAGAGGAGTTGCTAATGGGGGATTGCTTCTGCCTCTCCCTCCAGGCTGCTGAAACACAGCCTGTCCAGGGCTGAGCTGAGGATCAAAGAGGGATGCTGAGCCTGCAGAAAGAGCAGTGGGCAGGGAGGCTGCCAGCCTGGGCAGGTGGAGAGGAGCAAAGGCTCCTGTTCCCTGGGCAATGTGGAGCTCCATGGACAAGTCAGTCCATGGCAGGCTCCTATGGGAGCTACTGAGCTTCAGGAGCGGGGTGAGTGCTGCTGCATCTCTTTGTTCTTTCCAGCCATCCTTCTGCTCCTCTTGGCAAACACGTCATGCTTTGTCTGGAGAGACCTGTCTCTTTGTAATCAGAAAATACTGTTAGCAAGTCCCAAGGGGAAAGTGGCTGCTAGTGTCATGCAAAAGGGAGGGAGCAACCCTGGGAGCCACAGGGGAGATGTGAAGCCCTCTGCCTGCAGCAGGGACCAGGACTGCCTGGCTGCAGTGCAGCACCGAAAGGGTTTGGGAGCCAACGGGCAATGGTTTGGGAGCCCATGTGCACAAAAACCACAGCCTGTCCTGCTGTACCATGTGGTCTGCTGCTGCTGCACACTCAGTGGGGTCCTTGAGACTTTATAGGGAAAAGCCTTTGTCAGAAGTTTGCCAGATATCCTATGAAGGCAGGCGTTTTTTCAGGCTAATTCCTTCTCTTTGGTGTGCTGGATCGTGCCAGCTGAAGATATTATGGGACTTGCTCACTGAATTCTCATTAAAACAAATGCATATTGGCCAGCAGACCTTGCCGTATGGCTCTGCAAAGCTTACCTTCAGCATCTCCTCTAATTTCTGTACCAGATGACTCCAGACAAGGCTATTAGCACAAACTGGGTAGGACAGGAACCAGCAGTAGCCTCTGCTGCCAGATTGTCCCATCTGCAGGTGTAATAAAGCACTGTCTTTGGGAAGCCCAAAGCTATCCTTTCCCTTTAGCCTGGGGCAAAACAGAGCAGCAGGTGCAAGGGTGGCTTTGCTACTGAAACCTGTTGATTCAGGAGTATTCGGTGATGTGTTTTTGTGGCTGGCACAATTTTTAACAGAAGAGAGAGCGTTAAGAGTGTTGTTAAGTAGGCCTCTGCTGAGAATATTTTGCTCTTCGGTAGCTGCTGTTCTTCTGGAGTCATTCTGGTGGCTCTAATGATGGCAGATGCTTCAATGTAATTTTCAAGGAAAAACGCTCAGTGTTGCCCCCCTCCTTGATCCTCCCCAAGATAGAGTCTCACATAGTGGTTTTTTTTTTTTTTTTTTTTCTTGTTGTTCATTTGTTTTAGGAATGTAATTTGATAATTCAGTTGCTTGTCTGATAAATGTCTGCCCCTTGATCCCAGCTACAAGAGATGGAATAAAACGTAACTGGATTTGACAGACAGAATTTGTCTGCTGTGTTTGAGGCACAGCGAAGCAGCCTGGGGAGAAAAACATTACAGCAAATTATGCTTTATTATCTGCCTATGTGAACAGTGCCAGGTCAGCTCGGAGTGGGGAGTGAGCAAGTCCTCGAAAGGACAGCACCCACCAAGCTCAGAAAGCAGTGCCAGCCACTGGTCAGCCTCCAGGGCTGGGGATGCACAACAGCAAGCCCAGTGTTGCAGGTGCCCTGGTTGCAGTGGGGATGGCCATGTGGCTCAGCCACTGCAGAACTGCCTTAGCCTTTTTTTTTTTTTTTTTTAATAGTTTTAAATAAGTTTATTCTAATATTACTCTTTGGAGTGATTTGGGTTGTAGAGGCTGTTCACAGCATCCCCAAACGCACCCATTAATTGCTGTCCTTATTTTAAACAACTCAAGTTTCCTACAAGCTGACTCCTATTTAATGGCACTGGAGGGCCATCATCCAGGATGAGAAGACTGAACCTTCACTGCTGAGCCTGCTCTGAGCTTGTGCCAATGGTTTCCATCTGCCTTTCTGCTTTCTTAGTGCCTCTGTGCTTCAAGGGTGGGCAGTGCCGAGCTGTGGGTGCACAGCAGTAGGGTGCACAGCTCAGCACCACTGCACTGGGTTGCTTCTAGCAACAGGAGCTCTTTTACTGGTGGTTTTGAAAGGGGTGATTAGATGCCCCTAAAATATTTCTTGCAAATAGCTGGAGCAGGACATGAGAAGGAAAAAGTCTGTTATCCTCACATGAGGAGAATAACTTGCTCCAAAGCACTCGCATCCTAATCCTTAAATTCACATAATGCCACAGGTACTTTTCCATCAGCACAGTGACTCTGATGTCACCCTGATGAGTGACTTTTTTTTTTTCTCCTGTGTTCACTACCTGGATGGTAGCTATCTAACCTGACCAGATGTCCTCCATTCCTCCCACGTCAGAGCCTGCCTGCTCCTTTCCTGCAACATCCATCACGCTCCAGGTCAGCTCTTCCTTGATTTGTGGGAGATGGCTGCCCAGCCTGCCTCACCTTTAATCATTCCTCTGACAGCAGCCGGAGAGATGAAAAGCTGGGGGGATCCAAGTAATCCATTTCCAAGTGTAAAAAGCCCAAAAATATGGAGGGAGAGCGGAAGGGAGCGAGTCAGTCCGCTGAGCAAACAGGCCGATTACGTCAAGGGACAGGAAGAGCAGCGCTTGGAAATCAATACGGATGAGGCTTTGAAAAGGTTGACTGACTGCACTGGATTAGCTATCGATTTTTGTCACTTTCACAGCTAGTGCCATGCTCTCCGCCCGCTGAGGCCATTAAGCTCTCAGGCCTTAAACTTCTAATCCCCCGCTAATAACAACAAGACAATGGCCTGGCAAGCTAAGGATCTAACAGGATGTCCGATGGCTTCGGTGCGGCACTGAGCGTGCCAGCATCTGGAGAGCAGTCGCAGGCAGCCCGGAGACCACGCAGGAACAAAATGCAGATGCCCAGAAGGATTCGGCTCACACACCTAGGCCAAGTGCAAATCAGTGTTTATTGGTAGGAGCCTCCGACTGGCTTCCAGTTAGCACGAGCAGCGTGAGATGCTTCATTTTTGCAGGAGCTTTCTCAGCGTTGACGGTTTTCTGGAATAATCACAGCCAAGAATCTTGCTTGTTTTCAGGATAACATTGGTAGGGATGCACAAGAGCCTGGGCTCCCTCTCCGATGGCTGGGGCTGCATTTGAGCATCATGCCATCACCATAACATTGTTCATTCAGCATGCCCAGCTGCAGGGAAGCCAAAGAAACCCTGATCTTAGTTTGAGGTAGGACTGCAACAAAAAGGGACATTGGAAGGAGTCAATCCCGTATTGAGTGGGGACAGCAAACAGGAAAGGATGAACGGAATATCTTTTGTGATGGGAGGTGACTAAGAAGGGATAGAAGAAACAGATATAGGAGAGATCAGGGCATGAGTGAGTGCTTCCAAGGCTGGGAAACTGAGCTAGCTTCTTTCTGTACAACCCTTTATACAAAGTAGAGCAGTTTTGCCAGGTCACATCAGAATGCTTGTCCCATCTCGGCTTCCCAGCCTGCAAGCAGCAGCTGCTGTGTAGACATCCAGTCACAGATGTGGCCCCACAAACTCATGTCAAAACTCTGTAGCTTGCTCTCTGGAAGTAGTCTCAGTCTATTTGCAGCCTCCAGAGCCTTGAAAAGTGTGTCGTCATGTCCCCAGGTTCGATCCCACAAGGCAAGTCATCTGCATGTCTCAGCTTTGCTCCCTCAGCTGTGGAGGTATAAAGCCGCTGGGTGCAGGCTGCCCAGGGCCCCACTGTCCCTTTTGCCACCTGCTGCTCCATGCCACACTCCTGTTTTTATCCAGCTCCAGGACCTATACAGCTGTGACTGGCCAGGTATGCTGAAAAGAGGAGAAAAAACTGGATTTATTCTGTATGTTCTTCAGTTAAAGTTTGGTCTTTGAGCCATGCTCAGCATCATCCCCTTCTTTTTCCCCCAAGCCTGTGCAGTCCACAACCTACTACACATCAGGCTTTAGAAGACACCACCATGTCCATCATCTTTGAAAACACCCCAGCACATTCCTAGGGTATATTTATTTATCTGTGGGAGAAACAGAGATCTGCATGGAGCCAAGAGAGCTGGCAGCGGTGGGGTGCAGGAACAGTGCTGTGTCCCCAAGCCTTCTGCAGGCAGCTGTGCGTGCGAGGGGCTGATTAGAGCCTGTCGGGGGGGACATTCAGGCTTTTGTGCCTGTGTTAAAAATGCTTTGAGGGAGCACTCAGCTTTTCTGAGAATCTCAGCCTAAATGTTGACAGTTTGATTTTGCTTGGGTTTGGTATTTATTTTAAGGGCCTTTGCGGTTCTCAGAAATGAAGGGATTATTGTCAATGTACAAAACAAATGGGCTCTGCCAGATTTCATCCCTTTGGAAGCAGGGAGATAATGCTCCTGGAACAGCAATCATCCCTGCCCACCCAAACGGGCAGCAAACAAAAGCGGGAGGACTTGCGCGGGAGCAGATAGAGCGTCCCCATTCACAAATCTTGTGCAAATCCGGAGCATGCAACGCCGTGCTCTTCCTCAAGCCTTCTCGTCGGGCAGCTGGCCAGCTGGCAAAAGTGCGTCAAATTGAAATGTTCTCACTTGTTTTCTATTCAGATTGGTCCTTGCTTTTTCAGGGCCAATGCATGGCTTCAACCCTTCCATAGTGTAAGTCCTCCTGAAGTTCTCCAAAAGCATAGGAAAGGGAAAAGGGATGCACAAAGACATAGGAAACAAACAATTTTTATTTTTATTTTTAATTTACTACAACACATCTGAAGTACCTGTCCTGAAATCAGTGGGCCTATGCAGAACCAATCCTGGGGTAAATGACAGAAAATTCTTTAAGGTGAATCACTTTGTGGCTACTGAGATGAAAATAACCCTGTCTGTGCTTGTACCTTTCTGTTTTTTCCTTGCATTAGTTAATATATGTTTTAACATTGGTTCAGATTTACTTAGAAATATTTTCACACTTCCTTTCAAGAGTGGCTGGAGAAGATGTTATATGGAAAGTCTCATTCGATCTGAATTAAAGGTTTTATTTTTTTTATATAATTTTCTTGGAGAAAACAAAAAACCCTGGTTTCATTCCACTCAAAATTATTTTCCCATTTTCTCAAAATTGAAGAAAACAAATCCCTTAATTTCTCAGCTCTCATCAACATCCCCCCTGAGGCTTAGGCAGAATGTTTCGAAGAAAGCATTTGAAGGGATTATTACTTTACAGCTGCTGGGAAGGGTCGGGTTGAGGGGGGAGAAGAGATTAAACGACATAACCTCTCACCTTATATAGTTAAATAACTTGGGGGAGATCCACAGGTGGTGCAAATCACTTTAGCTCAAAAGCCCTTTTATTGTTATTATTTATTTTATTTTTAAAGAGAAGATTTATTTAGATGTTGATTATTTTAAATAGCTGTCAGTTGTCTCAAGGAGATCACAACTGGAAAATGAGTCCCGTGAGCAAACAGGCTTGCTTATTAGGTAATACTGCCATGCATGTTTTGCCATGTTGTTTTGCTGATTCCCTCTATTTATTTTCTTTAAATAAAAGCAACAGCCTGTGAGCGGTTAGAGGAAGAGGGAGACGCCAGCAACAGCCAGGAGAAGAACCTGTGCATCACGCGTGGTAAGTCTGTGTTAACCCATGGGAGCAGGCGAGTCCTCAGTAGGCACGTGGGATATCTGTGGGGCAGAGAGGGGCAGGTCTCTGCTGCCCTCCTGTGCTCCAGGTGGCCGTCCACCATCTCCACTTGGGCTATGGGCATCCTCCCCTCCCCAGCTGCTCTGGCGGTCACTGGCTGAGATCTGGATTTGGATGCTGCTGCTTTAGTTTGTCAGTACAGGATGGGCCACTTCAGTTTACCTCCTATGTACCGTGCTGATCTGTTGACTTTCCTTATGATTAAAATTAACAGTAAAACAAACCATTTATCACAGCTGATCATAACACGGAGCACCACCTTTGCAGACCACACTAAGTTTAGACCAGAAACTGTTCAGCACAGAGGTGTGGCACTAAGCACAGGCAGATATTCGTGGGATCTAACACTCGGGCAGGGCTTTACCAGGGTAAATACCACCACCATTTCTCCAGACTTAGCCATCTTCCACCCTGCTGTATCCACAAGCTCTGACAGCACTGCTGCCGCAGCTCTCTCCTCCTTTGGGTGGGAGAGGCCGGGTGGTCTCCATCCCTGTGGGGAGGCCACAGCCTCCCAGCCGCTGGCACCAGCACGTGCAGCCCTGCCACCCGTGAGGTGAGCGCGAGGCACGGTGTGCTATTTATTTTACAGGAGGCAGAACACTTTTTTTTTTTTTTTGGTTGTTTTATCTCTTTCCAGACAGTTGGCTCAGTTTAATGGACTGTCTTTCAGGCGGTGCATAATTCTTCTCCAAATTAAATTCTCTTAGAAGCCCAACATAATACAGACCGTGTTGTCAGCTCATTACTTTTACATCCTTTCTTGTTCTGTTTATGTGAGCAGAGGTTTAATTAACTATAATCTACTGTGTAGGCAACAGGAAAAGAACACTCTACTTGAAGGTATGTATTTCTGCTCTATTATATTTGTGAATATTTTTGGTGGGGGAGAGTTAACCTTTCTATCCACGAGCAAGACAGGTTGCTGTAGGTTTCTATGCAAACGCCTGGGGAAGCCTAAGGCATCCACATTCATCTGTCCCCTCCTAGTGACCCTCATCAGCATCCTATTCAGCAGTGGACTAGAGTTAAATCTAGGAGGAAAAGAAAAGCCTTTGTTGGCTGCAGCCTCAGCCCTGCGAGCTCGTGGCACAGGCTGGTGTTTCCTCCGGGGAAAGATGGCTCAGTGGGAGGCAGCAAGAAGCATCTCTCATCCCTCTGCAGCCCCAAGGCAAAGAGCCCAGCTGCCTGCCCATCTGTGCTGCACCTATGATGTCTTCTGTGCCTCTGAGGTCATTTGTCCTTGTCTGTGACGGCAAAAAGCGCAGAAATTCCAGCTAACAAAGTGAGGCTCACAGCTTCAGCCTTTGCACTGTTTTCATTTCTCAGACTGTGGATTCAAATGCTGCAGAGGCTTTCCCAGTGACAAGATTATAAAGCAGATGCTTTCCTGGTGCACATTTATAAGGCTGTTTCATCCACAAATTAAGCTTTTATCCAGAGAACTCTGAGTGCCCAAACAAGGGCACACACCTGGGCAGAAGGCAGTATAGCAAAGGTACTTGGTTTTGCACAAATGCCAAGGTTTGCCATCAGGTGAGCCTGGGTTTAGTTAGGGGTTGGTACTTGTTATGTGGGGTACACTTAGATCTCACCAGCCAGACTCAGATTCCCTCAGAAATTCACAGGTTTTGTCCAGAACCTATCAAGAGACAATGTTAGCATTTGCTATTCATTAAATTCAAATTGTTTAATTAAAATCAATTTAAATAAATAGTTCTTATAGTTTTTACCATTTACCATTTTACCATTATCCCTAGTTCATATGCAAAGAAGGGATGCGACTCTGAAAGTCTGCTTGGCGTTCCTGCTGTGTTAAAGGTTCAGAGGAAAGCTATTCCCCATCGTGGCTCTGCCCCCAAAAAAACAAAACCGCCCTCCTGCTGGCAGCGGGTGGCCTTTCCACACCTGCGCCAGCCAGACTGGCAGAATGGGGTTACAGCCGCTGGGGCGGGTGCTGTCCTGGGGATAGCTGCAAAGAATGCCTGAAATGTGCTCTTCTGTAACCGAGCCTGTTAGATTTACATATAAAACCACACCATCTAGTTGAGGATCTTTGTTTTACCGGTTAAATCACAAGCGGGTTATGTTGCTAAGATCACAGGGGCTTTACAAATAATTTATCATGGTTGCCAGTGTCAAAGCATCCCAGACATTACAAGTGTCTATTCAAAATAATTTTAACATTCAGTCTCAGCCCAGCTCATGGTTTTGTTGCCTTACGCCCACGTAACAATAAACAAGTGGCTTCTGTGCTGAAGGCAAATCATCCTGCTCCCACACCCACTGCAGATAGCAAGGCTCTTGCCTGATGAGGCCCCTTGGGTGCCCAATTTCTTTCTACTCACCTCGCCATAGCTGGCAGAAAAATTTCAGCTTATTGATAGCTGTGTGTATGCATGAGCACGGGGCTCACAGGGCAGACAGAGGGCACCCACCGCTGCTGTGGCTGCAGTTGCAGAGATCATTTGGTCAATGATATATTTCGTTATGGCTTTCCAAACAGGCAAATCTCATTAGATCACTTCAGGAAGAAGACTTCATGGGCTCTTTCTAACAGTCAAGAATCCTCCCACCCATAAACTGGTCACGAGATGTCATTTTTTTTTCCCCTGACCGCTCAGCTTTATTCAGACTCATCCCTTCCACATCATTACCATGGTGTGGGTTGAGTGTGAGCCCTTAATGATTGGTTTTCAAAAGCTCTGGATGGTCACACGTGGCAGATGAAGCTCCCCGTTCCTGGCCAGAGGGGGTGACCCTTGCAGAGGACACTGCCACTGCACGTGTGCTCCCATGGGGACTGACTCTTGGCTTTCCATTCAGGCTGTCCAGTTTGAAAGGTTCACCCTCCAAATGGCTGCAGGATTGCCTGTGATGATTCCTGTATTTGCAGAGTGCTCCTGTGTGCACCGATGAACAAAACTCCCTTTCATGCCAATGAACACGAGTGAGCTCAAAGCCAATCTTTTTCAATATGAGACTATTCATGCAGCTACTTTCTGGCATTCCTTTTGCTCTAATTACAGCTACTTTTTTTCTTTGCTTCATTAATGAACGAAGACACTCAAGCCTCAATTCGCAAAGGCATTTAGGCATCCGACTCCTGCTGAAATCCCTGGTGAATCTAAGCATTAGACACTCCTCAACTCTCCTCTCGCTCGCGAAATAGCACAGGGGACCTGCATGGCATTATTTCTGATTTGTACCAAGCCTGGGTGAGTGAAGAATCAGAGCCCATGTTTGCAAGAGGAAGGATGCTCAGTGACTGAAACACGAACTGGGAGGTTGATGATACAAGTGCTGTTTCCCAGCTCTGCACCTGACATTGTGAATGACCTTGAATAAATCATATCCCTCCTGTCTGCAGCCATCCAGCATGTCGCTGCCTCGCAGGTTTGCGAGGCTCCATGCTTTCATGTTCATAGATAATCTAGCCTGGGCTGTCCCGAGGGTACTGGATGTTTATGTCCCCTTTGGGACTCTCACTTCCTCAGTCTCTTTGAAAATGCCAATTTTAGAGATTACTGCAAGGAAACAGAGATAGGGTCCAGCGCAGGCAGGAAGAGCCTGTCACTCAACTCAGCATTCCCATCTTTAAAAACAGGAAAAAGGACAGCAGAAAAACATCACAGGCAAAGTAAATTGCCTTATGTTTATACTGGAGGATCTCAAGTTTCCCCTCAAGAGTCACTTTTCATCTGCCCACATCTGTTCATAGGCAGGGCTGTGGTCTCCTGGTGCCGAGTGACAATGCATCTGTAGGCAGAGCCTGTTGACTGCGCACCGCTGCACGATTCGCCTTGTATCTCAGTTGGATTTTTCAAGGGCAACACAATTTGCCAGCAAAAGATTGTGCTTTAGTTGAAAGTGTTGAGGAGTGGCTTGATCCTCCTCTGTATGTCATTGCAGCAATGTGTGGGATGCTCAGGGAGGACCCCAGACACCCTCTGGGGTACAGAAGAAATAATGTTTGCTGTTCCTGCCATGCCCTCAGTTGCACTGTTGGGTTGTAGAGCACTCTGTGTTCATTAAGTCACAGAGGGAGGGTTTTTAAAGTTTGTGTTTTCCTCCCTCCCAGATTTTGCCTTGCAGCCATCACAAATGCCAAACCTGGCCTCACTTTACTGGAGAACCTGAGTTAAAACAGAGAGGGAACATTGCCACCCCGGTGCAGGGTGTGCTGTTCTCACTGAGCCCAGACCAAGTCTGGCAAAAAGTTCTCCAGAAAGCAAACTTTTATTGCATACACCTCTGATGTGCACACTGTTTCCTTCAGCTGCTTATGCTTTACTTTCTTGTCTCTGCACTGTTATGATCCCCTTGCTCTCCAGCCTGCTATAATCAACAATTAATCACATGCTATTAGACGTGGAAAGAAGAGGGGAGACTAAAAGTCACAGAGGGAGGACCAAACTGCATGTTTGGGGTGTAATCAGACCCGAATCTTCACCAAAGCCTAACTAAAATGTGACGTGCCCCACGCTAGCACAGCTAAAGGAGCGGTGCTGGTCCTGGTGGTGCTCACCCACCTGCAGCACTTGGCTCGGGTCAGCAGCAGCATGGGGCTGCCCCGGGCCTGCAGGAGGTGCTCACAGTCCTGCAAGAACAAGCCATAAATTTCAAGCCAATGAGGGTGTTTTTTTGAGCAGCTGCACAAGACAAGGAATGAATTACTGAACCTATTCATGCTTAGTGAGTTATTAAGTGTAAGGCCAAAGACTGCAAGTGCTCTCTATGCTCAATGTCTGAGTTAATAAACCATCACTCAGACACCAGAGAATCTGACTGCAGCACTGAATTGTTATTATGAAATGTATACTTTTTTTTTTTTTTTTTTTTTTTTAATAGCTGTGTTTGTTCGTTTAGGGAAGGCACTCAGCAGTTCTGTGCAGTCTGTGTCATTTTCCTCTCTTCTGGTACCCACCAGCTGGGTCTGCTGCTCTGGTTTTACAGCCAGAGAGGTGCTCCTTTGAGAGACCTGCAGGGCAGTTTTGGGGTTTGTTGCCACTTCACAAAGGCCATCTCCAAGCAGTCAAATGAGAGAGAAGGCTGCGAGCAAGGCAGTAAGTGGGGAAATGACTCCAGGCCACAGCTCCAAACAGGTTCAGTTTGGCGTCTTGTGTCTCCTCCCTTCCTCTCCCTCCTCCTTGTAGAGCCATGGTTTTTGGGATTTAGAGGCACCACTTGAGGAAGACCCACGGATCCATACAGTTGTACAGGCAACCATCTGCCTCAGACTCTGGAAATACTTGTGAAGACTTCCAAGCAAAACTAATGCTCTCTCTGAGACTGTAGTAACTTAAGAACTGAGCTCCACAAATGCCCTGTCTTTCAGCACCCCTGCTTCAAGGTTTGGGATTGTAATTTGTCTGAGAGCTGCACAAACTCAACCAAGCACCAAAAATTGTCACTTCTAAAAAAATAATAGAAATTACTAGTAAAACTAGACAGGTCTCATCTAAATACCCTGAAAGCTCAGTGAGGACTCACCAATTGCCTAAATCTTGCTTTTATAGGAAGTGCTCCTCACTCATTTTCTGTTGTGAAGTTCCTCTCAGTCCTTTTGCTAAGATTAAGGAGTTATGACCTGTTACCATAAGAGAATGAGGCTGTATCAGAGCATCCTTGCACAGATATTTATGTCACAAAGCACTAAGCAGAGGAAAGGCTGGAACATTTCATCCAAAGGTGAAAAATCCCATCTTCACAGTGAAGATGGGATTCCAGGCTGGGCCATAATCACGGCCCAGCCTGGAATCTAGCTTGGTAGGACAAATGGTTTTGAACTTAAAATAATAGGGTATTTATGTAAACCTCAGCACCTCCTAGCTTATCAGAAATAAATAGAAAATGCATTCTGATGTTCTCCAAAAATTATTACTAAGGTTTCTTATTTTATTTTCTTGTTATTATTTATTTATTTATTGCCAGCATAATGACCTTTAATACTTCTGGTGAACTGCCACATCTCTACGTATTTCTGTCATGTACTAGTCCTGGCCTGACACACCAGCTTTTTGCCCAACAATGTGCATTTATACACACATTAGAAAGTCTCTTTCCAGCACACCTTAGAATAATACAGTATTATCTGATATTTCTGAACAAGAAATCTAATCTCTGTTTTGAACCTGGAACTTGCATCTCTGTAGTGCATTGGCAATATTTCCAGTGACAAAGAGTTGCAGGATCCTCTCTTTTTCAACAATTTTAACACAGTCCCATTCATTGCTGTTAGAGGAGCTTTGAAGAGCTTAGAGGAGCTTTTTCACATGCTTATGTGAAAATCCAAATTTTGTAATTTGGGTTAAATTCAACTCTTTTTTTTTTTTTTTTTTTTTTTTTTTTTTTTTTTTCACCAGCCTGACAGCAGCTATGCTGTATGGTAGTTTTATAGCATATGTTAACTAGCTCAGAAAGGAGAAATAGCAAAATAGCACTTTACAGTTTGGGGCTCTCTCTAGCAAATGAAAGGCCCAAACTTATTAAATATGTTCAACACCAAACTCGAACAGGGTACATGTGCTTCCAGCTTCCACCGATGTCACAGGAACTGTGGGACACATAGCATTGCATCAAGTCAAGATCCCCCAAAATGAGAATATTAGGTTATTATACTGTATTTTTAATGAATCATAATTAATAATAAATAGGTGAAATTTAATTATTTCTCCTTGTGATTGGTTTATAGCACCTGAAATTCCATTGGCTGAGGGTACCATTTCCTAAAATTCCCTTTGTCTCTTGTTCTCTGCTGTGATTTAAACCCAATGGGTAGCTCAGCACCCCCCAGCTGCTTGCTCGCTCTCCCCAGGTGGGATGGGGAGAAGATCAGGAAGGTAAAGCTGCGAGACCTCGGGGGTGAGACCAAGACAGTTTATGGGTAAAGCAGAAGCCACGTGTGTGAGCACAGCAAAACGAGGAATTCATTTGCTACTTCCCCTAGGCAGGCAGGTGTTTGCCCCCCCACCCCACCCCCAGGAGAGCAGGACTTGTTGCACACAGTGGTTCCTTTGGAAGACAAATACCATCGCTCCCAGTGTCCCTCCTTGTTCCTCTTCTTTACCCCAGTCTTATTGTTCCCCACAGCACCCTGTGGCACGGGATGTCCCTTGGGCCACCTGGGCCAGCTGTCCTGGCTGTGCCCCCCAGGCCCTTGTGCCCCCCCTGCTCGCTGCAAAGCTGGACTCTGTGCAAGCACTGCTCTACAGCAACTGCAGCATCCCTGTGGTATCAACATTGTGCTCATCCTAAATCCAGCACACAGCACTGTACCAGCCACTGGGAAGAAAATTAACTCCAGCCCAGCCCAAACCAGGACATTCTCCCACTACTTGCAGCTGTGAAGAGCCTGGCCCATCTTCTTGATGACCTCTTAATAGGTCCTGGGGGGGCTGATGTTAGATCCCCACAGCCTTTTCATCTCCTAGCGGAGCAAACGCCAATCCCTCAGACGCCCATGTACATACACAGGATGTCAGTGGGCTATGTTAGGGGCATCTTAATGTCCACACAACTTTATAAAAAGCAGAGTGCAAAACTGTTACTATGGTCTCGCATTAGAAATTCAAAACAATTCAAAACTGAAATTAGCACAAAATAACCACAGACAAAATATGGTAATTAATGTCAATTACCCTGGTTGCTATAGAAACGTGACTGAAACAAGCAGAAGTTACTGATAAGTTCAAGGTGAACCACAATCGTAAGTGGTCTTTTTTCTCTAGCTGATTAGGACTTTAGCTCTTCTGGCTGACAACCAGTTATCGATAGAACTTAATCCATTTAATAATCCCATAATCACTTTAATCCAGTTGGCTCAAAGTATTTTGCAACTGGTTGCTGTAGTTGATTAACAACTGTCTTTTAAGACATAAATAAAAGCTATCTGTACACTGCATATGCAGCAGCATTTCAGAAAAAAAAAATATTTTCTGCAAGGCAAGATTGAATGTGTAGCAAAATCTCTGTAAATTATAAGCATATAACCCCAGGGCACAAAGGGCTTTAAGAGTCTTTGATTTCATTAACAGGCACTGATATCCCTTTAGCTTTTGCAAAATATAATTAGGAGCATGCAAAGCAAACTTGTCAAAAGACGCCCCCTCTACCAGGTACTGTCAGCTGCAAACATGCAGTGAGGGCATCTGCTTGACAGAACAGTGAGCTAGAGGCATCAAGGTGTCTCAGAGGTCAAGGACATGCAAGACATAGACTTTGTTTCTGGCCTGTCCCTGTTTTACCAAGAGCTGCTGAAATGGTTGGCGGATAATTCTGTGGCAAATGTTTTAAGACATGTTTTCTTCTGGCTTGGAACAACACCCAGCTATTTACAAGATCTGTTGTAAACTATAAATTCCTCCCTACTCCCTAAAATGCTATTTCTGAAAATATCATCTCAAACATAATTTATGGCTCAGAAGAAAAATAAAATGTTTTTAAATCATTCTATTTTTGCACAGCATTTCAGCATGTGTTAGCAGTACCGGGCAGCACATAATAGGACATCGCAGGTTTATTGAGACACCATGTCCCAGTGGAAAACAGCTTAGATGAAAATATGCTGACCAAGTCTGTAATAACACACTTTGTCAAGCGCTTTGAAATCTACTAATGAAAAAGAGCATCGTATACAAGATCAGTATTAATTATTATAATGATTATTTGGTTGCTCAGTTCCTGGACATTTTTGTGGTCCTCTTACCCCAGGATTTATGGTGTTGTGATTTATGGTTCTCAGGACTGGTTATAAATACTGTCAAGCTGGTGATTCTTCCATGTCTGTTCAGCACGTCGGAGCTCAGGAGCAGTAGTCCTCAGACTTTTGATTAACTACCCTTTGGCAGATTGTGAGGCTGAACCTGTTAGAAGTTTTAAAGAAAAGGATTTCAAACAGGTTTTCTGGATTTGGGCTCTACCCTTGCTGGTCCCTTCCAAGTCAGGATATTCTATGATTCTATGATCTGAATTTGCCTAAGACAACTGGCATGAAGGACTGTACAGAAAGATAGCTGATGGGATTAGATTTGCCAGCTGAGATGTCCTCGGCTGTCAACTACAGTACCTGGGAAGAATAATCTGTTTGGGGCACATTTCCTTGCTTACCTGAGGTGTTTCCACAGACCACAGACATCTTTTAACCGTCCCATACCTACAGGAGCTTTTGCCTGCAGACACTTTTCACAGTTGACAGCCACAAGGAAATTAAATACTGGCTGAGGTCGTAGCACCCCACAGGAACGAATCTGGGGACTATCTCTGCTTATTGGACTCAGCTCCACGTTATACAGACTCTTCCAGGCTGGAACAAACAGAAAATAATAAAGACAATGCAGATCGATGGCTGACTTGTGTTTATAGCTGTAGGGAGTTTTCATATTCCATTAAGTTTCCAGCTGAAGTTTTGGCCGAGTCAAACTTAAGATGTGTATGGATCAAGATAGGTCGTCAACTCTGGACTCAAACTTGTATCTGGAAAATGGATCCAAGGCCCTAGTGATCCTGGCTCCACTTATCAAGTCAGGTAGAGTTCATCTCTGCTGTCAGATAAGGTCTTCATAAACTGTAGGTTTTGACATGAGCTGGTCCAGGGGCAGGATAAGAGAGGGTTCATAAGTAAAATAAAAAAATAGCATGGACAAAAAGTTATTTCAGTCAAACTGAGGTAGAATATGGTTTGCATTTTGGGAGATTTGTTGTTGTTGTTGTTGTTAGCGATGGGGAAAGAAAGAGTTAATGAAACTAGCCTCTTTTTGAAAAACAGGAAACAAAATCTGAATTAAAAATGTTTTGGATCAACTGAGAACCCTTCATCAAACTTAAAAATTGGAATGTGCTTTTCATTGCTTCATTATTTAAGCCTTTTTTTAACTTCTAAAATCTATGCCAATTTTATTTTTAGAAGTCCGAGAAAAAATAAGCAGTTTTGAAAGTACATTTTTTCCTTTTTCTACTTCTACAGCAAAAATGTTAGCCACATTAATATAGATATAGATATCCAGAACCCACAACACTATGAGCAGTTTCCTCTTGAAACTCCATTTTTTAAATTTAAATTCATTGAAATATACAAAAGCCCAAACCTTTGCATAAAGAGGGAGTTAGTTAGCATCAAACTTAACTTTGTGCTACAGCTTCTTTCACTCATTGCTCTTGATGGCAAATCACAACAAAAAGGCTCTGAGTTTATCACAGTTGAATGGGAGTAAATGCTCTTTACCGCTGATGGAGCTCTTGTCCATGCCTCACTTGCCATAACTAAGACTTATCTACAGTTTGTACTAGTTCCTGAAAGTCAAAAGGGATGGATTTTCCTCCCTTCTACATGGAAAGAACATTTTCTGTTTCTCCTCAGGGGAATTATGTAGTAGAATTAATGGGGCTGCAAAAAACATAAACTAGAGTACATTTTTGAAGTGGGCTGCTTGCACCTTGGTAAATACTGTGTATTATTTTATAGATGTGATGAAGGGATTAAAAACACCCAGCCTGTGCTCAAAGTGCTTTCAGGCTGCTGTTCAGTCTTCAAGATGGTGTTTTATTTAATGCGTTTGCAAAATAATGAAACAGGAAGAGAAAAAGTGTTATGTGCTTCTTCATATAGATTTAGGAAGGGAAGGGATTGCTTTCAGTGGGATTTATAGGAAGAGTGGAGAGAAAGGTTGGCCAGAGAAGGGAAGCATGTGTCTAGGAAGGAATGAATACCTGAGTGTGGAGAAGATTGGAATAGCTAAGATGGAAAAGAGCTTAAGCAGCCACCAGAGCATCATTTGCAGAAGTAAAGGGGTAGCAAGCAATTTGATGACAGCCTATCCTGGGTAAGCAGCAAAGGCTTTGAAGAAAATATTTCTCCTGTAGGAGAGGAAGGAGTTCCCATAGCAGTTGGGTCATGAAGGCACTGCTCATCCCAGTGTCCACAGCTGAGATTGGGAAGGGAATAAAGTAGCTCAAACTCTGTGTATCTTGGTTTCAGGTGTCTTGGTCATGAAGCAAATGACTGCTGCAGGTTTATATCAGCACCCAGAAGCAACAGGAACTTTGCTTTATTCCTGTGTGTGCTCCTACACCTGATTAAAACACCTGGCAATGAGCATTTAGTTTTTGTGTTCCTTCATACAGAAAGTATCATCTCTGAATTAAGTTTGGAACAGAATCTGGCCACTGTCACACCCCATAAACAAGTGCTGATTCAGATGGACAAAGCATACTCAATCCATGTGTCTCTGTTGCCAGCAGAAGCAAATCTTCAGTCTTGGGGTTCTCTAGATCTGCGTAATTGGCAATTTCATCTGAGAGTAGGTTGTGGATGAGTATCCCGGTAAGCTCTTATCTGACCTTTCCCAGTTTCCACTATTCCTGAGGACAACCTAGGATAGAGAGGCGGGACTTGAGTGCCTGGAGTCCTGCACTGGCCATGGCTACAGCTCCCTCACTGCTGCCCAGAGGATATTAGCATCTTGGGACTGATGCAAAAATGTACTCTTCAGTTCTTTAGCAGGACTTTCTGATATGGCATTATCGGTTCAGTTGATTTTCCCCTCTGCAGCTGATATTAGTTTTTATACAAAGATTACAGAGTGAGTGTTCCTAGACATGACATTATTTCGTAGCTGGGTCACTTTATTTTGATCATTATTAATTCTTCTCCCCAGAAGCACTGACAGAGAAGAAATACTGCAAACTTCTCATTTCCTACAAAGAGGTTCATCTTCCCTGTGAGTTTGTATTCTGCTTGCTAGAACTTACTGATGCCCAGAAACAACTTCTGCAAGAGGAAAGCACAAGGCAGCAACTCTTTGCCCATGCAATTACAGCAATTGTCTACACAAATCAAGTGTTTTTGTATGCAAATGGCCAGTAAGCATCTAGTGGATGCAATGGCTTGAATTTCAATTTGCTGTGAATAGTCACATATGCAAACACGTGTTAGAATGTGTATGTATTAATATCTTACAATCATCAACCTCTTTTTCAAACATTATTTGGCTCACATCAGTTAAAACTCTTCAGTGTACCATATGTAACCCCTTACAAGTGAATAGTGGTTCTTCCAAAAGTAATGATCACTGTTAACTCTCAGTCACTGTAATGCTTCCAGATATGGTAGGAAGCTTATTCCCAATAATTAGTAATTAGCAGTAACTATTTTATGGAGCAGAAAAGAGTTGATTACAGTTGTTTTATCAGCTGGTGTAATAATAGAAGAAGTCTTGTTTCAGAGAGGGGAGGAAAAAGGGATGATTTCACAAAGTTGGCTCTCACTTGCCAGCCGTCCATCACCGAAACAGCAGCTTCAGGGATCAGGAATTATTGATTTCAAGGGGATTAACTCTCAGCTACAGATAGTTCAGTTTCAGGGCATCATTTGTAAGCCGAGCTGTAGCCATAAACCAGCTGGCACTGGGGGCCTGATCCAAAACTCACTCAAATGACTCGGACAGCAATTACAGGGAGAACTTTGGGTTAATAAGTCCCCAGCTGGGAGAGCAGCTTGAGAGAAGTCTCAGTTCTCAGAGCATCTGGCTCGAGGGAGAGGCCCATTTACAGACAATTTCTTCAAGACATAAGAAAAGTGGTTTCTGAAATGAGGAACGGGTTTCTTTCACAAAAGTGAGCTGCGTGCACCTGGCACACATTAATTCCTTCGCAGCCTCCAGTGCCTTTTGAGCTAGCAGAGAAAGCACGAGCAGGTAAACATCGTCTCTGCTGACACCAGGCTCTCCCTTCTAATGCTCACCGAGTTAATTAATTTTTGCTCAATTTGATTTGACATTCAGATCTGTGATATGTTTATCCTTCTAATGGGCACTTCTCCCTTCTCCTTGCTTCCTCTAAAAGGTTTAATAAATGACAGGGACTTTTTGGGTGGGTAATGAGCCTTTAATTTTGTACTTATTTATTCATTAAGCTTCAGTATTATCTGGAAAACAACAAATTGAAACACTGTCTGTCTATTTGGTCTATGTTCTTTAAAAAAATATCAGAATCTCTTGCAGCCACAGGTCTGTTACTGCCTTTACTCATCTTAGACTGAAGCTATCTCAAGGAGCGCATTTGCTACTCTAACTAAGGTATATATCATCACACTCAGTCAGATTGCTATGAAAACCTCCATGGCCTGCTCAGTCCTTGGCTTTTCTATGGGGACTTCAGACAAAAATGCCAAACAGTGCTGGCTCTTAAATGTCCTTGTGCAGACCTGAAACAAAGCTTGTTTCCCAGTTCCAACTGGTCCCTAGACATTTATGTTACTGGGAGCTCGTGCTAGGCATGGAAGCTGGAGAAAGGGCTCTGTTCCCCACTCAAAGCCCACAGAGCTTCCCACAGGACTGGGGCAGAAATGGATATGGTTTTTGAGATGGTGAGGTGGAAGAGAAAGAACGATTTAGCAAAAGAGGTAGTGAAGACAGAAAAAAAAAAAGGAATAAGGCAGTGAAATATGGAAAATGTAAGACTGACAGATGCAGGACAGAAAGTAGGGGAAGCATTGAGTGGAAAAAAATAAGGAAACAGAGACCAGAGCCGGCTCCCCAAAGCATCTTGCTTTGATGGTCATCAAGACAGAGCATTAGAGAGGATGAACCCCTGCTGAGATCTAGCTGGACAACGCCTATGAACTGCAGGAAGGCAGCAAAATCTACCCCACAACTATAATTTTAGATCTGGTGATGTTAGCAAAAGTTGACAGACAGCTGGCTACCAGGGAGAGACATTCAGCAAGAAAGCTGACTAGCAAATTATATTTTTTCCCCATAGATAATTTTTCACAAATAATACCAAACTGTGAGAGGCGAATTTTCCATTTCATCAGAAAAGAAAAAAAAAAAAAGAAAAAAGAAAAAAAAAAAAAAAGAAAAAAAATCTGTCCTACTTTTGGGAAGGATTTAAAGGAGCTCTATCTCTATTAACCTGTTCTGTTCGAGGGCACTAATACCCAATACCCTGGGTCATCTCCTGCAACTCCCAGAAAAATGGGGCTTTGTGGGATTCCCTTTCCATGCAGCTCTCCTGTGGCCACGCAGCACTCCCACTTCCTTTCTTCTCCTCTCTCTCCTTCCTTCTACTCTTGCTCTTGCCTTTTCCCACATCTACACACACAGCAGACAACACAAGTGGAGACTGCTGGAGAGGCAGCAGCAGTGCAAAACGAGTGGCACAGTGAGGATGAAATTCAATGAGGAGTGGACATCTACGTCCCCTGGAGATGTCTAGAGGTCCCAAACCAGCTCTCCAAACTTTACAGTTTGGTGAACTGCAAATGGCAAAGGCAAATCAGAGAGCTCCTATCACTCCCCGCCTCCCTTATTCCTGCTTTCCGAAGCACCCCATTTTCCCTTCTTCCCTGGGCACTCCTTCTGCCCATCTCTAGAAGTTGTCTCCTTCCACGATATTGTGCTTTCAACACTGAGTGCATGTAAGTGTGTGTGTGTGCATGTGTGTGTGTGTGCAGACGTGCCCCAAAGGGCTGATGTGCTTTCTGTCCGGTGCCAATTTAGCCACACGCTGTCCTCCCGTGTAACACAGCTCTCAGGGAGCTCTCAGCTAATCAGCTGATATACACTTGTGATCTTAACACTGTAATTTTACCTGGTGGGTGGCTTGGGCATGGCTGACAGTAATGGTAAAAAACATAATGTTGTGATTGCTAATTGTTTGAAGGAATGCTGCTTTTTACCTTCGGATGTGGGCCTGTGGGTACATTTAGTGGCTGATTTCTGTGGTGTGGTCCTTAGGTCCCATGATTATGATGCTTTTCAATCCTTGTAACAGCATTTCCAAAGCTGATTTGGTTTTGCTGGCTGTTTGCTATTTTTATCTGCCATATACTATATAGGGTCAGTTTATTTTGGAATACTTACTATCCATTGCATGCCTGGAGACTTACCACTCCTATTACCTATTCTCTCCACTTGGATGACTAATACTTTCACAACAGGACAGTATTTGATGAGAACTGATAACTAGAATAATCAAAATAATGAATAATTATTTGTAATTATTCTCACTTGCACAGAAGTGCTCACTTGCCCTCTTGGGCCAGGAGCTGGAGGTCCATAGGTGCCACGCTGTGTCACATCCCTCCTGAAGGACAAAGAGGAGCCTCAGGTCTGCTCCTCTGCCTGCTGGGCTCCGACAACAGCAGGGGAATAAACACCTGCAGCACAAACCTGTATACATCACTGCATATTAACTCAACAGTTAATGTCATTGCCACTGTTTGTGATGGTGTACAGAAGTCTGATGGTGTACATTTCCCTTCTGCTGATTTTACTTTGACTGTGACTAAAATGAGTGGTTGTATGGCTCACTGACTGTCTGCATATATACGCACTATCCAATATCCACTATCCACTCAGAGGCTGGTGGACCTGGACAGTTCTCGCTCAGGTAGCACGGGCATTTCTAAAGGCATCAGGGAAAAGAGTTTTCTAAATATTAAACTGCTCCTCTCCTTTTGGAGGTCCTCAGCAGAAGCCATCCTTGGGAGCAGAAGCAAGGTACATCTACCTAGGTTGCCTTTGCCTTCATTTTCAATTATTTTTTTCCTCCTCCATGTTGTAGAGCACATGTAGAGAACAAACTCAGCCTGCTGGGGCTGGGACTGCTTTGCAGAAGCACAGAAGCAGCACCAGCCGCTTTGGCTTCCCAAGAGCTCTGCATCAGAACCCCATCAAGGTGCACACCGAGAGATACTTGTACCAGTGGAGATATGCAGCCTGAGGTGCCATCAGTCTATCACAGGAGCAATAAATGAATACTGCAAATTGTGGTTCAATGAAGTCCCAAATGGAAGGAATAGGGATGTGTCTCCCACTTCCAACCCTACTCCTATCTTACTGCCCTCCTGCTGTCTTTGCTCAGTCCCGTGGTTTGGATCTGGCTGAGGGTAGATGGCACTGCCTGATTTGCCATTTGTTCTTCAGTAACAGATTTCTTTTTAGTTTTAAAGCCTGATTGTTTACTGCAGCATTTCAACATTTCCCTCATAATTGAGTTGCCTAGAAATTAGGCTGTGCATGCAAAGCAGGAAGCCAAATGCATCTGCCCTGCTGTTAATACAAGAGCCCACCCACACAGCAGATAAGAGCCCGGAGCACACCGACAGGGAAGAAATGCAGAAGGTTTCTCAGGAAGGGCACAGGAGAGAGGGCTAAGGGCAAAGTCAGTGTCCAAGCACTCGTGTTTTCTCCATCACTATAGAGGGAGAACTCCTGGGCTATGTGACTCAACTTCATATCACGCACAGTGTGTGTCTGTGTTTGGTGGCACCTCCTGTTCCTGTACAGAAACTCACTTTTGGGAGGCTTTTGGTGAAAACCTCAGCTCCATCCTCCCCGCCCAGTCCACACAATGCAGGACATGACCTTCCTGCTGCGTCAGATACCCCCTCCAGCAGGAACCACGGTGCCATGGGAGCTGCCTAAGGAAGCATCAGAAAAGTGTATCTGTGCTCACCTGGTGTGGCAAAGAATAACAAACGGGGGGTGGGAGGGTTGAAGATGCAGGCTGAATATTATGCCTGAATTTTCTATTATTACTGTATCACTGTGTCAAAATTGAAAGCAATGTAAGATTTCTCAAGAGGGGCCATCCATAATGCATTGCAGAGCTGTGTGTAGGTGTTTTATGAAATGTATTTTATTCAAACCAGTATATACAACACTAACATTATTGAAAGAAATTGAAGGCCCAGTCTTCTCTCCTTAAAATATTCATTATTCATGTTATAGTCCTTTAACAAAAACTAAAGCCAAATACATATTCAATTTATTTTTTTCCCATTCAGTCTTACCTACAATTCATCTCCGGTGTCCAATGGAGATGAAATGTCCTCTTATTATTCCTGTATTAGCTTCTGACAGTTCAATTTCTCTGAGTGCTGTGTTTGAGACAACCCTTAACAAATAGCCACATAGGTAATTGCTCTGATCCAAATTTCTTGCCAAATCTTTTAGATCTAATGTAGATCGCAGGCAGTAGGATGTTGACACATTCTGATTCAGCCCTGGCAGCTGACTCTGTGAGGCTTTTTCTTCTGATAAATATTATTAGAATAGCTTTCAACACATGCACAGTTTCCTTCTCTCCTTCCCAACAGGACCTTGTGTAGGGGTGGTGCCAGAAATGCTCTACAACGTTGTTTCTGCCTTCACTGTGCATTCACAGAAATTAGGAAGGTTATCTGGTGGTTTTAAATTGCTAATACTTTTCAGGTGACTTCTTGGAAGAAAGATCATCTCACCAATTCATATAACTTGCTAGCACCCTGAACACCTATTGACTGCTGTAAAATGTTGTAAGACAACTCTACCTCCAACAAGTTCAAGCTATCCTTAATATTGTGCTTTTCCCTGATGAGGTTTAAGCAGCTCATCTGACAGAGTTTCCACCTGGAAACTTAAGGTACTTGCCAAGACCAGGGTTCTCCTGGGAGAAGCACTGTGTATTTAGGAAGCAAAATCTCTCTGCATCAGGTTACAATCTGAACGAGATTCAGTAGGAGACAAAGGAAACCTCACTATTGTAGAGAGGGGAAACTGAGGCAGGAAGACATTATGGACCATCCTTCTCTTATCATATTTAGAGGTCTAAGTTGCCTATTTTTTATTTTTTTCTTTTAACTGTGTCTAAATCACTTTCAGGATCTGGTAGTCTGATGGGCCAGTTTTCCCAGGGAGCCTGTGGTAGAGATGCAGGGTGACGCAGCTACTTCTCCGTTTTAATCACAGGCTCATTAGCCCTTCTACAGATTGCCATAATTTTGCTTTGTCCCCCCAGTGGGGTTTTGTGTTCCAGAAGATTTTGCCTGTGATGAGTTACTATTGATTTTTCCAGGCTGCCATTAATCTTTCAAGCACTTTTAAAATAAAAAACCCTCTGGATTATAAACACGTCTGTACCTTTTTGTCGCTGAAACCAGAGCTGAAAATGCTGTCTCCTCCCCAACCCATCTCCCTCACCTTTCCCTTAGCTGGGCGTACTTACATCTATCAAATAAATGCAATGAGCCCTCTGGCAGCAAAAGCTTAATAACAAGGGCTCAAAACAGTCAGGAAGACAAAAAGAGACAGACTCCTGAGCTGCCAGAGCTCCTCCTAGCCCAACGCAGGGTTTTGTGTGGGAACGGTTGTCCACTGTGCTGGAGGGAAAAGGCCTTGAGTTCTCAGGGTGCATGCTAGGGAGCTGATGAAAAAGCACTTTTCCACTGGGAACTGTGTTTCTGTAGGCTTTGCACTTGCTCTTGGTCCCTGGAGAGTGCAGGCTAATGCATGCCACAGAGCAGGAATGAGGAAGACCCCCTCTTTGCTCTCTGAAAGCCAGTTCCTGTGCATGTGCAGAGCTGCAACTAGGATTTGCTCACAAGTCTAAAGCCAGGAATTAGCTTGCTTTTCCTCCTTGTTTCAGTCTAAATGCAAGTAGCAGAAATGTCTGTCTTGAATTGCAATATAAATATTAAACTGATACATAAAGATTAGTGCTGGTGGGTGATGTTTTAGCAGCATGCAGACAGCATGCCGCGGTCTGAGCGCCAAGTTTCCACTGCATTCACATGCCAAAATAGTGCCTGTACAACATAAACCACACAGAGCTGCTCAGAGCTGTCCCAGTTCTTCCTTCAGTCTGCCCATGAACATGCCCTGGGAGGGCCTGAGAGCAGGTAATGGCCCTTTGGTGTCACAAATGGTTTTCCTGATGGGAGGAAAATCACCTGCTGGTCCATTAGCAGTTTCCAAGGCTTCAGATACTCATAAAAGACTCCAAATCATCAGCTCCCAACCACACAGGGAGCTGGTGAGCTGCTAGACCACCTTTCCCTGAAGAGAGGGACCAAACTGACAGCAGCAGAGAAACTGAACCTCATGGTTCAGTGGCACCATTTTAGGTTTCCTTGCCAGCAGTGACTAATTGAAGTGCTACACTGCAGCAAATGCTAGTGGATATGCTAAGGACCATCAGGGTGCAAAAAAGTCCATTAATCTGATATTAGCACCCCAACTACAAACATTGAAACTGCAAAATGCATCTTCTGATGACTCACATATCTTTAAAAATAGCAAAATAAATAAATAAATAAATAAATAAAAATCATATGCTATGCAAGCTGGTTACCAAACTCTTGCAAAATCAAGGCTGGCTCACCAAAAGACATTTGGATGTCCCTCCAAAGCTAACTCAAGATAAACATGGCAGATCACAAGCATTTTCCCTTGAAACCGGGCAATATAAAGAATAGCATGGAAGTACGGCTGTGTCTCAGCATCCTGGCCAGCAGCAGTAGATTTCGACCTACAACCCAAGTCAAGACTGATCATCCCTGCACTAGGTCTTCCCTGCAATTTGGTATATAGACAAAAGCACATGTAAGCATTGCAAGTAATTGTCTAGTACAAGGAAAATACTAGCAGTTGTCTGATTTATTTATTTTTTTCTGAACTGTCTACATGTGCACTTCCAACCCCAGCCCACCAGTAAAGTAAAATGTTAGCATAGCCCTTGAGAAAGCTCATAAATGTAGCCACACATTTGCACAGATGATGGGAGAAGACACCTGGCAAGCAGTGGTTGCATTGTACAGCCCACAGCGATTTGCAGGGCAGTAGGACAACAGAAGAGAGTTCATGAAATTATTACGGTTCCCAGTTGCTGTCAAGTCCTATTGTCACTTGGGTGGTGCTAGGCATTATCAAAAATGTCGAGTTACATCTGTTAATATTGTAGGGGGAAAAAGAGCACAATTTTTGTAGAAAAGAAATTATTTATGTAAATGTAGTATATTTACTCATTTTATCAACTAGGAGAAAGCAGTGACATTCACAAAACTGAGTGGAGCTTTTTTTCTTTTCTTTTTCTTTTTTTTTTTTTTTTTTTTTTTTTCCCAGAAAGGCTAAGCAATTTTTAGGTCTAATAAAACTTGGAAAAGTCTGCTCAGAACTACAGAAAAGGCTCACTTGTATGAGGGCATATGTATCTTCCAAATCTGTCTGACTGAGAGGAAGTAAAGCTTTAAAAAATAATTAAGATTTCCTTCAAGTGCCTCATTCACAATAGAATTTCATAATATAGTTACTCTAAGAGGAAATGAATGCCTCTCATTTGAGGCTATTACCACAAATGAATTAAGTGAGCAGATACCTTTTGGAGCCTGGTTTTAAAATCTGGATTCAGTCAGAAATGGAGCGGTTCCAAAGTGCTCCTGTTAGCGCAATGGCACACGAACACGATGTGTAGTACCGAGGTTCTGGTGCCCAGGTCAGGATGAGCCTGCTACATATTTAATGTGTGTGCGCTGCACTCAGTCTGCACTTCATTACCAGTGGCTTTTGGCAGGATACAGCCGGTGACTTTATGGCAAAATAAAACAAATGAAAAGATGTTATTTTTGAAATTCATCTGAAATAACAAACTTGGAGTCCCATCACTCCTGTTCTCACCCTACTGAAATCAACCAAAGATGGATACTGAGCAGATGTGCTGGCCTGGATGTGCCCATGACCAGCTCCACTGTTCTCTGGCTCTACTTTTCACCATGGGTCTGTTCTAAAAGCAGGTGGGAAAAGTGTGCATTGAATCAGGTTATAACTGATCATCTTGGCTAACTGTGCTTACTGAATCACACAACTGAGCAGTGTAAGTAGTCTAGCTGATACAGATTACACATGAGTTAATATAAACATTTTGCTTTCCCTCTGAGTGTCCCACGGCTCCATTGTTAGACAACTCTCCTTTTTTAATTAATCTCAAATATGAGCTGCCTGCTTCTCAGTAAGTCAA
The DNA here is from genome assembly GCF_964035555.1 of Netta rufina. Classification (NCBI taxonomy): domain Eukaryota; kingdom Metazoa; phylum Chordata; class Aves; order Anseriformes; family Anatidae; genus Netta; species Netta rufina. The sequence continues at coordinate 4,906,357 of NC_140140.1, forward strand.
AACCCTATCCAGGGAAAGATAGGGATTGCTCTGAAATTTAAACCAACCACTTTCCCTATGCAGACACAAGCCCTTGGTTAGTCCAAAGGATTGTTCAGGGGCCCTCTACAGGAGACACTTGAACATCTTCTTGGGATGGTATTCAGTCTACAAAAGCATAGGTGTAGAAATTAGCACTCTAACAATAGTTCAGTCTACAGCAGAAACAACTTTTCAAGCTTTTATACTCATCTTTTGCGTCTCCAGTGCAGCATAATGTAGACAACCTCCATCTCTACCTCGTGATGTTGCAGTTAAGTGCCCTCTTTGCTGGGACTGAGGCTTTCCTAATGTCTTGTCTTGTGCTGTGTACTAGAGCCTGCCCAAATAGGATAGCGTTCCTGGCGAGCAAGGCGGACAAAGCTGGAACTCACTTTGTTCCAAAAAATATTTGAGTTTGGAACAATAACTAGGTTGTTTTGCAATGAATTATTTCAGCTTAAAAATTAATACCAAGAATAAATACCTTCTTAAACACCTACCTTATGTGTTCAGTCCATGAACATAAGGATTTATAACCTTGTTAACAATTAATATCCGTTCTTCCTGCAGTAACTTCTCATTACAGTGGGCTTTTGTCTCTGTACTTGAACATTTTTTAAATAGCATTTGCTGGGTGCATTATGATTTCCTGATAAAAGACATTAAGTGTGAATCTTGTCACTAATTCTGCAAGGTGATCACTCTATTTCAGCCGCATGCTTTGATAGTATCATTAAAAGTACAATAAAGCTGCAAATTCCTTAGCTGCTCTACTCAACACACAGAGGAAAAGGCTTTCCAACCAAGGCCAAATAAATAAGTAAAATACAGGTTGACATGGAGACCAGTTTATTAGCTCCTCTGTAAGTACCTCTGCAAATAAATGTGTCTCTTGTGTTTTCTCAATATTTGAAACAAGATGATACAGAGAAGGGCACACAGCCTTCAGCTCTGTGAGACTCGACTGTTGCATAGTCATAAAATAAGTGTCTAGCTGTTGCTTTCCGCATCAAGTATTAACTGTGTGGAAAGGCATACAGGGTCCTACAATCAGTTGTTTAATCAGTTTTAAATAATAAAATTAAAAAGAAAAAAAAAAAAAAAACACACAGACATTCAGACAGCCTACTTGTGCGTAACTGATATGCTTGATTTGTGAGAATTATGGGCAGTAATCATATTATCATTTCCATTAGATTTTTCTCTTCCACACTTTTTATAACTCAAGTGATTCATCTGGCAGATGAATATGCAGACACAGACAAATACTTCAAAATGCTTTTTGGAGCTGTTTATGTTTAATTTGTCACATAACAAGTTCATCTCACCTAATTTTCCAAGAGCTGAAGTTGTTATTGCAAACACAGAGACATAAAGAATGCCGTGGCCATGGAGTAGGAGAGGGAAGAATAAACTAGGCTTAAGAAAGGACCTAAGAAACAGCAGTGTGCGCAGCAGCAGCTGAAAGAGGGATGCAAAACTGGTCCCGGCTTGAGAGGAGGGAAAGAGGAAGAATGGGGCTGAAAAAGCAGGTTTTGACATTTCACAGATACTTGCAAATCAAGAAGGATCCAGCATGGATGAGATAATGACAGCAAAGAGGTGCCCTGCACAGGAGCCCAGCTGGTCAGGGCAGCACAAAGATGCCTCGAGGGTCATATTATGACCACCCGGCTGCTCCAGCACCCATGGCCAGGACCCTTAACATTGGAGCTGGCGATGATCCCCTGAACCTCAGAGAGGGATGGAGATTGACAACTGGAAACAAATAGTTACAACACTTTCATTATCTTTTGTGTGAAAAATTCCTAGAGTATTATTAATTTCTGATGATACTTGCAATCAGTAGAACTCATTCATTTTTTAAGTTTCGCTTATTTGCAGTGAATGGGTCTGTTTCTCAGCTGGGTAGCTGCATTCATTTTGCAATAATGGTGTTTGTTTGACATCTGAGAAATTAACAATGCAAATGCCTTCATGCCTTCATAACACATTTAAAATAAAATATCTCCTCATACAGAATTGATGGCGTGACTGCTAAAAGGGCTCCATAATAGTCAAACCATTTTTCAAAGCCCATTATAATGGTAGGTGCTTGGCTGTGATGGGAGTGCTTCTTGGGGTGCGGCTTTAGCCACATGGGCTCTAACCCTCCAAAAATCTGGGAATTACTGGGGTTTTATTTCTTCCCCCATAGCTGGCATCCGAGCAGCATTGCCTCTCCTAAAGGTGGCCACAGCAGCAGATAACCCCAGAGGGCCCCTGAGCACCTCAGTGCTGGACATTTTAATGAGAATCTTACAGTGTTATGCTTCATAATTCATATTTGAATGAAAATATGAGAAGGTTCCTGACAATAAAAGGTTTTTTATTTGTTTGTTTGTTTCTAATGTTCGTATTTACAAATAAGTCTGAAAATGTTTGGTAAATACTAAAAGTGGAAAAGAGAGGAAGAATAAAAAAATAAACTGAAGATGCTATGCTTTAAAAATCTCATCATTTTTAAGTAAATCTTTTATTTTTATTATTATTAAGGGGCCTGAATGTAGTCTGTTAGCACACAAAAATAATGGTGCATTACATTACTCCCCTGGCTGACAAGAAAGCTCACAACCATTCATACTGTACAGTTTATGTTGACCTCCTGTTTCTATTACCCACTTAGGCCTGCTCATTTCTGCATTTTTGTTTGTTCATAACCATGAGGAAAGCCCTTTGTATACAAGCCATTGATAAATTATCATTTACAGGAGGCAATAACTTCCTTAAAAATTTGCATAATGTTTTTACTGGTCATTTAGGACTGTTGCATATTATATTAAACCTTAAATGGCAGATTTTTATTATGCATTAAGCCACAAATAGTATTACGAATCCACCAGCCTCACTGGAATATTTTCTGTTTCCTGAAATTTAATTGTGTTGCGAGCCAAGGCAGCTCATAAGCTTCAGTAAGTCTCATTACTAAATGGGGATGTTGAATTGGCTATTTCAGATCACTTATGTTAACTAAAATGGACATACTATATTGCCATCAGGTCTGCAAGGACTGAAGTCATGGGCAAGAGCTTCGAGGATGGACCAAGCAGACCAGCTTGAATGCACTCTAAAGCTAGGATTCATGTCTTCTTTGTGCTTTTGAAGTTCTGTTATTGGGAATAATGCATATAAATATGTAGACACAGAATAAGATACAGCCTCCAGAGACACCAGGTTTCCCCCAGGAGCTTCCCTTGGGGCAGAGGGCTGCCTCCAGCTGCAGGTGGTGCTAGGGCTGGCACAGGAACAGCTGCTGACCAGGCAAGGGGGAAAGAGGACTTGGGGAAATTGCACTTTCTCCTCTGGGAGCATGGGTCACTGGGGCTAGTAAATCAACCGGGGCCACCACTGATTGCTGATGTCGCCCAAGAGCTGCTTCAGGAGCCATTAAGTCAATTGAAAGTCTCTCATGGACGTCAGATGGCTTTGAATTAGAGCCCAAGGTCAGGCTTATCTTAAGTTTACCTGGCAGTGTGATTTGTCCTCATATATGTAACTGGACTCAATAACAAGCGCTCGGCTGTCACGGACCATGTCACCACTTAAATTAACTTGCTCAGTTGGACTTTCAAATAAAGCTGTTTTAAGAATGCAGTGTACCCTAGAAAGCAATTTGTTTCTTTAAGATTTAGTACCAAATGCCTAGGCTGATTTTGATTTTAGAGAAGGCAGCAACTGGTGAAGTGGGTAATTTGAAACTTAACATATTTCTCCTCCCTAAGATCCAAACACATTAAAATTAGGTGCAGAATGCTTCTAATTTGTCAATCATTCCTTATGTAATTTTATTTCTCCCAGAAAATTGCCTGGGAGAGTGTTTCCTTTCTCCTTCATGTCCTTTCACCCACTGACTTGAGCCCAGCTGAGGCCAGTGAGCAGCATCCCACCTCCCACATTCACCTAGTCTTCATCACACCAGTTGCTGCCTCCAGAGGATGTCCCTCTTGCCATCTGCAGAGGAGCCCTGTAGACACGGTGAGGATAAAGGATAACCACATGAGCCTTCCATTCAAAAGACAGGCTCTGATTCATATCTACAGTTAAAAAAAAATAGCCTTAACCAAGGAAGGAGTGGAAGTATCCAAATACTTCTGATAAAAAAGGGCTCTGCTGATGTTTCCCATAAAGCCTGCTAAGTGTCAGAAAAGGCACAAGACAACCTTCTTTCTTGTGAAGTTTCCATCCCATGTCTATAGCAAAGAAAGTTTGGCTAGGTTTCTGATTTAGAGCCATCAAAAGTGTTTGCAGCGTGACATAAAACCAAAGCAAAACACATCAGTTCTTGAGGTTTGTCAAAAATGCTTACATTTACATCGGTTTCACAGAGCAATTTGGAAAGGTTCATAAAACCTAAGCCCAGGTTTCAGGGCTGCATTTCATGCAAGCTGTGAGAAGAGAGAGAGAGAGTTGTCTGCTTGCTTCAAAACGAGTCCACATTGAACACAACCAGAAGGCTGGATGAAGCTCAGCGTCGTGTCAAGCTACTCGGGGAAAACCTGTGCTGGGCAGCCCTGCTTTCCAGCTCTAACAAACAAATGTAAAGAGTGGTTAACCAACCCACCCTCTGCAACTGCAAGAGATCAGCCCAGCAGTAACATGTAATTGCCAGACAACGTGTCTATCTGCAGCTCGATCATAAATTCTGCTCGGGATGTAAATGTACCGGTGTTATTTACAATTTGAGACCCCTAAGCCCAGCCTGAACCACTTTGACAATTTGATAGCAGCTGTCTTTTCTCAAATGCAGGAGTGCTGGCTTTGCTGTAGTGGATTGATTACTCTCTGAGCGTGGCCAATATCAGCTCAGGGTAAAAATACCGGTCTGCTACTATAGTAACAGGAGTGCAATGCTGCAAAAGGATGGATGAAAAAAAAAAAAAAAAAAAAAAGAAAAAGAAAAAAAAAAAGAAAAAAAAAAAAGAAAAAAAAGAGAGAGAGATAGAAGAGCATGAGGAATTCCTTTTGAGGATTTTGTGTTTCTTTTATTCCTTTGTAGCCTGAGCTTTGGCTACTCTGATGAGTGTAACTACACATATACTACATGGTGCCAGAATCACCCCTAAATCCAGCACGAGGTTTGGCTCCTCGACCTCCAAGCAGCATGGGGTTTTCATCGACTGATTACGTTCTTCATGAAGCAGCATTTCAGCATTTTGTAGTTCCTGTCACAGATTTAGCTGCCATTAATGTCCCTGAGTGCCCCACTGTTTCTTGTCTTACAAGATAAAAAAGAGTAATCAGCAAGTGCCACACGGCAGGCTTAATCCCTGTCCCAGAGAGGGCCTGCTTTCTCCTTGCCCCTGCCTGCTGGACAGCGACCATGGGATTGTACTTAGAGGCTTGCTATGCAGTGCCACGTGTACTTTGTTCATAAAACATCATGTGCTTTTCAAGAACAGAAGTAGATGGAATGCAGTGATGTTGGATCACTAGTACCTAGAACCAATTTTTCCTAATTCTCCTCCTTTTAGGAGCTGGTGGCATCCATCATAAACTGGCACTTTTTAAGCAAAAGAAGCTTTTTGGGTTGGTAAATGATGCCACAAAAGGCAAAGTTACTCATCTCCTTTCCTCTTTACCTACTACAATCTCTACCATTCTTTTGGGGAAAGGCATGTCACTTGAGGGAATTCCTCACATTCTGCCCGGACAAGTTGGAGAAGTGGGCCCACATGAACCTAGTGAGGTGCAGCAAGCCCTCTGAGGTCCCACCTGGAGTCCTGAGTCCAGCTCTGGGCCCCCAGCACCAGGAGGATGTGGGGCTGTTGGAGCAGGACCAGCCTGGAAAGGAGAAGGCTCCTGGGGGACCTCATTGCAGCTTGTCAGTTTTTAAAGGGTGCTTCTAAAACAGATGGAGGGCAACTTTTTGCTTGGTCAGATAATGACAGGATGAGGGGGAATGGTTTTAAACTAAAAGAGGGGAGATTTAGACTAGAGGTTAGCAGGAAATTCTTCACTCAGAGGGTGGCGAGGCCCTGGCACAGGCTGCCCAGGGGGGCTGTGGGTGCCCCATCCCTGGAGATGCTCAAGGCCAGGCTGGACAAGGCCCTGGCCAACCTGATATAGTGGGTGGTGTCCCTGCTCATGTCAGGGGGTTGGAACTGGATGGGCTTTGAGGTCCCTTCCAACTTGAGCCATTCTATGATTCTATGTCCTTTGGCATAAATAAGTCTTAACTACTGCACACGCCACAAAGCCAGCAGAGCTGCAGAGGAACCAGCCCCACTCCACCATGCCTCATGCATCAACAGCAGAAACCATTTCTGCAACAGGAAGAACAACATAGTTTGATTATCAGGCACTGGATTTACCCTGAAGCTCTGGCAGAGAAGGGAAAAGAGAAGGGTGGGGGGAGAAAAAAAAAAATCAAGTTTTGATTTTTAAAATGAGCAAATTGATGTGGAAGTCACAGATGGTGAATAAATATGGGGCACAGAATTGTCATTTGGCAGCCAGTTCTCCTGACCAATTTAAGAGGGATATGCAGTTATCCAGTTTGGTTCAGGGAAAATATATTCTGGGCAGCAGTTAGTCATTTAAGAGTCCTCATTGTTTCATAAAATATATTTGGGTTTGATACAAACATAATTAATTCAGCTTTCTAATATTGTGTTTGAACCAAACCCAAAATATGTGTTGTGAACATTTATTCTTTTATGTCATTTATTGGTTCCAGGTTCTTTTCTGAAGGCTTAGATTTAAAAAGAGATTTGCAACAAAGAAAGAACATTTGGGGTGACTTCAGCTGGTGCAGCAAACTCCATTCTTATGCACTGTTTTGAGATGCGCCTCCAAATTATCTGACAAATGATATGTTCCAAATTAAGTCCCTCATTACCCGTGCTTTTCTATTGCTAAGTGCTGCACAGCATTCTTCATTATTATACCGCTGTATTTTTTGGGGACTTGTTAAGCTTTGCTTGTTGGGTCTAGCAATTGAAGCAAAGGATTTGAATCAGGCATAGCAAAGCCAGCAGTTCTGCCAGCTGAATCGCTGCACAACTGCATTTAAACTCACGCTTTGGTTTCCCCAGGGGCAGACTTTGAAGAGATAATGATTTTTTGAAACACCATCAAGATCTCCAGCCCTCCTGATCCAGAGGCTTCTTTTCTCCCAGCTGCCCATGCAGATCTTCTTGGTGTTGTTTAGCAAACTTGTGCTTCGGATGCTGAAAACAAAGGATATAGCCAAGGAATTGGAATACAAACTAGTTTTTCTAGGTGAAGAAGCAGCGTGCTGTCTTCCACCTTGCCCTGCCAAGTGCTGCAGTGGTGTAAGGAGCTGTTGGGCAGGGCAGGCTGCACAGCAGGCCAGGCTTTGCACCTAGGGGACTGCAGTCCATGTTGGCCCATGCTGTAAAACCCATCAGCAGTTACCCATCATCAGTTAGTGAGTGCAGCTCCTGCACAACCCAGTAAGCACCAGCAACCAGTAATAAGCACCGGTGCTGGACCTGCCTTTCCTTCCCCCAAATGTTCCCTCATCAAAATCCTCTTTTTCAACATACAGCACACAAAACTTTCTGTGGTTGTTAGGCCAGGTTCAGCACCCAAGTTATCTGCAGAAAAATTGCCAGCAACTGACACCAGAGATGGCAGAGGGGAAAATTCAGGTCTCCACTTAGAGATCGTTCACCTTCTCCACACCCATGTAACTCTGGGGAGAGAGAGGGATTGGATACACATTTCAAAACTGAGCTGCAGCTTCCTGTTCAGGTGAGGGACCTGATGGTGTAGAGCACTGCTACTGATCCTTCCTTGTAACCAAAGTAAACTGCGCTTTTTAAGACAAATGAACAAAGCCATACGATATCCTTCATCTGATGGTAAATCAGGACTGTGCATGTCATAGCTGATCTGCAAAACACAGCCCTCCATCCCAGACATCCATGCTAATTAGCAAAATTTCTGCTTTAAATTAGTAACGCCAAAGCACTTTGAGATCCACACATGAAAAGAGCCATAGAGGCCAAAGTGTTACTCTGGTCTTTGGTCACAGTGTTTGAAATAGATATCCTTTAATAGCTATGTTTGCTGCTAACAGGTAGCTTGGTAAATGAGCGCTGGTGCCCAGCCTCCCTCAGCATCACAAGGAGGCAGGAGCAGAGCCCTTTGAAGCTCCTCCACAATTACAGCCCTGTGCTGCTGAACCCTGCTGGGGAGGGGGACCGTGGTGTTAACAAGTTTCAAACTACACATATGAACCAGAGCGATTAGGACTTTCAGAAATGCCTTCAATGAGAATCCTTGCTGAGACCAAAACAGATATCTAGTTTATTAAATATCTCTAGAGATGAAAGCAACTTCTGATGGTATCTTCTCTGCTCACCACATTATCATATCAGCGATAAAAAGGCCAGTCAAGCTTCCTGGCTTTGGAACTCATAATGCAATTATTAATATTAGTCTTTTTTCCCCTCTTGTTGTCTGGTGCCTGTGTGAAGGACAGCTCGAGGAGGGGAGGCAGCCAAGGAGGAGAGGGGAACGGCGCAGGGGGACCAGCGCTGATGGTTCCACCATGCTCCGCACCGCCGCAGCGGCAGAGAGAAATGGCTCCCACTCCTCGGATTACCTGTTGTTGGTGATAAGAGCCATGCACTATGCTCAGTGCCAGCCCCACGCTTTGCAGGACATGCTATTGCCATGGCTACAGGAATGGGGCCAGGAGGTGGAGAAGACCAGGGTACTCCACATCATCAAGTGCTTGGTTTTGAAACGCATGGCATCAAGCTCCTTCCAAGGTGAGGGAGAGGCGTGTTTGTGTTTCTCCTCGCTGCCAGGCTTTCTGAAGCTCACTGCATTCACAGAATTCCTCAGGAAGCTGTTGTGTCAGGTGGTGCTAATCATCTCGGCATGAGCTGGAAAGGCAGGGGATGCTGCACGCAATGGAAAGGAGACAATGAGCTGTGCAGCGTGCTGCTTCGATAATGGACAGTGTGAAAAGTGTCTTCTGCAATAAAGAACTAATAGTAGTTAGGATTAATTGAAGATTTAGAGCTAGGGAATCCCACTGGGTTGTACACATATGGTAAGCACATCCATCCACACATTTGTGGATGGAAAAATTGAAATATGAAAGAGGATAAATCAACTGTAAATGCTCACCAGCAGGGATAAAGGTGAAATTAAAATACAACTTTCCAAAAGCACTATTGGATTTTCAAACCATAAATACTTTTTGTTTTAAAAAGAAGAAAAAAGAAGTTTATGTGTAGTCAAAGACAGAACATTGACTGTGTAAGCTTCCTATGATTTATTACAGACTTGAAGCTAAAAGTGCTCCATCAGGATGCCCCATGCTTGTCCCTGCCGATAAAAGGAGGTCAGACCGACTAACCTGGCTCCCCCAGAACTGATGTTCACCAAATGCATAAACTCACCGTCACTGTTGCAAATAGTAAAGAACTATTTTTCTTGATTTCAGCTTGTTCAACCAGTGGTTAGGAATCTGTTCAATGCAAGGGTATAAACTAAGGGTGAGCGAAAAAGGTCTATCATCTTTTCTATAGTCACATCACAAGATGACCAGAAATACTGCCCTCTTTCATTGTCTTTTACGCACAGGGCTTTGATGAACTGATATTTAGTGAATAAAACACAAAGATAAAATACTGTCTTTTCACATTCATGACTCCCGCTACCTACCCAAGTACAACCTGGAACAATTAGGTGGGAGAAGCTGGTTCTTCACTAGTAAAGTACATCAGTTACCACTGAAAAATGCAAAGATGAAGAATTGGTTAATATATGGTTAAATGACATATTCAGGTAAGTTTGTCTAGGTATACAGCAGTCTTCTACCTAGCAGAAAAGGGAAAGCTTAAGTATCAACCATCTGTCTACTAATTAAGTATCAAGAAATGTCAAGGTTTTCCATGAAAAGGACACCATTTTTTTCATTTCATAACACATTTATGCCCATTAATTGCCCATCCATCCAGACTTGAAATTTTGCTTTGAATACCCTCATATCCAGGTTGGAAATACAAAATTCATAGGCTGCACGTGACTCATCCTGCTCCTACATGAGCATCTGGACTGCTCTCTGCCCCTGCAGGTCCCTGCTCTACACCGTGGGCATGGCTTGGGCACGCACCCTCCTCCTCCTGCAGCCCTGCCTGCATTTCCCTCTGCTGGGAACCCTCTCCCTTTTCATCCTCTGCTCCACCAAAGCTGAGAGGTCCCACACACCTCCCTGCCTGGCAGCCCCGTGCTGAGCTGCCTATTTCATGCTGCCAATACAAGTGCTGCAGCTCCAAGCCCAGCCTGCCAACAACTCACTCCCTTGTGTGTGCAGCTCGCTAGCCAGAGGCAAATACATGAACTTTAGAGATTATCTAGCTGGAATATTCCAGGAATTTAGATTTCAGCCACAGCAGTAGGACCATACATCATTAAAGCTGCCTTTCCTGCCAATGTAAAAAGCAAACATCGATGATTTAAATCGAGGTTCCCTGGTGGCTCATTTAAATCACTTGGATGGAAATCAGTCCACCTTGTCACCATGGAAGAGGTAGAAAGGGAGGCTGTGGATTCATGACTCCCAGGTCAACGGTCTGCATCACACGTGGATCAGGTGACAGTAAATCCTGCAAGGCATGGGGCATAATAAGCAACTTTATGAGGTGTGGCACTGATAAAGCTTGGTTCCTGCAGTTGCGGGGCTTCTGTTTGGAGTTGCCAATGGCTGTGAAATGTGACTATTGGCCAGATCTTTTCCTGCAGTCATGCAGTGATCTTAGGTGCCTTATGAGGGTTAAGCTCATGAGTAAGAAGCCTTTCCTTCTGTCAGCCCTTTCATACTTGTTCTTTTTCTTTTCCATTTTCATTTTTATATTTTTTAACCTGTCTGCTTTCATGAAACCTGCAGAAGTGTAGTTATCTTTGAGATCTCCTACCTGATGTCAGATGTGCTTGAAATCAGCTGATGAATTAAAAATCATTAGGGAGACATGGCAGACAGGCTTGACCCCATAAACTTTGTGCTGTCAGGCAACTGGGTTGGCCACAAACTGCCCCATTAGGACTGTGTGGGCAGAAACAGTGCCTCTTGCAAAGCCTGAGCCAGCACAGCCCAGCAGTGGCCCCTGGGCTACACCCAGGGGGACAGATGAAACCATTCAGAATGCAGCTGGCTTTCCCTCTCAATGCACAAATGCCACCTCTGTGTCAAGCTGGTGCCTCATGCATGGGACAACACTTGAAGCCCATTTCCAACTGCACTTCCTCACCAGCAGCTCACTTTGGCTGCGTGGCCACCTGGCCTCAAGTGCCCAGACACATCTTGGGTTGCCCGGAGAGAGGTGGGTCCCAAAAGAGGCATCTGGTCCCCAGCACTAACACGCTGTGCAAGGCAAAAGTGGTCTCTGGCACAGGGAAGGTTGGCAAAGGGAAGAAATGCTCCTGTCACTCCTCAGGTAAGCAACAACAACAACAACAAAACATTTGGCACTCAAAGTCAAAACTAAATCCTCATTTCCTCTGCTAGCTCACTGGCACACAGATATGTTTAAATTGCTCTGAATTCATACACCTGTACAATAACCAACAAACCCCCAAGCCCACCAAGTAATAGAGATGTGCCGATTCAACATTTTTCTGCATGTTTGATTAATTATTTATTTATAAATTGTCAGGTTTTGTTGCCTGTGTACCTACAGAAAGAGCCAGCAGTCAGCATGAAGCAGGCACCAGAACCCAACCCCAGCTGAACGCTGGGTGTTCAGGCAGCTGCTCACTATCAGTAAGGGAGAAGCAACAGCTGACTTTGGTCCCCGTGGCATTGCATTCAGATGGGTGACATTCAGAAGTGCTGTTAAGAAAGTTTCCCAGCTTATGAAAAAATACATTAAAGAAAAAAAAAAAAAGAAATAAGATGAAGCAGAGGTATTGTCACATTGCTGCTCTCTCCAGCATAGGTTTATGGGAAAGAGAGACAAAGACACAGACTTAAACTCCTCGGACACTTTTGGCTGCCAAGTTGTCATGTCTTCTTTTTCATGATGCAGCTATGGCCAAATGGGTCTTGGACAGCATTTAGTTGTCTCCCACGCTATATAAAAAGCTGATGCAATCTACACACCATAAAGAGGAGAAAACCTCCACTGAAAACAGCACTCTCAGTTGACAAAACCAATTTATGCTGCTATGCCTAGAGGAAGTTCAGGAGTGCTCGGAGCTGGCAGAGACAGGCAGGTCCCATCACAAGAACGTGCTTTGTCTGCAGAAGCACTTCAGTGGCTCAGCTCCTCTGAACTGATTTCAGCCTCTACTGTTTAGCACAATAACAGCTCGTTAATGAGGATTTTACTTCCTATTAGGGGATACTATTGGTTCTATTTAGGGAGTCTTCAACCTGTGCTCTTTCTTTGTTCCTCTCAATGCTTTTTCTCTCTCAAACCGTTTCCAGTAGTCAAAGGAAAAAAATAAAATAAAAAAATCCTATTTGTATTAGAGTATGGGCAGTGATATTATACTTCTTCCAAAAGATCAATTTACAGGTATTCATCTGTCTTTCTAATCATTTAAAACAGAGATGAAGCCTGGCAGCTGGAAAATGCTCAAGATCTTATAGCTTGCAACTCTGGAAAGGGCTTGAGCAAATAGCTGGTGCCATGTCTGAGCGTGAAGGGGTCTGCTCTTAAATTTCTTCTGTTCTGCTCAAGCTGCAGAATAGCCCACCGGTCCTCCCAGGACCTTGGTCCAGGGCTGCCACCTCTCCATCCACCAGGATGCTGAGACCCATTTGGTGGAAGGAGAAGTCCTCTTCTGAACTGGTTGTCTTCTACCAGTTACAGCTTCTAACTGTTGAATGACCTACCAACAGCAAGTCAGCACGCTTACCACATCTCTAGGAGGTAGGCAATGGCCCAGGTATGCACTTGCCTTCTCCCACCTTGCTGGTGACACAATGACCTTCATCTCTGCAGCTAGCATTATCATAAGGGATCAGTACAGAAAGAAGAGATCAGAGAACTTAATGAAAAAAGTGGTAGGTTGCAAGCAGGCTGCATATGAACAAGAGCAAGAGGAAACATGATAAATTCATGCTGAGACCTCTGAAGATGGGGATAAGAGGGTAAAACAGAAAGTCTGCAGAAGGATAGAAATATAATTGGGATATGGCTGGAACTGTGAGATCTATTAAATTGAATTTCTGTTTGGTGTAACATCCCTTGTATATGTTAATCGGTATGTGCTCTAGCAGCCTGATTTAGTGTTATTATCAAAAAGGGTTCCTCGGCTGCCTTTGTCAAAGGAAGATTACAAATTATTCCAGATAAGTAATGGAACTAAAGACCTTTAAAACTAATTGGCCATTGCGCAATCCCGTTAATATCCTTTCTTGTCTAACAAAAACTGAGAAGGCAATTACGGGCAAATACCAAAAAATCTGTACCTGGTCTCTTGCATGAAAATATGATTTATATGCCTTTGGCTTTTCCTTTCAAGAGAAAAAAATATGGCAAATGATCATCCATCAACAGCCAACGTATCCAAGATAATGACAACCATAGTGTAAGGCCTGAACTGGGAATGGTGTAAGAACCATCCTCCTAGGCCTGCTACAGGAAAAAAAAAGGAATTTCCATAGGGTGTTCTTATTAAATAAAGAGCCCTGGCATTTGGGCCTTGACAAGCCTGAGCTGTGGTGTCTGATGAGCTACAACTGCTGTCTGACAGCTCAGGAAGGGTTGCTCCTGCCCAGGAGAGCCTTGGTGAGACAACATAAGCTAGGGCAAATATCTGGCTGTGCAAATATCCTCCCCACAGATGCTCAAGCTCCAGCAGCAATGGTGAAAACAGAGCTTGGAAAGCTCTCTGAGGCCTTCCCTAATCAGTCAGGTCCTGGCTTGATGCTACAGGCAGTGCCTTGGTCCTGATGAACTTTATTCCCTCTTTTACCCAAGCCTATTACCTGCTTTGTTCATTTGCTTAGCTGGCTGAATCTCTCCCAGATGACCCGTATCAGCTGCTAGACCTTTGTTTCCTTTATTCCAGTGCTTCATGTCCACTTGCTCAGCTAAAAGTGAGCTGGGGTCAGGCTGGAAGCCAGGAGTTCAGGCCTCTGCACCCTTGCCATCAGGGTCTAGCTCCATCTTTCCATACCATGCCCTACAGCTGCTGCTAAAATCAAGCAGGGAGAGCTTTCAGCTTCTTGCCTGACAAATTCATGAAGGCCATGCCCTCATGGGTTATATGAATGCAGCAGGCCTCACAGAGACTGGTTGAGGTGGGAAGGGACCCGTCTGGCCCAGCCCCTTGCTCAGGCAGGGCACCTAGGACCACATCTAGGCAGCTTTTGAAGATCTCCAAGGAAGACGACTCCAGAATCTCTCTAGGCAACCTATTCTAATGCTACATCACCTGTTAGAGCTGTATATATGGATGTGTATATATATATATATATATACACACACATACACTGCATATATGTCTGATGTGCTCCATCACACACATACACTGCATATATGTCTGATGTGCTCCATCACACACATACACAGACATCAGCAGAGGTGTGAAGCTTTGGTGCGCACATGTGGCTCCAAAGGTGATTCCCTGCATCCTGAGGGGCTGCTGAGAGGACAGGATATGGCTCAGGGACATCACCCTGTGAGCCAGCTCTGGCCACAGGGAGCCTTTAGGGACCACCTGGCTCAAGCTGACAGAAATCAGGTGCAGGCATGGGGAATTCTCATTTTGTAAATGAGATGATGCAATATGAAAAGAGGAGTGACTTCACTAATACCTCTGCTAGGTTTTTAAGTTGCCTAAAATTACATGCTTTATTTTATGCCCCAAAACCTAAGCAGTCTCCTCCTGAGTCAAAAGCTTTTGCATCCCATCTGCAGTGCTTTATTTGCCTGCTAGATCTGGCTAAAGTGTTCCCAGCAGCAAGATATCTCTGCAGTGCTGTGCAAGACCTCTGTCAGGTTGTTATCTTAAAGCTTCAAAGCCCTGTTTCTTTCTAAAACTTATGACAGAATTGGTTCTGGGAACCCAACGAACTAGTAGACAGGAGAAGGAAAGATCAGACAAGCCAGGTTTTGACAAAAGTGCTTTCTCTGGAATGGAGCTGTCAGAGCACAGCCTTTGGGATGTGCATCTGGAAGGAACTGCAGCCAGGTGAAATTCTGTGCCCAGAGGAGCTCTTGTCCCTGCAGCACCCAAGAGCATTGCAACATTGGCCACAGTTTGACAGAACCTTTATGCAGCTGTTTTGCAAGAAAATTAAATCCACCAAGACACTAAGACCACCAGCTCACTGAATCCACCAAGATTCAGTAAGAGCATTATGGGTAAAATATCGCTCCCTACATGCCACTGGATTTCTAACATTTTTTCATACCTGTACCAAAAGCCTTATGTTCTACTGCTGTATTCCTGTCTCAGCAGCAACTCCTTGCAGCTCAGGGAGGTAGTCGGCCATGGCACATCTTGACATCACTGTAAGGGCAAACAAACACTGAGTGTTTGCTGCTTCTCAGAAACCCAGGTGGGCATTTATGTATAAAGACGTACTCTGCCTTTAATGAATTATTGCTTTTTACCAGGCTTCATTTTCCCTATGAGGCAGAATCTTCCACGTCCCTAGTAAAAGGGATCTTAGGAAATCTCATTTAAATTTCAAGGACCTCTTAGGGATAGTTGCTAATGGTTATGCTAATTGGCATAGGGTCTGAGTGACAGTTATGTCCTGGAATGATTTGCAAATCACATTTTCTTGGAGCTTATTAGCAGACTCATTAACTGTACATCAGTACATTACTTTCAGAAATTCAGATCTAAGCAGAAAATTAAAATTATTTGCTAAATGACCTAATAAAATTGAACAAATGTGCTGAGAAAGTGAAAACTGAGGTATATCAAGACTCCAGAATTTGGCTAAAAATAATTTCCCTTTACAATTGATGTTCACCCCTCCTCTGGAAGTAGTTTCTGTCCAGGTAAAACTTAGAAATCTGTTTAAAGATGAAAACAAATGAGCCTGAATCAACTGTGTCAACAAACAAAAATCCAGCTTTTCACACCCACAGCCAGCATTAAGATTTACTACAGACTTGGCCAGGACTTTTTTCCAGTGATGCATCTTGTCATCCCTGCTCCACGTCCCCATCTGCAGAGTTCTTTGTAATTATAGAAAGTCCCATTTGAAGTCAAAATGATTAGGTGCAGGAATGAGAGCAAAGGTATGTAGAACTTATAGTCTAAATGGGAATCACTATGAAATCTCCAAGCATTTAGGATACCTTATCCAACTTTCCTCTATGTAAACAAGATGTGTCCCAAACTTCACAACATTAACCTGCAAAACAGTTTAATGAGCCTATATTTAAAATGTTGGAAAACTATCAGGATTTTATGCTAATCAGAAATACACATTCCAGTGTATGCAATATGTATATTTTGAATACACTCTTTAATGTCAAGATGCTTAGTGCCAGTCTTTGAGGGAAGAAGCATCTGAGGAATAACCTTCCTGACTCTGGGGGAGCATATCACAGTGATGCTCCAAACTGAAGTTTGCTCCCAGGCAAACCCTCGCAGGCTTGATAATCATGGACTGAAGCTCCAGATCTGCATTATCACCCACAATTTGGAGCTCCCTGAAATTATGCCCCCAATTTCTGACTTTTGAGGGACAGACCAATTTCCAGCATTGGTTATACCCACTTCTTTTCTTGTCACCCTCCCCTCTCCCTCCCCCCCCCCCCCCCCCCCCCATCCCTCTACATATGAAAGCAACCAATGCTATTGTAAAGGACCTTAAAGTCGTCTTTGAGAGTGCCATTACACAGAGGCTAGAAATCTCTGTTAACCTCTCAGAGAGCCTGGTCTTCACCTCCTATTCAGAATTAAACGAGGTGATTTCTGACTCTGGACTTTATTGCAAACTGTTTAATATCCCTACTTCAGAAATCTTGAGCTGTGGCAGGAGTAACTGATGAGTATACAGTTTTCTTGGCACAGTGAAGTGCTTGAAAAATTCTCTCCAGTTCACTGTTTCTCACGGGCATTGTTATACCTGCAATTTATGTCGGGGTGAATAAAACACATTCTGGTTCATGACACTTTTTGGTTGGATTTTTTTTTTTTTAAATGCACATAACAGCAGGTTTTAAATAGAACCCACAGGATTTTTTTTTCATTAAAGAAATCTCAAACTGAAAGAAGCTATTTAAATTTAAACGTGCTTATCAACTGCACGAAACTTTGTTTTACAAAAGAAGCAATCTGATAAAATTGAGGTGATGTACAATGAAATGCTTAGCTTTTTTTCTTGAAAGGGGATTTCAAAAGAAATAAAAGGTTTTAAAAAATGAAACTGGAATTAAATATTTTGATGTCATAGAAACAATCACTTCACATGAAAAAATATGTTCAGCTCTGGTGTTTTGGAATTGAGATGCTTGAAATCATGATACTCTCAGTAAATGAGGAAATCTGCCAAAAAAAAAAAAAAAAAAAAAAAAAACACTTTGTTTTTGAAGTGTGCTATAATTTTAGCACCCAAATATAACATTACACACTTACCTATACTGTCCTTCAGAGGCCAGCCGACCTGTCCTAGAAGAGTGACTGCAGATCATGGACATAAGCCCAAACAGGAGAAAACCAGGTAAAGGAGCATCATGAGCTGATGGAAAAGTCCTGGAAATACCACAACCACGTGTTGAGATACTGGGATCAAATAATCCTGGCATGAACGACAGGTCATGAGGTGTGGCAGGCTTTGCTTTTAAAAAACGTTGGAAGGGTCCATCCAGCCTCAGAGGCTGGGGCTGCTCCTAACCTCGGGAACCGCTGCCCGGATGGGTCAGTGCTAGTGCACCACTTGATATAACTGCATTCAGTTCCAGGAACTCTTTTAATCTCAGTAGTCCCTTTGGAATCTTTTTATTGTTATTATTATTTTTTTTTTCCTCAGAAGGTTTGAAGTGCTTCTTTAATCCACATATTTTAATATGGCCCAAACTAAAAGCACTTAGATGCTGTTACTGAGCAATCCCACCTAGGGGAGATGGATAGGCCAGATCTTCAAATGCACTAGTGGCAAAGGGGGAAAGCAGGAAGATTTGCTCTTTAGGTAAATCTTTTACATACTCCTTGTGACAAAATGTGGCTTAATTTGTCATATTCTCTCTCCCCTGGTAAATAAGGAGACCTCCTGTAAGGAAGAACCTGGGAGACTGCAGTGACTGTGGCAGAAGACGCAACATAACAGGAAGGCAGTATAAGCTACATCACAATTTGGGCTGCAAAGTTTCCTGACACAGATAAAAAGTTGTGTTATTGTAAGCAGAAAACTGCGTCCTCGGGTACCTCTTAGCACACTGAGTGTGGATGGAAGCACAACATCAGGGACCTTGCACAATGGTGGGTGTTGGGGATCAGTGTGGAGATAAGAAGACCATGTCAGGAATGAATTAAGAGCATGGATGGACATTGCCTCAGGATCCAGACATCCCCTAAACTGGGTTGGACAAAGCACAGAAGTTTTGGCCAAAGTCTGGTCTGACCCGCTACGAAAAGAAGAGGTTGAAAGCCAAAACGTTTGGCTGCGAGTCTAAAGCTCCTTGCTGTACCTGGCATGCCTGCCTGATGCCTCCTCAGGCTTCCTGACTCTTCCTCCAGCAGCCAGCTAAGAAACACAGGCAAACAAACTCATGTCCTAGGAGTGAGGTGAAGCTCTTCCTTAGCTAGAAGGACTAATTATAATAGGTAAAATTTAGAAGTTCAGACCTGTGATATATGAGCCCAAGAGGCCCAGTAGTGTTGTCCAAGACCTGTTTCTTTACACTTGCTTAAGGTCCAGGGGCAGTCTGGATGTCAAAGATAAAGCAACTTTCAGCATGACAGCAATTTTCATACGGTGCCTTTCATCCCAGTCCCTTCTCACATTAGTGACCCATCAGTCTCCATATTTCCACTTGGCTTTACAAGTTGCTCAGCATTTTGAAAAATCAACCTACTTGTTTAGGAAACTGCATGAGAAGTCAGGAATTCAGCAGTATGCTTCTACACCTAAAAACATCGTTCTAGCTTAATTTCTATTTCCCTAGCATTAACATGGGAGAAAGAAACCTCCAGACCCTGCACACATCTACAAGTTTGCTTCAGGAAAGCCCTTTTTCCCAGCGTTTTTATTTATATCTACATCCTGGTTTCAGCTAGGATAAACTTTATGTGGCTGGTACAGTGTCCTGTGTTGGATTTAGGATTTTATTATTTTTCCTGCCTTTCCTGCCTTAAACTGCCTTTATCTTGACCCACAAGTTTTACCTTTTTGTGATTCTCTCCCCCACCTGGCTCTGCAGCACTCAGCTGCCTGCCAGGTTAAAGTACAACAATCTGTAACCTACAGCCACTGTTTCCAGGCATTCAAGCTACCCATAGGCAGCATTATTCCAGTGGTTTTGCAGGAGGAAAATCTCAAACATTCAGCCTTCTAAAAAACATACCCAAGTATTAGCAGCCCATCCCGCTGGCTCTTGGAGTTTTTCCCTGCAGCTCCATCTTCCCACTGCTTTTCTGTGCCTGTAGTAATAAAAACAAGGCAATAATTTAGCTCCCATGATTGTTGTACTGAAGCTTGTTTATCCTAGTCTCTTATCTTTTCCATTCAGAGCCAATGTATCTTATTACTTTGCTGCAAACATGGTCAGAGATGAAAGATTCTGCCATATATTTTCCTTCATATTAAACCACAAGGCTTTGTCCTTCTCTTTCGTTTTTCAATCTTGGACTTTATTGTTTCTGACTATCTCTGCCACGTGTGATTTTGGCTTTTGTGTGGATGTGAATATGTGCATTTCTTTATTTATTCTCTTTATCACAACTAAACAAGATTGGGAGCACTTTAAAATAACTGGCCACTGAATGCTCTTTCATAAGTTATTCCTTGCAATAACCTCACCAGGGCAGACTGTGTTATGCAGATACCAGAATAAAACATTTCTGAAGACTTGCAGTATTTCTACACATTCTCTTTACCTGTTTTGTACATAAGTATTTCACAACAGGGGAAAAAAAACACCTGGAGTTGGTAACACCACCAGGCCAGATCCTGCCCCCTTCAGCCCAGGGAATGGAACCAAGGGCAAAATCTCAGGCAGGGCTTGGCAGGACGCTGGGGGATGCTGTGGGACTGGCTAAACTGAATGATGTCCTCCTCGTATCAGCTAAACACAGCCCAGCTGCAGGTAAGGATTACAATTCCTGATTACTTAGTAGCACAGTTAATTATTTTTCCCTCTATCTTCTCCCATCAGATCTCACGTGGCTTGTTTCTATTGGAAGGGGCTGGGTTTGCTCCAGACTCAGTGGACATTATTTCTATCCTGCTGAGGCAGAAATGGGGAGTCAGGAGAATAATCAGAGTTTTAAAACTGTTTAAGTAATAATAGTTCACCTTTTTAATCTGTACTTTGAGGATGGAATGGAAGAGAAGCTGGAAAGATCAGGGTGCCTGAAGGATTAGCATCTGATTTGGGTTTAAAGGAGTAATCACATCACCTAATTTAGTCTCCAAATGCCAGAAGGTGTGTTTCTCTAGATGATCAATGAAACAAATTGGTTATTCCAGAGGGAGGCTCAAGCTATGCTTAAACCATGAGACTCATAAGCAGTGCCCAGCCATGTCCTATCCTAATCCTTTTTCCTTTTCCAGTGTGACTCACAGCCCTTTCTGCTGCCCTGAAGGGAGCAGGGACAGGTTCCAGCCAGCAGACCAAGGCAGGTGTGCACCATGAGTGCTCCCACCCTGCCGTGGGGACCAGCTCAGCTCACTTGGGTGGCTGGAGCTGGAGCATGGGTCCCATGAACAACTCTCAGAACACCTGGTCAGTCTATAGAGAGCTTAAGCAATCACAGAATAAGATTCAGACTATCTGCCAGTCAATACCAATCCCCTCCTGACTGCTAGTGCTCTGACACCTGTAAGATGGTGACAGGGGTTGCACTCATCCCATGTAACACTAGTATCCCAGCCACAGCTGCACCTTCTCCTCGCACCGAAAGGCACAACAGCAAGGCTCACTTATTCGTCAATTTTCCTACACAAACACAAAGACAGGGATGGCTGGACATCACCAGGGCTGTGCTGGCGACACGACAGCTCTCCCTTTTTGCATTCAGTTATCTAAACACTGCACAGTGAATTGTTCAGCCCATAAAATGGTACAACTTCCAGCAGGTACTAACTGTACAGAAGAAAAGCTATAGTTTTCCCAGTTTTCCTGTGGATGCAGTGCTCATGGAGCCACAATGAGATCACACTTATGTACTTTACTTTGCTGTTGTCCACCCACTGCTCAGCTGAAACAGTGGGTTGGAATGAGAGAAATGGAGACCCAATGGGGAACATTGCTGGGTGTGAATTCCTATTCACACCTCTAATTAATGTCAGTAGAGTCATCAATGGTGTAGTCACATTAATTACATGTGAATGACAGCTACAATAGCTTTGAGAATAAGAACAATTTCACTAGACTGCCAAAGACAACATATATTCGACATAACACTAATACTGAGCATATTAAAAAATAAATAGTGATTTAAAGATTTTAGTATTAAAATTATGTATATTACAGCAGCAATAGAAAAGGTCATAAAAATGGAAAAGCACACTTTAGAAATACAGTTAGTACCAGTGGTAATTGCTTACCAAAAGTTTCTTACAAGAGGAAGCTATAAATACTTTCATAGTGGTCATTAAGCCTTCCCAAACCTCATCTGCTGGGCACCATCTGTTCTTCTGGCCTTAGCTGTAGGAGGGCATCCGTGCTCTGCAAGCACGAACGCACACAAGCCGCTTGCACGCTGCAAGCTGCCCTGCACCGGTCCGGGAGCAATGACGTTGGGCATAGCACTGCCACCGCAATGCAGTCCATAACCAGTGGAGAATTCAGACCACACAGGGGTTCAGTTCTCATCTCCCTTGATCCCAGGGAGCCTGGGGGCTTCTAACACCATTCAGTGGCAATGGTTGGGTGCAAGGAAGGCAGCAGCTGAAGCCCTGGGCCAGGGGGGTCGCATGGTTATGGGGATGTAGGTGAGGAGATGGCAGAGGGTGCCTCTACCAGGCAGTGTGGGGGCGTGATGGGGACATGGGTAGACATTTCTGCATGAGCTCTGATCTGCAAGTGACAACACACGAACACATCACAGCATATCTCTTCCGACCTAGCTAACTGCAGAGATTTGGAAACCACCATGTTAAAAACCAGCCTGAACTAGTACCCTTCTCCTTCTTGACTGGAAGAAATCCAATTCCAATCACGCTCCCTTAGTGCAAAAAGAAGCACCTTCCAAACTATACAGAGAACGAAAAGCTTGCTACAAACAATATTCTGTCACTGAATCTTAGCAATATTGGGACTTTTTGTTTCCTTTTTTCATTAGGAGGTATTTTCCTGTCCATTAGCATCCCTGGTCCTCCTGTGCAGAAGTGCATAACCTCTAACACAGTAGAGCTGACAAGCAGCAAGAGCTGTGTAGCTCCCCGATGGTTAAATCTATAGGAAACCTCTGGTGTTTAATGAAACCCCTACGGAGACCTCCATATTAGCCATGGTTTAATGCTCCATAATGGCAGCAAGTAATTTATCTATGAGCAACAACAACTCCTGGTTCTCTGTGCATTAAGAGTTATTTATGAGGCAATTTTAACAGTTTCACACTGGCTGGTCATTATGCTACTGAAGGCTAACTGTCGGCTGTTGTAGCCTAGGAGGAGAGAAATACTTTCCCTGTCACAGGCTAAGTAGTAAACAGTGACACAGGAGCACTTGCATGTGGGTGTGTGCATAACTGGGAAGAGATGGCAGAAGAAACAGCTCTACAAGAAATCCTTTGAAATCTCTGCACTAACAACACAATCTATTTCTCATTTCCTCCAGCTCTGCCTCAAAGTCCCTCCTACAGCTCCCATGATGGCACCTTTCCTCTTCCTCCTCCTTGTCAGCTGCCAGCACTATTGTTGGAGATCGGGTTGGAGAACGGGGCAATTGTAGGGATTTACCCAGAGATACCGATGAACTGCAGAGCCAAGATATGGCACCAGGTGTAGGGAATTTGCTGCGGTCTGGTGAAGGACCAGCTGGAACAGAAGCTACTGAGATGCCCCTAGGACTGGGGTCAGACAGGAGTCAGCGAGAAGCTAGTCTTCAGGCACACAGTTTGAGTGCTGGTAGTAGTTGTGGTAGGTTTTCCCTTTATGAAGATTCTTACAAAAAAGCCTTGTAACAGCACATGAATCACTGGTTAAGGTCAAAGCAGAGTGATCCTGTACTCAGAGCTGCAGGATCTTCCTTGGTGTCCCTAAGGCTCAGATCCTAGCTCAGGTCTCTCTTCTGGCACTCCTCTTCTCCTCAATGTGCTGCTCAGCAGAACTACCCAGTTGCATGGTGATAAAAGCTAGGTATGGTGATAAAATCTAGGTATCTTCTAGGTAGCTGCAAGCCACAATTTGTCCCGAGTTCACCCTGTTGGCACTGTGCAGGCCAGAAATGAATCCATCTTTTTTTTTTTCCCTCCCTTCCCAGACCTCTGCAGGTTTTGCTAAATTATCTGGCAGATGTGATGCTGCACAAATTTGTAGAGCAGATGTGCTTACCAAGAAGGTCCTGTAGCTAAACCACTTTTTCAGACTGGAAGCTCACATCAGGAGAATTTACTTTGGGGAAACATAACTCCTCAGATGTACATATGGGTTTGCTGAAGCCAGTTAAAACACATTTGCCTATCAGAACGAGCCTCATCTGGCTTTCTGGATCCAGCCCAACAGAAATACTAAAAATAAACCTCTTGCTTCCACTGTCCGTTTCTCCCAAAGTGAAATCTTCCACCCCTGTGGAGCCCTGTTCCAGGGCCCCCCTTGCTGTGCCAGCTTCCCCCTGCATCTCGACAGGTGTCCCCCGTGCCAAACCTTCTGCTTGCCCTCTGCCCAGCAGCTGGGTCTCTCTGCAGAGCCAGGATTGCTCCATGAAGGTGTTGGGCTCCTTATCCAGGCTATGGGCACAGGTTGTGATGGAGAATCCCTCTTCCCAGGACAGTGCTGTCCCCCTCCCAGCTCTGGGTCAGGTGGAGCTATCGTGACTGTGGTCACCCTGAAACTTCAAGACCATTTTCCAATATATATCTTACCTCTTTCACCAGCACCAGAAGACACTCTTAACACTCACAAAGTAACAGTTTCTCCATTGACTTATTGCTGAGTCACTTTTCAAAAAGGATTCAGACCAAGAGAGGTTCCCATCATAGGAAGTTTCAGTTAAAAGCAGCTTAAAAGGTCTTAAAATGGGAAGTCCTGGGACAGCCTTACAGTGTTTTGTGGCTTTAGTTCATGTTCAAGCTGGCCTATACCGTGGAAAAACCTACTAAGATACAAATACTTCTATAGTCTTTAAAATATATAGCACATATCAGGGAAACATCTAATATTTTGGACATCAGCTCTCCCAACTGCAGCTATGTGAAGAATCACAAAATTTTCAGCATTTACTGAGCAGATCAATACCTCCTTAACTGAATCCATAAAACTTCCAGAGAAATCCCCACCTGTGAACCCACCTTATCACTTACTTTATTATGATATCACCAATGTGCCACTGATACCAACTGGAAAGGCCAGCTATATTGCCCTGAAAATGCCAGTTCTAGATTCCCAAAGGATTTTTCAGAAACAATTCTCAATCTATTCAATGAGAACTGAACCCACATAATAGCTTCCAGAGTTGGACTTCATTATCTTCAAGTAATTGAGTTTACCTGGCCAAAGAAAGGCCAGCGATGAGTGAAGAAGGCCATTTCCTCACTCATGGGAGCTTCCTCAGTCACAGCCATCCCTTAACACTGGAGCACACACATTAATTCAATTTCTCCATCCTACTTCCCACTCCAGCAATCCTTCATAAAATAAAATACCAGCATATATTCTACTACCAGTCATTAACCACGCAGTTTACACTGGTCTTGATGCTGTGCTTTGGAGCATTAACCAGACCTCCAAAGCTGTATATGAAGCAGCAGAGGCTCACAAGCATTTGCACCAAAGCTATATTTCTCTATTTACAAAGCCAGAGCTGGGACTGAGCTCTCTGCAGAGAAAGTAGGAGTTTCTAGAAGAAGCCAACAAGACTGTACTGGTGTAAACCAGAAACACTACGTGATTTTATTTTACTAGGAGAATAAACTACTGAGTTAACTTGCCCTTTCTCTGCCTCAGAGAAGATTTAGCAAAGGAAGCAGGGCTGTGAGAAAGTCCACTTGCGGAAAACTATCAGCACAGAAATCTTTGTTTTTTCCTTCCCTTTTTCTTTCCTGAGCACCAAATGATGAGATATGCCTAGGAGCATCCTATCCGTCTCTCTCCATGTCTGGTGGAGGATCAACACTTTTCTCCTTGAATACTTAAAGGCTTTCTGCCCCAAGTCATGCAACATCAGACAGTGAGCCAGCACTGACACAATGACATTGAAGGTGGGATGAGAGGAATGGCACTTGCACAAGCCCCTTCCTAACAGCAGGACTGAAGGAACAGGCTTGTACTGGGAAGAAAGAGGATTTTCTGGCATTTTCAAATCAAGCTTAGTTAGGAAAAATGTGGGAACAATGACATGTTGCTAGCAAGAGTTAACCTTGGAATAGCTTCAGTAAACTTTGTTTTCTTTATTTTACTGATAGCACAAACAATAGCTCTTTAGTATTTTCTAAATGCTTTTAAGTTGTCAGAGCAAAAAGAACCCTCTTTAGATGGAATTTCGATATATACAACTGCAATGATTCACACTGCTGAAATAATTTATTTACACTTGTAAATTGGGTACTTTTACAAAGCCAACTGCTACTGAAATCAATGGAGATGCTTTCATGCTCTTAAAATTTCTCCCATCCACCCCTGTAAGTCTTCTGGCTTTAAAACACTTCTTAACCTCGGGGCTTTACTTCCTTTTAGACAAGTTACGTGTATGAATAACATCAGAGAAAGGTTATATGTACGTAAAAAAGCAGAGAAGCTCATTGTGTGTCTGGAAGGGGGGGAACTTACTGTGTCAGCTGTAACCAGGCTGCTGCAGACCAGGGCTGCAAAGCCCCAGCTGCCATCACAGCTCTGCTGTGCCTGCAGCCCTGCTCCCTGGAGGTGAGCTAACTCAGGTGTGAGAGATGAAGAATCACCTTTTCATCTTTATTTTGGAGCTGGCTTCTTCTGGCTTCATGTGAAGCCCCCTAATTCCTGCACCAGGGGAAATAGTGAGCAATCAATCTCTATCCATCTTCTCCCTCCCTCCTGTAGTTTTACACATCTCAATGTCCTCCTCAGCTGTTTTGTTCCAAACTGTCACAAAGGAGTAATAGACAGTGTTATAAATGATAAGGCATATTTACAAACAGGCTATTATGTGTTTGGTTTTTTTTTTGTTTATTTTAAATCAGAGCAACACCAGCAACCCCCCATAGAGTAACATTTGTGTATACTGTTGATAAAAGGTACTTTTACGCAGAGTATGGGAAGGGGAAAATCAATGTAATTTCAGCTAATCGTATGAAAGCAGTAACTATATTGTGATTATTGCAAGTGAGTTTTTCCATCTGTACCTAGTGTAAAACTTCACAGCAACACTAATTAAATCTACAATTTGTCCTCACCACAGATATAAAATGTAAGTGACAAAAGAACAAATGAAAAATGATGGCCTGGGGGGAAAGTAAGTTTAGGCTGGAAATTAGAAGGATCCTTGCATTAAGGGAAATGAAGTATTTGAACATCCTTAACTTGGAGTCAGAAGACTGAAAAAGTCTGCATGGTTTTCCCTTGCCTGTCATGAATTTCACCTAATTCTATACAAAATATTTGCAAGGGGGTGTAAAAATTTGAACTTTCAGACCAAAAGCTAGAAGTCAGTAGGAGCTGCTTGTGAATCCAACCCAGTGCATGTGTGGGAGCTGTGAAACCAGCCAAAGGAGGTCTCCAAGCATCCCTTCGTGTCCCGATGCTGCAGAACTCCAACCACAGGGTGACCTGCAGCCTCTGCCAGAGCCGTGAGCCAAAGGGAGGGAATGGATGCCTTCCTAGCAGGGCTGCTCACCCCCCGGAGGAGATCTTGCTAAGTCAAGGTTCTCATTCCATGTATGCACACATGAGAAGGACCAACTTGACATCGTCCGGACCACATAAGCTGAGCTTTCATTTCCAGGGCTGTCAGTGTTAGCTTTTGTTAGCATGACACTTGGCAGGGGGGCTAAGCTTTTTCTTTTTGACCTTCACAGTAGGAGTCAGAATGCTATGTCCAACACAATAACATGCAGTGTTTTTAAGCTGAGGATTTTTTTTTCTTGAGCACTGGAGTGGTTTCAGGTTACACAAAAGCCATCTCCAACTGATGTACATAAGGTCCAAAAAAAAAAAATCAATAGAAAGAAAAATTCCTTTGTGTGTTTACCTTGCCCTTCTAACTGCAGTGTAGGAGAGGCCATTGAAAACGTCTTTCTCCAAGCCCATGCAGTCTCAAGCCAGTCAGCAGGAAACAAGATGCCTCATGCCAAAGCAGAGCCATGTGCAGTAACTAAAAATCAACATAGTTAGTATGTGCAGAAGCGTGAGTGCAGTGTGGGAACTTTTTTCACTGCTGCTTTTGACTTGAAGAGTTTAGTGAATAACATGTTAACTCACCGCCGAGCACAGAATGAGCTGACGGTACTTTGCTGGCAGAAGAAAGACATCCCTACTTGACTGAGATTACAGCAAAATGCAGGAGGAAATCCAAGTGGAAGATGAAGAAGGTGCTGGCATGGTCATGTCAACCTGCATCTTGCGTTTCAGAAGAAACATGGATTAACTGGTGGCTGTTCTGAGACAGGCAGTAATGGGAAGGAAGACTCATCCCCTGGCCAAACTGGGTAGGAAGGAGTCATCAGCTTTGTATGACTGTGTTTTAGTTTAACACCTTCATCAAGGACAGGCTTTCAGGAGGGATCAATGAAAACATTGACTACCAATATAGAAGACCACAGCAAGTAAAGAAGTCCACTGACTGTTTTTGGCTATGACGTGCCTGCTCACTCTGTTCTCGGGTGCAATTCTTCACCAACTATAGAGCACACTTGTGCATAATCCACACTCTGACTATAAAACCAGAGGATCTTTGGTGTTGCTATGAAACATGCCAGAAGTGCAATTATTTGCCAACTTTATGCCCCCAGTACCCTCAGTTTTGCTGTCCACTTTGCAAAATCACCAGCATGTGCAGCTTCACTGCTGCTCAGCAGGGTGTTATAATCTACGTGCATTGTATGGCCAACTCTACTCCAAAAAAAAACAAAAAAAACCTACAGTGCCTGATTCTCAGGACAAGGTTCATACCACAGAGTTGCTTCCCCACCTGGAAAACAGCAGTTTTTTTCCTGAGATTGGTTTGTCCAGTGACAGTTTTATTGGAGAAGGAAAATGAATATTTATATTTGCAGCCCTTGCCGTTCCCCTTGTGGGGGAGTGAAAAGCATCAAAGCTGCATCAGAACTGACTCAACTGAAGACAAATCATCACTCTTTCCTCTCCTGCAGCTTCCTTCCTGCCCCTCTCACTGCTCCTATAACTTATCCTCTTATTTACCTTATCTGTCACTGTTTCACACTGAAAAAGTTATCTGGGAAGACCTTTAAGCATCTTCAATGAGAATCCACTGCAGAGAACATTATTGACAAAATTCTCCCTTTTAGATCTGTTTTTTAAAGTAAGACAGAGTTTGCAGTGCAGGTTTTTGGAAGCTATTCAATTTATCCTTTTCTAGAAGAACACAAGAGAAAATCCATATGCTGAACAGCTGCACAAATTTATTAAGTAAGCAATCACTTAGGGATCTTACGTCATATACGTGAGGCTTCAGGCTACAGGAAACTACAGTGCATCCCTACACTAGACCCAAGAACATCAGATGTCCTGTAACCTACCAAGGTGAAAGAGCAAAATAATAATCCTAAGCAAAGATCCCTGAAGAGCTTTAACAGCACCTTCCCACGAGTACTGGAGCAGGCAGTCTGCACACCCAGGTGTAATCCCTGCCTGAACACACCCAGCCCTGAGCAGCAACACCGCACCTACAGACCCCCAGGGACCTGCCACAGAGGTGAGCAGCACCCTGCAGTGCCACAATGCAGCCATTCGCTGGCAGCAGAGGCAGACCCTGAGGTTCCCAACCACTTGCAAAAAAAAAGAAAAGAAAAAAAGCAAAGAATTCATGCTGCAGGACTTCAGCTTACTCAGAGACAAAGGAGCTAAAAGAAATCCTAACTTAGAAGAGTTATTCTTTATATTGCCAATGTACCCTGAAACTCCCTTACAAATCGCAGACTAGGCAGCACTGCCTGTAGCATTAACTTCAGTACAACTAAGCAGGCACATCATGGGCAGTGATATTTAGCTTTCCCACCTCCACAAACCCTTTAGCTCCTAGTGCAGCCGCTAGTGCCACAGTAACTATCAGCCTGCGAGGGAGCTCTGCAGTGGAGAACACAAAGCCAAGCCTTAAAGAATGGTTTTACAGGACTAAAGAAATCACACCTCTCTTCCCATGCTTGGTGCAAATAATGCTAGGTTCAATGGGGACCCCTTGGGAGGGGAATCAATCCCACCCACAATAAATGAAGCGTTGCCATTTGTATGCGAAAAGAAGAGCATCACAAGCCAGTTACACTAATAACCCATAAAACCCAAATCACACAGGAATAGGGCTTTACCAGCTCTGTGATTTATACCTCTATAGATTGGTAAATAATGGGGACTCTTGCTGTTTTTTCTTTCCTGTGTGAAAGCTCCCATTATCTGAGCTAGAATTGAAAATGCAAAAATGAAACAGATGTTTGAGCGCTGTGGTACTGCACCTCTCTGCCCCTTAAAGAAAGGGGTATTGCTTTGCATTTAGGAAGCTGTCTATGCAACGTGACTGCCACTAAAAAGCGAACCTGTTAGAAGGTCACCAGCCTCCAGCAGTACCAAGACACAGCAGCATCACCCTGTGCCCAGTTCAGTGACAGGAAAGCATTAAAATACCACTTTCTCAGCTCAGGGGACTGCTGCCGTTCATCCCTGCTTTTCACCATGGCTTTGTGGAGATCCACACCCATGGGGATCTCTCACACTGCACATGGAAAGGACACCTCCTGGAGGTCAGGGTGTTTTCCTATCCATCATTTAAATCTCCATTGGTTCACATACCTGCTCCTGTGATGCCACAACACTTTCTGTCCGAGCAGTTACAGGAGCACCAGGAAGCACCGCAAAAGATACCTGCTGGGTACAGCAAGCAGGATGCTCTGCAGAAGGAGCTGAGCTGGAGCCACCTAAGCACAGAAAGCAGAGCAGGACCTGCAGACCACCAGGTAAGTCCACAAGGGTGAGGAAGCGCCAAGACCACAGCAGGCAGTCAGGCTGGAGAGAGCAAGGAGCAAGGCACAGCACATACACAGCACTGCTCCAAAAAAGGAGTGGGGTTAAGGGCCTGAGCTTAAATACAGCCCTGGGAGAAGGGCTGGTGGCCTAGCTGAGGCTTGTCAGGGTGATTAGAGCCTGCTAATGCATGCAGGGCACTATGATAGTAACTGCCTAATGTGCATGTTTTATTATCACTAATGCAGTGCTTGAGGAACATGTACTTTGTTTCTGGTACCTCTCTAGAAGCTGAGTGTTTTTCCCTGCATTGTGTGAAGGAGGAACTGGGCCCCTGAAACACAAATCTCTTCAACAGATTTTCTCCTTGCACTGCCCATCTTAGGTGCAAAGGTGACACAAATATATACGTGGCTCTGGATGTCCACTGGTGATGGAAGCAAAGCCCAGGGGAACTGATTACTGATGATGTTGGAGGCTATGTGAAGCCCGGAAAGAAAGTTTTTAAGATCAGTTTTGGGGCGGATGGCTGCCTGCAGCAAGCTTATTGCCACCTGGGTTGGGGGTTGTTTCCTGAATGACGTTATTTGACTCATCCCAATTCGTTATGCTTTTGTCAGATCAAAGCTAACCAAGTGACTAAAACACACCCATGAAGTACATGGTCTGACGTGGCAGATGTAGTCCTTGCAGAGAAAAAATAAGTGTGTGGGTTTTTTATTATTTTTATTTTTTGTTTTTGTTTTTTAAATTCTCATAAGTAACTAAAAAGCACATGGAATTATAAAACTGAAACAACAAAATGCCAAAGAGACATTTTCATGTTTACCTTGTGTGCATTAAAATATATAATAAGGCTTTATGAAATAGGCTGTATTTCTCCTCCAGACATTCCCGATGTGTAATAGGGCTCATTTGAATTGGAAAACAGAAAAGTCTTGGAATCACTCTAGACATAATCTTGGGGATTTTCCAGTAAATTCAATTTATTTTGGACTTTGCATGTGGGCCTGACTGAGCCTTGGAAGGTGCAGGAGAATTTTTTGGAGCCCCTGCGTTCGATTTCTATCTGTTACACAAATGGGAGCCCAAAGCAGTTGTATTTATAGCATAAGATTTACTTCAGCATTACATCTGGATGTATTAATCAAGATCATGCTCTGGCTCCATCCCTAAATGTTTTCCTTTTTTTGAATGTAGATGAGAGGGAAAGAGAGTATGAAAGTTCTTCACGTGTATTGTACCCAAACTGAATTTATGTTCAAAAAAAAAAAAAGGGAGGTGGGGGGCAAATGAGTAAAATATTTTCCCCTGTTATAACTTTCTTAAATTTCTCATTTAAATGGCTTCAGGTTTTGGATCACATGAGGATAGAAAGGAGACCACCTTCCAGTGTCCATAAAAACTTTGAAATACAGACAGCTGCATTTTTCTTCTTCATTTCAACTGAAGAAGGATGTTTTCTCAGCTTTATGGCAGTGCCGTTTCACTGTCATATGACAGGGCTTTTTCTTCTCTCTTGTTAAATACAAAGAGCTTGGAAAAGCACGTGTATGACTCCTGCAAGGAGGGAGCACAGGGCTTGAGGGGGCCTCAGGAGATCGTCTTGTTTATTTTCTTGCCCAAAGGCAGGATCAGCCCTCCCTGCATCTTCCCTGACAAATGTCAGCCACACACATCTTCAGTCAGACTACAGGGAACAGCACCGAAATTCGATGAAGTACATCAGGATCCAGTAACAAGCAACTATTAATTTGAAAGCATAATTATTGTTGGGCAGGATTGTTTCTTCAGAGATGGTCTCTTAAAAGTGATGCTGAGATCAGGAGATCAAATTATTCCTAGCTCAGCCCAAGGAGGTGGAAGTGGGGAAAGCTTGGGAGAATTATTGCATTCTGGTTTGCACAGAAAAGAAGGTGTGTAGGAGAAATGGCTCTTTTCTTTTCTTTTCTTTTCTTTTCTTTTCTTTTCTTTTCTTTTCTCTTCTCTTCTCTTCTCTTCTCTTCTCTTCTCTTCTCTTCTCTTCTCTTCTCTTCTCTTCTCTTCTCTTCTCTTCTCTTCTCTTCTCTTCTCTTCTCTTCTCTTCTCTTCTCTTCTCTTCTCTTCTCTTCTCTCCCTCTCCCTCTCCCTCTCCCTCTCCCTCTCCCTCTCCCTCTCCCTCTCCCTCTCCCTCTCCCTCTCCTTCTCCTCTCATTTTTGCAGAAATGTAGTTGCTTTTCCAGGAGGGAGGCATTTAGGGAGCTGGATCTGACACTCATGTTTCTGAAGATCTGAGTATATTGCCATGGTTAAAACCCAGCATGATTATGCAAAATTAAGCTCTATGCATGCCTGGGAGTGCATGCGGGTGTGCAGGTGAACTGAACGTAGTAGCCTTACCCGAAACACAGCTGCTTTTCTTAAGACAGTGAAAAGTTTCTCCTGTCAAAGAAATACAGAGTGCTAATGGAAGGTAGGATCTGAGCAGAAATTATGGTTCGACCAGACTGCACAGGCTGGATCCTCAGACGACATAAACTGGTGCCTACAGTGGCTCTGACTGCCAGGCTACGTGAGGCTTCCTCACCCACCCTGCTCAAGGTCTCTCCATGTGCCCATCAGCACCGAGGTTGGGCACTGAATCAAAAGACCATTTTGACTACCTCATGACTGATTCAGAAGGACATCTTTATAAGAAAGCTTTCCAGGTTCTATAAATATGAGACATTCAGTGAAGGGATTGGGGATGAAGTCCCATGTCCTCGAGGGTTCGTGGCATCTTTCTATGGTACTCAGGAGGGCTGGGCCTTCAAGCTGTGAAGGGGGTGAAATACTACCTCATTATTTCCACAGTCCAAAAACCATAGCATAAGACTAACACACGGCAGCCAGAAAATGAATCTTAGGAGATACTGACCATAAACAAAAATGAAATAAATACTTTTCCATTAGGCAGGCAGACAATCCATAAGCATTCAGCCAGCCAAGACAACACTCAGCTCAAAAATGCCAGTGAACATACCAGGAGCATTTGTTGCTCAACCACTCACTCTTTATCCAGATGTCCCAGGCTCTCTGACCTGCCACGAGTCACGTCACATTCCTACAGGGCTCCAGGGCAGATGCCCACACAGGACTCTTCCTCCAGCCCCTGCTTGGACATGCATGAAATAAATTTTAAATTCCCCCCTGCCACAGAATATCTGTTCAGGAATTTCAGCTTTTTTTTTTTTTTTTTTTTTTTTTTTTTTTTTTTTTTTTTTTTTTTTTTCTGGGCAGCTCCAAAGAGAAAACCTGACCTGCCTGGATGCCTGCAAAAAGGGGCCAGACCTGGGAGAGGCAGGACTGCATCTTCATCATGCCGAAAAAAGCCTTTTTGCTAGTCTGGGATCTTGCTCTGCACTGCTGTGCTCTACCTCTGCTGCCCCTTCTGCTATTTAGCACAGTACTAAATACTTTGCTCTGCAGATGTATCCTGAGAGCTTTTAGAAGTGTAAGTAAATATTTGCAGACCTTTTTGTCCTCCCTTACAAATGTTTAGCCTTTATTTGGAGAAGTGTTCAGCATCCAGAATGCCAAGGGTTATCAAACAACTCCATCCAGATTTAAATACTGTTTTCATATTGCACTTTCAGTGAAAGATCTCTGAGTGCTGTTCTGAAAGTGTGAATTGATGAAGTCTCACAGCATCATTTGACGTAGGTATCATCAACCCACTCTCTTACAGTGCTCATTTAAGACACAGGGTGTTTTCCTTACACACCCAAGGTCAAAGCAAGTCAGTATCTGAAGCAAGACAGCCCAGTGCCAGACTCCAGAATACAGTTGATGGGGTGTTCCTTAATGCAAAATTAATGGCTATCCATCACCATGCAGTGGCATTTAACTAAAGGTGCTCAACACGCCAGTAAATAACATACAACAATAAAATGCACATAAATTTGAAGTCCAAATCATCTAGTTTCAACAGTTTCTACAAGTAAGGAATTTGGCTCCCTAAATCCAAACAAACCCAATTGAAGAGGCATACATGTATAATGAACTGACAGCTCAGCCTCTGGGATTGGACTGTTCTCATTTAGGTATGGGTCGAGACTAAATCAATTTAGTTATTAGGTACTTGCAGGATGAGCACAAAACAAGGAAATGGAGCACAAAAAGAAGACAGGAGATAACAGAAAATGCCAACAGGTAAAAATAAGAATTAAGGTCCTGTTTTTTTTTGTATTTTGTAATTTTTTCCTGCACGGTTATGAAAGAAGTTCAGCAATGAGCATTAAAGGTCTGAGTTCTTATTCAAGAAAGCATATAAAGACCTGTCCCCAGCCAAGAAAGGACAGCTCAGGACTAGCGGAGCAGGTACACCCCGGCCAGGAGGAGCCACTGATGGAAAACATGCACAAAATCCCCATTCTCTGCTACTGCCCCGCACAGAGCCCCAAGATGCAAAATGCATGAAAGGGGAAACTGGTGATTTCATTCTGCCTGAGTGTCAGCAAGGGACCTTAAGGGCAGGGGAGAGCTCTTTGCTCCATGAATGCTCTCAGCTCCTGCAGGCTCCTGGTGTCCCACAGTCACAGCCACAGCAGCAGTCCTCTTCCTGAGACACCTCAGCACGTCCACTGCAAATGAATCGGGGATTTGGCATTCGCAGCAGCAAAGACTCTGCAAATCTTCATTATTCCAAATGCATGAGGGGACATATTTAGTGCAGATTCAAGACAGAGGAAAATCCTCCAAAGAAGTTTCAAATCCTGGTTCTAAAGCAAGGTGGAGCTTCTCAACTGAGAGATCGCTCGATTCTTTTTTCCTGTTAGGATGAGTAAAACAACATATTTCTATTTATTTTCTTTTTCAAAAGTTCCTTTGCCTGAAGTCTTCCCTAACCACAGCAGAAGCAGAAATTTTCTACAGAAAATTTCATCGTGGATACTTAAAGCCTGGCAGCATTACAAGGAGCTTGCAGCAAGATGTGCCTGGGGACTCACTGGCAGGCAATGCCCCGTGCAGAGGAGGGCTGAGGAGTGGATGGAGACTGAAAGATAGAGGTAAATTTAAAGATCGCTTTTATTAGCAACTTTAAGGGGTCAGAAAAGATTGGCCCCAAAGGAGGGATGTGACTGAGGCCAGCATAGTAAACAAATTATCTCAATATCTAGTTATTACATTAAAACAACAACAACAAAAACAAAGAAAAGATTAAGTAACCTCCAGCTGAACCAGCTCTCCGGAAGCTTGTATTCTACTTGCCAATAAATAACAAAATCTACCAGTAAAGCTTTTTCACACCCTCATACTTCAGGTACCAATTTCAGCCCAAAGATCAATTCCTGACACTTAATTAGGTGAACTGAGGTGAGAGATGTTTCTACTGATTGAAAAGTTGCAGGAAGGGAAGTTAATACCATTATTTATTTGTGTGGACAGAGACCATGGAGCACATGGCAGGTGTGGGAAGCTGCCTGGTGCAGTGCCAGAGCTCAGCACCCTGCAGCACCAGGTGAAACCACGCAGCGGGCAGCAGCTGTGAACACCAGAGCAAACCCAATGCTGTTGGACTCCACTTGCTACAAAGGGAAATAGAAAGGTCCAAATGGCTTTCAGGCAACAGACACAAATATAATTGATAACAGTTCTTAAATTGAAAACCTCAGCTCCTGAGGCTGGTGTGAGATGGTACACCTCGCTGCTCCCTAGTTTAAACACTGGTGGCTGAGCTTGGTAATTAAGGCTGATCCTACAGACGTATCTGTGCAGACAGGTCCCAAGGAGCAGATCTTCAAAAGCATTTAAGCCATTAATTCCCGTTTAAATCAAAAGGACTTGGGCACCAAAGTATTTTGGAAACTTTGATCACTGACCTCTAGTATACAACCAAATCATGCCAAATCATAGAATCACTAAGGTTGGAAAAGACCTCTAAGATTATCTGGTCCAACCATCTCCCTACCACTGCCGTCACCCACTAAACCATGTCCATGAGCAAGACGTCCAACCTTTCCTTGAACTCCCCCAGGAATGGTGACTCCACCTCCCTGGGCAACCCGTCCCTATGCCTGACTGCTCTTTCTGAGCAGAAATGTCTCCTCATTTCCAACCTCAGCCTCCCCTGGTGCAACTTGAGGCCATTCTCTCTAGTCCTATCACTAGTTACCTGTGAGAAGAAGCCGACTCCCAGCTCCCCACACCTTCCTTTCAAGTAGTTGCAGAGAGCAATAAGGTCTCCCCTGAGCCTCCTCTTCTCCTAACTGAACAACCCCAGTTCTCTCAGCTGCTCCTCACAGGACTTGTGTCCCACGCCCCTCACCAGCTTCATAGCCCTTGTCTGGACACACTCCAGGGCCTCAATGTTCTTCTTGTAGTGAGGGGCCCAAAGCTGAACACAGCACTCAAGGTGCAGCCTCATCAGAGCAGAGTACAGGGGGTGATCACCTCCCTGCTCCTGCTGGCTGCACTATTCCTGACACAAGCCAGGGTGCCGTGAGCCTTCTTGGCCACTTGGGCAAAGCAAGTGCAGAACTGGAAGAGATCTGGGAAGAAGGCTTAAGATCCACACAGTTTTAACAGCCATCAGTTCCACAGTGCCTTGGTGGGACCTGAAAGCAAATGGTTAAGCAGCGGCAGCCCAGGTGTTGGATTAGGAGCATGCAGGCGGCTCAGGCCTGCAACCACCGGCAGCGAAGCAGCAATTACTGAGCATCACACATCCCTGCTCACCACCCTGGGACCTGGAGAGGGAGGTGGAGAGCTGTGTAAATGGCACCAGGTTGTTATCCCCAGGGTGCAGAAGGAGAAATTAAATGACATTGTTACAGGGCCAAGATGGCATAGTGGCAAACAGCGGCAGCAGGAATAGAAACTGGCTGTTTGCACAAGCTCAGAAACCAAACACTGCTTCTGAATATCCTGGTGCTTGGGGATTTCATTCCAGCCAATGTCTATGAATATCCTTCTTTTTATTTTAATGAATAAAGTCTCCTTTCTCATTTTAGTGAACAATTCCAGTGGTGATTATCATGCATTTTATTATTTATAGGAAACTAGTGAATATGAGGACAAAATTATCATATACCAAATTCCATTTTCCACAAACGTGGAAACTGCAATTGCCCTGCATCTTATTCAGGATACATAAGGATGGGTGGAACTCAGTTAGAAATTTTAAAATTAACTTCTTTAGCTCAAGTCTGCATCCTTACTCCCAGTTTCATATCTACATCTATGTAGATGGAAAGATGGATTTGGTCAGTGCTTTGTGTGAAAAACCTTGTTGGATCAGGAAGAAGTAAGGCTGCATCAGTAGATGAAGCTTGTCCCTGCAATTCCACCTTAGATCCAAAGTTCACACCTTAGCTCAAAGGAAGTTTCCAAGGACATTCAGCAGTTAGCAGAGCCCCTTGAAAAGCATCAAAGGTCCCGTATGCTGACATGGCCTTGGTCAGGGAATATTTTGTGTCCTCATATTACTGGCGCCTCTCTTCTGGAGCTGACCTGAGTACTTTGCATGCCCCACATTTAAGCATCCCATATCTGCCTAATCATACAGGCACCAAAAGCCCAGCTCCAGCCCCGAACGGTCAGTGGGCCAGTCTGTTGGCACAGTCATTTGTAAACGCAAATTAGCCTGACACTGTACATATTTTTCATGCACAATTATATGACTATCTTGTCAGAAAGCCTGGCCTGGCAGTTCTGCCCACAAAGTAGTTGAAGGTTGCTGGATATGTGGGTAAAACATAAAGCTAAAAGGCAGCTTAAAATTAGGAAAAAGGAAAAACAACATAAAATGTTGCAGACAAGCAAGTCCACTAAAGTTCTTAAATCCAACTCTGCCTAGAAATGCCAAACTGACTTAAATTGGAGGATCACATCCTAATCCCATATAATTAATGTTTGTCATCTTGCTGGAAACCGCCAGATTATCATTAGTTCATCTTTTGTGTTTCCAGGAGAAACTCATTACTCAGTGAGTGAAACGTTAGGAAATTATTTACAATTATGCTGCCGAGAGCAGTTGGCTAATTCCATCTACTAATTAGCACCACTTACATAAGTATAGGTAGAGTACTATAAATAATAACAGTAATGTGTGCCATGCTGGCACCAGCTCTCTTGGTCTTCTGTGCAGCAGTGGAAGCTACCCCCTCTGGTGGCCTTTTAATGGGATTTTACTCAAACCACAAGAAAGGTTCCTAAAAATTACTCTTTGCCTAGGGTAGAAAGAGTTAGAGGAATTTGCAGAGCAGGTTTTTCTAGCCTCCTTTCTTCAGTGGGCACCTTTGCTTAATCACCAGTTGAGGCTTTCCAGCCTGCTCTGGAGGAAAGTACTTCTGCATGGGGCTTTAGGGGAAGCTGAGCAGAAAAGAAAACCAACACCTTAGGTCTAACTTGGAAGCTGTTGCAAAGATTCCAGGAAGAAACCACAGAAGTGCTGAGACCGTTGGCTTTGTGCCCCTGGTGACTGCAGTCTCCTTAACTCAACCAACCCCTGAACCAGGATGGAGTGTGTAGCTTCATCACAAATCCCCTTTGCACTAGCCCCTTTGTGGCTTTCAGCAGCAGCAGTTGCATGTCGCATTCAGTACTGATTAGCCTTTGGAAAAAAAAAAAAAAAAAAAAAAAAAGAATAAACAACAAACAAAAAAGCAACAAAAACAACCCTCATCCCTTAGAGCAGCAATCTACCTTCCACTCAGCTGGATCAACTAAATAAAAGGCAGGGGAAAATTTTCTTGCTTGCACAGCAGGTTTGTATAGGCAGCCCTCACCTGAGTGAGACCTGTGCTAACCAAAATAATCTGTACTACTTTTTTTTAATCTGACCTCCACAAACCCACAGTCACATTATACTGCCATTTTGCTCGCATTCACCTTCCACCTCCATTAATCTCACCCCTCTCTGCACAAAAACCTTGATTTAGCAGGAACTCAAGCTGTAGCCCAGGCTGCTCCATGGAAATCTGTGGAGTGGCTGGAGATGTGAATTAATAAATGACAGATTTATATTACTTTAAGGAAAGAATTTGAAGCACCTTCTTTTAGAAAGCACTGCAGGTTGTGGGCTTCCCATGGACAAACGCAGGTCTTCCAGTTGGAGGTCGGGACTCACCTTCCTCAGGTGC
This sequence comes from Netta rufina, assembly GCF_964035555.1. NCBI lineage: Eukaryota > Metazoa > Chordata > Aves > Anseriformes > Anatidae > Netta > Netta rufina. Next base: position 4,945,903 of record NC_140140.1, read on the forward strand.
TGCACGGAGTCACGTGCCTTCCCAGCACTCTGGGTCTCTCTCAAAGGTCTAATGCCTAGAAACAAAGAATGTAGAGCCCACATCCTTCCTTGGATCTGGGCTGATGAATTGGCACCTGTTTGGGAAAAGAAGAAAGATTAATGCACACTCGAATGACAATCTTTTAGTCTCAGCCAGCATTTGTCTCATGTGTGGCTTCTTCTCTCAGTGACTTCAGAGACATCTGGGATGTTAGAGAGGGAAGACGAATGGTGTTGCAACACCAAGGCACACACTGACAAAAATAAGTCTGGAGAATAATTCTGCTTAAGGCATTGGAATGTGCAGAAATGAACAGCTGCCATCCTAAAGCACTTTAAATATTAGTGACATAATAAAGCACGTATTTTCATTGTTTCATATGCCTTTCAGTTTGCACACTTAGCCACAGCCAAAATTTCCTGACTAAGTGCATGGAATTGGCCAACAGATTCAGCCAAACAGTCTCAGATGCTGGAGTCCTTATTACAATGTTCCCAGCACCAACTGCCTGGAACTGTTTAATAAGATGGAATTGCAGTTTGAATGACACATATAATCAAAATTCTCATTTGTTTTCAGAAAGAAAATCCATCTAATCTCCAGCAGAAGAGAATGGAAGTGGTTTTGAGGCAGGCAGTCCATGTTCCAGTATCAATTTAGATGCAATTCAAAATATAGGATTTGCCTTAATGGATCATCAGGTCTTAATATAGAGGGAAAATGAAGGTATAAGAAGGGTTATTGAATGTGAAGGAAAGGCTATTATTAAAAAAAAAATAACAACAACAAGTCAGAAAGAGAAAATAAAATAGATATTTCTGTGAATGTAAGTAGAAACAATTACTACATGCAGTAGGATTTTTCAAAACCCTTTGGTCACTTTCTATATCCAGAGCATTTTCCTGCTGTGGCAGGAATGTTCCCTATAGCTCGTGATCCAATTTGCCAGGCAGTTTTTCAATGACCCATGCAAGACACCAAAATACTCCCTACATGATTATTGCACCACTTCAATCTACAAGATGAAATCATATAATTTTCATTACAGGGAAAAGCCTCCATCCAAAGTGGCTTGCTTGAAGAAGCAGCCAAAAGGAATAGTTTATTGCTTTTGCTGCTATTTTAAAACATATAACCTTGATTGTTTCTAGCTCAGTACTTTCTCTTTTCCTTCTCAGTATCATTCTCAAAGAAAAGCTGGTTTCTTCGTCCACTGCTCAAACCCCACTGTTTTTTCTTGTTTCCTGCCTGCTGCCTCTCTCATGTTAACTCAGCTTTTCATCAAATATATTATTTAGGAAAAACATAAACCAACAGAGCATACTCCTCTCCTTTGCCATGTACTTGTTCAGATTACTTGCCTGTTAAACTGATAGGTTGTCCAATGCACCGTGGATTTTCCCCCAAACCTAAAGCAGCCATCAGAAGAGCGCAGCCCAGCACTTCAAGCCCTTGGCTCCTCACTGCAGAGCCTCAAGCCTCGATCCCACACTACTGACCTCCCAGCATGTGCCACCGTGAGACTAAGGGAAGCTCTGCTGGCACTGGGGCTGGCTTAGCTCAAGCCCCAGCTGAGGGAAGGCAGTGAGCAGGGGCTGAGGCAATTTGCACCAGTCCAGTCTGCGATGCTGCAGCAGGACCCACGGCACCAGCCTCCCTCAAAAGCCATTCCTAAGGCTCACAGCTCATCCAGTGTGTGCATGTGAGTTGTGGCGCATGAAATTTCAGGATATAGTTCACAGGCTTTTGCCCTTGTGCTCGCTGGTCTTCCTCATCTCATCTCCCTTTTGTGCCGTGGCATCCAGCTCCCAGACAGACTCCCCCTTTCCAGATATGTCACCATTCCTCACTAAAAAGGTGCCCAGAACCCCCCAGATTCTTCACAATGATCTTCCACCCTGTGGGGGAATTTTTCTGTTTTGGTACAGATTAAATAAGAGCATGTTTCCTGACAGCTCCCACCTCTTCAGCCTTCTGTCCACGTGTCCCACAGTCCATCAGCTCACATGGCCATCAGGCCCTATCATGGTTACTGGAGGAATTGCACTGTTAGAGGTGGCCATGACAGAGCAGGAGCAGCATCTGTACCCTGAAAATCATGCATGCAGCAGGTAACTCCACATCCCTAGGTCTGGGTCCCAGCACTGGCTGTGTGGCAGCCCCAAAGTTTCCAGATGTGACAGCCAAGTTTTTGCTGGGAGCCTCCGGGACAGCCAGCCGGAGGCAGGTCTGCGTGCAGGCACTCGTGCTCGCATTCCGTCTTGGTAAGTCAAAGGCAGAAATGACTCCAATTTGATCCTGCTCACAGCATTCCCCTGGGTCAATGGATATCAAGATTTGCTTTGTTGAGCATCAGGGAAGAAAGCCTGGGCTTTGAATGTTACCTTTATATAAATGTATAAAACCAGAAACACAGCCGTGGAGACATGCACATTCACTTGTTTTCCCTGCAAACTTTAAAGTCATCACAACACTTTTTATATGTCAAATTCAAAGGGCAAAAGTTTGCCGTTGTTTTATTTTTATTCCCTCTTATTTGATTTTGTATTTCCAGCATGATACAAATCACAGGCTTACACCAGGATATAAGCCATAAAAGCATTGCCTCATTACACACACAAATGTTTGGGATTAAAATTATAGGCTACTGGCACACATAAGAGGCGGATTATAATTAGTACCTAGACTTGCGGGTGATGAATCACAACAGAGTATTTTATACCACCAGCCTTGCACTATGTAGCAGGTCAAAAGCTAATGATCCCAGCGATGCCATTCAGCACAAGTGCTGTGGGGCCGGATGCCTGTGTTGTCACATCTCAGCTAGCAGGTGACATTGCTGCTTGGACTTTCCAGGAAAGCAAAGGTGGGACTTGTGAAGGGTGCTAGACAGGCTGCTCCAGGGCACAAAGGTGAAGAAGGTTTATCTCCGGCTGCTGCATGTCAGGAGGGATGAAGCAGAGAGAAATCTGAAAAAGAATAAGGAAGGGATAGCTATTAGTGCCGGAAATTTTTCAGGTAAGATGGTTCTTTGCAGAAAAATCACCATCTCTTGAAATTGGAAGTTTCTACAGGAATTGCAGGCCTTCAAGGATCAATTTTGCTGGGAAGGAAAGGGTGACAGATGGAGCGGTGGGCAGGGAGATTGCCCAACCTCCCTGGAGCATCCACGTGGGCTGGAAGGGAGGGACTGTCCGGTGACTGACCAGATGGTTCTCCAGGTTCTCCAGACTTCAGTCCCCCTCACCATGAGGTAATTTCCAGATAAAGTTGCTGAATTTAAAAAGAGAAACATGAGCAGCTTGCTCCATGTGATGACAACGCAGACCTTCCAGCATGTGTTCTCTCTTGGACTCATCTCCACGTGGACCCCCTTAGTATTTAAATATTGCCCACAGTCACTGTCAGCCTCGCCACACCGCTGCTGTTTCTATGTATTTCTCAACTGACTGACCAGTTAAGAAGCTGAAAATTCTGTTTAAATGCATAATTCCCTTTCTGAAGGCATGCTGCTCCCAACACCTACATTTAAAAGCACAGCATACACACCCGTGTATGTGCACACAGCCACGTGTCCTCACGAGACACACACACACCCGAGGGAACATGTCAATTACAAAACACCCTGCATCTCATCTGTCGGTAATTCTGCCCTCCAGGGAGACACATGTGCTGACAGTGAGACGATTATGAAGGTGATTGAGCTTTGAGACGTATTGTTGCTCTGCTCAATGGTGCTGATTGGCAGTGGTGATTAAGTGACTCAGGCGAGGGGAAGTGGTATTCAGAGGCTGACCAGGCGGAGCATGGATGCAATCAGTTTAAGCGTCTGAGGATAAGTGCTGGTTTTCTTCCTGAACAGCACTGCGATTCGGAGGAGGATGGCTGGCTGTCTCCCCGCCGCTGTCCCCAGTGAGGATACATGTCCTGTGAGTTCGGATAGGAGCATCAGGTTGGTTATTTGCCTATTTGTTGTAGTTAACCAGTCTCATGGCTTCAGGGGAAATCCTAGGTGCTCTGTCACTACCTCCTAAACATCAAACTGAACCAAACTTTGGAAGGTCAGAGAGGACTTTGTGTAATACCATCTCCTGCCATGGTCTGCAGGAGCCGGGCCTTGGGGCTCCTGCTTTTTTCCAGCTCACTCGCTGGATTCTCCAGCCAGGCAGTCTCTGGTTTGCAGCAGTGCTGGAAGTGCCCGTTTGGTAGGGAGAAAAGAGGGCTATTGAATAAAATAAAATAAAATAAAATAAAATAAAATAAAATAAAATAAAATAAAATAAAATAAAATAAAATAAAATAAAATAAAATAAAATAAAATAAAATAAAATAAAATAAAATAAAATAAAATAAAATAAAATAAAATATGACCACCTGAGCACTGACCAAACCATAAGATTACACACTCATCCTGCAAAGACATTTGATTTTACATTGCTCCTCTGAGTTATACATGGTGGCATCTGAACCCCCTTCTCTGGCCTGGAAGAACCCCATTTGCCACATGTGAGGGATATGTGACCATACAGCACGTGACACCAAGCTCTGGGCAGAGAGAGACCTGGTGCAGCAGCAAGCATGCAGGCCCTCCACAACCCTTGCAACATTTCAGAGCTGACTGCCTCCTAAATCCTTTCGCAGTCTCCTCATTTCCTGACCAGCCTTATGGTGAATTAACATAACATAACCATCCACGAAAACCTCAGTATCCTCAGCATAAACCAGTTTTCACAGATGAGTAGAAGCACAAGATGTCCTGTGGCCATACAGAAATCCCACTGTGGCTAGGGGAGGAGTAGTTTCTGCCTCCTCTCCAGAAAAAAGTCCCCCTTAAGCCTCCTTTTGCTGTAACATCCCCACTCCTGTCAGTTGAACTATTAACATGGGCGCCCTTGCACAAGCAGACTTTGCACCCCTTCTGTTGCAGAGCTTAAATATCCCCATAAATATCTCCATAACCAGAGTGAGCTGCCCTCAATGAACCTGCCTTCTGCCTTGCAACCTTGCTCTGTATTTGCTCTGCTGAAGACCTCGGTTGTCTGTCCTGCTGGTGACCACTGCCAGCATTTCCTTTTGGCAAACCTTGTTCCTCTGTATCAGTAGCTGTGACAGGGACTCTGCAGGGCCACCTTCTGCATCTCTGTCCATCAGTCTTCAAAAGCAACCTCTCACCAGAGTTCAAACAAGACCTTTTCAAGCCCAGATGGGCCTGGAGAGTGCTTTAAGGACTTCATCAGGCATGGACAAATTTGGACATTAGTTTAAAGCCTGCAGATAGGCACAGTTGAAGCACCCTGGAAAGAAGACCCTATCCATCCACTCTCATTGACAGGTAAGCCAAATGAGATTAAAAAAAAAAAGAAAAAGGAAATCATTTTTAAAAACCACATTATAAGCAATTCACTATTATGCTTATATTATTATAAGTAATTTGTATGCACCTGTGTGCATTCTTGATCACCCTTTTTGAAGTTATCAGAAGTTGAAATATCTGTCTTTGCTTTCTTTTTTTTGAGGGGAAGCTGAGATTGTTCACTTCCATTGTCAGAACACAGCCATTGTCAGTTAGACACAGCCATTACTTGAATGAATTTTCCTTTTTTTTTTTTTTTTTCCAACATTTCTTGAAAAGAATCAGGACCTCCTGCTGGGGTCTAAATTAATTGTAAGCCATTGGAAAAAATACTGTGCACCAGCATGAGACAACTCAAAGGAATCAAAGCAAGCAAAGCATCTGGATACCCATATCAATGCGCGGTTGTATAAACCAACGACATGATCTCACTTGAGCACTGCATTTGGTTTTGATCATACTGTCTCAAAAGCTGTACAGAAAAAAAAATAGCAGTATTTGAAAAAAAAAAAAAAAAAAAAAAAAGCAGAAGTAATGGCTTTAGAAGGACCTACATATGAACAAACAAAACCCACAGGAATCTGGAGACAGTAACATCTAACAGATGAAATACTGGAAAGGGACACAGGAGGTCTGGGTTCTCTTCCCCATTGTCTTTCACAGACTGGATAATCTCAGAGGAGTTATTTTACCTCTTTATTCCTCAGTTCCCCCTTCAGTAAAACTGAGGAATAAATGACTTTTTCAAATGACATGCTCTGAAGGAACTGTGTAAGAAACCCTCTAAGACGACAGCTACTGATACTTAACGTGCACATTGGCACCACCTTTTTGGCATCTCTTTCTCTGCAGTTTCCTCTTGCCCCCTCTCAAAGCTGCTGGCCACCAGCAGTGATGGGTTTCTGACCTGAGGAAACCATTTCTCTGATCCAGAGTGGTAATTTCTACCTGCTGTGGCAAATGTTTACTGAGCTATAGAAAATATCAAAGCTATAAGGGTGAAAACAGAGAGAGTATTTATGCAGAATATGATACTCCAAGGAACAGCCTTCAAAATAGACTTCTAATTTAGAGAAGAGTGTCAAATGCCCAGTAGGTTTACTGTATCATGCATCAGATTTCCCTTTTGCAGGTTTTAATTCATGACTTCCCTCATAAGGCAGAAAACAGATTAATTATTTTAACAATTGCTGACTGTAATTAGATCATCACAGCCTCAGCTCTTCCCTTGGGTATGACACAGCCACCAGAGCAAACCACCCAGAGCAAAGGTGACCCAGGCCTGGTCCCCAGAGGAGGGTGCTGCTTGGATTGTCTTGCAGTGTAGTCAAGAATTAACCCTCCTCACCCCATCATATGGCCACGTACCTTCATTCCTAGTGCTGGGAGAGGAAGATGTTGATCCTCAGCCATAGCTCCAGATTTCATCTGAGGCAGAGAGCCTTCCTCAGGAGCCCACAGACTACACCCTGCCCTACATTTTCTTAGCATTGCTTCGAGGTTTCACTGCAAGAGAGAAGGGCTCTCTGGAAGGTCAGCCAGCCTGAGTGAGGTTAAGGAAGGATGGGGAGTTTCTGGGGTGCAATAGCACTGATTTAGGATGGAAACTATGTCCTATGCAGGGCAGTTGCTCACACATCTGCCCTGCTAGGCACCCACATCCTACATGTTTGTCATCTTAAGTGCTGGGAGGAGGCAGTGGAGAAAGGATGAGCAGAGAAGTGGGAGCCTCATGGAGAACCACAGCCCCTGCAGCTCCCAAAGAGCACTCACGTAGCTCTCAGGACTCGTTACCAGTGAGTTCTTCTTTCTTCCTTTTCCTAATGTTCGCTTCATAATTTGCAGAAGCATCGTCTTTCAGAATTAAAATGTAATTAATGATTTTGCTGTAATGAAATTAATAATTAACTGGAAAGACATTTGAACCCTTTGTTGAACAAAACTCACTAATATTATGATGTATTGGGACTGTCTGGGCTAGTCTGTGTCTGAAGCAGCTATCCCACAGCTGGCAGGGAGCCAGGGGCTGCAGAAAACATATTTTCTTCCTGTCAGAGCATTTCTGATGGACTTCTACAGTGCAGTAGCAGCCCTGCTCACAGGCACCATCAGATCCAGATCCTATCAAAGACAGAGAAACAAAAGAAAAGGTTAAACAAATATGGGGAGGAGGCAACAGCCCCAGCTGGCTAGCTCCCCACCAACTTGCTGTCATTTGTGGGATGCCCAGGTGAGAGAGTTTTATAGAGAACTTAGAGAGCTTCCTTCAGAGGAAGATGTCTATCCAGCAGAGTGACACAAGGGACCACCAGGACTCTGGGACGATGGGTTCCTTGAACTGGTCACAACGGTACTGCACACAGGACAGGGAAGTTCTTTTGAACGGGAATATTTCATCTGCTGGAAGCACACAAAGTACAGAGGCTTGAACTGGGAGAATTTGTGTGGAAACACATAAAGACCTCAGACTCAAACCAACTGACTGGTGGCACAGGGCCTCTGCCACACCACCTCAGCCTGCAACTGAGCGAGCTCTGTTCTTTGGTGTTGAAGCATCTTAAACTAAGGTTTTAGCTTTTCCCCGAAGCCAACTGAATTAATCAATTCCTCCTCAGCATTGAAATAAAGCTCTTTTTCTGCTAGGTGGGTCAAAAAAGCTCAATCTATTTCAACTGTTCTGTTCCCATGAATTCTATTACAATACGTTGCAAAGGGGAAGATTACAGAGAAGGCAGAGCCAGCGGCATGCCTTGCTTTATGAGGGGGAAAAAACACACACACAATTTATTTTTCATTGCTTTATGATGAATATGAATTCAATTACATGCAGAGGAGAACTGCAGTAGTCAGTCAGAATTATACTCAGCTAGTAGCGAATATAATGGCTTTTAACAAGGAGAGCTTATCATCAAGGCTCAGACAAGCTTGAGTCCCTGTCGCACCTGATGAACCTGCAGAAGGAGACAATGGCTATCAGAGCTGAGGAGTCATCTTTCATCTCCACAGCTTTATGAGGGAGGGGAAAGGGGTGTTAGAGCAAGTCTCTGGTCATTGCCAGCCCTCAAACCATGCACATCAGGACCATGGCACCAGGGAGCAGAAGGACCAGCCATCAGAACATGTACATGTGCAACAAAAGCAACACAGAAATGTGTTCATTTCCCACTCTGTTTCTCTCATTTTTCCCACCAGACAAAATACGTTTCTCTCTGCCCCTGGTTAACATTTCCAACAGGCTGGTTAAGCTCTGCAGAGCTCCCAAGCTCAGCACCCACGTGTGCAGAACACAGTTCTGCCACTGTTCAGCCAGGCATCTGGGTCACCATGCCCCCGTGCACGAGTGCACCTCTTGCTCTTCACTTACAGTGCTCCAGTCACTCTAAAACACCAGTGCTGAAGTTATAAGTTCTCCCAGGAGACCCTTTCAGCCTTTCTAACCAGGTCATGGTGCTCCGGCAGCACCAGCAGTTCTCAACAGGAGAAGTCCTCGAGCAGCTGCAAGGAGGGACAGACGAGTGCCACACACTGTGTGTTCATCCCAAACATGGTGCAGGCCTCCCAGGTTGTCAGTGATGCTTGTGCTGCATCGATGTGCCCAGGTTTTCCACGTAGCTCTCCCATTGTTTCTCAGGGTGCTTAGCAATTCTGAATCAGAAAAGTGATGCTAATGCAACAAGCCAAGCACCTTTCTCCAGCCTTCCTCTGGGAACAGGCACGAAAGGATTACGCATCTTTAAGCAGCTCTTAATAAAGAAGTCCTAAAGCAGCAAGTCCTAAGCGATCTGGCATTGCTTTTGTCTGATAGAAGCCCTCAGCAGTTTGGGCAAAAACATACACAAATGTGCTGCCACCTGGTAAACCTGGAAGGAGAGCTTGTGCTTCGTGGAGATGCAGCCCTCACAGCGTTTCCCAGAGGATGCTGGAGGACTCAGGCTTCCCGGGAGGAGCTGCTCCGCCTTTCCTCTGCATAGAGGCAGTGCACACAAGGCCTTACTGTTTCAAAAGCCAAACATTATTTCTGGAGCAGCCACCTGGGAAGGGCTGCTAAAATCTTGCATAATAATAATAAACATTCCAGATTTGCTCACTGATTTTCATCTGAACATTTCATGGACATTTGTGTGTTAGGCTTCACATCTTCAGTGGGGAAGGCTGGTGTTGCTACTCAGAGACAGGAGAAAAGAGATGCTGGGCATAGCAATTTCTGGCCAAACCTTTGACAGATTGGATCCCATACAAAATCCCAGCGTCTGTTCTCCTTCATCCCCATGTACCTGCTCCTCATTGCTGAAATGCCGCATGGCAGCATCGTGGCTGTGAAACAGCGACGGCTCACACATGCTTCTCAGAAAGTATTTGGTCCTGGAGACACTGTCAAATTTTTGCTCTTGCAATTTAAGGAATAGGGTGTCTAATGTCATTTCCATCCAGGTGGGGCTGCCTAGCCCAGGCCTCCCAGCTATGGTGTAAGTGGAGCTGGGCTCTACCATGAGGGCAGGGATGGTGCCGGGGATGGAGCTGGGCTGCGGCATCCGACAAAACCTACAGGCTTGAATTCTGCCATCTGCTCACCAGGCTTGATTGAAAGTGGAGGAATTATAGTAAATTACCTGATTACGTGAAGGCTGACAAATGATAGCAGGTATTACAGCCAAGGCTGAATGAGAGCTTGGCCGTTCCTGACTCTACAGGAGGAGTGGGAGTTTTGCCCTGGTAATAACAAGCTTTGCAAGTTTCTTCTCTTTAGAGATTTTTTTCTTTTTTATTTTCTTTTTCTTTCTTTTTCGTTTTTTTCTTTCCTTTTTTTTTTTTTTTCTGAAGATGGAGAAGAAAACATACAAATTGCACATAATAAGTAGAACACACAGAAAAAGAGCCAGCTGTACTCACAGATGTTACAATACATCTAAAGGTGCTTCTCTATTTTCTCTGCTCTTAGAATAGGCTGTATACATCTGATGAATAATGCAAGAGATTTCCTCTATAGAATTAATAGCGCACAGCACTCCTTGGCATGCCTTTAATTGCACTCAGCACCCAGTGGGCCTGGGAGGGAAGTCAGCGTCACCCTTAGGTAATCCCAGTGGGTGCCAGCCACCCCAGTCCTTCACACCTTTAATGCCCTGCTAAATTTTTGATTCAACAAAACCAAAATCCATGAGCAGCTCTATGAGCACTTGTCCTGGTTTCAGTTAGAACAGAATTAATTTTCTTCCTAGTAGCTGGTGGAATGCTGTGTTTTGGCTTAGGATGAGAAGAGTGCTGATAACACCCCGATGTTTTAATTGTTGCAGAGCAGTGCTTATACCAAGCCAAGGACACCTCAGACTTTTGCTCTGTCCTGCCAACAGGCAGACTGGGGGTGCAGTAAGAGCTGGGAGGGGACAGACCCAGGACAGGTGACCTGAACTAGCCAAAGGGGTATTCCATACCATCTGACGTCATGCTAAACAATATATAGGGGTGGCTAGCCGGGGGGAGGGGGCCGGACTGCTCGGGGTTAAGCTGGGCATCGGTCAGCGGGTGGTGAGCAATTGCATTGTGCATCACTTGTTTGTACATATTATTATTACTTTCCTATTATCACCATTGTATTATTATTATTATTATTATTGTTATTATTATTTTGTTATTATTATTTTCCTGTCTTATTAAACTGTCTTTATCTCAACTCACGGGCTTCACTTTCCATTTCTCTCCCCCGTCCCAGAGAGGGAGGGGGGAGGGTGAGCGAACGGCTGCGTGGTGTTTAGCTGCCAGCCGGGTTAAACCACGACAGCACTCCTCCTCAGTGAGGGCAAAGCTTGAGTTAAAGTCAATTGATGTTTCACATTTCAGTTGAATGCAACCAGTGTTTACAAATGTTGTTTGTAAGGAAAAGACTTTGCTTAATTAGATGGACTCAGTCAACTTAATTCAGGCATGGCAATACTTCAGGTTTGCCTTTGTGCAAATTCACAGAGAGACAGAGCATTTTACTCACTTCAAGAAGAGTGACTTAGAGGTAGATCTGACTCTCCCAGTCTACAAGATGCACACGAACTATTTATTCTGTCTCTGTTAGGTACGTACTATTAGCAGTGCAGGTGGTGTGCTTTCCAGTATCACATACACCACGCGAGCATACAGATCAAGACAGGAACCCAAACTTTTCCCAGAAACAAAGGCACAGAAATGTATCTGTGAAGCTTTGCAAATTAGGAGATTAAAAGAGGAGTTCAGCTATGCTGAATCTGAAAGCAATTCAGTTTTGGGGAAAAAAAAGGGGAGGGGAGGGGAGGTAAGTGATGGCTCCTTCCTGGTCCATCCAGTGCTGGCTCAAACAACCAGACAGCAAGAGGCAGCAGAGAGAGAGTTTTGTGCAAAGAAAAGGTAAATCAAATGTGAGTCATAGGCAAGTGTAAGAGAACATTGCAAACCCCAGCTCCCATCCATCAGAAAACCTGATTACCTTAATGTGTTTTGTTTAGAAAGATTTGTACATACATAAATCAAAACGTTTTGCTTTGCCTGGTTGATCTGTTGCAGCAGCCAAGCAGCTTACCTTCCCAGCCTGTGCTCTCCGCCCCAATGCCATCTCCGTCCGTTGGCTGTCCGTCCTTCTGTCCCACCCAACAGCTCTGGGGCCCTTCTTTGCACCCCAGGGGCACGAGAGCCCCTGCACTGTCAGGCAGCAGGAGGACAGCACAGAGCATCTGAACCCCAGCTCCCACAGGCACTCAGCCAGCTCTGGCCGACACAAAGAAACACTGAATTAACTGAAAATGACATGTTTTGATTTGGCTTAATATGCCGGGATGGGTCCATCCGGATCCGCTAGTCAGGAATGATGTGTTCCATTTAAATCTTTTTGACAAAACAGAAACATCCATGCACTTCCTTTAAAATCATTTTTTTTCCATGGAAAAAATTGATCTTCTTACAGAAAATGCATTTTCTGTATACACAAACACTTGAACACCTCTAATTACAACACTGGTGAGTTTGTTAACAAACTTCTTGTGAGCTGTAGGGCCTGAGTCTCGATTACTATAAAGCCATTTTCTATCTTCTTACTTCCTGCGACTTAAGAGCCATACAATGGGTATAAAAAGTAATTTTGGAGAAGCATTCAGAGCCCACACCCAGAATACCTTTCTGTCTGCAAACTGACAGGCACACACAAAAACAGCTGTACACAAACGATGCCGCACAACCTGGCCCCAATCCCCCAGCCACGTGCAGCTCTGCTGCTGGAACCCCACACGTTTCTCTCATTTGCTTATTTCCTTTCCAGGTGTCAACAAAAAGCTCAGAAAAAAAGGAGTGCCAAAGTTGGAGGAAGGGGGGGAGCTGCTGTAATGTCTTAAAATATAAATATACTTTCCCACTCCCATGATGACTAATATATTTGTCAACTGGTCTTTATGGGAAAGTAGTAAAGAAGATTTCCAATGCCTCGTAGAGACATATATTCCCAGTGAAGAGCAAACTTTGAACCAATTTTTGATTTTAAAATTATTGAGAGGAGGGATTACCACAACCAAGAATAACTGTATGTGAAAGGAAATTGATTTCTAGCCTGCTAATAATTTATTTTACATTCTTCATAATCATGCTCCAAAAAGCATATATTCTGCAGCAATAAATAGTTCCACAAACTCTCCTCATTTACTCTCCCCACAGCATCCTTTGGAGTTGTTTAATTTCATAGCCCAAGGCTGCTGTGGAATTCAGGTGAATTTAATATAGTGCCTGTTAGAGATGACAAGCCATCCAAAAGTCACTGTTCCCCCTGCCAGTGCAGGGTATCCTGCCAGTGATGGCTCCCACTGCTCTCCTTATAGGAAGCTCTCCCCTGCTCCTTAATGAGCTTTTTAATTTGGACTTCGTCTCCAGCATTCAGGTGTTTCCACACCCAGCCCGTGTTTCCCTCCCAGGCAGGATGCTGCTATCTCCTCTGGCTTAGAGATGCTGCAGAAAACTTCCCCAGTGATCCTCATTCTGAATTAACAAGGACAGGAACTGAATTTTTGAAAATAGGCAAGCAAAACAGCAAGAAACAACACAAAACAGAACATGATCAAACTGAACCAGAATGAAAGGCAGTGACAGTGGCCATGAAGTTGGTCAAGCTGGTCAGGTTGTGCAGCCCTGTCTGTGCTGTCCCTTCCCCCAGGTCCCCAGAGCTGGATGCCACCTTTGGTAGAGCGACACCACCTCTGGACTGCTCAGAGGAGTCAACTCTGCAAGTTCTAGGCACCACATTAAGGCAAATAAACAACAGCAACTGGATGAGCCGTCTTACCATATCTTTTTTTCTGGTTGATTTTTTCTATTGAGTTCCGTGAACTACCAAAGGTGTACAAACATTTATTTCCTCAACACAGAAGGGAAACTGAGGCACACACTAGCTAAATAAAGTTTTCCAGTCAGTGACAGTAAACAAGCTTCACACTCAAAGACACAAGAAAACTTCTGCCTGAAGTCACTGGTTCCTCTTTACACAATCTCTTGCCTGTTGAGCAAACTGTCTTAGCCCTCTGGGCAGAAAATCTCAGGACTGAAATACTCAGTGAACGTTGAGGACTGAAAACTCATGTTAAATTTATTGTTAAATATATGCCAGAAATAGAAAATGGACGGTATTTAATGATGATTCTTAATTCTTGGCTTTTAAAGCAGCCCAGGGAAGCACTGTGGGATCAATAGGAAATTTCCTGACTTCCATGTGAAGTCACCAACGTTACTGTCCTATCTTTGCCTTGTTATTTTTAAGTCTTTCTTCAAAGCCATCTAACATATCATTTAAAGGAGATAAGAAAGAATTGTATTTAGTTATCTTATTTACCGAGTACCTTTGAGCCTCAACCTCTTTGTCATGACTCGAAACGGTGAAGCAAGCAGCTAATTAGGGCTTTCTTCCTCCACTTCGATTCATCTGCAAAGCATTCAGCCACCTGCGATATTGGAAGCAAGAGGGCATTCACAAAGAGGATGAAAATTGTCCCCAGACAGCTCAATTCAGGGTTTAAGATTTCTCTGACAAGAGGATAGATAGCTATAGCAATTCAGAACTGGAAAAAGCCCTCCTGGGACATCCTGACCAGGGGCTGTGGGCAGAGGCCCCACAGCGTGTCCTCCTCCGTGTGAGGCCCCACAGCATGCCCTCTTCAGCTCCGAGGGGCTCTTGCCTGGGAAGAGCCAAATCTCACCTTGGGGAACAAAGACAAATCTCACCTTGGGCAACCCGCTCCTCTTCCCCATGGGCTGTGTCCTGAGCATCACCCTGAGCTGTGCTCTGCCTGCATCCCATGCCTGGGAGACTTGTGCAAGGAAAGAAGGGCCCCTCATTTGGCAGACAGACCTGAGGACCTACAACATTGCTACTTAGCTGGGCTTTCAAGGACTCAAAGCCAGATTTGCTCACAGCCAGTCCATATAACCTTGAAGAAACTGCACTTCCAAGCTGCATCTGCTCTGAAGTGACAGACCACCCCAAGACGTGGCCAGATCCCAGCCCCAAGGACTGTGCTCTTCACTTGGAGGGGATTTGCGTGCTCACCCTCTGATTATAAGGCAGACGGGCTGCCGGGGCCGTGCCTGACCCCACATACCTGCTTTGTCAGAGCCACCAGATGGCTGAGGCAGGGGAAATAAAATGGCCCCAGGATCCTAAGCAGATCTTGTTGCCTTCCACCACAGCCACTGGGGTTTGCAGCACAGCCTGCCCACAAGGGCACTGTGGATGAGCAGATTTGAGTTTGGGAACACTGCAGACTGCTGTTCCCAGGACAGCTGAGCCAAGGTAAGTGTTAACATAGCTTCTGCACTTTAATTTATGTCTGTAAAATGAATGTTATTCTCAGGGGCTGCAATAAGGTTGTAACATGCTTAAATACTTCATTAATGAGGGCTCTGTAAGTACCACAGAGACAAACAAGATTTTAGAGGGGAAGAAGCCTTTGTGCTTTCCCTTTCTCCACTGGGGAGAATTTCAATTCACTGTCCAATTTACAATTGCTAGCAGAAAATTTTGCACATGGAAATGGATTTGCTTGCACTGTTTGTGCCTCCATCTAAATGTTTTTAAACTTTGCATCTTGGGAAGTCATGCTTTGGTGGATTCCTGTTCTTATCGTCTCTGGGTTTGAGGGGGATTTTCTTCATGTGTTATCACACGTTTCTATTGCTTTCATCAGGAACATGACCATGCCATCTCTAACAAATATCTGTAAATTCACACAGCACATCAGTCTACAAGACAAAGCATTTGCAGTCTGTTAGAGAAGCGAATTTTTCCCTAGTAGGGAAAGGGACATCACGAATCCATACGAGTCTTGTTAGCATGACTATTTGTATTCCTTTTAATGCGGACATTCATATTCTTGGGGCTTTTTTTGAAGAGAAAAGGAATGAGAAAGTGAGACCAGAGGGATGCATGAATAAGGCTACCATGGAGCCACTCCTCCGAGCCTTGCCATCAGGGGCTCAGCAGTGCTGGGGAAATGGAAGTGAAGGGCAGCTTTTACCACCCTTCCTCATTTGGCTCCTGCTATAACTTAAAACCATTTCCAGGTTTCTTTAACTGCTAGCAATAAATAACCATTGCCAAATGCCACACCGCCATCCAGAATATGTCCCCTTCACCCACTTTGACATGCCAACCCCATTGGTTTCTGCTTTAAAGTCCCCTTTGGGACCTTAAAAGTGAGACAAAAGGGGTTGGATCTTTCAAAGGTCTGGTCTATAATGGCTGTACAAAAATCCCAAGCTATTTAAGCTATCGTGCTTAAAAATAAAATTGGCTCTGTTTTTTGAAGTCTTCTTAAATCCTCCTACTCAGGGAGAGAAGATAAAAATATCCCACTGCACCTGGTTACCTTAACCATTTCTAGCAGCCACTGCTTTCTGAAAAGAGGTGTTTCAAGATGTCCCCGAAACTACTATTGCCTGACATTTCACGGGTTGCATACTTTAGGATTTAGGCAATGTGCACCAAATCAGAGAAAAGGTCAAGAACTTGAGGCACTTGTGTCCGATGGAGATGCAACTTGTGTCTCACTGCAACTTTCACCCCTTTGGTTTTGCTTCCACAAAAGCCTCTTAACTCATTTCCTTCAAGGGAAACTGGTTCCCTTTCGACTGCTCTGTTGTAGGCTTGTAATCTCAAGCAGGCCTCTAAAAATAAAGGCACGACCCTAACATCTGTGCCACTCTAATACCAGCAAAAGCAGGGCTCGAAGTTCTTTAAATTAGAGTCTCATTCCTTGGAATAAGGAGGATCGTCCCTCTCCGGTCAAAAGTCACAGCTGGCAGATGTTCAGTTTTATCCCCTTTGGCCATTGGCAATGGCAGATTCAGAGCTGCTACAAAGTGCTAAGGCTCTGCACCAGCTCTTAGCTCTGGGAAATACCGGCTGTCTGCTCTCATTCACTCTCTCAAAGCAATCTTTAATCTTCCCAAAGTCCCCTTCAGGCTCCCTGTTCTAAGGCTGCATCCAGAAGAACGTCTTCACACAACTGCAAAGTCCAAAGTGCAATGCAACCTCAGGGCACCGAGTGAAAATGTGAATATGAAAGATTAAATAAATAAATAAATAAACCTACCACAAAACTGATGTGACTACCAAAATCTCCACCCATGAAGACACTTGATCTGCTCATTCCTTTGAACACTGAAGCCAAGAAGTCCCGTGCTTTCTGCCCTCATCCTCTGCCTGCAATGGGAGGGAGAGGGTCTGTGAGGTCCAAGAGCCTGAATTATGGAAAGCACTTGGGCACACCTTGCACACACCGCAAACGCTTGCCTGAATAAGATCATGCCATGAATGCTGCTACCGTCCTTAAATTTAAGAGCTAAATTGCTTTGCTTCTTTTTCTGACAGGCCCAGCCTCAGCAAACCCAAGGCAGACATGCAATACAGAAGAACACATTTTTTAAGCTGATGGAAGGCAAAGGAAATGCAGTCAAGAGCTAAAGGAAAGTAGAGAATAAGAACAGGGAGAAAATTGCAAGCTGACAGATCTGCAGGTGAAGTACAAGCCCAAAACAGACCTCAAAGTACTGACCAGATCGTTGGAGTCATGTAAGGTGAGACAGAATCAGCAGAGATTTCATTACTCACAAATCCCTCCAGATGCCTTAAATAATTTGCAGCAAACACGGGGACATAAAGACCAGAAGTCCCATTAGGAGGCACATGGAATTGCTTTTGTTCATTAGGGTGAGTCACACAAAACACATTATTACATAAAGCGGGATGTCTCATTAATTACACCAGTCTGGGGGCTACTGAAAGAGCTCCAGGAGACTCAGTCCTTGTCCCCAGCATTGCAGAAAGCCCCGCGGTGCCTCTCAGCACTCCCACCCCAGCTCTGTCTCCCAGCACCCTTGCTATGACCCTGCCCATGGGTGCCAGTGTGCATTTCTCCAGCGAGGTCACTTTTCTCATCAGCTGCCCCCCGAGGACACGAGTCTCCTCGTGCTCACCCCATGCAAGCAGGGCTCAGCTCCAGCCTGACACTAGCAAGGGAAAACCCACCCCGAGCCCACCTCCTGCCAGCGCCATCAACACGGAGAAAATAACAGACTGAAGGAGGAGCTTTAACAAATATTTTGTTTGGAATAAGGAAGCAGCACTGCACTGTGGCTTTCAGGGAGAAGCGAACTGGAGCATTGCAGCAGCAGCTGCCAGTGTTTGCCCACGCAGGCAGGCGGTGGCTGTGCCTGCCAGCTGCAGGAGGCACCCCAGGACCCACATTTCCCTACGCAGGCTGCACGCCTGTGAACAGCCACGAGGGCCAGCCCTGCTCACATGGACAGCAGCGCAGCAGGGTGCCATCCACCCCAGTTCTGTCACCCACAGGTATCTGAGTGAGCCTGAATTTCAGGAACAAAAATAGAGGGTTGCCTAAATCCCTCCTACCTCTGCAACAGGGAGAGTTGTTACGGGAGGCATAAACCACTTCACTTCTCCACAAACTTGGTCTTTAAAAAATCTGGGTCATCCTGTGGAAGCCCCCGGCAACTCCAGGGTTATGGGGTGGACTAAAACCACCCAGACCTCTTCAAGTTTCCTCTCTGCCATCCTACAGCTTTGTAGGCAGGGCTGTGCCGGGTGATGGATACTTGTACCCTGCAGTGATGTGAGTCAGAGATCAGAGACAGGAACAGGAATTAGATTCTGCTGTTTGGCACAGAGGAGGATCTTATGAATAAGTCAGGGGATCACAGAGATCTGCACCAACGCAACCATCCTGAAAAGTATTGAGGCCTGTATTTGATTGTATCCAGAGTCCACAGTACGGATGTTACCAAAATACTGCAGCCAGAATATGGTGCTTATTGCCTGCATGGAAAATACGGGATTTATTGGTGGGGAGAAGGGAAAAGGTCAGGGAATATCTTCACACATTTTGCTAACAGCTAGTCACTGTGACTATATCAATATGCAACAGCAACGACAGGGACAGATGATCTAGAACTCCCTGCATTATTAATATCTGGTGAAAGATGAGGCAGCTATTGTGAAAAGTATCTGTTTGCGTGTTTAATATACAACGCTCTAAACCTCAGTGCACTGCTACAGATGATGCTGTTTGGAAACACAGCTAACCTTTGGGGAAGTCCCACACTGAACAGAACAGGATATATTTCCTAAGTTCAAGCACTCCTACATGCTCTAGGCTTGGAAATAGGATTGTTAAGAACAGGGTGGGGGAAAAAGAAAAAAAAAAAAAAAGAAAAAAAAAAGTGGATTTGGGGAGAGGAAGAGAGAGAAAGCAGTGACAAATGCTGATGCAAAATGAAGTAGAAGCAAAGAGGTGGGAAATGAAGGTATGGAGACAGTTTCAGGTCTGCCCAGACTCTACCAACTCCGTCTGCCATCCAGGTCAGGATTTCAGCCCCCATGAGACACCCATCCCACAACACAGAGCGATGCTGCACTACATCCCACACGTGGGAAGGTGCCTTCTTACTCCCCTCTGAGCCTCCAGCTCAGTAAGGCACTACCCACTTGTGCACGCCTTGCCCAAGATAAGCAGTTCACCCCAGCACTTTATACACCAGAATCTCATCCTGTCACTGCCTGAAAAAGTCTATATAAAGCTCCAGTTTGGCTTCTGGAAGGGGCTTGCATCCTCTCTCTCAAGCTCAGCCTCATGACAAATAGAGGAACAAGCAGTGGGTTCTCTACAGCAACAGGGGTGCAGGAAGGAAGGACGGGGAGGTGCAAGAAACCAGGAGGTGTTTCTCCTCCATGTCCCCCTGAAATTGCACCTGATCATGGTAAGGTCCAAAGAAAGTATGAATAAGGCAGAGGCAGTGCCCTAAGTCCTGTAGTAACCAGTAAAATCCCAGAAATACTTTATCCCAAATTCTTTAGCATCAAGTGACTAAGCAGCACATGTAAAAGTAAGCCTCAATGCTCACAAACAAGGAGTCCAGGAGACATGGGTTTCATGGGTTTCTTCCTCTGCTGTGTTAAGCTTAAATAGAATTATATGGTCTTTAGTTTACCTTGCCATGCAGGCACATTAGGCATGGATTTCTCTAAAGCCAGAACATCACAAGATACCCAAACAACCTTGTCATTGCAATTTTTCACAATTTTCCTCTTTTGTGTATATGTGAGCTCTGACTACAGCAAAATTTCTTCTCCTCAGCCCACTGCCATCTGGAGCAAGGTTCAGACTCAGTCACAAGTATAATGGAAAAGGATATTTCTGGGGAATGGTGGGAAGGTTAATTACGTGAATGCTTAGAGCTGGTGATCTCTTTCATCATCTCACTGGGATGCTCTGATCTCCGCTGTATGATCTGGAAACAACAAGATGAAGTAACTGGGAAGAGAGCAAGAGCTTTGAGATCTGATCAGTACTGAGGTAACAAAACATCAGACAACATGGCAGGGAGAGTAACCCCAAGTGATTTCCAGTCTGGAATTGTCCTGATTCACCCAGAAGACTGGAGCAGACTCGAGACATCTGCAGATCATCATCTCAGCAGCTGCAGGGACTCTGCAACAAACAGCTCTGGGCCAGCTCCACTCTCAAGAGGACAAAAACAAATGGTGCTCAGATGGGTTAATTCCAGGTTGTCTGTTAGGCTTCACAGGGAATACCAAAACCTTAATTACCAGGGTTATCAGAGGATGCCTTGTCACCTCTCGCCATTAAGAGACCAGGCGGCACCCATTGCTGTGCACAGCTCAGACATCATACCAGCTTCCCAAACTGCCCTCTGGGTACAGGCTGGATCCCTCTGTGCTGGTTTCAGCAACGCGTGACATCTTCTTGAATGGCTTCAGCTCTCTGACAACATCCTTTAGCCATTTTAGTGCTCTTTGCTCTTTCTCCGCGGCCCTGGCTTTGATGGCTACACTCCTCCAACACTGCACTAGGCAGAGACCAGGAAGGAGAAAAGGAAGAGATGTTAATGCCTTTGCAACCCCGTGTCAGACAGCATGTTTATTTCTGCTGGGCTTGGCTGGAGGGGTTCGGATGCTTTTATGTGATTTGACATCCACACCTCAAATAATAGACCCCGCATTCCCCAGAAGGCCAGAGACATATCATTTCCTGATGCTATTTCTAGCGCTGTCCAGCAGACACGGCTGGGGAAGAAGAGCAGCTGCAGCTCGGGTGGCTTCACAAGCTGCTGCTGGCCTGCCCATTCCAGGCAATGCCTGTCAGGTCCGAGGGAGCTGGGCTCCCGTAATCAGGCAAAGCTGTTGTTTCTCAGCACCTCACGGTCTCTTGACTTTTCATCTTGATTAAAGACTACACCGAGCGACAGAATTAGCAAGGCAGCAATCCCAATCCTTTTGCTGCTCCTGAAATCCAGTCGCCTGCCCACTGCCCACGTGCTCATCCTCCGGGCTACCAATTAGCGGCACCAGCTGCTAGCCTGGATGCCAGGGCCAGGAGCTATTAGTGCACAGACCATTAGCTTTAAAAGGCATTTGGAACTTCTGAATGTATTAGGGTTCGTGTGACTGACGTACAGCACAGCCATATGTGGCTCACTGATTTTTCTGTCAACTGTATTTTCTCCAAAACTGTGTTGGGTTATCAGAGCATCCTAGGTGGAATACTCGTGAACACCTCTTACCAAGCTGGTTCAGTAACCACATGCAGTTGAATACTTGTTACCTGCTTTAACTAACTTCCTTGGCACCTTTCTTCTGAGTTAGGAATGGTGATGGGTTGCTTGAAAGGTTGAATATCTGGACTCTATTTTTAGCCCGATCATTTGCCCAGTTAATGGTTCCAGGGAGGTCATTTCATTTCTTTATGCTTCAGCGACCCCATCTGTAAGATGGTAATGATGAGCCTGTACCACAGGGCTTTGAGATCT
Source organism: Netta rufina (assembly GCF_964035555.1). Classification (NCBI taxonomy): domain Eukaryota; kingdom Metazoa; phylum Chordata; class Aves; order Anseriformes; family Anatidae; genus Netta; species Netta rufina. Next base: position 4,967,618 of record NC_140140.1, read on the forward strand.
ATGCTTGTGAAAAACATAATAAAACTTCAAATTGCCATTACTGTCTAAAGCCAGGGTGGGCAGGAAGCCCTGTGGGTAGAAGTATCTGAATGGAGCTTTTGCAAATCTGGATGCTGTGGCACCAGGCCTGGGCTCCACCAGTCACCTCAGCGATTGTATTGCTCCATGCTGGGCACAGCTGAGACTTACTGGGTGCTGCTGGTGTCACCGAGCCCCCAGGAGCATCGGGACCAGCAGCCCATGTCATTCACTGCCAGGAGATGATGACAGAGGGTGCTTTCATTACACACTTTGTGGCTGTCAATCCATCACCACAGCAAGAGGCATCAAGCTACTGACTTTGGGTCATCTTCCCCAGCCATTGACTTTGGATCATCTTCCCCCAACTGCCTTCATCTTCACAGAGGGACTGGGTAAGTCACAAACACCCCCCTTTTCCTTACCCACATCAACTGTCTCATCTCTTCCCCAACTCCGCTGCTGCCACCTCCCTGCCTGGCCTCAGTCAGTGTTCAGGAGGGATCCTGCCACGTGGGACCCACTCATTGTGAAATTAATAGCTGCTGTGTGACACGCCAAGACTGGGGCTGGAGTTTACCTGAGTGTGCTGCTAGCATACCACTTGCATGTCATCTGAAGCCAGTGCCAGGAGAGAGAGCCAGGACACCAGGCTGTGCACCCAGTGGCTGTGGGACCTGGGCAGACACAGGTGGAGGAAGCCCATGAGAAGACCACCTGGGTCCCCAGGACACTAACCCCGACCCACAGGGATGAGCCAGGTTGCAGACCAGAGTCTTGACTCTCTAAACCAAGTTAAAATCAGACTGTCTTGCCTGCTTCAGCCCAGTGCCATCTGACCACGGGGCAATTTTCCCATTTCTCTCCCAGCTTTTTGTTCAAAGCAGAGCTTTCATGGAACTTGGAGTTCAAATGCAAGATCTCTTCAAAAGTCTCTGAAAAGGATTTCATAATGTGAAGTTCTGATGAAATTTTGAGGTCTTCTTTCTTCATACAGCTGGCAAATACCAGCAAAGGTCTTTTATGATTTTTTGAAATGTTTTAAATATTATTTCCCATAGCTGGATTCTTGAAATGCAAACATTAGATCAGTAACATTCAAACTGGTCTTTTTATCTCAGGTCTGTCAGATTTTCAGGCTCAGGACAGTTCTTTTGTCATTTGAATGGGCTCTTCCTTCACTAAGAAATGCAAGTCCCTCTACTTACCCAGATGGCTTCCTCCTCCAACCTAGAATAATGTATTTAAATTTATCCAATGGTTTCCATGAGTCAGATTTCCCATAACTGGAAGGTTTCAAGCCATCCTCTGCTCCACCTGCTCAGATGTTAAAGCAACCCTCTCGCTGGCTCACAACTTGTACTTGGTCACTGGGGCATGATCACTGCAGGGCAGGGAGGGGTTTTTGGCTGTTGGTCTGTCATGCTGCAGCTCTAGGGCAGCTTTACGCTCATGTAACCCACAGTCTATAGCTTGGTTCTTTGAAGTCCTGGAGAGAACCACAGCTTTTAGAAACTACTTCTAAGGTTTCCTTCTTCTGGGGAAGAAGGGTACATCCTGAAAGCAGTCATTTCAGCCTCCTGACCAGAGGGCTGGAAAACCACACCTTCACTCCACCCCAAGCCTCCATCTCCAAAATAATTCTCACCAAGCCACTCTTCCTAGCCAACAGGAAACTCATTCAGTAACCACAACACGCAACAACTCCACAGACTACATAAACAGATAATTTTCTGGTTTGGACAACAGGAAAGAAATGCAAATCCTTGCATACTGATGTTCCATCATTTGCCTACCCTTCTTCAAGACAACAGGCAGTGATTTTAAGTAGCATATAAGTGATCAAGACTCCCTTCATTACTGGTGCTCACTAGGACCTGAGGCACTCTGCTGCACAGACCATTTTGAAAATGCCACCTGGTGCCTTCCAACTCATAGAAGTCCTCCTGGAGCACATATATTTTTGGATAAAAGCATTCTAAATGATACTGACATTCAAGAAATCCTTTTAAATTGCTGGCAGGCATGAGTGGTGGCTCATCATAGCCTGGAGCAGCTGAAAGCCAGACACAGGAAAAGGAGGTGAGGGAGGATGCAGTGAGATGAGCAGGCTCAGAGGGAATGGGGTAGAAGAGGAACAAGGATGGATAGGTTTTAAAGCTGCTATGGTGAGCTGTTAGATTGGTTTTAAAACATATATTGGAGTTCAAGAAGGAAGAAGATAACTGAACTAGAGGATACTGACCTGCCATCACCACGGGTTATTACCAGCCAAAGAAGTCGCAGACATTTGAAAACCTTACTCTGCTCCAGCGCAGACCACACGGGGCACCAAACGCACAGAATTCAAGCAAGAACCTGGCTCCAGATAAGAAAAAATGATGACCAGCAAAGTCTTGCTTCAGTAGCCCAGCAACATACATAGTACGGCACAGTTCACTACAGCTTGGGTGGGCTGCCTCAGCCACCCTCCCCAAAATCAAGTTACACAGTGCCTAGAAAGAGAAATGAAGGGGAGATGATACACATTGCAGAACTAAGCCCCTTGTCATAAAATACAACATCAGGAGGGAAGATTGGCAAGGGCAAACCGGCAAGCAGTTAATTACAGAGTAAATTAACTCTCCAACCATGTACATAATCAGACAGGAAACATTATAAGCTCAAGCCAGCAGTTTCAGTAACAAGATTTTGACAAAATTCCCATACATCATCCCCAGGCTCAGGCGGTGAAGTTCTGCTTGAATGTCTCAAAATGGAGCCATGGGGGAGCATCATGTTCACCAAAGCCCTCGCAGTTCGTGGGCTGTGAGCTGTAAGGAACAGACACCACTGAGCCAAGTGCAGGAGGGAAATAACACCTCCGAATTCACTGCTAATTGTCAGAAGCATTTCACAACACACCCCTATGCCCTAGCACCAGCACAGAGCGGGGGCTGGGTTGGCCACGGATCAGGGCTCTGATGGGAAGATGACCCTGGTGTCATTTGCCACTAAAGCTGTAAGAGGAACAAGGCAGAAAAGTGCCCAGTCTCAAGCTCTTCCCTAGTAAACATCCCACAATTTGAGACATTCCGGGCCAGATTTGAATTTACAAAAGCCTGTGAAAACCCACTAGAAAAAATGACTGCTGTAAACAGATAAATAATCAGCCTCAGCAATTTTCAAGCTGGGGGGAGGAAGAAAAAAAACAACCCTCAGTGGAAAGTTTTCACAGCTCTTCTGTTCCTTGGTTATCCACCTGTCAAACAAGAGGACGTACAATGTTTCTGGGTTATCTTTTAAAAACACATCATGACCACAAAGCACAGAGAAGCACAGCTAGGAAGCAGTAAATCTGGATCCCACAGGAGGGTGGCGAAGGACCCCAGAAGAACAGGGAGAAACTCTGCATGGCCCATGCCCAAGAACCGAGCAAAGAAAAATTTCTTGCCTGAGAGTCCCGGACCCTTGCTGGGTGCCAGGAGCAGGTGCTGACTTTGGGGTCCTGCAATTCCTGGCTGGGGCTGGAGCTTCCACCTTCACCCAAAGCAGGTTGTGTGCCAGGTGACAATAGGCCCTGGGATGGAGAAAGGACAATCAACACATTGTACCAGCTTTAAAACCACAGCAAGTGTGAGAGGAGGCGGGACGCACCCAGGAAAGCTGAGGAAATCCTGAGGTGATGGGAGACACCTGCAGCCCTCTGGTACGCTCCGGGAGGATGGGTTGTTTTCTCACAGCAGCAGCAACACAGAACAAACAAAATAAAACAAAACTAAACTGAACTAAAATAAAATAAAATATTTTGGGGTTTTACTAGTTGAGAGGAAATATACTCTCTTTTGCTTCAGCAGCCTAAGGAGAAACATGCAGTTTTTGTCAGTATGCCCGAGGAACATGAAAGGCTTTCAAAATCAACATATCATTTCCCATAGCAGCCCATCACGGGGGCATGGACCACCAAGAAGCCTTCACAGCCACGACAGGCATTTCAGAGTATGTTCTGTCTCTCAGACAGCTCCCCAGGCTGCCTGCTCAGGCTACAGGCTGCTGGCTGGGGCCACCTCAGCAATGGCAACCCCACGGCTGGTGGCTGCGAGAGGAACGAGCCTGTGGCAGCCCTCCAGGAGCTGGATGCTCATCTTTTCTCAACTCATCTCAACTCATTTCATCCTGCCTGCCAGCCACCCGGGGGCTGTGGGGCACGGGGATCAGGGGACAAAGCCCTGCACACTTGTGGGTCAGGAGTTCATGGGTCTGTGCCTGTAGGTGGCAATTAGGAATGCAAAGCAGCAGTCCTGGGGTTTGGAAATGTACTGCTGGGCACTACCAGACATTCCTTTTTTTTCAGCTTTTTATGGCATATAAAGGGAATGTTACCTGGATTCCCTCTCAAAGCGTGGCCGTGCACCTCCCTGAGAAACTGTAACTGGACATTAACCAACATATCAAGGTCAAAATAGCATCCAGCATCTGAAATACAGGCATTTCCCCAAATCACCCAAATACTCTTGTACTTCTTTGTTGAGACAAAAGGGTTTTTTTTTCATGCTATGGATTTTACTGGTTTTTAATGCTAGTGGCATAGGATCAGATTTGGCTTTTGCTCCCAGACTTGTAGTTTGTTCCTGTGAATCAGCAAGGCTCAGAGCACGGGCGGTGAGGACACTACTGCAGGACGCTGCTCTAGCAGGTTTCAGAGCAAACACCCAGTGTGACCTCAGGGCTCTCGTGCAACTCACAGGTCAGAGACTGTCCCAGGTGTTCCTGGGGATCGAGCCACCATGCACAGGGCCAGAGACCCTGGCGTCAGCCTGGCCAAGCCAACCAACTTCATCAAAACATCCACCTTCTCCAGCCCTACCTGAATTTGGCCTGGAATTATTCATTAACCAGCTGACAGCTTTGTCTCTGAGGCCAGGGGCAGCACGCTGGAAATTTGCAACTTGCCTGTAATGAGTTTGGCAAACGAGGTAATTGCGTGCCCATCCTGCAGGTTCCATTTGTCTGTGCCTGTCCACGGCAGGCTGATCCTGCCTCTGTCCTTCGACGTGGCCGCACGCCAGCACCATTCATCTCTCGCTGTCCTGTGGGCTGCAGAGGCCAGGTTTTTAATGGACGAGGCCCGAAGAGATTCAATAGATGCCTGGTGGAGGGAGCGGAGCCACTGCTCTGAGCATCCTGAAGGATGAGTGAACATTACCGGCCCCATAAATGACTGTCTGTCTGAGGTCAAAGGATGGAGAGGCGTGAGATCACCATGACAGGTACATTGAGAGAGGGGAAAAAATCATTAACATGATATACATTTAATCCTAAAATATTCTTAGTCTCTTAAATAAGGACCTGGGAAGGTAGTCTCCCCTGCCCTGAGGGCAGAGCTTGGCAAGGTTCAGGTTTGTTCTTCTGCAGGAAGACCCAAATAGCAGAAAGATGGAGGTGGCCAGAACACACAATTCTTCATTAAATCCTGATGAATTAATGAGTTACTGAAACCATTAACATAGATCAGCCTGGAAATGCTATTTGGACAGGCAAGGATGTGCTTTCAAAGTGCTTACATTTAAATTTCTTTTTTTTTTGCATCTGGGATTTGTGATCAGAGTTTTATTGCCATAAACAGATTCTTTTTGGTTTTATTTTTTAATCTATTCCCCTTGGCTTCTACTCATACCAGCAAGAGAGCATGCATATCAACCAAAGTTTTACTTTGAACATCAAGATTTCAAGATTTCAGGAACTTCTGCAGTGGGGGTGTACCAACAAGAAAACAACTTTAAAATGAATAAATAAATAAATAAATAATAAAACAAGTTGAAAGAAAAAAAAATCCAGGTGGTTGGGGTTAACCTGATTTCACCTGAACTTTCCCCACATGGAGAATACTCTTCAAAAGTCAAACACAGAGCCCTATTTCGTATTCTCTACAGTAACCTTTAGAGTTCAAAACGTTCATCTGTTCACCCCCCCACATCCCCTCACAGTGGCGTTTGCAAATGACACAAACATTTGACTGTGATCTGTGCTCTCCCTAATGCAGCCCAGCCTGTGCCCGTGCCTTGTAACAATTTTCTCTGGAGCAAGTTCAAGCGCAATTTGCTCATGCTGGTATCTATCTGTCATCGGATGTGTCAGCCGAATCGCTCTCAGCTCGGGCGGAGAGGAAGGAGACAAAAGGTCACCTTCCACATACGGTGTGTTCTCCAGGAGGCAGGAAGGAGAAGGGGGAAAACTGAGTTTTCATCTACCTGACAGGAATTGTATATTTTTTTCCCCTTTCCCTTTGCATTTCATCCCACACTCGCAGCATGGCTCAGCGCCTCTGAGAGCAGATGGAGATATTCGGAGGAGATGAATATGTACCAGAGCCATCAGAAAGCCAGGAGGTTGGTGTGAATGGTGGCCCCAAAGGTTGCCATGCGTTTCCTTAGAGGAAGGATGGCTTATCAGCCTTTGAACCCTGACAGCAGCGTGGCTCCCCGCAGCACGCCGTGTCCTGGAGCTCTGTCTGGTTGGCACAGCCGAGGTGCTTCCAGGAGCCGTGAGTTCGTGCCCCAGCTGAAGTCACTCTATGCCGCTTGGGAGCTTGTCCTCCCGGGGGACATGCAAGCAAGGAAGATGACTTCAAGTGCAGCTCTGCACTGAAAAGAGGTTAATGAACAGCAACACCTCCCTACACCTTGCACTCACTCTTAACTGCGTCCCATTATTCTGCCCAGTGCATGCAAGCACCTGGGGATCTGTCAGCCCGTCCCAAGCTGGCACTGCATCCGCTGAATGTGCCAAGAGGAGATGTGCTCCCTGGGGAGAGGAGGACTTCATGGCCAAGGCCTTGACCTGTGCTAGACACTTAGCTCAGGTATGGCAGCTTTTGGGGAGCCGAAGGTCTCAAAAAGAGCAATTGGATTTCCAAAGCACTACAAAATTCCACTCCCACCGAGGACCAACACTGGCATTGGGTGAGGGCTTGTTGTACTCCAAGAAAGCCATGGTCCAAGGCCCATCCCAGCTCATCTTGCTGGTTATCCAGATCCAGCTGCTTAGGAAGAGGTTTGGGCTGAAAAACATAACACAGGGAAACGTGGTGTTGGTGCTGTGCCACCACTGCCTGCACAGCATCCAGCCTCTGTCCCATCACGCACAGGGCTGAAATGCTCTGGCTTGGGTGTGAGACAGGAAAGTGGCTGGAGGGAGGAGAGACACCAGAGCACCCACCTCTATTGACAAAAAAAAAAAAAAAAAAAGAAAAAAAAAAAAAGATCCTACCTTACTGTGGATAGAACTGGAAGGATTTGGGTTCCTTAAATCCTTGAAGTTAATTTTCTTCGCATTTCTGTATCTGACACCAGCCAAAAAGAATTCTGGGAGGGAAAAAAATATAAATGGTACTTTTAGTGCTCAGTGAGAGGAGATGTATGATCTCCAGCAGTCAGTCAGCGAGAACTGAAGACTTACAGGAGGGTAAGGAATAGAAGAGCCTGGAGATTTATTTCCCATTAGAGAGTGGCAGATGGGGAGGAAGGGGCCACGGAGAATAAATTGATGTGGAACCAGAGCCAAACTGAGAAAAGGCAAAAATCAAACCAAGACAGGCTGAAAGTTTTCCAGTCAAGTGTTCCCCTGCCACCCCCAAAGAAAAAAGAAGCTTTCTACAAAATGGCATGTTTCAGGGACAGCCCCCACTTTTCACAAAATTGTTATTATTTTTCATTTTGCATGGAGTAACCAGACCAAAACTGATTAACACCACCAGAAAAAGAAGCCAGGTTGCAGCAGACTTATTTCCATTGAAAACGTGGTTGAAATCAAAGCCTCATGTGCAACTCTTCCATCAATAAAACCTAATATTCCAACCGTTCTTAAGGTTGAAGTGAAAAAGAGATTTAAGGAAAAACATTCTCAGGGAAAGCCTGTTAGATGCTATTGACAGCAAATCTGCAGAAACTTTTACCAATCTGGCTGCTGTTGTTACCTGTCAATCTCCCAAAGTCGCCACATGAAGGATTACACTGTCTTCAAAAACAGCCAGCTGCATATGACAGGGACAGGCTTCTACATCAGAAGATGCTTTTTTTTTTTTTTTTTTTTTTTTTCCTTCACCCCCAGCCATATCTCCTTAACTAATAAAAGGTTTTGCCTCTCCCTACAAGTCTTGTCTTACTGTAACAGCCCTCACTAGCTACCCACATCCAAAATAACCCGTCCTATTTCGGAGCATGGCAGAGGACTGTGACACACTGAGCAGGTGAACCAGGCATGCAGAGGAATGCCTTTCAGCAGGGCCATGCACCGAAGAGGAAGATTTCCTTTAACAGGAGGGCAGGCTGATGGGGCAGACCCACCCCATGCCTAGGTTTATTCTGCTGTGCCCCAAACTGTGCTCCCCAAGAATCTCATCCTGATTTATTGCATCCCTGATGATTCTTGTTGCCCCATGAGGCCTTTTAGGAGTCACTAAAATAGGAAAATACAGGCAAACACCCACAAAACTGAAATTTAGTAATGTGAATTGGAGGAAGAGAACAATTTATTTTTTTTTATTATTATTATTTTACATGGTAGCTGTTACCAGCACACCCAGCAATGGGTGCAAAGTGGACATTTTGCAGCACGTGTCAGTGTGCAGAGACCTGGGCACTGGTTTTTAGCAGCAGCAGGGGCTGTGATGAGGCTGGTTTGTAACAACCAGCTTAGGGTAATGCAGTAATGAAACCACCAATCTACCTTTTTACCACGCAGCCAACCTACGCCCCTTTTAGTCCTTCAAGCACGCATCTTGCAAATGTAAACTTTTCACACTAAAAGAGAGAAAATTATCCTTGTGCTTTAGCAGAGGAATGATTCAGATAGCCCCAGGCAACAAAGAGCTTAGCCGATAAAGAACAATGGTGTTTGACTGCCTTTGGAAAAGTATTTGCTGTGTGTTTTTGTGGTTGTTGTTTTTTTTTTTTTTTTTTTTTTTTTTCATATGTAACATTGTTTTAAGCTACAAAGACACTGAGGTTAATTGCAGTTCACTGAGAAGGTGTTACTGTGTTATTTCTTTCCAGCCTGCCTTTCTCTCCTTTTCTAGGAGTGCAGGGGCCAACTGAGAGATGAACTGGCTACGAAAGCCTCGATCCATCCTCTTTAAGCAAAAAAAGGAACCAAAAAAGTTCACAGACAGGAAGTGAAACACCACAGGGTGAAATCCTGGCATGAGCCAATCCTGGAAAAGCCCCTGCTGGTTTCCATAGGCTTGTATAGGATTCCCCTTTCAGTACTCAAACATCCAGACAGGCCCAGAAAACTTTATCAGGAGGGATTATGTTCACACCACCACGCTAAGAGATCGGGTAGGGGCACAGGTCCTGCCAACAGCACGGCACTGACATGGAAGGGGCTGCAGCCTTCTGATCTCCTCTGCTAGCTATGAGAGCAGGTAAAGGGCCTTTGCTTTTCACCTCCTGCTTAAGCAGGATTTCTGACATTTCTTTCAGAAAGAGGAAAGCATCATAAAAGAACCCTGTCTCATGAAGATGGCATTTTTTAATGAGTGCTTCTAAACAAACTGATGAGATAGGAGAGAGGGAGAGTGATCTCTTGTACCCTGCCCATGAGAGCTCACCTTTACTCCCGTCCGTCACAGCCTCCACAAGCTGCTGCAGTGTCCAGGGAGCAAACCTCATCCAGGACCATGACAAATCAGCCCTGGGGTGCAACAAGATGAACTGTCCTCCTGCTTAGCACAGTGGCTGGCCCTCAGCGCTCCCTTCCAGCTCCGTAAATCAGCCAGCCCCAGCAGCAGGCTGCCCCAACCCCTCCAACCCTCACCGCCCTGCCCTCCTCTTCCAAAGCCATTTATCCAGAGAGGGCAAAGAGAGGGCCCAGCACAGCAATGAGTAATGCCCAGCTGATCCCCAGAGGGGAGGGCAAATCACCTCCCAGGGAAACAGAGCCCTGTACTTCCCTGACCCAGGCTGTGAGGGTTTAAGGGAGAGGTTGCTCGTCCCAGTAAAAAACAAGCACTTTCCTCATTGGGGCTCATAGACGGCAGCTCCTCCTGTCTGCCAGCCGTGCTAATGCCATTTGTCACGGCGTTGGGTGCACCAGAGACCCATGGCAGTGCCAAAGGGATTAACCCAAGCACAAGAAAATTTAGTGTGACTCACGTCCTAACCTTTCTGGGTGTTAAATGCTGAAGTCATCGGTTGGTTTTCATCATCGTGACCAGGCAAAACTTACCTTGACTTTCCCCAAGTAGTCATCTCCTATTTGGTGTCCAGGCACAAAAGCGTGTGGTCCTCACTGCGACGACTGCCCAGTTTGCAGGTGGGATATGGCCCCAAATACTGCATACACCTTCAGCAGAAACCATTCTGCAATTCAGCCCAGAAAGCAGGTTCTGAGAGTGGCAAACAAGCAATAGGGCACAGCTTAATAAATGGAAAATACAGCACATGAGATATTTGCAGCTCAAAACAATAAGAATGAAGTAGAGGAAATATCTGTTAAAATCAAGAATACTTCAATTTTTCCCTCCTCAAATGTATATGTTTTAATTATGTATTTTTAGCGCTTTAATCTTCCAACATTACCAGATAATTTGTAAGTTCCAACACCTTTACGTACTTTTTAAGTCACATTTGCTCTTTTACTGACAATTAATATCTCATTCAGTTAATATTCTCACATTCACCAAATACATATAAAATTTTTCATTGTTGCAAAAAATGTTCTTTTAATGGTCTCTAAAGTTCTGCTACAGGCAATGCTTTGCAGGTGTACATGGGAGCTGGGAAACCATTACAAAGAGCAGAACTGCCAGTGCTCTTCCCTTTCGGAAGAAAAGAGGACTCCAGCACTCCATCTGCTGTATGACTTGTCTTCTTTAGGAGGAAGGATGTTGCATGAAAATAGCAGGTTAGTGAGTCAAACTGTATTATGAGTTTTGTCCGTATGAATTTTGTTAGGTTGCCCCTCTGTAAGGAAAACTCAAAATCTCATGGCCACCGTGCAGGAGCACTGCAGGAGCTCCCTCCAGCACCCAGCCCTTGGGGTAACTTCTCTCTTGGAGAAGTTCACGTGCTTTTTGTGACAGGCAGTGTTCCCTGACATACTCCTGCATAAAAAGAATGTGGAGGCTGATGTGAAACTTCTTGCTCTTTCCCTGCAGGTTCACCCTTCTGCAAGGGCTGATTTTTAGGACTTTTACACATTTGAGGGTGTGAGCAGAGTGTCTCTGTGGCACAATTTTCCAAAGCAGAACTGCAAAAGCTAGCTGAGGCTGAGCTGCAGAAGGAATTCGGGTTTGAGCATGCCAGCAAGGGGCAGAAGTATCTCAGAACAGGAGCTACACCCAGAAATGACCCAGGGCTTTCTGTACATTAAAGGGAAAAAAGAAAAAAAAAAAAAGAAAGAGAGAAATAAAGGTGGGGGTCATGGGGTAAAATATCACAAGGAAGGACAGTATTTTAACCATACAAATGCCAAAAATAGTGTAAGTAAATAGTTTCTAGTTTAGCAGCTTCTGAGCTAGGAGCACTTACTGGTATAGAGGGAGCCTGGTATTCTGCTTTATTATCAGGGTGCAGTGCCATCAGAGCCCATTATGCAGCTTTCATATTCTTATTTAAGAAAAGAGGCCAGACTGAGCTCAGTTTCTTTATGAAATGCAGCTTAATGCACATTTGACTAAATATCCCAGCTCACTGCCAGTCAGCAGCTTCAGAGATGTTTCTGAGAAAGGCTCTTCAATCATCCTTTGCTTCAATCTTCCTTACTTGAGAAAGGAAGGCAAAGCAATGAGATTGAGGGGTCTTCACAAAGGCAAAATTACAGGGTCTTGCCATGGAAGAACGATAACTAGCAAGTCAAGATACCCACAGTAGACAACGGGTCTGATAGTTTTGCTGCTGGACTGCATCTTACCTTAATGGAAGCAAGGTGAGTTGTCAGCTGTAGGTGAGATGAATGGAAAGGTGAAACCATGTGTGCTGCAGAGATGAATGTTTCACATCAGAAGTTCATTTCAAGCACAGGTTAGTACTGGCTGGAGGGTGATGTAGTGGCAAAATCCTTTACTTGTCCTAATTTTATGGCTAGATCCGTGTAAGAATGAGGACCATTTTGAGAAGCATCGCCACAAATAGGTTTATTTTTCGTGGTTTTTCTTTTTTTTCTTGAGGCTTAAATCTTGACATATTCAATCAATTCTACTGTTCCTGTTGCATTGTGGATTAGTTAATTGCAGAAGCAAAAATGTGTGCCTGATTTATTATGTATAGAGCTTTGGAAAATTACAAAAAGCAGAAACCTAGACAAGCCATCCAACTCCTCACTAATGGCCTTTAGCAACAAGGAAATGAGACTAACTGTAGTAAAAATGCAAATAAAAAAAAAAAAAAAAAAAAAACAACATATGAATTCAGACCTCTGACTTCATTACAGAATCATTAAGAAATACTTGAATTCAGGCAGCCAGAAGTTTAAAACCAAAACAGGAGAACAAAGCCCAGTCTTCACATCTGTAGCCCTACCAGCAAGGAAATCTTGTCAAATTCCTAGCCACTTACATGGCCATTTATACCTCCCATCACCCTGTTTGGGCTCCAGTAGCCTCTGACAATGGTTTAGAGTGCGAGTCTCCAGAAGCTAGAGGTCAGTCTTGCTTGGGAGACAGGAGGATCTTCTCCTGAGCTCTCTTCCGTGATGAGAGCATGTGATTGTCAAGACCTGTTGAAACTGAACAAAATTTAAACTGGATTGTTTGACCAATTTATTCTGGATAAAACATAACTTGAAGAGTTTGACTGTGCTATGAGCTGGTTTTGAGGACTCCGTTAGAGAGCCATCAGCTCACGACAACTCATGGCTTTCAGAGACTGAACCAGTGACACAGGAGAGGCCTCCATGCAGCTACCTAATGTCAAAGCCCCTTCGTGGTGGTGAAGCATCTGACAGTGCAGTAAGGCTAAATTTATTGCTGGGAAAATGGAGCTCAAACATAAACACAGCTTTCACTCACTGCATGGGCATGTGTGAGCGTATGAATCAAAATTTCTACACTGCTCTTTGCCAATTAATACCTCCAGATAAAGCACACTAGGGAGCGACTTAAAATTTCACAGATTTTGTGTGCTCTCCTGCCCTGATAGGCTTCTGAGCACTTTACTGCTGTTTTAGATGTCCAAATATTTGCCTGGATAAATAGATTTAGAATAGTTTGAATAAGCTGCACTTTCCCATAGGAAGCTGGGTGAGTCACATCAGAAAAAATATATCTTGGAAGAGATCTACAGCACAACTACAGGCAGGAAAATGAAAGCAGCAGTTGGCACTGACTTATTCAGCAAGGGTAGAAATGTGAGTAGCCTATGGATTCAAAGAAAACTTACCAAATTATACATTTTCACAAGCTTCATTTTTATGAAAACAGTTTGTTTCATAAAATAATTAAATGTGGGGTTTTATTTTATTTTTTAAATATGAAATTTATACTTTACATATAGGGGAATTCTGCCATGCTGGAAACGCCCCTGGAAACATGACAAATATCTGAGATGCAACAAAACCACTCTTCCATTACTCTGCTCCTACCACAAGAAAGCAAAGGACCAAAGAATCACATGCACCATATAAGAGGGCTGAGTTATAATTTTGTACCTCTTGAGACACAGAGTGAGAGCCCTCCTATACTTCAGAAATCCAAATAGAGATCTAGCAGGTTACAGAGATCAATTGCATGCATAGAATTAGGGAAGCAAAAGTGATATTCCCACCATTAAATATAGGTTGGAGACTTAATAAGGCACAAAGTGAAGGAAATGAGAAGCTTTTAAATTGAAGTTATTATGCGCTGTAACAACTGCCAGAAATTATATGCTAATGTCATTCTCCTGCTTTTATTCCTCTCTGGTTCAGCAACAACCCACTCCCCAAAATCTCTTCCTACATCTGCAACTGCTGCTGTCTCACAGATTTTACACAACTCTCTTTTGACAGAGACTGTCCCCCACTAAAATGCAACAGCCTCCCCTAAAGCACTCCAGACCCAACAACTTCACCATGGATCCAGCAACCTCTCCCACTGCAATATCCCTGCCTTAAGCCCCCTAGGATTTCTCCATGCCCGTGCCTCAGTGAGGATCATAATCCAAGATTTCTTTCCTTTCAGAGGTAAACCTGATGCTAGGAGGAGCCAAAGAGGGATTCAGGCTTTCTTAACCTTGCCTTTAATTTCTATATACAAGAAGTAATAAAAGTCAATTAACATTATTGCTTTTCCCCTCCTTTCCTGATTTGCTTTGCTTAAAAGTAAACAACAGTCCAACATTTGCTGAGCAGAAACTTGCTGTGTGACAACTTCCATCAGAGTCCTGCCTCCAGGAACACAAAGAAGAATAAAAGAAAGAAACTTCCTTTCCTCCTGGTCTTTAGATTCTGGCTCCACATTACATGTGCATTGCCCAGTCTACCTTGTTACATGCACCCCTATGCCTCCATTTAAACAGGAATTATTTTCAGCGTTTTCCCACCTATGTGGGGGCTCCAAGCCTGCGTTCTTCCTTGTGCTCCATCCAAGGAGCAGTTTGATGAGCAGCCAAGGACAGGATGCTGCTGTGGGATCCTCCAGCAGCTCTGGCCCTGGTGGGCAGCCCCTGTGTTGTCCCCAGGCACTGAGCAGCATGGCAGTGGTGCTACTGAATGTACACCGGGGGTGTTCAGATATTGCAGAATAAAAAGTGGATGTGGAACCAAAGTGAAGGATTGCCTAAGGAACGGGGATAGAAACTGGTCCGGTGGGGCTGTTAGAGCCTGGAAACTACTTAGAAAAAAATACTGTAAAGCTGCCCTGTGTACAAGCACACTGTGCTCTCCTCAGCCACCACGTCCCACGTCCCCTCTGCAGCCATAGGTAATTCTGGTTCTGATCTCTCTGTGACTACCTGATGTTCTCCAGTCTTCATGGACACAGGCATCCAAAATCAGACTGTGGCAGAGGTTCAATCGCATCAATAGTAATAAGCATAAAAATGGTGTTATAAGAGGTGAAGAACCTGTGGAGAGAGAAAAAAATTACACAAAGATTTACAGGGGAACACAAGACAGAGGTGAAAAGCAGAAAGCCACAAGTTCTCAGGCAATTATGGGTGACTTTCCTGGCAATCACGACTTGCAAATCAAGTCCACCTCCTGCCCTGGTGGCTGATTGCCAGGAACAAGTTAATTAACCATCACTAACAAACGCACGTCTAGTCTAGACTTTAACAACTCCACCGATGCTGGCCCCACCGCCTCTTGGCAGCTTCCCCTGCCCAACCTCCTGCAATTGCCCAGGAGCCAAATTCATCCTTGGGGAAAGTCTTTTTCTTTAGCTTGGACCAGGGATGAGAGCAGCCTAGATAGTGTGCCCTGGCATTTTCCCCATGTCCTAAAGGAAATCATCAAATCTTTCCTTTTTTTTTTTTTTTTTTCCTCTATTTTTTATTTTTCTGAACTTCCCCCATTATGATCAGTCTTTTCATCTTCTTCCAATCACCTTCACACCAAAGGCTTTCGGACAGCATCTTTCCTCTTTCAGCTGATATTTGCAAGCATTTATTTTACGTGTTGCTCACTGAACTTTTTCCAGTTCATGTGTCTTATTTTAAAACCACTATTCGCAAAATAGCCTAATTCTCCAAACGGTGCTGAGCTGAGTGGAATAATTACCTTACTTGTTTTAGGCCTCTGCTGGAGTCCAAAATTATACACTTGGAAAATTACGATTGTTTTATCTTCTTATTTTTTTTAGTTTCAAAAGATGTGTGAAAGACAGGTTTTTATAAAGGACATAAAACCAGCCAAAACTATAATTACAACAGACAGAAAAGAATTCAGAGAAAAGATGATTTTATGATTAAGGCATTGGACTAGAAATTTAGAAATTTAAATTCCCTTTGTAGCTCTGCCAAAACCTCTCTCTATAACCTTTGCTGAGTGACTTAATCCCCTCATGCCTCAAACAAAATTCATTGGAACTTCCCTGTTTTATGCTAGCTGTAAAAACACATTCATTCACACTTGTGAGATGTTCAAATACACCAATAATCAGAAAACCACAAGGACCAGGACAGTTACAGTCATCTGGCTGCATTTAATCATCTCTTGTCAAAAGCATATGCATCTTTAATCACGAGCACACGGGATACAGCAGCATCGCTCTTGAGAAACAAACATTATGCTAACAGAAAAAGCAAGAGCAAAAATTCCTGATCCTAACAGAAAATACGTTGCAAAGCAGGGCAGAAAATTTCTAAATGTACATCTGAAGCTTAGCATCCCTGCACCATCTTCCCCCAAAACGTAGAACAGCTTAGGTGTCTTACAACAGACCAGAAATACCAATTCACGTTTCACTGGAGATATGCAAACTCAAGAGCAATAACAGCAGTTCCCAGACTTGCATCGTGATACTGAGGGGAAAATAAATAAATAAATAAATAAATAAATAAATAAAGCACAGAAGAAATGCTACTAAAGGTATGCAAGTTGGTTTCCAAATGTCCTTAAAAACAGGATGCCAGAAGTGGGGCATTAAATGCGTATGTTTCCAGGCTGTGATGAGGACACCAAACTTTCAGAGCGAATTCTATTTAAAACCTCTTAAACTAGGGAGAGACTGAAATGAGAACACGACTGAAATGAGAACAAAACTGAAATGAGATCACAGGACCATGCAGGCACAGGGATGATGCCCAGGCGCTCCCCAGCCCGGGCACAGTGAGCATGTGGGGGATTTGTCTCCTCTTTTCCTCCTGGAGCACCAAGGGATGCTGCTATGTCAACCGATCCCCCCCTGCCTTTTTTCATCGCTTTAATAAATTAAGCTGAGCAACAATAGAGATGAGAGAAAGCAGGACAATGTGGTAAATGTAGCAGAAAGAAATTTGAATTGTAATGAGGAGAGCTAATCAGGAAAAGAATGGACTATAGAAGAAGCACTAATGAGTTTCTAAATAAATTCAAAAGGTTAATATTGTTCTATCTAACAAATACGAGAAGAATCCTAATGTGAAATGAAAGGCCACACTCCAATGTCCCCGTGTTGCAGCCACATCCACCCACCCGCCGGCCACCGCAGCCTCCTGATCAGTCTTGGCCTCTTTTGCCTCTATAGGTTAAGAACCCAAACCAAAGTCCAACAGGTCAATGTTTGGACTCTCTTTGACTTGCAGGCTTTGCGTCAAGGCTTTTGCAGCAGGTTTATGTTAGCATTAAGGAACCTGTACACAAAGTGTGGTTTGCAAACCACAAGTGGTAGGTGTGTGTCTAGGGGACGGACAGGGCCATTTTCAAGCACCTTTGTTAGCACGTGGATTGCCGGGGTGAGTAAAAGGCTGATATAGGTGCCCCAAGGAAAGGGCAAGTAAATACAAAAGTTTATAAAACTTGAAAGCTGGAAGGGGTTTTTTGTTTGTTTGTTTGTTTGTTTCATTTATTTTGGTTTTTAATTTATGTGATGCCAGTAATCCAAAATATAAGCTAAGACTTTCTGTCTATATAATCAAAAGTGAAAATATTCAGTCTTTTTTGCATTGTATTACAAAACATGGTAAAAATTGTATGCCAGCCAAAATATGATATTTTTTAGGTGAGGAAAGCAGCCTCTTTCAAGAAAAAATAAAATAAAATCCAATTCCCAGCAAAGTAATAGACTCACAGTCTTTTCATAAGAATAGGTCTGCTCAACTATTTTCTTGCTTGAAGGAAGGAAATGGTGCCATTATAATATTTTACCCTGAATATAAAAAACCTGCTGTGACATCATTCTTCAGGGAGAAATCTACTAATATTTGTGTACATGGCCGTCCATCTATCTTGTGAACCACAAACAGAACAGGGGGGAAGAGCCGAGGCGGGCAGCACATTCATCTCCTGCTCCTATGACGCCAGGGGATGAGTTAGGTGCAGCCCCACAGCCACGTCACCTTCTTATGATCAAGCCATCCCTGTAGGAACGCATCGATCTACACACATCACCAAGGGCACGGTCACACAGATCCCTCCACTCCTATCACTTATGGGAAATGAAGGAAATTAAGATATGTACGTTTTTTCTTTTGGGTCTGTGAATCATCCTACAGCTGGTGTAGCACTCCCATGCCAGTGCTGACCAATCGATGGATTATTCATGGGAATTTGCAAAACACTGCTCAGCCACTTGCCTGCCATGAATAACTTTGTTCGACAGATAGGTTAAATACATTGGCTTTCCTCTCCTCTTTCTCCTTGCAGAGACAGTGAGCATCTGCCCCAGTAGACAGACATCTAATAGAGGCTTTGGCACAGATCAAGGCAAAGACTGAAAGGAAAACCCTCAGACCCAAGATACCAGAAGGGTGGGAAATACATGGAGACAGAGACTGGACAGCCAGGACGTCAACTGCTTGCAAGCAACCCTTTGTAAGCCAGCAAGAGACATGCATTTACCCTCTCATCACTTACTGGGAGCTCACCAGAGCTCCTCAATGTTTCCAGCCCAAAGCACAAGTGAAATAAAATGGAAAGCAGTGGAGCAACTCACCCTCCTGAGCCCAGGGTGGAAGAGTCACCAGCTGGATGTTTCTGGCACTGCTCTGTAAATGGTTAAATGCAAAACTCTTCATGAAACAAGGGGCACTGCAATGAAATTGCTAACTGTGAATAAACAAGACAGTTGCACAGCTCATCATAACCCTAATGATCCTCTCTAAATCATGCAGCCCCATCACCTAGATCTATTGGCCACATTAGCAGACTGCTGAGTGCAGGAAATATGGAGAGGATCATTTTTAAATGGTTTTACGTGCCACGCTCATTGGGAACCCTTTGAGATGGAGTCTAAAGCAGATGGTAAAACAGGAAAATTATTCACATTAATTCTTCAGCAACCTAAAATAAATTCAAAAATAAATGAAATAATGAAAGCCTCATTCAGTCATGGTTTTGTAGCAGTCATAAAAGCCCCACCAGGAAGAATCCAGAGCGGTTCCACTCTTCGCCACAAACCTGCTGCTAGTTAATTGGCTTCAAAGCCACAGGAATATTAATATCCCGTAAAAAAATATATGATCTTCTCCATTCTTTGGCTATTGTTCAATTGCCTAATGAAAGAAAAAACAAGCTGAAATATCAAATAAACCTTGCTGTATACAGTGTGCACTGTATCCATTTCAATTTTGCTTCACATAGATTTCCTACAGAGCGACTTCTTTTGCTTTGAGCTTCTCATCCACTCTGGAAATTGTTACGGTGAGAGATAATTACTGCTCCCCCATTTTACAGACAGGGAAACTGAGGCACTGCTTTTATCCAGAGGGGGAACAGCAAAGTCAGGACTACACCCCACATGTAAGCCAATCCTAATACTGAGTCTTCCTGCTCATCTTGCAGGAACGGCTCCACCAGGACCAGCTTTATCAAACCTTTAAAGTACCCCCCCTGAGCTGAACGAACTGTGGCCCCTGCCGAATAATACAAGAACTCCTTTGAAGTTGTCCCTCACCCAGATGAGCCGGAGGACTTGAGGAACATGCCACAAAGGAACCCCACTCCCACAGCAGTGAGCTACACAAAATCTTACAGACAATCTCAAAAACAAATAGCAAAAAAAACATTGCAGTATTGACATCTCTATGTGACAGCAGTACAAAACTCTGTGAAACCACTGAAAACAAGTGATACTAAAATACTAAAAATGTGGAAGTTCACTTTAAAAATCACTATCACCAAACTTACTTAATATTAAGCAAAGGTCCAAGCACAACATGGGCCATCCACAGCTGACTATTATAGGAACATCACGCAAGCTGTTCTGTTATTTAATTTCTAACACAGAGTAATTTAAACGCATATCAGCAAGGTGATGTACCTGCCTTGCTAATTGTGGTCAAGGGCATTTACCAATATTTGCTAAATGGAAATCTGCAGTTCTTGTTCCTGACACAGTGCAGCCCCATTGCTTTCTAACTATTTTACTTCCTATTCATTTTTGGCCTGAGGAGTAAAACCTACCAAGGCTTACAACCTCTTGTAGCTCTCATCTGCATTCCTCTAAGTTCTGCCCATGGTGCCTGACACTATTTTAATTTTATCCTCTTCTCTGTAGCGCACTAAGGTGTGCAAAATGAGTTCAGCTCACACAGCGAGAGCTGCCATCAGTGATGAGCTCCTTCTGTAGGGTTTCTCCTGTCAGGTTAGCGCTGGGGTAAGCAGCCAGCTGTTTTGATGAATGAACATATGTGGATGCACATCAGCTGGATGGAGTGCACTGCCTCATTTTCCAGTGTCCAGCAACCATGAGACAAAAGTTAACAACTCCAGCACCATCAACTGGGGTGAAGGACAAGTGGAGAGTTGGTGGGTAAGAATTAAGGGGTGGTGGGCTGGTATGGGAGACATGGTGGTGGGGGTCTACTACAGTTCTCCAAATCAGGAGGAGGAAGTCGGTGAGGCCTTCTACAAGCAGCTGCTAGGAGCCTCATGATCACGAGTGCTGGTCCTCATGGGGGACTGCAATTACCCAGACTTCTGCTGGGTAAGCATCTCAGCCAGGCACGAACGGTTCCAACAGTCCAAACGGTTCCTACAATGCGTTGTGGACAATTTTCTGATGCAGTTGGTGGAGGAGCCGACGAGGCGGGGGGTACTCCTGGACCTTGTTCTTACCAACAGGGATGGCCTTGTTAGGGATGTGAAGGTTGGGGGCAGCTTGGGATGCAGCGACCATGAGATGGTGGAGTTCCAGATGGAACTAGGCAAAGGAAGTAAGGCTAAAATCAGGATTGCTACCCTGGACTTTCAAAGAGCCAACTTTGACCTCTTCTGGGACCTGCTTGGGAGTATCTCATGGGATAGGCTGCTAGAAGGCAAGGGTGCTTGTGAGAGCTGGGCTACATTTAAGTAGCACTTCTTCCATGCTCAGGATCGGTGCATCCCGAAGAATACAAAATCGGGAAAGGGGGGCAGGAAACCCACGTGGATGAGCAAGGGGTTCATCAATAAGATCAAAAGGAAGAGGAAGGTCTATGAAATGTGGAAAAAGGGCCCATCCTCTTGGGAGGAGTATAGATGTGTTGTCAGGGCCTGCAGGGACACAACGAGCAAGGCTAAAGCCCACCTAGAGATGAGGCTTGCAAAAGAGATAAAGGATAATAAGAAGGGTTTTTTCAAGTATGTAAACAGCAAGAGAAAGACTAGTGATAATGTGAGTCCCTTGCTGAATGAGGGGGGGGTGTCCTGGTCACAGGAGACGCTGAGAAGGCAGAGATACTGAATGCATCCTTTGCTTCAGTCTTGCACCCCCAGGACTCCTCGCCCCTGGCAATAGGACAAAGGGTCTGGGAAATGGAGGGCTCCCCCCCGGTGGATGTGGGAGTGGTTCGGGAGCACCTGAGTGGGCTCAACGCACACAGACCTATGGGTCCCGATGGGATGCATCCGCATGTGCTAGGGAAGCTGGCAGACGTGATCGCCGAACCGCTCTCTATCATCTTTGAAAGGTCCTGGAGAACGAGTGAGGTGCCTGAAGACTGGAGGATAGCCAATGTCATTCCAGTCTTCAAGAAGGGCAGGAAGGAGGATCTGGGAAACTACAGGTCAGTCAGTCTCACTTCTGTCCCTGGAAAGGGATTGGAGCAGCTTGTTCTGGATGCCGTCTCCAAGCAATTGGAAGAGAAGAAGGTTATGAGGAGTGGTCAGCATGGATTCACCAAGGGGAAGTTATGCTCGACCAACCTTGTTGCCTCCTATGATGGCAACACCAGCTGGGTAGATGGGGGGAGAGCGGTGGATGTCATCTACCTTGACTTTAGCAAGGCTTTCGATATTGTCTCCCATGATATCCTACTAGCAAAGCTGAGAAAGTGTGGGATAGATGAGTGGATGGCAAGGTGGGTTGAGAACTGGTTGACTGGCTGAGCTCAGAGGGTGGTGATCGGCAGAGCAGAGTCTGGCTGGAGGCCTGTGACTAGCGGTGTTCCCCAGGGGTCGGTGCTGGGTCCAGTCTTGTTCAACATCTTCATCAACGACCTTGATGAGGGAATAGCATCTGCCCTCAGCAAGTACGCCGATGACACAAAGCTGGGAGGAGTGGCTGACACGCCAGAAGGCTGTGCTGCCATTCAGTGGGACCTGGACCGGCTGGAGAGATGGGCAGGAAGAAACCAAATGAGATTTAATAAGAGCAAGTATAGAGTCCTGCACCTGGGAAGGAACAAGCCGAAGTATCAGTACGGGCTGGGGGATGATCTGCTGGAGAGGAGCTCTGAGGAGAAGGACCTGGGGGTCCTGGTGGACAACAGGTTGACCATGAGCCAGCACTGTGCCCTTGTGGCCAAGAAGGCCAATGGGATCCTGACATGCATTAAAAGGAGCATGGCCAGCAGGTCGAGGGAGGTGATCCTCCCCCTCTACTCTGCCCTGGTCAGGCCTCACCTGGAGTACTGTGTCCAATTCTGGGCTCCCCGGTACAAGAAAGACAGGGATCTCCTGGGAAGACTCCAGCGGAGGGCCACAAAGATGATACGGGGCCTGGAGCATCTTCACTATGAAGAAAGGCTGAGAGACCTGGGTCTGTTCAGCCTGGAGAAGAGAAGACTGAGAGGCTGGGAGCAGGCTCTGGGAGCAGCTCGCTCACCGCCAACCTCTCCCAGTATTCAAATGTTCATAAAAACCTTCTTTCCTTTTTGGAACATCCCCTGTGGCTGAGGCTCCCCTGTCCTGCTCCTGGAACAGTGGAGATGGGAGAAAGTTTCTCTGTGCTGCTTCTGTCTCCATTCAGCATCAGCTGAAAGCTTGGAGCCCTGGAAAATGCACAGCTTGGTAAAGGTCGTGCTCTGAATGCAGATTATTCATGGACGTGAATTTATCCGATGAATTATTCTAAACATATAATTCAGCCGGCTCTACTGAGCACGTATAGGATGCGTCTCTGCAGCTACCCTAAATACAAAGCAAGACATTAAATAAGGACAGTCACTTGCATGAAAGCATAATGTTTTATTTGCCCCAAACATGGCAATTCTTTAATTTTCGCACTGTGTACTAACTAGAAATACAACCCAAGCAAGATGCATTTACCTGTAGCTGATTACTAGGTAGCTTGTTGCAACTGATACCCTCGGTTTTTAGACCCTGATTCAGTGCTTGATTAGGTTCTCACCTAATTCTATCACATGGTAACTTTGAATTGCTTACAAACATTTATGACTCTGGTGTGTTGGCAATCTCCTCATCCTGCTCGAGCTTTTTGCCTACCGGGTATATTCATTAACAGGTTTGTCATAAAATGCATCATTCCTTCCCATTTCTTCTAAATAAATACCAAGAGGCAATGAAGAACATTCTATTTCAGTCTCTACCCCAACCTCTTGCTTTCTGGCCTTCGGTTTAGTGGATTCAGACAATAAAATGAAAATAAAACAACTTTGAATTCCTAAGGCTCACTGCAAAACCAGGAGATCTGGGGCAACATGTGCCAGGTTGCAAAGCATCCTCTGAAGCCCATCACCTTGGCTCCATGCAAAGCCCACCAGGCTGAGCCCCAGGGGATACAGGTACACACGGGGACCCCTTTTCATTTAATGCAACCTCTTTTCTTAAGCTTCACCGGATTTGCTATTACTGATATACAACTCATCATTTTAAAAATGACAACTCTTTCATTTTCTCCCGTGAAGGCAGGCTGAGGGAGTTAGGATAAGAGAAGACTCCAGGGAGACCTTACAGTGGCTTTCCAAAGCCTAAAGGGAGCCTGCAGGAAAGCTGGGGAGGGACTCTTTGTCAGGGAGTGCAGTGACAGGATGGGGAGTAATGGCTTTTATGGCTTTTAAATTAGAAGGGGGCAATTTAGTTTAGACATTAGACATTTTTTACTCTGAGGGTCGTGGCACTGGCACAGGCTGCCCAGAGAAGCTGTGGATGCCCCACTCCTGGAGGTGTTCAATGCCAGGTTGGTCAGGGCTTTGAGCATCCTTGTCTCCTGGATGGTGTCCCTGACAATGGCAGAGGGGTTGGAATTATATGATCTTTAAGTTCCTTTCCAACCAAACTGTACTGTGGTTCTGTGATTAAAAAGGCTGTTTTCTGTCACTGTGATCTCTCAGAGTACAAGCTCCCATGTGGCAGGACCACAGGCATTATTTTCTATAGGATCTGGGAAGGTTAGAAACAATTTACTCTGCCTGTTGTAGGTAGGTCTAGTCGGAGCTAATCTAATTATACAGGAATTATGGGAATCATCCCCAAGGAGGAAGGCAGCAGGCCTTGGTCCAAGAGGAATAAACTCCAACTCACTCAAGCAAGAAGGCTCAAAGATACAGACCTGGAACTGAAGCATGCAATTCCTATTCAGGGGTGCACTTGCATGTGGTTAATTATACTGACTTTGCTCAGTCAGGTAAATGGAATCACGGACTTAAAACTGAACACACACTTCAATGTCTTTACAGGCTGGGACAGTACAAACTTTTCAGCTTGGGTCCATCTTGGAAATTAGCAGCCTTGAGGAGCCGTCTCTTCCTTCACAAATTATAAAAATGTCCAAAGTCTTTGAGCCACATGTGGTGTTTTTTCCTCCTGTGGTGTTTTGTCGTGACAGAAGAGAAAGAAAAGATGAAGAAAACTGGAAATCTATCTCAGAAACAAGCATAACTTTTCAAATCTCCTGAAAAGTTCAAGATCATTGTTGTTTCAGGACAAATATTCAATTTAATTTTTATCTTATCCAAACTCCAAATCTCTTTTGTCATCAGTTATTTTCCAAGGCACTGAACAAGAGAGCCCTGCGCTCACATTCAAGAGGCACGGCAGCAGCACAGAGTGCTTCTGCTCGCCTCCTGCAGAGATAAGCCCCGGACAGACTGCAAGCAGCTTCCAGACTTTGTGGAGGGTCAAATCCAGAACAAGTCATGGTGAAATCCCCAAACTCTGAAAATAACAGCAACATCTAAACAGTATAAGGGACTTGTATCTCACACTTTCTTCACCATCTCATCCTGTCACCTACAAAACTGTTTCTCCATTTACTCCATTGACAGGGTAACCAACACAAGCAGGACTTAACCCAGTCATTTTTCTTGGCCACCAGTAGAAGTTTAATGCAAACGTCCCTTTGAAAAATGCACATCTATTAAATGGAAAGTGATCAGAAGAATCACTTACATAAGATTTCTTGATTTAAAAAAGGACAGAAAGGTATATTTAAAGTTCAACTAAAAATACTTACAGTTAGACAAACTGTTTTAAAAAGATCGCAGAAAAATAGTAACTTGCTCAAGTAAGCAAAAATAATTGA
The DNA here is from genome assembly GCF_964035555.1 of Netta rufina. Taxonomy (NCBI): domain Eukaryota; kingdom Metazoa; phylum Chordata; class Aves; order Anseriformes; family Anatidae; genus Netta; species Netta rufina. Next base: position 4,992,915 of record NC_140140.1, read on the forward strand.
CTGGTTAGCAAAAGCATCCGGATTGTCACACAATTTCCTGCAAGAAAAAAATTATTTCCTGTACACTTTACCAATTCAAATACTGTCATCATATTTCATAATCCCTTATTGAACGCACTTTTCCCATTCATAAGTAAATTTTTTTTTCTGCCTTCAGAACTGTTCGTTTTGTTTTCCCTGATGAGCATTCTGCATGTTAATTTTCCATTCATCTCCTGCATGGTCCAAGGACAAAATGGACTCAGTGGACTTTGCAAATGAAAAGAAAGAAAAGCATAACCCTATTCCTCCTTTATTAAGCCCAAAGCACAACCTTCTCAGCTTCATCAGTTCTACTGCCAGTCCTTCAAAATGCAGGAGGCCTGTCCTTATGCGGACACCAAATGTGGATCAAGGACCTCAGACACTCCAGAGGACAGCCAGGACTTTGTGGCACAACCACACACCTCCAGCTTTCCATGGGGACCTCAGAATGACAAGCCGGGCAGATTTTTGGATGACACGGGACTTGGAACAAAACATCAGCTATGGCAGTGCAGGTAGGTCCACCAGCACTGTCAGGCTTAATACTCAGCAGGACATGTTATGCCAGCAAGTGTACATGTGGGAAATAAAAGATAAACCGATAAGAAAAAACTGCTTCAGACAGCATCTTTATCCGACCAGCAGAAAATCAGCAGCTCAGCAATGGGCTCTGGTTTACTTGGAGAGCTGGGCAGCCCGCACCTGGGGGGATTTAATAACAATACAGTGAGCAAGGCATAAGCACAGGCGCCTCCAGCACAGGCACTTTCAGCTTTGCTTTAATATAGGGAAAGGGAAGGAGGAAGGAAACAAATGCAATAGGAAAGAGCGGAGCAACAGAACAAGACGGCGGCACGGTGACAGGAAACAATTTATAACTTACTCAAGAGCCTTTTCCAAGTCATCTGTTCTGCTGCGCCAACAGCAGCGAAGGTTTGTTCAGCTATATTGTACACAGACACACAAGCACACACATATTCAAAGCTGTTTGTAACCACCTCTCTCATCCTGAGCTGTGGGATGGTTTCATTGAGCCACATCTGCTCTGATTTGTTGCTGTGCTTAGTGCTGAACAGGAAAAAAACAGATTATTATGACCAGCTGAAGGAGGAAACGCAGAGTTCTGTGCAAACTTCTCTAACAATAAAGGAACGTGAGCTGGGATCCATGACTTGTGCAATATGCTGAAGTCAGAAATAATAATGCCAAAGAGCATCGCTAAGATACTTTTCACCATCACCTGTTTCTCGGCCAACTTGCAAGGAAGAGGCTGGTGCTTCGGCTCAATAACCCCCGGCCACTGGGGCTCCATCGAGGTGAACCCCAGTGCTGTCCTCCCTCAGGTCCTCATACAAAACCCCAGCACTTCAACATGGGACTTGTTCATTCGAGTGTCCCCCTTGATCTCGTTAGGCACAGTGGCTTAGGTAGGGACAAGAAAGACTCTCGGAAGCCTTGCAAAGCCTTCTAACCACATTTGGCATCCTGTGCTTCAGGCTGGGTTCACATTCTGCATCTGCAAACACATTTTGCTGATCCTCCAGATCCTCCTGCAACCAGAGTCTGGCTGATGGCACTGCCAGTCCCTGCCACTCCCCTGTGTTTGGAGCCATTTCCCACTCAGCTTATCACCTGGCTGTGGCGTCAACCCATACAGAAACCAAGGGAGCACCAAGTGAAGGAGAAAAAGGAAAGAGTCTTCCCTCCCAGCAAAGCTGCGCAGGAATGACTTGTTAAATTTACACCCACAATACCACGGGAATAATTACCCAGGCCTTCTGTTCACACGGTAATTACAATGAAATGGTTTAAGGAGGAGGAGGGAAAAGAGCAGATCGGTGCAGTTGGTTTTTCTTGTCAACCCCCTTTTGTGCTCCTGCTCCTTCCCCTAGGGGACCTGCACATCTGGTGCCCCCCCTTGGCCACAGCCCCGGGGACCCTGCTCCAGCTCCACAGGCTGCCAGGACGGGCTGGTGGGTGGCCCCCGTGCCCCATCCCTGACACTTGCACTGAGGCCACCTCTGGAGATGCCACTACGCAGGCAGGGAAGGTGCCTTCGGGTGTCCCAACAGCACCGTGGGCAGAGCCACCGCAGGCGTGGGAGCCAGCAAGCTCCTGAAATGCCATCCACGCAGAGGCCCGAGCAACCACCGCCGTTCCCAGTTCTAATTAGATCCATCAGCAAAGCACAACGTGAGGAAGAAACCGTTTGACTCGAAGTGACAGAACGACTATTTATAGCCCACGTCAGCTCACTGCACGCACAGCACGAGCTGCCACCGTGCTAGTGCTCCTTCCAGAGGCTGTGCCAGGAAGGAGGACAATCTCCTCCTCTTCCTCCCAGACAGCCCCCAAACACCTAGTACAGACATCCACCACTTTGTGGCCATCTCAGAAAAGCGTAATGCATTCCTCAGACCCACACCTTTCTCCAGAATAAACCCTCATTAGCTTTCCAGTCCCTGCCAGTTGCAGGAGAGGAAGGCCTCAGTTCCCCAGATGGGTGGCAAAGTGCCACACCAGCTCAGCTGGGACCGAGGAGGTGGCACCTTCCCTCCCATCCTTGGTGTCAGACAGGGAGCTTCAAAGCTTGCAGTGACCATGCCGGGCTGCTCACACGCCTCGCTTCAAATGCCAATGCAAACTCCCAGCTTGAAACATTAAAATTTAATTACTAGGGACAGCTGGATCCGGGCAAGGGTCTGACTCTGAGGACCTGGAGAAAAAAAAACTTCATTCAGCAGCAAGCTGTCCAGTGCTGAGGAAATGGACCCAAGCCAAATGTAATTCATACGTCTTAGGGTCTCACAACAGGCTTTGATCAAGCAGGCTTGGCCGGCCAAGCAGCCAGATGCAGGCTTGCAGCCTGCAGTGCAAACTCCTGGGGGACCCACCCATGTTGCCCATCTCCGTGCTTTTTGGGAGGGAGCTGAGTCCTGCCACCTGGGTGACCCCCATTTCAGGAGATGTGTGTGGGACAGGAGGACACGGACTCCTGTGTGGACACCCTGGTTCTGGTACCTGCCAGCATCACTGCTGGAGCATCCTCCAGCCCATGACCACAGCTCAGAATGAATGCACAGGTGACAGATTTCATATTTCTGGTTGGAAATGAAATTCAATCTCACACAAATAATTGTGTTGTTTTCCCTACAGGTTCCAATCCAGCAGAGCTAGCAACTGAAAAAGCCAAATACTCATCAAATTTGCCTTTCCTCTCATTTTCAATGCCAAGAATTATTATCTTTTTTTTTTTTTTTTCTCCTGGACCAACAGTGCCAACTGAAATACCTGGGCATCAGCTACATTCCAGCTTTTAGTGAATCAGGTCAGAATGGGCAGCAGCTACCTTTATGCACACAACGAGCCCTTTTTAAGCAGCGCTGTGATTGTAGCGTCAGGAAGGGAAGACCGATCCGTTTTGAAACTGAGTTTGCAACATAACTCAACCTCCTTTACCCCAGCAAACCTACAGCTGTTTCAAGGACAGGTGGTGGTTCCTGCTTGCTTGGTTGGGATTTTTGTTAGTTTTTAAAGTGCAAGCATCCTTTCCAGGCTGAAGCTGGGGCTGGGATTGGGGCAGGGAATGGCAGAAGGGGCCGGTCCCCGGGGGCACCCCGAGGTGCGGGTGGCACCTGAGGCTCCGCGGCGCGGCTCCCAGCCCGGCGCTCCTGGAAGGCGATTTTTGGGGGGGTGTCACTGCTCAGCAGCGTGCGCGGGGCTTTGTCCCCCCCTGGTGACCGGCCCACGGAAGGACAGAGCGGCAGGAGCCGCTCCGGAGGGCGCAGCCCGGCCCGCGGGGATGCTGCAGCTCCCCCCGCCCGGGCTGGGGTTGGCGTGCAAAAGCGGGACGGGCACAGAGCCTTGAGCACTGCATGGCTAGAGATAAGAGAAAGCTTAATCCCTCGTTAAAAATAATAAAAAATAATAATTTTAAAAATTGCTCGATGCAATGCAACCTCCTTGGGGCAGCCTCCGAAGCTGGCTTTGCTTTTTCCCCAGTAGGAGTCTAAGCAGAGACAACGCTCTGGGTCTGAAAATATCCACAGCAAGCAGGTAATGCTCTGCTTCTTTAGAAAATGCCTTGTGAGCATATTTGGGAAGGTTTCGAAGAGCAACCTGCCACTCAACAGCCTCTGGGGGAAGTTATTGCTGCTCCACTGAGGGCCACATCTTGAAGGATTTGTTTTACCACCATTTCTGGTTCAAGTTAAAGAAAGGCAGAATAGTTCTCATGGAAAGCAAACACCATCCTCAGAGAGAAGCAAAAAAACAGTTTTCCTTTCAAGAAAGCTTGGATATATGTATATATGTATACACGCACATATATACACTTTTTTTTTTTTTTTTTGCTAGGTCAACTTTTCATGTACACAAAGCACCCTGGAGATTATGAGCCTTTGGCGGAGGAATATTTACCGAGGGGGGTTCCTAGCCTATGATGTAACTAGATAAAAACATCATTCTACCTTCCACTGGGAACAAAGAAAATGAGTATATATTTCTGAAAACCACGTCATTCCTGCACATTCATTAAGAATCCACCGAAACATTCTTCAAACTCTTTTAATTCAAATAAGGACAAAAAAAAAAAAAAGTTTTGAACTTTTAGCTTTTTAGTGTGTTAATCTAAAGAGAGCACAAAAGCTCCAACTTGGAAATAATTTTTAAAATCTTCTGTTATACATATAACTTTAGGCCTGAAAACCTCTGGAAGTTTAACAGCAAAAATAAACTTGGTTATTTCAAACAACACGATGCAATCAATAACCACAACATTTATTTATTTATTCATTTATTGTCATCTTGGGGGAAATACTGAGAAATGTATTGGTGGATTTCGTTAAAATTGTTTGTAGAAATGCCTTCAGGCTCATCACAGCCCTGCCACTCATGGGCAAAGCTTCTTGCATTAAAAACAGCTCTTGGTGGGCAGGTACTTCCATGCGTATGCTATTTGGTTTTCAGAAGCAAACTCAAAGCCATTTAAAAATGCATTTTAGAGATAAGTGGAACATTTTCCTAGATGCTTTTCCATTCTCTGAAATCCCTGGTATTTGGGGGTTTAGCTGTATCAGTGCAGAGAATAAGGCGGGGAAGTTAAAGACCAAACACAAAACCCTGTTGCAACTGAAACAATCAGTAGAGCTTTTGCCCTGATCTCCAGCAGAGCCAAGCTTTCACCCAATTTACATAATATTTGTGGGATTAAAAGACCTTTAAGAAAACCTCAGCACTCCTTGCTCCTCTAAAATGCACAGCACCACACAGAGAATGTTTTTCCACAAGTGGAAGAAACGTTTGTATGGGTACCACACACACAAGAGAGAGAGAGAGTGCGTGTGTGTAAATGCTCACATTGGTGTTAGCTCCCGGCCCTAACAGCTTTGTTGACATCATTACCCTGCCTTTAAATTTGTCATTTCAAAGTTTATAAACCTTGCATAGCTCTTGAATTTTCTGCTTTTAGGGAGAACCTGGAAAGGAAGTCTGCTGTGTACGTCTCAGAGCCTCCCCAGGTCTACTCTGCACCTCCCCAGGAAGCCTGTCCCACAGCCCCAGGGATTACTCCAGGAGAGATTTTTTGCATTTGCCCTGGATTTGCCCCAGACTCTGCTCCAGTCATGCATCACAGCAGGCTCTCAGACATGCTTGCAGCAGCATCCCAGCCTGCAGCAGATTCAGCTTATGACCAAGTCAGATGTCACTACCCCAGCCCTCTTCTGAATTATTTCATTTAAGCCTAATGCTTCAGGAAACATTAAAACAAAATGAGGTAAATCTCCAACAACTGCAGCCTCTGAGCTAACTGAAACAGCTCTGGCCAGAAAACGCTCAGAGACCTTCTCCATGCCCAGGCAACGAATTGCTCCTCGAGGCAGACCTGCTCTGGCATCATGAGATGTAAGGATGAAGAAGTGTTGCAAGGACCTGTGCATTCCCAACATCTGCATGGTGGCTGACAATAAGGAAATTCTGGATTAGCTCCATCCATCCCTGGGGAATTATAGGAAACAGCATTTCCCCATCCCTACCTTTTTTTTTTTCCCAGTTTCTCTGTTTATAGCTGTGCTTATTTGCTTCATGAGTCGTCTGGTGGTGTCCTCTAGTGGTTCCTATCCGTACAAAAAACACCACATTCCTTGGCTAATTTATGTCAGCTGCACTGTAAAAAGCATTTGAGGGAAGGAAAATCACAAACTTATGACTCAAAGGAATAGAAATATATGACATTTTTCTCCTTCATTTATGCATTTACAAGTTACAACAAAATTTAGTCCTCCCTAATACTAATGAAGTTTTACAAAAGGTAACAAACAGCAGCACAATTCAATACTCCTGAAGTGATGTCTTTCTATAAATATAGAAAAAAAAAATCATAAATGGCCAGTAGAACTATTAATTAAAATGTGAAAGTAGATAAATAATGAATAGCAATGTCATGTATTCATTAAGATTCTACAAATGAAAAATATCTCTCCCAGTTATTCCTTTGATGAATCTAGCCCAAATATACTTGAACTGCAACATAAAAAATTCAGGATGCTCGTATTTCATTCTGTATCAGCCACTCTCTGATCCCCAAATCTCAAAGCCAAGAATGGCAAATGTCTAATCACAGCATTCATACTGACCTCTTTCTCCAGCCTCAGAAAAGTCATTTAGTCTGCCACAACCTTAAGACAAGTATCTCTCTAATAAACCCCTGTGAGGTCATACATAATTTTTGAATTTGAGACACTTGCAAGGAGAGCACTTAGCTAGTGGTGGGTCTGGAGTTTTGGATTGAAACCTCAGTGTTTGGTCCAAGGACTCCTGAAACTACACCTGTTTTTTCAGGAGATCGCTTTAGGTCCACATCTCCTGGTGGCTCTGGCTATTAGCTTTGTGGGGTACCTATGGACTTACAACTGAAAATTTGCAGGTAGAAATCCACATCATTCACCCTGCCCTGACAATTTGCAAGCAGTTTTGTCCCTTGCACTGTTTACACTTTAGATACAGAGACACCGGGCAGAACTAGACTGGCTGTGCTTTGGCCTCTGCCCCACCAGCAAGCCCACGATCGTAATCCTGGAGAACTTCCAGCTTACAGGCAACTTCCTCGTGTTTCAGAAGTTCAGTGATGGGGAAGGATTACAGAAAATTATTTGAGTTTCAGAAACCATGGACAGATCCCACCACAGCAGGAGGGAGTGAGACAGGCAGCAAGGAGCGAAGCTGCGGGGACGTGGGGCCAGGACACTAACACCTACAGGGCCTGCCAGAGACCAGCGGCCTCATACCGAGAACAGCAGCGATGTGCACCTCCTGTCACAGCACCACCAGGGTTTGATTTGCAGAGCCTAAATATCAAGGTCTGCAACCATTTTTAAAAATTTATTTCCCAGTCCAGCTTCCAGCCCTGCTCACAGTAACGACCACTGGCAGGGGATGGGGGCACTCCTCCGGCCATGTACTGCCAGCACAGCACCACCGCTGCACTGCAGGCCCGTGGGACTGAGGAGGAAACACAGCACTGCTGGGGGGGTATAAAACAAGGCTACAGTCCTGCATCCCCCAGATGCATTCACACTTGTGCGAGGCAGATTGAAGACAGGAAAGAGTAGGTGAACTTGCTGCATTATAAAAGTATATTTAAAATAAATCCACAGAGGTATACATGGATAACACGGTATCATTGTTGCTTTGTTAACACATTTTCCAGAAGCACCTAAGCACCTTCTGAAGAACCAGAACCCATTAAGTCACTGGAACCCAAGGTCAGCCTTGGGCCCTAAGTCACCTCAGCACTCAATAAAATGAAAAATTCCCCTGAATTTCTGCCACATCGTAAGCCTACAATGCAAGTAGCTACAACACACCATGACTTATCCAGGGAAACTCGGCAGCAATCACCACCACAGGCTGGTCCTCCTCCCACCTCTCCAGTGGCTCCAAGGCATCACACAGATGGGAGCAGGAGGGCAAGTGGGCACCAGAGCCTCTTGCCACGTCCAGGAGATTTCTCAACCCAGCAATTCTTTATGCTTTCACGGAAAATGCTTGCACTAAACATTAAAATAAGGTTCCTGAAGTGTACCAGCAGTTGTTAATAAAAGACATGCTTTCCCCTGGGGTTTGTCAGCTCTGCACTTCAAAGCTCATTTTACACACGGGCCAACGCTGTATTTTAAAAAGCGAATGTTAACATGAGCTCTTTAGTGAGCTGAATAAAAGTATCAGGTGCCCCATCTCCTTCTCCTTCCCATGAAATTAAAAATAAATAAATAAAAATTAAAAAAAAATCTGTCAGCTTTAGATGGGTTTAACATTGCAGTTATTTTTCTGATCCATTTCCATTCCTTCGCTTTGCTCCCTGGACCTGTGCTGTCCCCCTACCACTGCCACCAAAGACTTTGGGCTAAGGCTTTCCAAAAGCACCACAAAGCTCCTGGGGCATTTTGCTCAAGCAGAGGACAGCTGACATTTTCCTGCAGCAAGAACAGAGCATAGTTGGGTAGCCCTGCCACCGTCCAAGTACTGTTCCTCCCAATTAAAATGGAAGATTACAGGCTAACCAAAGAGCATACCAGCATCCTGGTTCCTAAAGAGGGACATGATATATTAGAAAGGGGAGGAAGGCATACACCCGCTCCAGGGAAAATACATAAAAGATCTCAAACTATGGATGTGATTTTCTTCCATAATTGCAAAATGGAAAACAAGACTGTCTAACAGATCAAAGTGACTACCTCACTTTTTTTTTTTCTCTAGTACGGTTGGACCAGATGACCTTGAAGGTCTTTTCCAACCTTAGTGGTTCTATGATTCTAGGTGAAGGAGCCAAGCTCCTTCCACAGCCACAGGATAAAGTCTTCCCAGCGTTAATTCAGAGCACAAAAATCAGTCACTGCCTACCAATGGGGCTGAGCTATGGGGCAGATGTTGGGTCTGAAGCAAAGAGCAACTCTTTAAGCCACGAAATCAAAAGAGAAATAAAGCAAAAATATGTTACTTCTAGTTATATGGACAGCTAATTACAATGAGATACATATATATATGCACACACACACATTAAGCTTATATTTATTGTCATTACTGAATAATTTATATCATCATGCAGTTGATAGAAATCGTATGGAGAAATGAAAATGATTTTAAATTATTTTAAGTGCTTTGAATGTGAGAAATGTTTTACAAAATATATTGAAAGATTCTAAACCTAATTATAGCACTAAGTTGCAGAAAGCTCTGTTTCAGCTAATGTTTTGTGTTTTTTTTTTTTCCTAGCAATTAGAAAGTGGTTAATGATACAATTATACTCTTCTGTATATGTTCTTTGCCACTGAGATAATTTTTTATTGAAAAATAATCAGAAAACATAATATGTGGGAAGAATTTATACTATTTATTTATTTTTGGTCATTTTCTGCAAACACATTTTGTAGCTCCATTGCAGGTTTCTGCACCACAAAAAAAGATAGGTGAACATGGGGGAAAAAAAAATGAAGGAAAAGAGCGAAGACAGGCAATTAATGTGTGATAACTCCCCTCAGAAAGGATTATCCTGATCTCCGTCAGAGGAACGTGCAGTTAAGGTTAATTTCAGATGGAAGAATAATCTCACACAAGAGTAAGAAGATTAAAAGTCAAAAGACAGAATAAAAATTAATCATATTTTGTTTGTTTTCCAAATCTCATGATTTAAAGATTATGATTTAGTGGGGGGTTATTTCCCCCTTCCATTTCCTGAGATGGCAACACCATAGCTTTGGAGCAGCAACCAAATCCTCTTTGAAAAAGATGGGTTTTAGACAAAGACCAGGACCAAGTTCCTCTGCTCAAGCACCCAAGAACCTGCCCTGGCTTATCTGTGGTCTTGCAGGGATTGTGCTGATCTCAGCAGCACCGGCAAGCCCCAGAGGACTGCAACAACAAAGGCAAAGGTGACATTGGCATCAAGTGCCAAAGGAAGCAACTCCACATCACCTGAAAGCTGCCTTCCCTGCTTTTCTTCTGCTTTTCCCTTTGAAACAGATTTCCAGCACATCTGGTGGGCCAGGATGTCCAACCTGTCCAAATGCCAGTCATCTCTGAAGAGGAACTTTTAGATAATTAAGAACAGCTAGGGATTGAAGAGTTAAGATCTGTCAGCAGATTAGCAAATAACAGGTGAAAAATCAAAAGCCACACTATCACTCACAATAATAAATGTTTCTCTCTAGAAAATGAAAACCTTATGCAAAGAAGCATCCATTATCATCCATCATGGGCGCTTCTGCAGAGTCAGCCTTTACTGTACCTTGGGATGGCACAATCCCAGAGATGCAGCAGTCTATCACTTGAAATGAGCAAGTTCTCCTTAAATCTCTATCCCATGCTGACTTCCCCTTCTTATTTTCAGCAGCTGCATCTCCGCTGAATTCTCTAACATTATTGTTGTTGACTTCCATCAACAGGAGAGCGCTTCAGGACTGCATAGCCAAAGGCTGGGATCTTCAAGGGAGTCCAAGTCTCAGCTCTATTTTACTGAGAGATGCAGAGAAATACAATAAAATACTTCAGCAGCCATTTAAATACTGAAGCTCAAGGGATGCCATCAGCTTCAGTGGTGACAGCTGAACACCAGCACTCGTCTCCTCTCCAGAACTGCATTTAGCCTTGCAACCACGGGGATCTCGCAGGCATCACCACACTGTGGCTGCAGGCAGTGCTCCTCGCACTGATCATCCCCGAAGAGCCACCGAGCCTCTACAGCAGGTCTGGCTCTTTGGGAGCCCATCAGACTCCAGGGTCACGTTATGCAGAGCCTGCACGCTCCATCAGCATATCCCTTGACAGTTCCAAATTGTTAAATAAGAGCGTTGTTTGTATTTTGGCAGATGTGGTACTGGACAGGTCTTGCGTCAACTAATGCAAGCATCCCTGCTCTGCAATTCATGTAGAAGCAGCAGCAGTGGCTAACAATTTTGGTAGCAACATAATTTATGGGTTTAAATATTTTATTGATGTTTTTTTCTAGTTCTAGAATTTTAGTGCTTGAGGAAAAAAACACTTTGCTTCAAACACAAAAAATAGCATTTTAAACTCTTCTTAAGCCATATAGCCAGATTTTCAGATCATAACATGCTCAGCTTTAGAATCAGGCAGATGTTGTTATCATGGTCATCGGCCAACACAGACATTGGCAAAGCCAGGTAGAAGAGGACTAAGCATACTGATACCTGTGCCACATAACAATTTTTTGCTTTCCCTGCACACTTAGCAAAAAAAATGTGACCAGCTAAGAGACACAAGAAATTCATGTAGCGAGCTCTCACATCAGCTGGGTAACTCAATCGAAGCATCAACAAAATTTTCAGAAACTGTGCTGATGGAAGTGCCTGGAGGCAAAAGGCAGGCACAGATCACCTGATACAGATGTACAAGGAAACATTGAACTATGAGAAAAATAAGGCAAAGGACAGCTAGCATGAGCACGAGGATAAGGGATAAGTCGAAGTGTAGGGCTAGAGGGGGAGGGCCTGGCAGCAAAGCAAAGATGAAAAGTGGAGAGAATCAGATGGAAGTGAAAAGTGCAGAGCAAAATGTTGAGTGCAATAAAATGAAGTGACCTAGCTTTGCTTTCGAGGGGTAGCAGGGCAAACCGAGAGCAGGCATGCTGGCACCGCGGCAGATTGAAGGCGTGATGCTGATGTTGGTGGGGTCAGCCTCAGGAGCTGTGTGAAGCGCAGTGCAGTGTAACTTAAGTAATACCAATGCCAACAGTTTCCCCTCCTGACTCCAGGGAACACCACGGTGCAGAGAGCAGCCTGCAAGCAGCCAGGAACCAGGGCAGCTTCCCCGATGGAGGCACCGAGGCACAGCTTGAGATGCTGGGATTAATCAGGCATGGCCTCCAAAACCAACTCTTATTTACAGCTGGAAAATCACAGTCATGAGCAGCACTTCTGCTACTCATCTCCCCGGCAGTGGTTAGGGTTAGTTGGTGTTTTTCTACCTTCAGATAGTTGCTGAGATGTCCTCTGTTTTCTTGTATGAGGTTTTCTTTGTTAGTGAATCCAATCGAATACTCTTTGATTTTTTCAAATACGACAAAACCCCAGAGGCTGTACAGAGAATGAGACGTTCCAAAGAACACTTGAAATTAAGTATAAGAGCGACCTGAACAGCAGCTGGAAGTGCTGGCAACTACAAAACACTTTCAGGCAAAGGAGTGATGAGTCAGGCAGTTTAAATGGCTCCAACCTTATCTGAATGAAGGTTGGAAGAAGAGTTAGGAGAACTTATTTTAACAAATTGGAACAGATTGCTGAGGGATGTGGTAGGTTTTCCATCACTTCATATCTTTCAAAGAAGATTGAATTTTATATAGACATACACACATTTTCATTCCAGGTCAACTAGAAGTTATTGGGATAGATATAACACCAAGCGAAATCTTATGACTTCTGTTATACAAGATATTAGTCCAGCTTATAACAGTAATCTCTGCTTCTCCTAAAAACCTATTACTGAACTAATAACTTCACTTGGAATAGAAAAAACTGCCTTCATTTTAATTATAACAGCAATTCTTCCTATGAACCTATTGAGACCCGAGACAAAAGTCGTTGTTTTTATATACATTAAATAAGAATTTACTACCACTGCAGCTTAAATAGTATTTGATCATGACCATACATAAATTATAGCATGCCATCACCATTTTAAAAAGCTACATTTAGTATTTGATAAAAACTATGAGCCAAACAAGAATCTAAAAGCTCCCAGGTTGCTGACAAAATGCACGGATTTTTACACTGAGTTCCTACAAAAAATAATGCCTACTTTAAGTGGAGGAAAAAGAATTTTATGTAACCTTTAAGAGCATTTTCTTAAACCAGAACTAGATGCTAATTCTAGAGAGGAGGGGAAGTCCTAAGACACCTTTCATGTTTGCCAGCTTTCAAGTTTTTATACCAAGAGTTTTATGTTTCATGATGTTTTTCTGTAAGAATTTGGCATCCTTGGATGGTTCCAGTTTCAGTACCCAACTATACAGTTGTACACAACCACGAGAGTAACACGCAGGCCACCATGAACCCAACAGTCTGAGAGTGCATAAAATTTAACAGACCCAAGGAATATGATGGCAGGGGCCATAAATATAAAATTAACTACGGGAGCACACCATCATTAAACAGGGATCAGGGAGCAAGCTGAAAAGCTGGCGCTGAATCAGGAAGCTTCACAGTAATTGGGATAATTAGTGAACCATGATGATGACCATTTTTCTGGCTCACGTGAACGTCCCATGCATGAGTCAACATGCCATGTTGGCTGCGGGTAGCAGAGCCATTCCCTGCCTCATATCAACACTCGTGTTTCGGCAAGTATACAGCACTCAGTGGCTATAACGCATCTGCAGAAAAGTTCAGGCTGTCATGAAGATACCAGAGCAAATCATGCTCATATTTTATGTATATAAAAAAGAAATCTACATATTTAAACTTCTCTTGTGCTCCTGGTTTTTGGAAACCTGTCTATAAAGTTTGTCGTAGGGAGTTAACAGGTGAAGCACATTCAACAAACTGGCATTTCTCTTGCTGCCTGACCGGTTCAAAATCTGAATCATTTGGAAAAACCCAGCCCCATGGTTAGTGAGATAACAAAAGCCTGGCTCTCCAGGAGGATCACGCAGCTGCAGTGTTGAGCGGGCTGCAAAAAGACAAAAGCTTCATTGTTTGCAGTGCTGGAAATGGCACATCTTGACCTGACCGGGAGCTGCACAAAGCGACAGGACTGAGGATGAAAGCATTAGGCTGGGAGACAGAGGTCACAGAGTGGCTGATACGATACAACAAACGTGACTTGCCTGAAAACAGAGGTATACTCAGGCTGGGATCCACAAGGCAGGAAAGAGTAAGAAACCATAAAGAAACGACAGGCAAACAGCATGAGACAGTGGCAAGCAGGGGGATTTTAGCCTCCGCCTTTGACAGATGAAGATGAAGGATGTTTTGACAAGAACCCAGTACTCACATCATGCAATAAACGGAAAGTTAGGTGCATTATCCAGGAAAGATTTGTTTCCCATGTCTCCAGCCAAGTTATGCAGCTGCCATGAGCAGCATTTTTGTTGTTCCCTGCAGCCTACTGGATTCCTCTTCCAAAGGCAACCTAACCAAAAACCCTCTTCCGTAATGAAGGGTGGGAAATAAAGAAATTACATTTAATAAAACTATAATTCAGGAAGTTTAGTCAAGATGTTATACTTGGGAGTTTAACTAGTAAAGCAATGAGAATCTCTTAAGTCTCAAACCCAGGGGGACTCTCCTGCATCAAGAGCCAGTTTCCCAGGCTTCTGGCAAAGAGATCTCTAAGATTTCCCAACTCCCAGACCATGCAAGAGCCTACAGCATCTTCTCCCTGTTTGCTCTGCTACAAATCGGCCTCTGAAGAAAACAGTATGCTCTCTTGATGCATTAGTTTTCATTCCTGGTACAACCACTTCTGTGCCATGTTTTCTATGAGATTCCATCCTGTGGGCCATATCTTTAGGACATGTTCAGATTCATCCCAGGAAAAGCAAAATCGCATCAGTGGAAAGCAGATCCAGATGAAGGCAAAGGAGAAACACACTGCTGTCATCTTCTGACACCACAGATGATTTTATCAGTCTAAAGAAAAGCAATACCATCCCTAATGACCTATCTGTCACCTTTAACTCCATCACAGTAACACCTGGCCACCTCGTGGCATGCGGAGGAACAGTGCTGTCACTGGGGCTGAAAGGGCTCACCAAAGAGCACCCAGAAATCCCAGGGAAGAACAGGAGAAGCAGCCCTGGGACTTCCCTGGCACAGAAATCCTGCAAGGAATGGCTCCCCTTGTCTCCTTGGTGCTACATGTTGCTGTCCCACACTGGAAGAACATTCCCTGCCTCATGCTGCCTTCCCAGTTTTATATGCCTAAAATATAGTGCACGTGTAATTTATTTTTGAAATATATTCATATATACACACAAAGTATAAAAAGTATGCATAAATGAAATAATCACCTTTTTCTGATAATCTGAAAATTCTCTCTTGCTATAACCAAACTGAGTGTTTGAGTGGCAAAGCCTGGACTGCAGTGGGTCCCTTCCACCGGCGTGGGATGCCACTGCGTACAGTGGTTCTCACTCCAGAAAATGTACCATGACATTAGGAAGATGAGAAGAGCCACTGGTAGGAAGAGAGAAATGGCTGCTTCAGTCCCACCAACCAGGAATGCTCCCTTTCTGCCTGCAGGAGACTGCTGGAAATGACTCCGACATCTGCTCCTATCCCTTTCTCTCCCTGGCGATGAAGAGTCCCAGGAGGTGTTCCTCAGCCAGCCAGAAAGCAGGTCAAGGAGATCATCCAGAAGCCTTTTGGGAGGGAAACAGAGAGGTGCAGGAGGCACAGCAGAGATGGACCAAACCCAGCCAGGACACACAGTCCACTCCTCAGTGCCCACCCACCCCTGGCAGCCTCAGCACTGGGAAGGGGACACGAGGTGGCATCAGTGCTTTTCTCCCAGGAGGGAAGAGGTCGGCACAGGGCTGGATTCCAGGGACACTTGCTTTGCCAGCCCTTGGCTACACCAGCGCTGGCACCAATGTTGAGACAAGAACCAAAGTCCCTTTGCATTTGATAGATGCCAGCACCAAGCACTGAGCGATCACAGCACAAGCCCACAATGATGCTGTGCCCACCAGTGCCGTGGATCTGCAGACAGAATTTACTCTAAAATACACACACAGAAAACAGCCACTAAGGAAAAAGAATCCATTGAAGCTGCTGAATTTGTGGTGTATTTTACAACACTCAGGGAGAAAGAGGAGAGATAATAAATCTGGGAGCTAGTAGCCACAGCAACAAATTGCATTTCTCCTCTGGATGACTTTCCCCCCACAATCAACAGCAATTACCGGGCACCTCAGGGTAATATAGCAAAGTTTATGTTGCTTCTATGGCAAAGTTCTTTTCACAAGTCTAATTTATTTCACGTCTGCAAGGTTCTGATTCATTACTGAACATTACTGGGGGTCTGATCATGACAACCACTGAAAACACAAAGAGAAACGCCCTGGATAGAGCTTGTCTTACTCTGCTGTTTTATTTTCTGGCACCAATTAAGAGCCCAGCACACTGGGTTTGGAATGGGGATGCTTTCTCTGACTCTTGGCAACCAGGGAAAGGAAGAAAATAAAGTGTCTGAAGAAAACAGTTGAGGGTGAAAGGAAACATAGCCCTGCACCTGGCCATTTAGGTGCCACATGAAAAAATAATAACAAAGGAATGGCTTTGCTTCCTTCTGCACTTCAAAGGCTGCCTCCAAACCACTTCAAACTCTTCTCTGCATTGCTGCGGTGACACAAGTCTAATGAGGGGCTAGAAAGCTTGTTTCAGGGCTAGGCTCTTTAGTTTCCATATTTTTTATCCAGAAGGATTTCATTAAAATACACACACACACACACACACACATATATATATATATTTGCTTTCAAGACATCAGCATGAATACATCACAGGTCACCCACTTCCACTCATTAGAAGCCAAATTCAGAAGCATACTTGGTGTAAGACACTTGGCACTGTCCTAGGGCATGGCACAGCCACTGGAGCATCTTGTGCACTTTGCAAATGGCTTTAAAGCAGAAGCTAGTGGAGAAGGATAGCAAGGACTAAAACAAGCACAACAGGGCAGACCCTCCCAGCCCTTAGGGACCCTAGACCCATCTCCACCTGCTCTCCCTGCTGAATTTTAAGCACATTTGCTCTTGCTACCTTTCAGGCTCTCAAGGTCTTCCGTTTCCAAGGGAATGACCTTCAGGTGCCAAACTCCCAGCCAGAACCACCAGCATGACAGCACACTGCGCTCAGGTGTGCTCATCCAGCCGGTGGGCAGAATAGTGGGAAAGCTGCTGGTCAAAAAGGAGATTTATTGGCTCAAAGTCCTTCCAAGACAGCACAGTTTCCAGCATGATCCTGGCAGGCTAGGTCAGCTCTGCAGGCAAGGCAGAGAGAAATGGAAAGTAGAGGTGGCAAAAAGAGCTATCTCCATACTGTGGCTACTTATTAAATTTGACAGAAGGGATCTGTTTGGTTTTCTAAATATTTTGCAGGAAAGCTGACAGTTAATTGGTGTGAAAGAGGAAATCAATTCCATGTAGGATGAAGAGTGTTGTACTCATGTTTAACAGCAACAACGTCCTGCCTGTACCTCTGCAGAGCACATGAGACACACAATGGCTGCAGGATACCCCAGAAGGATATCTAGCATCTCCCACGACAGCCTAGCATGCTGCTTTGCTTTCCTTAAACACACCCACAAATCCTCTATAGCAGCTGTTTCACACTCCTGCAACCTCAGAACACACGTGGAGCTCCAGGACACACCATCCATCCCTTTCCAGATTGGCCACTTGCTCCCCCAAACATGTATGGCTGTGCAGGACAGACCTCCTGGAGGTCCCTGGTCCATTATTAGCAGTAGATGCACTGGATCCATCAGACAAACTTCACCTAGTTTTCAAAACTCTCCCTTAGTCAGAACAGCCAGAATGGATCTCTCATTTCTGCTGCATTATAATAGCTTCTTTTCATGCTATATTTGTGAAACATCATGATTTCTGCAGAGAAAGAAAAAAAGCTTAACAGTAGCCTAGATCATGGTCCTGGAAATACGCCCAACTTGCTAATACAAAGCACAAGGGCTAACACAGAAGCCTCTTCCCTGTTTGAACAGTCTCTTCAAACTACAGCCACCCAAGCAATATTTTTCTGCCAAAGTAGTGTGCTACCTCTCTCTCCACAATTTTTTTAGACTGCTAGAGCCAAAGTACCCTGCCCTGCTGCCACTGAAATTAATAGATGTTTTGCCATTGCATTCAGTGGGATGAAAATTAAGCCTTAAGAAAGCCAGACAATCACACCGCAGTCCATATTCATGTAGGGAATACTGCAAGCAGGATTTAAAAGGACCTTGCATTTATCTTTGTACTGCCTGTGCACCATCTGCATATAATTGCTTGAGTCTACAGATGCTGCAATGCTCATCAAAAGCTATATTCTTACCCACACTAGGTCTCTCTTTCAACTGGAAGGAAATTCTCATTGCTTTGCAATCTATACGCAGCCATTTAGCATTTAATAATTCAAATTGTAACACAATATTTGATGGAAAATAGTCATTATGGATTTATAACACAATGCAGGTAGTTGAAGTACACAAATTTCAGCGTTTCAGGAAATGGGTACTATTTTCAAACAGACCTAATCCCATAACAAAAAAGACATCCATAATATTGTCCATAATCTTGTTTTGCTACTTGCATCTAAGGGTTTGGGTTGATTTTCTCCCCCCTTTTATTAAAAAAATGCTCAACCAACTGAGTTATAGCAGAACATTTTTCTACACTGCGAAGCTTATTTACATACTGTAAATAACTATGAATGCAATAAAATTGTGGTACAAATACCATGAAATAATGCCTCAATTTGCAGTTGTTTTACATCAGCATATTTTATAGCAGTGTTTACTCTAGACTGAGAAACAAATAAATAGACAAAAAGAAAGACAAAAACTTCTCTATTACCCACACTCCAGTGGGGCTCCAGCCCACAAATCTGCACCGTGCTTAATCATTGCTTAAACATTAAAAATCAGACTCCACATGTGATCCAAAAGCTGTTTCTCCCTCTCTGTGCCCAGGTTCCCCAGCTGACATTTTCCTCTCTCTGACTTGTCCATTTGGAGGGCACCTCAGGTCCTGACCCTGCTTCTGGTCTCTATCAGCTTTTATAACACACTCTCAGCAAACAATTCTTGAGACTAACCCTTATCCTCCACTTTCTTCCATTGAGAGAGCCTGGTGGTAATGGTCTGAGCTATCTTCTGTTTGTAACCCAGCTCCCACACAGCCACCAGAAGCCACCTACCTGTTGGGCATAACGTTTGAGAGCCCAGCTGGCACCAGGGCTGGGATATACGCAAACAGGATCTGATATTCTCCTCCAACAACTCACAGCAAATTTGAGCTGCTGATGACACAAGGAGAACCATCACCTTCCTATCCAGAGGCCTAATACTTGCTCCTAATTTAGATTTCTCTGCCTGTATTGGGTTTCTGATGAGACAAGTTTCCACAGTACCTACATGATGATTTGATCTGCCTTTTTTTTTTTTAATAAAACAATAATAATAAACTTTTAACATATTAGTAGGGCTCATGGGGATCATTTTGGGCTGCCAGCAGGGCTTAGCCATGATAGGCCAGGTATAATGGCATATCTCATAGTCCACTAGCTACCATCCCCACCAGTCAAAGAAATTTGTCAGACTCTGCTACTCCTCGGAACAGATGGGTCAGGAGAAAGATTTTTCTACATTCTTTTTTCCTCCTAGCATATCAGAGAGCCAGAATAGAGCCTTGAAATGATAGAGTGCAATTTTCTCCTTCCTTTAAGCACGCACCGAGATGCAAATAGTCATTTCCAAGAGCTTAAAACCCCAGGGAAGTAGATAATAAGCAATTACTCTAACCAGATAGCACTGATGTCTAAAAATTAATTTCTGTGCTAACATCCTACCCCTTAAAGTTTTAAATTTCAAAGGAGAGTATCTTCTGAAAAAGATACACAGGTGTACAATTATGTTTCCTAGACATCTGTCTCCATCTACTCTTGGTAGGCATTAACCCTATCTGCAGAGCGCAGGCAGCACACGAGAGCCGTTCGTGTGCCACTGCCCAGGTACAGGTGCCTTCAGACAAGAGGTGCCACTGAAGTGTGAGGCACAATACTTATCAAAACAAATTGAGCCATCTAGCATCATCAGTAATCGCTGAAGTGGGACAATAAAGCTCTCAAAGTCAGAAGAGTTGGGAACACGATGGCAGAACATGGTTCCCCCAGGCAGCCCCTCTGGTCTCAGCACTCAGCTCGCAGGCAGCGATGTTAAACCTTCAACAAATGCTCCGGGCTGCTGGCCCACAGGGACGTGTTTCACCTTCACACCACATGAATATTTCTCCCTCTCTCCCTGAACCCACATATCACTCACAAAAATGACATCAAGTCTTAATGGTAGATGCTACCTTCTTCCACAATGTTTAATGGAAAAACAAGAGCTGTTACATGGCTGCAGGTACTGTGAAACCACAGAACTCTCTATTTAATCCTGTAGCACCATTAAAAATAACCAAAAGAAGTCAAGTGAAGATGAATAAGCCAGCTTTAACAGCAGCACTTTAGATTTACAGCACTATTAGTCAGATGTGATTTATAATAAATGAGCCCATCATGGTCTATCTTGCATCTGAGGTCCTCAGACATGTCTAAAACTATGCTCAAAAGAACCATCCCAGCCACCTGCAGACACCTTTTATCATTTATTTGCAGTCATTCTTCGAAGGTAAAATACTGAAAATAGATATTGAGTATCTACATATGGATTTAGTGTCTACCTTAATAAATGCTTGCATTTGGAACTGGCTCAGCAACTACTGCACAATCCTTAAAACAGGGAAAGGCTGATACTTTGAAAAGGTTCTGTGGCTATTAACTGACATATCTATTAATCTGTGATATTCTGTGAGAAAAAAAAAATAAACCTCAAAATCAGAACCTCTATGAAAGCCCTTCCTGTTGTTCTGCTTCCTGCCCTTTCACATTCAGCACTGAACAGTCTTGGGAAACTATCTTAGTAGTAACTTTGAGCCCCAAGATCTCATTTTTTATTTTATGTCATTTGCCAAACATTCCTTTATACTTTTTTCCTGCAGCTCTGAATGTTCTCTGCCCTTCATTTCAATTAATGATGTCATAGATCAGTATATTTTCCCAACAAACTATTAAATTAACTGCCAAGCTCTTCCTTCATTTTTTATTCAGGGAAAGGAAGAAAAAAAATAACCACAGCAAACTGATGCGCTTAACTCTTTATGATTTCAAATAAAAGCCAGAAAAATGATGGTAATGTTTAGCCAGCCCCGCGGTTTAGCCAAAAAGCACACTGTACATCTTAGTTATGTCATGTTTTATTCCTTAGCCTATGAAGATGCTGAAGAGGAATGTGTCAGGGTCAAAAAAACAAAATGAGAAGAAACTAGCAGCAACTCCAAGTCAGAGATTTTTCAGTTGCTTAACTTAACACCTCCACAAATAACCTTGTTCTTCTCTCCCCCTCTAAAAACAAAGACACAGCACAAGGAAATAAAAAACGCCACATGAAGCTTTTATTTCCAAGTCTGTGGAAGTAGTAGTTTTTCATCTTTAGCTTTTGCAGTTACAATCCTCGTCACGTCCTTTCCCTGCTGGCCGTGGGTAGCTGACTGACAGTACGCTGTCTGCATTCATACCGCGTAAGGAGAGGGTCAAATACTGCCCCAGACAAACAGGCTGCAGAAAATTTCCCCTCCAGACCCTCCATATTAAATATTTACAGATATTCTTTCTCATCATTGGACCACCAAGGACAGAAAAGCGTCCACCACACGATTCATAAACTTTCCACCACCTCTTTTCCAGCTGCTTTCCCCGTTTTCTCGAGCAACAGTCTCCACCTTTCCCCCTCTGTATCCTTTCTTTGTCCTCCCTTTCCCCAAGTTTCCTACAGCCTTCCCCCTTTCTCCCAGAAACACTTCGCAGCCCAGGTTGGAAGGACCTCAAGAGACCATCAAATCCAATCTATTGTGGGAAAAGGGAGCCTAGACAAGATTCTCCACAGCTCTGTCCATTGCATCTTGAAAGCTTCCAGTGATGGGGATTCTATCACAGCCCTTATGAGGCAGTGATTTTATGTTAACGTACATTTTATTCAGTTCTGTCAAAAAAGGATTTTAAGTCCATTAAGGAACCTTCTGACCTGCCTCATGCCACTGCTCTAGCTAACAACGAGCAAGGAGCTGTCAGGTGGTTAGAGTGTGGGGCAATACTTGTACATTAACTGCTGATGAAATTGAAAGAGAGATAATCATTGAGCTCCATGAGAAATGAAAAAAAAAAAAAAAAAGTGTGGGGGGGGATAGTTGGGGAGGAGGGTCCCAAGCAAACAGCAACAAAACACACCAGAGAAAAATGCAAGATGCAAGCCACAAACTC
The DNA here is from genome assembly GCF_964035555.1 of Netta rufina. Lineage (NCBI taxonomy): Eukaryota > Metazoa > Chordata > Aves > Anseriformes > Anatidae > Netta > Netta rufina. Next base: position 5,015,033 of record NC_140140.1, read on the forward strand.
TCAGCAGCAGCGCATGCCTTAGCAATGAGTATTTTAGCACAGCAGAGGCAAGTTTTGACCACGTCTCCAGTGCTTAGGCTAGGGAACACGATGCATAGGATTAAACCCCATAAAATCCTCCAGCACCTCAGGGTAACATCTTTGGCAACTGCAGCCCATATGGGGCAACTGCAATATCACAGCAGCCCACACAAATCACTGGCAAGTATAGGAGGGAATTCCTGAAATTAAATGGGGCTCCTGGATCCAGGGAAGAAAACCCAAAATTTACATGGATGTTAACCTGGAGAGACGAATCCAGAGACTAAAGAAATCTTACATTGTAGTACCAACATTTGCAGAAAGCTGTTTTAACTGCCACCCCCAAGGACTCCAGAGATGAAAAAATGTCCAATGCATTTGTGAAGGGAGACATTACCAGATTGCTGTAGAGGCAATACTACAGGGTCCAGCCACGACCACACTGCTACCACTCACCTGTGCTCCACTGTGTCCAGGGAAAGCACCCATCACCATCAGGTCTTTTGACTTTTGATTATTATTATTAAAGAGAAAAAAAGGCTGGAAATCATCACAAACACTTCATGGCTCTCCACTCTCCAGTCCTCCTGCTTTCTAAGGGCAATGACTCACAAACTGGGATACACTACTCTGGTCACCCCCTGAAGAGGAGAAGACAACTTCAGGGACCACATTTCTCCAAAGCTCCCAGTGGTAACTATTGCAACGAAAAGGATGACTGTTGACCGATTCCTTTTTATTTCCAGACAGCACCCAGCCTCGTTCTCCACATGCACCACCCCTGTGAAGAGGTGCTGCTAAAGGAGGCTGTCACGCCAGCTTCCAGTGAACAGCAGCAATATTTTTTTCCAGAGCTGACAGATTTGTTATATGTTAATTTATTTTTAATTACAGCCTGTTTACAGCCCACAAGCCTTTGTTGCCCTCTCGTGGCTGGTCCACCTGCAAGAGAAGCACTGGGAGCAGAAAGACCTCTCAGGTCATCGAGTCCTATCATCCTTTATTGCAGACAAATGCATTATATAAGCCCTTTAATAAATGTTATCAATCTCGTCTGTAAAAACTCGTTAGGTTAATGTGATGCTATTTTTATTAAAGCTCAGAGAACTCGCATTTAACAGCAATTGCGGTGTTTAAACATGAAACAACTCTAAAATGATAGGAGTCAGAGCTTGGTGTCGACTGAAATTCACAGTCCCAAACCCCATCTCTGGAAGTCAGGCTGGCTTTTCAGTTCTGCAATTACACCCCCACCTTTTCTCAAGGGTGCCAGTGATTCCACACTCTCAGAGGATTCAGACCTGCTCCCAAGTGAGGGATTTGACTTCCATCTCTTAACTTGCTTTTCACAGCCTCCCCTAAAGCCATCCAAAATTCAGATGGAAGGCACTCCCACCAGGTCACTGCCACATCCCTCAAAACAGAGCATCCTCCCTATGAGGATCACATACCCGGCATTTGACTGCACCTAGCGTGTTATGTACCAGCTAACAGCATGAGAAAAATCATGGTCCTACAGCTACTAATGGCCTCTTTGAAAAGATTCACCAATAAACTGCAGCTATGCTGATTTTACACAATGAACCAACTTTTGTGGTAAGGCACCTTTAGGGGCAGTGGAAGATTTTGCATGCACTATAGGAATTCCATGTTTGCTTAAACACTCTTAAAAAAGTCAGGTTGGAAATGAAATAAGAGCTTCAACCTAGAGCTCTGAATTAAGCAAATGAAGAATTGTTTCTTCCTGGGAGCACTTTGTTTCTTTCACTGGCACGTACAGTAAATCAGACTGAAACAAAAGAATTCAAGACTCCGTTCTGATTTCTGACAGCAGAAAGCAGAGCTCCATCTCCTCACCATTTGCTACCATACAGTAGAGAGCCACCAACCCTGCATGCATAAAGCATCATGTGTCCTCACCTCTTTTCTCCCCAGAGCAGATATTCACAGGTGTCTGCAGGGAGAGGACGGGAGCAGTGAGCAAATTCAGGAAATTCTTCCTCTTTCAGACATCAAGAGTCATCCTAGAAAGCAGAACACAACATCAGCCATCTCTCTGAACATCTGACAGAGGACAAGAAGAGCTAGCATTTACTTGAACTCCAGAAAGCATTAATTTCAGTTTAATTTTCATCAACACAGACTTCTTGCAAGACAGCTTCCACTTTCTATTAAACTCTCTAAAACCTCCATCTCCAAACTCTCCTTAAGCTGTCTCAGCAACCTGGCAATTGTCACGTGCATTGCACAACCAAGAAGACAAAAGGCCATAGATTAAGTAAAGTTGGTGCTGAGTCCTCATTAGTCAGGTGTTGGCAGCACTTTATTAATGGCAGTAATTAGTAGAAAAAAAGTTCAGTGATGGCAGTGGAAAATTCCACCACTTAAATATTCATTACTATCGACTCCTCTAGCTTCGTGGTGCAAGCTATCTTATTAACTTCCTCTGGGCCAGCATCTCAGGTCAGCTCTGCTAGTGGCATTGAAGGTGAAAGGCGAGGAATGTTAAACTTCTTTCAGAAGTCAGCAGAATTATGCTAAGGCAAATGACCACCCCTCAATTCCCCGAGCATCCACTTCAGTTTTCCAAGGCAGGGCAGGGCAAACTGAGCACGGCTAACAAGTCCTACACCTTCTAATTCACAAAAAAACAGAAAACAAAAAGAAAAAGAAAGACCAAGAGGAAAATAAAGCACTGAGCATAATGACACTGCAGTAAACACAAAAAGATTGCAGAGCCACAGTGCACTCTGCAATTGTCTAATAGAACTGATTAATCGATTAAGATCAGCAGAGCAATCTGGAAGCAAATGCTGGTAGTAAAAGATCTAGGACAAAATTCTCAGGAAGTTCTAATATTGCCATTTCTGGCTGGTCAACCTGGAGACCATTAGGCCCGCTTTATGAGAAAAACCTGAATTCTTGAACGTGCTAAAGGAAGCAGAGGCACTGGTCCTGGTGAATCAAGAGCTCAAGGTCTGTTTTCCAAACTCTATCTAAAGTTCCCAAGCAGCTCAGTTTTACCTTGGCCCAGCTGTAGGCGATGAAGGCAGCTCAGAGGCTCTGTGCTACATCCTTTGGTTTTCAATTGACCAAGGGTCAGAAGCTCTGCAACAGAAGCTGTTCTACCTGAAATCATTTGCAGTCAGTATATCTCATTTGGGCTGTGGTCCTGTAAGATGTCACACATATTAAATCTATGACCTCCAGTATATTAAATACAGAATCATAGAATATCCCAAGCTGGAAGCGACCCACAAGGATCATCGAGTCCAGCTCTTGAATATAAAGATACTCTGGGCATGTGCATAAAACCAAAATAACTACTCACATAGCCTGAATTTTTGACTGTTTTCACCTTCCCCTCTAACGCATATTTCCACTCAACAACACACAACCTACACAGCCAAGGGCAAAGCCCACCAACTACAACATGAGGGTATTTATCTCCTCTGGTAAAGGAGGAGGAGGAGGAGGAGAAGGGGAAGAAAAGAAAAAAAAATAAAAAAATAAAAAAAAATAAAAGAAAAGCCATGCCCCTACCATTTCTTCAGCTGGCAGTAATTATTCTACCAGCATGCAATTAGATGGAGCTATGCCAAATTCTGCCAGCTGGAGGACCTTGCAGTTTGATCCTACTGGCCCAAAGCATTTTTGAGATAAGATCTGTGATTCTCAAAAGCCAGCCAGGTCCTCTGTGGCTTTTTCTCCTACCTCTGAACCTGGGATAGTGCTTTGCTGTGTCCTAGTGGTGCTGTACATCATAACACAACAGCTGTTAAGTGCTAGAAGAGCTTCAGGCTGGAGGGGGAACACATAAACCTACAGAGTGTTTTATTGCTTAAAGTAAATGGTAGTCTTTGTACGGCACTTAAAAAAAAAGAGGCTGAGCAGATCTGACCTTTCTACAGTCCTCTAACTTTTACTCAGAAGAAGATCCCAAGCCCAGCTGGTAGTGAAGTAACACAAACTCATGGAACACAACTACAGCACACAGTGACCAGCTCAAAAGAGATGGTGTTTTTTAGAAAAGGCCAGTTTAGGGAAATTTATAAACAGCTGCAGAAATGCAGCTCTTGCAAAAGGCAGTGTTGTATTAAGAAGCCTCCATCAAAAGCAAGAAGGCATTTAAGTGAGATTATTCCATTTCTGCAGTAAAAACATTTCCAGAGGTCTATCTGGTTCCACACTTTACCCTTACAGGTAAGATACATGTGGAAGGATTTAAGATAAAGCAACTCCATTTCCCATTGTACTGGATGTCCTGCAATCCCCTTCTATTTGTTTTTCTGTTTGCAATGGCTTTTAAACTCCATGGTGCATAATCAGTTCTCATTTGTGTCTCTGCTTTCATCTCCACTAAATATGGTCCGCAGTAATATTTGGACTTTTTGCTTGGTTTAGATGAAATGCAAAAGTGGGAGTGCATGGAAATCCATGTGGTTCTAGCAAACAAAAAAAAAAAAGGAGCTTTCCCACTGTCACCTGGGCTGGAAAAGCAATGCTCCCTGCCTGGCATTAGGCATGCAGAGCACTGGCAGCAAAACTCCTGAGACACCATCTGTGCACATAATAAAGAGCGGTGGGATTTTTGTAACAGAAATGATTGAATTTGCTTTCTGCTTCCCTTGCAGTGGGAGTATGCCAGCTATTAAGTGCCATAAGAACTTGCTAGACTACCTCTGAATATAAAATTTATCTTCTCTGATTCATGCCCTCTCCCACCTCTGTTAGTGATGCTGGAGCTGCTATAGGACATGCTGTAGTCATTTTGTTTAGGCAAAAGTAAGTCTACCTTCCTGGGACAGCAACCTAAATTAGGAGTGTAAATGTGCTGGGGAGAGGAAGCCTGAAATGCTTCCAGGATTTGCCTTGTTCTTCACTGTCAGTAGGACAAACCTCGAGTGACCACTGGGTCTTAACACCTCTCCTAAGCCTTTTAGGTGTTCGTGCCAAAGCCGATCCCAACAGAAAGGTTAATGTGCAGTGCCATCTGTCTTTGTCATGTTATGAGCTCCTGGCCACTGGTTTACTCTAGCATTTGGCTACTTCGCTGTCTGTTCTCAAGTAAGAAGGGGACTCTGGACTTTAGGGACCTACATCTGGCTTTATTTTTCTTCTTTACATAAACATATTTTGGCTGCAAGCATTACCATCAGGAGCAGAACCACCACCCCAGTAGAAGTGCCCCCTGATAGACCTGTTTGCTTTGCGTTATAACGCCGACTTCTCTGCGAGGCTAACATTTTCTATCTTGAGTGCCCACATCAGGCTGAAGAGGTTTGAAATAGCTCAGCCAAAATGAGTCAGGTATTTCAGAAAATAAGAAAAAACAAACAAACAGAATCACTCCTAAGCTAAAAATAAACCCAAACCAGCTGGTGATGCTCTCCCTGGGAGTGTCAGAGCATCTCATCCTTCCTGGCAGGGACACAAAGTGCTAGCAGGGAGCTTTGAAACATGACCATGGTCATAACACTTATGTGCACAAGGCAGGCATATAAACCAATTTAATTCTGGCCTTTTCCTGTCACTGCTACGCTTGACTTTGGTCTGCTCTCAGCTCAGTTATACCCAGCCAAGTCTTGTCAAATTTAGGGGGCCATGGGATGTAAGTGGTGAGAGAGCTGAACCTGCACAAACTGAGCAACAACGAGAGGAGCAGAAGGAACAGCAGTCAGTCCTGGTGGGATGTGACAGTGAAGTGCCCAGCCACCTGTGGCTCCAGGTTCATCACGAGGGCTGGAAAAGCAGCACTGATGTGGTCAGGGGCTGTACAGCATCAGCAAGCTGCCCAGCTTATAGTGTCCCTGGTATGTGACAGATCAGCAGAATTGCAAGCTCTCCTCTGCTTCCAGGAGAGGGAGGCAAGGGGGAACAAAGACAGAAGAGAAGGAACAAGTGGTCTGTCCCAAGGCCTGATGGTTTTCTTCACAGCAGATCTGCTTAACTGGCACTTACCAGCCATGTGGCTGAGCTGGACACTGTCCCCAAGGAGTGCCCATCACTGGGAGAGAGCAGCCAAGGTACCCACAGCTACGTGCAAAAATTAGAGATGGAAAAGGAAAAGCTGTAGGGTCTGCCTGCTCTGATCTGCTGGTCTCCAGCTCATGGGAGGGGTGGGCACACACCGGCCAGTCTCTGCAGGGCCCCACAAGAAGACCTTCCATTTTCTTCTGCCAAAACACCAGCTGTCCCCTCCCCTTGCCCACAGCAAAGCCCATCCTTGGTAAATCCAGCTCTGCACAGGAGCCAGCGGGCAGGCCTGGTTGTGCTATAAATAAAGATTTAAATCCACGGTAAAAGATTCCTAAAGTGCAAATAAAAAAGGCTACTTGGGCTCCTGTTAAGCTCCCGTCCCCGTTAAGCTTGAGTGATGAACATTAGCAGAGAAGCGCTCCCATACACGCTGACAAATGCTTTCTTCCCTCCCAATCTCTCTGCTTGTCTCCTTTCTACCCCTCTCCTGCCCATTGCCAGCCCTGACTGACATTTTTTGCACTTACTTCATTACTGCATCTCCAGAGGGTTAGGGAGGGGTGAGCGGAAAGGAAGAATGAGAAAAAGGAAAAAATAATTACAACTGGATTTCATCGACAAGAAGAAAAAAAGGAAGTGTCCCTCTGGGTTTGATCAATAATGCAGCACTTGTTATCTTGATCTTCTTAATAAACCACGAGCAACCCACATATATTTCTATCTGTGAATCAATTCTTCACAATGTTTCCACCACAATATAGCCAGTACATGCAACCACACAAAAATAAAATGAAACGGGCTGGTTTATTGATTGTCCGAACAAGAACCCTTGTAGTTTGCATAGATTATCCAGTGCAGAAGTGCTGCTTGCTCTGCCTCTATTTAATTACTTTTGCTTTGTTTCAGACTTTCTCTCTTCCCCGCTGGGACCCCATGCATCACTAGGCAATCCCCTATCCCATATCAGTGGCTAAATCCATCCATTTTAACCCCAAATGCACTTGCTAAGCCTGCAACAAGAATTGTTTTTGTATCCATGTCCCCTGTTGGAGAAAGCCTTCTGGGCACCGATTTATTTCTCTTAAGTGAGAGGCAATGGAGGTGTCACTGCACTTCACAGGAGGCAGAACTGGCCCAGCGCTCCCTGCCCAAGAGGAAGCTTAATTACACAGCTAATTATAGGGGTGGGTTCTTCCCCTCTCACCTCCTTTTTGTTCCTGCCTTGGAGCTTGCGAGCAAAGCTCATCTCCAGCTCCCCATGCACCGTGATGCAGCAATCGCATCCCTGAGTGAGGCCAGACCTCAGAGCCCTCCCAGGCTGACCTTGAGAGCTCCTCGTGGGGCTGTGCTGACCCTAGGAGTAGGCAACCATCAACAAAATGCTCACAGGCACTGTGAGTATGGGAATTTGTGAGCATGGGAATTTTCATCTCCCAACTGCAGCGAGCTGGGCCAGGTGCTGCAGCACCACTGGAGGTGAAGCCTCTGGAGGAGCTGCCCATGGAGGAAAGGCTCCTCGCTCCCGGCTGCTCAGGGACCTGCAGCAACACACCCCACAGTCAGTGCCCAACAGGATGCCAGAACACACCTTCACACCTTACACACACAAAGCCAAATTATACTCATGTCATCTATAGGTAACCCGAGATTGCTTTTATCACCCCAGGTGGAATTCCAACTCTTTTCTTTTCCCCTCTCAGTAACACCATTTCTTTCTGCAAAGGAAGTAACAAACCAAGTTAGGCCTTGAAGTTTTGAGCAATGAAGGAAACACTAATTTTATTTTTTTGTGACTGTCTGATGAAAACAATAACCATAGAAGGAGCAAGGTGAGGTCTCATTCTCAGTTGATCTAGCTACAGGATATTGTTTTCTGTGAGTCTGGAAGATCCTTGCCACAGTTTGCACTGATCAGAAGGAGGTCCTACAGTCATTTCCCACCTTTCTTCAGCGTTTACCATGGATATTGCTAAGTTTTGAAAAGACAGACCCTGAACATATGCAGATGAGTCCCCCTTTCCTGCTGAGCCAGCATAACATCCTTCAAGAAAAAATGTAATTAAGTTAGACTTGTGAACAGTAATGAGTTTCTATTACACCCTGCTGAGAGTAGCAGCAACATCTGAAAATTATTTTTCGCTGTCTACAACCAGGCAACAGCTCCTTTATTAGACAGAGGGATGGAGCTGATGGCTCGGACCGGTACAGTTCCAGGAGCAAACAGCTGGGGAAGATGATGCTGTGGATTACAGCTCTGTATCAATCTGCACAGAAAACCATCCTTCACTCTAGTGGGACAGTGCTGGAAGCCTTGGAGAATGGCTTATGCAAAGCCTCTGGCTTATTTGAACCTCTGGCTCAAGGGACTGCTGAGCCAGAGGCCGTAGCCCTCTAGGCTGGGAAATCCTTTGTGATTTAGCTCCTCTGTACATTTTTGCTAGCCAGCCTTTTAAATTCAATGCCGGGCTGTCACGTCACGATGTCTGTGCTCATGAGCTCCACGCTGCAACAATCCACAGCCTACAGCAGCCCCTTCCTTGGGGTTTTGGGCACCTGCAGTCTGCACAGCATTAGAAGTGGCAGCAACTCTCTCTTTCCAAGTCAAACTACTCCTGACTTTCTCAAGCACTGCCGTGATCTCCCCTCCACCTTTTTGTTCCCAGCTCGGACTTGCTGGTCCCTTCACTGCTAGTCCCCGGGGAAGAAGCCCCTCTGTGCCCTTTGCTCTCCTATACCAGGCACCCACAGAGCTGGGCACAGGGGCAGCAGGTCTTGCAGAGGAGAGGAGACCTCCTGCTTCCTTCTGCTTCTTCCTCAATAACCCCTTGCACCTGATTCACCTCCTTGATTGCTTTTGAGCACCAAGCTGGCACTTTCTCTGGGACAAGCTGTTCTACATGCAGCATCCCAGGCCACTGGTTGGGAGCAGGCCCATCAGAGTGCATCTCTACACATTCACACGTGTAAATCTGTGTGTATACACCCACACACGTGCAGTTAACAGTATTCTTACCCCCATGTGCTTACTGTATATTGAACTACATTGAACGCCGCCAGGTACCATATTGCCACTCACTCGTGTTCAGCCTCTTGTTCAGTTTAGGGTTTGGTGTTTTTTTTTTAAGGAGGCAATGGAGAAAGCCCAAACAATCTGTTGATCCTTGCCATGCAGGAGAGGTGTGTTTTTTCCTAACGTGAAGTAATAGCTTATCTAGGACCTAAACACACTAGGATGAAAACCTCTTCTGAATTTTATCCAAGAGAGTTCATTGCTTTAATCCTGGATAATCCGTATCTAATCCTTTTTATAATCTTACTCATCTACTTGCCTCAATAGTTTTCCACAGCAAGGAGTTTATGTTTTATACAAGGAACATTTTTCTCTCCCTCCTTTTTTTTTTTTTTTTTTTTTTTTTGGTAAAATGAGTTTTATTATCACAGGGGTTTCTCTTCTGCAAGCGTTCTTCATCCAAACTGAAAATAAATTACTTCTTTTTGATACCATGCCTTGTAAAGGACTAAAGAATTGTTTTGCTTCCCAACAGGACATGAGCTCCAGGTGGCTAATGGCTGCTACCAGGTATATTTTGGGCCCAGGAACAACCACAGACACCTGAAGCCCATAACGTTACACATGTATTGCATAGAATAGATATATTTCCAAGATTGAACAGAATATATTTTATCAGAAGAGAAGTGGGAGGCAGCTCCTAGCCTCCTATAATGATCATAATTCCCGTATATTCCAGGTCTGACCATTGAGACTTAAATCCCTTCTTGTAGCTGGCATCATACAGGACAATCACATCTTCCAGCTGCGTTTTCCAAAATTTAGGACAAAACAAGCATCCTGAAGCCTGTATCTAAGACAGACTCAGGCTATGCTGGGCATTATTTGCCTGCCAGGATGCCTGTTCAGGCCAGGAGACCACCGGAGGTGTGGGAGGAGGCAGGCAGGGGCAGGATGCTGCCCCTCTGCTCCATGCTTCACGGCAGTAAGACAAGGGAAGTCCCAGGTGTGGGGCATGAGCCATTTAACTTTCCAGTCACAGAACTCGCTGGTGTAGCAGATGCATTGAATTCTGGCTCAAAAATCTGCTTGAATTATCTCTATTGTGCATAAGGAAACAAGACTGATGTGCATTTTTTTTTAATAAATAAAAGGATGAATGATTTAAAAAGAAGGCTACATAAAAAATGAAGCTGCTACATATCACTGCTTTCTCATCCTAACAGAAACAAATCAGCCAGCCTTCAAACTTTTGTTTACCACTCATGTTGAAGTGACCATAGCATCTCCTATGAAATAAATAATAGAAATCTGGCAAATATTCAAGGGAGACACAACACACACAACATAAAACATGATAATATACTGAATAATATATTAGCAATCAAAGATCTAGAACCAAACCCACAGTCTACAAATAACATGTCAAAAATGAACCGCAAACCATACACCGAGGTGGATAATAACTTAGAGAAACTGGCAAATTTGTCACTGGGATGCGGGTGGCACAGCTGTATTTTTTGCTCAGGGAACCCACGGACGGTAACCCTCAGTAGTCACTGAAGAAATCCTACCTTTCATTAAGCAGAGCATCCACACTTGAAATTCAAATCCCTGCACTCAGCTACCCAGTTCCTCGTTTCGTTATGAATTTCAGAAAAAGCTCTTTTGCCCCCAAATCCTGCATGCAATTTCCAAATCATGGGCCAATTACAAGCAGCTAATGAACGCGGTAGGCACCATGCTGCAAAGGATGCTGCTTGGTGCTAATGAAGGATCTGGTCCTGATGATGGGCACTGGGGTGCCAGACGGCGAGCCCCCCTTCTTGCCCTGCAGGTAGGGCACCACTCTGAAAATCCCTGAAGTTTTTTCAGGTAGCTGCTAATAAAAGCAGTTTCCTAGCAGGGCTAGATCTTAACTACATGCAGATCACTTCCAGCTGCTCCTTATCTAATTTCCGTTGTCATCTGACACTGTTCATTTACAGTATATCAATCCAGCATGGGAATGCTTGAAATATTAATTACGTAAGAGCTCATTACCACGGATGCATTTAGCAGGATGCATGCCTGTTTACAGGTATCCAAACTGCTGCGCAGAACAAATAAGCAGCACTTTCCCCTTAGGGTACATCTGTGCAGAGCTGCTGCAAGTGTCTTTAATTGAGCCAGGTTGGGTGCTGCGCTAACGAGCTCTGGGGAGAGGTGGGGTGGATCGGGAGCTGCTGGGGATGCTGAGCAGCCCCGCTGGGTGCTGGGCAGGCAGAGCAGGGCTGCTCCAGGCTCTGGTTTCTCCGTCCAAATCTGCAGCAGGTTTTGCTGCTCAAGCTCTGTGGCTGGCAACACGTTTAAACCCAGCTTACCCACACAGGGTCCCTGCATGGTGAACCTGCTCTCGCTTTTGGTCGTGCTCCTTTACAGTGATGCCAGAGCGTGAAAATATAAGAGAGAGAGAGAGGGAGAGAGAGAGAGAGAGAAAAGCTAGTAGCGTTCTGCTCATTTAAAAGAATTGGGGCAACAACAACTGATCCTTCCTGCACCCAGCAGGGACCTGACAGCTCTTTGCCCCCACCCTGCTTTCTTTGGAAGCTATCATCACATAAATGGAAAAAGAGGGGCTTTTCCCCTGCCCACCCCTCAGCATGGCTCAAGTGGCTGCCCTGCTCTTGCAGCGTTCTCCTTGGCTTTGCCTTTTGCAGAGAGGTTTCAAATTTGTGGGGAAAGGAACCAGAGAGCAAAGCCCCCCTCTGCCATTTGCACGCCACTGTGGCTCTGCCCAGGTGCACCCTGAAGCACCAGCAAGGTGCAGGATTCATCCCCACCAGCACCCCAGTTTCCCCTGTTGAAGTAGGGGTGAACCAGGTGCGGATGGACAGACGGACACGTGAAGCTGGTGCCTACACGCCTGGAGAACAACCTCACCACACAGGCTCCTGCTGCTGAGGTGCTGCAGGAAGGTGGGACGGCGACTGATGGAGCGAGGCATTAGCTCCATAGAGCAGGCAGAGGATGGCTCATTACGGAAATAATGACAAAGATGGGCTGAGATATGAGAAAAATACTAGAGGAATTGCTTACATTTATGGTTGTTGGGGTCTAATTTATTCTTGTGTTTGGACAGCAAGAGAAAATAGAAATAGTCCCTCCTGAAAGGGTCTGTGTCGATGCTCGGGGTGGACACAGCCCAGAACAGCAGGTATCAGCTGAAGTGGCTTAACCTCTTCTTCTGATGAATGCAATTAACATTTGCTCGGGGGCTGATGTGTGCCTGTCACCCCACAATTTATCCCAGAGGCTGGTGCCTCCTCCCACCATGGGGTAAGGCCTCACCGCATTCATTGCATGGGGCAGAGGGGCAGGTGGAGGAATGCCCAGGGCACCCGCTCTGGGACAACGAAGATCCCTCATCAACAAACAATTCACAGCAAAATCAGGGAACATGGATAAAAGAATTGGTTTGGGTGACAAGAAAACAAATGCTGCAATTCTGCTTGCCCCTCTGGGTGTCCAGGGGGCAAACCCAGCCCCACGCTCACGCAAGCCGCAGTGGTGGCCAGCTGGGAAACGCCGATGACCCTAAATAAAAAGCACCCTTCTGGGAACTGAAATATGGCCGTGATGACTGACGTGCTGCCACGAGCACTCCCATCTGTCATCCTTAACCCCACGTCTTGTCACCTCCCTGAAGTTTCTCATTGGTCTCCCTGCCGCGGCTGCTGTTTGCCAGAGGCGCTTGGCCCCATCTCGCCCCGCTTTGGCAGGCGTGAGGATGGCAGTGCCCTGCGCTGCCTCTTCCCAGCAGAGCACAGAAAAATGCTCCCCCCAGTTGCAGGGAGAGCCACGATGCCCAGGGGAGACCAGAAATAGGGCTTTGGCCCCTGAGGGTGCTCCCCTGCTGTGCCCAGCCACAGCAGCCCCCCGCTTGGGACCACTGCTGGTGGTGGAGCCAGCGTCCTAACAGGGACAGGGGGAGATCCTCGCATGCACTAACCCCCCTGTTTTTCTATGGCCTTTTCACCTTTTGATAAGAAGTTCTCATGCAGCAACTCGCCTGCTGGCCAGGCTGGGTTTCCTTCCTCAGCACCACCGCTCTTGCTCTGGGCAGGGTCTTGGGAAGGACGGGCACAGGTCAGTGCTGTCAGATCCAACAGAAGTTAAATGGAACTTTTCTGGATTTCCAGTGCTTGCCTCCTCCTGGCCTCAGCCACCACCGCTCCCCAGCCAAGCCAGGCTTCACTTCCCCCTACCGCCAGGAAGCAAAGCCTTATACTAAACAGTGACGTGAAACCCCCAAACCAGACATCCAGGTGCTCTCCAGCATCCCCACACCTTTCTGCTCAGAGCAGCTCTCAAACAAGTGCCTGCATCCCCAGGCATCGTGCCCAGCCTTTTAGCCAGCCCCAGCATCTCCAGGCACGGGGAGAAACCCGTGGCCACCCCAGCAGCCGCTGCTCCCCTCAGTAGGAGCAAGCAGCAACCGCGGGATTTCTGCGCTCTTTTAAACGATGCACAATCACTGAACGTGGCAGCAGCCAGGGTTGTTTTTTTTTTCAGACTCCAGATTCAGCCACTGAAATGTTTTTGAGCCGGTTCCAGCAGAGCTAAGCAACTCTAGTGAACGCATCCCTTAGGGACATCACGGTGCCTGGAGAACACACGGGCCCCGTACCTGCACAGGGAACGAGGAGGGAGTTGCAGCCACCCGTGGCTGCCAATCTGCTGCTTTTTGGAAGCTAGGAATTCACTCAATACACAATTAAGAAAGAAATGTTCGTCTTGGTCTGAATTTTTCCCCAGCTAGGTTGTTGTGTTTTGCTCCATTTTATTTAAGGCAAGGAAGGAAAAAAAAAAAAAAAGTTTTAAAAAAAATAGTATTAATTACATGCTGTCAAGATCTTTGGAGAAAAATTCAATATTATCTTTTACCACAAAGAAGAAATGAATCAAGGCTCCATTCCAAATCCAGCAGCAGCCCTGACTTTGACGTGCCGAGGAAAATAATAACTTTCAGCACATACTAATTGTCTTGTTAACATGGATTATGCAGCCAGCCAAATAAATGTCATTCATGCTTTTATGAGAAAGAGCATAAATCTAAAAGTCGGAAATGCATAATATTTTTTAATCTTTTATTTTCTCCCCATTCTGCATTCATAGCCTAAATATATTTACATTTTTAATCCACGCAAACAAAGCAAGGCTCTGCTGGAGACTTTGGAAACCTCCCAGGGGTCCCGAGCTCAAGGTGATCAGATTTTTAAAACAGCAAGCTTGGTTCCCGCGTAGCCTTAAAACCAGTTTATGTTTTCTCAGCACAGCAGAGCCCTTTTGAAATCAGGATAATTTACACTCAGTGCAATTTGCACAAGGTTGCCTTCCCCGTGCCGGTGCAGGCTGAGCGAGCGCAGGGCTTGCCTGCACAGCATCACCTCCCTGCAGGGCACGGCGACAAGGAGCAAAGCTGGGGTATGAAGGCACTTGGCAGGCACCTGGTGAGGTGGCAGGGGTGAGGTGACTTGTAAAGGCCACCCTCTTCATGGTAGGTATTTTCTGGCTGGAAATGAGGAGCAGCACTCCTGGGCAGCACAGCAGCAGCCAGACCCTCCTGGAGGGCAAAATCCTTATTTACCTGGAGGGAGGCATGGCTGGACGTGGAGATATGGACCGGCCCTGGGTGGGAGCGGTGATGGAGGAAAACCCCATGGCCCTAAGAGCCCACTGTGGAAAGGATGAAGGCAGCCCTGTCTCTCTGCAAGGGCTGGTTTCTGGTCGGCCCTGAAGTCCTGCTGCACTTTATGAAAATAAATCCAAAGCTCTGATACTGTACCACCAGCCGGAGCCATCGGAGTGGGGAAGCCAGCTCGGCACAGCAATCCCAGCTAAAGCTTATGGACAGACACAATTAAAATAAGCACTATAGTTTCAATTAACTCTTCTCCCCAGCAGCACAGGCTTGGAAAGTACTCTTAATAGATCTCTTCCACCGCAGTGCACAAACTCTATTGCTGGTGCTTCGCCGATTATTGAAAGTTAGCAGAGTGAGGCCATTCCCTCACAACACCTTCAATGGTGATTTGAGGATCTGCCTGTTATTAGCTGGCCGCTTTGTGAGCGGAGGGGCTAAGCAGGGTGCAGCCTAAGCATTTCTTCAGGCGGTTGATCCCCCCAGGCCCGTTTGCTGCTTTTTGGGAATGGCTTTGCCCGGCTGCCACAGCTGTGCTCTGAGCAGCAGCCGAACAGCGGCTGGACCACGCTGCGTCCTTCTTGATTAAATCACAGGAGCATGCAATTCTCCCGTCGCCTCGGGTTGATTGGGAACAAGGCTCGGAATAATCTCAGATAGATTTTCTCAGACAGTGAGACATCCTGATGGTTTTAAGCTTTTCTTTTCTAGCTTGCAAAATACTCCCCTAGGAGGGCAGGCTGCCACCGGCCCTGCTGCAGGGCTTTCAAACGTGAGCTCCTAGCAGGGCAGAGTACATTTATTTATATTTATTTAGGTGGGGAGGTCAGCCCCCATCACATCTGGGCATTTGGGAGCAGTGTTGAATTGTCCACTTGCACTGTCAGTATGTGGAGATTCTGGAAGAAATTCTGGTTTCGGCAGCCAGCAAAGTAAAAAGCAGAGAGGAGAGCAGACCCATGCCTTCATTCCCCATCCCCAAACACTGTGTGAGAAGCAAAGGGTTGTTTTTAATAGAAATTATTAACCTTTGGAGCAACTGACCTGGCGATGTCAGAGATTCTCTAATTCTACAGTTTTAAAATCAATCCTGGCAGACTTTCTGAAAAACCTATTATAAAAATAGACAATACCACTCCATTTTTTCATGAGAAATGGCAGCTACCAACAGTTTCTTCATTTTCTCTACCTCCAACTTCTCCTTGGCTGCAAGAAAACAGAGTGTCCTGTGGCTGAGGCTCCGAGGTGAGAAGCAGGGTGCTCAGAAACCATGTCAGATGTTGTCACAGAGCTTCCATGCTCTTCTGCCTCCATTTCTGCACTTGTATAGAGGTGACCGAGATACCCAGCAGCTTCCTACAACAGGTACGCAGCGTCCTTTGAATGGGAAGGGTTAAAGAACTGCAAGACATTCATTTTCCTTTAAAATTACTTACTCCCACTATTCCCTCCTTGTCCCAGTGAATGTGGTCTTGCCCCTTCTTGATTCTTTTGCCTGTCAGTATCCACCTTAATTCAGGTAACTACCATGGTCCTGCATGGCCAGCAGCATGACCAAGTCCTACTTTCTCATGGAAAGCCCCAAGCAGATTTTTTGTCAGCCTCAAAGATGTGAGTTCATGCTGCAGGTTTTCTCTCTGTTGAGCCCATGGAAGAGCCTCTGCACCTGTCCAGCTATTTTTACAGAGCTTTTCAGAAATATATTACCTTTCCGAGCTCTTGCCTGTCAAAACTCATTAGAATTGGCCAATTGTTCAAAAGGTGACAAGAACAGCCTGACAGGCAGACACGCTTGCATTTAGTATTCACACAGCCTTTGTTCTTGCTGGTAAGGAAGCAGAGCGAAACCAAAAGCAAAACAAAACCCACAACCAACACACCTCCCAGCCAGCCTAGCAATGCTGGTGCTCCAGGGGCAGCAGCCCTGAGCAGCAAGGTCTGGTTGGGGACTCAGAGCTGAAATCAGCGCCGTGAGGGTGCAGCAACCCCAAACCAGAGGGAAGCAGAGGAGATGTTGGGACCTCAGCAGCTCTGCACCAGAGAAGCCTTTCCAGTTTGCACCCTGATATGGATCGACATTGGGTCTTGCACTCCTCTGAATCTGGCCCCAGTACCCTGGCTCCATCTGCCCTGTCCTGGAGGACTCCCAGATTTAGGGGACTTCAGCACCAGTGCAGATACACAGGACACCCCCAGCCTTGGTCCATATACAGCAGCAGGTGCTGAGCACCGGGCTGCTTTTGGGTTGCTGCCCCCAAAGCAGAACCCAGGGCAGCATCAGGTTTGTGAGCATTGGGTAGGCATGGCCAGACACCTCCTACAAACATCTCACATCACTTCCAGGTCCCCAGGGGAAAAGCAGAGCCAGAGAAAGTAAGCACAAGAGTCTGGGGAAAGAGAAAAGTTTCCTCTTTGCGTGAAGCAAGGTGAAATTAAGGACAATCAGATGCAATCAGATCACGCCTCCCCTCTCCTACAAACATTCATTCACCAAACCTTTGAGGCAACTTTGATGATATTTTGGTTTCTTTCCTCTGAAATACCCACCTGTGGTCAGGAATAAATCCTACACTAATCCTACTTGGCATCGCATAATTCAGGGTTTCTTGACGTAGGCTCCTTCTGAGGAGGGTCAGCATCCCTTTGGGCTGCCTGCATGCCTCTGCCCCCAGCACCCTGCTCCCCTGGCTTCTCTCTTATTTTAAAAGCCAAACGTAGCAGCGGGTGTTCACCCCTCTTGGTCTGGATCTATATCTCATTTTTCTCCAAGGGTTTTTATATATTGGGCAATACAAGACAAAAATCCTGTCTTTTTTTTTTTTTCCTATCTTGAAAGAAATAATTTCACCTAGATGGCTGCAGTGAACATGCTGCAATAACAAGAAGCTTTTCCAGAAGGGTAAATTACTTAGCGGTGGTACCAACTGGGAGCGATGCTGGTTTATAACATCAGATGTAATCTTTCAGCAACAGGGGGGAAAAATGCTTTCAGAAAAACGCTTTTTGTCATTGGCCACTATGGTGGTGCATCCAATTACACTGCTTTCATTTTGGATCCAGGGGACACAGCTCGGAGAAGAAATCAGCAGCCACAGGGAATGCATGTGGTGGGAATCCAGCCAGCAGGAACAGGAGCGAGTGCGTGCCCTGGTCCACGAGGCAGGGCACGCAGCCCATCCTAGCTCTCCCTTGGGGCAATCTGGAGAAGTCTCAGGGCTTCTGATAGCCCTAGCATGCACAGCAGGTGGGTTAAAGGGAGGGAGAAGCATCACGTCTTTCCTCTGGGAAACCGAGCCAGAATCAGCTCACCAAACCCTTACTGGAGTGAACGAAAATCTGAGCTGAAGTCTCCAGGTCTGTTCTGAACCTTACTGCTCTGTTGGCCTCCTGGCTTCAGATGGGGCCAGGGTCCAAAGAAAGCTGTTTCTGTAAGTCTTAAGCTCAATAAAGGGTCCTTCTGGCAAGGAGCTGATCCAGCCCACACAGGCTGATCCATCCCCTGAGACCCGCTGTCTCCATCACGAGCTGCCTCATGGATTATTCCTCCTCTCCCTACTCCATTGCTCTCCTGTCTGCCAATATTATCTATTACCTTTTCTAGCTGTCATTCTCACTGACTCCTCCAGGAGACTTCTTTCCCTGCTCCAGACCAGCTGCAGGGTGGCTCTGCCAGCCCAAAACTTCCCTTACATGGCCGCAGGGCCAATGCTCACCCAACCCCACAGTGAGGTGCCCAGCCAGGCCATACACACCAACTACATCATTTGCAATATTTTCCTGTCAGTTATCAACTAATGTATTCAGAGATGAATTCCTTTTTTCCTAGGCCAGCTTCAAGTCAAATTTAGTGACTGAAAACAACATTAGCCTTATTGACTCTTTTATCAGCATCCCATTTGTTGGTGGGGAGAGACATCCCAGCTTCTCATGAATAATAAGGCTGTTCATACTTTAAAATCACAAGAATGGAGGGGAGAGCAGGGCAGGGGCAGAGGCAGCAATTTCTGTGGCAGGCTGGGCAGTGATAAGGTCCAAGTCCTTTCACCCCACAGTTGAATTTAGGTCTGGGTCTGAACTTGGCCACTGATCCACTTGTGCCTTCAAACCAAAGCAGATCCCCACGACAACCCTCTCCCTAGCTATCAGGCAGGCTGCCTGCAGTGTGTTTAAGGCATAATTCCTAAATAAACCCCCACAAAGCCCCAGCAGCTTGCACGCCCAGACCCTGTCCCTTGGTCATCCCTGTGGCCAGGGCAATGGGACATCTCTGGGCTGGGACACCTCTGTCCTCACCAGCTCACACCTTTGTGCACCTCCAGGGGGTTATCCCAAACTGAGAACCACTTCGAGAAGTCAGCCTGAGGCTGGAGCTAGGCACATCTTTCAGCACACCTCTGCTCACCTGAAATCCAGAGATTTTAATAAAAGGACTTTATTTTAATTTAACTCCTATCTCAGGACTACAGCAGGATAACCAAATCACAGCCACGCTTCACCTCAATTCCTGAACATTGCTCAGAAAACATAGACAGTGGCTACTTTGAATCAATACAACCTGATCTAAAGGCTCCTTGAGCTTTTATCCACCAGCCCAGTGCTTGCAGGGGTGTGGGCCAGGTTGCAGTCCCTCAGGACCAGCCAAGGGGCTGCCACCAGCACCAGCAGCTCACCGAGTCCTGCAGGCTGCTCACAGGCACTGGGGGAGGATGGGGCACTTGGTGACCACAGAGCAGGGTACAGCCAAAACCCAGGTCCCCCAGTTCCCCCACCAGCCCCTGCACCAGCCTGCGTTCCTCTTTGATAGGCACAGCTATTGGGCTCTGCTCTCTGAAGAGTAATATCTGCCTGCCTGGCAGTCAAAGCTGAGCTCCTGCTCGATAACTCATAGCCGCAGCACATTTATCTGCCTTCAGCACATATAATCTTCTGTTTCCTGTGCACCATGCCCTTCCCTGGCAATGCTGATGCAAATCAGCCTGCATAAAGCTTTGAAGAACAGAAGCAAATCATTTGCATTTTGTTCCTAACCAGTAGCATTTTCATTTAATTTCCTAGCTCCTTATTGTAATCACCCTCTACACAATTTCAATCAAATCATATCCATCAATCTGACCAGCCCAAAGCTTAACGATGGTAAAACTTTCATGTAAGTTCCCAAATGCAGTAAATAATAGCAAATTGCAGCAGGCATCAGCTATCTGACCCATGCTCACTCTTCATTAATAACCTTCTGATCTAGAAGTGACTTGCTGCATGTATTTAACTCTGGGAGAAGCTCTCTGGGGTAGGTAAAGCTGTCACACAAATCCTCATATGAAGGTAAACTGTAAAAGGAGAGACTTCTCCATTTTAAAATATGGGGAGCTAGCAAGAGAAGTCAAATCTGCAAGCTGCACCTCTGTTTCCCATCATATCACCTGTCTTGGAGCTACCTCTTCACTCCAAAACCAGACACATTTTTACATTTTGAAAGCCAACTTGGTAAACCCACATCCTTGTGAAGACCAAGGCAGGTCACTTTTATTCCAGCTTCATCCAGGCAGTTCCAGGAGCCAGCAGTGAGAAAGGAAAAGCGTTGCCTTGTCCCCTCCAGGATCCTGCTATTCCCAGCTATCTCAGGTTCTGTCTCCCCCAAAGCACGAGCTTTTTGCAGCAGATGCCCAGCCTGTGCTTGGGGTTTCCATGAGCTCTCCAAGCAGGCATGTCATGCCCTCCATGTAACTGTGCAGTGGTCGACACAGTGAAGACAAACTCACATCATTATCATTCAGATTAGTCACCTTAAACTGAAAGATGTCTCATCTGGGACAGGTTCCTTGGGAGAAACAGGGGGTCCACAGGGGCAGATCCAGACCCAAGCCTTAACTAGCTTAGCAACTTCCCAGAACCCACCAGCATGCGGTGCATTCCTGAGGATATGCATGCCCATCACATATAGGGACAGTCCTGCCCGCTGGCAGCTCAGGATCAGAGCCTAACCACACTTGGAGCTGCTCTGGTACATTTTTCCACCCTGCTTATGCCCAGATAGGGGTGCTGGGGAAAGGAACAGGACAAATGAAGAGCCAGATAGAGCTTCCACACTTAGTTGCCCTCTGTACAGTGACATCCACGTGGGGTGTGCTACACCCCCTGAATCACAACTTCTTTCAAAGTCCAAGCTGTGCTTCCTTTCAGCACACCCAAGGTCCCAGGACACCAGGATGTATCCCAGGTGATTTTTGTCGAACTTTGCCTTTCCCGTGACCCCGCAGGCTTTGACTGTACGCAGAGGTGCAGATTGACCTGGTCTGTATTTGGAGTGCTCCTCTCCTCCTCCCAAGGCTGCAAATCACCCGCAAAACCTTTCTGCAAGGAACAGCCGCAGGAAGGGAAAATGTCCCTGTACACATCACTGCACACGATGGCCAGTCCCCACCACGCATGGTCCTGAGAGCATCTTAACCCAAGAGCATGGGAGGCAACCTGTGCTCCTCCAGGGAGGCTCCCACGGGTGCAGGGCTGAGCCTCCTGCTGCCTTTTCTGTCTCAGAAAAGCTGCTCACGGCTTGCAGGGGAGGAAGGCTGGACATCACCTGACACCGGCACAGAGCAGATCTGGCTCGGCAGGAGCACGGCAACCCGCTGCTAGCAACAGGGCGTTCTGCTATGTACCCGTAATGAGAAAACTGGGAATAGCAAGAAAGAGAAGAGATTATTAGATAATAAATTATCAATGCACCAAAAACTGCTCTGTACATATTTTTTCCCCCTTACAGCTTCCCTAATGTCCTAGGAAAGTGACAATTACACAATTTAAGGAGGTTACGTTTATTAAAATCCTTTTTTTATTACTTTTCTTTTAATATGTGGTTGAGATAAAGCATCCGATTAGAGGAAGGTCACCAAATAAAATATTTAATACTCACAGAAAAAGCAATTCATCCTCCCCCTGCACGCCGTGGCAGCAGCGAGGCAGGAGGCTCCGGGACAGCTCACAGCAGCCTCGAGCAAGCACTGCCAGCAGCAGGGCCCCGCTCCTCCTCGTTGGCTTTGCCACCTTGTGACAGCCCTTAGAAGCCATGAAGACCACCAGCTCTGGAAGAGGCAGCACATAGGACCTCGCTAGCACCTTCCTGACATTGCTTAAAAAGAAACGCCCACTCCAGCTCCACGCAGGCAGATGCTGCACCCAGTGTAAGACCGAGGCCTTCAAAGTCCTCCCGGGGCCTTCGCTGCCCCAGCCCATCGTGTACTCACCACTGTACCTAAATCCCACACCACCGAATCACAGACCCCTGAATGACGTGCTCTCTCTCACCACAAACTTGCCAACACCGTTGGGAACTATTTGCAGAGGGATATCGCCCACTGCCCTCTCTCCTAGCCACAGCCTGTATTTTAAATTAACTCCTCTCTCGGGTCTGGCAGCGGTGACCACAGCAGGGCAGCGACACCATGGTGCTCCACCACCAAGCTTGTCTCCTGGGCTGCAACTGGGGAGGCCAAATCCAGAGGTGACACAGAATTGCTGGGGCTACCAACTGCTGGAAAAGGCCAGGGAGTTCCAGAGGCGCCATTCAAGCTCAGGTGGGTGTGCAGGGTGATAAAAGTCACTTTTGCCAATGTGAAATAACACACAGATAAAAATTTGTTCTCAGCCGGCTCTGCTGACTCCTTGGCCATGATTTAAGTACTACAGATCGGGAGAACAGCCCTGGCCCAGCAGGAAAACCACATCCCCTCCCGCACACTCTGCTGCCAGGTGCTACACAGTCTGCGTGCAGCTCAGCCACAAGCACCTGCCAGACTCTGCAGCGAGCATCAGCCAAACAAAGCCCCTTTGCCTTCCTAGAGATCTGCCAACTCCCGCAGATACCTGCTGTACATTTAAAGCTCCATCTACTGACTGATTTTCCATGAAGAAGCTATTCCGAGCTTTGCTCACCTCCTTTAAATAATGAATGCTGACAGGCAATTAACGAGCTGCATTTAGCTGTCAGACACCGCACGGGTGGCCAGAGCCCAGGGTTCAAGGCAGGACCCTGGAAGTCACCACTGTGTGGACATCAGGATGAGTTTTGCTAACAGCTCCAAGGCAGGACCATTTCTCCACGTCTTGCCCCATGCTGGCTCCCCTTGCTCTTGTGAGCCAGACTTGCTTTGGACAGTAGCAAGACCCAAGAGTTTCACAGTGAAGATGGATGGGGAGCAATGTGTGTTTTTATGAGACTGAGTGTTCTTGCATGTCCAGAGGTAAGAGGCCAGTGCACTACACAATGGCCTTGTCAAGCCATCTGGATTAATTTAATAATAATGGCTTCCAAATGCTCCTGTGTGGCAGATAGTGAATCCTTTCTAAATGTTGCTTGCAGTGTGCTGTGAAGAAAAAAAGTGTATGGATTGTTAACTACACCGCAGGTGAGAAATAAAAGCACCAAGCTCTCAAAGCCCTTCACAAACATGGTCTAATTACTGCTTGTTAACACTTCTATGAGCCAGGCATGTATTTCTATTGCCCAAAGCCACCAGAAAATGTGAGACCCCAAGTAGGGGCTCATCTTCTTGCACACAGCACCCAAGCCCTCACAGCGGGTGCCCAGGCAGTAGCTGGATGGAGACTGAGGGAAGCGATGCAGTGACCTGTAGGGTTTGGGCTCCCCCTTTGTGCACCAGGAGCCGTCCCTTGGAAGGGCTGGGAGAGCAACCAGCTGGGGACAAATGTGCTGCTGATTGACACCATAAAGGGGGGAGATGAAACAAAATCTCACGGTGAGCCACAGGCCCTGCATGACTCAGCCTGAAAGGAGCAGCAGGCTGGAGATGAACAATGCTGCAAATCACTTCTGAGTTACAGAGGTAACACAATGGCAGGACTGCAGAGAGTCCATGTACTTGAAACACCAGGACATGCATTTTAATTTAGAAGGACTGAAAGTTGTTTTTTTTTTTTTTTAAATCATCTCAATGTCACATTTCCAGGTCAGCATTTGACTTGCTAACTCCTGCTGTGGGCACAGGTAAAAGAGCCCTGAGTTATGAATTCTGTGAGACCCTGGCAAATGTAACCACCACAGCATCTAGGCTGGGGCTGGATGGCGAGCATGTCCTAAACCAGCCAGTCTGCTTGTTCTCAGAGCAGAATAAAAATAAGAGATAATTGGAAAAAAAAAAAAATAAATAAATAGAGGGACTGGAGTTATGGGTCGTTAATGAAAATGGCATTATCTCTATCTGAAGAGCAAGCCCTTTGGCTCAAGTCAATCTTACTTGAAAAGAAATAACACTACCCAGCCAGCCACCCATCCATGTGCCTCCTGGTCCCCTTCCAGCCCCAAACAGGCTGCTTGCACCCACTGGTGCTACAGCTCACCCAGATTTAGAAGACTAGCCCAGCTCCCCAGGGACTTCTGCTTCCCCAGTGCCTATCCACACATATCCAAGCCACGCTCCACGTAATGTAGCGGCTGCCAAAGTTGCACAGAGCATCACTTTTTAACAGGGTTGTTAAAAGTTGCTTGTGAGTCTGGAAGGGGCATCAAAAAGTATTTTCACTTAATAATCAGACTTAATCTCTTTACGTTTTGTTGAAGTCACTTTCCCAGGGCCTTGGGCAAAAATCAATCTTAAAAGCGTTGTGAAGCTGTACCGTGGTAGTTAGATAATTTATTATTCCATAACTGTGGGTCTTAATCTAATTACAGATCATATCTAGGGTTTGCTTCAACATCTTTTATTTTTCTATTTTTACTTGCAAACATTCACAAAGAAATGACATTGTAAGTGGAGGAGATGGGAAGCATGCAGTGTTTTTCCTGCTCCCATATGTCACCACTTTTAGTTACTAAAGACCAAGAAACAAGGGAAGAACAGCAGTGAGCAAAAATTCCTTCTTTCATAGTGGGACACAACAGTTTTTAGCACAAAACCTGCCTACAGCCATGTGAACCACAGCCTTCTCCGATGCCCTAATGCAAGACAGCGCACTAAACCATCCTTCCCAAAGGGCACCTATCCTGAAGACTCCCAGGAACGAAGATGACTCCTCTTTCCCATTTAATTGTCTCAGCTAAGCCGTTGGTTTCATTTAAGCACACTGTCTCCTTGGGGAATTCACCTGCTTCTGTCTTCTCAGTGCAGTATCTGCTACACGTTAACTCTCCTCCAGCCAAGAAAGTCAGGCCCAAACCAAGAGAGGCATTTGCAGAACTTCAGAAACCACAGGAAAACCTTCTCACTTTCAGCCTGCAGGGAGAAAGTGAACAACACACTTCCAATGCAAGCTTGCCCTTCCCGGATGACTGCACCATCCCAGCCTTCTGCATCCGTATGGTTTGCGTTTCCACCAGGTAATGCATCGAGTTTGACAGGTCATTTGCCCCAGCCGGCAGCGTGGGGATGCTGCTCATCCCCAGGACTGCAGAAATCAATCAGCAGGCTGCCCGGGGACCTACACCACCTGAACATGGTACCTCGCTTGCTCCATACCCTGGGGAGCATCCTACAGACAACGCGTGATTCATTTATTTAAAGCAGCTAGAGATAGCTCTCGGAGCCTGTAAT
Source organism: Netta rufina (assembly GCF_964035555.1). Taxonomy (NCBI): domain Eukaryota; kingdom Metazoa; phylum Chordata; class Aves; order Anseriformes; family Anatidae; genus Netta; species Netta rufina. The sequence continues at coordinate 5,040,267 of NC_140140.1, forward strand.
AAATACCTGAGATGCAGTAAAGTGCAAATAGAAATAAATAGCAATCTCACTGCGTGTATTAACATTAAATCATTGGGGCAGCATCAAAACAAACTTAGCCCCTCACTTTGTTCCACAGTGATCCCATAAGCATTTATTTTCTTTTTCTACAAGCAGGAGTTAGCATATAGGGGATATCAAAATTGATTCCACCTAGGCAGCTGCCTGCAAAGATTTGGGACCAGCTAAAAAGTGCCAGCCAAGGCTGGGGAGGGAGCCTGGAGCTTCCTCACCCCACCAAGCTGGTGGCCCCCCAGCTCAGCTGCTCAACATGAGGTGCTAACACACCACAACAGAGACCAACAAGGGGCGCATCAGAGGAAGCTGTAGAATTGAAGTCCATGCTTTACTCCCCCAGAGCAAAGAATAAAAGCAAGGAACAAAGGGACATCACTGATGCCCTGTGCCACGCTAGGACAAAAAGCAGACCTCCTCATCTGCTCTGCTGCTGATTTGAAAGGGGATCTGGGCCTATTTGCCCCCCAAAGTTCAAAGTTCAGCTGAGGACCAGAAAGAGCCTCACCTTTTGGAGGTGTTTCGTTACCTTGGTGATTAAGGAGCAGCATATGAGACCTAGTTCATTTTAAGGCAATGACATAAATCTCTTTGGGCAAGACAAATCTGGCTCCCAGACAAGGTCGTGGCTTGTTTTGGAAAGATTTTGCACACATTTTTTTGGAATCATGGTCTTTTCAAATAAAAGGTATAATAGGTTGAGTTGACCATTTAAAAAAATAATAATTCAAGTTTCTTCCAGCCTATTCTTCCCAAATGCAAGGTTCCTCTAGAGCGCAAAAATACCCCAAAGTTGCCTTTGAGGTATTTTACCCAGTTACCCACAGGTTGTGGCAAGAAGTGAACAAAAGCAACATCAAAGAATCAACATCAGCACATGCTTCATCTAAGGAACTCGAGTTCCTTTTTGTAGACATGAAGTCTTGAAAGCCTTTCTGCTCACATTATCAACAGATTTAACAAACAAAGTGAAAATAAAACACTGAAGGGAGAACAGCCTCCTTTGCTGCCCACCAGAAGGTCACCCAGTATCTCTGTGCGTTGCTCTCCCCCTCTTGCAAAAGAAGGGCACAGGCAGCAAGACTCCACTGCATTTCTCCTGTAGCTCTTGGGTGCCACCACTTGGGTGCTTGGGAGAGGGAGACACCAAGCCTTTGCTTTCACTCTGCCACCTTCTCCTCTCCCTGCCCTGTCAGCAAGCTCTTTCAGGCTTTGCCAACTTTCTAACTTAAGCAGCTTTGCAGCTTTAGAATAGCTACATGCTATTTTTGCTTGGTGGGTCTTTGGAGGCACAACGCTGTTAGACATACAGTGGTTTTCCTCTTCCCCCATCGTCCCAGAGCAAAAAGAAATGAGGCTCAGGAAGGAGCTGGTGGTAACTAGCTAATTTGCACCTCATTAGATACCAATTGCAAATTCTCTTGTTCATTTGCTCTAACCAGAGTGCAAAGCAACAGGAAAAGCTGCTGCTTCTCTGGGTTTGCCAGAGCCTCTGACATCCCATCCCTCCTCAGCCCCTCTCTCCACGGAGGAGGAGATGCCCCATTTTCTATATTAACTGTCAGCGTGGCGTTGTCTACTTGAATAATATTGAAAAATGAAGCAGTAACTCATCTGCTTCGTGTAAAGGCCTTTGGCCTCCTTTTTTCTCACTGCTGAATTGAAATCTGCTGGGGACATCGGGCCATTTTCTCCTGGACAGCACCAGGGAAATGAATTGCACTGCTAATGAAGTGTTGCTCCATTCTTTAGAGATTAAGAGCCCAGGAGCCAGGGTTACAACGGGAGCCCACGGTCATCTTGGCTTGCAAGAGGATACCAAAGCTGTACCCAAACTGCCATAAACCTCAGCCACATTAGAAATTGAAAGCAGAAATTTTTAAGAGAAGTTCCTTGTCCTGTTTTAAAATAATCTTTGAGCATACGACTTACTTATGGCTACACGGGCACTGCTACAAAGGCACTGGTAGCAGCTTTTACACTTTTTATTAAAGGAACAGTTAGATCCACACATTCACAACTCAGAAGTGCCCTTTTCACGAATGTCCCTAGGCATCTATCCATATCTATTGATACCTAAACATGCGCTTTAAACTAACCACATGCTTAACAACTTTTCCCCGTGCAGACCTTGGCAAACAGTCAGATAAATAACGCTGATACACAAGTAAAAGAGCTTGATCTAAATCCACTAAAGGTCAGGGAAGTTTCTTTCCTTGAAGTCTGACAGGACTTGCCCCTCTGCTCTGCCCCATCCTCCATCTCAGGACACCCTGGAGCCCTCACACCCTCCCCAAACTGATTCAGCTCTCCTATCCTGCCAAGCCATAGTTTTTTTTGTTTTGTTTTGTTTTTTTCCCTGCTGTTTTAATGAGCTAAACTGGTTCCTGGAGGCATTCAATACATCCCAGAGTTACTGCAAGGTGAGCTGTGGGAAGAGGTGGCAGGGTGCAAGCAGCACTGCACTTTCATCAGCAACCAACTCTGACCTGTCCCCCAAAAACACCCCCAGACATAACTCCAGCAATCTGAGACCAGGCCACCCTACTGGCAGGCACCAGTTCCTAAAACACAGCAAAAGGTTCAGGTGTCTCTGCTTCTCCAGCTCCCAGCTGTGCTTATTAGCTAATGCCAATCTCCACCTGAGCCCAAGATCTGCCCCTTCCAGCAACATTCCAGCTTCCAGAAGTTTGCCCCCAACTTTCTGGAGCAAAGATTGCCCTGCAGATAGGACACTGTTGTGCAAGCCGAAACAAAGAGAAGTTGTCTGAAAATCTGCTGTTCAGCTGACTTGTCAGCAATTTCTGCATTTCCCTTTGCCATGGGAGTCACATTAATTATCACAAAATGAGAAAGGGCTTCATCCAGCCCTCCTCTGAGTCACTGGGAAAAGAATTAAAACTTATTAGCTTCTATTTTCTTCGCTGCCTCTCTTCAAAATCTCATAACAGTCAGAAATCCAGATCGAAAAATATGACACACTCCAATTTCCCTTGATTTAATTTCCTCAAGCTGACTAATTTAATTGCAATATTTACCTGGTACCTCCAGCTCTGCCTTCTCACTCTCTTCCCATTGCTGAAACCTGCTCCCAAGTCCAGTTCCCTAAGCTTAAGCCTGCACAGATGTTTCCAAATTTGTATTTGTTAGAGACTAATTACCCTCATTCCTCAATGGATTATTCCACAGGGATCAGATACTCTGTTTGCGATCACAGATGTAACACACACACACACATCATGTGGTTATCTGAAAGAGGTTGGGTAATTAGGTATCACAAAAAGGATGAATTGTTCGAAGTGAGAGAGAGATTAAAAATGAAATCGGGGTGGTTTTTTTAATCTTCCATGTGATGTGAGCCTGAAAGATATAGCTGGACAGCAGAGATACTAGAGCACAATTAGAATTCAGCCCAGCCACCAAGAACTCAAACATCAAGGTGAGACAATATTTTAAAAGTCCACAGAATTAAAATAAATAAATAAATAAAATAAAAGCTTTTAATGGATTTCAGGCTTTATCTTTCCCCTGGTATACTTTCTAGTTTGGAAATAATAATTAAAAAAAAAATAGTGGCAGCAGTGAAAGCATAACTTAAAAGGAGTTCATACCTCTAGGCAGGCAAGGAAGAGAGGAGCCGGTTTATTCGTCGTGGTTATCTGCTCCATCTCCCACCACCGTAAATGAGATGAGCTCCTTTCACCAAGCCAAAGGCACCAGGGTCTAAATCAGGGGGGATCTGTCCCAGGACACAGCCGTGCATCAGCCCAAAGCCCCGAGAAGCATGTCAACAGAGCCCGACCCTTCACTGAGGGTTATGTCTCAATGCACACGAGTCCTCGTGTGGGTGAGGCTGTTTACACACTTATGTATTTTCTAGTTTGGGGCTTTGGAGGCAGACCGTCAAAGGTGAGAGCTAGAGATCTTAAATATATTTGGAGAGCTATAGCAAAGAAAAGCCCTTATGAAAAGGATGCTCTCCTGGTGGCTCACAATCTTCCTGTAGCACTTTTCTCAAGACCAAATGGAATTGATCTCATGCTGGCATCACAGCAGACAGAGGGGAAGGATGTAAAGTGCAAACCTGCTCCCAGAGTCTGTGTGCCCCCCAGTTACAGAGCAAACACACCCAAACCCCAGTTGTCCAGCAAACGGCCATATCTCCACGTGCCCTTCTGCAGCAGGGTGCTCGCAGCTTCCCTTCCCCACTGCAAGAAGGGGACACCTTTCTGGCCTTATAAGAAAAAGGTTGCAGCTGTGTGCTCTGCAGTGCTGCCACACAGGACCCAGACAAGCCCCATCCCCTCCGGTCCCAGCTGTCCCAGCTCTGCCCCACCCAGCCAGCCACAGCCACCACTTCGTTCCCAGATCCCCCATCCCCATCCCAAAGGAGGGCTGCATTTTTAATTTATTTTTTATTTTTCCATACTATTTTTTTGCAAGCAAATCGCAGCTAGAGCCTGGGCTGAACAACCCCATTACGAAGAACCCCGTCTCTGAATAGTGGGGCAGCTTTCTGCTGTGTCCTGGCCCCGGACAGGACAGGGAAAGGTGCCACCGGTGACTTTCCTCTGCACCCTTCAGCACGAAGCAACCCTGCTCGGCGGAAGCCCCTTGGCACCACGAGCATCAGTATTAATAACGATGGTCTGTTCATCAAAAGTGAGAGCAGAGAGGAGCTGTTTCAGAAGCCTGACTGGAATAGGAAAGGAAACCAATTTGCGCTGCTTGCCCGATCCTGACTAGGGCATCATCATACCAAGGAAATTAGGATTCTCTGGTTATCCAGCTTGGCTTCTGGATACCAACAAGACGGTGGAAATTATGAGCAATTATCTTCATTATTATTTTGCTTACAGAGCCAGCCAGCCTGCAAGCTTAAGATGAGCCCTGCGGAGTCCCACCAGCGGTGGTGCTCAGCCCCAAACCTTCCCAGCCCTGCATAACCTGAACGCAGCACGCGTCTGGCAGCTCAATGCTGGCTTGAGCGGTTACCCACGAGACAAATGCTCACGCACACGCTCGTTACTACATCTCTATTCCCATGCAAACCCCAGAATGCCTCGCTACGTGCCGAGCCTAAAAAGCTGAAGACTTTTGCATGAGTTGTAATCTAGCTGGCAGCACGACAGCGGGATGCCAGGCTTCAGAGCAAAGGGGGCTGCTTGGGGTCTCAAGGATGGCCACCAGGTCACCACAGCTCTAAATCCATCCTGATGGCTTCTCAAAATAAGCATTCTCCATAACTGCATGGAAAACAAAGGTAAGGAAGGGCTTACAGCACCAAAATAACCCATTTTCTTTGTATCTGCAGCTCTTTCGCTCTTGGTTAACAACCTGTGTAAGGCTGGCCATTCCCCACAAAGGCAGAGCTGGGATTTTTGTCCTAGGTGAAAACTAGATATCTTTATATTTTCCTTTGTTAAATAGTGAAATATCTTGCAAAGGAAATAATTAAAAAAGAAAAAAATCTCACGTCAACTGACATGTTTCTCTTCAGTTTTGGCTCCTGACGACTCCTCCCTCTCGCTTGCCTGTATTTTGAAATAAAAGGTTATTTCAAACTAAAAATATCAAAACCTGTCATTTGAATCCAGTCAACTTCCAAAATACTGCCTTTTTTTTTTTTCCCTGAGAAGTTAAATTGTCAAATCAATACCATTTCTTCATGCTGTACATGTAGAAGAGTATGATTTCATCAAACCACCACCTTCCAATGCACATTGTTTGCAAAGAAACACACAAATTTTCTCTAGCACAAGCAACCAGGTGGGGGGATCGAATAAATCCAGTGGATTTCTACAACATGTAGAAACTGCAAAAAGCAGAGATAAAGAATCAGTTCTGTGGGGCTCATCTTTTAATCAGTCTTGTAGAAATATATTAAAGTGGTACTAATTAGTTACTTGATCATCATCCCTTATAGAACAACATAAGAGGATTATTTTTTTTTTAATTTTTTTTTTTTTTTTTTTTGCTATGGCACCAAACTGGAGAACAGGGCCATTTCCCTTTATTTTGGGGTGCTGTGTTCATGTTTTCCCTTCTCTCAGCTCTCTCCTCTCCCCCTCCAGGCCTCTCCCAAGCAGGGAAAACCAGCGAGAGACCCAAGAGGCACCAGCGGGCAGAGGTTCAGAGGCTGGGATTCCTGCAGAAAGGTGGCTATGGGCAACACTTATACTTAGGCAAAAGAAATGCGATCACCTTGCCAACCTCAGAGGTATAAATAACGGTGCCATCACCCTCAGGACAGCCAGGTCAGTGCCCTGAGCCTTCTTTTATCTCTGTCCCAAGGGCAGCACTCGTATGGGTGAGGGAACACCTGGTTCACCAGCAAGGCTGCTCCATGGAGAGCTGGGCTCTTCCTATGAGCGTGTAAAGCAGGAGATTGAGCCACAGGATAAATCACTTATTAGCACCCCCACAGCCTCTCAGCGGTCACACTCCATCTCATGTTAGGGGCAAGAATGAGTTTGTTTGTTTGTTCTTTCACCTAAATGTTCTTCTGTTAAAAAAGATTCAGTTTTACTGAAACTGAAGCGGTTTGAAGAATCTTCCTTTCTGTCAATGCTGTTAAGAAATCATGAAATGACATGGCAGCATCTAGTCTCAAATTTTCTGTTAAAAACCTCATTTCAGAATTGTGAGGTCTTCATTGTCAGAAAACAGCAAAAATACAAACATCTGTAGGACACAATGACAAGTCTGCTATACCTTATACTACTCGTTACCATGACTGACAAGTTCTGCCATAACAGAATGTATGACTTGAAACACTTGGCTTTTTACTTATTTATTTCTAAAATATCAGGGACGGCACACACCAAATGCTTCTCTAGAACAAAACGTCTCCCGTTTGTTCCAACGAAGCAAGCTGACACACAGATCAAAGAGCTGCCTGCTTGAAAACTGTCAAGCCATTTCATTGCAAACTAGATGGGAAACGCCTTGAAACATGGGAAAAAATCTGAGGTTTCATTCAGCAAGCCAGATCCCAGCCATCCTTAATGCAAGAAAAACATCACTGTGATTCATTTAACAGCTTGTCATAGTACGCCGTTGTTGGTGGAATCTGTTCTTTACTCTTAACACGGTGTCACAAAACAGTAGACAAATATAAAGCAAATTCAAAGAGTTCCAAAGTGAAGATCCTTCCAGCCTATTTTAAAGGCGTGTTTGCACCTGGAAAGGTGAGGTATTGGAGAAGAGCAGCCCGTTTCACTGCCATGAGCTTGCCCACGAGGTGCTGTGCCTGGTGGGGTAAGGCAGGGAGCCCACCCCAGCCTTCGGCTGCCAGCACCTGCCAGGGTATTGCTGAGATGCTGGGGCTCCTCAGGGTGCTCCTGCCATCTCCAGCCTAAAATCTTCCCACCCTCAGGCCCACCCGCTTCTGAACCTTAAGAAACAGTACAAAAAGCTCTGCATGTAAGCTATCAAAAAGTGGCTGGTGGGGATGACATCCTGGAGCACAGGCAGAACAGGTGAACATAGGTTGTAAAAACTGATTCAAATGGCTATGGACAGTATAAATAAATAGGATGTGCATTTATGAATACATATATTAAAAAAAAAAAAAAAACAGGTCCAGATATATAGAACATGAATAATAATAAGTTAGTAATTAGTAATAAGGCATTAGCAAAAGGAAGAGTTCCTCTGCAACTCAGCCAAGCTCAGTCACCAGCCGTCACCACAAAGGCTAATGCCTCCCTATGACAAGTGACTGATTCATTTACACAGATACTTCAGTTGTTACTGATGACAAAAAGGTAAGAATTCAGACTACAAGGGGGAAGCAATAGCCCGGAAGATATTTATATAAATTGCATGTTTTCAAAATCAGCTGGGTCTGCTGAGGTTCACTGCCAGGTACTTAGAAGTGGCGGAGGCAATCTCAGGGCTGTTAGCGCTTATCGCTGAAAGCTCAGGGACAGTGGCAAGTCCCAGAAGAGCGGAGAATGGCAAACATAGTGGGGAATTACAGGCCAGCCAGCTTAGCTCCAATTCCCAGAAAAAATATTGGAACAAATCATCAGACAAACACTTTCCAAGCGTCTGAAAAATAACAAGGCAATGAGGAGCAGCCGACACGGATTTGTCAAGAACAAATCACATCGAGCCAATTGAGTATTTCTGCTACGACAGGGCAGCAGGACTGGCAGGGAGGTCAGGCAGTGGCTGTCACACACGGTGTCCCCAGCCAGGGGCTGGCTGGCAGGACGTTGTCTGAAGCAAGCCACAGGAGTACAGTTAGGGCAGTTGTGCAGCAGGTGGAAAACACGCTCAGAAAGCAGTTTTCCATGATGTTCCCTCAAACTGGAGGGACACAGAAGCACATACAGGGTGAGGATTTGTGCTGGGCCACTATTTTCACCGTTTGACCTGGTGAAACAGTTTGGAGACAACGTCAGCTGGGGAAGAGCTGCAAGCACACCGGAGGCAATGGGCGACTGAACGAGACCGAACGTCTGAATTGCAGCAACGTGCACTCAGGGTGAGCGTCAATAAAACCTGTTGAATTTGAGGGCTCACGAAGTACCAAAAACAATGCCCAGAGAGGATGCCATGCTTCCAGCCTTGCAACCAGATATCTGCCTGGCCGCCTAGTGAGATGTGCACTGCGCATCAGGAGGATACTCTTTACCTTATACTTTATTTATTTATCTTACTGTTTTTTTTGTTTTGTTTTGTTTTTGTTTTTATTTTTCTTAAAGGAAAAATAAAGCTATTTGAAGGAAGTGTCACACTCATCACTATTACTGACTCCTGAAAATACGAGCACTGAACAGGCCGATTAATTCTCTGTGATGTGCTCGACTGTAAAGAGAGAATTGCTCTGGTGCCTAATGAAGATGGTGCTAAACACAAAATAAAATACATTTCCATAACTGCCGCAGTAATCTGAGGCCATTTAAAAAGAAAAGCAGAACACTGACATTTTCTACGCCTTCTCCAAAATAAAAATAAAAACTAAGAATAAAGCAGCTTTGGGCCAATAATGAGGCACTTGCAAATTGCACACCGAGCTAAAGATACCCGTTCTCACTCCGTACTGATTTCTCTAGATTATCACCTACAGACGGTGTTCTCAGAGGAGTAACAAGGATGCTGATCCAGAGCCAGCAGCATGTGTGCAGCTGGGCAGGCCTAGAGGAGAAGGCACAAATCACCCCCCAAAAACGAAAAGGAGTAAAAGGAAGCGGTGGGACTGGGCTTTTCCCACTCCTCCCTACAGCAATGGGATCCAGCCTGCTCTGAGCACATGCACACAGCTGCCCTAATAGCACAGCCCTGTAAATCCTTGGGCACGAAGGCATAAACCAGGCACCCACCTGCATCATGCCAAGAATGAATTCTCCCTGGGAGAGCACAGGAATCAGCTGGCTTGGCACACTGAGTGCCACACACACACAGACCCAAAAGCAGCACCACTAGGGCCCACGTGCAAAACCAAACTGAAGTAACGAAGGGGTGATGACCTCCTGAGCCCGTGGGCAGCCTTAAATAAAAAACCCAAGAAATACTGGATACCCATTCATTTCACATATTTCATCCCAAAGCAGAGGGCCACAGCAGTAGGACGAAGCTTGGAACAAGGGACAAAAAAAAAAAAAAAAAAAAAAATGCTTTGTTTGTTTTATTTTAGCCCTTCATAAAACATTGAACCTCGTGGGGCTTTGCCAAGCCTCCACCTTCTGCAGACACCGCAGGGAGCCCGATGTCGGTGCCCTGGGAGAAGCACTGACCCCAGAACACAACTTCAGCCAAGGAACTGCCCATAGGGAGCAAGCTCCAAGATTTTCTGCACATTTCCACCTGCATGCTGCACCTGACAGAGGCTGACAGAAATTCTGGTTTTGGCCCAAATCTCCACTTTCTCTTACTCGGTTTACATGTCTGTTCCTTACCTTTCCATCTCAGCAGGGCTGCAGCAGCAGCTCCCAGCTTTGCACTCACTCAGGCACGAGGAGCTGATTTTCTTTTCCTCTTCCCACACCAAAACCACTCCCATTCCCCCAGTCCCAAACCTCAGCTGTGGGATCAGACCGCCCCACTGTTACGCCAGTGCTCCACCAGCTGAGCTAAGGCTGCAATCTGGCTCTGCAAACACCAAACAGATGTAAAAGGCAACCTTGAGGGCAAGGCAGTGCAGAATTCAGATTGGCTTCACTTTATCCCTGCTTAGTGCAGGTGTAAACGGCTCCATGTGGAGCAAGGCAGAGGGGGCTCACGCCTGGGGAGGGAAGATTACTTAGCTGAGGTTTATCTCCATTCCCCTGTAGCTTACCCAGAAACCCTTATAATGATTGTCTGGAGCTTGTGGTGGGTAGAATTTAGACTCCTGTTGGCTGTGTTGTGTATTAATAATTAAAATATATGGGACAATATATCAGATATATTTAAAATAGCACAATCTTGCTCAATTTTATGGTATTTCTAAATTGATAGCCCCTGTTTTAAATACAGTGAAATCTGAAATAAAGAAATAAACACCTACCATACTTTGCCATTTCATCCATTTTTAATTACCAAGAATACCAGGCCATGTTGTCACAAGCAGCTAAATTATTGATGTGCAACACATTTTATTAAGCATAGCATTTCATAGGCACTGTCCTTAGGGGATGTAATTTTTCTGGGACTGAAGTGTTAGGGCATGAGGAGGAGCCTCCAAAAACACCTCCTGAAGAGCAGGGGGAGGCAGGTGAGAGGGACCTGCTATTGGTAGGGGGTGGTTGGACCAAATGACCTCAGAGGTCTTTTCCAACCCTAATGACTGTGTGATTCATTCCGTTTTGCACTTGTTTTGATGCTTGAGGATCCAAGGATGAAAAGCCCTCAGCTCCTTTGCTGTGGGAAGGAAAGGAGCTGGGAGGACAGGCGAGCAGATACCCTTCCATTTTTACCCTTGATGCTGAAGAGAAGTCTCCAAAAGGGCGGTGGGATCTTTCCCCAATTGCTCTACACCTGGAGGAGATACAAAGCTGTCATTACAAAGCCTCATCCCTGCCTTACCCCAAGCATCTCAGACCTCCAGTGAGGAGGTTTCCCAGCTGATATTTGTTCTACCAAACATCATCTGGGCAAGCAAGGCACACAGATCCCAACCTCTGATGCTGCAGGGAGCCAGAAGCAAAAGGGGAAACAACGAGGGTGGCATCCCCAAGCACTGGGTACATGACCAACAGAGAGTGCTAGGGCTGCCTTCCTCCTTCCAGTTATGCACACGTAGAAATTTCTGGCCAAACGTAACACAAAAACCATAACAGGCAGAAGGAGGACACAAGGAGGACAAGCTGGATGCTTGAACCCAGCTGGACTTTCCCATCTTGGCACCTCCAGGTCACTTAGGCACAATGTCCTTGGCAATAGCCGTAAGAGACCAGCTCTGCTCTGCTGCGCTGCCTTATCTCTATTTGCTTTTTTGTTTGTTCATTTGTTTGGTGGAGGTGGTTGGGTTGTTTTTATTATTATCATTTTAATGTTATCTTTTTTATTTATTTGGGGTATTACCGCATGAGCTGGCTCTGCTGGGTGCAGTTATTTCTCTTGCATACCTAAAGTTTGCACGAGCTGCCCTGGGGAGGCACTTTGGAAGCAGCTGCGCTGTTCATCATCAGTGCGGGCAGGTTTTTACTCCTTTAGCACCAATCTATCACCCGCCCTTTGATTAGTTGCTGTCTCTCACTGGTTGCCCTCAGAAGGACTGGAACCCTTCTTTGCTGTCCTGGAGCTGGGGAAAATGTGGCACTTCCAGCCCTGGATGGAGGGGACAGGAGCATCCTCCCCAGGGCTCATCCCTCCCCTGCTGACCCACAGAGGCACCGCAGCTGCCCTGAGCCCTCAGCGTGCACTGACCACCAAGAGAGCTTTTATTCCCTCCCGACAGGGAGGGTGGATTTAAATAAAAGTGCTTCAAATCAGCAAGCATCGCTGGTCTCAATACCATTTTCCGTTTGCACTCTTGAGTTACTGTTCAGCAGAAAGGCTTATTCTCATAGGTGGGAAATCGTTAAAATGAACAGCAATTAAATCTTGCCTTTACACTCAATTCACTGCTTCTTAACCAGCAGTTTCTGCTGCACCTGTAGGCATTTAAGGCAACAAAGATACCTGCATTCATGCGGAGTCAGAATTTACCTTTTTTTTTTTTTTGGCCATGACAATCAATGCGAATTGATGCCTTTACTATTTACTAAATGATTTTTTATTTTAATTTTTTCCACTTGTGTCAAACTGTATTTCGACAGAAGCTGGAACTGAATGCAAATGAACAAATCAGCATTTCATATAACTTTCTGTTAGAGGTTCTTCATGTGTGCTAGGTAATAAAAATATTGTTATTAAAACATGCTTTGCATTTAAATCTGATTTACTATACAAAATAATAATTATATGCAGTCAGTAAAATTGAGCTGATTGTTTCCAGCAAGTGGGGCTAAGACTACCAATACATTGGAGCCAACAGTTAAAGTCTTCTAGCACCAGGTTTTTATTCAGAAAATGTGGAAAAAACAACGCATTCCTGGTTTGGGGGTATTGGGATTTGATTTTTTTTTGTTGTTGTTGTTGTTGTTATTTGTTTTGTTGTATTTGTTGTATTGTTATATACATAATTTTTTTTATTCTACTGATTTATTTTTTAATCTGATTATAGTAATCTATTTTTATCTTCCACATTTCCTACGAAGATTACTTTGCAGACAGAACACACTCCAGGGCTGTCAGGAAAAAAGAGAATCCAGCACCCACATCTGGATGCCTTGGGTGTTTGCCTGCTGTACCAGCCAGGGAAGCCGTAACCAAGGCCAAGAGGGATGGCAAAGTTGCAAAAGCCCCTGAAACTTTCATATACGAAAATTAAACTTTAATAGCTAAATTTAAATTAACTTTAAATTTAACTTTCTTCCCTCTGTGCAGTGCAATGCTTTGCAGAGCACCACTTTCATCCCCCCGCCCCACGTTTCTCCTGCATCCCCCCAAGGATGGGAGATGAAGGTGGGTGGGCTCCAAGAACCAGCGAGCCCCCGACCTCTCTGCCCTGCACAGGCAGCAGCAACAGGATGACAACCCCGCACTTTGTTCTTTAAAGGTGACCAAAAGCCAGGGGTTTGCCCATTGCTGGAGCAGGGGAGGAAAAACATGCCCAGCCCTGTGCCTCCGCTGCTGCAAACAGCCCCAGCATCTCTCACACCACAAGGAGCAAGAGCTTTGCTTTCCTCGTACAAACAAACACCAAACAAAAGAACACTTTGTTGATGCATCGTTACAACACTGGACCAGGAGGAACAATGCCAAATTGCTAATGCTTTTTTGCAAAATCCCAGATTTTTCTTAAGAGGCCTCCAGCCAGCTGAGCTGCCTGCCCAAATCTAAATTTGCAGAATGGTGGAAACCAACAGGCAGCCAAGGCAGGCAGCAAACCCTGCTCTGCACTCTGCTCTTGTTATTGCACCAGCCTGTTGCTGCCTTAAGCAACGGTATTGAAGTCCGAAGCTTTTTTGCCAGGTCATTGAGATCTACCAGAAAAATAATTTGCACAAAAAAAAAAAAAGATTTTACAAAGGAAGAAGTCTTTGTTCAGACCCTGTTCCAGAAGGAGACACGTGCATGTGCACAGCACTTGAGGAGCAAAGGGTGACCTCAGAAATCAATGCTGATCGTCTCTGAAGAGAAAATTAAATAGACAGGACAGCAAATTGGTTTGGACATGAGTAACTGCTTAATTTATAGTTCCCTTTCAAGTAACACCCACAAAAACAGGGCTGGGGGGGAGCTCAGGCAGAACCTATATCCCAGGTCCTGAAAAGCCTGGGACAACATCCAAAGTCACCTAGCTTGGGGACCAGACAGGTTTAGAAATAAAAATTAATTTCTGGTGACTTCAGTGTTCCCTCCCCTCCTGCTTAACTCAGCCCTGAGTCCACAGCGGCACAACTGACCTTTTGGCTTGGTACACATCTGGGGAAGCCCCAGTACCACCAAAACACGCCAAGCATCATCCTCCTCTCATCGGGGCACTGAGCTCCCTTGTGAAAGGCACCACCGCAACACAGGAAGCAGGAGAGATCACCCAAATTAATTTACCAGGAGGACAGGAGTCGTGGAGGAGCCCCTCATTTCCCTAGAGGCTCAACCAGACCCTAGGATGAAGTAGGAGGAATTCAAGACCTCATTGAGATGGAATTATCTTGCAAAGGAACAAACAAGTGAGCAACGAGAGAAGGAATTTATCTTAAAAGATGTTCTCCCAATTTTAATGGGTCAAAAGGAGAGCTCACCTTCTGCCCCCAGCCTTGGACACCACCAGTCTTGAACAGACACAGGGCAGATGTCAGTAAGGGGCTATGTCTAATGCTCCCAGTGGGTGAGCTGTTTTTTTTTGTTGTTGTTGTTGTTTGTTTGTTTTCCTTTCTCCCATCTCAAGCATTTACCAGTGCATTCTATAAAGAAATGAAATGGGGATGTTGAAAACATCAGGACAGAGAAACAAAAGCAGGAAAGCCCCCAGCCCTGTTGGAAGAACAGCAGGTTTGTTGTTCGTTAATTTTATTAGGGTTACACTGAAAGATGCAAGACGGAGAATTAATAACTCTATCACAGCCTGTTAGGTGCAGGATGGGTCTCCATCTGCCTCTCCAAAATGAGAGGAGGACGGGGCTGGCTGGGGAAAGGACAAACAGTGCAGGCAGTTCCCAGCAGGTTTTCCCAAGGGAGTTTGCTCAGGTGCCCATCTTCAGTGCAAAAAAAAAAAAAAAAAAAAAAAAAAAAAAAACTGCTGCCGAACAGCACACAAGTAAATATGACTTCTTCCACCACCACCCCGCAATAAATAAATAAGTGAAATAAATTAATTAATGAATTCTGTCCCTTTGGCAGAAGATGAGCTGCACCCAGAGCCCCCCTGCAGGCTGTGCAGACACCCAGCGTGGCACAAGCCCTGCTGATCTTCCTGAAGCTTGCAGAAGCTCTCACTATTTCTGGGCAGGATACCGAGCTTCCCCCTGCCTCTGAGTCTCGGATAAAGGCTTTGATTGCTGCTCCCTTTAGGGACACCCCCCATCAGCCAGTCACGTATCCAACCCACTTGCAGGTGTTGATGCCAGCAGCTCCCATTCAGCTACAGGCTTCTGCAGCAGCCCTTTGCGGGCTCCGGCTGCTGGAGCTCCTTCACCACGAGCTCACAGAGATGTGCACGAGAGCAGCATTTAACTCTGCTTATAGCACAAAGAGCCCCGTCTGCCTCCTGCTCCATGGGGGGCACCGCAGGTAACTCACACAGTGCCCAGAGACCAGCCTGGCTCTGCTCCCGGCCCTGTTCCCGCAGTGATGAGCTCTGCTGGGGTACAGCAGGGTCCTAGCAAAGGGCACTGGTGATGTTTGGGTTTGGGTTTTTTTCACCCAATGAAAAAACGAAGCCAGCAGCAGGGAGTACGCGATAGAGAAGAGCTGAAGCCAGCAATGCCAGCAGATGCTCTGCATCAGGCAGTGCAGAGTGACAGCAGCCCTTGCACAGATCCCGACGCCTTAACCACCGCCTGCTCCACACCAGCAATGCTCAGACTTCCCCCCTGCATGCCCAGGGGCTGGACTCTGGGCACCGAAGGAAATCAACTGTGGGAAATCTGCAAGAAACCCAGGGCTGAAACCACAGCCAGGCTGCTGACAGACACAGAAAAGCACCCGCAGAAGATGCGGAGCCGCAAAGCCGAATCCCGGAGCACCACGTGCAATGAGGCCATGGGGCACCATACAAGAGGAGAAAAATACCCCTCCTGTTTGCTGCACAAACAGATTGCAGTTGTGCTCACCATGCAGACTTGCATCTCTGTTCAGCCGTAGCACATTAAGTGCAAATAGAGGAGGAAGAAGCGGCGGTGCCAGGAAGGAGGTGCTGGCCTCGGGCACTGCCCAGCGCAGTACCAAGGCTCCTGCAGCGCCGCACAGCTCCCGGGGCTCTTCCCCCTGCCTTTGGAAGCTGCAAAGATGAGCCATGTAAATAATCACTTTGCACATTAACAAACATGCCCCAGAGCCTATGCTGCCCGCTGTTGGGTTTTCCTTGTTGATGGCTGCCAAACTGAACAAGGGACACACAGAGCTGCGGCCACCAACCCCTTGCAGTATGCCCAACGAAGCTGCTCTGCAAACTTTCTGCACAAAAGTGGGAAGAGCACCCAGCAAGAGGTGAAGGAAGGGTTGATTCATTACTGTATTTGTACTTTACTACCAGCTCAAGGCTGGGCATACCTATATGAAGCCTTTCCCTCCCTCCTCTCTTCCTGCCAGCCCTTCTATCACCAGGTTGTATCCCCCTTGCACCAAGGAAGCACAGCCAAACCAGACAACCCCCCCAAGGCCAAGCCCCACGGCTGGTTTAAAGCCCCACTGGTAGGTGATGCATCCCCAGACCCCACGCAATAGCAAAGGAAAGCTCCCAGTGTTTGTTAGCAGAGGGCTCAGCCCCACAACAAAGCTGCTCACGCAGGGATGCGACAGCCGAGCCCCCTGCCCCCAGCCCACCTCTGGGCTGGTACTGTCTGAACAGACAAAACTCCAGTAAAAAAAAAAAGAGAAGTACCAGGGATTTTAGATTCAGGAGCACTCTCTACTTCTGAACTCCTCAGCTCTGACAGAATACTGCAGTTCTCCAGAATTATTTTTTTTATCATAATTTTCCAGATTAATATAGAATCACGGAGATCTGCTTTCAAATGCTTTTTCCCCCCCCCCTGCCTTTGAAAGTACAAACCCCTAAGCTAGCTGGCTCTGACTGTTTGAAGTCTTTGTTTTAAAATTAAGCTCGCCTTCACACAGATTTCAATAGCTACATCTCTATTGCTCAGGTGAGCCAAGAGCAAAAACTAACCCCAAGGTCCCATAGCAAAGTAACTACGCTGGGTGTTGCTTTCTGCACCAGGAAGAGGTGAGAAATAGCCTGAACTATGCTTGGGGAAGGCAGGCAGCATCTGGTAGTGCTAAAAAAAATATATATATAGAAAAAAGGCACCAGGGAGGGCATCTCCTGCACAACATCTACCTCCCAGCATCAGCTGGGCAAGAGGAAAAATAAGTGTCATCTCTTTCTGCTGGGGCAGAAAGCGAGGATTTGAGGAGTCTCAGGCAGCCCAACTTACTTTATTTTATCCAACAGAGCAGTAGCAAGTCAGGATGAACAAAATCCTTTCTACATGGCAGTGCCCTCAGCACACAGCAATATTCTTAGATTTACAGTTTTCCTTGGGTTGCTCAGTCCCTTGCACAGGTTCTTTTGGGTACTGTGGTATCCCAGCAAAGACAGCTCGATGGGAAAATGAAACCGCACAAACTGCTGTAGGTGGAGGATGGCCCAGGGGCAGGGGCTGGACCCTGGATGGGGGGGAACTGGGCTCAGCTCCTTGCTTTGCCCCAGATCCTCTGTGCAACCCTGCCCACATCACTCGAGTTTTCCTTCTTACTATTTGCAAAGATAATTAAACTTTTCTACCTGCCACAGATTTGGGGGGCTTGAAGACTGGAACAGTGAGGAAACCACGCATTCAATCACTCAGAGATAATATTAGACCATGGACCATATTAGATAGCACAGTTTGGCATTTTTGAGGCTAAGAGTGACCTAACGTCATTAAAACAATAAGTTGAGCAATGACCAGCCCCAGCTCACAGAAAAGCACACGGAGATGCTGTGCCATGCAATTACAAAAGCCCAGCAGCAGTGGTCAGTGAGCTACCAAAATAAAATAAAAATAAGTGTTTAGAGTCATTTCAGTACCACTTGTGGAAAGATACATAAATGGCTCAGAGAACAACCCACATAAAGCCAATAAACAGAAACTTTCCCTCTTGTCTGGGTAATTGCCACTGTTTCACACAACAGGCCGTGCTAAATAAGCCTTATCACTTATCACTTGCTTACCCTATGCAGTAAGACACATTTAGAGCATCCACACACAGCGAAGCACAGTAAGTGCTTTATTATCATCATTTTCCTAGCTTTGCGGTCAGGGGACAATGAGGAAAACACCTGGTTTACTTGCAAACACCTGGTTTTCTTCTGCTTCTGGGCCTCCCAGCAGCTACAAGGAACAAGGTGGCACCGCAGGTAAATCCCACAGCAGGACGAGCAGGGCTGGGGCTCCGAAAGCAGATGGGGGTGCCAGCATCCAGCAACACGACGCTGCTTGCACTGAGAGAGGATTTATTTATATTTAATGGCTCCCTGCTGCTGTCAGGGATAATGCACACACACGTCGCACACCCCTTTCCCTGCGCTGCCTTACACGGAGCCCAGAGGCAACACCACAGTCAGGCTGGAGATCAAGGATCACTCCTAATGGAGACGGCGTAACAGAATTTACTTAATATTCTTCCCAGATTCAAAATAATAATATTGTCAGCTAAATAAAAGGCAAGTGTTCATTTGTATGTAAAACAGCTGGTTATATCAGGCCTATTTATGTCTGCTCTGCCTGCCAGCTACAAAGATTTATGACTGAACACCCAAGGGACCTTTATATATCTATCCAAATTCATGCCTGTTTTTCATTAACCTGTGTACTGGCATCTTGTACAACATGGTATGAAACAATCATATAGATTTTTTCCCCCCTTTGCTACAGAGGCATCAAAGGAAGAAAAAGTTCTTGCCAATAACAGTGATAATAACCACACTGAGACGGTCTGTCGCACTTTGATATTTGTTATACAACACAGCACACGTGTGTATGTGGGTGTGTGCACAGACAAGCCCCAGATACACGTATGCACATGGGTCTGGGGGCTCTGGGTCCCCTTTACCCACTCTTCCCCTCTCCCTTTCTCCCCCTGCCTTCCACCTCCCCACGGCTCCACGCTTGCTCTTCTCACAGCATCTCCCTGGTGACAGGACAGAAACAGCTGCAATAAATTACCCCGTGTGCTTTTTCCATTACATATATTAAAAAAAAAAAAAAGTGAAAGTCTGAAAGACAGAAGTACATTTGTATAGAGCAGGAACAACCACCTTTTTAACCTCGGGAAAATTACTGTTGGATGAAGGAGGTGGGAAACGGGAGGATGCAGAATAAAACACAGCTGCTGTGCAGACAAACAGCAGCAGAAAGTCTTATCTTGAGCATTTGATTTTGGCTTTTCTTTTTTTTATTATTTATTTCCCCTCCCCGTTATCACTTAGGCTGGCTATATTACTTCCAAGATGATACTCTAGCCCATCAAAGCTGCACCAAAGAAATTTCCTCTTGATGCAGAGGAAGGGAAAGGGAGAACGGAGAGCCCAGCTCTGGCAATGGGGGACACAGCCCCAGAATGTGTCCCCATGGGGCCACGTCCTCAGGGCCCCCAGCCCCTGGCCGAGGCTGGGCAGAGCAGCCAGGACTGGCCACCTCTCACTGCCCCATCCTGCTCAGCCCGGCAGGAGCAGCTCTCCCAGGGGCTGCCCCTTCCTGCCGCCTCCCCACACAGACCTGGCTGCTTCAGAGCATTTCTTCCTGCCACGAGGGGTTGTTTTGGGATGGGAAGAGTGGGAAGAGCACACCGCCTTCCCCTATGGCTGTAGGAAGAACTGAGATGATGTTAAGGCAGTAAGGTACATCCTGAGTTCAGGGGATGTCTGAAACTCAGATCCCATTACCTGCTGTATTACATCAAAGTTCAAATTCTCTACTTAAAAAAAAAAACACCACTAAGAGGTTATTCTTCTTTTCCACTAAGAATTGCTAATATTTGTTCTCTAAGGTTGTTTTTTGTTTGTTTGTTTGTTTTTGTTTGTTTTGTTTTTTTGGTGGTGGTGGTTTGTTTTTTTTTTGTTGTTGTTTTGTTTTGAACAGCAGAACACCCAGGTAACAAGGCAGGTGTGTCCCTGCATGCACATTCCCAGCCCCAGGTTCTCACCCTCTGCCCCATAGGTCCTAGGGGTCTGCTGCTGCCATCCCTCACCCCCACACTGCTGCCAGGGCAGGCAGGAAGCATCACACCCCTCCGAAGCACCGTGCCTTGCCACATCGCTGGCAGCTTCCTTCCCACCCTCTGCCTCCTGCCCCTCTCTCCCAGGCCATAACTGAGCCTCTCAAGCAAGCAGTAAAACAAATACCGAGGCTGGCTGGAAAAGCTCAAGCATAAATCTCTGGCTTCTTTACACGAGAGTTTATTCCCTCGCATCCCTGTATTTGTGTGTTTAATAACGCTTGCTGAGGTGGGGTAATCAATCTCAAGCGAAGAGACAAGCCTTCCCAGGAGCAGTGTCCATGCAGTAGCTGCTCGTGTGCCTGAAATCCTCAGTGCCCTGATTTTTTTTTTTCTAAAAGCAGCTCCTTGGAGTGAAATTTTCAGCAGGTCTTCATCCCACAGTCCTGCTCCATGGATGTAACCAGCTGGCTCCTATAGCGAGATGTGGACCAGGCCCTGCCCTGGACTCCCACCGTCCAGCCCTCCTCTGCCATGGGCAGGTGCTGGACATGGCCCTGCCTTCTGAGGGATGCTCGTGTGGCTCCAGCTAACGAGATCGTTGCCCAGGAGGGCTGGCAACTCATTTAAGTTGGGAAAATTGAGTACTGCGTCTTCTCTTGATAGACCTCCTTGCTCCGCGAGCTGTCAGAGCTCTTTATTTGCCACCCATCACAGAATACGGCATTTTGTACACTAACTCCTGGAGACTAAATTGGGCCTCCAGGGGGAACTTCTTCCTGAAATTTAAGTATTCATTACACAGCGAGCCTGCACTTATGCCCGTGCTTCCTTCAGCGAGGCTGGGGATGTGAGTGTCAGCAGGTCCAAAGTCCTCCTGTGCTGATAAATACCACCCTATCACTAGGACAGCTGGGGGGGGGGAAATTAAATAAATAAAATAGAAATCTCCCTGGCTGCCACTTACCCTGTCTGGGTGTCAAAGCACTCAGCACAACACCACCACCCCTGCAGGCTCAGGACAGCTGGGTTCTGGGACCACAGGCAATAAAATCACCCCACACCACCTGCATGCCGCCCAGTTGCTCACCCAGACTGTTAGGGTCGGAGGTGTTTCCCCTCCCTGCAGACAGCCCAGCACAAGGGATGCATCGTGCTCCTAACCCCGCAGCAGGGCTCTGCTGGCACGGGCAGCGCTCCCCAGTTGGCTACGCTCAAAGTGTTAAGCACGGGGAGCACCAGATCCCATCAGACTTCATGAATTTAGCAGCCAGTGCACCACTCTTCATCATGCTTTTATCAGAAAGCGACGCCCAAGGCACTACGATCTCCTAGCACCAAGAGAAGCAAGTCCTGGCACCTGGCAGCAGTGGGAGAGAGCCAGCACCTGAGGACATGACAAAGCACCTGCCTCCAAAAACCACAGGGTTAGCATTTTCCAAGCCCCATCCGCAGCCTTCTCTGCTGCTTCTCGTGTACAGCAGCACCTCCGAGGCTCGATAATGACTGTGCTGCACTGTTCTCTGGTGCAGCTTTCCAGGTACACTGAAAACAGTGATTTTCATGACTAAATGGATGGAAGAGTTGCAGAACATGATGTCAGCTTGTTAAGTGCCTCATCTCGGAGTCACACACACAATTATTCCCTCTACAAAACTCAAAAGCAATCCATCAATTACTGTCTTCTTACCCTACTTGCTTTTCTATTATTTGGTACTTTTAAAATATTGTCTGTGTTAACTACACGGAATTTACAGCACACACACTGATTTTCCATTCATCCTGCTTTAGCTGAGTCTAAAAGAGAGATCGAGGCAGTACCTCCTGCCACCAGGCAGGCACCTGCTGGTGGCACCTCTCAGCCCTTCGTTAGCCATCGGTGGCCAGCGAGTGGCCTGCAAACACCTGCAGAGAGCATCCACGAGCAGAGGCTTTTGTTGTCTGAGCATCTATAAAAAACATTAAGGCTGCATCAAGACCACGCTGCACACAGGCTGGGCCACCTGTATTTGCCCCTTCAAAGGGAAAAACACTTTGTGAGGGAGCATGAGGGAGTGCTCAAAGGGGGGATTAGCGAGGAAGCCCCCGGCTCTCACTTGTGCTGTGCAGCCAGGTCTGTGCAACCCAGCACCAGGCTGCTGCATGCACGGAGGGTGATGGTTTCACCCAGCCACGTGGGAGCAGGAGGTGACTGTCCCCAGCAGCCACCCCATGTGGCATCGTGTCCCCACAGTGCCACCCTGCACCCTTACAGCCACACATCTCCTCCCTGCCCAGCTGGTTTCACGTTCCTAGATAGAAAGCCATCGTTGCAGGTTAATGCATAATTAAGCACGCAATTTGTGCACACAACAGTTGGAGGTATTTCCCCAATACATAAATATTTTGAAGTGGCCACAGACAAATGAGACAAAGCAGAAAAAGTCTGCTGCTCTTGAATCCTTCCACCCAACTTCACGTGGCTGCTGCCTTTCCCTGGGTGCCTCCCCAGTCCCAGAGCCACCAGGCAGCTCAGGACATGACTGTGAGAGTGGGGACAGGAGGCCCCACGGCCGGGGACCACAAGGCAGCAGGACTGACTGGGAGGGGAGGCTCAGGACAGGCTGAACACATCTGCAGTGACTACCTGGCCAGCAAAGGTGGCCATGAGCTGGCTGGGAAAGGACTACATCAGCCCCCATGAAATGATCTTCATTTTCTTTAAAAAAAAAAAATCTGTTCTTTGGTTTCCTGGCACGCATCCTCAGCCAGAGTGCATTGGACTGGGGCACGCAGCACTTTGATGGCTCCTCACCAGCTGAGAAACCCCAGCAGGGAAGGGGCTAAGGGATGCGCAGCTCCCCAGGCGCACAGAGGTGACATTTGCTGGAGCCTGAGCAAGGCAAGAGGACTCCTGCAGGTCCCAGCCAGCGCCGACAAGCCCGAGAGCAACCAGAGCAGCGAGCACGCCTGCTAATGGCACAGCTGGGTGCCAGCGCTGCTTCTGCAGCCCTGTTACTGCACACAGTCATTAGGTGGAAGGGGACTGGGGAGAACTGGGAGAAGGTGGTGTGATTTTGCTCCCGTGTGTGCTCAGGATTAATTTAGAGCACATTAATTACATTTGCATACACCTGAAAGCTAGCAGAGGAAGGAGCGAGCATCCTAAAGGTGATGGAGTGCTAAAAGGAGCAGTTTCATCGGGTGTTTCTTTGCAGGATGGGGCAATGGGATGAAAGCTGCTCAGGGACACAGCTCTGAGCATCCCTCCAGGACACAGCACTTGGGGCTCATTCCCATACAGCAGTCCATGGCAGTTCCCTGCCCTCTCAGGGGAACACCCATCCTCAGGTCTCCTCTTGATCAAGAGGCACAGGCATCCTTTGTACAGCTGCTCTCCCTCACAATACCACTGTTCTTCCTTCTCTCTGGAGGACCCCAAGAAAACCTGGTGAAAAACCTTCTCTATATGCAGCTGAGGCTAGATCAAGCTCATGTCCATTTCAAAGCAATTTACCTTCCCACTCCCTCTACCATTTCTTGCCCCTCAGCACAAACTCAACCCTCAGACACTTCCCTGGGGAACAGAAACATGTGGCAGAGGAATAAACCAGACAGTTTTATATCTGTGTCCACCAGGTGGGAATGTCCACGTGCATTCAGCAGGTTCCTCACCAGCCTGGTGCACACCGAGCCCCTCCTTCGGTGCTCCACAGAGGAAGAGGACCATAACCCCATTCCAGCCTCCTGCAGGGCCCACCATGAGGCTACAGTGCCTCCCTGCCCTAGGAATGCTCCTCAGCACCTTTTGGGGTCTGCCGGGTGTTTCAAACACTGCAGCAAACAGCGCTATGCTCCAAGCAATAGCACATTGAAAAAAAGATCAAGTCTAGCTCCATTCTAGGGAGCTTTTTATTTTTTTTTTTAATTCAGGTTAAATTATAACTTCTAACAGGTATAATAAGGAACATAAACACTTGTGCGTACTGGGAAGGCTGCTGTTCTTCCTTAACCACTGGAGAGCTGCTTGGACTGAGCCCCCTCCCAGCCTGGCTCCGCACCCAGGAGCGACATCTGCCCAAGCCCTGCATCCCCAGGGGAGAGCCAGGAGCACACAAAGCCCCCCAGTCTGCTAAAGGACATCCCCCTCTCAATAACTACACAGCCCATGATCTCTCGTCATGGATATCAGATGGCTAATTGCATTAATAGCTGAGCAGACACAGGCTGGACTGGCTGAGATCCCTCCAGCAGCATCACAGCCCTGCGGGAGAGGACCAAGGGTCCCAGCCCCACCTGGGCACGCTCCTGCAGCAGCATGGCACAGACCTTGCAGGAGCACTCTGTCTTCTAGGCTGCCTTATTTTACTGAAATGCATACCCCAAGGCTGCAGAGGGACAGACTGGCTGCTCGCAGGTCAGTTTTGGTATTTCATTTTTAACTCTGCAAGTTCAGCTATTGCTGGTGCAAACTGACGCCTGGTCCTGCTGGACGGGGGTGGCTCGAGGAGAGGTTTCTGCAGCTCTCTGTGGCAGAGGGCTGCATCCCACCCTCAGATCCCTTTCTGGGGTTGTCACCCTGGTGCATGCATCTTGGTCTGCTTTTCAGAGCCAAGTCAGGCAATGGGCTGCTGGCCACTGGCAACACAGGTCTGCAGCAGACCCAAACCCTGCTCAAAAGTTACCTTTGCACCACTGTGCCGTCTCCATAAATGAGGTAGAAACCTGTGGTTTGGGTAACACTTTATACAAGTATACAAGGGAAATTTTTCCAAGGAAATACAAGTTGACACATTCCTGCCTGCCACATGAGGAACCTGCTCTCCAGGCAGAAGCAAACTGTGCTTGCCGCACGTCTCGTCCTTTCCTGAGCTCTTCCATTTCTCTTGGATTTTGTGCAAAGCAAGAAAAATGCAAACACCCCCACTTTTTGACCTACATTCATTTATCAAATTGTGACTAAAAATAGATCAAGCCAAGCAGAAGTGGTTTAAAGAGTTTTTGCACCTTCTCTCTTTTACCTTCTATTTTAAGGCAGCTCTGGCGCATCTCCAAGCCCTGGGTAAAGCAGCAGAGAGCCATGGGGGTGTGCAGGGGAGAATGTGGCCCTTGCATCAGCAAGGGCTCCAGCAAGAAGTGCAGCAAAACAGCTTTACAAGTGGATCAACACATCCCAGAGGCAGGTTTGGAGCGAACAGCAGGGTTTGGATGGGGGCACTACTTCCCTCCAGGCTCAGCTGGGGCACAAGTCCCAGCCAGCGCCGGAACAATCCTTAACCCCCTGCCTGCACCAGGGACATGGATGGTATCTCTCATTATTTCTTGGTGGTGTGGGACTTCCAAAGCTGGCAGAGGAGAAATCTCTTCAGTCACAGGGTAAGCCACCCCTCAGCCCCGGTGGCATTACAGCATTCCCACCCAGGCCCTGGGCATCCAGAGCTCTGTGCAATGAAACACCTCTCACAGCGTGGAAAGGAGCGTAAGGCAAGCTTGGCAAGCTTCTGGGTACATTTGGCAGGAATCAGATGGGGATTTAGGTGAAGGAGGAATTTTATGGTGCCTGCCCAGCTCTTGGAGGCCAACCCACAGCTCAGTTTCCCAGTAAATCCCTGGCAACAGAAACCCGTATTCTTCCTGCAGAAGAAAATCATCACCTTAGCAAGAGAGCAGAAACAGGAGGATCACCTCTTTGACCATGCTCTGAGAAGTAAAGCCTGGGAGCATTTGGCCACAGAGACCAGAGATAACGTGGTGAAAAAGCAGGCTAAACAAGTACTTTGCAGGGGAAGAATTACAGAGCTGTGCTGATGGGCAGAGCTGCTGCTGAGCAGAGGCCCAGGAGCTGTGGTTAACTCATCACTGGTCTCTGGGCTCCCCTCAGCCCCTGCAGGTGGTTTTGCAGCTGGTGGCAGAGCTGAGGAGAAGGACGGCAGCCTGCAAGGGGGCACGGAGGAGCAATAAGGCCCGCAGTGATCCCACACTTGTACTGCAGCAAAGCACCCAGCCTGCCTCTCATTGCGGCTGTGCTACTGGGACGCGTAACCTTCCCCTGTGGTTTCAGGCACCTGGCTGTTATTTATCCCCAACTCTTGGTCTTCAAGACCCTTGGGCTCTTCCAGAGGGTCTCCAAGCCTGTCATGCCCCCAGGAGAGGGGTTGCCTGCTGCTGAGCACAGCCGCTGAGGCCACTCTCAGGGCTGGTCACAGGCCGGGGTCAGCGCCTTGGTGCAGCCACAAAAACCACAGGAGGTTTCCCCAAAGGCACCTCAACACCCCAGCTAGAACACCAGCACCCAACCTGAAGGCCTAACCACGTATTTCAGAGCAGTGTCCCCCCAGTTATTCCAATTCTTATTTAAAGAAACCAGGCCAGACGCACACAGCACCTCACACAGCGTGCTGGGTGCATGGAGCAGCTGCTGAGCGCTGGCTCCCTGTCACCTCATTGCAATTCCCCTCCAGCTGCTTCCAGCTCTCCTTACCTCTGTTCCTCATCTTTATTGTCACATTCTGTGCTTCTTCAGCTCTTTCCCCATAGCGTGTCCCAGCCCCAGCAGTAGCCACGTTGCTGAATGCATCCCAGCAGCCTCCAGTGCTTTAAAACTGCCAGCAGCTGGAGTCGGGGGCACAATCTCTCTCTGAACCCTGGAAATCGGCTCCCAATTTAGGATTTTTAGCAATGAATGGGGATGAGCAGCTAACGCCTTCATCCTCAAAGACTCAGAACAGCAGCAGGAAAATAAAGGGAAGACACCTGAGCCAAAGCTTTTCCCTCCCTGGGCAGCTTCCTCCTTCCAGGGAGCAGGAGCTTCCTCCTTCCAGGGTGCATGGCACCACGAGCACTCACTCCATTAAAAGGCATCAAACAAAAATCAGCTGTTATAAAAGCCAGCCTGACCTACCTGGGGACGAAACACCAAGGAGCAGCTGCAGGAAGGCAGGAGCCAAGCAGGGCTGGTTCTGGGCTGGTGACAGTCCTCAGGAACATCCCTCGCAATGAGGCAGCTCCAGAGGCGACCACAAAGCACAACCAAGCACAACCCAGCCAGGGCAAGGAGCAGAGCTGGGAGCTTAAATACAGCCCCGGGCCAAGGGCTGGAGGTGGGTGGGTGGCAGCAGGCCCAGGTGAGGCTGATCAGGGTGAGCAGAGCCCAGAGAGACATGCAGGGCTCCAGGAGACATTGTCTTGAGCCCA
Source organism: Netta rufina (assembly GCF_964035555.1). Lineage (NCBI taxonomy): Eukaryota > Metazoa > Chordata > Aves > Anseriformes > Anatidae > Netta > Netta rufina. The sequence goes on from NC_140140.1 coordinate 5,067,396, forward strand.
TTGTCGTGGTCCTGAGGGCTTGTGCCTGTTTGCTGTGGTGCTGGGGCATCGCTGCTGTCTGCCCAGGCTGCCAGAGCCAAGCACAAGCTGTGCAACATGAACCTCACCCGACCATGGCCCTTGCCACAGAGTGCATTTAAAGGTGGCTTAAATGTGCACATGCATTTAAGGTTCCTGCAGCTGTACAGACCAGGAGGGCTCTGTGCCCGCACCTCCTCCCTGGAGCCAGGGTACCACCATCATGGGGGCTCCAGGAGAACGTCCCAATTGCACCCCAAACCTCCAGGTCTGGGAGCTGACTGCTCACCCGTGAGCTCCCTGTGTAAGTTGTCCCCTCTGGCGTTGGACACCATGTGGCTGAAAGCATCCCCTCAAAGCCCTCTTCTCTGGCGGGCTTGCCCACTCCCACCCTTGCCAAGCTTTGCTACTCCGGATTTCTTCTCCCCGTCGCTTTCTGGGCCTTGTGAAACTCTTCCATAATATGCAGCTGTTATATTACAGGCTGCATATGTGGGGAAAAAAATAATAAATAGAAGTCCAACCTCTCGTCTGACAGAAAATAACTAAATAAAAGGAAATGAAATGCTGCAGACACAGAACAAAATGACTTTCATGGGAATGGCAGGGTTTGGGCAGATCCAGAGAAGCCAGCCCCACTTCTCTGGTCAGGAAGGGGTCGGCAGGGGACAGGGCTGGCAGCCCAATGCTCTCACGGACCAGGCTCAAAGCAACCCTGCAGCTCTTGATGACAGCCAAGGAATATTAGAGAATACTTTCTTTTAAAGGCCTTTGGGTGCTTTTAAAGGCTCTAATTCATTAACCTTTCCTTGGCTGAGGCTAACAAATGGATATCCGGGAATTCGGAAAGCAATTAGACAAAACCAAGGGCATAGATAAATAAATAAATCTGTCAGCGTGGGAGGCTGCTCCAGGTCCTGCAGAAGCTCTGTAAAATGCAACCTGCACATGGGCATCGCTGGCAGGCTGCAATTCCTTCCGTGCCCATGCAGACAGAGTTATGACAGATATCCTCAGGCTGGGAATCTGTTTTCCTTAAAACAGGAGAAATACGTTTCCATGTAGGCCCAGGCTTGAATCCTAAGCAGCAGCAGGTAACAGCAACAGCCCCAATCCTGCCTGACAGAGCTCTGATGCACAGCACCTCTCTGAGGAGAGCCTCCGATCAGCACTTCAGCCATCAAAACAGGAGCCCAGGAGCGGTGCTGAATACCAACGTGAGCTCTCAGCCCTGACCCTGGGCACGACAGCAGCAGGTTTGTGGGAATCCTTTGTCTTTCTAGGAAACTGCAAGCAGCAAGTATGAATAAAGTGCCTGTAAATGCACAGCCTGCAGAACAAAACCACAACGGGCTGGGGGCATGCATAGACGGGGAGTGAAAATTAAGGTCTTCACTCTTGTTTCCCTCATCTTTCTGCATTCCTCACTGTGCATCTCCCCACTCCATATCATCCCCCACTCCTACCGCCCCACTGCTTATTAAAAAAAAAAAAAAAAAAAAGCATGAGTTTAATTTCCCTCAGCTGCCCTCTTTGTATCACTTGGAAGTTTCTCATTAGGCATTTGGCACCATGTGAGCATCTCCCTGCTGGTCCCGAGCCGACCTCCCCTGGCTTGCTCAGCAGCTGTTCTGTCTAGATACCTTTTTCCAAGTCGAGGCACATGCACACGCTAGGCAGGCTGGTGTTCTGCTTGTTGGTTTTTTTTTTTTTGTTTATCATAGTTTATGGAATATCTCCTGTTTATAAATTATTTCGTTTGAATGCCATCATCTTCTTAGTTGCATGACCAATTCAGAGGAGCAGAACAGCACCCATACAGCTTGGAATTGGCTCTCAATGCAGAGGCTGTGCTCAGACGGGCTGTGCAGAGCCCATCCACATGTGTGGACACGCACGCACACACACACACACACTCCTTCCTTCTCTGACCTCCTTTAGTTCCACAAGAAGCTAGAGTTGCAGCCACCATGTGGGCACTCACAAACCCCTGCCTCTGTCCATCCTGACACCCAAGTCTAACACAGCCACGTGCACACGCACACGTATTTTGGGAACATGTCAAAACATAGGTACGGCCCTACTGGACTGGCCTACAGAAGGCTCCAACAGGAGCGCACCCCCAACAAACCCAACCACCCGCTCCGGCCATGCACAGTGCTGAAACCCTGCCCAGGAGAGGCTAGCAAAGGGAGCACAGGAAAATCGCAATGCAAAGAACAAAAATATCTGGTGCATTTTATCATCAAAGCCCTCTCAGCCAGCTCTCCCCGTTATTTATGGTTTGCTCTTGGGTTTAATTTTTTTTGGTCTTTTTTTTTTTTTTTTTTGAGAAAATCTGACCCCCCAGAGGATTCTTCTCATTCTGCTTAGAGAAAAAATCTCACATGACTTTAAAATACAAGCCAAAAAACAATAACAGATCATTAGCAGCAGCAATTCGGCCTGGGTGACAGTGGCAGCTTTGCCAGGCTGCCACCTGAACGTCGCCACAACCACTAAAGGTCCTCAGCCAAGAGTAAAGAGCAAGCACTCCGTCTTCACCAGGACACATATTTAAACTCCCATTTAACTCTGGACACCAAGATCCAAACCCCAACGCCGAGCAGTTCCCAGATAAGATAAGAAATAAGATGTGATAAAAGCCAGCTGTGGCCTCCTGCAGGAGAGGATTCTGCAAACATAGGTGTTAAACACTCACTGGAGGAGAAAATTGCATTTTCCCTAACCCCAAAACACCTGTCGAGGCATTTTCATAGAGCATCTTCTCTGGAGGAGCATCCCCTTTGTGCTCTCTCTCTGAAGCCAGCCAGGAGAGGCGAGCAGAGGGATAAGATGGGGTCAGAGGCTGGCACCTGGGCAGGGAGGGAGGTGACAGCCCCACAGCCCCAGCCCCAGCTCTTGGGAGGTTTGTGTCAGCAAGGACTGCTTGGAAAAGGAATGGATGTAAAAGCAAAACAAGCCTCTTTAACGTCTTTAAATACCAGAGATTGAAGTTATTTTACAAATACAACAATCACCCAGTGGATGCGGAGCAGGAGGAGAGGCAATATAACTTAATTAAACAATTAAGCTAATCCTCAGGAAACATGCTAATTCCCAGGTAGATGGCAGCTGGGGACTGACTGATTGTTGTGCCCCAGGAGGTACCGCACTGGGAACAAGAACAGCTCCAGGTCCCCCACTGTGGGCTGGAAATCAGCTGGGAGAAGTAAAGCATGGAGCTTCCCCTCCCCTCACCCCCTCCTGGGACCTGGGTGGCCCCAGGGACCTGCCAGGGCTCTGCCACCCTTCACTGGTGGGGACAATGGGGAGACCGTGGGGGATGGCAGGGAGGTGAGCAGTGGGGATGACGGAGAGGAAGATGCTGCAGCAGGCCACCTTGCCCCTCCAGGGACAATAAGGGCAAGAGCAAACCCCAGCTGGATGCTGAGGGTGTTTCATCCTCTCCACGTCTGTAGCCGAAGGTTTTTACTCGGTGTACTAAAGCAGATGGCGTCAGGTAACCACTGGAGACAGAGCAGGACGCAAGCAGTCACTCAGCTTACACAAACCTTGAGGTGAGCTCAGCTTTAGTTTAGCTAAGAGGAAGCTCTAGGATCAGAAACTGTGCCAGGACGGGATAGGGAAGAGCTTCCCATGGGCAGACGGCCGGGAATCGCAGCAGGATCACCACTTTGTCAACAGGCATTATTTTATCTCCTTAGGATTAAACGTTACGATCATATCTGTCTTGCATCGATTGGGATATATTAAGAACACAATAAAAGTGGAGGCTTGTGCTCAGATATGGATTCGCCACGCCAGATCTGTGCTATGTTATTCTTTATCGACATCTTGCCTTACATGATTATGTGTCATCATTTCAGTCTTCTTCCCTGAATGCTCTCTCTGGGATGGGTTCTTTGAACACTTGGGATTTTTTCTAGCTAATCTCTGAGGGTCAATGCAGGCACACGGGGAAGTGCCCAAGCCCCTGGGAAATCTGGCTCCTCATTACCCAGCTCATTTAACACACCAGCCCTGCATGTGGCCCTGCCTCCTGCTCAGGCCAACAACCCTGGGCTCTGCACACTTCAGATTCACACAAAAAGCAAGTTTTAAATTCTTTTTTTCCTGCCCTTCACTGTTTTTTTCTAGCAGATGATGGCCCCTGGAAGCAAACTGAAGCTCTGGACAGCAGCTCTGCTTCGCTTTCGCTCTCAGCACACCCCTTGCAGAGGCAGAGAATTAATTCTAGCTCTGGTACAAGCTACAAAAACAGGTAAATTGGCTGTTAGTGGAACAGGATGGGGAGGGCCAAGGTCACGAATTTGCTCACCATGGCTGCTTAGGGTGTTCAGTGCCTGGCCATGGGAATGAGCATCCTGGAGCGAGCTCCTGTGTTTGATACAGGGAGAATGGTTTGAGAGATAATGAACACATCTCTTCCAGTTCCTACATATTTGATAGTGATGTTATAACGTTAGCACTTTTCCATTTTTCCTACACTCCCATTTGAATAGCTTTCCCTCGCGCAGCTGCTGAATGTCTGTCTCAGAATCCTCCAGACACCCCGTGTCAGGAGGCGTGATAGAAATACTCCGTGTTGGAGCTAACACTTGACAAAGGCACGGATCCCATCACCATTTCAGTGGGGCAGGCCTCACTCCATTTACATAAATTTGCATAAGGCTACTCACAGTCCCAAGCATGGGGTTGTGTTGCTGCTCCCCCAGCTGAACCCAGGCACTGTGCTGTGGGAGGGAAGGGCTGTGGATGGCCCACCGTGCATTCACACAGGTGGAAAAACATCCTCCTCCAGACCAGCAAGATGGAGGCCAAAAATCCTCCCTGAACCTCCTCAGTCCTTGTGCTCCACCCGACCACAGCTGCAGCTGGTGCTGGTAATGCTGGAGGGGTTCCTGGGCTTGGGCAGCTTCGCAAAGCAGCTGGGATGGATGAATAAGGATCTAGGGCTTTGACACAACTGCTGGTGCAAAAGCATTTGCTTAGGAGTGTGTTTTACTGTAGGAAGCTCTTTCTGCTTGTGTACAAGTCAAGAAATAGTCTTCGCTGAGTTTTCTCTCTCTAATTCAGCTGTATCCAGGTTTGTGACACAAGCTAGGCACTCCCCTGGCCTTCAGCTGAGCCCAAGACCCCAAACTCACCTGTGCATGGCCTCAGCATGCCAAGAGATACTGCAGCACTGGGAGGAGAAAATCAGCTCCTTTATCAAGTATGCCACAACAAGTGTGCTTACTCCAGCGGCAGTGGCACCAGCTGTACCATTTGGGGCCATCACCAAAATGGTCTGACTCACAGCCTACACGTGTGTCACCCCGCTTGTGTCGCTGCTGGAAGGAACAGACCCCGGCTGCAAGGTGAAACCTCACAGCAGCAACACCGCAGGTTGGAAATCCCTCTGGGATGAAGGCTTCATAACACCTTTCCAGGGGGGCATGAGGTCCGGGCCAGTGCCCACCCAGTGCTGTGTAGGGCCAGCAAAAGCTCCATGGGGGAGCCCAGAGTCTGGACCCTCCCCTCTGCATGCAGCATGGGGAAATCCCGGTCCTAAACCCTGCCGGGATGCAGCTGGGGAATTGAGAAGCCATACAGGTGGTTTGACAGCGTGCTTTGTCTTGCCAAGACAGAGAAAAAACAAACAAACAAACAAAAAACACAAATACATACAGGAAAATTCAATAATGGACCTTTTTTTATTTCACTAATGAATGCCAATGCGCTTGCTTTTATTTGATCCTTCAGGCATTTACATATAAATTGCTCCAGAATGGCTCTGCCCCCTTCTCTGTAGCGTTCGCTGTTGAAGAGCTGCTCAGAAGGTCAGGGGCTGTGGTGGGCTCCTGGAGCCGAGCCCTGCCTCTCTCCTCCCCACAGGCCCCAGCACCCCAAAAGGCACACGGCCACCCCACAGATGTAAGACAGCCGTATCTATCAGTTCCTTGGGCTTCCCAGCTTGCTCATGTCGAAGCCATGATGTAGCACAGGGCTGCAGAAATCCCCACGGGCGAGGCAGAGGACGTGCGGCCTCCCCGATAAACCCCCGTGAGCCTCCTCCAGCCCAGCCTACTGCCGGCTGCCAGCCCAGAGAGCCCCATCCCACCACCCCACAGCATCACCCTTAATGAGGACATTTGATAACCCTGAGAGAAAAGGGAAAGAGCTGGGCCGGCCTCCAGCTCCTGAGGACACCAGAGGCAGCCAGGGAGGCCAACGGGTGGAGGAGAGCAGCCGCAGCCACCCTACGCGGGCTGACCCAATTTCTGTCATCTCCCCAGCATGCGCCTGTCTCGGGGACCAGATAAGGCTCCCTTTGATCAAAGGAGACTGCTGCTCACGTCAGCTTTCGGCCATGAGGAATTAAGGCTGGAAAAGCAGGGATGGGAGAGGCAGTGGGAAGGGGCTCGGGAGAAACACCATCATGGGCAACTGGCTCCAATGAAAAGGGTGAAAAAAAAATAAAAGGAAAAAAAAAATACAAATAGCAAAACATCCTCAGCCTAGAGTCACAGCCAGTGGCTGCCTTTGAGGTTGGCTGTGAGGGTGACTGTGCCTGGCAGGCCCCCCGGGTACACAGCACCTCCTCAACAGGGCCGAGCGGTCCTGTGGTGCCAGAGCCCCAGTACCTCCCTGCACCACCCCAGGCCTTGCGGCCAAGTCCCACTCTGTGCCCCTTCCCTGTCTTCAAAAGGAGCAGAAAACAGCGCCTGGACTGCTGAGGTAGTAGTCCCCCAGCAGCTCCAGCACCCTGTGGCATTGCTGTCGTCCTACCTGGGACCTGCAGCTGGCCCGTGGCTTCTAAAGGGGGCAAGAGATAGGAAAACTTAATATTTTGCAATTGCCCTAAACTCCAGATAATTGTGCCTTTTTGCCACACGACCACACACCTGCACGTCTGACATGGGGTCAGCACAGTGGGGACAGCAGGACCCATCACTCACCTGTGAGTCCCGTCACAGCTCCACGAGGACCAGGAAACACAAACAAATCCCCTGCCAAAAAAAAAAAAAAAAAAAAAAAAGAAAAACACCCTCTGCCATCGGATGAAGAGGGTTTGGGGAAACTTCTGCATGGGCAGAGTCGGGCTGCTCGTGTGCTTGCCTGTGTGAACACACAGGGCTGCAACGCATCCAAATGAACACAATTACAGTGGCCTGAGGACTTTTGTAGAGAGGGTTTGTCTCACTGCGACGCCGCTCTAATCAAGCACCAGTCAAAGATGCTTCTCCTGTTGATTTAGGTGGAGAAAGTCTGGACTGAATAGAATTAAAAACAAAACCCTTAATAGCAGAGCAGCAAAGGAGAGAGAACGTCCTATATCCTTCACAGAGAATATTTGATCAAACAAGAAAATGAAGAGTAAAAAAAAGAAAAAAAAAAAAGAAAATGAAAGAAAATATGAACACATACAATGTAATGTCAGGTTGGATGCTCTGCACAGAGCCACGTCTGACCCAGTCTTGTGGTTGTGACAGTCCTTCCAGCAGGAGACCAGGCTGTGCACATCAAGGTGATGCTCACCCAATACTGCCATGAAATATGTTGATCAGGCGCTTGGGTGAAAGTCTGCAAAAATTCAATTCTGGAGTATTTAACCAGGTGGCAAGAGGTATCTCAGGGATGTGACTTCACGCGGTGCTTATACGGTGCTTTGGTAACTTCATGAGGGGTAACTTAAGAACTTTAGGGAAACAAGGCAGGCACAAAGCAAAAAGATAACTTGGCAGAGACCTGTTCGTTCCCGCTTGCAAAAGAAAAATGCAGGTGGGGTCCCTGGGGATCCCTCGGCCAGAGCCGAGCATCCCTGAAAGCAGTCTCAGGTGGGAGCATCTGCAAACAGCAAATCGCTGCTGTACAGAGTGAGAAACATAAATTACCACCAATTTAGCATAATTTAGAGGACAACCTTGTCCAAGGAGACAATTAATCATTCCTCAGAATAAAAAGGGAGGCAACAGCCTGAACACTAGATCCCCAAAGCCGGTGTGAGCGTGAAGTCCCACTTTTTGCCACTGCTGTCACCCTACTGCAATTAAAATTGCCGGTGGCAGCCACGATGAGGGTCCTGTGGGTAAGGACCGGAGCCCCCGGCCGCCACTGGGTGCTTTGGGTGACCAAGGAGCTGCTGGTTGCAGGCAGTGAGGGATGCTCGGTCCCACTCGTGCTGTCCCTCTGCTGATTAGCAGAGATCTCCTTTGCACAGCATCTCACCGGAGGATCCAAGCTTCTCCCCCGCCTTCATCCTTGCAGGAAGCGAGCCCTCTCTGCTCTAATTGATAGACACAGCTCGCTGCAATTAGTATTTCAGCAGCAGGCAGTTAACCCTGAGGGCAGAAGGCGGGTGTCTCTATTTGGCTTGCGCTGCCTTGGCCGTGAATTTTTCAGGTGAGCTCCTCAGATCCCTGCTTTGTGCCGAGCTGCTGGAGCAGGCAGCCCCACCAGCCAAAGCTGCGCAGGGCAGCAAACATCCCCCCTCCAGCCCCTCAAGGCCATCCCAGCAAAGCCCCCCAAGGTTTTCTCCCTGCCAAGGGCACCAATACAGGTCATAAACACAGAACACCTTCGTGGTCTCAGCATGTGGCACCCAGGCTGATAGCCAGATGAAAAGCATTTGTTTGTCCTTTAAGTTCCCCCAAATCTATATTTATTTCAATGGATGCTCATGGCAAGCACACTTGGAGGCGGTGGCTGGGAAGGTGTAATTATATTACTATCTTAGGCATATGTACAGCCTAAGGGATTTCTGATCTCACACGGACTCAAAAAAAAAAAAAAAAACAGCTGGAGGGAGGCTGGCATCTACTGCAAAACTACGAGGGAGCTGAAGATGCAGCAGAGAAGCCTGCAGGGACTGAGAAACGTGGGGATTGGCCTGGAAATGGTCAATAGCTGAGGACCTCTCCTGGAATTTAGAGCAGAAACTGAAATTGCAGAGAGCTCGTCTGCCTGAGCCAGGCTAGGAGCGTGCCCACGTGCAGCCCAGCACACAGCACTGCGTTACACTGCTCCATACCCAAACCTCCTCGAGTCGCTGTGCCTTCCGAGCCCAACGAGAGCTTGCTTTGCTCTGGACAAAAGCTGCAGACCAAAACTAAAGCACCGCGTGTCCGTATAAATGAGAAGCAAGCACCGGAGTACCAACGGGGGGATTGTGTCCACGAATTATCTCCAGCCTGCTGTGCCCTAAGGATGGTGTCTCCATGCACTCACCATGGCCACCTCCAAAGCAGCGCCGAGCCTCAGACCACCCCACGGAGGGGTCAGGGGCGATGCCCCCGCTCCCAGCCCCCGGCCACGCTGGGCAGAGCTGGCTTTTAAGGCGCGATTTGTTATTCCGCCATGGTCGCTTTCTATATTAATTTTATCCAGCATCAAAAGCCCTTTCATATGTTAAACTCTCATTCATATGCTAATACCTAATTTATGGCAAGGTAATTATTTTTTGTTGAATTTATTATTCGGCCTTCACTGGGGAAGGCAGAGGCAGGCAGCGGTGGGTTTGGGAACTCCATGGTGCGGATGAGTGGGACAGAGCTGGCTAATGCCTCTGGCATCTTGGGCATAAATGGGACAAAACCTGCCCTGTTCTGCCATGGACATCCCATTCCCACCTGTCTGTCAGCCTCATCTCCCCATAGAGCTGCTTCTGCCCATGGCAGCCAGTAGGTGCTCCCTGGCAGGGGTGCCCAGCAGCACTTGTGCTCACTCGCAACCTGCACCCATGGGTGCCCTCGGCCTGGAGCACTCAGATGGGGACAGACTGTGGGGTATTTGCATGGGAAGAATTGGGAAAGCATGTACCCCAGCTTGGGAAGGTCTGCTTGGGAGATCTGAAGTGGCACCACCGACAAAACCCCAAGAGGCACACACAGCACTCACAGCCACTGGAGTTCTGCCCTACGAACCAAGGACCCATGCCCAATTCTCATCCTGGGGAGGCCCACAGGGACTGGGCACAGTGGGGACAGGCAGCAGAGAGCACCAAGCTGACTGAGGGGCTGCAGCACTCCTCCGAGGGGCGGCTGGGAGAGCTGGGACTGCTCAGCCTGAGAAGAGGCCAGGGGGGATTTTAAATGTCCCTTAACACCCACAGGGAGGCGAGAGGATGGAGCTCACTCTGCCCAGTGGCTCCCAGTGCCAAGACAAGAGGCGAGGGGCACAGATGGGAAAACCAGAAGTCCCACAGAAACAGCAGGAGCAGCTTAATCCTCTCCCCTGTCCCAAGAAGAGCACTGGTTGGCACAGCAGCAAGGGCACCCCAGTGTCTGCCCAAGCTCCAGGCCACGAAGGACAGCTCCCCTCGCGGCTTCTGTCACCCTCCTGCTCGCGGTGGCACCGCCGCGCCGTGCGGGGAGCATATGCTGAACGTAAAGACACGACAGCAGTTTATCCTCCGCCAATTTTTTTTTTTTTTTAACAGTCTATTTTCTGCTTGAGGAAGCAGGTGCATTTCCTATCCTCGCAGCATCAACAGCCGACAGGCTGGCGGAGGTGTGATGGCTCCAGGACAGTGACGCTGCCTGGAATTTCACATCCCTGACACATCTGATAATTATGCCAAATGAGCTCAGCGCAGCCCCAGCTTTCTGAGCCACGTGCATTAAATAAATTGGGAGCTCTTATCGGGGCAGCCAAACCACCACGTAATGGGATGGAGATGGGGCTGGTAGGGTCCCCACCACCCTGTCCACACCCAGCCACTGCCGGACGGGTGACAGCCACCTGAAAGAGTCAGGATCAGCCCCTTCCCTTCCTTCCCCCCGCCAAACCCTCCCCTTGCATCTCCCAGCTGGGCTACGCCACCACGCTCACCTTCCCCAGGACCCAGGCAGTGCCTTCTGCCCCCTCCCCAGCTCTCTTTTCAATTAACCCTTTTTCCTAAATCCTACACTTAACGCCCCAGCCCATCCCGGGGATTTTGCGCACGTAGATTATTGGTTCTCCATCTTATATTTTTAGCATTAAACGCTGCCATTTGTTCCAACAATCCGAACAAACTCCAGTAGGCAAGATGAAGCTGTAACTCCCTCAAGCTAAACTCCAAATTCATTTCATAATCCTTAGATAAAAGCTTAGAAGCCAGAATATTCATTACCAACCCAGGCTCCGCGAGCAGCCGGGGTAGTAATGGAGCGGAGCAGATTTGACACAGGGGATGTTGCTACAGAAATTAGCCTGTCATAAGATTACAGGGACTAAGTGTTATTGGGTGATAAGGTGTGATGTGTTAATATTAAATTATCTCACCAGGAAAAAAAAAAAAAAAAAAAAAAAAGAGGAAATAAAGAAATAAAAAGTAAAAAGAAAGTAACAAAAAAGGCACTGATGAAACTCACATTTATTAAAAGCCCTGAATATGATATTAAAAGATCACAGATAAGCTAGTTTATTTCTGTGCTGGAGATCAAATTGAAAGAATTCTCCAGGAGGGATTTCTTTGAATGGAACATTACAACAATAAAACAAAAAAAGAGCCTTTAATAAATGTTGCGGGACTAACGAAGCCTTAAAAACGCCAGACTAATCTCCCAGGAGAGGGTTCATTAACCCTTCATTCCCTCTCTTGTTGCATCAAAACAGGGATTAAACAGAGTGTTTCAGTGCCAAATAATACTCTGCACATACCAAATGCTCTCTCTACAGAGAGGAGATTAACTTTGCCTCTGCACGACACGCGGATCGGATGGGATGCTAACAAAGCTCGCTGGCACAAACCGTAAACCACGAGCACAAAGCTTCAGTGATTTGTCCAAGTCGCCAGCACCAGCGAGATAACAATAGGGCCACGCAGCACTGAGGGTTTGCTTAGAACTGGGATTTGTTTGTGGTCGGGCAGTAACAAACATCTCTGACGCCCAGCCCGCATTCATTCTGCATCGCACGGCCGCATCCATCGCGTGCTGGCCCTGTTTGTGTGCACGCTGGTTTAATGCGGTGCCGTGAGGCCAGGGGTGAGGCTGAGGGCTAAAGGGAAGCAGGGATTAATGGGGGTGGGTGGGATTTATGGCGGGGACAGGGAGCAGACGTGCTGTAGAGGGTTGGCAGCAGCCGGTGCTGAGGATGCTGTGTGGAGCAGCAAGGCAGAGTCCAGTGCCCGCGTGAGCTGTGACTGCCCACAGAGGATGCCCAGAGGAAGCCAGGTTTCAGGCAGGGATTCCAATTATCGTGTTCCTTCCAGTTCCTGAGCCTTTAAGCGTTCTGTCTGCCCTGCTGTCACCAGCACCAATCTCTCTTCCCCTCACCTCTCCTGCTGCTAGGAAGCAAAGCAGGGGCTTCATTTCCCTTTGCCCTCCAAAAATGAATGCCATCAGCATTTCGGTGCCCAGCAGACATCGTTCCCACTGCCCACATCCCTCTGCAGCTGACGTCCCTCCTGCACCTCCTGCCCCATGAGAATCGCAACCCCCCAGCACTGACACGACCCCAGAGGCCCCGGACCTGCTCTGCCCAGCACCCAGAGGACTCACATCTTACAAACCCGGCTGTAACACCCCTCAGTGCCCTGCCCTGAGGCACATCCAGCCCCGGCTTCACACGAGGCAGGGGAAGGGAAGGGATGAACCGGTGCAGCTCCTGCAGCGACTTCTGAGCCACAGGTTAGCCCATCTTGGGCTGGCTCCAAAATCCGACTGCCAGGAAAAAGAAGAGAATGTTTCTCCCCGATTAGAGCTCATTTTCCAGCAGCAGGATGTGTCTGTTCTTTTTGTACAAAGGATTACCTTTTTTTTATTTTTTTTAATATTCTTTCTGTGAAATCTTTTCTGACCCACAAGCAGTATAAAAATGCAACTGAGGGATGCAGAACAAGGCTATATATATATATGTCGGGGGATTTGGAAGCAAACACAAGTGTTGGTACTTAACAAATAATAAATAACCATCATTAATTATTGATCACAGGCCTGGCTAATCAAGTTTCACTCCTGTGGGTACCACAATATCTTCAGACCCCTTTGATAGAGCCTGTGAAGGGGGGAGCTACTGATGTCTGTACATCCTGAGCACGCAGAGCTTCGAGGGAAGCCTGCAATAGCATAGCAGGTTGGGAAGGGCTGAAATCTCCATGGGCAGTGAGATAAATATCGAGCAAGCACCCACTTTGGCCATTCATGCGGGGTATTTTGGGTTGTAGGAGTTGGGAAGGGGTCTGAGAGTGCGCCCAAGCGAGCAGCCCCACAGCTGTGAGGATGCCAGCCATTGTAAATGCTCTGGTTTGGTTTTCCTCGTGTTTTTCACCCTGTGGCTGCAGGATTTTTTCTCCCCATGTGAGCCCAGGGCACTGAACCTTGCCCCCTGCTCCCTGGGGGCACGCAGGCACACAAAGCTCTGTCACTGCCAGGCTGCTCCAAAAGCTTCCCACTGCTGTGGCAGGTGGGCAAACCTCCTGCTCCTGCTGCTTTGTTTGTGCAGAATTATGAGCAAGCCATGAACCATCGGCTGCTTTAACCCGATATTTTAGGGCACTTCTCACACCCTGCCCTGGAAATAACTCGGCAGCTGCTGCCCTGCCAGGGGAGTGGGGGGACCACCCCGAGGGCACGCACCTCTCGGGGGGCAAGGGAAACATCTGCAGCTCATGAGGCCTCACATCTCCAAGAAAAGGAAAAACCTTGCAAAAACAAATCCAGAGCAGGAAATCAGCAGAGCAGGGGGAATCTTACTGGGATCAGAGCAGGGACCTGAGCTCCACGGGACTGTGCTGGGACACGCAGCGAGCCCACTCCCTTCCTTTGAGCTCCCCTTTGAGGTTTGCCAAAGGAAGAGTTAAATACGTACAGCACGTACTAACAGCAGTGTTTCTGGGGTCCTCGATAAGTCTGAAAATAGAAAATAGTGCAAGTGGCTTACCCACATTCCTCCTTCCCAATAGATGCATCCATCCCCCAGACAATTTCGGAGCCCTCATCCAAGCAAAGCGCCTGTGTTCCTTGTAATGACATCCGTGCCCCTTCCCAAACTTTTCTGAAAATGTGCATTTCAGTGATTCTTGTTTGAGGCAACGAGGTGAGTTCCAAGAATTAAAAGCCTGCCTGCCTATCAGACCTGTCCAGAGCTCACAGGATGGGGGAGAAGCCCAGCAGGCTTTCACATAACCCCACAAGTGCGGATCCCACACCCCGCCTGCGCTCCTTTCCATGGTAGAATTTGGGGTTTGGGTTCGCTTTGCCCCAGGGGTGCTGGGGAAGCAGCTCCAGGGGCACGTCGCCGTGAGGCAGCCAGGCACACATCCATCTCCAAAAATGGGGACCATGAGGACAGCAGTCCCTGGGAGAAGAGCTGCCTCCTGCTTTATAAAACTTCCCCATCCAAATTGTATTCCCTCCTGCTCAGGCACCACGCAGTTGCTAATTTGTGCTAGAAAGGAGGGAATTGAGTATTCCCTCCCTTGCTGCACAGGGAATAGCCCCAGTTTCCCAGAAATCTCCCCTGGCTTGTCCTTTAAAATATGCATAAACAATGCCACAGTGTCCTTTAGGCAGCTTGCTGGAGAATATTAAGAAATACAAATATATCCTCCCCACCTCACACACCAAGCTGCCCAGCACAAGCAGCAGGCATTTAATTAGGGCTGTTTTCTAACCTCTATCCATGAATATCTTGGGATGGGCCAGTAACCCCTCCCTGCCCCCCAGGACCCCGATAGATCCCAAACCAACCCATGGGCAGCTGCTCTGCTGCGTGCTGGTGTCACTGAGCTCCATTCCCACACCTTATTATCCACAAGGTCAGGCAAAAACCTATGGAAAGGCATTGGGATTATTTCCTAGGAGGGAGTGTAAGCAGCCTGTCAGCCGGGGTGACCTTGGGGCTTTATCTCCCATCACAGCAATAATCCCCCCGGGCTGGAGCAGTCCCGCAGCCTCAAGAGGCAGGAGGCACAGCCAAACCCACCGGGCTCCAGTGCTGGAGGAGCTGCTCAGGTCCTCTACCCTGTCCCTACAGCACCCTGGATGTCTGGGTCCCCCGATAATGTCCTCCCCAGAGTCCAGACCCACTTTGGGATGAGTGTGTCCCCATCCCTGCAGGGGAGGAGGATTCTCAGGGTGCTGCAGGGAGGGGACGGGATGGGGCTCATGGACCACTTGCAATCCCCTTTCTCCTCAAGTTCTGTTTTCTCCCGTATGGGAAATGCTCCTCCTTCCTCCTCACGCCTGTGATCCCTGCAGTCCGTCATCCCATCGTGCAGCCCCCCAGGTGCCCCAGCCCCACGGCCCCGTGTGGCTGTGAACGTGCCAGAGCAGTGGGAGCAAGAACAAGAGGTTCTCAAGCAGGGTTCTGTGAAAACGAAGGAGGAAATCCTGCTCGTGTTCAGATCCCCAAGCTCCACAGATCCCCCATTATTTCAGGATTTGAGGCAGAGCCTTGCTGCCTGACTCAAGGGACGTGGGAATAGGCGGAAAATGGGATTTGGAGAGCAAAGCTGCTAGCAGGGATAACCGAGAGCAGAACAAGGAACGCTGCCCGCGCTGCTGCCGCCTTCGCTGCATTTCTCAGCGCCGAACCAGGGACATGGGGAGGGTGGTGGCTTCGAGGAGAGCGGGACCCCTGCCTCCTGGGCCCATGTCCCTGCTCAGAGCACACCCTGAGGGCATGGGGACCCAGCAGGGAAGGGGGGCAGAGCCTGGCCCCGAGCAGCTCTTTTCTTGCAGCAACATCGATCGGTTCTGTGATCTGCTGATCACCTCGTTGGCGTAACTGAAAAATCCATTATTACAGGATTCCGAAACAAAAATAACCAAAAAGGGGAGGAAAAAAAAATTAATTCAGAAGCTGTCCTGCTTCCAAACCTTGTGCGTTGGGTCACTGCCATCTAGAGGCAGCGAAGCACCAGAAAGCATCCAAAAGCACTCAAAAGCACCGGGGCTTTGCACAGCACCCAGGGGCCACACGGCCCAGGCATTTTGGGGGAAGAGACCCCACTGCCGCAGTGGGGACACTGCCTCGTGCCCCTGTGCCTCACCCCGGCCCCACAGAGCTCCTGGGGTCAGGGGGACACGGGCTGGACACCGAGATGAGGAGCAGCCCCGGCACGCAGCCGGCCTGCGAGCGCGCACGCAGCTCCAGCAAGAGAGCGGCCAGCCGCCGCCTCGGGGCAGAGGAATATTTCAGCATTTCATTTTCATCCCAAATTAGACTGAAACAGCTAAATAGGATTTTTTTTTTCCCCCGCTAATGGAAAATTCAGGAAAAATATTAAATGAGAAAATGAGATGAGAAAAATATCAAATCCTGCCCACCAGTGGGGTCCAGGCTTTGGCTGCGCCTCCCTCTGCCAGCCGATTTTGCAATTTTTGCAAAGGGTGCTTGCACCCTTTGAACCTGGTTAAAGACTTAGAGCTGATCTCCACTCCCTTGCTGACCCCATGCAGGTCCTGCACATCGCATTGTCCTTTCCTGACAAAGCCCAGCATGGCTGCCCCAGGTGAGCTCCAGTTCTGCTTCTTTTATCGGCGTTCCTTCCTACCTCTGGGTGCTGCACGGCTGCGAAGGAAGCTGTCCCCACCTGGGAGCAGTCCTGCATCAATCACACAGCAAAGGAACAGCCCCCAAAGACAGGCTGTGCTCTTTGATGAAGATCTGACTTTCCTTTTGGCGTGGTTTCCTTTGACACAAGGAGAACCTTTGTCTGACAAAGTCTTTGCTGACAACACCTGTGGGGAAAAGGGGCTGGGGAGGATGAAACGTGGCCCTTTTCACCTTACTTTTATTTCTTGCACTTTGAATTGCATCATCTTGCCAGCTTCATCTATGGCAACCTATGGATGAATCGGCCACTGGTGAGCTCACATAACCCCAAATCATGCCAATGAACCCTCCACCATCCCCCAAAGGGAACACAGAAACTCCAGTGACTTTGGAGCTGGGAAAGCAATCGGAAATCAAAAGGTTCTGGGACTCAGTAATCACCATAGCAGGGCTTTATTAAGCAAATTATTACCAAGCAAGTAAATAAACCAGCAGGAATCAAAGCGATGATCAATAGCACAGCTCGATGCGGGGCAGCTTTAGCACGTGTGAGCCTGTAGAGCCACTGCCACCGCCAGTATAACAATAACCCCCAAAAATAACCCCCCAAACAGGGGTCAGCCATCCCCTCGGGATGCTTTCTCACTTGAGGAAACGTCTCCCACCTCTGCATGGGTCCCAGCGGGTCCTGGCAATCCCAACAGAGGGCTGCTTGTTGCCCAACACATCCCAAATTTCCCACTGCACCAGCCCAGCCATAATCAGCTCTGGGTTATCGCAGCCTCCGACAGCACCAGGCACAGATAACATCCCACCCGTTACTGACTGCCTGAACCTCCACAGCCATGCAGGTGCTTCCCCCCAGCAACGCACCACCAATTATCAGGAAATGCAAAGAAAAAAAAAAAAAAAAAAGGAGAAAAAAAAGTTAGCACTAAGCAGGTGAAAACCAGACGTTGTCACAACCAGCAGCGGGCAGCTGCATTGCCTCAGCAGTGCAAGGATGAGAGGATATGCAGAGAAGTCAGGCAGCAGTGGATTTACACTGACCAGCACCGAGGACATCCTCCCTGGTGCGTGCAGGAGCACAGGAGCCTGCAGGGCCGGCTCTTCTCCCATCACATCCCCCTGGGTGACCCCAGCTGACAGCGTGTGACCGGCTCTTGCTGCCCCTGTGGAGGTGAAACAATCTGCTACAGACTTGGAAAGGAGCACAAAAAGGTGAAAGATGCCAAATATTTCCTCAGCATCTTCCCACCTCCGTGCACAGGGACAAGCCAGGGGGGCGTGCGGCCAGCCTCGACTTTTCAAAGCACGCTGCGAAGGAAGATCCTGGAAATCAGAGCTGGCTGGTTGTCAGCAGTCCTTGTTCCACTTAATTTGGGGTTTAAACAACCTTGCAGGAGGGTTTTCATCAGTCCAATTGCCTCAAGTGGTAAAACTCAGGTCATGCAGTAGAGAAACGGGGCCCAAAAATAACTGCAGCAGCCGGAGGACAGCACCAGGCTAATGAGCATCTTTCGGAGCTGCCTGGCAGTTTTGTACTTGCTGCATGTTGGCCCCAGTGGCCAGGTTTTGCGTGCTAAACCCTCTGCGTGCCCGAATGCAGGTGCAGTGTGACAGGGAGCAGGTCCCCCAGGTACCAGCACGGCTCACCTAGCAGGGTGCGCTCACACGGGGAATTTCGGCACGCGGTGCCCTGCAGCAGCTTTGCCTCCCAGCTCCCACCGTGGTGCTCCAGCAGCCTCCAGGGAGGGGCAGAGCAGGGAGCAGCAGCCCCTGCCCCTGGGGCTTGCAGCACGCCCGAGCTCACGCCACCAGCTCTGCTGAACGGACTTCGTTTTGTGTTTGGTTTTACCAACCTTCACGTGTCTGGGCACAAGGGCTGGGATTTACAGATCGCACACGGTACAGTGTGAAATCTCTGCATCTCCCTGCTTAAGATATTTGCAATCCCGAGGTGTGATCTGCCCCGTTATTAAATGCTGGTGCCAAGGAAACTGATACAGGGGAAGCAATTTCCTAGAAGGTGGGAGAGCCCAGCCAGCCTCCTGCTCCCAGGGATGCAGCATGGCCCCTGGCTGCACCACGCAGCGCATCGCCCTGCTCTGCCGTCACAGCAGCCCAGGCCAAACCCAGGCAGCAATGCTCCTGCTCCTGGTGCATCTGATTTCTGGCGTGCAGTGAGGAGGAGGAAATCAAAGCAGCAGGGCCGCTCAGGGCCAAGCCTGGCAGCAGCAGCTGCATTGCCCCATGCACATCTGCCCAGCCGGCCCCATCCCACCAGCAGGAGGGCAAGGAGCCTCAAAGCCTCAGACCTTTTCCAGCAACCCTGCATGCACACAAAGCTTCCCACAAAGCCTGGCTCAATCTGCTGTGTGCTGCTGGCTGCCCTGTCCTTGCTGGTGCTCGATTCCAGCTCCCCTGTAACCGCAGCTGAGCTCCAGGTGCAAGCCACCGCGCTGTACCACGCTGTACCTCCCACCTCAGAAGACGTCAGTTCTGCTGCCAGCCTTCATGTCTCCAAATTCCCAAGCAACTGAAGCACACCGCAGCTCAGGGATCTCCTTCTGAAACATTCCTGCCACCCTGCCTCTGCCCCTGCCATCCCCAAAGCCCGTGCCTTGTTCGGAGCAGATGAGGGAATTCAGGCAGTTTGGCTATGCAGGAGCCCTGAGGCTGCAGGACGTGTGCTGCACTGACGGGACCTCGCACATCCTCTTGGAGCACCTGTGTCTTCGTGACTTTGGAGAGCAAATTTTGGACACTGCAAATGCAGCAAAGCTAGCTGGGGTCTTTTTTGTGCCTTCCTAGCTCACTTGACCACTGTTTCCTTTCAAATCAAGCCACAGAGCCAAAAACGTTCCCTTTAATGCACTTGATAGGGGTTTGATGCCAGTGGTGGGCTCTTTCATCTGCTGCTCCCTCAGAAAAGGATGCAGATAGAGACATTAAAGGAGAGGGAAGCCTGGTGTCCGTAAGCCCCACGCTGAGACCTGCTGGCTCCTGGATCTCTGAGTCAGGCTGGTTGGCAGTGGGGAGAAGCAGAGCCTCCTGCAGAAGGGCTGGTGGTGAAACAAAGAACCATTGCTTCTGGTGAAAAGGGAAAAGAAAAAAAAAATCTGTTTTGACTTGGAAATCTTTTGCTATTGTAAGTGAAACAGCAAGGTAAATACATTTCATCTAGATTTCATCATTACAACTCACTCTGACATTTACATTGTATTAAAATTTTAATATTAATAGGACACTGCTATATAATGTTTAATAGATATCTATTTGATATTTTTTTCTAAGTTAACATTTCACACGCTAAAATCCGAGTGGCAAAATCCCCTTGCTCCATTAGAGAAGAAAGCAGCCGGCACTAATTAAGATCTACCTGACGCCACCAAGGCTCAGCACCAAATACAGCCCCTGGAAACAAATCAGACTGACATCATCAGTAACATTTGTGAGAGCATCTCAAGGGCTCTTGACTGACCTGTACCAAAGAAGGGACAAAGGGACAGGGCGAAAACGGCTCTGCCCAGCCCCAGGGCACCAAGCAGCACCCTGAGGGCCACCGGGGGGGACCGGAGCCCACCGCGGGCACCCATCGGCACCGGGCACTGCTCTGAATTGCAACAGGGCCCGAGCTTCACGAGGCTGTGTCTGGATTTCAAAGCAGCTCCCCTTAACTGGGCTTTGTCTGGATGCCACAGACATATAATAGGGCCCGGCCTTAAACCAGGAGCGTTTAATAGGATCTGATGGCTGTGTATGTATCTAATTGGACCTAATCTTTATAATCCTCCTCTCCTCCCCCTTTCCCAACCTCTCCCCTTTGCCACTCTCCGTCCCTGCAGCACCAAGAGCACTGCATGTCCTCACTGCCCTGCAGGGTTTCATCCAGCCCTGGATGGGCCCCAGGACACAGACACAGCCCCTCATTAAAGGTATGAACAGGAGCAGGAATGGTAGCAAAAAAAAATTGTATATATATATATACACACACACACACATATATATATATAAAATAATAATAATAAAAAATAGAATCACACTTGATTTGGCAAATGAAAATTGGCAAATGGCAAATGTTGTGTTCTCCTTTTCCCCTCCTGCTCTGCAAGAAGCGCCAGCCCCAGCCTTTTAATCCAGTGCTGCCTTCCTCCATGCTAGGAGCAGAGTTGCACCTTTGCAGGGAAAGTGCAAAGTGCTGGCTCCCCCCAGGAGCTGAGGCGTTCAGCTTTAGGGATCTGTACCTGAAAGGCAGAGGCAACATTTCTACATTCCTCTTGCCTTATCATTTGTCAAAAGGGAACATGCACGTGTATTTTTTAAACAACTCTCTTTAAATACATTCAGGTTGGAGGAACCAGCATCTCTTTTATGCAAAGCAGCAATAAAGGCGTGCTCAAAGAGTCCCTACAAGAGCTCTGAAGGTTCCCATGCCCGTTCCCTACCCCTTGGCTGGGACCTGCCCACCGGAGGGGCATGGGAGGCTCCTCAGCTCCAGCACAGAACCACCAGCCCATGGCATCACCAGGAGCACAGGGAGGACAGCCCTGCAATTCCTGCACGTGTCCCACACACACGCATTCCCATACGCTGTTTTCTAAGGGCTAAGAGCCTGAGTCTTCCTGCACCACCTGAGCACGAGGACATCTCCAGCCCAGCCCCTCTGGTGGCCAAAGAAGCCTCCTCCAGAAGCAAGCAGCCTCCCGCTGCCCACCTCCCCACCTCCAGGGGTCCCACAGAATTAATTCACGGGGTTTATTTGCAGCTGAATCAAGCTCTGGCACGGCCCTAAGATTTATGCTCCACGCAGGCCTTATTGACAGACAGCAGGGTTGGGAGGTTAGAGAAGCAATATTTCCAGAATTTGCATAAAACAAGGGCATTTCATAATTTAGCTGATGCAGATTCGGATAAGATGAAATTGTTGGCCATTTTATAATTAGATGGCTAATCATAAAATAACCTTTACGAGTCATCAAAAACCATTATTATAGAAATTAATTCCTGCTCTGTACCAAATGCATTTTACCCTCGTCCTTGAGGATCAGAGGCAATAACCGAAGATCTTTTCGGCAGGACTCGTTCTGCAGCCAGCCCCACATCGTTACGGTATTTTACGGATCACAAATGCTTAATCAATAACGCAGCGCTTTCGGGAACGATGCTCCTGCTCTTGTCTCTCTGTGGCTGGAATTGTTTGGCCGGCTGCTCACAAATCTTCTGACAGGGATTCATTGTTTTGGAGATACCCTTGTCTGCTCTGCAGGGTAGATCCATCAGCTGAGCTCCGCGAGCAAGTTTATTGGGGTAGAAAGAGACGTCCCTGCAAGCGGCTGGAGTCGCTGCCCTGGGCTCGCTGCTCGACTTGGCAGGTTAATGAACGGCCCCGGGGAGCCATTAAGAACTCAGCAGCTGGTAGATCATCCCTTTGGGGAAGGAAAACAAAGCCGAGGCATCCCATCCCATCCCATCCCATCCCATCCACCAGCTTTCCTCCACGGGTGTTGTCCTGACTCCCAAAGTCCCATTACAGAGGGGTGGATGCGTTGCTCCGTGGGTAGAGCTGAAGAGCACGGGGTCCTCGGCTCCCTCACATCACCTACTTCTCCACTACAACCCCGTGAAGCAGCTCACAAATAAACCCTTCACTAACACTTGGCAAAGCCCAGGCCAGCCCTGTCCCCAAACTCACACGGAGCTTCAGCAGCATCCACGCCCTGGGGTCCCGCTGCCACCCTCATCCCCACAGCAGCAGCAGAAAACGGTTGGCCCTGGGGGCAAAGCTACAGCCCTGCTCTGCAGCCCCTGCCCAGCCCAGGTGACAAGCAACGTCCTCAGCAATGGCCTGCAGAAAATGCAGAGCCACCTAGGTCCTGCCCCCTGTTACATTTCCCACACTCTTATGAAAGGAATTATCTACTGCAGGTCCTCCTTGAATTACGTGCGAGTGCTTTACAGGTGTACTGACCTTTTTTGATGTTGTCACATGAGTAAACTTCGAACCTCCTCGGCCTCATGGAAGGAGAAGAAGGAGAAGAGTGAGCGTCAAACAAATCAGAAGGGATTTACACCACTGAGGCTCAGCAGCTCTGCAGGGACATGAGATGGCACTGACTCCTCAGCTGCCACCAGTTCCCCCTGCAATGCATCAAGGAGGCGATTCATACAACAATGTGACATTTAGGGAGCTGGGTCAACTCACCTCAAAGTAATCATTTACCTGAAAAAGCAAAGGTCTTTATTTTGGCCTAAATAAGAGGGATTGAATAAGTTGGAGCAGCTAGGAAAGAAGAGGATTAAGTCTGTAACCTTCATAAACAAGAAATAAACCTGAAAAAAAAACACTTCAGGAAACAGATCATGCATCACTTACTGCAACCTCTCTGCCTACATCTGAGCACTGCAGCTCAGACACGCATGACCCTCTTCTAAACCTGGTGCTAATCCTAAAAGCCTAAAAATTGTTGACCCATCGCTATTAATTAGCTCAGTTACCAAAACATACAAGATGATGGTGCTATTAATTCCTGTACATCTGCAGCATCGCCGCCTGGGGCTGAGGAGCTGGGCAGAAGACTACCGGAGGATTTCCCTCCCGTGCCCCATCAGCACCCCCAGGAATCAGCCGCTCCCTGGGGCCCGAATTGCAACTTGGGTGCCATCACATCTGCAGCACAGGACAGCACATCACCACGGCAAGCGTGCAATAAACACCGTTATAGAGGAAACTTGGGATTATTCAGAAGCGTATGTGGGCAAAAGCAAGCCCTACATGACAGAAAAGTGCTTTAGCAACTGCAGCAGAGCTTTTACAATCCTGCAATTCCATATTTTCCCAGCTTTGCTTCTGGAAACTAATTTCTTTTTTTTTCTGAGATGCCAACACAGCCATCCCTCCCCACCTCACCTTACCCAAGGGAGAAGTCCCAGGGGACGAGCAGGCCCACCAGGAGCAGGCAGATGCAAAGCTGGTCTGGAAGGTTGTAAAACCTGCACCAGGCTCTGCCACGCAGCCCTGTCCCCATGGGGAGCCCCCAGGATGTGTGGGACCACCTTTCACCCCGTGGTCCGAGGCTGCCTGCAAGCCCAGGCAGGCTGGTGCTGCGTTTGGTTCCCATTACTCACATTCTAGGTGATAACGGAGCACTTTGGGTGATAATGGAGCGTTACTGGAGGCAGCTCCCCAGCACCACGCCTGGGGCATGATCCCTAACAGAGCTATCTAGGATGTCAAGGACAGCATTTCCAAGCACTTCCACCAAAACGCTTGCAGAAGCCCTGTGCACCAGCCCTTAGTTGAGGATGGGGGTGAGAAAGGACAGATTTAGTTGGTTCCTTACCAGTGATGCCCAAAATTACTTTTATTTTTCGTCTGTTCAGGGGGAGGACCAAGACTCTACTTATCCTCAGAAACAGCAGCTTTGCCTTCCTCCCCTTTGCTGGCTGGTGCAGAGCTGGAGCCCTGTGTCTGTACTGAGCCACACTGCTGTGCTCTCATCAGCTTCCCCCCACCACCTTTGGTCATCTCCACCTCCCCACATCCTTCCGATGTCCTGGCCTCGCCCTTGTCCCACAGACAAGAGGGTGGGAGCAGAAAGCAGCCAGCACAGAGCCAGATGGGCACTGATAAAACTCCAGTCTAAGATGAGATAAGGGAGAGAGATGGGGAAAGCTTCGTGTTTCATTACAGCTGGTTCTGCCAACAGAGATCAGAGGCCTAGCAGTTCTCCAGCCGACCACAGAACACTCCAAAACACCCCCGAGACACAGATTGACTGATTAACCAAGCAAAAAGAGGGGTCCTCTCCCCTCACTTTATCTTAAAAACACCTCTCCCGGTCATCTACACACCCAGAAAAAGCAACAGAAGGAACAAGACACACATTTGATGCTTAAGTACATCTTTTCTAATATAATCACCATGTGTGAATGCCTTGCCTCTAACACAAAGCCAGTGCAAATTGTCTGGGAACAAGCAGCAGATCTGTCACCAGAGCTGTGACCAGGGACCCAGGGAGGATCTCAGAGGCCTCGAGGCAAGCCGAGAGCAGCACGTGGCAGCACCCACCCTCCCCTGAGCCTTCCCCTCCAGTTTCACATCCTCCCTCTGGTTGCCTGGGGGTAGAGAGGAGGAGAGGGAAGAAACGAGATCTCAAGGCCTTCTGCCATACATCACGCTGAGGGGTACAAGCCAGAGACACCCAAAGCTGGAGCTGCTCGGCTGTGCCATACACAATTCTTGACTTTTAACTAAGGTCGTCAACACAAAAGAGCTTTTGGCAGAGGACATAGGATACCACACTCCACTGTGACCAGAGCCAGCCCTGCACCCTCCCACAAGACCTTTCCTTTGGTTTAAGCTCAAGGCGAACAGCTGGAGCAGCAGAAATTACCTAAATAAAAATCTGGGGCCAGGACCAAGCCATGAGCAGACATTGCCACCTGCAAGGGGGTTGGATGCCGAAGTACAGGAGGGCTGGGTTCGGCATGGGTTTGAGTGCAGTGCCAGCCCAGAGGAAAGTACTTTATAGGAACATAGCTGATGGGATGGGAGAAACAAGAGCCATGGGTTCCAGCCCAGACACAGGACAGGCGTTGGCAGTCATCAGAGCCAGGTCCTCAGCCCATATACAATGGGCTCCTGGGCACATCTATAACCACTCTGCAGGCACAAAGGGGAAGGCAAGCCAGAGCCCTGCCAGGGCTGCTCATAAGTAACCCTGTAAAAGTAAAACAAAATAAAAATAAAATAAAAAAATAAAAGCCTCTCAGAATTCTGAGTTCTCAGGCCCAGAAGCAAGCCAGGTGCAGCCAGCCCCAAAATACCAGCAGCACCAGGCAAAGCCCAGCCACTGCTGAGGTCTCCCATCCACGCAGGGCAGCAGCCATCATCATCAGCCTTCATTTTATGCCCCAAACCACCCGATGTGCTCGAAGGCAGCCCAGGGGTACGGCCCTGCTGCCAGTACCACTGCTTGCTCAGGAGGTGCCCCAGGCCTCTCGCCGGCCTCCAGGCCCATGGGCAAGGAGAGGCTCCCGAGTGGTAATTCGGGCAAGGCGAGGATGTTCCTCAAAACATCCTCCTGGGGACATGGACCAACTTCGAAATAAGCCATGGCAGAGCCCACTGTTCCCTGTTTTTGACCTGCCCCAGGCTCTGCTCCAGTTCCCCCTTGAGCCACCTCCTGCCCTGCTCACAGAAGGCCTGGGGGCAGTGCTCTCTCCAGGCATGTGTAAGGTGTTCATGCTGCAGTCTGGGCCTCGCCTCCCTGTTTTATTTCTGATCTCCGTTTCATGGAGCTCAGGCAATTCTTTCAAGGCTCCTGTGAATGATCTTTATCCCTTTTGCAGCTCATTCCGATTCTGTGAATAAAATCCCTGGGTGGCCCTGGAAGAAGAAGAGAAAAAAGGATGACATTTGAAATGAAATAAAAAACAGAAAACAGAACATATTTTTTGGAAGAAAACTCACAACCCTAAATCTAGCAAGCTATAAACAAACATGCTTGGCATTTGTGGATCCCCAAACCCTTTGGAGGGAGGGGTACAAATAAATAAATAAATTAGATAAATGGGTTTATCTGCATTTCATAGGCAAAGGGAGTGTGGTCCTAACCAGGGGAAGAGTTGTACTACACCCTGGTCTAAGTGACCTCAGCAGGGCAAAGGCAGCCTCAGGGCTCTCTTATCAATTCTCAGGACAAGGAGAAAACATCATCTCACCCCACACCTACAGCAGAACACTTACCTCAAGTACTCAAGGCGGAGATCCTGAGCTGCGCCTCCCTAGCAGGTGACTAAGAGCCATTTACGCCTCTTCTCCGGACTGGGAGCAACCAACTTCATATCAGATTTTGGAGTATTTCTTCTATTCATCCACGTGCTCCTCCAGCAGGAAAGGCCGTCCCACCAGGGTGCTGAGCACTCATCCACCAGCATCCTTGGCCCGCTCTTCTTCACCTCCTCAGGCCTCGCAGCTCCTTGGGTCAATCCACCTCTCCATCCAAGTCATCAGATGCATTTGGTCGGAAGGGAAGGCAAACACCTGCCCTCATTGCCCAAAGCGACTCCGAAATTCAGCTCACTCTCCCCTTTCCTCTCTGGCAGGGGCAGGAGCCATCTCACACCCACGGATCTAGCGGCACGTGTGGCTTACAGCCTGGCCCCAGCTCCTCCTAGGCTTCCCTGAAAAGAAGCTTGGCATCAAGAAAGGAGGAGAAAAAGGCATTCCTCATTACCTGGAAGGGTGCTGTGCTCCCCTTGGCTTAAAGCAGGGTGTTTTCTTGCAGCCCTGGGAGCAGAGAGGGGTCTTGGGCTGGGAATCAGGAGGGAGCTGTGGGGCAGGATCCAGCCCCAGGCGGGAGGGCTCTGGAGGGCAGCGGCTGCAGGGATTATTAGGCAGAAATTAATCTGTAAGGAAAACTTAGCAACAGTTAGAAGAAATATCGATTTTGTGTTTGTCTGCTTCTGCAGGGCCTGAGAAATGGCAGATTCAGACAGCAACTGTGGCTGTTTGGGCTTAATTCAAACCCTGATTTACACTAACGCTGGGAATAGACGAGTGCATCAGCCGAATTGAATCTAAAATTATTACTTTCTCCCTCCCCCCTCCCACCTCCTTTATCTAGTGCTTTTGGGCAGATCTGACACCCATTTTGGTGCCCGGTACCTGCCGCACACCCACAGCCAGCAGCCCTCATTTCTCCAGTGCTGCAGACCCTGACCCCACGGCCGGGGTCTCCCCAGCGCCAGCCGCTGCTGCCCGTGCCCCCAAGCCCTTGTCGTGACAGCTTTGCAAATGCAGGATGGTAAAAACACAGCTTTACGAGACCAAGTTCGCCCCTGAGATCCAGAAAGCAGCAGACACAGAGCTGGCTCCACTCACCACCACCATTATGGGTGGCGGTGCCGCAAGGCGCTGGGGCAGCAAGGTGCTGCCCACCTCTGTGCTCAATGCACAAGTAACACATTTACAAATAACCCCCATAATCACTAAAGCAGCCTCCTTATGAAGAAAAATATGGATTTAAAAACCCAAACTCCACCTGCTGCGTGCCTGGCAGTGCCCAGCGGATGGCAGCCAGGCTCTCCAGCATCGCTCACCTCCGCAGCCGCATGCACTTGTGCCGAGGCTTGTCACGGCAGGGGCTTCCGATACCCCCAAGTTTCTCTTTTCCAGTGTTTTCCAAATGAAAACATTTCTTCAGTGTGATCCCTTCAGTTTCCAGAGAAAAATGTTTTCCCTGATGTTGCGCCATTTTTAAAGATTTTCATTACTCTCAACGAGCAGAGATGAGAAATCGCAGTTTCCTTGGTCCAGAAATGGGGAATAAAATTGCACTTTGCAAAGCACGATTCATTCCCTGTCTGGTTACAGCCAGCCTTAACTCGAGTGGTCTCCAGCTCTCTCCAAATCCAGGAGCTACTCAGCTAATCCGAAGTGGTGTGATGCTGAGTCCCAGCACCTGCCCAGCTCCCCCCTGCAGCCCCCAGGCTTTTTCCTATCACAAGATCCCATCTGGGGTCTAACCCAGCCGCCCTTCCTGCAGCCACTGGAGGTGTGCAAGTCAGATGTAGCCACCAACAGGAAATTTTATCTTTTTTTCCCCTCCAGCGCCAGGGTAATTCAGCCCTGCCCAGGCTCCATGGGTGCAGAGATCAGCAGCGAGTTCAGGCTCTGTGGCAGCACCGCATCTGCTGTGTGCTTGCATAAAATATAATTCCTTTGGTTACAGGTAATACCTGAAAGAGGAAAAAAGACCCTTGGCATCCCTCCTCGTCTGCACACAGGGACGAGCTCTCTGCAAGCAGCAGGTTGCACCAAGGGCTCCCCTTACCCAAGGAACTGCTTGTTGCAGCACCATCAGCTGTGGCGCAGGACAAACCGCGACACCCCCGGCCAGCAGGAATGAGGCCTGGACCCGAGAGCCCTTTGGTGGACACCAGCATCCATGGCCATACTGCCACCCAGGCACCACCCAGGTCCATCCCCAAAAGCAATTAGAAGTCTTACTGCCCTCTTTTTTCTCCTTACCCTGATATTTTTGCTCTGCTCGGCTTTCCCAGGGCTTGTCCTGGCTGGACACGATGTCCCAGCAGCGATCTGAGCATTGCTGTCACCCCAGGAGTGCCAGCTCTGGCATTCCCCTCTCACCCTGTCACAGTCAATCCCTTTTCCATGCCTGGACTCGAACAAGGGTGGCATCTGCCTCAAGTCAGGAAGGCAAAACCCAAAGCAAATACAAAGCTGAAAAAACAAAACCCACAGCGCCCTGCGGTCTTTGCACCTTCCCAGGCAGCAGGGCTGCAGAGGGGAAGAAATCCCCTCCTGGGACGCTGCCTCCCTGGTTTTCATTTAAAGCTAAATTAAATCTTCAGGTCTCTGTGAGTGGGGGTTGTGTGGCCCAAGGTGGCCGCACTGCTGCAGAGACTTCGAAGGGACAGCAGCCCTGGGGACAGGGGACGGAGGAATTGCCACCTCCAAGCCACCCTGCCCGGGCTGCCCAGCTCCAGCCTGGAGCTGGCCCAGTGGGCCCAGGCAGCCAGGGGGGAGCTGAACTGGTTTTTACTGGAAATAAACCGGAGCATCTGAATTAAAGCAAGCCTGGCTTTTTTCCCCGGCTGCACAGCAGCGGCCCCAGGTCCAAGGATGGCCAAGGTGGGCTGGGAACATCCACGCAAGGAGCTCCATTTTCCAATTAAAAGCTAATTGTCTCTTTACTCATTAAGCATGCTAGCTTTACTCACTTTCCTCTCTATTTTTCCGCCCCTCGATCTTTCTTAATAAGCCATCTGCAAAGCAGGACACCCAGCTCCATTTGGATTTACAGCATCAGGGCAGCAGTTAATACTTCTCAGCCTCATAATCCTTTAATTTAGGGGCAGCTCTGAAATGAATGCGCCAGGTTCGTGCGCTGATTTATCCTGCGGTGGCGGCTGGCAGCGCCCACTCCCAGCTCACGTCAGCACAGGAAAGCAAATGCAATTTTTTTTTATTATTATTATTTTAAAAGACACCCAGGACAGGAATGAGCAAGACCTCTAAGCCCAGAGAGCAGCGTCCTCTGTTCCCGCAGAGGAAAGCCAAAAGCCATTTGGAGGTGCTGGAGCTCTGGCCACGCGGCAGTCCCCACGGAGAGCAGTTGTGTGGATGATCTCAATCAAAATTCACAACGCCAAGGGCTCGGAAGAAAATAAGGATCAGCTTGGGATGCGTCCAAGACAATTAGGACAAAAATATCCGGGAGGTGCCCAAAGGCTGCTTCTCCCCTCGCCCCCCAGGCCAAACAGGGATGGATGGTTTTATGATGATTTCTCTTAAAATAACAAGAAAATCCAACCAGCTACAGCCAGGCTTTCAGACAAGTGGTCCCAGCCGTATTTCCAAAGCAAACATTGCAGCACCGAGAACCAGAAATAAAAATGACTTCATGGATTTGCTTTGGCCCAGAGCTTGTAGAAATGAAAAATGAGCCGGGCTCCGAAAACTCCCTCGTTTCCCAGGATCCAAGGTTTTATTAACAAGTTTGTCAGCAAGGATTTTTTGGCTCTGTATTGCCAACGTCAATGACAGCCTGAAACAAGACGTACTCAGCGCTCCCGTTTTTCCAGCCTGCAAAGGAACTACGGAGAGTGCCCCTAAAGAGGGAAAGGGGCACGTGGACACCCTTGCTGTGCTGCCATCCCCCTGAGGCACATCTGCCACGAGTCCTGCTGCTGGCTCCCAGGGGACAGCACCTCACAGCAGAGACCCGCGGGCACTCACAGAGCTGTTTGTGTGCCAGTCTGACCAGGGAGCCGCTCCTCAGTGCCTCCAGCAGCTTCCCACTGCAGTCGTGTGCTGCTCTCATCGCTGCATTTCAGCCTTGGCTACACCAAAAGAAAATTCACCGCAAGGGCAGCACCCACACGGCTCCAGCCCCTGAAGGGAGGAGGACAGCAGAGGCTCTGCTCCACCAGGAGCTCCGTGTGCTGTTCTCCAGCCCACGCTCCCTGCAGCCTCCATCCCCTCTTTCACCCTCCTATCAAGTAGCAAAACATATTCCTGATGAAACCATTGGGGGTGAGAAGAAGCCATCCTTTCTCCCCTACATGGGGAGAAGAAAGCCCACAGGAAACAGATCCCACACAAAAATGCGTTTCCTGCGGTGCTATCTTGGCTCTCCTGCCTCCATAACAAGCCCCGAGCCTTTCTGCTCATCACTTGAGCTCAGCCGATCTCACACACCGCGTGTAAGCAGCAGCACTGTCCCTCGGGTCTCCTACAAGCCCGGTCTCCAGCGTTAAGCCCCACCACTTACTGATTTTTGAGCGTTTTGGCCAGCTGGGCCAGCCTCCCCCCCACAGGGGGCACAGAGCCAGGTGGCACCGCCCAGGAGCCGAGGTTTGCAGAGGCTCCTCTGGGCCAGCAGCACCCAGCAGCTGCCCGAGGGCTGCAGTCGCCCCGAGCTGCCCCTCTCTGCTCCCTCCCCTTCTCAGGAGCCCCCAAAATGCTGCACGGCAGCACCCCGGCACAGAGCTTCCTTCTGAAAGGGATTTCCTTGGTGGAAATCCCTCCACGCGTGGTGAGGCCGCAGGCAGAGTCGAAGCGAGGCTGAAGGACAGGGTCAGCAGGGTGTTGTTAGCACCATCGTTTATTTCAAGAGGCAGCACAGCCCTGGGAAGAGGCACCCGCTGCTCCCGCAGCCCTGCAGCACAAAGCAGCCCCGCGGGGAGCGGGTGGCCAGCTCCAACTGCGGGTCACCCCAAAGCACGTCCCCCATGGGAGCACAACGCCTCCCCTGCCCTGGCACACAGGAGAACCTCTCCATCCCCTGGAGAAAGACAGAAGTGGGATGTGAGGCGTGCAGGAACCTTAACAGAAGCCATTCCCGAGGCACCAGAGCAGGCAGGGCGGAATCCAGGCCGACAAGGTCCGTGTCCAGCACCCAGTGCACGTGGGGCGCAGCTTTCTGCCTGCAGAGCCCAGGTCCCGCAGGGCGCTCCTGCTGTCAGCTCTCCACCCCTCCCTCGTTTGCCTTTCCGTAATGATTCCAGAACTCGCACCCCACGCTTTAGCCAGCACTTAGCCCAATTTAATACAATGCAGATCCACCTGGGAACAGAGGGAAAAAAAAATCACCCCTAAAGGCTACGGCCTTGCAGAGGATTTCATTTTCCTCACCCCTCTGTGGTTCCCTCCCCTCCACTCATAAAAGGAATTTAAAAAATAAAATAAAAAGAGCAGAACAATCCTTCATGATAAGATTAAGGTCCTTGATGTGTGGCTTTGTTTCAACATGCCCAAAAACTGGCGTGCTTTCTCCTGCATGAAGAGTTGGTCTCGAGTTCCACCGCAGGCCACTGCTTTCCAAGCTCTGGTCATCTACGGAGGGAAGAGAAAGCAGCTGTAGGACACAGTCACGGGAGAGGAGGGGGCTGAGCACCCTGCTCTGTGTGTCCTAGTGGGACAAGCACCCGTTTTAAAGCAGTGTGTGAAAATAAAACTACCTACCTGCTACCCAATGGAAAATGGAAACCTCTAGCTCGGGGAGCACATTTGGCAGTTTCCCAGGTAAGCACTGAACCACCCATGGGCCCCTCGAGGGCTTTTCCTTGCTTGAATTGAGACCAAAACCCCAAAGCACAACCCCACTAAGCTTTGTTGTGGAGTCCAGAGGGATGAAAGGAATCCAAGGCCAGCTTTGGGGTTTATTCCCAACCAGCTCAGTTCCCACAGGAGCTGCTCAGCCCCAGACCTCGAAGGGTTGGGTTGGGCAGAGACCGTCCACCCTCAGCAGTGCGTGGTGCCTGGAGCTGCAGCACTGCCTGGCCTCCCAGCACGCAGGAAGAGCTGAAAATCAGGTGGGCCTCGGGCCCTGTGAGTAAGAAGGGCTCCCACGAGGTGCTTCGGCTTCCCCAGCCTCTGCAAACGCCCTGAGAAACGCAGCTGAGAGATGTGCAGTGCCCTGAACTGCAAACATCCCCTCACGGTCACTGCAAAGAGCCAGAGCTGGACGTGCAGCATCTGCTAACAGCAACGCCCCACACAGCCACAGCACGGCTTTGGGGCTGATTTAGGGTCAAGCCCACAGCTAAGTGGGAATAATAAGTAACTGCCACTGCGGGTAGCACTAGGGTGGTACAATAAATCCCAAGAGCCCAGGAACACCACAGGCAGCTCTGCTGTCTTTGGGCAGCAGCATTTCAGTGCACACCTGTACTCTGTCACCGCACAAGCTGCCTTGCTGTCACCCTCAAGTCACTCGCAGAGCTTTATTTATATGGGTCTATTAGCACTCGGAGCAGTACGACCCTGCCTAGGACAGCAGGAGAAATGGAAGTGTTTAAGTAGGGTTTACTTTGAGAAGGGGAAGGAATTACTCTGGCTGAGGAGTACATATTTGTCAGAAGGAAGCTTTCAGAACAGACAGCTCTAATCCAGGGATGGATGCTGCGTTTAGCTGAAGGCAGAGCCAAGGCTGCTCTGAAAAGACACCACCTGAGCCCTTCCTGGGGTCTGAACCCCTCCCCACACAAACCCCAAGCTGCAGTTTGACCCCTCACCAGGGCAAACACCTACTTCCATCCTCACCCAAGCTACCTGAGAGCTCTCATGACCTGGCCCAGGCACACCCCTGCAAAAATCCTGCCCTTCCCATGTAAGGCGCCCTACCCAAACACAGTGGGGATGCACCTGTGCTCTCTGCCTGCAAGTACAGCAACTGCGACCCTGGGGTTTTACAGAGAACACAAGAAACCCTTCATGCCCCAGAGTCAAATACCCATAAGGGCACCAGCCCCTCAGCACAGGGTATGCTGGAGGGGGAAGAAAACAGCACCCACTGGAGCTCTGCAATGCCTCTGCTCAGGTAAACAGCAGGATAAATGCAGCCTATGCTGCGCCACCCAGCCTTCACCACAACTTAGAAATACCCTAAAATCACAGGGGCGGAAAGTACCTTTGTGTTTAGCACTTCCGTAGCACCTCAGAGAGCTGCTGTGGTCAGAGAAAAAAGATCAACCTGCTGCTATCCACCCGAGGAGTGCTCACTGGGAAGAGGAAGGTTTACTTCGCTTCTGGGTTCCTCATCTAAACTCCTTGATGGACTGGGACGGGATGCAGGTTCCCAGGAGGAAATCCAGGGCTGCATAGGCCACAGTTCTGATGAGCCATGGGGCGTTGAGCCCCACAGAAGGGCGGGCTTGCAGAGAGAGGGGAGGGAGCTGTGGTGTGATGCTACTGCTTCAGCATCCCCAAAGCTGGGTGCAAAGAGACCTGACAGCATACAGAAGCTCACACAAGAGCGCACGGTGTTCCTCCTGAGCTTGGTCCCAAGGAGGGACAAGGGCTGCACCTCCAGCTGTCGGGCAGGAGTGGCTGCAGGGCTTACCGGTGCCGGCGGTCTGAAATGGCTTGGCATCTTCCTGTAGGACATTTTCTCTGACTGCACTTGCACGAAGGCTCTGTTGAGCAAGCCGCAGTCGTTCTTCCTGCTCGAGGAGGAAATGTTCAGGGACCTCGACAGGAAGTTCACAGGCTGCAACGGGAGAGAAAACTGTATGAGGAAAGAAGTCTGTTTGCCCTAACAATGCTGCTGTTTGGCCTGGCCAAAAGGCCAGCTAACAAATCCACCACTTCATCCACATATGTTCAAAGGCAGGTGGCCGAGCCCGAAATTGATCTTGATGCAAGAAACTCTTGCATTTGATGCTGTGCTCAAATACAGCCTTCATCTCCAGGCAGGAAGGTGCCTCTCACCCTACAGCCAGCCTCAGCGAGGGCAGCCTGAGGGCTCTGAGGACGAGAAGACGAAGGCTTCTCCCATCTCACAGGCAGAAAAGCAGCTGGGTGGTCAAACGAGGAGGGAATTTCCACCTACTCCTGCAGGCAGCTTTTTCACCAGGATTTCTATTCACCTAGTGTCTCTCCCCTTCAGGCTGTGATTCGTTTCACCTACAGTCCCACACCATGCCTGCGCTCTGGATCCTATAGCCCCTATGTTAAGGTGCTACTGTCAGGAGAAAAAAAAAAGTCTTTCTGTTGCTTTCGAGGGCTAGAGGTCCCATGGTCACTAAAGTCAGCAAACAAAAGCATCAGTGGTGGTGGGAAGAAGCCTACAGCCAAGCCCAAGGAAGTGCTGGGAGAGCAGAACAAGCCCTCTGCTTCAGCAGCACTGAGGCACGGGGCAGCACAGATGCCTGGGAATGCTCTCAGTAACAGCTTGATGCTACAGCACAGCTGCTGGTGGAAGAGCAGCAATCTGCTTCCTCCTTCCTCGCAACAGTGCTGCATCGAGGGTTCATCCACTCCCTTGGCTACTCAAGTTAGGGAAACAAAGTGGCCAAGAGCAAGTGATTATCTTCCCCTTCTGATACAGGTCTGCAGGATCAGCTCACTAAACCAGACCCTTGAGGTCAAACAAACGTGTGTGGTGGGATGAGAATGGAGAGGGCCACAATGCGTTTAGAGTTCTGGGCACGTGGCATGTTGGTGAAACGCTTGTGCTTTGGTATTGGAGAACACAAATTGTAACAGCCCCGTGCTTCCTCACCTACACGCAGAGCTTGACAACAGCAAGAAGCAGAGCAGCAGCTTCTGCAGCAGCCAAGGAAGGAGGAGAAATAGCGCAGTGCTGGTACCAAGCCCATCTTGCTGCCTTCTGGACAGCTCCTTCTAAAAACCCACCCTAACCTCTCGGGCAGGCGCTCTTCCCCCACAGCTCTCCGGAAAGCTTGTGGAGGATCCTGGACAAGGACTGCAGGCCCAACCGGCCCAGATCCCTATCCACAGATCCCCTGCTAGAACAGCTCAGCAGCCAAGTTCACCTCTCAGCCCCATTTCAGCCAGACCTCTCCCAGCTCTGCTCACAGCACCCCTCACCTGGGTTCTTTTGAAGCAGATGTTCTTGGGGAGGGCAGGCACGTTCTGTGTCATATCTTCATCCACAATGTCCAGCGCCAGCGACTTCCGGACCTTCTTGATGGGACTCCTGCGCAGCTGGGGGACACAAACACACGTGTCAGCACAAATCAGCTCAGCGACCTCCCTTCCTTAGGGCCAGGGTGCACAGCAAGCCCACGTCACCCCACATCTGTGTTGTACCAGCACCTCAGGAAGATGGATTGCATCCTTCCCCACCACAGGGCACAGCAGCTTCTTGTGCTCTCCTCGCTGGCACCAAGAGTCACCGATTTAGAAGGGAAAGCCCCTTCCAGCAGGAAGGGAAAGCCACAACACCTTTGGCAACTGAGCCTTTGTGCATCAGTCCTCAGCCTCTGGGGAGCCCAACTTGCCACAAATGCTTCACGAGTCTCTCCTGTACGTTAGGAGACAGCATCTCCTAGCACAGACGTGAGTTCCGCATAGACCAGGCCACAGCTCGCAGTATTTCAAGCAGGTCTTAACCTCAGGCACACGAGCAGTCTCACTGACCAAAAGGTAGCAGCCACACGCTGAAAAGCTTTTTGGCATCAACAGGAGGATGAACTCAACCAGCAAAGACA
This sequence comes from Netta rufina, assembly GCF_964035555.1. Taxonomy (NCBI): domain Eukaryota; kingdom Metazoa; phylum Chordata; class Aves; order Anseriformes; family Anatidae; genus Netta; species Netta rufina. The sequence continues at coordinate 5,103,372 of NC_140140.1, forward strand.
CCCCTCAACAACACAGGACAGCCCACAAGCAGATACTGGGTGTTAAACCAGCTCACCCCTTGTTTTCTCTTTTGTTTCTCGGGCTTCACATCGTCCTCTATGATCAGTTCGATGCCAGCCTCACTTCGGAGAACTTCTTTCAAGTCTTCTTCCAGGTGAGGAGTCTGGGGCTGGTGTGAGGAGGCAGGAAGAGAGAGCACAGGACAGTCAACATCCGTACACTGAGCACACTTTCTGCTATTCCCTCCACAGACAACAGGGCCAGAGCAGCCCACAAGAGCTCCCAGTGGGAAGACAAACATTATGAAGTATTTTCTTCCCAGTAGGAAAAGACGTGATGAGATTTCTGTTAGCCTAACAGATTCACAAGATCTCCATACACAGGAGAATGTCTGACCAGCTAAATCCCAAACATGCCATCAAGAGAGCAGCGAGCCCTGAAGTCGTGGCACACTGAAGCTGCCAGCCCCCAGCACCTGCGTTAAGTCCCCATCAGAGACCCAGACACAAAGGCAGATCATTCCCTTGCTCTGCCTCAAGGTCATCAGCAGCCAGCCACTGACTCAAGGGCAGTTTGGGCTGTTTTGGCAGCTCTGCAGAGCAGCCAGAAGTCCTGCCGCTACCGACCACGCCATATTCACTCTGATCAGGGCTCCTTCATCCCTCTCACCTCCGCCTGGCACTACCAGGCCGCACCCTGTTACTGCACAGATGACAGCTGGCTCACAGCTCGGCTGCAACCGACCCCACAGCCCTTTTGTGTTCACCACGTGTCCTGGGAGCAAGGCACTGCCAGCAGCGAGCCGCAGACCTGTCTGTAACGTACCAGGGGCCTTATTGGTCCGTATTTCTCCAGGGCGTTTTTGAAAGGTGTGGGGGTGTGCGGCGTGTTGTCCGCCACGTACTTCTGATCTGGCGTGACAAACCTGGCAGCGGAAAGTAGGGAAAAAAAAAAGGATTAACGCGGCATAAACCACTAAGTAAAACCTGTCCTTCCAACCCCTCTTATTACACGAGCCACCAGCAGTCTCACACAGTAACAGCAGAAACCGTCTGCCTGGCTGGAGCATTAAAGGTTGGACTCAATGATCTTGAGGTCTCTTCCAACCTAGACAATTCTGTGATTCCTGGGGCAGAAGCAGAGCTAACAGGCACCAAGGAGCCTTGAGTAGGGAAAATGTCCTCCAGAAGTACCAACTATGCTGCTCCAGCACCCTCATCAGAAAGCAGGACGACATCTGTGACACGGGCATCCCAGAGCCCTGCTGGTGGAGCTCCCCAGGGCCAGCCGGGGCTTTGTGCCCATCACAGCTGGACCAGCGGAAACCCCTGGGGCACACACTTCGAGCAGCCAGGTCGTACCACCGGCATGTGGGAGCTGCTCTGGGTCATGCCAGCTTTGGAACCACAGCCAGCACCTCCACACACGGTGCTGCACCAGCGTAGTGACGTGCAGAGACAAAAATCATTCACTGTGCAGGCCACCCTCCCTCTCCTGGCTGGTACGGTGCCTTCAGATCGTGGTCCTGGGCTCCCAGAGGTCAGGCGAAGCTGAGGCTGCAGAGCTCCAGGGAGGGATCTGAACAGCCCTTGCTGAGGAAGCCCAAATCCCTCCCCTGCTGGCACAGGGCTCGCAGCAGTGTTTCCCAGACAAAGACGTGCACAGAAGGCAGCAGCCCACCCAGCAGCTGAGCACTGCGGTGGTCACTTGGCTGCGGCCCCAACCAGATGGGACACTTGTGGCCCGCAGCTGCGGGGCAACAACTGGCTTTGGGTGCTACAGTGATTCAAGGTAATGCCCAGACTGCCCTGCCACTCTTGGTGGTGCCAGTACAAGTGCCGTGGGAGGTACGCTTGATTTGAATCAAACTCGTGTGAGAAAGGAAAATGTTCAGGTATCAGGGAATGGCTGAGGAGAAAGAAAGGACTTACGCTGAGTTTTTCTGGAGCAGAGGGGTCTTGTCCCTGTGCAGCGGGGTGGTGACAATCACCTTCTGACTGCACACAGGCGTGGAGGTCAGAGATGGGTTCTCCAGTTCTAGCGTATCCTGTTTGGTCCAAAAATTTAGGAACTGCACAGCACAAGAAAGAAAGAGTCGCGCTGTCAGTCTCAGACTGCCTAACACGAAATCACTGGTCGTTATCTCTACTTAAATAAAGTGGGAAGCCTGATATAGGGACAACCCTCCCATACCAAGTGGCACTAGCAGATCTGTTCCAGAAGGAACCAGGACGACTCCTGTATGAGCTGGGACTTGCTGTGGTACTGTCCTGTACGTGGGCATGTGCACAAATGTGCCAGAAGGTGCCTCACACCTACCAAGTTTATTCAGTTCCCAAGAGGAAAAGCAGGTACAACATTGGGCAGCTATGAGGTGGAGGGAGGTCTATGCTTGTACTGGTCCAGCTAATGCCAAGAAAAGCGGAGAAGGAAAGGTACTGCCTGCACACCAAAATCCTGCTCTGAGCTCAGGTCAGCAAACATGAGGTCAGTCCAAGTAACACAACAGTCTGTCGGCTGCATAAAAGCTGACAGCTTTTGTACTGAGCTGTCCTCAACCTAAACTGTAAGAAAACCGCTGACTGCCTCATCTCTGCTGGGATTTTATTTCACGACAGCTAATAAATGACAACTTTCCTCCCACAAGGAACGAGGTTTGTACCCAAAAACCTACTGCGAGAAGAGCTGTTTGTGTTACGTTCACTGATGGCTGGAGTTCAGTCTGAGACAGGAGATGCAGTTTGTCTTCTCAGATTGATTCCAGGCCTCTCAGCTTCTCACTCTGCAGAACTGCACATTTCAGGCCCTACTCTGCTTTCCCTGTTCCTGCTGGCCCTGCATTCAAGGTCCACCTGAACTTGGGTGTCAGTGTCCTGTGGTGCTCTCCCTTGTGCCACCAAGGGCTGCAGAAACAGCAGAAATACAACGGCTTGGCAGGCTTAGCCAGCGAGTGGCCCAGGGAGATGGGTTCTGAATGACAGCAGCTGCGGGAGCTGTGCTGGGTGACTTATCCTGTTTTACAGGCAGAACTCCACCACATCAACGCAGAAGTCAGGGTGTTTGAACACCACAGGGCTCCAGCAAGGTGTTTTGGGGGAAACCATGCACGCACATGTGCAGACGTTCTAAGAACGATGGTAAAATGGAACAGTTCTGAGTTTGGTTTGCAACAAAGAGAAGGCCCAGAAGCATTTTCCCAAGCACAGCAACTCAAAGACGTGCACCAGCATGTGCTGCCCAGCCCGGGTGGATGATTTAGCTGGAAATACCCCAGGACAGCCACCTGCACTGTTGCCACGCTGCTACCCCGCTGCCAGGGCAGTTATGCCCTGCACAGAGCAGCCCAGAGACAGAAGCAGCACACTCCTTACCTGAGAGGGGGAGAAGGGCAGCGTCTTGACAGGGGTGCTCTTGGGCGTCATGCTGTTGCAGGAGTCGAGGAAGGAGAGGCTGGTGCTGGGGGCGTTCTCCGTGACGGGGGAGAGGGAGATCTTCCTCTTCTTCTGCCTCTTCAGCACGGAGGGCGGCGTGCCAAAGCTGACCTCCGCGTGCGGGGAGATGGGGATGAGCTCCCCCTTGCTGCTCTTGCTGAGGTCGGAGATGGTGTGGCCGTCCAGGCGGTACTCGGTGACGTTGGGCAGGGACGGGGTTGGCTTGCTGGGCGTCTGCCTCACGGGGCTGCTGCTGCTGCTGCTGCTGCCAGCGGAGGGCTCCTCGGGCAGATCAAACTGGGTCAGGTCACACCACCCGTCTGGGTCCTGCGCACAAAGGAAGCCCTCAGCAACCGCCCGGGGAAGGAGGGCTGAGCAGCTGAGTGGTGCAGCTGCAGAGATCAGCCAAGAGGGGAAACAAGCAGGTGTGTGAGACTCCAGCAGCTTTTGCAAGGAGCCTGGCTAGAGAGGAGCTCAAGCCTTCCTCCCCTCTGCCGTCAGCACAGCTGAGAAGCAGGGCAGGGAACGGATCCAGCTGAAAGTTGTGGTTTGCAAGGGGCAGGTTTTTTTTATTTGCGCTAGGTTGGTTTCTCAGCTCGGCTCACAGCACAGCTGCACTTACAGCTGCCTCTGCACACAGGGGACAAACCAGAAGTGGCGAGGGACAGGGGCTGCGTGACACAACTGTCACCGAACTACAGGCTTGGTCACGGCAGTACCGTGGAGACAGAGCCCTGCTGTAAAGCACGCTGCTGGAACCAGATTAAAAATAGCCAGACCCGTCACAGCTCAGCCCCATCAATACCCAAACTACCACACAGGCAGGCCTCTAAGGACCCACAAATGGGCCATTAAGCCCTGGGCACAGTCTTCGATCTCCTTTACACCTGCAAAGTGAATGTTTCCCTGATAATCATCTCATAAACCCGGCTGCAAAGACATTGCCCATTTATACATCACCAGAGCATTTTGCTGCCTTCAAGGCCAGCCTGAAGGAATGCCCCAGCCCTGCTCAGGACGCCCATGGCGATGAGCAAGGGGACAAAGTAAATTCATCAACAGGAACGGTGTGGAAATCAGGCCCTACCACAGCCACCCTCCAGAGGAGCAAGGGTCTGCTACTTACGGATTCAATCATGTCCAGAGCCTCACTGAAGGCGGGCACAGAGGTCGGGCACAAGTAGTTGGTGGCTTCCACAACCCACTTGTACGGTGACGGGACACACGCGGGGTCCTCCTCAGGCACCACGTCATCTGGGGTCCCCTCGCCGTTGTGCTCTGCCAGGTCAGCAGCTGGCAGCTCCGAGGGCAGCTCCTGCAGGCCCGTCACCTCCTCGTCACTGACGTCCTCTTCCTTTATTTCTGAGACATCGACCGGCCAGTTCGGCAGGACGCTCTGCTCACCAAGAAGAAAGAAAGCCCGGCCGTTAGCAGGAAGAGAGTGAAGTCAAGGCCTGGGGACAGGAGCACGGATCCCGGGACCCATTCATCTCCTGCCTTCATACCAGCCTTTTGGCTCGTCTCACATCCCCGTTCTCCCTCACTGCTCTGTCCCATACAGCATCTGAAAGAGGACTCCATCCAACTTAATCAGCACAGAACTGCTTAACTGAATATTTCTCTCAACGGTATCTCAAAGGGAAGTAAAATGCGGGCTGAGCAGGCAACAGTAATTCTGCATTTCCTGCTTCCCCAGAGCCCACCTTTAAAAACTGCATGCTTTCTTCACACAAATAATTATGTGTAATCACTTTCTGACTCTAAAGCAGGGAGGGAATGCGACACCTCTTCTCCCTGCCCCCCTCACCGCACCATCTGGAGCAGCCTCTCCCACCAGCAACAGCACAATGGAGCCAAAAAATATCTTCAGACTCTCCAACAGCCTTGACACTAGGGGTGGCAAGATAACGACAGCACTAGCAGACTGCCGTCCTCCACTTGGATAACACACTCGGGCACACATTATGCCTCTAGCTCCCGGAGGGGGAGGTCTGTCAAGAGTCAGTGTCTCGGAGAAGGCTGGGGGAAGGCACAGACTCCACACAGACACCAGGCTGTGCTGAAGGCAGCTTTAGAGGCAGCAGGAGGGTGGCCCAACAGCTCTGATGCCCGTTAGCAGAGCTGAGGACAGACCCGAGTGCCCACGTGCTGCGGTGGTACCTGGCTCCCAGCTCTCGATCCACTTTGGCTCTCCTTGTCATCCACCTCCACGAGCAAGTACAGCGGCTTGGACTCCTTCGTGTCGTTGAGGAAGCCGCCCGTGTCCACCTTGCGCTTGATGGTGGAGTTCCAGTGATTCTTCACAGCATTGTCGGTCCTGCAAAGCAAGCGACAGAGAACAAAGCACCGTCAGGCACAGCTTTAAAGCACAGCTCAGAGCTCCTGGGAGCTCCCCAGCCCCAGCTGGTGAGCCCAGCGCGTGGATCTCCACCGGCCACCCAGCTGCGAAGGTGCCAGTGAGCAAAGAGGTCCTACCTCCCAGGCAGCAGCTTGGCAATCTCAGCCCAGCGATTCCCCAGGACCTTGTGGGCCTCAAAGATGATGCGATCCTCCTCCTCTGTCCATGAGGACTTCTTCACCTCAGGGTTCAGGTGGTTGTGCCAGCGCTCCCGGCACTGCTTCCCTAACCGCCCTTTCAGGTGCTTGGCTATCAGAGTCCACTGTTTGGTGCCATATTTTTTAACCAGTTCAATTACCTTTGAAAAGAGCGGGAGGGAAAGAAGGGAACGGAACAAAGGAGGGAGGGTCAATACAGTCATCTTCAGGCTTTCCTTTCCACCTGTATGGGGACCGGGGAAGGGCAGACAGAGAAGGACCCCTTAGGGAAAAAGCTGGAGGGACCCAGCACTGACAGCCAGGTGAACACTTCTGTGAGTGAAACCTAGCCGTGTTTCGGAAGGGGGCTGTTTTCATGCAGCCCCTTTGCCACACGACACCTACAAACACAGGCGACAGCTCACAGAGAACTGGGATGGAGATGGGCAGGTGCAGGGGGTGCAGAACAAGCGTCAAGTCCCACACACACGCCCCAAGGCTCCTCTGCCCTCCCTCCTCCTGAGACCTTGGCTGCGTGGAGGCAGTCCCCACCAGCTCTGCACTGCTCCGCCTGCAGGGACAGCGTGGCACAGCCCCCCTGTAACACAGGCTGCCACCCTCAGGACATGCCAGGGCCCACTCCACTAACATCAGGACGCATGGTGCAAGCTCCAAAGCAGAAAGGGGCAATATTCACTTAAAAGCCGTCTGCTTTGCTGCTTCCCCTTCACCTGGGGCTTTGCCACTTCTGCCTGAGGTTCACTGCAGATGCTTCTGGGAGGGGAACCTGTGCTGGTTGCCCTGAAATACATCCATGCACCAGTCAGGGCAAATCACTACCACATAACCTGCTGCCTGCAACGCTGAGCCTGCCAAAATCCTACAGAGGAGGCCAGGCGGCTCTAAAGGGGCATTTTCACCCTGCCCAGCTGAGCCTAGCTCAAAGGGTTCATAATTAACAACCCTGCTGCAGACCGACTGTCCGGGGCAGACAAACAGGCCAAAGGTACCGAGATGCAGCACAACCCAAGGAGCTGGGGAGGCTGCAGAGAAAAGCTCCAGGCTGTTTCAGGTTGAGCAGGAGAAGGCTGGAGCCCAGCCTTGCCACGAGGGTAGGGGGCATCGAGAATAAGTTGCGTGGCAGCTGGGACATGGCAGGGCAAGGGGAGAGCAGGCAGCAGTGGTCGGAAGGTGGGAGGGCACCACGATAAGCTTCCTCAAGAAGCGTTTGATGTAACGCGTGGATAGGAAGCCCGGGCTGCAGAAAGGACCACAGCAGCCTGCAGCAGGAGCAAAATGGGAAGAAACGGGAGAGCAGGAGCGTTACAGAAAAAAACGATAAACTAGGAAATGTTGCATCAGAAAGCACATGACTAGGAACAATTTTCAAACTTTCTTAGGCACATAGAGATGATGTGTGTCTAAGCTAGCCACTCCCGGTTCACTCCTGAATTGGCAGAGAGGAACACTCTCAGAAGTCACAGTTCATCTGGCCAGTATCAGAGATCCGCTTTAGGCTGTTTGTGGCACACAAAAAGCCAGTTTTATTTTCTCTCTGGTCCAACACAGCCAGGTCAGGCAGAAATCTACCAGCAGCTGGATGAATTAATTCCCTGTTCTGCTCTCTCCCTTGCCAGCCTACTGCAGCAGCACAGCGTGAAACAGAAAGCGTTTAGGAAGAGATTTCACTCAGAAGATGGTGAGTCCCTGGCACAGGCTGCCCTGAGAGAGGCTGTAGGTGCCCCATCCCTGGAGGTGTTCAAGGCCAGGCTGGACAAGGCCCTGGCCAACCTGATGCAGTGGGTGGTGTCCCTGCCAACAGCCAGGGGTTGGAGTTAGGTGATCTTTGAGGTCCCTTCCAACCCAAGCCATTCTACGATTTAGCTGAAGAGGCCTAGAGCTGCTTCTGCTCATCACAGCCACAGCTGCGTTAGGGTGCTCGGGACCGCTCAGAGTTCTGCTCTGGTGGGTACCACCACTGGGAAGAACCACCCGCTGTTTTCAAGGAAGACTTGCAGGTCCAACACCTCTGCCCTCTCCACAGAGGGTCACGGCTCAGCCCCTGCCCTCCCTGGGCTTACCTTTTGGTCCTCCTCTTTGGTCCAAGGGCCCTTAACCAAGTCCGGGTTCAACACCCTCAGCCACCGGTACTGGCACTGCTGGTCGCTGCGGTTCTGGGGAAAGGAATCAGAGTAGCCATACATCAGGCCAGAGGCTCCAAAAAGCCCTGTAACAGCATCCCCCACACACAGCCTGCCCCCTGGAAAACCTGCAGATGCGCAGAGAAGGCATACTGTGACTACTGGGCATGGAAGGCAGGGACAGGAACCTCAGTTTCTCGTCCCAGCTCCAACAGACATGCCCTTGAAAGTCCTCTAAGCAAGAAATGTCTCCCTGCCCTGAAGGAGCACCGATTTCTTTGACAGTAGCAGCCACAGAACAGAGTCCCACTGCAAGAGGCATTGCACGCAGAGAACCAGCGCCCTGAGCACAAGAAACAACATGCAAACACTACGATTCCCAACCGGGCAAGGGGTCACTTACAGGAAAGTGACTGGCCAGGAACTTCCAGTCATTCTGCCCGTAATGTCTTACTAACATCTTCAGCTGCTCATCCTGCAAAGAACAAAGACATCCACTTTCACATACACTGAGGCAAAACATGCCACAGGCACTCCTGGGCTGACAGCATCAAGAGAACAATCTAGGTGTTTTTAACTGTCCAGGTGTGTGTGTCTGCATTACGGGGAGGAACGTGGCTCTCACTGCCCTTTCGCAGCACCTTGGTGCGTGGAGCCCAGCTGTTTGGCTCAGGGCTCTGAGCGAGGGTGGGCACAACAAGAGCTGAGCACAAAACAGGAGCTCAGTCGCTGTGGTCACCTCCAGGCCCACCTCATCTCCATCCCAGGGCAGTTTGGCTCAAACTACATGGCCAGGGCTTATCCAGCCCCGGTACACCCCTGACCAGGCAGCCCGTCTCCCAGCTCAGACACTGCTTTTGCCTGGCCAAAGAAACCAACCATTGGAAGTGCATCACCACCGGCCAGACAGCCTGCTGCTTTCCTGCACTGAGAGTCTCTACATCTTCTCTCTCGTACACCCTGTCACTGCCCAGGTTTGCCTACTCTTACCACTCACACAAAGCCTGCTACAGGCTTCCTTCCCTGTGTGTTCTGGCTGGGCAAAGGTAAGAAATAATTCCCTGTCCTCTGCACAAAGACCACTCTCACACATGTTCAGCCTCCAAGGGAGATAGAACATCTTGTAGTTTTCACACAAAACACAAGGATTATGGAGGAACTTGGGAGGAGGGTAGAAAACACCCCAAACAGTTTCAGGCTTCCAGCCAGAACAACTAAGCCACGACCTTAACAGTCTCAGCACTCCCTGCTTTAGCTGCAGGGAAGGGAGGGCATGTCCACTGTGTGAGTCAAGCTCGCTGAAGACCTCGGCCATCCTCCAGGGGCTACAGGCAGCGGACGCCTCACTCAAGGCTGAGGTTTGGAAGCAGCGAGAGCCCTTGCTCTCCAGACTGTACTTCAAACTCACCTGGGCTTCTTCTCGCTAAGACCTCAGGCACACGGCCTTCTCCAGCAGCGAGACAACGTGAGCTGGGGCTGCAGCCAGCGGGCGAGGACTGGGATGGAGGAACACAGCTGCACGCCCCAAACACCTGCCCTCGGCGAGCACCAGGCTCTCACTCACCTCCTCTTGCGTCCACTTGACTTTGCACCTGCCGTCCCGCTGCTCCGGCACGTCCGAGTCGGTGTCCTGGCAGTGCAGCTCATCTTGCTCCTCGCTGCCGAAACAAACAGGGCGCTGCTGAGAGAACTGCAGCAGGGGGGGAGCGGCCACGGCGTGCAGAGCCCCAGACCCCCCTCCAGACCCTCCCAGGCTGAGCCCTGTCACCTCAGGCCTTCCCCAGGCCATAGAGGGGACCCTGCAGACCCCAGTAGGCGCTTTGCCACTCTCCGAGGAGCCAGGGGGCTTCCCCCAGCCCCTGTCCCTGCCTGAGGGCCGTGCCCAGGGGCTGGCCCCGCTCCTCTCCTCAGACTGGGGAGGGGGGAGCAGCAGCAGGCAGCCGCTGTCACCATGCTGCCAACGGGGAGGGGGGGGGGGGGGCAAAACCCAGGCCCAGATCCCCCATTTACCCCACATTTACCTCAGATTTCACTCCTTTTACCCCCGTTTACCCCCCATTTACCCCATTTACCCCACATTTACTCCCATTTACCTCACATTTGCCTCATATTTCCCCCATTTACCCCCCATTGATCTCACATTTACCTCGTTTACCCCCCCCATTTACCTCCATTCACCTCATATTTCCCCCATTTACCCCCCCATTCACCTCATATTTCCCCCATTTACCCTCATTCACCTCATATTTCCCCCATTTACCCCCCCATTCACCTCTTATTTCCCCCATTTACCCCCCCATTTACCTCCCATTCCCCCCATTTACCCCCTCACCCCCCCCCCCCCACTTTCCCCATTCCCCCTCACCCACCTCACCCCTCATTCCCCCCCCATTCCCCCCATAGACCCACGCCACGCCGCCGAGTGACCCCGGGCGGGCTGCGGGGTGCCCGGTCCGTCTGTCCGCCGGCAGCTCCGTCTGTCCGTCCATCCGCCCGCCCGTGCCGGCCTCAGGCCGCTCCCCGAGCCCGGCGGGAAGGCGGCCCCCAGGGGGACACGGCGGGGGGGGGGGGGGGGACACAAGGACAGGGACACAGCGCGGGGACACCACTCACCCGCGGCTGCGGCGCGCCATGGCGGGGTCGGGCCGGGCCCGGCGCTTCTGCCTTTTACTTTTTTTTCCCCTTTTCCCCCTTTTTTTTTTTTCCTATCTCGCGCCAACGGCGGCCCCCCCCCGCGCGGGGCCGGGCCGCGCCTGCGCGCCGCCGCCTCACAAAGAGGCGCGCGCGGGAGGGCGCCCGCCCGCTTCAACCCCCCCCCTCCACGCGTGTCCGCGCCCCCGGGCGGGCACAGACCGAACGGCACCCGCTGGGGGGGGGGGGTGGGGGGGGGCGTTAATTAATTAATTAATTGATTAGCAGGGGTATAACATCGTGAGAAGCAAGGGCGGGAGGCGCGGATCGAGGGCGGCTGCGCTGAAGGCAAGTGGCGCTTTGTATTTCCCGGGCGCGTTCTCTTAAGGGGTGGGGGGCTTAGGGGGAGCTCATTCTCCAGGCTGGGCTTTTTAAAGCGAATTTAGGCGTTTTCTGCCTCAGTTTTTAAAGGGTTTGGGGCAGAGGGTGACTTCTGGCTGCCTCTGACCCCCTCAGCGGGTGGCATGGTCGCGCAGTGCCCTGCGCCCTGCCCTAACCCTACAAAAACCCCCACACAGCATCCTTCACCCCCAGCACCTCCAGGGCGTGGGGAGGCTGCCCGAGGCCCCTAAACCCAGAAAAATGAAGTTAAGAGCAGCACTGTGCAGGCTGAAGCTGCCAAAAAGCAGCTCTGGGGGTGCTCCCCCAGCCCGCTGAGGAGGATATAGGGCTGGGGTGAGCCGCTCCCCCATGGCTGACACCATTACAGACCCTATAAATGGGCTGTGGGGTGGTGGTGTCACACTGTGGGGTGAGGATGGGCTGGGTGCCCACTGCCCTGACCCACCACAGCTCCCCAGCGGGACCAGGGGATGGTTTTGGCAGTGGGAGCGGTGATGCAGCCCCATGGCTCCCCCACAAACACTTTATTCTGACAGCGATCCCCGGCACCATGCTGCCCACCAAGAGGCGCAGCGCCAGCATCCTGACCCTAAAGGAAATCCTGGAAAATGGGTTCGTGGCGGCAGCCCCCGGGTGCACCCACCCTTCCCCCGTCTGCAGTTACTACGCGGACTCCGGCAGCGCCTCGAGACCGAGCACCTTGGAGCTTCTGGTGGACTTGGAGAGTGTGACAAAAAGCAGCTCCCTGTGCGTCCTGAAGCAGCCAGAGGTGCTGGGCAGCTGCGTGAAGCCCGACCCGCACAGCCTGACCCAGGGCAGCTCCGACATCAGCCTCGTCTGCTTCTGCAAGACTCCCTACGGCCACGCTGCCTCCGACCTCTCCGGGCTGCCCAGCCAAGCCGGCTGCCTGATGGACGTGGCGTCACACAACACTTCCACGCCATGCAAGAAAGAAAAGCACCCCAAGCTGCCGGAGAGCCTGCTTTCCAGGAGCACCGAGCACCTGAGTGACCCCCCAACCCCCGGCAAGCCTCCAGGACCCCGCTGGGAGATCTCAGAAATAAAAGCCCCCCTGGACACCAGCCTGTTCCTTGACACGAGCACCGAGGAGCTGAGGTTACTGGGGTGCTCCAAGCCGGACACACCATCCCTGGAGACCTCCGTCGTCATTCCTCTGACCTGGCCCGGTGCCTTCAGGAGGCACCCTGCCCTGCCCCACGGCTCTGCCACCCACGAGGCCCAGCTGAGCGATCTCGAGCCCAGCTCTGTGTTTGCACACCCAGCCCTGTGCTGCTGCTGCTGCCGGGGCTCCAGACCCGAGACGCTGCCGTGAGCTGCCCCACCGGTGAATCCCATGGGGTGCAGGCAGCTCGTGCCGGACCACTGGAACCCCACAGCTTGCTGGTGAGGCACCAAGGTGATGCTCGGCATCCCCCAGCTGGAGCCAGATTTTAGGGGAAAGGGCTCGGGACGCTACCAGCTGGCAGCACCCTGAGAGCTCCCCGTTCCTCCCGTACAGTTGTCCTTTGTATTAACGCAATAAAGATTAAAGTTTTTCCTCTTCCGCCTGCTCCCTGGCTCTCTGTGCTCACCGGGGCGCACCCAAACCCCCTCCAACCCTCACCCCCACCCCACGGGGCTTATCTGGGGGGCCCCGGGCCCGGCTCCAGCGCCTCTTCCTCCCCCCTGCGGGCCGCAGCCCGGCCGCCTCCCCCCTCCCCAGCCCCGGGAGCGGCACCCACGAAGTGTCCGGGCCCGGGGCCGCCCCCCCCCGCCGTTACCTCGCTGCTGGCCCCTGGGGGGGACCGGAGAAGGAGGGGAAGCAGCGGCCGGGGCCCTGCCCCGCAGCCCGGCCCGGGGCCGGCCGCTGCCCGCGGGGAGCTGGGGCGAGGGAGGCGGCGGGGCTGGGGATCCCTCTTCTGGCACGAGGGGAGAAGCACAGCCCGAGCTGCGCTCACCCAGCTCGGTCGCTTCCATGTCCCCCTTCCTTCCAAAGGTGTGTTTGCCCCCAGCTTACACCTCTGCTTTGTCTTTTTCCCCTTCTCCAGTAGGTGCTGCCAGGAGACACGGAGAATGTCTCGTTAAAAGCAGCTTTCCCGGAGCATTTAGAGGTTGCTGGAAAAAAAAAAAAAAAGCAATATGCAGCCTTCCCTCTTCTTTCAGGGATAAATGAAAGGTGAAGTGATAAAACACTCCGTGAGAGACTAGAGGAAAAAGGGGAAAGTAACTTGCACCCAGCTTCTCTGAAGTGCAGCGATAATTTCATTGATGTGTTAAGCCTGGGGTGTGCGGGGTGCCTAACTGGCCCTTGGCCCAGCTTCGCTTCTTGAAAGCCTTCACCTGTTTGAACTCCTTCAAAATTGTCCTGTCAACCAGCAAGGAGCAAGTGTCATGTTTTCATGAGCAAAGCAAACACCTCTGTTTTCAGAATAACAGTTTGAAACACCTCCAGAGGGACAGAGAGATAGTTTTGAAAAAGAGAAGGCAGCTAGCTACTGCCTCTGCACGTACTTCACGCTAGTGGTTTTGGCCCAAAAAAACCTTCGTTCACTGAAAAATTCTGTTCTTCTACTTCACTGTTAGAACAGCACAACAGACAAACAACAGACAAACAGCTGCTTGTCTTCTCTGGCTGCTCCGATGACTTTTTACTAAAAAACATGTTGGGACATCAGGAACAGGTGACAAAACAACTCTGAAAAGGGACACAGAGAGAATGTATTTACAGTTTGAAGTCTAAACACCAAAGAACAGTACAAAGCAGACCTATAATTAGCAAGAAGATCACAGTTGTTTGGTTCAACTGCAGTCTGTGCCGGTTGACTGGTTGGTATTGATACTGGAGGGGAAAGATAAAGCTTATTATGTAAATCTGTAGCTGGAATGTACGAAGTGCTGCTGTGTGTGAAAAGCACAAGCATGTCACTAAAGAAAAATAAATGAAAGAGGAAGAAATGAAAAATTTAAAACATGCTGCTTTGACAAAGGAACGTCTGCAAAGTGTGCAGAGTTACAACTGCTTCTGTCAATAGTATATTGGCACATCTCACCTCATCAGTGACTGAGTAGGTGCTTTGGGGAACCTGCTCTAGGAAAGTCTGTGCCACATTGGCATCCAAAACATTAAAGAGTGTAAAATGAGTGGGTTTTAAGGGGAAAAAAAAAAAAAAAAAAAAAAAAAGATGTACTATCTTCTGGGGAGAAAAAAAAAAAAAAAAAGCAGCTTTGAGATCAAAAACCATGGCAGAGGCATATAAGGCACAGTCTCACAAGTTGCATGAAATGCCTGAGTGGAGGAAAAATTCAAGTTTCACAGTTTGGGGTCAGATTAAATACTTTTTTTTTTTTTTTTTTTGAGGGAAATCAAGGGCAATCTTGCAGTGTTGATAGAAAGAAAAACACTTTAGCAACAAAGACATTTGGTGTTAATAATATTGACAAGTCTGTTCCTCTCACCCCTCGTACCCTTGGATCTATTTTTGCTGTGCACTGAGCTTCAGCATGGCATGGCCAATGAATTTCACTTGAGTTTCCATTCTTATGCAATACCTGGCTCCCTTTCTCTAGGAATAATTTTAAGTAAAAATATTCCTGAGCTTTCTGCACAATATCACACTTTTGTAATAGTGAGCCGTCAAATCTTAAAGTCTTTTTAATCCAAACACTGTCCCTCCTTTTCATGATGTTTTTCCAATCTTGTATGAGGCAGTGATGTGCAGCAATGTCTTCAGTGCTGAGTTTCAAGTCCTCCCCTCCCTGGCAAGAAATATTTTCCTTCTACAGTAACAAACCCACCTCCTCTTGGTTGACTTAGGCAGAAAGCCATAAGATGACTGCCACGGGGTGACAGAGCAGCATCTTTTCAGCATCTCCTGAATTTATGGCTGTATTTTCTTCTCCAGTTCACAAGTCAAACCAACAAACTTCCCCCACAGAGCAACTAATGGCTATGTGTACGCCAAAAGAACTCACAGTAAGCACTGCTACAAAAAATAAATAAAAGAAGAACCAAAACTATGTTCTTAGAACAAGATTTATATATATATATATATTACAAAATTACAGTTTCAATACAGAAGTAGAAAAACAAGGAATTATTTGGAAAGTGCTTGTAAAATACAAACACCTCCTCAAAAGGCATTAGTTGTCCAAACTACCACACAGAACTGATCCAAACATTCAGTGAACCAGCGAGACAGTCCAATCACTGCACCGAACACAGAGGTTGAAGATGGGTGATAAGCACGTCTGTACTAGGATCCATCTCAATCTGAGGAAAGCCAGGTCTCAGTTCCCATTCTGGAATCCAGCTTCACTTGTGTCAGTATCATGTTCCTTAGGGAAGGGAAAAGCAGAAACAAAACCAGAAGGATTTTAACTATAGAAATTGTATGTAATAATTTGTATACAATAACTGTAACTATAAAAAAATCATATTTTCATCATAAATAGACTATTTGAGAAGCTGGGAATTCTTGTTAGCAAAAACATCTGATCTGCCAAACAGAAGCATCAAACTGAGGGTGACACAAGGCTCCCTGGCAGTAACAATGCTGCTTTCACATCTACATTGTAGCATTAGCAAGCACTGCAAACACTGGTGAGGCCACACTGCTTTATCATACTGCACAATTAAATGAACTGGATTTAGCTGAAATTACCCAAACTACACTTGCATGTATTAATCCCCCAATTAAAATAAATGGGAGATTAATAAATTGAGCAATACATTACACATTCTCATACAGGTTACCAGTCATAAGCATTCTGAATCAAACTTCACTGGCTTGCTTTATCGCACATCAGATGCCTTAACACATTGCTGCATTGCTTGAGCGTAACAATGACAAGTGCTACAAAGATGCTTCAGTGCTGGCTGATGCTACTAATAATTTACTTGTAATTCTGTTATTAAAAATACCTGATTCAGTTTCTTGAACTCAACCACTTGGAAGAAGATGTACTCCAGTATATTTTTGGCATCCTGCTTCTCCTTTGGGAGTTTACTTGTTACTCCTAGGATATCGCCACATTTCCGTATATAAAACTCCAGGTCATCGTCAGTACCTAAAAAAGCATCCCAAAGAAGGAGGCAGTTGAACATCACACACACCCACGCTGCCTGGGCAAAAATATACTAAATACCAATCTCCATTCATTTTTCATATCCTGGGGAATCTTACAAATAAGTTCAGAGGATTAGCCATGATGTATTTCTGCAGCTAGTACTTTCTCTTCTTGTTTCAAGTTAAGGTGTGTTAAGAATAATCTTACCAGGTACTTACCGACAGTGCGAGTTACTGCACTGCTAACTTCAAAAAGCATTCCCCAAAATAACTGAAAAGGAAGCCAGCAACTCTGACAGCAGGCCTTCCAAGTCATATGTCTACTTGAATGAGGAAAACAATAGACAGAAAGGAAAATGAAACTGCACTGCTGCTACCTGATGTTTTCAAGACCAGTAAGCCATGTATCAACTTCCAAGGCCCAGAGCAATCTTGGCCCAGAATTACAACCGTGGATTTCCATGAAACCTGTGGAACCAAATTCCATGTGGATTTCCATTTCCCTCCAAAAACGTATAAACAAGTGTGTGTAAAAAATCAGTTTGCTCTGCTTACATTTGTTTGTAATCTCTGCAAGACGAGTTTTCTCAGATGAAAAGGTTTCATCCAAGTCAAACAGCTCCAGAGGGGGAGGAGGCAACTCTCTGAAAGCAGGTGGAAAAACCTTGAAGAGAATCAGCACAATTTATTGACAATTAGTTTTCTTACACTTCGCAAATCTCTAAGATATCAGTTTTAGACTGGACTTCAAGAAACCTATTATAAAGTCAAAAGCAACTCCAAAGCCCAGAGTACAAAAGTACAACCTTTTAAAAATTCAATTTGTATTTCATAAAAATAATTGAATACTCCAAAAGAATTTAGTCATCAGTATGCCAGAGTTATCACCTAGCACCATAACTAGACATGCTGCATTTGCATGGTTTGTTTTTAATTTTGTTCCAAGAGATACAGGTTTATTTAGCATTCAGATAGTCAAGGCACCAAGCAGGCCATAACAACTCACACTGAAACCTATCTCCATTAATTCTGGCAAGGGTATTTTCTTTTTTATGCAGTCACCACCTATGCCACAAGAGTAACTGTTAAAAGGGCTTACAGGTGCTTAAAAGAGTACTTTATTTCTAAATGAACACATCTTAAAAAAAGCAGCACGAGACACTACTTTGAGTTGCATCCCTGTATCTGTCAGCATCACAGTAACGTTTCCTCAGTGGCCAAGCCAAAAAAGGATGGAGCCATGATGGCAAAAGTCAGATACCTGCATTTTGAGAAAGTTTGACACTGCAGTAGCTCCTGTTGCTGCCAGCAAAATCTCTGCTGGTAAAAGGTTGGCCAGCCTTTGCTGTCAAAAAGCTATTTCACTTTCTACTTCCTGAACAGATGCAGAAGATGGAAGAATAGCAGGGCAGACTGGCTCCTCCCCTGGCAGCAGTCAGTGTATTGCTTACAATACATTGCTTTCTGAAATGCCACCTTCTGTTTTCACAGTAAAAGGTAAAAGCCAAACCCCAGTGGCTCACGGGACTGGGAGCAGCTAGTTGGCTGAAGGAATTATACACGCAAGGCATTCTGAGCTCTCCAGGAAAGTTAAGCTATGGTACCAGATGCTACATTTGAATTCTTATCAACAGAACTTGAAAAGCATAAATAAGAACTCCTTAAAAGATTTTGCAATGTATTCATCTCCTAAGTCATTAATTATTACTACAGCATTTCTCTCTCTTCTTTAAAAGAAATATGGAAATGAGAGTTATTATATGAAACAAAGACTCTCCATGTCCTTTATCAGCATGGAGATTTTACTTACAGCTGGCTGGAGGGCAGGTAGCGGAGTCTCAAATTGAGGTTGTATAAGTTGGAGAGGTTCATGCTTCACATTCAGCTGTTCATAAGCTCTGCAGCACAGAAGAAGATACAGCGTGACAGGAGAAGTAACACACCATGCATTTCCATTTGCATGCATTAAAGGTTACAGAAGTTAATTTTTACAAAATACCAGCGCCAACATTTTGCACAAAGTAATAGCATAAAACTGGGACGTGTAATTTTTGAAGGACTCCAGAGAACTACGTATCGGTAATAGCTGACTTCTAAAGCAAACAAGTTAAAATTATGACTGAGAAGACAATAATGATAGCTGGATGTATCAGATGAGGAAAAAGAAGTAAGTCACACCTCTCAATTCTTCAAACAACTTTTAAAGAGATGAATGTGCATGAGGAAAAAGTAATCCAGTTCAAAAACAGCTGATTTCAAACAAGTTTTACAAAGTCCCTAACCAAAAGCCATTAAAAAATTATTTGTTATGGGATCAGAAGAAAAATCTCAAGATGAATTCACATCTATTGAAAATACAATAAATATGGAGCAGGAAGAAAGCGTCTGCAAGAGTGGAGTTTCATGAAATCTGTGTTAAGTCTGCTATTATTCAACGTGTCGATGACCTTGAGGTCTCTTCCAACCTAGAAAATTCTGTGATTCTGTGTTCATACGTGACCTAGACAATGTGAGTTATAAGGGACAAAGCTGCTAGTGCTACAAAACTAAAACTCAGCAACAGATAAATCTCAAGCTGGAATTATTGGGAAATGCAAAGGTGAATGAAATTCAGCTTCAGCCAACGTCAAGTAACATGTAAATGGAAATACAACTCTCAGTTATCACTTCAGAAAGTACCCAGTGTCACTGCAGACAGTTCTATAAAAAATATCAGCTCACTGAGTCAGCAATAGCAAGAAAAAGGAAAAAAAGAACATCAGAAACTACAGCTAGAAGAAGAAGCAAGAACAAACCAATGTCATGCCCAAACCTCTGGTATATCCATATTCAGAACGCTGCCTACAGCTCTGTCTGCTTAGGAGCAGAAGAGACTGAGTACACACAAGCAGAAAACGCAGAATACAGAATGCAAAAATAATTAAATAAAAAATTCACAGCTGCTGACTTGATAACTGCAGGGAGGGCAGTCGTATCCAGCTGATAAAGGGATGTATCAAACAGCTTTGTGAAGTCTCTTGGGTTCTCATCTCCTTCTTGCAGACAGACTCGCAGTTGTTCAGACAGCGCAGCTGTATCTGGGAGCATGGTATAGTCTGAAATCTGAACATACGCACAGACACACACTGTTATGATTTAAAAAGAGCAATCCATTTACATAGCCTCTTTCTAGTTTATACCTCACCTAAAATCTCATCCATAAGTATTTATTTCACTCTTCACCAGGTATGACCTTTTGCAGTGCAGATTACTAGATCAGGAAACTGTGCAAATTCTGCTATATTAGCTGTAGAACTACTTGCCACATGAATGGACTGTCTGAATTTCTGTTAATTCTTGTTAAAGTAAAAAAAAGGACAGCTAAATAGTCAACTGTGCAAGACATGTTCTTTTTATGCATAAAGAGCATACATTTTTTCATATTTCCAAATAAAAATAACATTTGCATATGCGAGTTAAGAAGAAATAACCTAAACTAGATTTGATATAAACTAAAGTGCATACATACTAACCTGGAACAGCAAATAATCTCATAAACACAGGCAAATTGGGAAGAGCCTTTCACTGAAACTGTACCAATAAGCACCAATCTAAATCTAACACATAAGTTTTTTCAATTTATATTTCATGCCCAGTCCATCTGTCTACTCAACCTCATCCCTTGAATAAAGGGTGTGTAACAATGACGGTATTCACCTAGCTGTTAGCCATGTCACTCTAAATACATGTTTTGGCAGAACAGGTGCTGCTGGATTACACTATTATTTACTTCCTTGTAATGGATCTCTCTTACCTCAGGGTCCTCCATATCCATCTGGTTTAAATGGACATCTGATGTTGTAAGCCACTGGAAAAGCACATCCTGGGGAAGGGTAAAACCTTAATTTCAGGAAAGTCTGAGTAATCTGCTATAGTACTTAAACATTCGTAATTTAATTTAATAAATTAAATGCAGAGAAAAAGAAAAAATGGGTAATGAGACAAATAATATCTAGGGATAAAATACAAACTTTATACGTATTTGCTTAGGGAAGCAATGAGTCGTGACAATGAGCATACTTTGTGTGAGATGTGTGCTTTCAGGAAAACACCCTGCTTACACATAATGTTATACAGTACACTTTGGAAAGTGCATTGTGATCACCACATATCAGGAGCTATATATGCAAAGGTTTATTAATCATAAAGCAATAATAAAGCACTGAAGAAACTATGAAACAGTAATAAATAAATAAAAGAGCTACTGACCATTTTAATAACAATAAAGTGGTGAACAGAAATAGGAAAAGGTTTTCAGAGTCCTATAACATAAGCTGTGTCTTTAAAAACTCCTTCCTGTTACTTGTGCTCTGACCAAGTCCCCAGGACGTTAGCACAGGGTCAGAATCTCTGCACTGAATCAATTTCTTGCTCTAAGCTTTAAGACGAACTTGGTAAGCTTGGATTTCTTTAGAACTGCTGTAATTATTATTATTATTTTTTTTAACTTACCATGATCTTACCGTTTTCTTCTTTATCTAAATACTGATCACTGAACATGTGGCAAGATCCCAGTGCTGCCATCTTTCCACCTTTACTCTATCAATAAAGAATACAACATAGCAAAAAAAAACCTTCCAAATCATAGTTTTCGAGGCAATTGTTAATGGCATCCAATTACAAAGCAATTTAAAGAAATAAGAGATTTTGGAATAAGTAGTGCCAAAGGCAGTTTCAAACATGGCAAGCTCACAAGAGCTCAGCATTATTAAAAGAACATATGCTCTTAAGGCTCATAAAATTACAAAAAATACTGATCTGCACTTCATAAGATTAGAAAGACAACTGGCTGGTAATAAACAAAATCCCAGTACCATCAACAGTAGCTGCACATAGGTTATTTTTGCAGAAAAAAATATTTTTTCCATGAAGCAAAAAAGAATTAAGTAAATGAATGCAAACCTGAAGGACAATGACACATGCACGTGTCAATATAGCATATATGCACATCACTTAATGAGAGAAGAGTTTGGTAATTTCATTATTTCTATTATGAAAATGCAGAATGTTCTGGTTGTTTTATTTTCATTTAGCTAAATCAAACATGCATGAAAATGCATTCATGAAACATCTTTGGAATTCTTCTCTAATCTGAATCCTTCCACAAGGACACGTATAAAAAATAGTAAGTGTTCAACAGAACAAAAAAGCCTGTATGCTTCCTGCGCCAACTGTGAGACTCGCAGCATAACATAAGCATAAAGACCGCTGTAATGAGTTTGAAGACACCTCAGACAGAGCTCCAGCCTGTCTAACAATTTCTGATGTTTCTTACTCCATGTTCTGCAAGCAAAATTTTAACGTGAATTGCACACGCTTTATCCACAACAGTGTAACTAGACAGCATCCTCTGCTCTTACTTTCCACTCCTTCACTTTCTGTTGCTGTTCTTTACCATCTCTCGTCTTTGCTCTAAGAGATTTTGTTTTTCTTCTGACAAGTTTCTCTGCTCTGCCTGAAAGAGAACCCCTGTCTCTGGCTTCACCTTCTACCTTTTTGTCTACAACTTCCGCAAACTAGACAAGGAAAAATGATGGCATCTATTTGACGTTCACATTAGGGTATTTTATTGCAGAAAGAACTACCTGCACGATATGTAATGGTTTCCATTTCGGTGATCAACCCAAGCAAAAAGCCTCTTGGAGGTACAAACAAGTTATGTGGATTTCACTTCCAGACTAATGTAGCTGTTACAATTCTCAGAAAAAAAAAACACTTTCTTCTAACACTTCTAAAGGTTTTTTTAGTAACACTTCTAAAGTTATGGCTTTACATAACCTAGATGACTTACATTACAAAGACAGCTTTTTTTACAGTAATGCAAATCACTTCAAGATTATCATGGGTGCAAGGTTAGGCATGAGCCTACAGGCCCATAGGATCTACGTACAAATATTGTGTCTGGAGAGGGATTTTATTTTATCTTCTGACAGCTGCAGATAAAATGCAAGCAGTAAGTGTACTTGTAAATTCACTTCACGCTGCCATATGGTCTTTGATTTACAGGGTACATTTCAGCAACAACATGGAAAAATGAATAGTGGCATCCTCATAAAATAAAAATAAAATAAAATCACCTTCCTACCTAATACATCAAAAAACACGGTAGTGTTAGCAACTCATCTGCACAGTAAAATGTGTGCTAATGTGATTATATCCAGGAGCAATATTAATTTGTTGTACCCATCTACTACTACTTAGTTTTCAAAATTGATTTATTTTTAATAAACTAACAAAGGACAGATCCTCTTCCTTAACTTGGTATTAATGAAACCAGTAATCTCATTAAACAGTCACTAAAATTATGAAGAAAAAAAAATAACAGAACAAAACCATGAAACATTACAGAAGAACTAAAAATATCCCTCTGGCACCCTAATAAATAAATAGTCTTCCCTAGTGCTCCTGGAAAAAAAAATAAAATAAAAAACAAAAACCACAATTTTTGTGGGGAGCTGGGGCAGAATGCACGGTTTGTTTCATGAAGAATCATACCTCATGTTGATAGAAAGCAAGAATAGGCCTGTTGAGTGGGAAGCAGACAGATCCTGTTGACAAAATAGCCACCGCTGGTTTCATCACATTCAACGTGGCACCAAATGGATACACAAAAGTGAGACCTCTGCAAAGAAATACAAAACATCCTGAAGTACCTGCATATATCAGGTAGGCTGGACATACTTATAAGACTCAGTTTATCTGCCTAAACTGAGCAGTTTAATTGTACACTGGTGATGGAACGTCAAAAGCCATGCTTTGAAAAATTCAGATAATTAAAATGACATTTTAGTCTCCTTCTACAGGCATTCCCAGGTTGACAACTCGTCTCATGTAACAAAGATTGCTTTTGATTTCTGTTTGTCCTGTATCTGAGAGAAGTGCAGGGCCATTAAACTCATAGACAAATATATATTCTGAAACAAAACTGTATTAAATGCTTTTACGCTTACATTTTTCCTTGTAAACAACCAGTTACTTATTAGTCTATAAACCAGCAGCAAGAAAGAATACAAACATATGAAGTTATTTATGGAAAAAACATATTCTTCTTAATGCCTTCCCACTTCTCTGCAGAATAGCGCAGTACAGACAGAAAGTTAAAAATTATAACAAATGTCTATCTTAACCTGGAGTAAAACTCTAAAAATTGCAGTGTTCCTCTTGTCTACAGCCAGACCACCCACTACCTATAGCTTATTCACATTTATGCTGTTTAATAAAACTCAGATCTACAGATGAGGGGAAAAAAAAAAAAGGATCTGGTCAGTAGAGTAATAATTCACCTCAAGATCTATCACTCCTGCTCCTTAAGTGGCTATCAAGAGTTACTAAACAGTCTCCTTTCCAGATATACCCTTGAGGAGCAAGAAGCTGACATAAACACGTTAGAAAACCTCAACACAAATGAAATAAACTCCTGCTAGATTACGAGTCTGCTAATTGAGTTAGGCTAAATCTTTTCACAGCAGCTACCTGAAAGGAAAACACTCACTGCAAGTTGTGTATGCTTCCATCTTCATCTGTTGTCTCAAGTGCTGTTTTTCTTGCAGCTTCACTGATTCCCCTAAAACATATTGAAAAGCAAAACCTAGTGAACAAACGATGGATTAACAGAGGTCACTGTAAAGGTCCATACAACCAAAATATTTACCTATTCAAAACTCCATCAGAGATCAGAGCTTCTTTTGGGTGGTGGTACTTGTAATATACATTTCTTACAACAGCATCTTGAATTAAAAAAAAAATATATAAATAATAGCAAATTTACATCTTAACTGATCAATATGCCAGACATAGCAATGTAAAACGAGTATAGTTCTTGGCTTCCCTGGATGTTTGCTTCTAACACCACAACACTGGCATGCAGCTCTCAAAAGAATTCAGACCAGCATTCAGATCAGCCTTCACTACCATTTCCTTTTGCACTTAAAGGTTTAGAACAGGAATACATTTAAAAGTTCAAATAAAAATATAAAAAATAAACATTTCCATGTCTTCCACGCTTCTACAGATAAAAAAAAAAATCAAATCAAATCAAATTAAAAGAATACGTGTCAAGTTTGTCAAGTTCAAGTTATTTTTTAATCTATCTTCCAAAAGCACGAAGCTCATAGGGTTGATTCAAACAAACAAACAAAAAAAACAAAACCAAAAAAACACAGTCTAAGGAAGCAAATACCACCAATTATTAGGCTTCCATGCACATACAGATTTCAGGAGAAAATACCTCGAAAAGGTACAAAAACATACTTTGTGAGAGGGATCTACAAGGCTCATACCTACAAAGACTGAACCTGCCCTTTTGATTTTGCTAAAAATGTAAGAATAAAAGGCATCAGTGAGCCCCATTACCATTATTGAAAACGATTCCATATTCTTCTAACAAAAAGTTAATATTTGTGCCAGATCGGGACTCCCCGCCTTCTCTCAGCATCACCAGGATGGCTCCACCATCCTCCAGGAATTTCTTCAGAACCAAAAACTAAAAGACAACAAACATCCAGAAAAACGTACATGAAAGAAGCTAAAAGCAAGACTGCAAGAAGTTGTACCGAGATGAAGGAAGGTAAATGAGTCTGACTACTTGCAATGAACTTGAATGATCCTATTAGAAAAGCAGTCAAATCTTTATTTGTGTAAATTCGTATAAAGGAGTAATTCTCCTTTACTGTTCTTTTCTACTTCACATTAAGCCAGTCTTAAATACACCACACGTGCCAACAAGCCCTGACTTACCTCAGCAACACTGAACTTTTCTCTTGGACCAGCCGTTATCCACAGCCTCACCCCGAACAGCTTCTCAGATGTGATCTCATCTTTTAAGCTACGGATAGATCAGTAAGAAAACGTTATTTGGGGATGCGATCCTGAACCACAACTTTTTTTTTTTTTTTTTTCCCCTCAAAGAACCAGAAACAAACAAAGCCGATTACTTCAGTCGCTTCACAACCTTTTGTGTTGGTTTAAAGTTGGTAACCAGAGTGACGATAACCCTTAGAAATCTGAACCTATTAAATCGCAAAGGACCTCTAAAGATATACTAATTTTTTGCTCCAGAACTGGTACAAACCGCCACAACTACTGTTAAAATTTGCACCAAGCAGGTCTCCTCCTTTCTCCTTTTCCCTCCGGCCTTGCCCCGTCGCCCCCCGCCGCCGCCCTCACCTCAGGATCCTCCAGTTCCCCCGCAGCCTCTTGCGCCAGGCCTTGTAGTTGCTGGTGGGCGTGAAGGCCTCCCCCTTGGACGCGTTGAAGGCGATGGCGTTCCCGTTCCGCGGGCCCTTCTCCATGCGGATCAGCTGCGGGAAGGCCGGGGAGCAGCGGCCGGGAGGAGCCGCGCCGCCGACCGGGGCCGGGGCCACAGCGGGGCCGCTCCAGGCTCGGCCGTTCCCCGCCGCCCAGCACCGCGCACGCGTGGGAGCCGCCCCCCCCCCCCCGCGCTGGGGGTCGTCGCGGTGGTTTGCTCCGTTCCTTGGGAAACCAGGGGGCGGGGCCGTACCACTGCGGCGGGGCGGGGGGAGCCGCGCTCCGCCCCGCCGCCCGCTGAGGGGAGTCCTGGCGCCGGGCGGAGCCTGCCCCGTCAGGGAGGCTTGAAGGACCCCCCGCGCCCAATTAAGGTTTTTAATTAAAAATTAACCTCTCTACAGCACCCCCACACCTGCCTTCCTCCTCTCCTCCCACCCCAGCATTTGTTTACAGCAGGCCCAAGAGAGGGAAACACATCAGTGTATGCACTTTAATATAAACCGTAGCATTTTTGTAATGCCTCCAGCATGTACAAGATAGAGGCTGGTAATGTAAATAATAATAAAAAAAAAGTCAAGACAAGCTTCCCAACACTGTGAGCATTACCCCATTTTTAGAAATTTATCCATGTGTTGTACATAAGTTACAATTTCTTATCCCCCTCTCTCCTCCCCACAGGAACCCAAGGACTTGGAGAGAGGAAAAAAAAAAAAAAAAAGAATAGGAAGTGACATTCAATAAGTACACCAGCATTTAAATTAAGGCAGAATAAATAACTCTTCTACATCTATGATCAACTGTGATAGGCATTTCCAGAGCACCCCAGGAGCACAGAAGCCAGTGTTGCAGGGAGGAGGGAAGCAGCTCTCCTGGGGGGCTCCAGCACGCCCTGCCCCATGCTCCCTGTGCCCATTTCAGTGTTCGTGGTCCTCAAGAGAAGTCAAGCACATGCTGTGAAAGGATTCCCACCCTCCGCTTCCCCACCAACTTTTTATTTTGACAAGCAACACAGCCCCTTCTACATCAATTTTTACATACAGCAGCCCGATCCTGGGTCAGAGGGAGAGCCAGTGGTCATTGGCAAGAACTGGCTCCTGTGAGAGGCTACAGCCCACTTCAGGGTTTACAGAGCCGTAAGCCGCCGTTGGAGCAATGAAAGATGATCAGTGTCTGAGCCCAGGATGAGGAAATGGCTTCCTTCTACAAGTAGCAGTGCTCATCCCAGCTGCTGGGGCAGCTCTGCTTCTTCAGCAACACCTGCTGAATCCTGCATTTCTGCTCTAGAGCATTAAAATCTAAAACGCACCTCTGCTGCTACCAGGTCTTTAATGGCTTAGGTGGCAGACTCACTGAACTACCCCAGTTTAACTCAAGCCTGGCCACCAGTAACCAGACTGCTTGTTCCCCAACCACTTAAATGAGCACTTCCACTTGAAGGGAGCCACTGCTGTATGTAGGGTGAAGAGTTTCCTTCTGTTATAGGAAAGCAAAGCAGTCATACATAGCTGGGCAGCATTAGTTCCACACACACAGCTGTGATGTGAATGATGATACATACCTCAACCATAGATACAACCCCAGTGAATACAATTCTGCCAAGTAGTACAAGACACTCGGGAAAAATAATAATAACTGGTGTCCCACTTTCCCTGCCAGGGAAACACACATATAGAGGGAAATCCAAACAGCACAGATTAAGAGCTCTGTTCCATCCCAGCCAGTTAGTGTATTAGTCCCCTTCACCATAAGCCATGAGCAGAGGACAGTGCCATTTCTTTCAAAAAGGAAAAAAAAAAAAAAAACACAAACACATAAAACCCATTCAGTTAAAATCTGGCTTCTTAAAGCCTTTATAAAACTTAGAAGTCCTCTTCAGTTGGTGCATAAGAAAATCCTAAAAAAGCATCTGAGGCACTGGAGCTGCTGGCTGCTAAGTCAGGCGTGTGGGTGATTGAGGCAGAGATCGCTTCTTGGGTGAACTCTGGATCAAAGTGTCGCAGATCAGCTGGACCAGCCTAAGCCAAGGAGCAGAGAGGCACATCATTTTGAGTGATCAGACCCCAACCTCCTACTTGTATTCAATCTAACACAGCCACTCTTCCAAAATCCCCACCACCACATCTGCAGTGCATAACCTATACTTCAGCATCCCTCAGTGTTGATGTAAGAGAAGTGCCTCAGACTTCACAGGCCTGATTCCTTTTTTATTTAAAGTAGATACAAACAGAAATACCCACTTACCACATTGGGGTTGAATGGAGGGGTAATCCTCTTGTTGTACAAGTCATCCCAGTTTATGGGGCTGAAGAATACGTGGTTCTTTATCTCCAGCTGTATAGAAAGAGGGGAGGGAGCATCAATCTATAAAATCTTCTCTTCCAGCAACTGTCAAATGGTTTCATAGCAGTAAATTTCGGGAACAAGATTTGGAGCTAACACGTCCATGTAGGAGTGATGTAACAAGTCCTTAATGCATAAGGGTCATGGCCCTGTAATCCCTTGAAGGGATGATACCATCACATGTCCTAGCTTGCCACCACATCTGGAACCACAGCATTTCCCTTTGGAAAGGAGTCAACCTCACATGCCCCCTTTTTAGGGGGCTGGAAATTGATTAATCTACATAGGAAAAGCTTTCTAAGGCAGTGCTGTTAGCATGAAAGAGACTCAGTAGAAAGGCTTCCTATCCATCCTCCCCTCAGTCATAGGAGAAACCACCTACAAAGTCTGTTTTGGCACCCAGCCTCCTCTTCTGGTCCTTATGGAGAAGTCCCTGGAGGATGTCACAAGCTGCCACAGTCTTGCTTCCTTGGATCTGGAGTGGCTTGTGCAGAATGTTGTCATACATCTGAGACACATCCCGACTGTAAAAAGGTGGCTAATGTGAAAGAGAAGACAAGCAGCCAGATAAAACACAGGCATAAGGAACCGCAAAGGACAGGTCCAAATGAGCCCCACAGGGAGAAGATGGAAACCTGCCATCTAGCTGTTGGGTATGGGCAAGGGTATGATTGAACCAGGTAATTTCATTCAGAATTCAGTTGTCCATATCAGGTACCATAGGCACACCAGTCTGATGTCAGATCATAAGGCCTGAAAATAAGTTGTTAACTTCTTTACCATGTAGAATAAAATAGACAGCTCCCAAACTTACCAGTCCAAAGAGCATCTCATAGAGGACAGCTCCCAGGCACCACCAGTCTACGGTCCTGTCATACGGCTGCTTCTTTAGCACCTCAGGAGCTAAGTACTGGGGAGAGTCAGGAGTAAATATTGGAGTCAAATTATAAAGGAAGGGCTTTGCCTTCATAAACATACAAACCTGGTTGCACTTCTCATTAGTCAAATACACTAGGAAGCACACAACTGCACTGCATCTCCTACTAGGCTGTGATAGGCTCCATATCCCTTACAATAAGGTGTTTGAAAGGCACCTACCCCTCACAGCCACAAGAGTTTCTCTGGGATGGAGTGCTCCCTTCCTAGGAAGGGCTTGTACAAGCCCATTCACCCCAACTTAACATGTCAGTGCAGGACAGGTTTACTGGTTACATTTGTAACAGGCTCACGTAATTTTGAGAAATGTGCAGTTTTCAGGCCCAGTAGGTTTGTCCAAAGCAGTGACACTACTGATAACCACTGCCCAGGAGCAACAAGCAAGAATTTAAGTGACCTGCAGAACAAGCAGCATATCAAGCCTGCTCTCATGCATTAGTCCAAGTGCTATCAGGCTCCCTATCTCAGGCAGGAAAAAACAAATAAAGCTCAGACAGTCCCACTTGGTTCATGCTGTACTATTGCATAAGTCTGTCCCAACTGTAAACTGAGGTCTGCCACCAGCAATTCCCTGCCCCTTCTACTGAGCTTGAATACCAAAGGGTGTCTTGGTTACAGACCCTTTGAGATACCCAAAGGGCAGCAGGACAGGGATAAAACCTAGAACAAAGTGCTGCCAGAACCCCCAGCTCAGTAAGGAGCAGGAGAAGTTCTCCCCAGCAAGGGGACATTCCCCACAGCCAGATCCTCAACTCAGGACATGAGATTTCTGCAGCTCCTGGGCACCCAGGACACACAGAAGGGTACAGCAAGGCCTGTATGTGTCAGTACCAGCATGTTCCATGTTCTGCAGCTCCAGATATCTACATGGACAAACAGCCTGCTTGCAGCTGCCACGGGTCAGGCTCCCAGGGTCAAGGTTGTCTCCACAACCACCTGGAGCAGCCCTGGTGCCATTCCAAGAGCAGGGATCCCTGCCCTGATAACGCAGCAAATTTAAAGTACTAGCCAGCCATTAGAGGTAGAACAGACCCTGCTGAGTAGGAAAGGCCTCATCTCCACTCCAGCTTCGGGCTGACAACCTCAGGAGCCGAGGGCTGGCCAGCTCCCACAGCTCTTGTTTTCAGAGATGCTGAGCAGCCACAGGGTCTTCACGGGACCCAGAAGGCTTTCACCCCCAGGTCGCAGGGAAGCTGCAGCACAGGTCATACCTCAGGAGTGCCACAAAATGTGGAAGTTGTCTCCTCTTGCTCCATTCCTTCTTTGCAGAGTCCAAAGTCTGTCAATACTATATGGCCCTGAGAAGAGAGAAATTTCAGCCCAGCCCACTCTTTCTAAAAAAGAACTAGTATTTCCAAGCACTGGTCTTAACACTGCATCTAATGAATGATCTGGGGCACCAAAATATACATCTCCCCTCCCTCACCTTCTGGGCATCCTACCGTGCAAATACCTGAGCCTGTAGAGAAAAATACATAAAATAAATCCAGACTTTTCCCCACATATGTTTCTCTACAGCTACATAACTGGGGAGACATTCAGCACTGCTGTGCTTTGACACTGCTTTATCCTAGAGCCAGTTTGCATAGGGTCACCACCAGAGAAGCAGTGACTTGCTCCTAGCACCCCAGTCCCAGACCCCACAAGCCAGGTCCTACTCCTGGGTAGGGGCAGAGATCTGTACGCAGCTACACAGGAAGAATGCTCACTCCCAGCCACAAGATCTGCACAGAAACAGTGGTACACACACACACAAAACCCATGCAGTGGAGAAATAGCTTGGCTTGCCAGACTGTAGCCCCCTGTTTATGATCCAAACACTTTTAAAAACAAAAGAAAGGCAGCACGAGAGCTGCACATACCTGGCAATCCAGAAGGATGTTCTCAGGTTTTAAATCCCTGCAAGACAAGAAGGGCTGCTTGAGCAGATTTGGCTAGATGTTCAGAGAAGCCTGACCTGATACAGCACCAGCTGAGAATGGGAGCTACCAAAATTTCACAGTCCATCTCCCCAGGACCTTCCCCAAGTGCAACCTCCCATCACTGTTGGATATTAACACACGTTAATGAAAGGCTGCTCTCACCACACAGGGTGAGCTGTGAGCCTGTATTTCTCTGTGTATTCATGTAGAAGCTGTCACTGAGTTTCTTACTCAGGTGTGTTGTAGATCTTCTCACCCAACCATCTTCTCTCCTCCCCGCTATTGCTCTAGAAGTGTTTACTGCCCAGCAGGCCCCATGCAGTCAGCACACCTCTTGCAGGGTAAAACACCAGCAGTTCACCTTTTTGTCTGATAAGGAACTTCGGCTACCCCAGTCCTGGTGTTTGCGCAGTTCCCCAAGACCTCCTTTCCCCCTGCAGTCCTGCACTCAGTCTGGCTGGCAGGCTGTCCCCAGCAGGGGCACACGCCTTACCTGTAGATGATGTTTAAGGAATGCAGGTACCCAATTGCGCTGGCAACTTCTGCAGCATAGAATCGTGCCCGGGGCTCACGGAAGCAGCGCTCTCTTTGCAAGTGGAAGAAGAGCTAAGAAACAGATGAGAGGGTTGATCATGTCTTCTCTAGAAGCTGAAGGGTGTCTGCAGCAAGCCTGGAAGCCAGCTGCTCAAGTGAAAATTGATTTGCAGCAAGTGGCACATGAACAGCACCAAATAAGCCCAAAATCTTGCAGTTTTATTTAGCTCTCTAAGCACCTTTCCAGAAACTGCTTCATTTGCCCTCTTCTTCTATCACCATCTCACTTTGCCTGGCCATCTCCTGGCCTAGTTCAGACTCTTCGCTTGCTACAAAGCCTGTTACAGCTGTACTGGGGCCATGAGGAGTGGTACCCATGCAGAGCTGAAAAACCCAGAGACCCCTATATGGATTAGGGCCCCCTATATAAACAAAATATCTATGTTATCAGCATCTCCCAGCCAGTTTCTGGCAGCACAGAAAGAGGCAGCTGAGGAGAGCAGCTGTTGCAGGTCAGAAAGCAAAGCCTGACATGGTGCAGTGGCATCACCTAAGCACAAGACTGGGGTCTAGAGCTGGGCCACAAGTGGGTTTTCAATGAAAAAATCACCAACATCAGCATTTCCCATGTTCTCCAGGGGATATTAAAGTGCCCCTAACATTTTTCTCAACATCCTTGCCATGAAAATTAGCTGGCACAAGCCCTATTCATCAACATCTTCACTTAGGTGGTAAGTGAGGTAAGTTGCACTGCTCCTAGCTGGTGCTTTCCAGCAAAGTAATGTTATGCTTCAACACCATTATCTTCTGACAAGAAACAGCTTTGGGCAGTAAAGCAGAATGCCTGGGAAGGACCAAACAGAAGATTAAAAATAAAGCTTGTACTCACCTCCCCCCCATTTACATAGTCAAGGACAAAATAAAGCTTCTCCGAGGTCTGGAAGGAGTAATGGAGTCCCACAAGGAAGGGGTGCTTGACATTTTTCAGGAGCACATTGCGTTCTGCCATGATGTGGTTTTGCTAGCAAAAAGCACGCAAGGTATTAGATTTTCAGGCAAAACTCCAATCCAGCCTGCTGCACAGGCTCACCCCTGTTTTGAAAGAAGCTGAGAGCCCTATGGATCACCTCCAGCCCCAGGAAGTAAGCACTCTGCTCTCAGCTGGGTTCATCTCACTCCTTTCTCCATATTCCCATGGCACAGAGAACTCCAAGGTTAACATGTGAGCTGTCTACATGAATACTTGCTTCAATCACATTACCAGGATTGCTCACATACTGACCACTGCCAGGGGAAGCAGCTAGGGATAGCAGACATACCTCCTTTTTCTTCAGGATAGTCTTCTTATGCAAGACTTTCACAGCATAAAAAGTCCCATCACACTTGCGTTTGGCCAGGAGAACCTGGAACAGAGTCATGGACATAGGTTTGAGTCTAACCTTCTGCCACTGTTAGCATGTCCTCACCAGCTGACCACTCGTCAGTGATCATACCAAGACTAGGAATTTGGAGGGTCAGGTACAAAGGTCTAAAGCCCAGGCAGTAGCCCACTGGCTCCCCACACTCAGGACTTTCACATTGCCAGGAAGAGGTACGCAGCATCCCTGAATGTCTCTTACACACCCAAAGGAAAGTGATTTGGGAGCATTCAAAGCAACTCATTTAAAGATGATCAATACCATTTTACAAAGCACAGCTTTGTCTAGGCATCCTCTATTAACTGAAAGCATCTGAGACTTTAAAAACAAGAAGTACTGCTCGTCACCATCACCACCTTGAGCATGAAACCCCCCCATGCTTCTTCCTAGAGAGATGGCAGCACAGCTCCAAGTACGAATGGACAAAGAAAACCTCCCTCAGGTCCCATCTGGTCCCTGTCCCACTCTGAACATGACCATGTTCCCCAGGAGAGGGGCAAGCGAAGGACAAATTCCCTCAGCTAGGACATCTCCCAGGCTGCCTGCAGAGCGCTCCAGCCCACCGGCACAAGCCCACTTACCTTCCCAAAGCTTCCTTTGCCAATAACCTTCAGGAAGTCAAAGTCTGTTGGCTTGGCACTGTTGAGCAAGAGCGAAGCAAGTTAATGTTTCTGGGAGAAAAAACATGTAACAGCAACGCTTCTGTGGGAGCAGTGGTCCTTCTGGGAATCAGGAGCTTTTGTGAAAGGGATTAAAGGGCACTGGGCAGGTGATCCTCACCGCCAGCCAGCTGGGGATTCACACCGCCTATGCCAGCGTGCTGAGAAAATGACAAGGAACCCTCAGCAACCCACCCGCTAAGACAGTTTGTCCCCGTTTGTAGTGAGAAAGTTAGTGAGGGAGCAAACAGGAATAAGAAAAGTCTTCCCCTCAAAAGAGAGGGTGGGACAGAGGGCTGCAGAACCGTTATAGGACAAGGATGAGCTGCAGCTGGGTGTCTGGGAAGGCAGCATGGTGTTACCCATGGGGTTAAAGGCTGAGTTAATGCAGTTGCTCAGTCCTTTGTGACCACCACCCACCCGAGGCACAGGAGCTGACTGCTTCCCCCTGCCAGATCTCTTCACAGCAAGCTCCACACCCTACCTGGCTCCTGCAGGGAGCTTACTTGGGGTTAGCTGAAGGTCCGAGGTTGATGTTGTCAGCTGGCGTTGGAGGCTGGAGAGGAGGACAGTGGTGTTGGGTGTTAGCCACAAGGAGCACGCCGCTCCTTGTGCTTGCCTGGCCTCAGCACAGCATCCCACCCTTCCCCAAGGGACACCCATCGGTGGGAGGTGGGATGGGTGCTTTGGTAGGCTAGGTGAGGGGAAAGGGAGGACAGAACAACACTACACAGCACTACAGCAGTATCACAGCCTCCCTCTTCCAGCAAGGAGTTCAGGACCTACACAGACACGCACGTAGCCTTCCTCCTGTCCCCAGTCCCCAGGAATCTTCCTCTCCCTAGACTCTAGGAGCATTGTACCTGTCCCAAAATCTGTATAGGACCTCTTCTACTTTTTCTCCACCCAGTTTCACCCACATGGACAAGAGAGGACTAGACCTCCCAGCATGCTGACACAGGCTCTCCTCTTTGGCTATCCCACAGGGCCAGCCCCTCTCCTCATCCCAGTGAGGATGCCTCGCCAGCCCAGACCCAGGATCTCACCTGAGCGCTGGTGTCTGGGCTCCGGGAACGATCCATTAAAAAAGCAACTCGTTCAGCACTGGGGAAGAGAAGAGCAAGGAAGTATTGACAACAAAAACTTTTTTTTAAAAAAAGCAGCTTCCCACCATTAACCTACCAGGGACCAGTGCATGCTCCCCCCGTCAGAGAAGCCCCCAGATGTGCTCCCCAAACATCCCCCCAGCAGCACTGCTGCCCCCAGGGGTAGGGGCACGCCAACAGGAGGAGGGGGGTGCACAGGGGTTCAAACAAGCACAGCCATCCCAAACACCATGCTGAGGGCACTGACACGTGAAGCCCAGCAGAGCCCCAGCAGCACAGGACGAGGGCTGGACGGGGCTGCAGCCCTCCAGGCAGGACCAGACCCACCCCAAGCAGTGCCCCAGGCACCGACCCCACCAAGCAGGGATGCTGCAGCCCCCAGCCCCACAGCCCAGACTCCCACACAGGGCAGCTTTGGGGCTGTCAAATTGCAGGGAAGAGGGGCTGGGGCCTCAGCAGCACTTGTTGGCTCAGACCTGCCCCGTGTGAGTAGCGCTGGGTCCTGCCACCCCAGAGATTCCCCGTGGTTTTTAAGGTTTCCCCTACAGCCCTTGCAAAAGCCAGGATGAAACAGATGTCAAAGAGAGATGGGAGGAGAAGAGCTCTGTCGCCTTCTCCCCTGCCCCAGAGAGCTTTGTCCACCCCCCCGAGCCCCCACCAACCCCCAAGACCCCACAGAGAGGCCCTGTAGGCTCCTATCCCCCTGTGCCTCAGCCTCCCTGGTACAAAAGGGGCCCTGAAGACCCCGCCAGCCCCCCCAGGGTCTCACCTGCGAGCGATGCCCCTCACTACCCCCACACACAGATCCACGGCCATCCCAGAGCCCCCTGGCCCTGCGGCAGGGGGGACACGGCTGGAGATGCCGGGTGGCAGCAGGCGCTGGCGGCCGCCCCAGGGACAGCCCACATCTGGCCCGTGCCAGCCAGCTCCATCCACCGCCGGGCTGGGCAGCCTGGGGCTGGGCTTTTAAAGGGCTCTCAGCCCCTGGGGGGCTTCAGTACTCACTACGAGCAGAGCCTGGAGCCGGACGCCTTGATGGTTTGTCCTATCCTCTCGCGGCCGTGCCTGATAAGTTCTGCGGGGAAAGTTGGAGAAGCGGAGCCGGTCAGCTGGCGGCGCGAGCGCACAGAGGCACGTTTGTTCTGCACTGACCTTGCTCCTCTCTCCACAGCCACCCTCCTCCCCCTTCCACCCACATTCCGAAATACCCGGGGAGTTATAGGAACCAGGACGGCTCCCCTCCCGCCCCCACCTGGAGCCCTCAGTAAGGCAGGAGCCCCGCTGCAGGCACCCTCTGCCAGGGCAGGGAGGGGTCCCAGGCTCCAGCACCGCCACCAAACCTCCACCAGGCACCCCGAGTCCCCAGGAGGGACAAGGGGAGCGCTCACAAGGACGACGCTGTGCTGGGCGACGTCACACGCTTGGCACATCCACTGCCCCTTTCATTCAGGACCGGGTAATTGGGGACGTGAATGAGACCTTTCAGGGCCCCGCAGGAGGTGAGCCAGCACACACACCACGATGAGCAGCCCAAGGACACGCAGCCAGAGCCAGCACCGGGATTCCCACCGAGGAGCATCCCCACGGGCTGCTGCCACCACCCCTCATCATCACCTCTGAGGAAGAGCCAAGCCCCGAGCCCACCGCACGGAGCGAGTGGAATGGCCTCGGGAGCACAACCTGAGCCAGGGAGCTCCTTGTTTTGGTTAGCAGGAGATAGCAGAAATATTCAACGGCTTGTTTGCGCTCTGGCTCAGCCCTAGTTTTGATTCTGGAGGGAAGGAAAGATCCAAAACATTCACAGAAACACAGGCTTCTCCAGCAGCACAGGACTGGCGAGGAACCAGCCGGGCTGTGGCTTCGGAGTTTCTGAACGAGCAGGGAAAGCCGGGATGTGAAGAAAAACCCAGCAGCCGTTCAGCTTCCATCAGCCTGGTCACTGGCACACTGACCTTGCCTGATACCTCACCCCACAGCAGCTGCAAGGGCACCCCCAGAGGGACAGCACCCAGACAGGCCGAGCCCCATCCCCTCCCACCGGGCAGAGTCCTCCTTTCCCTGGCCGTCTGCCTGGATCACTGAGGTCTGCTGAAGGTCACCTGAGCCGGGGGCTGCATCTGTCCCCCAGACCTGTCCCACACTGCAGGGCAGGCTGGCCAGGTCCCACAGCACAGGGGCGAGCAGACCCAAGGCTCAGTGTCGGGCGGGGGGCGAGCAGCATGCACGTGGACTGAGCCCCCAGCCGCAAAGGGCAGTAGGCAGGGGGTGATGCAGCGAGCTCTCCCAGCCCCTGTGTGAAGCAGCCCAGCCAAGCCCATGCAGCTCAGCTCTTCGCTCCTGGTGTGTGCCCGCAGCTCTACCAGCTGATGCAGCCTGTTCTCGCCAGATCTGAACCCCCACAAGCCTGTTTTTAGACCCAGATTCAGCTCAGACACCGCTCCGATCCCAGACTCAGGGAGGAAAGTCGCTCCTTGCAGGAGCAGGTGGACAGTTTGCAGCCTGGGCGTCCTGGAGAGCACGTGGGCAAGCCCTGGGAACACATCCACTCACCTTGGAGGCTCCTGCTGGCAGTGCAGGATGCAGGACAAGCCCCCAGCTGCCTGAGGGGCTCGGACAGCACTGCTCTAGCCAGGTCTCCAGGACCACAGCGAGGCAGAAACATTTCTGCTAACAACAACCAGGAGCTCTGCTGGGGCCACAGCCCCGTGCCCTCCCCTCCCCAGGCTGCTCCTTTGCTGCCCAGGGTGAGCAGGGGCTTGTGGAGCACCTCCAGCTGCAGCGTTCTCCAACCAGGCTGTTTCATGAAGTGTCTGCTCTGAGACAAGAGCCTCTCTCTGCACTGAGGCACAAGGCACAGCTTAGGACACCAATATCCCTATCCTGCAGCACCTTCAGCTCAGGCTCTGAGCCTTCTTCCCCAGCCTGAGCCTACCTGCAGAGCCAGGCTGGCTTAAGCCTCCCAAGCAGGCAGAAGCCAGGCAGGCTTTCCCTTATCACTAACAAATCCTACTCCCCCCGAAGCACAGAGATTCTCCAAGCGCACACATGCAGAACAACAGAGGCAGAACTAGGTCAGGAAAACACACCGAGCTCGTGGTTATCCATGCCCGGCTGCACCCCTCGGTGTGCCTGCTGGGGCGCAGGGATGCTCCAGGCACTGCCGGGGCCACTGACAACCTCAGCAAGCAAGTCTTTAAGAGTTTCACAGCACGATGCGACTCTTACACCCCGGAAACACCAACTGCTGCCCCCCACACCCCCTCCTCGCAGGGCTTCACCCCAACACACCGCCCGATGCACCCCCAGCAGCAGCCACCCGTGGGCACACTGCAGAGCTGCTACTTACAAGCCAGAGCAGTTACCGCAGCTCAGTCTCCCCCCAGGAGCATCCCTCGGTACCGTACGCTTCCTTCCCAGCACGGCAGGAGCAGCTCCCTGTTCCTCCAACAGTTCTGCCAGCGGTGACCCACATTCCCATGCCAGCCCAGCGATATTTGCTACAAACACATCACTAACGCAGCGCGCACCTCGCCGAGCAGCAACCTCACAGACTCGTCATGTGCGGGCTGCCTCCCACCCTCCTCCTGATGTCAGCGCTCCCCACCTAACCTAGATTGCAAAACCCCCCCGAAGCGAGCTCCTCGTCCTCTCCCGTGCCGGGGTTGCCAGCAGTTGAGGCAGGGCAGCAGGATGGAAGGGGCTCGGGGTTGCAGGGGAGCACCTGGGGCAGCCAGCAGCTCCCAGCCTCCGTGCACAGCATAGGGGGGATGCCCCAGTTTCAGCTCGGAGAAGGAGCACGGGGGGAGGTGGGAGAGGAGGACTTCTGCAAACACATGCTCCTGCTGGCAGGGAAAGTGCTCAGGCTTTCCCTGAGCATAGAGAGAGCTCCAGGCCTGCGCTGAGCTCCACCTTCATTCCCATTGAGACACCACAAAAAGCCCAGGAAGAGGTTAGGAAGGACTTTAAGAGCTTCTTCACCCAGGGAAGCTTCCCAAGCTGGCCCTGCAGAGCTCCCAGCTCGCCCAGCTTTCTCCAGGGGACCCCATCCCCTGCACCCAAGGGGCACCGCAGAGCAGCCCCAGCCCTGAGCAGGCTGGAGCCCACACAGAGCCCTCTGGGTTTTTGGGGAAGAGCTGCATGCGAACCTGGAAAGATGTTTGTAAATCTGGAAAGCTGTTTGTAAGCCTAGAAAAACAGCAGGTAGCTAAAGCTTGCAGCACTGTGCACAGAAATAAAAACCTGGGAGAACAAAGCCTCAAACACGTACCTGGGAGCGCATCTACCAGCAGAGGCCGTGTTGGGAAGCACTGGAAGCAGCCCACAGCAGATGAGCACAGACACCCCTCGCTCCCTGTCCTCGTCCCCTGCTGCCAGCAGCTGCCCCACCAGCCCAGCAGCTCCGGGCTTTCTCCAAAATCCCAGCAGGGAGCAGCTTTGCCTCCTGCACCGGTGCATGGACACCAGCACCTCCACCTCCTCTGGGTGCTCATGCTAGCTCCCTGCAGCCCTTTCGGGAGAGCAGGAGGAACTGATCAGCAGCTGATGTGGCAAGGCACCTGCTGGATATACCCAGGGACTGGGAACTCAGCTGGGGGCGATGGGGTTGGGTGGGGAGGGTGGGGTGGGCTGGAGCCAGTTGCATCCTAGCAGGCATTTTGGGTGGGTCATAAAAATTTCCTGCACATTTTAGTAAGCTGCTCATTTATCTGCGGTCATGTGCCTTAGAGCATGGTAGAAACTGCCCTTTGGTTTGGCTCAAGCCCAGAGATGCTCCTTCCAGGGGTCTGGGGAGGTGACAGCAGGGCAGCAGGGTTGGTGCTTTGCAGCTGCATTAAACACAACCACAAACACACGTGGAGAGGAAAACCAGGTGTTTGTGCATGCCAGGAGGCATGCAGTCATTCACTACAGCAGAGATTAAGCTCTGAGCAAAGGGAGATGTAGTAGAAGGGCTGGTGTCTCCTCTCTCTCGTCATTAAAAATAAAGCAGTCTCTTTCTGCTGCTGTTGTCATTTCCTATAAAATCTCCTGCCCATGGCTGCAGCAGGAGGAAAGGCAGCCCCGGCTGCGGGGTCTGCCTGGCTCTGTGCAGGGCTGGTGAGGTGCTGGGGGCTGCAAACCACAGCAGCTGGGAGCAAAAAGCCACCCGAGAGAGGGGCAGCAGCAGGCGGCTGGGAATGCTGTCCTGTCTCAGGTCAAAGCCTGATGGCTTTGCTCGGCCACCGTCCACAAGCTGTTAGCAATTCGCTTTTAAAAATATCTCATTATGTTCTTAATGGAGGGATGTTGTTGTTTTTTTCCCCTATATTTTCTGCCTCTGCTTGCACTGAAATGCTCACATTTCAGCACTTTTTCAGCAGCTAACTGCTGTTTCCAAATCAATATCTTATTTTTTCTTTTCAATAAAATTCTTGGTATTATGGTCAAAATCTACTTGACCGTGCTTTCTACAGAGAAGCATATTTAGTTAAAAAAATGTTTTCACAGAATGGGTTGGGTTGGAAGGACCCCAGCCCCAGCTGCCCCCAGCCCCACCCAGCCTGGCCTTGGGCACCCCCAGCTCCTCGGAGCAGCCTGGGCCAGGGCCTCGCCGCCCTCAGAGGGAAGAATTTCCTCCTTAATTTTTGTAGCCAAGGAAGAGAGAGCGGGAGCATCCTGGAAGGAGAAGTTTCAGCAGCTGGAAGACAAAATTCCCGATGAGGAGTGCTGCCAGCACTAGCAGCCGGTCCCGATAGGAAAGCTGCCCTTGGGCGGGTGCCCCCCACTCTGTCCCTCTGGCCCCTCCGCTTGCCCCCAGAGGTGGTTACCCTTCGTCTTCCCCAGGGCGGTGGAGGAAGGCTCCATCCAGGCCGCGGAGATAAAGGCAGCCGAAACCGTCCCCAGTCCCACACTGGGCGTCCTCGGGCAGCGCGGCTCCTGTGCAAAGGCGAAGGGCGCACGGTGAGAGGAGAAAGGGGCAGGAGGGAGAGCTGGGAGCTGCTGCCTGCAGGAGCTGCAGGGTATGATGTTATACAGGCAGACGTCCCTACAGGGGACCAGGAACGGGTTTGTCCCACTCCCCACCCAGCACCCGCAGGCTCAGGGGATGCAAACCCTTCCCCTGCAAGCCGTGTCCCCACGTGCCAGCCATCCTCCCGGTGTACCCACTCAGGAACTCAGCTCTTTAATGATTAACCCACTACTGCAATTAGGTATTTGCCAGCGGATCTCTACGGCAGCACAAGGGGAATGCCCTTCAAGGGATGACCCCCCGCTTTCTCTCTCTTTCTCTCATGCACATTCCGTTTCAGAATGTTTTACGCAGCTGTTTTGTCGGGATTGTGTATGGTTAAGATAGGGCGTGCTATCTTAATCTCCCTATCAGGCAATATCCATAACCATAACCATAAACGTGTCACTGCCAGGGGACCTGTGCGGGCCCGAGCTGTCAGAATTGCTGGGAAAGTGCAGGCAGGGACAGACACATTTCTGCAGAGAGCACCAAGAAGTCGCCCTCACCCTGCAGCCACAGGTGACCTGAGGTGCCCGAGGTGCCACCTGGGGGGTGTTCGGCCACCCAGTTATCTGTGCCCTGATGGAGCGATGAGTGGGGAAGGATGGGGATAGGGTCAGATAGGAATAGGGACAGGATCTGAAAGGATTTGAAAGGTCTGAGCCTGTTTCTTCTTCTAACAGGACTCCGTGAGGACTGCCTAGCCTTTTGGGGATCAGGTTCTCTAAAACCTTTTTTTCCCCTACCTTTTTCTTTTAGCTTCATAAAGGCAGGGCTCTGCCCCAGGCATTGCCCTTGGTTTTGGCCGGGAGTCCCTCCTGGCGGGTCCCATGTTGCCATGCAAGAGCCAAGGGGAGAGCACTTGGGATCTGGTTTTTATCCCAAAAGACAGCTAAATGGGCTTGAGCATCCTGGAGGCCATAACCCCCTGATAGGATTATTGCCACTGAACTACTCAGCTGGGACACTCTTGCTCCCAAGGTTTGGCCCCAAGCACAGCCTCAGGACCGGGGCAGGTGCAGCTCCCTGCGCTGTCCTCTCCTCCCAGCGCTGCCCCAGGACACACTCAGTCTGTAGGGTTGAGGCTTTCCTTACAAAATAATATCTGGCTTTTAGGGGTGAGCGTGTCTTTGCCCCGCAGCACACCCCCTGAAGCCAGCCTGGCCCGCCCAGGGCCGCCACCAGCTCGGGGCAGCGTGTCACCGGGGACAAGGGCAGGGCTGCAGTTTCCCGGCCGGATCGAGCAGGGTTTAGCAGCCAGGAGTCGGCTCCCGGAGCCACACTGACCCCAAACCGGCCCCTCTCTGCTGGCACCGCCGTGGCTTTGTTAGCAAGGGGTATGGAGGCTCACAGCTCCCCAAAACTACCCCCCAAACCCATCCTGCCCATGAGGGGACTGGGGGCTGCCCCCTTGGAGAGATGCTGGGCACAGCAACCTGGAGCCTTGTGGGGCCCAAACCCCATTTCTGTGCCTGTGCCCCCGGTGCTGGAGCTGCCCGAGCCTCCTGTCCTGCTGCAGGCGGTGTGGGGACACTCAGTTCCCCGCTGATCTGCTGAGCTGCCGGCTCCAGAAGCTGGACAGGGCCTGAAAACACCCGGGGCTGCTCCTTGCAGGGCCAGGAGCGAGCTGCCAGGGGGCTGCGGGGGCAGCAGCTCTGGAGGCTCCTTCCCACCCTGTCCCACCATGTCCCTGCCCTGGGGCAGGCACATTTAAAGCAAGAAGCCTTTCCACCTGGAGCACTGCTTCCAGCAGCGCTGTGCTCCTCTCCGGAGTTGCTGGGATTCTCCCACAGCTGGAAAATGAGCCCGGTTTGGGAAACGTGAGCCCTCTGCTTCCAGCTGCTGCCCCGGGGCCAGAGCCCCTGTGCCCACTGACTTGGTACCCAGCGGCGGGGGACGACCCCTTCCCAAAACCTCTGCTTCTCCCAGAGTGTCTCGAGCCCTGGTGAAAAGAAGGGAAAGCCACGGAGGAAGGAGAAAGGAGCCCGGTGTTACCTGTGGGGAGTGCGGAGCAGGCGTCCTGGCACGGGGCAGCAGCAGCTGCAGAAGGCAGCTCTCGCCTCCCTCCCTCCCCTTGTTTTTGTTTTGGCGATTCGGTCTGAAGGTCGAAGGAGAAATCTGCAGGAGTGGCCTGCGGTAGGAAGTAAATGATTACCCAGCCACGAGGGGACGAGGGGACGGAGGAACCAGGAGCCGGGTGGGAGAGGAAATTCCCTCCCTGGGGGATTAGAGGGGCAGCTCACCCCTGGGAAAGTGCAAAAGGTGAGAGCAAGGTGCTCCTGGCTGCAGGCTGTGCCGGGTCACAGCGAGCCGTGTGTCACCTCTGCAAGGCCAGCAGCAGCACCAGGGGCCTGGGACACCCCCTGGGCACGGGCAGGACCCGCTGCTGGTGCCCCAGCAACACATGGGGCTTGGCAGCAAGGCAGGAGCACTGCGAGGTGGAGCCGCCCTGGAGCCTTGTCCCCATGGGGCAGGGACAGGACAGGGACAGGGACAGGATGGGGACATCCCTCTGGACAGGAGATCTGAGCCAAAAAATGAAATCACAGCTATTGCCCTCTATCCGGCCTTCCCCCATTCACTCCGCGCCCCTCTCCCTTTCCCTCTATGGGTGCCTGGCACTGGGATGTCCCCAGAGGGGTCACCACATCCCTGGGTGGGCACCTAAGTAAGGCTCTGCAGCTGGGCACACTGGTGGAGTCGCTGCTGGCCACTGGTGGAGCTCCAGCTCCTCACCTGAAATGCCGAAGCAGCCTGACACACGTGCTTCGAAGCTGGAGGTTCAGGGGGTCAGGACAGCACAGAAGAGGTCACCAAGTCCGTGTGAGGGGACACGCAGGGCCACAGGTGTCCCTTGCGTGCTGCAGCACCAAAAGCAGCACGTGGTGAGGAGCAGGAGAAGCTCTCACGCCTCCCCAGCTCCTGCTGATGTTCCTGCCTAGTGGCACGGCTGTGAGGAAAAGGGGATTCGACATTGCCCTCGTGTCACGGGGAACTATCCCAAAGAGAGGTCCCCGTTGTGCTTGAGGAGCTGTGGAGACACGGAGCGATGAGGAAATGCTCCCTCTGGGTGCCGAGAGGCCTTTGTTTCATTCCTTCTCAGAGTGAGAAGGCTCAGAGGGCTGCTGCAGCACACGGCTGGGAGCTGCGGGTCTGCAGACAGAAGCCATTCGGAGCAGTTTGTACGTCCCCATCCCCACGCTTTCCCAGGCGATTCCTGCTTTCAACCTGCTGCTATTTTGGGCTGTGCTTTGCTCATCCCACCGCATCCCCTGCGTAAAGCTGCACGTCCCCAGCAAGGCCGGCTGCAGGGGAGCTCCCCCGGCACCAGCAGAGCACCGAACGCCTGCTGCAGCGGGCTGGGGGCTGCCCATGGGGGCAAACCCAGTCTGATGGACACACCAGCAGCCATGGCACAGTGAGAGGACAGACCCTGGCTCGTTTTTCCCCAAAACAGGGCACATCAGCCCTGAGCGTGCAGCAGCACCCAGCAGGGAGACGGAGGAAGGTGCCTGAACCGACAGCGAGACAAAGCCTGGGGGAACTGGGAATAATCCCCAGGCTCCTGCAGCTGGAAGCTGCGGCAAGGCAGAGGCTGGGTGGGATCCCCCTGGGACCTGCAGGGCCTGGCAGTGCTTCTGCCAGGCAGGGCTCGGGGTTTGGGGTGCCCCTGTGGGGTGCTGCCTGCTCGTGCTTCCCTTCTCTGCATCCCGAGGGGCGAGCAGAGCGAGGAGCCTTCGACTGCTCAGAGCAAAAAATAAACAAAAAAGGGCAGAAATCGCCTTACAGCCCCAAATGCACTCAAAGCAGGAGCTGGATTTTTTTTTTTAATTTTATTTTTATTTTTTGCTCACAGGGAAAAATATAAATATATGCTGAATTAGGTTTAAAACCTAATTGCTAAGGTAAAACCTCCTCAAAGGTAGAGCTTCCCCAAATGCTTTCCATCCTCCCGTGCCCCTTTGGCCCGTGAGGAGGCACAGAGAGGGGCAGGACGGCCCGGGGGCACCCGGCCAGGTCCCGCAGCCTCCCGCAAGGACGGGGGGCGGCAGCTGCGGACCTAAAAAGGGGGAGGTGGGGAGGAAAAGACCCCAAAAGCACGGCACGGGGAGCAGCTGCAAGCCGCAGCCGTGCGGCAGCCAGCCCCCGGCACCGCATTGCGGGGCAAGGACGGGAGGGGGGCACGGCTCGGATCGGATCGGATCGTGTTGGATAGGGTTGGATAGGGTTGGATCGGGTTGGATAGGGTTGGATAGGGTTGGATAGGGTTGGATCGGGTTGAATCGGGTTGGATCGGGTCGGCTTGGCACGGCTCAGCACAGCTCGGCACGGCTCAGCTCGGCTGGGCACGGCACGGCACGGCTCGGATCGGCTCGGATCTGCACGGCTCAGCACAGCTCGGCTCGGGCACGGCTCGG
Source organism: Netta rufina (assembly GCF_964035555.1). Taxonomy (NCBI): domain Eukaryota; kingdom Metazoa; phylum Chordata; class Aves; order Anseriformes; family Anatidae; genus Netta; species Netta rufina. The sequence goes on from NC_140140.1 coordinate 5,148,189, forward strand.
CACAGCCCGCATGCAGCGCAGAGGCAGCTCGGTTCGAGCCAGGGCTGCTCCGAGCCCCGCATTTCGTTTCGCTGCCTTCATCTGTTTGCAAGGGGCTCGGACATTTGGGGTTTGGCTCCCCGCACCCCCTGCCCCATCCTATCAGCCCGCCCTCCCCTGCCCCCTGCTCAGCGAAGCAGGCCAGCCTCCTCGGATAGGTTTTCTCTTTATTGTTCGATATATTTATGTACCACATTATAAGTTAAAGATAGACTTTTGTTTTTCTGATATACATTTTTCATCTTATTTACCACAATTACACCACACATACATTGGAAACAGCTCCACGGATCTGGTAGATTGCACAGAATGAGTTTTGTCTTAGTTTTGTTTCTGTATCCTGAACGACGTCAAATCCAACAATATATATATGCTTTTCTTTTCATAATTTAGAAGTAACAATCGTTAAAATGAAACAAAACAAAACAAAACAAAATCACTGAGAAGTGGACTCCGGGTTTGTGATTTCAACCAGAGGCAAAATGTGATCGATGGGCAGCGCCGTTCCTCGGTGTGAGTCCGGGTGGGAGAATTCAGCAGTCCTGGCATCGCTGCGGTGTCAACGCTGCAGTCATCAGCCGGTGAGAGAGCTTGCTGGGCTGGCCACGCAATCCAGGGCTCATTTACTTCTCTCTCAACCCGTGTAAAATAAAGGAAGGGCCCTGCTCCCAGCGCCCGCAGCTTGCTCGCTTCCGTCTGTAAGCACAGAGCCCCAGTCCCATTGGGTCAGTGCCTGTTCCTCCTCCTGAAGCACCGAACCGCAGAGCTGTGAGGAGCAGTAAAGCTGCGATCGGTTCCCGACTGGTCCTTCGCGGGGGGCCAAGCTTCAGGCAACTAGTGAGGAGATCGGGATGGGGCACCACGTATTTTCCTTTAAAACATTCTAAATAACAAAAAAATATATTTAACTCTTAGCTTATTTAAAAAGATGGCAGGGCGAACACTGTCTTCTCCTCTTATCTCATTTAATTTGCAGATTTCTAAGACATAGAATTTGTTGGATGCAAGTAACGAAAATAATGACTCTCTTCATTCAAGGGATGCGGATTTTTTTGGCTATGCAGATGTTCGATGCGATTCTCTTGCTGCAGCCAGCTCTGGCCCCTCCTTAGTCTTCCGCGTTGGTTCTGAAGGCCTCTATGAGGCCTTCCAAAGAGTGGATGAAGCCCGAGACGCTGCAGATACCACCTATAACGAAAATGGCGACGTCGAAGAAGACATGGTGCCACAAGAGCTTCCTCCACAAGAGTTTGAGGTGGAAAAGACTGGGGAGCAGGAAGCAGAGCCCTGCGCCTGTGAGGCTCCCGGTAAGACCCATCAGGAGGGCAAAATGCGGGACATAGATGGCCATGAGCAGGGTGAAGACTACCAGGGCACATCTGAGGGTGAGTCCCCAGGACTTGAGCCGCCCGTCGCCCCCGTAGCAGTTGGGGAAGAAGGCCCTGTTTCCATCCTGGAAGAGGGATCGCTCCAGGACTTCCACAGCTGCAAAGAACGGCAGGGGGTAGGAGAGCAAGGCTTTGGCCACCAAGAAGATGTTGACTACTGCCCTAATGGTGGATGGCAAGTTGTCTGTGATGACCTCCTTGGTCTCATCAGCCCAGGTCAGATAGGCGACCAAGGCAAAGAGTCCCTTAAGGATGCAAGCTGCTATGTGAGTCCAGTTCATCATGCAGTGGAACTCCTTGGGGTTCTGCATGTTCCCCTCCAAGGAAGGCAGAAAGATCTGAGAGGTGTAGCTGAAGACAATGATGCCAATGGAGATGGGGAATTTCTTCACATCAATGTAAAACTTGACTTTGTCCCACGCCCAGTCGCGTGCCCTGGAGAGGCAGTAGGCGATCACCAGGATGTTGATCACAAAGTGGGCCAACGTGCAGAGCAAGCTGAACTTGGAGACTGCCTTGAGGTTCTTCAAGAACGCGCAGGGCAGGAGCACGGCCGTGGCAATGATGGACCACGACTTCTGGGAGACAGGCAGGTTCGGGAAGCTGTTGTACATCAGGTTCCCACTGACCACCACATAGAGGATGCAGGTCATGACCAGTTCAATGATCTGAGCCACGTTCACAATTCTGCCTCCGAGCGTGGGGAAGCGGGGCGCACAGCACGCGTTGGCTATGTCCACGTAGGAGTCTCTCACCCTGACTATCTCCCCATCCTCATTCTCTTCATAAAGACAGGCAATAAGGATTTTCCCAGTGTAGCAGCAAACCACCGCAGCGAAAATTATTAAAAAGAGTCCTAGGTATCCACCATGAAGGATGGCATAGGGCAGGCCCAGAACAAACATCCCCTAGAAAGAGACAAAATGGAAACCGTGTTGCTCGTCTCACCAAGGGGACCAGGCGGGCGCCTGCACCCAGGCACCCGCGGCCGCAGGCACACGCGCATGCACGCGCACGCTGCCTCGCTCGCACACGGTGACACCAACGCAGCCATCCCACACTCACACCACACAATCACGGCCGCGCACGATCACACACAACCCCTTTTTCTCTCCACCCACGCAATTACCCACGCAGCCACACGCGTGTCCTCGTGCACACCCACGTAATCGCACCCTGAGGTGCCCAGAGCAAGCAAACACGGTTGGGCTTTGCCCAAATCTCCACCCTGTCTGTCCCCAGCCCCTCTCAGTGCACCTAGACCCCTTCACCCACTGGCATTGCCCCAAAGCTGGGGACACACATGGAGAGGTGGCCCGGTCCCCCCCAGGCGCATCCCCCCCACCCGAGCCACCCCATCCCACCCACTGCAGGGGAGGTGGGCAACATGAAGAAATGCAGATTTTGGTCTTTTGTTTGTTTGTTTGTTTTGGTTGATTGATTATTATATTTTTTTGGTCGGGTAGGTGGGTTTTTCCATATTTTTTTTTTCCCCCCCCAGGGGTGTTGCGGTCACCCCAGTATGGGGATGGGAGTGGGGGCAGCGCGTCCCGGTGCCGGTGGCAGCGGGTGCCCGGGCGTACCTGGATGGCGTTGGTGACATTCCAGCCCGCCTCCCACGCCGTGATCTTGGGCTTGCCTTGCCCGGAGAGCTCGGAGCAGACCCCCGCGTCCTTGGAGGCGGAGGGCGGCAGGGGGCCGGTGCCGTCCCTCTGGTAGTGGATGTCCCCCTCCAGGGGCGGCTCGCCGCCCTCCTCGCCTCCCTCGCCCTTGAGGATGTCCATCTGCAGCCCCTGCCGGTGCTCCATGTCCAGATCGTCGCAGTGGGCGAAGCCCACCGCCTCCTCGTCGGTGGCCGCCTGGAAGCCCATCCTGGCGAACATGCCGCTCATCTTCGCCTGGGACTTGTTGGACACGGAGGTGGCCACGTTGGAGAGCTTGCTGCGGAGGAGCGTGGCCATGGTGGCGGCTCCGCACCCGGCGGTCGGATGGACCCGACGGGGAGGGCGAGCGGCGGGGGGCGGCCGGGAGCCGGGCTCCGGGAAAAGGGAGGCGGGGGCGGTGCGGGGGGGCTCTGCCGAGCCGCTACCTCCGCTCCCGGGCGCGCTGCGAGCGGCTGCGCTGCGGGCGGCCCTGGGGCATGCCCCCGCGGCGGGCAGGTGCGGGAGCGCAGCTCCCCGCCCGCTCCGCGCCCCTCCGCCGGTCCCCGCGGCCGGGCTGTGCTGGGGGGCGACGGTGGGAGGCTGTCCCCGGACGGTGGCTGTCCCCGGACGGCTGCTGTCCCCGGACGGAGGCTGTCACCAGCCGGCGGCTGTCACCAGACGGGCAGCGCGAGCCCCTGGCAGAGCGCGCCGCGTCTCCATCGCAGTGCGCCCACCTCGCGGGGAGAAGAGAGGGGAGAGGAGTGCTGCAGTTCTGGGGGAGGTACCAGCGGCCCCGGCCAAGCCCAGCCTCCCCCCCGCGGCACGGCGACACCCACGCCCGCCGGGCCCCGCCAGCAGCGCCGCAGCGCGGCCCCCCCGGCCCCGCAGCCCCCGCCGCCGCGCCCCGACCCCTTCCCCGCTCCGCTCCGGGGGCGGCCGAGGCACAAGAGCCCCCTCGAAGGGGCGGACAAAGGGGCTCCCGATCGCTCCTTAACGGAATTTTCCTCCCCAGAACCCCTCCCTTTTATTTTCTCTACCCAAAATTACGCACGGCCCCTTTGGAGGCTGGGGGCAGCTTGGGCAGGGGAGCCCCCAGCAGCTGCGGGGCACGGCGTGCCGGGGGGGCAGCGGTGTGCCAGCGGTGTGCCAACGTGCCAAAGTGCCACCGATGTGCCACCGATGTGCCAAAGTGCCACCGGAGTGTCACCGACGTGCCACCGGGGTGCCGAGCCCCGGCCGGGTTCTCTTTGCGCTCCCCCCGATCTTAACGCAGAGATTCCCCTTTCTTCTAAAAAACACACAAATATAGCTCGGTATTTTCGTTTTGCCACCAAACGCCCGCTCTGGTTTGGCACGGAGGAGCCTGGCCGCGGTTCTTTGTTCGCGTGTTTCCGAGGTGCGCAGCCAGCGCGGCGACGGGAGAAAGGAAGGGGGCCCTTCCCCAAGGGGGGGGCAGCTGGCTCGTTTGTTCCTTTGGGAAGGTAAAAAGGAAACTCCGTTTTATTGGTTTTATGTTTTTTTTTTTTTAATTACAAAAGAAAGGAAAAGCCAGCGGTAAATCATTTCCTAATATCGAGGCAGGGAGGGGGGGGGGGGATGCGGATGCAGGTGGGATGCGGCATCGAGCAGAGCTTCCAGAAAAAGCTTTGAATACCCCCCCTCCTTTTTTTTTTTTCCCCTTTCATTTTTTTTTTTTTTTTTTTTTTGACGGAAGGAGGAAGAAAATTGGGTGCATTGGGTGCAAAGCGGCTGAAATGCGTCAGAAAGAAACATCCCCGGTGAGGGTTTCTCACGGGGCTCTCTCGGCCGCTGCTTCCCCCCTGACATCGGACCCCAAATAATATAAAAAAATATATTTTTGTAAATGTTAAAAAAAAATAATAAAAGCGAGTGAAAGGAAGACGGCGAGGCACGGCGTGTCCCTGCCTTCGCTGTGCGGGGGAATTATCACATATCAGTGCACAAATAGGTCGAGAAAGCAAAAGAAAAAAGAAAAACCAAATCCCAAAAAAAAACAACGACTGCAACGATGAGCACCTCGGGGGTTAATTCAACGATTTTGTTGTTGTCGTTGTTTCTTTGTCTTGTTTTTCTTGGTTGTTTGTTTTGTTTTGATTTTGTTCCTAATTTAGCCTAAGACGAGTTCATTGTAAAAGAGGATGTGAAGGAGACCTGTTTCCAGGGGCTGCAGGGGGCATCAGGGAGGGGGAAAAAAAATCAAAACGAAAATTCACCCAAATCGCCGTCTGGTGCGTGAATATTCCCTAAAACCGCCCTGGCGCAACCCCCCCGCCCCTCTCCTCCCCTCGGCCCTGCCCTGCTGCAGCCGGGGGGGCTCCGCCGCAGCCCCCAGCACCCCCAGGTCCTGGGGAGGGGAAGGGGACCCCGGCACAGCGCCTGGAGGGGGAGAGGGGCTTTGGGAAAGGGGAATGGGGAAGGGGGCTTTGGCAGAGGGGATTTGGCAGAGGGGATTTGGGAGAGGGGTTTTAGGAGGGGGGCTTTGGGATGCTCACTGCGCGGTAAGGATGCGTCGGGTTCCGGAGACACCTTTTTAGAAAAAAATAAGCAATTAAAAACGAAAAGACCAAAAACCAAAATCAAAGATTGCCCCCGGAGCTGGGGGAGAAGCCCCGCTCCGTTGGGGGGGCTGCCCAGGCCGGGCTCTGCGACCCCCCCGTCGGATCGTGCCTCCGGGGAAAGACGCTTGGGGAGGGGGTGCCGGGGGGGGGCTCCTCACCGGACCCCCCGGCAAATCCCCTGCAGAGCCCTGGACACCGAGACAATGGGAACCGGGGGGGCGCGGGGGGGGGGCGGACATGCAGGGGACGCGGGGGGTGTGAGCGACAACGAGGGGACAGGAGGCGCAGGGGACCCGAGAGGTGCTGGAGGTGGCCCCGGGGTGCCCCCTGGTTCTGGTTCCAGCATTTCCTCGCCGCGTCTCCCCCCTCCAGTTGTGCCCCCCCCCCCCAAACACAACCCCGGCCCTGCCGCCCCTCCTGCCCCGGGCCCGAAGGAGGGGGAAGGAGAATTCCTTCGGCAGCGCCTGGAAAGCAAAGCAACCCTGAACTTGGAGCGGCGGCCAGAAAGGGGGGCAAAGCGCACCGGAGGGAGGGGAAAATATAACAATAACAATAATAATAATGAAATGAAATAAGAAAGAGAACAAAAGGGGAAAGAGGCAGAGGAAGAGAAGGAGAAGAGAAGCGCGGAGAGAAGAGGGGAGGGCTGGGGCATTTACCTCTGCTGCTCGCCCCATCGCTGCCCGCAGCCGGAGGGGATGCGGGATGCAGGGTGCGGGATGCGGGGATGCGGCCGCGTTACTCCCGGCTCCCCCTAACTCCTAATTACCCCGAGCGGGATAAGCCGAGGCAAACCTTATCCAAAGGTTAGCGGGTCTCAGGGGGGCGTTTGAGCTGCGAATCCTTTCAGAGGAAGCGAGGAGGAGAGCGCGCAAACGAGCCGCAGCCCGGAGCTGCCGAGGGCTCCCCGCCGCCCGGCGCTGGGCTTTTCGGGCACCGCTCTCCCCGCGGAAATGGGGTTGGGGGTCCTGGCCCTGCTCGGGGGGCTCAGCCCAGCTCCTGGGGGTGCAGCTCCCCGGGACCCCCCCCACGCTCCGGCAGATCCAGCCGGAGGCGCGCCGCTGCCTTATCTCCCCAGAGCAGGCTCGGGGGCTCGCGGCTGGGATTTCTGATTAACCAAGTGAGGGCAAAAGAGCTATTCACGCTCAAAAAATCGTTTGAGGAAGGCAGGCAAGGCCAAGCTGAGCAGGCTGCCCTCCCGCACAGCCCGCACCGCCAGCCCCTCTCCGGGCCGCGGGTGGCCGGGCGCAGCGGGGCGGTGCGGGAGCAGGACGGGCAGCCCCGCGGTCAGGGACCCCCACCCCAAAGGAGTCGTTCCTGCATTTTTTGGGGGCTGTGTTCTTCCTCAAACACAGTGTCGCAAATCGCGTCTGAAATTTAGATGCTTCCATATGAACAAGGGGATTTAAGGCAATTCCTGGGTGCTCAGTTTCATCCCCCTCTGCAACGAGCGTGAGTGTCCAAATGCCCCCCGATTCCTGCACAGACTCCACGCTTACACCACAAAAATTCCCCCCCAACACCCTGTCCCCCCCCAAAACCTGCAGCTGGGCATCACAGCAGAGCTGCCAGCCGCAGTGCCAAGAAGGCCGGGGGGGCAGCTTCTCCCCAAAACCCTGCCAAAATCCTCCCTGGCCACAGCTGCTGAAGAACCAACCCACCTGGCGCAGACCTGGCGCAGGTCAGCCCGGACACATGGCTTGGAGAAGCGACCCCAGCCCCAGACACGTGCCCGGGTACCTACAGAAGTGCTGGCAGAGGCCAGAAGAGGCCCACCTCGCCTCCAGCCGCCGCTGGAAGCCCCCCCTGCATTTATTGCCCCCCACCCCAGCAGCAGCAGCAAGCTCCATCCCGGCTCTGCCGCCCCGTCCTCCCTCCGGCACCGCGGGGGGAACTCTGACAGGATAATGAAGAGTTGCACGGTGTACTATAAAAAGGCAATTAGACAAACTGCTGGATGGGGACCAGCTCCCGTGACCTAGTTAATAGCTCGGGGAATTTCAGGAGGGTAGGGAAGGAAAATGGAGCCGTGGCAGCGCGCTGCGCAGGGCGAGCGGGGCTGCAGGAGGAAGGGCTGCAGCCGGCAGCCCCGCATCCCTGAGCCCCCCCGGGAAAGCAGCCCCACGAGCATGGGGCTGACGGCCCTGCCCCGGGTCACACCTTGCCCTTCTTGCATATTTTCAGTCCTTGCTGTCTGGGTATTTGGGGTGAAGATGCTGCATGTGGTATTAACGCTCGCTCACGCTGCTGCTTGGTTCGTACCTGGGGTCTTGGGGAGGCTGAATTCATTCGCAGGATGGTTTCCGAGTCAGAGACAATTAACTGTAGGCAGAATTATAATTGCCATGGAAATGCATGATGGAATAACATCCAAAAGGAAAGTCTCCAGGAGAATGCCCATAATGGGTGGGTTGGATTTATTCTTTTTCTTTTACTGAGCACAAAATGGCTGCCCAAACTGCAGAGACATAAAACAAAGAGCAGGCGAAGGGCTGCGATACTGTCACCACAGATTAACACAGTTTGTGGCTTAGCCCAGGAGAAAATCCACCTGAAGAATCCGTAAAAAATAAATAAAGGCTTCTTGATCTGACCTCAGTGTTTGCAAACAGGGATCTGTAAGAGGGAGACGACCTGTGCAGGAATTTCTGTGACTGCCTCATCCCAGAAGAGCCATGATAAACCCTGATCATCTGTAGACTAAACATTTACCATCATCTGACCACAACATGTTCTTAACAATACTTCCAATAAATTGGAATTAAATTTAACTCCGAGTTTGGCTTTATTGTTGTCATAAAAATTAAGTGATAGTCATTGGTTACTTGCGATGCCAAATTCCCAGGTCTCTACACGAGCAGTACCAGTTCCACGAGTGTAGCAGCTCTTCCATTGACGTAATATCCAAAGCTCCATCACTGCCCGATTAACTATGAAGGTATGTACACACGCTTGTGTTTCACAGAGACGATTACAAACTAGGGAAGAGCATGCTTCATGTGTGCCAAGATTTTCATTTCAACTTTTAAACAAAAAGCCCTCCTCTCCGGCAGCTGTAGACTCCAAGTGCTGCTTTCCAAAACTGAATCAGCTCAGCTCTCTTCCTGCAGCATGAAGTTGAGCTTGTGTAGGGATTATTTTGTGTGTGTGATTTCAAACTGAGTCCCAGTGGCTGCAGCCTGTTGTCGCAGACCCTGTGGCTGTGGCCACACACGTATCCTTGCCCCCCTGCCTCCTGACCCCAGCCCTGCCGCCCGCAGCAGGCTCAGCTCCTGGCCAGCAGCACCCAGCCCCAGCCTGGATCCGGCCCCGCTGCCCGGTCCTGTGCCTGGGCACTGAGGCTTCAAAGCAGGGCAGAAAAGCTGCTGTAATGGACAGGGGCTGGACTGTAAAGGAAATTCCTTCCTGTGCAGTCTGTAGTGAGATTATGTCCCAGTAATTAAGATTTTTTTTTAACCTGTATATTTCTCATATAATTTAAAATTATTTTTTCTTAATTTTTAAGGCCGTGCAGGCTCTGATGAAGGGCCTTGCAGAGCAGAGCAGCAGTGCTGGCAGCCTGCTCGCCTTTGGGGCTCAATTTCAGCAAGGTCCATCCCCATCTGCTCCTTTGCCTTCTCCCTTTTGTGCCCGGTTCTGACAGCAGCACCGTCCCAGCACGTCGGGCTCATGGCTCGGAGGGTGGCTCCTGCCAGCACGACCACGCAGCCCACACGCGGAGGTTGCTGTTTCCAAACCCGCAGCCTCCACGCGCTGGTGTCAGCAAGTATTTCTTGCCAGAAGCCAAAAATAAAAGCCACGTAGGGGAAGCAGTCAAGGTCAGGGCCGCACAAGGCGTAAGGAAAAGCAAGGAGCGCAGCGAGGCACGGCACTGCGCCATCCGAAGGGAAAGGCAGCTCAGCCCCCATCAGTACCAGCACGTCCTGCTGCTGGAGGGGATGACCCGAAATGTCGGGCTGTGCTGGAGGTCACCAGTCTGCTGTGGGCCTGCCTCCAGCAGGAGAGATTTGGGTCCTGGTGGGCATGGGCTGGGGGCTGCAGAGCACCGCTCTTAAAAAATAAAGCAAACATCAGCGACTTGTTTTGCAGAAAAGGTTCCTCACACGTTGCCCTCTTTCATCTCACACGTATCCGTGTGATCTGGGTGAGCTGCAGCACTGGGGAACCCGCAGGGCCCCCGGACAGGTCGTTCAGCAGGATTCCTGCAGCAGAAGCAGCCGTTTGGGCCCGGATCACCAGGGCATGCACAGACTCTGCCTGATGGCAGCCTCCACGCCAACAGGGGCTGAGTCCCAGGCCTGTGCCTTTATCATGAGGAGCATCCACTTACTGGTTTAGCCACTGGCTCTGATTCCATTTCAAATGCTCTTTTCTTCCAGCCTGAAAACCATTATTATTATAATTATATTTTCTTAGGTGTCAGTTTTTGCTTCTTTCTTTCGTTCGTTCGTTCGTTCGTTTTGTTCTTTTTGGATTTTCTTCTCTCTCAGATTGGTTTTATTTTACCTCTACAAAAGAGGCAGTGCAACACAGAGCCCCACCATGCTCCCTGTGCATTTCTGCTCCTTCTCGATGAGAGAAGCCCCGGGGCTGATCCCAGCCCCTGCAGCCATTCGGGTCACACTGCAGGTTTCAGAGGGGTTTCACCTTCCTGTGCTGTCCTTCCATCTTATCTCACACCACAAGTTCAAACGAGGGGAATCCTGCTGCCATCATTGCTCTTCCCCCACCGCTATCAGCATCGCCTTCTCCATGGGTGAGCTCTGGGCAGGAGGGGGACGCACTGCTCGTGCCCCAGGAAAGAGGGGCAGAGACCCCAGTGTAACAAAGACCCAGATGTGCAAGTCCGGATCCCAGAGCTGCTTTGAGGTGTCCGTGTGTACTGCTGTGGCCCAGCCACTTCATCCCTCCTGCAGGCAGGTGCCTCGCAGCACCAGCACCTCTGTGAAAGCTCCTTTCCTGCTCTGGCACTGGGGCTGCTCTGAGATGGGATCCTCCGAGGCTCCAGGCACTGCTCCTGCCCTGCACAGTGATCCGGGGGTCTTCGGATACAGGAGCCAGTCTTTGAGCCGTATTTATGACCTTCTATTCATTTACACCTTGGCTTAGACCTCTGCAGATGTGTACCGGAATAGTCATTGCTCAGGGGAGCCTTAAGAAGGCACAAAGCCCTTCAACTTTGAAGACAGCAGCCCATAAACTCAAAGGATTACTATCAAACAGTTGTTAGAGTGAACCTTTTGGCATCATGACAGCATCTTCTTTTAATAGAAAAGTACTTCTTAAGCAATTTAGTTAATTTGATTTATAAAAAAAATAATAGAAATTTGGAGAGTGTAAAACCTCAGGAAAAAAACAGCAGGGAAGGCAGCTCTGTGATTACCTCCCCCTGCACACACACAAATTATGGCTGGGATAAATTAGCCTTAAAGGTACTGCCACTTCTCCGTGGAGCACCTGAGAAAGCTGAGTGTGAAGCGCTGCGAGCCTGGGAAAGGAGAAGATGTGTGAGCTGAGAGCAGGATTGTGGTTTGGGAGCTCCCTCCTGGTCCTGAACTCCCTGATGTTTGGGTTCATTTACTGACTAAATGTGGTTGTGCTGGGTGAGGACCCTGCAGACCCATTCCCCTCTCGCCACCACTTCCCCACCCCAGGAGGTGCTACTCAGGATGTCCCCTGAAGGTGCTCTCTGACAGGCAACTGCAGAGGAGTCCAAAGCTGCCAGCTCTGATAAATGGATGTGGAATTATCCCTGCCCTTCTTTCTCTCCACTTTCACTCAGGGCTCTGCTCACTGGGTCCTGGTCACTGTGACCTTGCAAGTCCCCATGCCGCAGGCAAGCCACCAGGAGAAGCACCTCCTGAGTCAGACCTAATGTTGCTTCAGATCATCACCTTGGTTCCTCCGTTCTGTTTGTACCCATCAGTCAGAGCTTCCTGAGGAAATTCAACCTTAAAATGATTTTTCCATTAACCTTCCCCATAGGAAGCTTCCTGGGAGAATGCTAAAGCAGTCACCTTGAAAACAGCTCGGACGGCAGCTGAACAGAGGTCAGGCACCAGCCCAAAGGTGGCATCCAGCTGCGGTGACAGCCGAGGGGAGAGCAGCCAAGGAGCAAACATTGTGGGAAGAAACTTCTGGAAAGCTCAGCTGCCGAGCAGGCTGGGGCTGCGAGCAGGTCGCCCACGTCCCCTGGAGCTCAGGTGGTGCCCGGCAAGGAGACGGAGGTGTCCACAGAGCTGTCACTGTGGTAGAAAGCAGGGAGATAAGTCAATAATTGGGTAATCAGCAGCCTCTTACTTTTCTAATGAACCCGTAGGACAGGGATTTCCCCCGGCGCCCTCCCTCTCCTTTCCTGGAGCTCATCTTTCACTTTGTCGTGCAATTCCCTGCTGGCCAGCCGCAGCCTGCCGCGCTCCCTTCCCATTACACACTCGGCTGAGCCGAGGACGAAAGGGCCCCGGATTCCAGCGAGAAGGTAATTAATTGACTTTCCACTCTCGTTGCTATGCGGCAAAGGTGGAAGCCGCAGCAGCTACAGTTCATCCCTAATCCTGGAGGATTAGTCATGAGTGGCAGCGTTACGGAGACGATCGGCTGGACACGGCGAGGAACCAGGAGCCCTGGGTGGCATCGGCCACGTGTGGGTACCTGCAGAGCTCCTCCTGGGTGCCCTTTCTGCTTTAAACTCCCAGGGTGGGCAGAGATCATGGCCCCTGAGCCATCCCTCGGCGTGCTCCAGGCAGAAGCAACAGCACTGTCCAAGGCTGTAGGCAAAATCCATGGTGGCTCTCCCCATCCCCAGAGAGCACCTTCCCTTGTGTGAGCAGGGCACTGCACCTCCAGGGCACCAGGAATTCTACCAGAATTCCTTAAACAGTCATTCCTCAGCTTAAAACATTAAAGATAATTCTCTGCAGCAGAGACAGGGCGGCTCGCATGTGGAAAATTATTGGTATGTTGGAAACGTGTGTGAATTTCCACTCTAAACACAGTGAAAACAAGTTGCGCTCTCTTCAGTGGCAGTGATGAGTAGCTGGACAAAAATAGACCAGTTCTGGTACTGGAAGAGCTGGTAACACACAGGAACGCTTTCCTACTAAGCTTTATAAAGCCTGTAGTAAACCTGAGTAAGAGAGCAACTGTTTCATTAATTGTGCAAGAGAACTTATTCTCCCCAAGCTATGCATTTCTCTGATGATTTGCAACTCTGCTTTATCAAACGCCTTTGAAGCCCTATTTTAACGGTGTGCAGCCCACCTGCAGCACCCAGTCCCCCCATCCGCTGTGCATCTGGTGCTGCATCCGTCCACGCTGCCATTAATCCACTTGAGCATATTTGTGGTTGAGATCTAAGGAGACCTGATAAGGAAGGGGTACCTAGGAGGAGAGGTGCCAGCAGACCCAGGGGTCTCCAAGCTGTGCAGGGAGAGGACGTGCTCACTGGGACAGGTGAGACTCAGAACCTGAGCTGCTATTTGGGCACGTCCAACCACACTGGGCTTCTCCACACACTGGGATTTGGGGAATTCACTGGGGCTCCCCCGAGCAATCAGCGGCTGCCCCCTGATTTCTCACTTTCCTGCAGCGCGATGCCTCCGGCCCCGCCAGGACCTGACGCGCTATTTGCCTGAGAAGGTCAGCAGCAGGGCAAATATTTGCCTTTCCTGTGTCTCATTCAGGGCTTTAATTCTTTTAAAGTTGTATTTTATGACCAAATCTGTATCTCTCTCTCTTCTTCAGTTCCTTTTACTGTCAGGCAGTCTCCTTTGACTTTCAGTGAGCAACAACGCAGTGCGAGAACACACAAACGCAAAATGTGGCAGGTTCCAAACCTGCGTCCTAGTGATAGCACCAAAAAGCATCATTTTAACCTAATGTTTCTGGATGTCAGCATCACCTTACACACAGTTGACATGGACTGAAATGTAAGGTGACCTGTTTGGGAAGATGCTGCCACTGCCCCGTGGAGCAGGAGATAGCCAAGATGACAGCAGTGTTACCAACAATGGGCGCAGGGTGTCCGAGCAGATCAAGAAGTCACCGGCCCTGGGGTGAAATCTGTGAGATCCCCGTCTGCTTGCAAAGTCAGGGCCAGCTTCAAATCTACTCCACCTGTAAAAGCGTGAGGCTTGAGCCTGAGTCTCACCCTGCTTTGGTTCCACACAGACCTGAGCACAGGCAGTGCGCACACGGAGCTGTGAACGCATCCTCGGCCGCTGCTGTGCCCCAACAGCACCAGGAGGAAAAGCACACTGCTAAGGGTGGCTGCTGACTGCGCACGGCCAGGTCAAGGCAGACCAATCTTCGCCTTTCTGAAATCCCTACAGAGCCCTAAAAGCAACATCCTTCAGTATTCTTTGAGCATCATGAATGACCATATTCATCCCGATGTGCTGTTTACCCTGAAACCTACTGAAGGTGACTTGCCAGCAGCTGGTTTTTGTGATCCTCACAAACCACGTGGCTGCACAGTCGGTGCTACAGCAGCAGAGAAGCGTGCAGGCAGTAACAGCATCCCATGGAGCTATTTTCAGATGTTCCCAGCCTCCCTCTACATCACCATGGATGAGGGATTTCTGCTTGCATCATCACCAACATTAAATGTATTTACCTGCATAATAGCCGTGCTTCCCTCTCTCCTCCCCACCAGTTTGCTATCAGGAATGGCAATAGAGCTCCGAGATGCACTCCAGAGATACTGAAAAAAAAATCAAAGCTAAGATATTTTGCCGTTCGAACATTTAACACCTCACACAGATTTCAGCAGCTTGGAATTTACAGCACACTGCAGCCCGAGGCTGAGAAGAGGCATTTCTGAATGGGCACACACCCTGCTGCAGGGCACCGTGCCTGGGGGAAGCAGGTTTATTGTCCAAGCCATAACAAAATGAGTTGTTCTCTAACATGTGGAGTTGACAAATGCCTGTGTGTGCCCCATACGTACATAAAACTGCTATATGTACAAATACAGTGGCTATAGTAGACTCCTTTTTATTTTATTTTTCCCCAGGGAGCGAGCTGGCCTGTTATGCCCCTAAATTCTCCCTGGGGCTCTTCTCTGTTTGCTGCTGGGCAGACAGGGGAGTTGCAGCCATTCACCATCCACCCTATGTGCCCCAGTGGCCCCCTTGCTCAGAGGTTCACCCTGCTCTTTTGGGGCCAGGAACGCCGAGCAGCAAGCCCCGACTCACGCCGTTCAGCAACACTGAGCTGAGCAGGCTCGGAGCTCTGAGGCCAGAGCATTTTGCTGTGCTGCCAATATGCCGCACAGGTGATGTAGGGACGGAGAGCCAGACACACGGCGTACACAGAGCAGGGGGCTGTGATGATGTAGATAGCAGGCCTGAAGCAGCAGGAGCCGTCGGGGACTCGTTCCTCGCCTTATCTCCCTCTCCCAGCAGCCGGTTCGGCCGTTCCCAACGGCAGGTCCCAGGAGGATGCGGCCACCAGCGCCGCCGCCCGATAAGAGACCACGGCCGTGTGTCGTGCGTCTTTCCCTACACGCATCGCGCAGCCACAGCGGGCGTTGTGCCTTTCTGAGAGCTGAGGAGACGCGGGAGAAAGCAGATGCAAACGAATTCTAATTAAAATGCAGGGATTGGCTCCTGGTGTCACGGCGTTCGCAGCGGAGACCAGCCGAGGCCGCCTGATATTTGCATGCTGCAGTGTAAAGTGCAAGATTGTGCTGAACGCCACGGGGACAGCCAGGGGGGAGCAACACGATAGGTACCCCAGGAAAAAAAATAAAAGGGTCTGCACAGAAAATTCAGCATATTTTGTTCCCTATCCCCATAGCATAACATCAGGGATGGGACTTGGCGTGGGTGTTTTGAGGTGCTCCATGCGGAGCAGCCCATCCCCGAGAGCAGCAGCGTTCCTGCCCTGCCTGCAACACGCACCCACTCCAAGCTGCAGCCTCTGGTTTCCTCCTGCAGCTGCATTATGTTGTAAGTAAAAAAGCAAAGCTTTTGAAGGTATTATCCCTGCAGCTCCTTATGGGCACAGAGATCTCCATCACCACTGACTCAACAACAAAAAAAAAAAAACACAAGGTGAGGAAAGGATGGTCAAGTATTTCGAGCTATGGATGTACAAAACTCACAGCCTATGCACATACAGGCATGGAAACGTTCATCTGCTTACCTAGCGATATTTACTTGCCTAAGGTCATTAGGAGTAAGTTTTAGATATCCCCTGCTCTGGGGGATCTGGCAAAGAAGCTCCCAGCAGGTCATGCAATGGCCAGCGTCTGACTCACAGACGTGGAGCCGGGCTGGAAGCACAGCGGCACTGGGAAGTTGGAGGTGCAGGTCCCAAATGCGAGCTGATGGCGGGGGAAGTGCACCCTGCACCAGTGGGACATGGGCTGCCTCTCAGGAATCTCCTCTGCATTGGGAACAGACTAAAGGCAAGCTCTGGGAATCAAGTTAAAAACAGGAAAAGCTCTGGACAAATCAGACACACCAAGGAATTCCTTCTGTAAACAAGAAAAGTCCAGAATTTTTAATTATTTTTTTTTAAAAAAGGCCATTTAACGCTACATTTTTCCTATGTCTCAGCATGTCTATTGAAAAAATAGGAGCAGTAAACTTTATTTTATTCATAGATTTGGGGAAACGATCATTTAAAATATATATATGTATATATACATATATATAATTTTATCTCTGCCTTTAGGTCACCGTGCTTTCAGCATTTCTTTCCATGCACCTGAATCTAATCCCACGGCAAGAGGTGGAAGAATTTTTACAGCTTTTAGTGAGAGCTGGATCAGGCCCATCAGGAATTTCAAACCTCGGGTTTTCTGTGTGTGTTTTTGGTTTGTTTGTTTGTTTCCTCCTGCATTTCAGGATTCTGTGTTTAAGAATTGGTTATTTTCCAGCCTGCTAATGTTTTCAATTACACGAAGCCCAATTCAATATCTCTACCTGATTGGGAGACAGCAGGAGCTGGCTTTTTGTGTTCTGTGACCTAGAGCTGACTCCATTTGCTGCCTATCTGACTAACTAGTGAAGCAGAAAATGCACACAATACAGCACAATTAATGACAGGCTGAAAAACACACCAGATCCCAGCGGAGAGGAAGAAATTAGGCTCTTGCACAGTGAAGGAGTTTGTTGATGATGTTTTTCTATTTATAACGTTTTAAAGGGCAGGGGGGGTGAGCTAAGCTTAGTGGAAAACCCTTTTTTTTCCTTCTAAAATTGGCTTAATTTTTTTTTTAAATTGCAGATGCTGATAGTGAAATTCACACCAGCTGTGTGGCACTGGAGAGTGCCAAGAGAGGGGAAAGGGTTTCTGTGGCCGTAAACAGTGGGTCTCCCTTAGCAAATACAGCAAAATATTTAAATCTACATAAAGAAAAAAAAATAATAAAGAAGAACCTTCAAGTGATGCACCTTGCTATTACAACATATACCATTAAACAGGAATTGATTGCAAAGGCAGGGTAGCTTGGCTGCCTTTTTTTCTGTCTCCCTACCCAAAGAGACGAGAGGTGTTGGAGGCAGCAGCACCGACACTGTGCTGGTGATCTCTGCTCTCAGAAAGGCCACTGATGAGATGTTTTTTTCCTGCCGGGTCTTAACTTGAGCTGGAAATTGTCCTGCATACCAGGCTCCTTCACAGCTCCTTCACAGGCATCACGGCAGACCCAGCTCCAGCAGCACAAGCTGTGTCCCTGTGACGAGGATAAGGCGAGCAGGACCTGAGTTATCCAAACGAGCAGTGGTAAGGGGAAAGACGTGCGGAGGTATCTCAGTGCTTCACATTTGTAAATCAGGAATTCAATGCTGATGTCCCTATTTTCACTACCCTTCTATTCCAGGCTACTTCATATGTTTTTTTCTGTTTGTTTTATTTTTACAAAGGGCAAATCCTACCCCCGGGGATGCCAACAGGACACAGACAGTCCTTACCAACCCTTTGTAAAGGCAGGCTGCCACATTTAGAGTCAGTCTAGAGCTCCCCTTGATTTTCTGCCAGAAAGCCGCCACTCCTCTCCCTCCCACACGTGGCCCCTCAGTGCAGCACACGCCGAGCATCTCCCAGCAAAGCCAAAATACAGCCTTCCAGCCTACACACCTCTTGTCCCCACGTCCTCTTTCCCTCTGTGCGTGGAGAGGTTAATAGTGAGAGAACAACCAGCAACGCTTCCCTTTATTGTCGCTGTCAGCCACGAGCTTCACGCACTGCGCAGAGGCAGGCACTGCGCCGAACATAGGAGTATTTGTTTCCCCACTGCCTGCCTGTCACAGCCACGAGAAAAAATAACAAATTTCTCCACCACTAACAAATCTACCTGCAGGACGACTCAGTAGGACGCAGCAGCAACCCCACGGTACTTACAGAGAACAGGATTTCTTTACGTAGTCAAACCCCCAGGATTTTAAATGGAATTCAGCAACTTAGGTTCAAAATCCAAGCTCTCTTGATTGTAACTGCAGACTTGAGGGACTGAATCACTGAAAAAATTGGGTCTCAGACCGGTTGTGAACCAGGGAAATGGGAGCGCCTGTGTGACCACAGGTGGCTTAAGAGCAACTTCTCAGCACTCAGGAATTCAAAGGAAAAGTCGACACAGAGGGGGAAAAAAAGCATGTCATCGCCTGGCTTTGTGCATATTTACATAGCTCTGCTTGTGTGCTTGAATAGCTTTTGAAAAATAAATGGTCTCCGGCTTAATACCACTCACTTTAACACAAGCAGGTTTTGCTCATCCTTTCTGGGGAGCAGAGGGCAAGCCCTCAGCACAGGGCCAGGCCATGGCTGTGATGAGCAGGAGCAAGCCTTTTCTCCTCCTGGATTTTGATAATTCTACACTTTGGCACTGAATTTCTAATTCTCTCCTCTTTACAGGAACCCTGGAATGTTAATATACTATTCATTATGTATTTAAATGGAAAAAAAAAAAAAAGGTTTCAGAAATTCCAGTTCCCCCCCCAGATCACAACTGCTTTTCTGCACTTTCCCCCTGTTTACGAGGGAGACTTCTCACTGGATCCAAGTGGCAATAAAAGGCCTTGAGAGAGCTTGCAAATGGATTCTAAATTGATGCATAAAAGCTTCTTCCTCCCCTCAAATGGGAGGAAACTAATGAGTTTTAATTCCTTGGAAGGTTAGTTGCTTTGGTAGAAAAAGGATTTTCCATTAACAGCAAGTCACCTGGTTTGCAGACTGGTTTCCTCTATCCATGCATGTCCTGACCAAAAAGCCTTTGATTAAGACTGCATTTAATCATTCAAGAAATTACATGGAGTACTGCAGGAGCAGGTTTTACTTCATAAACGTTCAGAAGCAAGGACAGGGAAAATAGAATAAGCACGTTAGCCAGAAGCCAAAATGTGGGCACATGCACTGGCACTCTGGTACACAAGCAATCTTCATATGCTTGGAGAAGGATGCTAAAAACCAACAAAAGCAGCTTCAGAACCATGAAAAGAACAGCTAGGCGCCCACTCTCAAGCCAAGAATAATTATTTTTTCAGTAGATAACAGGGAGAGCCACAAAGAGCACTGCAAGGGGGCACTGAAACCCATTTTGGCCAAATGTGGCCCACATAAAAATGGCCCATGCAAAGCATCAAAGCCCTGTCACTGTCTTTCTCTCTCCATTTCATTCTGTGGGGCATTCACACCATGCAGGGACCTCCCCCCCTGCATCCTACGGATGCTGCAGCTCACTGCTGGCCAGAGCAGGATGCTCACAGGAAGATTTGCAAAGGGCAGCGTCTGGAATTGGTGAGCCGTGGAGAAGCAACGCGGTGCGGCCCCAGCAGATGCTCACCGCTCGGCATCTCTCATGATGCCCTGTGCACGGGGACAAGGCAGCATGTTGGTGCCAGCCGCATCCCCGCGTAACCACGGAGCAAGCCAGGGGAGCTGCAGGAGAGAAAACCAAAAAGAGAAACCTCAGGAGTGAGATTTATTGCTTCGTTAATAATATCCTTCCCTTCCCAGTGACCCCAGCGAAGAAAGAAAGGGCTGAGTGGCTTTATCTTTATTCAGTGCCGTGGTCCTTCTGGGACACTTGACCGTGATTGCATCATTTTCGGTGTCAGACTCGATAACGCACCGATTGTGTCTCCACATTTTTCCACGGCAGAGAACTCCCCCAGCAGCCGGGATGGTTAATGGGAACTGACGGGCTCCCGCGTCCGCCCGCGCGGCTCCCTTCGGCTTCCTGCTGCAGCACATTAACACAACAAATTAACATTGTAATTGCCTTTTAACTATTTATTGCTGTGGAAAAGGGGAAAGGGAAAAAAAAAATAAAAAAGAGACCGACCACAGGCAAGGACCCAGGAGAGAGCTTAGGCAAGCAGGTCGCAGTCTGCACCTCCGTTTATTTCTATTTATAGCCAGCCATTAAACTGTGCTAATAAACAGCCACCACAGGGCATGGCAAGTCCCTCGCTCAGGCACAGAAGAAGCAGTGAGTTAAATATATTCAGTGTGCACAGCTCACAGGACTGCTACCAAAATCACAGGGATGTAACAGCAGCCTCAGCACCTCTCAGTTAGGTCCATTCATGCAGCGGCAGGGGCACTGCAAGGTCACGCGCATGTGGCGTGTGTGTATGTACACCCAGCACGTAAATAACAGGATAAACCAAACAGGGCACATTCAAAGAAAAATACCCGGTACCAATGACTCAGATTTAACCAATTATTTCGGAAAAGGACAATTCGGAGCGGTTCATAAAGCAATTCATCGGGGAGAGAAGAGCCCTTTTATCCAAACAGTGGCACAACGCATCTGCCACCAATTTCTCCAGAGCAATAGCCTCAAGAAAAGTGTTTACCGTGCCTCTCCCTCACATGCAGTTGATTGTGATGCCACTTCCACATACACACAGCAGTTTCTACGGAGGGTTGAATCAAGTCCTCACATAACCTGCATGTTTAATCAGATTATCCAATGAAATAATACAGCCTTAAATGGAAAGTCTGCTACTCCCTCAAGCGTTTCTGGAAAAGCTTTCATTGCTTGTTCTTCTGCTTAAAACACACGAGCAGCACTGTCTTCTGCCTCTATTTTTAGATACCCAGACATCCGCAAAGCACCCATCACTTTGACTTCTGGATGCCAGTACCTCACACTCCTCATCGGATTACGGCAGCCAGAAGCACCACGTTAATCTATAAAGATGCAGGGCAGGCAAAACAACTGCAGCTTCTCTGATTGTGAGCAGACACAGGAGGAAGAAGTGCCTGCTGATGACGAGGTTTCTGTAAGGAAGGGAGAGAAAGCCCAGCAGGGTGCTGGGCTGGCTGTCCAGAAGCACAGCAGCACGTACCCAGCAGAGGAGCAAATGCAGAGCCTGGGTGAACGCCGGGGTTCCCAGCACCTTTCTTGCAGCCGATCAACAAGATGCTACACCACAGGTTTGCTTTTGGTCCCTCCTTGCCATGAGACCAACACCAGGACCAAATCCGCCCCTCGTGGTGCTCCATTCCTCCCAGCTGGGGATGCTCCAGGCTGAAGTCTTTCCAGCAAGGACATCCAGGCAGGGAAAGGCCTTTGATGAACCCTGAGCAGAAAGCACTGGAGCTGGCAAATCTCCGGGTGGATTTCACAGGTGGAAGGTCGCTGCAGAGCTCTGCCACAGGCAGTGTGTTTTCCAGATGCAAACCCTGCAAGAGCTGTAACACTTCTGATTATTGCACCCCATGGCCCCTTCTCTGGGTAGGCACACTGCCTTGCTATTGATTCACAATTTAATCCAGGGTCTCCAAATCAGTTATTTAAGCAACAATCCAATAGGTCACAAAATATGACCAGGCTCGGAGGTGGTACGGCACTGTGGGCTCTGTAGCGGCGAGGGAGCAGCGCAGTGGCCCAGCGCCGTGTTTAAGCCCCCACAAACACCACGTGTCACAACACGGCATGGTCCCAAGGGCGAAACTGGGGAAAAGTGACACAATCAGGACAGCACGCCGAGCAGCCTGGTTCATGGCTGCGCTCACACCCCAGGCCAGGACCCTGCGGTGAAACTCCCGTGGTGCTCAGCGCTGCTGCCCGGAGCTCCCCCACCACACCCAGGCTTGGGCACATCTGGAAATGCTGGAAAGGGCCCCAAAATGCAGCACCCAGGCACTGGTTTCCACCAGACCCATACAAACCCAGTTACCTATATAAGCTGCCACAGAGTAAAACCAACAAACCCCCGGCCACTTTTCCCCATCCCTGGCCACTAAAAAGCAATCACAGATGAATTCATTTCATTAAAATATCTATTCTGTTTATTTTCTCCTCCTTATGACCACACAGCCCAGGTAAAGCAGGTGGGAAGCATCCCCCTGCACCACCGCGCTCGGACAGTCCCCAGCTTCCAATGCTTCCTCCAGAGGGCAATTGGGTGGAAAGGGGGACATTTTGCAGTCATTACAATTTCATTTCATTTTTAACCGACAAGCTGCCATCTCAAAAGCTCCCTTGTGAGCAGGAGACAAGCAGCCTGGGGGGGGGAGAAGCAGGGGGGCTGCAGGAGCAGCCGGGATGCTGTTGGAGCCGGGGGGGCTGGCCCCTTGCCAGCCTGGTCTGCTGCCTGAAAAATAGCAGAGCTAATAACCTCAATTACAGCCCAGCCTCTCCGGGGGTAGGCGATGATGCCTTTGTTTATCTGAATCCCGATGCGAAAGCAAAGATTGTTTTCTGTCTGTGGGGGCACATGGCGTACAGACACTGGAGAAATAAGCAGCCTGCAGAAGGTCAGCTGTGCTTTCTTCCATAATTTACCCTAGATGCTAGCAGCCTTAGTATGCCTTCAGTTCTCCTTTGGGCTCCTGTTTTAATTTGGCAGTGAGTTGCCAGGAAGGTGGCTACTAATGTGTCAGCCTCAGCTCCCCCAGCCTCAGTCCACAGAGCTGGACCCTGACCGCATCAGGGAGGGCTCGCGGTGACCCAAGGGTGACCACAAAATAGGTGCAAGGGCTTTGTCAAGAGGCCTGGAGCTACTCTGTAACAGTATGTGGGGCCTGATTATCAACATACTTGTTTTGTGACTCTATTAGGTGGATAGAGATGCCCAGAAGGAGCAGGTAGAAAGACAACAGCCATGACTCTTGAGATATGGCCCAGGAGAGCCGCATCTCAATGGATATTTGAAACTTAAGCAGTGCTGGACCTCTTGCAATTTTCCTCTGTATTTACACACCTAGAACTACATGGAGATGGATCAGAAGCATTCCAAAACCCACAAGAGAAATCCAGAAGGATCAGGTAGAGAAACCACCTCCTTCACCATCACATAAAGGACCAGAAAATGGAGCATGCAGCACCCACACAGGGATGAGAAAACACAGCACGCACAGAGGAGAGGTCTGCCTCTATCACCATGAAGAAAAATCAGCTACGCAGAGCCTTCATGGAAGAGGACCGTTGCTATAAAATCCTTTGTCATATTTAAGTGCTGTTCCTGCTGATAAAATGAGCTGTGCCTCCATTCACGCACGGCTTCCCTCCGCGTGTCGCTGGACACGGGGCCCTGCAGGCTCGGCCAGGCACTGGGATCTGCCAGATGGTCCATACGGATGGTCCTGCACCACAGCTGGAAGGTGGTGCTCGCTTTGCTGCATTTTTTTTTTTGTTTGTTTTTAATATAAAAAGCCACGTGAAGAGCTATTTCAGTTTGAGGTTCCCCTCAGCAAGCCCAAGCGTGCCATTCACTGTGCTGCTGGCAAAATGCCTTCAGTCTGCATGTGTATAAACCCCACTGTGGCTGAACTTACGTAACTGAAGTTACATTTTAGCAATTCCCTTACAAAGCAGAGGCCATCAGTCAGCACTTGTGAACATGTCACAAGCCAAGCATACGCCCTACATACACACACAAGACACAAAGACTTTGTTTACCTGGAACAGCGTAAATCCAAAGACACATCTCAAAACTCCTGTTCCCACTCGGCAGAGGCAGGCAGACACACGACTTCTTCCTGGTAGAAGCCAGTGAAAACATACAACGCATGTTTTTGGCAGCCTGAAGCTTGGTGGAATGTGTTAGCAGGGTGTGGGAGATGTATTTACAGAGATGGACTAAAACCTGCCACTCCTCACAGCGAGGTCACGCTGCCCACGGGTTTTGTCTGCGGAAAGCCAGCACCTAACAAGCAATACAGCGGCTCACGCTGGATACCCCTGCCTCAGGCGAAGAGTCAAATCTTTTCCTAGCTAAGAGAGCCTTGCAATTTAACCTTTGCCTGATTTCACACATGACCGGCTCTTAAAAAAAATATTACAGCAGAACAACTGCGAAAAGAGGAGGAGGGAGTTAGGGTACCTCTGACCTTGTTTGCTTGCATTAAGCAAGGAGACACGAGAGGGGGAGGTGGGTGTCTAGCACAGCCACGCTAACCCCTGCCAAGGGCACAAGCTAGCCACAAAGTCACGTCTTATCAGCCATGGAGGCCTGCTGGAAGTCTCACAGACGTACAGGAGGAGCCATGGCCTTGTCTTCCCTGGCTGACCATCACCTGAGCACGGGGCTCGGCCATGCTGCACCTCTGCTGGAGTCCTCACAGCCCAGCTCCTCAGCCTGGGCCTTCTGAATTCAAAGTGTTTTTCCTCCTTTAAGGACATTAAAAACGCACAGAACATGGAGCTGGCAGTTTACCCTGCACACATCACTTGATTTTTCAGTAAAATCACATAACCACCAAACAAACGATCGGGCTCATCAGCCACTCTCCCTCAACAGCTTCTCCAGGCCCAGGGCCCCAAATCCTCCTCTGCAGGAGGAGCTCGCTGGTAGCACTATTCCTGGCACATTTTGGCACTGTGATGGAAGCTGCGACATTAATGGCCCAGGCAAAGGCACGCAGAGCAGCAGCAGCAGCTGGAATGGCCCCAGGAACACAAAAAATACAGCAGGACCGGGGCCAGCTGGAAGCAGCACCACAGCGCTGTGGGACAGGTAGGCCCGGCCTGAGTGACTGAGCGGATAACCGCGTGCCCCGTAACGCTGAATTTAAGTCATTCTACATTTAAAAGTAAGGTTTGGTTAAACGGCTGTGTAGCAACTCAATTAACACATTAAAAAGTGCTTTGATTTTCAAGCTTTGGGAAAACAGAGACAGTAAAGGATGCTTTCTGCACCCCATAAGATGAGAGGGAAGGGCAGTGGGGTCGCTGCTGCTGTTTGTGGGGGATCTCTGGGCTGGAGGCCGAGGGGCGGCTGGCAATGTCCCTGTGTGCCGGGGGAGATGCGCCGGGAGATACCCTGGCTCTCAGGGGCTGAGGATGTGGAGCAGGAAAAGATTTCCCGGAGAAAACGGCTCGTGACACTGAGTGGTTCTGAAGTTTGTGGAAAGCGCCCTGAGACGACTAAATAAAAACATGTCACCGAGATCATCTCATCCTCACGGAAAACAATTTTGTTCTGAACAGAAAGCAGTATCTCCCAATTCTGAGCTCAGATAAATTTGAAATGTAGTTAAGTTTTCCAAGTAACTCCTCAGCTACTGCTTACAACCCTAATTATTTAAAAGCACATTTGTTCTTGAGAATGTCTTTAATCTTGCACGTGCACACCCATACATTACCTTTGTCAATAAAGAGACACAGATTTCATTAAAATCAAAAATTAATTTTTAAACCAAAACAATCACTCATGACCTGACTGGAGGTTTATGTGGAACAGTAAATGATTGTATGGACCTATACATATTTCATTTTTAGCCTCTTAAAAAGTTGCTCTACTGTGAAATTTTGAAGTAAAATTAAGCAATTTATTTGTATATCTGTACCACTGTACAGGGGTGTACTGCTCAGGCTTGTGGGTACCAGATAACCATAAAGAGGCCTCTACTACTTTTTAAGTTTCTTTCCAAGGTTGTTGTACACATTATTATATGTTACTATAGCCCAAAAAAATTAACCAAATTTGACATCTCTTCATATACACACACACTTCTGCTAAAGATCTTATAACCTGCACAGACCAAAGTACACCAAGGGAATACTTCTATTCTACACATGATATTAGAGATGCTCAGAGGATACATTCATGGTTGTTTTCAGGGTTGTAATGATGCCTACAACCAGATAAAACCAAGCCCAGCCCCTGCAACTTGCCAGTCTCACCCAAGCACCCACCACCAGGCTCCCCTGTTCCAGGCACCAGCAATTCTGGGGGGTGCCCTGGCTCTCAGCTTCATTTTCTTCCCCTTCATTGGCACTTCCAAGCTTTCCAAGGGAAGCCCCAACTCTAATAATCCAAGCCCTAGCCCCGCAGAGGCTCCAGCTCAGCACTACAGAGAACATGGGGAGAAGAGCAAATGGCTTTGGCCATTGCTTCTCTTCTGCATCAGACGAGCTCACCTGCTGTTCACCACTAACAAAAGGACAAAGAAGGAACCCCGCCAGCTCCTCAGCCCTACAAAGCACCACAGCCTTTAGCTGTCAAGGAAAGCAAGGAGGCTGTCTCCAAGCCCCACGCAGGACCACTTTCCCCCAGCCAGCTGGGCAGCAGAGGGGCTTTGCATTTCAGACGGAGCCTCCAGCTCACTTTGTGTAATAACCCTATGATTTAGATATCAAGGCCAGGCCAATGAGGGCTCAGTAGCAGCAATCACAGTATTTTCAGCCATCTAACCTAGTGCAGAAGCCCTTCTGTAATTCCCTCTTCCTAGCACATTATCTTTAATCATAGGCATAATAGAGGTTCAATTTGAGCCCTCAGCTGCATTTTGTTCCTTATTATTCACAGTGCTGCATTTTCCTCAGCAATAAACAATTTTCCCCCATTTCATTTTGCATTGATCTGCCTCAAAGTTCAAAGAGGTTTTTTAAGGTTTTTACAGCCCTATGTGGAAGGTCCCAGCCAGTAATGAATGAAGATAGAAACTCAGGGCTTTTCCCCAGAAAATTGAATTGCACAAAGCAACTGCCAGGAGAGTACCCACTTTCTTTGTTCCCTTTCAGAGAGCATCCTTGGCAATTTGATAATTATTTGCAGCCATTTGCCAACACCTGTTTCATCCAAAGCCCACCATCAAGGGTTGCTCCAGCATGTACACTGGCTGGTCAGCCTGCAGCCTGCCCCAGCCCAGTCCCAGAGGAGCGTGCCCACCTCCACGCTTTATTATCCTAGGTCTGGCCTTCACTTCTTTCCTCCAGTACTTTCTGAACAAGCAACATCTTTAAGCAATACTAACAGTCTCAACCATTTAAAAAGAAAGTTGCCAAAACATGAGATTAATCCAGCCTGTGTAAATACACAGTTTTCCCTTAATTGACTCTTTAAATGCACCTGTGTCGATGCAGGCACCACAGCAATGTATCAGCTTGAAAGACTGAAAGGTCTACTCCCCCCTAGAGGCATCTGGGCTAACATTTCATAAATTACAATCATGTTTTCCTTTTCTGTTAATATTTTCATTCCAAAGGTCATTTAACACACACACACACACTCACAAAGCACAGGAAGATGAAGGAAGCTGCTTGATTCCCCCACTTGGAAATCAGTTGCTCCATCAGCAATGCAAATACAAAACCTCTGTACAAAGATAGATCTATCTAGCAGCGAGCACACTCACCTGGAAAATGCACTTGACCATCCAAGCCACAGGAGCAGGCGGACCCACTTCTCCAGGTGTACACGAGGTTACCAAAAACATCAGATTGTCTTAGCTAAGCTGGGTGCTTGAGCTCAGCACCTTCACGCTACCCTTCAGTCACCAGCCTTGGACAGGAGCTCCTGCAGCCACCCAGATGGACCAAAGCTTACGGGGACGCCACGTCTGCTCTGTTGCCCCAGCTGGCGTCACTAGCAAGGGATGCTTGGTCCCAGCCCAGCCACTGCCTGAGCAGCACCTGGACAAAGGGAATATTATTTATACACAGACCTGAAAGCTTTTGATGAGGGATCCATAAATGGTTAACTCGCTGCCTTAAATATGTAAGGAGCACAACGTTATGTCTTACTACTATCATATGAGGCTGAGAAGGTCTGCGTGCTCCCATCCTAGAAGGTGTCAGAAGCTTAATATTAATTAAATAGCAGATTTAAGGTTATTGCTCATAATCACAGCTGTGATCTGAATTATTGCTTGATGATATTCCCCTTTTGCTCGCTTGCTGCTTTTGATTGATTATTTGCATTTGCTGGTTTATAATGGGCATCTATTGCTTTGAACAGAGCCATCCTTTTTGATTCTAACTGCATTACATCCTCTGGTCAGATGATGGATTGGACTTTTGAGCAGACCATAAACACCAGCCCGTTCTTGCTAGCGCGATATGTATCTATGTTCCATATTCGCTCTTCAGTGTATCCTGTATTCAATCATCCCTATATTCATTTCTCCTGATATTATTATTATTAGCCTTAGGGAACTTGTTTTATAGGCTATTTAGTTTGAATTAAGCATGTATGTCAGTCATTTCTTGTTTCTAAAAACACAGACTATAAATGATAGCGTTTATGCCCAGATTCAGCTTTGGATTAGCTTCCAATCCTTACCTATATCTAAAGTATTATTATTATTATTATTACTATTATTAGTAAAACAACTGCTAGATTCTCAATCAAAGACTTCCACACACATTTCCATGGGCTTTTTAGTAGATTCATTAGGCATAGAAAGAAAAAGGAATTTCCAGCTAACAACTTTCTTGTTTAATCAGATGTGGTCTCAACAGAAAAAGGCCTTTTGCCATTTTTTTGACCAATATACTGATATTTTATCCAGGTTCATCTTTGTTTCAAGTACATAGAGATTCATCGAAATTGCTATTTATAAGTTGACAAGGTCATCTAGGAAAAAGTAAACACGCAGACACTGTGGTAAGGGACTGACCACTTTTATCCAGCTTGAACAAGGTTGAATCAGTGCACTGTTGGTGTAAATTAAGTGCACACAACCTCAAACAACCACGTGCACAACTTAGAATGAAATGTTCAGACATGTAATCAGACATTTCCCCACCCTTCTTCTGAAGCAGCCTTATTACTAAGGCTAATTAGCCTAATTCTAAGGCTTTGTCCCCTTCCCACGAGTTTGCTAGCAAAGCACCCCTCAGATGACACAGCCCTCAGATTGTTCCCCATCATCCCTGCACTTTCTTCGCCCACAAATGACTCACAGAAACCTCTCTGGGGTTTTCTCAACTCATCAGCATCGTTTGCAAGAGAGGGGAGGGTGCTGTCGCCTGCTGCTCTACGCCCCTTTGGAGCAAGGGTGAGTCACCATCTCCTAATTTTGGCCTGAAACCCACAGATCGTCTAACACGACTGAACGCAGAGCAGTCACGTTGCAGGCACAGCACAGGGAAGTCACTTCCCTGCTCCTGCAGTGGGCACTGCTCAGCCTCAGTGATTTCTCTTTACTCTGACTCACAATTTCTTTCAGGGTGCTATCCATGTCTTGATTGTTTTGGTGGCTTTTTGTTTCAAGTTTCCAACTCATTCAAAATCACAATGCATTTGCAGCATACCCACTTCTGGAGGCATTTACTGTAACAGGACAGTCCTTAGACTTGTGCAGCGTGAGCTGGCGTGGTTTTGTCACATACCATGGGACAAAGCCCTGCATTAGTCAGCCGCAGATCTACAGGACAAGCAGCCTAAAGCGCAGCAGCGGATTATGAAACTATTTTGTCACATCTGCACTGGAAGATTAAAAGCTGTCAAATGATTATCGTCTTGGAAATAGGTTCTCTAGCAAAGTGAAGATTGAAAACAGCTGGGACTGCATCATCTGAGCTGAGCACTGTTAAAACTGGCAGACTATTTGCTTTCTCTGCTATTTTTACATATTATCCAGCCACCTGACCAGATATTCTGGTTTGCAGGGAAGCCTTAAACTAGGTACAATTTTTCAGATGGAGATTTTCCTCAACCTTTGGTATGCATTAGACAGGGTATTTGGGATAGAAAGATAGACAAAAAAAGTCACGTCCTCCAAATCTGGGTTGAAAGCAAAGCATCTGTGAGCCAAAACATGAACTGGAAAGACAAATCTAATCTCGATGACAATTCTTGTTCTCTATGACTCCATAAGTAGCAGTATCAAAGCAAAATGACCACCCCCCCACACGCTGGCAGCATGCCTTTAAATCTAAGGAATTAAAGTGAAACCAAAAAATCATCAGCAAATCATGCTCCTGGTCACCAGATGCAGCAGCGGGCATCCCTGCACAGCATACCACGATTCAAGCCCTGGAGTACGTGGGGACTTAGTCAGTGCCCTGCAGCCCAGCACATCAAGCGATGACTCAGAAATGGCTTTGAGAGCAGAGGCATCCTGGGGGACAGGACTGCAGGAGTACAAGGCATCATGTCCTCTCCGTTTAATCCTTGCTAATGCAAGCAAGCTACAGGACTCCGTTTATAACAGTAGCTTTAAAAATAATCCTTTAACCACCAAAGCAGCAATATTGGTCACGGCGTATTGCATTTGCATCCTACTGTAGGGATTCACACGTGTGTATCTGTACCCAGAGATGGGGCACGCAGAACAGGAAGAAATGGGTGCGCTGAGCAGCCGCAGTGGGGATGCGAGCTCCAGCTGAATTGTGTTCATCTCATTAACCTGCCAGCTGTAGCACTCTGATGATACAGATATTTCCCCGAGAGCCCTGATTCATTGGGTCATAGAGATCAGAAGCTTTAGGAGAAAATGGGGGGGGGGTAAAGATATTTTTATGCCTGTCTTAGAAGGTCAGGATTTCAGGGTTTGTTTCTTTAAACATCTAAGTCCTGATCTCAGAAACAGCCTTGCTGAAATGCTACGGCATCAAGAGATCCCATTTTTAGGTACTCATGCTTGTAGGGTAATGATACACCAAGGGTCGCAGGCAGACAGTCCAATATAAAAAGTGTTATTTGTGATAACATAGATTAAAGTCATGAACTGGCAGTGATGGACCTAATTAGAACTCCTTATTAGCCCTAATGGACATATTTTTGGGTTTGCTCGTTCCATTATATACACAACCATGGTAGAAAGGGCCCCCATAACTCCAGCATCATCCCATCTACCACTGAAGCCTATGCTTCACATCAGGAAATCCACACATCACCCCACAAACACATCACATCACACAAAGGTACTTCAAGCTCCGTGGCACTTCACACAGCGCCTACAGAGCACGTCTGATCAAGGAGCAGAGTGGTTAGATCAAGGAGCAGAGTGGTTAACCACAAGGTCCAAACCCACACCACCTCTGGCGATTTCTGAATCTTCATTCTCCGTTTGTGAACAGCTCCTTCCCAGTGCTACAAGGACCACAGGCTGTCACGAGAGAGGATCAGAGCAGAGACTTTGTCCCAGGCTTTGTATCAACCCTGTGGGTCCCAGGAGGCACACAGACAGGAGCATTGCAGATACCTTTGCTGGCAGAAGTGACAGAACTGCCACGCTTCCTGGATCTAATTCCTTCAAACTCTGAGGAAATAGATTATTTCAGGACTAAGACTGCTTGAAGGGAACAGTTGTCACCATGATTTTCAACATGAGGATGTTACAGGAAGACAGAGGATGTCAATTCACAGCCTCCTAGGTACAGTAATTAGGAGGAACTATCAACTCCACATCTACCTGGGGCCTGCAGCCTGCACTCGTGAGCTTATTTGAAGTATACAGACACATAAAACATCTCATGAATACCTGGAGATTCACAGTGTGAGCCTTCTAATAAGTGAGCACTCAGGAACATTACGAAAAAAAGTTAGGACTCTTAAATAAATTCCATGCTGGGCACCTGATTTGTAAATGTTGTGTTCAACCAAACAAAGAGCAGAGCCACCTCAGCCTCCTGCCTGCACAGCAAAACCTCTCGGCTGGGTTCAGAACAAGTGACAGACAACTTACCCACTCAATTACTCACAGAAGATATCCAACAGATACGTGCTAAATATTAGGGAGTTAGATAACACTTTAATTAAGCTTAATATTTTGAATAACATGGAACCATTTGTAGTAATTTCATATTCCATAGAGAAAATAAGAGGGTGTTCTCTACCAAGGAATAATCTGAAAGGAAGCTTCATTAAAAGAAGCCAATTTCCCCATCCCTGTACGTTTATGACAAGCTGGCTATTCCAATTTATTTTGAAGTTTTACATTCTGAACCTGCTACCCTGAACGTGGTGGACACAGAGAAAAAGACCTTCCTGAGCTACAGAGCCCCAAATTTCCATACATGGTGCAGGAGACAAAGCAAAGCAATTCAGCAGGGTTCTTCAGCACGCTTAATACCTCAAAGGGAGATAATAAAACTCAAACCCACCAGCATCTGTGCTTAAATATCCATAGAGAGAAGCAGGAGATAGGTGAATGTTGTTACACATTTCAGTTGACCTGCCCAGTGTCCCATATGGCTTGTACAAGGTGTTTTCAACAAATGGTATTAACTCACTTTGTTTCCTACAAGATACCGATTTCCAATATTTTTAACAAGTCCTTTGAAACATACTGTGATGCTTGCGTTTATTGCTTGAATAGGTCTGAGGTCTCAGGTGCAAAGCACTGCCTGGGGGCAACATGCCTCTCCACCAGGAACTCGATTACAGGAAAAATCCACACCGATACACAGAAGAACTGTACTATTATAAGAAAGCAAGTGATTTGGACAAGAGATGAGCAGAGTTTTGCCACACACACCTCCAAATTTTCACCTATTGCCAATAGGTCACCAGGGAAATATTGATTTATAATAGGATTCAGCTTCTCAAATGAGCCTTTAATTTGGTGGACCTAAAATCCCCATTATTCCACGCACTCTGGGCTGGACTTGCATACGTTCTTTTTCTTCAAAATGAGCTCTCTCCTATGCCAAACCTGCCATCCTGCCTTATTTATTATTGACCCGTCACAGTTTGGAAATGTAGCTTAAAATAAATGAGCCTGAATGCCACTGGCTCTAGAGTTATTAAACTGCCTGGCATTGAGGAAATTGCTTTTCATAAACATCCTGAGCTCTTCTGCTTTTTCCTTAAAGTGTTTAATACACTGAGAGTCGAAGTTAATCTGAATCAGTCTGCAGACTGAATTACTAATGAGAATGGAAGATGTATTATTGTTCAATATTGAAAGACTCAAGTTAAAGGACAGAGCGGAGGAAAAAAAGTTTCCAATATACAAATAATATTCTTTTTACGTGCTGTCACTTGACCCACTAGCTAATCCATAAAAGAAATGCCTCCATTTTCTCAGTCGGAGGGAGCACACAGAGGATGGTTGTTCCAGGTCTCCTCCATCACAGATCCCAAATCTCACTGCCTACACCAGCATCTTTCTGCAGAATGGCAATATGGACGTTAAGAGCTGATCACAAAATTAATACGGTGATTTCCACAGTACTGTACACAGCCTTAGACATACAGTAAATATTTTGCAGCTAATTCCCTATTTGACACCTTTGGTAGTATTCAGGAGTGCCATTTCTGTGCTAGCACCCTTCGGCACACAGAGAGGGGTGTACAATGGGTGCAGAGGCTTGGTTAGAAAGCCTGGTGTGTTGTTGTGATGAATGTCAAGGGGAGCACGAGCTTCCCTTCCCTCTGCCAACTCAGCAGGGGGACGCCAAACCCAGGCAGATTCACCAGGGATGCCTGCTGGATCCCTCAGCAGCCCCATCGCTCTTTCAGCTTGGAGCTGCTTCTACCCAATATCCACCAAAACTGAAGTTCAAAAAACTGAAAGGAGCAACGAAGTTTCCAGTCCTCATTCCAATTTTGAGTCCCAGTAGGGCAAAGGGATGAACACCAGCTGATGGCACAAACAAAACCTGGACATTCCAGCTTCATTCGGCCTGCGAATTTGCACCTGCGTGATGCTAAACGAGGCCAACTCCGCCGCCATCACATTTACAAGATGTAAAATCTAGCCAAGCTCTCGTCGGTAATGAATTCCAGTTTGTGGTGCCTCTAAATTGAGGGGAACGAGCACTCCTCCTCGCTCGGGGAAGAGCAGAGCCGAGGCCCCGTCGGGGTTGCTACGCAACCGCGGCCTGCACATGGCTGATAACACTCGGGCATTATTTCCCCGCCTGACTGCACCTCAGAACAAAGCCCGGCTAATGAAGCTTTCAGGCGCTCTTGGCTCTGCCTTTGACGGCTCAGCGCGGGTTTTCCTTGCGCCTGTGTGACAGGCACAGCAGCGACTCGATGTCCCCTCCAGCCACAGACGTCTCCGGAGCTGGACGGAGGAAAGGCCCGATGGATGGAGAGGGCAGGGTTGAAGAAGAGTGGCAAAATGCCCGGCCCATAAACACCCATATCCAAAATGGAGGGCAGCCACACATGCGGTGAAACAAGGCCCTCAGATGATAGGCCGTCAGATGGAGGAAATGCCTGATGGAGAGCATTTGCTGGGTTGGAGAAGAGCAGCAAAACGCCCAGCCCATAAAAGCCTGTGTCCAAAATGGAGGGCAGCCAGGCACACCACAAAACAAGGCCCAGGCCACAAACCAACCAGGCACCCTCTGCTGCCCACGTATCCATCAGACCTAACACCCTTATTACACCACAGCGGGGTACGGATACAGCTCTGTCGCAGTACATTTGACCCCAACTTTCTTACATAGCCTATGTATAACAAACCCCTCTTCTGCTGAACAAATAGGTACAGCAGGAGCAGCCATCGCTGCGAGCAGCACCGGCTCACCCCCACACAAGCAGCCAGGTGATGCTGAAGCAGCCACATTTTGTAACTGGGATGGTCTCACCCTCCACCACTGCCAAACCCTCACAGGGACAGCTGCTTCCCACAGAAGGACCTACTTGCCCTCCCCATCTTTGCACTGATGGCCAGAGCCACCCTTTACCAGTTTGTTTTACAGCAAAACACAGGAAAATGAGGAGCAGCTCCTTGGCCCTCTAAATTCCTGTCTGCTGTAACAGGACTGCGTGAAATACACTGCAGATGCCAGATGATCCTGGAGCGACAAGGTAGTGAGGAAGAGCTGACAACACATGCAACGTGAGCCTGCCAAAGCACCCAGACATACCTCAGAAGCTTAAACAGGGACAAATCCCTGCAGCCGAACATTTTCTAGACAGCACGTGCTGTCTAGAAAACACATTGGGTTTCACTAGGAAACAACTGTGAGCTAAGTCAGGGCATGAATTCAAAGCCAGGTCACAATTCTGCACCCTGTACTATTTCAACCCACTCATTATGTGCTAGTGGCAGCTTCAGTGATGCTGGCTTTAGGCAGGTGCCTATCCACAAACCTAGAGCAAAACTGTAGCTGCAGAAAAGCTATTTTAATTTTTTTTTTTCTCTATGTGAGCAACGGCAAGCAGGTACCAGTTACCTAGGAGAAGAGGGGACGAGTTCTTCCCACACGGGGGCACTGCTAGGACGGTCAGTGCAGGAAGCCCTGGCCAGGGTGTGAAGAAGGTTAGCTGGGATGGGAGCCCCAAAAACTCGGATTGCAAACCAACGCCGAAAGCAATACATCGGCAGGTATATGACAAGCACAAGACCACCTAAGGGATGATTCTTGCTCTCCCCAAAGACAGTTTCTGCACACAAGCAGGTAAATCACCCACAGAACCCAGCTCACCCCTGCTCGAGGTTTGGGTTTAACAAAACCCACGTGGCTGTTCACCAGCCACAGCTCTGCCTTGCTGAGCTGAGCAGAAGAGAGCACAGCACCAGTGCTTTTTGTCAGAGACAAAATTATCTAACAAGAGATAATTATGTGACATTACCATTGAAAGCAGTGTGTGAAAAAGCTTTAAGCCTGTGTATCCTGAGGTCTGCAAAGCCCTTTCTCTACCTTTGTGCTAAATAGGTCTCATTTAGCCCATTTGTTCTGTCCCAGCCAGCAAAGCAAAAGTAGGGTTGATCGATTTGTTAATTACTGTAATTTTATCTTAAATACAGACAGCTGAGTGTTCATCAAGTCACAAATTCGCCTGTTAGTGAGAGACCTCCCCCCAGCTAAATAATTAGGGATAATAGTAAGTGGCTTATAATAAATGCAACCCACAACAACGTGCTCTGAGAGCACAGCGCTGAACCAGGAGGGCTATTAGGGAACCCCCAGGTCCATTTCTCCTTTTGATGGAAACAATGCAATATCTTTAATTGTCTCTCTTGAAACCCTGAGCCAACTCTGCTGGTTTGTTATAAGTAAAATGCAATTATTCCACTTTTTGACTGCCTCTTGTGTCCAGAGACTGGCTTACACGGCTTGCACTGACAAGGCACATGCAAATTGCTGAGACAGGAGGTGACACAGGTGGGTTAGGTACAACCTCATGCCTTGGAACCTTTAAAATTCTGAGAAAGGCTCAAAAGATTCAATTTCAGGTACCTTGGTCTTTGTCCTGCATCCAAGAACACTTTCTGATTGCTAACAATAAGACACCCTCCCCCAAATGTCATCTTTTCCCCCCAAAACACAAAGCAGTTATAATTTCCATACATCTAAGTTGAACCCTGGCCGTAGCTGAGCCTGTGCTTGCAGAAATTCTGGCCCCAGAATTTAAAATTTTGGGATATGGCACCTTCTTTTTCCCTCTATAGTAATCACTGTGCTAGCACGTGTCTGTTCACAACCACGCTCAGAGCCAGCCTCAGCTGCCAACAGCAGAGGAGCTGCTGTTCCTCGCTTGCTGAAAACCTACACTAGGTGCTAGACCCTGCTGCATTAAGGCAACGTCAATCTGGGGGCTCCCAGCATCCTGCCCAGATGTCCATGGGTGCTGATGCCCTCCAATGCCACTCATGCTGCTCCTGTGATCACAAGCAGTCCCTGTACTCTTTAGACTTTGTTCCCGAACTTATGGGGCAAGATGAAGCATACACAGTCCTGAAGGCTCATCTCACCCTGGCCAGTACTGAAAGAGCAGGACAGCAAAAGCTGGAGGCCTGTCTTTAATTTTGAGCCAGCAAAGGGTAGGGAAGCACTAGAGCAGGTTTCTAACGCAACCTGACAAGAACAAGGTTTGGTAGCAAGCAGAGCTCATGTGCATCCACAGAAATTCCAAATCCAGGGATGGGAAAGGAGAAAAAACAAAAACCCAGTTACAAAAAGAACCACACTCACAGACATATGCCTACAGCCTCCATTTCTGTTGCTGTTCTTCCTCTTTTCCTCTTTCATCCCCTATCTGTTCACTCCTTCAACTACGCCAGCCAGGTAAGTAGGGACAGTCAAAAACATCGCTTCAGATTTCCTTCCAAGAACTAAGAATAGAAAAATAGATTTTCTTCCCCCACATTCTTTAGACCATGCCTTAGAAAGAGCTACGTAACAAAACAGAGTGGGAAAACTGCTTTAAGCCCATTGGGTCCTGCCTGTGGCCATGCGATGGAGAGAAGTACTTTGGCAGGTGAGGTCACCTGCCTTCTCTGGACAACAAGGCAAGGAACTGGGATGCTTCAAGAGTTTGTCAGCATAGAGAAAGGCTACAAGCCTCAGTCCGTAGTGGATAGAGATGACTGGGAAGAACATGGGAGCTGATCCTGCCAGGGATGCCACAGCCATTTCCTGGCTGATCCATCAGTGCTACCAGGCATTTTCTTTTCTAATAACTTAAAACATTGAACTATGCCCTCTTCTTTCCTTTCCCACTGGAGAAAGCAGATAAGAATTGGGTAAATCCATCTAGTGAAAAAAGGAGCTGCCTGCAGAGGGGCTCCAGCCACACAAGGTGTGCAGAAGAGTCAGGACACTGATGATCTGCCCAAGAGGAGAGAGCTTCAAGCACACATCCACTCCCCCACTTGGTTAAAAACATGTCGTGATCAAATTAACTTTTTCAAGACGAAGACATGGCTGTGTGCTGCAAGAACCTGAGTTAGTCGTATCAGTAGAATCATACGTGTGTATATATATTCACATCGGGCATTACCTTGCACACAGCCCTGGTGTATAATCGGAGCCAGATAGGATTTGGAGAGAACCCGAAAGTTTCTTTCTCACAGACACAAGCCAGCAGACAAACACAGATGCTGTTTGCTTTGTTGTCACAGACAAACAAGGGGTGCACTAAGGGAAAGAAACATTTAATTAAATGCTTTTTTTTTTTTTTTTTTTTGGGGGGGGGAGGCATTGTTTACAACTACTTGCTGTCATTTACTTACTTGGCTCCAGGAAGCCTATTTAATTGTTCTCCTGTGATGTTTCCCTCCAAGTGCTGAAGCTTCACTTGTTCCTGTAAAGATCCTGTAATTCTGCAGAGCTTTTGCCTGAAGCAAATTACGTATTTTAAGATGTGGTGTTTCAGTTCCACTTCACCTACAAATATGTTTAACCAGCATTGGCAAGATTCTTTTATGCTACGCCCTTATCTCAGCACACCCGACTAAGTTGCATACAGAATAAAAACTGGGCTTTTGTTCTGAGCAGAGGAGATAGCTGTGTAATGATCAATCAAAAAACGCCCTTGGGGATGGGAGAGATTAGCACTTTGATACTACTGAAGATGAATGGGTGAAATGAGTTTGATAAGCTGGTGTTTTCCTCAGATAATTGCTTTGAAAGCTCTCTAAAGCCACTCAGATTCTCTCCTTTCCTTTTGTTTCAGGACAGGATAGCAGATCCTGCTGGCCTATCGTAATACTGGACAGGCTGCTAGTGAACAAACAAATGGATTTATGCCCTATGCCATCACTGAATATCAAGCACTAAAACATAAGCCATAACCTAACCACACTTTCAGATCAGATTCCTGTCTTGGATAACCAGGCCACTCTTCCAGGCATGCATGCACCTGAACTCAGCTCAACAGAGAAGGGACTGACAGCATTTTTAAGAGGGACTTCCCCTGGGACTTGAACACCTTCCCCTCTTTAACAAGGGCATTTCATCCTTCAGGGAGTGCTAATCTTTGCCCCTTGCTCATGAAGGGACTGGGTGTCAACTCATTGCCAAGAGACCAGCTCCAAACATTCCTCTAAGCTTTCTGAACCCAACACTGACATCTCTTCCTCCTCCTGGACTGCTATTTCACAGCTACCTCACAGGATCATCCAAAGATGAACTTTATCTGAAGCTGTAACATGAAAGTTGTCTAGCTCATGTAGACTCCGGGTACAACCATCCCTTTTGAGGCACAGGGCAAATTCTGTTCATAGACTGCTGCCATTTACTGTGCTAACTCATTCCACTAATGAAACTGGAGCCAAGAAGTGTGATCGTATTTTTATTGTCTCATTGATTAAATGAATTTTAAATACAGAATTAAAAATTTGTAAAAAAAAGTTATTAAAAGCCAACATCCAGAAGCAGGTTGCACATCAGTGACTGTTCAAAATTCATACTTGTTCTTTGGTACAAAGTTTGGGAAAAAAAAATATAGCCATCATCTGGAAAGAGATTTTTCTTACATTACCTTTCATATTTGAGAACTGGTATTTGTCTTGTGAGATTCTCCAAGCCTGTTTTTCACAGCACTGATTCACATTGTTTGGCATTCAAAAAAAAAGACAAAAAATTCTCGTTCATAGAAACAGCAATGTAGCATTCTTCACTTAATACATTAAAAAAAGTTTAGCACGCAACTGGTGGAGAAAAATGCAATGTTTTGTGATTTGTAGAGATGTAATTTAGCTTACAAAGCACCTTTGAACTGGAACAGATTCTTCAGTCTTTCCTACAAACACCTTGGTGAGTTAGGTATTTCTCAGAAAATGACATCTCTGGTGTTTGCCCTTTGCTAAGCTCCAACACTGCAACAAAGACTTCCAGAAGTGATGAGTGAATAGGTACCTTTGATTTTTAATGCCCAATTTTAAAGCAGCTTTATCTTTTAAGAGATGCAGAGCACCCATCCTAAAGGGCAACAATTAGGCCCTGGTAGGCACAATTTAAAGCCCTATTAAAAAAGTTATCTGAAGAGGTCTTGATTCTGGGGTTCTGGGTTGATTTTTTTCCCCCTCACACCATTACAGGTTCTTAAAAAGATAGCTATGAAGATAGCCCCTTGAATCAGTGCATCTGCAACAACATCTCAACCAAAAAAAGTAGACTAAAATATGCATAATTTCATGACTTCAGCATCACTCATACCATATTCACAGCAGGTTAGAAAGAATACATACTATGGCTCACCTGTTTCTCAAGGATCTTATTTCACCAAGAGAATTTAACCACGCAGACAAACTACAGAATGAAGTGCTCTTACAATACAAATCAGGACTTTGAGAAAATTAATAGGTATAGCCAAACAAAAAGGGGGTGGAGGGGGCACAACAGGGGAGGGAAAGTTCAGACTGCAGTGGAAATGAATTCAGTTAAACATCAGAAATAATACTGGAGAGCTTGTCACTAGTGCAGCTAGGACTTGGCAAATGAAATACTTTGAGTATACACTTGCAGGGCAGCCCTGCTTCTGCCACATGAATAAATATCCAACAGTGTTTAAAAACAGTATAAAAAATGTCAGGGTTTTCAGAAGGTGCATGTTCCACCACCTGTAACTGCATAGTAGGTTCCCTCATGTGAGGTATTTCAGCATCACTGCAAAAGAAAATATTTCTGCACTCCTCTTCCACAAGCAAAGTCTCATTTGAACTGAGGTCAGATGTTGGTTATGTAATAATGCACGGTGCAAGTGCTCCACTCTCCCCCGGACTCTTCAGACCACAGCCACCATGCTCTGCAGGATGAAAACGTGTGGTCGGAGTGGTAAAGGGCCCAATTTAGTACCCACTGTAGGGACCAGACAGATATAGGCACAGACCTCTTGTTTGAGCCACTGCACGTCTTAGGGTTCTTGTTTTGTTTTTAACAGTCATATTCACACAGAGCCTTCCAGGTCAGATTACTAACCTCAAATTCACTTCAGAGTATTTCCTTGGTTAACTGTTGATACATAGGTTTTCCAGCAAAATAAACGCCTGCATTTTTTTCTTGTGATGAATATATGTTTTTAATTGTAGCCATTAAATGCAAGATGTCAGCTTCGCATCCCATCTGGCCTTTTTGGAAGCATCCCTTTTCATTCTTCAGAGGAAGTAACAGCATCTTATTACTGAAACCCAGGATCACAGCTTCTTCTGGTAACGTGCAACAGTGAATGGTGGATCTTACCAACAGGATTAGTACCGCTGTAGCATGTAACTGTCTCTCCTCCAAAATGTGGATGTGATCAAAGAACAGCAAATCCAGAAGAAACAAACTTGTTCTACCACCTTCAAGAGATGTTTCTTGTCTTACATTCCATCTTTGTTGTATAATTGCTGTAGCTTTGTTTGCAGGGTGTTTTGGGGTCTTTTATTCTTTTTAAGAATAATCATATCCCTGCAAATTCAGCTACGTAAGGATAATCGGTGCTGTTTATCAACTCCCCTGTTTACATGTGGGCTATTGTACTCACAGCCAGCTGTCATGGAAGTAGTAAATAAAACTTTTTTCCTTCAAAGACACAAACATTGTCCAGTCTGTAACTATATAGGGAACATCTTCATGGCTTTCTCTTGCCTTCCGAAACCTTCAACCAAAGTTTTTGTTCATGCTCTCTTAGGACATCCGAGGATACGATGGGTTTTGCTTAATTATCCACTCAGCATGTGGATTGATGTGATACAAGTCTAAGAGGTAAGTGTCTGGGTCCAGACAACGTTCACCTATTCAGAACAAGAAATTCAGAAAAAAACATTTCTTATATTTTTAGTCCCATAGTTACTACTTTCCCCCCCCAAAGACTGGTTCTTGTCCTCATTGATATCAATGCTACAACCATTCAGAAGCGGTTAGACAAAACTGAAAAAATTCTAGTTCTTTATGTTAAAATGAATGTGTATTTCTTAAAACCACACTAAGGCTGAGCTTCAACTGTGGAAAGGTAATCTCACTTTCATACCCAATAACTTTAGCTCTTGAAAAGCATTTTGAAATGCATTTTGAATTATGCTAGTGATCAAATCCAGTAGCTAGAGCAAGTTGTATTTGATACGATGGATTTTTCCTTCTACACATGCCATTATGAGAAATACTGAGAGAAAAATCAAATCACTCTGGTAGACAATGATCTTCAGAACCAGTTGTAACAGGACATAAGAATTCCTTTCCATTTTCAGACTCCCCAGTCTGTTGTTATATTATTTAAATTTCCTTTCCATCTGATGGCACCACCCTATTGATAGAGGAAAGCTCTGACAGTTGCTGTTTGCTGTTGGTGGGGTTAACCCACAGTTGTTCATTTGTCTTTTAATTTCTGGAGCCCCCTCCAAATCACCTAATCTTTATGATTCCCTCACATTGTAAGTTAGACATAAAAACCGGGTATCAAACTTATTTTTAGTTACCACCCAGACTTACCAATATTGCCTCCCACTTCATACAGGAGCAAGTTTGTGCACTCCGTTGAGTTGTTACTATAGAAAGGAAAAAAAAACAACACTGAAGTTAAAGCTCTGTGAAGGGCAGGTTAGGTAGTTCAGTCACGTTTCTTCCAAAGGAATTGCTCACGGTGCAGAAGTCAGCAATGGTCAAGGAAGCTACAAGGCTGTATAGTACAGCAACCTTGCTGATTCTCCTGAACTATGTGGTTGTTGGAAATGACACCCAAAATTATGCAAAGAACAAGGCAGATAATGCCTACTTTTAATGAGAAGCACACTTCAAACACTTCGATAGAAAGACAGAAGGCATAAATACCAACTGTCATCGTCAGCATTCCTCTACAGTCAACAGCCTGTGCAAGAGAAGCTCATCTGCAGGAAGACTTCAGAAGCTGTAAGAGCTTGACTGAGATACTAGTTCCCAGCTGACTCATATTCAGCCAACTCCCCATCCACCCTCTTTGAGCTCATGGACACAGTCAGGGGATGCGCTAATATTTCACCTATTGAATACTGCACATGCCTGCAGGGTTAGGGAATTGTGTTGTTCGTTTTGGAGATTACTTCAGCAATTCATCACTGGAGCACAGAAGGGAACTGTAGAGCTTATTTTAGGAAACCGCTACATGAACCTATACACATTGGAAATATTTGTTCCAGGCAAGTAGCTCACACAGGTGATGCTTTTCTCCAGGAGAGTCAGAGAAGTTTTATTTTGCATGGTCAACATTATTCCACCACTTCCCTTTCTCTCCAGCAAGGCTTTGCGCATACTGTTGTGGTTCATTTGCCTTCAAGCAGATGAGGGAACCACCATCCTCCTGCCAGTCTGAGCACAGTGATGGAATTACCCAGCTGAACTGCTATTTGTCTGCCCCACCCAAGACACCATTCCCAAAATCTAGAATGGAAAAGCAGACAGCAGTTTGTAACAGTTCCCTGTTCCATCACATCAGCTGCACCAGAAGACAGAAAACATAATAACTAGACCACCTGCAGTTTATTTTCTCTAAATAAGCAGAGAAAAAGCCACTTACCACTTGAGGAGGTTGACTGTGTTAACAATATTCCAGCCATTCTGGCACAAGTTCTTCTGAAACTGCCTCAAGACATCAGCAACTCTGGTTGCATTGTTCAGATGCACCTCTAGTGAATCCTTCAGGAGAAGTGAAGCATGGACTTTCACAACCTTGGAAGGCTGAACAAGAAAAGCAGAAGAAAAAAGAATAAAGCACTTCACAAAAGACTTTGTTATCAGCTAAAACATCAAGTTTCAAACTAGATTGGAGAATGTGAAAAATGAAATTTATCCAGCCAGGTGTTCATAGAATGTTTCTTATTCCACGTACTAGAGAATGGAAGCTTATAAAAGCATCAAAGTGAGCATTATAAACAAATCATCTGTGCATCAGTGTTGTGATTGGGGAGAAAAACACT
Source organism: Netta rufina (assembly GCF_964035555.1). Classification (NCBI taxonomy): domain Eukaryota; kingdom Metazoa; phylum Chordata; class Aves; order Anseriformes; family Anatidae; genus Netta; species Netta rufina. The sequence continues at coordinate 5,191,527 of NC_140140.1, forward strand.
AGTCTTGATCGGTGTGTGCTGGTGCTCTCTGCTGTTCAAACACAGTACTGGCACCTGCAGGTTTTGATGAAATTGGGATCTGGCAGAATAAATTCAGAAGTGTTTTTCCACTAGCATGATGGACTTCTCTAGAATTCATTTTAAAAAACAGGAATATGGAATAATATAACAACAGGAATAATATTTAGACAACTGAACAGTCTTACACAGACTACTGAATTTTAGAACAAAAGATAATTTCAAGAAGGAAGCACTGAACTATCACTGAACAGAATCTGAGAGCTGTTTTCTCAACTGTTCTCATTAACGCTTTTTTCATGAACCAAGTTTTCAGAATTTTTATGCAGAACAAGGAACCATTCTAAGTGGATCTAAACCAAAGCATGTTTATTTTATAATTCTAGTTCTGCAGAAACAGTGCTACCCACCACTAGGAAGCACTGTTGGTACAAATCCTAAGTATGCAGTCGCATGTTGGGCTGCCTAAATTGTAGTTATTCTTTCTGAAATGCAAGTGCCTTTAAGAGTGACATGCACACATATCCAGATAAGTTTTAGGTGCACATCTCAGTAGCCCAACTGGTACAGAAAGATGGGGGATGTACTGGCTTGTGAGAATACAAACTCTTCTTCAGGTATGCAGATTTAAACTCTCCATGTGTTATTCCTACCTGCAGGCTTCATTTTGCTCATGTCCTTAGATTATCGCAGCATCACCGCCACTGCTATGGGATACCTAAAATCCAGCACTGTGTAATGTAACCTACCTGCTACAGACCTACACTCATCAATTAACTGTGGCAACCAAAACAGCAGAATGACTGCAGCTTTGATACTCAAATGGGTCCAGTAGCAACATCTGTTTAAAAGTCTCAGCCAGCAACAACACAAGAGGTGAAATAGAGAAATTTCACCTCTCCCCTTCACTTTGTCCTCACAGATCAGCAGCATTACACAGCAAGACGTTTGAAAACCTACTTTCACATTACAGTAGCGGTCCAAATTTTTTTGCTTTAAGTTCACTCAAAGAATTCTGACTCGATCCTAGTAGACATGTCTGTCTAAACACACGGAACACCTAAAGCTATGTAAATTCTGTTCATGTGAGGTTAAATCCAGCATTTCTGCTCCCGGTCTCTTCCCCCTTCTCCTGTAAACATGCAACATCTTAACAGTATTTTGTAGTTTCAGATTTAACCAGTACGCTTGCTGTTAGGGTCAGCTGTTGCCACAATCTGGCTAGTAGAGTTTGGGATGGTGCAGATTGTTCTCCCTCTCACTCTGTATAAAGCATCACTCTTTAGACTTTTTCAAAGTTCTCATGAAAATACTATAATGGGAAAGTATTTGGCACTTGTGAAAGAGACCAGTTCTATCTTACCTCTGCCTGGTTCTTTTCCACCTTGTCTTTATCAGCATGAATCTTCCGCAACAAATTTTTTATCCGTTTGTCACAGAACTGGTACCTTTTACTATTGCTCTCATTGAGTTTCCTCACTTGAGCTACGAGAAAAGAGGAGACCTGAGCAGGGAAGAAGGGAGAAAACAGGAATTTAAACAAATCAAGCAGAGGTGAGGATGCCATTTAGAAACCCAAACATCACTTTATGAAGCCCCTTCAGCAGATGAAATATCTATATACCTTCAAAACAGGCAATCTTGGAATTCAGACAGAAGCTTTGTCTGGAAACAATCAATTCGTCTGAAATTTCCAAGACTATCCCATTCCTTACCCCAGTTCCATCCAGACCAAGGCACTGCTATATCACACTGCACAACACCTGTGCAACTTACAGTCCAGAGTAAATCCTGATAGTGGATCATCATCCGCACAACGTCAGCTGCCCCCTCTGCTAGCTGTTTCTCCTTCCCTTCGGGGATCTTGTTTGGCAGGCCTTTGTGCATGAACAGGTTTGGGGCCATGACTGTGGAAACGTTCCAGAGATTCATTTTGTTGTTGTTCTCCCTGGCAACCACTTTGCTGAGAAATTCAAGTAGAGCCTGAGGAGAGGAAAAGAGACTTAATATCTTAACTCCTAATAGGACTCAAGAAACTAGTTACAATTGCTGGAGAGATCATCTAATCAGCACCTTTTCCTAGACATTCATGGAAAAAAAAAAAAAAAAAAAAAAAACCAACTCTCTGGTCAGGCAGTACGGCAGCCAAGTTCTAATAATAGCAACAAATAACTACACCAAGCAGGGAGATGGTTTGTCCAGCATTCATGAATCAGAAGAGATAGCACATGTAGGAAATAAGTAAGTTTTATTTCTGGACTGGTGGCAATTTACAAACTCCAGTTGTAAAAGTTACAGAATCCAAAGCCAACCCTCTTTTTCCCCAGGAACTGCCACATCTATTCCTAGATATGGGAAATGAAACCCTTTGGATCTATTTTGCCTCACACCTTCATCAAAGCTGATGAATTTCTCCCATATATATTGTCTATGGGTGCACTAAGATGAGACCTATACATCTTCCACTCCATAGCGAAGTGCTTTAGTACACTGAAAAGAAAGAACACATTTCTGAAAATGATGTAAAAAATCCTCCTAAGTTGATCCCCAAAAGGCAGACTGTGTTTACAGCTTACATTCACTTCCCAGCCCATAAATTTGCTTATTCCCCTCCATCACAAGTTTCTATGCTCAAGTCAATGAAGTAAAACCTCCTAATCATCTGATATGTTATTTACACTCCCCTTTACAAAAGGTGATAAGAGTTCCTTAAACAAAAACATGGAATGAGAACATGTTTTTCCAGTTAAATCAGGAACAAGTAGACTTACCTTTAGCGTGTTTCTGTTAGGCTCAGGCAGGATCAAGATCAGGAGGTTCAGAGCTTGCAGTCTTTGCTTCAGGTCTGGAATATCTAGAAAAGGAAAGACAGGTTCAGGCTTCTGACATCAATCTTTTTAAGAATGGAAACTGTGTTCTCAAGTCACGTAGACTGAGAGCAGGGCTAAGGCAATTCCTTTTTGTAGCATTTGTCATCTGTAAAACAAGGTCTCAAATCCTAGAAGTAAATCAAGCTCACACAGCCTTTATGAAGTGAATCACTTTTGTTCCAGATGACTGATTTTTATTTTTATTTTTTTATTTTTTTTTTTGAAGACTTGCTGGTATTATGTGTACTCTAGTAGACCCCACCACCTATTTCTCGTCAAAAAAAAAAACAAAAAAACGCACACAGTTGGCTCAAAACATTCAAGTCACCTATTGAGGCACAAACCTCAGAATAAGATGCACTGTCTTGCACTGCTGCAGACGGTCCAAGATCATGCACCCTGGCCAGTTGCCACAGGTCAGTCTGCGTGTTCTTTTTCCTTTTTTTAATTAGGTTCTCCTAATTCACATGGTAACCTTGCAGCCTCAAATGTAGTAACATAACTTATTCAGGACAGTGTTCCTACACAAAGATTTTGGGTACAACCAAGAACTAGCTACTAAGACATTGAGGCTGATATATAATAGTATACATAACACCCAGCAAACCGCATTTGACCACCTATAGCACGTATCGTGCTCTGCATTCCCAGGAAATCCACTTGCTAACAAGAGACCTGACAGGAGAGACCAGGACTAGGAAAGGACAAACTAGCAAACTGACACTAAACAGCCAAAAGAAGAACTCACTTTGTACAGCAGCAAAAGCAGGAAGATACTCTGCTGTCAGCAGCGGGGCAGGCAGCTCTCTTATGAATCTTTTCAGTAGCCCAGATACATCGTTCTGGTGGACTTCATCCCAGCGGAACAGGCCAGTATAGAAGTCCCTTTCTAGTTTCTGTTCCAGACTCTATAAAAAAAAAAGATGGAATTTGTTACATGCTTCAGTAAGCAAATGCAATGAAAATTCTATAGCTAAACACTAGGTCAACCCATCAAGTTGAAAGACCGCAGATACCCTCAACGACAGACATTGCCTGATCTCCCAGTAATGGACACTTCTAATTGTACGGGGAAGGGAGACAAAACAATTCAAATTAGACCTTATTTAGAGACTTGCTTCAGCAACTTGCTCCCTGATCACTACCAATATTTTCAAAGGTAAAGAGCTCATACCTTGATTCTAGTCTGGGACCCAGAAACTCTCAAAATGCCCTCTGTTTCAAGTCCTCTCTTTTCCAAACAAGATAGCAGCTATTAGAAGGGGAAAAAAAGAAAGCTCTTAGACACAGACGATGAGCAGTAAGCCCTTCCTTATCACAAGCCTCAAAGGCTTCCCGGCTTCGAGGAACAGAAGCATGAATGAAATCAAGAAAACTTACTGCCTGGAGTAACAGAGGGACCTTAGTGTTGGGAAGCAGTTTTTGGTCATTTTCCAGCAGAGTGTTGAGTGGAACTCCAAAGAGTTTTTTCTCTACAACAGAAACATGTTTTAAGTCTATACCACTGTTAATACAGGTGTCAGGGATACTTCCAGCACTACAGACTAAGACAGCACATTTTATAAGTTCTGGAGAAAATGGGGGGAAAGAAAAAAAACAAAAATCAAGAAAACAAACAACTAACCTGTTGTTTTCAGTTTTGCTGCCTTGTTTCTCTTCAGCTCAAAGCCTAGAACATCACAAAGAGCTGTTAGTTCAATAAGGGCCAGTGTGGGGATCTTCTTCATGTCCTGAGCAGATAGATCTCCAACCCTGGTCACTCCCAGTCTGCCCTTGTGGATTTTAAATTTCTAAAAGGAAAACACACATACACAAAAGGGTCAGTACAAGCAACTCTACTGATCCTAGTGATTATCAAGTTCTGTTGCATTTTCATCATTCTTTATCACTAACTAAGCATTTATGCATTCTCCTGTTTTCAACACTAGGCAAATAACCAAAACTACTACTACTACTCAAACCGTAGTTCAATAAAATATTTCCCTTTTTCAGCATTACTCTTCAAATATATTGGAGGTCCTAGTTTTCTAAATTAAAGAAAGCCTGATGCCCATCCTAATCCACATGAACTTTGGAAGCAGTCCAGTACATTTTCAGAGAAGGAACTATTAGCATTACAAGCAAGAAAGTCCAGTTATTCTTTTTTTTTTTTTTTTTTTCCCCAGTGGCAACAACCCAGATCCACATCCAAATAGCTACGGATTCTCACACAAGTACTATTTCTTTTGACCCCCCGCTACACAGCAGTTATCCTTGCCCACCACTGTAAGGACGATTGCATTACCCATCCAAAAACCCCTGCCTAGTACAGGCCTGTTGCAGCACTATCCATGGAGGACATTTCCAAGAGTTGATCATACAATTAAATCAAATGTCTTGCACCCATCTAGGCAAGAAGAGAAGCTAATTAAGCTCTAACATGAACAATTATTCCTATGCTTACAGTTAGAGCGTTTCCATCCTTTATTCTCCTGGATTCAGACAGGAATGATCCTTTGAGCAGGACAGCTGCTTGCTCTGAGTAGGCAACGTCCATGTTGAACACCTCCTCCTTTCCAGAGTTTCGAACTGTGCAGGAGTAATCCTGGGTTTCTGCTACAGAGGAGAAAACACCTTGAATTTCAGAAAGCTAAAAGGGTGAAGCTTAGAAAACAACTGCATTAAAACTGCCACTTAAGACATGGTTCGAGTCAACTGCTTTTGGAAAAGAGAAAAAGGATCATATTAGCATTTGAAAACAGTGCTGTCATAGCACAGCGAGCCTAGCTTAAAGCCTTAACATTACAAATATGAACACCAGGTCAGTAGTAAGACATGAGCATGCCCTTAAATTAAAGGACGTAGCTGTGGCTAACTTCTCTTCATGCAACTGTGTATAGGATTTCACTATATGATCTTTGTTTTTGTTTTTGTTTTTTTGTTTTTTTAATTGCTTTCTTGAAGATTGAAGGTTATCACCGAGTGCTAATTCCTAACAACACTAGGCCCTTGAAAAGTTTACCAAATTCAGCAAAATTTGTAAGCTTGCATTTAAAAGTAAAAAAAACCACACACAAATAAGGCCTTACCTAATAGTAACAGCTAGTATCGGAAATAGAGCTGCTCAAGTTCAGAGTCCAGATTAGCCTAACTTCTCTTTCAGTTCCAGCCCCACTTCAGATCCTACACCCCATTTCCAAACCTACTGAACATTTAAAAATTTCTTCTTACGTTTCTGAACATTTGAAGTCCGTAGATTGTGCCACAACTGATCTGGGGTAGACTCCTCTTTCTCAGCTACTGTCTCCTGAAAAGTAAATCAAAACATTCTTACTTACACAAAGCAGAACAGAAATCGTCATAATGACACCCTGATTTTGGTAGAAAAAACAAAACACCTGACATTGCTTGCTTCTCTCTGAGAAAATGCTGCTGAAGGTCAGGACACTAAGAATTATTAAACAAATAACAATTAGGGGATTTGACAGGCAGGTGAAAAACAGAAAACTTTCACAGATGGCATTTATGACGAATTTCTACACCATGAAAACAAGACTTACTTCCTCATGATCAGCAGCCAATTTCTTTTTTGTTTATACATTGAAGGGCTAACAAACAGCGTACTGAGCAAACTGCCCAAGGATCTAGTCACACATCAGCACCTAAAAGCTTCCCCTTGCAGTCTTTATAGTAACCTGCCTCTTCAGGTCTAGGAAGAGAAGTGCATCTTTAAAGTATAAAGAGACATTTGGCAGTCAATTTTACTAATGAAAATGTTACTCCTGCTAGAACTAGTCAGAATACAAGAAAGCATATCCTGTTACCAGGAGCTAGCAACTTTCTGAGAACCTGTTCATGACATGGAGTTGTGGACAGATGAATGAAAGCTAAAAGGAACCTGTGCAAAATCATTGCAGATGGACAGAAGTTAATCTGTACAGAAGATGTACTATACTTTTAGAGTAGGCATACAACTGAAGACCTTAACATTTAAGCAGAAACGTCCCATTTAGCATCTGTAACTAATTCACACCAGAATGTTACTTTATCAGATTGGATTTTGTTTCTCAGATTTTCAAGTGCAAATAGAAGAAACCTAGTGGGTGGGCACTTCAGGTTAAGAGCTAAAAATCTTCATTCCCATACAATAGAGCATACAACAGATTTCTATTTAATATGCAAGTTTAAAAACTTTCTGAATTTCAATTGAGGAACTTAAGAAGAACTTGCAGTTCGAATAAAATGTCACTGGAATAAAGAAAACACAAGAGGGCTCCAAATGATATCAGAGCTCCATGAAGCCGCAGTGCTGTAGGTGCTACACAAAGCGTTTCTTCCGGCAGTCTCTAGGAAGATTATAGAACTGCAGGTTCTGTAGTAATTTCTTCTCAGTCCTGCAACCTGGATGCAGAAGTTCTGCAATCTCAGATTCATTTCAGCTTAAAAGATGAAGCCATCTGTTTTGGAAATGGAAGCAGCCCTAGGCGCAGCAAGCTGAGGCTGCTACCACAGTACAACAAAACTTTTCGGGAGATTCCACTCAACATACCCCAGAGCCGACCACTCCAAAAATGTCCCGAACATCACGCACAGGATGCTTGTTCTTCCTCCTCCTAGACCGGGAGTAGGTATCTAACCTTCGCTGCACAGCAGCGGCCTGGGTCTTCGTCAGGGTGGAGAGCAGCACCACGTTGTCGTTTTCGGAGGCATGGTCCTTGATGAGGTCTGACAGGCCCGCGTCCTGGAGCCACTCAGCTTCAGCTTCTCCCTCTGCAAGACAATGGACAAGAAAGGGGAGCAAGAAGAGAAAGAAGAGCAATGTGAGTTCTTGAAACATCAGAAAACGGGAAGCCCAAGCCATTCCCTTTCTGGGATGGCAATGACTGAGAGTCACATCTTTGAAATCCTGCTCCCAGGTAGCTGGCTGAGTACCAGGCTTGAGCCAGACAAAAGACAGCACTTCAGGCAGCTGTAACTGTCCACACGCTCCTTTTTCCTCACCTAGGGTGAGGAGAGAAAGACTACGGAGATGTGTGTGCTACCAGGCCCCTGGTAATACACATGGTGGGCAGAAGGGGCACAACAGTGACTGTATGGCATTAGCACGAGGACTGCAAGAGGAACTGAACCCAGTGGGGGCTTTCACAGTATATGGGAGGAAAGGCAACTGTATTTGCTGAAATCTGCCTTCACACCGACTATCCACGCAAAGAGGAGCTGTGGCAGCAGGCACAAGTACACCAGTACGGTAAGTCAGAGCGAACAGCACTGCCTCCCTGGGCACAAAGGGTCCTTTGACAGCATACAAAAAGTCTGTGAGAAACCACACAACGTCTAACACTGCCCATTTGGCTTTCATACAATTCCCAATCCCTTGGCCATTTCTTTTAATTATTATTTATCCATATGCATGCCTCAGTATCAACTTAAAAAAAATCCAGATACAGATAGTCTGATAGATTCAAATGGATTTTATTTAATACACTTGCAGAATTATTTGCATGCACTATCACTGCTCCTTTACTGTATTATGTTTTTAAGTGGATTGCTACCCACACAGACATTAGACAAGAGTATTATTCTTGCTCTGTGCATTCACTTATGGCTGTATCTACTCAAAACACCTCTAAAATTAAAGACCATTCCAGTTCCAAAGTAAAGTGTGACAAGCCTGGAGACAGTAACAGCAGCATTATTCAAACAAGCTCAACTCCATGCCAATCTCCAATACAAAAGTAGCACTTCAAACACGGAAGACAATTTTCCCTTATAGGATGTGCCTTTTGTGCAAGTGGGAAAGTGCCCAGAGCATGGCAGTTACTTGAAACCCAAGGATAAAAGCAGCAATTTAGCAGCTGGCTTCAACTTGAATAGTGTGAACACCAGAGAGTCTTTACCTTTTCAATTTTAAGTACCACAATCATTCACTGCAGGCAACTCCAGCACAACTCTACCTAAGGTTATACCAGGAAAAGGAAAAAAAAAAAAAAACACAAAACAAAAAAAAAAAAAAAAAAAAAAAAAAAACAAAACAAAACTGAACTGACTGAAATGGAATAGTTCATTCCCATTCTTTCTTTCTGATGCAGACTGGTATTTCTTATCTATCACAGTTGCTTGGGCAAAACCTCATTATTGTTGCATCAATAAAAGCCACACAGATCATCTTATGAGATTAAATTGTTTAATTTTTTCTGGAGAGACTGCTGTTTTGTCACAGCACCTGAGAATGGAAGGAGCACACTCCAAAAGCTGAGGAGTTTACTGGAGTCACAGTATCTTTTTGCAAGTTGCATGAAAACAGAGCTCTATTGAGCATTACACCAGAGCAAATAGCAAACTGGCTCTCTCTCCCACATTGATTTTGGGCATTTCTCATGTCCAGTTCTCCAAAAGCTTAGCAGTTAAAAGCATCCCCACTGGCACTGCTCACTTGGTTACAGCTACTCATGCGTGTGTAGGGTTGGGACTCAATCACATTCGTGAATTCCGTCTATACAGCTATTTCTCCTACATCCGTGGTTTCACAGAAGCACAGCGTGCAAAAGACTTCTTTATTTTGTCCTTGGGAACTACAGGAAGTTAGAGTATTGCTTGCAAATTTTGAAAATATCCAAATCCAGTCATAACAGGAAACTAATCTAATACACAACACTAAGCAGAAGACCACGAGTCGGACATCCGTTTAAGCCTACTGCTCCATCCGATGCCAAAGCAGTTCAGATGTTAATTTCTCAATTTAATATTTTTGGCCCAATTATGTTTACCAGTAACACAAAGGGAAACAAGTAAAGTAGGTTATTTATGGGAAGAAGAGGAAAATCAGAGAGGAATAGGCCAGAATTGAGAAGTCCACAGCAGTCTGGCTGCAGATTCAAGCCTGGAGAGCTTTTAAACATTTGTCTTGTGAGATCTGGACAAGCAACATTTGGGGAAGGAGGCACAAACGGGAATAAATATGAAAACTAAAGAACATCAGTTGCAAGAACTGACTTGAAACATGAGCTAACCAAAACTAGTATTCATAACAATTATGTTTACTTTCCAAAAAATTGAATGACAGCTAAACATCCTTTGATATCAGACAAACATTATGTACAACTTCCCTCTTATTTTTCAGAGGAAGAGAAGAAACAGCCTTTGCAGATGTTTCTCGGAGATGACTGCATGTTATGAGGATACTAACAGATACTTTAGTGCCACCACCACATGCAATACACGCATCTGTTGTACTATGGGCCTTGGAGATAGCTGGAGCAAGTAGCTAAGAAAAAACTACACTACTCCTGTTGGAGAAAAAAAGCCAGTTTTTGCCCCTTTCAACTGTGGGTGAGGCCACAAGCACGAAACCCCAGCACCTTTCTGCTGACCCAGTTCTTCCCCAAGGTTACAGGCTGACCAGCTGTCAGTGGGAGGCCACGAGCAGCCTCCCATTTCACCACCCCTCACACGGGGCTCATCACCTTCCAACTGGGTCAGCGTTTCTGCGATGCCTTATCTGCACGAAGCCTCCGCGCCGTGATGGTTATCAGCACTTCATCACCGGCTCCAGACAGAGCTATTACCTGCTGCCCAAGCCCAGCTTCTCTGCCTGTATGCAAACAGCAGCAGTGCCTTCGGCCTGAAGCGGCCCAGCCACGCGGCCACCTCACCTGGCTCCGGCTGGAGGCTGCAGAGACACAAAGCCAGGAGGCACCAGCCCAGCCTGGCCTCCTGCATTTAGGCCAGCCTCGAGTTTCCCCTCATTATTTACCCTTCGAGCACAAGGCTCGCTGGCTGAACTCCTTCCCAGAAGGCACCCAGAGGCTGAGCACACCACGCCACCCTCCCTGGCCTGCCAGGAAGGCTTCGCCACCGGGAGCGTTACTTCAAGTTTGTCTGGTTACAAGTGCTAATTAAGCAGTTAGCTCTTACCTACGAGATTAACGCGCAGCATTACAGGAAACTTTTCTTTGTGTCCCTGCTTACACACAGCAACCAAATTGCCTCTAGCATATCAGTATTTCGGATATCCTAGACAGCCTTTCATCTAGTGGCATGCCCTCTTTTCCAGAGTCTCCTCCCTGACGCAGTCAGTTTCTGAGTCACTTTTGTATCTCTTCCAGTTCCAAAACACAAGCTTAAATCTTTGATGCTTGACAGTGGGCCTTGATGTTCAGTGTCTTGCCCATTATGGCCAGCACAGATTATCTTCCTGTCCTACTCTCCAGGGCCCCTTTATGAACCCAGCATAGTTATTTACCCTTCCCAAACACAGCATCACACCAGGACTTTCACTCAAACATTTCTCCATTACACTCATAGATCCTTCTCAGTATCAGGCCAGAACAACAGCTGTAGGCTGTGCAGGCTGCAATCCCATCATCCGGAATGGACACAGGAAATGTGAGAGCCCCAACCATGGAACCGCTTGGTGCTCATCAGTCCTCTGACACCCCAGGATATTTATTTTAACTCTCATGTCAAAAGGCAATCGGTACAGACTCCAATTATTCCAAAATCCTGGATAAAAATCAATGCTCTAGAAGGCCCAACTGAAACACCCCACATGCATAAAGTGATCTTTAAAAGAAAAGAAAATTAAAAGCAGTATCAGAAAAGTCTTGTGTGGATGTACTCTTGTCATACCCAGCATTCATTACGGTTCCTTGAACAGAAAATCAGAGGGGGAAAGTCTGCCTTCCACAAAGGCAGCTCTTGTAAAAGCCACTATGATAAAGTCTCAGGACCACTTACACAAACAACCCTTCCTAAATGCTGTTAGCTGTCAAGGCATGCTCACCACACAGCTGGTGCAAAAGGAATGAGGGCACCCACACTTAGTGGTGGCTGCTTTAAAAAGTCTGGAGCCACGAATGTACTTCTCACCCATCTTCAGTCAGCTTTTTTTCAGAAGCTGAAACTAGGTGAGGCCAGCACTCCTCTTCTGCGGGGCATTAACCATCATCCAGTGAAAAAAAAAAATAATCTCTAAATAAATATAACTGTGACTTGCCAGGTAACATTCTAACCATATGCCATCATGCTTTTCAACCATTCAGGTACACAAGAAAATTTTCAAAGACGAACATCTTCCTTCCTCCCCTCACTCCCAACATTTTTGGCAACCTACCCTCTTGTGCTTTGACATCTGCAAGGCTGCATTCCTCTTGCTCGGCTTCAGTGCTCTGTTTAATGTTCTCTACTTCCAGCCAAAAACTGTCCATTGACAAGTTGTCCAAAGAATCTACCCTGGAAGTGACGCTCTCTGACAACGGGGATACCAAAGGAGTCTTCGGAGGAAGCTGGTTCATTTTGCAAGGGCAATGTCTGGTACTGAGAGAGGAAGAGATAAGGAAGAGAGATTAAGCTACACATATTCAGGTACGGCATTCACAATACATCCTTTTTGATTAATGGTTACAGTAAAAGCCAAACAGAGGTAAGTACTACACTTCCTTTTGTTAGTCTTTGGCAATAACAGACAAGGTTGGGATCAAATCCACCAGAGCAGGAGAAAAAAAAAACAAACCCTACTATCCAAACACGTGAGCAGACACAATATCGGTACAAGTCCTCCTACGCTGTCCCTCCAGCAACCTCCGAGATACCTCCTGCGTTTCCCAGACTTGCTTCCAAGATCCCCCCGTAAGCTTGCTGTTTCACCCTCTAGATCCACAGACAACCAAGATGTTTCAAACTTCGCACACACGTGCTCTGCCTATCTGGCAAGCCCGACGACTCCCAGCCGCAGCAGATGAACCTCTGGAGGCTTGTCCCCTGTATGCAAAATCTGACACAGCTCTGTGCCCTGCAGCTCGGTTCACGCAATAAACAGCTCAGATGTTTGAGGCCCTCTTTTCCTGCCCAGACCAGATTTTTTGGCTGTGAAACAGTGGAAGCGTCCTGGGAAACCCAAACATACAGAATTTTCTTACCACCCTGCTGAGTAATTCATGGACAGCCAAAGTCCTGACTGGCGTTGTTCAGCTAAGCTTTCAACCTCCCTAAAGGAAGCTGTGAGTTTCTCATCGTTTCATAAAGAAATGCCTCTCCTAAAATGAATTTGTTCTTCTCTTCAAAGGGTTGCAAACCCTTTAAATCCTGCTGTGTATCTTTTTAAAAGACAAAAAGTAGTAGGTGTAAGAGTAGCCTACTTATATAAACACCTCAACGGTTTAACTTCGGAACGCAAAAATCAAGAGGCCGCATGCTATGCCAACTCGGCATGGTTTGAAAAACATTCCAAGAATAGCTGTGAACAGCCACCACTACAAAACACAGCGCAGAATCGCTTCCTAGTCACACGAAAAAAAAACAACAGTTAAGTCTTATGCTTTGACAGAACACGACAACGAAACCACCACCAAAATTAAATCAACCTCACAAGTATAGAAGGACTACAGAAGTTACTGATGGCAAAATATCTTGCAAGTTTTAGTTCCCTTCATTCTGGAAAGCCATTACTAGCAGTTCTGGCATGAACTGCTATTCTAAGAAGCATTTCAAGTCTTAAAATAACAAATGTGAAGATCCAAAAACTAGGAGGCACATGGTAGAGGACATTTTGCTCTTATATTTACACATGTACATGCATACTCTGCTTATACTTTTCTAACATGCATGCAGCCAGCCTCTCTCTTCTAAAGGTCAGAACTGAAGCGATAACCATCACTGCAGAACATCTGGAGGCAGCAACAGAGTGGAGAACACGAATAGTCAGTCTTTTGTTTGTTCTACAGGAACACAAAAGTTAAAAATTGAAAAGAGCTATTGCACCACACAGCCCACTTCCAACAAAGGCAGAGGCATTCTGCCTGCTTTGTTATCCATCCACATCTTTTCTCCCTTCCTACTCCTGGATGAACAGACCTGCAGCTGAGATTCCACTTCACAGCACGGAGGAGCACTTAAATATTCAATCTAAGATTTTATTATTGGTTTTTAACCTTCATAGTTCACATCCATTTTTCACAGCTCTCATACAACTACCATCCTAAATCATTATTTTCCTTTTAAACTTTACACTTAAGCTCTTTATCCTGGTGGGTAAAGGTAAAGAGTTAAAATTAAAACCAAGATCAGGAGTTAAAATTTTAGCTGACTTTGCTTACATCAACTCTTCAATACTCCTCTACATCTCTGCATCTCCTCGCATTTGGCTGCCAGCCTTCTCATAAGAGGATTAGGTTTAAACAAAGCCACCCCGCTACCATCAAAAAGCCTATTTCAGTACATCATTGCCATGATGTCCTGTTAGGTTGTTATAGGACAGTCAGAGATCACCACGTGCAACGTGAGTTTAGGAGGAGAATTTCTGATCACTTTGAGGGACGTGCTTTTTGGCCAGCATCACTTCCAGAAGCACCGACGCAGCCAAGTTTGCACTGCAGAGCAGTCTCTCAACACGTAACACCAAACAGGCTGAAGAGCTGCCTTACAAGCTGTCCTAAATTGCTCTGCTGGAGGCACTTAGCAGGCACGTAACTACTCCTCTCGCCATAAGCTGCCGTGGTGGGATCGTGCAGTGCAGTGGATATGTAAGTATCCTTCAGAATCTAAGTTACACAGATCAAAGTAACTCTAGAAGGTACCTCTCCTTCGTGTTCAGCCTCGTTTAGAGCAGGCTTATCTGGAATCCAAATGTCGTCTGTGGATTCACACCGGAACAGCATTTACATCCAGGCTGCAGACGCAGCAGCACCTACCCTAGCACAAGCTCTGCAGCAAGCCTGTGTCACCCGGAGCTATGGCAAACCCTTCTCCACACCTGCCACAGGCCTGCCTGGAAAAAATTTTAGAAGAAAAAAAAAAAAACAACAAAAAACAAAAAACACATGAACAACAACAGAAAGGCCATATTTTAGGATCTTCAGCTCTTTCAAAGGGTGACTTCACTCAGGTATTCCACACGACTTATCCAGACACCAGCTTCTGAATGCAAGCTTTGTCCATGAGGTACTAGGAGCAGGTGAAGGAATGCCCACCTAAAGCATTAGGGCAGATTCCTGGTGTATGTCTGAGAAGGGCCACAACATCCCTACAGTCCAGATCTTCAGGCTGCACTTCTGCCACCGGCTCTATCGGGTCTACCAGCACCTTCAGCTCCATATCATGACAACATAGCATGGAGCCAGGATGTGGCTTTGTCAGACACCAGGGGGAACTGCTGTAAGCACCCACATCCCACTGCAGCTCTTGCTTCTGTACCATCCACTGTTACTTTGCCTCCTTCCACTGGAAGGACATTCAGGTGAGCTAGAAATCCTTGCATCAATGAGCTCCACTGCTAATCACACTGCATGTCTCCTACAGGAGAGCCATATTCGAACTGTTTGTGGGTTGGACAGCCCAAAAGCCATCTGAACTTTTCTTCTCGACATCCCCACGGCGTGACGCACTATGCCTTGGTTCACCAACACACAGCAACCCTGCACAGCATTAGCAGGATCCAAAGCCCAGCTCTACAAGTCCTGAGCTCCTGTGGTTGTCCTGAAAGATGGGACAACACCAGAGCTAGTCAGACCTTAAAATTTAGAAAATGCTTTATTCTCTGGTCTGTTTTTTCTTGAACACGCTGCACAACGCTTTACAAATCCCACCAGTCAAGTGGAAGGTTAATTTCAGATTCAGTCACCTACCAGATTGTTCTTCCTCATTGCATTCCCAAGTCAGCAGAGGGCAATCCGTGACGTATGAACATAGCAACAGTTTAGATTTCAAGTGTAGATTGTTGGCTGAAAATGTTAATTGCTCAGTTGCAACTGGGCAAAGTGGAATAATCAAGTTCACTCAGATGCACTGTAAGCATTACAAAAAAGCTTAACATCAGTCAGATTTAAAAATTAACCCAACAGAGGAGTGAGCTGGGTAGAAACACCTAGCTAAGGGCAACCACTAAGGAACGACTCTGGGAAGACTGAGCATCCTAACGCCATCTCCTCCTCTTGTCTAGGAGAGCTAATTGCAGTGGGATTCATCCACCTGGCTCACCTACACATTCAGTCTAGCCTGATTTTACAGGATTAATAGCAGTTATGAGAAACAAAACTAGACTGGTGCGGTCCTTTTATGGTTCATTTTCCCATTTCTTCTACAAATCCTCTCTGAGCATTGGTAGCCCTTAAAGGCTGACTGAGTGTTGGTGGCTCACCAGCCCTGGGCTAGGACATGAAACCTCAGAGCAGTGTTTGATCTGTTCCTAGATACTGCCAACACACAGCAAATACATTGCAAACACTCAAGAAACTCTTGGCCCTCTTGAATATCAAAATAAGATAAACAGTGTTGCTTAGCATTTGTTCATTCCAGGGTTGAATCATTCTCATCAGAGACTTTCTCAAAGGATCAGAGCTGCCTGGACTGCTTCACTGCTTGCTCAACATCCTTTCCTCACCTACCAGATGAATAAATGAAGTTCCTTCTTAAGTACTGCAAACAGAACAGAAGGTGGCAAGTGTAAATGAAGAAAATGGAACTCCTTTAGCGCTGTTTCCAGGAGAAGTAAGATGAAAGAAGGCAACAAGAACAGAACAATGAAGTTATGTAAGGCACATGCAAGCACCCAGTTTAAGGGCATATCCACAAATGTGGAGCAAGCACAAGGAGACACAGGAAACAAAGAAACAGGCAGAATCTGAGTTAACCTCAAGAGCAAGCTACGAGCAGCACACTGAGTCGTATCATAGCAATTTGGATCACTAGCACAAAACAAAAGCTCTTTTGAAAGAAGAGAGTTGGAAATTATTTTATCTTGTTGCAATTTTTTGACAGATAAAGATGCTAAGTCAGAGAATAAAAATATGTTAACGTCACAAAACATGTGCACCAGCAACTCACGTCAAGGTCAAAAACAGTCAATGAGTACAAGAACATAAGATTCAAGGAAACAAACCAAGCATGCCTATGCAGGAAAAAAACCCTCTTTAATTTGCTTCCAAGTTCCTATCCCAAGCAAGCAGTTTAAATCCAGCTGAAGAACCAGGAAGATCAGACCATCGCAGTTCCGTAACATGATGGATTTTCTCATTTAAGATCAAGTGGTGAGATAAAGGCATCAAGAAATAATAGTCGTGAGGATTTTCTCTATTTTTTCTATATATATATATATATATATGACTTTCCTAAGTCATATATAGATATATCTACATACTCATACCTAAATATAAGTATATATGTTTTACTTAAAGAATTGGAAGTTTACACCTCAGTCATTCTTTCAAGTATATCAGTGTTAATGTGGTAACAGATCCCTGTTGAAAGACAACAGTCTACTCATCAAAATCTTAGATGAAGCATAACCTTAGGTGATGCACAATTTGGGATTTCATTCAGGCTTGCAAAATTACAAAAAAAAATAAACCAACATCCAATGCTCAGATAGCAAGTTTAACACCAGAGATGTCGTGGACACAAGTTCCATAACTTTTCTATGAACAGAACAGAACCAATTCATAGCAAGTCAGCTGAAGGTCTACCTCAAGAGAAAGAGCTAATGCAAATCTTTCAAGTCCTACTTTAAGGTCTAACTCTTCTTACAATCCCCCAAATTCCACACACAGCCTGCAGCACAGCCTGCCAGCTCCCCCTTCCCTCCACCTGTGGAGCAGAAGAGCGGTGCTGATGTCTCCTTTGGGAGAAAGCGAGAAGCACAGGGCTGTTCAAGCTTCTTGGACAAGACCATAAAGACAGACTAATTATCAAATTACTGTGGCAAAGAGGAACAATAACTTACCCAATATACCCCTAGCATGCTTTACTTTCCCTGGCTTAACAACCCAGAGCAGTTTAAGAGTCTGCATTACAGCAATCACAGCAGCAGCCTACCGCTGCTCACAGATCTTTGCATACCTGTAACCATACAGGGTTTGCTCCTACACACACTGCCATGCAGACTGTCTCAGGGTGTATCCCCTACAAAAAAAAATCACAGTGCCTCTAACCCTCCCTGCCTCGTGTGCCACTGCTGCCTAACACCACTTCTGTTTGTATGAAGGCATTTTATCACAGACTTGGCACCTACGGGACAACGCACTCGAAGGTCTGTATCTACAGCACGAGCCAGAAGAGTTAAGGTGTCACTTGTGCAGCCTGCTAAGAAGCTTAGGGCTTGTTTGCAGTACCACAGCAATCAGTTCATCAGGACGTGCCATTATGCAAGCGGCTCAGGGAGCAGCGTCAGCGACGGCTGTTGTGAAGAAGCCTGTTCTGCAAGCGATAAAGGGGACACGCCACATCACTCCGCATACGTGAAGAGCAGCGCAGACCAGAGCCAGCTTTCCCCCACACCACAGCCACTCCCCAGCTCCTGTCCTGACACCCGCAGTGACAGCAGAAAGACAACAGTCGTTATCTGTCCAGCACTACAGGGAGAAAAACACTTGCACATGGATGCTCTTGTGTAATGTGTCCGGACCTGGCCTCTGGAGGCTCCCTCTGCCACAGCGCTGCAGGTTTCGAATAAAGCACGGTTATAAAACTTACCTGAACCCAAACACTGGTATCACAGTGTTTAAGGGCAAAGAAACACCATCTCAATACTCCCATCTCAGCTTGTCGTCTGGAAGAGACCTACCTCCCCTCCCTTTAGGTAAGGGTCTAAATAAACAAGCTAAGGAATAGCAAAATTTGCCTAAAATCGCAGATCTGCCTGGAGGTGTCTCAGGCTGAAACCGAAAGCAGCACAAACACGGGACTGATAAACCCATGCAGACACAGCCAAATCAAAAACACTCCAAGCCCTGTTTAGTCTAGTCTGTTAGTTTAGGTGCCTGCCCCATTGCATTAAGGTTTGGGTTGACCTCAGGAGACGTAAGCCATACCCTCCCTCTGTTTGTTTCACCGTAAGGTCACCACGGAGGAGCCCAGGGCTGACTTTCCCTGCTGCAGCAAGGTAAGCCAAACAGGAAAGGCCCTGCACTGACACGGACATCCTGCAGGAGAAAGGGGCACGCGGTCAAAACAAAGCGTTGAGATTTAATGCGAGTTTGAACTGAGCTGCCATATGAACATATGAGAATCATTAATTAACGGTAGCGTTTCCAGCCCTGTTTCCATCTTCACGCACTGCTAGAACCAGGCACACCCCAACTCAGAACAGTTTTCCCTTCCAGCAGCTGCAAGGGCTCTGTCACACCAGTTTCTCCTACCAGCAGGGCACCAGCTTGCCAAACCCCACAGAGCAGCTAGCACCTCCTGCAGCACACGGGGCTCCTGCACGCTTGTTCCTTCCCATTGCCTCCCCCACGCAGAGCCAGTCCCACATCCCCCTGGGATGCCGTGGGCAGAGCACCCGCACGGGACTCTGATGAGGTGCTGGCACTCACGCTGCCCGTTAGGGACTTGCCTGTCACATCCCTGCAGCACGCGGTGCCAGGGACTTGAGCAAGGCCAGAATGAGTCAATGCCTCCCAGTCACTGAACACATCCCCAAAACACGCTCCTGCATTGAGCCACCCTCACCTCCTCACTTCACTTCCACTGCCTGGGACTCTAGGCAAGATGCTCAGCCCCTGTACACCCCTGGGGGACAGAGCAGGAGAGTGACCACGTGGCTTTCAGAGGGAAGATTAGGTTTGAATCCTTTACAAATAAGCTCAGAGCATTTTTTGACATGTCATTATTCATTAAAACAAAGACTTTTTAGAGAAGCACAGATTCACCCATACTGAACATCTTACAGCTGCTTCGATGTTGAACTTAGAGTAAGGATGACACCACTTGTTCTTGTCTCTCGTTGTAGCCCATTCTACCAGCCATACCTACATCAGAGCAGAGAATAAGTGAGTATGTGTTGCTCAGATATGTGGGAGCAGGCGAGAGACGACAAAGAGGAGACGAGAAGAAGCTGCTGGCCAGCACGCAGTAAGGAGGGGATGGGAGACGTGCTGCAGAACCGAGCTATGCTTCGTGCATAAGGGGTCTAGGGATGCTGGGGCATGGGAAAGACAGGTGTAAGTTCCTCGCTTGCATTTCTCAGGGGAGAGTTATCACACCGAAGACAAACTGCTCGGCTGTTACATCGCCATGAAAAGCCTCCGCTCAGTTAAGCCCTATAAATAGCGCTTCACTCAAGGCCATGTAGCAAGAGGAAGAAACGCTGGCCTTGCAGAAAGCATGCCTTCCAAGAACAACAGCCAGGCTGGGGAGCTGATCCGAGGCAGCTGCCGAGGGCAGGTTAACCCCACGCAGCAGCAAGGAGCTGCCTGCAGAGCCTCCTCCTGCCAGCACCAGCTCAGAGGAGCAGCACGGGGTGGGGAGAGCTGGGCCAGCACCTGCCTGTGCTCAGGAGCGCTCTGGAGACGTGACACCGCCACATGCTCCGCGTGGGAATCCAGTGAGCATCCCCGCAGCTACCACCGGGAAAACAAACAGTCATTAAAGACAATTAATTAGACCACGAGGATGTTCTGCGTATCGCTTCCCAGTTACCTCACTGCATGGGCACACGCTAGGTGTAAGCTACCACGGAAGCTGGTTATGCACGGGACACATTTCACCTGCTGGTTAGAGCTGGCTGAGCAGCTGCAAACTGCCCCTCGGTAGAGGCTGAATGTCACAGCTACAGAGCCGAGGGGGTGTTGTGGCTGCAGCACCTCTTCAGATCTGATCACGGAGGTTCTGGCACCAGTAAGGACCCTGGAACACAAATCTAACTTGCCTGGCAAAAAAAAATTGTTACTGGATATTTTGATTTCTCGAAGAAACCCTTCAATAACCTCTAAGGATTCATCTGATCCTCTTACACTTGGCTAAGTTTAAAGTCATTTACCATATTACTCCTGGCTATCTCCTTAAGATTTTGTTTTGAATCTCAAATTTTGCCTGGGATCTTTTCAAGACTTCCTTTCTTGCTTCTACGCACAAATCCAAAACAGACCAGGCAAAGTGAGAAGTCGGACACAAACATCAAAGCATGCTACGTTTATAAACAAGATGCTTGCGAGTGTATTCACACAGAACCAACACACTTAGGTCACCGCAGCAGGGAGACATTTCAAAACCTGGTGCAATTTTTAGGCTGATGCAAACAGGCTTTAAATGCGACCTTAAGTCAGTTACTGTGCTGTTAGCACCCAAAGAGGATGGTGTCTTTCAAGCAGGTGTTCACTTTTCAATTGTACCTTCCACATGGTTCGCAGAATATTTATAAATAAGCAGTTCTTACCTTCCTACAGATTCTGTAAGTAACTGAAAAGCCTTCAAAACACAGAAGCTGTGAAGGCATCTTTACTACTGAATTGTGAATATTCACAGCATTCACTAGCTCCCACAGCACCGCCCCAAACACACACACCTGCGGGTCTGACTTCCAGACTGACACCACTGGAAAAAAGCCATTATGCTCACACTAAATAAAAGGAATTTTTAACATGTTTGGTTTCCATACGCAAGGCAGCGAGAGCACAGTTTTAAAGAACAGCTTTCCAGAGGCAAGCGAGCTGTCACCCACCTCGTTTCCACCCGCCCTGCCGCGGGTCTCCCCGCAGCCTGCCCTGGGGAGGAATGCCCACCCGCTGAAGCCGTGCCGTGCACACCGAGCCCCGTACCTGCAGTTGCTGCTGCCCGGCGAGCAGCCAGGTGCCTGGATGGGCTGCAGCACCACTCGGGGCCTGGGGATCCGCGTCCTGGCCACCGCCGAGCCCTGCCTGCCCAGCCTGTCCATGTCCGGCGGGGAAGGGGCGCAGCGCTCAGTCCATCCACGCCGCACCAAGCCCAGGAGCCTGAAAGCGATTGCTGAGAGCTGCTCCGTCAGCTGGCAGGTGTCGCCGACTGGCGCTGCACCCAGCCTCTTCTCCAAGCCCACCTGTGGGACGCGGAGCAGAAGGCACCACCGGCACCCCTGCGACTCTTCAAGGCCAGGGGCTGAGCTGCCCACGCCTGTAGGACAGCTCTGAGGCAGCAGCCGGTGCTCGGAGGACTCAGGGAGTAGCGAGGAGTTGTTGCCAAGCCTGTGCCGAAGCTGAAGGTTGCTAAATATTAACCAGAGTCACAGCCGTGTGAGAGGAGTAACTCCCACAAGCAGCGCTGGGAAGGAGGAGCCACACACGGGATTTGCTCTGCCAAGTTACGCTCCTCAGTAACAACTCCTTAGGTGTAAGAGAACATCAAGGAGAAAAAAATCTGCCTGGGTGTAGGGTGGAAGGGAGGCAGCAAATAAAAAGCAGCACACCAGCAACAAACAGAGCACTTACAAGAAAGAAAAAAAGAAAAAGCCAGGTCAGCAAACCCTGCCGTAGCTCAGCACTGCGTAAATCACAGCTTTGTGGAAGACACCGGTGTTGAAAGAGCAGCACAAACCCAAGCCACCTACAGAGGGGATTTCGCAAGATGCAGATCCCTATTTAAGATCTCATCAACAAGCCATACACAAACGAGCCAAGGGTTAAAGCCCTTTCTCTCTGCCGTGCCCACAAGGCTTTATTCCTATTTGTTATTCCCATTCTCCCCACCAAACCCCCTCTCACAGCGTTTCTCTTCCCTTCCCCTGATATTTATCGTCCTCACTCCTGCGGCTAAGGTTACAGCTGACTTATTTGTTTAAAGTTTCCTTAATGAAGCCATGCAAAGCGATTTAGCCCAGGTAATAACGCGCTGGGTTCCCCATGCTCCCAGCAGGACTGGCTCCATGGTCAGCCTGCTTTGCCTGCCACAGCCTGAAAGGGCAGCAGCAGCTGCTCCAGACAGCCCCTCATGAAAGCATGCAAAGAAGCTGTCCCAGTTTAGTTCCCGACCCATTAACGCAGCCCTTATTTCAGCCACTGCTTTAGTCTAGACACTTTAACCCCACCTTGCACCCCGCAGCCGATCTGCCCCAGCAGTAACACCGCCCGGCCGCCCCAATCCGTGCCAGGACCCATGAGCAAACCGCCTGACAGCTTGGTTTTGGGAGAAGATCAGCCCAGATAGCTGGAGCTGGCTGCCTCTTCCCAGCACACCCCGGCTCTTGCACACACATCCTACATTAAATTTCTTATTCAGCTTGTTCACCACAGGTGGTCCTCGTGAGTAGCACCAGGGATCGAATTCACGACGCAGGTTGTCTGTGTGGCTTCTCCCCCACCAAGACAAATCACAGACAGCATCAGCCTGGGAGAATTCCAGCTTGGGAAAGCCACAGCTGCAACAAAAGCCCATCCATGAGCTGCAGCTTGCACAACAGCTCTGAATTACACGAGGGCAGCGCTTTGTAAGAACGCACCCAACGCAGAGACCTCCCGAAGGTGCAAAAAGGCAGGGAAACCTTCTCACCCTCCCGCTCAGGCTCACAGGCCGAGGGGTGCTGCAGAGCCAGGTGTGACAGGAGGAGGCACCGCGTGTGAGCACAGCCTGCCCGGCGTTCGGGACAGGACAGCCAGGAGTGGCAACACCAGGCAGATTTACGAGAGGAGATTTGGCTGCTCTGAGCCTGCTGGCTTTACCACTCGAGGAAGCACCGGTCCTGCCCTGGGACCACCCAGCCCCTCCAAGAGGCTTCCCACCAAGCACACCTTGCCCTAAGCCTCGGTTGCACAAAAGCACACAGAGGCTGCCAGAACCGGGGGCAGATGACGACAGCCTGTAACTGCGTTTATTTTATCCCTCAGCTGTTTTCCTTCTCATTACATCGCCTTTAAGAACTGCAGCCAGATGCTTTTACTTTTTGGTAGGTTTTCAGACAGACCGGCTCTGTCAGGCGCGAGGATGAGCCAGCTCCATCGTCACAGGCCTGTTGCAAAATTGGGGAGAATTTAAAGCATACAGGATGAGAAGAGAATTCTTTAATGGGACGTTTAATTGCTCACACAAAGCAGCGTGCAAGCACTGAAGAAAAATCAAGATCTCACTGACTGAGGCACGCACACAGCAGCTGTACCTCCACTACTGCCTTTCGCACCTTCCCTCCTGTCTGGGCTCCAGCTCTTCGTGGTATTCGAGAGGAATGAGCAGCAAGTTTGTTTCCCACTTCATGAGAAAGGGAGAAGAATAGGACAGAGGGGCCAGATGAGCCTGCAGTTGAGGATGGACCGGATCAGGCTAAATACTTCAACCCGGGTTTTAAGCTTTCATTCACCAGGAAAGACTTCCTGGTGGCATTAAAGATGAGCCAAGCTCACCGGGCCGAGCTCACCTTACTCACACATGGGAACAAAGAGACGTACCAGTGCTCCCAGCAGGCACAGTTAGTTCCAGTGACTCACTGGTACAAGCCCAGCACTGCCAACAACACGGCTTTAGTGCAGGACTTCGTTCTGCAGGGACCTGTGCACCCTGCCAAACTGACATGACTTGGCTTGCTCAGGAAACTTTTTTTTTTTTCCTCCAGGACCAAAAAAAAAAAAAAAGAGTGGAAAAAATCCCACCCACTTTCGGATAGTCGGGAATTCCAGCTGAGCAAAGCATGTGATGCCTGGAGACCTGAGGCCAGGGCCTGTGAGTCTGGGAGGGCTGCACCAAGCCTTTGCCCCGACAGAGCTCCCTGTCAGCACCTGCAGGTCGGTGTCAACACGAGCTGCACTGTGAGAACTTAGGTCAGCATTTCATCCCCAAATCAAACCTAAGTCAAAGGCACTACAACCTGAAGAAGAGCAAAAAGCCTGAATGCAGCTGAAATCCCTTAAACACCATTCATTTTCCTTGGGGAGGTTCATTTTTATGGAGTCCAGATTATTAGGAAAACCTGAAAATAATTTATCCCCCTGCTCCACTCCATCACATACCAAGAAAATCCCCAGGCAGCATTACCCACCCGCCACGCGGAGCCATTACGCTTAGCAGATTATTCCAGTTTCTGGAGCCACCAGGGCTGTGCCATTACCCAAGCCCCAGCTTGCTCGCAGCCCGGCAGGGAGGCAGCACCCAGGCTGTGCCTGGGGGCAAAGCGTTCAGCTGCAGTCGTGGCTGTGCACCAGGCCCCAGCTACCAGCAGGCAGCCTCACGCAGCCTCACTGCCCTGCCCTCGGCTGCAAGATCAAGCAAACATCTCCCAGCCAGCAAGAAACGCAGCACTCAGACCCTGGGAGGTGCCCCAGCTGGTGATTTTACTCCGTGGTGCAAGACACAGTTTTGTCATCTCACTGGGAAAGCTCCCCAGCTCCCGCTGGTATTGCTGCATCAACCCAGGGGGTGGCAGAGGTCCTGGCCCTCCAGTGCTGCCCCTTCACCCTCCCTGCCCCGCTGCTCTGAGGATGGCTCAGAGCCCGTAACAAACGGCTCCGACCCCACTTACTGTAAAACAGCCACGAGCTCCGTGTCACGGCACGTAAGCTGCTTTGCTGCGCCGAAGGGTTGCAGCAAACAGAGGATTAGGGAGAGCTTCGGGCGGTGGGTGAGCAGCAAGAGGGGATGATTCCTAAGCAGAGCTTGTTTGCACACAAATAGCTATCAATCTTCAACTAAAAATAAATAAAACAGGTATCAGCATGGAGGTGATGCTGCAGCGGAGCGGGATGAGCAGGCAGAGGCAGAGCCGCTCCGGCACGCCCCAGGCAGCAGCCCCAGCCCCGAGCAGAGATCCCCACGCTGGCCACACCAGGCTGCACGGCCACCTCCTGCTCCTCTCTTCTTACCATACATTGAAACCGTGCACAAGAACGAGCGGATTAGGTGCGAGAAACTGCAACATGAAAGCCATAAAAATAAGTTAAGCAGATTTCCTACAAGCACCACTACCCACAAGGTTATTTGCAGGCAGTTCACCACCTCGCCTTGAGGACGAAGGCAAAAGGCAAAGAGCAGCCAGCGGCCTGCAGCCCCAGCCAGCCTGCCACAGCTCAGGGGAGTAAAGGAGGAGGAAGAAGCCAGCGCTTTTTACACGTGTATATTTAGATAAGTGAATTGCAATGTTGTTTAAACCTAATTACTACTGTAAATGTAATTTAAACCACCCAAAACATTTCCACTGCTGAAGGAAGAGCTGTAACAATAGGAGGAAGTGCTAAGACACAGCAGCTATTCTTAATGCACAAAAACACTTATTCTGATGAATAACCAGGGCCTATTTACCTACTTAACTTGAATGTGCTTCTGCCTCCTGGGCATTTTCAGACTGCAAAATGAGAAACCTTCGCTGGTTTGCGAGGCTGGCCTTGTTTGCCTCCCCGTTCAAACACACGCCTGACACCTACTGGGTGCCTTGCCTTGCAAAAACCCTCTCCTCCCTTCACACCCCTCACTCTGCTTTCTGCAGATTGGATTTCCTTCCTATTTGGGGAAAGGGATGGGGCAACAGCTGCAAACAGGAGGGCCAGAAAGGGGCTCCCTCACTCTGCCGCCCCAGTTCTCAGCCCCACGCCGTGATGTGCTAGGCCGTCACCTTGTTTATTTCCTCACCACAAAGTCCCCGTGAGTCAGGGTGCTGACAGGCATCCCACGGGAGTTCGGGCCCCAGGAATGCCAGGCAGCCGCTCTCAGAAGATGTGCACATGGCACAGCTCCACGGCCGGCACGGGAGCAAACGCTTCCGAGCTACCAAGGCGATGAGGCAATGAACAACTGACAGCCTGACTCAGGCCAGCCAGAGCTTCCACACGGCTGCTGAGACAATGGGAGGGGAAAAAAACTTGGTTATTTTGCTTGTTTGGACTGATTTTACAACCTTACAAGATTTAAGTCTCCCCAGAAGTTTTTATAAATAATAAAGTATTCCTAAATAATGAAAACTGAATCCACTTACCTAGATGCTCCACATTCTTTCAAGATCCAGAGGAGAACAGCTACTGTGCGGGTCCCTGCATACTCCTGGACACAGGACGTTTGCTTCGGAATTGAATGCCCCTCTGCTCACATGCGGGTCTCTCTCCTAGGAGCAAAGAAAAGCTCCCAAAGGCTGCCAGGGGGCTCCCACCTCTCGGGCTGCAGTTCAGTTGGAGCTTGCGGCCAGCCTGTGCTGCCCACCCTCTTCAACTGCTCTGGAAACCCGTCCCCGTGCTGGTCCCCAGCACGGAAACGTGAGAGCAAAGGCACTGCGTTAGCAGCACTGTCCCTGCCAAGGGCTGTGGGGGACAGCACGAAACTCCCCTCTTGAAGGGAGCAGCATTTTTACAGATCCCTCTCACTCAGTTCCAAAATAAAAGGAACATGTAACCCAGCTTAGGAGCAGAAGTTTTTAATTAGCAGGCAGACAATAGCGAGTGTCAATTATTCCACCCATACCCAGCCGCTGTGCCGGTACTCAGGAGTGCCAGCATTTGCCCCAACAGGCTTCTGTTCAACTTTGTCATCCCTGTGACAGGTCTGCTGGGAGAAATTCAAGCTTGTTTTCTGTGTGGAGGGATGAGAAGCACGCCACGGGTTGTATTTCTGGACATTCCCCTCCTCTTCTGTCCTCTGGAAGGGAGCTGGGACAGAAACAGAACTGGGACGCTTCTTCAAAGGCTCAGAGGTTAAACCCAAGCCGGCTGCCACCATGTGTGCCATGCAGCCACCACGCGGAGCTTGTCTGTACTCGTTTGGTCTATAAACGATGTGACAGCTGGGACAGGGCTCGTGGGGAATGCTGGAGCCAATTTCACAACGCAGCCACTCCGATGGAGCTGGTCACAGGCAGGGCTTCCTTAGCTCACCAGGGGCGGGTCAGTTTTTCCAAAATACTCACGACGAAGTTTCATTACGTGAGTCTTTATGAAAACCAGAAGATTGCAGCCGTGATTTAGGACTTGAGGGGAACAAAGAGCTTGCCAGACCTTGCCAAACTGCTTTGGAGGGCAGAATTTAGAGAACCACCCAGGGCAGGTGGGGTTGGCTGTGCACTGATGGGCCCAGGGCTCAGGTAGAGCCAGCAGAGCCTACACACACCTGTGTGCTGCTTGCTTTGCTCCTGCTTCCTTGCTTTTGCTTCTTTTGATCCAGTTGAGTTGGAAACTAAGAACATTTCATAAAAGTAAACCTAAAGACACGCACACAAGCACTTGCATGCTGCACTGTGTTTTAACTCAGCTGTAGCAAGTCCGATGGGCTGTTAGAGCCAGCCCGAGAGCCATGGGTCCCAACACCGGGCTGGGCCAAGCTGCCACGCTGGGAGGTGTCAGTACAGCAGCTTGCCCCAAAGCCTTTCGGGCAGAGCCATCAGCAGGGCCTCGGGCGTCCCACTGCGGTGCGGGAGGTGCAGGCACCGTAATGAAGGAGAAGGGCGAGAGCTCCCGACGCTAGCTGGGAAACTGGCTCGCTCATAAGCACGTGAGCTGGTGAGTTTGTGAAGTAACGGAGCAATGGATTAGAAAATGCACAAGTTACACCAGTCTCGGGCTAAGCCCTTGTTGGATTTTACCCCAAATGCTCATGAAATGATAGATTCATATGGCACATCGCCCTGTAGACGAGAGGGCTAAACAAACCGTGCCGCTTGACTCGGTGTCACTGCCAGCCATACTCACGTAAGGTTAAACAATATTCCTAGATCCACAGCTAGCAACCACACTTCAGGACCTTCACGAAGAGCAGCTTTTCCTTGCCACCTCCTTTGTTCCCACTGGCAGCGTAACCCACCACAGAACTGCACAAACCTCCCTAACCAAGCCAACAAAACCCTCGAAGAAGCAATTCTCCTCGATCCTACTTCTTAATTCGGCCTTGGCTCATTTTTGTTTTCCAGCTAATGCATCCTGACTGCTAACCTGAGCTTTGCAAAAAGCTTTTTCCCCAACATCCTGGTGTTCACTAAAGCCTTGGGTTCTCCCAGCTGACCTTGCAGCTCTGCGCTCGGTCCCGGCTCTTCCTGGCCTGCAAACATCCGCCAGCTCCACGCCTGCCCCGCGGAGCCAGGAGAGCGGAGGAAGCGCGCGGCGAGGGAACTCCACAGCTCCTGCAGCGGGTGCTCGTGGCAGGGATCCTTCCCCTCCTGCGAGTCAAAGGAAACGCCGCACCTAAACACAGCCGGTACCTTTATCTGCTTTTACCCTTCTTAGGCACGAGCTGGAGCCAGTCCAGGGTTGCAGAGTATTTGACCAAAACAACCGTACCTCGGGTCAGCTGCAGGGATGTACACGTCGCAGCCTCGCGGCCACCTTCCGCTATGAGGCATGCGAGGATTTCCTTCCACTGTGTTGGCCCGGCAGTTTGCAAACATTAACATTGTCTGAGCTTTACCTTGACCGAGAAAAACAACTTTCATCAGCAAAGCTGTATTTATTTGTTGCCAAAAGAGGATATCCTTCCAGTCCCATTATATACTGGCCACCTGCTGTGGACCTACCAAGAGTTTCAGGCTTCTGTTCACCCAAGAACCGACATTAACTCCTCCTAGGCTACAGAGGAGCCTGATCGAGAACAGGCAGCACCTTCCCGATGTGTGCAGTCCTCTCTCCTCCCAGACCATAAAGGATGTTTTTCATTTCAAGTTTCAGATGCATGAGCTCAGCCAGCTGGATGTTTGGTCAGGTATCACACCTGGGCTCCTTCCCCACCACACAAATCAGTGAAACACGTTTCTGTCCGTGCTGTAACCTCACTCCACACGCTGGTGTAAGGGAACTGACTTCTCACTGCTTGGGAGCGCCCAGCTGCAGGCATTGTCCTTTGCTGAGAAATCTCAGACCCCAGGACAGCAGCACAGGAGCTCACTGAGAGCAGCAGCTTGAAGAAGTCGGAGCTGACAGCAGCCGGGTGGCAGCCACCCTCAGCAAGCACAAGCTCCAGAGCTGTCATGTGAAAGTCATCGCCCTGCCCCAAAGCAGCAGCCCTACAAAACAGCCCTCTGAATGTCTCGGTGCCCCCCCACAGACCTCCTTCCTTCCCTCTCACGCGTGCCCTCCGCACCCACAGCACACCGAGCGCGGTGGAGGCTCACCCAGAACTGAAGCCACATCGTGCCACCCGCTCCAGGAAGTGGGCACTGCCCTGACCCCAACTAATTGGCATCAGCTAATTGAGAAGCCTGGCCCTTCGGAGAGGAGACAGTAGGCGTGACACAGCCTCTCAGGCGAGGGAGCCGGGTGCTCCCAGTCTGTGTCATCACACTGCTTCTTCGTTAAAAGGTTCTCCCTCTTGGGCTGCGTCAGGTGAGCGGGCAGGGAGAACAGAAACATGAAAAAAAAAAGCAAAACGCTTGCTCAGGAGCTTGCTGCCACGGCTTTACCAAAGCACGGGCTGCCTGCCCTGCTGCTGCTGCTCCACAAGCACGTGCTGGGTGAGCTGCCTCTCACCACCATGCTCAGCACCTCCTTGGCAGCCCCATCCCAAACTGCACACACCAGTAACGTGTGGGCACGACCCTCCGTTGCTAACCACGTCCCTCGTCCCAGGAGATACGGTCTGTAAAAGGGCAAAACGGGACAAAGCACTAAGCACATTAGCGCTGCAGAACTCAGCAAACAGGAATCCATGTGGCTGGGCCCCGGCCAAGCTGTTTTCTGGAATGCTGAGCTCTCGCTGCGCTGCCTGCTCGGTACCGCTCCCTCTGCTCAGGCTCCACCGTAGGATGGCAGCGCGTGGGCCCACCCGGCCAGCTCCCGGAGAAGAAGCCGCAGTATTCAATACCAGCGCCGTAGGACACCTCCAGGTACGATGGATGGTTTCCCATTGCATAAAAACTAAACAAGTAACTCCAACTTGTGAATTAACATCAGCACTTGCCAGACATTATGCAAGGAGATTTGAGGGTCCCAAAACTTCTCCCTTTAACCCTTTAAAACGACGTGGCAGACAGAGCAGGTTGCTGCTTATTTTACAAGTTCCCCCAGTGGGCACTGCCCTCTTTTTTTCCCTATAGGATAATAGCAAAGCTCCCTTCACACACAGCTGGCACGGAGGGCTTAGTGGAAGACCCTCATTTTACCAAGAGCCCCACATCTCACATGCAGCCCAAAGCCCAGGCGCTGGTGGAACAAGCTGTGCAGATGGAAACAATTATTTCGGAGGGGAAGAACTCCTGCATGCACACAGCAACGTCTCGCTAAAACCGAAGCCTCCCACCAACACATTCCAGACTCTTGGAGTAATCTGCTTTGGGGAATATGCTTCTAGCTGCATCAGCTTTTGTATTTCTTTCTCCAAACCTCTTTGCAATCACAAAACACGCTCCCCTGCGAGCTGACCTAACGGTCTTACCGAACAGCAAATACCAGAAAGCATTACAAACACCCCAACCTAAAACCCAGAGCTTTCAGAGATTTCAGATGAGCTTTTTCACTACACGACTCACCTGGAAGGACTCGGCCACATGGCTAACGATGCTCTGAATGACCACCTGAAGTCTACAGCATAAGACACAAAACATATGGGTCGTGTCTGATATGCAGATGGGTTTCCTCAGTAATCATTTTCCTGTCCTATTTAACACTCACAGACCAGTGGAACTCACGCTCCTGCCTGGCACTGGTTAGCTGAAGGCTAATTTCTGAGTTAAGAAATCAAGTGGCTTATATAAATCAAAGTCACGTTCCTTAGAAAGGCACAGCATTACGGAAAGGAGCACCACAGACTGATTAGAAACATCTAATTAAGGGCAAGCCTTTCAAGTCAGCTACATGAAGAATATTTCACGTAATACATCGCACGATTAAAAATAACTCCAGCAGGTTTCAATTAAGAATCAATGCCATATGGAATTTACATCTGCAACAGGAAAGCTCCAACACCATGTCACAGCTAAGACATTTTTATGTCTCCAAACTGAAAGCACTTAAACTGCCTGGAGTTTGGCACATGGGCCAAAACATCCCAAAACGAGCAAAAGTTTTGCTGAACTGAGAGCCTAAAAGCCATACAGAGCTAGAATATACGGCATCCTCGGTCATGCGTTGTGATCCCCAAGTTTTAAAGGATTAAGAAAAGCTAAGAGTGTTTAGCATTTCCACTCGTAACCCTTAGCTCCCTCCTCACCCCGCCAGAGCAGAGGGACCCAGTGCAAGTCACGCCGGTCACAAACCATCACAACAGCACTGCTCCTGTACTCAGAGCATTATTTTTCCTCACAGCAAGCTGGACCCTTACCTGTTTCGATTTATATTGCTTTGACAAGGATGTGATCGGCCATCCAACTACTCAAAGGTGCTGAGAACTAGAAGCCAACGTTTACAGGTTTTTCCTTTCAGTGGCAGAAACACCACCTCAAAGAAAGAAACACACACGCACAAAACTACCACCACCACAAAAAAAAAACCTCAAGTTTCCTGATTACACCCAGCACTGAGCTGCTGCGCCCTCTTGGGGCACAAAGCACGACGAGCCAATTCTCAAGCACTGTTTTTCTACACGCAGCTGGACATAAGAACCCCAATTTCTCTTCACTCAAACCAGATGTCAGCCCAGTTAAATCATCCCATGACTCCTCCAGGAGAAGGCTGTAAACAGCCCCAGTGCAGCACGCAGCCCAGCTGGCCCTATGAGGCCCCGCCGACAAGGCAGCACAGCGCGCTGCAGTGCCTTATCCCAAAGCGCTCTAACACGCTGCTGTTGGGATGTGTTTATCATCTACATCCATCAAAACATATTGCTTCACCCCACTTTGCACTGAGTTAGAGTTTGGGTCTTTTAGCAGTTTCTTCCAGAGTTCAGAGCTCAGTGGAGAGCAAAACCCATTTCTAGGTTTTTCAACTTAGAAAACTTGCTAGTGGACGCTTATCCAGTCCTGTTCTATAAAATGCCTGCAAAGTAAATGCTTTACAAATAACAATGGAAAAAAATAAAGATTAATTAATGTTCGACACAGCTACATTACAGCATTACAGTTCAGCATACGCACAGGCAGGCTGCTGTCTCCCAGAAGTCCTAACCCCATACAAAAGAAACACCGAAATACAGCTGGGAAAGGCAATTCGGGCAGAAGCAGCTACCTCTGCCGCTGTGCTCTGAGCTCCTCCAGGCTTTGGTAGCAAGATCCGTGCTTGCTGCAGCACAGGAACACTCTGGAACAAAGGCTGCTGAGTGCACATGAGAAATGGTGCTTTACCCCCAGCTGAACGGACCTCACAGGTGAATTAAATCCACAATTACAGAGAAGCCTTCATTTTAAAGAAGCTTCTACTTGCAATCACTGCAAGCATGCACACTAGAAGAAGCTCTGCAACCACACGAGGGTCTGCAGGCTCTAATGCTACTACTAATGCCACAAAAACAGCTTTTGTATGCAGCAACTAGGAGAAACCAAAGCACAAATTCACCAGTGCCATTCAGGTACTTGCAGACTAGCACCAGGTAGCTGTGAGCTTGCGCTGCATTCACACTGTGGACTCTCAGTGCTCCACTTTAACCGGCTCCAGGGCAGGCGTTGCGGCCAGACTCCCAGACAGAAAAAAATTTTAACAAAGACAAACGCGAGGTTCAGAGCAAGTCCCCACCTTTGTAGCTCTGGGCCCATTCTCCAGTTCGGGTTTGTGCATCACTGACCCCTGGCAAAAACCACAGTCCCGAAACAGAGCCAGAACTGCTTTCCGTCTTACTTTTAGCAGAACCCACACACAGAAGCTTTATTTCTAATACCCAAATATTCAATCATGCGGCGTTTCCCACAGCTCAGAGAGAGGAAAAGCAGGAGAAGCCAGCAGCGCCGTGCCATAGCTGCGGTACCGGGGGACTCGGTGCGAGCCACTAATCCTCACAGGCTGCTCGGGCAGGCTCTGCACGCTGGCACCGACCTCGCTGCCAGGACAGGGAACCCAAGCCACAGCCCAGCCAGGCTGCAGCTATTCCAGGCGCTTACACAGACCGAAAGCTGCCCTGGACACACACTTTGGCACCAGCAGGCTTTAAACCATCACCGTGCCACCCAACAAGCGGCGATGCCACCCAGACCCCCGTACAGTTACCCACACCCTCGGTTTATCTCCCCCTTCGCTGGGCTGGCCGCAGCACGGCATTTTTAACTCGGAGCTCTCTGGTTTGGGAACCAAATGATGAAGCCGCGAGGGTTCCTCAGCAGATAGCAGAGCACCAAGCCCTGCAGGCGGGAGGCACCCCCAGCGAGCCCCCCCTGATCCTGGAAAGAAGCCCCGGGACCCCCCCCAGCACCACCCTCGGACCCGTCCCCGCTTTCCCCCAGCGTTACCCGCAGGCTCCCGCTGCCCCCGCGCCGTCCCCTCAGGCGGCCGCGGCTCCTCCCCGCCCCGCAGCCCGGCCTCGGGCGGCGCCTTCCCCGCCCCGGGGCGGCCTCGCCGCGGCACCTGCCCGGCCCCCGGCCCCCGGCACCTCAGGGAGGGTCCCGGGCCCTGGGTGGCCCCCGGGATGAGGAGGTGGTTTGGGGGGTTCTCAGGGAGCGGCGGGGAACGGCTTTTGTTTTGTTTTTCTTTCCAAATAAAGGAGGCGCTCTCGTAAAGATTGTGAGGACACGGTTTGTATTTAAAAGCACGTCGCAGCGGGTGAACGCTCGGTGTGTGGACCTCAAGGGACGCAGAGGGAAAAATAAGCAGCCGTAAGGCGCGCTGCGTAATTAGTATGGGTTGGTAAAACAGCCTGCCCATGCAGGGCTGCGGAGGGACGTGTTTACAGCGGGAGCAGAGACAAATGTTTTCTCAAGTGGCAGTGTGTTTTGTGGGGTATGACTCCCTATTTTTAACGCTTCTTTTGAAAAGAGTCTGTTGAATGTGTGCCTCGACACACAGCGCGAATAGCTGTGCTGTTTATGGACTGATGGCTGGATAAACCTTCAGGGAACAAACCCGTACCTTACCCCCGTCCTGCCCGTTTACTTGTGGCCCCACCAACTGGTAGAACCGAGCTGTTTCACTGACCGCCCATCTAACCTTAAATCTGCTCGTCAGACGCGCTGAAAGGGTGTACTCCGGATAGAAGCAGAGGAAATGCATGCTCTGCATCCACTGAGGGCTTTATTCTTAAGTGGAGGTGGGCTTGCTTCATGTGTTAGAACTGAGCATTGAAGAAGGTGTTTCCTACTCTGAGAACACACAAATTGGAGATCAGAAAAGTTCTGATTGCAGTACAGGTAAAATATTCACTGGACTGTATTGCATTTAAGCTCCAGTAATAACTGCTGAGAGTTATTACCTTGTTCTTACTGGCTTCAAATCAGTTAGTGGTGATAAACAGAAAGTATCAATAGTGCCAGAGGGGAGTTTGGTCATTATAAAAGTGACTCATCTTTCTCTGAAGTGGAAATGTAGCAGAATACATATTCACGCACCAGAAAAGATGCTACTGGCTATGGTCCATTTAATATACAGCCACTCAATACTGTATAACCCCCCTCTGCCATTCTGTAGTAGCTTTCACTGACACTGGAAAGGATTGCTGCCAATGGTCTCAGGACTACCTTTTTCATTTCCACCCTGAGGTGGTTCTCTGAGCTTCATCAGCATTCCAGTTTTCTTGAATCTCATCCCCAAGACTGAAGTTAACAGCCCTCTGCTTTCAAGCTTCAAGGAGCCCAGAATTTTCACAGCATTGTCACCCAGTAAATCAAAAAGCTGAGTGACAGGGACAAACAGAGAGGATGGCAGCAGTTGAATCCTCAGGACATTAGAGATCTGGAGCAAGTGGCTGAGAAAATTCCAGATGAGAGAAGAAACCATGGTGTACAACAGCTGGTGAAGAAAAAGGGAAAGAGAACTGTCATGACAATGATATTTTCATTAAGAGGTTCAGTTTTCAGTAGGATATAAATGGTGTGAGACCATAACTGCTTCCTTCTCTTGTCCACCCAACGAAC
Source organism: Netta rufina (assembly GCF_964035555.1). NCBI lineage: Eukaryota > Metazoa > Chordata > Aves > Anseriformes > Anatidae > Netta > Netta rufina. The sequence continues at coordinate 5,226,951 of NC_140140.1, forward strand.
TAACAAGCCCTTTGCTGTCATTATGTCATTTGAGGGACAAGTTTAAACTCCAGTTCTTCAGACTGCTCTGTCCAAGTTGATACATGCATTTGTGAAGATCTGTAGGAGAACCAAATGGTGCTCTGACCAAGCCTGGGCTCATTCTTAGCATTTTTCCCTCTATTTTTAAAGCAACAATAATGGGGGAAAAAAATCTTACCACACTGATTCTGTATTGCCTTGGTGATGCTAGCGAAGTCAAAAATACCTCGACTTGAGATATTCCTGATTCCATGCTAAAGGTCAGCTTCAAGGCGTGGTTAGTCAAACAGCTACAGCAATTTAAGGTGATAGCAGTCCTCAACTATTCTAGCCTAATAAAGCAGCCAGCAAAGCTGGTAGAAGTAAACACGGGTAACTCAGAGGCTCTAATTCAAAAATCCAAGCAATAGAAACGAGTGGACAGGACTGAACAGTGACAGTGGAGGCAGAGACCAGCTTTTCCTTCCAAGCCCCTTCTGCAAATGCACGCACAGTAAAGGAACAGGGAACGAAGACATACAAGACACTGATCTCTAACACTTTCAGATTATCTTTTGGGATTTGTATGAAGTGTAAAAGGGTTAGGACTGCAGCATTTACATGGGGACTTCTGGCTCCAGCTCTTACCAAGAAAGGGAAGAAACGTTTATATTTGTACAGTCTTGGACTACCTTTAGCTTGGTCTATAACAGGATTCATTCTTACTCAAGAGGCAAAGGAGTCAGGCAGAGGGAAAAAAATAAGAACTGAGACACAAAAGCAGTACCATATGCAATGAGATAGACTGGTCACGCTACTCACCATCATGATGTTACAAAGAGCACTCTTCTCATTGTGGGAGGATCTTATCTTCTGATTCTGAGACCAGCTGTCTGAAACTGCAGGGGGGAAAAAAAAAAAAAAAGTTTGCTTTTGGCTTTTTAGTTTTGAACTTGGAAAAGCAAATCCAGGCCTCATTTTTCCCATAGGCCCACCTGAACATGCGTCCTCTTGAAATTCTGTACTGGATGTGTCATTCTGGTTTTCATCCTCTGCCGGTTCATCTTCAAATTTGGAATCAGGCTCAAATGCATCAGAAGATTGTTTCTTTATTTCTTCTGCAGGGGGTACCTGTTCTACAAACGGATTTTAAAATACCATGTAAAGTATCTGTCCACAACATTTTTTGTTCTAGCTACAAGCCTTGTACATTCTATCTATGAGCTGGACAAGGTTTTCTGAATCCCTTTCACCTGAAATGAAGGATTTCCAAGCCCAACTAGGCAATAAGAGGTCTGTAGAAGTGTTTGATTTTAACCAGCTAGATTGTAACCAGCAACTATCTTGGGGAGGGGTAATATAATGCACCAGTTGTGTTTTCTTTTCTACTTATGCCTGATGTAAAGAGGCATAAAATAAGTGGATATGACTTAATTAATCAAAAAGACATTAAAAAGAGCACTGTTCTATTTTGTTCTCTTAAGAGTGATTTAGAAGCACTTTAGAAGGCCTGGTGCCAACAACAGTCATCCCACAGCCAGATATTATAAAAGTAAATGCAGTACACATAACCTGAAAATTTCTATTAAGACATGAAAATGTTCCAGAGTTGCTGTGTCCAGACAAAAGCTGATGCCCAAGCACAGCATAAGCATGTGGCAAAGCTACCCCTTACCCACACAAAATACGTACATCCTTCTCTTCTGTTTTACAAAAATCAGAAGTAAGCCATGCCTATACTGCTCAGGGTAGTTTTGTACCATTATCACAGCTTCATATGCCTGCATTCTTTAATTACTGTCATTGCTTATCCACAAGAGCACATTTGAGTGTGTGGAGAAACAGCTAGCAGCAAGCGGAGACTTCTATGAGCATCAGCTACAGGTTAAGCCCCCCAAAAATGGGAGCTGAGAGTAAAAACTGCAATGACCACACACATGCAGGACAGGAAAGGAGGGAAAAACATAAGCCTCAGTTGTGGTGAGCGCCTTCTGTTCCACTGCTGCCTGTGGGTCCAAAGGAATTGTTTTCTTGTCATTACTCTTATGGGACCTATTATAGGACTGGTTGCCATTATGCTAAGTAAGAACTGACTGCACCAAGTAGAAGTAAAAATTTATTTCAAGTTTGTTGAAGTCAAGTTTTGTTCTTATTTCCCTTCCTATAGCTGTCCTGCAAAGGCAGGATTGCTGCTTTTGAACATACGATTTATTCCTCAGCTGCAATTGCTTATGCTCCAGGATTAGCAAAACCAGCAAAGCTTTATCCCCAGGAGTACATCAACAAGCCTATTATTAGCCTAAATCAAAGCCTGTTAGTAGTTACTGACATGTTAGAAACAAGAATCAGCAGCAGATCAGAAATAGATGCACAATACACAAATAAATGAAAACTCATGTCCTGTTCCCTTCAAAAACAATTTTAATCTACCTCCACACTACTAAGAGAATCCTTTAACAACTCCCCGGCAAAGTCTGCTCCCTCCCCTAACCCACAGAGGAGAACTGTATAACACTGGTGTTTGAAAGCATACAAAATTATTGGGTTAGGCTTTTTCTTGTTTTTCTTGGGAGGCAGGGAGGGGAGGGATTTTTTTTAATAGAAATATTTACTCATCCTTTACCTTTCATAAATTAAATTATGTTTGAGAAAAAGGGAAAGGAAGAACAGCTGACAGCATTTAGTTTTCTTATAAGCATTTTAACAGAAAAGCATAACAATTTGGATTTGATTTTTTCCTATATCACCAATAGTACAAAAAATTATCTAAAAAACTAGCTTTAGTTTCTTTCTGCGATGAGTGGCGTTAGGCTAAAAATAGCACCTAGAATGCTTTAGAGATGAAGTTAACAGATAAAGTCTTTATGCGAAAGCATTTATGCAGTCAACTGCAGAACTTACCTTCATTAAGTAAAAGCTGTAGCCAGAAAATCAGTACAATCAATAGAAATACAAATGGCAAACAAAACCAGAAGAAAAGAAGAGGAAAGGTCAGCTCATTCACCAAAGGAACCAGAGGGTACCTCATTGCTTGCTTCAGGTTACGCTAGGTTTAGAACAGCTTGCTTGTTCCACTTTACTAACTACCTTTTAATAACTCCCGTTGCATCACTGTCTTAATCACAAGAGGACCGGTAATATTCTCAGCATAGATAGCAGAATGGACAGCCCTCTAAGAGCAACGAGGGAGTAAAAAGGATTAAGTATGGGCTAAGAAGGAGAAGTGAGGAAACATCTGATTTGATTGTCCTTCCTTCAGCTGGTAATTAAAGGATAAATATTAATTAGAAAGCCTTCAAGGCTTATGTTAAAATGGCAGTTAAAGGTAAGCTTGTAATTTCTGATATAGGGGAGATAACCAAGCACTTGAACTGCTGCTTGGAACTGGGTAACGAAGGTGACTTTTGAGAAAACAACAAAGCACACTTGCAGAGCTGTTTAGATGATGACTACTAGCTACTTAAAAAATATCTATCCCAGGCACTCTCATTGGACATGGACCACATATAAGTCCCACGTTAACATGGACTCTATATTTAACCTTGTCTGTATCTTTCAATCTGTTAGTGAATCCACCAGGAAAATAAACTTTCATATTTTAATTGACTTTCTATTTCCCTTCATTCCAAGAAAGGCAAGCTAGCATGTCTCATAGGATGCGTCTATATACACGTTTCTTAATAAAGAAGTTTAGTAGTAATTGAAGAAGGAGCAGATATATAGCCTTGGTTACTTGATATCACTTCTGCAGCAGTAGACAAACCAGTTAACCTGTCTCTGTTTCTCCCTCAATAAAATAAAACCATTATCTATCACTTACCTTATGGGGGGGGGGGGGGTGTTGTTTGGCAAAATTGTTTGTTTGTGTAGCTCTCAGAAAACCTTGGATAAGAGCAGCTATGTAAGTGCACATTATGAATGATTGCATGCATTTAATGTTCTTGCTTGTGTGCATGTGTTTGTTTTCACATAGTAACAGCCCCTTGAAATGAGCCTTTTAATCCAAAGATCTAAATGAACTTTACAAATTCTTATTAGCTCATGTTAATAACAACCCCGTGTGATAAAAGACAGCTATTATACCTACTTTGTGCATTGGGTAAACAAGTGAGAAAAGCCATTAATGACCTGAGCTTCAAGGATGCTAAATATTTGCAGTCCCCATTTCACATAGTGGGAGTTGTAGGTACTTGGCATTTCTGGATGGATGGGATGTTAGTGGTTAATCTACAAATACAATGACAAGAGTGACAGCAAAATCCAGGAGTTTTAGTAGTAACACGTTTCTCCTAGCCATAAGTGCATTCAAACTTCAAATGTGCAGAAAATCCCAATGTAAAAGGAAAAAAAAAACAAAACAAAGAATTCAAACTTACTGTAGAATATGAAAGCATTTGGATACACAAGTTTAAATTAGAAAGTCTGAAAAGGAAAACAATGACAGAAGACTAACCCAGGCACATCCATTCAACACAGTAGAACAATTAAAGAAAACCTCTGATTCCTCATGCCTACCTTGTTTATATCCAGAGTGGTGCTGTCACCAAAGCGGGACACTTGAACCTCTCAGGGCATATCCAGGTTCTTCACTAAGCTAATCACTCGCTGCTATGTTTTGGGAGAATGGGGTAGTTGTTCCCATTTAGTTTGTGGGTGTTGCAAGCTTGCCTTTGCAGCAGGACACTTTCCATTTTGCACACTTGTCTCTTTCACGAGGGAACAGGGGCACAAATGCAGCAGTAGTCAGCGGAAAAGGAGAGGACATCTCAGCAACAGCTTGCAGCCTTCTGAACATGGTACCCTGTTTTGGCAGAAAGAGATGAAAGCTGAACTACAAGGCTTTGAGGAAATGCATGTTACATATGTGTGACTTTCCAAAGGCAGTCCGACACAGGACAGGTAGCACAGGGCAGCTGCTGCCACCTGGATCAGAGCAGCTGTTGGCTCTTCAACAGCAGTCAAGCAACTATGTGAAAAACGTGATTAGAGCACACAAATTGGGGAAGTAACACCTGCTGGGAGGGGTTACTATTAGTACCTGGCAGATGAATTTTGAAGCTTGTAAGCTACTACTGGTCCTTAACAAAAAGTGATTAATAAAAGCTGAGCTCAAGGGTCCTGCCCTTCAAAGCCTTAAAGTAGGGGTAGGTCCCTCCGAGCTTGGTAATTAGCATATGGGGGGACAAATGAGCATCTTGGTGGCAATTAGTGCCATTACACCTGGTTACAGGCTGCATTCCCTTAACGTAATGCTTCTTTTGCAGCAAGTTATGGAGTCCTGCTGTTAGTTTTTGCTGTGTTGCGGTGAGGGTCAGCCGCACCTCAGCTGCCAACCCCGCAGCAGTTCTGAGGGGCACAGGCTGCTCAGCGCCTCACCCAGCCCGACCCCGAGCACCCCCAGCGATGGGGCACCCCCAGCCTCTCGGGACATTCCCCCTCTGACTGAAAACCCCACAATCTGCCTCTTCGGGCGCCTTCCCGAGGCACCCCAGCCCCGGAACGGCAGGCAGGGCTCGGTGCCGCCGGCCGGAGGCAGCAGCGGGGAGGGCTCAAGATGGCGGCGGGCCGGGTGTTCGCCTTCCGCGACGCGCGCTGGGCCCCGGACCCGGTGCTGGCGCCCAGCCCGGCCGTGCGGAGCCCGCAGCCGGTGCCGCTGGTGATCGACAACGGCTCCTTCCAGACCCGGGCGGGCTGGGCGGCCGCCGACCCCTCCGTCCCCGCCGAGCCCCTGCTGCGGTTCCGCTCGCTGGCGGCTCGTAGCCGGGGAGCCCGCGGCGGAGCAGGAGCCGAGACTCAGGTGGGCAACGACCTGGGCAGCCCCGAGCCGCTGCGCTGGCTGCTCCGCTCGCCCTTCGACCGCAACGTGCCCGTGCAGCTGGAGCTGCAGGAGCTGCTCCTCGACCACGTCTTCCAGCGCCTCGGCGTCTCCTCGCAGGTACCGCCCGGGGGTGCCCGAGGGGAGCCCTCGTCGTGGGGCACGGCCCCGCAGCCTGCACCCTGGTGTCCCCCCGGGTCCCCAGGGTGTCTTCAGCCCCCCGGGGGTGGCGATGAGGCGCTGGGTGTGCAAGGGAGGCGGCAGGGGCCGCTGGCAGGGTCCCTTCCAGCTCGGGTGTTGTGGGTGTGTGGTCAGCTCCTGTCCACACCTTGGTTTGTGCCCAGCAGAGCCGAGGCCTGTGCCAGCTCTGGGGCACAAAAGCTTTGCCTAGGGCTGAACTGAGCCCCCGCCAGTTTTCAGCCACCTTTTGCCTACTCGTTCCATGGATTTTTCTTTATGTGTACCTTCAACAGTGTATATATGCTTTTAACATCCGTTTTTCTCTACTCCTAGGAGTCTGTTCCTTGGTTGAGTTAAAACTGAAAACCCTGTTATAGACAAGCCTTTTTTTCCCCATAAGTGCTAGGTGTAATTTAACTTAAGCATTCAGCAGCCTGCAAGTGAAGCGCTTTCTCCTTGCTGCTTTGGAGGAGTTGCTGATCTTTAAAAGAGGAGGAGGGATAATTATCTGTGGATTTTCTCTGTGTCCTTTCATTTGTTTCTTTTCTCTTGTCTTTTACAGGGCTGTGTTGATCATCCCATTGTTCTGACAGAAGCAGTGTGCAATCCGCTGTATTCGAGGCAAATGATGTCAGAGCTCCTCTTCGAATGTTACCAGGTTCCCAAAGTGTCCTATGGTGTGGATAGCTTGTATAGTTTTTACCACAACAGGAGGCAGAACTGGCCCTGCAGTGGTTTGGTGATATCTTCAGGCTATCAGTGTACGCATATTTTGCCAGTCCTAGAAGGCAGGTGAGTTCTTGGTGTCTTAAGTACAGTGCAGCCTCTTTGTCAGTCATTGATTTTTTTTTATTTTTTTTCAATGATCACAATACCTGTTTCTCCAGCATTCAGTGTTGCATTTCCTGCAGAATATGTTCTTATCAGTCTTAATTTATAGTGAGGAGGAAAAGCTAGGTCTTCAGATCTTGTGAAGTTCTGTTGAATTTTGAATTGAAAAAGCAGTGCTGTCCTTGTACAGAACTTGTTTTTAATTACTATTCACGCGTAGATCCATACTTTCAAATGCAGACAGGGATATCTGTCTTAAGTAAGATCAGATATTCAAAAGCATATTGAATTTAAAGTAGCTTTGGGACAAAAGGAAGTGTTCTCTGAGATTTCTGCTGTCCTTAAGACTTTGCTCATTCTGATTATGCGGCTACATTGTTTTTGTGTTGTTTTTTTTTTTAACTGTTACTGCAGGAGGGGGGCTTTATGACATCCAGCAAAGCTTTCAGGTTTTCAAAGCTAACACCTGGCCAATTATAAAGTTTTATAGAGGTTAGAGGGACTACTTATAGTTGCACAGAATCGTAACTTCCGTCCTTGAAATAAAGCAATGTCTTTTGTTGCCATAACTGAAATTATCATTTTTAAAGCAGAGCCTTTCAGAATGCATTTGCAAACAAAGCAGTGCTTACAGTTATTGCCTGAGAAAAATAACAGATTTTTTCGGAGAAATGATTCTTAAAATATTACCATGTTAATAATCATCTGTACGCTTGACCATGTTAAAAACAAATAATGCTGAATGAAGCAGGAGGTCTATTTTACAGTGAACTTTTAGATCTTTTCTGTTCCATTTGTTTCCCTTGCATTTTCAGGTTGGATGCTAAAAACTGCAAACGTATTAATATTGGAGGGTGTCAGGCAGCTGTATATCTTCAACGCCTCCTACAGCTGAAATACCCTGGACATTTTGCTGCCATCACACTCAGTCGCATGGAGGAAATACTTCATGAGCATAGCTACATTGCAGAAGACTATATAGAAGGTAAAAACACTTTATTAATCACAAAATACCCTTCATGGAACCTTAGATCTGAACTAGTTGTTCTCAAATTGGCTAGGGTTCAGGCTCAAACGCTCTGCTTCTATTTTGCTTTTCTTATGAGGATCTTTCTTTTAGTCTATTACACAGGGAAAGCTTGTCAACAGTTTGAGTGCTGTAGCATTTCATGAAACAAAACTGAATTTTAGAAATCCTTTCCATATTAGGTCAGACTTCTCTGTGAATGATAATAGATTATTGCAGATGAAAATTCACTCCCTTACGGCTGGGAGGAGAGAAGAGACATTAGTGTGCACTTCCCACTTCTTAGTACTTTGTGTTTACTTCACCCTGGAGTTGTGTTTACTTCACCCTGGAGAACAGAGTGCTAAGAACCATTTGCACTGAGTGTACAACTGGAAGGCAGTGATCTGAAGAGGTAGCTAAATAAGGGGGCGACTTCCAAGAGGTGTGCGGGATCCTAGGCTGGACTGTAGTCTTCTTTCTTTGAAGTCTGAACTTAGCATGGAGTGTATACACATGTGAATCACCCTGTTCAATCTGGTAAAATAGTTCCTTTACTCTCAAAACTTTCAGAACTGCAGAAGTGGAGGTCCCCGGAGTACTATGAGAACAATGTGCACAAGATGCAGCTGCCTTTTTCTAACAAACTACTGGGAAGCACCCTGACATCCGAGGAAAAGCAGGAGAGGAGACAGCAGCAATTGCGCAGGCTTCAAGAACTCAACGCACGCCGTAGAGAGGAGAAGCTGCAACTCGACCAAGAGAGGCTGGACAGGCTACTGTATGTACAGGTAACGGTGGCAGTTCTCTGGGTAGTCATCTGGGAGAAGTGTAGGTTGCTCTCTGAGCTTTACCCAAAGGTTCTGTGTCACAGTAAAGGAGCTGTAACTGTTCTGGGCATTTTCTGATATGTAACTTCAAGGTTACTTGCAGCATAAGAGAAGTTAATTGATGCAGGTGATGCTTGCAGGTTTTGAATAGTACTTTTGTGAAGTATTCTGCTTGCTGTAGAAGCATGCGCATCCATCATTTATCGTAATGAAGGCAAAGTTTATGTACATGCATAGTTGATTTTCACGTGGAGTTCATCACAAGCAGCTCTGATCCGTCTGTAGGAACTTTTAGAAGATGGTCAAATGGATCAATTCCACAAAGCTTTGGTGGAGCTGAACATGGACTCTGCAGAAGAACTTCAATCTTATATCAACAAATTGAGCCTGGCCGTTGAACAAACGAAGCAAAAAATCCTACAGGCAGAAGTCAATATTGAAGTGGATGTTGTGGACAGCAAACCAGAGGTATAACATTTTCACCATTCTTATCTCTGAGAGAATCAAGTTTGTGCCTTAAAATGTGCCCTTTATGTAAATAGCTGTATTATAGATGAACTAAGCTTCTCCTCTAACACACTCCTTGTTAATTGGGCAACTGCTCCTCACTTCCATCTTTCCTATGCAGTTACAGAAAGGGAGTTTTGGTTATATGCCTGAAATCACTCATCTTGTGCTGCTCATCCCAGATCACTGTGCAGTACCTGATAGCTTGATTCCATGTAACTTTAAGTATAACACCTAGGCTTCGTGGCACTAGTTAAAGTGTTACACCTATGTTAAATCTTTAAGTTTCCTCAAAGATTTCTTGACTATCTTTAAAAACCTGGGGTTGGAAAAAGGAAAATAGCCCTGAAAGGTAAGATCAGTCTGAAGGTACTGCTCCCTTTGTACTTACTGCTGGCAGCATGTACTGGCCCGTGGCCATACTTCAGGGTGAGTTGGTTTGGGGGTTGTAAATGCAGCAGGTAACATACCCGCTCTTGGTCATGCTGCAAACCAATCTGTCTTTACTTTTGCATTGCTTCTGGTGAACTTATTTTTAACATACCTTAATGACTCTAAGATTCTGGCATACCAGGCCTTACTTTTTTCAGTGTCTGAGAATTAATGATGCGGCACTTTGATTAAAACATCTTGAGATTTAAGTACTTATAGGTCAAAAACCATCCTTAAATGTCTGTAGCCTAGTATTAAAGATACAGAAGAACTATTAAGTTCTGTTTTTTCCAATGTTTATGTTCTTTGCTTTTGGGTGCAGGGAACTGCATGCTAAACAGCTAACCCTTTGCTTTTGTTTTGGCTATGTTTGGTGCAATTAGGTAGGATGCTTTATTCTTTTTAATTAACAATGAAAGATTAATTACTAGGCTTGGTTGTTGGGGGTTCCTTGAAGAAGAGAAACATTTGTCTGCTTTGCCAGGGTAACACAGACCCAGTACATACCAGTTCTAAAACATTGTCCAAGACTGCTTGTACGTTCACCTTTCAAGTTGTATAAAACCTTTTCAGTTTTATTAGTCTTTCCTTAGGAAAAGGTAGAGAAGAAAACAGAAAAGTGAAGGATAGAGGAGAGTGATGCCAGATGGAGTTCTCATGTTTTATTTAGCAGTTGGGACATAGCCAAAACTAGCTGGTGAGCTGGTTTCTTCTGGGTGCTGCTTCCCCTATCCTTATCAGGAAAGTTTGTGTAAGAATCAGGAGGACTGTATCTGAGCAAAATGGAGGTAGATCATGGGTTTTACACTTGTCTTCTGTCAAAAGAAAACATTGTAGAAAGAGACCAGCAGCAACTTGTGACTTTGCCAGGTGGTTGTGCCCATGTCCCAACATGTCCATTTTGGATCCCACACTCCTCCTGTTTGCTAGGTGTAGTCTCAGACCTTAAATTAATTGGCAAGCCTTTCTGATCATTTTGCACTTTGTGAAAGAGCGTACTATTATCACCAAATCCCTTTGTGAAGATAGGCTGGCTCTCCTATACGTATAGGCTGTATAAAGAAGATTAAAATCTAATTATTTTGTCCCAGGGTCTGTGCCAACTTTTCAGCTGAGTTCTGTTTTTTTTCCTGTTGCTTTTTTTTTTTTTTGTGGGCAGGGGGTTAGAAGACAAAAAAAAAACTGGAGACATCTTCAGGTGACTACTGTTTGCTGTAACAATCAATACAGCTTAAACTTCAGTGTTGAGTAGCTGCTTGGTTTTTAAATGAGGTAAACTTCAGAAGGCTTAAATGATCTAGCTGTATCCCATGCTGGCATTGCTTGCTAAATGTTGCAACAAATGTTTGTTTAAAAAAAAGTAAAATAACAAAACCAAACCCTTAGCAATAAAACCCAAAAGCTATTTCATTAAAATACAGAAATAAATGAAATAACTAAAGAATTGTCCCTACTTCACAACGGTGCTTTAGTTGTGATACTTCTCATTACAGAGGAGCTTTGGGAGCAGAGGAGCTTCGTGTCTGTGTGAAATGCAGCTTTTTTCAGTGTAGCCCATGTGCAGATGCTAGGCAGTTGAAACTAGGCAACTGTCAAAAACTGTGTGCTAGCTTTGTAGCTAGCAAATATTTGTTTTCCAGTTCCACACAAACAGAGCAGGGAATTAAATGGTAATTAGAGCAGTGAGAGCACCAAGTTTCAACCAACTTAAAGAGCTATTTTAATACGTTGTTGTACTAGGGAGTACGTTACACTGCACGGCTAGGCTGCGGTCCTGGCAGTCAGCCTGGTGACTAAGGCCTTTGATTTCTGAGCTGACCTCAGGATAACTTTTTTTTTTTTTTGAAAGTGCTTGATTTTTTACGCTTTGAGTGAATGTATTTCTTAACACCTCTTTTCTTGGTTGGTCATCCTTCTGTTTTTTCTTCAGTGCTGAAGAACAGCATATTCAGTTTCAAGTGTGTTTTAGAGTTGAGATTGGAGGGAATCTGGGTTGAGTTTTTCAAGTGTCACCAGAATTGAAGTCATGTATGTGCCTACCACATCTGAGCTAACCTTCCACAACCTTCTCTATTTCCAGACCCCTGATTTGGATCCACTGGGCAGTGAACAGTCACTGGAGGATGTGGAAAGTATTAATGAGTTCGAACCTTTATTTGCTGAGGACCAGCCCGAAGCTGAGAAGCCTGTTGCTACAGTACAGGTTGGAATTCTGTATCTTCTTGTGTCAGAGGTTACTGCCTGCTGGTAGTCTAACTAGTGTGCTAACATTTCTCCAAATACAGACAATGTCTGCTCTTGGGAGAGGTGCTTAACCCTCTGAACAGAACACCAAGAGGAGAAATGTTCTCCATCGTAACTGATGGTTTGGGGCATGAATGTACCCGCTCTTATCTCTACAGGCAGCGCATGTTATAGCAGTTCTGTGCTTTTAGGGAAAAAGTCCTGCTTAAGTTTGTGTGTGTGTGATCCATAACCCAATATCACATCGCAGTGAACAAAACTTTCATTTGGTAAGATTGAGCCATAGAAATGAGTGGCAACAAATTGGGGGGGAGGAATAAGATAAGTCCATTTTCTTTAACCTTTTATAACCTTTTACAGCATTGTCCTTTCTCTGAGATCATGACTGTTTTTTTGTAAAGCATTGTTTGAAAACTTTAATTACTATAGAATGTTACTATTCTTTAGCATAACTTTCTAATACTTCTCGATCTTGTTTTTAAAGCCCGTGTTTAACCTGGCAGAGTACCACCAACTCTTTCTTGGCACTGAAAGAATCAGAGCTCCAGAGATTGTCTTCCAGCCCTCCCTGATAGGAGAAGACCAGGCTGGTATAGCAGAAACTATGCAATATGTCCTTGAGAGGTGAGTTTATGAAGCTAACAGGCACGTTCTTCAAACAGGCTGGTCTTGTTTTGATATCAGCTTTTGCAATACTGGTGGTTACTTAAAAAGAACTTGAGAAATATGTTTGAATAGTTCTTTTTGGTAGGCTTGAGCATTGCAGGTTAGAGATGTCTTTCTGGTCTGAAGGCCACATGTCGCCTCTAAGTCAGTGGTCTCCAAACATTTTTGATCATGCACCCATATAGTTTAAAAAGAAACAAAAGAGCACAGATCCCCCAATATTTGTATATTTATAAATTACAGATATTTGATGCTGTGCTAACATTATAAAACATAATAGAAATTTTAAAAGGATGAAATGTCTTATTAATGCTACGAAAGTTAGTTTTAGTCCCCTCAGTGCAGCAAAGATATTGAGTTGATGGAATGCGTTCAGACAAGAGCAGCAAAGCTGGTGAAAGAACTAGGAAATAAAGTGTATAAGGAGTGGCTGAGGGAATGGGGTTAGTCTGGAGAAGCAGAAGTTGAGGGAGACCTCGTTGCTCTCTAAAACTGCCTGAAAGGAAGTTGTAGGGAGGCGGGTGTTGGTCTCTCTTCTCAGGTGACAACTGATAAGATACAAGGAAACGACCTCCAGTTGTTCCAGGGTAAGTTTAGACTAGATAGTGGGAAGAATTTCCTCGTGGAAAGGCAGTGGGTGTTGGAACAGGCTGCCTGGGGAAGTGGTGGAGTCACCATTCCTGAAGGCATTTAAGAGATGTGTGGATGTGGTGCTCAGGGACTTATTTTGGTGGCGGCCTTTGTAGTGCCTGATGGATGGCTGGATTTGATGATTTTAAGGATCTTTTCCAACATAACTGATACGGTGATACTGTGAAAAATACTTTCTTCCTGTATACCCATGGATTGTCTTGCACATGTCCCACTTTGGAAAGCACTGGTACAAGTTGTACAGGGAAACAAAGAACCCTCGTAAATATCCATCCCCAGAAACAATACGCTAGCAGTCTGGTTTGTAAAACCAAAGCCATCTGTGGTGTCTGTAAGGTATGATGCAGGCACGCTTGCTGGACGCCTATTTCCAGCCAACTTAACATTAGCAAATGTAACCCCTCAACCTGTGAGAACATGTGAGGTTGCATTTTCTGAGAGGCAAGAATTCCAGATCTGCTGAGTTGTTGATTTATGGGGGTATGGTTCAGAGGACTTTAAGGGTTTTCTTCTGCCACCCCAGGAATTTTCAGAAACCAAATGAGCACAGGGTCTCATGCTGGTGAAGTGAAGGAAATTTCTCAAAGTGAGTCTTGAAGGCAAACTATCAGTGTTTTCTTCATAGCTGTTCAGTTTATAGGAATATTGCTCTTGGAAAAGGTTAAGCTCTTTTGTTCCTTGTAGGTATCCAAAGGAGCAACAAGCTATTCTTGTCCAGAATGTTTTTCTCACTGGTGGAAATGCGATGTACCCTGGACTGAAAGCTAGAGTTCAGAAAGAACTCCTCGAAATGCGGCCGTTCCAGTCATCTTTTCAGGTACGTGTCCTGACAGATGAACAGACTTCACAAAAACATGTGTTAAAAAGTATTCCTGTCTGGGAGAGGTATGGAGTGAGTGTACTTAGAGCATGGGATGGAGAATGTTCCATGATGAGGCATATGACAGCTGCTTTGACTCAGAGAATGATGGTGAAGCAAAGATACAGTTGATGTAACAACTGTGGGATAGCAGGTAATAGTACCTATCTTACAAACCTATCGTCCTCTGCTACTTTCTCAATAGCACTATCCCAGCTGGGGAAGACCCAGAGCTTGCCATGCGTTTTGTAAAAGCCTCTCTTGCTGGTCTGAAACTAGCTTATGTACCAAAATCTACCACTGTCTCAAATAGCAGATCACTTTAAGCAAAGGAGGAGAAGAAAAGCAGTGATTCTTGTGGCAATTTGTGGTCCTGTAACAGGTTCTGTAACATTTGCTGTGTAGAGTGTCTTTTTGTAGCTCTGAGCGGGGTGTGACTGACAGACTACCAAATACTTGGCGGTTTTAGGAAGGATATTGCTTACTAGTTTGGGGTCCATAGGTTGGCAATGGGAAGAGAATGAGCTGCTTTTAATATCACTATTTCTAACAGAATAAAGATTTCTTTCCATTAAAATATGTTCCATAGTTTGGTTCTGTCAAAAATCTGTCATTTCAGATATTTCATATGGTACTTGCATGGTGTCTAGTCTAGCCTGCCTGTAACTGCAGCAGGACAGCATTTTAAGCTGCAGTGACAGGAATCACTTAAATAGAAATGGGATCTACACCAGTAGAAAGGACACGTGTGGTCTTTTCCCCACATACTGTGATTTCTTAGCCTGCAGCATTGCTGGAATTCACGCTGGAGCACTTGATACTTTTTTTGCATTACTACCAGGTCCTCCTGTGTTGGCTTCCAGCTGTGAGGGCTGCTGGTTGGGAATGTGATAATACAGGCTTTGCAGTCTGTAGAAACTGCAGTCTCATGGTGAACTGATCTCAAGGTGAAAACATGTCAAATCCTTTCCTCATGCTCCTTTCAGAAGCACTGAATTATCAGCTGAGACTTCTAAAATTGTGATTTACATCCCATACTATTCTATCCAGCATAAAAAGGACTTTACTGTGTTTAGTTATTAAACAACTCGATATTCTCCTACATTTATTCTTGTGTTTTCCTTCCATCCAGGTTCACCTTGCCTCCAGCCCAATTTTAGATGCCTGGTATGGGGCTAGGGACTGGGCAGTGGAACACATGACCCGTGAGGAAGGCTGGATAACCAGGAAGGACTATGAAGAAAAAGGGGGAGAATATCTCAAGGAACACTGTGCTTCAAACGTTTATGTTCCCATCAGACTTCCAAAGCAAGCCCCACGGACTACAGAGGCACTAGCACCCAGCAGAGCTCTGACATCTAGCACGGGCAATCCTTGTGAGCAGGCGTAGCACAGAGCCTTTGCCACAGCCCCCCAGGGGGAGATAAAAGAGCAAAGAGAAGAGTTCCCTGTGGTCTTGCAGTCTGAGCTGTGCATGGAGCACAAGGCATCTCATCCAGGCCCTTGAAGGGGCAGAAGGCCGAGCTGCTCTGGGGCAGCAGCTGGCCCGGTTGCAGCACCTGGCAGACGCAGTGCTGCTGCTGCATAGCGCGGGAGGGCGAGTCGGCAAGCAGGAACACAGGAACAGTGCATTCCAGAGAAAAGTACAGCCTTAGGAACTTTCACAGTAAGACTCAGGGGATTTAGCAAATGTTTTACATTTTTTTATTAAAACTTACTGCTTGTATGCTGCTTTCGTGGTGTGATTCAAAAGCTCGACTTGTATCACGCAAGGCAGTCCAGCAGGCGTCTCCCTCGCTCGTCACAGCGAGTGCTTGTCAGGCTGTGTCGTGCTGCTGGAGGCCAGAGGGGCTGCTCTCTGCCTCCTCCTGAGGCCCCCTGGCCTTGTGTCTTGTCCGATGTCCATCCCTCTGCGTGCTTTCCACTAAACTTCCTACAATTAGTAGGATTCTGGATGCTTTATGTGGTTGTTGGTATTACTGACGTTGGTTGAAACTGGAGACCTGACATAACGTGGGGTCCAGCTGTACAGAAAGAGCCCCACATAAAGCACAGTCCAGAAGGAAGCTGAGGTGCATGTAGTGCTCAGGTGGTTTTACAGCAGTGGTGGCTGAGCAGGGCAGCTCTTGGTTGGGGGGGAATCTTCTCTGCTGCTCTTCAAAAGCTGGCTGGAAGCACCTCCACGTTAGCTGCAAAAAGCTCGCTGGTGTTTCATGATAACACAATCCACTGGCTTCCTCCACTGAAAGCCTCTTGATAGCACATCCCCTGAAACAATCTGTGTCAGCTTCATTGGTGCAAGGCTGGGAAATAAGAGGACTGATGCTGTGTCCCCTGCCACACCTCAGGTGGTCTCAGTGTTGTGATGAATGCTGACACTGATGTATCAGGGTTGATAGACGCTTCAGATGCTCAAATTTGGCATAATAAATCCCTTCTAAATTGCTTGCAGTCTAAGCGTAGATGATGGTCATCAAAAGTCTCTTCAGCAATAAAGCAAACTCTTTGCTTTACCACGGCTGTGTGTGTTTCAGTGCTTTGACCTCTTTAATGACTGCAGGCTGTGAGTGATGGTGTGTTGTTGAAAAATGCAGGTTTGAGCCAGGCCCCTGTCCTGCTGCACAGCACGCTCCACCTGAAATTTGACCAGGGATTCAGTTCTCACACTGAACAACTCTGTTGCTTTCCCAAAAGAATAATCGATGCTGAACCGAAACCCAAGCAGACTGCAGGAGTTTGGCAAGTAAGCCTCTAGTCTGGAAAAGGTAAGACTATGGGGAAAATATCCAGACCATAATTGGAATAAGGAAAGTAAACAGGTGGTGGCTTGCAGTCCCCGAAGAACTGCAGAGCTCCAAGAGAAGTCATCTGGCAGCGTGAAAACAAAGGATGTGAGGTACTTGGTGCTGGAGCATGGAGTTTATTTGCTACAGGATGCAATACGCACACTGCTGGATTCAGAAAGCATTACTCAGACACCTGACCTTAAGAAAAATCTGCTATCAAACACCGAGGGCACGCCCGTGTGCGGGCAGTCCTGCAGTCACACGTGGCTCAGCAGGGGGAAGAGCTGTCACCTGCTCCTGTGTGGTTCCCTGAGCTGCTTGCTCTCCATGGCCTGGCCCTAGCTGGATGGGGAAGGGAGTTTGCTACCTTCAGATGGCCTCAGATTCGGCCTGCCGCTCTGTCCCCAGCTGCCTGGAGGCCTGCTGCTTTTCAGGAGTATTACGGCAATTCTGCAGGTGTTTAAGGAATGTGGCAGAACGTGCTGTGCTGACAGCAGAAATGTTACACCCCAGCCAAGTGTCTCTTCTGATCTCAGCTCGGGTGGGTGAGCTGCTGTGCAGGCTCTGATGGCCTGTTGCTGTTTGACCCCTCTGACAGTCACGGCAGGAGCAATGCTTGTGGTGCAGAAACTTGTTCTGGTGCTGGGTGCTGTGCGGAAAACTTCCAGCATGGAAACCTGCAGCAGATGGTGACATTGCTTTAAATGTTTGGCCAAATCATTCCAACCACTTTTTTGTAGGAATTCAAAGCCTGATGGAGTAAAGAAATGTCAGATCAGCTGCCTAAACACCTTCAAGGGAGCATAATTTTATCCTGTCCTAAATATTAGCAGTTAATTTGTTACTTTATCCTTGTAGCAGCTGGGGTAATGAATGACCTTGGGCACTACAATTACAGCCAGAAGCTGTGCTAAATATGCTGGTGGTCACTTAATTGCTTGGAGTAGCGATGTGGCAAAGCAGGATGAATTCTGCCTGTTTTGGGTTTGGTTCCCTGGAACATTCGCTGTAGTGCTACATGAGCAGTGGCACAGAAGTGGGACGGGGGTGGGATGTCGAGGGCAGGCAGACGCAGCGGTGTTCGCATTGACAGCAGCGTTGGCTGAAGTGCTCCTGGAGCTCCACCTCTGGGACGCTTCTGTGCAGGGTTTTCTCATGCCCGTGCCAGGAGCTGGGTGTTTGTTTTCCATATAACTGTCACAGGGTTCACCAAACCCAAAGGGACTTGGAACATTTCTTCTGTGCAGTGGCTTATGCCACCCAATGCCAGGAAGAGGCCAGGAAAGCACCTCCTTGTCTCTTTTTATTGGGACTTCCGTGGAACTGGAGGAACTGCTACAATGAGAAAACCAGATATTGGAAAGAGTTCTGTGGACAGGAAACTTGAAGTGATGCTGTGAGGGCCTTTGCCAAGCGGTTGTAGAGGTGCCACTGAGTGAGCTGCTGCGTAAGCAGCCCTAAAATCTGTAGGGTGTTTGTCCTCGCAGGTGTCCTGCACGCCAACAAGTGCAGCTGCCAGGTCAGAGGTGGTTGAGAGGTTCACGGTTGGTCCTTAATACCTGAAGTTCAAAGCAAGCTGTAACCTTATTATGCAACCAAGTTATCGCCTAATTGAGGTCAAAGAAGGCAAAAGTACAAGCTGCAATTCATCAGGCTTGGTGAGCTCGTCTATTTAATGGAAATGAGAGCTCAATCTGGGTTCCACCTTTCGCAGGGTCCCTAAGATCTGCTCCGAGTGGAAACACCACGTCAGTGAGGAGCCCTGGAGACCGAACAGAGCACGTGTCTGCTGTCCCAGATTTCCGTTCGAGCTGCATACAAGGGTTGCTTTTGGTCTTGGAGGCTTCTTACATTTCCTACACCATAACGACTTCAAACAGTAACCATTCCTTGCTAAATCTCCACTAGGACACCAAGATTAGAGCTTTTTGCTCCAGTTATTAATCTCCAGAAGAGTTAATGTGCTGTGTAAGACAGCATGTCAGAAGAAAGAGAAGATGCCCATGAGCTGTCACTTAAAATTTAGGATTATCCCTCCAGAGGCAGCCTGCAAGGATCCTGTAGCAGCCCGTTGTAAGCGAGAAGTTTTGAAGCTTGTGTGGGATGAGCAGGGGAGGGCAGGCTGCTGTAATGGATTTAGCATTATCCCCCAAGTCAGATGGTGGGATTTCCACCCCGGTTCGACACGTCAGGCGCAGAGCAGCTGTTCCAAGTCCCATTATTCACTCCCACTGCTTCGTGCGATAGCGAGCCAGTCCCCGAGCATCAGCTTCAACAAAACTGCTCGCTCTTAAAAGGCTCAGGCTGCTGCTTGGTGTGCCAGGGATTCTTCACGCTGCATTTTGTGCCCTCTTTTCAGAGGCCGGGTTTGCTATATTTAGGTGATGCACACCTTTTGCCCCACTTCTTCACGAGCCCAGCCCTAGCTCTTAGGATGGCAAAGTGCCATAAGTTTCTTGTTTGTTTGTTTGATTTTAATTGTATTGGGTTTTCTCCATCCATAGGGATCTCTTTTTTTTTGTTGTTTTTGCTTGCAATTTCCTAATGCGGTAAAGACCATAATGATAGCACTACATCAGGAGCCAGGAGACGTGCATTAATTTTCATCTCTATTTACTCCTGACAAGCCAGTTTGTGCTCGTTTGCTTCGACCTTGGTTCCCTGTCTCAGCATCTGTAACAGCAGAATTAACCTGGGAGGTGTGCTAGCGGAGGCTTTTCACGCGGTGCAAAACTGCAGAAGACCGTAAGGGCGGTGGGAAGGCTGGAAATGGGGCTGTGGGGAATGGGGCTGTGCTCATTTAATGCACATTTAGGCCAGGTGCAAGTGGAAGGTCTTCCAACCACACCTTGCCTGAAGCCGGGTGAGGCAGGCAGTGGGGTAAGAATCACTCTCTATATATTCTTTTATTCTTAAGCAATTGCTACTGATCGCTGTCAGAATATGGAACAAGCCGGATTTATGGGCTGACTCAGAAGCTTTTATGCTCTTAAAATTCCTGGTTTTAGGCAGGACAGGATTTCTTTGCCTATTAATTTATTTCAACAGCTAGGTAAAGTACAAAGCAGCTTCTCCCTTTACCTGTCAGGAAATAAAAGTGACGTGTCGGTGGGGAAAACATCTTTTATGTTGCCAATGGGCTTCCTTGTAGGCATCTGGGTTCCTGCATTTCCAAGAGCTGTGAAATCAGGCTGTTAAATCAAGAGGAAGCTCGTCCCCAAAGGAAGCTCAGGGCAACAGTTGTGGCAAGTCTGACCAGACTTTACAATATTCAGGTAAAAAATATGGCTTTATTCAAACCTAAGTCACATATATTCCAGAAGAGAGAGACCTTTGGAAAGCATCTGAGCTCCTTGCATTCAGAGGACATGCACTGGGGTAACAGAGCAGGTGGCCTTTAAACTGGAGCCCTATCACTCAGGTTTTAGGGTTCAAAATACATCAAACTGCTTGGGAGCAATGAGGTTTGGGCCTCTGGCCGCCATCAGGAAGGCGGCGGTGTGTTGGGTGCCTCCCTCAGGCAAGAGAGCCTCGTGGACCTCCGGGTGGGAGAAGTTCAGGAAGGTGCTGGTGACCTGCAGCCCCAAAAGCCTCAGAGCTGCCATCGTGGCATGTAGGGCTGCTGTGTATGGGCTGTCCTGAGTGCCCCCGTGCTTAGAAGGGGCCAGAGGCTGCTGGCTGAGGCTGATTTCCCACCTCTCTAAATTATCTCCCCCTTTCTGCAGCTCTTCCTGCTGAATCCCCACAGGGGAGGCTGTCCCGACAGAGAGGGGAGGCTGAGGGCCTGCTGCCTCTTCTGAGGCTGGCTGGAAGGCCAGGTCCAGTCTGTAACAGTGGTTTTTGGACAGCCACATCTTTCCCCAAAAGAATTTGATGTGGAGATTTTGTTCTTTGGGGTGTTCTCGCTCTCTTCAAAGGAGAAGGGTAATAAATAAGGAGCATGAGCCCGACTCACGCTGGTTTCTGCGGTCCAAGTGGCAGCCCAGCCACGTCAGGGGAGAACCAGCCCCGCAGGGCCTGCCCCGGGGGCTGGCAGGCACTCGCAGGGCTCCTCTGCACAACTCTAGAAATAACTTTGTTTACTCCTCGATTTTATAACCTGCTGCCAGCTCTCCGGAGGCAAAATACCCTTAAAATGTCCCCAGCTGTTCCCTCGGATGTACCCACAGTAGCGTGCCCCTGGGATCCGCCTCGGGTTTTTATGGGAGGCCAGGAGGGCTGTTACCAGGTAGATGCCATCTGCTAGCGCTGGCTGGGAGCTCTTGGTAAGCTGCTTGCATAATACCTTGCACAGCTTGTCAAGTATTAGGAAAAGCAGCTCTGGTTGTTCCTGAATGTGGCAGGGTTGGGTTTTTTCCTGTCATCTTTAAACTGAGTTTTACGTCCCCTGGGTTAAGCGTTGTGCATTAGCAGGATGCTCCTGGCTGGCACTGCTGCTCAGCGCCGGGAAATGTTTCAAACCCCGGTCCTTAGATCACTATAATTTCTTTTTCCGTGCTGCAGCTTGGTTAAAATATACCCCACTCCTCCTCTCACCCCAGATTCCTGCCACATACCTGGCATTCCTTCATTTTAATGAGATGAGGGAGTGGGGGATTTCACCCTCCTGGAATTTTAGAGGAATACTAAGTGGATTTCTCATGAAAAGCCCCATTTAGGATACAAATCTCCCTGAAAGATAGTCCTTGCATGGCAGACCTAGCTTTGGCTGGTAATGTCAAACAATTTGGAGTTCCTCATTTGACTGTGACTTTCTGCTTGTGCTGTGGTGTTGGGGCGAGCTCCAGGGCTGGTGGCTGGAGCAGGGCAGGCTGCTGTAGGATGGGGACACACGTGCCCCTCCCAGGCTGTTGGCACTTGACTTTTCTGCCAGTTGCTGTGATCTGGCCAAATTCTCCATACAGACAAGGCAACGTAAAAGCTGTCAATGGAAAATATCTCTGCTCCAGGCTCTGACAGTTTACCCTAATGGACATAAAGCTGTGGCCTGGACCTGGTGGTGGACCCTGAGAGATGTTGAGGGAGAAGAGCATCACCACCACAGGGCTCTGCCCTTGTCCACCTGTCAGAAAGGGCAGGTTGAGGAACACAAACCACAGAGCTCTGCAAGGGGGTGGGTTTTGGAGTAGCAGCACCATGTGCTGCCATGAGCATCTGCTTTGGAGGCTGTGAGCACGTCGGAGCCTACTGAGATGCTGCTGTGGTAGCCCCACACCATGGTCTGTGCCCCTTTCTCCGCACAGGGGCTTTTCTGCAGCCTCGTGATGCCAGGAACTGCAGAGCAGACACAAAGGCACCGGCCTGCTTTCATCCAGCTCTGTGGTGGCAGAGGGCCACGGGCTGTCCTGGCTGTGGAAGGAACAATGGGGAGGAAAGCTTTGATATCCCCAGCCATGGACACCTTGGGCGGCGCAGATGGAAGGAACTGGGGGCTGGGGGCTCCTGGTTTGCTTTTATCCTTTGTTAGGCGCTGGTGACTTCTGGTTGTGGAGCCGCTGTGACCTCTGCTTTGGCTTTGTTTATGCGCTCGCTGATGTTGTTTGCAGCAGGCCTTTGATATCCAGCTCCAGCCAGGAAGAGCTGAGCCTGGCTGCCCACAGCACGCTGCAGCCTGGCAGAGATGGGTCTCTCCATCTCGCGGGGAAGACAGTTGTGTGCTACCAGGGGCTGTCCCCAGGGTGATGACTTGTGCCCAGCACCTGCCCTTCCCTGTGACCACAGCCTGCCAGGGGAGCAGCGGGCACGGCAAGAGCTCAAGCTCAGGTGGGAGCAGCTGATGGCATTGCACTGCCAGTGGGTGGAGAGGTAAGATGCAAGGAAGCAGATGGCTTTTATGGGAATTTGTGGTGTTTTTCTATGAATAAAAGAACTAAGATGTTGCAGAGCTTCTGTGCTGTGTTGAAGCTGCAGAGATGCACCTGCAGCAGTCAGTAGATGTCCACCACACAGGATCTACAGCTGCAGGCGTCAGGAGATACCCACCACCCATCACCTCTCTGGGCTGTGTCCAGGCCCCTGTCCCCAGCATCCTGCTGTCCATGATGGCTTGGAGACAATGCTCAAACCTGGAGGAGATAGCTCACGTTCATGGTGAGATGGCTCACGTTCATGGCTCTTAGTTCCTTCTCTCAAGTGCAGTTTAAAGTTCCCAGTGAATGCTGTTTCTTCGCAACACAACAGATTCTCCAGGCACCAGACAAGGCAATTCCCAGGAGCTCTAAAACCCTAAAGTGTGTTTACACAACTCAAAATGCACTTACAGTATTATATCACCCTTCAATCTCCTCAGCTATTTTGCGTGCTGGGATCTGAAATACAAATGCAAGCCCTGGTTGTGCCGTGTGCCTTACGCAGGCCTGAAATGGGTCTTTGATTACAAATCCAATGAGCTATGAATGGCAGATTCTGCAAACAAACCCCATCTCAGCAGGAGCCAGCCCTCAGGAAGGTGTGTTTTTATAGGGTATCAGAGGTGGGGCCAGAGCAAGTTTTGCTGCTAGCCTGGGCTTTGTGGGATGTCTTGGTGTGCTGTCCCCATGTCAGCTGTGGGGCGGCTCCATGTGCTGTCCCTACAACAACCAGACCTCTGGCTTTCAGCTCTCTCCCCTACCCAGTTGCACAGCCCATCGGCAGCGCTGATGCAGGGTCCTGTGGGAAGCAGGCCTGGGTCAAAAATGACTGTCTCTATGCTGCAAGAAGTGGAGATTAAGAAAGAAATAAAAAATATCCCCCCAAAACCACACACACACAAAGACCTAGCACAACACTAACCCCCCCCCACCCCAAAATCCCACTGTTCTAATTTCAGTATTTTCCACAGAAAGACCCTCCCAGGCCTTGTTCTCAGCAGAAGATGGGCTGACCGCTTTCTATTTTTATTCTTTGTAGGAGGGTGTTTGAGCTGCCCCAGCTCCTGAATTGAAGGAAGTCCTTTCCTGAAATGTGGACAGAAGTGCTCCAGGGTTTTCTGGCTCAGGAAGTCGTTCTTCGGGCCCAAGGCTGGCTCCTCTGGGGCCACAGACACCAGAAGTCCCCGTCAGGCTGGCAGAAGCCAAGTGAATGAAGTCCTGCCAAACATGACAATTTTGGTAGTTCCTGCTCTGCAGACTTCATGTCCTCAGCAGGTTTTTGCCAGGGTATCCCTTTCTTTTTAAAGAAGGTGCTGTGTTATAAATCTAGGCAAAAGAAATAAAAATAAATAAATCTAGTTTTGTTTCATTGACATCCTAAGGACTTTCTTGAAATTAAGTTGAAAATATGTTTATTTTGAAAGTGTTTTGCTCCTTCAGATTCGTGTTTGTACTTGAAAATAAAAAGCTTGTAATTCTCTAAATGTGGCATCAGCTTCTTCCGAGATGTATAATTTGAACATTTTGAATGTAAGTGTAAGCCTTTAATGTCATAATTTCTTAATACCAGTGCCACAACTGTTTAGACGTATAAGTCATTTGATTATAGCTTTATGTTAAACGAGGAACCGTAATTAATATGATCATGTTTAAGTTTCTTCCCTACTGAGCATAAAGAT
Source organism: Netta rufina (assembly GCF_964035555.1). Lineage (NCBI taxonomy): Eukaryota > Metazoa > Chordata > Aves > Anseriformes > Anatidae > Netta > Netta rufina. The sequence goes on from NC_140140.1 coordinate 5,251,286, forward strand.
AGAATAATCTCTCCAGAGAAAAGAGAGCCTCCTCACAGGACTAAACTGAAAGATTTTTCTAACAATTTAGCTTTTGGAAAAAGAAGTTCAAGCTGTTAGTAGATAGGACTGAAGCAGGACAAAACATGCAAAGTGCTTTGTTTCAGAGACGGGGAGCGAATCCTGGTGACCCTTCCTCTGTTCTCCCCTTTCCCAGCCAGGATCAGGGTGCAGCGAGATGTCCCCTGGAGCCCTCCCTTTTCCTCTTCCCAGTGCCATCCCATGGCATACCCAGAGTGAAAAGAGCTCTCTGGAAATACTAATTTTTTAATTTCTATCTCCCATTTTTGCCTAATGTATGTCTACCAGCCATTTTCTGGAAGCAGCAAATGCATGCAGAACTACCAACCACCCTGCTGTCCTATCCAGCCCCTAGGGGTGGTGCCTGACAGCTGGGGCTGAGTGGGGTTGTGCTGCTCATGGGCCTGCGCTGCCCAGCCCCTGCTCCCCGCTGTGACCACAGCACCTGGCTTTTAACTCAGCCCTGCTCTGCCAAGCTTTGAATCAGCGTTGGAGGCTTGGTTTTGGAATAGCTCATAGCTGATGCACCTGCACCGTTTCAGCGGGTGCTTGCGAAACCTGCATGCAGGGAGGCGTTTCCACGTGCCTCCAGGTACGTGCATGTCAGCACCAAGCGTGGTGGTGCGGCCCCCTGCACTGTCAGGGCACGCTGCTGCACCTTTGTAACGCACACCCCTACAGCACAGGGGCATCCTCATGCCCCAGGGTGAAGCAAGCACAGCGCTGTGCCCATCCCTGCACTGCTCTGATGCATCCCACAAGGTTCGACATGCCGGCATCCCTGGTAGGCACCCCTCTGTCTCCTGTGCAGCACGTCCTCTGCTGTCCTGTCCAGCCCTTCAGCCTGGCAGCTTTTATCTTCTCATGAAGGTAATTCAGTGTCGATGGCTTCAGCAGGAGCACAGCTAGGTGACTGGAGCTTGCTTCACCTGCACTCCAATGCCGTGTGCTTCACCCTTGTCCTCACGTTGCTGGTCTGCCTCGGGGCACAGCCACAACCCCCAGGTTTTGGTGCAAATACGCTCACACCCGTTCCCTCTACCCACAGCGATACCCCTTTATCAGCCCAGCCAGGGGAAAAGGCTGCTCTTACACTCACATTTCACCCTTGGGAGGATACATCTGACCAGGGAGTCGTCAAGAGGGTGTTGAAATAACTTGTGATCTCAAACTTGACCTCCGAATTATTTGTTTAAACTTCTGAATGCAGGGGGAGGAGAGTGTACTTCAGCTAGCTGTTTCTGCAGGGCTGAAAGGAGAAACACGCACTTATTTTTGCCTGTATTACTCCCTTAGTAGTACTTCAACACTAAGCATCCCTCCCAGATCTCTGCTGACATTATTAGCAGTAATGGTCAATTAGTTGTGTGGGGAAGTGAGGAGGTAGGAGTAACAGAGATGTCAATTTTAGCGCTTTGGGACAAAGGAAAATTAATGTTTGCTGAGCAGGAAGGATTTAAGCCCATAGCAGGGAAGGGAGGAGAAGGAAAGACTGTAAGCCTTTAAAGAAAGGACTATAGAAAATATTTAACAATGCTTTTTAGGGCTTGCCAAACAAGCAAAATGCATTTTCACCTGCTGGTTCACATGGATTTGACTTTTGATTCATGATTATATAAAGTGCTCTGCAACACAGGTTTTAAGCAGGGCTTGAAGGTAAGTGGATCCTTGTGCCATTGTATTGTTCAGGAGAGGAATGTGGTTTTGCACTATTGACAGACACAGAAATTTGCAGCAGGTCAGGCCTGGGCTGCTGAGGGATTAGGTCGGTATCAGCTCTTGAGACTGCCTTAAGGCAAATTGAATTTTCCACAGAAGAAGGAGGGGGAAAAAAATCCTACAACTTAACTAATCACCTGCAATTGAGCATGGCAGCAGGAACCACTCACCCCTCCACCTTGCTTGGTAACGACAGTAATTAGATGGTCAGCTTGATTGGAGCATCGCTAATCCTTGCAGAGTGGAGGGGATGCTGCCCAGCTGTGCCTGGCTGCCCTTGGGCTGGGGGTTTTAGGTGGGGAAAAGGGGTGGGCGTGCCGGGGGCTTGTGCTAGGTAATGTGTATTACTTTATAGGGCTTTGGTGCTGATCTGGGGTTCTAGAAGCTCTGTGTCTGCTGGCTTTCACTCATTGAAGTCTACTTCTAGGGAGGTGGGTGTAGGAGGTGGGCTATGTGTGGGATGGTATGGGTCCTATTTGTCAGGTGCTGCTTTCCTTCTGTGTTGGGGTTGCTGTGTGGTGCAGTACCAAGTTGGGTGTTAACAGGTACTCTTGCTCCTGTTAAACTCCTGCGCTAGTTCTTTGCTTGGGGTAAGCCCTGTGGGACATGCAGCTGCCCCAGCACGGGGCTCAGAAGGTGCTTTTGCCAAGCAGTGTCCCCACTTGTGGTCTCTGGCCTCACAGAGCTGTGGGGTTCCTGTGGCTGCAGCCTACCTCTGCCTTGCTTGGAAGATGCTCACATTAGGTAATTAAAAGAAATAAAAATAAAATTTGCAGTGCTCCTGCCGGTGCTGTTGCTGTTAACTTTTGCCCTGTGAACCCTACTGTGGTGTAGCTGTGTGAGTCTGGGCTGAATGCTGGGGGTGGCCAGGGAGGATAAATGGAAGAAAAACCAAAAAGCTGCTGCAGCTCTGCTTTCTCCTGTGCTTTGAAGTGTCTGTGGCAGTACGGACAGCAGCTCTGAGGCCTGGTGGGCCTCCCACAACGAACGTCCCCTCCACAACGGTGTGTGGCTGCTCGAGGGCTGGTGCCAGGTGGCGCAGGCCGGCTCAGGTCTGTTCTGCGAGCGCTGCTGGGGCTGTGTGGAAGCTGGGGCAAGGTGCTGGGGCTGGAGGAGCTCAGCCAGGTGTGAGTGAGGCCGAGGAGCGACCCCTCGGCTCCATGGACCCGTGGGGACTGGCTGAGCTCCAGCTTGGCAGCGGCCACGTTGGCCCTGTGGATGCTGCCAGAGGAAAGGGGCTGTCGTCTTGCATGAGTGCACGTGAAGGGTAATGCTGGAGAGGACACAAATGAACTATTCAAGCATTTTTTTTCCTTCTGCTGGCATTGGTCTGTGGTTTGGACACTGGCTTGATCTACATGGATGCGTCTGGCTGTGTTTTTTAAGACACACTGAGAGCGAGGTGTCTGGTCAGAGGCTTACGGTGCCCCACGTCACTCCCAGGATGAAGACCCTGACCCAGGATGAAGACCCTGACCCTGGATGAAGAGGCACAGAAGGGGCTAACACTTCAAATCACAAATCTGGTTTGGTGACCTCAGCACAGTACAGAAAGGCCTTGGACTTTGAAAGGATTGAAAGCAAATGACACCCATGGGAAAGAAGAGACAGAGAGGTGTAGCCAGAGCTGTTGCGGAGGTAAGGCTGCTGAGACCTGATTATTGTTCTGGGCAGTGCTGGGGCACTCAGAGCCTTGAAGGGTGGACTTCTGGGTTGTTTTTAAATTCACAGCAAACAGGTTTCCTGGAGCACAGGGTTGAAATGATCAGGGTATAAATAAGGCTGTGTCCCAGGGGTTATGTACTGGTCGTGTACTGCTTGTCCTCACCTGAGCTCTTGGCCTGCTCACTGTGCTGCTCCTGCACCTCCAGGTACCTTCTGCCCTTCTTGTTGTAACATTGGCAAGAGCTCTTGTTTGTCTCTGTGCTGGGTCTCCCAACTGAGGCCTCCCTCAGGCCACAGTGTGGAGCGCCATTGATGCATGATAGCTGGAGGAAACAGCACTGGCATTTCTCATTCAGTGCTGCTCTGTGGTTTTGTCCCGTTAACTCCAGCTTTTGTCTTTAGAATGGGGCCGAGAGCTGCCTGCTGGAATTAGAGAAAAGACACGGTAGGAGTTCTCCCATACCCCTTGCTATACCTCCTAATGGATAGCAGCACACCTCCCACCATAGTCCTGGTGCTTACGGGGATGACTTTATGGTCAGGGATGGGGTTGATGCAAGGTACCAGTATTTTAACATCAGATTCCCCTAGTCCACATATCATTGCTTTTTCTTGGAGTGTGATTTAAGGCATGGCAAGGAAAATCACTTCTACTGAGAGCAGTTGCTACAGCTGCCAGACTTACATATTTCTGGTGGCTTCGCTGATGCCTTTCAACTTTTCCATGTGCCTCTAAAACACCATTACCAAGAAAATTTAAGACCTTACCAAAGAAGCTTAGCTGTACTATTTTGTGCTCTGTGTTAGGGTCCTGAAATGCTGAGCAAGGGCTTCTGAGGAAGAGCTAGGTAGCTAAATCGACACACTTTGGGAGCTTGAGGGGCTGTTTTTTGTTGTTGTTGTTTGTTTTGTTTTGAGAGCCTTTGTCCAAGCTGGATGTAGAGGTCTGTCAGCATGAGGCAGACCAATGTCTCAGGCTTCAGCTCCTGCAAGAACCCCCTTGGAAATAATTAAATGCTGATGTCAAAGCATCTTAACAGATGGAGGAGCTCCGTGTGCTGTAAGTCAGCCTGCTGTAAGTTAGTGGGAGAGGCTGGAGTGCTAAAGTCTTCCTAAACTCCCTCTATGTGGAGAAGCTGTGGAGTTTTATATTTCTTGGGTGTGGTAATACGAAAACATTATGACTCCTTGAGAAATTAAGACTACTCAGGTTAAGCATTGCAAATCCCCCTTTTAGCCTTCCTTTCCAGAACAACCCCTGTTAAAAACCCTGGTTGTGTGGTTGGGTCAGGCTTGCAGGGGTGGCAAGACACCCCCTTGCCTTCAGTGCTGCACATCTCAAGTTGAAGTCCTGCTGGCAACGTGCACTGAGTCATCACAGTGGTGACTTGGTTAGGATTCTGCACTGGGAGTTTAGGGGGTGACTTGTTTCTAAAACTGGGCTTTTATTCTTTTGTCTGTGGGTGGAATTAAAATTAAAAGAGAACTTACGTGCAAAGCAGTTATCAAAATTCAGAAGCATCTCACGTGCTTTGTGATAACTTACCTAAAGTCTTTTGTATTTTTGTAATGCTGACTTCCCTACTGCCCTCATATTTTCCTGGGAAGCTGAACAGTTCAGTACCTCTGTTCATCTCCTTGCTAATGAGTCAACACCTCTAATGCTTTCAGAATGAAATAGGCATTCGTATGTTGCAGATGCTTATGTAACATCAGTGGCAGAGGCTCATTTTTGATAAATTCATCCCTGGTGGTGTGAGTTTTCATGTGTGCAGTCACCTTTATAGCAGCCGGATAACTGCATGATTAAACCCCATCATAGTTAGTTGAGCAGTGGTAGTTCCCTGCAGGAAAGAGGAGATGCAGAGCGTCAGTGAACATGTGAAGCCCTTCCAGGTTATTCAGCAAGTCTCCTGGTTAGAACCTCTGGTAAGAGGTTTTTTCTTATGAAAATGAGGGATATGTGAACAACCTCACCTGAGAGAGCTGTCATCTTGCTCTTTTTTTCCTTTTCTTTTGGTATTTATCTTTCTTGTGAAATATACTTAGACAGAAGGATGAATTTGGCAAACAGCAGGAGAACCTTGTCCGCTATCAGACTAGCTGGTACAACGGGGAGACAGATGCTTAACAAGCTCTCAAAGCAGGAAACTTCCAATTAGTATTGATTAGAAACATTTTTTTTTTCTTATTGTAACCACTATAGTGTGGTGTGTGTTGTCATTAGCACTTTTTTCTTGTTACAGCTGTTTTTTAGCTTTGTTTACTCATTGGAATCTGAATGAAAAGATGGCCTTTCCTTTCCTCTATATCATTAACCTAGTTAACGATTACATATGAAAACAATTTAGGGGGAAAAACACTAGACCTGTAGTAATTGTAGAGCTGTATCCAGGCTGTATGCTGAATGCAGTGAGAAAGGAGATAACTTTCTGCTTTTTCTGAAAGCTCAGTGAGTGGGGAAAGTCTGGGCTGCTGCAGAATAAACCTAGAGCTGGTGGCAGGAGTGCCTCTTGTGTTGCAACAGCCATCCACGTACTGGCTCTTTGCTGCTTATGTAAAACTGTCAGTGGACCTGAGTGGTAAGGCCACCATTTTTAGGAAGGAGAAAGTCATAAGCATGGAGCAGGCATTTACATCCCTGTGACCTGCTCCCTGGTTCTTGCAGTGCTGTGTCCTGGCTGTAGCTTTCTTGCATGTGGCTGCTCAGGCCCTGATTCAAATCCTGCAAAAACTACTGGGGTGACTTTCATTAACTGCAGAAACCAGATCTGGCCCTAAAAGATGGACAAAGACTTCTGACACGCCTGCTCCTGGTGAGGCTTTTATGCCTCCGGCTATCAGATGTGTGCTCCACCGAGCAGCAGCATTAAAGATGCATGGCCTGTGGCATCTCTGTTTCCTGGCGGGCTGGCGAGGGCTGCTTGGGTCTGGGTGGGGGCTGCAGCACTGAAATTCTCCGTGGGCTCCTCTCCTGTGGTCAGGAGCTGATGAGCTCTGAGTGTCTGAGCCAGACTGGCCAGGCAGAGCCATCGGTGCCTTGATGTAAGGATGGGCTTGGAGTCCGGAGGAAATGTCCTCCTGGGGCTCTGCTCCAGGGCGAGAGCAGTGTGGGGATGCTCCTGGGAGAGGGACCTGAGTGTGGCAGCAGAGCCCTGGCAGCAGAGACAGCTCCATGGAAAAGCCTCACCTGGCACCTGGAAGGTGAAGCTCCTCAAACGGCAGGTGGGGACATGGCAGGGCTGCTTCATCTGAGGGCTTCCAGGACAAAAATGCCCACAGAAACCGAGGGTTTGGGTTGGGATTCAGGAACCCCCTTTGCGTTTTTTCTGTTCCCAAAGGTTGCGAGGCCAAGTTTCTCTCAGATTGGATTCAAGAATACATTAAATAATTGTATATTAAACAAATGTCAGACACACCCTTAAACACTTCAGCTTGTTAAATACCTGAATGCCACAGGGGATTTTATGGCTAAACACTCTGTGCGCTGTGCAAACCAGCTTATCGGACAGTATTTGCTTATTCTGGGGAGAAAGCTCGCGGATGAGAACAAAGCACTGATGAGTTTCTAGTGCAGTGCACGGAGATAATGTCATAAACTGCCAATCGATAGGTGTCCGGCTGAAGGTAGAAGGGCTTTTAATGGTAGGGTAGGAAATATCAAAGCAAATTATGGGCACGACTGCTGTGACTAACCTGCTTGCCTCTGAGGACGGGTCTTGATCCAGTTTGAGCCATGGCCTAGAAGGAAGGGGAAGGGCAGGGGCTGAGCTGCAGCCTCCTGGTGGCTCCCACCTCGCTCCTGTGGGGCAGGCTCTGCTCTTTGCGAGGCATGGATGGAGCCACTTCTTGGCTGGCTTTCCGTGCCAGTCTTTCTCTAAAATTCAAGACCATTACCTGGGGCAATGGTTTATTTCAGTTAGAGGAGGGGAGTGGGCAGAGCTGAAAATAAAATAACGTTGTGTTATCTGAAAGCTAAGCCACCCTTCATTAAGGTCTAGCATCCAGGTGCTTTGGGAGTGCCTTGCTTTGACCAACTTCTCATACCAAAACTCTTCAGCACTGACCCTTGGGCTGCCCAGGGGTGTCTGTTTTCAGGTAGCCAGAAGCTCTTGCTTCTGATTCAAAGCCCTTTTGGCACAGGAGGGTGGCTTTGAGCTGTCATTTCAAATTCCCCAGTGGCAGCACCTGTGCTAATGTTAGCACAGCGACTTCGTGCAGCACCAGGAGTGTGCCGTGCCCTTATGTCTTGACTCTAAGTTGTGTCTGGCCCTTAAAGTCTTTCCATCAGAGTTTCTTGGAGGCTTGCAAACACTGGGTTAGACCAGCTTACTTCTGACCTTCAAAATTTCCAGCCAGATGCAAAGTTTGCACCTTGAGACAATCTTTCTAATTAATCTCCACACCCTGCTGTGAAGAAGGTAAGTAACAGGCATTAACTGCGGTTCGGGGATTGGAGGAGAGGAGTAAGATGCAGAGCTGTGATAGCATAAGAGGTTTTCAGCCCACAAACCACACTGGAGGCAGAAGAAGACCGCAGCAGTGTTGTCCAGGTGGGCTTCCCCCAGAAACTGCCTGGGACAGTGCTTGCCCCATGCAGGACAGAGGCTGCACAGGGGACTCGGGCATTAGCAAAGACGTAGGGATTAATTAGCAGATTAAAGCCACTATTGCTAAGGGCTGGTGCTTGAGGTGGACTCGACTCTGGTGCAGTGCTGGGAGGTGGAAACCAGCCCCAGGTGTCAGTGCTGGGCGCTCGGCAGCCCTGAACTGGGAGCTGAGCACCCAGTGCCCCAGGCGAGGCACTCGAGGGTGGAGAGGAGGATGGGGATAGAAAGGAGAGCTCAGCTTCACGCTCGGCACCGGGCAGGTGGCCAGCTCCTGACCACAGGGACTTTAACCAGGAACCCTGCAGGCCATGGATCTCTGCCCATCGGTCTGCAACGTTTCTTTCTTGCCAAGGGTGTGAACTCTTGCAGTACGTGCACAGGTCAGCCTGGCCCCGACTCTCTCCAGCTTTTGGAGAGGTTTGCTCTAAGCCTACTCCTGGTTTTGTGCCTACAAATGGTCCTTCCCCTGGGTAAGGCCTGGATGTTAATGCTGTGTTGCTGCTGGAGCTGGTGTGACACGTGTTACCTGTGGTGAGCTGGCCTCCATGCCCACAGGGAGGAGGAGGGACGGGTGCCAGGCAGCTGATCTGTCCCTCTGCCTCTTTAGTCCCATGGTTCTGCTGCCACTTTCAGCCTTCCCTGGGTGCCCTCCTGCCTCCTCGCTGCTGATTTCCTTCCTCCAGCTCTCCTTTTCCAGTCGCACCCTGGTTATGCCATGTAACTATCTGCAAGGCACTGAGAGCAGTCCCATAACTTCAGCGCTTCCCAAGCCCTTGAATGAGTTTATTTTTCACAGAGAATTACCAACACCAGTGCTTGTGCTGGAGCACCTTTCTCTCAGCTGTGGTCTCACCACGGCAGCACCCATCTCAGCCCCATCTCAGCCCTGTCTCCTTGTCTTGTCCCTGGCAGCTTCCTCCTCAACAAGCCAGGCCCCACAGCCAGGTCACTCCTCCCCTTGCACTGCTCATTCCCTCCCACCATCTGTGTTCAGAGCCTCTTATCCTCATCGTTAAACCTGCAAGATTTCCCCCTTTTCTGTCCCCATCTCTCCCACCCCTCTGTCCCTGCCCAGCTCACTTTACCTCTTGCCCTGGGCCAGCCCCAGTGCTCAAAGCAGCCCATTGCTGTGACCAACATCTGCCTTCAGTTCTTATCTTGTGGCTCGTTTCTTCCCCCAGTCATGGTGGTGCTGCCAAATGTCTCCTGTGAGCCTTGCCCAGCAGAGCAGATGCTGGAGCCTGGGCTGCTCCTGTGCTTCACAGGGGCTTGTGTTCATTTGGGGCAGGTTTCAGCACAGACAGGGGCTGCTCAGGGCCATTTGAGGCCTTTAAAAAAAGAAACTTTACCATCAGCTGGAAGAACATACATCGTGAGACCTTGAAAAGAAATCTTGGGAAGCATGAAATAAGGAGGAGAAGGAAAACAAGGCAGTGGGTTCGGCTGGTGCGTGGGGTGACTTGTGCGGCTCCCAGGGCGCTCAGCTGGTGCCGGGCTGGTCCCTGCTGAGACGAGCGGTCCCCACACACGTACGATGCAGCGATGCCAAGCACACAAGCCCTGCACACATGAAGAGCAGGGGCTCGGTTTCTGCCATCCCCACACTTCTGCATTTTTTATCCCCAGCACAAGACTGGCAGCTCCTTCTGTGCGCACGAGCTGCTGCAATCGCTGCAGCTTCCCACTTGTTTTTTTTCTCTGGAAGACTGGGTTGGTTGTCAGTGCCTGGTCTGCACGCTGAGTAACTTGCATGTTGGGAAAGCACCAGAGAAAAATCCTCTTCTTAGACCCAGGTGAAATCTTTCCAGCAAAGAGTGAACTTAAAGAAAGGAACCCGAGGGACCAAAACTAGCTGTGAAATTGGATTGAAGTCTGGATGAGGAAAGAGATGCTAGGAACTGGGTCTTTGAACATGCTGCGTGCTTTAGGAGTGCTTTTCGTGGAACTTTAGGTTTGAAATAGCTTTTGTTTGTTTGTTTTAAACCTAAATCTTTGCATTCTTTTTATTTTTATTATTATTTTTAATAATTTGTACCAAAGAAAACCATGAAAACCTGACCAGGGAATTTTGACTGCATTAGAAAACAAACAAGCTGTATTTCTATTCTATCTCCAAATCTTTGAGTTGGCAACTGAATCGAGAGCTTTGATCTGCCAGCAAGGAGGAGGACATGCAGATGCCTGCGGGTCCTCCCTCGGCCCTGGAGCTCTCCACCTTCTCCGTTGCTGGGCTCTGGGCATGGCAAGGGCCTGCAGACGTGGGAGCTGGCTTCTTGTCCTGCTTGCAATGCTCATACCCCAGCCTGAACAGAAAGCGAGCCTTATTTTATTTTATTTTATTTTGCTCCTGTAACTGTTCGGATGCATTTCAGCTCTCCGCGCTGACTCACTGCTCTGGCACGGAGCCAGTTTATTTATATGGTTCCCCCCCTCATTACCATACGTGCCTCAGAAAGCAGCTGTGCTTATAACACTTCTTCAATAAACAAACTAAATTATGGACTTCAGAGGATGATCCTAAGTCGCTCGGCTCTCCTGCGCCCTGGGCTAGGGCTGCAGCTGCCAGGTTTGGAGAGCCTCCCTGGGAGCCTTGGGGCCACCGAGGCCTCTGGCTGGTGAGGATCTGAGTCTGGTCCCAGCTCTGTAACTAACCTTTACCTTGGCTAAACTTTTTCTTATTTCTTCTGTCCCCAACCCACACCTTTGTGGATCCAATCAGGAGGAGGACGTGGCCGTAATTCCTTCTCATCAGCTTTGTTGTCCAGACCTGATCATTTATAAATCCATCAGTAAGACAAGTTTGTATGGTTAAGGAACTTGGTGACTGTTGAAACCCATTTTTGCTGTGCTGTACGTGAGTTCTGGATAGATGTCCTGAGACACACCGGAGGAGACTCCCACCTTAAAGACTTTTATGCTATGGATGCCCTTTCACACCCAGATACAACTGCAAAGATCCAGGTTTGTTACCCCTAAGCACTTCCAGTTCAAAGGAGCAATTTGTGACCCCAGCCGACAGCTCTTTGTAGAGCCAGAACATTTTAAGGAAATCCCACAGCTCGATGGTCAGAGCCGCCTCCCCGTTGCTGTTATCCGGAGCCTGTGTGGAGGCCTTTTCCCAAAAGGAAACGGGGCGGGAGGTGATTAATCCTCCAACCCTACCGAAACCTATCTCACCCTGGGACAAGCACGGAGGCAGGATCTGACAGCAGCGTGAAGCATCCCCTCGGCGGTGCTCCCCAGCCCTGTGGGGTGAGTGTGAGCTCCCTGGAGCTTCCTGGCTGTGCTCCCAGCCTTGGTGACTGATTTGGGCTCCGGGCAAAGCCTCTTATCTGCCTCGCTTTGTCGGCCTGTGCAATGGGCATGAGGCATACTTCGGGCATGCCGTTTGGTTTCGGCATCGCCGTGTTTTGCAAGCTTGATGTGAGCGCGGCGAGGCGTCGGGGCTGGCTCGCAGTTTCCCCTAAATGCTCCCCGAGAGCCCCCTTCCCCCGTTTGTTACTCCGCTCTGTGACAAACAGGAACCTGCCACCGGCCTCGGCTGTGCGTGCTGAAAATAAAGGGCAGCGAGGCTGCTCACCCGGATTTCCTCCCCAGACCTTCCAACTCCGGCTCAGCGCGCTGCGAGCCCAACCCGCACCTAGAGCCGCAGCCAGCAGCCTCGCCGCGGCCGGTGGCTGCGACAGAAAGGCGATGGATGTGTCGATTTCCATTTTTTGTCATTAAATTTATTACACTCTCACCCAGTCTAGCTGCTGAGTGCTCGCACCAGCCCCTCCCGCAGCATCCCCCGGGGATGTTGCGGAGCATCCCCGGGGGATGCTGCGAGAGGGGCTGGTGCGGAGGATGCTCGGGCGGCCACCTGCAGGGCCGGGCAGCCCCGCACGGCCCCGCACAGCCCCGCACGGCCCCCCCGCCGCCTCCAGCTCCGCGGCCGCGCCTCCGAAAGCCGCGGCCCCACCTCGGGGCGGAGCAGCCGCCGCCGCCGGAGGAGCCGGAGCCGGAGCCGGGGCGCTGGGAGCTCGGCGGCCGGGCCCCGCTGCGCATCGGGTGAGTGAGGGGCAGCGGGGATGGAGAGCGGGGGGCCGGGGAAGGGGCTTCGGGGGCGATGACCCCTTCGGGGGCGCGACAGCCCCTGCAGAGCTCGTCGCCCGAGGAGGGTGGGTTTGGGAGAGGGGAGGGCCGTGGGGGTGTCCCCCCCCCCCCCCCCCCTCCACCACCTCCCCCCGGGGTCCTTGTCGCCTCTCCCGGGTGGCTGCAATCACGGAGTTTCGGTAACTCCAGCCCTGTGCAATCCTAGCCAGGGCTGGTGAGAGCCGCTTAAATAATGCAGCCCGCTGCCCGCCCCCGGTGGCTCAAGGCACCCGGGTAATCCCACAATAAATGTGTCCGACCTTATCTCGGACGTATCTAGCGCTGAGGACGGAATTAGGTCCTTAAGGCACCCTGCTCCCCTGGCCAAAGGCTGCGTTTGGTGTTTGAGGACACCCTTGGGCCGTGGGTCATGGCCCGGAGCCCAAGGAACCCAAGGGGGAAATCTTCCCTCGCTTCACCGAGGGGTTTTGCTGGTTTCCTTTAGAAACCCTCTCCCCTTTGGCATAACCGTGCTGTGAAAGAGACGGACCTGAGGCAGCATAAAGATAAGCAGCCGTAATTCCTGCAGGGGCACCGGGACTGCAGCTGGGCTGCGTGCGAGGCGCTGAAGGTCCCGCGTGGGGAGCGGCTCCTCCAGGCGCCGGCAGCAGGGCTGAGCGCAGCCCAAACTCCGCAGCGCCGGGGTTGCGGCGTTGGGGATGCTCTCGGTTGGCTCTGCTGGCAAGAAAAGAAGTTCTTGCTCCTAACCCCACTACGTTATCGTGGGAAGGTCCTTCCTGCGCTGGGCTAACTCTGCTGGAGGAGGGTGTCTCAAGCTAAGGGGAGGAGAAGAGAAGGTGGCTTCTCGCCATGGTGGAGGAAAGCACGAGGGTCGCAAACCTGGAAGCCGATGATCTCGGTTTGAGCCCTTGGTGTTCCCGGAGAGCTCGGGGAGCCTGGGGAGGAGCAGCCCAGGGGCTGCCCTAGTGCTCACCTTGACCCTGGCTGCCTCGGCTCGGCTGCCCTGAGCTGGCCGCTGCCGCCGGGTGCCCTGCTCCTGATGGAGAGGGGCCCGGTGCCCGTCGGGCAGAAAGCAGAACGGGCTTTCCAGTCTGGAGCCAAACGAAACTGGAGGGGTTGTGTTGTTCTTGTGAAAGACGTGCTAAATCCTGACTAGGAAGAGCACCTTTTCATTTATGCTTTCCTGGCTTCACCTCTGTGCTAAGGGTTTGCTCAAAAACTCTGCGTGATCCTGAAAACACTTCTTACATTAGAAAGTACTCTCATTACATTATTTTTGTGGGTTTTGCTTCATCTTCTGAGATCTCTTGTGAGGTTAAAAAGCTTATTTTCCTTCGAGCTGGAAGACGCATATGGGGATTTCATAACAAAAAATAAGCTTTAAAGTGTTGAACTTCTGATGTCTGCTGGATGTGATGAAGCACTGAGATACAACTTTTTCTTTCTCGTGTGAGCAGGCTGCCCATTTCAGACAATGTCTTGTTGTTGAGTCCTTCAGTGCTGGAAAAATGACCCTGTGTGAGTGTGCTGGTACCAATTGTACCGGCTCCTTGGTGCTTCTGCATCGCTTCTGCAGCTACTTTGTTAGGACCTCATTTTCCCTTGGTTTAATAATTTATAAAATGCCTGTTGCCTCTAGGCACATTTCATCCAGTAAGAAGAAAAACATCAACCAATGTTTGCTGGAATAATGGTTACAGAGTCTGAGGCTGACAAATAATGAAGCCTTTGTGGGTGAGGGGATGTCTCATTTTTGTCTTATGTAAATTAGTGAAAAAGCAGGGTTTGTGCTAAAAAGTCTTCAGGAGACGTTAGTCCTTTCTTATTTTCATCCTTAAAAATGTCTCTTGCTCTCTGGTGATGAAAGGGGGTTTAACTGTGACCTTCCTTAACCTGATTTTGGATGTGATTCTCTCTTATTTATTTATTTATTTATTTATTTATTCTTTTACCTGCATCTGCCTCGAGTTTGGCAGCTCTCTGGTACTGTTGGTTGTGAATTAAGATAGGGAATTCAGGTCCGTTGTCTTCACAGGATTAACTTCTTTGGCTTGAAAGAGGTCGGTCTCTTTTTGGGCAATAAATGGCCCTCTCAAAGCAGCAGGCCAAATCCTCGGCCAGATCCTCCTGAACCTCTGTCATTAGCTGCACTTTGAATCCCTCGTTTTGCTGGAGGGGGAAGATTGGCCGCAGTTGGGCTCGTTCGAAGCTGCTAAATGGGGGTTCAGTGACCCGAGTGGGCAAATTGTATCACCAGCTAATTGGCCGGAGAAGATCTTGCCTGATATCAAACAAACCCGCTGCTGCTGTTCTTCGTTCTGAAGCCCTCTCCTGCTGCAGGTGATCCCTCTGGTTTCTAATACTTGTGGGTTTTTGTTGGGGTGCTGGAAAAGGGACAGGACAAACTCTTCCCGTAGCCATACCTGTGAGGGGTCCACTCCAGCTTCAGGAGGTTTTGCAGGTGTCGTCCCTTAAAAAAGCATCAGAATGGTAACGTTGCAGCTTGCCTTCCCCTGCTTCCCCTCCTCTTCCTCCTCAGAAGGTGGCACCGCTCACGGGGATGTGGTGTGCCCAAGAGGGGGAACTCGGCTCTGCCCCGAGCCCAGCAGAGCTGAATTTTGGAAGGAGGGGAGAGCACCATAGCGGGGCCCCCCTCTTCACCTTGCCATCACTGCTTTGGCAAAGCCCTTTCCAGGAGCGACGTGCCTTTGCCCCCAGCCCTGCTGGCACGCGTGGGGCAGCGGCACGGCCTCGTGCTGGGGACGTGGCTCGGGCTCAGCCCGCACACACAACACATTTCCTTCTGTGCTGCCTGGCCAGGCCGGGGGAACGGTGCGCTCCACCGGCACTAACGATCAGCCCGACCTCGCGTCTTGTTTGCTCATTGAAAATAGTTCAGGGCTGGCTTCCTCTCTGCTGGGAGGCTGTAATTGCAGGCTGCTGGCGGGTGCAGAAGCATCCAGGCACCGCACGTTCGGCCACGTTGCCTAAAGAGCTGCAGGAGCGAGCCGGGATGTGTGAAAGGGGTCAGCTGCTCGCTTTTAGCAAGGCTCCGAGTTGAGTTACACCACCTCGGAGGACGGCCTTGCCAGCTGGCTCATCCTTCAGGGATGTTTAAAGAGGCTTATCGCAATCTTACTAGAAATCTGTTGTCTTCTGTTAATCTGCTCGTCTCTCCTCAGCTCCTCTCCACGTGCTCCCTCGCACATTCATCCCGACAGCGCCGTGCTGCCGGCTCTGCTGCCCGTCGGCACTGCCTGTGGCTCGCCCAAGTGCTCCTGCTTTGGGCATGTTCCTTTGCAGCCTGTTGCTTTTTGCTCCCTGACATGTTTTTCTTTCTCTCTATGTTTATATTTCTATATTTCTAGTAATAATGAATTATTTCTAAGGTGATGCTGCTGCTTTGCTGGCTGGGGTGGAGGTGAGCAGCCCAGAGCCTGCTGCTGTGCCGGGTCCTGCTGGGCTGCTCGGTGTGAGCCTGAACTCGGTGTCACCTCCTTGCAGGGGCAAGTACAGCTTCCAGAGTAATGCGGTTCTTCTGATGAACCTTCTCCTTCAAGGCCTCACAGAAGTGTGTAAATACTGTGGTTAACTGAGCCCCGTCCACACCTAGAAAAAAACAAATAGCTTTAGGAACACAAAGCTTCGATACCGGTATGAAGCAAACAAATGCTGTATATTTGATGTGGATTCGGCGAGCTGCAGGGTTTCCAGCTCTAGAGGCCCGGGTAGGAAATGACAAAGCCTCTGACAAAGGTGGCTTGGCCATCCCTGCCTTCAGACACCGCACCCGAGTCCCGATGCAGGTACCGGTGCTGCCGAGAGCTGGGAGCGGTGTATCTGCCTTCCCTCTGCTCGTCCTCCAGCACAACACACTGTTTGCTCTCCTGGGATATTGCTCGAAAGAGATACAATTTTTATTTTCCAGAATAGTCAGCTGATTTAATCCCATGGGAAGTGGTTGGAAAGCAGGAGGCAGGTGGGTGGGCATTCCTGCTTCGTGGCTTTCCACGATTCCAGGAGGAGAAGGATAAAGCACGAAGTGCAGTTGTTGGGTGCTCCTTTCTGTTTGCCTTCGAAAGAGCTTGATAGGCTGTGATTAATGAGGCTAAATAGAACTTCGATAAATGGTAAACTCGAATGAACATTAAACAAAAACGGCTGTGTAAGGCAGCTTTTGCTTGCGTGCCCGGCACGGATTGCAGGCTCATTGCAGCGCTGCCTGGCTCGGGTTGGGCAGAGTGCGTGGTGCCGGCTGTCCCCTGTCGTACAGAGAGGGAGGAGAAGGGAGCACGTGTCCGTGTGGGATGGCTGTTGGGCAGCAGCTCCCGGCCAGGGGGGCTCCGTGCAGACCCTCCTGCAGGCAGCTCGTGCCTTCCCATGGGGTTAACCCAGCGCTGCCAAACTGGGACCATCAGAGCTGTATCCCGGAGCCCCACAGGTCCCCATATCCAGGCTCTAATTAAGGGTGCTCTAAAAGCAGCAGGCCAGCTATGATGGCCTTGCGGATCAGAACCATTGGCCTAATCTATTTTTAAAGTGAATTAAACTAGAAGAAGGTACTGCCACTCTAGAGTAAGCAGCCACCTGGGGAGTTAACCCAGAATAGTTGCTCTGCTTTGAATTTGCACCCTATCTTGGTTCAGAATAATGTTTCTTTTCACATAAGCTCCGTAAGCACAGAATACAGGGCATGATTTAAGCAAGTTCACCCAACAGAGCTAGGAAAAAAATCTTATTTTTCCCGAGGTCTTCTCCGCATTGCCTCCTGGCGATCCGCACACGCTCCTGAACGTAGGCATCCTTTGCCATAATGAATCTGCCCTCTTTCTTGCTCTGTCCCCTGCAGAGATCCGCACTCCCTCTCCAGCCCCACGCTGTGGTTTGTTTTAACATCCGGAGTGCCAGCTCCCCGTAGCAACCTCTCCTCTCCTCCCCTGTCGTCTGTCCGGCCTTTGTGCTGCTCGCACGCAGCAGCGAGCATCTCGAGTGCTCCTCTCCGCAGGGAGGTGGCACAACGCCCTTGTGCCCGGCTGGACGGGACCTCATTCCCTTTAACCCAGGAGGCGATTTGAGTGCCAGGTAAGACACAGCATCAGGTGCCCGGATCTCAGCTGGGGCTGATCACCTGAGCCGCCTTCAGGTGCCGGCCGTAAATTATTTGCGCTGCCGGCGCGCCTCGCTGCTCTGCCCGGTGCTCGCCTTGTGGGGTATTTGCATGATGTTTTGAGTTGTGCTGAGACACTCTGCTGCTACGCTGCTCCCTCGGATTTGTCAGGCTCAAGTTAAATGTATATAATTTTAACATCTCATGATTCTTCGGGGGCTGACTCATGTTTTTTTGGCCTGAATGAATCATAGCTCTTGAACTCCATTGCTAAATTCATTATGCAACAATTACAGGGTTGGAAATGCCACCCTAAGTGCACACAAACAAGCTGGCAGCAATTTTCCCCTCCTTTTCTCTCACCCCGTGTTGCCAAGAGACCTCCCCTGTGAGTTGGCTCGTTAGCTCTTGCCTCCTCACTGCAGGTGAGGGGCTGCTCAGCACCCTGTGCCCTGGGGCTTTGCCCTCGAGCTGGAGGGGGCGGGAGCTGCAGGTCCAGCATTTTTAGGAAGGACAAGAGGGGGCAGCTAGTAGGGAGGGCTGGAGATGCACAGTTTCACTTACCTGTCCCAGCTGCCTTAATTTTGTCCCAGCTGCCACGTGTGACCTCGTGGTACAGTGATGGCACCTTTGATGGGAAAACCCTGAGGACGAGGCATTGCAGCAGCTCCATGCAGCAATACTGGATGCTGGCAGCATTGCACAGCCATGCGCTCTGCGGAGCTGCTTGCTGAGCAGCTCAGAGGTCAAATACCCATCAGAGAAAGACCAAGGATGACGTGAGCCCTGTGCTGGCTGTGAAGTGTCTAATGAGATCCACCATCGTGCTCTGCTGCCTGGCGCTAAGGTGAGATTTAGGTATTTGTGTAGGGCTTGGCTTTTTATTCCCGAGGTCCTGAGCAAGCAGCATCCAGCTGGTATGTGAAAGTAAGAGGGGCTTTGTCCTGGGTGGGCTGTGCTTGCTGACCTGTTTGAGCCACCAAAGCAACTGGAGGGAGCCGTGCTTTAGATGTGGCAGTGGGATACGGGAGGGCCACCTCCACCACCTGCGGGGTTGGGTTTTTGGCTTTAAGATGTGACCTGAATATGACTTTCACAACCAGAACAACTTTCTGCCACCCAACTAGAGCAGCTTCTCAGAGCAGTGCTCAGCTGAGGCAGGTCGAGAATGGCGAGCTGGGTACCCGTGCCTGGAAAACTCCAGAAAGTCTCCCTTGAGAGCAGCCGTTCTTCCTGGCTGAGGTCTGACCCTTAAATCTCAGTATTTTGGGGAAGTCTTTCTCCCCTGGGCCAGTCTGTGTGTTGTCTGCAAATCCAGGCAGAGCTGCACATCCAGGCAGCAGAGAAGGAAGGCCAAGCCTTGTGCTTGTGGGTAGACAAGGAGAGGAACCTGTGGCCGGGGAGCCCTGCTGCTCATAGCTGCAGAAGCAAAGTAACTGCCGAGGAGGAGAGAAGGACCTGCAGTTCTGATGCTGTGTTGGTAATCAAGTCTGCGTGAAATATCCTAAATCATGTTTGCAAAGCAATAAATGGTAAAGGTCTGAAACCGAATGTAAGGGCAACCGTGTGGTGAGAGCAGCAAGGGAAGCCACCATGCCATCGCTGGCTGTGGCCAAGCGTAGATGCAGAAAACATGAAAAGTAGGACATGGATGGTGACGTACGGGTTGATAGCTGCGCCTAAAAATAAGGTACTTTAGAAACACAAAATCTGCCTCGCAAGCAAGGCAGTGGCAAGCTGCTCTGCGTGTTTGATTTAAGACTGAAGCTGGTGATGTTAGCGCTGCAGAAGGCTGTGTGTCTGTTTAGATTTGACGGCTTGCAGCTAAGATAAGACAAGTTGCTCTCGAGCTGTGCTCGGGCTGAGGTGGAAGTGAGTTGCAGTGGTGGGGCTGTTTGGTGGGGATGCTTTTCCTTCGCCAAGCCCAGCTGGCAGCAAACGGCATCCCGTGCAGGGCATCTGCTGGTCTGCTCTTGAAATGTTAGGGGGCAGCTTTCTGGAAAACGCACTTCAGGTACTCCTGTGGGATTCAAGAGACACAAATCTTGGTGATTGCCCTGCAGTAACAATATCTGGTGATGCTGGACCTTGCTGCTGTTGCGAATGGGCTGATAGCCATACCCTAGAGCAACTGTTTCATGCTGCAGGGAAGCCTGACCCTCTGCAGCCTCATGCCCCCTTCGTGCTTGCTCGTGGCTGGCCTCAGCCTGGGGGAGAGGCAGACAAGGGGGTGAATTTTTTGGTGTGGAGGGGCAGCGTGTGCGTGGCTTAGCAGCAGAATCAATAAGGCATTGTGGGGTTCACCAGGGAATAAGGGCAGTGCCTCGGACAGAAATCCAGATGTCTGAGCTGTATGGAGCAAAATTTCATGCGCTGTAGCGTGGATAAATTGTTTTTCCCAAGGTCTCACCTCTTTCCTCTCCTGCAGGGCCTTCAGGCTCCCTGCTGGGCAGACGTGGGGGCTCCCTGACAGACGGGAGATGTGCGGGCACCTTTGTGTGTTACTTGCTTAAGATCTCTCGAGGATCACTGGAATGCTTATGGATGAGCTCAGTAATGTCTGCAAGCATTAGTGCTGAAGGCATGTGGTTAGCAATAATTAAACACAACTGCTATTTAAAAGGAATGAATCAGATGATGGGGATGAGCATCCTCTCCTGCATCTCCCACAGAAATCAATATCCCTTCTGTCAGGTGTGCAGCAGCCGCTTTCAGGTCCTGTCAGTCATTTCCACGCCGAAAGCAGCACACCACCCCGACGGCACAGCTGCTTCCCAGGCTCTCAACCCCTCTCCTCCCACCGTGTGCCTTTGTCACTGCCCAGGTGACATCTGTGCCATGGCCTGCAGCTGACGGGCTCCACGATGTTTGCCCTGCAGCCTCGTGGTGTGAGGACCTCTCCTACCTTCTTCTTGGGCTGGATCCTGCTGGGCCCACCCGGTGCCGAGGGCTGGGTGTCTCTCGGTGGGCTCTCGGCGCTGATGTTGGTGTTGCTGAAACGTCCCAGGGCTGGCACGGCCGCAGGTACTGCAGAGCTGCAAATGGAAAATCCGCTCCCTTATCGAGCTGGCTGCTGGGCCGGAGCAGGGCTGTTCCCCGTGTTTTTTCCATGTGCCACAGTGCGTGCGGGTGGCTTTGCACAATGAAAGGACTTCAGTCAAAAAGCGGTGTGCAGGCAAACAGGGCTCCGGCTGGTATCGTACGGGAAGGGTGTGGGCTTTGCAGCGGTGTTTTGGAGGTTCTGTTGGAAATTAGCTATTTTTCCCCTCTGTCTCTTACTTTAAAGCCTGTTTTGCAGGCATTTGTTGGTGTTTTTCACATTCAGGATCTCCACGCATGTAGTTCAAAACGTCAGGAAGGGGGATGCAGGGCTGAAAGATCGTGTACGTTTGCCTGTTGCAGGTCTGATAAAAAATGGAAGCTTTACCCTGAAAAACAAATAAAAGGAGGTAATCTCACTGTCACAGTCGGGTCGGGATGCTTTCCCTGCAGGTGTCTGCGTTGCAACCTGCACTCACATATAACTTGCTGTGGAAAAATAAATGGAGAGCCGAATCGGAGACTTATGCCCTCAATTAATTTTTGTTCCACATAATCGGCGCTGCTGCATGCTTTTCCTTCACTATTTAGCTGCTTGGCTCAGAGGATGGGCCTGCTCCCGTGCGAGGGAAGCTGGGATTCAGTTCATGTTTGCACAGAAATCCTGCTCTGATCTTCCTTTCTTTGCCTAAGGGCAGGGATCCTGCTGCTCCTCTGATGCTGGAGATAAATTTTGTTAGCAGATACTCTTCTTTGGGAGAGCAAAGGGGAGAGGGGAGTGGTGTGTAATGGATTCTTGAAGGAATAAAATTTCCTTGTCTTCGAGCACCATCTTCTCTGGAGTCGTTCAGTGCTGCCCTTGAGCCGGTGTCTGCGCTGGCTCGGGGACAGGCAGCGGGGCACAGTGGGGACTTCATTCCTGGTTTAAAGCATACGGCCCTAATTGAAGGAAAAAGAGGAATTGGTGCAGTTGGTGCGCGGTCTCTGCAGATCTGTGGGCTGTTGAGCAGTTTTCTGTATTGCACAAGACTCATTTGGTGTACAGTTTGAAACTGAGCCCCAAACTCAGTTATAATTTGGACTTGATTCAAAACCGTAATTTGATTTTTTTCCACGTTCAAGCTGATTGAAATGTCCCTCTCCCTTCTCCAGATTGGAAGCTGATGACCAAGAGCCCAGGTTGACCTGGAAGCAAAAGGCAAAACTGCATTTTCGTGCCTGGAAAGCCAAAGGGGGCTGCTTAATGCAGCAGGGCAGCAGCCTCGAGAGTGCTGCGGTGACCAGAGGCAGGAGCTCTGCACAGCAGATGTTCTTCTCTAGCTTGAGGTTTTATAAAACGCCCCAAAGTCCTGCTGCCTTGCAATGGGAATCGGGTTCAAAGAGTGACTTTGCCCACAACCCACTCGGAGGGACACAAGTGTTGTGTGGTGAAACTGCTGCTGTTCAACAGGAGCCGGCCCGGCTCTGGTGCCGTAGCAGACTTGCATCCCGCATCCCACTCGTGTCCTAAAACAAAGCTGGTGGTGAAGGCTGGCCCTGAAGGTGCAGCTCTCCCCTTGTTTGCAGGAGCTTCGAGGGCAGCGTGCACACGCCTGGGGACCACCGCTGGCTTTGTTTTGCTTGTCGTGGAGGAGCAGGGTGGTTCCCAACATGTGGGGGAGGACTGCTTGGCAGGGGAGGGCTTTTTTTTAAGGAAGCAAGGAAAGTAAGCCCATGCTGAAATACTGCTGGGAAAAAGAAAGTATATTGTGCTGTGCTGGGTGTTTACAGGAAATACACGGTGAAAATACTGAGGGGCTTTCCTCAAACAAGTGCCAATATTGTTAAGAGTGGAACAGTTGGGAGGAGAAAAGAATGAGGCACTTACATTTTTCTCCTACCAGCATCAGCTCCAAGGAATTCTTTGGACTTGCTGTTTCACTTTTTTCCTTTTCCTTCTTACTCAAATTTCATTCCCACCGCTAGGAAAGAGCTCACTGAAGAGGGAGAGATTATCTGAAACCAGAGCTAACGCAGCCAAAGCAAAATGTTTTCAATTCTTTGGGGAAGAGCCTAGCTTTACATTTCGAGCTTTCCATCCAGTGAGGAATACAACTTCCACTGGAGCACCTTCCCCACCGAATTAACCTTTACCAGCGATGGAGCCTCCTTTGTGGCAGCCAGGTGAAGCGGTACCTTCACTTTAAGAAGGTAATTGGGGCACAGATTAAGTTACTTACTTTGCATACAAGAAACCTGTGGGAAAGCCAAGAATCTCTCCCCAAACCCCTAGTTTCTGATGAGATCTCTCACCCAGAAGACTTCTGTACCCTCTCTCCCCCCCCCAGCACGCCACGGCAGCCTGTAGGAGTAGCGTTCCCTGAGGGGTCTTGGCTGAAATCTTGTGTTTAATTTTCTTTTTTCAAGTTACATTCCTTGCCACTTTGACCTTCTTTCCTTTCGTTCAGTCGTGCTGCATGTGTGCTGCTCGAAATGCTGCAGAAGCTGAGCAAGGGAAGGAGCTGTTTGCTTCTGAGATAGCAGTGACATCGAGTCACATGGCAGCGACTCTCTGAATTTTCACTCCTCCGTGTGGTTAACCTGCAGGTGCTGTGGGGCTTGCAGCAGGGCGCAGGAAGCGTTGCATGGTGCCTGCAAGAATAATTTGCAACCAGAAGCCACGGTCAGAGCTGTCAATGTGGCACTGGGGGACGAGCAGGGTTTCACCGATACCTTGTGCAGCACAGAGCCAGCAATAATAGTCCCGAGGGGGCTCTCGCAGTGAGCTTGCAGCCCGCAGCCAGGCAGGTGACCTTGTTCTGCTTCCCCCTGCCTGTCTGTGCAGGCTCCTGACCCCCGCAGAAAGGTTTGCTGCTTTTTATCTTGAAAGCACTGGCTCAGGTGTGTGTTAATGGGTTGTTTGACGCGCTGCCTTGGGCTGCATTCGCGGTCTGTGTGTTACCAGCTGCAGGTTTCTGCCTTCAGCTCTGCTGCTGGCCGGGCCGTCCTGGAGGAGGTGACAGCCAGCGGCACCCTCGTCGCTTGGAGATCCAGCTGAAGATGAGGGTGCAACCTGCCCGCCACGGTGTGGGACTGGGGAAATGCACATTTTGGTTTCAAGGAGGAGGGAAACACTTCACGAGGCTGGGAAACACGGCGTTGTGGCCTTTCAGCACGGGCATTCTGGCATCCCCCTCCCCTGGGGTTTATAGGAAATGTGGCTTTCCTGTGGCACTGTGGGGGGAAATTGGTGTTTGGGCTTCCTTGGCGAGGCAGGCACATCTCTGTGCAAGCTCTGGGTGATTTGAACATCCCTTCCCAGTTGCCTGTGTGGCCTCTGGTGCCTGGTGCTCTGTCCTTTTGCATTTGGCAGGCCCAGCAGCTGAGCCCTCGGTTCCAGGAGTGTGAGGCGGAGGAGGTTTGGGCATTTGGGCAGTAACGCTTGGCCTCAAGCCAGGAGAGGGGTTTGCTTTCTCGTCTTCCTGAAGATCTGGAAGTGGATCTTCTTCCTGAAGACCCCAGCAGTGACACCAGTTAGGAAATGACTCAGAGCTTGTTGTGTGTGAGGGGGACGCTGCTGCCGTCCTCATCACATGGCGTTGTGCGAATGGCAACCCCGCCTGCCTCCTGCCTTGGTTTTCCCTGGGGACAGCTGAGCTCCCGTGCCTGCCTCCTCCTGCCCGTCCCACAGTCTGTCACCTCCCGCTCCTGGTGGCTTTCTGGCACCTCTCTGGCTGTCCCCTCACCGTGTTGCTGTGCTGCCGGGGAGCTTGTGCACATGCTGGGGAGAAAACGATGAAGAGCTGCTTTCTCCAGGCCTTGGGGAGAGAGATCCTGGCTGGTCACCCAGGTCATGGTGCAGTACGTCTTGTATCAGTGAGCAGTGACAGTGCTGAGGGTACTGCTTGAAAAAGGAGCCTGTGAATTCATCAGTGGTGCTCGTTGCTGGAGGATGGGTTCAGGACTGCAACAGGCTGGTCATCCAGAATAGCATGGGTGAGCCTGGGTCCTGCTGAGAAGGACCAGGGGTAAGTTTGGAAACTCCTCACCTTGCTGTGGTGCAGCAGCCAATGCTAAGGAAATAAATAAATCGGGCAGCCACCTCTGCTGCAGGCTGCTTATGTGCTCAGATCCCTGCTATAGGCTTTTGCGCTTGGTTTCCAATTCCAGCCGAGAGAAGATTAACGTGAGGTGGGGAGGAGTGGGCTATTTCTGTCGCTTTTCATGCCACTGGCTTGAGTTCATGCTGCAAACTCAGACACTTCATCCAGTCAGCTGGGCCCAGTCCTACAGGTGTCTTCCCAGAAATGATCCCAGGGAAGAGAAACGATCTCCTTCACTTCAGCAGTCTGCTCGTGTACACAGGCCTTGAATTTTACTTTTGCTTGAAAGGTGCACAACTTAAAGGAATTATTTGTTTGCCAAACTATTTTGTTTCAGTGTGTCCCATTCAAAGGTTGCTCTGCCAGAGTTTGTGTGTGTGTTTTTTTTTTTTCATTTGTTTTTATTTTTTTTAAAAGTGGAATAAAAATTAAATCACTTAATGATACTTAAGCAAATGACTCTTGCAAGTGTGTGTGCTCTGCTTTGGTGTCGTGCTGTGCTTTAAGTAGCTCCTTGAGGAGATGTGGCAGAGGATTTGCAGGTCTTAGCTCCGACGGGGGGAGCAGAGTGCTCTCCGGCATCACCCAGCAGCGGTGCTGATTGAACGGATCCAGCTCCATTCTCAGCGACGCTGTGGCAAAGTGGCTGCAAGTGGAGTGCTTGGTAGGAAGGCCTGGGGGGCAGCCCTGAGTGCTTGCTGGAACAGGAAAACAGATGCACTCGGTGTTTTCCTCTACTAACCACTAAATCTGATGCGGAAAAAGTGTGTGTACAGGAGATGAAGGCCCCCGCCAGTCCCTGCACTGCAGCAGCTTGTTGCAGCCAGGGATTCACTACATGCACAGAATCGGGGTCTCTGGTAGTGCAAGTGAGTAACCAATGCCCTGAAAGAGTCCCTCTGAGCTTAGCCAGACCTATCTTGTGTTAAGGTGAGGCAAAGTATGTAGGAAATACGAAGTTCTTTAAAGGTTGTGTTTGCCAACGCTTGCACGCCCTGTGCAGGGCCTGCTCTCTGGCACTGTTGGAGCGGGTCCTTCTCTGCCAAAAGCCAGGAGCACAACCCGCCAGCGAGCTCCTCGCCTCCCTCCTGGCCCCGACACAGCAGCACTCGCTGTCCCTCTGCCTCACAGGATGTGCTCAGCTCCGGGGCTCAGATCTGCTGAGCTCATGGAAACTGAGTGCAAGGAACGGAGCTTTTTTTCATTTCTTTAAATAAAACAGAAACCAAAATGCGATGCCTTGCAAACCACAGACACCCACACAGCCAGCTCCTGTGTCACTTTGCAGGTAAACAAACGCTTGGGCCTGTACCTCTGCTGTAATGACACCGGCTGGTTTGTGTGACCAGAAGGCAACATGCCATCTTTCGGTACAGAGAAACCAGGCTGCTGGAAACCAGGTAGCTGGAGTGATGGAGCTAAAGTCTTCGTGAGGCTTTTGGGGTCTGCGGAGGGTGCTAGGGGACTTGTGCCTAAGCAGCTGACCTGTATCCGCTTCAAGAAGTCCTCTCCAGGGGTCCTCTCTGCTCCTTTAGAGGTTCACTGGGTGGTTTGGGGACGGGCATGTTTTGGTGCCAGGGCAGCTTGATCCCCACGGGAGCAGCAGATGTCTCCTGGTGTTCATGCATCCCTCGTTGCCATTTCATTTATTCCCCTGTGAAGGCAGCTCACCCCTCCCTGTTTTTGCTGTTGTGAGAGCAGGAAAGCCAGGAGAGCTGGAACATGGGGAGCAGAGCAAGCCACGCTTCTCCTCGCCTCGTGTCTTTCCAAGGTGTCGTCCACGAGGAAAGCTCCCAGCTTTCTGGGGTAAACAGGAGCACTGAAATAGTTTACATGCTTTCAAAAACCTGCAGAATTCGGCCGTCATTTCTGCTTCAGGTGTATTTTGGGAAATATTTGTTCATCTTTCAGCAAACAATGGTGGAAGCGGGGTGGGAAAGGCGCCGGGTGGGAGTGCAGGCGTGGTATGCTGAGAGGCATTTCCTGCCCTTATCTCCGCCACTCGAGGTATTGTCAGCGGGCTTCAGATCTGCAGCCTGTGTTACTGCAGCGGAGATCGCCAAAAGAGATACCTGCACAGGAACGCCTGCGCGGGGCAGGAGCCATGGGAGGTGGGGAAGAGCTTCCCAGCAAAATGCCTGTGCTTGGGAAAGGCGTTGGTCCCAAAACAAAACCATTTGGGGAAGAGGTCTGCGTTGGTGCCAACCTCGCAGAGCTGCTGGTGGAGGTCAGCTAGAGCAAGTACTTCAATTTCTTGGTGGCGTCTTTCTGATAAAAAAGTTTGCAAGGATTTGGTTTTGTACCTATGTGGAACTGAAATATTTAATTATTACTGAATATGAACTGAAATATTACTGAAAATGATTATTACTGAATATGAACAGAATATTTGATTACTATTATCAATATTATTAATAATTTATTTACTTATACAGTCTTTACTTTTGCGATCCTGAGTTCTCATGGGACTGAAACAGATTTTTTTGTGTTCAGATCTGTTCTGAAACCCTCAAAATAAGGTTTGCAGGTGCTGCTGAAGCTGCCCTTGGCCTCTGCTGGCCCCTTGCTGGATAAAGCAACTGCCCAGGAGCTGCCTGTGTACTCTGGCTGAGTTTGTTTGTTTTCAGTTTTCAACCCAATTATCTCGCAGAGGAAAGGACATGCCTCGCTGTCAGTCTGCCGAGGTATTTATAGGTGAGGTCAAACCCCGGTGGCAGGGCTGTGGCAATGTTTGAAAGGAGTGGATGTTTCTGCCTTGTGCAACTTGTTGGGATGCTGCAGGCGTGCAGCACGGCTTGGACATCTCCCAGCAGCTCCTCAGAGCTCTGGTCCTGTGTGTGGTTATTTGCAGCTTACCCTGATTTGGCACGCTAGCCTTGCCATTCGACGTGCTACACATGGGTCTGTTTGGAATGGATTTGCTTGGTTTGCTTGCGGCACTGACTTTATTTCATGTGCATCTTTCCAGGTCGAGCAGCTCCTTGAATCTGGGGCGCGTTTCCTTCTGCTGTGCAGCGGGTGATGGGGCGGCTGCCCGTGGGCCTCCGGGCTGGCCGCTCTGTGGGTGCTGCTGCGGGCTGCTGGCTGGTGTTGTGGTCACACCACAAGTCCAGCTCTGATTTAACTGTGCTCCTTGCTCTGAGCACAGAGCCTGTACAGCAAAACCAGAATGGCCCACTGTGTGCTGAAAAGAATATCTGGGGAGAAGTGAAATGAACACAAAACATTGTGTTTTTATGCAGCTGAGGGGGTTAAAGTGTTGCTAATGCCTCTCTGGGAGATGTCCAACCCATCTGCCCTCGGCTAGACTGGAGTAATAAGGGGTGATGGATGAAGAAGTGGAGCACAGGTGATGCTCGTGGAAGGTAGAAACCTGCCTGAGGATGTGTCTTGGTATCTCTCTCACAGGTTGTCTGAGTGACATTTGTGAAAGACTAAGTAAGATCTTTGTTAGCTCACTCAGACTTTTTTCTGCTGATAAAAGAAGGCTACCTTGAACTGTAAACATGAAGGAATTGCTTGCTAAAACTGCTACCTAGTCAAGAGGGTTTTGCTTGGGTGTTTGAAGTGGGTGAGAGGTGGAATCACAAAGGCCAGTGAGAAGAGCCAAGCAATTAAAATGCAATGAAAAGAGCCGTCTTTTGAGATGGTAGGTGTTGCCTGCTGAGTTTTCCAGTGGGCTGGTCTTAATCATTTGTATACGTGGATGTGACTTGATCCCTCACGCTTTCCTCTTCATTTCAGGCTTCCACCACATTCCTACCACTCTCTGCGATGGGCCCTTCCCAGCTCAGCCCCAAGATGCTGGTATAGCACGAGGCCACCGTGATCTTGAGGACCTGTGGAAGGACATCACATCCAGCTGGGACATCCTTCACCTCCTCTTTCCTGGCAGAGGCGATGGATGCCCACGTGGACCTCCTGACAGAGCTGCAGCTGCTGGACAAGGTGCCCACGCTGGAGAGGCTGCGGGCAGCCCAGAAGCGGAGGGCTCAGCAGCTGAAGAAGTGGGCACAGTATGAGAAGGAGATGCAGCACAAGAAGCGGAAGCATGAAAAGAAGAGAAATGCTGTTAACCAGAAGAAAGTGTCTTTTGAAGCCAGTGTTGCTCTGCTGGAGGCTTCTCTGAGGAATGACTTGGAGGAAGGTAGGATGTTTGTATCTGATAATTTATTTTTTTGGCTGCCTGCTGAGGTCCATGTAGCTCCTTGGCTTGCAGAGGCGTCTGCATTGACATCCATGGACAAGACTACCCTTGGCATGTGTTGATCTCTAGAGTGTTGCCATCTCTGGTATAGCTGTAGGGTTGGGGTGCTGAAAGCATGGTAAGACACCATCGTTACCTAGAATGACACCAGGAGTGGGTGCACAAGTGACAGGATGGGGCAGGAGTTAACAGCAAGATTTGGGAAAAGGAAGACAGCTTTCATCTCTTTCCTTTTCACACTTCCCATTTACAGAAGGTGAGAAACACTCCTTCGCCTTTTGGGTGTGCCTATTTTAGAGGTTTTTTAGAAGTCTGCCACAGGGATTTACATGTCAGTGTAAATCTTTTCAGCTTTTCTGCTTGGGGGATGGATTGAGAGCTACCTGGATGTATGAATTTTCCCCATTTAGAATACTGAAATTCACTTCTGTGCTTAATTTTTCCCATAGAAGAGAAGACTCCAAATTGTTCAGAAATCAGTTTAATTGCTCCGTTTCAAAGTGGGTCAAAATCCTTTGCTTTTGTTTAAAATGAAGGGAAAAAAATGTCTAAAAATCAATCCAAATTAGCCTTAGTAATGAAATGGGAAAAACCTGTAAGCTCCGGGAAGCCAGGGCTCTGGCAGTGGTTTGGAAATGGGACAGCTGGGCTGAGCTCTGGTGCTTTCAGCAACACTGCTGCTGGGTCGGAGTGCTCCTCAGCCCTGTTGAAGGGACAACGAAAGAGGCCTCTGTTACTCTGCCAAATGAGAGAATTGGGGCTTTGTTCCTACAGTGGCCACTGCAATTCTCCTGTGAGTTCTATAAATGAAATGCAGAACTTTTCTCTTCCAACACAGTAACATTTTTAATGAGAAATCCTCTCTGGGAAGAGAGCTTGGGTCACCTGTTTTCCCAGTCCTGCCACTAAAAGCAGTGGGCAAACACCTGGTTTGCCATTTCTGAAGATACCTTTTAGAGACAGAAATCTGTCTGCCTCACCTCTCCCTCCATCTTTGCCTCATTTCCTACCAGTCACCATGAACCACTGCTCAAAAAGTCTAAGTCAAGATCGAGGGCTCTACTAGGAAATAAGGACAAATGCTCCTCAGAGATGTAAAATATTTCTCTGAGGAGACCTGGAGCAGTCTTTGGGGTTGCTGCTCTGCCAGGTAGTGAAATTGGTGTGATCTTCATCATCCATTGGTGTTGCAGAGACAAAGGAAGATGCCTAGGAAACCTGACCGGTTGGGTTGCATCTCTGCTAGTGAATGTTGCTCTGGTTCCCAGCATCTTCTGCAAGAAGCAGTGTATGTGTGTGGAAAGCAAGAACCTTGTCTTGTAAGGAACCTCCCCAGAGTTACGTTCCTGTTTCTGAGAAGTCCTTTCATACACCACTGCTTGCCCTCACATCTCACCAGTGCACGTTTCATGCTGTTTGGAAACAGAGGGATTTGGTGGTGTAGTGCGTTTCTGCCCACGTGGTTACAAGCATTTCCAAGTCCTGCTTTGTGTCTGTGTCTGTGCATTCATTTGTTATCTCCCCATGGGAGAGCAGACCTGTGATAATGCGTAGCAACCTGCAGGCTTTTCTTTCTTTCTTCCTTGCTTTAAAGGTTTAACAATTGCTTCCAGCTCTCTGCTCCACTGAGCCTGTGTTTCTCACTCTGAGCAGTTCTGGTCTTCTCGGAAAGCCCCATCAACAAAGCCAACTAGAGCCATGCCGTGAAATTATATCTGCTAGCATCAGCTGAAATGACAGATATATGGCATTTATCACCCATGCCTGTACTGACAGACACTTGGTGGCATGTAGTGGGATTTTGGGCACAGCTGCAGGTGGTCACAGTGCTGGGGTGGGCAGTAAGCACCTCATCGTCCCCCTCTTCACGCAGCGGTGGTGCATCCGCTCAGCGCTGGGGCTGTCATCGTGTTGGCCTCTTTCTCTTGGTGAGCCCAGGTCGCGACTGCAGGCCTGAACCATGAGTGCTTCACCTGCATAGCTGGGTTTCTCAGATGCCTCAAGTTTCTTAAACCTGATGGTTTTGGTGGTCAATTAAGTCCTAAAAATAACCTGCAGACAGGGTCTCTCCTTTTGTGGTGTGGCACCAGTATAAAGGGAAGGAAGGGATGGTATCGATCCCAGATGCCAAACTGGGAAAATTGCTTATCAAGAGCCCTAGGCCAAAGTGAGTGAATTAATGGCCTTTTGAAGGTCCCAGGGGATGATTTCAGCATATGAATCATCTTTTGTTTCCATGTGGGAAGTGAAGGGGGAGGAGAAATATACATTATTAAAAAGTTGAGAAGTTTTTGTGAGGAAAGTTAGGGCTGGGGGTGCCGTTAGCACTCGTCATCTCTGAACTACCTCTGAGCGGGCGTGCAATTTCCATCCTTTATTAGTTTTCTCTATTTTTTTTTTAACATTCTCACTCCTGAGTTGGAAGAAGGGATGACAGTAGGTGCCATGCAATGAAATTAGGAATGAGCGGAGGTGAAGAGCAAGTTAGCTTTTTCTCTGGAAGGCGTGTTGTGCTGTGGCGTGACCTCCTGATGGAGGTGGGCCAAGTCCCACGAGATGGCAGCAGCAGGGCAGGAACCTGACCCTGCCCTTCAGAGCTCTGTGTCCCCCGGGGCCTGGCCGTGCTGACTGCGTCTGCTGCTTCCTGCATCTCACACGGGTATGATCGAAATAGCAGCACTTGTTTTGCTCAAAAAACAACATTTTGCTTTCAAAATCCCGTGTCAGCCTGGGAAGTGTTTGCTTGGAGGGCGGAGATGCTGAGAGCAGCTCAGGCGTGAGGAGAGGAGGAGAGGTGACAGCGGAGCTGCTTGGCCCTGCTGCCACGTGTGCAGCCCAGGGCCAGAGCTGGTGGCACTGGGGATGTGGTGTGGTCATGTGAGGGGATTTTTGGAGAAAGAGTTATCTCTGTGGAGCCTTGTAGGTCTCTGTGGGACATGGCTTGTCAATGACAGGCACTACGATGGGTTCACATCGCCCCTGCTCCTTTCAGCCAAAGGCCAAGCCACCACAGCTTCCCGTCTTTGGATAGCGAGGCAGTGAAATGGGGCTGAAGGAGATGGCTCTGATGGGGCATGTGGGCAGGAGCTGTGTGCATCTCCTGCAACGGATCTGTCAAAATGTCCTCGGCTTAGCAAACAAGCTGCTGCGAAATGCTCGCTGAGATCTCTGCTGACAGAACCAGGCCTGGGCCAGCCGCCCCCCTCGGCTGCAGAGTGGTGGCTGGGACTTGCGGTTTGGAGCTGAAGTGCCTACAGACAGCCCTGAGGGGAGAGTGGCGGGCTCCCAGGTGCCAGACAGGACCCACTCCATCCTCCCCCATGGAGGAGCTGGGAAGGCCACGCTCTGGAGGAGCATCATGCCAAGTAGTTAATCTAAATGAAAATCTACTGAAGCCCCAAGCCCAGCTCTAGGCACAACCTGAGCTGGCTGCAGGATGATGCTGTAGATGCGTTGGGTGGGTGAGGGAGTCACTGGGAGATCTGGAAAGGAGATCTCTCCGTTGTGTCTGCTGGACCAGGGGATGCACTTACAGGGGATGAGAGGAGGGAAAACAGAGAATGGCAGCTCTGTGCTTGTTGTGAAGTGCATCTGCTGTGGGATAGGAGACGGATGGGCACTGCGGTAAAGCTAGGAGGAAGCACCCCAGGCTAGCTGTGGTATAGTGGTGTTGTATTTAACCTCGGTTCTAACAGTTAGGAAGGAGATTTGCTTTATAAAAAACTGTATAGCTACTGTACTAATTTCCGAGAAATTACAAGGGCTGCCGAAGGCTGCGAGGTGGCAGGCGGATGCTGTTGGCAGGAGGCTGGTCCCAGGGTGGTGTCTGCTGTCGGGCTGTCGAGTCTGGGGCTTTCTGCATCACTGAGCTGCCGTAAGAGCAGTTCTGGGGAGCTGGGAGAGAGGCTGGCATCCTGTAAATGGAAAAAAAAAAAAAAAAAAAAAGCTCTCAGTGGCCACCTGCAAGGATGCATGGCATTTTCTGCCTGGAAGTGCCTCTGAGTGCCTGGCCAAGTTGCAGGTGGAGCTGCTACCCCAATGGCAGAGGCTGGAGGGTTCACCTCAGCTATTGGGTGAGCTGTGCTCCTTTCAGGAAACCATCAGAGAAATAAAGCTGAAGGACTGACTCACCTTCCCACAGTGCTGAAAGTGCCCTGGTTTCTCCTGCTCCATCCCTATGGGTTCCCATCCCTATGGGCAGAGCTCCAGCAGCATCACTGCACACAGCAAAGTCCTTCAGCCCCCACCTCCTGTGAGCAAAACTTTGTCAGGGCCAGAGAGTTACGTAAAACTATTTCTGGAGGAATTCAAACACGCAGATCCTAATGGTTGCTGTGCCAAAAGGGGAACGAAAACTCAGTGTTGGACCTGGCATCCAGCAGACTTGTTCCTGTGAGCAGCTTGGGGTTTGCTGGGCCCGTGCCCCCACCCCACCACCTTGCACACTCTGTATGGGGTAGTGCAGGGCGAGCTGAGGTGGCCTTTTATCTTGTTGAGAAGATTTCCACCACAGGAGTGTAAGTATTGCACAGCTTATTCATACAAGCACGTCCCCCAAATTTCCCTTCATAATGACCCTTAAATCCTAAATGCTTGGTAATACGGAGGGTGAGAAGCCCTTGTGTGCAAGAAGCACAACCCTCCCCGGGCAGCTTCTTTCCACTTTTTGGAATAAAACCAACTTTGTCATTTGCAAAGGCACTTTAAAGAGAGGCCCTAATTAGTGTCTATAAATTGCTTTCGTTAACCTTTCCTAGCTGATGTGATCTGTTCCCTTGTTACTAAAAACCTTTTATGAGGTGCCTTAATTTTCCACCCACATTATTAGTCTCCTGAAGCTTTTTACATAGAGTTCCTGTGTCCAAGTCTATGAGCAAGTGCATTTATCTGTTTCAGAAGATTTTTCTCCTGGGTTTTGTGCCCTTTGAAGGGCTCTGAAAGAAAGTGTCTTTTATTGCCAGCAGTCTGAGTGTATACCTGTGCTTTTGGGGAATGACTTGAGTCAGAAGCAAAGAGTTTCAGCTCAATAACAAAAGCATTTCTCGGGTTTTTAAACTCCGTTGGTGTGGAAATGAAACCCCTTCTCTTGAAGAAGCTACATGTGGGAGCTCTTGGCAGTGACGGATTTTGTTAATTTTGTTAATGGCAGTTGGTATGTCTTCCAAAAGCAGATTCACGCACTTGGCCAGATTTAACTTGGCTTTTTTTCACACAATCTGAACCTGATGCCAAGGCGGGGTAGCTCGCATATGACAGCTAACAAGATGTCAGCTGGGAGCACAAGCAATATTGAATATGCAACTTTCTCTGTTGTCATAACAAGTAATTTTTTTTTCCCCCTGACTTGCTGGAGTTTCAGTGAAGTGGGAACATTATTTCCATAAGAGCTTGAAATGCAAACTTTCCTTTTTGGAAATTACTGCTGAAAGTCCATCTCAGATCGACCTCCCCAGATTTGAGTCAACTGAAACGTTTTTGTTTCCAACTCTTTTTCAACAAGTTTTAAGACATGACCAGAAACGCATGTTTGTTTGTTTGTTTGTTTGTTTTAAATATCAAAACGAAATATTCCCTTAACTATTTTTTTTTTTAATGTTGCACAAGCCATTGTGGAGGAGCATTGGTTTCAGCGGGTTGAGCCTCTTCATGACGGTCATTTTGCAGGAGAGCCGGGGTGCCTGCTCGCTGGGTGCTGGCTGCTGGGTGTGCTGAGTTTCGAGATGTGAGTTGAGAAGTGGGATTTTCCCAAGTGTATGCACCAGAAACTCTGCATCTGTGGAGTCTCTCAGTTCCTAGTAAGGCTTGTAGCATTGCACCCAGCGAGCAAGTGCTTTTCCTGGCTAAAACAAGCTGCAAATGCACACTGTAATCCTGGCTGTCCTTGCTAAGACACAGAAATACAGGGATCCTGGATAGGATTTTTTTAACTGAAATGAAACCTCCAAATGTTTGGATGCCCGTGTGCCCACCCACACCTCCCTGGGCACATCTTCCCATTTGTGCTGTATTTCAGCAGTGCATGCTGTCAGCTCGCGCCATGGCAATGGGTTGGTTTCATGTTGCTTCACTTTCTGGCTTTTATGTGTGCCAGTTTCTACCATTTCTCATACTACTGGAAGTAATTTTTTGTGTATCTTGTAATAATCATAGCAAATAAACACTAAATGTTGGATCCAAACTGCTCGTCCCTCTGGATGGTGGTTCTGTTTGGACTCAAGATGTATTAAATTAAAGAGGGATTGGTCAAAGGCTGTTGCCACTCCCAGGTTTTGTTTCTTACTAAAAGAGACTTAAATCACCTTAATTTGCTTCTAAAATTTGCCTACAATATATTGTGGAAGTGAAAGTCAGGAACCATCTGCTCAGCTGCATTAAAAAACCTGAGCTGTCTACACATAGTTCTCGTTTTTTAGAAAAACACGCTAAAAAGTTGAGTTTCCTGGCAGTGAATGGCTCCTATCTGCTGTTGCTGTGCATCAGGGATGCTGCGCAGACAAGGGTGCATGGGCTTCATGTTTAAATCCTGCACAATGTATTTGTGCTGTCGATGGTCTCTTCCTCATGCACCCGTAAGAAGGGAGCGTTCAGAAGGGGATGGAGGCAGTGGGCAGCAGAGGCTGAAGCTCTTGGCATGGTGCAGCAGGTAGGATACGTCAGGTCACCATCTGCTCTCAAACCCTGCCCGGCCAAATCGCAGCAGGGAGGGCTCGGGCGCTGTGGCTGCCTCTGCTGGGAGCCTCGGGGCTTCTGTCAGCCGAAGGCGGGTTGCTGCTGCTGCTGCAATTCAGCCGGGTGCTCGGCAGTGCTCGGCAATGCTCATGTGTACAGCAAAGTGCTAAATGCCTCGCGTTGAACCTCTCCGTCCTCCGTCCTGGCTGCTCTGCTCCCAGTGATTTTGGGGCAGCCTTGAGTGGCTGCTTTTTGTTGTTCTTCTTCTTATCTGTGGGCTGTCAAATGTCAAAGTCAGAACTTCCAAATCTCTGCCCGATAATGTTTGCTGATTTATTGCTGGCGTTTCGAGCCAGTGACTTCCCAGCTTGGTTGTCCTTGTGGTTTCCCCAGGGGGAACTGCTGCCTGCTGTCTGGATGAGGGGGACTAAGGCACGGAAGGGAAGCGATGGTGCTGGTATGGGTGGGACCAAGCAGTTTGCCTGGCTGCCTGCTCGGTGGGATAAGGCTGGAGGGCTGATGCTGCAGCTCCTCGCTCCGAGGGGCTGTGACATGGGGTTTCTTGCACTCGCTGTGCTTCTTGCCTGCCTGGCCGCCTTCCAGGTATGTGCTCTTTCCTACGCTCAGATAACTGTGCTCTTGTCCCACTCCAATAATGAGCAACAAGAGCGTGAATACCAGCTCAGTCAGGGACCCCGGGTATTTTCTGCGTAATAAACAGCAGCAACCCGGAGTGAAATATCAGCTCTGTGCCCACGCTGGCAGTGATCTCCCCAGCCAAGGCTCTGCCTTAGCGCAGCGCTGTGCTGTGACAGCTCACCCAGTTCTGCCAGGGGTAGGGAAGGTGTCGGCCCGGTTGCTCGTAAGCACTCACTGTTACTGGCATTTTGCAGCATCATTGTGTTTACAAGTGGGTTTTGTTTGTATACGTACATTAAAAAAAAAAAAAAAAAAAAGAAAAAAAAAGGAGGCATGGTTCCACGACCAACTCTTTGTAAATGAATAGTGGTGGAGAAATGAATATTTCTGGAGATTTCTGGAGGTGAAGCCCTCTTGCAGGACCAAGTTGTGCAGTTCTGCTTTACCCTCGTGTACCTGAGGACACGGTGTTTGGGTGTCGTGCCTGCACAGGAGGAACCTGGCTGCAAGCTGTGGCAGTGCATGGCTGCAGGCTCTGCTTTTTGCCCCCTCTCCTGGCCGAGGAGAACTTTAAAGGTGGATTAAATCTATTTTTTCCAGATTTAAATTCCTTCCTTGCTGGATTGAGGCCAGCCCTGCTCAGCTGGTGTAGGTTTCTTCCTCCTAGAATCATGGAAAATAGAGGTTGAGCGGGCCCTGGGAGGTCATGTAATCCACCTCTTGCCCCAAGGCGGGATCAACTGTATCTAAAATGCTTGCTAATGAGGCTGGAGTTAGGTATCTTAGTGTATTTATAGGCACCTCCACCACACGAGAGCACATATTACCTGTGCAAACAGTCCAGCTTCTCCTTCAGTTCTGTGCATTCTTCCCACTTGCTTATATTTATCCTATTCATCCTCTTTTTTTTCTTTTTTTTTTTCTTCTTTGCATCCCATCCTTATGCTTATTGACTGAGTTTTCCTACTTCCATGAAGAATGCTCTAATTCTTCCTCTAATAGCAGTTGCTATGGCAGCTGGTTCAGGCGGTGCCTCATAACCTAGTGCAGAGCTGCTTTTACATACACATTCACTGCTTGGTTTTTCCTCTGGAGCCTGGCCAGATCTTTGGGAAACCTTATCATCTGCAGTTGACAAAAGAAAAAAAAAATCAGATTCTGGCACCACTATTAAAAATGTCCTAAGCCTCGCCTGCTCTCTGAGCCGTCACCCGGAGGATGCTAAATAGGACAGGAAGCACACTGTTTAATGCTGTCTGCTGATGCCTTTGTAATCAAGAGCTGAGATGCAATCAAGCACCCTGCACTCCTTTTAATTCGGGGAACAAGAGCCCATGTGCAGCTCCTAGCAAGCAGATGCAGTTTCCACTGAGGTCCCTGCAATTTGCAACCGCTTAGTGCTGAATTTGGCCTCTGCGTTCCCTAGATAGCACGAAGCGGACTGGCTGTAAACGTTATTTGTGTAGGAAAATGCCTCAAGTTGCTCCGTTGTTCTCATGCTCAATGTGCATTTTGTAACAGTTTGCAGCATCCATCGGTTTGGCCAAGGATTTTGAGCTCCATCGTGGTTCCCCTTTTTCCTGGTGGGCTGCCCTGCTCTGCCCGGCCCTGCCTTGAGCACCAAGCTCTTCATTGCTACAGGGAACTTCTGAAAGACTCATTTCAATTTGTGTGCCTTCACCTGGGCTGATGAGAGAGATCTTATTAGTAAACTGTGCTCGCACGCAGCCTTCATTGGCTTCTCCAGCCCTCTTCTAACCTGGCTGGCAGCTGATGCTTTGCGTGGTGAAGCTGCTTGCATGCAGCTTGCATCTTGTCCTGGTTGTGTGACACCCACATCTGTCTGCAAACCTCCACGTCTCGAGTGGGTGGGGATTCTGGCACCTTCAAAGTATTTCCACGTTGGTCTGGTTCAGAACAGCAAAGGATGGAGATCGAGTGCTGATAGCTGCCCGGTGCCAGCTGAAACGATACCGCTCGACCACAGAGTGAGGCAGAATGTCTTGGTGTAGTCAAGCAAAGTCCTTTGCATTTTCCAGTCTGAAAGATCCTCTCTGTCAAAAATATCAGCTTTAATGAAAGCAAAATTTGACCCAGACAATACTCCTGGATGAAAACGTGAAGCCCTTGCAGAGGGATACAGCAGCCTTCCTGTGCTGAGGTGTCACCGCGGCGGGACGCCTACCCTCTGCCCCTGCCTTGGGGTGAGGAAATCCCCTGGCAATGCCTGCCAGCCCTCAGCCTCTGGAGGGGGGAAGGAGCAATGCCCTGCAGCAGAAGACAGACATTTCGCTCGTGTTAGGGATGTGGAGAGAAGAGCACTTGCTGCGTCTGTCTGCCTGGGTGAGGTTTGTGTCCCCTGTACTGCCCACAGAGACAAAAGAGGTCTGAGCTGGAGGGCTGTGCTCAAGCCCCAGGAAAGTCTGTCAGCCCCACAGGGACCAGCTCCTGGCTGAGAAATGACACGTGGGGCTCCCACAGACCCCGAGTTTCAACCTACTTAGCTCAGACTCTTTCTGTGACTTTCGAACTTTTCCGACCTGGTTTATTTTTCCATTTCAGATTCTGTTGGTTCATCTCTAATTAGCAAACTGTTAGGCCACAGCAGGGCTCCACAGGCACTAAATGGGACTCGTCTTTTAATTCCAGCTCTGGTTTGGTAGCCCGAAATAGCAGCCTTTAGGAAGGGCCAAGCTCCCCCAAAGGAGGACGGTCCCCATGGACGCACACGGGGACATTCTCGTGGCCGTCAGCTGTTGAGCAGAGGTTTTCTTCCTTCCTAACAGCGATGCTGTCAAAACAATGATGTTAGCCCTGGATGTGATACGGGGCTCCAGCACAGGCTGTAAGCAGTCAACTTCCAACCTCTTGCTGGGTGCTGTGCCGAAGTGGCAGCGTGTCTGTGCTGGTCGGTGACAGCAGGTCCTGGAGAGATGCTCACAGAGCGCCTTGCTCCTGCTAGAAAGGCCGGCGGCGTTAAAACTTCCTGATAAAAGGCAACCCAAAGGGATTCCCTGTCTGCTTTCAGGGTAAATTTATTCTTCAAGAACTTGAACCACGCAGTTGCGAAGTAGCCATGAACGAGCAGCCACTCTGCCCCCTGGCCCAAATCATTCTGCTCTGTGACAATTTTCCATCCCTCCTCAGAGCAAGGAAAGCTGTCACTCGAGGACCGGTCGGTGCCGAAGCTGTGCCATGGGTTCAAAATTTGGGTCATCGTCGCGTTGTCAGTGCTGTAGGATTTCCCGTGCACTTCGTGATGGGAACATTCGTGGTGTTGGTCTGTGCAGTTACCCTAAGGGGAACGAGAGCAGGGAATATTTCTCGTTTCACTTGCACCTGGAGACTTTCCTGGCAGCCGCAGGGCAGTGCCGGCCGACTCATCACTCCTGCGAGGTGGGGCTGGCAGCTTGGGCTGCAGCTGGAGGTGCAGGAGCTGTGCCCTGAGCAGTGTGGTGGTGACGAGGCAGAGGTCTGGCTGTCTGCTTGATCCTTCTGTTATTCTCTTCATCCTGAAAGCCTCCAGAAGCACACTGCTCCTGGACCGAGCTCTGGTAGGAGCACAGTCAGCTGCCATTAGCTTCTTGTGTGCCCTGGAGCATTTTGGCCCAGGTCTTGTGAAGATACTGGGGTATTTTAAGTTCCACTCAAGTCCGTTTGTGTTGGTCACCTCGTGCCTTTGTTCTCCTGCCGAACACAGAGTCTGTCTGCTGAATATTCAGCTCCCTTCTGGAGGAGGGCGTGCAGAGCCCCAGCTAGGTGTTCCTGTCCTGGGGCATTAAAATACCGCTGTGGTGTTTCGGGGATTGCCCCGATCAGCCCCAGGAGCTCCCAGCAGCAGTGGAAATGCCTTCTCTCCTTGCTGCAGGGAGGAGCATTTCCCCAGGAACAGGAAAAACGCAGGGGATGCCGCCAGCTGCCCGCTGAGCTGCTGCCATTGACTGCAGATTTGGCTTTGCAATGTCACGGCGGCAGCGCCACGGGCGCCAGCTGCCTCGGCTCCCTGTGCCCGCTGGAAGGAGCTGATCCCTGCAGCATCGTGCCTGGGGGTCCTGAGATGCTGGGGTGGGGACGCTGGAGCTTTGGTGCTTCAAATCCCCGTGGGGGAGATGTAGTGGGAGCTGAGCAGCTGGTGATCACCACCAGACCGTGCTTGGGTTGGGCTGCAGGAGACAGTCCTGCCCCAAACAGGGGCTGTGTGGGCCAGAGATCCCCCCAGGTTAGTACGTGTGTTCTTGGCATTAAACAACAGGAACCAAAAGGGGCCTGAGCACATGCTGGGCTTTTTTTGTCCTAGTACCTAACAGTGTCCAACCCAATGCCGCTCGGCTCCAACCCGAGGCCGGAGGTCTCCTGGACAGCATGAGAAGCCTTGGGTGAAAGTCTCATTTAGCAGGGATGAGGAAGAAGCTGATGGAGGCCTTGCAGGAGGAGAGTGGGGAACCTGGAGCAGCGCTGGGGTGAGCGTGGTTGGCGTGGAGCTGCAGGAGGAGGGTGGGCAGGGCACCCAGCACGGCTGGTGGCCCTGCAGAGACGTTTGGGGTGCAGCCTGCCCCAGCTCCAGGACAGCCTCCTGGAGGACCAGAAGTCTCTTGAGATTTGGCATGATTTTCAGCATGCAGGGAGCAAGGAAGAGGACATCCACCTGGGCCGGTGCATCCCCTGGCATGGGCACAGCTGCAGAAAGCAGTAGGAAAGAGTTCCTGGGAGCGGGATGCCAGCACCTGAGCCACCTCCTGCCCGCTGCTGGGGACAGGCTGAGCTTAGCAGCACAGCTTCGACCTGCCGGCGAGCGGGACAGCCCAGCAAAGGCAGGGGGACACTGCCAGCAGGCAGTGAGCATCACTTACACTAATTAATTTTATTTTCCAGGCTTTTTTTTTATGGCCTATTTCATTTGGACTGGGAAAGTAAGCTACAGGGAAGGAAGCTGCCCTTATTTCAAAGAGTCTACCCCTGGCCTGTAAATCTGGGCCAGATCTGCTGGTACATGCTGGCTGCTTTGTCCGACCATAATAATAACCATAAATGTCACTTTAGAGCTGATCTGCTTTGCCAGATGAATCTGGACCAGCCTCCCTCTCCTTCCTAATCAGGTTAGTTTTCCTTTGATCTGTCCCTGTTAAGAGAAACCCAAACTGATGCAGCTTTATTCCCATCCATTTTCCATTCATCCGGTGGCTCTTTACACGAGGCCATCTCAGCTCTACCTTAATTATGGCTGCATTGTCTCACGCTGCAGCAGAATTATCACTTTGTCAATCTTAGCTAATATTCACTGGGATTTTTATTTTTCCAGAAGTTTCGTTTCATTTTCAGACCGATTCGTTTTAAGTTGGCGAGTGCACTAGCTTTAAGGAGAGGGCATTTGCTGCTGGCTGTCAGAAGGAACACACCAAATCGCTAATTATCGATCTTTGCTTTATTGGGCAGTGATTGAACTGCTTTGCCGTGCAGAGCATCGCTCCCTCATACTCTGACAGTCTTCAGGAAAATTTATCTCGGTGAGTTCTGCCCTCTGGATGATGGTGACTTACGTTTGGGCATAGAAGAGGAAATAACTAGCTCCGGATAAAAACCTCTGACAGCCCCAGATTTAAGTCACCTGTTTTTAAGAG
Source organism: Netta rufina (assembly GCF_964035555.1). Classification (NCBI taxonomy): domain Eukaryota; kingdom Metazoa; phylum Chordata; class Aves; order Anseriformes; family Anatidae; genus Netta; species Netta rufina. Next base: position 5,292,796 of record NC_140140.1, read on the forward strand.
CACACAAATGTGACCTGTGCTGGTGTGCCTGTTTTTAGGAGCACAAAAACCTGCTGGTGTGCTGTGGAGTCCTCACCAATACACGTTCCTCGTCACCTCTGCACGTAAATCCTGCCTGCACCCGTGATGTGCTGTGTTTTCCCAGACGCAGCAGGGTGCAGTGAACGCCGTGCTTTGTTTGTTTGCTTTGCACGGGCCTGGTTTTGAGAACAAGCCTGGAGTTACTGCGAGACAAGATAAGAGCGGTTCGGGGAAGCGGAGATGTTCCGGTCTCGCTGCGGGGCTCGGCTGCCGAGCTGCGCTTCCCGTGACTCAGAGCGGCAGCGGGGCACCGGCTTCCTGTGAAGCCACTCGCCTGCAGAAAAGTTGCTGCGATGTTTGTTAAGGAAATCAGGTTTTTAACGAGTTATCCTCCAGTGTAGTCACGTGTGATGTCTAAAATACGTCTCACCGTGCTCCTGTCGTCTCTAGCACCAACGTGGGCATCTTCCAGCGAGGCTCGCGTGGCTGTTCCCTGCCTCCCGCTTTCATTTGTCTCATGGGATAAGCAGAGGGGTCAGCAGTTGGGATAAAACCCTTTTTGTCGTGCAGGGGTCAGCTGGCGGGGGAGACGCATCGCCCTGCGTGGCGGTAATGGGAGCAGTGGAGCTGGTGTGCTCAGGGGACGTGCATCAGCAGCAAACTTCTCATCTCCTGCGAGAATATTGGAAGGGATGTGGTGAAGCAGCAGAGGGAGCATAGGAAGGGATTGCTAGCCAAGGAATTGGGGAATATCTTTCAAATTCAGTCCAGTCTCTGAAGAAACTCATTGATTTTAGTACCACTGGGGGTGAAAGAGGGATGGATCGGGTGGTTGCAAAGCATTTCCCAACTGCTGGCAGCGTAGGGACCTCTTCACAGTGTAGGGACCTCGTTAAGGCGGCTTCAGTGCTCCCCGGCGTGCTGGGAGAGGCAGCGCTGCAGTCTGCTTTTCCTCCTTGCATCCTTCAGCCACAAACACGCGGTGCTGGGAGGAGATGGTGGCCGGCACAAGGCGCCCCGTCCCCTGCTAACAGGTTGCACAAATTTCGCTCATGCAGCCGGGCCCGCCCTCACTTGCTTTTTGCTGGCAATCCCCTGCTTTGCAGGTTTCCGTGCAGCAGAGGTGATGCTCCCGGGGGGCTGGGAGCCACGGGGGGGTCCCAGCTGAAATCGCTGACAGCAGCCGGGGCCGGAGAGGTGTGCGGGGTCAGCTCCAGCTGCTCTCTTTTCAAGGGGGAATAGCTGGAATTTGGTTCGAGGTTCGTAGATCAGGTTTCCATTACACAACCGTGCTGCTTTCAGCTGCTCGCGTGACACGCGGGCCTCGCTGGCTGCTCCTGGTCTGGCTGGCTGCTGGCCCCGGGAATAACGCCTTGGGAGGAGAGGTACAGAGAGAAATGGGGCTTCTCTGCTGCAGCACTGCCTGGGCTGGGAGCGGGGCCTTGGAATGGGTTTGCTTCACTCTTTGCAAGCTGCGGGAAGCACCTCAGAAGCCTTTGTCACAAACAGCTGCTTGGAAACTTCTTTATTTATTCTTTTAAAGGCTGCTTTTGCCAGGTGAAGGTGGGACCAAAGGCGGGAGGACCAAAGGAGGGAGGGATTCTGTGATTGACCGCAGACCTGGTGGTGAGGCTCAGGCCTCCACCTGGGTGGCTGCACGTGCTGGGAGGACAGCTCTGCTGGCAGGGGGGAGGCTGGAGCCCTGCTGCAGTGTGTGGGGGCGACAGCTCCCCCCTGCTGGGTCACTTTGCGAGTGATGAAATGGCCCCTGGTGTCCCCAGCAACCCGTGCCCCTTGAGTCCTGTCCTCAGGATGCTCTGAGCGTGGTCTTCTGCCAAAGGTGCTCAGCTACGCTCCGTGCTGGAGGTGCTAAAAGCCAAATAAAATTCAGTAGGGAAAGGTGGTGGTGGGTGCTGGGAGGGGCTGCAACCCCTCCCAGCACCGCGTGTGAGCCCCCAGCGCTGGCATCCACCCCCGCAGCCGCTTGTCAGCGCTGTCAGCAGAGCGGGGTGAGCATTCAGGCAGCATTAATTGCTTTAATGAACTTACTGAGGTGGGTTTAGCTCCTAAAGCATTCTGTTATTACTATAACCTTAAAGTCAACATACGAGATTGTGGAATTGGTGGGAGGTGATGCCAAGCTTGAGCCTGTCTTTCCTTCTCTTTTAATTTTGAGCTTTTTTTTTTGTATTATTTTGTAGGGAACCACCCGTTCTTTCCTCAGTGGTGGTGCAGAACCAGCCACGGCACGGAGGGGAGCACGGGGAAGCTCTCATCTCTGCCCTGTTTGCTGCTACCTGGGCGTGAGGGATGCAGGCAGTGAGGGCAACCTGCCATGCAGGCGCTGAGGATGGATGTCACCTCTCCTGTGCTGTGACAGCTGAGAGACACCCGGCTGTGGCCCACGATGGCGGGGTTCCTGTAGCATGAAATGCGTAACGAAAAACTCCCCGACGTGGGGAATCTGCTGGGGAAGGAACCCTTTGCTAAGCAAACAGGACAGAATAAAATGGTTCATTAAAAAAGCTGTTTTAATACAGAAGTTAGCGGAGTTCTGCCACCACCGTGGAGAGGAAAATGGTCCTGCCACTGCTAATGGTGTAGCCTAATGGGAGATTTTAATGACTCAATTATTTTGAAAATTGTTCTTCTCGGGAAATGCAATATACTTTGGCAAACTGAGGCTTTTCTCCACTGTTGCAGAAAGGCAAATGGTAATTCCTCTGAGCTCACTCTTTGCTGAAGAGAGAGTGGGAGGCATGGACTTGCAGAGCTAATGCCAAGTTGGACAATGTATTTCATCCCAGGTCAGGAGACCTGTCGGAGGGATGAAGGGAGGGAAGCAGGACACATCGTGCTCTCTGCTCCCTGCTGTTACGTGCAGTTCCTTGCTCCCAGCATCGAGGAGTTACGTCCTCAGTGTTCAGTGACACTGCTCTGAGAAACGGGATGCTTTAAACACAGGTTAATCACCTGCCTAAGGACTGTAGGAATTATGTTTACTTATTTCTTTATTATTTGGTTGTTTAAACTGTAACTTTTGTTAGCAAGCTCATGAGGTGAAAAACTAAGTAAAAAACCCAACAAAACCATTGCTGAGACTGACGCACTCCCCTCAGCAGCTGGGAGAGATGTGCTGCCCTGAATCTGAGCCACGGGTGACCCCGTGTGAAGCACCAAGCCAAAGCAAGTTGTGGAGGAGAATTTCAGCTGTCTCCTTTCCACTTTACGTTAAACATTCACTAGAGAGCCCAGAGAACCCTAGACTGACCCTAAACCTGTTCAAGCTCTCCTGTAACTGTTGAGAGTCCTGGTCTGAGACGTGCCCATGCACTTGGACCCCAGACTTCCCTTCCCTTCCCTTTCTGTGAAGGGGAGCTGGCTCGCTCCCCAGCTCTGCTCTGAATGCTTTTGCTGAATTCAACTCAATTTTTGCAGGTGAAAGCCTTCAGCTGGCTGAGGGCGAAGGCAACCAGCTGGGCTATTTTTTTTACCCCTAAAATAGTCCAAGTGGCACGTCAGGCTCTGAGGTTGCTTCCTCGTGGGCTCTCCTCCTGCCTGTAGTGCATCATCCGGGCTGGGAGCGCTCAGCTTCTACTGGGTGCCCTTGTGGAGAGCAGAAATCGCGTAAAACTTGGGAAAGAAGGGGAGAGGCTCAGCTCTGTGTGATGGGGCAGGTAGCACGAGTGTTGGAACGAGTTGGTCTGGATGCAGAGCACTTTCTGGTCACTTAGGGACCACTTAGAGTCACTTGCTTTCACCTAACCTAAAGGTCTTTTGTCTTTGTGCAGTCTCTGAGGAGTCGTGGTGGGGGATTTCAGAGCTTCTGCCGTGAAATTAGGGAATGAAGTGTTTGTCGTGTTCTTCATAATGGGGCCTTTTTTATTTTCTTTAACTTGGATGCTTGAGATAATGGGGCTTAAAGGTGGATCTGTGGGAGTAGCAACCTGAAGCAAGTTTATGTTGTGGTCTTTACCGAGCAGAGCATCCTCAGTGGGATCAGGTTCAGCTCCACGAGGCAAAAAATCAGTTTCCACGCAGCGCTCTGTGCCTTCATTGACGTTTTTCATCTCCGACTGCTCTGACAATGGTTTGGTGCTTGCCAAAAGCTGCGAGAGAAGTCCCGTGGCTCTCACCCCCTGGCTGCTTGTTCCCCAGCAGCGTGTTGGTGTTGCAGGCAATCAGTTTGTGATGGGTTTGCCGCAGGCACCGTGAGCAGCAGCTGCCTGGGGATGATGTTCGAGCCGGGGCAGTCCCTGAGATCGGAGGTGTTTGGCCTGGAGAGCAAATGAAACGTGCTTCTTCCTTGATACCAAAACCAAGGCTCTCAGCTGTGCGATTTGTCTTTGTGTGATAGGCAGCCAAATACGGACTGAAAACCTGCAAGCTTCTCAGGCTTGTGGGAGGGGAGACTTAAAAAGAACACCGTAAAAAAGAAGCTGGGCCGGCTGGGTTGCTGGTGGAGCTCAGGGATGTTTGTAGAAGGTAGGCCTGGTGACCAGACGTGCTTCGCTCTCTGCCTCAGCCGTGGCAGTGTTCCTGGCTCGGGACGAAGCTCAGCGTGCTGACCTGCTGTCCCCGCTCTGCGCCGTGTCCCCGTGCTCCTTTCCTGGCCTGGCTCCCCAGCGCAGTGTACAGACGGATGGACGGACAGACAGACGGACGGACAGCCCCGTGTCTGCTCCATGTGGGGACCTTCTCGAGGGGGCACCAGGCAGAGCTGCTGCCGCTGAACAACGGCTTTAGGTTTTCTTTTTACAATACCCATACACATAATTATCCAATTCTGTCAAAAATAAGGTTCGCCTTGCCAGATGGGAGCCTTTAGCGTTGAGAATTCAGCTCCTTGGCTCAGCTCCTCTGGGAGCTGAGGAGAGGAGAGGAGAAGAGAAGAGAAATGTTCTCCTGTGTGTGGAGCTGGGACTCCCAGCACCGTCACAGCCGTGCCAGCAACTGTCGCTGTGACCTTGGTGAAGAAACCCGAGCCTCCAGAGCCTTTGGTCTAACTCAGGCTGAGATGTCACATCTGTGAAATGAGGCGAATGCCGGCTGTAAAATCCCAGGAGAGAGCCTGGAGCTGCTTTGCTGATGGCAGCAGGGCTTGCAGAGATCTCTGCCTGCGAGGCTGTGCTGAAATTCAGATCTCGGCATCGCTGACAACTTGCTGCCAAATAACTGCAGGCTGCTGAAGCGGGAGGGCTGCGGAGGACCAGCCGGTGTTTCCCTGGTACAGTGCAGGGTGCTGCTAAACTTGTGTGAAAGTTTTATTTCTGTAGCGTTTGCTTTTTAAAAGGAAACCACAATCTTTTTTTATTAACAAAGAAAAAAGAGGCGTGGGGGGGGGACGGGGACTTTCTCCTTGATAGACATTTCCCTTCCGGCACCGCTTCGCAGTGCGGAGTTTCCAGTAAGAAGCCGTGCTGTCGAGCAGGGGGTGATGATTTAGCAGATTATGCTTTAACTCCTGCTGTGCCCCCAGGGTCTCCCGTGCGGGGCAGTGGTGTGGTCGGGGTGACCTGGGGGCTGCCACTGGCTCCTGCGGGTGCTGTTTCACACCAGGAGGGGTTTTATAGGGCTCTGTCACAGAGCGTGTCCTGGCACACTGTGCTCTCGAGTGTTTAGGTGGGTAGGAGCCTGCTTCAAGCCTGCTTCATGAGTGCAGCGTTCAGACCTCCCTACGAGATTTGGTCTTTCGTCTCTTGAAGATCTTCATCCCGTATGTACTCATCCTGTACTACATGGAGACAAATTCACAGGAAGAAAAAAAAAAAACTCAACGTGCTGATCAAGGTCACAGGGGGTGCTGCAGAGGGTGGAGAAGGGACCGAAAGATCCAAAGCAGCAGGAGCTCCTCCAAGGAGAGCAGCAAGGTGGGAGCTGCCCATCAGAGCTGGGGCTGGGCAGCAGGAGCGAGGCTGCAGCCCGCAGGCTCTGCCTGAAGGGGATCATTTGGTGTTAATGCAGGGCAGCTTGAAAAGCAAGTAGACATTTGCCCACCCCTCTAGCAAAACCTCTTTTCCGTTACTCTAAATAGAAAGTTTCCTGTTTTATAATTGAGGCTCTTAAAAGCCTTCGTGGTGTTCAGGTCAACGTACAGCTGCCGAGCTGAGCCCATAAATGCCTGAAATACGAGCCGGGGCAGAGGCTGTTGACTCTGGAACCAAGTAACACTTTAAAATGGCAATACGAACTATTTCCTGCTATACAGAGCGTATTCGAGTATCCTGTTGCAAATACTGCCAGGCTGGCCCTGCACGGAGCAATGCTGCTCCCCAGGCACCGCTCACCTGCTGCACGACCGCAGCGGGGTAACGGGGGGAGCTCTCCCATACTCGGGTAGCTGGAGAAATTTACCTCCTGACACCGCTGCTCCCTTTTATTACAGCTGAAGAAGTGTTTAGATTTCTATTAAAGCCAATTATTTTTTTCCCCTGCCTTTTCTTTCCAGTGCTCTGAAAGGTTTATTTTCTAATAGGCTTAGGATCGACTTCACAGACGGTGACTGCTGCGGCGGCATGTGTCAGTAGGTAGGTTTTGGTCCTGCAGATCAAAAGCAGTCTTTGAACAGGTATTTAAGTGGGATCTTCTGTGCTACTCGGATAAAAGGCTTTGATGTTGTGATGTCTGAATGGGTTTGAAGGTGTTCTCACGACTTCCAGGAAGAACTTTTTGTGGGAAGAAAGCTGGAAGAGGCCAGAGCAGTAGGAGAAGAGGAGGTCCTGGTCAGCAGTTATTGATCCTGGAGGTGCCCTTCATCTGGCTCTGCCTGAGACACCAAGGAGCGAGGTGTGCTGCTGACCTGCTTGCACGCACCCGACCCCGCGTGTGAGGAGCTGGCTGAGGGGCTGAGGGTGCAGGTTCCTATCGAGCCGCTCCATAGGATGTGGCTGTCCTCCAGCCCTCATTTCTCTTGGACCTCCCTGCTGAGGCTGCTGCCTCACAGGGCTCTGAAGACAGCAGGCAAGTCCCTCTGCACGTTGTGCAGGGACTTCTGCCCAGCACCACGGCACCCCAAAAGCTGGCGTTGCTCTGCTCGTGGCTACAGCTCCTGGGTCACCCTGGGGACCTTGGCCCCGGTCTCCTTGATCACAGCTCTGTAAATCTGACAGAAATATTTTTTGGCCCTCTCCAAATAGGCACAATTCACAAATACCTACTCCAAAGTGCCTCTTAAAGAGAGAAGAGGCTCTTTGGCAGCCCAGGTGTCACTGTCACGATGATATTGGGGAATTTGCTTCCCTGGCTCCCTGCCCACAGCGATCCTGCTGAAGGCAGCTGAGCCCGCAGGTTACATAAAACACTCAGCCCTTCAAGCCCATCGTCTGTTTAAAGACCATACCAAAATGATTTATTTATTCTTCCAATAGCAGGTGAGGAATAGGAAACTGAAAAACTAGTCTCTGACCTGAGCTTTCTTTTATGTATTTAGTATCTCCTGAGTGGGCCAATTTCACTGTTAGCCTGAGCAGGAGGAGAGGGTGAGGGTGCTTTTTAATGGGACGCTGCATCCTTAGGAGGGCTCGTCAGATGGCAGCTTCCTATAATTTTAATTTTGTCTATTGAAACAAATCTGGCTTTGCTTCTCCCATGTCCTTTGAGCACTGCTGGTTGCAGATGGGCAGCTTGCACAGTGTTACTGGTCAGAGCAATCCCAGGTGGATGGCAGCCATAAAAGAAAGACGCTTTGGCATCGCTAGCGCTAAGTGGATTATATGTGAACCTAGACACAAAACATGGGAAACGTGGGATGCGGCAGGGCTCGGGCACCTGGCTGTGCCCACTGACCAAAGAGCATTTTCTCTGTAGGCAGCAGTCACCAGACAGTGCTACGGCCGGCTCCGCGGGTGGCCACGGGTGCGCTCCGATGGGCGAGAAGTGTCACAGTTCGAAATAGGCTTTCCTTGCGAGCGCCTGGGCTGAGTATGAAATGAAATGTTCCCTGCCCTCGTGCACGTGGCACAAAGCAGATGGGACTCTGCTGGCCTCTTTCCAAACCTCCCAGATTTGGTGGGTATGGTAGGAGGGACGTGTGTGCCCAGCCATAAACGAGGTGGGAGGTGTCTTCGCAGGCTTTGATCCTGCCTGAGAAAGCTCAGCCATCAAGCAGGGTGGGATGTCTCGCTTGCTAGCTCAGCAGGCAAAACGGGCCATATTTATTTTTAGGCGTGCTCAGTGTTTGAGCTGAGCATGGTTTTTGTTTTCCGCGGCTTGTTTTGTCTTTCAGAAAGCTCCTGGGAGCTGCAGAGTTTGTCAGTGGGCCAGGGTGGGCTCTCAGTGGTGCGGTGCAGGAGCAGAGGACAGGGCCAAGTACGTTCCTCCTGGGATTGCTCAGGGTTTAGTTGGGCTCTTAAATATGAATATCATGGCATGCGGTGTTAGGCAGCTAGATGTGATGCTGGCAAAGCACTCGTAGCCTCAATAGCATTTTTCTGGCAAAGTTTCTCCTAAGTTATAAACATCCCTGCAAAACCGTAGCAGGAGAAGCCCATCATGAAGTAGCTGAGCACATCCAGAGAGCCGTGCCCGGCCGGGGGTCAGGCTGCTGAGACCTTTGCTGGCACACGTGTTGGTGCAGGCACCACCCGTACATCACTGCGTGTGCATTGTAACCCAGCTGAAACTTGTGTGAAATCGTGTATAAATGTCGGAGAATCCTTCCACTGCCTTAGAAACCTCACTGCAAGAGCAGCTTCTAAGTGTCCTTCAGGAGAGGAGAACCAGACAGTGAAACAGAAGAGTTTAAACATCACTTTCAAAAAGAAGTCGCTGAGTGCAAAGGTTGTACGTAAACCTGGACCTGCAAAAACTCCGTGCGTGTGTGTAAACTCGGAGCACACAGGGAAGCCTGCTTGCCAGTCTGGACAAATTGCCAATGTATATTTTTGGGAGCTGCTATCAGAAAGGTGTTTTGGGGACCTCCAATTGGGAAGGTGTTTTGTTTGTTTGTTGTCTTGTTCATTTTTCTCCCCAGTATCAGCTGGCTTTGTCTGTGATGGATTAGTAATACTTGAAGTATGCAGAAGCCAGGTATAGATGGGAGTGTGATATTATCCAGAATTTTATGGTGTAGTTTATTGACTCTGGGGGAACTGCACTGATGAAGGCATTTTTCTCCACGGAGAAGTCTCCATCTGGTTCAGGAACCTTCCTGGAACATTTGTTTCTCGTATAACCTCTGTGGGAAGTAAAATAAATGTAAAATGATAGCGCTGTCCTGTCTCTTCAGGTGAGAGAGCTGATTACCCCACGCTGAATTTTCCTTAGGGCCTCTGCAGTGGCTTCTTTGTCTTCCCCTTGATTTGTAGGTTAGGGGGAGGAGAAACGAGGCTTGGGAGCTGCTGGCAGTGGGTTTGAGGTGTGCGGGGAGGAGGATCTGCGTGGGGCTGCCCCAGGACCTGAGGCAGAGGGTGACTTAAAACCTGCTGCTTTGGGGATCTATTTTCACAGCTTTTGTGAGAGCATTTTCCATTTAACTCAGCGCAGATGTGAATGATAAAATATAAATCGAAGATTAATGTACAGCATCTTGGCGTGTGAAAGGTTCAATTATAGGCAGAGCAAGCAGAATAATGGAAAATATGTTTGAGTGATTGTTCAGTTAATATCATTTGCAATGAATTATTCACAACAATTTGTTCACCCCCACTCTTATTGTAATAATTTTCGTTCCTTCATTTGCTCTGCGTTTGGAACTGCTTCCCACAACTTGTAATGAAGTATATCCACGCACCCAGCCCCTTCTCCCCACCTCCCCCCGCCTACACGCCACAAAGGGCAGATTTGAAAGAGCTCAGCATCGCAGGCACTGAGCTCTCTTTAAGAAGTTAATCAGAAGTGTCAGAGTGGAGTTAATCAGAAGTGCTGAAGTGGAGGCTGCTGCCTGCTGATCGCTCAGATGTGACCCATAAAAGCCCATTTTGCAGGCTGCAGTCACCTCGACCCTTTAAGCTGGCAGCGATTTGGCTGCTAACCCCTGAAGCCCTTCCTGCTGCGCTGCCGGAGTTCAGCAGTGTCCCTGCGAGTGGTGTGCTGAGGCTTTACCAGCAGAAGGCAATCGGCTGCTCTTTGCGATCGCTCTGCATCCCTGGAGCGTATCCTTCCTCCCTGTATGGCCTCGCTGGTGCTGTGGTGGGAGTTGAGCTTCACAGCCAGGCGTGTGGCACCGGCAGCCTCGAAGAGAAGCGCTTTGCTCGCTCAGGTCCCTGCCTCTCGCACCGTGCTGCAGACAACGGAGGGGATCGGGGGCAGCGCTGGAAGTGCTGGGTTGTCTTCCAGCACTGCAAAGCTCCACAGCTGTGCTCCCCTTTCTTCAGGTGCTGGAAAACCCGCAAATGCACATTGCTCCTACAGCCGGGTTTGGTGTCACCAGTCACACGGGAGGGATGTTTTTAAGCCAGGTCACTGTAGGGTGGTTGGCAGGGGGCTGAAGATGTCCATGGCCTCCCTCCGTGTCCCTCTGCAGCCTGTCTGGAGCACAGGCAGTGGGCGAGCACTCAAAGTGACGTCCCTCTGGCTTTGCAGGAAGGAGCCAGGACTCGCTGCTGCCCAGCTTTGTGCTCCCACTGCTGTGCCTCTCGATGCCAACTTTACTTTAGGGCGAGTTGGCAAGGAGTCTGGCCTCTTACCCGAGCAGTGTCCTCATGAATTCATTGGCACCCCATCCATGACTGGCTTTATTACCTTGTGGGGCTTTTTTTGGTGTCTCGTGGCCATCAGTCTCTGGTGTGTCGGGGTGTAGAGGGAAATGTTTTGCAGGCAGTGGTGAGCAGGTCCCGCGGGCAGGTGGGAGCCGTGGTGTACAGCCAAGACGAGGGCTGCTGCAGGGGTCAGCGGAGAATTCAAAGCTGCTTTAGGGTAAGACAAATCCTTGGCTGATTCTTAACCCTTTAAGGACTCCCACGAGCTCTGTCAAGCCGTGACCACAAAGCCTTCAGCACAAAAACCCGAACACCCTAATGAGCCGGGATTTATGCTTTTGCATCTTCCCCATGGAGGGACAGCACTCGCAAGGTCGATCCGCCAGCATCTACTTGTCCAAATCTCCATAATCAGGCGAAACGTGATTATGGAGCTGCTTGTCGTTAGGACACAATGGCTCTTAAATGGCCCAGATTGAATTAAAGCCTTAATGGCAGAGCATCCAGAGTAAATAACAGGCGAGCAGATCCGCTGGGGCTGACGTGCCTCTCAGCCAGCCCCGATGAGCAGAGCAGAGCTCCGGCCGGGCAGCAGGAGCGTGGTGATTGTGGTGGGCGTGCTGCCCGGAGGGAGCTCAGCGCCTCGATGCAGGCATGCAGGCGAGTGCCGGGGGAGCTGGAGGAGCTGCAGGCTTCCTGCGCTGGCCTCCGAGCTGGAAACAAACCGGCATGCCTTGGACTCGCCGTGGTGAGGGGGTTTTGCCGTGGTGTGGGGCGAGTTTTGTTCTTCGCTGTCTTTCCCTTTTTTGTACCGGTTTTACCCAGCAGGTGTCAATGCCTGCAGGTTTTTTCCAGCTGAGGGAAACGCCAGAGTTTGGTGAAACGGTGCCGTGATGGGAAGCGCCTTACTCCACTTTTGTCCACGTTTGCCTCCCTTTTTGCTGACATCAGGCCAGTGGTGTCCAAACAAAATCCCACTTCGCTTCCAGTTTGACTTTCTTACAAGTGTGCTTTCCACCTCTCTTGAACAAAGCTTTGTAAATCAGCATCAGTGTGCTCCTGGCCCTGTTTTCCAGCGAGGAAGTCCCCCAGGCCCCACGCTGGCTGCCAGGAGCTGCCCTGCTCCCAGTTTCCCCCAGTTGTACTGGGAGGGAGCTCCCTCTGCCCACGGTGGGCATCAGCACCACGGGTGCTCTGGGTGCAGCCGGCCCTGCAGCCGTTCCTGACTGCCAGCTCTGACGTTTATTGCCTGTTTAGCTTCGTTACTGCTCCTTGTTTTGCAGCTCTGGTTTCGCTCAGTGGTTGTATCCTTGCCAACAGATCAGGTGGGGCTGGAACATGTTGCTGCGCTGGCCCCAAGGAAATGACTGCGAACCTCTGGCTTATGCCTGCGCTGGCAGCGACAGCTGGGGTGGGAAAAGCATTAGGTAGGAAAACATCTGCAGAAAAAGCAGGGAAGGAGAAAGCAAGCACCAGCAGACAGGTATGGATCACTGAGACCTGTCAGTGAATTTGATTTCATTGGATTGCAAGTTCCTGCTATTGCTATTCGGTTGCTCCCTCTGCCAGCCTTATTGCTATTACCCCATGGAAGAGCTGCACCCCAGAGCAAACTTCAACTTTTACCTGGAGACTTTTCATGTGTTCTCCAAATTTGCATTTTAATGGAATAAAACCTACCCTTTCCCCCTCAAAGCAGCAATTTAAAAGTTAAGCCTCTGGAAAGCTTTCCTCAAACACCCACCCATCCATATGGAGTGTCCAAGGCAAACCTGGTGTATTTTAGATGTGCCACGAACGTATTGGGCTTCCAGTACCATGCTGATAACTTCTTGAGGCAAGACCTCATCTTCCCAGAGTGAGATCTCAGAGGTTGGACTGGGTGATCTTAGAGGTCTCTTCCAACCTAGATGGTTCTGTGACTCTGTGGTGTCTCCTATGGCTGTAGCTCAGGACTCAAAAGTCACCGATCGCCTCGGAGCTCTCCTGGGCTGCAGCGTGCAGAGGTCGCTCCCGGTTGTCTCTTAAGCAAAAGAAGAAAACGTGAATTGCTCCAGCACTGCTGTGTGGAAATGATGGCTGTCATAAAGCCTCCTTTGGAAGGAGGCAGGGGGGAGAGCTGTGTGCTGCTGCTCCCTGCTGGATAAAGCCAGCAGGGCTGCTCCGCTGACACCGCTGCCTGGGGTTGTGCACAGGAGGTGCCCGCTCTGACCGCCCTCTCCTCTCTTCCTCCCTTGCAGTGTGCTACCTGCTGAAGAGCAACATCAGCCCCGACCTGTGCAATGAAGACGGACTGACCGCACTGCATCAGGTGAGGCACAGCACGGAGAGCGCTCCGTGCCTCATTCCCTCGCTCAGATAAAACAGGGAAGCTTTGCCACGTTGTGCTGGGAGCGAGCCGAGATAAAACCCGTCTCGTGCTGTACATGAGGCTTTGTTCCACGCTGGTAAGGGCTCAGGAATTGGGGCTGGGTTTCAGGCACCAGCACCAACATTGCTCACACTCTATAATCTTTATGGGGCTGGGCGGTAAACTCTTCAAGCTGGTTAACTCACCCTGAGACTATGGCAACCTTACAAGGTTTGGAAGGGGCTTAGATAAATGATGCCCAAGGTGTCTGAAGAGCTCTCCGTAGGCTGTGTGACTTCATGGTCGGTGTGAGGGGCAGCAGCAGATCTGTAGGAAAACACAGGGCTGCTGTCCTGGGGTGCCAGCCTGTGTCCTTCCTCAGAGCCTCCGTGCTGCCAGGGTTTTTTGTTCTTCCCACGGCCCCATCCCCACCCCACCTCGTGAGCCCAGATGCTCGGTGCCAAAGCCTCAGGACAGTCCCCATGGCAGTCCCGTGGGGCTCCCCGTGCCTGGCAGCCACCGCCTCCACCAAAAACAACAGCGTAGTTGTGGAGCTCACTCCGAGGGTGGAACGGGGACACGCGGCTTTCTCTCCATTTGTCCCCGCTGTAAATGCTCCCATTGACTTGGCATTTTGGATTCCTCTGCGAGTCGCTTTCTGTCTTTAAAGCTGGGTGGATGCTTGCTTGAAAAGGCAAAGCGGCTCCTCGAAGAGCAAAAGCTCCTGCCACCTCCTCTCCAAAGCGATGCTGTTCTGCACACAGAAACGCAGGCAGCTGGTGCTGCTGGCAGCCTCTGTGCTTCCACCGCCAGCTGCTGGAGCTGTGAAAGGCTTTGCCCACTAAAGGATCAGTTTTTGTAAAGGTGCATTTGGGGGCTGAGGTGGAAGCTTTGACTTCACGAGAATTAATTGTATCCCTGAACAGAGAGGAGCTGCCAGATGGACACAAATGCCCATTGGCAGTGGCTTCCCGTGAAGGATGCGGCTTATGCTTCTGGGATAACTTGGCGGTCTGACAGGCATGATTTTAGCCTCACTTCCACATATAAATAGTAAACAGAAATAGAAATACACAAAGGGTCCTTGTCGCTCGGCTGCCGAGATGCTTGCTGTGGGTGTGCTCCGGCCCCTGTACAAGCCTCCACTGCAGCACTGGGCCACGAGGCTCCAGCGTGGGCAGACCACAAACGGGCTTTCTGCACAAGGACCGATCTTATTTTAGTGTCCCACACGCACGTTCATATTAAAAATTGAGCACAAGGTGGGTCAAAGAGCAAATTCCACCTTCCCCAAAGGAAGCAGTCGAGGCCCCTCTTGGTGTGAGTGCATGGGGGATGCCAATTTTTCCAGGAAACGAAAGATGCCCCGTGAAGCACTTCATATTGTTGGAAATCCAGCTTGCATCTCTTCAGATAACTGTGGTAGGTAGCATGAGCTGCTTAGAAGTTTTTTATTCATCGCATGCCAGCGCGTGGGATTTTCCCTAAGAAAAGGGAATGTCAGCTTGTCAGCTCCTCCCTTGGTATGCAGCTGTGCTGCTTACCTTGAATTTCTGCTCTGTTTGCTCTTGAATATGGAAGAGCCAGTGAGGCAGCAGCTGTGTGCATATTTACTGATGTTCCCCTCCTGCTCAAGCCCCAAACCAGAAGGCCCTGCAGAACACCAGTGACCCTCAGTCCACCATGTGGGTGTTCTGCACGGTGTCTTTCTGGCCTGGTTGTGTTGAACTTGGTGTTTGACACTGTTGGCGAGGCTTGTTGTCAAATACCACAGCATAAAGTAGGTCCCCGTGTCCAGGTACCGTGGTACAACTGAGCAGGTGTGAGCCCTCACCTTCCCAAAGCAAAAAGCAAACCGAAACAATTTGTCTACATCTCTTCCTCACCAGTGCTGCATAGACAACTACGAAGAGATAGTCAAGCTTCTCCTCAACCACGGGGCCAATGTCAACGCCAAGGACAACGAGCTGTGGACTCCCTTGCACGCAGCAGCTACGTGTGGTCATATCAACCTGGTGAAGATCCTCATCCAGCAGTAGGTGGCTTCTTGTGTCTGCCCCTTTCTGCAAGTCTGAGTTAACCCGCAGCTTCTGCGGGTGGGCACTGGGGCTGCTTGGTACCTCTCGGTGGTGGTTGCTGCCTGCTCACAGGCCGTTCGTGGGACTCCTTCCTGCATGGGGGACGAGGAGGTGGAGGAGGAAGAGCAGAAAGGTTGAGGAGATGCAATAAAATCCCAGGTGGCCTGGCTCAGTTTCAGGAAGCTGCTCAGGACTGGGCTGAAATTTGCCCATTTTGCCTTGTGTTCTGGTGTGTAGGTGCCTGTGTTTGTGCTCGTTGAACTGCGCTTGCTGGATGGGTAGGAATAGGAGCAGCCAGCATGACCTACTCTCAGGCTTTTAAACACAGCTTCAGATCTTCCAGCCACAGTCAGACACCGATGCAGGAGGACAGCAGATTCGTATGGCTTGAATACTTGGCTGAACTTTTTGACCTGCCTTACTGGCTCTTAATTAGTAACCAGATAGCTGCTCACAATGCGTTTGTTCCCCAGCCGTGTGACACAGGGCGCTCACCCTGGACCTCCCCCTTGCCTTTTCAAGGGCCACAAAGCTCGTGTCTTCCCTGGGCTTGTTGGCAAGGAGGAAGAGGAAGGATGCGTTTTGAGCCATACCACGTGCAGCTGTTAATGAGCACCTGCTGGAGCAGACAGTCCTGACTGCAAACGGAGGCCTCTCCTCCATTTGCCGGGGTGACGGTGGAGAGGGCAAAATGTGTTTTGGGGTTTTACCGTGCTGCTTTGCACAGCAGAGCCTGTCACCTCTCCCTGAGGGCCTCTTCTCCCTGCAGTGCTGCCATCTGGGACACTAGCATGGGAATTTTTGCCCTTCTTTCTTGACTTAAAATGAAGGAGGTGAGGCAGAGGATGCAGGCTTGGTGTCATGCTCAGAAAGAGTCTTCCACTGGACTTTTGAGGAATGGGTGATGTGTTTGCTATGATGAAAGTTGTCCTTTGGAGCAGGTCTCACACACCAAATGGCCGATTAAACACTGCCAGGGAAGGCAGTGGTACTGGTGGTGGCATCTGGAGCCCCAGGAGACCATCAGAGGTGGCAGCCCACATGAGATGTTCAGTTCCTTACTTTTTTATTTGCTGATTAAACTAACACAGGAACATTGCAGGTGTGATTTTCAGTGCAGTTTGCTCTGCTCGGGCAGAGAGAGGAGAAAAAAAGTAAAGGAACAGGAATGTAAATGCAAGTGGATGTTGTCTGCCATCTCGCCAAGGTAGAGCAGAAGTCAGCTGAGGACTTCTTAACAGCTAGCTCAAATGGCAAAGCTCAGAAGGTGCAGGAAATTCTTTTACCATGTGAGAATATGAGGCTAGTGAACAATAAAACTGACTATTTTCATTCCAAATAGTACCTCCTGGAGGTGATACAGTGGCTTAGAGGAGTGCTTTTGGAAAATCAGATGGAAAAATTCAGCAGTTGCCAGAAATTTGTATGGTTACTATTTTATTTTTTATTTTTGCCAGTGTGCCCTTGGTTAGGTGGAAGGCTCCCTCCACCACTCAGCCTCTATCTCCCACAACTTCTCCGGTCCTCGTGAACTTTTTGTTCAAGGGCTGCCAAGTGCCCAAATAACAAGCACCTGGTAGTTGCTTGGCTTTGATATCCAGAAATTCAGCAAATAAATCACTTCTATCCCTGAGAAGCTGCTGGTCTGTACAGTGCCAGGACAAGTGGTAGGTCCAGGAGAGGACAGGAACGGCTCAGTGGCTTGTGTCCCCCACAGCCCACAAAGGAGGGGCTGCCTTTCATCTGCTTTTGGAATTTGTCTTCTTCCCCACTCGTAGCTCCATGGCTTTGTTTTAAATCTAAATTCTCAAACAAATCTTGGTGACATTTGGGCAACTGTGAAACCCCCGCTGCTTTTTGCCAAACATTATCCCAGTGTTTGGCACTGTCTGCTCTAGGATAATATGGGAATCCTTTCTCGTGTGACCTTTTCCCCTTGCAGTGGAGCAGACCTGCTGGCAGTAAACGCGGATGGCAACATGCCGTACGACCTCTGTGAAGACGAGCCAACCCTGGATGTCATCGAGACTTGCATGGCCTATCAGGGTAAGGAGGCCGAGAACATGTAGAATTCAAAAGGGGGCCATGTAGTACTTTAAATGACCTTCTCAGCTCTTGATTTGCCTCCTGAGAGAAGCAGAGAGCTGCTGCCTGGTGTGATGTTTTGGAACTGTTTAGTTTCTCTGATTCCTAAATTATGAAGTCCCCTCAGCCTCTGGAAAGAATGTGAGGCCATATCATGAGTATAATTGTCCTCAACCAGTGGAGACAAAGATCCTTTCTGACTCTTCTCCTCAATTGGAATTTTAACAGGAATTACACAGGAAAAAATCAATGAGATGCGGGCTGCCCCGGAGCAGGTCATGATCTGTGACATTCATGACATACTTGCGACTGGACAAGACCTGAACAGGACTGATGCCCAGGGTGCTACACTGGTGAGTGAAACTGCCACGGCTTCGCTTCTGCCTTCCTTTAGCCTGCGGGTTATGAAACCTGCCCCGTGGCAGGAGGTTATACAAAATCAACACGTACAAGGAGGGAGGAAGCTGTCTGGATCTTTTCCTCTGTTTTAGTATCGTCACGTAGGAGCAGGCTCTGTCCATAAGTACAGCTGACATAACTTAGTGCCTAACCCTGAGCTTTCTGAAGCAAATCCCTTGTTGCTGTGACCTCCGCCACTTGCCCCACGGGTCAGGTCCTACAGTAAGGCTGCTGAGACCCTGTGTCGCATCTGACAGTGGTTGGTACCAGCAGTTTCCACAGAAAGGTTCAGAATATCCTGCAATGAGGATATAAATTTATACATATAATACTTGTTAAATGGCTTATATATTTAAAAAAAAAAACAGGTGTATTGGCTTCCCTTTCTGTATCACCCCCACCTTGCTCGTAGAGGGTCTAGCTATGAAACTGCCTTCCAGTCCTGGAAAACTGGTAACTGTTTTAACAACTCTCAGCATCAGATTCAAGCTCGCATTTGCTTGTCGGACTGCTTCTGAGCATTAACTGATACCTTGTTAAATCATACGACCTCTAGAGGAAATGACCCCGTGCCATAAAATTTATGTAGAAATTAATTGAACTGCCAGAAAGCATCAGACGTTATTTCCAGATGAGGTTTTAACTTCATGAGGTAGAATCCATGCGGAAAATTTTGAAAAGACGCTTTTGTGCTCCTTTTTAGCACAGCTGAAGTAGGATGAGCTCTGAATGAAGTTCATACCTTCAGAATGGCGTACGGGTCAATGGTGTGCTCAGAGAGGCAGCAGCAGACAGCAATTATGAAAATCCTCAGAGACATGAAGGGTCATGGTGGAGTACAGGAGATGATTATTCGTGTCTCCAAAGTGATGGGTATAGTTTGAGGCCAGTATCTGAAAAATCAGACTTCTTTAACTAGAAGTCGCCATGGATTTAAATGTTTCTGATTTTCAAATGGTGAAAGCAATCACAGAATGCATGGAAGTGCACTTGCACAAAGGGAGTCTTGACTAAAGCATGCTGACTGTTTCATCAAAAAATCCACAGCACTTAGTGGGGAAGAGGGGATGTTTTCTGGCATGAGGGATGTAGAGTTCACCTTAGCTGTTCTCCGTGGCAGGTTTGCATTTTGATGGTGCTGTTTGTGTGCTGATTGGGAAGCACTTAGGAGCCCTTGATTTAAAACTTGAAAACATTATGTTTTAAGCCATATATGTAAGAGATCTTAAGCACTGTTGAGCACTTTCCTCTCCAAGCAGAATTACATGCAAGTATTGCTGAGCATCAGTAACAGGACCAACCTGCTTCTGACCTGATGGAATGCATCTACCAAGTGCCCAACGTGTCTAAATCTGGAGTCAGACATCATCCAGGAAATTCCACTGAAGCTCAGTGTGAAAAAATGTTCATGGTCCTTGCTCTGTTCCTTGTCTCCTAGCTGCATATAGCTGCGGCCAACGGGTATCTGCATGCAGCTGAAGTCCTCCTTGACCAGGGGGCAAGCCTGGATGTTAAGGACTGGGACGGCTGGGAGCCTCTTCATGCTGCAGCCTTCTGGGGACAGGTAAGGATTCTGTTGCAAAACTCGTGTACGAGGGTGACATTTCTTTCTGCCTGTACAAACAAGCAATCTGTATTAGGGCTGGACTTGCCGGATGGTGTCAGATGAGATCCACCGGGCTCCAAAAAGAAGCTCTTGCTGAGAAAGCTCAGTAAGAGAATGTCTGTGCAGTTGAATGGTGGGAACTATGCTTAACATCACACATGTACCAGAAAAATGTGAGGCAAGTTGAGCAGGCATCCTATTGCTTCTTGTCATCTTCCAACTTTTCAGTTTGAGGTGGGAAACGATTTCCTAAAATACCTCTGTCAACTGGGTTTTCTTTCTGTTTCTTTAGATGCAGATGGCTGAGTTGCTTGTGTCCCATGGGGCTAGCTTGAGTGCCAGGACATCTTTGGATGAGATGCCAATAGGTGGGTTTACTAATCTTAAATAACGAGATCAAAGTCATTAAGAAAATCCTTTAGAAGCTTTTGCCTCTAAGCCTGCTGGAGTCTTCAGATGGTGTTTTCAGAAGCATTAACACTTCATTTTTCAGGTGTCTAGAATCAAAGTTATAGGGACTTTAACAGGGATTGAAGTTTTAAAGAGCCTACTTTGTTACTCCTGAAAATGCTTCTTCCTGCTCAAAAAAAGAAGGGAGAATGAATTTCTCAAGTACCAAGCTTTTGTCTTGTCTGTCCACACTCATGTCATCTCTCTGTTCCTGTGCTTTCGAGTCTCCTTGCTCTTGCATCATGGTCTTAGACCTGGCTTACCCCACAGCAGCAGGGTTTGGTGTACCACTTCTAAAGCTGAGTGCAGCCCTAAAACTTGTGTGTCTCTAGTTCTGCCTTAATGCAGTGAAGTGCTGCGACCTATTAGGGTTGGAGAGGGAAGAGAAAACACACAAGTCCTTGAACAGATTGGAAGTAAAAATGCCAGTGTTAGCATCTGACCATGTCTATTATTATCTTGTG
Organism: Netta rufina; assembly: GCF_964035555.1. NCBI lineage: Eukaryota > Metazoa > Chordata > Aves > Anseriformes > Anatidae > Netta > Netta rufina. Next base: position 5,312,886 of record NC_140140.1, read on the forward strand.
CCACATTTTCTTTTGGCAAAATGTTTTCTGAGCATTAAGGTTTTGGCATGAAGTTTTTTTTAATTGCAAAATCTGTGCATCCTCATTTTTCTACAGGATTTTTTACAAGGATGGAAGTTCTCATCTTCTACCCTGACCTGCTCTGCCTTTGTCTAGTCTTAAATTCTGGAGACTTAAGTAAAAATGCTATAACCAGGGGAGGTGCAGTCTGGTAATTAAGGAAATTTCTATTCCTCATACCCTGAAGTGTTGAGACACTGGTCAATATTTCTTTCACCCCTTCACAGGTAAAGGCAGAATGTACTGCTAGAGATGGGATAAAACCTAGCTGAATAGCTGGATCACTGCAAAGCTGAGCCACTGTCACAGTGAGCAGCTCTTGTTTTCTGATCCCACTTAGGTGCCCAAACCATTGTGCCTCCTGCAGTTTGTTTGGAGATGAACGTGTCTAAGCATGTTTTTCTTAAATTTCCTTTCTCCTCCTCCTGGCATTTGGAGTTGTATATACTAGGAAAACGCAGGTAGTACCATGCTGTGAATGGTGCCATGTGTGAATGGTCTGACTAATGGCCTGGTTTATGTGCCCCGTAGATCTCTGTGAGGAAGAGGAATTCAAAGTCTTACTTCTGGAGCTGAAACACAAGCACGATGTGATCATGAAGTCGCAGATGAGGCACAAATCCTCCCTGAGCCGAAGGACCTCCAGCACCGGCAGCCGGGGGTGAGTGCCTTGTTCCCTGCAGGTCACCCAGCGCCTTTGCTTGGCCCCCAAGGTGTGAGCACCCCGTGGGCAGCGTGCAGAGAGCGAGCCCGTCTGCCCTTTTGGAGCACACTCTGGAAGGCAGAAGCTGGCTGTCAGTGGAAGGCAGAGCTCCTCTGACGAGGGATTCTTTAGAGCTGCCCTGAACAGAGCCAGGTGGTGAGGATTTCCCCTGCTGGACCGCTGGATGTTGGGACTGAGAATCAGCGCTTCAGATGGATTAACTTGAGCTTCTTGACAGCTTTAATGAGGAAGGTGGAGGGGAAGGGGAATGAAGAGCAATAAATTCTCATGGCCAAGATTCTGTGTTCAGACACTTTGCAAATGCCTTTATAAGACCTTTGCTAGACATCAAAGCAGTCCTGCAGACCACAGAACTCCCCCGTCTCACAGGCCTTTCCCTCTGTATTTACTCCCCTGTCTGCAGAGTAGATCCATCAGGTGAGCTGTGTGAGCTCTAACCCACATTTGCAGTACTACTTTAAAACTCCTTAAAATTCCTCCCACCTTTAATATCCACACTAGTGCCTTTGTCTGCTTCGCGTGGGTGCCAGGAAGCTAAATTCACGTTACTTTCCAGTGGGAGATGCCTTGAAGCACGAGGAGGTGAGAGGAGTTAGAGGGTAAGATGTTCTGTATCCTGCTCACAGCTTTGATGCTCCTTCCCCGTGTCCCGCAGGAAGGTGGTGAGGAGGGCCAGCCTGTCGGACCGAACAAACCTTTACAGGAAGGAGTGCGAGAAAGAGGCCATCGTCTGGCAGCAGCTGGGGGCTGCAGAAGAAGGAAGGAATTCGGGTCTCATTGGGGAAATAGGGGAGACTCGGCCTGACCAGGAGAACACAGACCCCGTAAGGAATCTCAGTTGTCTTAAAGAGTTTCAGAGGAGGGCGGGTAGTGCAGGCTCAATAGCAGTGGGTGCCCTGGGGTGGGACATGGCTGGAAAATTTGTAAACATTTATTATTTATTTATTATTTATTATCCATTGGATTTAAGCAAAAGACCAAATTCTCACTTAGTATAAACAGGAATGTCTCACTACAGTGGAAAGGCTGTTTGGGATTTACAGCTGCTTAAATAGGTTTGAGATATGACCCTAGTGAACCAGAGTGTTCAGAAAAAATAGCAGTTAGTTATGACACATGCATTTCTCTGTAGAGCTAACAAACGGGTAATCACAAAGGAATTTCTATATTGCTTTGCACTTACTTGTTTTTAATTGAGTTATTGTCATGTTCTATTCACATGCATGTCACTCAATCCATTTTTCTTTTTCTGAGTCCTTCTGTGCTAACATTTCCGTGTTCCTGGCTGGGAGCAGCCCCTGGTTGGTGCTCACAGCATCATAGGCTCCTGTTGGTGGGTGAATTTGGTGTTTTTGCTGCAGTACCTCTGGCTGACAGACTGAGTGTGAGCTGGCTTAGGAAGTTGTCACAGGGATGAACTGTACGTGGAGAACAGGGGAAGACGCTCTTCTTTAATGTCTTCTTGTTACAGAATTCAGTGCTGGAGAACTCCTCCCTCCTTCCAGAGTTAGCAAACAAGAGCACCCAGTGTGACTCTGAAATCCCCCTGCAGAATGGACTCATGGCATCGGCCAGCACGTACCAGTACACCTTCTCCAACGGGGACATCTGGAGCATGCACGCCGACCCCGACGGCAGCCCGGGCCATGTGCTGCCCTACGGCAACCCCGGGCTCCCCGACACGCAGCAGTTCTGGGGCACCTACAAGGAGCACGGCCACCAGACGCTCTCGGAACTGAAGCGGCAGCGGGCTGCGGCCAAGCTCCTCAACCACCCCTTCCTCAGCACCCACTTCGGCAGCGGCATGGGGGGAGTTGCCGAAAACGGGGGCGAGGCCAAGTCGCACCTAATCGGATCCAGGACTTCTCCCTACAGCTCCAATGGGACCTCGGTGTATTACACGGTGTCCAGTGGTGAGCCACCCCTCTTGAAATTCAAAGCTCCCATGGAGGAAATGGAAGAGAAGGTGCATGGGTGCTGCAGAATTTCCTAGTCTCACCTGCTACTCGCCCCAGAGGAAACGAGAAGCGGGTGGGCTGGTTGGATCTATCACTGTGGCCAGGTTGTTGGCATTCCATGGGGAGGATCTGGTTACGGACATCCTGACTGTGTCGCCTCGTTCATCTTGAATTGTACTTTACCCTGCCAATTACTTCCATTGAAGTTGAATGAGTAATGCAGGTGGAGCAAGGCTCCCAGGAGAGGAAGGGATATGCATCGGTATGATGTCAAAAGAGATGCCCATGTCTTTCCCCCTGGGGAAGAAAGTATGAGCTGCTTTCCCATCCTTGAGGAGTCATGGGATGGCTTGGAAAGAAGAAATGATCTGAATTAAAATATATTTGCATCTGAGTCTCTTGCTGCAAGCCACCACGCTTCTGGAGGGTGGCAGTCCAGACCTGAATTTTCACTCTTGGGTGATGCACATGTCCTGGAGGGGCGGTCGGCCCCAACACAAGGTTTGCACGAGTGGACAGAGCTGTTTTCCCTGCAGCTGGATCCTGCATCTGTGGATGCTGCGCCTGCTTTAGGAAGTTTGCGAGGTGTTGTCTCCTTGCAGTGCCAGCTCACCATCAGAAACTGTGCGCTGCCTGGGTCCTGTTCTGCTCGTGTGAACTCATCATGCAGACTGCTGTCAGGGTTTAAGCAGAACTCTTCCTGGAACAGGCTTCACTCGACAGGCTTTAAAACCGGTGTTGCAATAAGGGGCCCTGGCAATAGAATTTTACTGCAATAAAATACTGACAAAGGTCTATATTGGGATAAGTAATTTAAAACACTTATTTGTACTATTTAGACTTTAATTTGTTTAAAACTGAAAAGACTTCTGCTGATCTCACTTTCCTGTTGATTCTGTTTACCCTGTATGCTCAACACAGATACTTGGGGCAGTGTGCTTTGTGTTCGGATTTTTCTGGATTTCCAGAACCACAGGGCTTGGAAGAGAAGAGGAGGGAAGGCTTGCCTGCACTAACCTAGACAAATGTGAAAATGTTTCTAACCTCCCTAGATGTTACAACACTTGGGTTAACCTGCAGTCTTTGGCTGATGAATAACTGTTAAGTCATTGCTTTGGTAGTTGAATGCTGCAGCAGGACAGGAGACTTTTTGGCTTTTTCCTGCTCCCGTGATGAAATCATCACCATCAGTAGCTGTCAGAATGGGGCTGAACTGCCCCTGTGTGCCAGGGCACCCAGCACCACACCGTCCTCAGCAAAGCCTCTCTGGTTGGCACAGCAACACCACTGCTTTGATGTAGTTCATGTAGCTCTGATGTACCTGAGAAACTCCTGCACGGTGTAACAGGGGGTTTTGGCCCTGCTGTTTCAGCAAGTCACGTTTCTTGTGTACTTGGGTGAGGTTGAAAGGAAAGTGCCCCGTGGGAGCCAGCTCCGAGGAACTGGCTACAGCTGAGCTAACAAGTTGCATCTGCAGAAATAATTGTAGATGTTCAAACCTTTTTCTGCACAGGGGCTGTCCCACAGATAACTATTTCTATGAGTATGTCATCTTGGGCAGCTGAAATCCCAGACTGCAAACACACCCGCTCAGGGCTCTGTAAGCCATCGGTGGGTTAAATCACGCTCGCAGCAGTGTAATTGTGCTTCAGCCGAGCAACAGAAAACGCAGCCTCCACCCGTCATCCTTTTAGCTGGCAGCTGTTAGACATCAGTATTACACCTCACACATACGCTTCCCCTCTGGGAATCCCCACAGCCTTGCCTTTTTTTAGGCCATAAAAAGTTGGCTGAGGATGTCAGCGAGCATAAGCCACTACCCTCTGCTCCCCGGCAGCCAGAAGCATCCTTCGCTCTCCACGTGCAGCGTTTTGGGCAGTGCCATGGAGGGAGGGAAGGCTCTCTCTGCTACCAGCACAGCTGTGGCAGCGTGCCCCGAGGTCTGGCCCCTCTCTGGGGCTGGCTGTGTCATGTCACAGGGCCACGGGCCTGTTTAGGAATGAATTGGGAAATGGCAGCAGTCAGTCTGCTTTTTTATTTATTTATCTATGTATTTTGCAGCCTCCCTTCAGTTAAGGGGTTCCTGTGTTTGTTCTGAAACAGAGAAGTTGGGCTTTTTCTGACACAGAGCCAGTAGCTTGTGCTGCCCTGTTTGTGGCTAATGTGCAGGCTTCAGCTGATCTCCCTCCGTCACTGGAATGCATAGTGTAAATATAAGACTAGAAAATACTCCTTGTGCTTAACCTTAAGGGAAATTATAAGACCATCCAGTAGGAAGAAGATGATTTAGTAACTGGACAGGCCATACAGCATCTGTGTGTAGTTAACAGGGGGTCTTCTGCTTACCTAGAGAAAATTTATCTGGGATTAAACCAAGCGTAGCCTGGGTGTTACTGAGCGGGGGAAGATGATCTTCCAGATGCCCCTGCTCTCCCATGGTGCTGGGATTGCCTCCTCACATCCAAACCCATGAGCATTCTGGACTCAGTATAGCAAATGTTGGTGCTGTTACTCACCAGGTAGTGAGTGGTGCAAGATTTGGCCCTGCTGATGCCTTCCCTCCTGGAGGCAGGAGGAGTGGGGCCGTTTTCCTTCTCGGAGGAATTTTGTGCTATGAGTGCACTGAACGCTGCATAGCTCCATGCACATGAAAAGGAGGCAGCTGGATGCAATGGTGTTAAGTAGTTAGAGCCTTGCTCTCACTGGGAGCTACTGATACACCAAAGCTGTAGGACGCCAGTGCACACTAGACAAATAGTGTTGAGTTCATTGGTACCTCACTTTGGTTATGTGTGAAGCCCAGAAATTCATTATTCTAGCTGTGATTTGAGTAAAACAACAATTGATTTACTATCAGGAGAAAAAGGCTACAGATTCTAGATTATAAAGCATCCCATTAATTGGACTTTGCGTTGCAATTGTAAAATTGGCCATAATACAGCTCTTGTGGTGTTAGCACTGTAAGCTAGCACTCTCTCTGAAGTCAAGTGCTGTCTGATCAAATGTAATCAATTCTCATTCAGAGGAGAGAATTGGTAATTGATAAATATCCCAGGATTTGTTTCACAGCCAAGCCAAGTATTTATCTTCCGCTGCACAGAATGCATCAGAGTGGGACTTGGGAAGACAGTTGAAGAGTGACCTAAAATGGATTCATGCTTTTGTATTGGTGACATTTCAGATGTAAGAGTCACTGCCCACGGGGCACTGGCAAATGAGCTCAGGGAAGGAGCTGATGATTTATGCTGCCTGAAGAGCTGTTGGGTGGAGGTCTGGGATGAGCGGTTCAGTACAGCGGGCATTCAGCCTGCTTCTAAAGTGCTGTAGAGACAAACAGGCTTCGGGGGGAGCAATAAAAACATAGATGTTCTTGTACGTGCATTGCAGGAGCCTACCTCTAGGAACAGGGCTTTTCATTGTAAAATTTAGCAATGTTACCATAGTGGTGCTCTCAGTTATCTGTGCATTTTAATAAGACCATCCCAGTGGAAAGCTCTTGAGTACATAGCAGAAGGCACCTTGGATAATTCAGTGGATCTTCATTTTGCTAAAAAGCTGTAGAAACCGTGAATCGTATTGTGACGGGCAAGATATCAAGCACTTGGCTTATTAGAGGAAGATCTGGGGGTTTTACACTGTGCTCAGTGACTCTAGGTTCTATAAAGCTCTACATGCAGATGGAAGGTCAGCTCAGAGTCCCACTTTCATCGGCTATAAGCTGAAGGTTGTAGTTGGTGCAGGCTACGCAAAGATCTGAGAACACTGTGGTGTGCTGACAGGCCCGCTGTAGGCAAAGCTGCACGCGGGAGTAACTCTTCTGCTTGCAAAATCTTCCAAAGTGCTAGTCGTAGTGTTTATAGCAAAATAACTAGTTAGTGAGAGCAGCTTTACTTCCCATGTTGAAAGATTTTAGATGCAAAAAAAGTATCTCAAAATCATGTATCTGCTTTACTGAACTCCACCAGGAAAGTCCCAGCAATGACATATTAGTTAAGGGCTCCAGTACCATTGCTGGGATCTGTTTGGCTTCAGACCTTCAGACCCGGGTCTGTACTTCATGTACCAAGTGATGTGATTTTATCGCAGTTAGCCTCGCTTCTGTGGTGCTCCAGAATCTTAAAACCCTCCTGGTTTTGGTAAGAACTGACTCCAGCTGATGCGATTCTGCACCATCTTGTAGGCATGGTTGGGGAATGACATGGTTGAGGAATTCCTGGTAGGGAAGAGAAGAGCATGGCAGGGCAATAGCAATAACAAATCAGTCCGATGTGCAGTGGAGGCAGTGGGTTCTCTAGTACCCTGAGCGAGTCTTATTTCATGGGGTTGCAGGTGAAAGCATTTATAATCTCCCACGGGCAGAACTTCTGTTCGGCGTCCTTTTGCTTTAATCTTGGACTTCTGTTTACCTAAATCATCTATGCTGAAACAAAATTGGCAATACCACGAAATAGGAATATCTTAACAGAGAAAGCAATAGCACTGGTCTGTAGTGAGCCACAGATTTACTGTTGTCTACCTGCCGGAAGGTGTCCTCCCTATGGCTGGATATTTCTGTGCCTTATCACACTTGCTGAAATGAATTTGGTTTCTGGTCTCTGGAACGTTTGCAGTGACTACGCTGTGCTGTTCTTTATTGCAAGAGGAAAGCAGTTCAGAGCATGTAGGATACTGAAATTTTCATTCTTTCATTTCTCTCATGATCACCATTTCTAAACACAGGGAATGGAAACGATCGGGATCTTCATTCTAATTTAACAAATCTTGTTGGCCTATTCAGTTATAGCAGTTCTCCACAGAGTCCAGAAGATATTTGAGTAGCAAGGTCTAGCATCTTACCACAGAACAGTTAATATTTGGAATTTAGTTTAGTTTTGTCTGTGGCTGTACAACATAATTCGTTGTTCCTGGTTGTTCTTCAGCTTTATTCTGCTGTTTTGGTGTTGGCCATGCTGGTAACGGACCTGTCAGTGGCCCCGCATGATTCGAATACCACTGGGTTCTTCAGGCAACATCTGCCATGGCAAAAATAGGGCCTGGAATATTTTGCTGTATTTCAACTGCAGAAGCTGTGGTAGAGGAGACAGTGCTCAAGAGACCTGTTCCAAATCTACACCAATACAATTGTCTCCACCTGACCGGGACATACGGGTTTTAAAATGGTGCAAATGCAGCCTTAGCATTGCCACCTCGGCACGTTCAGCCTGTGGATCGCGCTGTTGGCGTCCCGAGAGGGGACGAGGGAACTATGGCAGCGCCGGCAGCCCCTGTACAGCTGGGTGCGACCACTGCGTGTACAGGAGGTGACACTCGATGGCACGCCTTCTGCAATAATTCCTAATTCCATCGATCAGTAGTAAAGGATGTACAAATAAAACTTGATGAAATGTATTTTATGTGAAAAAAAAAAATAATGTAAGAACTGTATATTGTATTAGCAGCTTTGTGTATAAAATGGCATTTTGGCAATCAGAGTCTAATATATTTAAAACTTTTTTTTTTTTTTAAAAAAAAGGGTATTTGATATTGTATGGAACTGACTTTATTGCTACTGTAAGTATGAAGAGATGGTTTCTTAACATGTTGAAGCAATGCATAAAATCATAAATTGTATGTAAAACCCATGCCAAAAGGGTATGTCTGACAGTATTAGTACCTGACCTGTGTCTTTAATAGAGATTGAATTTTTTAATTTAAAAATTATATTAAATTTCTTTTAATAATACAGAAAAGCCCGCGGGTTTTCATTTATTTGGTTGACGGTGTGGGACTCTCCCTGAGTGACTCTGCCGCTCCTGTGGCTGTTACTGCCAGGAGGGATAAATCCGGGCAGGGGCGGGTGTGACAAATTTTAACTTTCTCCTTCCCTTATGGGGCCGGGGAGGAAGGCCCACACCGCGGCTGCCCTTGCTGGGGGCCGGGGCTCTGACGGGGGCTTTGCGGGCCGGGTCCTCCCCGTTTGAGGGCAGCGGCGCCGCCTCAGCCCGGCCCTGAGGGGAGCGCGGGGCCGCGCGGCTCCGAGCCCGGGCCCGGCCTCCAGGCGGGGCCGCGCCGGGTCCCGCAGCCAACGGGCGGCAGAGGCGGAGCGCGGCTGCCCCAGTGGCGGCGGCGGCGCGGGGCTGTTTGGATTCAAAGGCGCTATAAAGCATCCCGTGCCGGGCCGGGCGGGCAGCGAGCCGCGCCATGGCCAACCCGTCGCAGTGCCTGGAGGAGGGCGCCGGGCGCTGGCCGGAGCCGGGGCCGGGGCTGTACAGCGAGGCGCAGCGGCTGGCGCTGGAGGAGCTGGTGGCGGGCGGCCCCGAGGCGCTGCGGGCCTTCCTGCGGCGGGAGCAGCTGCCGCCCTTCCTGTCGGAGCCCGAGGTGCAGGCCATCGCGCGGGGCGCCGTGCCGCCCGCCGCGGCCGAGGAGGAGCCGCCGTCGCTCGGCGCCTCGCCGGCCGCCTCGTCGCTCACCTACTTCCCCGAGCGCTCGGACGTGGAGCCGCCGGCGCTGGAGCTGGGCTGGCCGGGCTTCGCCGGCGGCGCCTTCCGCGGGCTGACGCGGGTGGAGGCGCACTTCCAGCCGGGCTGCGGGGACGGCGGCTGCGGCTGCAAGGAGGCGGTGCGGCGCCAGATCCGCTCCGCGCGGCAGGTGGGTGCGCGGCGGGCACGGCCCCGGGGGTGCTCGGCTGCGGTGAGCCCTCCCGTGTCGAGGCGGTGCTGGCAGCAGTGCCTGCAGCTCCTCTCCTTGCTGTTGTGCTCGCGGCTTGACCCAAGGCTTTGTGCGGAGCTGCTCGTAGCGGGGCTCCCGTTTCACAGCGGCTTTGATCTGGCGCAGGGCATGGCCTGGAAAAGCCGTGCTGAGGAGTAACTTGTAACTGTGCTCCGTAACTCGCAGCGCTAATTGAGCTTGCAGGCTCTAACTGCAATCCCAGGAGGGAGTCTCCTTCCCCACCTGCAGCCACTCGATTGGCTTGGCCAGAATTTAAAGCACAGCTTCCTCTCCAGGTGAAGCAACGCCTGGCTGTGGGTGAGGTGCTCACACGGGCACACCCAGAGCTAGCGAGGAGCCGGGTCCCAGCCTGCCCGAGAGCAGAAGCCTGGGGCATGTGAGGATGAGAGGAGCATGGGCTTCTTGCCAGAAGCTGTTGCAGACAAAGATGTGTTGGCAAAGGGCCTGTATCAGGTAGCTGTGAGCAGCCTGGTGGTTCAAGCAAACCCCATGAAAACGGCTGTTTTTCCAAAAAGCTGTTCTTGCTTGTCACGTTCTTGCCTGTAGCATCTGGCCAAAGCATCTTCCCTCGCATGGAGCCAACAGCCGCCAAGCTGTGCTGGTCACTGCAGCGTGCCTGCCTGGCCTGGGAGGCAGCTCTGTGGGTGTGGAACAGGGAGAATTCTGACCCTTGTCACTTGAGCTGCTGTGAGCAGCTGTGGGATCGCAGCTGAGCTCCCAGGGTTAATGTGAGGAACAGGAAAGCTGCAGATGCTGTGTAGTTCCTTCTCAGCTTGCTAAAATACGGTTGGCTTGACAGACTAACTTGGGCACTGTCGCTGTCTTGCCTCTGCTATCCTGAATGGCTCAGGAGAAAACTGTTTTCTCTACCTCCTACACACATCACTGTACTCTTGCTCACTTTGAGCACAACTTTATTTCTTTTTTCAGTTTATAATTCTGGGACTAGATCTCAAATGCTCTTCCAATTGAGTAGTCATCTGAAGGCAGCTGTGTTCCAAAGGGCTTACTGTGAACTGTGTACCTCTCGTTCTGGTTTCAGGGGTTAACTTCTTACTCACCTGGTCTCATCCAGAGTACCTTGATTTTCTCTATCTTAATTTGGCATTTAGTGTAGTGATAGGGTGGAGAAGACCAGAGGAGATATGTAAGAAGCACAGGTGTGAAATAACTTTATGTAGAAATACCAGTGTGTTTGTGTTTTTTATAACTAAGAAATCATCTGTTTATAGCCAATCCCCTGAGGAGCAGGGCACAGGTGTGAATGCGAAGCTCAGTCTGTTCTTGTGGGAAACACTTCCTCTGAGCACAGGCGATGCCACACACAGCAGCTGTGTTGCATGCATGGATGCCTTGGGCATGTGGCAGTAGGGCGCACACCCTATCTGATACAGGCAGGCACTGCTGCGCTTCTGCAACTGGTGTCCTTGATGCCGGTCTAGTGGAACAATAAGGGAAGTCGTGAAGCCAAATCCTTTGTGTCTGCACCCACGCGGCTGCATGTTCCCAGTTTTGAAGGGCTGGGTTTCTAGCACAGAAATGGCACACAGTGTTGTTCTGAATGGGGAGGCTGTTTGCAAATGTAAGACCATTCTGTCTTTGTCCCACTGGAAGGAAATCTTCATCTTGGGACTTGCCTGCTGTAAAGAATTGTTAGTACAAGTCTGCATCTGCTCCTGGGCAGCTGGATGGCTTTCTTGTGTGGGTTTTGGGTGGATGCTTGGAATATGTCATTTCCAGACTCTTATGGGATGTATTCAGTTTATTTAGTTGCCACAGAACTAGTTTGTTGGGGTAATTCGCATAGGGGTGCATGGCCTGAAGAGACAGCAGTGAGTGTCTGAGATGTTTGTCTGTGACACTGAGAGGCTGTTTGAGCTAATTCTCCTGGGGGAAGCAGCTGTCTGTAGTGGGTTTGCCACAGAAGAGAGTCTTGAGAATGCTTTGCAGGAGGCACAAGCTGGTAAGGTTTAGTTTAAAACCTCCCTCTTTCTTACTCTATAAGAACTGCTCTTTGGATATGGCAGTTCCTCACTCAGCATAATTCCTGCAGCTACTGACACTCGGGAAGCACAGGAGTGGGGATGGCCTGTCGGGGTTGCTGACTCTGCCGTGTCAGCTTCATGGGTTTTAAGAAACGGTCCCCTCATGGGAGGTGAGGTAGGAAAGCAGGCTGTGCACAAACGCTGCAGCAGATGTTGGAAAAATCTCTTCAGTCTCATGCTTTGCACACCAGGACACGATGAATTTACAGAAACATTGGGAGAATGTAGGAGTTGTTTAAAACTTGCCAAGGTCAAAGCAGCAGGGCAAAGAAATATGTATTTGGCCTTGACAGTACAGCAGGAGGAAACGGATGGGGGAAGCAATGGTCTTGCCTTGTGTAAGGTAAAGCTCTTAAACAAGTGTTGCCACTTCTCTTTACAGGTAATTGCCATTGTGATGGATTCCTTCACGGATACTGATATTTTCAGTGACCTTCAGGATGCCTACAACAAGCGCAAGGTCCCTGTCTATATCCTTCTTGACCAGGGCTTTCTACCCTACTTCTTGGAAATGTGCAAGAATTTAGGTGTCTGTCCTGAGCAGGAAAGTGTAAGTACTAAACATGGTGGAGGGGAGGCGTTTTGTTTCTACTTCTTGTGTTACTGCTTATGATTTTGGACATCACAGACACCCTTCTGTAAATCATCAGACTTCCCTGGAAGACTAAAGCATCCTGTCTGTCTGGTAACTGAAGTAAAAGCGTGGTGGTGTCTTGTTTTGGTTTTTGAAATGTTTCTCAGCTCCTGAAGATCAAGGCCCAATACTGGCTAGTCTCATAGAATCATGAGGGCTGGAGAAGACCTCCAAGATCACCTGGTCCAACCATCACCCTACTACCAGTATCAGCCACTAAACAATGTTCCTAAATTGCTCACAAACTCATTGAAAACCATACAGAAAAGGCACGTTTACTTCTACCCTATGCTACCAGTATGTAGGAGCCACTGCCAGGCTGTGCAGCTCCCCAGTGTGCTGGATGGAGCGTCCTGACAAAGTGGCTATCTTCAAGCACTTAATTTTGCAAGATCTAAGTAGCTTTATTCTTTCTAAACCAAGAATGGGTTCCTTGAGCTTGCTAAGGAAAATGACTCCAAGGAAAACAAAGACAGGAAGCTCAAGGGTGGCATGGCTTTGGGAACATCTTTCTAATTCAGGGTTTGCATGGTGTGACCCAGGTGGCTTACCCAATTCCTCTGAATGGAAGCTGACATGACTGCATCATGTCCTGGCTAGGACAGGCTTGTGCTGACCCAAGTGAGAGCTTCTCTGGATGGGGAGGCACTCCTAGCTTTGCGGTCAGTAATTACCTGGAAGTAATTAGCAGTTTTCTCCAGGCCGACTCTACAGCCTCTCTTAAACTAACAGAAATTTAGCATTAGTAAGACTCACTTGCTGAATAATGTAAGGAAGCTCACTTCATTCCTATCGTCCATAACGTGTCTAGTTGTTTTTGTGCAGAATTACTGCTCAAAGCTTTAATTGAAATCTGATGTTACTTTTTCCCTTCTCTCCTGAAACAGTTGATGAGAGTTCGAACTCTCACTGGGAGCACGTACTACGTGAGGTCAGGCGCCAAAATCATTGGGAAAGTCCACGAGAAGTTCATGTTAATTGATGGCATCAGAGTGACAACGGGCTCCTACAGGCAAGTATTGGGGTCTATCAGTGCCTGATGATGCTGTGAAAAGGGGGAGGTTTTGCAGGAAGGGTGTATTAACTCTGCTGTTTGCTTGGTACTGGTAAATATAAAGTGGGCTGTCTGACTCAAGTGGAACTAACACAAAACTGGAAAAACAGTGGGAAAGCTGCGTTGGCTTACACAGCTAGGAAGGAACGTGGCCATGGCTATGTAGGGGTTTTCCTGAAGGAGAGCGAACACTCACTCAAGTTGATACCTCCCTCATGCACAACAGTCCTAAGCTGAGTCTTGTCTTGTTACCTGTAACTGTACGTGTTGAAGTGAGCTGAAATTTAACTGTGAGTCTTGGTTTGTTTTCAATAGTTTCACATGGACCGATGGGAAGCTGAACAGCTGTAACTTGCTGGTGTTATCAGGTCAAGTGGTTGAACAATTTGACCTCCAGTTCAGAATTCTTTATGCCCAGTCAGACCCTATCAGCCCTAAACGCCTGTCAAGATCCAGGAACAGTGGGATGTTTGATCATCTGGTGAGCAGAAGAGAGTCCTCTAAAGAATACTCTGTAAAAAGCAATTTGAGAGCAGAATTTGCCAGGATGTCTAGTACTCCAAAAAAAATGTTAAAAGGACTAGATCTGGCTGAAGGTACTCCCAGAGGCAAACCTTGTAACCTGGAACACTCTTGCATCAGCGAAGTGGAGTGGTTCAGTGATCAGGAGGCTACAGCGGAGCGAAAGAATGCATCAACTCAAACTGGCCAGTGGGAAGAGAAGCCTGCAGTGATGGTGTGTAATGCTGGCACACAGACCAATGTTCTAACAGATGAAATTGGCACTCAAACTTCTGTTGCTGCTAGAATGACGGGGACTCAGACTTCAGTTTTGCTGAAGACTGCAGTGACACAGACAAAGGAGGAAGAGTGTGCAGAAACACCCCTGCTTTACAGAAGGGCATCAAAAGAAGAATCCTTTCTACCCGGAAAGTCTGTATCAAATTCTAGCCTGCGATCGCTGTCTTCATCGTCCCAGTGTTCTGTTACAAGCTCTACCAGCTCACTCTCTTCTATTTGTTCCATCGAATACTCCAGCAGTCACAGGGCAGAGTATTTCCAGAAACTGCATAAGGAAAGGCAATTCCACTACTCCACCATCAGGTCGAAGTTCAGCCACATGGTGGACATCCTGTCCCGAAGGAGGCGTGTGCCTGAAAACTACATGAACCACTACACTGGCAAATGCAATCTGAATCAGAGGCGAGACATCAGCACCAGCCTGCGCAGCCTCCGAGATGTTTCCCTCTTTTCTCTGAATAAATGATTGCTGGACTGAACGCAGAGCACAGAAGTTTGGGTTTCAAAATGCACTTGTTTGTCTGCTGATTCTTCTAATTCCTTCCGGTACTTGCACACATACCAACAAGAGTAAATCCCTTGCCAGCACTTTGTTTTATACTATGCAATTTAAGTAATAAAGAACAGGTTTTTATTTATACCGTAACCACTTAGATGTTTCTCTTATACGCATTAGTGGTAGAGGTGTATAGCACTTCTGTATACTTGACTTAGAAAGCATTAATATGTTTACTCTTCAGGATTGCTAATTCTCTGGCTTTAAGTTATCTAAACTTGGAAAAATCTGAGTCCAACTGACCTTGCTCAGAATGACTTTATCAATACATACTCTTTTCCCCTTTCTAATATTGGGACTTTTACTTTATACTCAGCATTAGGGGGGGGGAAAATTAATCATAAAGCTATTTTTTTTCTGACTTCACAGATTAAAAAAAAAAAATTACCCTTCCATTAAAGTTGTGAAGGGTCTATTGGAACAGTTGCAGGTTCTTGTGTATCTCTTACTGCATCCTCTTTCCATTGCTTAAGCTTTCTGAAAGGGACTGAATAGTACTGAGCCAGCCAGCAATTCAGTTAGATCACCTTATGTCTGTCTCTCTCTCTCCATACACATTTGTATCACATTTGTGTATATGTGCACATTCTCTGAGGAGCATCTTTAAAAAGTCAAGGAAGTAGCAACCTACCACTTCAAGACAGCCATACCTATTTTAGGGGAACTTTGTCCTCGTTTAACTAGCTTTTAGTTTTGAATACTAGAAGCACCTATTGGATCTGTATGGATATTAATGTAAATGTATTAATGAGGTGTTTGGGGGTGCAAATCTTGCTTGTGAGCAGGAGATGAGGTAATAGTTGGAGCTCAGTGTCTCATAGCTGACACTACAATGTGCCCCTGTTGTACACCCCTTTTGGCATAACTTCAGAAGATGCTTTTTGTTCGATGTCTCTCCCAGAATTGAGACCAAGCCGTATTCTAGCTTGGTCTAGGAGGTTTCTGAACCATTTAGGGGAGATTAAGGTTAGAATTTATGAGAAGAAATGTCTCCTAAAGGGCGGTCAGGCATTGGGATGGGTTGCCCAGGGAGCTGGTGGTGTCACCATCCCTGGTGGTGTTCAAGGAAAGGCTGGATGTGGTGCTTAGGGATGTGGTTTAGTGGGGGACAGTGGCAATAGGGTGATGGTTGGACCAGATGACCTTGGAGGGCTTTTACAGCCTTAATGATTCCATGATCTTGCTTCTGTTAAGAGACCTGTAAATGGCATCTTTGGGGTCAGCCTAGTGGTGAAACAATCACTGAGGACGCATAACAAAGCCCCTGCTCAAACACACTACAAAAGCATTATAGATTGTTTGTTTTTATTCTTTTACAAGTAATTTTGGGTTTTTATTTTTATCCTAAACTGTGCTTTTTGAAGTATTCTGTTTCCTGCTCTGTCTGTATTTTATCCACTAATACGTTCTTCAAAGAGAGTTAAGTGCCTTTCTAGCTTTTGAAAATATTCTGCTTTCAACACTAACTGAATCTTGGGTTAAGTCACTCTGCAGACACTACGCAAATATTTGTTAGTATTACTGTGCATGTGTCCATGCTTGATGGATCACTTTTTTTTTTTTTTAGTAGTATGTGAGTTTTTCTGAGTTCTCTCTGAAATCTGACCTGTGATATTATTCTTTAGACCTGTGTGACAATAGTTTAGTGACCAACCTGATGTGGTATTCTTCAGTCAAATCAAGAGTCTGGGTGAGGTATTTCCTTCTTATTTATAGGCATGTCTGTCCAGTAGGTGGCACGTTTCAGCTGTTATTTATTTCCACAAGAGGCAATGAATGAATAGGGAACAGCCCAAACTCCGCAGAGCTGCAACCGAAGTGTAGACAGCGGCACTTTTATTCTACTGACTAGAATTTTTATCTTTGAGTCCTGTATTGACAAAGAGGCTTAGCTACTTCTATAGATTGGAGGTTAAAGCAGCCAGTTCTTCCCTAAAGCTGCAAGGCAGATGTATGGAGAGGTGCAGGGAAGGGAAAAGCTGCCTGCACCTGCTTAAACAGGTGAGGGGCACAGCTCCTAGAGCTGGAACAGAGACGAAAGGGGGTTGCAAACAGGGAGCCACAATACACATTCAGGACACTGTCAGAGCTGTATTCTTAAAAGCCTCGTGTTCGGCAATGCTTGAATGTATACGAAACCCACCCGAAAACCGCGTTTGTTCTCTGTACTTCTCGGCTTCAGTGCCCTGTACGGTTGTTTTGGAGCTCTCCCAGGAACGATACCTTTTCTTACAAATAAACTTACTTTGCCACGGGGCTTCTCACCGCATCCCTTCCGCGTTTTGCCGTCTGTGTACCTGTCCCTCCGCATCCCGCCGGCCGCCGCCCTGCCCGCTTGGCTGCTGCGGAATGAAGGGAAGGCAGAAGGGAAGGCAGCCGCCCGCCCTCACACAGCGCCTCACGGGGGGCAGCCGCAGCTCAGCCCTGGGGCCGCGCTGCTCCCCCTTCCCCGGGACGCTCCGAGGGCTGCCTCATCCCCCCCCCCCATCCCGCCGCCATTTCGCGGCGCCCCCTGAGGGGAGCGCGGGGCCGGGCCCGGGGCAGCGCCGGCGGCCGCTCCCCGCCCCGGGGCGGGCCGGGCGTGAGGCGGGGAAGAGCCGCGGGGGGGGAGCGGGGCCGCTATAAAGCATCCCGTGCCGGGCCGGGCGGGCAGCGAGCCGCGCCATGGCCAACCCGTCGCAGTGCCTGGAGGAGGGCGCCGGGCGCTGGCCGGAGCCGGGGCCGGGGCTGTACAGCGAGGCGCAGCGGCTGGCGCTGGAGGAGCTGGTGGCGGGCGGCCCCGAGGCGCTGCGGGCCTTCCTGCGGCGGGAGCAGCTGCCGCCCTTCCTGTCGGAGCCCGAGGTGCAGGCCATCGCGCGGGGCGCCGTGCCGCCCGCCGCGGCCGAGGAGGAGCCGCCGTCGCTCGGCGCCTCGCCGGCCGCCTCGTCGCTCACCTACTTCCCCGAGCGCTCGGACGTGGAGCCGCCGGCGCTGGAGCTGGGCTGGCCGGGCTTCGCCGGCGGCGCCTTCCGCGGGCTGACGCGGGTGGAGGCGCACTTCCAGCCGGGCTGCGGGGACGGCGGCTGCGGCTGCAAGGAGGCGGTGCGGCGCCAGATCCGCTCCGCGCGGCAGGTGGGTGCGCGGCGACTCCCCGGGGGCTGCCCCCGCGCTGCCTCGGCAGGAGAAGAAAGCACCAGGAGTGCCCCGCCAGGGGATGCCCCGAAGGCACGCGGGCGGTGGGAGGGCTGCGAGCACCGGGGGAGCCGTGAGGGAGCCGTGAGGGAGCCGTGAGGGCGCGTCACGGGAAAATGAACCGTAAGCTGCAGGGGAAGCTCGGGTGTATCTTAAAAAGGTGCGATGAGCAGCCACGGGTGGACGCAGGTGTTTTTTTTTTCCCTATTTGGCTTCCTATTCGAAAAGTTTGAAAGATTTCGGCCCATTTATGTTTTGGAAATAAGCTCATATTTTAAAATTTTTGTAGAGTGCTTTTAAAAACAAGGGGACTGTCCTCAGGAGAAGAGCTCTCATCCAGGAATCAGAGACCAAATTTGTCTTACCCAGACGCCTCTTTTGGCATCTGGGAGGGTGAAGAAAATACTGAAGCAACACATTTGTTTTCCCCTGGTCTGATTTGTGTGAGGTCTTCTCACTCCCTGACAGCCCCCGGTGAGCTCACTGCTCCTGTCACACCAAGCAGTGTGTAGCTGGAGGAGCGGTGTAGCTAAAGAAGACCCACAGCAAAATGTCTTTCTTTTTTGGACTCTTTTTATATGAGCTCGCTCAGTTTTTGGAGAGGTGTCAGTCTCCTGGATGCCTTGAGGTGTCTTGTGGACCACTCCAGAGGTTGGGGCAGAGGCAGAAATGCTCAGATTTGTGTAACTGGATCTTGAAGGTGAAGTTATGGAATAAAAAAGGGGAAGGCTTTACTACAACCTTAATGAAAAGCCATGAGCAGTGTGTTACTGAACGGGTGTAGGAGCTCTCATTGTTGGCAGTTAGTGATGAACTCCAGTTTTTAAAAATAGTTGAGAGGTGTTTCTCCACAACAGGCTTTCAGGCTAGTTTGCATGTACCAAATGAACCAAACCAATACAGATCCTGGCAAAAGAAGCTTCAAAGTCCGCTACCAAAGTTACAGCTCTAACTACTGTAAAAAGGGAAATTCTACAATGCGTTAATAGAAATCCTAATTGGTATTATCTGTTATACGTGAGTCTAAACACCAAAACTGGGGCAAATAGCAATGGGTTCCATCCTTGAGTTCAGTATGTACTGTTTTCTTAACTATACAGAGACATGAATAAGTGTAGTGAAGTATGTTGTATCTCCTGTACCTCAGTGTACTGTAGTCTGTAATCATCTTTACCAAAATACCCTCCTCATCACGTAACTTTATTTTAGTCAGTTACTTCTTCCTTTCTCTGCTATTTCTTATGCGTCTCCTAAATGTTTCAGCAGTTCTGTGAACAACAGAAGAATGCATTGTACAGCAGAAGACTGCCAGGTTGTATAACCACCAAAGAGAAGAAAATAGGGGGAAAATATTTAAATTCAAAGTCAAATTCCTCACGTGCCATCTCTCTTGGAATGCTGTGGAAACAGCCTAATGATTTATTCTGAAACTTGTTGCAGATGATTGCCTTGGTTATGGATTCCTTCACAGATACCGATATCTTCAGAGACCTCTTGGAAGCTTGTAGCCAGCGGCAAGTTAAAGCATATATCCTTCTGGATCAGTCTTCATTTTCCCACTTTCTGAAAATGTGCAGAGATCTAGGAGTTGACCTTGAACAGGAAAAGGTAAGCCTTGTAGTATGTCTAGGGATAGAGAGTTGGTCCTATAATAAAACTGTAATCTTTGAGCTGTTAGAAGACACTTTTTTGCCTGCTGACAACTTAAAATGGGTTTTATGTAGCTCTAGAGCTCTCTTGTAAGATGTAACCATTCTTGCAAAAGAAGGTACTTAATAGAAAAGCTGAAATATTTACTAGAGGCTGTCACAGTTGCTCTCTGAGTACAAATACTAGTGGAGTATACAAGAAAATGAAGAAGGAATGTCTGGTTTCTAAAAGGATGACTGGAGTTGCTCAGGCTTGCAGAGCTTTCAAAGGCTGATGGAGGAGGTTCTCAAGAAGACGTGGAGTTCATGTCCCTCTGATATGAGGCAATGTTTTTTTACTATCATATTCTGCACAGCCAGTGTACGGGGTTGTCCCTTAGCGTGTTTTCTCTTTGCCTGCTAAAACAACACAAAATTGTTTCTGGAGGGTGAAACCTGCGCTGCTGCACAGCAACCTTTGTGGTTTGTCGGTGATCTTTATTATCATGTGTTACTCCTTTACATGCAATCGTTTAACTTTGAAATTTACATAATCTTTCCACATCTTTCTTTTTAACAGTCAATGAGAATCCGAAATATCACTGGGAACACATACTACACAAGGTCAGGTGCCAAAATTGTTGGAAAAGTCCGTGAAAAGTTCATGTTAATCGATGGCATTAGAGTGACAACGGGCTCCTACAGGCAAGTGACAATTTCTTTTTTTTCTTTTTTGTTTTAACTTCAGTTTTCTTTAAATGGACAAGAATAGTTACATTTCAAAACTGCTTTCCTTATTAACAAGCAGCTTGTAATATTTAGCCTTAAAACAAGGCACACCATTAAGAGAATTTTCAGTTAATAATCTTTAAATAAATGATATTCGTTATTATCATTTTGAATTAACTTGAAATTTTCTCATTCTTCTTTTGCTAGTTTTACATGGACAGACGGGAAGCTGAACAGCAGTAACATTTTGATCCTGTCAGGCCCTGCAGTTGCACACTTTGACCACGAGTTTCGGATTCTTTATGCACGGTCAAAACCTGTCAACCTCAGAGAGTTTTCCAGCAGCAAGAAGAGTAAGGTGTTGGATCAGCTGGTCAGGATAACAGTGGCTTCCAGAGACTTAACCAGAGAAAACTTCCTGAGAATGGAGTTTTTGTATCTTAGAGCATTTGTAGGAAATCTAAAAAGGAAACGAAACTGGCTGCATGCCTCAAGGGAGGCAGTCTACGTGTCAAATAATGCAATGCATGCTTCTCCACCACTGACTAAGAGGAATGGCTCTCAAGTTATGAGGCCACACTGGATCATAGAGAGATGAATTGCAAGTTCACTCACAGCGAGATGCAGAACCTCGAAACCATGTCCCATGGTCCGTGTCTTACATGTCATACTGTCTTAGAGTGTGTGTGTGCGAGCAGCTGGGAAACCAACCTCAAACTGAGAGAAAGGGATACTGGAGATGTGGTTTCATTTGAACGCTTCTATAATGCTGAGCAGCAGATACAGTTATGGTATTCTTAGGCTAAGAAGTGCTTCAATGCCAAAGACAACAAAACTCCTAGCACCTGGAAAGCCATTATTGACTGCGTTCTGTCAGTTTTTCATTTTTCAACCTGTTCTTGAATGGTTTAAGCTAATGGGTTAGCAATGTCTTGGCCAAGTGGCTCAAACTTTATTTTCTATACCCAGATACCTTAAATATGTATATATTGCTTAAAGGGTTTCTAAGGATGAATATCAGGACTGCTGTACATTCCTGAAATCATTGTAAGCTTGATCTTGTGTTCAACGAACCGTTTCATGACAGAGCTGGAGTAGCCATAATCTAGAAACTAGATGATTACCAGTCCTGGTTCTCAGATGTTACATCTTCTTTACATGACGCTGTGCAGCTGGCAAAACAAGTTAACACATCAGACCATCACAGTTTTCTGATGACTGAATTTCAAATTACCTTTTCTTTTTGGTAATAAGAATACTTGTTGACCATCACAAAAAATGTATTTTAAATGCCTGTAATCAAGGGGTAATGTTACTAAGAACCTACTAATATATGTAGCAAAGCCAAATAATACATTTTTTTGGCATTACATACCTATTTTGTGGTTGCTACTGCTGCCTGCTCTTACAGGGAAAAGCTAATTAGATCTGAAATCTGTGAAATCTGCTACTTCTAAAAAAAAAAAAACCACCTTACTTCCACTTGACAGGTAATAATGTGGAAGTCAGAAGCATTTAATTTTAAAGTTTCATGCCAGCTCAATTTTTTAAAAATCCATTGTTTTCTGGAGAAGAAAAATAAATGAATAAAACACCCTCCCAAACTGTTGTACTTAGATGCATTGATGTTCCACCAGCCTTCCAGTGCAGAAACTCCTGTTAACCCAACTGTGGTAGCCCTGTCCCAAGCTTTTCTTGTGGCTCTGCTGCTGCAGAAATCTTGGGTATATTCTTGCCTTTGTGGATTCTTGTGGATTCTGGGCCTCAAAGGGGAATCTATAAACTTAGCTGGGGCATGTTGTATGGGCCTATGCTAAACGCCAGTAGGACAATATTAAATTGAAAGTGAGAGTGTACAGGAATGTTCTTTACTGACAATGCAAAAATGTACTGATTAGGATACAACTAATGTGTGTCCTTTTTCTTCTACTCTTACAAACATGGAATTGTAATAGTTCTGCCTCCTACTTTGTAAATGTTCGATAGTTTATAGATTAAGTGTTAAGTTTTATCCTGATGTAAAAAAGTTTTAAATATATATTTTTATTTTTAACTATATTTTCCATAAAGACAAAAAAGATAATTTTGTACTCTATGCAAAACATTTGTGCAATATTTCACAGTGATGATTGTCTGTATATCTGTTTTCTCAAATACAAGTTTTTAACTTTGTTGTTCATCTCATTCTTTTAATAGGGCACTACTTATTACTTCCACTGCTCAGCGGCAGGACTTTTTTCTCAGCAGCTGTTAATATATTGATGGTACAAACTTCTGTGGTAACAATTGTGTTTACTTTTGATACTTTTTTTTTCCTATGTGACAACTCCACTGAAATAAGTAGCTAGAATTGTAACAATGTCTTTAATTATAACTGACTGAGGGTTTTACGGGCAGGTTATCCAGAGCCATAGCAGGAGTTACTGTGGAAGTACAGTGTTACAAAGTGCACTCTGCTTTTGTCACCACAGCTGCCCTGCTTGTGCGTTAAGTTATTTATGGAGAACGATTAGGAATATAAAATGTGGTTATTTTTTTCCCTTAAGTGTGAATTTTTGACAGCATTACTTATTGGAAGCTATTATTATTATTATTTTACTTCAGCTTATACTTAAATAACTCAAACTCTAGCTTAGATGTGACTCAGTAATGGTTCCCTTTGGTTGCAGTAGCTGTGCCTGCATTGTCCCTGTACTCACTTTCAGTCCCTCGCGTTCGCAGTGAGGCGCTATCATTCACGGCGGGGAGGGCAGCAATTAACTGTAGTTAATTAACGACAGAATGCCGTTTTGGAGACAGATCTTTCCGACTGCCGCTTGACGGCTCTGTCCCGGCCCCTACCACCGTTCCCACAGGGCAGCAGCCGCGCTCGGCGCCTCCCCGCTGTGGCGGCGGGGCCGAGGCAATGGGCGGCGCGTCCCCGCCTCTCGCCTCAAGATGGCGGCGCCCGTGGGGCCGGTGAAGTTCTGGAAGCCGGGTGAGGGCGGCGGGGCCTGGGTTGGTGGGAGGGCTCCCCGGCCTCCTCCGCTCCCCCGGGCTGCCCCCAGCCGCTGAGAGCTCCGTGCCCTCGGCCTGGACGGACCCCGGGGCCCTGCGGGGATCGAGGCCGGCGGCAGCAGGGGCTGTGCGGGAGGGGAGCCGGGCCGTCCTGCGGCACCTCTCGGGGCGCTCCGTGGGCTGCTGACACCACACAGGAGGGGCCGGGCTGGGGGGGGGTCTGCGAGGGGTCGCTGAGGTGATGTGGGGCCGGTGCAGGGGGTGGCAGGGACACCTGGAGAAGGGGAGGCTCGGGGTGTGCCTCTGTGCACAAACTGTGCTGGGGGAGCGGGGGGTGCTGGAGCAGGTCCTTGGTGGTGCCCAGGGACAGGACAAGAGGCTGCTGAGCTTCCTAAGGACCCCAGGTGGGCTGGGGAGCGGATAGCAATCAGAGGCATTGCTGACGCCTCTTCAGGTTAGGTCAGTAGGCTCTGAATTTTGCTGGGCAGCTCTGAGTAGGGACTAACTGTTCTTAAACAGCGGGAGAAGCCCAAACAAGCAAATCCTACAAAACTGGAGGAGCCTTCTCTTTGCGCTCAGGCTTCCCCAGTTGAACGTGCAGCCCTGGTGATACGTTCATCAGGAACGTTCATCAGGAACGTAGCATCCCCCCAGATGATACGTTCCTTTACTGAGATGAGTTTTAGCTTCAGGTTTGCTTACATAATTCAGTATTTGTGGTTGTCAGTAGTTTTATGTTAATTTGCAGCAGACATAAATCAAATTTGAATTACTAAGGTAGATACAGAGCTGGTGAGTGGCGTACCTCATAACCTGACAAGGCTCATTTAAAGATTCATACACTTATTCAAGAAAGATACTTCATTTGAAAGAATTCCTGCTTGTGTTATTGAATGCTTTTGATTATTTTCTTAGAAAAGTTGGTCTTTTGATGCATGCTGCTATGCATGATTCTTCTTTGTAAGGAGCATACTGATTCTGGCAGTACTGTGACGCAGCTGACAGAAGTGTGTTTTTCCCATTAAAATTATGTCATTTAGGCACAGAAGGTCCTGGTGTCAGTGTTTCAGAAGAGAGGCAGAGTCCTGCTGAGAGCGGTGGTGTAACTATCATCTATAATCCTTATGCTTCCCTTTCTATTGAACAACAAAGACAAAAGCTGCCCGTTTTTAAGGTACAGAAGTTCTTTTGGGAACACTAAATCTGTTGTGTGGTGACTGGCTTTCATGGTTTTCTTTTGAGAAAGAAGCATACAAACATTGTGCAGCATACAGCAATAGTTGCGTTTCCTTTAGGCAGGAAATTTCCTGCAAAAGTTTATTTCCTTTATGCAAGTCTACAGGCTTTGTAGATTTAAGTTACTATGTGTTGTATGTATAATGCATCTAAATTTCAAAGTATGACTTAACTTTTGACAGTAAGTACTCTGTAAAATGAATTTACTGTGCCATTATGTAACTACTGTAATGTTAATTTATTATTTTTGTACAAATCTGTTTTTGAGATTAAAATGTCACTTTTTCAGCTAAGAAATCACATACTTTATCTAGTGGAGAACTATCAAACTCTGGTGATTGTTGGGGAAACAGGATGTGGGAAATCAACGCAAATTCCACAAGTAAGTGTGCGTTCAGCTCAGTAAAATCAAGTATTCCCTCAGGGAATTTTACATGAAATGTTGAAACAGCATTCCAGAACTGCACTTTAAGAGTGGGAATTTACCAGTGCTTTTTCCTGTGTGTGAACAAAAGGAGAGAAAAATAAAGCTTAATTTTACATAGCAGGAGCCCATATATCTGTAATACAAAGTCTTCTTTCGCTACAGTGAAGGACCACACAAAACAAGATTACGCTGGTACAAATAGTAGTTACTGTGCTATAGGAGGTGTCCTTATTCTGTCTAGCTGAAGTTTAAAATGTTGTAGAGAATATGTTTTTGAGTAGGAAAAAAAGTGCAGGTTTCTAACGAGCTTTGCTCTTGGAAATTTTTGAAGTACATTTCTGTATTTTCTTAAAACTTTCTCTGTTGTGACAGGAATGAAGAAAATCCAAGAATATGTAAAAGTTAGTTCTTGGGTTTAGTTTGAATAATTACAAGCTAATGATGAATGCCATCTGTTTCAGTGTGACCACTGGAGTTGTGCTGCCTAGTTTTGTTTTCCTCAAAGAGATTATAAAATAAAGAGAAGAAAAGGGAAAAAAATAAATCAAATTGAGACCCAAAGAACTGCTTTTAGAATGCTTTCTGGAAGCTAATGTGCTTAGGAAGTAATATTGTACTGTATTGTTTTTAATGGTGAGATGAATAATGCACAGTCTCCAAGTAACCGATTTGCCTAGGGTCATGCATCGCTTTGTGTCAGAACCAGAAAGAAATGTAAAGTGTGGAGAACCAAAACCTTGCTGTAATCACAACATGGGTGACTCATTTCTTATCCTTCATTTTGGTTTGCAGTACCTAGCAGAAGCTGGCTGGACAGCCGAAGGAAGAGTTGTTGGGGTGACGCAGCCTCGTCGAGTAGCTGCTGTTTCAGTGAGTTTCTCCCCAGTTTTTTCACTTCATTGTCACTGTAACCTCTGATGTCTTGTCATTCCTGCTTCTCAGCAAAACTGCTAACTCTGTGAGCTCCTGAGTGAATAGACATTTCTGCTTCTCTTCCTTCCAGAATTGCTGGTACTATATGCTGAATTCAACCTGATTAGTAGGTCTTGCCAAAGATTCCAATCCCAGAATTGCAGATGTAAAAGCTTAGAAATAAAATTGAGTTGCATCAGCAGAACCGTACAGGGAGTTAGGACTGTGCAAGGTTGAGCTGTGTTTGACTCTCAGCTAGAATAATGCTTGCATAACCCCTAACTGCTCTCTGAAAATAAAGTAGTGATGCAAATCTGTGTGCAGTAACACTGCCAGTGGAGGAAATGGGAGGTTGTGTACCTCTTTTTAGCAATTTATACCTGATTTCTTTCTATAGAAAATTGAGGTGCCTTTTTGTAATCCTCATTTTGCCTATTTTTTGTTAATGGCATTACACTGATTTACTGCAGTTACAGTTTATGTCTCTTGTAAAAATGTAGAAGATTGGGCAGTTGTCTACCTGGATGTATCATCTCATCAGCTGTCTTTGACTAGGTCCACTGCGGTTAGGGAAACAGTCCCTAGCAGTGAGCTGCCTCTTGAGCTTTGGGCATTCTGCCTGCAGTGTCCTTCCTTTTCCCCTTCATAGGACATTCATCTGACATTGGATGGTTCTACACAAGATGTTGCATATACTGCAATGACGTCCCCTGGCAAACTTATTTCTCTTTTCCCTTTTATCTTTGAGAATGTTATTTTTAAGTCTAAAATAGGATTACTCAATTAGCGCTTAGCATATAGTCACAGTAGGATTTTTCTTTAAGAATGTTGTTGCAAACTGCCTGTGCTATTTGACGGTTGCAGGGAGATGAGAGACATTGATGATTTATTGGTTTGTCTTGAACTGAAACTTTTTTTTTTTTTTAATTTTATTTTAAAATTTTACCTGCTTTCTCAGCTAGGACTATGGAGGCTGTCAGAAGTGAAGAGCAGTAGTTGCAGAGACGCAAGATGTAGTTTAGAAGTTCCTGAAGTTCTGCTTGTATAACTCAGGCTGACAGTTATCCTGAAGGTTTGCCTGAAAGTGAAGGAGTGTAAAGATTCTAAGTGAAAATGAATTCGTTGCTTACCAGTATGGTTTATAATGTCATTCAAATGACTGAAGGTAGCTTGCTGTTGGAATTTAAAGAAAACTAATGTATGCATTCTGAATTTTTATTGTGTTTTCAGGTTTTAAATGTCTTCTGCACTTTGCTGAAATAATAATCTGATAATACATAATATTAAGTAGGATAAGTCTAAGTGATTCAAGATTTAGCTAAATGAGCTCTTGGCTTTAAACTGGCTCAGAGATCTACTGTTCCAAAAATTGTTGTTGCTTTTAATTATTCTGCCATTTTTCTGTCTGATTTCTGCACAGGGGATTCTGTATTACGAAATGGAGAGTAGCATCTTCACGTAAAAGAAAAAAAAAAGTCTGAGTAAGTTCAGGGACAGATCAGCTTAACTGATGACTTTTTTTCTGTGTGCTATGTACCTCTTTGCATGCGGTGTTCTTAAACTGTGTTCCCACAATTGCAGGTATGGAGCCCTTCCCCAGCTTTGTGACTGATTGAGGAGCTGCTTTTGTAGGTCTCTCAGAGTCCTTATCACAAAGAAGTACTTCTGTAGCTTTTCTAAGTGGAAGCAGTGTGAAATAGATTCAAGTTATATTGAAACATCTTAAAAGTGTTTACCAGTTCTATATTAGGTATGCATTGTGGTGTGAAACAGAACTCTGCATTTCATTAAGAACAAGTAGTAGTTCTTCAGAAGCAGTAGCTCTATTCCTGTTGTAATGTCAATTCCCTACAGACAAAACGATAATAGAGTGAAGAAGTTTGCTGTGAGTTGTCTCTTGTTTATGCGGATCTCTTTTCTCAGGTCGCAGGCCGAGTTGCTGATGAAAGGGGTGCAGTGTTGGGTCATGAAGTTGGATATTGCATTCGGTTTGATGACTGCACGGATCCCCAGGCTACAAGAATTAAGGTGAAACAGTATGTGGTTCCTCTGGAAAGTTTAGCTGAAACTCTTAAAATGCTTTTGCAAAATTAATGAGAACCTTGTAATGCCCAGTAAAGAGAACAGGTAGCATTTCTGGTTTTCAGGTGGGTACCCCAAGAGTGTGCTTAAATGGTTGTGGCTCTCCAGATCTTACTAGGATATGTTCTGTTCTGCTGGTCTGGCAGCCACCTTTTTAAAGTAAAGGAGATTTTCAAGTTAGTTGTCACTAGCTATCGATGCGGTGCTAGTGTGACCTGATAAACCACTCAAAGTCATAGCGAAAGGCTGCAGTGAATCAAAGCTGAAGTATTCTCTCCACCCTAAAAATAGATTTTGATTAAAAGTGCAAATAAAAGGGAAGATGAGCAGGCTAACTGAGAGTAATTTAATATGGATTAAATAGCGAGATTTGCAGCTGTTCCTTAGCCCTCTGAGCAATATTTTGCTTGTGTAGTGTACAGACGAGAGTTTGCTTTAGTTACATCAGAAGAGGAATGAGGGTGAATGAGAACTTAGTCTTTGGATTTTTATTTTTCTGAGGCTAAGAGCAGTTTGAAAGAGATAAAGATGCTTATTCATTTTTGATGATGATGATTCATCATTTGGGGTTGGAAATTTGGAGATTTTTACCTTGACAACAAGTTCTTGCCCAATTGAAAGTCAAAGTTGGAGTCCTCAGTCAAACTCTGCTTGATGCCTATGTGAAGCTGGTTTCTTTCCACTGGCTAGTAAGAAGAAATTACTAAACGAATATGTATTTTGTTGGAATGTTAAGGCTTGCATTCTGGTCAGATGCCTGATTGCTGTTAAGTAGTTTGCTTTGAGAGAGTCAAAGCTGGACTGACACAGAGAATGTTATCTGTAGAAGAGATTGTCATGTTACAGACGAGTGTGAAGAAACTTCTATTGCAGCGTTCCAGTGCTGCCAGTCCATTATATTTTCATTGTGAAAACAACTCATTTTCAACAGTTCAATACTGATTAAATACCAATCTCTCTGCTTATCTCCAGGCTAATACTCAGAAATAGATTTGTCTTCTGTAGCTGGAAGTAGATCAGCTTAATAGATCGTTAGAAAATGAAAGACAAGTAAAACTTCAGGCAAAAATTGTTCATACCAAAAAATCACATGGGTAATTAGGACTATCTGTTAGGGTGTGTGCTGTTCATTTGTTTTTTAACATTTTTCTTTGCTTTCACTTTTAGTTCCTAACTGATGGTATGCTGGTGAGGGAGATGATGGCTGATCCTCTATTAACAAGATACAGGTAAGGAAACATGGAATGATGCTTTTGATTTTTTTTTGATTGATTTTTTTTTTTTTTAGGCTGAGGTATGATAAGTTAAATAAAAAGATGTGAAAATTATTCAGGAGATATATGTTGTAAAGCCTGTTAGAAAATCAACTGATCATTGCAATGCCAAACCCAGCAGGATTTGGTGCTGTGATTTTTGGAACAAAATATAAATGTACCTTGTAGAGTCTGAATTGATTCATATACTAGTTTTAAACTCATTTTTTTTTTCTTTCTTATAATAATAATTAATAAAACAAAACCACAGGCTTATTCTAAACAAAACCTCTGCGGTATAGTGAAGATAAACCTTGCTTCTTCCACCCCTTTCCAAAAAACAGCCTGAATAAACATCTTGTATGTACCACATGCATTAGCTACTTTTTCCCTCCCATTTTGCTTCTGTTCTCTTTATTTTATCTCCACATTTTTTTAAGGGGCTGTAAACACTAATAAGCCAGCAACAAATTTCAAACAATGATATTTCATAGAACATAGGAAGACAGTGATTCTGGTGTTAATCTAACCATTTCTAAAATCTCATCTTTCTGCTTTATTCACAGTGTGCTCATGCTGGATGAAGCCCATGAGAGGACTCTCTATACAGATATTGCCATCGGCCTACTAAAAAAGGTTTGTTTGTTTGTTTTTTAGTGTCCTCTAACCCTTTTCATTGCTATTGTTTTTGCTAGACCTCTGGTCTTGATGGCTGATTAGTGCGCCCATTTGAGAGAGGGAGGTTTCTAGTTCATTTATTTTACAGCCCATTGTACATTATACATCTGACACTCGGGTTGCTCTTCTTCCTCCCTGTAAGGCTGCCTTTTCTCTCTGTGGTAATAGCAAAAAGACAATCTTGGTTCTGCTGATGATGATCATGTGAAGTAATCTCACAGGGAGCTGCTGACTTTCAATCTACTAAGGGCCTCACTACCACCAGAAATTAAGAGTAAACTGTGATTACAGACTGAATACCCCCAGTTGGTTTTTACTCTTAATTATATAAAGCTCCACACACAGCTCTCTGGTTGATGCTCAAGGAGCCTGCTTCTAGCCTTATACCTCGGAAAATAATTTTTACTCTGGATGTTCTTGCTCTCTTTGATACTAGATTCAAAAGAAGCGTGGGGATCTTCGACTGATTGTAGCTTCAGCCACCTTGGATGCAGAGGTATATCTCTCAAATTTTGTTTTGTAATGAAGTGACCTGAAGTGGCAGCTTTCCCTCTGTTTATATACAGCTTGTCTTCTGTGTTGCTTTCTTCTTGTGAAGTATTGCTTCTGTTTGAGGGGTGAAGAGGGAACGAATGCAGGAAAAAAATCTGCTACAGTTAGGTTGCTGTGTTTGCTTTACATATTGCTTTACATATTACATTACCAAACTTCTTTGGAAGTAAGTTTAAATATGAATTTGTTTTTCATATATTCATGGCTTTTTTTTTCATCTCAATGGTATTGTATAAAAAGATGTTCTTTTGGCTTAATCTAATCTAGTAAGAGACATTGGTTTAGTTCTGTTTTACTGATAGCAATAATTCGAGACAAACATAGACCATAAAAATAAGTGACAGACAAGGAGGTTTTATTTCAGTGAGAAATAAACTCTGTGATTGACTTGCAGCCTCTGGGAATTTAACTTACTAAAAATGTCATTAGTTTAACTTTGAGTAAGAACAGAGTAACTTTGAGTAAGAACACCTACTATTTAATGAGATACTCTTAAACATGCTAGGTTGATCAGGTGCCTCCTAGTTCAAGTAGTATGGGATTTTTTCAAACAAAAAACCATTTTCTCTCACCTTTGATTTTGTCAATCTCAGCTGTGTGCCTTCTGTTCCCCAGGCAGAGTCCCAGCCTTTTCAGCCTTTCCTCATAAGACAGCTACTCTGTCTCCTTCATCATGTTCATTGCTTTTCTCTGTACTTCTCTGAACTCCACTGTGTCTTTCATGAGATGTGGTGGTGGGAGCTGCATCTAGCACTGATGATGCAGGTGTACTGAGACTTCCTTAAGTGACAAATACCATATGCAGTAAATAGTGATAATATGCTGTGCTTTGGTAGTACTTACAATACTGTGTATTCTGTATGTTACATTAGAGAACATGACAATGGTCTGCCTTTGCAGTGAGTGTAAAGTATTAGTAATTTTACTCGTTAACTAGTGACTATATACATTTGTTTAAATACAGCGAGTTTGCAGTATCTCTGTGATTAGAGATGGATTATTTGCGTTCTTACTCTTCACTCTTGTGTATTTAAATATTTCATGGTGCTAAACTTAAAATGTATAGAAGTGTCTCACAACACAAGTCCAGAACTTACATAAATCAGCTTAACTCTGCTTTTACAAAGAGAGATCTTGGTTTTCAGTTGAAACTGTAAAATTTACTTATTCATCCAAAAAATATAGGTGAGAATGTGCAAGCCTCACTCAAACTTGTAAGAACAATAATTTCTATGTTCTACTTAGCTTCAGTAGATCCAGTCAAAAAGATTACACATCTACTTTTTCCAGTGCCTGAATCCCAACCAGAATACAAAGCAACAAAATCTTTTTTTTTTTTTAATTTAGTACTTTATCAAAAGACTGTCGAATTTGTGATATGTCGAGTAATGTAGTATTTTGACTTCTTATTGTCTTGAGGTTTCTCCCTCACTTCTTTGAATTTAAAACTGAAAGTGTTTGTCTTTATTTTAATGTAGAAATTCAGGGACTTCTTTAATCAAAATGACACCGGTGACCCCAGCAAAGATACCAGCGTGATCCTTACTGTGGAGGGGAGGACGTTTCCAGTGGACATCTTTTACTTACAAAGGTGTGTTTCTCTTTGATCTTCTCAGTGATGATTAGGAGGGTGTCTGACCGTGGTATCATTTTTGACTAAGGTCAGAAACACAAACCAGTAGTAAGGAGGTGTAATGTTTGATTTGGCAAACAGTCATTCTTTCAAAATATTTTCATAGTCTTCATACCAAGAAATTAAGGATATAAGTGCAGTGTTGTTTTCAGATTGAATGATTCTTCTGGCTTTGTGAAGAACAGGAACATAAGTACAAAAGTGATGAAACAGTGAAAGCTGTGGACGAATTGAAGGGTCTTTTCTTGATCCATCAGTTTCTTTTTGCAATAAATGCATATAGCTTCTTGAAAGCCCCTGAAGTGGAAATCATTAAGACAGAATTCTCAAAAGAACCTTCTAACTCGTGTACATGAATTCACTTTTGTACAAACAGCTCTGATCGTGTCAGTTCACTCTGGGGAGATGCCCCAGTTCTTGGATGTGTTTGGGAACATGTCTAATAAATGGTAAATTGATTGTATGAAAAATATGATAATCCTTACGGTTACATTTCTTTCCTTAGAGCAGGCCCATGGTCATAGTTGTTATACATTTGAAGTAAGCACTTGCATATTTGCTTGGAAACACAGCATTAAAAAAAAGCCCTTGAAATGATGGGATGTTGCTTACAGCAGCAAAACACATGTAGAAAGACTTTTTTTAAACTCACATTGCTGTCAAGGAAACAAATGAATTGTCAAAGGCTGATTTGTAAGAATACATCCTGAATTAAATGTGCATGTGATGTACAGTGTCCAAAAGCTAGCTTTTTATTCTACTCTTACATAAGCGAGGCATCTGTACTTACTTTTCTACTAACATCTCTGCTGTTTTTTTCTCCCCACAGTCCTGTTCCGGACTATGTAAAATCAACTGTGGAAACTGCAATGAAAATTCACCAGATGGAGAATGATGGTGATATACTGGCATTTTTAACTGGCCAGGTATAGACAAAAGCAATTTTTTTTTTTTTTTTTGCTTTACAGTGCTGTATTGTTGGCTTTGCAAAGTCTCCATCTTCCCCTAGCTGTGCTTACTTTACAGTTGTTAAAGA
This sequence comes from Netta rufina, assembly GCF_964035555.1. Lineage (NCBI taxonomy): Eukaryota > Metazoa > Chordata > Aves > Anseriformes > Anatidae > Netta > Netta rufina. The sequence continues at coordinate 5,345,760 of NC_140140.1, forward strand.
TGGTGAGCCTTTCTGGGTCAGTGGGACCAGAATTAGGCCAGTCCCAAGGACTTGCAGAAAATGTAATTAGGTCTGAATTTATCAGAGCTAGTAATGGTTAACATTTTCCCTTGTTTAATGCTGTATGGTTATGGCCTTGTTGATAATGTGGAACAGCTTGTTTCTTGGTGCTAGTCACACCTACAAAGTTGTTAAAATTGACAGTGAATCATCATTAATAGGGCAAATGGAATTTTCATTTGTTAGGCTTAAAATCTGAAGTCTTTGACAGGAAAACAAATTGCTATGAGATCTGCGAGTCTCTTTTGCTCTGTTTGTGCCTGTCAGCTCGCTTTGCAGCCCAGAAGAGTGAATGGGAGGTGGCTTATGGTTCTTCCAGTGCAGAGCAAGCTACCTTGAATAGCTTCACTAGCGTCTTGCGTGTTTCTACAAAAAAATTTTCATTCCCGTTATTGATTCGACTTTGAAAAAGTGAATTTGATATATGATAAGGCAATGTCTAAACATCTTGTTGTCTGTATTTTTTTTTGAGTGAGATGCCACAGTTGATCTCTGAATGTAATCTTGGAGAAAATGTGAGGACAGGTGTTAATGCTGGTACTGTGTCATGCCTCATCAAGATGCACAGCACAGTCAAAATACGGCCTCTCAATTTGCTCTCTCATGCATTGAAATGCACAGAAAAACAGGCCTGCTTCCTCCTTATTGAGCTTTGTTCAGTCCTTCCTTTGCGATTTTTCTCATGAATTTGTGAAGGAACGCTGTTTTGAATAAATGGATATAAATATTTTATGTAAATATGTATTTCATATAAATGGCAATTAATATAAGAATATTTCAAAGTTGAGGGAGCTATTCATGTGGTCCTGGATTTTGAACAACTAAAACTATATTAGGATTACTTTTGTGCGTTTTCTTTACAGGTGATAGCTGAATGATACTAAAGTGAAAACTCCCTCATGCCCTTTTTTGTCTTGCTGTGGTTCTAGGAGGAAGTGGAGACTGTTGTTTCTATGCTTATAGAACAGGCTCGGGCCCTTTCTCGTACTGGAATGAAAAGACACCTCCGTGTTCTCCCCATGTATGCTGGGCTGCCTTATCCGGAGCAAATGAAGGTGTTTGAGAGAGTTTCTCGCAATGTCAGGAAGGTACAGTTGTAATTTGTCTTCATTTCTACCACCCAGAAGGGCGTCTGTGTTTCACAGGTACCATATATAGTATTCACATCACAAGACTGTTGTGAACTTCTATGGAGGAAGATTTTTTTTGCATCTCCTGATAGTGCCTGTCATTTTCATAATGCGAACCGAGAACATGTTCTCTGGCTTCCCTTTTCATCTTCTATCGTTCCTAGGTATGTTAGCTCTAGCTCTCCTGTCTACTTCAGCTCTCAATTTTTAAGAGCCTTTTTACATGCCACATATATCTGTATCCACTTGCAGCTTTTGCTTATATCAAGTTGCAGCTTCTTACGCTCTGAAGTCTTCTGCTTTCACCTGTTTTCTTTCCTTTCTGTGGACAGCCTATGTCTATTTTCTATTAGTAAAGGAAAAAATAATGACAGTGGGTAAATCCTCTGTTTTCACTTAAGATACAAGTTAAGACTTGCTTGGCTTACATAGAAAATGCTTTGTTTTGACTTCTGAAAGTCTTGTTTGGATGTTTAACGTCACAGAACTATCATCTAATTGGTCACAATTATTAGTGCTTTCTGCTTAGGCAGAGCCTGTGTTGGGGCTGAGATAAGCTGACAATTACCCAGGGGTGAGTTGTTATACTTCTTGTGCCTGCTGGAGTCTAATGAGTAAAGCTGTTCATCTGATGTTGGAAAACATTGAGAGATAAGTACTTATTTTCTCTCCTGGATATGTCAATTAATTGCCAAGACTTACTTTTTTTTATTTTCAGGTGAAATAAGGATTAAAATTCCCCTTGTCAGCAGGGAGCAATTATTTTTTAATATTTTGGGACATCTCTGCAGGAATACTGAACGTAGAACAATGAATCAGCTCTGCCCCCCTCTTATCTCCTGCCCTGCACCAGTGTTACAAGTAATAGGTCACTGTAACTGAGAAGCAGAGAGAAGATATTTTAGTTCACTACATAGTAACATTCAATTTACAGTCAGATTATGGTTTTCTTTGTAAACACAGCCAAGTTCTACTGCTTTAATGAAGGGAGAATAAATCTGAATAAGAAATTAATTGTGAAACTGTAAAAAAAAAAAAACAAAAAACAAAAAACAAAAAACTGGGCTTACTTTAAACTGACAGCTATTTCTGCTGCATCTGCTGTATCCTTTTATGCTGCAGAGTGTGTTGATTGGAACAGTCATGTTTGAGATCTTTCAATCTCAAATGGTGGCTTGTATTTCAGTCCTGGTGCACTGATGGTAGGGCTTGAGAGTGTAATGGAGATTGGGGCATCTCACAGTATCCTCCTTGTGTTCATATCTGCAGGTGATTGTAGCCACCAACGTTGCTGAGACTTCTATCACAATTCATGGAATTACGTTTGTAATTGATTGTGGCTTTGTGAAGCTTCGGGCCTATAATCCAAAAACAGCCATTGAATGCCTTGTGGTGGTGCCAGAGTCCAAAGCGTCAGCTAATCAGAGAGCAGGGCGTGCCGGACGGAACCGCTCTGGAAAATGTTACAGACTGTTTACAGGTCAGTAATTTGTGTAGGGAAGATGAACCTGCTGGTATGACTTGTGTTTTGTTTTAGCATTAGCTAAAGGGAACCAAAACTGCATTTTATTCTTTCAGCAAGAGACAGAAATTTCCCTTCATTATTCCTTTGGCATATTTAAAAGTGCATTGTTTGTATATGCTAAGCATTGGAAACTGAATTGCTTTTATGAAACAGAAATACAAACTGAGCAGGGAAAGTGCAATGAGGTTGCATCAACATTTCAGGCTTGCACTTGCTGACACCTTTCAGAGTGACAAGTTTACTCAGTTTACCTTTCTTGGTTAAAAAAGAAAAAAAAACTACCCCTGTTTTGGTTTCTGAGGCTTTGCTTCACATGTGACACTCTCTTCTGTGACTAAAGTTCCCTTTAGACTCTGTGTTTAATAAAGGATTCATCAGATGGTTGAGAAAAACTTCTTTATGCAGTTTCTTTTTCAGAGCAATAGGTGCCAACCCCAAATGCTGTCCTGAATTATTTAGGCTGGCACTGTAGAAAAATAACTGTTATAAATGAATCTGTCAGCCACCTGGCAGTGTGCAGAAAGCTGCAATCCAACTGTCTCTATTCTCAGCTGTTTAATGAGAAAAGGCTTTACAGTTGAGCATGGTAGTTGCTTATGTGCATGAGGTTCCCTCTAGTTTTATTGCAGCTTTGAGGCTTATATCTTTTTTGCAACATACATGTGCTTTCCAGCAGTTGCTGCATTAAACAAAGATGTGATTTATTACCTAAATTTGTGTGTCCAGTGAAGAACAAGAGTGAATGGAATTGCTTTAGCTTTAAATTTAGCAGACGTTTTAATGAACAAGAGCCTGCAGACTAAAGCAAGTGCTTAGTAGATTGTTGAGATTAATAATTTGTCATTAGGTCTTGGTGATACTGTTAAAATAAATCTGTGTGAGATCGGCTTGCAATTCATGAGGTAGTTGTTTGGATGTACTACAGAGCATTTTTCTTGCTGATACATCTTATTTAAAAAAAAAAAAAAGTTATTTCATAGCTGTCTTTCACATGTGTGGTCCTTGCATCTTTCAAAGCACCTTTTCCCATGGAGGTTTGCAGCATTTTTCCATGTGGAACTATAGAGCATTGTTTAAGAATTCAGGTGATACCACTGTGATCTCTTACAACATATGCAGTGGCACTGAGCACTTTTACTCTGTAGGTGGCCATGATGATACTGTGTCCCAGGATTAGTCAACCTTTGTGGTTTTAGTGCTCCTGTCAACATAATCTCTTACATGACTATATTTAAGTTATTTTCGTGTGCCCCAGAGATGGCCTAATGATGAGTGTTTTAAGAAACATTAAAGAAAAAAATAATAAATAAAAGGTGCACTGACTGGACCAAAGCACAGAAAAGGTAAGCTACCTTTGTCTTAGTGAAGGTATGAGAAAGATCAGAAATGGAGGAAGTTTCTGTCTGGACATGAAAAATAAGTGAGGTAAAAATAATGCATTTCTTCTCTTGATTTGGGGTGAGTTTAGCATAGGAATGTGTGTGTAGAAGAGATGAATAGAGAGGTTATGGGGGTTTTGACCTTACATGAAGTGTTTTTCCATGCTTAGAATTTATAGTAAGTATGCTTTAAAAAAAAAAAAAAAAAAAAAAGGCATTGTTGAGTGAATTTGTTTTTCAATCCTTAGTTGTTATTTTCAAAATAACAACTTTTTCAATCCTTAGTTGTTATTTTGAAAATAACAACTAAGGATTGAAAAACAAATTCACTCAACAATGCCTTTTTTTTTTTTTACACTTTAAAACCTCATTGACTTGTATAGTTACTAAAAATAGTATTTTTATATTGAGAACGTGTTTGTTTTGAACTTTTCCTTGTCCCCTTTTTAAAATCAAAACTTTTTTATAGTATTACATCAAACTATGGGAAGAAAAATAAAGTATTTCCAGATTTTTATGAAGAATTTAAATTTCCAATTGAAATGTGGGTCAAGTACAGAATCAGCAGTGTAGATAAAACAGAATTTTCACACTAAAGTAATTTTAAATACAGTAATTGGAGAAACATCAACTTTGAGTTAGTTGTTTTAACACCTGTTTGGTCTTTAAAATTGAATTTGAACTTGAAATGGGTACAGTTCTATCATGTTGGCTTGCCCATGGTAAGAGTTGAATCCCAGATGGCTTTGTTTTCTCCTCCAACAGAGGAAGACTTTGAGAAGTTGCCAAAGTCCACTGTTCCTGAGATGCAGCGCAGTAATCTTGCACCCGTCATCTTGCAACTGAAGGCTTTGGGAATTGACAACGTGCTCAGGTTCCCCTTTCTTTCAGTGAGTCCTAGAAAATGGAGTCTGTCATCTTTCTTCAGTGAGAACAGATATCGTGAGATGACTTGTTGGTAACCCATAGAACCATTAACCAGTAATTATTGCCCTGTTAATTTGGAAAGCATGCCTCGTTGCCTACTATCAGGCAGTAAAATAGCTCTATGGAAATCAGCTAGTACGAGTAATGTGTGTGGCAACTTGGAAATAACTGTTTGTTTTCTGGAGTTTGCTCTTAGAAGTGCTGAGAACAGCTTGGAAAGAAAAACACTTGTAAGGTTCTGCAATACTAACTAGTTGTTTTACACTAAATTTTCAGGGGGAAAAGAAATATCTACAGAACTAAATCTGTCTCATTAAAAAGAGCAATACCAGTTTTTATATTTCTGTGAAGTTTCTAGCTACTCTTATATTGATGACTAAATCTGATACGATAGCATTAGAAGAGAAAGTTAAGAAGCAATTGTTATGGCAGTCACTTCTGGATAAAGAAAGTTTGCCTCTTCTAGCTTGGCCTAATTCTGTATACTGATAGGATCTTGAGAGTGTCATAGTAATCATGATGAGCCTGTTGAGATGGATTTGGCTTGCAGCACTGGTGGTTAATGGAAAGCTGACAGGAAGAGTCTGAGAACTTTTCATTTTGCTTAAGAAAGAAAGTAGATAATTAAAATGTAATGATCTTGTGGAAGAATTTTTATGGAAATTCATGTGTTCTGTGATGATAACTTTTAAGCAATTTTTTCTTCACAGCCACCTCCTGCACAGTCAATGGTACAAGCTTTGGAATTGCTGTATGCTTTAGGAGGTGAGAATATACTTTGCTTTACTTAGTTATCTTACAGAAGTTATGAAAAACATTGTTGATTTGGATTTGGTGATTGGATGGATGTTAATTGAGTTTGCTTTTGAGAATAGAGTAAGAGAAATAGCAGATTTGACCAGTGAAATATTTATTTTTTTATTTTTTATTTTCTTGAAAAGTATTTCAGCCTCCTCCAAATGTACTTTCTTTTACTGTAAGGTTATTCTACACAGGTAAGCAAGCAAAAAGCAGCAGTAACTTTATGGGAGCAACTAAAAATCGGTTAAATGGAGTATAAAACTAGAATTTAACCGTTTAGGTTGCTTAAAAGTGTACTTAGTAGCTATAAGTAGTATATAGTAGCTATAAGTATATGTAAGTACTTATATACTTAGTAAGTACTTATATACTTAGTAGCTATAAGTATATGTAAGTACTAGGCATATTGCCTAGTACTTTTGTGAGAAGATGCGACTATTGAGAAGTTGAGCTACTCTGGGAAAGTTCCCACTGACTGGAAGAGGGGAAACATAACCCCTATTTTTAAAAAGGGAAGAAAGGAAGACCTGGGGAGCTACAGGCCAGTCAGTCTTACTTCTGTGCCTGACGAGATCATGGGACAGAACCTCCTGGAAACCATGCTAAGGCACATGGAAAACCATGAGAATATAATTCAAAGTACTTCTTATTAGTTATTTAATAGAGCATCTTTTTATAATATTTTCTAAATTACTATTCATAGCATGTTCTCAAATTCGGTAGAGGTTAAACGTGTTCATTTTGGTTTGTATTTGTTACGCTCCTGTTGAATACTGCTAACATTAAAATCACACCCTAGCAATAGTTTTATACACAATTTTCAGTTTTGTTTTGTTGTGATTAGCAGAATGTATGTCACCTAATTTTGTTTATCAGAACAGTTCTTTTCTGACAGCTATTTAATCTTTTTGAGTGCAGCAAACTTAAAGCAAAACAAGAAATTGATGCAGGAACAAGTAATCAAAATGAAAGTCTGCTCTACTTTTTAATTAACTGCAAATGCTAAGTTAAGAGTATTTGCTACATAATGTAAACACTAGGAAAAGGGTAGTGTAAAAAAGACTGTGAAGTTTGGAAGCTTCTAGACATTTGGAGCTGGTTTTACGTCACTTACAAATGCCATGTTGTAAGTTTTGGCAGTCAGCACAATTCTAATTCTCATGGAACTGTAGCTCTCTTGGCTGTGATTTTGTTCTGTGCTGATTCATTTCCATCTTGTGAAGGAAGGTTTCACTCAAGGCACTTGGTTCTTGGCAGCCATTTCAAGCTTGGAACAAGTACCTGCACACTGGCTCCAAAGTGTGTTGCAAGGATGAATTTGCAGCCAAAGCCACCTTAGGGAAATGGAGAGGAAAGGTCAATAAACTCACTGATTAGCTGTTTGATGTTTTGGCAAAAGTGTTATGCTCGTGGTAGGTTCACAGGAAAGTGTAGAGCTGTTACTTTGTTGGCTGTCCAGCTTTTGTAGCAAAGCAGAGAAATGCTGATGTTGGTGTCTGAGATGGAAAGGAATGTAGTGCGTGATATAGATTCACTCTCAATTTTTTGCTGAAGTGTAAGGTTTTCAGTGGCTTACTATAGATTTTTTTTTTTTTTTAAGTTGCAGAGTTGAAGCTGCCCAAGAGTTTGCAGGTGCAGTCAGGAATAAATCCCTTATGCAAGTATGAACATGTGTTTCATCATTTGCATTGTAACAGCATGCAAATGTGCAGTTTAGGGTCAGGACCCTATTGTGCCACTGCAGTGCCAACAGAGAAACGTGCAGAGCAAACGCTGTTAAGGCTGAGATAGTTCTGTTGGATAAACACATCACTGTTCTCAGACCGATTATTTTTACAGTGATGCAAACAGATTACATCAGGAGCACCTCTTAGCCTTCTTTGATGCCCCTTTGAAGGTCTCAGTTGGTATAAGTTTTAAGTATAGGTCTCAGCTGGTATAAGTTTTAAGTATAATTTAGGGGAATACAGATAAGTAGGCAAAAAGTGACTTAATTTTTAGCTTTACTTCAGATCCAGGATCTTGGTGAAGATTTGTGTAAGTTATTGCCTATCAGAAACAACCACTCCAGCTAAGCTTAAAATAACTGTTTGTCTCCTTCAGCCCATCACATGTTACTATTGATTGTTACTTGAAGCTTAATCACAAGACTCTTGAATAATTTCTACTATCTATTGAATAAGATTATTAAATAATAATCTTAGCAATATCTTTATATTTAAGCAGAGCTCAGATTTATTTGGTTTATAATCAGGCATATTGCTACAAAAGCATCTGTGCACAAGCTGTATATATTCATGCGTAATTGCTTTAAGATTTATAGAATTCAGCAGAAACCAATGGATTATGGCTTGGTGTACCTGTAGAAAGTTGAAAAGATGTTAATTTCTCCTCTTCCATACTTGGGAACTCAGTTAAATATCTCTAAATGAAGGGCTACTTATTCTAAGATATTAAACTGCAGAGAGATCTGGACAGGTTGGAGAGCTGGGCAATCACCAACCGCATGAAGTTTAAAAAGAGCAAGTGCCGGGTCCTGCACCTGGGATGGGACAACCCTGGCTTTACGTACAGACTGGGCAACAAGACGCTGGAGAGCAGCCCTGCAGAGAGGGATCTGGGGGTTGTGGTTGACAGCAAGTTGAATATGAGCCAGCTGTGTGCCCTGGCAGCCAGGAGGGCCAACCGTACCTTGGGGTGCATCAAGCACGGCATCGCTAGTTGGTTGAGAGAAGTGATTGTCCCACTCTACTCTGTGCTGGTGTGGCCTCACCTCGAGTACTGTGTGCAGTGCCGGGCACGTCACTACAACCGGGATGTGAAACTGTTGGAGAGTGTCCAGAGAAGGGCTACAAAGATGGTGAAGGGCCTAGAGGGGAAGACATATGAGGAGCAGCTGAGGGCACTGGGCCTGTTCAGCCTGGAAAAGAGGCTGAGGGGAGAACTCATCGTGGTCTATAGCTTCCTCGCAAGGTGGAGTGGAGGGGCAGGCACTGATCAATCCTCTTTAGTGACCAGTGATAGGACCCATGGGAATGGTGTCAAGCTGAGGCAGGAGAGGTTCAGGCTGGATATCAGGAAGAGGTTCTTCACCGAGAGGGTGGTCGTGCACTGCAACGGGCTCCCCAGGGCTGTAGTCATAGCACCAAGCCTGTCAGAGTTTAAGAAGCATTTGGACTGTGCCCTTAGTCGTATAGTCTGGATTTTTGGGTAGACCTGTGTGGTGCTAGGAGTTGGACTTGATGATCCTTATGGGTCCCTTCCAACTCAGGATATTCTATGATTCTGTATTAATGGTGGTAGCACTTAAGCCTCTTCTATTGTCCTGGTCAAATGATAGCTAATCATATCTTAATTTTTGCAATTTCTTTTACTTCGTGTTTAAATACATTAACTTTATCACTTAACATAAGCTGACTGTTGTGCCTGCTTCTGAGGAAAATATTTTGACATGTGAAATGTCTCAAAGTGTTAGTGTAGGGGTGTGGTGAGGGACTTACTACATTGTCATAAGAAGTTCAATAAAAGTATATCAAATAATAAAAGAAAGTAACTGCGATAGAGGTATCTATGGCTTTAGGTATGCTGACACAAGTTTTCAGAGCTATTCTCCTTTGAAATGATTTGTGGTTTTGGTTTTCTTTGTGAAACACAGAAACACAGCTGAAGTACAGCTGTGGTTTTCTTGCCACCAAGCAGTCTGACAAATACCATGCTTATATAATGCCTGGGTCGCAGTTATGTTTCCTCAGACTACTCTATGGTTATTTACGCAATCTGTGGTTCTCCAAAGTCTTGCTCCTGTACTCCTCTTAGTCTTCTTGTGTGGCTTCTCTTGTGCGCTGAAATCAAGCTGCCATGCCTCTGTCCTGTACTGCTTCAGCTCCAGTAAAGAGGCTGCAGTTGAAACGTGGCTGCCAGTTCACTAACTGATGCATGAGGCAGGATAAACTGCAGAGAATCTTCAGCAGTTGTGCATCTCTGGTTCAGATTATATTGAATTATTTTTCTCTGTGACCTAAGCATATATAAGTCAGAAAACTGTTTCCATTCCTAGGTGTATTTGCTATATTTTGGCTCTTAATTCTGCTCTTCTGTATGCTTTAAAATTCCGAAAGAAGTCTTTCTGCGCTACTTTTGCCTGTATCACAGATACATTTATTAATGTGCTGCAGGTTTGGATATGCACTGCCGTTTAACAGAGCCTCTTGGAATAAGAATAGCAGAGTTTCCTCTGAATCCTATGTTTGCAAAGATGCTTCTGGAATCAGGTAAGAAGAAAAAATATAAAACCACCTCATACTTTTCTTCATAGTCTTGTGTTGAGTAGTGAATACTGCCTTTAGTAACTGTAGAGTAGTATTAGACATTTGCTAAACTTGAAATATAGTGTTTCATCTTGGCGTGGTGCTTAGTAAAAAGAGTAGTTAAACTCATGGTCCTCTCTGATAGTGTCTAAACCAATTAACACGTCAATAATTGTTAAGTCTAACATATTTGTCTTGTTATTTTCCATTAAAAACGTTCATTTTCATACTTGTGAAGAAAATCCATGAGTTTAGATATTGCATTTTTGTATGCTTTCAAAATACATCATGCTTCTTTTCCTCTTTATTTTGTATGGTGATAAGTTGAATGATAGAAGATTTCATGTACTAAATATCTCCACTTACTCCTCAGGAAATTTTGGCTGCTCCCAGGAAATTTTAACAATTGCTGCCATGATGCAGATTCAAAATATTTTTATGATCCCTCCAAATCAAAAATCTCAAGCTGTAAGTTCAACTGTGTTGTTTTGTATGTTCCATATGTAAGGTATTATACTGATGCTCGTTGCATACTGCAAGTTTACATGAAAATGAAACAGTTTTAAACTCTACCTATTGGTTATAGGCAAAAGGAGAATCTGATTAACAGGGGGAACTTTGGAGTTCCTTGTCAGTGATAAAAGCCTCCTTCTGAGGATTAGAAATGCAGAGGGTTATAATCCAATATTGACCAGCATGAGGGCTTGTTAAAGGATGGGTTAAAAAGAAACAAAATTTAAAAACCTCCCCAAGTCACTTTCCTTTTGAGAGAAACAAACAAACAAAAGTATTAGGATGTAGCAAATTCTTAAAAGGTAGTAAGAGCCTAATTTTAATGCATCCTTCTCATACTTTTGGCATTCCTTTTCAGTTCTCTTTTCTAATTCAAGTTTTAGAACGCCACCTCAATGTAGGTGGGCTAGTAGAATATTGATGTTGCCTAGAACTACTATTCTTTATGGTAAGAATTTTGACAGTCAACGTGGAGATAATGGGAACTGAGGGTATTAGACATGATCATTGCAAAAAATCAATCTGCCTGTAAAAAATATATTTCTTTTTCAGGCCAGGCAACACAGAAAGTTTGCTGTGGAAGAAGGTGATCACCTCACTATGCTTAATGTTTATGAAGCCTTTGTCAAAGTAAGTTGATTCAAGTGTATGTGGATTTGCAGAAATGTAAGGAACTCGAACATCCCCCAGTTCTGATTCTGGAAGTTCTGGATATAGCATCCTCAAAGTTGAGGACTTGCCAAATCTATTAAATGATAGTTCTGCTTTGTTTGTATTTTGCCATAGATCTTGAACAGGAAATAGAAAAAATTCTCTGGTTTGGGTACAGCACAAAATTCTTGTCTGTGGAGAACTGTCTCCATTGGAATTTTTGAACAGGTCTAGGAAAAACATGTATTCAAATTCTCAGTGAAATTCATGTTACCATATCTTTTTTATAAACGTATCCAAGTTTTACTGATGATAAACTGCATCCAAGTCTAGCAATTTTTTAAAATAGTTGCCTCATTGATCAACGCATCTTCTTTTTCAGTATCTTTATGTATTTACCTTAAGGTTTAACAGCAATCTTAGTACTTTTCTGTAAGCTGAGGTTTTACCTATTAGTTTTGAAGTACTATACCTGCTGGGGAGAAGTATGTTTTGCTGGTATAAAGCACATCTGTAATATACTTGCAACAGTCTTGAGTTGAACCAGTATAACAGCTCTACTATTTAAAAAAGTGACTTTCCTCTCCCCAGCTCCCAGGTACTAACCAAAGCTCAGGTACCAACGAAAAATTTGCCTTTTAGATTTTGTACCTGCATAATTCTCTCAGAAGTAGCCAGTTGCAGAGATTCTTGGAGTAAGTGCTGGCTTCTGGAGAAGTAGTGAAAACATTTGAACTAATGAAAACAGTAAACAGAAAAGTTTGTTTACATTTTCAGATTAAAAACAGACTAATTTATGATATAATGCATTTGTGTGTGAAAATTAAATAATTGATGCTTTTCTCTTTGACCACATGTCAAGAAATGAGGAACAGCTATTTGAACATATCCTCACAGTGTTTATTCTGCTGCCATTTAGAAGTTGCTTCAAACATGTTCTGTAATTACTGTTGATTACTAACTCATGTTAGTTGCTGTGTAGGCAGATAATTTTCAGGGAAAAGAACAATAAATAGTGTTGTAGGAGAGAAAAACAGAATGAGACCGTGATCCAAGAGAGATTGTTTTTTGTTTTGCTGGAGGTATTTCACTGTAATTTTTTCTTCTCATTCTACAGCACAGCAAGAGCTCTCAGTGGTGTCAGGAGCACTTTCTAAACTACAAAGGTCTTGTTAGAGCTTCTGTTGTAAGAGAGCAGCTGAAAAAGCTTCTTGTACGTTTTAAAGTTCCAAAGAAGTCCAGTGAAGGTGAAAGTTTGCTTTTTTTTTTTTTTAAAAAAAATAAAAATAAAAATAAAAAAAAAAAACACATGTCCGATACGCTTTGAGGATAGTTTCCAAATTGTTAGTCTGCCTTTTGCTTTTCTTGTAACCTGTTTTTCTCTATGGCCTAAAAATAACATTAATTAAAAGCATATTTTTCTCATAAAAATGACTCTAAAAGAGCAACGTAGCCAGTTTTTATGATTTGAATTTAGTCCAGTCTTCATTAGTTAAGTTTTCCAGCAAGAGATTATCACCATTGATTATATATTTAAAGGACAGATTTTACAAAAATCATAAAAGAAGGAATGGGGTGACCTATTTGACTTCTCAAAAAACACATTTCTTTCTACTATGTTCAAAATGCATGGACATTGGGATCTGATTTCCAGCTGTGCTGTGAGGATGTGGGTGCTATGACTAGTTCCCAAAACTTGTCTCTAACTGCTCTGAAAAATCAGACTTCAATGCTTTGCTGTCGCACAAGGTTGCCCTAAGGACTGTGAAACTATCTTCATGGTGGCAACAGTATTTTTTTTCACAGTAATTTTGACTTGCTGTGAAATTGAAGTCAGAAGAGATTGCAGGGTTTTCTTTCAAGCCTTTGCTATCAAAGTTTGATTGATGAATCAAACTTTTTTTATTTTTTTTTATTTTTTAATTTACATTAATGTTTGTCTGTCAAATTCATCAATATCTTCAGGTGATCCAGATCCTGTTTTGAGATGCATAGTTTCTGGATTCTTTGCTAACGCAGCTAAATTCCACTCTACCGGTGCTTACAGGTAAATATATGTACTTTCATTACAACTGTTGCTTGGTTTAAAAGTTTTGACTGGATAAATCAACAAATGGGTGCTCTTCTAGGCACTTGCAGTAAGAAACATGGCACTTGATTTACTACATCTTTGAAGGCTTGTGTGTTCAAACTACTTCAATTCTTCTCTCTTCTTTTTGGCAAATATGATTAGAATTATTGATAGCAAGAAGCTGGTACTAATAGGAATTATTTGTGTTAATACAAGCAAGTACTGTGTCTTTGTAGTGCTTCAGAGCACTGAATAAAAGCCTGAAACACTAGTTCTTCATTTAATATAGATAGTTTAATGATCTAGAAGAAATCTATAATTTTTTCCTTTTGCCAGGATTTAAGTCTGGTTTCAGCTGAAAGCTGTTCATTAAATGTGAATGTTTTTAGTTTGCTCCAGTTCTTTCGCTGTTGCCATTTGTTAACATTTGTACTGTGGATGGAAGAAACCAAATGTTAAATGATAAATCTGTGCATGATCTGAAATAGTATCTTGCTTTCAAGGACTATCCGTGATGACCATGAGCTTCATATCCACCCCACTTCAGTCTTGTATGCAGAGAAACCTCCACGCTGGTAAGTTAAAGCAACTTGCACTTGCTTTGTGATCTTTAGAAGATGTTTTGAGCATCCAGACATTTTCATGAATGACTTTTTGTGGAGAGAGAGATAAACACAGGTCATGGTTCTCACAGAGATAATTTGGTTGGTGTTTCCCTTGCAACTTTTTGTAGGCAGTATCCAAATAAATCAGGGAAATAAAATGATGTTTAACAATCAAAAAGCTTGCAGAGGTTGGAAAGGAGAGGCAAGTGACCCTTTTAATAGGCACCATGTCTTGCACTGCAAATTGTTCTCCGAGTGGTCGCTGTACCTAGATGTGGCTAGAGTTATGTTGCTTTTATTAAACCTAGTAAGTAAATGTTTTATCAAATAGGTGCTGCAGTATTTGCACTTGGATTCCTGGGAGAGGGCTTAGATATAAATTTCATGATCCAGAATCCTTTGAGATGAGATATGGTTGTTTAAAAGATGACATTAATAGTATTACTTTCCTCTTAGCTGGGATATTACAGTTCCATTTATGCCAAAAATGCTCAGATAACTAGAAATGTGCTTCCAACTGCCAGATCAACATGATGAACCTGATGTATTTGGACTCTTGTCCTGTAGGTGAGAATTTGAAGGGTAAACTTGGCCTGTGTTATCTGTTATCTTGGAACTGGCTTCCTACGCCTTGTGCGTATGGTTTGCAGAAGCGTAACTGATTGGAACTTAGCCATTGGTTACATTGGCTCACAAAACAGAAATGAGTCCAGCTCTCACTTGGTGTGAACTGGACCGATTCTTCAGGGCTGAGTTGAGCAGAGTGCAGCTAAAGTAATTTTTGCCAATGAAACCAGCCTGATCCTCTTCCTTTTTTGCTATTTTTTAACCTCCTGTCATTGCTACTAAAAATAAGACACAAACTGTTTGAAATGATGAAAAGAATGCTTTTCAGATACACTTCTGAAACTTTATAGCTTGCTGAAGATGACATTCTGAAAGAGGTTCTGTTACGGGAGAGTGACAGACAGTAAAAAGAATAAATTGAGAAGAAAATCATCTGTAAAGAAAATCCAGTAGTAGAAAAGCATTGGAAGAATTCCTTGCTCCAGCACACACCTTCTGCAATCTCTTAGTAGAGGGCTCAAGTACTGCAGGGTTCAGTTTTCAAGTGAGGTCAGAGCAGAATCTCCATCCTAGCCTTGGGCACTTCCAGAAATCAGAACTGTGGATAGCTGGAAGCTTTAACTGGTAAAACCTGAAAGCTCTTGTTTGCTTCACTGGCTGTTTGGTGGCAGCAGTAATTTCTTGGAGCTGTCTTCCAAGGCCATGTGGTATTGTCACTGCCAACCCCAACACCCTACTCGCTAAGGACATCTTTTAAGACAGGGGTTTAACTTACCTGGCAACCCTGCTTTCAGTGCTACTTCTGTCTCAGAGCACCTCCTGTGCTGAGAACTTCAGTTTTTGATCTGTTACGTGTGTTCATAGTGTGTTCTTGCTTCTCTTCCTTTGATTTCTCTTTAGTTGGATTGGTTACCATGAGTCTGGCTGCATTTGGCAGAGAATTTTGGACTCTTTCCTATTTGCTTTGAGAGCAAAATATCAATTAACGAGAGACCACAAACCTTGTGGCAGCTTTATGCTTATAGAAGGCAAATAACTTCTGGTTTTGGTGACTAACTGTTCAGAGCGTGGGTTTGTGCTTCCTTGGTAAAATTGACTTTCCCTGCAGAAGGTTATCTTCAGAAATGGGTTGCACACTCTGTTCATGGAGGCAGTAATGAATGAGTCCATGTGACCGTTTCTGAATTTCCTATCGGGGTATGAAGGTGATTTCTTTTCCAAATCCTTATCTTGCTTGCTTGCAGACACCAGGGGTAGTCATGCTGTATTTGTGCCCAGCTTGTTACGGGCACAGGGTTTTGGTGCCTTTGACAACCTTCCTCCTGATATTACAGAATAAGTAATATTCTGTCTTCCAAAGGATTTGCTTTAAGTCCCCTTGGCCCCATTATTTTTATACCTTGTAGCAGTCTGTCGTGGTAGTATGTGAAATTGTTTTTAATGGTAGTCTAGAAATTGTTTTCATGTAGAGCACTCCAAGCAACTGGAAGGAAAGAGGTAAGAGACCATACAAGTTATAGACTTCTTTGTGCTGTGAATACTACCTCTAGCAGCTTGTATGAGAAACTATTTAAATATGCCATTATACACCTGCCTCCCTCATTGCTTTATAGTACATTCTTTTTTCTTTTCTTTCTCCTAGGGTAGTCTACAATGAAGTCATACAGACTGCCAAATACTACATGAGAGATGTGACAGCCATTGAATCAGCATGGCTCTTGGAACTGGCACCTCATTTTTACCAGCAAGGAACGGTACGGAATCGGCATAAAGCCCAAACGGTACCATTGCTGTATTAACAGCTCTTGTATCTGAACTTTTAAGTGCTTTTTTTTTTTTTTCTGTCATCTATGTAACGATACAAAAATTATCCAACCAACAGGCATGATTTTGAAGTTATAAAATAGTATATTCTTCCAGTAAATGAAACCTTGAACTATTTTACACTTGAATGTAGGTGGTTGGTATTACTTCTGGGAGCAGCACTAGGACTGGCAGAGGTCATGCTTTTCACAGTTTTAAGTCTCTGTATGCTTTGCAAATGTTTGTGCAAATCCCAGGCCTTCTGCTCATGATTCAGAGCTGCAAAAGTCAGGTCTGATTTGTTAAAACATGAAATGTCAAAGAATAGCTGCTATTTGTGCAAACCTTTATTTTAAATTCTGTAACGTGTGATATACGTAACTATATACATACATAGAGGAAGAAGAAGAGGAGGAGGCCAGGAGGGGATCTGATCAATTTAATCAATACCTGAAGGGAGGGCATGGGGAAGCCAGAACCAGGCTCTTTTCAGTAACGCCCGGTGGCAGGACAAGAGGCAGTGTGCACAAACTGGAGCACGGGAGGTTCTGTCTAACCTTCAGGAAGTATTTCTTTACTGTGCGTGTAACAGAGCACTGGCAGAGGTTGCCCAAAGTTGTGGAGTCTCCTTGGAGATCTTCAAAAGCTGCTTGGACTTGGCCCTGGGCAATCTGCAGTAGGTGTCCCTGCTTGAGCGGGGGGGTTGGACCAGATGGACCCCAGAGGTCTCTTCCAACCTCAACCATCCTGTGTGTGGTCCTGTTCTTCACAGATATCTCTTAAGTTACCACTTTTTCCTATCATTCTTTAGCTACTCTGCCCTATGCAAATTCATCAATCAAGACGTATTCACTGATAATACTTAATGCCAACCCAGTTTTCACAATTATCTAAATGTTATTTATGCCAAAGCTTCTGATACCATATTGCATGTAGATACCGTACAGGCAAGATAGTCAAATTGTTCTTGCATACGAGTTTCCCATTGGGATTAATATTAGTCATATGAATTAGTGAACTATTTCCAAAACGCTGAGTGAAAAAATGCACTTGCCTATCAGACTGATGCAAAATGAGATTTGTTTGTGCACATGAGCAGCCAGGTTGCAAAAATGCTTGTTTGATTTATACATCTGCTACGCTTTTTTTTTCTTAGAATCTCAGGCTTGCTTTCTTTTACTTCTTGTGTTTTTTGGAAAAAAAAAAAAAAAAAAAAAAAAGAAAAACATTGTGCTGCATGGATTGTCTTAGAACATATGTATGTGGTTTCAGTGTACACCAGAATTGGCATCTGTCCATACAATTGACTTGAGAGGGTGTTTTTTCTTATTTTTATGAATGCTGAGCTTGAAGAATTCATCTTGGTTATCCAGACATTTGCCGTCTATAAATACATTTATTAAGTAGCTGAGTATTTTTTGCCTTTTACTCTATAATACATTTGACAAAGGTAGTAATGACCCTGCAGGGTAGTCCCTCAAGTCTTTAGCTGCTGTTAGACACATTCTGCAAGCATGGTGTAGAAAGATGAGCCAATGTTCGTGTTTTATCTAATCTGCTCCTGGAATAATTCATCCTTTTGACTCACATATTTACGTGTTGAAACATCCCATATGTAACACAACATCTCATTAGGAAATGACCTCTCTGTGGGCTAAAACTCAGTGTGAGGTTTTACTTTAAATAGGTGGTGTTGGGAAATGTGATTCAGTGACTCATAGAATTGCTTTTTGTAAGCGAATAAGAGTTGTCTTGAGCTGTACTACCTACCTGACTGAGAGAACATGTTTTCCAAGGCACCATTACCACTGTTGCAGATGCTCCATAAAATCACCTAACTCTTAGTATTGCCATTCTTTAGATTTGATCTGTTTGCAGGATGAAGTAAGCATTGCATTCATCTTAAAGTAATGGAAGTAACCAAAGGTGGTGCTATTTTTGAGGAAAACTTTTTCAAAAACTTATTCACTTTGGTCAGCCTCTGTTTATCTTCATCAGCCAAAAGGCTTGGATGTATTTATAAAAATGTTTGAAAATCAGATATATATCTGTTGTGTAAAGGTTTGAATTATAGAAGTAAATTTTGTATATGCAAACAATTGCAAGGCACAAAAATTTATGCTGAATTATAGTCATTCAGACTTATACTGAAGAACACATCTTTCTGCTTAAATATTTCTGAAATCTTAGGATTTTTATTCCTACATCATTCAAACAAACAAAAAAAAAACCACACAAATTAGAACTGAATAGATTCTCTGCTAAGACTTTTTCTACACTTTGATTACAGTTTCAGACAATTGTGTTTCATTCCAACTTTTGCAGTGGTTTTGGAGGGTGTTCTTCCATTGCGCTTTTTGGCGTGCCTTTTTCTTTAAGAGAAATAGATTCAAAGCTCTACTGAAACTACAGCTGCAGATTTAATGCTTGTTAAAATCTTATACTTCGTGTATGTGTTCCTGGTGTTTGTGCAGATGCATTGTTTGGAGCACGTCTATCTTTATGTGCATTTTCACATGTTGGCAAGTTGCTTCAGCTGGGGAATTTTCATATGCTTGCAGTCAATACAGAAGTACTAGAAGATGCTGTTTTATATCGAGCCAAAATACTATTTGGGGATGCATGTGGGTTTCTTTTTTTTTTTTTTTTTTTAATGGATTTCATGTATTTATTTTAGCTTTGTCAATAATAAGCAGGGCTTGGGAACGGTAATATTTGTCTAAGGATTTATCTAATTTTATGATTAATAACTGAAAACATTCTAGTTGAACTTTTTTCTATTTGTGGTGTATGTGCTATGAAGTTTTTTTTCTTTTTGCAGCATCTTTCCTTGAAAGCCAAAAGAGCTAAAGTGGATGACCACTGACTTGACATGACTTGTGACAGCAGATGCAGAACCTACCAATGACCTGAAGCTGGCTACAGTCCATTCAGCAGTTAGTTCATTACCAATTTGATCCTACATAAAGTTAAATGTTTAAATGCCTGCCAGGATCTGTAGGGGTTTATGCATGACCAGTACATTGTAAACCTATGTAGAGCTTGCATTGTGGACATTTTATTCTTTGCCTAATTGACCACTGTTGTTAATCTAGGCATGTTGCTCCTTTTAATAAATAGGCAAACAACAACAACAATAAACAAAAGTAAGAGGACATACAGGACCACAAAAAAGCCTTCAAGAGGGAAGCTGATTTCCTGGAGTGGTACGGCTGCCTTATGAGAGTGGGGAATAGGGTACCCTGCCTCCTATTACCTAGAGCACTGTGACTACTACCGGCCAAACTGAGACTGACTCCTGACAGCAGGTAGCTCAGGGCAAGGAAGTCGCCCTTGAAATACAAGGGACTGCCATGGAAATGTTGATTTCATGTTGGACCATCCCGAACTGGTGCAGCTTGTGCTCCCAAGCAGTAAAAGTCTCCTGCCTGAAGCTGAGCTGCCCCTTGCTTCCTTTGCTGTAACAATCCTATAGAAAGTAGCATAATATCTAAAATGTCTCATTTCCGTACTTGAGAATAGTTATTTGAGGAGGGGGAGGAAGAGAAACAGCTCAGCCTTTCTAAGAAGGATTATTTTCTTTTTCTCAGTCAAGGAACTATATATTTGTTAACAGTTATTCAGATTTGCAGATGGGGCTTTACGTTTTTTTTATTATTCTTATTTCTAACAAGAAAAAGCTGTTAGCCTCTTTTGGCTTGGAAATCCCAGAAAATATCATCAGGGAACACGTTTTCTAGTGTCTCATTCAGCAAAGATGAATATGTTCTGTACTTTCCTAAAAGGGAACACTGTGTGTGTATGTATACACACACATGTATGTGTATGTGTGTGTGTGTATATATATATATATATATATATATACACATGTAAATAAGAAAAAAGGATTTGTTCTTTGCTGCCTGGGACTGCATGTGTTACTGCAAGAGAAGGATGCTCTGAACACTTCCTGCTTTAACCAGAATTCCATGGCTACTTTTCGGTAAAGAACTGTATTCTTTGTGTTTTAATAAAATAGCTTGTATACATGTATTTATTTTTTCCTACTCTATCAATATTTATTTTAGAAAGGCACAACATATTGTTCTAAAACTTTATTTTTGTAAGGCAATTGATGTGATGAATATTTTGGGCACATTAGCTGTGATTTTTTTTTTTTTTTTTAAAAAAAAAAAAGCAAGAGTATGTAAATAGGCAGAAATTTCTATGTAGAGTAAATGCCTTCCTCATAACAGGACTGCCTTGAAAACTGTGAGAGCTTCTTTACTTTCTCCTTTACAAACACCTGCAGAAAGAACATGTTCTGTCATGTGCAACGTGTTGTCTGTGCAGTGTCTCCATACTGGTTGCCAGCACAAAAAGATGGACCAGTCTCAACGTAAGCCACCAGCAGCACGACAAACCACGCCACCTTCTTTGTCTTCCCTGGGATCCTCACCTTTGTATTACTTTCTTAGAATGGAAGCTCTTTGGGGCAGGGACTGTCTCCTAGTCAGAGCTGAGAGCATTGCTGGCGCTTATTGAACATAATCAACTTGCAGGTTTTTTTCTGTCAAAGGATCAGAGAATGAACTAAATATGAAGACTTTTCAAGTGTCTGTGTCGCTCCGTCCTCTGGAAATATTCTTACAAAAAATAAAAACCATTGAATCAAGGAAGCTTGAGAGTGCATTACTTCAGGCTGACTACAGGGTGGTTTCCCAGCATACTGGGTGGCTGTACGGTGCTGGTCTGGGTGGTGCTCGGCATGCAGAGGGTGGCCACTAGAACTTGCTGCTTTGAGAATTGGGTCTGAACTCTCTTCTCCAGGTGTACTTTAGCCTGGCTTTACATCTGCAAAATTTTCTGTTGGTATGACTGTGACTCCTGCCAAGTTCAGAAGCCAGGGATGTAAAAGCTTTGTAACATGCTGCAAGCAATTGTACTTCTATAAGAACGAGTGTAATATGTCTTATAAACAAAAACAGAAATGGAGACTTGTCTTCACAGTGGGTAGGTAGTTTTACAGACTATGGAAGGATTGCCGGAGGTGCACACACGGGTTGAACACGTAGACTTTATACTAGAGATGTAGGCAAGAGTAAGTGTTTTTAGTGTCCATATTAAGGTATCTTTAGAGAGAAAGCACTGCTTTCATCAAGAAAGGTGGACTCTTTGAAGGTGCTTGAAGTTAGAGACCCAAAACTTGAAAGGACTGAAAATGTCTTTACTTTATAAAATTGTGGCCTGCAGCTCTCTGCTAGCTGTCTGTGTAGCTCTATGCTTTAAATAACTTTGATTAAGGAGATGGGGCAACTCTGCCTTGTTGTTGGCTCTTTGCTGGATAAACAGTCGGTGTGCTGTTGTGGGGGAGGTTGGAGGCATTTGAAGATGAAGGCAAGGAAGTTTATGAAACAGTTTAAGACTTAAAATCTGGCCTGTAGGGAATGATGTTAAAATATCACTCTTGAATTAAAATGCTGTTTGAAATAGAAGTCATGCTACCACTGACAAGGAGATAAATGTTTTTCAGAAGTAAGCCTACAATCCATCAATTTCAAATTACTGAAGTTCAGTGGGAAGTGCTGTCAGTGTTTCTGCTCATGTCATGGCTTCAGTGTTGTCAGTGGTGGAATAAGATGGTGCTAAATCAGAATAAAAATTCAGGTAAGACATTATTAATTGAAATGTATTTCTTATAGCCTAAAAATAAATTCTGCTAAATGGGAGGAACACAGCCACAGCTCTGTCTGTTTAATTTGAGGAAAGAGACCATTTGTTGACTAAAATTAAAGGTGTAAATACAGTGCTTAGGGAGACTTATCTGCCATTACTTCTCAGTGCTTTAAGATTAAATACTTTTTATGATAAAAAATACTCTGCTTTATGATAATAAAATAATATTATAATAGTTATAATAACATAATTGATATGATATTGATATAATAATATTATTAATATGATAATAGAATACATAACTGAGGCATGCACAGAGCAGTGTTCTCTAAACTTCAAGATATGATTTTTTTTTAAGATGGATTGATTTTGTGTATGTTATGCTAAGCACTTGGTATATGGGCATGGGAAAAAAGCAGTAAGTCAGGTTGTGTGCATCTTTAATCTGAAAAGTTGTTTATTAGAGTCAGATAACTGTGTGACTCATTCTGGATCCCGTGGTTCAGATCTTTTCTAGCTTGTGGGCAAGTGCAAGCAGTGAATAGTTTCCTGTTCCAGCAAATGGAGAAATAGGGCAGCGATGCTACCATGGGGAGGGTACATGAGGGAGGACAGGGCTGTAACACGTCAGAATTGTTTTGGTAATTCCAGCCATATTCTGGAAAGACATTTCTGACCACAAGGGAGGGCTGGGCCAGCTTCTTGGATTCTGTCAGGAACCCCCATTGTAGGGAATAAAGGAGGGAAAAGTGCAGAGAGGCAGAGATATCTGTAGGGAAGGTGCAAATAGGTGCAAAATTTCTTCATCGCTGGTTCACCCAGTGACTCAGTGCAGTGCCTTGCCTGTTTACTCCTCCAACTGCTGCTGAACAAGTGGTTACTGAGCTGCTGGCTTGCTTGGTGGGAACCTAAACTTCCAGAAGCTGATTAGGAATTAATTAGCTGAGCAGCCTAACTGCACTTGTCCCCTTTGCGTGATGTCTGTATCTTGCGATAGGATCACTGACCCGCAGTCCTGGAGCTGAGGCCTGCACTGCTGGTTTGCATCCTGCAGCTGCTGGTGCAGGAAGGCAGAGGTGATAACCCACCTGGCCATGCTGGGGGTAAAACCATCCAGGCCATACACTGCCTTTGGCTTTGAAGGGTGATTCTGTTCTGAAATGTCAAAATCTTTCCTGATGTTCCAACTGCTTTCTTTACCAAGGAAAACTCGTTGTGTCTTTTTTCCACAAGCCTTTCAGAACCCACGCGTTTGGGAGCATGAATATGCGTCGGCAGCTGGTGGCATCCCATCATTCTGGTGAGTGGCCTTTGCTGGACTAGTTCATCACTTCTGAGTAACTCCAGTGAAGGCAGCTTGGAATCACTGTTTATCAGTGTGGTTCCATAATTTTTCATTGCTGTTTATCAAGTGGCAATACTATCAGCAGCTGGCAAAGAGTTTGGATTTAAGTTTTTCTTACAAAAACAATTTGGAACAAACTAGCTGGAAGACGTACATAAGTACATACAGAAAAACTGATCTTATGTCCAGTGTCTCATTGGTTCTCAGGCTTGCAGAGCTTTTGTACTCGAGAGCTTGCATGTTTTTTTCCTGTCAATAATTGCACCACTCTGTACGATTTCTTGGAGAAATGAGCATTTTTGCCCCAGGCTGGACTGCATTTTGAGAAAAATGCCAGTAGATGGCAGGCGTCAGTTTTGAGTAGTAGTATCTGGGGGAAGAAATAATTGGTCAATTCTTAAAACGTTTTTCTTCTTAAATCAGTTTTGTGATAAATGGGAGCAGGAAGGGGAAAGGGAAACGCTCTTGTGGATATGGGAGAAAGTCAGTATTTCAACGGCAGAGATTAGAGAAAAAGCCCAGTGCTGCGTGCCCTGCTGGTTTAAAAACAACCAAACCCAACAGCCAACCCATAAGTCAATACATTCTATAGCAGTTCTTTCAATTATACTCTTAACCATAAAAATGGCAACTTTTATTGTGGGCCATAGCTGGAGGTTTGGAAGAGTGTGCTGGATGGGAGCGTGCTAATAAGTCAAGGAGATTGATGGCATTTGTCAGTGGCTTTTATACTTAGCTTACCCAAGTGACCAACCACAGCTGAAGTTTAAAATTTTTCTCACTTTTTTTTTTTTTTTTTTGGTGGCAACTTCTGGCTTGAGCTCTCAGATTTTAAATAAAGTTAAATTTTGCAGTTGTCTTATCTAGTAGAGATATTTTCATAATAATGAGTTACTAGAATCCTTGGAGCTGAAAACTGCTGCACATAAGCACTTGTGGTGTGACCCTGCGGTTAGCCAAGCACCACAGGGCCCTTTGCTCACTTCCCTCTGCCAGTGGAATGAGGGAGAGAATTGGGGGAAAAGGTAAATCTGGTGGGTTGAGATAAAGACAGTTTAATAGGACAGAAAAGGAAGGGAAAAAAAGAAATAATGATAAAAGAATGTACAAAACAATGGATGCACTATGCAATTGCTTGCTGACTGATGCTCAGCCAGTCCCCAAACTGCGTGTCACCAACAGCCCGTTTTATTGTTCCCCATGCCACGGGATGTCCCTTGGGCCATTAGGGCCAGCTGCTCTGGCTGTGTCCCCCCAGGCCTGCTTGCTGGCAAGGCGGCACAGGGAGCTGGGAAGCCATGGGCTCTGTGCAAGCACTGCTCTGCAATATTGGTGTGTTATCGGCATTATTCTCAGCCTAAATCCAAAACACAGTACCATATTAGCTACTAGGAAGAAAATTAACTCTGTCACAGCCAAAACCAGAACAGCTCTGCTGTATAGCTGGACAATATTCACTAAAGGTATTTCCTGGTATGTTACTAAGTCTCAGTCTAAGGCTGCAAATCTGGGTTATTAGACCTTTCTTCTTTCTCCATACTGTTCTTTTCCTCATTTTTTTTTTCCATATATATTATTTTTTGTAACTAAGGCATACTGAAATGTTCTTCTAGTTTTAAATTGTTGAAGCTTTCTTGGTTAAAACTCATCATTAACCTGGTTGATTTTCCTCTGTGAAATATTGGACATGCGAAGTCACAGAATATCCTGAGTTGGAAGAAACCCACAAGGATCAAGTCCAACTCCTGGCTCCACACAGGGCCACCCAAAACTCAGCCCATATATCTGACAGTGCTGTCCAAATGCTTCCTAAACTCTGACAGGTCTGGTGCTGTGACTACTTCTCTGTGGAGCATGTTCCAGGGGTCTGCTATCCTCTCAGTGAAGAACCTTTTCCTAAGATCCAACCTAGATATGTCTCCTTTTAGCAAAATTTTGTAAACCTGAAAACCCTAAAGAGAGGCTGCCCATGCATCTGGGCTTGTTCTTCTTACAGGAATGCTCCATGGGTTCTGGAGATAGGAACAAGGCTCAGAGCAGGATGAAGAGACCAAGAAGTCCATGGCATTTTGAGAATACCACTCTACGTCCAAAATACAGCCAGCTCAGCAAAATGTTTGAAGATATGCACACATGGGGTACGGGCACACTATTTCTTCATAAGTGTCTGCTTCTGTCTACACTCAGAGGCAGGATGAAGTTTTTGAGATGCCCTGTGGTGGCAGGTCTTAGGTAGGTGTTTCCATGATGTGAGGCAGAGCCAGCCTGCCCTCCCACTTGGCCTTTATCTCCTTCCCTTTTTGTCCACACTTCAGGGCAGCAGCAGTTGTATCCACTACAAAGAAATCTCCAAGCTGAGCTGGATTCCATCCACTACTGCAATAAACAAAATCAACAGTTCAGAGCTACAAATCCAGTTCATTTCATGGCAGCATGCTAGATACAATTTCCCACAAAGGCAGCAAAAGTGACTGCCTGCTCTGTTTCAAAATTGCCTTTCACAGGGCTGAAGTTTTTTGAGTCTGCGAGGTACAGAGGTTGCAGTTAGCCATGATGTTGATGATGAGAGATCAAAAACCATCTAAAAAAATCCCTGACTGTCCTTTCTAGGATCATCATCATGATGTAAGATTTGTGTGTGTGTGTGTATATATATATATATATATATATATATAACACACATATATATGTATATATATGAAATACGTATGTGTAATATGTATTTCACTTTTGTTTTAATCCTCTTTAGCAGCTCCTGGAGTGCACAGTAGCACAAGGAGCAGCACAGGAGGAAAACCTTGCTTGCCATTGGCAGTGTAAGTGCAGGAGACGCCTTCTATGGCTGCAACTGCAGCTCTCACCCTTGCTGAGCAGTGCTCCCAGTGGCCTGCTGCTCCCCAGCCGAGTGCTGTGGGGGAAAATGGCTTAGGTGGAAGAGATCCCTTGAACTGTGCATCCTGTGCTACTTGGCTGGGTGAAGTCAAAACTTGCAGAAGGAATAGGACAAAGAAGACAGAATTGCAAAGGCTTCTTGGCTGCCTGCAGGCCAAGAACCAGGTTGTATATTGCAAATACCTGCTGGCAGAAGGATAATCCCATCAGGCAGGGAGTGTTTTGGTGCCAGGAAATGTCCTTTGTGGGCTGGATATTGAGGAACTCCTGTTTTTCTTTGTAGTACCTGATGAGAAACCAGGATTTCGAGCCCTGCTGAAGCTGGAGACCAGCAAATGAATGATGTCAGATGTGGTGCCCCATGCTGGGACCTGGAAGAGCTGGGTTAATGTTCAGGTCTGCTCCCAAGAACAGGACTTGCTTGCAAGGTGGAGTTAGGCTTTCCTCCTCCCCCAAGTCTTTTAAAGTTTTGGGAGGCCAAGGACTGTTTTTGAGTGTGTGATTACACACCCAGGTGCTTGGTATCTGGCACGCCAGGGCACAGAACTTTGCAGGTGCCTTTGGGCGCTGCAGGAACGGGGACATGTCAGGGCATAGGAGGAGAACGAAGCCTGCCGCTGTGTGGGCATAGGCCGGGCTTGTTTTGTGCACGGTGCCAGTCACAGCAGCTGCTCTGACACAGAAATGTGTGCTGAGGCAGTGTGTGGTCCTGGTGGCCATGGGGAGCAGTAACGCCAGTCAGGATACTGACATGGGTGTTTTGTGGCTCCCTGGGGGTGCAGGCAGGGCGGTCAGGGCCAGCAAGGGAAGAGGATGGCTTCGTTTTGTTCAAAATCACTTTGGCTTCTTGAAAACGTCTGCTGATGCCTGTTTAACCCTTTGCACTGCAGGGAGAGACACTGAGGAGGAAGCGGTGCACTTTGGTGACAAGGGATCAATCCGAGAAGCCTTGGAGCCTCTTGCTTTAGAGCAGTGGAAGGCCTCCTGCCACTGCGTGCCTGGGGCCTGCTGGCTGGAGCACTTCCAGAGGTCGCCTCTCGTGGTCCTGGTACAAAACCTGCATTTATAACTGGCTGGTTGACAGGCTGAGCACCTCCACAGAGATGGTGCCAGGGCTTGGATGTGTGTTATAACCAACAGGGCTCGCTGCAGGCCATGTAGTGGGAGGCCAGCTGTTAAATCCTGCATGTGCCCTTCTCGATCGGACAGAGCGTGTCTCTTGCTGCAGGGAGGGCAAGCAGGGTGTCCTTCCTGACAACAGAGGGAGCCCATGCAGTCACGGCGGATCCATGTTCCTCTTCATTGAGAACGCAGATGAACTGGAGGAGTTTCCACTCACTATGTGTTCAGGCTCTCATCCTGTAAACAAAACATCTGGGAAAAAAAGTGACTTCTCAGACATCTTTAAATAGCAAATTGTACTACTCATGCCTCTCGGGAACCCCAAGTTCATCACTGGATCTTTTTGGTGACCAGGGTTTGTGAGCACGCGCGTAGCGTGCACTGTGCAGGTTCCATGTGTGTAGGCACATCGAGCATTCATGTTCGTCGTTGCATGTACACCTTTCAATTTAAGTCCTATTTGAAGGCCTCCTGAGGATGTGCTGCACAACAAGAAAAACGTACAAAGATGAGAGAAGAGGTCGGAGTGGAAAATGTTCATCGTTAGCTGACTAAGGAGGGCAGAGGAGGGCTGCAGATCCACTGCTGATAAGATCTTCTGCTCCGACTCTGCTCTATAGCCTCCTGCCCTCTAGCCATCCAAAAGCCTTTTCTAGATGCATCTAAATTTCAGACTGTTTGTCACCAAGTCCTTTTATGTCTGTTTAAGGGCCCTTACTCCTGTGAGGAGTGGTACGCAGGGGAAGATGTGTAGCAAGAGCAGATCCAATATAAGTGAACCAGCTGCTCGGCCCTTAGTCATTTGAGTGAAGTTTCCATTAGGGCTGGGAAGCTTTTCAGGAGCCACTGTACCGAAGTAATAATTTTTGGCAAGACAGGTGCTTTAGGCTTTACCAGAAATCCTTCATCAGGTGTGGGGAAAAAAGAGTTGAGCTGAGTGTTACAGCGCTTTGACCAGGACCTTGATGGCACTCGGGAGCATGTGGAGACAGCCACAGCACGAGCACCTGCTGCGGGTGCAGGTCTTCCCAATGGCTCTCAAGGGAGACAAACCTTTACAGAGGCCAGTTGTCCTGTGAACTGTTTTGGCTTGGGATGCTCTGTGAATTTTTACAAAAGTTAAAGGATAAACACTTTGTATCATTCTCCTCCCTCCATTTTTTTTTTTCCCTGGAATGAATTTTGAGTTGGAAACAGAACTAGAACATCTGAATTTAGCTCTTGACTTTGTGTCTCACTGGGGAAATCCTCTTGTATTTCATTTTACTGAAGTGTAAATAGGGGTGAAATTTTATCTCCTACGGCAGTACAAGACTGTAATGTCTGTCAGATACACTGACACCCACAAATGTGATGCTTTCTGGAATGCAGAAATGTCTTTGGCAAGTGGGTTTGTGTGTTTTGAGTTTCCTGTCCAAGGGTAGTTGAAACATTTTGAGAGAAAACCCTTCTAAAATAGGAATTAGCAGATTGCTGACATCCAATACTTTTCAGTGCTTCAGTGCTGACTGATCTCTAAACGCTATACTTGATTTGAGTTGCACTTTTTCCCTCACTTCAATTTCTATTTTATTTTTTTGGGGTTATTTATGTCCCTTGTCACCCTTTAATTCCTCCTTTGTGGGCACTGGAGGAAAAGTAGTAGAGAAAGCAAATCTTCCGTCTCTCCCTTTTCCTAATGTAGTTAGGTGGGAGAAAGCATCTTGCTATGTACGTGTATCTCTCTTCTTCATGCTTTCTCATGGCAGAAAGATGCAGACTTACAAGTGAGGGATACTCCTCATCCTTTTCCATTGGGGGAAAAAAAAGAAAAAGGAATAGAATTAGGGAGAAAATTCAAAACATGGGTAAAGTTTTAGAATTTTCCATGGAAAAAGTCAATCCTAGAGCAGTCATGCCACTGCTAGCAAACAGTCCAAGCAGATACATGTATCTGATCCTCTGTGCTGACCAGCTCGTGAGCCAGCGTGGATCATCACACTGTCAGGAGGCACCCTGGTGGAAGCCAACAAGTCCCATGATGCAGGTGATCTGTACATCTCTGTGCAAGCAGGCTGGACTCCATGGAAAATTGGGGGTTATGGCCCCCTCTGCAACTGCGCAGACATTTAGGCTTCTTCTCCCCTGGCTGTGCCGTGCATGCTCCAGCTCTCTGGGCCTTTGTAACAAAATGGAAGTGCCATGTGTGAGGCTTCAGGCATTGCTCATTTGCTTCACTGTGCCCGTGTTGTTTTGGCTGAGTGCTGGTGTGATGCAACTGAGGTGAGAAGCGTTGAGAAAGCTCCAGCTATCAGCAGGCTGCTGTTAAAATCTTGGTGCTTGCCATGCTGAATAGGCAATGTGGGATTCCGATGTGGGACAACACAGTGGCACATGCATAATGAAGAATGGCAAATGAATCAAAAACAATGATTATGAGGAGCAGCTTTTCTAGGAAGTTTCTTGTCTGAGCAGCAAGTATGATTCTGTGGTTTGGAGACTCTTTTTACATCTTTGAAGATTAAATCCCTCCATCACTGTAGTGTAAACTTGCATTAGTTATTTACAGCTACACGCATGAAAGGGCTCTGGAGGTGAGTCAGGGATCTGTGCAGTCAAAATTCTGGACATCTGGCTCCAGTAGTGGACACCACAACCTTGTGTAGGTGTCTAATCTTCTGTGCAATGCAAAGGGACTGTTGATGCCGAAGGATAATGTTCATGACATTCAGCCTGTTTATTGGGAGCCCACCTACGATAGCCAGGGAAAAGTGAGTTTGTATTGGTAGTCCAGCTGGGAGCTCAGCTCTTCGGGACACTGAAAACTCTCCTGGAAATGAGTTTCTAAAATCCCGCAGGCAAGGTGGTGTAGACATAGATGAACCAGTTCCAAAACTGGAAACCCAGAACTCGGACAGCAGTGGCTTGCTGATGTCCAGCAGGGATACAGTTGTGCACATGCGTTATGAGACCCTTCCGAAGGAGATGAACACAGTCACACCTTTCATTGATGTTTGCTAAGGACATGGAAGACTTGTTGGATTTAACTCTTGGTACCTCAGCACCATGCTCTGCTACAAAACTCGTCGTGTCGATAGGATTAGACAGACTAGCAGTAAATTCCTGCTGTGTGATGGCTCTGTGTTTGATGCATTCACTTAGCAGCCTGCAGTGGTGCTTCTAAGTCTCCTTCAGCAGAAGGTGGTAAAACTTACTACCTCCGGGAGTTTTAGGATGAAAAGGGGGGCCTCCTAGTATAGGTCAGACTCTTTTGTAGATGGTACCCAATGTTTTATCAGCTTAGGGGAAGGAGTGTGAATGCAGCTCTGCAAGCAGCACCCCATGGAGCAGAGAGACGCCAGCACTTGAGTGAGTACTGCTTGTGGATTTGGTGTAAGGGAGGGCGGACAGAAGAACACTTGGCAGGGGCCTTGGGGCACGGCAGTGGCTTGGGACTGTGTGGTTACAGAGAGAAGAGCCCATCACCATATGCAGGGCACAGCATGGGCACTCAGCATGGTGGCGAAGGCTGGGCAGCCTGTGATGCTGGCAGCAGGGACTGCCGGGCTTGGGGGCACTCAAGTAACAAATTGAATGGTGAATATCTTAAGATGACTCTGGTTTATTGTCCAGATCAGGTCAGCGGAAAAAATATTGGGAGACTGAACAAAGAGACAGGCTGCTTTAGCAGATAAATGGACTGATCATTTCGTATTGAGGAACAATCTCTAAAACATAGTTTACTGCGCAGCTGAGGGCTGAAGCATTTGCTGATGCCAAGAGCTACTTCTTTGACCCTAGGCACGCGTGGAATTAAATGGCGCGGTGTTTTTTGATGGTTAAACTCCTCGAAGAAGACACTCCATTTGTTACCGGGGCTCTGATGAAGTAAAGTGTGGTTTATATGTACAAGGCCGGCCTTCAACTCATCTCAGAATGAATGGAGAGGTAAAATTGAATTTTACACTCCTGCTGCTATGATTAATGTGCAGGCTCTGGGATCCAGCGGCTGGCCGCAGGAGGGCAATGCAGGCTTGCTCTGCGGCTGCTGCGTGGGAGCTCGCTGCCCCTGCTGTTTATGCACAGGGATGCCAAACAGAGGGGAGTCTGCATAAATGAATAGATGCTGTAAGAATAAGCCTGTTATAGCAATAAATTCCCTGCGTATCCATCTCGGCACAGCCCTCTGATATGAGGCTGCACCTGACAAAGGAATAAACTTGTTAGATGAATAAAAGAGCACATATATATTAAATCCCAGAGTTTAACGCCAGCAGACAGAGAGGGCTGCACCTAACTGAGGGATGGGAAAATGGGTAAAGCTGCTGGAGGGAAATGCTGAGGGAAATGCTGAAGGGCTGTGCCATGTTGCTCCAGCGTCTAGAGTGGTTTGGAGGGAGGCACAGCAAGACCTGGAGGTTTTCAAAGCTTCTCACAGGCAGGAGAGGAACAAACCACCCAGCAGCCCTATAAACATCTAGAGTCTGCTTCGGGAGTAAAGAATTGGGAGAGACCAGTTCATAACTCTGTTTGGGACTGAGTGGCATTAGCAGAGGCAAGTTGGGAGGCCAGGATCTGTGAAGCATCCTTGTGTAGAGGAGAGGAGAGGAGAGGTGTCCTCTCAGCACTACTTGCCATTTCGCTCTTTTTCCACCCCCTGGGACTCTGGCTTTCCTGCTGGGCGGAGGGCTTTTTGCCTCCGATTCCTTTCTCACTTGTCCCAGTGGGAAACTGAAGCTTCTGTGAAAACCTTCAATGGTAAAAATTGTTCCCTGGCCCTCCTGCTTGACATCCTGGGGTAGTCTTGCTGCTTCATCTGCAGAGCAGTGGTCACCTCTTTCATCACGACCTCCAGCCTCCTTTGTGTGAGTTCAGCTGGATGTCTAATAGCACATCCTCCCTTCTGGCTTGTCCCTGGCGGGGGATGATCTGGCCTCAGTCACTGCTCAGTGCAGCATCTTCCTTTTGCACCATTGGACCAGGTTTAGTTTCCTTTGTTCTGCACAGTAGTACAGTACAGCAGCATTTGCTGCTCTTATTAATATAGTGTTTTTCCCCAAATTCACCGTACCATTTGCCTAAAAATAGGGAAATTCAAGCCAGTGACCTACAGTAAAAGTACAACAAGGTAAGCCATCACCTCTCACCATCTCTGCATCCCCAGGCTCAGGACATCTACTGGCTAAAAGTCATGGTCACAGGAGAACACTAGGGAAACCTGTTAGATCTGGTCCAGTGAAATCAAAAGACTCCCCCCACTGATATGTCTCTAACGGGACTGAAAAAAACCTGTGTAAGTCATTGTCTTGGGGGAGGGAGAGAGGACTTCTTTTTGTTTTGTTTCTTGATAAGCTGAAAATTTAAAAGTTAACTACCAGGTGAAAACCTTTTTCTTTGCATTTTTCTGTTGGAATGCAAAATCAGAAATTCTGTTTTGGATGGTATGGATATTTTTATTATTCCAGATGTGTTTTTTTTGTTGTTTGTTTGTTTGTTTGTTTTTGCTTTGCTCTTAGTTCATTTTAAATTTAGATACATTTGTAAGTGAAAGTGTCTAAAATTTGTTTCTGAACAGAAAATACTTCTCAGCTAGAGACGTGAGCAGTACTCTGCCCTTACCAGCTGCAGGGGGAAGCACGTGTGGGGTGAGCTCTGGAAATGAGGCTGGCTGGAGGAGTATTACTGTACCTGGGGTATTTCCCAGATATTGAGCATGGAGTGAGCTGATTCTTCTCGGGCAACACCTTGTTAGTTTTATAACCAGCTACCTACTGCCAGTGATGTGGCTGGAAAGGCTTGTTCACATTCTAGCTGTTTTAGAGCAACGTGTGTGTGGTGTGATTAAATACCCTGTGTGTGCAGGGTTCCCCAAATCCTCTTTGGCTTAGCTTAAGTCTACATCAATTTAGGGAGAGACATTTGGAAGCCATTGGCAGGGCTGCTTCGTTTTCCATACCATGTGAAATGCATTTTGGTTTGCTTTCTGTGCTACTGAGATAGGAGGAAAGGTTTCACTTTCGGTGAGGAAGGTAAACTTTCTGGTTATGATCCTTTTTGCCCAACCAAGGGAAGGTGTGCAACTCTAGGGGACAGAATATGTAAGGTTATCATAGAGATCTTTTAAATGGTTTCAGTTGCAGGAAAAAAACATGCAAAGAACCACAGCTTACTGGTGTAAACCTGCAGCACCCTGCTCTGCCATGCAGCTCAGTGCAAGCCCAGGGATGAGATGACACCTCGATTTGTGGTCCTTTCCACTAGCAAAGCAGTCTGTATCAGGTATGACAGAGTTACAACAGCATTAAAACCCTCACTCTGTTACAAATGGAGCTTTTGGTAGCCGTCAGTCCCTTCCCCTGCATCGGGAGGCACAGCACATGACAAGCTGCTTGCCGGGGCTCACGGCAGGCGGCTCTCACTTGCTCCAGACCCAGGCTGGGCTGAAGCACCCGACAGCAGTGGGGGCTGAGGGTCCCTGTCACCTGGCCACATCGTTCCCAACCCTACACGACTCTGAGCACGTGCATCCTGCTTGGTGCGTTACGGCCGAGCCTGAGCATGTACCCACCGCAGCTCTGGGGCAGGAGGAGGCTGGCTGTAGGACCAGGTGTAGGTTTGGATGGGGCTGCAAGTGGCTTTTGGAAATCAGCTTTGGCTTAGCCCCTCTCCTCATCCCATCCCAGTGCGGGGCTGAGGGCGCCCAGCTGACAAACAATAAACGGCTGAAGGATAACAATGAGTCAGGTGGAAAAAGGAAATTGTTTTTTTGACAATCT
The DNA here is from genome assembly GCF_964035555.1 of Netta rufina. Lineage (NCBI taxonomy): Eukaryota > Metazoa > Chordata > Aves > Anseriformes > Anatidae > Netta > Netta rufina. Next base: position 5,379,868 of record NC_140140.1, read on the forward strand.
GCTAGTGTGGAGGAGGGGGGGGAAAGCCTCTGTAAGAATGAGGAGCCAGGAGAAAGGGGATAAGTTAACATTAAATGGGCATGTGGTGACAGGGGGGGAAATGGTGGGACATCTGGAAATGCAGCAGGAGCCTGGAGAAAATCGATATGAGATAAGCGTTCCAGGGGTAGTGCTGTTCATCAGGTGACAAAGTTAAAGGCAGCGAGCCACTAAAAGTGAGAAAATATCACTGACCCCCTGCAGTATTGATCAAACAGCTGAGACACTCAAGGCCAAAGGCACTAATAAAGTGAGACATATCAGCAAGAAGTCCATGAGAGCAGATGAGTTGGCTTGCGAAGGTCTTAAAAATAAAAATAAAATGTATCTGCAAAAGTTCTTGTTAACCATCTTCTTTGTCTTGTTAAGTGCAGAGGGGACAAAGCAGCTTTATGGAGAGGCACAGCCAGGGATCTGGAAAGCTTTGGTTTGCTATGTTATTAAGAGGGATTTTGCAAATCAAATGGTTTATTTTCTGGAGGGAAGCAAGGAGCCAGTGATGCTGGGGAGGGCCAGCAGTTCTGCAGGCTGCTCCTGAAAGTGCTGCCAGGACACCACAGGAGTTGACCCAGCTCTGCTCAGGAATCTAACTGCAGTCATGCCCCAAAATGCAGCTGCAAAACTAAATGAGCATCCTTGCGGTGCTCCCTCTCCCTGACTGTAGCAGTGGTACCATTGCTCATCTTCTGCTAGTGATGTCCCACAAAGCTGGAGCCTTAACCTGCTCTTGAATCAGTTTACATATGGAAGATAGGGCTGTTTGTATTGCTGAGTTTCCTCTAATCCCATGTGGCTGAGGGACGCAGGTAATGACAGGTCTATCACAGGGCACAGGCATTTAAATGGGGACCAATAATTCAACGAGTAGACGTGCAGAAACCGCTGTCAAGAGGCACAGTGCTAAGGGAAAACAGGAGAGCCTGAACACGACCTAGTCTGTGTCTGTGTTCTGCAATCAACCCAGTTGTTTTAGAACAAGGTACTCCACAATTATTTTGTCCTAGTATAGGAGAGATTTTAATTTACTATATGAGAGCATGGTTATTTTTTAATTTTTAATTTTTAGAATCATGATATTAAGGATGTAATTTGGAACAATTATTTAGGAATTGCATTGCTGGACGATTTTTCCCCTGACAGATTAGAATCACAGAATCACAGAATTTTCTAGGTTGGAAGAGACCTCAAGGTCATCGAGTCCAACCTCCAACCTAACGCTAACAGTCCCCACTAAACCATATCCCTAAGCTCTACATCTAAACGTCTTTTGAAGACTTCCAGGGATGGTGACTCCACCACTTCCCTGGGCAGCCTGTTCCAGTGCCTCACAACCCTTTCAGTGAAGAAGTTCTTCCTAACATCTAACCTAAAACTAGACTGAAGTACAGCCTCACCTGAAATCAAACCTCCCTAGTTTAATTTATAGTATTTTCTAGAGCAAGTTTTTTAGTCAAATTGCTGGTACAAAATCTAGCAGGAAACTTGAACTCTGATATTCCAGGCCATTGGCTGCTGGAAAGCACTGCGCATTCCCTGCACAGCTGCAGGGTGTTTAAATGTTCAGACTCATGGTGGCTGTCTTGATTCTCCTGAGACTTTCCCTGCACCCTAGAGTCATGCTGTCTTGCACCTTAGCAGACAGAAGGCTTTGCATTTGTTACTCCCCATCTGTGTGCACATTACCACAGTCACAGACTCACAGCATGACTGAGGCTGGAAGGTACTGTTGGAGATCATCTAGTTCAACCCCCTGTACCCAGCAGTTCATTCACTGCTTGTGTTCCAGTAATATTTGCATTCTGGAAATATCTGAAGTGAGCTGGGAACCAAGCAACTTCCAGAAACAGAGGAAAGGAGAAACAGAGAGGAAATCTTTTGCTTCAACTTGCAATAGCAACTGTGTGGGGAAAAATGCAGTGAAGCAATTGAAATGAGGTTAGACACCAGTCTGACTAGTTACAGGTATGTGGATTTTAAATGAATAATTCATGGCAGGTTCATCTGGGCTGAAGAAGAAGATTTGCTACTTGAAGAAGTAGCAAATTAGAGTAAGTCCTTCTGTATAAGATTTGTACACTCTAGTAAAGTCTTTGTTGTTTCACATACTTTAGAAGGTACAGTGCAAGTCAGGAACTAAATGGTCTGCTTGATCTTTTCACTGATAAAATTCCCTTTTATTCCAATTTTCAATGTGTCTAGGAACAGGAGTTTCCCAGAACTAGACAGAAATAGCAGAGAAGGGTTTGTTTCAGCTATTTTGAGTTATTGTAAAATTACCCTAGCACTTGCATCATTATCTGTTCACACAAACTGTTGCCTTCATGCACTTTATTTTACCTGCCTTTACTCTGGTTGTTAAGATTGTGAATACTGGAAAAGCACAGTTGCATGGGACTTGCTGTCCTTTTGGCTCAGCAAGAAAAATGAAAAACTGCCCTTCGTGTTGGCTTTTGTGATAGATGGCTTCCGCTGGCTCTGTCAGCTTGTCTTCCCTCTGGCTTTTGTCCACCTCCCTTGCAGAGTAAGGAAAGGAAGGTGAAGCAAATGCTAACTTGCTCACTTACGGTATGCGTGAGATCCCTGTTGTAATGATGATGTACTGTCCTAAAAACATGTGTACCATGAATAATTTTAGCACAGGAACTGCCAAGTCCTCCTGAGGAGGTTTTGTGGGGGGAAGAGAAGAGACCGCAAAGGAAGCTGACAGAGAAGGGGATTTATATAGATTAGCTATAAGGAGGAGAGGTTAAAGTAATTACTGTCTTCATGAGGTTTCTGTATGATAGTAGAAACATCTGTACCTTAAATTCATATTTGAAGGCCCTAAAACCAGAAGATAGTGTTTGTTGTGATGGATAGGGTTACCACTGGAAATATATTGCAAATTTCAGCTGGAACACGGACTATTTTACATGCAGCAAGGACAGATCGGCAAGCAAAAGGAGATTAATTTAATTAAATCAATGTGCGATCTCTAAGCCTCATAGTAAAATCTTAAATAAAAACTTGGGAGAAAAAATCGATTACCTTTGCAGAGTGTGAGTTGGAACAACTGTTCGTTCAAAAAATGCTGTTTCAATAATTTAACAAAATGTTTGACTTCTTCCTCTCTCCCATTTGACCATCTTTTTGCATGATAGAAAAACCGGTAACCAGAATTTCAGAGGTTTTTCTTTTGCTGTTAGCTGTTTGAAGGTTTGGACAGGTAGTGGCCAAAGCCCCCCTGGAGGAGCCCCCCCTCCAGTCTCTTGTACCTCTGGCCCTTCAGAAAGGGACAATTGTGCCTTTTTGATGGTGTGTCCAGGCCTTTTGTTCTGAACAGATTTCATTACCTGAACTAGGAGCAATTATCAAGATTTTCAAAAGATTGGTGATCTTGAGTGTGCAGCTACTGAGTGCACAAGTGCCTCTTGCAGAAACTGTTAGTTTTATAATCTGTTGGACCTGTTGGGTTTAGTACTTTTACTTCCTAGGAAATCAACAGCCAAGACACTTGGTCAGACAGGAAAAATTGTGAAGGAGCTGGAACACCTGCCAGGACAGCCCTGTAGCAACACATGTACGGAGAGGTACGTGCTGCTGACCTTCAAAAAGCATCACTCCTCTGCAGCAGGCTTCTTCCAAAAATGTCTGAATGTGATTTGTTGTTAACTGTGCTAGCAGGATTGCAGACAGAGCTTGTTGTGTCTACTCTTAAAACAAAGAGGCTTTCCTCTCCTTTAGAGCACCCACCTCTTCATGCAGCTGGGTTGGTGTTATAAATACTGCTACGTCAGATGACTGTGCTTATTGATAAGGGCACAGAGCTCCACCAGGAATCTGTAGCTGATCTCCCTTATGTGTCTGTGACATAATGAAGTATTTTAGATTTTCAGCCCAAATCACCTTGCTGGACCTACCACTGGCAGTGTGAGTAATCCAGCAGATTTCCTGCTGTCACAAGGATCAAGATCATTGTTCCCTCCCCATCTTTCTCCATACTGGTTCATCAGTGGTGTTACAACTTCTGTGTTTTTTTTGTTTGTTTGTTTGTTTGTTTGTTTGTTTTGTTTTTGTTTTTAAATTATTTTTTATTATTATTTTTATGAGAGACCCCAGTTAGCCAGGTTGTATATTGCTGTTAAGAAGTGCAGGTGAGAGTTTGGTTGTTACATGTGCCCTTCTGGACCTGAAGTCCATCTCCTCCCTAACTTCAGGGGGTGGATTCTGCAGCCCAACAGCTCCCTAAGGGCCTTGCTCCTACTGAGGATTCTGGTTTATTTGTTCCTATCAGACTGTGCTTCAGACAAGCCCGGATTTATCCCGGCAAAGCAAACTCAAGCCTTGGAGAAGTAGCAGTAGGTGCTCTGGCCAAGCAGGCTGATACCATGCCCGTGCCATGGCCAGCTCTCTCCACATTGGCCTCCCAGTTTACCGAAGTTTAGAAGTTTTTTGGCATTAGCATCCCAGAAAGAGCTCAGCCTGCTTATTCCATCCCTGTCCTTCCAGAAGCAAAGCTGCGCCGCTGCCTAATTTCCTGCAGACACGGAGCCTTTCGGCACAGTCCCTCGGAAGAGGCAGCAGATCCTCCTGACTTAAACGGATGGGGCGCAAGGCCTGGGCAACGCCTCGGGGAGGCCGGAGCCAGGAGCGGGATAACAGATGAGGTGCCACCGCCGGAGCGCCCGCGAGCGCCGTCAGGCCTGCTCTCGGCCCGCCCGTTGGTATGGTAACGGCCCCTTATTTAGTGGAACACGCCATCCGCAGCGCCGTCCGGCTATTTGTACTTGTCTAATTATTATTACTCTTTGCATTTTCGTCCAGGGGATGAGTAATGGAAGCGGGTTAGAGGGAAGGGAAGGTGCAGGGGGAAGAAAGCTGTGATTTGTGGGATAGGTATCTCGTCTCGCGGAGGAGGGCATTTATCTTGCTGAACCTCTGCGAGCAGCCCGGGCTGTCAGCCCACGGTGCCCAGGTGCATGAGTGTCACCCACCCTTCTCCTGGTGTCACCCACCCTTCTCCTGGACAGGCTGGACAGCACCTGGGTGGGCACCGAGGCCATGCCTGGTGTTGTTCTGGTCGCAGAGTGGTGCTGGGATCTGTGTTTGGATTTCTAAAGACTTGCCTTGAGCCAGTTGTTTGGAAAGTGAGCCAGCTCCAGGAGGTCCAAGGAGCCGTAAACACTGAAGGCTTCTCAGATCTTGATTCAAGCTGCTGTGCTCATCCTTGACAACTAAAATCTCCCACTTAGCATGATAGTTCAGTGAATCAAACCAGATTAAACAGCCAATTTTTCTTCCTAGAGCCAAAGGTAATTTGAGATCATTCACCCAAAGGTAATCTGAGATTACCTTTGAGCATGGTGGTGACTGCCTCAAAGCACAGTTGCCCCAACAGTTTGGGCAGGACATTTTATGGCTCTTGTCTAGGCCAGCTATAATGGTGGGTAGAAAATAGACGCCTGATGATTTTTTTTTTAAATATATTTAATCTGGAATCAGTTACCCTGTTTTGGTGGAGTGCAAAGTGTGGCCTCTTGGAGGTTTGCACAGGTGGGGAAATAAATTAAAATTTTGTGAGGGTGGAGAGAGGGTCATTAATTCCTACTTTGTGGAGAGGTGCATAAATGAGAAATATCAATATGTCAAAAAGAGCAGTTATGTCTGTTCAAATACACTTCTGTTAAGTGAGCACTTTTATTCATGTTTTACAAAAATCATTTGTGATTTCTTTAAACACTGCACACTTGCAACAAGTAGTCTAAATGTCTGTATTGACAAGCCCATTGGATTTCCTTCACTACAACCATATAGCAAAGAGCAGCTTGTACCTGCTCTAGCAGAGCTTGTATTTGATGCAAGAAATCTTGCCTGCCTCATTTTGAGCTATACCTAAACATCTAGAACCAAAAAAGTTCAACTACGTACTATGTGACTCTTGTTATTTCATGGAGTTAAATATGGAGTATTTACAGATGCAATGATGGAATTTTATGGATGCAATGCAGGATTTTTATCAGGGGTCACTTCTATTCCATGGAGCATATAGTTTTATGCAGCTATGCAGAAAGCTGGATGCTGCTTATTTGTTTTATTTTTATTTTTCTTCATTATTATTTTTTGGCACCTGATTCCCAAGAGGAGGTCTCTTGAATTCTGAACAAGCTCATATCATGCCCTAAGCTGTGATTATGGAGAATTTCATGCTTAAATTGCTCTTTGTGTCTGTGGGGGGCTGTTGTAATAGCAGAGGCTTCCACTGCTGGTGTAGAGCCACGCTCAGCAAGCCAAGGCCTTTGCATCGCCATCAAACACTTCGTACTGTGTTCCACAGACGGTGGTGGATGAAAACAGCAGCTGATGTGCCACCACGCAGCATGCTCTCAGGTTCTATTACGAAGCAGTAAGTACCTCCTTTCTGCAGATACTCACTTGTATGAGAAGGAAGATGCTGAGCCTGGACCAGAAATGGAGGGGCCACTACTCAGAGTACTGGTGGTATCTCATGTAGTCACTCCGGAGAGTGTTTGTAAACCAGTGTAGCCAAAACCCAACATGAAGCCTGTGCTTTGACAGTCAAATACAGGACAACAAAACCCCTCAAAGACCTTTTCCTGCTTCCCCATCTTCTGGATTTGTACATTGTGTTCCCCATAACACCCTCATCTCTCAGGACCATAAATCCATCACAGGGAAGGCCACCAAGGCACCATGCTGGGACCTAAATTGGGATTTGCTGGGATGGGGATGGGAAAGAGCTTTGGTTTTTGCCCTTTGACAGAATAGCCCCAAATTATTGAAATTCAGCTTACATAGGCACCTAATCAGGATTTCATTTCCAGTAAAGATATATTGTCTCTAGCAATCAAAAATCAGTATGTTTGACCATAAGATCTGCTTGTGCTCGAACGTTGCTTGGTCTATGAATTAGAAGGTGCTTGTTGGCTGAATTACCCAGCAGCTTCAGCTGATGGCTGAGCATCTCTTTCCTCCCCTTGCCATGATGTACAAGGATGGTCTAATTTGGGGAATGCTGGGGCCACATTCAACCTGCCCACCAGTTATGTGCCCTGGAAGGGGAGAAACAAAAGACCTCAGCTCTAAAAGGCCCCAGCACAAGCCAATCCAAGGGCAAGCTGTGGTAACGGCCAATTATGATGGTATTATAAAAGATGGCATTACAGCACTGAAAGTATTGATTGAACCTTTAACCATTGCAGGCATTGAAAGAGAGAAAAAGAATGAGTGTGAGATCAATATATGCATCTTTAGACCTATTTATCTCTGGGTGATTTTTCCATTCCCCTTCCTGTTCGATATGGCATAATTTACCTTCATAAAGTGTTCAGCGTCAGGGGTCCATTATCAGAGTAATCAGTTTTGATTAGTAGAGAAAGGGTACAAAATTGTTTAGCCTCTAGATAGAACTGTGAAAAGTGAGTAAACTATGCTTGACAGCACCTAATGCAGTTAGAATGTAGACTTAATTTGATTCCAATTCTTTATGGCTTTCTGTGATTTCAAGCATCTATTGGTTTGTTAGAAAAATATAATAGGAAATGGGCCATGGCAGGTGGGAGGGGAGAGGGAGGAGAGAGATAATTTAAGTTTGCAGGATGCAATTTTCCTCAATATAAACATTCTAATGCAATTTGATGCCCATTGTGTTTTGGTGCGCCAGGCGGGAGCTTTTATTTTGCAGATTTATTTTTAGCACTCTGAGTTTATACAGGGGTAACCCAAGCCGATGGTTGGTTGCTTATTCCCAGTGCCACGAGCCAAGCTTTAGAAGTTCTGACATGCAGGATGGACATGGGAGCTGAGGCTCTTTCACTCATACACTCCTATAGTGCCAGCATCTCCCTAGCTTGATTTTGCTCTTTTTAAAACCAAGTGGAGAAATCATGTAAAATCCATTAATGGTGGCAGGGCATTATGAGATCCTCTAGTGAAGTGTGCATGCTGCTTTCAAGTCAGTCATTAATCAGGATGTGATTAATGCTACTGAGTGTGCCATCTGTGTGAAAGGAAAGGCAGTTAGGATTTCACTAGGCAATGACTTCACCCTGCTCCTGTTCTCAGCACACGTAGCAGAACAGCAGTATGGCATGCTGGAAGTGTTACCTGATTTCCCAAACTTCTGTAATTAGATGGTTTGAGTTCAAGTATTCAAGAAATTAAGTGAAAGATTAGGTGAGGAAGGGACCTCTGTACAGTGCTGTTGATTTGGGACCACAGAGAGGGGAGGTTTGTACTCTTTTTAGAGGCCAAGGATGAAACTTTCTGGACACATCTTTGAAATACTGAGGTAAGAGGACTTCACTCTACATTTACCTGATGTAAGAGAACTTCCTACAGGACCTATCTCCTTGTTTAATTGCTTGTCTTGTTGCTCTGTCTTTACAGGATAAATTTAAGCAGCATACCGTTTAAATGCAGCAAGCGGTGAGAAGAAAGGTCTCTGCACTTGTGCAATGTGTTTCTTGATCTACCTCATCGTAAAGACTGCAGGGCTCCGGGACAGGACCCTTCTACCTTGCACAGCCCACGGTGTCCCTGAGTGCCTCCAGCTCTGCCCTCCTTCATCTCATCCCGGACCCTTCATTCTTCTGAAGTATTTTTCCTCAAAGTACACTAGAGCTGCAAGAAGAGCTCTTGCCTCCTCTGCTGAGTGCATGAGGTGTCAGAGTCAGGGTGAAGGCTGGGTGAGGAGCTGCAAATTAATTGTAAAGCTTCCTGTGACACTACAGGGTGTTAAAGAATTTTGGATTGGTCATAAATCAACAATCTTGGCAAACAGGGCAGAAGAACCATTTATTCTTGACCATTTTAGACCCAAACCATTTAAAGTCAACTTCAAAATGTTTTCTCATTTCACATGAAAATATGGTGAAATTCTGCAACTGTCAAGATGAAACTTGCCTATTTTTTCCCCCATGAATTTATTGGTTGGATTTTTGAAACACTTAAATTTACAATTCAACAATTTGAAACAATTATCAATTCACAAAGTACTTTGGTTGACCCGAATCTATGTTTATCTGAGTGGGGCTGGCCTTGGCACATCCCTGATGGTGGCGAGAAGCAACACATCGGGGCTGTTCTCCATCATTCCAGGGCTCAGCAATTAGCCCTATAGCCTGTACCAAAAGGGGCAATCAACACTTTATGAGATATGTCCCAATCCCCGCCGCCCCTTTCTCTCCATTTGCAGGAAGCTGATGTGAAGATTTAGTTTGTTTCACACTAAGTAAATAACCAGTTCCAGTGGGAGGCACGGGCAGCTGGCCGGTCGCCCAAGGTGCCTGCAGCAGGAGAGGCACATGGGGCTGCCTGCTGCTGTAACATCTTATGGGAATATACAATTGGCACTAAAACCCACGTGTGCCAGCTCCCAGCTGAAGCCCTTACACCCTGCTCAGATACCCGTGTTGTCCTAAATCCCCCCACTTTTACTTTTCCCTCTTCACCTTCCCCTTTCTTCTCCACCTTCCCCTTTTACTTATTTATTTATTTCTTCCTAGAGAATCACAAAATCATTCAGGTCGGGAAAGACCTCTATTGGAGCACTTAGAGGAAAACCTGGCAGATTTCTTGAATTTGGCCACTGAAGCCAAACACGGGACCTGCCTGGATCTCACAGCCACAAAGCCCAGCCCAAGCTCACACCGAGCTGGCACGCTGCTCGTGCACCACCTGCACCCAGCGATGCAAGGATTACTTGCCCTAGGTGAGCTGATCAATAACCTTTTACATGGCATATTTATTTTTTGAGCTTTATCTATAAAATTAGAGCTGAGCAAATCAATTTGTGTAATAAGATCTCTGGTCACAGATCCTTTAGTATTTGGTTTATATCCTCTAGTGACCAGAGCTTTTAATACCTTTTAATGCTTTGGGATGGTGGCAACGTTGCCTGCTTTTGTGCTTTTTCTGAGTCCTGAGATATTTGTGCTTATGTTTATAGTCCTCACTTGTATTTTTATTATTCTGAAACTCACATCCAAGTAAGGCATTGGCAAACAGCTGCCGTCAGCTGCAAAAGAAATATCTGAAGCTCTGCTCTCCTTCTCTAGTGTTGCTTCACTTGCAGCAAACCCAATGCAAGCCAAAACAGCAGAAAGAACCCTGGGCTGTGGAAATGGCTTTTCGTGGTGAATTTATTTCCACTTTGAAAAGCTGGCAGCAGCTGTAGGAACTTCTGCAACTGGAACCAAGGAAATGCACTTCAGGTGCTAAAGGGATGGACAGGAGGTGATGGGACACTAGGAGGCTTGGATGGTGGTGGGTATTTATCAGGTCAAAAAAGAAGGGAAAGATGTCTATCATAATCTGAAAAGTCCTGACTAGCTCTGTGGTTGTAAAAAATCATAAAAAATGCCATATATATGTATATGTATTTGGCCAAGCCAAGGCTGTTCTCCTCTTGGTGAGCAAGCTGCAGTAGTCTGTGAGCATCAGGGCTGTTGTCAGACCACATCAGGACTCTGAGTTGCCTGTGCATGCGAGTCGGCTCTTCAAAACAGCAAGTTGAAACCAGATTTTGGCCTTTATGATTTCTGCAGAGAAACAGGCCGAATCTGAAAATGTGTTGTTCAAATGGGACATCATACCACCTGGTGGGTGTCTGATAGCAGCTGGCATTGTCTGACCACATAAATGGGACGTGAGAGTTTTGCAATGGATGTTAGTTTTGATGTTTCAGGTCTCTGTCAGAATACTCAGTCTGTGTGCGTATGGAACAGAAGTGCTAAAATAAAATTTCAGAGTGAATAACAATGATTTCTGTGACTTTTGTTTTGGTCCGTAGCCTAGCAGAACTCTCAAACACATGCAGTTTTAAGGAAGTGTGTAACATCTTAAGTGAATTTGTTTCAGCTGTGTTCACGCCTTTTTGTCAAGTACTCCCCATGAAAATTTGGACCATAAAATCCTGATGGTATGAAAGCTTTTTTTTCTATAAAGTTTAAAATTGTGTGCAGCAATACTCCATATCCCAAACTAATAGTTTACATGTGTGAATCAAAGTATTAAGTTCACAGGTTTTGACCAAAACCTATATTTATTATGTGATACAACCAATATGCTACTACTTACCTGTTTATTCACAAAATTGTATCATATGTCATAGAATTATGATCTGTACAGTAGCATACATTAAATTAATTAAGTAATTTGTGTAAAAGATTAGCTAATCAAAACATATAATTCCTTATTTCTTCTTTTTTGAGCAAAATAAGGCAGGAGGGACAGCTTGCTTAACTTGATATCCATATGCATATATTCCTGGCATTTTAGGAAATTTATCTTCACAGATTTTCTTTTCTTAGACTGGGATAACTCAAGTTTTTGGACATGAAAACAATTTCAGACAAAGCCTGAGAAAATGGGTCCTGTTTTCAGAGGTCATCAGCTATGATGGGGAAGGTCACCAAATCTTCTGTCAGCAGAGTTACCAGGTTGTAAGCAGATGCATATATCTGGGGCTACATGATTTAAAGAGGTAACATTTTTTAGTAGTTAAAAGATGTCAGTTGAGTAAATAAACCTAGACTATCATGTATGAGTTCTCCTGCTTCCCAAAGTTCATTTGTGATAACAAGGCTCTTGGCATTTGGATAATAAATCGTGATCTAAGGGCTATTGTAAGCAGGTTGAGGAACTCGGATGGTGACATTAATGATGCAAATACAATAACATTTGAGAAGAAACTTCTTGGGGAGGGGGGGTAGGGGGAGGGAGGAGACAGGTAGGATGAAAGGGCAGCCAAATGCAAGAGAACAGGGACAACTTCATCATCGTGGCCCTTCATGCAGAGAGGGCATCCACCATCTATTCACCACACACAGCTTGTATTTTTGTGTCAGTTCTGTGAAATAGCACTGTGAGGAGTGTGTTTGAGATAGCAGGACATAAGCAATGGTTATGATGCCTGTCTGAATCAGTTTGCCTGCTCACATCAGTTAAAGCGACCAAGTAACCTGGGCTTAGTGAGTCACTCGTGTCGGATGAGCTGCGATGACTGCGTGGATACGTGCTCAGTTATCCCACTGCTATGGGTCTCACTGGATGATTGACTTTGCAGGGAGTTACCTACAGGCATGTTTGGATTGTGTGAACTCATCCCAAATCCCATTTCAGTGGAAAAATATTTCTTGCAGATCTGTGCAGGGAAATGCTAGAACTTCCAGGAACCCACTTGTAGACCTGTAGGATCCTGGATCTCTTTGTGTTCATGAGCCTCTGACACCCCCTGCTTTTCAGCTCTCCACCTGAACCTTTATGCCGTTAAGGAAAGCTTCAGCTGCATGAGTGTCTCCACATTTTTTTTTTCCCTTTATGCACACTCCTTGCATGCTGCTGCTGCTGTTTTTTCTGTTATTGCACGTTACTGTGCATTGCCCGCCTGTGTGGATGTACCTAGCAAAGCAGAACAGGATGAGTTTAAATCCTTCATCCAGCATCTTCTCCTGGAGGAAGCTGGGCTCTGGAAGGCTGAGGAATATCAAGACATAAACCATCTCCCACTCTAGTCCTAATCCTAATCCTAGCCTTGCCCTAGATAGCAGCCACAGTGGAGGAGGTGGCTGCGGTATCGAGGGTGACCAGATCTCTCTGCTAAAACTGATGTTCCTGTACGTGCATGTGCTGTCCCCAGGCTGAGACTGGTCCTTGTGCTGCTTTATCTTTGCCAGGGGCTGCCTGACATTTTTGGCAATGCACCCCCAGCTTGGTACTGATCTGATTATACCTGACTCATCTTGGCCAGCATAGCAAAAGAATGCAGTTTTGAAGTAGTCCTGTTTTAAGTTGGCTTTTTTTTCTTTTTTCTTTCCACCCTAAAAATTGTTGCAAGTCCTGTAAAGGAGCCTGGAACTGTGGGAGAATGGCGAGAGTTGCAGGGGGCTGAGCAGGCAGTGATCCAGGGCTTGCAGGGTGAGTTGAGAAGCCCTGCTGCCCCTGTCAGGGCTCCTCTGCAGCTTCCACCATTAACTGGAGGTTTAAAGCCAGTTCTCCTGATTTTGCTGAGAACTGTGAAAATGACTTCAGGCTTTAACATTGGTTGCTCTGGAGAGCAAGTTATATGCACTGGTAGCACAGGCCAACTTGTTTTTAGTGATGGGAAATAGTGAATTTACCTCTAAAATGCTCTGGATTTAACACATTTGTCTCAGGAAAACATTTTTTACTTGAATACTTGATCTGCTTGAATGGCTTGACCAGGATACAGCCATCATTTAGTGCTTGTTAAAAAATAAGATAAATAAAAATCCTCAATACAAAATCAAATTAAATAATGATATACATGGGAAAGATCAAAACAGTGTTTGCCTAAATCTTTCCTTTGCTTGGAGACAGTCACAGAACAGTTCCTGTATTTCTGCCAGGTGGATAAGGAGTTTGCCTTGGTAGTATTGAAAACTTAGTGCTAGAAACAGGGTTTACTGAAGACAGAGTAGATGGTTTTAGTAATTGCCATGTAGTGTTTGCAGAATACATGGGAGGACATCAGCTCCACTAGTGCATGTTTTCTGAGGGTAATATTCAAAATCTTGACTCTTTTATTCTGTGTATTGTTGCCAAATTCATTAATTTTAAAATCTGGGCCCTTTCCTCCACAGATTTTAGACCAAGCATGAATTAGCAGTGTGGGTGGCAGATAACACACAAACTCTGCATAGTTCCAGTAATATTGTTGGCCTTTCCCCTCCAGTTTATAAGTCAATTTTGGCAACAGCAACCTATGTCAAATGTGAGCTGCTCTCTGATCAGGTTACAGCCTACGCAGCAACACGAATTAAGTTTTTCTCTCGTAGGACTATGGGTGGAAAATATAATCAAAATTAGCAGATAAATGAATAAAATCTCAAGGACAATGACTGAATAAACATGTCTGCTAAGCAATTTTCTAACAGGAAAATCTGGCATCTCTCACGTGAGGAGAAATACGGGGGAGGAAAGGAACACTTAGCTGCTGAGCCTGAACAAGCAGAGAAGCAGAGACTCGTGAGTGATGTCAAACACCAGGTTCTTGGGGTAAGTAATTTAAAACTACCCACCAGGCTGGTGTACATGGTCTCTTCTGAATGTTGTAGGACAGTTATCATATTTCCTTAGGTTATGATCATGCATTTAGAGCTATCCCCAGAACATCAGTCTGTAAGTCAGCACACATAGAGCTGGTCCAGTGGCTCGTGTTACGCAGCACCTCTTAGCAAGCTTTGGGGGGGGCCCAAGAGGACTTACAGCAGTATTATGGGCCACGACCTAATGGCAGGATGCGCCCTATATTTTGGGGACTGAAGAGAGTAAGGGGACTCATAAAAATAAATATGTTTAATAGCATGGAATGAAACAACAAATTGAAATTGCACTGAAATACAATTCTGGGGTTTTATAATCTACAGGATCTTATTAACTTCAAAGACCTGGGCAAGTTGGAAAAAAAAAAAAAAAAAAGCAAGCTTTTCTTTCCATCTCCAAAACACAGAGAATTTAGGACATTTTTATAGTACATTTTAGGACAATGACTTGGGCAATGTGTTTATCCACTACACTTACCTCATAAAACCCAGTTTATACGGTCCTGGAATCAATCCTGTTCTGTTCTGGGGTTTTCCAGAGCAGGGTCTGCCAGTGAAAGCACTTTATGATATGGGACTAATGTGTCAAAGGTACATAGACCAGAGTTATTGCGTTCACCTCTGTTTGATAGGAAGCAGATACTTAGATAATACTTGTCACGTGCCAAGGAGAACCTTTCAGTGCAGCCCAAGGTATGAAAGGCACTCATCTGTTCTCCAGGATCTGATCTTCTGAATCCATTTGCATTTGATAGGACAACTAGAGCAAGAGTGGCACCTAAAAATACCCCCAAAGAAGGAATTTGAAATTGGAGTTTCCTGTACAGTTTACTTGATCATGCCAAGGGTGGCCATTTTCCAGTGTTGAGTTTTTGTTGCTGTTTGAATTTTATTGTGTATCTATTAAAAAAAAATCCAAAACACTTCATTGGAAAATATCACAATGCATCTTTATAGCTGCAATATTTTCAGTAACATAACTTCATTTTTCAGTGAATAAAGCAACCTGTTTCTAGATTTCTTTCTAAATTTGAGCTTTAACTGGTTTTCAGCTCACCGTGCCCAGCTCCCAGCCAGTTAGTAGGCAAAAGTTTGCAGGCTGAGGGGTGGAAAGAGCCAAGTATTGCATGCTTCGAGGTGAAGGAAAGCACGTCTCCTCCAGTGAGATCCTGTGCTTGCTGCCTGAGTCTTTTCTCTGGATGTTTGGTTTTTCTGAAGTCTGTTCTGTTTCCCATGAGCTTTTGGAGAAGCCTGAGAAGGAAAACATCTGGGCCATGGAAGAGCTGGGTTAGACTTGAAATGGAAAAGAAAAATGTGTTGAAGGGAGTTAGCTGAACTCTTTTTATCTCACCCTAATAGGATGATTTGAGTTCTGGATTAATGTTTGAATGCCTACTCATTTTACCCAAAGTTATTTGTTTATAGTTAGTATTCTGCAGCTTTTGCAAGTCTCTAGCTCTGCAGAGTGTCAGCAATTACTGCTATTTCTTTTTGCAGCAAGGCAGAAGTTTGCAGTGTGGCCACCGCTGCCCCTCCAGCCAAGTGGTTGTAACGTGCACATCGCTACCCGGCCACATTGGAGACAGAGGAGAAAAATAGGAATTCAAGCCCTGTCTAAAAAGTAAAAGGGACAAATTAGTTTCTTGTCGCTGCGCTGCAATAAATACATTGTCATTTTTATACCCCAGTGAATCATATTCTCCATTTCCCCCGTAACTATTATACAGTCTGCCGGCAGTACATCATTTTTTGGTAATTTTATTTTCACCAATTGTTTTATGAAATTTTTGAGTTTTATGGACACTAAAACAAATCTAGCCTGCAAGTATTATAGCCCTTTAAATCACCGGCAGGAAATCTCAAGGTTCCTCCAGACTGTGAGAGAAGGAAGCTTTAGGAAAGAAAGATTGCTCCTAGCTTATAAACTGAGCAAAAACCCAGAGATAAGTTTGTAAAAGGGGCATACATCATCACTGGCAAAAGCCAGGACGTAAAACAACATCTCTCTGCTCAGCTCCCTTAAAAATAAAAATGGATTTTTATTTAGCAGAAACACTAAAGTAGTTGGGGAAAGGAACACACAAGCTTTTCCATGCTTTCTTAACCATAACAATCCTTATTTCCTACAGAGCCACTGTGTCAGGCACCACCTCAGCTAAATTGCAGTTAATTGTAGTCCCAAAACCCTGATTCTAATCTGAGTGCATGTAGCACTTGTCTGAATTTGGTCCTCAAGATGCTGAGGAAGTGTTGGTGCTTGGTATTTTGGAAAGGTCTCAGATATGTTCTCTCTTGCCCATAAGCTTTGCTAATATTTTTCATCACTAATCCTGCTGTACGTATTTTTGAGAAGTTGCACAACTTTTCAGACAGCAAATAGAAGACTGCTATCTGCAGAGCCACCCTGTTTGCTGTCATCCTGGTGTTGGTCTTTGCTGAGGGGCAAAGGATTATGATTTCCAAAGCTAACATCAAAAATCAGTCATGGTATGATTTATTTTGTTTGTAAGTAACATTTTTGTTCTAGATGTACTGCTTGATGTGCTTTGCTATCTCTGAATATAAAAAAGTAAAAGTAGGTGGGATGGTCTCGCCTAGATGGAAACATTAAAGAAGAACTCTCTTAAGAGTAAACCTCATGGGTTCAGATGGACAAGGTTCATCCAGTTCTGACACGGCCTTTGCAGTTAGAAATGAGCTATCCTTTTTCACTTTTTCTTTTTTAATAGCATCTTAGTGTATTTAAGTTTCTCAACAGTTTGGTTAAATATTTGTTTTGTGAATTGAATGAAACATTACTTTTAGAGCAAATTAAATCTTTTTTTTTTTTTTTAAGCAATTAAAAAAAATAGCAGAAATAAGAAATTTGAAAATAATATAATAATGAAAAATAATATAAAAATGGCTGCTTTTTGTCAGACCTGTGGTCCACTGTGGCCAGAACAGTGTAAGTGCATATACATATATTTCTTGTGGTATATCCTTCCAGCAATCTATTATGTAGGAACTTATGAGCCAAAGGGAACACATTTGTTAATGGCCCTTGATGGATTTTTCCTCTGTGAATTTATTGAGTTGAACATATGTATGCTCATGACTTCCACAGTATAATGTAGGAATGACTTCCACTGTTTAACATGTTGTGTGATGGAAAAATGTCTCTGTTTTCATACTTTTTCACTTGTTGCTTAGCTGCCTCTTGACCTGGTGCCTGACCTGTCCTTGGATGCCCAGGATATGAAAGATTTCTGCCCAGTCTGCCCTGGTCTCCTTTCTTCCAGTCTGAGGTAGGCTTCTGTTTGTTGGACAGATAACTTCCTGAGGGAATGGAGGTGCTGATCCCAAAGGGGGGCTTGATTTACATGCTGCAGATTTGGGAGGCTGTAACAGCAACCTTTGTTTGTTGGCAAAAAATCAACCCTGGGCTGAGGCTTGCTATCCTCTTAAAACTCCTAAAGAACTGAAACCAGTAAAGATATTTGCCTGAGTAGATGGTTATGTGGTTGCAAAATGAAAATTTCTGAAAAGTACGTACAGTCTAGAATCTCTAGGTGTTAACATTCACAGACTACAACCTTCAGCCTATGCATGTTGAATAAATCAGTAAATAAGCATGGGCTAGTTTTCAAGCTGTGTTTTCATATTACCTGAAAAGAAGGACTCATGGGTTTGGAAACAAAGTGAGTGTGAATGCCTGCCTGATGGCTGGTGTTTGCAGTCCTGGATTCAGGAACCTCTGTGCATTTTGTCTGTTTGGAGCAGGGCAGCAGTGCTGCCTTCTCTCTGACATGCCACTGATGTTTGGGTGCTTCAGGAAAATGTCTTTAATAACCTGAGGATCTGGCTGTAACATTCTGGTTACTGTATGGTGATTTTTCTCCTGCCTCCATCCTGAGAGCATCTTCCATCTTGAAGACTTATAACAGGTTTTTAGTCTAGTAGTGGTCAAATGGGTAATAGAGGTGAAACACTGCTTAATTTAAATGGCTAGGCAGAAAAGCAGGGAAGAGCACGGCGTGCAGTGAGTCAATGTGTTCAGTATGTTTGTCCCCTTCAGGAAGGCTTGTTTAAAAACAGGGCATGGATGTGCGGTAGTTGTGAAATTTGGGATGTAGCTCTACTGGGCCAAAAGGTAGAAATGGAGTTAACCTGATCCGTTCAAAGTAACTTCATGTCATTGAGGCTATAGCCATGTTGGTGGTATCAAATTCTACGCTAAGAAAATACTCTTTGGGGTTTGGTTTGCAGTTGTGCTGCTGTCTGGCTCTCAGGTCTTTGGAGGAGGAGTGTGCATTGGTCAGGCTGGCTGCAAGGAAGAGTTATGCAGGATGTGAAAGATGGGGGGTACAGCTCTATCGACAGGGCATTGGAGAGTAAAGGGGGCAGCAGGAAAAATAATCCACAGAGGTGTTGTAGCTGGTGCAGCCAGAGGCACCACGACCCAGCCGAGCTGCTGGGGCAGGTGCTGCCGCTGCTGCCAGATGCCACCGGCATCTGGGGGAGGTGACATGGGGTCGAGCTCCGTGATGCTCTCTTTGCTTCAGCAGCGGCCAGCTGAGCCAGACAACAAATTCACATCACAGTTGCTCTCTGTTTTATCAGCTCTCTGCCACCTCCTCTTTCAAACTAAAACCCGTTGCACCACCCCTCAGCTCACTCCTTACTGCTCTGTTTTCTCCCTTCTCTTTGCACAAAGTGTACTTCTTTTGTTTTTATTTTTACTGTCTATAGATAAATCTGCTTCTTCTCCCCCCCCCTCTTTCTTCCATGCTGTTTAATCTCAACTCAGAGCCCCAGAGCTGGTGCAGCGTTACAACAGTTTTGTCATGTTGGCTGTCAGGGCGCTGACAGCCCCGTGACAGCTGGCAGATGTACAGATGATGGATGTTTTCTCCCTTGTGCAAGGACGATGGGATAAAAGTGCAAACAAACCGGGTAATAGATGGGAAAAGCAGAGCAATGTTGATAAGGCCTGGTCCTCACTCTGTGATGTATGGGAAAGCAAGCTGTGGGCAATTTGTTTCAGAGAAATGAGGGGTTCTTTGTAGAGAGGGGCACAAGGAGAAGAAGGAAGAAAGGAGCAAAAATAAAGAAATAATAATGGGGGGGGAGTGGAAGGGGGAACTTCCCAAAGCTTGTCTTTATTGTGGCAACACTAGCCTGTTGTTATGGCAATAAGCAAATCTCATTTCAAGGACGGACTTGGGGGTCCTTGGCTCACGTCTGTGCCTTGCATCCAGTGAGGGCCCCCAGGAGGAGATGTCTGGGGCTGGGAATACTGCGTTTCTGTTTGCTCCTTTCTGCTGCTCCACTCAGCTTTGCACTGGCTCGCCCCTAGCACCTCCTATTATTCATGGTGTCTAGGTGTCTTCTGAAAGCTAACAAATGACCGCACTGAGTACGGGCAGCAGATAAACTTTTCAAGCTGCTCACTTAAGCTGGGTAGTGGAGAAGTTCATAGGCATGTCTGGATCCACACAACAGGGCCGCTCGTCCCCACAAGCTGGCAGTACCACGCTCTGGACCAGCTCAGGGAGCTCCAGCTGCAGCCTGAGCTTCTCTGCTCCAGCTCCCCACTCCTGCCCCCAGCTGCCAGCAGTCAGTAGGAGGACACTGCACTGGTGCAAGTGGCCTGGGGCAGAGGGTGACATTGACCTTGAAGGCAGTTTGCTCCCAGGTGTGGTCCTGCAGCTGAAGGAGGTGGCAGGATGCAGGCATGAGGTGCAGGTCAGCATCCTCCAGCTGGTGTGCAGTGCAGGGAGGAGGATGCTCACATTATGGCCCCTCTTTATAAGAGACTTAACCCTGGCATGCCCTTTAAAATGCAGGGAACATCTTGCAGGGCTCCCGTATGGATCCTGAATATTAATCCCTCGGTGCGGTTATTGCTCCACGTGCCCTCGCACACCCACTTACCAGCATGTAAATTTTCAGGATGCCATCGTCTCCCTCACTTCCCTTCCGCCTTTGGTTCTGTCACTGTCAGGGACTTATTTAGGCCTGTAATAGTGATAATTTATTACAGCACACTTCCTACTGTGAGTAAATAAGTCTGTCTCCCTTAAATTCCCTGGGCAATTAGAAGAATGAAAGACTGTGCCACGTATTAGCATTTATTTTCTCCCAGCATTTATACAAGGCCATTTTCTTGCTGACAAATTGAGGGGCAAATTGTTCTCGAGGAAGTCTGTCAGATGGAAAGGTGTTATGATTAAACTGTTGGAGTAAATTTGGGTGACAATAAATCCTTTTATTGCATTAACTAGATTTATTTGCTTGCAACTGCCATTAAGGATTTGAAGAAATAATAATAAACAGGTTGATTTTGCACCTGCTTAAGGGTAATTAAAACGCACTCTAAAAATAGAGAGTCTGCTTATAAAAAATCCATTCAGTGATCTAGGGGATGCTGATCAGGATGTGGATGTAGAATTAGCTGTATGTGCATATTAGCATGGCATTAACAAAAATCCTAAAACGCAATGATGCTGCAGTGAATCCAGACAGGGCTGCATTCAAACACCGACTGGAAGGGCTCAGAGCTGCTCTGCTGCTGACGTGCTGCTGCTGTGAGCCCTCCTGTGCTTGGAGCTGGGTGGGGGGAAAGTTGGCTGGTTTTATGGTCACTTTACATCCATTGCTGCTTTTGTCACAGCCCTGTATCTGTTCCACCCTGGAGAGGGTTTACAGAGAAGCTTGTACTGCTAGTGTGCTGCTTGTGGGAAGTTTTTATGAAGCCTGAGTGATTGAGCAGGAAAAAGAGGCTTTTTGCTTCATCAGGAGTCTAGCCCCAGTTATCCCCATTGTCAGCTTGAATAAAGGGAAACGGAAATATTTCTTTACCTACGTTGTTTGTTGGTGGCCCTTTATTTGTTCCCCTTGAGGAAGGAAAAGCCATGGGTATCATGAATGGGTGAGGATCTTCTTAAAGCCAAAATAAAAACAATCTGGATCAAAAATATACAACTTGATTATAAATTTTGGTGGGAAGCTAGGTAAAGGTTAAACTTTGGGATGCCTTTTCAGAAAGGGGTTTGAGAACAAGGGCCTTTATATTAATTCCAAGGGGGCCCTTGATATTTTATGGCAGGAACTGGAGGACTGGACAAGTGGCGTGAATGTCTGGGTATCCACATTGTTACCATCGCTGCGGGGGCTGTGTGAAGAACCACACGGATGGAGAGGTGTCTTCTGCTGTGCTGGGCTATCTCATCACTTTGATCTCCCACTGTCACTTCTAGTGTTGGGTGAGACTTCTTCCCTGCCCTCAGCCTCCTCCACAGACAGATGTAGAAAATTGGTCATGGCTAGTTGAAATAGCTGGTGGAGATCTAGCTCTTGGTATTTGGACAGTGATAGCTAATAGAACTGGGAGCCTGGCGGCATATCCTGGTGCTTCAGCTGGTATCAAAACTGAAATGCTTCCTTGATCTTGATTCTTCCTCTAAGTTAAGCTGGGGTGGGAGCACAGCACGGGGTGCTCAGCAGCAGTGGCAGGAGGGGGACTTCTTAGTGCCATTTACATGGGTTTGGCTTTGTGTGGGAGCTCATTAGGCTTGTTAGAAGGTGTGGGCAATTGTTTGTGGCCTGCGGAGGGGGAGCAGCTGCTCTGCGGACCTTCCCAACAGGGCCTGGCCTGGGCAGCTGCGTGGCTTTGCAGTGTGGCCAAATTCAGCGCCACCCCTTTTTTTCTTTTCTTTTTTTTTTTTTTTCTTTCCCTTTGTTTTCCAGCTGTTTGGTTCTGAGGAAAATGAGAACACATTCCTCAGCTGAAGAGAAAATTCAGCACATGCCTCTCCGATTGCACCCTAGTGTCCACATTTCTCCCCTGGTTATTCAGACTGAACGTGCAGGCAGCCTGCCTCGGCCGGTGCTTGTACTGCCTGAGCCCATCCTGCTGGTCCTGGTTTGCTGGCTGTAAGCTGTCAGAACGATGTAAATAATCATGTGTGTTAGACTGGCCCTGTTGGAGGAGTTGTGGGTGTTTTTATCATCGCAGCAGAATAATCTCTAGGAGGACAGGGGGGTGTCAGTTCCAGATGCCGCAGCTTGCCAGTGGGTTGCGGTGTGGCAGCCCCCCACGTCTTGCTGCTCTGGGGCTTTTCCTGCTCGTAGGGTGCCTTACAAGTGGAATTGGTTTTCTTTACTTTAAAAAACTATTTTTTTCACCTTTTTAATATTCTTCCACACTTGCTAAATTAGAGGGGTAGAACATATGCTGCCATGTTAATGACTAATGAATATGTGCTGTTGATTTTAAATTACACATTTTGGGGAGTGATTTGCTGGAGCAGCTTGTACACACAGAAGGGTTGAGATGGTTTCACAGCCACTTTCCAAAGCAGAGAAGCTGCTTTTCATCTGCGTTTGGCTTAGATGTAGTGTTTAAGGTGCCTCTTTATAGCAAGCTGAGGAACTCTGTTTGCTCTAGCACTGGAGCAGCTCGACCCAGCCTCACTGCTTTGACATGCAGTAGAAAGAGAAGACCTTGGCCACCAATTTCCAAGTTGCCTACAGGTCTCTCTGCTTTATTTGCCTCAACTGGTAATGCTTCTTGACTGCCCACTGCCACCTTTGGCATCCCATCAGCCTCCTTCACATCTAGTGCTAGTTAGAAAGATTTTAGTCCAAACTGTTCTGGGGAAAAACACTGGTAATTTGTAACAGGGACTTCTCCCTGTCCAAGTGATACCTTTGCATGGAAGTTTTTAGTTAAATGTTTCATTACATTAGATTTCTTCTTGCTTTCTTTTCAAAGATCTTCCACATAGATGCCAAAAAGATTTTCTTCTTGTAACCTTGAACCCTTCCACAAGGTAAGCGTACCCATTTCCACACGATTCTCCCTGTCTTACTGGCTTGTGTCAAATTGTTGCATGATAATTTATTTGGCGCAAAAGTTTTCAAATCGGGATGTGTGGAGCGAAGCGGCTCCTGTCGCAGTTTGACAAGGTTATTGGAGGGTAATGTGGTAAATATTTTTCATCCATTAGCGGATTATAAAAGCGGTGCATCACACTACTGCTTGGCATCCGGGGGGGAGGGTGGAGGGGGTGGAGGGCAGGAGCACAGTCGTTAACTTAAGAGGTAAGAAGCCATCAGTCATCTGATGGATCCGGGAGGCAGAGCGTGCAGGAACATCTCACGTGTGCATGAATGCATGTTTGTGTTAAAACTAACTATCCTGATTAAAAAAAAAAAAAAAAAAAAAAAAAAGATTTTTTTTTTCTTATCTTCTTCCATATTGACCCTTTCTCTTTTTTCTTTCCTGGTTTTGTTTCTGATTTCCATTCTTTCTTCATGAGGTTTTTCCTTATTTTTTTTTCTTATCCTATCCCCTTAAAACCAGCATAAAGAGTTAGGAGTGTCTTGGTCTGCATCAGCATGTGGTCCGTGTGCTCCCTGCCCTCCTCACAAGTGCTCTGACCTGGCTGCTGAGAATGGAAAGGATTTTTTTCTACATGGGACCTCGTTCTGCATTGACCCCTCATCATTACTGTAATAAATAAAAAATAATAATATAAATCGTAAACCATTTACTGTAGTGATAAATACAGAGACATATTTCTGTGCAGTTATTCTGTGCTTTTCCTACAAAAAGCTGGACTCAATCTCTTTATGTGTAAAATGATACTGAACTATAACTACCTTATAATGTTGCTACATTATTCTATAGTTATAGCCCTAAACACCACAGCTTATGTCAATGTTACTAGGTAGGTTTCATTCTTACCATAGGAAAAAAAAAAAAAAAAAAAAGGTAATTTTTAATAGGGGTAGGTGGTATCAGGAGAAAATGACTCATAAAGCACTTCTGATAGACTTGGCTTTCTAAGCCTGGGGCCTGAGTCTTCCCTGTTTGTCCCCTGCAGGATGCTAAGTTGTCACCCCTCGGGACACTCGGTGACTTCTTTGTGTTTAGAAGCTCAGGGATGCTGGCAGTCAGGGGCTTTCCAAGTGCACCTCTAGCTGAGGTACTATTTGGATCAGGAAGGCACTTGTGAAATGCATCTCTTGGTTGTCTTCAGTTACTGGAGGCTTTCCCATCTCAAGGTGCCTGACCTAAGTTCCTCTAAAAACAGCTGAAATGGGAAATCCTCTTCAAGGGCATGGCTGGTGACTACAGCCACTAAGGAGCATTTAGTCTGGAACCAAGCTGGCACTAGTCTGGAGCAAAAAACCCTCTGAGCTGTGGCTAGTGTTGATGTCAGTCCTCAGGATTTTGCCTCTGCAGCTCCTCTTCTCTTGGTCTGCCTTCCTTGGCTGTACAGATGTGTCCCTGTGAGATGAGGGACATTGCCTGCTGAGTTGGACCCAGCCTGGTGGTCTGATGGGGCCAGCCAGGCCCTGCTTGGTGTGGTTCAAAATCACCCATGGGGACCACCAGCCTCAGAGGTAATGTGCAGCAAAGCATGGGCTTATCCCTGCTGCTGGGCCGTGGATCAGAGCCTGTCCCAGCAGCAGAGCCACTGCTGTAAGGCCATGATGCTGCGAGGGGCTGCAGGGCATCAGCAGTGGGACTGGTGGGGTACAGGTGGGTGTTGGGAGGCAGCTGTGGGGAGGTAAAGGTAGTGGAAGCAAGGCAATGGGATTGTGACAAGACAAGGAGGCAGGGAAAACACTGCAGTTTGGCTTGCCCTATTATTTTTTTTTTTTTTAAGGGGGAAGAAAAAAAGAATGGCCTCAGTTATACAAGCAGTTCCACGCCTTGACTTTGGGAGTTGCTTATGGCCTGACTTGGTGCATTTTAGGGCACAAGCCTCCATTTGGAAGGATGGTTTTAACCAGAGGGCTTTTATAGCTTTCCGCTGTGGGCTGGGTTGCAAAGCAGAAGCAGTAGTTGGCAAGCAGTTTCTCAGCAAACAGCCACGTGCACGGCGTTACAGCAGAATACAGCAACTGAACACGTCGGCAAGTCCTTGGCCTTTGCCAGGCTTCTGAGACTTTTTGCAAGGCTTGGCTTACCTGTTCTTTGGCACATCTAAAAGTTTTGAGACCGTTGTTTCTCTTCTGCTTCTGTCCCCTTGCTCAGCCGCTGGCAGGCGGGTGGGCAGAGGCGCTGCCTTTAATTCTCACTTTCCCTTCCGAACGAGAGTGATCTATGGATGCCAGAGCCCGAGCCACATTAGCGGGGAAGACCCTGCAGCAATGAGGCTCGAGCTCAGTGCAACTTCTGTCCATTTAATTAAGAAATGCTACTCATACAGAACTGAATACACTAACCTAATTTACTGCCGTGTCTGTCTGTCTCTCTGTCTAGCCTTTTGTCTCTCCCTGCGTCCTATACAATGCCGTTGTATCTTATTACTCGAGCTAGGTAGATTCTTGCTTGGCTGAGCCGAGATCAAAAAGTAATTTTTCTTTTTGCAACAGCCGATTAGAAATTCATTTATTTTCACATTAGACGTTTGGCCAATACCTCCCTCCCCCAACAAACAGATCCCCCCCAACTTCGTCAATTTAGCTCCATTTGTATAGTCTGCATAATGGAAGACAGTGAGCCTGTTAGAAAAATGTGGCCCAGGGCAAAAATTAAATGCAGAATCATGTATCAGAAATGAGATGTATTTACTATTGTTTTTGAAAATTAATGGTGCATTTTTAGTTTTTATAATGTAATTTAATGATGCAATTCATCTAATAAAAAAACACATTTTAACTCAGTCACATAGACCTACTGGGGCAGGACAAAATGTACCTTTCAGATGTAAGATTTTTTAAAAATGCTTCGGGCTCTTTCTTGAATGCAAAAAAGAGAAACTCTTTGCGTGCATTGGGTAACAGCTGGGATATCAGCAGGAGTCCAATAAAAAGGACATTTTTCTTTCTAAATATTGGTGTTTGTGCAACATACAATAATATTATAAATGCAGCAGTGGGTTTGAAGTACAATGCTGCAGCTGATTACAGGATGCCATATGGTGCTGGCATGTTAAACTGATACAGGCTGAACATGGGCTGTAGCTTTAAATGCTGTGGTCCAGCAATTGTGCTAAACTAGAGTAAATATACTATACAGTGTCAATATATGGAGCGATCGTGTTCAGCAGCAAAAAGAAACTGTGTCAAAATAGTACAAATTGATTGGAGAACACCCACAAAGGTCGACGTGGAGCAGATGCTCCTTCCTAGGCACCGATTGTGCTCCAGCTTTTGTAAAGAAAGTGCCCATGCCTTGGTTTTCTTGTTTAAGGCATTAAATGTTCTTTGTCCATTTTGCATCATCATTTTCACCTGCTTTGCAATTTGCCACGGACTTTAAAACCTCAAAAAAATGCAGTTCTGCAACAGGGTGCAGACACAGGCTAAGGGGTGCTACCTGCTGGCTGCAGCCTCCCACCAGCACAAGCAGCTGCACAGGGACTTGGGTGATGCTGGAAAGAGACCCGACAAAGTTAGAAACAAACAAAAAAACAATGAAAGCCGCTTGATGCTTTGCCGTCAGCACTGAGCTGCCGTGGCTCACTGCCACGCTGCTGCTGGAGGTGAGCGATGCGCAGAGCCAGGAGCACGGGGCTGCCTTGTTCAGCTGGTTTACTTCAGCTGATCGTGGTAAGTCCCAGGGTTTTGAAGGTGCTTCTACAAAATACATTCAGGTTTGATTTCCAGCTTTAAAA
The DNA here is from genome assembly GCF_964035555.1 of Netta rufina. Lineage (NCBI taxonomy): Eukaryota > Metazoa > Chordata > Aves > Anseriformes > Anatidae > Netta > Netta rufina. The sequence continues at coordinate 5,406,587 of NC_140140.1, forward strand.
TAAGCTTCCATCTGCTTTTGTAAAGCCTTGCTTTTATGGACAAAACTTGAAGTTGCAGCTGAGCACATTGTATCTGATACTGTTTTAAGAAAACTCCTTTCTTATTGTCATTAAAAATGTACATTTAACAGGAATGGCTGAGATTAACTACAAGAAAACTCTACCAGTTTGGCACTGAGGTGGATTTTGGTACAAAGCTGTGGAAGGAGAAGTTTTCATTTGTGGATGAACTGAACATCTGTTTTAATTTGTTTCCTGACCCTGGCTGCATGATTTCCCAGTGGACCCGAGGAGATGGGTCCTGTGACAAGTAAATGGGGAGGGTTCCTATGAGCTCTGGCAAGGCACTCCTTGAGGCACCCCTTTGCTGTTCCATGGGGTTCGTTAAAGGGAAATGTCAGCTGGTTTGGGTCTAACAGGGGCTCTGCTGTTCGAGTTCCCAGTCAGTCTGTAGGCACAAAGTGGAAATAGAAAAGCTGGGTCACTATTTGGGCAGGTTTCTCTTAATCTCAGGATTAACCTTTTCTCTTCCCTTTACAGCCCATCTCCATGCCCACATTAGTAAGCCTGAGCTTCTGGCCCAATGGATGGATTTTGAACTATCCCCAACACATCCTCACTCCTGCTCTTCCCAGCAAGCCCCGAGAGCACGGTCTCTGTGTCATTCCTGCCAGTTTATAGACCTAAGGCACAGCCTTGGAGAGGGGAGCCCAGCAGGAGCAGAGCAGCAAGCCAAAAGCGAAATCATCCCCAAGATCTTACTGCTGGGCTTACTGCATGAAGAAACCCAACACACAAACCAGGTAAGTAAGCAAAGCACAAACATCACAGTGCCTCTTTTGTACTGCTCCACGTATGAGCAGTGGCAGAGGCAAAATACGTGACCCTGTGCTTTGTTTTCCTGTGCCACAGAATTTAAGCAACATAAAGAAATGTGCCTGTGGTACAAATATAAGCTTTGTTTGTTTTGTTTTGTTTTTAAGGGAGTGACTTTAATAACTTCATAACCATCATGTTTATAGTTTGATGCATTGGAGTAGGATTGATCCCAGCATTGGATTTCCTGCTGGACAAGGAGGGCCCTCATCCCTGGCTTCCTGTGCTATCTGGCGGCTTTATAGCGCCTGGGCTTCACTCTGCCTCCTTGACGAAAGGTGCCAGCTGCAGCTGGGATTAATGCAGCCTTGGCTAGCTGCTGGCAGAGCCTATGAATCCTCCTTGAAGGTCTCATATTGTGGAATTTTTCTGTCTGCAACATCATGTCACCTGTACAGGACTTAAAACCAAATGACACAGAAGTCTGATTTGATGTGGCAAATCCTGCATGGAGCTTGATATTGAGAAATTAGTGGTGCTTAGGATCTTAGGTCAGAAATAAAGGTTGCATTTTACAATTGAATGGTCCCTGACTCAAAGAGACTGTAGATTAGATAGAGGATTTGATGTAAAGAATATCTCAGGTTTATCTGTTAAGTAAAGAGGTGAATCTCTGCTAGGCTCTGACGTGTAGATGCATTTTTATTGTGAAAGAAACTGAAAAGAGTTTGTTGGGAGTTAGAATCTTTCTTTGCTCTGGCTTGGGGCACTGTTTAGTGAAGAAAAACGTTCAGGACAGAAATCAGAATCTGAGCATGCTGGGGTCATGGGATTGTGACAGAGAGAGAGAGTTACTCACATGGGTAAATGGAGGCAGATGTTAAAATAAACACATTTCTTATAGCTGAAGAGTTAACTGACATTTAACATGGTGACTGAAGGAGTAGAGACAGACTTTTTTTTTTTTTTTTTTTTTAAGTTTAAGCTAATTTGTTGGAGGCCTCATTGGTTGGTGCAGCCTCTGTATCAATAAACTGGCACTGGATTTCCAGAAATGCATCACATAATTTTTCAATGAAAAATCCAAGAGCCTAGGAGATGATGTTATGGTGTGAATTACATCGCAGAGCGGTTGTCAGCTGTCCCTGTCAGCACTTTTTCAGATGCCATAATGCGCAGTAAATGCTGTGGCTGCAGCTATTTAGGATTACTGTGGTGGTGGTTTTAGGGGAGGAACCACAAATTAACAGCTAAAGAAACATGTCCCTTTTTCTTGAATTGCCTGATCCTTAAACAACGTTTCACTGGCTGCAAGTTATCACCACTGTATCTGTGCCTATTTCTTCTCACCTTTTGAAATGAAGCATGTGTCCTTTCCCACTTTTGCAGATTTACCAGGAAGAGGATCAGTGTTTGCTCTGACTCTCCCATTATCATGCAAATACTTTCTAGCACAAAGGACAGTGAAAATAAGCCCATTCTTGTGGTTGGGATCACAGGCTCTGGTTGCTCTTTAACTACACCCAGACTGGACCACAGACCCCACGTGAGGTCAGGACTCAGGGTTATCCAGCACAGCAAGAGAGCGTGTCCCAGCTCAACAAACTGCATGGCTTAAATCAGCAGGACAACCCAAAATGTGTTTATTTTGCTTTTCAGATCAGGGACTGAGATGCACGAAGACTACAGGACTTGGCATATGGAGCTGTTGCAGGGCTGTTTCCCCATCACTCTTGGAGATGTTTCTTAGTGTGCCAGACACTGCTGTACCCCAAGTAGGATTCAACAACCAGGGCTCCCTGGATGCCTGTCACTTCAGTAAATGTCCCTGCTATTCAAATATTAATTAAAGATGGTCTGTTTTGCTAAAATATTGAAATGCTGACGAAGCACAGCTTTCCTCCTCCTGGAATTAACTTTTCCAGCTCACCTTTATGTGTTGCATGGAGCAGAGTGGCTGTGGGCTTACAAAGGGGGTCACTCTGCCTATGCTGCTGGTCCATGGCTGTGTGCACCCCATCAGTGGGGTTTCAGAGCTGCATCTCCTGAGGTTACCAACAGCTATGGGTGGGTTTCATCCTGTCCCCTTAGGACTCCTGGTGAGCTGACCTGGCTGACAAAAGGTCTGGCTGTGCTCACTTTCTGGTACTTCATGGGAGAAAATAAACCAGATGAGCAAGTGATTCATCTTCTGGGGGACCTGGAGCACCCTGCTGCACACCAGGTTGATGGTAGAGTGAAGTCTTAAGGTATGCAGTTTACAAATATCTTGCATTCAGGGTTTTGAAAGTATTTAATTAATTGAATAAATCTCATACTTTGCAATGGACTAGCTGGCTATGGCTGTTTCCGTATTACAGAGAGATTCTGTAAATCCAGATTTACCAAGAAGTATGTGAATGTAAACACGTCTAGGAGTCCTTTGCCACCAGTTGCAGCCCAGGTGAACGGGTTACAGCGGACATCTGAGTGCTTCTGAAAACTTCATTTTCTTGCAGTCAGCTGGGGAAGCAGACACTTGAAGCTGTTCTCACAGTCAGTCCTTCTGGCTCTGAGCTTCCTTTGCTGAGAGCCCGCACAGCTCTGCTCTCACCTGTGTGAAACCGCATCTCCCACAAGCGTGTTGGGTCCTCTGCGTGAGCTGGGAGAGGCTTGCAGCACGCCTTGCCCATGCACATCTGCATTTCCTATACTCAGGATGCTTTTGCATGTTTTAAAGTTTGTTTTGCCATTTTTATTAAGAAGAAAAAAAACCCGCGTTTCTCATTTACGTGTTGTCAAACCAGCTGGTGATTCGGCTGTGGGAGCTGAAGCCCACGGGAGCTCACTGCAGCTGGTCACAGCTCTCCTGGCCACCAGGCACCCAGTGCAGCTTTCCCTCTGCCCTGCAGGTGGTACTGTTCGACCACTTTGCAGCCCTCTAAGGCAAGGAGCTGCAGCTTTTCGGGGAAGCTTTAGCAGCGCATCTGGGCGCAGTTGCAGGCACGGAGCTGGGCTCTGTCCGCTGCTCCCGATGGGTGCAAGGACCAAAGGCGTGCCCTGTCCCCGGCACACCCGGTGCACCCATGTGGCTCACCCACAGCCCTCCTGAGAAAGCACCAGCCTGTGGGGCAGGAGGGGTTTGTGCCTGTATCAGAGCAGCAGCCTTAATCCTTAATGTAGGCAGCTTGGGGCAACGGGCAATAACTTTTCCCCTTGGGAATTTAACATCTTTTCAAGGGCAGATTGCCAGAGTTTGTGTGATTTAATCAGCTCCTTCTGGGCTGCTGAGCTGGAGAAGAGCAGGGCAGGGCTCTGGGGACTCTGGCTGTTGACTGATTTCTTCTTCTGGGGAGCTGGTGCACAGAGCAGGAGGCTGAGAGAGGGTGACGGGCACCTTGTATACACACATTGCATGCTTCTGGTTAGGTTTGTGTGATAGATAACATGGTGTTTGGCTTGTCCACCAGCTAGCTTTATAGGCACTGTGCTAGCCCAGGAGTTGTTCCTGACTTGCAAAGGTATGGGAAGAAATTTTCATCTTTCCTGACCTTAAATACTCGTATATCCGTGTCAGTGGTTCTGCTCCACCCTTTGCAGTTTTTCTGTACTTTGGGAGTGATGCTCTGCAGTTACAGCTGCTCAGCCCCTTGCAGGGGGATGCTCGGTTGTGTCCTCCCTTTCCTCTGCACACACCTGCACTTCAGTCCTGAAGACTCAGTGTCCCCTTAAAGCCTACAAAGTGGGAAATCAGCTCCCCTCCACCCTTTCTGTTTGGATCTGCCTGTGGTGTTACTCCAGCCCCACGGAGAGGGCAGTTCCCTAAGGCTGGGTTCAGCTCAGTACAGACAAGAAGGTGTTTGTCTGATCCCTGCAGTGCTGGAGAGCCCCCACCTCCATTTGCTGCTGTGGGCGAAATGAAACCAGATGCAAACAGCACTGCAGCACCAAGTACAGCTGTTTTGCCCCGTGTTCAAGCCCTGCTGCAGCAAGTGTTGGCAGCACGATGTGTGAGACGTGTCCTGCATGTGCCTGTTTGTGCTGAGACGTCTGTGTAAAAAGCACCAGAAATAGGCACCTCTGTATCTGGCTGAAACTCATTTGGCTTTTGATTCTCTTACAGGCTTGCCATGTGGATGAGGTGTCAGCAGCTTTGAACTCCTCGTCATGAGGCTCGTGCCCCTGTTTGCAGCTCAGCACTCTGCCACATCTCCTTTGGCTGGGGCTCGTTTGCGGTGCTGTCAGAGCACCAACAGGTCCCGTACGGCAGCGCACGGAGTCAAGGCGTTCTCCTGGTGTATCCATCACTATCTCCGTCTCGTTGCCAAGCACTTCAAGCTTTCATCAGATCAATTTTCTCCCTTTGAAAGAAAAGAGGCTTGTTAACTTGTGTGCAGGGCAAAGGGAAGCATTCACCTGCCTCTCCCCAGGGTGCTGTGCAGGCATGGAGGGATTTGGGAAACGTGGTGAAAGCAGCTCAGGGTTCTGGCTGTGCTCACTGTAAGCCTTTGAAATACTGAGAATGGCTCAGTGGCTGGATGGAGGCTTGCAAAGGGGTGGACAGATGACCGAATGTCTGTAATAGGTGGATTTTATGAGTTTCTGCTCTTTTCTGGAGGCTTGCCTTCTGCATGGACTTCTCATTCCCAGACTCATCGCTTTGAGAAGGTGAAGTGGGGAAACAGAGGCTGGATTTTGCCCATGTCTCATTGGAGAGGGAAGTCGTGGGGTATCAGCAAGGGGCTCTGTGTCCCTCAGGTCTGTGTGGGGCCAGTCCTGAGTGTGTTTTTTTCTGGTCCTGCCTTCAGCTCTGGTTCTTCATCCCAAAGCCCTCCCTGCCAGGCCTCCTGTTCTCTCCGCTGACCGCCCACTGCTCTGAAATCACTCCCTATGGAGTCGAGCGGTTCAAAGACAACAGAGGCACCAGATTAATCATTCCTCCCCTGCTTCTCCCCTCAGCCCAAATGGCTAAAGTGTCTTTATTATTAAAAAACAAAATAAAACACAGAGCAACACACACAAGAAAAGCCCTAGCGAGGGAGACAGACACAAAGCAAAGGAAAAGGAAAGGGTTAGGCTGCAAGCTGCAAATAAGCACCATCAATCATAGTGCAGTCAAAAAATGTACATGTGTTGGAACCTGCGTGTTATTGGCAGGACTCAAGAAGCCTCCTGAGTACAATCTTCAGGGCTCCTTAGATAAATAAATAAATAAATAAAATTCCGTGTCCCTCTGAAAAACTGCTTGTCAGCACCGGAATGGCAGGTGCATTAACTCCCTAAGAACCAGATTATGCCCTGCACGGCAAAAAAATGCAAACACAGAGAAATAAGATGTCAGTCAACTCCTGTATCCTCCTGGTGTTTTTGTTATTGTTTGTTTGTTTGTTTTGACGGAAAGTACTTTGAAATATAAATGCAGTCCTTTGTACAAATGGATCCAGGAAAGAGAGATACAAATGCATTCATGGTCCAGCTATCCTGCTTGCATATTTACTCTAAATTTGCATCTGCCCAACATATAAATTCTATTTTCTGTTAGTACTCCACAACGATAGCTGAAAAGTTAAGATTTGGTTAGAAAATAGCCTCTACTGCTGCCCTGATCGCGAGTCCCTTGGTGGGCTTCCCATCCCCTCCTGTAATCCTGCCAGACCTTGACACATCCCAGTGCCACCTGGCTGCCTGCCTGCCCCTTTCCTTGGCTCCTCTTAGCTCTGAAATGTTTCCTCTAAACACCCACCTCTTTGAGAGCTACTGCCTTTTTCCCTTAGACCTATACTGCACTCTCCCTTTCCTTGTCTTTTCTTTCATCCTCCTTAGCTGAGGACTTCAAGTTGCTGGAGATATGGCCTGGGCTATTCTGCAGATGTGCTCTACATTTCTGGAGCTGCTACCATCCTTCTGCTCCTCCCTGCTCCTTTTCATATATATATAATATTCACATATATATATATTGTGTGTATATCTAGAACATATATATATTTTTTTTCCAGCGGAAGCCGTGAAGAAGCAAGTTCCTCTCCCAGGATGAGTAAAGTTTGCATGACCTTGTGCCAGAAGATAAATGTTTTTGTGGAAAAGGCCATTAGCCCTTCCCTGAACCTGGCAATGTGTTTCCTAAGATTCTTATCATATGTAGAAAGACGCCAATTACTTTTAGCTGTGGGTGAGCCAACTGTTCCTAGGACAACCTTCAGCCCTCCCAAGGACAGCAGAGGTGTCTGCCTGTTCCTGCTCGGCCCTCCTCAGGATCGGGGCTGGGCAGCTCTTGGGGCCGGGTGATGGTTGGGATGAGTGTGGTGGAGTCGCACAGGAGGGCTGCATCCTAGTGCCTGACCTAGCCTTGCCTGGACCAGGGATGGTTTGGCATCAGCACAGAGAAGCTGGCACGATGACAGTGACCCTGGGTGGCCACCGGGCCAAACTCATCACCTGGAGCCCAGAGACACTTTGCTTCATTGCAAATTCACAGATCCATTTGTTTCTCTCTGGGGGGTGTTTTGATAAGATAGGCCTGGTGCTACACCTTCTGTTGTGTAATGGAGATGTTTCTAAAAGATTTTTTTTTTTTCTTGGCTTGATTTTAAATTAATCAGGCTCAAAGATTTATGAGCCTCTGAAAACTGTTTCTTCGGGGATGCCCCTTGATTGCACTGAAGGCAGAGTGGAGATCTGAATTTTCAGCATGGCTTCCTGTTGGAAACAGATCAATAGCCTCATAAGGAGGATCTTGTTTCAGAGTGGGAAAACAACAATTAAGCTGGCATTTATCTGTTACTGATTCAGGATAACAAAAACAAAAAATCATGTTACAGAAATGTACAGAATGCTTGTCTGCATTATCCATGTCTGAACGAATTCAAAGCAGGATCTCCAAAGGCAGCAAAACTCTGTCGCAATATTGAAACTGTCATAAAATGTAGCTGAAGCTTTTCTCTGGCAGATGGACGAGCTGTGCCTTCTTAATTTTGGGGTTTTTGCTTTCTTTTCCTCACAGCTTCTCACCTGGATCCTTGTGCTTTCTGGTGATGGCAGAGCCTGGCCACCCGCGCTGCAGAAATGACAGGTTGGAGGACAAGAGCAGGGCTGGGGCCATCCCCAGGGCTGCTGTACGTGGCCAGAACATTGGGTTCGGAGGCTCTCCATCAGCGTGCTGTGAAGGTCATAAAATAGCAAGCGGCAGAAGTAACCAGAGCCTGGGGCTGGCCCGGATCGCCCTTTCCTTTCAGAATTAAGGAGGCTGCTCGGAGCTGCTTGTGAAGCGATTGCATTGAAGAACCCCAAACTGGCTTCCACGGGGAACCGTGGCCTCCTTGCTCTGCGATATGCCCTCCTCCGGTCCAGCAGCTTTCTCTTCCAGACCACAGATTTATTTAATTTAGGTCCTACCGTTGGCAGAGGTTTTGCAGTGGGCTGTGGGTTAGGAAAAAGTAAAGAATTTTTCCTTAAGCAAAAAGGAGATGACATTGCACAGAAAAAATAGAGCAAAGAATAGTTTGTTGGCCGTTTTTCTTTTCTGCCTTGCTTCTGTGTGTGATGCCAGCAAAAGGAATTGCATTTTGGAGTGATTTAATGAAAAAATGACTTTTATTTCTAATTCCTTTGCCTGCTTCAGA